>NC_143586.1:62913067-65622601 GCF_048544385.1 Mastigoproctus giganteus | reverse complement strand
TAAAGATTTTCTTCTAGATGTTCGGTTATCTGGAAATTTCTGACCAGACGCATACGTTCATGGCTGCACTGTATCCATCTACGAATAGGTTCTTCCAAGAGGATAATGCACAGGATTATACACAACTGGTTAAATGGCCAGGATTATACACAACTGGTTCTAGGGACACGACAACGAATTACGGCTACTGCGGTGATTTCACCAGATAATCAGTTCCCTTTTCGGAAAATTACCCAGTTCTTCGGTTGTAATCCTCTTTGACGGATAGTGGCTTCACAAACAGTCATCTGTTGGGAAAGGTCTGCGGTTAACTTCCATCATTTATCTTTTCTAGAAGGCTGTTCACTTGGTTGTAGTTAGCCATTCTCAAGAGGCAGCTTTTTCTCACTGAAACTGGGGTTTTCATATAGACTTTTGTTTCGGATTCGCGAAATGTAGAGAATATATTGGCCTAATTTTCCTGATGCCTACCTCAATTAAACAACCGGTCTTGTTAGTTAAAACGGAGGTGATATTGATGCTGCAGAGAAAAATTGAAAGTTGAGTAGCATCTTTGCTTCCTGTGCTCTCATCTAAAAACAGTAGAGAACTGTACCTAAAATCAATGTTCTGGTAGATTCTCTAGTAGCTGGCCATGCTTATTCATCTGTGACCAAAGTGGTACCACTGTAGTCTTATCAGCATCAAGCTACACGAGGTGTACTGAATAACACATTAAAATCCCTTAGTAAGTTTTCCATTCCCTAACTCATTACCAAATCCTTTATCTTACAGGCCATATTACGGGAAGGATTCATTTTTACAGTGCATGCCCCCCAGTTGCAGCGTTTTACTGACATGGTGATTGAAGACACTTGTACCACAGCCAGTGAGGTAGTGAAACAGTTTATGAAAACACTCAAGTATTCGGACGTTGTAGATAATAATGTGGATGGAAAGAAAAGGTATGTTTGATGTACATTATTCTAAAGTTTTTGAATAACGAAGATTTCTTATTTTGGGTCTGTATTTTGTCAAAAAGGTGCGCTTTATATTCAAAAAATTAGAGTATGCAGAAATTAATATTCTTTGGCGTTATATTTCTTTTCGATCCAAGTTTTAATAGTTTAAGTGAATTTCTTGAGATTTATTTTTGATTGTAAGTCGATAAGACATTTTAAACAATTCATATGACATGATCCTGATCTGCAGGTTCTCCAATAGCATTTTACCCGAAAAGACGTTTTGGAAAGGGAATTTTCATTACTGTAATATAACCTTTATTGTAAGATGTTATGGTTTTTATTGATGGATAATCTTCTGGTACTTAACATACGCAATTTATTGAAATATGCAACGAAGTGCATTTTTTCAAAATTTAAATTAAAGACAAATTGGAGTCAGTCCTAAGTATTGGATATTAGGATGATCACATCACCAGAAGGATGATCTGATTTGCCATGAAGGGTTTAGGTTGAGTTGGATTGTTTACAGAGGTACATGGGACAATGATATCGATTTTTGGCGGTCTTCCCATTGTTCTCAGGTTTTTTCGTGAAAAATGTGCCCTTCCTTTTCCAAAATAGTTGCCTCATGTATTATTTGGTTGTTTAGCGTAAGTAATAAAGAAGTCAGCTAAGACCATGCCACTACACGTGTCTGTAAATTGAGTTTATTCGATAGTTGGTTTGCGAGATGAAATCCGTAGGTTTGCTGGATGAAAAGTCTGTGCATTTCCTTTGAAATATTTCAAGTACAGCAGATTTCTGATTTTCCAGGGTTGATTTGGGAAAGAAATTTTCACGGGTAATCGAAACCCCCTGGATAATCCGCAAAATATGACAAAAATTTATTAAATTTATCTACAAAACGTACTGTATTCATATTATTAAAAGCATATTACAACGTGAGAAAATTTAACAAAAACTGAATACGAACATACAGGAGGAAAATGCATTTTGCTTTTTCTTGATTTGTCTTCCTGCGATTGTTATGTAAAATTTCCAGCATTATCCTGTCAACGAGACCGGCCTGTCTTTGTTGTTCCTTGTAGTCGAGTAGAGAAAAAAGAAAGAAGTGCACTGTGTCGCATTGTCATGTTTCTATAGGAATATAACAAAATATAAACAAACAACTGTAGTAGATTCCATGTATTTCTTTTTGTTATCCAAATTAGACCGATTTAGACTTCTGCAGGTATTAGAGACCATGGTTAATCCTCAACCAAGTTAATTCGTCCTGGATAATCGAGAGTCCACTGTTAGAATTCAGCGGTGCTCAAACTTTAGCAATCTAAGCACCCGATTTCCTTTTAAAATTTTTTTCGTAGGCGTCCAAGCTCAATAGTTTCTTTATTTGAAGAAAAAAAATTGTAAAACGGAGACTTTAAATTATTTTACAATTTACTTGATTGTTATTTCCATTCTTTATTACTACTATGAGATATGCATATATAATTACGTTCTGAAGCGTTTTTTTCATTTGTTTATTGATAACTTACCACACAGGAATTGCAGCACCAGTTTTGGACACCGAGGTTAGCTTTTCCGTTTCTCCAGTTCTTGTTGAGATGGATTGTTTTTTCTATGTGGACGAGTATGTCAGGAAAATCCAGTTTTTTATCATGCAAAATCGTCAAACCGACTATAGAATTCATACAATATATAGAAGCGATTTTTTGTGGTTATTAGATTTTAGGCGCATCAACAGCTTAGGCCATACTGCGCCATATATAATTTCTGTAAATTGTAAATAATGTCTGTGTGTGTTCTATGGTTAATTTTCTGTTTGGTGGACAAAAACCATGCTACCTTCTCCTGAGACCGACTATTTGTTTGAATTCTGACAACATCTATATGATAAAAGTGTAATTACTTGGGCTTAGAGAACACAGCAATATCTGTTCAGGATTGCCAGATATCCCCATGATTATGAATGTACTTTGCATTCACCACTTATAAACTAACACAGTGATTTTTATTGTTCTCCTTCCAGGTCTCAAGATGAAACTTCGCAAAGAAGTTGCCTACTGGGAGTCAGAGGGTGCAATGATCCCCACAACCACTACTTGTATGAGGTCGGAGGGAATATAGGTAAGTGCTTTGATGCTACCTGGTTAATTAGCGCACAACTTTTCTATCAATGATAGCAGAATCGTATTGTTATCCTTTTCCTTGGGAGCTCTCTTAATAATAGATTATCTCTGAACCTATCTCTGAAAGGTAACAGAGCCACTGGAAGGTTTACTGAAGCCTCCTAGGAAAGTTAAGAGAGGCTATCAAGTTAAAATTACACCGGAAGCTATTCAGAGACATCTACTTCCTTCCTAGCTGTCAATGCCCCTGCTCACAAGGCTGCTCCCACAGTGGACTTTGCAATCAGGTGTGGCTTGGAAAATCTGTACCTTATTCTCCCGCCCACTCACCTTTAGACGTCTTTCTCTTCAGTAAAATGAAAAGAAAAAAAAAAACATTACGGGGCCGCAGATTTCATGATGATGTTGGAGATAATTAATGAAATGGAAGCCTGGTTTTCTGCTCAAAGTAAGGAGTTCTATTCAAGAGACCTGAAAGAACTTATCTACAGATGGGGTAAAAATGTAGTTCTAGAAGGTAGCTGCATACAAAAAGATGAAATATGCCAGCCAAGTTTCAAATCCCTGACTCAAACATTTTCAGTTGAGGGTAAATACTTATTGAGCGCCCCTCATGTGTTGCATCTGCCATAAGTAATGTTTCTATTTCATTCTTCCAGGTAATTATCAATTTTAATCTAGTTGAATCATAATTGGTATCGTCGCTGTAGTCCAACGACATCAATTATCATAAAATACTCTGCATTCTTATGATGTATTGTAAAAGTCACAACGATCCATTTTTCTACAACTACTTCAAGTTCTCTGCCATTCTGATCGTAAAATTGCAAATAACTACAGATCCACTGTCTCATTCACCAGTCTTGAAAAGCTTTCCAACAACTTGATGCATACCCAACTAACGTGGTTCTTCTTGACAACCGGGACAGGCTTGGAATCGGAGACAATCCAAAAATCGCAACTCTCTTTGAGACAGTTCTTCACTAGATTCCAGCCACTCAAATTGCAACCAGATCCCAATAATCAGTCTCGAGAAGGTATTTTTGCTAATCCTTCTTACACGGGGTGAGGAGGGGAAGTCCAAAGAGTTCATGTTCACCAACATCCCACACGAAGTTTATTTTCGTGCTAATGGGTTACCAGAAATCTTATTGTTTTCTGAAACATTGGCTTGAAATTAGTAAGGGAACATGATCCTAATAATTAGTCATTCTTTTGTTTGTGGCTCAAAATAAATCTAATTTTAGCTAAACCGAAAAAAAAAAAAAAAACCTTTGAAAAATATTTTTTGAGTTTATCTTTCCTCTATTGAACTTGATGTCGTGTAATAATATTGATTTTTCCAGGATTCTTCTTGATTTGGCTAATTTTTGTTCAATCTCTTCTAGGTGAACGGCGAATAGATGGAAGAGCCAATGTGCTGAGAGTGTACGACACAAATTCTTTAGCTGAATGGGAAGTGAAGTGTCACTGGAAGTGAAAGCAACTTTATCATAATTTATAAAGGTACCAAGACATTTTCCTTGGCAGATTAGCCAAGTAAGTGTGCGTGAATGCGAAAATACAAGGAAACTTAGGTGAACGGGACACTTGAGCAGTGCCAATAGAGAACAAATAAATGTTGCTAAGCAACTATGGGGAAACACTAGACTTGGGTGGTTGAAATCAGTGCCATTTATAAAGAACCAGTCCTTAAAGATGAAGTGGATGAAGGACATCCTGACATTATCCGCGTATCCATAACCAGGATTCCTTTGCTGGGTTTCCATTGTACTTCACAAATGTGTATATTTTGTTTCAATAAATAACGCGATTGAGTTTAATGGAACTGGTAAGTTGTGTGAGCGAGAACATCCAGTGAAGTTGTGTAGATATGTATTTTGATACAATAAAATAGCCCGAAGTAAAATAGTGTTTTCTATCAGCAGAAGGTCTGATTCGAGTCAACTGGTGGAACTTTTTTAAAATTAAGTTGTAACCAGTATGAAAAAATCAGTGTTTTCGTATACAGTACTTTTGTATACATTTAAATATGGCAAACATTATTGTGTAGTATAAATGTATACAATAATTTATTTCCTTTTAGGGATAGGTTGGTAGGGACTACAACGTGTATTGGATGATAACTGTTTGCTATTTTTTTCTGTGGACCGTATGCAAACTGCTTTTTGCCACATCCATAAATAGCATTTCAAATTTATCTATTTCTAAATTGCTAATGCAATTCTTCCTTCAATTAATATTTTAAATTCTTATAAAATAATACGCATTATAAAAATTAAACCAAGAATTCATTACATTTAATTTCCAAGATTTTAAGGTTACAAAATATCTACAGTTCTGAAATTAATGCATTATTATTAAATGATAAAAATACATTCATTAGCCAAAAAATTAGAAACCTTTTGCACTCGTCAACAGGTATTATGCAAACATAAGTTGCCACGTGGTATGATCACTAGTTGCTTCTTATAAGATAAATACTGTACGCTTTCCTGGGACTTCTTAACCGATTCGGTTATGGAGAAGACAGGGGATCTTTCCTATTTTTCACAAAGAAATCACTGATGTGTTGAAAGGAAAATGCAACTCTAAAAGGAAGGATATGCATCAGAAGGGCTAGTGTGCAACAAATAACTGAGAAATCAATTTAGCCAAAGAAAGACCAATTTCCAACCGAATTATGCAGCGGATTTTATAGTCGTGTACCTATACAAAAGCAACTTCATTCTGTAAAAATCGAAAGATTTGAGTGGAGTGGTGCTCGCGAACGCCAAGGCTGGACTGTGAAACGATGGAAAAAGATCATGTGGCCTGACAAGCCTCGATTTGTATTTTTGCACTATTATTTGGATGAAAGTGTGGCGTGAACCTCATGAAGCCATCTGTCTCGTATCCACTATTCAACCTGGAAGTGGTATCATGGCATGGGGTATGTTCTTTTGGTACGGACTTAGTCCACTCAGAAGGTCGTGTTACTTCCAGTGAATATCTTTGTCGTATCGGTCCAGCTTCACCCTGTAATGCTTCATTTTACCCGGATTGAGATGGATTCTTTCAAGACGACATCCAACGCAACTATCCACCGTGCAGAAATATGTATCTGAATGGTTTTAGGAACATTCCCAAGATTTCCAACACCTACCCTGACGGCTTAACGCTCCAGATCTGAATTCAATTGAGAATGCGCTGAAAGGGCAGTTTCCGCCCTTAGAAACTGCCAAATATCCTGATGGAAGAATGGTCAAATCTGGATACGTATAGACTCCTTAGTGGAATGCACACCACGACTTGTATTGGCTGTAATTCGGCAAAATATAGCGCTGCTAGATATTAAATAAAGGTTTATAATTTTTGGCCAGTGAGTGTAATATTAGTTAGTTGTACAAATCCAATTATCTAATTATCAAAATAAAAAGAAAAAAAGCCTGCCTGATACCCAAGGTATTTGGACATTAATGGAATCTTGAAACAATCTTTTTACATTAAAACATTACATATGAGAATTTGTAGTTTAACGATATGGTTGTATTTCTGGTCATAGAAGTAAAATCGATATTTATCATAGAGTAGAAGAATTTGCAATGGTGTTCAATGGACGTATTAACACTTTGATACTAAAAATCTACTGGTTTTTCTGGAATAAAAAGATTTTTTTGAGCAAAAATATTCGTTCGTGATATTTCCATTTCCATTAATTTCATTCTGCTGAAGAATTTAATGTCTGTACAACAGTTGACTGCCCCATTTACACCTTGAAGCAGGAATTATGTGGAGCCTGAATGTTTTAAGAACTTCCAGAAAAAATTAAGAGCTAAATTCCATTAGTTAGAATAAAAACGTTATTGAAAATGACTAGGATGTGGTATCGTAGTTTTCATTTGTAGAGCAGTTCGTTATAAAAGAGTCTCTTGCGCCATCCAAATGGGTACAGTTCCATACGAGAAGGAAACGGAACCTCACACTCGTGTGGTACAAGTGTGAGGCACTGCAGAACATGGCCACAACATTGGCCAATACGCAAGTTCCATGCAGAACACGAAATCGCCTGTTTATTTCCATGTAATGTTTGTCAAAGATTAGTGGACCTGGATCGTAGTGACCAATTTCCATCCCAACTCCGGCTCGGCTCTCTATCTCCATCCTTTTCTGCAGGATGTCCAGCAAAGGAGGCACAATGTACAATCGTGTACTCATTTCGGTCATGAAACACAGAACCAGCAGCCATGTCTGAAAGAAAGAAATGTATCTGTGAACAGTACGTTTCATAAAATTTATTTTGCATACGCGAACTACGCTGCTATCTAGAAGTTATTTATAAAACTGTAGTTTAATAAGATTTAAATGAAGTAATTGATTTAATTAAAATAAACAAATACAAATAATGGCATATATAGAAAATATAATGTTGAATTATAAAGTTCTGAACCAGTTTATACTCACATACAAACTCTTCCAAACATGCAAAACCCATAAAAATTGCTTTGAAATCAATTCTTTTTATTTTGTCCTTGACATGTACATAGATAAGTTTCTTACATGCGCATTTCTGAAGATGTCGAGGTCAAGAATTCGTCTAATTTGTCTAAATCTTTAAGATTTTCTCCATCTGAAAGATTTGTCTAAATCTTTCAGATGGAGAAAAATTTTAAGAACAGTTATAGACTTCAAGGCTATTACAGGAAGTTACTAAATCAGGAGGCCGCCGATCTAGAAGACCAGAGATTATTCAAAATTGTAGCACGACATTCTCATAGAACTTCAAACCATCGACCAGGAATTTGTCACCAACAGGGGTTGAGGCCTGTTTGAACACACTATGTATGGAGCTTCCCAATGCCAGTTTAACGGAAAGTGGCGGATTCCAGGGCAGTTTCAGAAAAAGCATTCTTACTTAGAGTGAGAAATGAGGGAAGAATGAAGTAATAGTCAAGAGAAAATATGTTACAATGCAGTAAAGTTAAAGTGCCCAAGATTGGTTAAAAGTGAGATCAGAGTATGGAGAAGTTTTTCAGATCTCAGCCCAACTTTTATTGAAAAGTAGAAGTCAATACTCCCGTTGCTCCAAGTTGGCTGCCAATCATACAATATATTTGGTCAAGTAGTTTCGCTTGTACGTTTGCATTTGTGCATTGGAATCTCTGGTATTACTCAGTCCTGCTCGCAAACAACTGCTTCGTCAATCAGACGTCAATCTTCGTCAATAAATAAGTAAACTTATTTATTTAGTACAGATCTTTTATTTTTCTTCGCCTTCTCTATGATCATCAGTCAACAAAATTATTAGCTCTGTCAGGATGAAGCACTGGTGGAGAAGATGATGATGGCATTTCTGCACTTTTTCCCAAAACCCGTTCCCATGAGTGTTCACCAGTGTTGTACTGACTTCATACAGTTTTTATTCGACTGGTGTCCTTCCTTCTGCATGGAAGTTTGCTCATATCGGGCTAGTTCCAAAAGAGGCAAAAATTTTCTTCTTTCCAATTATCGTCTCATAATATTTGTCTACTTTTCTCAAAGTAATGAGAAATCAATCAACTGCCAATTCTAGTAAACTATCTCGAAATGTTCCATCTGATCAATGATCGCTAATACGGATTACAACAGAGTCAATCCGATGGTGATATTCTGGCTTATGTTATCCTCGGACAAGTTCGATGAAAAAGTTCGGTGAAACTCAAGCAGTTTCTCCTGACACCTCAAAGGCATTTGACGGTACTCGTACACATGACTTTTCCACCCGGGTCGAAAAGACGTGAGTTCAAGTCCCGTCGATGACGTCAGGAATTTTTATGGGCCTTACTTCACAACGTGGCTGGTTTTCCGTCAACAAACAGAAAATCGACCTCAGAACATGCAATTTACAGACAAGATGCAAGGAGCAATGACAAAATGCAAGGACCAAATCTCAGGAAGTCTTTCTCAAATTCCAACAACATTCCAAAGAGGCTCATAGGTTTTTTTTTTTAACCCAAAAACGACTACCAGAGTCGTAGTTAGTGAGAAAATCAGTAGCATCATGTTACTACGCTAGAATCACGACAAGATTCTAGTGATATCAGATGACGCAGTCAGCATAAACTTGTAATAGTATCTCGCCCAAAATATTGGAACCTTTCCAAAAGGATGGGAGGTGACGTTGTCATTGCCTTGTCATAGAGGCTAATTATAGACAAAAAGAGAAAAGCGAAGACACAAATCGTATATTAATTCGTATATTAATGGGACTTTACAAGTCCCATTAATATACGAAATGTTTCATATTTGCATGTCGTGCTAGCTGAAAAACCAGAAATTACTCACGGGAAACCCTACTCTCTCCACCTGAGATAAATCAACTACAGTCCCGGAAAGCCATTAACAATTTTACCATTCTTAGGTAGGATTCTATCTCGGACCACTGTACAGAAGGCCAAGTGGTGAAACCACTTTACTCTTATGGAAGACAATATAAAATTAAATACGAGTGATAGCGTGTAGATGGAGTGGTAGCCCCTTGAGCTACAATAGGAGCAGCTTGAGGGACTGCTTGAACTTTATTGGACTCTGTGACTGGGTAATACATTTCTGATAAGAAACTATCTTTTATCTTAATGATTTTGTGTACATGGGGTGGGATTGACACAGTTTGGCAGGGCCCTCCTAACTCAATAAAAATTTATTAAAAATAATAAACCCGTTGCATATTATGATCATCAGTGGTGTAGAGGCAGGACTTGTGGAGCAGAAGACCTGTGGTCTTGTGTTTAGAGAGGATCAGATCTTTTCTCTTAAGCTCCAGAGATCTTGTTAAGGAGAAAATTCTCATATTTGTGTGGCTCTAATTGATTATCCCGTAGTTAGCGAACAAATTACCTGAATCCATAACTCCCAATCTTTAACGGGGTGGTGACAGATAAAGATGATTAACGTGATGAGAGAAAGAAGAGAATTCAGCAAGAAATACAACGGAAAAAGCTGACGCTGAACTTGGCCAAAGGCATGACGAGGTAGGGTGAAGAAAAGTACCAATCCTGCAATAGAAAAAACAATTAGCAAACACGAAATGGAGAAATAAAAAAAAAAGGCGCTTTACAACTTTATTTGAGTTTCAAGGATTAATAATTAAAAATAATAAACTAGGTTAAATTTTTAGCGACAACCTGGAACTGGTAACAGGAAAGGAACTAAAATAAACTGATAGGAACTGTTCTTGTTATAAATTAGCCTATAAAACCACTACTGTAACAGCATTTGAGTAATTTCATAAGAATAATTCCCTCGAGGGTAGCACAGTGGTTACTATCGCAAAACAGGCAATGTAGCATAGAGACGCTTAATTTATAGATGTTATATACTGAGTTCTCATAGCCTTTAGCTGCCTTAGAGTGAATTCTAAACAACCCAACCAACGTAACAATAACTAATGCAAAAAAGAAAAAGAAAAAAACTGCGTACCCTATTTACAGTCGTTTTAAATGACTACAAAGTGCGAGCCATTTCTCCTCTTAACCCTTACCTGAAGCAAAGGTCATCCATAGCTGCGTCCCGAAGTGCGTCGAGAAGCAGGTAACGTACAGAAAACTTGAGAGCAAGGATGGTTCCTGTGCCTTCCGACTGTCGTCTGGAAACAAGAGAATCGCCAAATAAGTGCTGGAGATGAAGGTAACCAGGTGGGCAGGTTGAGAAAATCGCATCAGCGGCCTGGAACACAGTGGCATGTCGTTAGCAAGCTTCGGAAGTCACGTACCACGTCAATAAATGCGAGCAATGCCACGCATTTGGAGTAGGAGTTGGAGATGCTGGCGAAGAGCCAACAGCGTGCCATTCGAATCGTCACCAAGACTTGTTACAAATAACAGCGGCCTATCATATCGAACTTATGTTGATGGAAAATAAAGGTTGCGAAACTCTGCGGGGGCATGACTTGCGGTGTAATAGGTTGGGTGAAATGGGGGACGAGAAAAATGTTAAGTGACAAAGTTCATTGTCTAAGATCGCATAAAGAGCACCTGTTCGAGATAAACAATGACCCAGAATGGTTAGACACTATAGTAACGTAAATCTCAGCGCTTGAACGGTGTTGATAAGGGTAAAATATAAAGGAAAAAAAAATGCAAACTTCATCCATCACCGTAGTGGAGAGATTCAAGAAAATGAATGGTTTAATAAGATTATATGTTCTCTTCTACAGAACTAACACTGCGTTTGAGAACCCCTGCTGAATGTACTTCAGTCAATTTACGATCTCATCATGTCTAAAGATCCACACTTTACACTGAGTGATCACTGAATTATGACCACCTACCTAATACTTCGTAGGTCCTCCTTTTGCCCTCAGTACAGCAGCTATCCGACGTGGCACTGATTCAACAAGATGTCGGAAGCGTTCGGGAGGTATGGCCAACCAAGCTGTGTGTAATGCGGTCAGCAATGCAGGTATGGAGGTGACTGGTGTATCGAGACGCCTGATATGCCTTTCCATAGTGTCCCACAAGTGCTCTGTGGGATTTATATCGGGTATGTTCGGAGGCCAGTCGATATGCTGGAAGTCAGAACTGTGTTCCTCACACCATTCCTGCACAACAAGTGCCCGATGGCTCGGCGCATTGTTATCTTGGAAGATACCATCGCCATTTGGGAAAAAGTGTAACATAGCGGGGTATACACAGTCAGCAAGCAGTTGACGATAGCTGAGACCACTGATACGTTGTTCCACGTGCACCAGGGGTCCAAGTTTCTGCCAGTGAAACATGCCCCACATCATACAACCGTCTCCACCGGCCTGCACTTTTGATACCATACATGATGGATCAAGAGCTTCACGTTGTTGACGCCAAATCCGTACACGACCATCCACGGTGTGAAGTAAATAACGTGAGTCATCCGACCAGCACACCTTCCAGTCTTCTAACGTCCAACTTGCATGCTCTTTGCACCAGGTGAGTTTTTTACGCCGATGAACTTTTGTTAGGAGAGGATGCCGTAGGAGTCGTCTGCTAGTATAGCCCATACATGCCAGCGTGGTCATGCCAGATATTGTCCCGTGTTGGGCAATGTTGTATTGGGTAGTCAACTCTTGAACAATGCTGTGCCTGTTCACCTGTACGAGTCGTCGGACCCGACATTCACCCCTAACATCAACCTTTCGCTGACCTTTGCAGTTTTGCCGTCGGGTTGTTGTTTGACCATCTTGACGCCAGTCCTGGTACACTTTAACTACGGCGACTCTCGAACACCCCACTAGTTCAGCCGTTTGGGAAATCGAGGCACCAGCTCGTCGAGCACCCACAATCTGTCCTTTATCAAAGTCCGATAAATCCTTCCTTTTACCCATCACGCTCGGAATTTTGCTAACTACTGACACCTTATCTATGCTATGTATGTCGACTAATTCCGCACTCTGGTCCCTCACGTGGTCAACGAGTTGCATTCAATTTTCATAGGGGTGGTCATTATTCAGTGATCGCTCAGTGTATATTCAGAACAAAAGCTTAGGATTGCCAAAGGGAGGAATCCTCTCGTCCATACTCTCTGTTCTTCAAAGGCACCCGAACTTCAGCTCTTATACTGATGAAATTTTTATGACTTTACCAGCCCCCTTCGATAATTTTCCATCTCTGTCCATCTTATTTGGCTCAAAACCCGTTTGACGACTTCCTCGGTTTGCTTTTCAATCCCTCGAAGACTTCATTTTTTAACCAGTTACAGGAGTTTCGTTCTGTGTTTAATCACCCGAATGACGTGGCGTATTATTCTTGTTATTCCGAATACATTTACATGTTCAGCCATGATATTATCGAATTGAGCAATGGTTTCTATAAATTCTAAAATTAAAACATATCTGACGAAATGCTAAATTTTGAGGAGATGAAAGTGATGTGATTGACTGAAACTCCGAATACTCATTGGTTGTCTAATTTAGTGTAAATTTATGTTGTGAGGTTTGAAAGCAATTTCGTTGTAAAATGCACAATTTTAAAAATATTGCTAGCGTATAATATTTATGGTAGTTGCGCGCTTTTACAACGAATTGGAAGGTACCGTTGCAATAAACTAAATTAAAGAACTATAGACTACATATATCGTCCCTTTGCAGTGTCACGTACGCACTTCCGAACTGTGACTCTTATGAAACTTCTTCTCTGTGTGCCATCTCCTAACGGAGATCGGCGACCACCACGGCAAATGTCTCTCGGTCTCTAATAGCTCTGAACAGCTGCTAGGTGTTCAGTCCTGTCCAATTGTTAATGTTATCAAGCCACGATGTACGTCTTCTCTGAGGGATTTTTCTTCCTTCCATTGTTCCTCATCATGTGTCCAAGATACGCCATTTTTCTTTTCTTTACGTCCTTCAGCAATTCCCGTGTTTTTCCAATTCTCTACAGGACACTCTTTCTGTCCATGGTACCTTTAGCATTCTTCTGCACGTCCACAGGTCAAATGCTTCTAGTTTTTTTTGAGGTGTTAGTTTTCAATGTCCATGTCTCGGCACCATACAACAAAACTGACCAAACGTAACATCTCATTGTCATAATTCTAAGGTGGAGATCCAGGTATCCATTGCACAATGCAGGTCTCATTTTCAGAAAATACTGCCTGGCCATTTAAATCCTTGCTTTTATTTCCATTTCGGGTTAGTTTTTGTTATTGATCCAACAGCCTAGATATTTAATTTGTCAACTCTCTCTATCAGCTTTCCGTTTAACAAGAGGGAAGGTGTTGGCATTGCCCCATTAAGGACAACGATCTTAGCGTTGTCGATATTAATCTGATTCGAAAATCTCTGATGATTTTCTTATAAATATGTGATTAATATTTTTATTTATTTTTGATTGGGGCTTTCTGGCGCCTCAGAAACCTGCCGTTCAGTTGCTGCGTACCCCTTGACCCCAACTCCCTCTTGCAACGTGCCTAACTACCACCTAGCAACTTCCTCTGCGCGTTTTCATCTCCCAATGTTATTACGCTAAATCAAACCGGGCCAAACACTAAAGAAGATAGGCATGATAGGCTTAGGAGGTGTTACAATTGCGGGGGAGTGGAACACTTTGCAAAACACTGTCCACTCAGGAATAGCTGGGGGAGATACCGGGCAGGTGATGACTACCGCAACAAACAGGACACTAGGCAGCAAGCGCAAGCCTTTAGGGCAACACGCAGTGATAGACCTGAGAGGGATGGAATAGTAAATAGGAGCAGGGAAATGGGGTGGAAAAATGACGAAAAGAAAATCATAGACAGTAGGAACCCCAGGGATAGGAATTTAAACTGAACAGGTCTCTCAAGAGCGCCCGCCTGGAGAGACCAGTACCAGAAGCAGGTGCGGTTAAGACGGGCGAAAAATTGTACAAAGCATTAAGTAATGCAGACAAGATAGGCGACATGATATATATAAAGGGGAAGCTAAGAGGAATAGAAGGCAAATTTCTGGTGGACACCGGAGCTTCTCGCTCCATTTTGATGTGGCAATTTTTCTCAAAATACTGCAGGACAGCAAAAGGGGGGGAAATTAGGCGTTGTCAGGAGTTTTTATTGAAGGGAGTGGGTGCAGGGGAAATCCGCACAGATTATATTGTAATGGACGAAATTAGACTAGAGGGGTGCAAGGAGGGGGTAGCTCATGCTTATCTAGTGTCCGAAAGGATAGACAGCGGTAAGCATGACGCCATCCTAGGGATAGACCTGCTAAAAAAAATAGGTGTCAGGATCGACGTGAGAGAGGGCAGCCTTAGTTTCGGCAAGGAAATTTTAGCGGATCCAGAAGAAAAGGCAGAGGATGATAGCATAAAGGATTGGGAAGAAGAATGTGGGATTAACGCGATGAAAATGGTGGAGGAACCCCGATTAAGAAAATTAATAGGGCAATATGCTCAGGTATTTGCTAAGCGAATGACGGATCTTCAATGCACAAAACTAGTAGAGCATGAAGTGCACGTCAAACAAGAGATACCCATCTATACCCCTCAATATCGGATTCCCCAATCCCAACTGCCCGCGCTGAGAGAAGAGATCAGGGAGATGGAAGAAGCAGGCATCATCGAAAAGTCGGTGTCCAAATGGAACAGCCCCCTTCTAATGGTCAAGAAAGGCGACGGTGCATTTAGGATAGTGCTGGACTTGCGGAAAGTGAATGCTGTCACGCACCCTATAGACTTTCCCCTGCCTAATATTACAGAATTACTATGCAGCCTGAAGGGAGCCAGGTATCTATCAAAGCTTGACTTACATTCAGGGTATTTTCAAATCCCTTTGAGGAAAGAGGACAGGAAGTATTTTGCGTTTTCCACACCCTTTGGCAAGTATAACATGACTAGGATGCCACAAGGAGCTAGGAATTCGGCTGCTTCCTTCCAATGCCTTATGAATACCATCCTGGCTGACCTACTGGAGAAAGGGGTGCTGTGTTTTTTAGACGATATCCTGGTATACTCACGAACGTTGGAAGAACACTTGGAACTGCTGGAAGACATCTTCCAGAGACTAGCCAAAGCAAAATTGAAGTTAAAAAGCTCGAAATGCAAATTCCTTATACCAGAAGTAGAGTACTTAGGTCACGTGATATCTGAAAAGGGGATCACACCTAATGCAAAAAACACCGAAGCCATTAGCAAACTTAAACCCCCGATGAGTGTAAGAGAAGTGCGTAGATTATTAGGAATGGTGAACTATTACAAGAGGTTCATTAAAGATAGAGCCCACGTGATGAAACCTCTGATAGAGCTTACTAAGAAAGGCAAGAAATTCCGATGGACGGAAGAGGCAGAGAGGGCCTTCACTGCACTGAAACAGGTAATGATTAGTAAACCCCTATTGAGGCACCCAGATGGGGGGCAGCCTTTTCTTTTGACATGTGATGCGTCGGGAGAGTGCATTGCGGCTGTTCTGGAACAAGGAGAAGGAGTAGAAGGGGGTACCATAGGCTACTGTAGCCGGCCCTTGAACCTTCACGAAAAAAACTATTCTACTGTAGAGCGAGAGGCACTGGCCATAGTCTTTGCCTCGGAACAATTCAAATTCCTAGTTTATGGCAGGAAGACTGTGGTATTGTCTGACCACCAACCTCTACAAATATTGAGGAACATTAAGGACAAGAATAGTAGATTGATTAGGTGGAGCCTGCAAGTGCAGGAATATGACATAGAAGTGCGCTATATCCCGGGAAGAACAAACACTGTAGCCGACTATTTTAGTAGAGCCCGTTATGAGACAAACGAGGTGGAAGCCGATTCGAGGGGTGATAGTGAGATAATAGAAGCATGTGTAGCTACCGCAGGGGACACGGAACTGAGGGGGGAGGAAATTGAAATAAGGAAGGCTCAAGAGATAGATCCGGAATGCAGTGGCATTATGCTAGGCCTGAAGAAGAGATCTGAAGCCAAACCAGCTCACAGAAAGGGGTATGCATTGAATAATAAGGGGATCTTAGTGTGGGAAAACAGAGATGAAAGGTGGGGCAAGGACCAGGAGAAGGTGGTCTTACCAAAGGAAATGCGCCCCGAGATATTAAAAGCCTTTCATGCTAGCAGAATAGCTGGGCACATGGGGTTCAAGAAAACGTTGCAGAGGATCAGGAAGCGGTACACATGGAAAGGGATGAGTAAAGACATAGAACGGTTTTGTAAGACTTGCCATGAATGCCAGATGAGGGCTACACATCTAGGTAAAGCCCCTATGCAACAACACCTAGATCCAGGACGACCGTTTGAGGCGATTGCATTAGACATTGTAGGCCCCTTACCAACAACACCTAGGGGTAATCGGTACATCCTATCTGTGATAGACATGTTTACTAGATACCCAGAGGCCTTCCCTTTAAAAGACCAGTCGGCTTCGGCTATAGCAGAAGCCTATCTAAAAGGAGTGGTATGTAGGTACGGTTGCAGCAGGTATATGTTGACAGACAATGGTGCGAACTTCCAGTCAGAGTTAATGATGCAGGTATGTGAGATGCTGCAGGTGAAAAAACTCAACACCGTACCATACAGACCCGAATCAAACGGGCTATGTGAGCGGTTCAACCGGACATTGAAGGGGGTGCTCTCTCACATTTCGGACTGTTCCGCTAAGGATTGGGACGAGAAACTGCCCTACGCCTTGTATGCGATACGGACATGCGTCCATAAAAGTATAAAGGACACTCCAGCCTACTTGTTGATGGGTTTTGACCCAAAGTTTCCGACTGATTTATGCCTTAAGGGCAGTAGGGAGGAGTTCCCTGATATCACGGAGTATAAGGAGAAGATCATTAGTAATTTTGAGGAAGCACGCTTAGATGCAAGGAAGGCAAGTTTGGAGGTAAGCAAAAGGAACAGGACACGTCTAAATATGGGAAGGAAATACAAGACGCTGGAAGTAGGAGATTGGGTAGTGCGGAAGAACCACAGGAAAGGGAAGGGAAAATGGAATAACCTATCCATAGGACCTTTCCGGATAACGGAAAAACTGTCCCCTGTTAATTATAGGATAAAGCTAACTCGACCACCATACACAGTTAGAGTGGAGCATGAGAACCATCTGAGACAATACCACTTGAGGGGGGGAGAATACATGAATGACCTGCCGCCCAAGGATCTGAGGATGGGGAAGACACAGGCAACACCTTGTCAAGGCAGGGATGAGAGCAGTGGCGAGACTCACACGAGCCAAGGAGAGATGTTGAGAAAAAGAAAAAGAGTGGATTACCAGGGACTACATAGAGGTAAATATTGCGTAAGAGGCGAGTAAGGAAGTCAGAAGGTGTTTAGAGACAGATGTATTTAGGGGGGGTTTATTTGAGGAGAGTATGGGATGGGAGTAGATTTAGTGAGGTCTAAAATATTTAGATTGTGTATATGTATATATCTGTATATAGAACACTAAGAGGGTCACATTCAGCTATGAGGGTAAACAAGTGGACTTGGGATTAAACTATCTTCAAAATTGTGCGATGGGTTAAGCAACTGAAATTTTAATGAATATGGATACTGTTAAAAAAAAAAAAAAAAAAAAAACACGCGAAATAGGGATAATACAAGACTTCATCAGGGTGATTTTGGCGTCAGATGATTTGGCGTAAGTAGTTGTGTGTAAAGGGGATAGGTAAATAGATATACGGTGGAAGGTGTACTAGTATAGAAAAAAAATTTACACATGCATAAATTTTTTTAGGGGAGTATTGGCGAATGTAAGACCCAAAGTCTTACAAGTTAAATTAAATATAAAATAATTAAGGAAAGAATGCTAGGTAGGGTGATAATGTAAACCTTTCAAGAGAACACTTAAAGTCATAAAATTTAAGATAGTGGGTCACGTTAATGGAACTGAATTAAGTAGAGTTTGTACTTAATGTAGAGACATTAGAGGGAGAAATATGATCGGCGTCCACTCCCTAAGAGCAAGCGAAGATAGCTAGATGGACCAGTGGGTGGTCAGTGGATGGCGAGGGACGAGAGACGGAGTGCTCACGAGAGGTCACAGTAGGGGCCAGCGGGGAGCGATCCTGATTTACCGTTAACAGAGAACGCTTGGTCAATTTTGGGGCGAGGTAGGTCAAGTAAGTGGACACAGATGTTCTGGATGGTTAAGGAGAGATTCTGAGATGCTGGGAATTTCCGGTGACCTTTCTCCTATTGCACGTCACGTGAAATAGGCAAGTGAGAATGGGATGATGATGGAAAAAGAGAAATGATTGGCTGTGGAAAGGAAAGGCGTTACTAAATTTTGAGAAATAAAAAGGGAAGAGAGCGCGGGAAAGGGCGCGAAAAAAGAGAGAGGAAAGTTTTTTTCGGGAGGTGAGAAAAGGTTCTTTGGAAGAAGTGATGAAAGTTTTTGAGAGGTAGGCTGGGGAAACAACCCCTAGAAGTAATTCACCTGTAGGACCAATTTTGGTGAATCGGCTAAACTCCGATAGTTAAGTAAAGTATAGATAGGAACTTTCTCGAGATGGAAGGAAGAAGTCCTAAAACCCCCTCCTAGAAATATATTTAGGAAGAAGGCGAGAGATGATGCTTACGAAAGTACACTGGGCAGCCCTGCAGTCTACACAGAGAAATAGAGTAAAAAGGAGCGACTCCGATTGAATGATTGGGCACAGCGTAGGAAATTATGATACCAGGAAGAATCGACGGAATAGACAGTATCCCTAGCAGATGTTTACAGTTCCGGAGCTGAAGGAGAGAAATCTCCGACTGATGGTGGACCCCAAATGCAGAGCGGAAAGACACAGGCGAAACATTTTGTTAGCGGGAGGATTCAAATCCCAGAAGTAAGTTTCAAACAGTTTATGTACCTATATATATATATATTTGCAAAGGACTGTAGGAAGATTAGGAAATTTTAAATGAGATTGCGAGAGCACTTTCAGTAAACTCAGTGCATGTTCTGTAGTTGATTAAGGAAATATTTTGAACCAGTTTTACGTAGGATTGATTATAGTTATAGTATAATTTACAGACTAATTAATGAAGGGGAAAATTTAATAATTTTGGACGGGTAGAGCAGATAGAGTTGTATGTAAATTTATACAATGTCAATGAAGAAGAAGAAGAATTGTAATAACCATGAGAAGAATGTAGAATTGAGCTAAATGAGTAGGAATAATAAACATAAAAATGTCAATTGTGCTAAAAGAGTAGGAATAATAAACATGAAAATGTCAATTGTGCTAAAAGAGTAGGAATAAGAAACATAAGAATGTCAATTGTATTTAAGAGTTTAGTTAAACTGATTTTAGGAGAGTATTAGTAGTAGAGAGGCAAGAAATGATGATGTATGGAAGACCTTAAAGGCCAGAACCGTAGTATTAATGTAAAGTGAATAATGAGTATTGATTTGTTAAATAATCCAAGTTTGTATATATGTAATAAACCAATTTTATATATATATATATGAGTCGTGTCAGTCATTTTGAACACAGAGCCTGGTGTCCGGGTGAGGAAATTAACATTACTGAAACCCCCCCCCGAATCTAGAATCTTCTGGGAGTTAATAAGTCAGGTGCTACGTGGGAGTTGAGAAAAAAGGGGGGCATAGTAGACTCCATTGAAGAATTGATTAAAATAAACCTCAAATAAAGCTTCAAAAAAAAAAAAATAAACTAATAAGAAAAGTAATATTAGTTAAACGACAAAGCTCCAACGCCCACACAATCTTAGGCTTAACTGTACTACCATTTTTACGAACTTGACCTACTAATTTCGTTTACTAATTTTGGACGTTTTGTTATTTTAACAGAACATTTCGTGGGCCTTCTCAATTTTCAACATTTACCTAAAAATATCAGCTCCGTTCTTTCCCCTCCATTATTTTAAATATTTGAAAAGAGAAAAGAAAAAAAGCAATGTCTATGTACAGGTATCGTATTTACATAGACCTGTGCCTCCATCTAGCGGCAAGTACGAAAACGATATTATATTCATTTATATTGACTGAGATTTTCACAATGCACGAAAGAAACTCGGTGATATGACACCAGATGGCAGTGATAGCAGTATCTGAAAGTTGTATTTCAAATTAGTATTCACTAAACTCTTAAGTGGAAAACTGTCTTTAGGGTCGATAGAATTATATTGTGGAGTAGTGTAAAACAAAATTTTAAAAAATAAATGGAATGACAAGAGTTTTAACATTTTTCTTCTCTTTTCTTTCCCATTTGGCTCTCGCACTATTTTTTACTTTTGGTGGAATTCTTTGACTCTTAAATAGACTCAGATTCATTATAAGAACCATTCATTCATCCTGCTAGAAAAACTCATCAAAATTTATTGAAATTAAGAAATTTAAGCTAAAATTATAATTAAAATTTTAATGCCTCCTTACAATAATTAAATGAATTTTTCAATTAATTATTATAAAGATACTGACTTTTTTTCCTTCTGGTTAGCATCAGCACGGTGTTGGCGACCCTACTTCCAATGCGACGTAATTGGTCGCGGTATCGTAGACTGAATAAACTGCGTCTTATTACAGAGGTGTTGACAGGGGGTGATCGTGCATACACTGAAGGTCATGGTTGGCGAATTACGAGGTGTAACTGCAAGCATGGCTGAACATCTGTTTTCGTTTATTGGCAAAGGACACAAGTTTAGGGGATTTGAGTCGTTTGTTACACTGAGAATTGTGTCAATGCACATGCGTACTAGAGTTGCCAAATTCTGGTGGGAGGAGGGCAAACGGTTTTATTAAAAAGGAAAGAAAGAAAACTGGGAAGGCTAATTGATCCCTTCCATGATTTTTTTGATAAGTTCGGTCTCCCAAACACGAAAGGTTTTAAAACCTAGGGTACTAAGTACCGTGCGTTGGTTGAAGGTTGTGAAGATACTTGTTGACATTACACTTGAATTTCTGTGGATTGAAATATTCAGGAAATACGTATAAAGCGAGGTTGTTCCAGAAAATGGAAGTTTGAAGGAATGAAAGAAGAAGAAGAAAAGTTGCTTCTGTGAGTTTGAGCTTGGACAGCAAATGGATGCTGACTAGTTGCGGTACGCGTTCGGATGGCTTGGAAGAGAGAGAGGAAATTATATAAGCCAATTTAGAAGAACAGCGCTCATGGAATTATCCATAGTAAAGGCATCCGCCAGAACCAGAACGTCTGGGACAGAGAGTGGAGAGACTTTGTAAAAGGTGTATCATCAATTAACCTAAAAAGTTATAAGACAAACCCATCTACCATCGGCCGTTGTGAGCAGTAAGAGAAAAAACTGAATACCCAATTACAAAATGCAATTGGAAAACCATAACATGCATGCCTATTTAGGAGACCTTTATGCCAAACATGCCTTTGAAATGTCAAAGCAGCTGCTTGAGTTTCACCAAACTTTTCCATTGAATTTGTCCATAGATTGGTAACATAAGCCAGCAGATATCACCAATGGATCGCAAATGACCGAATCTATACTGGCGATCATTGATCAGATGGAAGGTTTCTAGATATTTTAGAAATTGACGATTAATATATTACTTCATTAGAAAGAGTAGAAGTAGGTGCAATGGGACGAAAATTGGTTGGAAGGGATTTGTCACTCTTTTTAGGAACTGGCTGGATATGAGCAAATTTCCAAACAGAAGGGAAAATACAGGTAGAATAAACAAGTGTGAAAAAGCAACGTAGGAGTAAGCTCAGGAGTACAGGTTTTCAGAACAAGTGGAGAAATAGCATTAGGAACTGGCGCATTCTTGGCATTAAGTCTGTTCAAAAATTTTCCTGCACCTTTTGACGGAATACAAGAAGGGGTGTTGCATGGAGTATACTGGGAATAATATATGGTGGATTACTAAGATCATCAATACAAGAGTTAGAAGAAATGTAGGCTACTAGTAGGTTGGCTTTATCTTTAGCTGAGGTGGAAATAGAACCATTCGGTTTCGACAGAGGTAAGAATAGAGATGGGCAAAAGTTGCGGCCAATAGTTTTGGCAAGACTCCAGAATGCTCGACTGCCATTTGGACAAGAAGCAAGTTTTCTACTCTTAGCCTGTTCAAAAATTTCAAAGGTGTGGATTGATTAATAACTGGTCTACAATTGTTGTGAGCTTTGGTATCGGCATAAAATGAAGCTGGAGATTTTAATTCCATCCAGTGATAGGCAACATTCTTACCTTGAACAGATTTAGCATATTTCTTGGAAAACTAAGGTTTAGATAAAGGGCGAGATTTTAAGGTGGAGCTTGAAATAAAGTATTTCATTCTTACAAGAATATTTCATTGACACGATCTGAGCAAATGTTGACATCAGAAGATTTGAAAAAAGTAATATGACCAAGGGAAAAGATGTAAGGAAATCTCGCAGATCATCATTTTGCATTCTTGTAATGGCGAAAAACACGAGGTTGGGAATGGCCACGAGAGAAAGGCACCATTGGGAGAGAGACCATCATCACCAAGTTGTGGTTTGTGTGCTAAGAGAACAACTAATCTCAAACGTGTGCTTAGAAGAGTCGTTTGTTAGAAAAAGGTTCAGAGGGTTGGCTGTGTGGTTAGAACTGTCTGGTATTCTGGTAGGTAAATGAACAATCTGTGAGAGTTCATTAGTAATTGCAACAGCCTCAACATCTCGACCAGCTGGATCCGTGTGACTAGTAAACGGAAGTCAGCTGGAGCTGTGTCATTAAAATCACCAAGGAAAATGATCTCACTGTTAGGAAAGTTGGACTGGAGAAAGTCGTTTCAAAGAGAGGAAGTCAAAGAGTTGCAAGTGATTAGTGGAATTGGGATAACGATAGAGGCAACAGAAGAATTTGACAAAGTGGGGTAGAGAGATTTTAAGCCAGAGAAGATCGAAAAGAGCAGATTCCAAATTACTGAGTCTCTGACATGGAATGTCACAGTGGACTGATGCACAAGTACCACCTTTTAAGCAAAATAAATCATACAGCGAATAATTAAACAACTGAGATGAGCAGTGGTTGAATCGACCGATAATTGGAATATTCTCAGAAAACGCAAGTTGGACTTTACAGACTTTAAGTGGGAATGGACATTATTGAGAGTGGATTTGAGACCACGTATATTTGGGAAATGAACGAGGAGTGTTTTGGAGGTTTACACCTGATCGCAGATAGGTTTGTTCAATTAGTTTGACTATTGATGATGTATTCAGTAGTAAGAAAAGGTGGGGAGGACATGATATATGAAGTAATGAAATTTATGGATATGGCGTACACACGCAAGAATATACTCGGCTCCTTGACATAATATCGCCTGGCAATGCCCCCGCGCCCACTCTACTCGGACTCTCTCCAGTCACTATCTAGTAGAGTAGAGGTAGCGAGAGTCGCACACCAGCTATATACACTAGCTAATCTGGAAGCCTCGTAGAAAGTTACCAATGGGTTCGATCCGATGGAAAATCTTGTGCCCAGACTGCGAACACCGTTTTAAAGCTATACCCTCGAAACGTGTGGAAGATTGGATCTCGTCATAATATCCATCATAACTTCAAAAGACATAAATTATACTGCATGGTGGAAGAGAAGTTGGGGGTTTGTCGGAGCTTTACTCGTGAGATTAAACATGAGTTCTACCCTTCAAGACTCAAATAAGCAAAGTGATAGCATTGCACCGGTTGCTGAGAGTCATCTACTACCTAGTATTGTCTGGAAACAGAGGGGAGCGGCATTCCTCCACTTAATATAGGCGGCACATCTCGACTCCTGCTTACATTGGTTCGCACTTGGTTGATCACCTTCAGTATTAGGTGCCGTAATTTAGGACTTGCACATGAGGGTTATACCCAGAGTTACTAACAGTCCCACCATCGTGAAGGTACAAGCAGAAGATTTGTTTGTGACAGATCGACCGGACTTCGCCGAAGTTCGGTCGACTTGAGTGTCACCTGATTATCAGTTCCATTAGCGTTTTAGACTCACAGGTAGCAATCCCATTTTTACATACCTCAGCGAATGTCTGTGATAGCCTCAAGGACTAGAGGTCTTTGAGACTTTCACAGACATTCTCTAAGTTTTGTCAAGTGCATCTATGTCTAAGTAGAGTACTTAGAGGTTTCCTGTATCATTTCCATAAGAAGACAAAAGTTGCAGAAAATAAGACTGTCCTCTATAACTTGAGACGATTTGCCAGTTTGAGTCAAAGCTGTTGTTTACTTTAGCAATTCCATCTGTCTTTTCATCATTGCAAACGACACTGTTGTGTTTTCTTATTTAAAGTCACTTGAAGTTCACGGAATTTATACGTCAGAGTTAAACGAAATTTCACATGCTGAAAAAAGCTGATTGTCATCCCCAAGATAAGGTAAAATGGGACAACTGAACGTGTTTTAAAACTTGGCAAGCATTAATGCGTTCAGCTTAAAGGTATCTTTATGCACAAGAAGATAATATTACCACACGAATTGTGTTTTACTTGTGTTTTGCAAATCAAGCTTGGATTACCGCTTCAGTGGGCTGGAAAATATTATTCTTTATATCTTGAAGGCTGCTTTTTCTGGGAAGTAAAGTATACGATAACCAGTTACTCTTATATAAAGACGAATTCGGAAAATTTAAGTAGGTACTGCCATAGCTAGTATATCATCACATAGTTTGCATTCAATTGTCAATAATATAATGGTTTCGTAACTTGATTGGAATCCAGTCAGACCGGAGAAATTCTTAAAAGCCTCTTAATCTGGGACTTTAGTAAACGATCTTAGGTGCAGAGAACGGGAATTTTCTCCGTGAGTTGTTTCTGGCATTCGTTAGACCACATTCTTCTTCTCCTGGGAGTGGGGAGTAAGCTAATTGACCGAAGTCCTTGATTTCATTTTAGTGCTGAATCTTTTGCTTCTTGTTGTAACTCTTCCAGTAATTCACAACACTTTTGTTGTAAATCCCATCTAAAAGCTCCTCCTTCGAGATGCCTTGGTAAACATTGTAGAAGAGCAAGGTCATTCGAATTTCTTAAGGCATTTATACGATCCTGTCACTCTTCCGTATTTACATTATGGTGTGAGAGTTCCAAGATTTTATCTTTAACGGCTCAACTGGAATCCGATGAACATTCATGGGACGTTCTCAAAATAATCTGGGACAGGTTTGGCATGCGGAACTTTTCCAAGTATATCTGCATAAGTCACAAAGGATTTGATGGGTAAAACTGTTCATCATCTGCTTAACAGACACCTTGGTGACTCTTTTAATACCAAAGCAATTTCTCAAGTTTCTTAATTTTGAAGCTTGAACTAAGCGTGATAAGTCTACGTCAGAATGTGAAGCAGAATTTAGAACAGGTTTCGTAGCAGGTTGCGAAGATTACGGGAGTTGCAGAGATTACGAGAGGCCGCTTTGAATTGACACAAACAGAATGTTGCTGCACAGTTGATGAAGAAGATCATGTTCAAACAGTAGATTGGGTAAATATCATCTAGAATTCAATTAGGCACCATAAAATAGAAGACTAGCATCCAAACTAGGATCATTACCAGAATTTCCTTCAGTCTCATGAAGTAATCCCTGGTTAGCAATGTCCTCCACAATGTCTCTTGGTTCCGTCATCATGTAACTTAGTGTTGCTTCTATGCCAGCAATCGCATGGCGGAAATAAAAAAAAAAATTCCATTAGAAGAAAGGAATAGCTATATACGACCATAGAATATAGAATTTCTCAATATTTCTTCACACCGCAGTGCAGTAACAACATACAAGCTATACAAGCCTTTGCTGATGATGTTACCATCTCCATTGGGACTGACATCATAGCTTCTCTAGAGGCCAGAGAAAACTAAGCACTTCAAATCTACTACAGGAGTGGGCAGCCATTAGAAGAAAGGTTCTTCTTCTCAGAAGACAATCCATTCTTCTGAAGGGAGCACTACAGCCTACTAGACCCCCCCCCCTGCATAAAAATGCAAGGCCAAACCATCCAGCTAGTTTCCTCATTAAAACTATTGGTAATAGTACTTGACCCTAAGCTCACTTTCTCTCCACATTTTGCACACCTCCACACGAAACTGAGAAAGTGCCTTCTTTGCACGGGTGACTCGTCGTGATTAGACGCACCCTTAAACCTCTGTATAAGTTCATCTTCCTTCCCTTCATAACATATGGATCTGCGGTCTGGTTTCGAAAGTAAAATCTCTACAACAATCAACGTAAACTGGGAACCATCCAGCACACCATCCTTCTTACTATTACTAGGGCCTGCTGTAGGGTCAGCACCCCGGCCCTTCAGGTTCTTGTGGGCGTCCTTCCGCTCGATCTGTAGATTATTCGCCGGGACCTCCACTACTGTCTGTCAAGGGGCATACCAGCAACTATCCTCGGACACTCCATCAGTAACGTGAACGAAATCAGACAGGAAAAGAAACAAATTGCCACACTATTACTTCAGACCTGGCAGGACAGATGGATTGCTACAGACAAAAGGGCCCTATCACTAAGAAATTTATACCTGATGTAAACGCGATATTTCCCAAGTCTCCAAATTCGTTCTTTCCCGGTCTTTATCCCACCTCCCTCATTACCAGACACGGATCAATAAACCACAAACTAACATTCATGGGAATCATCGATAATCTCTACTGTGCATGTGATGAAATAGAAGACTGGAACCATTTGGTATATACCTGTCAATATTATGAGAACCTCCGCAGCATCCTGTTTACACGTATACAGGATATCCCTCAAGGAAATGGACACTGATACACCACAGAAGAAAACTACTACTACTACAAGTTTACTAAGTTTGCACAAGCACTCTTCACCAGAAGGAACACCCTATTGCCAAAGCAGAAGAGGAACTCTCCTAACATCTGATCCGAGACCTCATCTTTTCTAACCTAACTGGACAACGGAACTTAACCTGGGTAGAATTAAGTGGCATTTACAGTAGTACTGTATTTCTTCACGGCGTATATATGGCGCAGATGTGGTAAACCGCAGGTGGTGCCTGACTCTATCAAGGGGCATACCAGCAACTATAATATATGCAGTTTATGTTAGGTTCAGCTAACGGAGTGTGCCACGCATTTTCAGTGATCTCGGATTAACGACCTTTCTTCCGGATTCACATCGGATACGCGTCCCCAAGTATTCGGGTGGATTCTGGAGCGTCCCGAGTACCCACAGGTAAATTTTAATATTATTTGGTTAACGTTTGACTGATTTTTTACGATTTTGATTTACTTCCTTTCGCTATGGCAGTGTTGCTAGTGTCGCCATACAGATACCATAACAGGTGGTAGCGATCTTCAAAGGCCTACCTCTGCTTGTTTATGACTTGTAAAATGAGAAAACCTTTTCACCATTGCTAATCCAAGACCAGGGAACTCACTGGTTTAATTTGTTTTTGCCAGTAACTGTTTGATTGTTTAATACGAATGAAGATCGTAGTAAAGATAGAATGTAAACTAATGGTAGCCATTTTGACCAGAGACGGTTTTACGTTTATTTACAGAAATTTTTTTTATTTTATTTTAATGTTTCTTTATTTATTGAATTTTTTTGATTATTTTCGATTAGTGTGATTATAAGTGTACCAACAGATTTTAGAGGTCTCATTGTATATTTTTGCAAATTTTTGTGAATTTTTGATGCTTTTATATAAAATTATGGGTCGTTTTACGTCTGTAAAGTTGGCAGAATCGCCGTTCTCCCAACACCGGGTGGAAAAGACCCAACGTGGCTGAGTTAGTCGGGTTTTTCATCCAATAAACAGAAAATCCAGCACAGAACACAGACAATATATACAGCGCAATGTTGCTTTAGTTGGT
Organism: Mastigoproctus giganteus; assembly: GCF_048544385.1. Classification (NCBI taxonomy): domain Eukaryota; kingdom Metazoa; phylum Arthropoda; class Arachnida; order Uropygi; family Thelyphonidae; genus Mastigoproctus; species Mastigoproctus giganteus. Next base: position 65,594,360 of record NC_143586.1, on the reverse strand, counting down.
TATGTGCCTAAAACCCTACAACAAACAAACCTCTATCACGTGGTGCGCCATATGGATACATGGACAGCGCTACTAACGTCGGATCAGGAGATTCGCGGTGAGGTGTTGTTGAAGAAATCTAAGTGTACCGCTGTGTTCTGCTTACCTGAAAATCCCCTACTATAATCTTTGGTTACCCATACACCAATAATGATGACATTATTAATGATTTTTCAGTTCCCCTCTTCTTACCCTGACACCTTGGCAGATTGGCAGCTCCTACCCTAACACCTGTCAGCGTAGGAGCTGCCAATCTTGCGTACGCTGGATAGGATGACCTTACTAACCCAGCCACATGGTTGGCTTAGCAAGGCTGACCAAATCCTCGGACTGGGGAGGATATAGTCCTAAAACCACTCCAATGCCAAATGGCGACTCCTTCCAGCACCCTTGCTGGATGTCTTTTCCTTTCCCCTTTCCCTTTACGCCTGATGGAACTAATGTTCCACGATAACCAGTGAGATTTGAAGTGAAATGGGTGGTCATTTGAATCATTTGAAGTTTCTGTTATAGGTTTTTAGACCTTCTGGTAATCAGCATGCAATCTATTTTCAACTTACATCAGGACTTAAATCTATTCGGAAGTCAAACCAGGAACTTGTGACAGTATTATGCTGTTACAATACAGTTTACAGATGTTCAGATTGAGAGTCGGCCATTTTGTAAAACTGCAACTTCGTATTTTTGCTTTTATTTGAGGGGGGGTGGGTTTGACAGATAATTTTTACGATTAGCAGCGGATATCAGAAGCCCTTAAAAAGTTGTCAGACTTAATGCTGGGATTGCCTTTTTCTAATTATAATTTTAACTTTTCCCTGGCTTGGATTAGAGATATGGGAACCAATGAGGGCTGTAAATAACTGTAAAGCCCCATTACAATAAGGTACTGCTACATCCTGGTGCGAAGACTGTTCAAGTGTTGCTGGATGCGAGTTCAGAGTCAAACACAACCCCCAAAATAAAAAATAGCTAAAACTAAATCCGATATGCATTGTAGTAGACTATCAGGCTGCCCAAGAGTAGTTTGGTGCTAGCGAGCATCAGGCTGGAAACCCCTGCTCTACTCTCGTAACTTCAGAAGTCTCTGCGAAACTCTCCATCTAAAGAGCAAGCCGGAAATTATACAAAACATATTCCGCAGAGAGTTTTACCCCGAAAAGAGCACACATCCTTATTAAACTTATGCGATATCACGAAACCTCCACCGATATTCAAACATTTAATTCATAACTTAGTAGACCGTGAAAATTCGTTGTTATAGAGATAATTGATTCATTAGAGGGTTAACTGCATCCGCTATCACGACATTCTCATGACAGGTACAGTTAATATCCGAAGTCTCTATAGTAAGGAGGAAAAACAATAGGCGGATCAGAGTCATTTACTAGCTTATCCACTAATACACTGTGGGAAGACAGATAAATGACTCTGAACTTCCTGTAGCTTTTCTCCCTTGTAGTATTATTAAGTTGACCTGCTTACAGTAAGTAATATTATCTCCAATATTGGTGATTATTATCAAGTTACACATCGTTATACATTTTTTTCCCATACCAACTTAATAAGTGATTAGACAATCAGCTTCTGTTCAAATAGTGCCGGAGTAGCTGAAAAAGAGTGGGGTACAGAAGCCCTATTGTTCAGATGAAGAGTTTGTTTTGATTTCTTAATTTCTAATGGCATTGTCAAAAGATGGAAATAAACAAAAACGGATGAAAAATAAATCCCAACCTTTTAACCACTCTGCTTTTAAGAGAGAAAAGGAAGCGAAATTCTTGAAGAACATAAGAAGACATGTAAATTGGGGAGAAGATATCCAGCAGTGTTTGTAACTGTACCCTTAACAACATCTCACGCAGTGTAAAAGCCAGGAAGAAAAGAGAAAATCCTCTGTGCTGTACCACGCTCTGAGTAACTTCATACGTCACTCAGTATTTCAACACACCTCTCTCATCCTACGTAGTTTGGCGACCGTGTTCTCCTTGACCTTTCAGAAGTCCTAAGAGAGAGACTGCAAATAACTCATTCTCCTCTTCTGTGTTTCAAATCTGTTATTATTAACACTGCTCTTATTAGCATAAAGATTTTAAGCTTTTGAAAGAAGATTCTAAATTAGTTAACTTCCCCCCCCTTTTGTTTCTATTTGTCGATGTCCCTTACCATTAACATCAGGGTGCAGTTGCACCGCAGGATGACCCCATTGATTAGATGAAAACTGACTCTCCAATGATTGATAAAATTATTTATTATTTTATAACAAAAATATTTGGTGATAGAAACCATTATTAATTTTTTTATTATTATTATAAAAAATCCAGGCAGCCAATCGAAAACTGAATTTCAGACAGTGTATATTTGCTTTCTTAGTTGTGATGCACCCCTTTTCGCACACCCTGTAGATAAATCAAATTAAACAAATAAATAAAACAAACACACTGAATGGCGTATTTAAATTGTTCTTCATTGCTAAAGACTGCAAGTTTCGATAATGCGCATGCGCATAATTTAATACCTTCATTAAATATTCATTGCACTCTTCTGTTGTTAATTCAGATTATTTAAAAAATATTGTGTGGATAAATCGACTTCAAATTAAAAAAAAAAATATATATATATCGCTTTATAATTTTTTTGAAAATTAGGATAATTTAATTTAATTTTTAAAGCGGATTAAAATATTTATCTTTAAAAAAAGCCAACTAAAACACTAAATGTGAAATAATACAAGTGCAGACTGTCAGCAATAATAGTTTATTAAGTATTATTTACACACACATGACAACACAAACACAGTGGTGAGTATTACACAAAATATTTACAAAACAAATTGGGTCCACAACAACCCTTGAGTTAGGCCTATATTGTACTGCAGTGGCAGCCACGAGTACATTCAATGTAAATCATGAACTAGAATCTTTGGAGAGAGAAGAATGAGTAGTTATGTACAGTTTGACATGGCACGCCACCTATCCTGTCGGTGGCGCCACATGCACCGGTTCGAGTTTATCGTCTTCGCCTGAAACCACCGAAGAGTCCACCAACCCCTCTACTTCCAAATATGCTAGAAATAGAGAAACTGAAATAAATAAATTACTTGTGGTTGTATTGAACGATTTAGTAATTCAAAAATAATGCATTATAATCCTTAAAATGGTATTTCTAATTTTATGTTGGCCAAAAGATGGCGGCACTTGTTTCCGGTATTTTTTTTAGAATTATGTACAGGCCTATGTTTATGTTTATTGATCTAAACTAAACAGGAATTAAACAGTTTATTTTAGCAGGATGGAAGCTCATAGAATTATGATAATAATATTTATGATATAAATAATTATTTATTAAATAGAAATTATATATATCTGTTATATGGATAAAATTCACGATTGGTTCCATTTTCTATATCATCAGCTTTTGAACAGATTTAACAGGTTTAAAGGGATTTTAAATAGTTCAAATGCAGTGCGCACAAAGACGCATAAACAAAAAACGAACATTAAGTACAGATGTTGAGGTAACAGAACAACAATAATTCCAAATATGGCATTTACCAAGAAAATTTAATTATAATTATTTTGTTATACAATATTAAAGTTATAATAATTAAACCTTCCTTGATCCAGACTCAAGAAACTTGCTCACTTTCAAATTCATAAAAGAAGTGGTTGTACTGGTAAAGATCGAAAGTTATGGTTATTTAGTCAGCTAAACTCTTTTAATTAATCTTCCACACCGCGTGGGAAAGCGTGATCCTTCCTCAAGAAGGAGGAATGGAATTTTTATGGGCATTTTTTTATGGGAATTTTGAAAACAAAAAAAAAGACATCATGGTGGAGTTAGTTGGTCGAAGGGTACGTGATTTTATCTCCCAAGAACTCGGATTTTTGTTTAACCAACAGGAACATTGAGATAAGGATATTTGCAAATACTGACGCACAATATACTGACGTCTCATGACCTTAACTATCTGGTGCTTAGCAAATAGCCTTGATTGGTGATCGACTAACTTGACCACTGTACTTATCCATCAAGATCGAGTTAAAATATGACTTATGGTTACCTATAAGAAGGATTAGAGAAACACTGGCTGCAAAATCAGTTGCAACTAATTTATGAAGGTCCTGGCTCGAACCTCTTTTGATAAACCTTATAAAGGTTTTAAGTGGAGGTGATTTTTCTTTTTTCAATTTTACAAATAAATTTAATCTTAACTCAAAATTTAGAACCAATCGCATATTTTACAAGGCATTTTGTAAATGCCTTACACGAATGAATCTTGAGTTTAATCATATGATTCGATTATTTTAAAGCATGTATTGCACATAAATGGAACAAATCAAATTTTATTCCTAAGATATCTGCTAAAACAAAACTCTCAATTACACTACAAAACTCATCTACTTACAAAGGACTTGAAGCTCCATAGGACAGCTCACCACCTGGTGCTAAACCTGCAGGAAATCCTCCTGGTAGCCCTCCGAAAGCGGGAAGAGGTGCTCCTATAGGTGCAATCGGGGCACCTCCAATGGGAAAAGCACCGACCGGCAAAGGTGGAACTCCGCCTACTGGAATCGGACCTCCGTACACAGGAAGGGGAAATGCAGGTCCTGGAAGTCCAGGCGCTCCACCGGGGAATCCTCCAACGGGACCGAATAGGAAGGGCGCTTGAGAAACAGCGGTTGCGGCTAGTAATGCCAGGGAAAGGGCCGAACAAATGAGCTTCATGTCTGTTGCCCTTCAAAAACCTGGCAAATATAAATGAGTGATGTTAGTAAGTTGTTGCGATTTAAAACTAGGAAATTTCTTTAGATTACAGATTCGATTTTAAGATTTTAATATAGACACGGGTCACTTTTCTTCCCTCACTCAATAGTTGTTAAAGACACGGTTTTTGTTGCCTTATACACCATCGCAAGCAGTTAAGAAAAGAAGGAAATCCTCTTTCTCGTATTTTAACTACAAAGGAATTGATTTCCTCATCAAACCTATTCAAATGAATAAAGCAAATTGCTTTAAAATCATTTGGTTTCCCATGCGTTTTTATGCGAGAATCTCCTATGCGAAAATTACAAAGTTTTTTACTAAAAAAAAAGAAAAAAACAGGAACCAGAACAGTAAAACACTCTTCGGTTATACAAACAACAGCGTAGAAGGTTACTCAGGAAGCGGGATGAGAACTGCAAACGCGATTATTACCTGAGAAAAATCGAAAGAACTGTGGGTCTGCTGGGCCAACACTTTGTTGTGAGCTATGGGAACACCTGGTTTATATAGCAGCGCGATCTGTTTCTCTGTGGGAGAAACGGGATCATGAAGCGTTCTCCGACCTTCTACCTGATTGTTATTATTATTACATATGCCGTACGCAGTTTCCCCCCAAGTTCCCCCACTTGCATCACTGAGTCTGGCTACCATCTTCGGGGATCTACGAGGACACAGAATTGGTCCAATGTCAGGCCCGAGGCGATGCTTCTGTCCCAGAAAGTGGGCCACCGCTCCAGTTCTGTGGCTGACTTTGGGGACGCTAACCTTCGCAAGAGTCGTTGTGCATAAATAAACCCTGGTACTCCGCACGAGAATGTAAACGTTCACTGCTCATAGGGTGTTTCATTCACGGTCCAATGGCGGGAAAAAATGTGGAGAATAAGTGTAGGAAAGTCTCTTCCCTCTTCGTTGTTTTCTTGTTCTTTCTTTCTTTTTTATTTTTGAGCCGAATGTTAAATGTCCCATAAAGTCAGCTCGTATAGTGTCCAACTTTCTAGAAAATTGGGAGGAAGCTTTAAAATTCATAAGACAAGATGTTGATGGTGAAGACAAGAGTGAATCTTCGTATTGTCTGTGTTTTAGGCCTAATAACTTTGCGTATTGCTTATTAAGTTTCTATCTTTTCTTTTCTTTTTTAATAGTTCATGGTTGACAGATTTGAACGTTGGGGTCATGACTTCAGCCGAATTAGTATCTCAAGATTCAGGAAATTATTAAAGAGAATTTTCTCCTTTTTCAACCAGATTTCGGAAACTAATTCTACTGAAGAATATATTGTCCTTTCAGTTGGTTGTGTGGGTTTAATTTTTTTCCCCTTCTCGTGGTTTCCGGGATCCCCCTTCTCTTCAAGTTCATTCTATATGGTTCACGTCTGTCTTCCCGATATCCTGATTCACTTCTCTTCCCTGTGCTGTCAATAATTCTTCCTGATATGTAACACAAGCCCCATTCATATCCTCTATACATATTTTCAAGTGACCTCACCTTTTTTCTGTTCGATTTTTGTCAGATTAATATTTCACATCTTGTATTTTGTAGGTTTGTATGCTTTGTCGGAAAAGTAGCTCCGAAATTGTGAGTAGGAAGTTCCCCGAGGATTCGAGAGCTTTCCTGAGGGTGCTAATCTCCCCCAGGAAATGAAGGAGGTTTATGCTTCTTTTGTGGCATAATAAAATTTTTAATAAATGAAGTTTCTTGACCTTGATGATGCGGAGAGAGATTACTGGAGTATAGAGGGCCCTAAGGTTGGGGGAGGGAGAGTTACGAAACGAAACTACTTGAACTGTTAGGTTACATTATTGCTAAATCTTCAAAAAGAGGAGAAGCGCTTAGTTATGTGAGGAGTGCCCAAAGAGTAATGCCTAATACACAATTAAACTTTCACCATCATAAATCTCTATCTTGTTCTCTTTTAGTAGCAGAATTTCGAAATATTCCTGCAGAAGGCGCATCTGAAACTTATGAAGCATGGTTTTTTTCCTCCGGAAAACTCCGATTTTTCGTCCAGCAAACAGCAAATCAACCACTGAACGAACGCGCAATTTCCAGACATTACGTGCGATCAAATATGGCCTAAGTCTTAACTGGCTTTACTTTTTTGGTGACTCTTACAGTTTCATGCATAGAGATCTTTTACGAAACAGACTTACAGTTCAGTTATAACACTGGAATTTTTATAAATCTTCATAATATTTCTTGACTCAGCTGAGAAATTGATGAATTTCTAGCCCTTCTGTGAAGCGTTCCTCTGCTTGATGGATTTGTGACTAGCCATCAAGACTCATTAATAATGGAAGAAAGTAGCTGACGCGTCTTTGAATTAGTTCTGTCTAAGAGTTTGTCCTTTTTTTTTTTTTTAATTCTTAAATCAAATCTTGCCTAAGAACAAACATAAAACTCTTTGGGGGAATTTGAGGTTTTAAAATGAACTCATGAGTCTAAATGAACTGATGGCAGTTAAATCCATGAGCCACTAGTAAATTGCGTGTTTATTAGATAGATTTGACTGTTTTTCTGGATGAAAAACTCTGCCTTTGGGAGCAGAAATCCAGCAACTCTTGCCAACTAACTCAACCATGGTGTAAAAAAGTCCTTAAATTCCTCTGTTCCAATTTGGTGAGGTACGTAAGAGTCACTGGGCCCAACGGTCATGATTTAATATGGTTGTTAACGAGAAAGACACAGGGAACCCGTTCTTCGGTGATCGAGTTACGCCTCTACACAAAATTCTTGGTTCCAGCTGCAAAAATAAAGTTGATTCCACCTGAAATTTAACAAAACTGTCGAAAATGCTGCGAAAGTGACAAATGCAATTTCAGAAATTAGGTTTTCATTATGCACAATAAATTTGCTGTCGTCTTTAGGATTTTCTGATTGTCGGAATTACCCCTGGGATTGCCAAAATGCTTTTACAAGTAACTAGTTGGATATCCATGCTCCAAACTATTATTGATCGTCGCTTGAATGATTTTTTTCTGTTTATACTTTGTCACACAGGGCCGGAGGAGTTTACGAGATAAAGAGTGCCGGAATATTATGGTATTTGTAGAATCTGAGCTGTAGAAGATAGAATCCCCCGTAGACTTGAAACTACTGAGATATATCAATTATCACATTTGGTTTTTAATATGAGAGAGAACGCTGTTTCAGTTTTACTCCTGGTACTCTAAAATGCAATTAAAAAAATAGTCTAATCAACGTTTTATTTCCATCCCGTGTCATTCTTGAAAGATCGCTGTTCTCACGGATTTTTATGGACATTTTTATACACTAAAATGGGATAATACAACATTTCATTAACTGGCGAATACCTTCAAGACTCGATGATTGACAATGTTGAATTCAAACGTCGGAAGTAATCATCATAACGCTTTGTCTGATCGTAATTTGTAGCTTCAAGTGACAAGTTAATGATGTACTGTTGAGTAGTAGACGAACTGTTAAAATATTCATTATAGGAGTATCTTTTATGAATTGGAGCATACATGATGGAAATGTCTCACGTTTACCAAAGCTGTTTTTTGATTACTTCGCGCTACATGCGATGGCTGATTAATTTCTCACCTTTTTATTTTGTAACCATTCCCCACTTTTCCAATGGAGACAACAAGAAACTTCGACAAAAAAACTAGTTGATTCCTTTTCACAAGAGCGGTCAACAAACCCTTCTATAAATGAAGAATAATTATAGTGAAACTTTGTTAATACGACCAACACGTTAATAAGACTTTACTCTTCTTCCAGTGAGGTGTTTCTTTCTTAATTAGGAATTGAATCTATAAATAATGCGAAGTTCGCGTGTTATGTAATCCGAAGCATATTTTTTCCGCGTAAGATAAAATGTTAGTCTGTGATGTTTTTTTTCTCCAAAGCTTTTCTTTTGTTATGGAGAACCTGTTATCTTTCTGTCCATCTCTTTGTCAGTTATTTTTCTGTCCGTGGAAAAAATGGGTCGTGCTACCTGCCAGCAAGATGGAGAATTTGACTTCGAAGTTCAAAGTTTTGGTTCTTTCCATCACAAAGCGTCGTTGTGACAAAAAAATAATTCTCCCGGAAAGAATCAAGAAATATGAAGGTTTGTTTTAATTTTCATTTATTTATTTATGAATGACAGAGTCCTTCTGTCGTGGACTCTGTCAATGGGTATTACAGGGTACTTCCCTTGATCATCAGGAAGCTAGAATGGATCAACTGGCTTGGATCCAGCTGGATCCAGCTGGCTTGTATAAAGATATTCTTCCCATAGCTTTGTCCACACAGATTTTCTTCTCGTTTATATGGTCACTGTTTATGATGGCGATTGTAACTGCGAACATCCTGTATAGACAATCCAGCTTCTCTAGGTTGAAACATGATTCTATTGGACCCTCTTCCTAAGAGCACAATGTCTGAGAGGTCTGGTGTATACATTGAGTAGTTCGGCACAATAGTTTTAGTTTTCTCCATGCTTGATCGTTATGGTTTAGAATAAACATTAGCGTAAGCAGATCCTTGAGATTGTTAGAGGCTTACTTAAGGTTCTGTTGAGCAATCTCAGTATTTGGAATTCGACATTTAGATAAATTTTCATATAAATATCCAGATGACCGTATGGAAAAGCAAAAATTAAAAATAATTCAGATGGAAGAAAGATACAGTACACTCAGTGTAGTACTCATTCAGATCCGTTACATTAAGTGGAATATATAAAACACTGGTGTGAATTACTTCAAATTTATTGCCTGCCCTTCTTATGCCACATTTAGGTCTTTGAAATGTGGAGGAACCTCTTGCTTTCCAGTCATTAAAAACCTTTGAGATGGATGCTTTTGAGAAACCAGTTATGTCTTTCCTTTTTTTGAATCGCGGCTCATGCTAAACGTGCGCCCATGATAACACCTGTTTCAAAGTGTGGTAGACCATGCGTTTTGCCCATTCTAGTTGCAGATTACTGCAGTCGAACCCGCTTGTGCAGTCTTTATACTCAACGAGGCAACTCGTCATCATCCTCACGCCACAGTTTTCTTTGATCTATTTCCATTTATTTGCATTTCTTCTGTCTGTGATTGCCCTAATACAAAGGTTCGTATTTTTTTGAGCAGGGATGTAATTTGCTTATGTATAAATGAATTCCGACCTTGTAGAGCCAATTAGTTGATTTCATATTGGACTTTGGGGACGTTGTGAAAAAAAAGTTCCTCCTGTATATAAAAATCCAGGAATTTTTATAAGGTTTTTTCACATCTTGGTCTAGCTAGTCGATCTTAGTGGAGAAAGCATATAGGTTGGTATAATCACTGTCTTCTCCACATCGGGTGGAAATGACCTTATTTCTTGTCTGTATATGTGACTGAGTTAGTCGGTCTAGGAGAGGGTTACATAGTTTTTTCTTCCAGAAACTGGAGTTTTTCGTGCAGCAAACAGCAAATTGACCACGGAACACATGCGATTTATGAACATATAGATGGTTCAATATGGCCTGAATTGCTCATGCGTAAAACCCTACAACAGCAACAACGTTCGGTTTACTGTTTTCTCAAGGGAAACCCAGAGTTTGGAGAGAAAGAGCCATGTAGCCCTCGTCTCAGACCGACTAACTGAGCCATGTTGTGGAAAATACCCACAAAATTCGATCCCAGGCCTTTTCCGGCCTCTGTAAGACAATGGTGATTATAACCACTATGCTGCTCGCGAGAGCTGCATAAAGTAGTTGTCCTCGCGTTAGCGCATTGGCTATAATAACATTCCTCTCACACCATGCGAAAAAGCCTTGGGTTGAATCCTTTCAATGACGCGCACAATTTTTTATGAGCTCTTTTCCCACTGGGCCCACGCTTTGATCTCAGATGGTGGTAGCATAGTTTTCTTCTCTCCGAAAACCTCAGGTCTTTTCCATGGGCAAACAGGTAGATCGACTGAAGAATACGTACTATTTGCACACATAATATTTACTATGGGTGGGTAAACCAAATTGCTCGGGTTAAACGAAATTGAAAACATTTGTCAGTTGTACTCTGTGCATTACGAGCTAGTCTGCTGAAGGAAGTAAAGGTCACCGACAAGCCCTCTTTCATTTTGTATAATGAAACGTTTCTGAAAGAGTATCCAAGACATAGATTGACTATCGAAGGCTGTACATTGAAAATTACTTCAGAATTTTATCAACAATTCACTGAATTTTCGATACAAGAATCAAGAAGACATTCATTCTAATCCACAACAAGTGCCCAGCTTTACAATGGTATTTTCAGTCCATGGAGAAGGTATTGCAGTTCATCCGAACTGCAAGCGATGCACAGTGGACCATGTATTCAATCTCTTTAGGAGATAAATTCAGTGTATTCAATCTCTTTAGAAGATTGAATACACTGAATTTATCATTTCAGGATAAGTTGATGTATGCGCGAATTTTTACAGATTATATTGCTAAAATGTTCAACTTTAAGGACACTGATTCAGATATTTGGGAATGGTCCTTCAAGAAAATTTCTGTTAAAAAGGACATTCATTATTTTTAAGACTGGGTGTTAACCAAGTACTATAAGTTATTGAGCAAATGAAATAATTAAAAAGCGCCATTGGTCTTGGAAGGAATCGTTCTCCCATAGTCAGGTTCTAATTGATTGTACAAGAAATATAATGTCTGTCGCCAGTGAAGGAAAAGATTGCAAGATGGCTCTCATAAATGTTCAGAAATCAAATACTATACGCTAATTTGGCAACAGAAATTTTAGATTCTGATGCACTGGGAGAAAGGGCACCCACCAATTTTGTGAATTTATGGATCTCAGAATATTTCTGGACAAATGAAGAAAATGGTAACCAAATCGTGGAAGTCTACAGGGAAAATTGAAACCTTCTGTTGGAAAAAAACGTGGCAGAACTACGAGAGGCCTTATTTGCTGGATTAAATCTAATGGTTTGGACACCTTATCTAGTCTCAGGTGTTACAATCGACTCGCCCGTGAGACTAATTGTAACAAAGCGATTTTATGAAAATATTTCTCTATAATTTTCTCTAAGTAAGTATCTTTATAATTTATTTTATTTCTGGTCTGTATGTGAACGAATTTTCTTCCATTTTTCAACCATCAGCCCATATATGGTACAAGCGTTCCACTAGATTTAACAACTTTCCATGAAATAGTAAAATGACAATTTCAAAACGTAATTTCGAATATGTTCATATTTGAAATGTATGTCTATGGAATATTAAGTGGACATGGCTTTCTGCACACTCCCAAGACCTCTACAAACTTACAAATTATTTACTGAGCCACGCACGCCCAAATACATACTCGTGGATGCGCAATACCAAAACAGAAGTGCAAGAGGAAAATGCTGGTGTTTACTGAGGGGTTAAATAGTGTGGCGATAGATTGGTCAACGGATTTCCCTATTCTAGATGGGTTAAGTTGTTTACTTGGATATAGACTAACAAGCAACCCTTTTTTTTTCCTGTATGACTCGATGTTCTGTGTAGATATACGTACTTCACCTCAATCGGCTGTTGTGGATAGTACCAGCATCTTGTGGGTCCCTAAATATGCGTTCTAATGTACTAAGAACTTCTATCCTGTTTTATTAATAACCGTATCTTTAATCTTCCATCAGAAACGTGGTGGGACTTCTTTTTCTGAAAATATTCGTATTCAAAAAATGTTCTTTATAAAACGTTTGTAGCGAGACAGGCCTTCACGGTTACTTAAATATAAAGATGAGGTGATCAACTGGGTCACGTGAAACATAAGTTGTATGCACGTGCCGATATGTTACACCGGTACTGTTCACGCTGTTTTCCCTGGCCCGTTCAAGCCATCGACATAAATCAATTTTATAGCCAAAATTTCTTTTTGATTGATATTGTTATCCAGTTGATCGAAGAACAAAGCTTGTAAAATCTGTCGTTGACTTTTTAAATTTAGGGTACTTTCAAAGAAAACTGGCAGACAGCGATGTATCGTGCTAACGAAGATGATGCGATGAATGGTAGACTTAAGATTTAAGATTGCTGGAGAAGTTTTATCCAAAAGAGTGAAATTTGGAGTAATCCAAAAGTCTGTATTTCAGTATTTTTTTAATTAGTTTTTTTCATAAATCGGAAAGCCAATATTAATCAATAACGACCGCAACTTTTGGAATCATTAATATACTCCGACAGGAGGGTTGAACATTTAAGAATAAAAGCATATCCGGATTTGCTCAATCATCTTTTGGTTTTGAATACAGTTCTTACTCCCGATCATTTTCCTTAACGCTCTGACTGCAATTCAATAAATCTCATCCTGGAAATTGAACTTCATAATCACATTTGACTTGTAATTCAGGTCTATGCCAACGAAAAGTTGGGTCAGGATTTTTTGGGGCATTGGCTGCCATTATGAGTCATGTGTATTGTGTTTAATGGGGTGAGAAACCGCTTACAGATGGAAAATCCCCTTCGCCTGAGGAAAATTAGTCTATTAATGTGAAGAAAACCCACAGAAAAAAGTTCCTTCGGTTATCGACAGGATTAGAGCTTTAGACCTAGAAATTAATAATTTTAAACACGCCGATGGCCAAGAATAAATCGACATTCATTGGTGTCTTAAAGATGTGCTTGAGATAATTCATTTTTAAGTTGGTCAGTGACGTAATTATCGTACAAAAGGGGTCTGTAACAGAGGAACCTCTCCCTTAAAGGAGGAACTTCGAAATATACTGTATAGTTTTTTAAAGGACGGCCTTCTTTTAGATTTTTGCGCAGAGAAGACAGAGTAATAGAAGTCCTGATATTAGTACAACAAAATGACTTCAGGCGGCGCTTTCTTGGTCAGTCGTTGTGCACTTCTGGTGAATTCAGTTTACGGTTTCACAGACGCTTTCGTTGGTGTCAGGAGTTCATTAAGTGCGCATAAAACTAAGGTCTTGGAGACAATGAAAAATGGAAAATTGAGAAATGCGTTTGATGGCGCGGCAAGCCAACCTGTTCCTTCTCTCGTAGGTAAACAGGAATAGTAGGTCAGACACAACTCCTTAGGCAGTAGAGGAAGTAATTGCTGGTTGTGTCTCAGAACATCTAAAGAGGTGATTCAACTTTAACTGAACACGATCTGAAACCTGAAATAGAGGGAAAATGTACGCGAAATGGCAGGGCCATTTTGACACGGTGGATTTTCACTTAAGTCCTCTGAAAGCCACTTTGGTTAAAAGATCAAACAGTTCTGTTTCTTGAAGCGAAACAAATTTTCGTTCAGCAATTAAGACAACTTTCATTCTACTGCAAACGAGTTGATTAGCGGAACAATAGCAAGTTCATTGAGCGAGAAGAAGTGATATTCTTAAGAAGCCATGACTATATTGACCTCAAAACAAACCTAATGAAATTATTGACTGCCAATTCAAAACAAGTTGTTCGTTTTTAACGGAAAGAAAAAGAGTAGCATTTGTGTAATTTTCTTTCATATTGTTTGATACAGTGGATTTTCACTTAGGTCCTCTGAAAGCCACTTTGGCTAAAAGATCAAACAGTTTTGTTTGATCTTTTAAGCGAAAATCAAACAGATTAAACTCGACTCCCAATGGATTGATTTTCATGGAATTTTATATTTGGATCTTTTAAAAAGAATCATTGAAGCACTCCAAATGTTATTGACATCGGACCAATAGAAATCCGGAAATTATTATTTGTTTTCTTTTTCATAATATCATAGGGACTGTCCTTATACCATATATTGTAACTGAAGCACTGGAATTATGTTGGTTTCTATGTGCTAGTTGGAGCAATGAGTAGGCAATGTGGGGGAGGCCCACTCATTCCTCCAACTAGCACATAGCAACAAACGTATTAAATTAAGAAAACAAACTAAATAAGACATTTTAAGCCATATCATTAAATGCAGAAAGCTATGGCTTAAACGCGTATTTGAATTACCCTATGGCACCGGGAAGCCTTTACTTGAGTTGCGTACAGATGAAAACGTTTCAGGTGCATTGAGGAAATGTATTCTTGTTGAATATCGGTACTTATCCACTTCGTGTCTCAATTCACTTCCATCAAATGACAGCCAAAAAGCAGATTTGGGTGATTTTTTTTTTTTTTTGAAACCACTTGCAATTATTCTGTAAGAAACAGTTGAGTTGCCATCCAACTATATCAGCACAGCTCATAGTCGTATTGTTTCCTTCGGGACGGTTGGGGTACGCATGGGATTCGTTTTGATTTTATAGGTGTCTATAAACTGTACGGCGAATACTTTATAGCCAGGAGCGTACAAGAAAGATCGTGAGGTCCATTGGATTTCATTCCAAATGAATCCAGTTAGTCCATTGAAGTCCATTGGACTTCATTCCGTTTCTTCCCATTGAAATACATATCATTCTTTGCAATTTGGTCGAATTGCGATTTAAATAAGTCTAGAGGATTGCGACAAGTTACTACTTGTTCCACAGTATCACACTGTGTCCACTATGTCCCTTTAATGTGGTGCCAGTGGTTGCCCACAAAACCGAGGTTTGTGGGCAACCAGTCAGCCGGTCGCCAGTCAGTGCCTCTCAGGAAATCTGACCCATAAAGAAAGGGTTAGCAGTGAATTTAGGTCTTTTCCACCCAGTGTAGGGAAGACGACGATTTTACCAAATGCACATTTGGTAAAGTCTTCTGCAATATATCTTCAATAACTCTTCTTTTACAGTGAAATCACTAAATACCATTCTCACCATGACAGAACTGTGTAGTGTCCGATATATCTGTCGAGTTATCGAACTGCAGCGAGAAGCATTCACAGTTTCAAGTCCCTCTTCAGTAGTCTTCATGTCACTGATCTGGCAGAATGTTTCTTTCACAAGGGAAGAAGAGGAGGCCATTGTGTCAAAGAATGGTGTGAATACTGGCTAAAAACCCAATGATTAGTGTATTAAAAATTTACTGTATAGTTGGAATAAGTGCCTAAACCAGGGACGCTGAACTAATAGCATGCATGACGTGAAAGGCACTCATAGGAAAATATTCTGGCACGCGGACTCTCATATATTGTTATTAGTTTATAATGGCATCAGCGAATTAGACTATACGACTTCGTTGATTGTAGAAGGGCGTTCACAGGTCAATTTGCATGTCGTTGCGGGCTGAAAACCCGCAATAACTCACGTGGGAAAACAGTATTCCTCCTCCCAGATCGATTAACTGCAGCCCCGATTGAAGAGACCTTTAGAAATTCCTCCAGTCATCGATGGGATTCGAACCCATACATCCCCAAACGAATGACAAGTAGAGAAACCACTAAACCCTCACGGGGAACCACTCACAAATAATTTATATTATAAAAAGTATTTTTATAGCATCAATTATTTTAATTAGATGCATAATTATCAAAATTATGCTGGAAGAAAGTTCAAGAGCAAACTTTAGGTCAAGAACTTTGTCCACACAACAACAACTGCAGCTGATGGTGCAACATCACCTAGCAATGGTGAAGTTCTCACACTAAAACGCGTATCATCGAATGCCCGCAATACGTCACTAGCAAAGCATAGCGAAAACAAACCAGCGACAAGCCACAGAGTGGCACATCTAAAAGAGAACAAGCCACAATGAATGGACGCAATAAGAATCACTAAGACGAAAGATCCAGATCACTGACCAAACATGAAGTTTGGAAACCTCGTGCAAACGTGTACTTTCCAACCGCAAGGGGATGTGACTTGTACTCGCTTGAAACCACCTGCAGTAAAATGATTTATTTATTTACCCCTTTCGTTTTGAAGAGAATAACCCTATTTGGGATCACTTAGCACCTGCGAGCAACTGTTTTTATTCTAGGATGAGTTGGCCAAATCTAAAACGAGGACCCAAACAGCGCATTCACATTTAGAAAACATTGTGTGTAGTAACCTCAGGCATTTCCGCGAACAGTGATTTCTGTGAGGGACGTGATGTTTCAATCTCCCTGAATCCATAAATTTCCTTTAGATGATTTTAATTATTTTGTATTCATTAAATTAAAATGTTAATAAGTGAACAGAGACCTCAGTGAACGTATTCTGTTGCGCTTTGAGGAAACTCTAAGATTTTTGACTTTATTTTGGGCCAGCCCGTGCCCTTGAGGAGGTTACATATTCGTATACCTGCCTGCTCTTGGCATAGCACTCAGGATGGCGTTTGAATGATCTAGAGAAAATTACCTCACATCCATCAAGCGGAACTAGGTGGCTGTTCCTCACTCCAAATGACAGCTTCTAACGAATTCAACTACATCACGTATTCTTTGTATTACTCAAGGGGTTGGAAGTGATTAAAGGTTTAAACTGTACCTACGTGATCAACCATGTTGGGCATTCTACAGGAACCCTTTTTGTGGAGATCGTACTGATGGTCGACCATAAAGAGTCTCTTAAACTTTTTCACTCTTTCTTCTTCTGCAGAGTTGCCTTTTATCATTTCGAAGTGCCCTTGGTTAAATGCCTAAGTTGGGTCAGATTATATGTGTTTGTTTTAAGTATTGATGGGCATAATCGATTATTTCGATTATAGCAAACTATTCGATTGTTTCGATTATACACATATCATTCTAATGATTCATTTGATTATGAAAAAATCATTAAATTATCACAAATCATTATCATTTGAATGATTCGTTCGATTATGGAAAATAATCGAATTAATTCAATTATCACAAATCATTCGACTATCTCGATTATACTCATATAATCATCATTCGAATGATTCATTCGATTATGGAAATCATTCAATTATCACAAATCATTCGATTATAGTCATTCATCCCACAAATCACTCACCGTGATTTCAACTGGGTAAGCACCCAGCATTATTCAAAACGGTTACTCACATCCTGTGCCTATCCTGTCTCGTGTAATTCCTGTTTCTAAGGCTGCTAACCAGCGAATATAATCGATCCAACATCAATGGAGCTGTGAGGATTATAATAGTTATCTATGAGCGCAAAACACACCTGAATTACTGCACCCGTGGGACACATCCTAATGCATCGAAATATGCATGAAACACAGAGTTCTGTTCAACGTAATGAAAGCCAATAAGTACAATAGGTGTATTGTAAAAGATCCAATGATCATTGCACCACAATGACATGCAACTGTGGTGTCGGCAAAAACCAGCTTTCTGTGCACCACAAGGCCATGCAGGGAACCCTCGAGAATTGTGTGCCATTAGGATGAACATGCACAGAGCCAAAAAGAGACGCGTGTGCGTAATACACTGTTTACAATATTAACAGAACACGTAGAAAACTTGGTGTAACTCGTGCGGCTTGCGATGAAGGGAAAAATTTTGGTGTGGTGGGGTGTACCATAGAAAAACGGTGAAATGAGGAGAAAGAAACTTCGGAGATGTATGAGGGACATTCATAGGCATTTCAGGCTAACACCCCGATGCTGGTTACAAGGTTTTTATGTATAGATAAGTGTCCTTTCAGGAGGATTATTGTACTTTTGCTCTTTGAAACCGTCAACCTATGCATTCTACTCCAACGCTACAGCTCCATCAACACAGAATTGGAATTTTCCTCTAGCTATTGTCTTGAGTTCCGATACGTCCGCATATGTTTGCAGCAACCATTCATTCAACACCCGATACCATATTAACGGGCACAAAAACGGATCCTTGTGGACTCAGTTTAAATACTTCACGCTATATCAAATCCATCACCCAGCATTTATTACTCCGTATTCTACAGCCAGCGCTAGTTCTTCCAACCAGAATTCTCTTTCTTGACCCTCACCGTGATGTGTCTCATTGATACTCTAATTTCATCAAGCATTTCTGAGATGTACTCATCAGTGTCTGCAAAGTCTCGCTCTCCAACTAAATGCTCTAGGATTACGCCCACACGTTCAGCCCATGGTTTCGTAATAGGCCCATTTCATTTTCGTAACACGCTCCCCCCCCCCCCCTCTCTGTGGTCACTCGACACTCAGTCAGGTTGTACAGATCAGTCCTGGAGCCAGTCTGACCCATGTGATGTATTGAGGATGACGTTAATATTTGACTCTACTTTGACTGTCCAAAAGGTGGTATATTCTGACGTCCTATTGGGAAACACCAGTCCCCAGCGAATTATCAGCTCTAGTGCTCATCTTCTCTCGTCAGTAAAGCATCTGTATAAAAGCTTGTTTTTAGAGTTGCTGTCCATATACAGAATGGCCCGTTCTCCTCTCAGATATTGCAATAAACCTTCAATGTAATCAACGTGCAAAGTAATATCCTCTTGTGTCTACAATACACAGACACCAAATAGAATTTTTGATTTTCAAACTCCACACAAACACAGACACCACTAACAGTTCACAAAGAATCCAATGCTGGCACAGTTAAATCGTTATTAAATATAACTAACATCATCCGGAGATGACGCTGGTTGCTTGATATTATTCTGGTTGCCAACAAGAATCCAATCACTGGTCTGTCCAACTCATGTGGCTCCTATATACAAGCAACATCGACCTGATTACCATTACAGATTGCTATCAATTTATCAGCCACCACCCGAGAATATTATCCATTTATTGCTCTATAAACGACCGTTCCTCTGAGAACCAAAATTATTCGCTCGTACTCCTCCTTGATCATTGGACCCGTAGGCCTCCTTTCTTTCAGTGTACTGATACTTCCTGCGTCTGCCCTTGCGTCCTCGAGACATGCAGTTAACCCAACATGATTGCCTACGCGTACTTTTACAGTTGCGGTACGTGTTCCCCCTCTTGCCACAATGGGTACCTATCGATTCACTGCAGCAAGTTCTCACAGTGCAGCCAAAGGATTGACAATGATAACTAACTGTAGCAATAAGATGCATTCGACCTGAAAGGCATCAGGCCTAACGCCCTGTCCGGATTCAATAGATATTCGTAGACAGCCAGAAACTTCTAATATCCAGTTTCTGCTCTTCTCTTTGTCTGTGCTTCCAAACCGTAATAGCACCTCACTGTCCATCTCCAATCTGCTTATGCCCAATGACTCAAGTTCCTATCATACAGTTCTCTAAAGAATTCCTCCTCGTCTACGCATTGCTTGTGCTCTCTGGTCGATTTGCCTGTTTTGCTGAAAGAAAACCCCCAGTTTCTGGGGGAAGGGAAACCTTGCTATCTACGCCAGAGACCGACTAACTCAGCCACGAAGAGAAAGTCCATTAGAGTTCCGCGCATCATCGACGGGATTCGAACCCGGACTTTTCTCACCCGGTGTGGGGAGAATAGTGATGATACCAGTGTGCTACTTGCACAGACATTATTATAGACACAGTTAAAATTAAGTACAGTATTATTTTATACTTTACTACCCGAAAAAACACCTTGAAGTTATTTAGGCTTGTTTCCGTAGCTTCATCAACCTGCTCATTTGAAACGTTACTACCTTGAGAACATTTTGGCAACAAACAAAAATTTTTGAGGTGAGTACAAGCATTACTTTGACCCATATCATCAGATAAACATGGAGCTATATTACCCCTCCCCCCTGCTAGCAGTTTCCCTGTACCCGTGAGGTATTCTCCATTATAATGGCAAAAATCCTTGAATCACCTTTGGTGAAATGAATACCATCGTTTCAAAATACACTGCTCGACAAAATTAACAGAACATCTAGAACACGTGGTGGAACTCGTGCAGCTTGCAATGAAGCGGGACAAAATTTGGTATGGTGGAGTACCATAGAATAGTGATGAAATGAGGAGGCAGTGAGAAACTTCAGACAAGTATAAAGGACATTTATAGGGGTTCTGTAAGAATTACCAAAAAAGCAACATTACAGAAGTCAATACAAGATGATCGAAAATATGATCAATACGGCGTATGATCCACTCCAACGGCTAAACAGGTCTGACAGAGGTTAACCATGCTTAACATAAGGGTCTATAAGATTCTGTGTCAACAAATCCCCTTCTGCCACCACCGCAGACCTTTAGCTCACCTAGTGACCGAGAAGTTGGACGTCGGCGTGTAATACGATGCTCAAGGCCGTCCCACGCATGTTCGATTGGATTTAAGCCTCATGATCGTGCTGGCCACTGCAGTCGTTGGACATCTTCAGTTTCAAGACATTCCTCTACCAATTGAGCTCTATGTGCAATGACGTCATCGTGCATGAAAAGAAAACCTGGGCCAACCGTACCACTAAAAATTCGCAGATAGAGTTCGAGGATCTGGTCTCGGTACTTCAGCACAGTTATGGTGCCCCTATCATAAACATTAGCATTAGTAGAGGCATATGATGCAAGAAAGCAAGCTTGTACAACATCAGCCAAAGGGAAAAAAAAAAAATCCTGTCCATTTCACCCATACAATCACTCCAAATGTTTGTCCAGTTCCTTCTTGAATTTATTTAAGCTATCAACGTCTACAATGACAGATGGAAGTTTGTTCCAGCAAACAACTACCCGCTGGCTAAAGGCAAACTTCCGCACATCTATCCTACAACTGTCTTTTTTCAGTTTGAAACTATGCCCCCTCAGGTTTGTAATCTGAGCAAGAGGAAGAATCCCATCAGCATTCAGCTTTCTCAATCCATTCAAGGCCTTATACACCTCAATCAGATCACCTCGCAGATGCCTACTCTCTCCAGACACTGTAATTTGCAAAACTTAAGCCTTTCTTCGTAAGAGCAACCATTTGTTCCATTCACTAATAATGTTGCACTTCTCTGTATTCGTTCCAGCAGCTCTACATCCTTCCTAAAATGAGGCCTCCAGACCTGTATGCAATACTCAAGTAGTGGCCTGACCATTGACTTATACAAGGAGATAATCACCTCCTTATCCCTGCTAGAAAAATTCCTGTATATAAGACACCATGAGCTACTCTCGAAGACCGTCTGCACTGCTCAGAAAACTTCATATCTGATTGCACAATTACCTCCAGGTCCTTTTCATTCTCTACCACCCTCAGGGTAGTGCCACACAGTTGATACGTTACTCTGGGGTTACTGCTACCCATATACAGTACTTTAAATTTGTCAATGTTAAACTTCAGTTACCACATCTCAGCCCATCTGCCTAACTTTTCTAGATCCTGTTGCAGTAGTGTACTGTCATTCGTGTCATTAACAACCTAACATGAAGACGGTTGAGGCCGTTGATCATTATTCCTCCCCACGCGAAAACACCCCCTCCACAGTAAGTTCCCTTTCTCTGATGTTAGAGGGATGTTACCGCATTCCTTGTTGTTTTCAGATGGAATAATGTCTAGAATCTGTTTGTAGGCTAAAACTGAACTCATCAGAGAACAGAACTGTATCCCATTTGTCAGTGCTTCAAGTCACATGTTCATGGCACCAGTTTCGACGAGTTCTGCTGTGGTTTGGGGTTAATCGGATAGAAACCACTGGCTTCCTTGCTTAGAGTCCACTTGAATTGAGCGTTCTTAACACAGAAACCTCAAGAGACAGTTGATGACAGAACATCATAGGGTTCCAGCTTGCTGTTAGAGCCAGATAGTCGTGTGTTCTGGTTGACGTAGTCGTCGGTGACCTTGGGCAGCTCTTCCACTAATGGTAACTGTCTCCTGAAACTGCTTCCAGAATGCCAAGACGAAAGCGAGTGACAGATTAAGCCAACGTGCTGCCTGCGACTGCCCAACTTCAAGTCTTTCAACGGCCTGCCATCTCGAAGAATCATCTAAACGACGATGACCTGTCATCCTGAGTACTGCAGATGAGGCTATCCCAATGAGCTAGACAAAAAACTGGAATGAAGTGACGCATCGCCCATGTTTTTATTGGCATGAATAATTTGCATAACGTGCTGCTCTGTAAGGTGGTAGATCAATTTTTATTGGATACTTAGAATTTGCACGCCAGGATGCCTATAATATCAAATATTCGCTTTCATGAAAAAGATTTTGTTCTATTAATTTGTCGAGCAGTGTACATTTTTCTACCTACAAGCGCGAGCATGCTGATAAAAATTTCCCATTCCCCAGAGCCTTGCAAATTCGCTCTAGGTTTTCGGTCTCAGTCGAAATTAGCACGGATTTTTCTCCAGAAAACTCATTTTTTCATCCAGCAAACAACAAATCGAGCTCAGAATTGATAATTAACAGACAATACACACTGATGCGCCTAAAATCTTACAAAACAACAGCAACCTGCGTAGCAGTTATAGTCCCTTTTCAAGTTAATATAAAAGAGTTCCGATTTCTCCTCAGTCCTGATAAAGATGGGTGAAAGCCCTTTTAACAGTCAACGCCAAGATATAGCGTCGTTCTCCAACTGGCTGCCATGTCTTGAAGATGACCTTGATTTCATTATGGTTTTTACAGCAGCTTTTGTATTTCCTCGAACAGATTACTGTGGTGTGAGTGTGTAGCGTGGGAATTCTCTTCCTGCACAATTGTTTGAACGATTCTGTTTCCATTACGTTTTGGGCACTTCCATCGTGTGTTCGTTTTATTTTTACACTCTCCTTCCTACGTGGCTTCTGTGTTATCGAAGGGTGGTCACTGTCCGACCCAGTTCCTACCTCAAGTATAGGGTCTTTCACCTTCCTCTTGCTTAAACTGTTACTGCTGTCTCTTCTCGCGTTTCGATTTGAGGGAGAATCTTTTTGAGAGTTTGGATTGGTTTCTGACTGTTCTTTCTCTTTTTTTTTTTTAACTGTCCAACTTGGATCATCGACAAGGCTTTTTAACCAATTGTGAAGTTTTTAGCACCGCTTGTTCTCACGTATAGGATGGTAATCTGTGGTATAATCGATTATATAAGTTTATTAACAACTATAGTTGGATTTGTTTATTTTAGAAACTCTGAGGCAGCAAGGTCGTGAGGCGTTGTTGTATTTTGTCCATAAGCTGCATGTAATTCTTCCACAGCCGACTGGAATCGAACCCAGTACTTTTAAAATCATTGTGCCAACTGAGGGAGGGATGGTTCTTATGATTAGACACTGCATTATAACAAGAAACGGACTGATTTGTTTGTCTATGACTGGCAATCATAGTATTAGACCTCCCAGATCCTCTTTGGAATCCATGTAATCCAATTGTGAAAGAAAACTTCTGCAGTTAAATCCATCAACTCTCTCACAACACGAAGTCTCAGTCGAGTGCACTTTGCACTCGACTTTAAAACTGCAAGCACACTCGTTTCCGTTGACCATGGTTCGAGCCCATGTGATGCTAAGTGAAATAAATGTGAACCGGGTAAGGACACTGATTAGAAGTGATCGTCGTTTAAGCATTAGAACGGTTGCATCAGAACTCAATATGGACAAAGACACAGTTAGGACATTTGGATGAGCACACAATGCACTCTTTGTTCTACAATTTGCGGCCAAAAAACAAATCCCTGGGTGTGAACATGCACCCTATTCGCCAGACCTATCCCTTTGAGGCTTTTTAGATGATTTCCAGAAATGGGACTTCGAATCTTGAAGTACACAAAGTATCAATCTTCTAACACAAAGAAGGGTTGTTACGGCTTGCGGATTACAAGTTTTCCAACGGGCAGTGTAAGAGTTACAGAGAAAGGGGAACTGTGGAAACAATGCCCTGTACCGGGTGACCCCGTATTGCGAAAGCAAGTGTGAGTGAGAACAGACGATAATGAACAATCGAGCGAGTTTCAGTCGGCAAGAGAATCGACAGTCGGCAATGAATTGTTCCGACCACGAGGGGGAAACCAACACGGCGACATTTCTCTTTTTTTTTTGTCAGATGACAAAAAAAAAAAAAAAAAAGGTTCGCGGTGTCTCGCTCCTTCCCGTATCCCGATGGCGTTCACTGCACTTGGCCTCGATTCCCCGTCCGCAGTTCCATTCAAGGTCAGTGTGTTACGTAATTAGAACGCATAAAATGCCGAGTAATAACTGGGTTGTCCACAGATCACCGACTCCTCCTGGGTTTCCGGGATAATCGATAGGCACACCACGTGACGGGAGTGGCAGCAGGTGTCCGACGGGGAGAGAAACGTTTAGCGAGTAAAACATCTTTTATTCAGTTTTAAAACGAAGCAACTTCACTTCGGTTCTCGCTTTGTTTTTCCACCCTCCGGGATTCCAAGTCTGTGCCGGCCCTTGCATCCTCGTACAGCGTTGCAACCCAATTTACACGCGTAAATACGCCTTCGCGTTCTCTCTCTCGACAGGAGGTGCTGGAGAGAAAGGGGACAGCACTCTTTCGCGCCACGAAATGTCAACAAACATGGCTGACTCTGCGAGTTGTCTTTGAGAATGAACAGAGCACGAGCGGAAAATTAGCACTCTCTCACTTCGGGTCACCCGATGTCGCTGACATGACTTTTATTCTGACGACTAACTGCCCTTAATGTATCCCCGGTGTACCATTCCACGTTCTGAACAGGGAAAAAGTGTTGGATGGGGAGACGATGTGTACGTGCTTCAGTTTAACATTAAGCTGTTTTATTAATGTTAACCTGGCTTAAGAACTGTTTGAAGATGTTTTTGATGAATGGCAGCATTCTTAGTTCCCTTTTCTGCTTACCAGTATTTTTTATCTTTGTTACAATTTCCAATATACACGAGTATTCAAAAGTTAAGATGCGACTGTACTTTTATTGTATCTTGTGTAAGGCGGCTCTCATACCCGTCTATGCCCCGAGGAGGCGGGCCACAACTGAGCGCGAATCGCAGCGAACCTCGAGTGTCACGTACCGAATGTCGAAATCATTCAAAATATGAGCAAATAAAGTTGATTTTAACGATAAATTTTTTAAAAAAAAATAATAATCAGAAAAATTAAAGATAAAAATAATAATAAATAAATAAAATAAAATAAAAATAAAATTCAGTAAAAATAAAGATAAAAATAAGTTAATAAAAAGTAGTTCCTGAAATTGGGGCACTACTGATGATTGGTCCACGTCTGGCAAAGGCTTTCTGTGCAAAATCTTGCAGAAGATGAAATTTTTCTTTGGAGTCCAAGAGAGAGGACTCATTGCCTGGTTGACACAGTGTAGACAGAGGCTGACGAAGATCCAAGTAATATGGACAGGTGAAAAGAACATGCTGCCAGTCTTCTGGGCTGCCATAGTTACAGAGGGTTGAATCAGACAGGTTAAACAGAGCAAGTTTAGCACGAAGGGAACCATGACCAGTTAGAAGAAAAAGAGTGCGGAGACTCGGACTGAACCATTTTGGAATAGACTTTTGTAAGGCAAAGGATACAGATGGAATAAATTTTCTTGTGACCATACCTTTTGAAGAAGAAGACCACCGATCTTGCCAGAGTTGAACCAAGTGGTTCCAGCAACGAGTTTTTTTTTGGTTTTAGGATCGCAGTGGATATTAACAGTGAAGTCTAAAAAGTCAACTGGAATGGCATGTCTAAGGTAATAGCAAAAACCTCGATAAGCGATTTGGAGATCCAGAGGTAGGCAACCGTTTAAAACCTGGAGCGCAGCTGTCGAGACAGTTCGACAGGTACGACTCATCATTAAGAGCATCTTTGGATAGAGGAGAGTTTCTTTTGGATGACAATCTTCTTAGCATACCAAAACCAGGCGCCAGCGCTATATGTACAAATCGGAACAAACACCACTTTTGTACAAAAGACGAAGGGTATGATGGTTAATACCCCAGGATTGAAAGACGGACAAGCATAGATGTATACTTGGCTATTTTATCATGAAGGTGCAAAATATGTTTCTGAAAGTTTAACTTACGATCTAGAATAATACCCAAAAATTTATGCGAGTCAACCATGGAGAGAGAACGACCAAAAAGTTTAACAATCGGAGGCCTGAAGATGTTAAGGTTGCCCTTAAGATAAAGAAGCTTAGTCTTGTTAGGAGAAATGGTAAGTAAGTTAATAGCGGACCAAGAGCACAGATCATTCATAATGCTACTGGCAGTACTTTCCAAAGAGTTGTGTTTTGTTGTTTTATTTATTTTAACGCAATTGAGTAGATTTTCCCACGAATTATGACATTCCCCTTTCAGTGAGGTTTTAATTAATCTATGCCACTTTGAAATATTGAATTTGGTGTCATTGTTCACAATGGTTAATGAATGTGATCGATGGTCTTTTGTCTTCAGGAATGTTCCACAACGAATGCAACATTCAAACTGAAGCACAGAGTAACGTATCGGGAATTCAATGAAATTTCATTAAATTCCCGTATGTGTGTGTTAAGCGCCAAAGCATCTACGTCTATGAGTGATCAGTATACTTCGTCTGTAATTTCACGTCGTTTCCTGAAGAAAATAACCACGCAACCCTTGCCGAGACTGACTAATTCACTCAATTGTGTGAAAAAAGCCCACGAGCAAAGGTCCCATCCCACGCTGAAGGATGAAAGATGTCGATCCCGCCCTAGGCAAGTCAAGGGCCAGCAAGGTTAACCCACTCTGGACATTAGCCCGGGGTTAGCAAGTTACTATAGCACCTGTGATACTGAGTCAGACACCAAGTGAAACATATAGTAGAGAAAGAAAGTTGATGAGTTGATCTCAGTTTGGATTGGTGGAGGAGATTGTTGGAAATGATATCCCATGAGAAAGGAAGGATTCCGGGAGGAGACCTCAGAAGAGCTTGTTCCTCGCTGAAGTGTGAGGTAGGCAGCTGGGCGGCGGGCGTGCCGACAACAGGCTTTGATGAAAATTGGTAACAGCAGAGATGCAGAAGCACTTCAAGTCTCTGAGAGTAGATATATAGTTGACTTATAAGGTAGCAAGAATCCCACCACTGGAAAGGTTCTGAGGTCAGAATAAGAAGGCGACTCCCGTCTAGAACAGAAAATTCTGTTCTCTCGTTCAGAACAGAAGAGCAAGGATTATTATTCTACCCATGAACAATTGATAGAAATGTGATGCAGCGATTATTAGATCATGGTAGTCACCGTAGTGTCACGGGCCGTTGTTTAACGCTTGAATACTATTGAGGTAAGCACATTCAGCACCGTTGCAAAAGACAACGTAATATAAAAGTCAGAATTTTCAATGGCAGTAGACGTTCCTGAGTACGCTTTAGTGGACTACCACTGCCAGTCAAGCCAAGCGGAGGAAACTGATTTGGTAACCCATATGCAGCTTCTCAACTTGGTAATAAACGGAAGGATAAGAACTACAGTGGTGCAGAGAACAGTGAATAAGCTGAAAAGGGTCAATAGAGGCAGGTGAATCCCACGTTTTTCTTCTGCGGACAGCAAACAACATCGCGCTACAAGAATCGGAAAACCAAGGGTGTAGGAAGAAAATTTCTCTAGACTGAGTCACAAAAAGGTGCCTGATTTTTTTTTTAAAGACTTACAAAAGGCTTCTTTTATTACCTGATCATTTAATTTAAGAGAATATGTACCCACCGGTCAAAAAATTAGGAAACTTCTGCAACTAGCATCAGCAGAAGGAGAGGGGGTGAAGAATTTCGGATTTGGTTGTCGTGTGTCTATACAAAAGTCACGTTTTCCTAAATCTACCTGGCTCACCTAAATCTCCAGTTCTGAATCAAGTTGAGAATGTTTGAACAGATATCCTGAAAGAAGACAGTGGTCAAATGGAGAAGGACTCTCTCAGACACCTAGTAAAATCCATGCCACGATGTGTACGGGCTGTAAATCGAATAAAGACTGGTCCACTTGATATCGATGGTTCTATTGTTGACGATTCTGCTCAGGTAGCTGACAAAGTAAATAAGTATTTTGCATCTACATTTACAGATGAGGAATTCTATAGGTAAGTGGAGGCCACGAGCTTATAAAACTCTAACAGGGAGTTAAATGATTTTGTAATAACTGAGAGCAAAGTGGAAAAGAAATCGTTGAAGTTAAACATAAGGAAGGCACCTGGTGTGGACTGGATCTATCCAGTTATATAAAAGAAGGCAGCAAAATAAGTAAGCAGGCCCATATCCATGATTATGAGGATATCCTTGGACTCGGGGAAAGTCCCCACGGACTGGAGATGTGCAAATGTATCTCCAATTCACGAAGTGGCTCGAAGGGTGACACGAGTAATTACAGACCTGTTAGTTTACCTTCTGTTCCTGTGAAAATAATGGAACCATTGGTTAAAGAAGCATTGCAGGATCATCTAGACAAGACTGCAGTAATAATTCAGACACAGCATGGTTTGTTAAGGGAGAAGCCTTGTCTCGCCAATTCGATTGGATACTATGATATGGTCACAAAGGAACTGGATACAAAAAATAATTTTGATATCATATATTTGGATTTCAGGAAAGTTTTGATGCTATTGCACATTGAAGACTACTGTACAAGTTGGAGCAGTATGGCGTTAAGGGCAAGTTGCTACAATGGATAAAAGGATGGTTAAGTGGGAGAAGACCGAGTCGCAATCAATGGATACTGTTCTTTGTGGACCAACGTTATCAGAGGGGTCACACAGGGGTCTGAGCTGGGCTCATTGTTGTTTTCTGTATTTATCAATGATATTGATGAAGGTATATCAGGCTTAACGTCCAAGTCTGAAGATTATACAAAGTTTGGTAGGGTTATTAACCCCAATAAGGACGGTACGCTACTGCAGCAGGATCTAGAACAGTTGAGCAGATGGGCTGAGAGGTGGCAACTGAAGTTTAACATTGACAAGTGCAAAGTAGTGCTGTTAGATTTGTTATTCGGTTTTTAGGAGCATTAGCAACTAAGGCCATATTGCTCGGGGATATGCGGTGGTCATTCCCTGACCTTTCCGCATCCTCTGTATTTGGAGGTGACGGGCTCGAACCCCGGTCTAATCAAGAAGCGTGTGCTGCGCACTGCTGTTCCTTCCCACCTGGCTACTGAAGCGCCTGCAAAGTAGTGCATATAGGTAGCATATGCACTACCAACTGTGTGGTACTACACTCAGGGCAGTGGAGAATGAAAAGGACCTGGGGGTAATTGTGCAGGCAGATATGAAATTTTCTGAGCAGTGCAGACAGGCTGCAAGAATAGCTTGTGGGATCTTGTTATTGATATATAGGAAATTTGCTAGCAGGTAATTATCCCCTTGTATAAAGCAATGGTCAGGCTACACCTTGAGTACTGCACACGGGTCTGGGGGCCTCATTTTAGAAAAGATGTGGAGCTGTTGGAATGAGCATAAAGAAGGGCAACGAAACTACAGCGTCGGGAGACTGGGCACTTGCGAGGTGATCTGATTGAGGTGTATAAGGCCTTGAATGGTTTGAGTAAGCTGAATGCTGATGGAATTCTTTCTCTTGCTCACATTACGAATCTGAGGAGGCATAGATTAAAATTGAGGAAAGACGATTGTAGGATAGATGTGCGGAAGTTTGCCTTTAGCCAGACTATGGTTGATTGTTGGAACAAACTTTGACCTTGCGTCGTTGTAGACGTTGACAGCTTAAAAAATTCAAAGAAGAACTGGACAAACCCTTGGGGAGAATGGATGGGTGAAATGGGAAGGTTTCTATTTTAATTTTTTTGGGAGGGGGGACGATGCTGTATAAGATTGCTTTCTTTCATCATATGCCTCTATTAATCCAAAAAATTTGATTTTACAGATATCGAATAAAGGTTTATAATATTTTAGCCAGTAACCATAGATTCAAAGGTTTTATTATAAAAACTCTTGAAATGGCGTCTTTTCTATCAGTTAGAAACGAGGTTTTCGGATTTTATTTGAAAATATCTTACTTAAAAATGAATCAAGGACGTTGGAAGTAAGGTTGGAAAATCTTCGGAGGCCAATTAAATTCAGATTTATGGAAAACGAGTTAGACATTAATTTGCGGTTGCATAGAAAAGCTGGATTGTAAGCGCTACTCTTTCTGGTCATATTTCATATCCACTTAATACTTGTTTGAGGTTCTCTAGTTTCAAGTGAGATGCGCCGTTTTAGTTTTATGGGCTACACGCAACCAGCTGGTTAATCCTTTCACGGTCTCTGGATTTCGAATATTCCTTGGATGTCCAGGGTGACCCGCATTTCTGTTCCTCCTAAAACTCGTACATTTCCACTTTAAGATTACATTTCTAGGTTAAAGACCTCTTCACTTTTAAACAGGAACACCGAATACTGGTTTTAACATTTACTGGTTTTCTCTGTCCCACACAGAAACCATGTCTTGGAAAGGAAAATCTGCTGCACCGAAGCATCCCTAAACTAAGGGAAAAGTTCTTAATTAATAGGAAACACATACACGTGTTTGGAACTACGAGGGTGGGTGGGGGCTGTTCGAAAAGGAAGGCATTCAAAGTACCCATGTCGATTCATTTATTGACAGTAGTATACAGAAGAGTGCATGGAGTAGACGTCATGGAATTATTTTCCTACATTTTCATCACTGCAGTTTAGGTATTTGTCCTTTCCAGTAGATGAGCAGAGGGGTGCCTATTGAGAAGAAATTGAGGTCAGCCGACTGTAATTTAGTTTCCAATTCATGCAGATTCTCATCAGAGGCAAATTTGTTCCATCCTATATAATTGTCATTGTTAGATTTTGAACCGGATAGTCCTTTTTAAAGCCAAATATCCAAATAAGTCAAATTTCCGAAATATTTGGCACATTCGATAGATTTTCTTTTGTCGATGTTTCAATCAAAATACACTACCGGCCAGAAGTTAAGGGATAGGGAATATTTCATACCAACCCTTTATAAATTTAACTGAAACTATGCAGAGAGATTAAGTAACCTTTTTTTTTTTTTAATGAAAATCCCAGACATGATTTAGTAATGTGCGTGCGTGGATGGTTAAGAAGATGAAAGAAGATAATTTTGTTATTAGACGTGAAGTTCTGTAGATTGAAATTTTCAGAAAATACGTATGAAGGAAGAATTCCAGAAAACGGAAGTTGAAGGAATGAATGAGGAAGAAGAATCGACTCTGTGAGTTTTAAGTTGGATAGTAAAATATGTGGAATGATTATTCTATGGATACTTCCATGGGAACTGTTCTTCAGAAGAACAGTTCCCATGGATGTATCTGTAGGAAAGGCATGCAGCAGAAATAGAACGTCTATGAGACAGCGATTGGAGAGACTCTGTTAGAGATGAGTCATTAATTAAACTAACTGCCCTCTTCTGAACGGAATGTAGAAGCCTGAGAGAGTTTTGGGGACATCGCCCCAGATGCGAGAAACAATGTTCCATGGTAGGCCGGAGTTGAGATTTGTACAGAGCGAGTGACTTTTTAGAAGAAAAGTAGCCCTGAAAGTAAAGATTAAAACCCTGTTGTTGAAATATAGTGGATATTCGAGAAGTTGAAAATGTTTGTGCAGAGCAAGGTCTTTCAAACTGGGAAGTGGAATACAATGTATTAGCAGCAAAACTACGAATAGGATTTTTCTGTCAATGGAAGAAGCTATTTTTATATAAGAGGAAAAGAGTGGGTGCAAGAACTGAACCTTGGGGAACACCAGTATTAATGGAGAAGTCAGAAGACAGAGAACAACCTAACAGCGTCTGCAGTGAGATGTCAGAGAGAGGAAAAACCGCATATCCACTTACAAAAACAGTTGGAAATCCTTAAGGTGGAGGTTTACTTAGAAGCATTTATGCTAAACGGGATCAAAAGTCCTTGAAATGTTAAGGGAACTGCCTGCGTTTCCTCAAATTTTCCATTAAATTTGTTTATAGACGGGTGATTGAAAAGCTTCATCATTGATCATATGAAAGGTTTCTAGAAGTGCATTGGAACGATAATTGGATGGGAGGGACCATTTTTAGGAACTGGCTGGATACGAGCACATTTCAGAGTAGAATGAAAAATGCCAGCGAATAAGAAAGTGGAAAAAGGCAACAAAGAAGAAGAATAAACTCAGGAGTACAGGTATTAAGAACAAGTGGAAAAATACCATCAGGACCTGAAGTTTTCTTGGCATCAAGATTATTCAGAATTCTTCTGACAGCCTTTTGTTGGAAGGTCACAGGAGGCATTGAATGGAGCATACTGGGAATGGTAGGAAGTGGTTTACCAAGATCATCAAAACACCAGTTAGAGAAAAGTAGGATTCTAGCAAGTCAGCTTTATCTTCAGTTGAGGTGCCGACAGAACCATCGTGTTTTAATAGAGGTGGGAGTAGAGATGGGCAAAAGTTGGAAAGAGATCGGAATGATCAACTGCCGTTTGGACAACAAGCAAATTTTTACTGTTAGCCTTTTCAAAATCTAGTTTGTACTGATTAATAACTGATTTATTATTATTGCAAGCTTTGCTGTAGGCAGAAAATGAACCTGGAGACACAGATGCAAGCTAGTTGCGATATGTAATATTCTTATTCTGAACAGCTTTAGCATACTTATTGGAAAACCATGGTTTAGATGAAGGGCGATATTTTAAAGTGGAGTATAGAATAAAAGATTTAATCCCTACAAGAATAATTTCTCTCACACGATCTGAGAAAATATTAATATAAGAATATTTGAAACAATAATCCGACAAAGGAAGAGAAGAAAAGAAATCTCGGAGGTCGTCCAATTTTACATTCTTGTAATGCTAAACAACACGAGGTTGCAAATGGCCATGGGAGAAAGACTGTATTGGAGAAGAGACCATCACCAATTTGTAATCTGAGGTCCTTTAGGCACCTCAGATTACAACTTAGTGTCAAGATAATTCACCACTTGCCTCGACCGTGTACTGGGAGAAATTTGTTTAGGTACAAAATATCAAGAGGGTTGGCTGCGTGATTAGGATTATCTGGTATTCTGATAAGTAAATGAAGAATCTGTGCGAGTTAATTGGTAATTGAAAATATTCAGCATCTCGACCAGCAGGGTCCTTGTGAGTGGAAAACGGAAGCCAGCTGGAGTTGTGGACATTAAAATTATCAAGGAAAATCACCCCACTGTTCGGAAAGTTGTACTGGAAAAAGTCAAGTTTCAAAGAGAGGAAATCAGAGTTCCAAGTAATTAGTGGAGTGGAAGAACGATAAAGGCAGTCAATGAATTTGACAGCGTGACTTAGAAATTTTAAGCCGGAGAAGATCGAAAAGAGGAGATTTGAAATTACTGAGTCTCTGACAGGGAATGTCAAGGCGGACATATGTACTTTCACTTCAAAGTACACCTTTGAAGTGAAAGGAATCACACAGCGAATAATTAGGACAACTGAGATGTGCAGTGGCTGAAACCACCGATTATTGGAATTCTGTCAGAAAAAGTAAGTTGGACTTGGCAGAAAGTGGAAATGGACATTATGGAGATTGGAACTGAGACTTCGTATATTTGGCAAATAAACTAGGAGTGTTTAGAGGTCTACACCTGATCGCAGATAGGTTTGTTCAATGTTTGACTATTGATGGTGTATTGAGTAATAAGAAAAGGTTGGAGGGGCGGACATGATGTATGAAGTAATGAAATTTTTAGTTATGGTGTACACACAGCAAGAATATGCCCAGCTCCTTTAACATAACGTTGCCTCAACAGTGTCCCCAGCATACACTACTCGGATTCCCTCCAGTCACTATCCAATGAGATTTCTCCGGATTTCTTCTACAGAGTTTCCGGCCTTTGAACAACGTTTTAGAGTTGTGTCCTCGAAATGTAAGGAAGAATGGATATCGCTATGATGCCCATCATGACCTCAAAAGACAGAAATCCTATTGCATGATGGAAGAGATGAGGACTGATAAAAAATGCATGCTTAAATATTTCTAAAGAATTCCATATCTGGTTGATTAAGTCACTTTGATGTCCTGTTTAAAATAATTCTGTAGATGTGTTAGCAGTCGCTTTCACCAAAGATATTCAGAAGTACTGCTTCCATCTGTTTATTTTGTCTCGGTCAGTAAGCAGACGTCAAAATTCTCTTTGAAAAAGAGTGGCTCCATCTATTGTATACTACAGAAATTATTTTCGAGGTATTTCTAAAAGTCTTCATATTTTGTTTTTCTCCATGATAGGTTGCAGAAATTACTCGTATTTGCTCTGTAAATGACAGTTATTCTACTTAATTTTAAAAGTCCGTTTTGAGGTTTCATTATTCTTCCTACCTTAATTTAAAAACTTGGTTAACACATTTTCTTCTCGATTTTAATTCTAATTTAGGTTTACCAATATGTACTTCTCAAACATTGGATCTCATCCATTCTTCAGGATCCATCGCATTCAAATGGCATTGTTTCTATTTTTTTTTTTTTTTTTTTTTTTTTGGTTTTGACAAACAATAGAAGACAACAAAGAACCCAATATCAGTGATGAAGTCATAATGGTGACGTCATCACTGTGTTTCACCACTGCTATAAAACAACAGGAGGAGGTGTAAAATTTGACTTGTTCTCTCGATTTCAAGGGGTTCGTTTGGAATACTAGAAAGCATTCCAAATGAACCCTTTTGGAATGCTTTCCAAACAGGTTAGTTTGGAAATTCGTTTTGAAAACGAATTTCCAAATGGAAATTCGTTTGAAAAGCATTTGGTTTTTTTTAATTCGGTTTTCTTTGAATATTTAGAGAGAATGAGGTTATTGGTAGGGCAGATGAGATTCTGATTTTTTTTCCACCTGCTGTAGTAAAAATAGAGCGGTGTTCACTTTGGCTTTCAGCGCGCAATGGCCAATTGTCCACATCAGGGGTCAGCATACATATACTGGGAGGATCAGTGGTGAGGTGCGGCAGTATATTATCCGCTGAGGACTCTTCCAGACTTGAGGAATGGAGGCAATTGGAACTGGAACGAGGGACCCGGAGTGCTGGGAATACCGACGACGTGTTCTTGTAGAAGCGAAAAATAAAAGTTTCTTGTGAGGAGAGGAGAGGGGGAAAGCGTCGTTTGATCGTTAAGAAAAGCTTTCGCCTTCTTAAGAGGTGTGGCAGTGGAGAGGTGTCGGAAGCGGTAGATCCCAGCACGGAACGCCGTGGTATTGGTAATTCCAGTACGTGTAATTACAGAGGCATGTACGTGGTAATGTCAGGAGCTTAATTTGAAAAATCCATTGCATTTGTAGTGTGCAATGGAATCTGGAACTATGTGTAAATTTGTTATATTTTAATTGCTTATGAATTAATTAATTATTATATATTAATTGTTACAGGGAGGGAAGGGAGGGAAATAGATGGGATCTATTGAAGACAATCTTTTTGTTGAAATACTCTCCTCAATAGATCCCATCAGACGCAAGTAACAATTTTGATATTATATAAATTTAAATAGAATATATTCATTTCAACTTTTGGATTCAATAAATGTCTGTAGATACTATGCCCGTATGAAAAGTGAGTTATTTTGGGACAGTCATTGAACACTACGAATTTATATAGGATGACATGTAGACATGTAGACATGTATAGTATCTTATGTAGGACGGCACCTGAACGTCAATTCATCTCCGCCTTCGTACACTGTGATGATTACAGAAAGCACTGTAAAAGGCCAGAAATGTGTGTAAAATTATGTTCGTGCAGTGTGTGTGTTGTTGTGTTGTTTAGTTGTTTCTGGCCGTTTTGTCACCAGGCAGGCGATCACCTGGAAAGCCTGCCCAGTGTCCGTCTACACCACGGGGAGGTAGGCCACAACTACGCATGTATTGCGACCGCCCTCTAAACGCTCTGGTTTACCAGCTCTTACTGCCCTAGTATCAGGGCAAAAACAATAAAAATAAAAAAAAATAAAAAAAAAAATAAAATAAATAAAATAATAATAATAAAAAAATAAAATAATAAATAATAATAAAAAAATAAAATAATAAATAATAATAATAAAGTACTTATATGTAAGAAAATAATAAAAACTAGATAATAAAATCTGTCCATCGGGCAGCCCAAACCCAGGGAACCAGCAAAAATAAATAAGTAAATAAATACAAATAAAATGTGAAAAAAAAAAAAAATATATATATATATGTATATATATATATATAATAAATTTAAAAAAAAAAAAATAAATAAATAAATAAAAATAGAAATAATAATAATTAAAAAAATTAGAAAACTATTTTTAATAGAAAAAAAATAAATAAAAATTAGAAAACTATTTTTGGTAGAAAAAAAAATTAAATAAATTAATTAATAAAAAAATAAATAAAAATTAGAAAACTATTTTTGGTAGAAAAAATTAAATAAATTAATTAATAAAAAAAAAATAAATAAAATATAAAATTGAAAAAAAATAAAATAAAATAAAATAAAAAAATAAAAAAAAAATAAAAAGAGAAAAGAAAAAAGAGAGGGAAAAAGTATAGATATATATCTGATCCCGCACTGGCCAGAAGCCAGTGCCAGCAGGATTCTCCACTAGGAAGTCTAGGAGGTATTCCGTAGTTGAGTGAGAAGGCATCTCCGGCGATCAAAAGCATGACGAGCAAATTCTTGCAGGGACTGGAAATTTTCTGTGGTGCTTAGGAAGTCCGGCTCATTTCCAGGGACAGTGATACTGGTGGAGAGAAGAAGGTTCTGTCGAAGATCTAGGTACTGATGGCAGTGGTATAAAATATGTTCCCAGTCTTCTGGGTCACCACAAGAACAGAGAGGTGATTCAGCAAGGTTGAAAGTTGCAAGTTTCGCATTAAGGGAGCCATGACCAGAGAGCAAGTAGAGAGTGTACAGACCAGGATGAAACCATTTCTGAGTGGACTCTAACGCGGCAAAGGTGACGTTAGGGATGAATTTTAAAGTAACAAGACCCTTAGAGGTAGCGGACCATCTGTCTTGCCAGCTCTGCATCAAAATATTCCAACAGCGTCTTTTCTCTGCCTTGGGATCCACAGTGACATCGATGGTAATGCCAAGAAAGGTGACAGGGATAGCGTGCCTAATGTAGAAGCACAGGCCTCTGTACATAAGAAAGAGATCGAGGGGCAGACAGCCGTTAAGGACCTGCAAAGCAGGAGTAGACACAGTCCTACAGGCCCTGCACATTGCCAAAAGCATTTTACGTTGAATGCTGTGAAGTTTGGTCCGTACTGAAACCTTCTTAACATGCCAGAACCAGGCGGCCGCGCCATAGGAACAAATTGGTAGAAACACAGCTTTGTAATATAATCGTAAAGAACGAGAATTGAGACCCCAAGATTGTTTAGAGAGACGCAGAAGTGAGAAGGTAAGTTTTTTGACTTTCTCTGAGAGATCTTCCAAGTGTTTAGTAAACGTAAGTTTACTATCAATGATCAGACCAAGAAATTTTAGAGAAGAAACCATGGAAAGTGATTTGTTTTGAAGTTTTACAACAGGTGGCCGTGAAATATTAAGCGAACCCTTAACCAGCATCATTTTAGTTTTCGTGGAGGATATGGATAATTTATTTGTGGTTGACCATTGAGAGAGATCTGACATGACTAGGTTGGCAGTACTTTCAAGGGAGGCACGGGAATTGCCCTGGATCAGCAGGGTGAGATCGTCTGCATAAGCCAGTTTGGAAGTATAAGGAATAGTTTTAAGGAGCCATTCGTCAAGAACGATGTTCCAGACAAGTGGTCCAAGAACAGAGCCTTGGGGGCAGCCCCTAGTGACAGAGCGGGAGATGGAGTTAGATCCAGAAATAACAGAAACTGTACGGTTTTCAAAATAACTTTTTAAAAGGTTATAGAGAGGAAGAGGACAATCAGCCGCACGTAAGCGAGCAAACAAACTAGACCACCATAACAGATCAAACGCCGCAGAAAAATCAACAAAAATAGCAAGAACGTATTTAGTATTTGCAGAGTTAACTCGAGAAAGGAATTCAACGACTGCTTCTTCAGTTCCTCGTCCAGTTCGGAAACCATATTGATCGTCTGATACAAGAGAGGTGTTCGTGAACAGTGAAGTGAGTCTTATAGCAATCAGCCTTTCAAGTGTTTTGGCCAAATGCGATAACAGAGCAATAGGACGGAAGGACTTGCCACTTTGGGTGTTTGAAGGTTTAGGAATTAGTTTAAGAAGAGCTGTCTTCCAGATAACAGGGAATGTGCTTTCATTCAGACATTTGTTGAATAGAGTCGGAAGAACCGTTGGACGTAGCTTGTGGAATTGTTTGATAAAGATGCCCTCATGAAGGTCGAGGCCCGGACAACCAGAGTTGTTAATTTTTAGGACAGCTGTGTCCACCTCCAGCTGCGTGAATGGCTGAGATTCAGAAGTAGTAGTGTAGGAGTTATTGAGCAGTCTTATTTGTTGATGAGTAGTCAAGTCATCCTCTGGGCGATCAGAAGGAAGCAGATTGTCCAAGATAGTGTTGATGGTGTCCTTCCAAGTGAGAGTTTCGGTGCCGTTTGCGGGTACCGACCAATAAACAGTAGGGGAATAGGATTTGTTCCTTCTTATAAGGCGATAAACAAGGCCCCATGGGTCCCGATTGCCAGTAGAAGTAACCAAGTTCTGCCAAGATTTTATTTTACAGGTAGTGATGGTTTTGACGTATTGTCTTTTGAGAGCCTGATATTCTGTTTTAAGACTTTCGACGTCGGGAGGTGGCCAGTTCCTGCGATGTCGTTGGTAAGTACGCCTAGCCCGATGCACTTGCTGACGAAGCAGAGTAAGTTCTCGGTTCCACCATGGAGTGGGATGGGAAGACTGAATTTTCTTTTTGGCTGCTTTATAACAGGCGTGGCTGAGAGCATCATTAACATAGGAAGCTAATTCAGAAGCTGTAAAGTGATGGATGAAGTTTATGGTTTCAATTGGGAAATCAGTGTTGATTGAGTCATTAAACCGGTTCCACATGATGCGACGCAAAGAAAATCTTCTAAGGTCCTGTAGTGGAGGATTATATGATTGTGCAGAGCAAGTCACGGAGAAGGTGATCGCACGATGGTCACTTGAGCAAATGTTAGTATTTACTGTCCAGTCATTAATATTTGAAGAAACGGAGTAAGAAGTAGCAGTTATGTCTATATTTGATTCGCCATTTAGAGAGCTGAAGGTATAAGGTGAGCCGGGTTTATTTAGA
The DNA here is from genome assembly GCF_048544385.1 of Mastigoproctus giganteus. NCBI lineage: Eukaryota > Metazoa > Arthropoda > Arachnida > Uropygi > Thelyphonidae > Mastigoproctus > Mastigoproctus giganteus. The sequence continues at coordinate 65,554,851 of NC_143586.1, read as the reverse complement.
ACCGTCAGCAATTTATATAGGATGATCCGAAATGCTCTTTCTTAACAGTATAGCGTACAGTATAATGGGTAGATGTATTTTGACCTCCGTCTACCGAAGAATTGTCTCGCCAGTAAACAAAGGAGGTTCCAAAGAGGAGTTGGGTAACTATGGCCTAATAACTTTGACTTTTGTGGTAGGAATTTTCTGGACTCCATGATTAAGGATGCGATTCAGGACCATCTTGACAAAAATGGTATCCTCTATAGATCTTAGCATGGGTTTGAAACGGGTTTGATCCTAGCATGGGTTGAAAGCTGAGAAGAGTAGCAATTTGACCCAGGCGATGTTGCTTCGAATAGATTTGGATCTTTCCATATATGGTCAGAGAAAAAATGGCAATTAAAATTTACTGCTTCTACTTGTAAGGTTTTTCATTTTGAGCAGCATAGCTCAGGAGATATGGTTATATATATATATATATATTAGGGTTCACCATAAATGATTACATCTACCCATATATTTATTTTGTCTGTAAATTGCGTGTGTTCTCTGGCCAATTTGCTTCTTTTGCTGGACGAAAACCCCCAGTTTCTAGGGAGGAAACCTTGCTATCTATGCCTGAGACCCACTAACTCAGCCACGGAGTGAAAAAGCCCACTAAAGTTTCTCGCATCATCGACGGGATTCGAACGCGGGTCTTTTCCATCCTGTGTGGGGAGGACGGTGACGATACCACTGTGCTACCGCGCAGAATGTAGACTTTGACAAATAGGCATCTCAGCGGAGATCTGATTGAGATGTATAAGTCAGATCTAACCAGGGGAAAAAAATATAAAATCTCAGGCAGTAACAGCAGACTGGTTCTTATTAAGTTAGGGTACTAACAGCGGGTTCTTGAACACATGAATTATCTGCCTTCCAACATGGGAGGAAACCATGGTAGACTAGACGTCGTGGGTAACTGGTAGGATCGTGGTCCTCCCAACACCGGGTAGAAAACACCAGAGTTAGAATCCCGTCGATGGCGTGAGGAATTTCAATGGACCTTGTTTCACAACGTGGCGGAATTAGGAACCAGGCTAGGGTAGCATAGTTTTTCTCACAGAAACTCGGGTTTTTGTTTACAGAAAGTACATACGGAGCAATATGGCCTTGCTGATAATTCTAAAACCATAATACAAACAACAACAACCAACGTGGAATAAGCACTGAGTTTAACTTCAAAGCCGAATTAGTTGATTTACCTTGTTTGGAGTACGTTAAGCGCTATAGCAACTAAGGCTGTGAGGCATCAGTATAGTGCGCCTGTAATTGCGTATATTCTTTGGTCGATTTGCTTGACGAAAAACAATGAAACTGACTAACTCAACCACGTTGTGGAAAATGTCAAAAACTCGCGTTGTTAATGGGATTTGAACTCAGACCTTTCTGCCACGTGTGGAATGCCGCTGATTATAACAATGAGGGGAGATCTGAATTTCAGGTAACGCGAGGGCGTTACCTGAAAATGAGAGTAATACATACAGTGGCCAAAAAATTACGATCCTTTGTATTAAGTCACAGGCAAAATGAATGCAAATAGATGCAAAGAAAACTGCGTCCTGGAATGATGACATGTTGCCTCATTGTGCATAATGATTGCACAGGCTGTTCGACTGCGAAAATCTGAAGTCAGAATGGTGAAAACGCTTGATATTTCAGACTTTGAAAAAGGTCTTATCGTGGATGTACGTTTAGCAGGAGCCACGATTCAAGAAAGAAAGGATATGTGGTTTCTCAAAAGCATCCATCTCAAAGGTTTTTAATGACGGGAAAGCAAGCGGTTCTTTCACATCTCAAAGGCATGTGGGATAAAATCAATACTTCAATAGCAAAGCATTCGTGCTCTGAGCAGGACTTTATGGAAAAATAGGACATACAACAGCAGATAACATCTAAATTCAACCAAGCCCAGAACTGTGCTATTTAAACCAGTACCGTGTGCAGGGAATCGAAGCGATTGAGTATTGGCAGTCGAATAGGCAGGATATTGGCAATATCCTGCCTATTCGGAAGCCACTTGTTTCAGAGAAAAACAGAAAAATCGGCTTGCGGGATTACTAAGAACGCCTTGATTGGACAGTGGAACGAATGGCAGAAAGGCATGTGGTCAGACAAATCACGACGCACTTTGTTTTGCACTGATGGTAGGCAAAAATGAGGCGAAAACCTCACGAAGCGACGGACCCTACTTGCCTTGTTAAAACAAACATCCGGAGGTGGTATCATGGTATGGATATGTTTTGTTGGCACTGACTGAGTCCATTGATGTTGGTGGAAAGTCGAATGTCATCAAGAGAGTATCAGCATTTTGTATCAGATCTACTGCACACTGCAGTATTACACTTTTATCACGAAGGTAACGGCCACTTCATGGATGACAATGCAACAGCGCATCGCATTGTGCCAGAATCATGGAAGAATCGTTCAGAGAACATGATATAGATTTACACCATCTTCCCTGCCCCCTGTTTTTGCGCCAATAAAATTAAAATCAAATCAAATCAAATCCCTGCCCCCACATTTACCTGATCTCAATCCTATTGAGAATATGTGGGATATGCTGGAGAGAAAGCTATTCGGCAACGAAGTACTGTTCCTTCAATTTGAAAGAACAGTACTTTGGCGCCGAAGTCTGGACTTCAACTGCTACGACCCATCTTAGATGGATTTTCGCGGGGGAATTTTGGCTACTGAAGTGGGCCATATAGAAATTTCGGCTTCCCCCTGCACGAAGGACCACCCAGATGGCGGAAGCTCTCAACATCAGACGTCTTCCTGACATCATTCACGAGAGAAGATTCGTCTTTGCCATCAAAATGATGGTCGGCATTATTTCAGTACTAGATTTCTGGGCTAACTGCGGATGGAGGATCCCGGTCCCAAGCCTTAGGGCTAATCCAATCCTACAGGCCATTCCACATCGGTTAAAGCTATCTGATCGGTTCCTACCCGTGCAAATGCTGCAAGACATAGTCCTTGGACGATGACTTCTAAAAATTCGCAGTCGGTAAGGAATATAGGCAGAAAGTACTCGGTGGACTTCCTTCCCGGGACCATGTCAGAGGATATTAGAATCTGCTCCCGGGGACCTATTCATCACTGCCATGGATCCATCACCCCAGTGTGGAGTCATAAACCTTTCTGGAGTCATAATTCTTTTTTTTTTTTTTTTGTGTGTGTGTGTGTGTGTATGTTTATTATGTTGTGTAATTTCTTTTATGTAAACCGCTGGCTTGTAGCCGGGAAGGGAGTTGTATACAGCAATGTGCCTTCTGTATATAATAGAGTTCTTCTTCTACTTCGTAGCGATATTTTTCTTGAAGAACGGTTACAATTAGACTTCTAATTCTTTTTTTACTTACTAAAACACTACTTTATTTACTACTTACTAAAACACTTTATAAAGTCCATGCCATGCCTCACACTTGCTGTTATTCAAAATAAAAGCTGCCCAATGCGATACTGAATAGAGGTTAGTTTTTTTTTGGCCAGTGTGTGTATAATATCAACAGAAACTATAAGTGGCCTTCTTCGGGCAACCGCTGCCCTCGTAAGTGCACAATTGGTCGCCGTCCTCCCCAAACCGGGTGAAAAAGACCTGAGTTCGAATCTCGTCGATGATGTGAGGAATTTTTATGGACCTTTTTCACAACGTGGCTGAGTTAGTCCGTCTCGAGCAAGGACAGCATGATTTTTCTCCCGGAAACCCGGCTTTTTCGTCTGCTAAACATAAAATCGGCCACGGAACACCGCAATTTACAGAAAGTATATACAGAGCAATATGGCCTTAGTCGCTGATGCTTTAAAGCCCTTCTCCAACAGCTGCATGTCGGCCATCCGTAGTTCTTTTTTTCTATATAGCGCGAAAATTGTAATTTTATTTTAGCTTGTTTTTTGGCATGCAGGTCAGAATAGAATCTCCATTGCTGTAGTAGCAGCTTAGTAGTAGTAGTAGTAGTAGTAGTAGTAGTAGTGGCATGTGATGCAAGAAAGCAAATGTATGAGCTTATGCAGCATCAGCCAAAAAAAAAAAAAAAAAAAAATCACACCATTCCCTCCAAATGCCTATCCAGTTCCTCCTTAAATTTATTCAACTTATCAACTTCCACAACGACAGATGGAAGTTTGTTCCAGCAATTAACCACCCGCTGGCTAAAGGCAAATTTCCGTACATCTAATCTACATCTGTCTTTTCTTAATTTGAATTTATGCCCCCTTAGGTTCGTAATCTGAACAAGTGGAAGGATCCCATCAGAATTCAGTGTGCTCAACCCATTCAAGGCCTTGTATACCTCAATCAGATCACCGCGCAGGTGCCTAGTCTCCAGCCACTGCAATTCGCAGAACTTAAGCCTCTCTTGGTAAGAGGATCCCTTCATTCCCCTCACCAATCTTGTTGCCCTTCTCTGTACACGCTCAAGTAAATCTACATCCTTCCTAAAATGAGGCCTCCAGACCTGTACGCAGTACTCAAGGCGTGGCCTGACCATTGCCTTATACAGGGGGATAATCACCTCCTTTTCCCTGCTAGCAAAATTCCTATATATCATTGACAAAACCCCATGACCTGCCCTGGCAGCCTGTCTACACTGCTCAGAGAACTTCATATCTGATTGCACAATTATTCCCAGGTCTTTTTCATTTTCTACCACCTTAAGTGTAGTACCACACAGTTGGTACGTTTCTCTGGGGTTACTTCTACCCATATGCAGTACTTTGCATTTATCAAGGTTAAACTTCAGTTGCCACTTCTTAGCCCATCTGCCCAAATTATCTAGATCCTGTTGCAGTAGCACACTGCCATTACTGTCATTAACAACCCTGCCAACCTTTGTATCATCTGCAAACTTCGACATTAAGCCTGATATACCTTCATCAATATCATTGATAAATATACAAAACAACAGTGGACCTAACACCGAACCCTGTGGGACTCCACTAATAACATTAGTCCAAGAAGAGCAGCACCCATTGATTACCACCCTCTGTCTTCTCCCACTTAACCATCCTACGTTTCTTCGAACTCACGCATTGATAATGCTTGGTTCGTTTCAGATTCAAGTCAGGTAAGTTAAAGTTTAATATATTCATGTATTTTATGAGCAATTTTCAGATTTTTCGGGATGAAGGATCCTGCTTTTAGGGAACAAAAACCGTGTAACCTTCGGCCAAAAATGATTAGACTACGATAAGAAATAAAAGACAATAAACGTATCTTCCATCTAAGCAAGACTCGAACCTGGTCGTTTCATACAAATATAAACATAACAATAATCAAATCCACAGATATTGGTAAATCCTGTCTTCCCTATCGAACACATCAGAATGCAAGCAAAAAAATGGTTAAAAGATTCTTTAATAATGGAGTAACCTGAAAATATGCTGGTTATCGTATTTCTTCTGGTTTCTCTAAATCTCCATAACTCTTTCTAACACATTTTTCCTTTACTATTCTACTGCTGTTTATACCTACCTAATTCTTAAGAATCGAGACAAATCTCGGTAATATAATTATGGTCCCATTGCCCTTTTCACAGCCATTCCTGAAGTAACCGAGAAATCTACTAACGGCCAGTCTTACAGTACCTCGAAATGTTCCATTTGATTAGCAATCGTTAATACGGATTCCATGATCACATTATTGATCAGCCACAGATGTTTGCAAGTCACCTGTTGGTCCATAAGTTTGTGACTCAGCAGTGGAAAAGATATTAACAAGAAATTACAAAACATTAACAAGAAATGCCACCAAAATCAACACAAATCAACCAATGAGGGGAATTATTTACATTTTGATAGCTACGCCCCCTCCCCTCTCACAAAAAAGCAATCCTAATAGCCCAGTTCAACAATGCTTTCAGGTATTCATCTACAGAAGATGAACTCAAATAGGAGATCGAAACACTTAAGAATAGCTTTTCCAACCGCGGTTACCCAAAATGGCTCATAAACGGCGCCTTAAATACAACCGAAAAAAGCAGTAAAGAAAAACCAAAACGAAAAGCGCCAAAAAAACAATGGATAGCGCTCCCGTACATTGAAACGTACCAACAACCATTGAAAAAAAATCTTCAAAGATTCCGGAGTAAATCTAGCCTTTGGCAGCTCCAAGAATCTATGGACATACCTAAAAAGCTCAGATATCAACAAAAAAAAACAATGGATTTCAAACAGCAAACAAACGTGGTTTCTGCAGTTCCCTGCGCACCGGATTGGGATTGCATATAAATAGGCAGCACGAGAACATCGCTCTACATACAACAATCTGAAAACATAAAAGCAGTTTAAAATTAGCGCAAATAACAAAGAAAAAAACAGACCAAACGGGGAAAAAAATAATAGTAGAATTGGTACAGGACACAGGACATTATCCCTCCTTCGAAAACGCCATAATAATTGACAAACAAGACACAAAGTTTAAATTAGAAACCAGTGAGACACTAGCAATAAGATCAACAAACAGATCAATAAACATTCATAGACCAATTAATCTCTGAAGAATGGGACATAAAACAAATATCCTATAAGTTAAATTTAACGACAGAACATAACAACATCCCCCCCCCCTCCAAATTCTACTAACGGGGACGGGTAGTCACGCACCCGGATCTACGAGTGAAACCCCTTTCTTTCCCTTACCTACATTTTTTTCGCCAAAAAGCATCTACAATTCCCAAATTACCAAACTATAAGTGTAATATGATGAGGCCGGAAATTCTTCCTTATCCCCCAACCCTACTTCACCCTTTTCCTTCTACTCAATCCTCCCCACCACGGTTTTGAAATACGGCAATGGAACGTGCCCGGGCTATAAAAGACGGCCTCGATACGCATTCACCCTCCTTTGAAGATAGTGTTAACGAAAAGCCCCCATCAGGTTTCAGGACATCATCTCCCTTTATGCCTACAATTACTCCCCATGCAAGGATTTAGGACAAAAGCTAGCTTTTTCCTTCGTCCTCCTTCCATGTAATTGTAATTTCAACACCTTCTGAATTACGCCTCTCCCGAATGCAGCCGTCCCTGAAGAAAACCTCAGGTAAGAATATTCTTCTGCCTTAAAATAAAATATATAATATTCTTAAAACTGAATATTTCTTTAATTTCCAAAAATAGCCTATTCAAAAAATCCGCACAGTTTATTTTAAATCCATAATGAGATCGCAGATCCTCTACAAGGAAAAATAAATTATTAGCATTTGTCCGATTTTACGAAAATTAGCGGGTCTCGACTACACAAGTTGTCTGTCCAACTATCTAATAAAGTTTCGAGACTTTAGGACCTTCACATATTTTTTTTACTCTATGGAAAAGTGTGCTACACCTAATTACCTGCCATTAACCCTTCAAAATGGCTACCAGTCCAGCTCTGTTTTTTGGGCGGTCTCTTTTCATAATCACCCGACGATCCAGTTCATCCCGAATGTTTATTAGAGGATTGCGGTCAGGGATCTAATCTGGCCAGTCCAACTTTTCGATTCTTATATCCTCCAACCAGTCAGTCACAACGCGGACAGTATGACATGGAGCGTTGTCTTGCTGATACAGGTATAGACATACCCCGACGAGCTGTCACAACGTAGGGATAAGTATCTGGACGTCCAGAATGGTCTGCGCGTGTAGCACAGTGGTATTGTCACCGTTCTCCCCACACCGGGTGGAAAAGGCCCGAGTTCGAAACCCGTCGATGATGCGAGGAACTTTAGTGGGCTTTTTTTCACTCCGTGGCTGAGTTAATCGGTCTCAGGAGTAGATAGCAACGTTCCCCCCCCCCATAAATTGGGGAAAAAATCGCCCAGAAAACAGGCAAATCGACCAGAGAACAAACGCAATTTACAGACAAATAAATAATGGGTAGATGTAATCATTTACGGGGGACCCTAATATCATAATAGACGTCCAGGACGTCTAGATGCGTTACTACACTCACTTACGAGTATTAGACTGGTAGACCATGTACTGTGACTCGTTACTGCAAAGCACAGCTTTCCGTTGGTTTAAAGTCGAAGAACGGCGGCTTATGGACGGCTGTTCAACCTTGGTAACCCATAATGCAGCGCCCTGCACACTGTACTGCTGCTGATGTGTCCCAATCATCTCACTGAAAGCTTGTGTTTGCTGTGGCAACTTCGGCCTGCGTTCCGAATGGATGATTCTTTCTAGGGTTGTTCTGTCACGAACTGTCAGCTTCGAGGGTTTCTAGGTGTTTCTTGACCGTTTGGGCAATAGTCCGCTTTCAGTAGCAGATCACATCACCACCAATCGACGACGTAGCTTCACTGCCTTGAAATGTCATCCCGATTGCTGATGTGGCACACTATTATTTCGCGCTGGAAGGCTCTCAACCCCCTCGATTGCGGTATTTGCATTCTCTATGGTACTGTGTGTGACACGTGGTGCTTGCGTACAAGCGGCCAACTATCAACGGAGGGATGCAAGGATATTAAGAAGGCAGTGTATTTTATATTCTTTGTTTTTTTTACATAAAATTTTAATATTTCTATGCAGCACGTGCAAGAATGCATTTTCAGTGATGTGGCGCTAGTTGTTTTTTTTTTCCACCGCGAAGAAGAATGGCAATGTAGCCGTGGATTGTTAGTTGATAATGATAGAGTATAAGCTTGCTGGTATTAGTTTGACAAATAAGTTTCTGTGTGCTTCGGAATATAACAAACGTTGGATTACTGAAAATGTAATTAAGTGTTCTTAATTCAATTATATTGCTCGTTTCGTTTCTTAAGACTGAACGTCACTATGAGGTAATCTGGCATGGCTGACAACTGCTTCGAAACTAGAGATTAGCTGTAGTACAGGCGATATGGTTACCCCAATATTCAGGTATTGTTAAACTATAATTTGAGCTAAACTTCGAATATAATTATTTAATTTGAATGCCTTTAAACTGAAATGAAATTCATTTCTTCAACGTCAAGAAATCAAAACCCAGTGAACTTTACTGGTTGTTTTTTGTTGTTTTTTTTGCAACATATATTTGATAAATAACTTGTATTTTAATTTTAGTGGTTTTTTATTTGTTAAAAAGTTAATTTTGATTTCTTGTTATCTTAATGTAGGCGTCTGGTATCATATTGATACTAAAAATTATGTGCTTAGTTTATTTTCATGGATCTGTAGATTCGTTTACTTTCATTCCTGACGCATTACATAAGGGGTACCCTGTAATGATATAAACATCCAAGACTTTGGGTGGTAATCATTGTAGCCATATAGGTTTAGCAAGAGATCCCTACGCAGATATTGGTACTTTTACATTTGCAGGAAAAGACTTGCGGGAAGATTTGATCTTTTTTAATCAAGGAACCGTGTGAAGCACTTTGCACCGAATCATCGTAAGTTAAATAAATTATGCTGCATTAATACAGGTGTATACATAGTCGCCATTTTATTAGGTACACCTAATAGTGATTGGGCCCTTTTTAGCTCGCAGAATAACCTGGGATTGTCCTGGTAACTGAAACTTAGCAGGATGAAACCGTGCTGTTTTCGCCATATAATTTTTCCATCACCTTGAAACAGCAGGAAACATCAGATCAGAAGTTTTTCTGCTATTCTGTATTGGTATGCCTGAGCTCACGTAATATTTTGCCTTTTGGTTACGGCTGTTGTACTGGATTGTTATTTGACTGACTGCAACCTTTTCATTACGCTGGACAGGTATTGCTAACCTCCGTTGCCCAAATGAATCAACGAGGTGTTTTTTTTCCACACGAGATCCTTTGGTTTGAGTTTATTTGGTTATTGTTGCAGGCGAGACTGCACCAGACATGGCAAGATGGCAGAATTCTACAGCAGTACAGTATATTTGTATTTACTAGGTTTTGGAGATAATGTGAGCAACGGTAAATATCACCATCACGTGAAGTTATATTATAATTATTAAATTGGCACGACAGCAATATCTTGGTTAAACAAAACATTCGGAAATGTGGGTGAATAACAGAAAAAAACGAATATTTATTACCAACCACTACGGGTGGTTTTATTATCAACCACTACTCATTAAAATGTTTGGTGCGTCAGTTTTAATGGTGACTTGCTATTGATTGAGCAATCGAATAAACACATATACATATAGAAAGCTACAAATTTATTACATTTTTAAATTTAATGTCTAGTTTATAACAATTATATCGGTATCAGCATAAATTTAGGTAAAATCCAAAACTAGGCTACGTTTAAATGCATTTACCATGTCATTTTTATGTCCATAGTGGAGTTAGAATTTAGTCTCTTCAAGATGTTTTCCTGCCTTGTATAATCTGATTCGTATGTTGCATAATCCAGTTGAGCATTCAAACTGTTTTCTTCCTCTCTGCTCAGTCTGTTTTTCAGGTTCCTGAGGTTGTTCAACATTTCTCTCAGGTTTCTGTTTTCTTGGACTTTTAAATCCATATTTATCTGCAGTTCTTTGTTTTCCTTCTGGAGGTCGGATATTTTTTTATTGGTTAGCTCCATGAAACACTTCAATACGTTACGGTGGTTGGGGTCAATTTCTCGTATCCGTGCAGACATCTGGACACGTCTTGCACGTAGTTCTTGTTCAACTGCATGCAAGGAATTGGATCGCTTGTTCAGTTGGTTATTTTTTTGCGTGATGATACTGTGCAGAAGGATGTTGTCGCTTTCGGCTTTGTTCGGTTTCTGTTCAGCCTCCCTCTCGACAAAAGTCATTTGTTCTCCTAACTCACTCGCTCTGTGCGTGGATTTATTATCGATCTCCCTCTTCTTCTCCGCAATAAGATTCAAATTGGTTTCCATCTGCCGTAGCTTAACTTTCAATTCTAAATTCTCCTTTTTTAGAATACCGGGAATGTCATTCTTAGCACCCAGTTCATTTTTAGAAATTGGATTTTCTTTTTTCATCATGCCCAGATGAACATCCTTATCTTTGCTTATCCCTCGTAATTCAATTTCCATATTTTTTATTTTTTGGGAGAGTTCCTTAATTTTTTGATCTTGAGATACGGCTTCTACCATTTTCAGTAATATTAGTGTTTCCATGGTCTTGAGCTTATCCTGCAAAGCACTCTTCGTTATTAGGTTAGTGAGTTGAAGCTGCCCGAGAATGGATTTCATGACTTGCACTGCTAAAGCTGGAGGTGAACGAAGGTTAAGTTCGTTAATTGTGATTCCGTTTGCCGAAAGATTGAGTGCGTCAGCATTCGATTCTGCTGAATCTTCTGATGCATTGAATTTCCTTTGCTGAAAAATAAAATAATAATAAACTCAAATTAAGGGAACTGGAAAAAAACTATCTAAACAGGCAGGAAAATAATGCATTCTCTTAGGAATCTCTGCAATCTCTCTATAATCTGCGAATAGCTTTAATGCAAAATACTGCAGCGTTATGTTCTAAAATAACTTTAAATCAGAAAATACCAGGTGGTTGTGAAGAACACTTTGACCAGCCGCATTAGTATCAGAAAAATATCATTGAAATTGCCACACCACTTGTGTGGCAATTTCAGTGATATCTTTCGACAACTAGGTGTCGAAAGCATGATGCAGCTATATTGGTCCGTGTTGGCTTAAATGCTTTCAGTTAAGCAGTTAACTGAAACCTAGCAGGATGGATCCAAGCTGTTTTCGCCATATTATAATTTTTCCATCAACTTGAAACGTCAGATCCGACGTTGTTTCATAATAAGCTTTGCTGAAAATACCAAGAAAACACCGATGATTCTCATGGGTAAAGGATAAGAGATGGAAGCTGATCACAGGAAATATTACAAGCTGGCTGAGAGTTCCTTTGTATATTTATATTTACCAGGTTTTGGATGTAATGTCAGAGACAGAAAATGTCACCATCACGTGAAGCTATATTATAATTATTAAATTGGCACGACATCGCTATCTTGGGTAAACAAAAGTTTCGGAAATGTGGGCGAATAACAGAAAAAACGAGATTTTATTACCAACCACTACAGTATTACTAATTGAAATATTTGGTACGTCAATTTTAATGGTCAGTTGCTATTGATTGTGCAATCAAATAAACACATATACATATAGAAAGCTAGCAATTTATTACATTTTTAAATTTACTGTCTAGTTTATAACAATCAGATCTGTGTCAACATAAATTTAGGTAAAATCCAAAACTAAGTTACGTTTAAACGCATTTACCACGTCATTTTTATGCCACTGTGAAGTTAGAATTTACTCCCATCAAGATATTTTCTTGCCTCTTTGTATAATCTGATTCGTATGCAATCCATTTCAGCGTTTAAACTATGACTTTTGTTATCCTCTCTGCTCAGTCTGTTTTTCAGGTTTCTGAGTTTGTTCAACAGTTCTCTGAGGTTTCTGTTTTCTTGGACTTTCAAATCCATATTTGTGTGCAGTTCTTTGCTTTCCCTCTCGAGGCCGGATATTTTTTTATTGGTTTGTTCCATGAAACACTTCAATAGATTTTCATGGTTGGATTCAATTTCTCCTATCCGTGCAGACATCTGGACATGTCTGGCAGGTAGTTCTTTTTCAACTGCATGCAAGGAATTTGATTGTTTGTTCAGTTGGTTATTCTTTTGCGTGATGATACTGTGCAGAAGAATGTTGTCGCTTTTAGCTTTATTCAGTTTCTGTTCAGCCTGTCTCTCGATAAAAGTCAGTTGTTCTCCTAACTCACTCACTCTGTGCGTGGATTTATTATCGACCTCCCTCTTATTTTCCACAATAATATTCACATTGGCTTCCATCTGCTGTAGCTTAACTTTCAGTTCTAAATTCTCCTTTTTCAGAATACCGAGAATGTCATTCTTAGCACTCAGTTCATTTTTAATAATGAGATTTTCTTTCTCCAGCACTCCCAGATGATCATCCTTATCTTCGCTTAGCCCTCGCAGCTCAGTTTCCATCTTTTTTATTTTTTGGGAGAATTCCTTGATTTTTTGATCTTGAGATACGTCTTCTACCATTTTAAGTAATATTAGTGTTTCCATAATCTTCAACTTATCCTGCAAAGCGCTCTTCGTTATCAAGTTAGAGAGTTGAAGCTGCCCGAGAATGGACTTCATGACTTGCACTGTTAAAGTTGGAGGAGAACGAAGGTTATTTTCATTAATTGTGATTTCTTTTGCCGAAAGATTCAATTCGTCAGCATTCGCTTCTGATTCATTGAATTTCCTTTGCTGAAAAAAAAAAATAATAATAATAAACTCAAATTAAGGGAAGTGGGAAAAAAAAACTATCTAAACAGGCAGGAAAATAATGTATTTTTTAGAAGTCTCTGCACTGTCACTATGATCTGCGAATAACTTTGGTATTAATGCGAAATACTGAAGCTCTACTTAAAAAAATATATAGAAATATTTTGATCAGCCGTATTGATATAAGAAATTGCCACACCACGTATAAATATTCTGAAAAGTATGATGGTTTAAAGAAACGGCAATTGATTTTTAAATTTCACACTTTGGTAATGATAATTATCATTACCACCCACAGTGTATAGACATGTGTACATTTGTGCAGTTAAATGACTTTCACTCGGTACGTTTTGCTTAGAATTAATAATGTATAAGAGAATATTGACCAGGAATTCGGCAGAACAGTCCACGAATGTTCCCAAAGGCGGGCGCACTGCAAGAGAGAGAAATCCGGAATTATTGTAGTGATGGGTGTTTTTTTGGGGGGGGGGGGGAAATCCCTCAACTTTAGCTGAGATCGGTTGACTCAAGCCCACAGTATAAAGGCCTTGGAGAAATTTTTCCGGCTGGGAATGAATGAATGAAATAGCGACAAATCTAACTGGACGCTCATAATTTCTTATGAGCTTGGTTGTTAACGCATCCTCCAGTAGACACATAAAAGTAAAGTTTTATTTTTTATGGTGAAGCCAAAGAGCAGTCATCTTTTGGTGAAAATGATGGTGGAACCTTTACTGTTTTGATTTGTTGGTGATACTCGTATATTAATGATGGGCAGTCTATTGGTGATCTAGCGTTTCTAGATGACACTGTGACACTCCAGTCAGTTTTATCACATTCCGCAGTGTTGGACCAGTGAATCTTCAAGTATAGATTCAGGGAAAATCATGTTGAGTTGATTCGAAGGACAGATCTGAAAAAGCCGCTTGCTTTGTTCCCTGCAGTTATATGGGAGAAATTCATACGTGGAAAGTTAATTAATTTGCATATTTTTATACGAATTTTTCGTTGTGGACTTATCAGTCTTCTCTAATAAGAAAAAAAAAAAAAAACATACATACGGGAATTTTCGATATGTCAGATAATTATTTTGAGCAGTTTATTTTTTATGCTAGGAGTAATTCTCGTAAATTAATACTTCGCTTACCTCATGCAGATGGAGAGAACGACTTGACTTGTCTTTCCTGTTGAGAACATCTAATATATTGTCAATATGCTCGTGCATTTTTTCTTTTTCGGACAGGAGTTTCTGGATTTCCTTGCAGATATTCTGAAATGGGAAATTTAATTTCATTACAAAAGGAAGCCAATTTCCTTTTCCGTCAAAAATGGTCTGCCAGAAAATCTTAAGCATGATCTGATCTGTTGACCGGGCTAGCTGGGTGGGTAAAGTGCCTGCCTGGCAACCCCAAAGGTCACGGGTTCGAATCCCGCCTCAGGCTTGGATGAGAATAGTGCAAAAACCTTGGGAGGTGCATTATGGCCACAGAAGCCGATGTGCCAACAACTAACAAATAAAAAAATTATCTGATCTTTTTTAACTAAATTTTTAGTAAAAATGTTTTTTAAGGAATTTTTAAGCTCAGTAAACTATAGAAAATAAAAGTGATGATTTTTTAAAATTAACATTCTTCTTAAAACAAAGGCAAGTGTTTCTATTTTCACAATAGCCACTAAGAGCGATTTCATTTCTCGTGAGAATAAAAGTACATTACATGACCAAAAGTATTCGGACACACACAAGTAGCTTCAGTGACAGCCTAAACTTACTTGGGCATACTTCCTACCAACTTCAGGTAACTATCTGCCGGAATTCGCAATCATTCCTCCTGTAAATCCTATGACGCACGTTTATTTTTTTATTAATTTTTTGGCTGATGCTTTTTAAGCTTGCTTCATTCCATAATTCGCCACTGCTAATACTAAAGCAGCAGCAAAAGCAGGTTTGGGAGAAGGCTGTTTTGGTAGCATCGTGATTTCAGTGGGGCAGAGGACCAGGCTTTGAACGACCAGACCAGATTTTCATTGTGAAAACTAGTCCTGTATTGATACTGACAAGGAACCCATTATGTTCTTGTTTATACTCCAGCACAACCACCATGTCAGAGGAGTTTACAATAAATCATGAATACAATCGTTAATCGTATTTAGCAGTCACGAGCTTGAACCACTGTCCACTCAAAGAGCGTGTGCTACTGCATTCTCGCTCTTGGGCACTCGGTAACGTCAGGCCTCATGTCAGTATAACAGCAGTGAGGTACACATTTGTCTGTAACTTGCGAACTTCATACTACTTCCACGAATTCGAATTTCACTTCTGTTACCACGAATCTATCACGTCTGAATCAGCTGAAACAGCCCCATACGCTTAGATCGCTTCCATTAAACTTCATGGTCGAGACGATACACTTCGACAGAAAGCGCTCTCCGAGCAATCCCTACACCGAAACGTGTCCGTGGGAACGATGCATTATGCAGCAAGTTTCGTTCATCACTCCACAGCACCTTCTGCCGCTGTTTCAGAGTTCATTAACAGAGGGAACAACGCCATTCCAAACGCAATTTGTCACTAGTGACCGTAATATTGGGATTATGCGCAGCTGCCTTTCAATTGAACCCAAGGCTGCTCCCCCTACGAATGGCTGACCTACTGACGGATGATTTCAGCAGACGACTTGCATTTAGGTATGGACCACCGTCTTCATCGTTCGTCGAAGACTTTTCGCGAGTTTGACGCCATCCAAATCTTTTCTTCGTTGAAGCATCGTCTGTTGTCATCCATCTTTAAATAGCATCCGACACAATACATTTTAGGATTTTCAGAAGAGCTGGAGTTGCACGCAAAGAAAGGTTACCAATGTGGCGTACAGCCACCGTCCCACATTGCAAGTTATCTTCTACCCATATTGGCTAGTAACCTACTGCTCCTGCGCATGTAGACCTATGCGATTATTCTGGTATGTTTGAGCTGATACGCGTGTGAGCTGGAGACTTCTGGCACAGTATATAATATTAGTGGAGGAGAGTTTGAATACTTTTCAGACACTGCTACCAACCCACTAAGTCCGAATCAGTTGAAACAGTAACCGTACGATTAAACCTCCGCAGTAGCCGAGTGGTCAAACGTGAGGGTACATTTGTGTATAAGAGATTTAGTTGACTTTAGTTCAAGTTCGCATGACTGCTAAATATAGTAATGTGCTTGTGGTCTCTCTATTTGTGAACTTCTCTGCCCCGATATGGCTGTTCCGGAATATCAAAAGAAAATTTATTTAAGACATTGCAAATGAAGCTAAAGCAGTATTAACGTACTTGCGCTGACTTGAAATGTGTTCTCGAAATAGACTACACTCTTTTTACTTGTGTGGTCATTACAAATTTACTACAGTAATGCAAAAAAAATACACTCAGTATTCATTGATTTTATGACCACCTCCATCCGTAATGGACTATGCCACATAGGTCATTATAAAAAGGCCGAACAACTTCATACGCTAGAGGAATGGTGATGTGCGTCTGGTCGTGCAAGTCAAATGATAAGGTAGCAGTTATGGGACGCAGTAAAAATAGCACGGATCCTCAAAAGGGCGTGATTGTGGGAGCTTGATCGTCAGGTTCTTCCATATCGGAAACGGCATGCCTTGCCAGTTTCTTTCTGTGGTTAAGGTGTACAAAGAAGGGTGTTGAACGGGTCAAACTGCCTCCTGCCCGCAGAACTGTAAAGGATTATGAAAGATGGATGTTCATGGTGAGCGAAGGGTGCAGCGCGTTGTACTGGCTCAATGGCAGGTATTGTGCGATAGTTGACATCGCAGTGCAGTATGGGGAATGCATGAACAATATGTCAAATGACGATGCGCCGCACAACCACAGCACACGACCCAAGGAACACCACTAATTATTGTCCGTTGACGGCAAATGCTGTGATGTCAACAAAATTCTAGTTGGACATTGGAGGAGTGGAATCGAGTGTTGCTGATCGGATAAGTCCAAAGACTTGGTACAACACGCAGACGGATGCTTTCCTGTGTGGCGCAAGCAAGACGAGTCCATTACCCATCGTGCTTGGTGCCTACTATCCAGGCAGCTGGCAGTGGCTGCTTAATATGGGCAGCATATTTTGATGGCGTAAACTAGGACACCTGGTGCGCATGGGCCAACGTTTCACTAATGATGTCTAACGGCAGCTCTTAGGAGACCATGTGCATCCTGTTATGTTGCATTTTTTTCGCTGACACAAACGGGTTCTTCCAAGACGATAATGCTATATGCACGAGTGATTCGAGGAACACAGTGAAGATATCACCCATCTTGATTGGCCTCCAAATTCGCCTGACCTCAATCCAATTGAACACCTGTGGGATGTTTAGGAAAGGGAAGTGAGGCGTATGAATACGTATCCGTCATCTACCGTGGTAAGCCTTGCAAGTATCATGGCTGCAGAATCTTCAAACATCTAAGGAAGTCAACGCTTAGGCGAATACCAGCTGCTATCTGATAAAAATCACCTTCGATATTTAAATATGCTTCTCAGTATAGTGACAAATCTGCTGTACGCAGGTTTGACAATATGTAAACTTGAATTATCCAGGGCCCTCGCAGGTTGCACCGTGGATATAATCACCTTCCCCCCATACCGGGTGGAAAATGGTCTGATTCGAATCCTGTTTATGATGTGAGGAACCTTTCTGAGCTTTTTTCCACTCCGTGAAAAAATCCACTCCTTTCTGAGCTTTTTTCCACTCAGTTTTTCGGTCTCAGGTGCGGACAGCAAGGTTTCCTCCATCGCCGGAAACTGGGGTTATTTTGGCTAGCAAAACAGGCAGACTGACCAGAGAACGCACGCAATTTACAGACACAATACACATGTGCAGATAAGTTAGTTGCTCTACTATGGCACTTTACTTATTCAGTTTAAATAACACAGAAAAGAATCCTCTATATTCGCAGGCAAGAAAGAAACAGCGTTCGTTTTTAAATAGCAACGCTCAAATATTTTTATAACAGTTACCTCCAGCTTTGCTTTCCCATTTTCCATATGTTGGTCTAGATCATTTCTCTTAGCTCCGTTATCATCAACAATCCTGTATTTAATAGCATCCAGTTCGTGCTTCAGATTATCTTCGAGATGTTCGCATTTTTCCTTCAGAAAATCGTTTAGCTCCTCAGAGGCTTCAATCTGTTTCTCCAGATCCTAAAAAATAAGTCAAACAAAAAAAATTACTGCTTTTCCCTACAATTTTACACGTGTAATAATTATGTCAACCCTTGTGTAGCTGTGATAAATGTTTGTCAATTTACTACACGACATCGTAACGCATATAAGGATTATTTGAATGTGGTATGCTTAATTAAGATACAGAAAGAAATCCAATCGGATGGAAAGTAGTGAATAGAAAAGAAATCGTGTCATAATGAAAATTATTCGGATTCAATTGTCTTTATCGGAGGACGAATATTAAAAGTTTTATTGATCTAAATCGGGCATCGACAAAAGCCATTTTAAGGCACTTCAGGGGTACGATACTTCCCGAAATTAGAACAGGGCGGTTGCTGACCCCTGATCCAAACATTAATCTTTTTACAACAACAAGAGTAATACAGAATATAATACTCACCCTGGCTTTTGTTGTTAGCTGAGCGACTATCTCTTGCTTTTTGCCTTCTGATCTTTTTCTGTCGTCTTCCAAGGATTCTAGCTGGTTCAATGTGAGCTCAAGTCCCTCCATTTTGATGTCTTTGAGTTTAGACTGTGCCTGGACATTGATCATCATCCCGTTAATGTACTTGATAACCAGAAGGTGATCTCTGATATCTGATTTTACTGTATCGACGTCTTTCTTCAGTTTCAATTGCTCGGCAAGGAGCTTTTCCAACTCCACCTTGGTTTGAGAGACGAAAATATGCAGAGGGATGTCACGGTCGGTTTCTACTGCTTTACTGCTGTCATCTACAAAACTGATAATGTCGTCCAAGCAGTCTGCGAGGTCTTTCAGCTCCCTGCAGTGTTCTTCACAGATATCTAATGGTGAATTTTGCAGACTGGCCTGGTGATCGTACAAGTTTTGTTTAGGATTATCCATGGTTTCTCTGTTGCGTTGTTCTTCCGTGCCCTGGATGATTTTTGTTATTTTGGTATTCATGAATTTCACTTTTTCTGTCATCCTGCGTAACTTTTCGTGAATAATAATAAGTACGTCTCTTGGAATAAAATGATCCTTGAGGTCCACATCTAAGAACTTCTCCTCGCGGTTCGATCCAGTTCTGTCTTTAGTTCCAGGACTTACTTCGAAGGGAAAATTTTTCTCTCCAGTTATACCGTCGCCGAAAAGATTCAACACTGTCTGAAGATCAATATCCATTTGTACTCCAGATTTTTGTTTATTTAGATTTTTTCGAAATTCGTCTTCAAAAAGGCCAAGACGTGCCCTAAATTCTTCTGTACTAAGACCCGAGGGAGTGGATAAAGAATCTGTTAATGGCATTTAGAAAACTCAGCTTGATTCTGTATTCCTTGCACTAAAAGAAAAGAGAAGGGAATTAAAATCTTTAAGAACTACATATTTGTATTGGTTCACTGAATTTGTAATGAATCAATTCATTCATTCATTCTCTTTCAATTTATTCATTACAAATTCATCCTATTTTATTTGTTAATGACAGATTAATGATATTGCTAACATGTTGACAACTAAATGACAAAATCTTCTGTCAGTATTTGCTCAGGGTCGGTTTTGAGCTGAAACCAAGCTGAGCCGAGCCTGGTTTAAACAGATAGACGCGAGAGCATGTTTCCAGGCTGTAAACCCAGTATAATACAAGTATTTCGTATTATGACAACTTCATGAATGTACATAAATAATAATTTAAAAACTACCCTAAAATAATCTTTAGAAATGTTTAAATTTACAAATTGCAACTACTTTTAGACATCGTTCGTGTAAGAATTATGGAAAGTTGCCGGAATTGGTAACACACAACTGGTTGAATCGCCATCCTCCCCCCACACCGGGTGAAGAAGACCAGAGTTTGAATCCTGTCAGTGACGTTAGGAATTTTTATGAGCATTTTTCCCAACGTGGCTGAGTTAGTCGGTCTCAGGTGAGGGTAGCATAGTTTTTCTCCCAGAAACTCAGGTTTTTCGTCCAGCAAACAGCAAAAATTTACCACAGAACGCACGTGATTAATAGACATATGTATATTGCGAAATTTGGCCGAAGTTGCGGATGCGCCTAAAATTCTATAACAACCAAACAACCTGAATTGGACTAGGGCCTTGGTTGGGCCACCAAGAAATATCCAATTTACATGTTCAGTGGCCATCTGATTAAAAGAATACGTTGCTCAAAAGCCAGTTACTGTTGTTAATTTTTTTAATGGAAACTCCAAGCACGAGAGATATTAGAACCAATTGGTATCATACATGGGTTTGAAGGTTGAGAAGATGAAAGAAGATACTTGTTAACATTAGATTTGAATTTCTGTAGATTTAAATTTTCAGGGAATACATATGAAGAGAGATTATTCCAGAAAACGGAAGTTGAAGGAATAAATGAAAAAGAAAAGTTGGTTCTGGGAGTTTGAAGTTGGACCTTAAAAGAATGCTGACTGGTCGCGGTATGTGTTCAGATTGATTTGGAAGAACAGTGTTCATGGAAGTATCTATACAAAAGGCAATGCAGCAGAAACAGGATCTATGAGATACCGATTGGAGAGTTTGTTAGAGACGGATCATTAATTAATTAATCTACTGCCATTCTTTTGAATTGAATCCAGAAGCCCGAGAGAGGTTTTGACGGATTTGCGATTTTCACAGTGTGTAGCTGTTTTGAAGAAAGATAACGCAGAGAGCGAAAGAGGAAACCCCGTTTTTTTAGATGCAGAGGAAGCAATATTTGTAATGTGGCTATGCCAAGAGAGATTAGAAGTCACGGTAATCCCTAATAGAGATGTGATCTTGTCTATAAATCTGAATGTTATCGAAGATAAGCATAGAACTTATATCATTATTATGATATAAGTTCTGAACCATTGATTAGAAATAATTATTTCTTTAATTCCTACGATAGCCATTTTAGAAAATAAACTAAGGAAAAAATCCTCAACCTGTATTTGAATTTGCTAAAATTCCGTACAAAAGAGCATTACAGATGACGCAACACGGGAGAAAAAAAAAAAGGCCATGTGGCAGACATGAAGTTAATGATTTGATTCACTGCATGTCCGGGTAAGAAATTTTTTGTTTGTGCCGCTTTACAATAGCTTAATGGAAGGATGCTAAAACCATATTTGTATCAGAAAACTTTTCTTAATAATTAAAAAAATTCGCCTTTCGTAATGGTGCTAATAGTTTACCTTTTATCTTTTTAATTAAATTCACTTAATAAGAAAATCTCTTGGCTATTTTGGTTTTGAGTGCAATACAATATACTGCACTTTTTTAAATGTTGACATAATATTTCTAAAGAAACAAATTACTTGTTGAAATAATTTTTCTTTACTTCCGTAATACAAAACATTATTTATATTAATAATGGATTATTAATAATAAAACTGCAGCCATTATCAATCCACTGCAGGATGGAAGCCTCCTCGACGATTCATGTTGAGAGAAATGGACCATAATCTGCCACGCTGGTCCAGTGCGTGTTGGCAGATCAACCGTATTTAGCAGTCATGGGCTTGAATCCCGATCTACTCAAAGAGCGTGTGCTACTGCACTCCCGCTCCCGACCACTCGGTGGTGTTGGGCGAGTGGAATAGTCACACAAGTTTGTTGTCGTGACACGAACTGAGATCACTGATTTCGAGAAGGATGTTATTGTCGAATGCCATATGTCTTTCAAGGCTTGTATTTCAAGTAATAGTAGAGGCACGTGATGCAAGAAAGCAAGCCTATGTAGCATCAACAACAAAAAAAAAAAAACATTTCACACATCCATTCCCTCTAAAAGTTTGTCCAGTTCCACAACTACAGATGCAAGTTTGTTCCAGCAATCACTACCCGCTGGCTAAAGGCAAATTTCCGCACATCTATTCTACAACTGTCTTTCCTCAATTTGAATTTACTTCCCGCTCAGGTTCGTAATCTGACAAGAGGAAGAATCCCATCATAATTGAACCTGCTCAACCCATTAAGGCCTTATACACCTCAATCAGATCACCTCACAGGTACCTAGTCTCCAGACGCTTCAATTTGCAGAACTTAAGCCCCTTTCTTGGTAAAGCTACTCTTTCCTTTCGTTCTCTTCACCAATCTTGTTGCCCTTCTCTGTACTGTCTCAAGCAACCCTACATCCTTCCTAAAATGAGGCTTCCAGACCTGTACACAGTACTCAAGGCGTGGCCTGACCATTGCCTTATACAAAGGGATAATCACCACCTTTTCCCTACTAGCAAAATTCCGGTATATCATTGACAATACCCTAACCTGCTCTGGCAGCCTGTCTGGACAGCTCAGAAAATTTCATATCTGACTGCACAATTACTCCCAGGTCTTTTTCATTTTCTAATATACATTAGACATAAAGTACACTAAAATGTTTATTGAAACACAAAATTACTTTGCGTTGTTTATTTAGTTGCATCAGCAAACAATGAAGGCTAACTGTGAAAATTATGTAAATTCTTTATTTTGTGTGTCGAGTATAACCTCTTCTTATTTGCTGCACTAAGATATGAACGAACTCATTACAATTAACGTAAGCTTTAAAATATATAAAATGAAACCCCAAATAATATTAAAATAGAGTAGCATTGTCTGTGTCATCAACTCTCACGTATCGTATTATTTTATTAAAATAAAATATTATATTTTTGTTTTGCTTTTCAACGATACTTACATTATGCGAAAATGAACAAGGATTATTTTCTATAAATGAAAGAGAAGTAAACCTACGCCTTCTGAACAGGAATAGGGAGTTTTTCAATTATAATATTCTTCTGATGATATTAAAACTCCTTATAATATTAAACTTACTCGATTAAATGCTTTGGAATTTCTAAGATAACAGCGCAAATTTCTCAACATTTCTACTGAGTTAAAAACTTTTGACCAGCAATTGTATTCGGTAATCACCTGCTCATGATTGCCAATATGATTCCATGGAATCCATATAAATCTTGTTAATTAAATGCAAGCTATTCTAGGGAAATATCAAAGATGATTCTAACTTAGTCGAATTGGCTTTTGATCCTTATCTGATATGGATCGGTGCTCATTCATTCCTGAACTCAATTAAATGTAAAGTATTATAAACCTATATATATTACAAGCTTAAATATTTTTTGTACCTTTTATACTGCAGTTAAGTTTTTATTTCTGGTAAGGATTTTCCTGTATCACTTTATAAAAAAAAACACTGTACTCATTCTTCGTTCCAAACTGCTATAACAGTCTCCAGCTAATATTTTCAATTGAACACTTCCTCCCACGTAATTAACTCATCGAGACTGCTTCCACTCTTGCGCGTGGCATGCGTATAGCATACTAACCAAATACTTCACTTAATGTATTTTTGCCCCTGTATTTTCAATTAAAACTTTAAACGATTATTATTATCGCTTTTTTTTCTGTGATTGCTTTTTTCATTTGTTTGATTTGAATTAAAAATTATCACTTAATCCCATCGGAATCTTAGTAGGATAGAATTAATGGTGTGATAAAATTAGTCTCACAATTTTCTGTTTGTAAGATTTTTCAATTCATGGAAGTTACCATTTGACAAAATAATGGTTATGAGCGCTATGGTTATAATTTATTCACGCCTATTTGCACAGTTCCATCAAAAACAAACATTGAGGTGTCATGCCTCTTGATGAGTGCCATTGACTCAATGGGATGAGGTTTGGTACTCGCCTTACAATTCAATTCTTGCGAATCGCAAGTGTTGAAACGAACGTTCAGGGATGGTAGGTTTAACTGGGCTGATGGTGAACTCAAGGATGGACTTAAAAAATTTATTTAGTTTATCTTTTAGAACTGACTACGGTCTCTTGTGTCCTGGATATTAAATTTAATCAGTACTTTAGAAATTGGCTAATATTATTATAAAGAGTAGTGAGACACTTCCACAACCGAATTCGAAATGTCACTTCGGTTACTATGCACTTTGTGTATAATATACAATACACTTTCTGTAGTTAGCCAGTCTTAAAGAGAGAGAAAGATTTCTTTCTCTCTAGCTCACAAACTCCAATTCCTGGGCCAGAAATCTGTTAATTGAAATTCCAACAAATATGAATGCTTTTCATACATTTGCGAAAGACCTGTTTTATAAAAGGAAATGTCTTTTTACAGTAACTGCTTTGTAACTAACAATTTACAGAATGATATTTAGCATGCAACGGAAGTATTCCGAGTTATGTTAAATGCTTCATTCTGGAAATGAAGCCTCGTGTTTTTTATTTTTAAATCATGCGTCTGTTCAGTGTCTGATTAGACTTTCGATGAAGTTACCATTGTTTTATTATAATTAACAAGTTGGAGAATGATTGGCGATAAGAACCAAGCAGTATGAGAATTAATATTACATAACATTTATTAAGTGTTTCACTGCACGTACTTGCAGTAAAACACTTCAGATGCAACAGTTTTATCTTTGTTCTGTGGAAAATGCAGTGAACTTTTTGATTCATCAAGTTCTTAGAAGATGAGTTGGTTGGCTGCTTAAGTGCAACCTGCCACCTGTGTTTATTTTGTTTTTTCACCATTCTACATTGAAGCAAATTAATTGTAATAGATGTAGGACACTTTTTCAATTTCTAGGGTAATTAGCCTATTGATATATATATTTTTCCATATCATGGGATCCTGTTCTCCCTTTTTTCTTTTTTTTTCTCTGGAATGGGCCTCCGGAGGATATCGCTTCACCCAATGGTATAGCACTACTTCCTGTGGGTGGAGATCGTCTCAGAAACCTTGAGAGTTTTCGATGGACTGACCTACCTTCCCGTGGTGTGAACAAGTACGTAGAAGCAGCTTTCCAGGTGATTGCTACTTCTGGGTAGCCAAACTGGCCAGAAAAACCACAACAACACACACACTATGCACACAAACCCCCACCAAATCATATGTCTGGCTCACTGATACTAGTGCTCTACTTTACATTGGCACGAGGTGGAGTTGGACTGCTGTTCTAGGAGTCTTTTCACTAACGCATGTCCATGTCACACAACACTTTGATCACAGAAGAGATCATTACTCTCCGAGAATAGCAGTTACAGTCTGTCCGTTCTGACGGTCTGTGTAGAATGCCATCTACCATCCTCCATTGCTGCAATGATGAAGTTTTAGCGGAGGCGATGATATGATTAGAATTTTCATATCATTGCAGCTTTCGCCACGATAACGTTTCATTCAATAAAAACGACTTGTATCTATCCAGCCAAAACAAAGCCCCTCTTTAACCATGCTTAACATCTTTGGAATAAAGATTAACGTTGTTAGGACAAGACCTATTCGTACTACTTCCACTGCCTTCAAATCGTCACCAGATTTGTAAAAGACGGAGGAAGATTGTTGCAATATTCTTGCAGCATGCTGCCAAATACTTATAGAGAATATGCGTTGAAGGATCTTCTCTTGCTTAAGCTAAAGGTAGGTCTATCCGTTACAAAAATTGTACAGAAATTATTATTTACAGTACTGTTAATTAAGATATCCAGTGACTTTTTCACAACCCTGCAAAAATGTATTCAGGACTCCTCTTCTAGTTTAGTGAAAGATTCAAGGGAGATGAATGCACGCAGGAGCAGGTTTAGAAGTAGTAGTAGTGGCATGCGATGCAAGAAAGCAGTGTAATGAGCTTATGCAGCATCAGCCAAAAAAAAAAAAAACCAAATTCACACAACCATTCCCTCTAAATGTTTGTCCAGTTCCTTCTTAAATTTATTTAACCTATCAACTTCCACAACGACAGATGGAATTTTGTTCCAGCAATTAACCACCCACTGGCTAAAGGCAAATTTCCGCACATGTATTCTACATCTGTCTTTCCTTAATTTGAATTTATGCCCTCTTAGGTTCGTAATCTGAACAACTGGGAGAATCTCATCAGAATTCAGCGTGCTCAACCCATTCAAGGCCTTATACACCTCAATCAGATCACCGCGCAGGTGCCTAGTCTCCAGCCGCTGCAGTTTGCAGAACTTAAGCCTCTCTTGGTAAGAGGATCCCTTCATTCCCCTCACCAATCTTGTTGACCTTCTCTGTACACGCTCAAGCAAATCTACATCCTTCCTAAAATGAGGCCTACAGACCTGTACGCAGTACTCAAGGCGTGGCCTGACCATTGCCTTATACAGAGGGGCAATCACCTCCTTTTCCAAAGCAGAGATATTGCAAACAACATGGATGAGTCGCGCCTAGGCACTTATATATAACTTATATATATAGTCTCAAAGAAATTGGGTTTGAAGAGGTGGGGTGAGCCAGATTGGTGAGTTGGTCTACTGATGTCCGTATGAAGGAGATTGCCAAAGTTGGAGTGTTTATTAACGTTAAAAACGAGAATTGGACAGTAATTTTTCAATTATTGGGAATTATTTATTTATTTATATATATATATATATTTTGACTGATGAAGAAGAATGCTGCATCTTAACTCCATTTAGCCATTCTAATACTAATGTTAAGTCCTTGGGAAGGTTAAAAACTGACGTGTAGGTAGAAAATGATAGTGTCTTTGTAATTATAAACGGTTCTCAGTTTTTCAATCAGTAAAAATTATCTGCGCGTATTATCATTTTATACTCTATTTAATGTACTTTAGGGGTGAACACACTATACTGTGTTCAAAACTATCTCCCAAACCGTTCACGCGATGGATTGCCATAAGATGGGATTTGTGTAGCAGTTATTTTTAAGGGTGAGCAGAGGGAGGAGAACGGGTGCCCAGGGCATAGGTTTAACCTATCAAAATAAAATTTAGTGCGAAGCACTCTAAGAATATTTTAAATATATCCCAATATTTTGAAAAAAAACATGGAAGCAGCTGTCCCCTTCTCTGAGGGGACCATCGGGATGTGGAATCTGAATCCCGCCATCTACAAAACGTCGTTGAAAATTGGTGTTGATCAGATATTTATACGGTTTCTTGCCTTCTGTGGCAGCCTAGGAATGGCATATCGCCGTCTACCACTCATTTTGAGAGGTATGGGTTCAATTCCCGTCAACAACTGGAAGAATTTTTAAAGTCCTCTTCATTGGAAGCTGTAGTTAGTCGATTTCAGGCGGATTCAGGGTTTAGTGTTCCTCCCAGGGAGTTATTCCGGATTTTTCATCCCACACAACATGTAAATCAGCCTGTGAACACGCGTTTCTACAGACATGATATACATACAGTTAACGACACTCTTGGGGCAGTTAATGTAAACGTTTACCTCTTTAAACGAGATTTCTACAGGGGAAGGAATGTGAATCGACCCTAGAACCTTACCAGGACTAACAAAGCATACGCTGGAAAGGTGATGTAGATGTGACTTTTCTTTATCACGTGTTCAGGTATCCGAAATATACTTCCATATATACATAAAGATAATTCGAAATATTATTGAACCATCATTGAACTCTGTATAAGGGTAAGTTAGTGTCTCTGCATCGCAATCTGAGAAAATTGTTAGGTAGATGGGAAGAATTTATTTTAATGATGACAAAAAGATTTCGCATCTCTACATTTAATAGCTTATCTGTATAAAAATCGTTCATTTGAAGTTACAGTGCGAATATTTATTCGTTTTGTTTCAATGAATATGAAGAAGAACTTGGAGATCCACCAGATTGTGCTTCTGACTTTAAACTCAGTGAACTACTCCCATTAGCAACTTCTGCGCTATGTTTTCTGTAGAACTTTTCCATCTTTATATAGTCTGATTCTGCTTTCTTCAACTTATTTTTAGTCTCTTTGCTTATTCTATCTTTCTGCTTTTCTAGACTGGTTACCCTGTCTCTCAGGTCTCTGTTTTCTCGAACTTGCGAATCTAGTTTCGCTTGAATTTTTTGTTTCTCTTCTGTAAGACGAGATATCTTCATGTTCGAGTGGTCCAAAGCCACTTTCAGCTGGTCAATCTCTTTCAGTCGATCAGTAACTATGGCACTTTTGGCAGGCAGCTCTTGTTTCATTGAAGTCATTGACTTTTGCAGTTTTGTGAGTTGGTTCTCCTTTTCCGTAATTATCTTTTGAAGATGGATGTTGTCATTTTCGGCCTTTTTTAACCTTTGATCCCGTTCTTTCTCCATATTTTCTTTCTCTCTCTGCACGGCTAGTAGTTGCTCACGTAACTGAATCATCCCTTTGGTTTCCTTTTCTATCTCGCTTTCGATTTTCTTCTTATTTTCCACAATGTCATTAATGTCGTCTTCAACTTGAGCCAACTTATTTTTCAGTTGAATATTTTTCCTTTCCAGACTACTAAGAGCGATATTCTTGGCACTTAAGTCCTTTTTGATGGTGATATTTTCTTTTTCTAGCATTCCTACGAGTTCATCTTTCTCATCCCTTGCCTTATTCAACTGATCGTATTCTCCTTCCATCAATTTAATTTTGTGAGTGAGGTCCTTGATTTTTTGATCTTGGCCAATGTCTTCTGCTGATTTCAATAAGATCAATCTTTCCATGGTTTTACGCATGCTATACAGAGAGGTCCTCAACTTTTTGTTGTTTAAGTTGAGCTGATCGCGCATATATTTCGTGCTTTGCATTACTAGAGTCGGTGGGGAACGTTGTCGGTGTTCTCGACTTTGGACTTCATTTCCCAGTAGATCCAATGCTGCTAATTCTTCTATGTTAACTTCTTTTTTCTGTAAATGAAAAACAAACTATAATTAAAAAGATATTTTTAATTAAATATTACAAATATATTATTTTTACTATTAATTTAATGAAATTGACCATTGTATAATGTGGCGCCTCCGTGGGCAGGAGCAGCAGTGCACATGCTTCTTGATTAGACTGGGATTCGAGCCCTTGACCACCAAATACGGAGGATGCGGAAAGGTCAGGGAATGACCACCGCATATCCCCGGAGCAATATGGCCTTAGTTGCTAATGCTCCTAAATAACAACGTAAAAATGATTCATTGAGTCCATTGTATATATTTTGAACATAAAACTGTTAGAATCAAAAAGTTCCATTGGCACACCGGGTATGAGTTCGTACATATTTTTATTTATAATTTTGTTTTATCTTATACTCGTCAGCTCTTTTTTTTTTTTTTTTTTTTTTTTCTGTTTATCAAGTCGTAATAGGGTGAGGCTCGCGAGTTTTCATAAAACAGTTTGTGTAGTTCATGAACACTTCTGAGTTGGACATGCCTGTCCTAGGGTATCTGGACGAGTTAGGGGGTTCATTTCGAAATTGAGCATTTTTGTATAGGTGGAAATGACGTGTACTTTGGCTGACTGTCATTAGGAGACAAAACTTGCTTATTTTAACTTACTTAATCGAATTGTAAATCTCTTTGGTTTATTTGAGTGTACTGCTAGAAGAAGGATGTTTCCAAACATCAAGTATCCAGTATAAAAACTGGATACTTGATTGGAAACTTGCCATATTTTCAGAAGAATCGTCGTTCACACTTTTTCCAACATCAGGGATAGTTTACGTTTGGCGAATACCGAAGGAAGAGCATTATCCTGACTGTCTTGTGCCAACCTTCAAATATGGAGGAGGATCAATAACAGTTTTGGCAGCAATATCTTTGTTTTTTAGGTCATATCATCATCCTGAATGGGCAAATTACTGCCAGTGATTATCTTGACATTCTGAGTGACCAGGTTTCAGGGATAGATGGTAACAGTTTTTTAATGTGGAAACAGTTTCTCATGGTAGTATCCTATGGTGGAAACAATTTCCCACGAATGATGTCATATCTCAACCCGATAATGCTCCAATACGCACAGCCAGATGTGTCTAATCTTGGTTTGAGGTACACTAAAGTGAGGTTAATTATCTCCCATGGCTTGCGCAATCACCAGAATTGAACATTATTGAGCCACTGTGGGCATATTGAGAGAGGAGATTGAGAAGCAATTCTTCCGTCACTCAAGGAGCTTGACACGTTCCTCCATGAAGAATGGGCCAATGTTCCTCTTAAAACAATTGAAGATTTATTTAAATCTATTTCACGTAGAATACAAGCTGTTTTAAAAGAAAAGGTGGCCCAACATCATATTAGTGCATACCTATCTTATCACAGGTGATTTCATTATTTTGTGCACCCCGTGTATATTATGTTGTATACCAAAATTAGAAAAATTGAGTGAATTCGCTTCTGATTAAAAATTATTTACCAGATATGTGAAATCATTTGAAAAACTATACGCAATGTTTATTGAGCATGTTTCGTAAATGTTTTCAACAAAATGAAAGAACGCTCTCGCGGACAGCGCAATTCGAATTTTTTTAACGAAAGGAGAAAACAAAATAACGGAGGAATATAACCTCCTTAGATAGGCACATAACCAATATAATTTGGTTCCTGGAAAAGTATTTATTTTCATTTCGAAACTTCTCTTACCTCAGATAACTGTTTGTAAAGAGGCGACTGAAATGTCTTATTCAGTATCGCTAAAGCGTTGTCGATATGTATGTGAACTTTATCCTTTTCACTCAGAAGTTTCTGGATTTCTTCATAGAAAGCCTGTAAAGAAAATAATTACAACTTTGAAAACACGAATTGTTTATGTACAGATTTTCTGATGGAATTTTTGCAATCACAGGGTTTCTATATATATATATATATATATATATATCAAGGAGCCAAGTGATCAAAATATGTAACTGCTAGCCAAAACTATTGCATAAATATCTTTTGGTATAATGATTCTACCTTCCAAAAAGTATCCGAACAGTCCTGTCTTCAGAATCAATTCAATGTGCCTGGATAAACAAGTGGCGCAAACTGGTATACAATATAAGGAATGCTTATGAGGCACAGGAGATGGTCCTTCTCGTCATAGGATGTCACTTCGCTGGCTTGTCAGTTTGTGCAGTTGTTGACAGTGCACACCATCCAAAGTCGAATCCGGGTGCTTCCATCATGTTTATCATAAATTTGAAGCACCAACACACGGGAAGACCACTAAAGGTTACTCCACGTGACCAGAATGAAGGGTAGTATGATAATCTCTTCAGACACCTCTGTAAAATATCGACCATGAGTTTAAGATATCAACAGGGATTGAGGTCTTTATGAACACACTACTTATGGAGCTCTGAATTATGGGTTTTCAGGGGATAACGGCAACACATAAACCAAACATCGCCAAAGGCAATCAGCAGTATCGCCTTGCAAGGTGCAACGAATACTATTATTGGTACATAGAGCAATGGAAATCGATTCCATTGGGTGTCGAATCTCGCTGAGCCCTATTCCGATTAAATGGACGAGTGCTGGTGTGGGCAATGTTTGAGTAAGGTCTGCTTGCCGCAGTTCATTATCCTAACAATGAAATTCGGAGGATGGACACTCCGTGAGAAACAGCTCCACACCATGGGGTGTCGATCTGACCCTAAGAAACGCCTATGAGATGAATCAGAACTTCGGACGATGGTCAAACCAACACGTCTCTCGTCGGTTCGTTGGCGAAAGTATCATGGTAGCCAAAGGGGGACGACACACTCCACCCTTTTGGGTAAGCAGTAACGTCATTGTGAAACTGACGTACTTTCGGTATTTTTTTTTTTTTTTGGAATATAGTGTATAATCAGTGGATTTGTAACACTGATGACCAATTTAATCGCCCAATATTTTATAGATAGCAATTAATGTTAATACTTGCGGCGCGCTGTTAACACTTTGATAGCTGCTAGTGCTTTGCATATACGATTGGTTGTACTTTTAGTAGTGGCTGAGATTTGCATAAATAAGTATGAGAATGGTGTATACACGCATGCGCACGCACCTCTAATTGGCCTTTTGCCTTATCCAAATGCTGTTCCAGTTTTTCTGACTGTATTCCGCTTGTCACAATATGGGATTTAATATCTTCCAGCTCGTGTTGCAAATCATCTTCAAGATGTTCACATTTTTCCTTCAAAAATGTGTTTTCTTCTCCACTGGTCAATATTTGCTTTTCCAAATCCTACAAATAATAATAATAAAAAAATCTAACTAAAATAGAAAATTGCTTTCAGATAGTAAAAATAATAAAGGAATTGTTCTTGAACGCAACTGTAACACGAGGTTCGATTAACTATTTTTTTATTATTATTATTAAATATTAATTCTTACCCAAGAGAACAACAGAATTTACTTACCATAGCTTTTAACCGTAGTTGATCTATTAATTTCTGTTTTTGCATTTCTGAACTCCTTATTTTCTCTTCTTCAGCTTCTACTTCGGTGATTTTGCATTGAAGACCTTCTATTTCAATATCTTTAAGGCTGTACTGCGCCTGAACATTGATCATCATTTGTGTAATATACTTTATAACCAGAAGGTGATCCGTAGTATCCGACTTCATTGTCTCCACTTCTTGTTTCAGTTTTAGATGCTCACTAAATAGATTTCTTAGCTCTCCTCTTGCTTCAGAGACGAACATATGTAAGGAGATATCGCATTCCATATCTCCGTGCTTTCTACTTTCGTCAACATAACGAATAATTTGATCCAGGTAATCCGCCATGTCTTTCAACTCCATACTGTATTGTTCACTGATGTCCATCAGTGATGTCGACCGATTAGTAATGTCTGTTTCATTTAAAACTTCAAATCCTTTGTCAGGTGAATCCATAATTTGTCCGGATCTTTCTATTAGATCTGTGCATTTTTCGGGCGACTCAATGGCTGAAATCTGATTTCCTATTTTGTTATTCATATATTTTACTTTCTCTGCCATTATCTGTAACTTTGCGTAGATGATAGTAAGACAGTCCGTAATATTGCTTGGTTCCTGATCCAGATCTAAGATCTGCAGGTTGGATCCTGTTTTGTTTCTTTCCTCAGTTGGCGGAATCGTTAGGAAGGATGAAACGCTTTGTACGGGCTTATCATCACCAAAGAGATTTAACATTTCTTGCAAATTAGAAGTCATTTGCCATCCTTCTGTCTTTCTCTGAATTGAATCCTCCTCTTCGCGATGTTCGAAATGTTCTTTGAGTCCATCTGAATCAAGTGTCAAAGGAATGGAAGAGGTACTCATAGTGGCATCCAGCAGGTCCCACTTTGGGTCGTATACCTTTCTATAAAATAAATAAAAGATAATTGGAACTGATATGCGTAGCAGTATGTTACAGAATTACTGAGTTTGTAACTATTTTAAGAAGACATTTATATAGTTTAAAGGGATTTGATGCCTGTATGTGAGTATCTGGTCTTCGGTGAGGGACATTTGTTTTCCTCTTGTGCTACTCGTTTGATAAATTCTGTCTCATCGGTTTTACCGGAGAAACTCTTAAAGGACTCTTCAGACGGGCTGCAGTTAGCAGATCCTCAGAAATAAATGTACGTTGTGTATCCGGATTTATTGATCGAAAAACGACTAAATCGCCTTGACTCTTGATCGTACCGCATTTTCCTTTTAGGATTAATAGGGGCAAATGATTCAAGAAAACAAGCTTATCTTATGATGAAAACAAGCTTATCATTAGCCAAAAAAAAAATTCCAGTTCACCTATCCACCCCTCAATAGTTGTTCTAGTTCGTCCTTAAATTTATTCAGACTGCCCACTTCCATAACAACGGATGGAAGTTGTTCCAGCAATCAACCACCTGCTGACTAAAGGCAAACTTCCGCACATCTGTTCGGTAACCATCCTTCCTCAATTTAAATGTATGCCCCCTCATGTGTGTAGTCTGAGTAAGAGGAAGGGAGGAAGAATACCATCAACATTGCACTTGCTCAATCCAGTCAAATCCTTAACACACCTCCTTGCAGGCGCTTAGTCTCCAGACTCTGCAGTTTGCAGAAGCTTTTCTTGGTAAGAGTACTAATAGCACCTTTGTTCCCCTCATGAATCTCGTTAGCGTTTTCTGTACTCGTTCCAGCAACTCCACATTCTTACTAAAACGAGGCCTCCAGACTTGCATGCTGTACTCAAGATGTGGCCTGACCATTGCCTTACACAATCGGATAATTGGAAAAAAACCATAATGTCCTCGCCTGAGGTCGAATAACTCGTTAGAAAAAGGCCCATAAAATTCCTCCCGACATCGACTGGACTCGAACTCAGCTCTTTCTTCCCCCTCCCCCCCAGTGTGGGGAGATCGGTGATCCTACTCACGAGAGCGACTTGTTGAAGCACTGGAAACCAACCCAAAGTTAAAAGTGAATTCCTTTTATGAAGTCGTATTTGGTAGATCTAGTTTGAAATTGAACATGGATTCCTGTTAATGAAGATGATAAGCTGCGCTTAGTGGTTCCTTTATCTGGAGATTCTTAATGCATTAAGAGTCACTGCTGACAATCAGATCAAGAACATTGCTTTCTTTTGTTACCATTCTAACATTCTGGTGTGGAAGACAGTCATCTGATTGTGGTATAGGTTTTAGGTGCATCAGCAAGTTAGGCCTTATTGCACCGTACATATTATGTGTGTAAATTGCGTTTGATTTGTGGTCGATTTGTCTGTTAGTTGGTTCTAAAACTCTGGACATCTGAACAAAACACCGAAAAACGGAACGTCTGATCACCCTATTTTAGATGTTAATGCGCAGTGTAAACAGTAAGAACATAACATACTTATCGCAATGTAATTGCACATGTGATGTCTCAAATGCACAAAGTGTTAACACTGAGATAATTTCTACAACCCAAACATTATAAAATCGCTTTTAGCCATGGCATGAAAAGGACAAAACTCGTATGAAGTTGACTTTCTCTTTAATTTTCTTACTTTTGCCATTCATGAATTAGTAAGCCTGGAGATTAATCTTTACTTTAAATCTTATTAAGTAGATTTTAACACACTTTGTATATTTAAAAGAAAATTTTCAATCCACTGCCTTTTCAAAAAAAAAAATTTCTCGATGAATTTATTGACAGTAAGAGAAAAGCAGATATCTAATATTTCAAAATAACTGTAGCCAGCTGCTTCTCGGTTAATATTTTAAGGTTAACTTTTAGATTCATAATCATGGGTTCTCCAGTTACTTAATAAATTTCCATTTATCCTGGAGATAGTATAGGCCAGAAGAATTTCTGGACTATACCATCAGGCCTTGCGTATAGAATTAAGGACAAGCATATTTTAGATGCTGCAGTTCATGGCCCTCGTATGTTGCACAATTCGTATAAGCGCCGTCCTCTCCACCCCAGGTGGAAAAGACTAAAGTTCGAATCCCGCCAATGACGCAATGAATGAGCCTTTTTCAAAACGTGGCCGATTTAGTCGGTCTCAGGTGATGGTAGAATGGTTCCCTCCGGGGATATCGGGTTTTTCATCCAGAGTATCGACCACACAACGCACGCAATTTACCGATATTATATACGCATAATATGGCTTAAATTGTTGATGCGCTTACAACCAACCATTAACACATTAACCAAGTTATTTTGTTTTTGTTTTTTTGTTTGAAGAGGTGTAATTTATATACAGTGAATATTTACCTAAACTTAAAATTAAGAAACTTCCCGATAGCTTTTCCCAATTTTTTTTCCTTCTCAAAATTAACTCACCTTAAAGATGATATCAGTGGACGCTAGAGAAGGCGGTACCCCTCAAATGCTTTGCTCAGAAATTTTGATACTATGCTACCCTTTCTCTGCATGCCAACATTTTCCCCAGGGATGTTCACCACAACAGTAAGTAGCTATTATCATAGTTATCGTTAATTACATATGTTTCCTAGTTAATAATAGCTTTAACTATTGCGAAATTCATTGTTGTGCCTTTAGTGTCGATTGATTGATTGTTGTAGGGTCTTAGGCGCATCAACAGCTTGGGTCATATTTGCGCCGTGTATATTATGCCTGTAAATTGCGTGTGTTCTGTGGTCGGGTCGATTTTCTGTTTGCTGGACAAAAAACCAGTTTCCAGGAGAAAAACCATGCCACTCTCACCTGAGACCAACTAACTCAGCCACTCAGTGAAAAAAAAAAAAAAAGAAAGAAACTCTTCGTCATTAACGGGATTCGAATCGTGGCCTTTTTCTATCAGGTATGGGAGGACGGTGGCCACTGAGCTGCATGTGAAGACAAAGCCCGATCTACAGTTTAAGTTCCAGGGAAAGTATTGGAGCCAGTGGTTAAAGAAGTAACGTAGGATAAACCTGATTTGAATGCAGTTATTCGCCAATCCCAGCATCGATTTGTTGGGGAGGAGGGAGGATGAGATCTTGTCTGACCAATCTCTATAAGAATAATAATTAAGGCAAACTTGTATAAAGTAGGCCATATGTAAGACCTTCCAGAGTATTATTTAACTTTATACTACTATAATTAAGATAATATTATCCACTCAGAGATACCAAAGTGTACACTCCAAGGTATGTTGTTGGCGTAAGGAAGTTTAAAAATAATCATAAGAAGAAACTAACTTAAACGAGATTTAAAAACTTTCGTACGCTGAAAGCTTTTTGAAAGGGTCCGAAGACTGGTAACTCGCCTGGTGAGATTGGCAAAAAGGCGTCCATATGAAGAAAGACTTCAAATATGTGGGTTGTAGAGCTTGGAAACTAGCACCTTAGAGGAGACTTGATTGAGGTGTTTAAGATTCTGAGAGGCATAAGCAAAATGAATGAGGACGAAATTTTCACGGTTATAAATGATTCTAGAACTAGGGGGCCATAATTTCAAGTTACGGGAGGAGATGTTTAGACTGGATTGCGGGAAGTTTTATTTTAGCCAGAGAGTTATAAATTACTGTAATATGTTGCCTACATGGGTGGTAGAGGCTGACAATTTGGGAAAATTCAAAGGTCAGCTGGATAATTACGTACGGGAGGAGGGAACTGCATAGGTTGTCTAGTTCCTTTTCTCTTATTAATTATTATTATTTTTTAAATTTTATTCTGATTATTATTGTTATTTTATTTATTTCATTTTATTTATTATTTTTATTTTTTGGCTGGTGCCGCGTAAGCCATAGGTTTCCTTGCACCATCTGGCCAATGCTAATACTAATCCTTTTGGCTGTCTGAGAATCTTTTTAAGTGTGATTTGTTGGGTTTAGCAAGACAATGCGAACTGATATTTTGAACGGGTTGCTCTCCCAAGCTTCGAAAACACTTGTACCAACTTACCTCCAAGAAACAAGTTTTTCTTCGTTGGGTTTCAAGAAACTTAACTGAAAGGACAAACGCATGTTTCAGTATAATTTTTTATTATCCAGAATAATACTACAAAATAATATTTTCTTTAAGACTTGGAATAAACTCAAGTCTACAATGAATGTACCTTTGAAAGATGTTCACAGAATATAACCAACCGTTTCTAAAATTCACTACATTTCACAGAATTAATCTTTTATTGAGTCCGTAGATGTTGTGGCCGTGTGCTGGAGGGGAAAGTTTTTTTTTTTAGTGAGGTATTTTGAGGTTAAGGGGTCAGTCAGGCTATGGGACGGATGACGCTATCCTTACTCAGTAAAAGTAAAGGAACAATTAACAGGAAAAAAGAACTCAAGTTTAGGGGTGAACGTTTTTTTTTTGGCTGCCTTAAATTTGGAGGGTTGGTGACTACAACATCCGATCTATATCTTGAAGAGAGCCCTTGTATAAAAAAAAGGACTCCATCGTTAGCTTGCCTTTATTTCAGACGAACATCACAATGTCTTCCGCAGTTGTAGTCGATATTCAGCAGGTTTATGGCAAGAAGAAGAGCTGCTTTTCAAAGAGGTGGCTATTGCGATGGTAGAACGGCCACGTATACATCATGCACTGTTTGAACTTCCCTATGATGCTCAATCTTTCTACTACTGTAGAAAGATTGAGCATCATAGGGAATACGTTTGAGTGGAGGGTAAATACGTTTCTGGACACATCCATTTACAGCCTAAAGCTTACTTCTGGCAGTCATCGGTATCACGGTGTAGCTTTTTTCAAAGAAGGCATCTCGGGAAGAACAACGACATTCGCAAAGGGGACAATGGTGTTGTTCATTGGTCTTAAATCCTAGTCTCTTCCATATATAAAAAAAAAAAAAAACGTTTCAACTAATTAAAAACAATCTCACCAGTGGAGTACGTGTCTAGTCTCTGACGTCATGGAGAGAAAACAAATCTGACAGGGAAGAAGCTGGAGGCCACTTTATGCAAATATGTTTAGACCCCATTTGATTCTGCATTTGTTGGGCAAGAAAGCTCAGGAAATTGACGAAGAAACCGCTGTGTATGAGCAGAATTGTCCATCCTATGACACTGTAAAAAGTGGAAACGGGAGTTCCAGTGCGGTAGTACAAGTGTCTTTTATGAGCCAAGAGAAGGAAGGCCATAAACACCCACAGACATTGAGACGGTTGCAAAGGTTGAGCAGCTGGCGCTGATTGACAGACGTGTACCAATTCATTTCATTTCATCACAAATGCAGTGGAACCTGTATACCCCCTTTCCCCACTTGTTTTAGGTGCAATTTCTGCGAGTTTTCCAATCTCACAGAAACTACTTAGAGAATCTTATTCAGATTATTATTGCAATCTGAACATGCAGTGATTTCTTATTGCAAATCGAACACGTGAAGAGTTTCGTAAAGAATTTTAATGCCCTTATATTTATTCTACTAAAATCTAGTAATTTTTCGCGTTCTCTGACACCAGATGCTTTCCGGGATTGCATTGTTCTTGCTTTAGAGTGATCAAGGAAATGGTTTCAGTGCATTATATTTGCAATCCTCGATCTTCAAATAAGCCTACAGATCACACAATAGCGGAGTGTGTTGCCATTCTCAGGGGCATAGATTAGAAGGCTTCGTTTGCTTTCAGATGTTGAATAACTCTTCAGGACTATTCTGAACACGTAAACTCTCTCTTCAGCTTGAATTTGAAGGCTGTTCTGAGTGGCTCCCAACCATCTGACAAGGCGGTAGATATGACCAAGAAATTTCTGTCTCGGTGTTCAATATTTGAAAATTCTGTCAATCTGGAAAAGGATAAAAGAAGAAATGTTTTTTTTAGAAAGACACTTTACTTTTTGCTGTAATTAAATTTATTTACGAGAGGGTATCAAAAAGTTCGTACCGTGACCTAGATAAAACATCAGTAGGAAGATGCCGTTTTTAATATAAGTTGTCTACATATTCAAAAACTAACATGTGAAATTTCATTTCCGTAGATTGTACACCAGAGGTGGAGCCCGGAATCTGAGGAAGGACGCTATGGTTGACAAAGTGGACTGTCGAGCAGTGGTCAAGTTCTGCATTTGTAGGGCAAGAAAGCTCAGGAAATTGACGAAGAAATGACCGCTGAGCAGAATTATCCATCCTATGATATGCAAAAAGTGGAAACAGGAGTTCCAATACGATGTTTTACGAGCCAAGAGAAGTTAGGCCATCAACACCCACAGACAGTGAGACGGTTGCAAAGGTTGAGCAGCAGTTGCTGAGTGACAGAGTGTGACAATTTGACCAACTTTGTTGCCCAGTGCGGCTTCGAACTGCTGCAGCACCCACCCTATTCTGACGACCTACCAACGTGAGACTTCTTGTTTCGATAAATGAAGAAACCATTGCATGGACGCCGCTTTGATTTGTCTCAGGAAGTCATCGATTAAGTGGAATCGTGGTTTTAGGCAAAAAGTGCAGACTTCTATGATCAAGGCATTAAACAACTGATCCATAGCTGGGAGAAATGTGTTAGTATACATGGAGAGTACATAGTACGTGGAGAGAAGGATTAAAGTTTCTGTGAAGTTTCATCTTTCTAGGACTGTTATTTCTAGGTAAGGGTACAAACTTATGATATCCCCCTCGTATTTCATTAAATATTTGAGAA
The DNA here is from genome assembly GCF_048544385.1 of Mastigoproctus giganteus. Lineage (NCBI taxonomy): Eukaryota > Metazoa > Arthropoda > Arachnida > Uropygi > Thelyphonidae > Mastigoproctus > Mastigoproctus giganteus. The sequence goes on along the minus strand of NC_143586.1, from coordinate 65,514,790 downwards.
CTTCGTAAGTATATTTCGAAATCAATGCTACTCATTAACAGAAAATGGCAAAAGTTATTAATAATAATTAATGGTAAAATGGTAATGAATACACGTGCACAAATCATGGATTTGTGCACGTATATTCAGCAATGCCATGTGCTGGGGGTTTTTTTTTTTGGTTTTTTTTATGAAAAGCTCGAACACTAAAGGTATTAGAGCCTGTACTAATTAGTACCGTGCATGGGTTAAATTCTGAGAAGATGAAAGATATTTGTTGACATTGGACTTGAATCTCTGTAGACTGCAATTTTTGGGAAATACATGACTAGAAAGGTTACACAGAATAGATGAAGAAAGATAAAGCAGGAAAAGTTAGTTCTGTAGAGTCCGGATTTGGACATTGAATGGTTGTTGGCTATTTAAGGCAAGTTTTCCGATTGAGAGTGGGGAGGATTGCAAAGGGAGAATTTGAATAATCTAGGAGAAAGGTTTGAGGACACCCCTGATTTGGGAATAGTATTCCATGGCGGGGGAGATTTGAGATTTTTGCAGAGTCAGTAGCTGTTTAGAAAAAAAGTAACGCAGAGAGCGAAGAAGAAAAACTTTTATTTTCATCCATAGGAAGTAATATTTGTGATGTATGTTACACCAAAAGAGTTAGCGTTATCCCCAATAGTGATATGCGATCTTGTCTAGAAATCTGAATCTCATCGATAAATGTAGAATCAGTAGAATCTGTTTTGCGAGAAATAAGACTGAGCTGAGATTTAGAAGGCTTGAAGTTAGCCAAGTTTTCTTATTGGGCATGCTGTTGATAAGGATGCCAAACAGCAAAGCTGAAAATGATGCCTGCTGCTTCACAAGCGCCTACCTGAGCTCCTGGGAAAATTGTGGAGGTCGTTGAAGGATAGTAATCTCTCTTCGAAGAGCCATTCAGACATTCATTATAGTACATGGGTCAAAAGGCCGCTCCGTACAGATGATCTCCATCTCCAGATGTTGGTCAACGAACATATCGTGATGTGATTGGGCTTTACAGCCCTGTGAGATGGGATTTTTCTTATTGAATCTGCATAAAGGTTCAGGATGTTACCTCTGCACAGTCAATTATGCCCCCAGAAGGCTCATTAGAGGCAATGCCCCATCCAAAAAAGATGCCTATCCAACCCAGCACAGTTCTCCACCCAATGTATTCCCTTTTCAACTACGCTATCAGTCGAATGAATTTTCTGTGGCTCATCCAGATGAAAATATATATCTGCAATTCACTGTTGCATCCACATAATAAGTTGTCTACACCATTTCAGGTGTTCTTTCCTGTGACTTGGGCTGAGTAGAACATACAATATCTGTCTTCTGTCATAGAAGCCACTACAATCTATTTCGTATTGTATAAGTAGATGCAGCCAGCGATGGGGTCTAAACGCAGTCGAGATGTCAACCTGTATTTCGCACCAACACAGTACCTGTGGTGTCAAGTTTGGTGCGTTAGACCAAATCCCCCAGATCTTCTGTTATTAGTCACCGACTCTTGAAATCTTTTCTAAAGTCTCTGACAGCTTCGCTATCAGGATTATACCGTTTTTGGCCGTATCTTCTTGGCACTGAGCAGCTTCACATCTTCCAAAAGTCTCTCCAGAGCATACATCAAATAAGTAATTTATTAAAAAATTTTGTTTCTTCTCCATATATTTAACATGTTTATAATAATTGATTTTCTTTAGAAAATGTTAACATCAATTTTAAGTAAAGGTAAGACGAAAAGGATGTCTGGGCTAGTTAAATGAAATCACTCTTAGAAATTCTATGCCTTGTCAAAACAATGTCCAAACTACTCCAATTTGTAACGGCGAAAAATATAACATTTGATTCAGGACAATACGCTTTTACATTTTGGAATTAAAGTGAACTGTCGACTAGTGGAAGTAAAAGGGCGAAAGGTTAATGCATGAAACGTGTTTATTTAATCTAAATCATCTGCAAATCTGTGCAACCCTAGCTTAATATTATGATTGGACGAAGTATGTATCTTAGTTTAACAAGTGATGTTGCGATGCCTTTCTTAATGGTCCTGAAGAAGCTGATTTGGCCATTATCATATTTCACCCTTCCAGTACAAAACATGAAATCACTAAGTTTTTTATCATTGTTGCTAAGTCACAAGATTTAATGATAGGACATTTCATGATGGAATTTTCTCCCATAAAGTATGTCTTTTGCTATGGACATAAACCCTAGTTTCGCCATCTATTCACAATTCTGAGATCCATAAAACCCAAGAAGATGGTCCCTGGAATAAGAGGTTAGAAGTCAGGCAAGAGTTAGCCCCTAGCCAGTCGAGAAAAGAAGATCCTGCCAGTCAGCAGAATTTAATGAGACAATGTCCAAATAATTTTGATAGTCAGAGACTGAAGTCTCTCTATAGGCAGAGAGAAAAACTACATGCGGCTCAATCACCAACTAAGCCTTCTGTTCCATAGCGTTAATGCGTAGTGGAAAGCCCAATAAGTGACCTCAAACAGCCTGTTGTTTAAAAATAAAACACTTCAAATGATCCGATGAATCAGCACAATTTTCTAATCACTCGCTTAGGAAATCATATGAGTACTACAGAACGCAAAAAATGTCAGGTATTGTCAGGATTTACAATAGCATCCATGCATATATATACATACCTACGGCTACTGTGGAATAACTTTCTTGATGAACTGTATCACTCCAGGCCCATGTTTCAGAGGGGGTGGTTGCTGGGAAAAGAAATGAGCAGGAATTGGTTTTACACCCAAATCTGGCAGGTAAGCAAGGACTTCGTTTAAAGTAGGAGGAGCTCTTTCTTGATAGACTGGATTGATGAAGTCCATGATATAGTTCTTGATATCTTTATCCACTGAACTTAGATAGCCATGACGAAGGAGCCGATTCGGGAAGCCGAAGTGATAAGGTGGATGATTGCTTTGTGCCATCATGACTAACAACAGGAGAAAGTAGAGCCACGTGGTGTTTATTTGCATCATCGAAACTGTAAAACAAAACAAATTAGTAGTTCAAGCATTAAAAAATTTTCATTATTCATAAGAAAACAATGAATATTGGAGAGTATAAAAATGGATGAAGAAAAGAGAAAGCCACTAAGAGTTACTGATTTTCTACAACTCAGCAATCCTCCCTACCATGCATTATTATTTCTATATTCGGAGTGGTTACTCTATAACGTCCTTCAAGCCCATCTATCGAAAAGCGGATGGTAAGGTTAATTAATGATTTCGTCTTCTCTTTTGAACACTCTATCTCATAGAAGAATCCTGTCAACGACGGGAGGAATTTTTACAGGCTTTTTCAGAACATGGCTGAGTTTGTCGGTCTCAAGCGAGGGTAGCATGGTTTTTTCTCCCAGAAACTCTGGTTTTTCGTCCAACAAAACAGAATTGCCCACAGGATAGGCACAATTTACAGACAGCATATACGGAGCAATATGGCCTTAGTCGCTGATGCTCCTAAAACCGAACTATAACAACAACAGCAGGATTATCGGACTTCCGACTTCATAGATTCAATGGCACTGTTATTGGAAAGAGTATCTTGAAATTTTAAGGAATTTTGCAGCACTGAATCAGAATCGTGTTTTCAGATACGATGGTGTTTTTTCAACAGGTTGGCGAAACTTCATTTTCATACTGCTGTCTGTGACTATCTGGACAGAGAATTTCATGAACAATGGGTAGGTCACTGATTAGCATTAGCAAAGACAACACAAATCGAGTACCAATCAAAATCCATATTTCATTCTCTGATATACTTCCATCAGTCATGATCGAAGTATCTCAGAGAATGAAATATGGATTCTTTCACCAGTTGAGCATTATGTATCCCAGTTAATTCCTGTCTTGAGCGCCAGGTGGCGGCTAGGGTTTCTTTTTTGTGGTAGTAAAATGCTCCCTGAAGGATAACTTGTTGTCCTAGGTAATTCCTAGACCCTTGTGATATTCGACTTTCTGTATAAGTTGAACCATTTAAGAGTATAGTGATATCTTTTATGCTTTCGGAAGAAGGACATTATTAAGGCCGTTTTGAAAGGGTTTATTTCAAGACCAACCGAAGCCAGGAAGCTGGCCAAATTAACTGCTGTGTGGCTTGAAGAGCAACTTTGTGCTATCTATCTCTATTGCTGGGCGGAAAGAACATTTTCATGTCGTCCTCGTAGGTTAGGATGTTATTGCAGCTTGAGAGGAACGGATCCGGGGCTGCAGCGAAAAGTGTCGCAGAGAGTACCCCTCCTTGTGGAACCCCTCTATTTAGTGTGTAATTGATGCTAAAGTTTTCATGCTTAACAATAATGTGCCTTTCTGTAAGTAATTCCTGTAATGCCAGAGTGAGACCCCAGGGAGTGGAGGTGGAGTTGAATTGCTATCCTGTCAAAAGCGGCTTTGATGTCCAGGAGAAGGATATCCATCTTGCTTTTATTGTTCGAGGCTGTTTGGATCCTCCAGCTTGTCTCTAATAGATTCGTTATAGTTAATCTGTTTTCGATGACTGAGGGAAGATATGATGAACGGTAGCCAAAACATTGATTATTTAGTTGTTTGATTGTGGATTTCTCAAAGATTTTTAATAAGTTTCATCCTATGGAGATAGGTCAGTAGTCTTTCTAGGTTTTGTATGGCGCGTCTTCAGGGAGAGTGGCGGTTTCAATGATTCTGTTGAAAGTATGGGGCAGTAAGTCCAGCAGATACGGACTACATATCTTAATAATGAAAAGGGGAAATTTATCTGAGCCTGTGGTTAACTTGTTTGGTAGGCTTCTGATGACCGCTGAAATTTCTTGGTCAGGGATGGATAGCTTCTCCGGGGGGGGAAGCCTATTGGTTGTTGGGTCTGTAGATTATCTTACCACAATCTCCAAAGGTGCGATCCGCCCATTCTTTGAAAGCCTCCCAAGTCATGTGGAAACTTTTTTTGTGGAAACGAGTTTTGTGGTTGTTGTCTTGTTTTTTTTATCCTGTTAGTATTCTTAGGCGGGGGGGGGGGATTCAATGGTAAGAGGACAGTGATCCGAATTAAAACTTGCAAAATTCTGCAGGAGGATAGCGTTACTTATATTCAGGTAGATAAGGTCCAGTTTTGATTCTGTCTTGTTGATTGGTTCTGCAGGGGGTAAATTCCAAACGATGAAAGGAGGATATCCAGTTCTGTTTTTGCCTCTGCATACCGTGGGAGAAGCACATTAAAGTCCCTTGTGATGATAATGGGAAGATTTTGTTTTAATTACAGGGTCAACCATGCGTGAAGCTCCGGTGAAGATTGCTTATTATGCTCTGGAAGTAGATAGATTAAATAGACCTGGATGCTTAAAAGGTTGTGACAAGCGACACCCACGCTTAAAGCGTTAGTGATGAAACTCTACCTAACATTCCTCAGAAATGCCTCGTGGGTAGCACAGTTGGTAGGATCGCTGTCCTTCCCACCTGGTGGAAAAGACCCAAGTTCGAATCTCGGCGATGACGTGAAATATGGTTTCATATGGCCTTAGTCGCTGATGCTCCTAAATAAAACCTTACTACAACAATATCCTCAGAACTCACCACGACTGCCGTCGTGTGGGAATGAGTTCTGAAAAATTGAAAGCTGTGAGTGGTGTGAGAAATTGAAATTATCATTAAATTCTGTTTTAGGAATTTTAAAAGAATTGATATGTAAAGTTTGTATTCCACTATTAAACCAAATTCTAAATGTTGATGATTCTGAGAGAAGAATGTAATTTGTAAATAATTGTGAGAATGAACGTGTTACTGTGAGTAGCCTCGAAGGTTTCAGCCTTTCAGATATTTTTCTGTGGTATTTTTTGAAAGGAAATGTGTAATGCTGTAAAATTATGAGTCGATCTTTAGAAATTCTGAAGTAATTTATCGTTGAAGAATTTTCTAAAGATATTTTTGTCGAAGCACATAAATAAATCGACTTGAGTATAAATTAATGCTCTTCTGTATTGAGCTGTAAGGATACCAATTTGAAAAAAATAATCCTGGAGAGTATTTAACTATGGTTTTGATCTTATATTTGTTGTTTGGTCATTATTTGTTTAAACCACTTTTCATCTACTTTCTTGAAATTTCGAAATAAAAGTTAAGTCACTTAAGTCTCATCTGTATATAATGAACGGATGGAAATGCAATATCGTGCGTCATATAAATCTAGATAGAAGATTCATGAGGGTCTTTTCTGATGACTTAATAAAATGGTTTTATGCTCCATTTTTCTTTGCGTTTCCTTGTCAGTTCACAGATGAGTTAATTGTCAAATAACGGATGGCACAAACCACGAAAAAAAATGAATTCACCTTCAGAATTAACAATCTATGCTTATGTTTAATTGTAACGCACATGCCAACTAACAGATGGCGCCATTGCTGTATCGTACGCAGTATCCGGCGTGTACTCGACCAGGGAAGTACCCACAATTATAAGGGCGGTTACCACGTTCCATTAGGATGGTTTGGCCTTTGTGACGCACCGTTGGTTAGGATATAGTCACCAAGACAATCCTGCAGATGGATTTAATGTATGCATGTTCTACGAAAAACACCCCTGGGTTAGTTCCATTGAAAGCAGATCTCTTTGAAGATTTAATCGCATTAATATTCAAAAGTTGTTCAAACTGAAATGTACGAAAAAAAATAAAAGATTTGAAAATTACAAAGTATAGCAATGACTTTTAATATAAATACATTCGAAAAAGGGCCCCAGCTTTTATTTAATTGAGAAATTTGCAATCTTTTAGAAAAGTGTATTAGGACCGAATTCTTTCCAAATGTAATGTGTAGTGGTTTGTTGCTGGTGGCCACAATACACCAAAATCAAGACATCGAGCGTGAAGATTGCGTGGAATGGTGAGTGTGAGATAAGGGAAGAATTAGAGATAATCTTGTTGGTCATCCTTAACCCTGCTTAGGCCTGTTTTATCCTTCATGTTTTCTTAATTCTAATTGTGTGTATTATTTGAATTTTCCTGTTTCCAGGAGGGGAATCAAAACATGAAACTCGGGTCCGAAATGGACTGGACTCGTATGGTGCCTAAGTCATATTTGGTCTGCAACAGCATTGTACCCTGCTCTTTTCCACTCATTAAGGAATAATTATTGGTTATTAATTATTAGCGATAAAATGATAACTACCAATATTACATGTTCTAGGAATTTCGTTATATTAATTGAATTCTTTTGAGGCACTTTGACAATTTAAAGTACTTTTGTATTTTTACTGAGTACGGATTAAAAAGAAAGGTACCGATACTCTGCAAATGAATAATACCGAATATTTCCATTGAAATAGCATTAAGAAAAAAAAAAACGGTGGCCACCATGGACAGAACAAGGATTTATATTTGACTTCAACATTCAACAATCAGTAGGAAAAATACAAAAATCTCGTACTCACCAGAGAAGTTTCTTTTTGGGCCTGTGCGCCCTCTGACTGTGCGACGTCTTTATAAACTTGTCTTCTTCCTTAACCTTGTTAAGTATAAGGAAATATCGTTTTAAAAAAGCAACTTTCCGCGTGACGCATGCAGACAGTTTCCTTAAAGAGAAATGAGAATTACAGAATTTGAAACGTCGCTGTTCAAAACAGTAAAGCAACCGATCCGTTAAAATAATCATTAAGTATAATTACAAGAGAATATAAAAGAGCGAGAGGTTGAATAACGTGCAGTTACAATACTGGATAAGTTGCTTAGAAATACCTTGCAGTTCTGTGAAGAAGTATATGAAAACGTTACTTACTTGCTGGTGGAATAACATGCCACTGGAGAACTGGATTCGGACGTCTGCCTTCTTTCTAAATATAGGTGACCTCCATATGATTCCTACTTCTGTTGTCGACCCACAGAATGTTAGTAAAGTCCCCTACGGCTTTTGCCATTCGTCTGATGCGTGTCTCATCATTGTATCCGGAGGTCAAGCCGGGCAATTTTGATAAAGTTGGCAGGTGCTGTGTAGCCCGAAGCTTCTGTACAAATCGAGGTCATGCGCCTTTTAACAGTTGCCGCGGATATTTTTTGATACCTACTGGATGAGTAACATTATGAATTTAATGAGCAGTTAGCAACCAGTAATACGAGGTAATATTAATGATTCTTTTTGCTGGTTTTGGGTCTGCGTAGAATTGCTCCAACAGACTGTGTCGTGTCTGTATCTTCTGAATAATCATTAAAAAGAATAAAATATCCATCTCGGGTACATCCATTTTAGAATACAGCATTAAAATAGCGTCTTAGAAGTTCCATTTCTTTAATTTGGATTAAAATGTGTGGCAATAACACTATGGTTGCAATGAAAGTACCCTCGTGGGTTGCACAGTTAGTAGAATCGCTGTCCTCCCCACACCGAGTGGGAAAGACCTGAGTTCAAGTCCATTGACGACGCTAAGAATTTTTAAGGACCTTTTCACAACGTGGCTGAGTTAATCGGTCTCAGACGAGGGTGGCATGGTTTTTCTTAACGGAAACTCGGGATTTTCCTCCAGCAAAGAGAAAATCGACCACAGAACAATGATGGGCTTAAAACCCTACAACAACCAACCACATCCCAAAATGGATAGCCCTGCCTTGCCTTTGTACTTACTACAGTACTTTACAATATCATTCCTCAATAATGACAGAGTAAACCTCCATGATGCACAAGCCTACAACTGTGTGATATTTTGTCTTCCAGATTTTTGGGAACACTGGCCTATATACCCTACTTCCCTATGCAATTTTGTATATTTCTGACTGTCTAGTCATCCCCCAGTAATTTTATCAGCAAGCAATATTCCCTCAAGGGTTAATGCTCTGATTGGCTACGATTGCCTCTTTAAGCAATTGATTAGATAATTAAGCGCGACAAAATACTCCTCAGTTCAAGGGGGAGTTCTAATACGCACGAGACACAAGGAATTTCGTGTAAGGAAGTAAGATCAATCTTTGCTGGTTTGTAATCGACGCTTCCAGGAAATGACTTGTGGCTCTTCTAATTGAATTTATATACAAATGGTCTTGTTTATACACTGACATGACCATCAGGTCAGAGGAGTTTACGATAAATCATAAATACAATAGTTAACCGTATTTAGCAGTCATGGAACTTGAACTGTGGTGTACTGAAAGAGCGTGTGCTGCACTCTCGCTGCTAGCCATTTTTTCATGTGAAACATTTTTTTCGTGTGAAACACTTTCACATTTTTTATGTGAAAACATCTTTGACGGCACCTACTAAATATTCGGACTGAAGTAAAACTGATTGGTAACGAAAATGCGAGACGGAAATTACGTAATTTTTGTCACTTCCTAAATAACGGCAACTGTCTGCTCGGATAGCACAATGGTATCGTCACCGTCCTCCCCACACCGGGTGGAAAAGGCCCTGGTTCGAATACCGTCGATGACGTGAGGAACTTGAATGGGCTTTTTTCACTCCGTGGCTGAGTTAGTCAGTGTGTCGGGCGTAGATAGCGAGGTTTTACCCCCAGAAACTTGGGTTTTTTTCGTCCAGCACCAATAAATGACACTAACTCAGTGACTAACGTTGATTCGGTAGAGTAAGTAGCGAGCGTGAGCATAAAACGTTACATCGTTTTATAACTTCGGTTATAGCTGTTCGATTTTAAAATTTTAAACGGTTTTGATTTTCGTCAAAGATGTTTTCACATAAAATAAAACGTCTTTCGTCCGTACAGGGTACACAGGCGTTTTTTTTTTTTTTTTTTTTTAATAATGGTGGCACTCCTTCCCTAAATGGCGTATTTTTTTATGTGATTTCGTAATTCATTAAAATAAAAGGTTAATTTGTAAATTAATTTTTATTGCGTTATCTGTTATTGTACAATAAATGAAATCATGTAAATTAAATTTGATTTTAATCCCCACCTTGCGGATTTCTTTGGGTACTGCTACATCACTGATAAGGCCATAATTGCTCTCCCAAACAGTTGCTTGTCTGTACCAGTGACCATCGTGGGCAGCACAGTTAGTAGAATCACCGTCCTCCCCACCTCGGGTGGAAAAGACCTGAGTTCGAATCTCGTCGATGACGGGAGGAATTTTTATGGGTCTTTTTCACAACGTGGCTGATTTAGTCGGTCTGAGGCGAGGGTAGCATGGTTTTTCGTTCAGCAAACGGAAAATCGACCTCAGAACACACGCAATTTACAGCTCCTAAACACCCAACAACAACTGCACCAGTGTTTCTCAAGTGTGTCTGTAGACCTCTTGGGCAATCAAAATACTTTGTGAGCTGTCACTTGCTCTAGCGCTATATATCAGTAACATGTATTTTGGACTAAACACGGACTACCTAGAGTTCTCTGACCGATCATCAATGCAGCTGTTATGCGTCATGGCATTGAGTCAAAGCTAACCAAGTTCTGACATCGTCTCCATGCTCGGGCTAATTGTATTCCTGAAAATTCCTATGGTCTGGACTGACTGAAGCATGCTCTTAAGTTTCCGTTCCAGACATGCTCAATAAGATGCAAATCAATGGACCTAACAGGCCGTGGAAGCATATCGACATTGAAGAGAAATTGCCTGACCATTTTAATGGCATGGAACCGAATTCTGTTCTGTTGGTGGAATACAGGATCACATACTAAGAGTCAGGACCAAGCACAGTTTCAACATGATATATAGACCTGTGCGATTACTTAACAAAAGCCACTGGCAAACAACTATTATAAGAGATGATTCCACCTGTTATGATTCCTGGTGTTCGATTTTTATGCCTTCTGCTGAATGCACGCAGCAATACTCTCAAACAAACGCGTCTCTATACATGAATCCTTCTGTCTTCGCTCCCTACAGAATCTTGACTCATCACTGAAGACAATACGTCAGTATTCATCATTCCAGCGATACTTTTGTGGACGTCCCAAGGGCGAAATAAAAGAATGTTTGTTCCTTTTCAGTGCAGTAAATATGTCACCCGCTGCCTGCCAGCGAATTATGAACATCAGCTACCTGGGTAACCCATTCCGCCTTGCGGAGCCAGACTGTGCAATCCATCCTCCTTCAAACTCATTCATTTGAGTTCTACTCAGCTCAGACATGATCTGAGGTCTCTTAAAAGCCTTTCTGACCCATTCTTCTTCTGTCTTCTTTCACAACTGACAACATGCTTCCTCTGATAACCCCTCCAGTGACTGTAACTTGGTTATTTTATTTTCCAGCTAATAATTGAGTCCGTGTTAAGGTGTCAAGATACTGAAAGTTATTAAGAGCCTCTTTGTGACAGAATAGAGGCGTTGCGAGCGGTTACTAAAACAGTGAGAAAAAGGATTGCTTTGTCAAGAAATTTCGACCTGTGATGTTGATGGAAATGGATCTTAGATCTTTAGGTTAATAGGGGTTCTTACTTTTGGTAAAGGTTTTGTCAGATTATTGCTTCCAGTGATTAGGCTTGATACACTCGTTGATTTCGTGTGTTAAAGCATCGATAGTGTCCAGGTAATCTTCCGATTGCCATTAATTCTTAATCTTATTGGTTTGCGCATATGAAATGTGATTGCTTTTATTGAGCTCGTTTTTGTTATCAGTTTGCTATATACATATATAATTAATTATTATTATTTGCTTACATTAACCACAGCAGAAATGTGAAATACGTGTTGCCTTCAATTTTTATTAAAAATCCGAGAAGATATAAGTCAAGTATTACGAAATGTATGTATAATATTCACAAGATAGTAGCTATTCACTTTTCGCTTCTATTAATCACAGAATTTTTTTAAAAAATACTATTTGATTAATAATAATATTCATCGAACGTGCTTAAATTTTATTTTAGTTTCTAATCTTATCATTTTTTGATAACAATTATCTTTAGAGTTGGTTAATATCAGTATTCATTGGCTGTAGCTGGGGGATGAGGATCCTTGTACGTAGACGGGTCCTTCATATGATTTGTTTTCATTCTTCGTAACGAGACGTCCAACTGAGACCACTGGGTATGAGGATTATGAAAGTGCCATGTATCAAATGCCAAAATCATCGAAAAGACATGAGAGATCACAGTTAGCATAGTTGGTAGGATCTGAGTTTGAGTCCCACCGATGACATGAGGAATTTTTATGGGTCTTTATCACAACGTGGTTGAGTTAGTCGGTCTCAAGCGAGGGTAGTGTGGTTTTTCCTCCTTCCAGCAAACAGAATATTGACCGCAGAACACACAATTTATATGGAGCAATATGGCCGTAGTTGCTGATGCTCCTAAAGCTCAACAACAAATGTGATGGTATGCGAGTAAACATAGACAGAGTTTCATTCTATTTATGTATACCTATATTCGGAAGAACGCAGATAAATATACATAGAATGAATTAGTTCAACTTTATGCTTTGCTAGAATTTTCCAGAAACTTAAAGATGGATCTAAATAGGTTTTATGTAGATCTCTGGGTTCACTGAAGTAACTTTATAAGAGTTTTGTGCAGTACCTCGGAAATAAAGGTCGTTTTGCTTCGCTTCCTTGTCAGCATCGTTTAGATGCTAAACGTGGCAAAACAATTGTATTCACAGTGTCCCACACATGGGTGGTTGCAGACCTTGCGTAAATAATCAGCTTGCCCCTTTACCCTTTGCTCGTATCGTTAACCGTGTCCGATTGTGATTACGGGATTACATGGTGTGTATCCTGTGCGCTCCACTAGTCCTCTTTCGGGTTACAATGGTGACCGTGCCTTCGTTTAGAAGTTGAGCGCACTTGGACATAGGGACAGCTTATGGCTTGTAAAACCATAAACTGAGAATGTGTACCATGATAGAAAAAAATTCATCGTCAGTTGACAGAATACAGATTTATTGTGACAGCAGTGGTCTTTGAGTGTCAATAAGCTTTTGTGAGTTCTTCCCCAATAAAAATATATTGTACCCAAAAAAATTAATTCTGATTAAGTAAAGTTTTCTAATTTTGTTGTGTAATAGTGTGTGTGAGAGTAATAAATAATCAAAAAGAACACCTCATTAATGAATAATAAATAGTTTATTGAACAAAGTTTTTACAAATAAATTGTGTACCCGCACAATCAAATCTAAAAGTTCCAGCGTGTACCAGCACAGCAGTTACATCTGTGTTTTGTAGCCTTTTCTCTCTTGTGGTAAATCTGCTGTGTCTCATTTTAATTATTAAAACTACTGAATAAATAATATTGTAGAAAATCCCTAAATTCTTCAATAGCTACCATCATGTTCTTTCTTTTTGAACAATGAGATTTAAGTCTAAGGCTTCTTTTGCGATTAAACAGGGGACATCTTTAGGTGATCCTATTTTAGTATTCAGTAAACTTGAGTGGTAGGAGTTTCTGTTCACTAATAGCGAACTATAATCCAGAATAAAACCAAAAAATCACGCGACTGTTATAAAATTAATTTTGTAATCCATAATGAAATTAATTTTATGGCAGTCACGTGTTTTTATTCACATCATATAACAGGAATTTAGAGTTATAATTTGCCGAAATATCAGTAAGCATGAACATAAAATTCAAGAGATATAAATAACAAATAATGATCTTTACATAAATATATTCAAGAATTAAAAAAATAAATACCTTGAAAAGGATACATTAAAGGTTGTAGGTAAGCTCTGACTGGTGCCGAAAGAATCAGATGTCAGTTCAGTTAGACCAGTGTCACGCATGCCTGAACTATCTATAGTCATGGCATGCGTGACAAATTTGAAGAGGTGAGTTCTTATCTAGGTTTCTAGGATTTGTTAAACATGAATACAGGTGAAGAAGATTTATTTTATGATGGACTGAGTTTTCGGAGGATTGGAGTTAACTGATTACTTTGTCCCCATTGGAGAATAATGTGGAGATCAGAGTTTAAGGAACCGGCTGTGGATATTTGAATACTTGTGGTTGTTCAGGGAAGCTTTCTCAAACAAAGCAGAAGAAATAGGTAGATTATTTTCGAAACAAGAACTATGGACGAGAAGAAGAAGAAACCAAGAAATTCAAGAAGACGAAACCAAGCTTGCTTAGACGGCCCTTTTTTTTTTTTAATTTGTCATGATAGAAAAATAATGGCTTGAGTGCTTCCAGACTTTTCCATAGAATGCCTTCAAGTATTGAGCGACAAATGCCAACAAACCCGTGTTGATTAACGCCAACGAAGTCTGTGATTATCAGACAAATGGAGGGCTTCGAGGTGATGTAAGAGTTGGCACTTAATGGATTTCTTCATTACCTTATTAACGATTAAGGTAAGAATAATATAACAATTATTGGTTGGTAGAAAGAAGGCATCAGTGGAATGTGTTCGGAGTTTCTTCTAACTCCTGCATTGGCGGTTGTGGTATGAGGAGATGTACCATAATCACCAATGCAGTGGTTAGAAGAAAATGTACGTAATTGGGTAAGCTTTGCTTTTAGGCGAAGATGCAACAGAATCATCTGGGTGTAAATGAAGTTGGAAATAAGGATGGACAGACCAGTTGGGAGTAGTGGCTTTGACACGGGATCAGAAACTCTGATTCTACTTGGAAATGAAGCAGTTTTTCTACTCTTGAATTTTTATTTATCAGGATCGTGTCTGGGTTTATATCTTTATTACAACAAGTGAAATAGCTTTAGAATAAGCAAAAAATGACGCGAATCTCATTAACCCAATTACTAGTTTCGAAATATTTGCTCTAATTAATACACTTGATTTACAAAATTCCTGACTACATTTCAATTCTAGTAAGGATGGAATTGAAATGTAGAAAAATGTTTGAAAATTTTAAGGTAGTTTTGGTGAGCAAAAATACATTGAAAAGTGTACAGTGAGTGAGAAATGTACTGTACTTAAGATTGGGTTGATGTACGTTTTATTTATTTTTAATATTAATATTGCATGTATGCTGTAATCGGTTTTCATGGTTTCCATAGCAGAGCGAGAGAGAGCGTGTATGTACCAGAAATATTATTGGAATAATGTGATACAAAAATAAATTTTCTATTTATACTCAGAGGCGGCAACATAGGGTTAAAGGAGTTTACAAAACAGAGAATACACGAACATGTAGCGGTTAGGTGGGTTAACGTATTTTCAGTTATTGCTAGCTTTAGTGCAAGTATAAAAGCGAAACTTGACCATTTGAGTTGACCATGGTTCGCACCGCTGTCAACTGAAATGCATGTTCTGCTCAATGTTTACCACTTCTCAGATTTGCCCCTGTATTCAAACATATGAAGCGTAATAGAAGAAATGAATAGATATCAAAGATGAAAGAATATCTTTGACATCTGTTCTTTTTTTATTTATTTCCGCCCACGAAATAAGACTCCCTGATTATATGGAGCCTTTCCATCATAAATAAACTGCTCTAACCTAATGAGAGTGGGGCTGCTAATTTGTTATTCGCAATGAGGCGCCACCGCCCAGACACTCTTTGGTGACTTTCTCATCTTGTGACTTAAATCTCACTGGTTTTTCCGGCTATACTGGTGGATGTCTTTTTGGTTTGGCGCATTTCGAATAGCTTTCCATATATTTCTCATTAGAAGGGTTCTATTTAACATTAGCTTATTCTGGGCTTCTGGTGATGGTTTATGTGGTGGAGTAATTATTTAGAGTAGAATTTACGCCGATAGTGAAAGAGAAACCACAGGTTTTTTTTTTTTTTTTTTTTGATGCAGAGAAAGTAATATTTGTGATATGCTTCTACCAAGAGAGATTAGAAGTCAGGGTAATCTCTAAAAGAGATATGTGATCGTGTCTAGAAATCTAAGTGTCATCTGAACATAATAGAAACTGTAGACTGTTTTTTGCGAGATGTAAGACAGGACTGGGTTTTAGGAGGATTGAAATCAAATAAGTTATCTTTGCCCGATTGGAGAATTACCCGGAGATCAGCATTTAACGAATTGGTAGTGGATATTCGAGAAGTTGAAGCTGTTTGTGCTGGGCAACGTTTCTCAAACTGTAAGGTGGAATGTGCCATCATCAGAACTATAGATAGGATTTCCAGTCAGTGAAAGAAGGTCATTAATATACAAGAATAAAAGACTGGGGGAGAAAGAACTGAACTTAGGAAATACCAGCATTAGTGGAGATCTTAGAAGACAGAAAGCCATCTACTATTACCAGTAGTGAGCGGTCAGAAAGAAATCTGGATGCCCATTTATAAAAAATAGCAATGCAAGATAAGAGTTTATTAATAAGATCTTTATGCTAAACACTATCCTCTGATATCTGAAAAACTGATTGAATTCCATCACACTTTTCCATAGAATTGTCCAAAGATGAATAACATGGACCAACATACGAAAAACATCTGGAGAATGTTCATAATGAGTATCTATCCTCCATTATATCGATTATTTTACCTCCATTCCGATACTGTACATTGAAAAAATAAGTCAAAAAAGACATTTAAAAGGATAAAGAAAAGACATTTAATTAAAAATTTCCTGTATATACTTGTACATACAGGAAACCAAAATAATATCTTTTAAGATAACTTAGGGTAAACAAGACTGAACGAAAAGAAAGTAAAAATGTGGCTATTTACACTGAAAATACAGAACTTTGTAAATAAAACAATAACATTAGAAAATTGATATAATAATTGATTGAAGTTTTAAAAATCACATCTGATTATTGAGTTTGGAAATGAATATTTCCAAAAATATTCATCGCCCACCGATTTGTCACCAATATTTACATACGTATCGGATGTATGACGTCATGGATAAATGTTACTTATTGGATATCAGTTTTATGTGAATTATTGAGTTAGACATTCTTGATCTGGTAAATGATTTGCAAACGCAGATGATAGTGATGAAAATGGAAATGATCGTACTACCATCGTGTGACGATGGGCCAAGATAAATATGAATCAACACATGAACTCGTTTAACAGTAGTCAATTCGATTGAAAAATTAAAAAATGTACATGATGCAAGGGTGTAAATGTCTCTGCTTCGTAACCTACGTTGAAAACTTTATCTTAAATAAACCACAGTAGATAGAAATGCATTAAAAGTAGATAATCACTGATTTGGTTTTGGGATTCCAATCCATCCGTTATTACTATCAGCAGTTACAGGTGGAGAAAGCGTAAAGGAAGAAATGCTCGATGCCGCTTGCTTTTTGTCTGTCTGCTCATCATTTGTGCTTGAAACGTTTTGGTCTCCATCTGAATTTTCTTGGTTATCAACATATGCTTTACCCGAAGATATTGGAAGAACGTTGTAGAAAGCTTTTCTGTCACCATCCTTCTCCTCACCCGTTTGTTGTTCTTTGTAATCCTGTGAACCACTGTAATAGGGAGATCTTTCTGGTAGATACACATTGTTACCACCTTGTCCATTATAGGTAGCTCTACGATCTTTATAATATGCAACATGTTCGTACGACACAGGTTGTCGAAAGGCATCATTGATGGATTCCCCATTATTTGGTCCCCTAGTGTATGCTGCACTACCCGTATCATCTATTTGATTTTTGGATGCGTCGGCGTAACTTCCTACTGGAACTTCCCTCTGGTATTGGGAAACATCTTCTGACGGAACTGCTGGCTGGTACTGAGGATTTTCATTTTGTGAAACTTCTGCCTGGTATTGAGGATTTGCTGGGACTTCTCTGTGGTAATGAGAGGCTTGGTCCGTTGGAATTTCTCTGTGGTAGTGAGAGGCTGGATCCGTTGGAATTTCTCTGTGGTAGTGAGAGGCTGGATCCGTTGGAATTTCCCTGTGGTAGTGAGAGGCTGGATCCGTTGGAATTTCCCTGTGGTAGTGAGAGGCTGGATCCGTTGGAATTTCCCTGTGGTAGTGAGAGGCTGGATCCGTTGGAATTTCCCTGTGGTAGTGAGAGGCTGGATCCGTTGGAATTTCCCTGTGGTAGTGAGAGGCTTGATCCGTTGGAATTTCGCTGTGATAGTGAGAAGCCGAATCCGTTGAAGCGTCTCTGTGGTAATTAGCTGCTGGATCCGTTGAAACTTCTCTGTGGTAGTAAGGAGAACTCTTGGATGCGTCATATTCATTTTCTGCAGCGTGATCACTAACGTACTCACTTCCATAGTCTGATTCATATCCACCATCCACTTGGACGCTGTTTTCTGCGTGTTCACTCTGTTTGTCGTTCTCCACACTAGAATAGGAAATTCATTAAGTGATTTGAGTAACTTTCAACCTAATCATAATTAACAACTTATTAAATATTATCTATTTTTATTCAAGGATTAACTGACTGACTGATTAAAATTCTTGGATACCGAAAATCTGAAGATAGTTTATTAATAATAAATATTTTCTCTCTTTTAGCTGACCATTAACCTTAGCATGCTTAAAAATCTTACCTTACGTTCGAACTTTGCCTGTCCTTGGAATTTCTCTCTCCCTAATACACAACAAAACAATTCATTCACATTTTTATGTGTTACGAAGAAAGGAATAGAGTTACCAGATGTCCCATTTTTTTCCCGGAAATTGTGATGATTTTGGGAATAATTATGTTCCTGTTTATACTCAAGCACGACCACCCTCTGTTTTAATCAACTAAACTTGATACGAATTTTAGTTGTAAAAGGCCTGTAACCTGTGTGCGTGTGGTCGTGTTGGAATATATCAAAAACATTTATTAATAAACGTGATATTGGCACCTGGACTAGGATTTTTCTCTTTCTACATATAACTGATGCTACACCTTCCAATAGAATAACGCTCCTTATTAAAGAGGACGACTTGTAGACTCGTGGCTTGCGAACAGTACATTGGGGTTGATGCCTTGACCATCAGAGTTCCAATTTCAGGGTAGATAGCCTGTCAGATAATGTATGATGAAGGATTTGGTCATCTTGGCATGACCAAGATTAACCCGCTGCATTGCTGAAACTCGCTTCTGCTTTGAAGAAAGAACAGCGTTACACCAAGGAACTTTACCAAAGATATTTGTGGACAGTTTACCACAACATATTCAGTCATTAATCTGAATTTGGCCTAATCCGTTATTAATTTGCTTAAAAACAATGCATAGTCTGTGTTCGAAGTACCTTCAAGGGTTAAGCGACGCGGTTATCTAGAAATATTGGACACGTTCTGAAATGTTTATAAGTTGACAATGGCTGATAGTTCACGTTTAGGTACGAGAGATGATGCATCATCCAGTTCTGATTTTCCTGCCTGCTATTGGTAAAAAAAACGTCAATCATTGAACATTGTATTTGGAAAAGTCTCCACGTGAAATACATTGTTATTACAGCAAGGGTATGGTGAAGTTTATACGGAATAATTGAGGTCTGGCTCACAAATCAATGAGATCGTTATACTGTCTTCGACTGCAAGAGCGAAACTTTGATAATATATACCTAGATTTTACTAAAGATTTTGTTACAGTTTCCCCAAAGAGTTTATTGTATAAAGTGGGGTGAATTTTTAAGATCCTTTGAATGAATCAGGGTTAGCCGCAAGACAGAAGATGGCTGTCGCGCTACAAAATGGACCAGTGTAGTAATTGTCTCTCAGGTATTGGTGTTTGGGGTCGACCTCTTGTATGTAATATCCCTTAACGTCATTAACAAGAGAGACATCAGTTTAAGTGCGCTGTGAATTTACAAGTTCGAGGGTGGTTAATAACCAGAATCAATTTGGACTGGTTAAACATGTGTCCGAGAAATATCAACTAAATGTATGATCTTGCACCTGAGAAACAGAAACCCAGGGTTCATGTAACTAATATTGGTTTTTATTCACAACAGGTGAGTTAGTCAGTTTCCAACGAGATTTTGCATGTTTTTATCTCTCGGAAACTGGTCCAGTAAGAATGAAACTGACCGAATAATATTCTTCTGCTTCATGGCCTTGAATTTCTTTGACAGTTTAACACACGCCTCACCTGATTGAAGCTCAATCATGCCCAGTAGCGTGCAGGAGAAACTGTGTAATGATCGTACGTAGGGAAATGCGTTGAGATACATTTCTTTGTCGAACTCTGGCTCACAAACCCACGATCACGAGTCAATGCTCAGATTGGTGTTCCTCCTAGCAGAAAGTGGACACTAGAGGTGGATGGAATGTGTTTTGGAGTGCTGAATGACATTGTACTCTCTCTCCCAGTTTGATGGAAGAATCTGGATCTGGCTACACCATATTGAAATTATGTGCTTAAAGTTATTTATATAAATGTTGCGTGGTGTCCGAATAGTCTTCACGGATAACAGAGTTCTTATAATCTGTTCTTTCCGCACTGGAGTGTGAATTCCATCAATGACGCAAAGAAACGTTTAGCAAGTTTTTACTAGAAAACCTATCAGGAACCAAGGCATTTTATGCAATTTATGGACATAATACCCATTGATATATAAGATTATTCTAGGGTGGCCCCTAATATGGCGATTTTTTTGGTGTCCCAGTACTTTTGATAACATTATACGTATCTTGCAATCCGAAAAACTAAGATTTTTATAAGAATTAAGCAGTTATTTGAGCTTATTCGTTTTGTTTAGAACTGCGTATTAAAATAAAACCTGGGAAATCCAACCCTACTTTTAATATACACCTAATGTTTCTTGCCTATTTGCGATAACCCTTAAAAGTCTCTTAACCGATAACCTTGCCCTCGGGGAGATCACATTGGTTATAATGATAGTCCTGCTACACCGAATGGAAAAGGCGAGTTCAAATCCTGTCAATGAGGGAAGAATTTTTTTATGGGCTTTTCTTAACACGATTGAGTTAGTCGGTTTCAGAAGAAGATTGCATGATTTTTTCTTCAGGAAACTCGAATTTTTCGTCCAGCAAACTGCAAACCGACCGAAGAATACACACAGTATACTGATGCCTCAGTGCCTTGGTTGCTTCGGCTCTTGACACATGCTTAATGTTTTCCTGCCTATCTACGATAACCCCAATAAAACGTTTCCCGAAATGAAGATCTCGCCCTTCTATTGCCACGTACCATCCTGGAGGGCCTTCGCTTACCTCGAGCATCGATGAGCCGTGGTCATCTAATACCTCGCCGGCGGTTTGTGGGTTCCCCTCCTCGGAGCACTTTCGATAGGTACTAACCACGGCTGAATGTGAGCATCCCACCAGCCATGCCGTTTCGGATATGCTCTGACCCAGTCGTCTGGCCATTACAATTTTGCCTTTGTCAAATTCGTTTAAGTCCTCTGCCTTTCCCATCTCAAGAACAAGAGTAACACTGATTAACGGAGCTCAGTATCAGATTTTTTTTTATACCGTGTCCCGACCCGCGCCGTAGTTCACCTACAGTTGCTTCGATTTGCATAACGACTCGCTGGTCATAATGTTATGGCTCATCGGTGTATAATACCGAAAAAAACAGAGAAACCGGTCATAGAATAAACCCAATTTATAGGCAGAATAAAAACAAACTACACTAATATGTTGGCTCTACTGCTAATTTACTGTATTATACACATTAAGTGGAATGCTTGAATAAGAATGATACTTACTATACTGGAACATGTTTCTTCACATACTTGGGGACTTCTTTATATACGTTGATGATCTTTGGAATCTTGTGAGGCACTGGAACAGGAACGGACTTGTAGATTGGCACTACATACGGTTTAGGGATGTGGACAGTGACAGGTACAGGGATTTTCTTTGCAACAGGGTAAGGCTTCGGCACATGTACCACGATTGGTTTGGGTAACTTGATGGGAATTGGGAGGGCAATGAGTTTGGGAATTGGGATGGTCTGGCGAATGGTTATTGGTTTAAATACAGGAACAGATTGTGAATAATGCTTCACCACTGGGATCACATGAGGGACTGCAACCGGCCTAGCCACAGGGACAGGCATGTAATAACGAACAGGTTTAGGGATGGGAACAGATACCAAGGTAGGGACTGCCTTTGGAACTACAATGGGCTTTGGGATGTGCTTTATCACTGTCTTTACTTGTTTACCCGAATTCTCCAAGTAGCTATCGCCACTTGTTTGTAGGTCGTGGTCTACAATATGACGATCTTCATGAAGGTTTGCTACCCCTTTATCCCTCTGATACTGTCCTCCGCTAATCTGAAGATCTCTCTCACCATAGTAACCAGTAGCCTGCTCTTTTGGAGTGTATACTGCGTGATTTTTCGTCGCTTCGGGCACTTGTAGGTCTTGTGGAGAATTCACATAGTATGACCCAGTAGGTTGGTGTCCTTGGAATCCCTGATGATGCCCTTGAAATCCAGGAGGAGGAGAAGGATAACCTTGAAATCCAGGTGGTGGAGAATTCCCTTGAAATCCAGGAGGTTGAGGATTCCCTCGAAATCCAGGAGGTGGAGGAGGCCCTTGAAACCCAGGAGAACTACTACCTTGTAATCCAGGAGGAGGATGACCTTGTAATCTAGATGGATGTTGACTTTGATATGGGTGGTATACGTGGTAACCAGGTCCAGGTGAGTATTGTGGTTGAGGATATGTTCCAGCTGAATACTGTCCAGAACTAACTAGGTGATGTCCTTGGCCAACAGGATGGAGAGCATTATTTCCAGGAGGTTGAACTGCACCGTGACCATATTTTCTCATGCTATTTATTTTTTCCTGATGTATAGCTGGCACCTGATTGAAGCCTGTCCACTCTCTGTACTGGCCTGCTGGTGGAGCTGAATGAATCCATGCAGTAGTGTGTGTCACTATCGCGCTGCAAAAGATCCAAAGGAGCAGCAAAGAAGCCACGAAGATCATCGGGATTGATATCAGTGACCTAAAAATAAATTAGCTGCTATTACTACATAATAAAAAGCACGCACGCAAACGTGGCAGTGGCGAAACTACCATACCGCCAGATGCGCCACAGTCGGATTCCTCCGAGAGGAGTCAGGGGGGGGTGTCGGATGGCTGGTTTAATATAGTTTTTAAAGATCACGTGAGGCCTCTCGACAATCTGGGCGTTTATAGTTTTGCCATATGCCACATAGACGTTGTTTAAAAGCATATTTTGTGTTATATTACTAAATTTTACAAATGGGCTATAAAAGCTAATTTTTTCTTGAAATTAAATCATTGCTTAGGAATTGTCTGTGATTTATCGAAAACTTGATTGGTTATACAGCTGTCTTTATGGTTTATTAAAAGTAATGAATGTCATTCTAATTTTAAATACGAAAATGGCGTAAGGTGCGTGTTATCACAACCGGAAGTCCCATTAGTGGCTTTATCACTCTGGGAGTTAATTGCTTCCTAAATTGTATTCAAGAATGTCGAATTAGATAAGTGGTTTCTCTTCTTCCTCATCTGCTTCCTATTTATATTTTTTATTTTGTTTTAGTAACAAAGTCGTTTATTAGTGAAAAAGGATTAGATTACTTATATGAAAAGTTATCTATTAAATTGTGCGAAAAGATGTTAATTATGTTGACTAATTTTGTGGTTATTAATGAAAAAGACCGAAGCTTGATTTATAGTAGAGAATAAATATCATGGACTTCCAGTTATTTTAAACTAAATTTACGAATAAATTACATTAAAATTTTGCTTATATTGTTCATTTTATAGGTGCTATAAAACTGGAAAGCATTTTCCCTTCAGCCTCCAAAAAATAATAAATCGGATTATGATTTTAAGCAACACATTTCACATCGTATAGTGGTTAAGGCAGACTATCCAACTTCTTGGTTGCATCATCAGTCGTGCACTGATCCTTTCTGATGGTGTCTGTCAAAAGAGCATTTCATTGTGACAACCATGTGAGGTGTCCTGGACAAGGGTTATCTTCCAGAATTTTGGTTCCTTCGCAGCAACGATTCACTCAGTTGCTGCTAAGGAATTGAGGAACTCATTGAAGACGCCCAGGAAGCAGGCAATAGCCCACTAGTGGGCTTCCTCAGTAACATTTTTCCATGATAGCAATATCTTGATGAAGACGTTCGCTATCTTCATCACTGTGTCTAAGGTTAGTTGAACAAAAATCCTAAATGGCAGTGGAAGAAATGTATTTTTAGAAACCTACTACAACCGAGATTTTGGTAGGCTTGTAATAAATTCCCAGTCAAGATTTTATAATTTTCTGGTCTGCTATTGGCGTAAAAATACTCACAAACTTCTTTAACGATTTCCAATCTTCCACTTCCAAAGAATTCAACGCTCTTTCAAATTGAGCATTCGAAATCCCGGTTTAAAAGATACGCCACCATAAAAAAAAAGTACACTGTAATAAATCACGGTACTTCACAATGAAGGCGTGACTTTTGTGCATAACGTGCTGCAAGGAACCCTTATTACTCTAACCCCAAAAAGTAGACAAAGAAAGAAATTGGCCGTTGTGCGCTTCAAAAAAGAGGCAACTGATTATTTTATAAATGCGTCTTGTGTCTTTTATTCTATTTCTAAGACTATGATAACCCCCTATGTGCACGGAAATGTGCGCCTGACCGACCTAGTGTCTCCTACCTTAAGGGTGTTTTCTGCAATCATAACGGCTTCAGTAATGTATGTAGGTAAGCTATCACGCACGGGTTAACAGCAGCTGTCGAAGTCCTCCAACAAACCATACAGTTGAACAAATGGCCCAGGAACTCAACCGAAGTGTTAAAAGATACAAATATTTGTTTTGGGATGTGTATGTAGTTATGTGGAAGTTTTTATAGTTGTAGACTTCCTCGGATTAACAGTAGTATGCAAATATATTTTTATACAATGAAAAGAATGCTCATCTATAAAATTAAGACTTTAATTTTATAGCTTGAACCTTCTATAAAAAATATTAAATTCGATTCCGGCTGCCTACTGAAGTTGAGAAATATTTTACCTTGAGATGGGAGGTAGTCGTGGACTCTTTTACAGTTGGTAAGGTGAGGACTACTTGGTTTTTTATCCCATAAAACCAACAAAACCTTATAAAATACAATCATTTGTAAGCACCATGTACCGACCATTGATTGACCACAGCCTTGATTGTGTCAGCGTGCATCCTAAACAACAGAATCCCGTTGCACACCTGGCCGGGGAAGGGGGGGGGTTGTCAGGGAATAGTGTTTGTCGATATAGAAAATAGGATTATTTTTCTCTTTTACAACAGGATTTCATCAATATATCTATCTATAGTCCATATCAAATGTAATTGTACTCACCAAACCCACAATAAGCTTTCTGATCCAAGCACACATATGCCGCTACTGTCCCTGAAACGTAATGTCTGCACCACACAACAAACAAACAGTCAAAACATCAAATTCGAAACGGATTCCTTTTATATATGAACATCTCCAGACTTGCCCCGCGGGTTGTAGGAGGGAGATTCGTTCCGGCCGTGTTATACAGGCCATCCTCCATTACACATCAGCGCATTGGGGGTTTGGAGCGGGGGAAAGGTTGTCTGACGTAAAGTAAACGTCACGGAATCGAACAACATCCGCCTTGCAGAACACCCTTGAAAACGTGAAAGCTTGCCTTTGTACCAAAGCACGCGGCTGTGTGGGTCACTGCGGTAATAGTACTTACAACTGGCGTTCAGCATTAGTTTAATGGGGCATGCCCCAGAATCATTGGTGCTGTTAAAAGTGCTAGCTCTTCGCAGACAGAACGCCACACTAAACAACTTCCGAATTAGCTAACTGTGATGGATGGAAAATTATTAGTAAGGTACACACACGTGTTCAAGTAGGTCATGTCCCACCCTTAATCGCAACATAACATCGATATAAAGGGAACAAACAGGTAAATCTATTTGAAAATTTAATTCATAACGTTTTATGCCACTCACATTTTGGAATCCAAATCACTTATATTTGAGACTTTATTTTGGACAACAAACACGTATTTAATGGATGGAAAAGGTAGTAGAAAATATAGGTCGAGAACATCGGATTGCAATATGAAATAGTTCACTTAAAT
Organism: Mastigoproctus giganteus; assembly: GCF_048544385.1. Taxonomy (NCBI): domain Eukaryota; kingdom Metazoa; phylum Arthropoda; class Arachnida; order Uropygi; family Thelyphonidae; genus Mastigoproctus; species Mastigoproctus giganteus. The sequence continues at coordinate 65,489,000 of NC_143586.1, read as the reverse complement.
TTGAATTCCTCCAGCGGGCATCTCACCTCATCTAGCATCTCAAGTTTACTCCTGGTATGAAATACTTTGTCGCTCATCCGTGCTTATAATCATATGAGAAATGGATTTCTTAGTAAGTTGGTTCTCTTCAACGTGATCGGACTAAAACTGCTTTATTCAGAGCGGTAAAAGTGCTGTATTTGGGGATTTTCTTTATAGCAATTTTATTCCATTTAAGGAATAGTTCACCTCCTTAAAGAAAAATATTTATTCTAGGGAATGAATCAGGATTATAAATGGTTCAGAAAATATTTCGCGCCCGGCGTTATTGTGGTTGGTTTTTATTTTTTACCTAATTTTTATCTAATACCTTTCGTGTCTGAGGTTTTCTTTCTTTTTTTGACCTGCGAGTTGTTAATTATTGGAATAAATTGCCTCCAAGGGTTATTGAGGCTGACAGCTTGGGAAAATTCAAAGCTCAGCTGGATAGATATACCTACGTAAGGAGAGAGTTAGATGAGTGGTTTATTATATTATTTCTCCCTGGTGACGGGTGCTAGTACCAAGTGCAGATGGTGGTTGTTATTACTGTTTGTTGAGGAACTCTCTGACTGTCCTACAGGTGTTCAGGACTGCGACTTTCTGGAGTTCCTTGTAAGTGTTTTCTGGGAGACCTATTGCTGCTAGGCTGTTATGTAGGGTCTTTGGCATCATTCCGGTGGTTGACATGATGATCGGGATGGTCCTTACTTCTTGTATATGCTAGATCTCTTTGCTCTTATTATGTCCGTGTACTTCCTGATCTTTTCCTCTTGGGTTTTCTGAAGATTGCCAGTGTTGGGCACCGCTATGTCAATCAGATAGGTAGCCTTTTTTTTTTTTCTTGTCCACAAGGGTTATGTCCGGTCTGTTGTGCGGGACTGTCTTGTTAGATATAATAGCGTGATCTTAGTACAGCTTGTAGGTTGGGGTCTTTAGTATGGCTTGGTGTTTGTACTTGTAAATCCGTACGCTTTCTTTGATCAACTGGTATCTATGCGCTAGATTCCAAAATCCGGTGATACTGTCTGGGACACACTTTGGAAAGCTCTGCTAGAAAGGAAGGTCCAAGGGAACTGAGGTGATGGAACTGATTTAATTTATCTTTAGATTTTTATCACATTTTTAGCAGTGTATAGTTTATTTATGCACTCATAATATGGCATATTTCTTTTTTACTTTTATTTCATTCAAATCGTACAGTTTTTTTAACCTATGTTTCAATTGTTAAAGAACAGATTATACTAGAAATATTTTATGTATCAACAATGGAATTTCTACTGTCATGTCTATGAAAAGAAGTAAAGTTGATCATATTCGTCGAAAAAGGTATTATGCTTATCCTCTCTCACAAATATGCGTACATACTATACGTGATCGAGTTTAGTATGTTCGTACCTAACTAATTGATCAGTGTCTATATAATCTTCCAAGCTTTGCTTTCTGTTCGAGTTCCTTATTAAGACAGATGACCTTGAAAGTGGATGCGGATGTTGAGAGCAAACGAAGTATGTCAGAACGATTTATTTAGAGTTATATTGCGATGAGCATTCAGATTGCATTAGCAAACACAGGTGTGTCCAGGAAGTAGGAAAATAGTCTTAGAGAGTTAACATTTTCTCGGGAGAGCCAATTTGAAAAAGTGGAAGAAGTCATTACATTGAGTACATGACATAGTAACGTTTGCTTCCTGCTCCTGGCTGGGATGAAAATCTGCGTGTAGGAAAAAAAGTTCGCATTTTGTGTGCTTCAGAAGAGACAAAACTCCAGGAGAAGAATACAAAATTGAGCATGCTTGACAGTAGCAAGCTTTCTTTGGTAAACTGACATGGACGTTGTTTCCATCTGGTTTTCCTCGCATGTTCTTTGGTCTTTCAATCAATGCCGTTAACACACATGCACAGAACTAGCATATGCTGCACTGCTGTATAAATGTCAACACTCTCACAATGAAATCGCTTTGTGCCACTACCCGGAAATATTTTACTCCATAGGTTATATGTTTTGTTGCCACAGTCACCTACATATACATGCACTACCATTAATATCCGGAAACCCCTCCATGGATGGGGAAACAGGTCCTATGCATGCAACACATCATAGAACCTGCTATAAATATGCACACTGGGCTTCGAACAGACAATTGCAAAAGTGGGCATGCAAGATGACACGTTCAACAGAATCGATCACCTCAACAAATGCTAGATGCCGATTAACATGGTGTAAGGAGCGCGAATCCTGGACTGTAGAGCAGTTTAAAACAATCCTGTGGACAGACGAGTCGAGTTTCGCACTCTACCAGTCTGATGGCCGTTCCTGGGTGTGGTGAATGCCAGGGGAATAGTTCCTTCCTGACTGTATCCTCCCAAACAATGAAGTTTGGTGGAGGCAGTGTCATGGTAATGGACTCCTTTCATGGTTTGACTTTGGCCCATTAGTCGTTATCAACAAAACCATGAATGCTGTGCAATATCAGGACAACCTAGACGATTATGCTTATGCACTTCCAACATTATGGCAATACTTCGGGGAGGGCCCATACCTACATCAGCAAGACAACGAGCCATGCCATACTGCTCCGGTTGTAACAGAGTAATTTGAGGACATTGGTGTGGAAAAGTTGGATTGGCTAGCCCAGAGTGCGATCTGAACCCTATCGAGCATCTTTGAGATGTATTGGATCGTCGGGTACGTGCACGTCCAGATCGCCCAAAGAACAAGGTCGAACTGGTGGCTGCGTTAAAGGCCGAGTGGAGAAACATCACCTGACATTTATAAAAAGTAGGTTGAGAGTATGCCGCAAAGATTGAAGGCCGTCATAAAAGCAAAAGGTTTCAGCACAAAATATTAAATGACACAATAAAAGCCCTTTATTTGTCTAAAGGCAGGTGTTCGGATATTAATGGTAGGTCAGTGTTTATCGTCAACGGTGTTTATAAGGAGCCAATGGGTTGCGCCATTTGATAATTTTGTGTAATTTAAAGATAAACACATGCAAAAGAAGTTACACTCACTGTCTTTCCACATCCAGACCTTTTTAACACCGTGTGGCCGGGTTAATCGGTCTTGGACGGAGTTATGTAGTTTTTCTCTGAAGAACTTGAAATTTTCATTCAGTAAAATGGTGATTGGTTGTTGTAGAGTTTTGGGCACATCAGCAACGTATAAAACATTGGGCCATATATAATATGCCTATAACTACAGTGTTCTGTGTCCAGTTTGCCGGACGAAAAATTGAATTGACAGGAGGAAAAACCATGATACCCTCTCCTGAGATCCACTAACCCATAAACGTTGTGATAAAGGCCCATAAAAATTCTTTGCGTCATTGACAAGATACGAACTCGGGTCTTTTCCACCCAGTGTATAGAGGACGGTGATTGTACAAACTATGCTACCCATCAGGGCCCAGTAAAATGAACACCGGCCATAGAATACAGGCAGTCACAGACACGATATGCTAACGCCTTGTGGCCATTTTTCCTCGACAAAAATTCCAAACAACAATATAGAATAATTTCTTCATTGTACATCCAAAGTAGTCTTTTCTAGTAAAGTATGTGAAAACTGTTCCTATAAAAGATGACGACTCCTAAGCCCCTCTTGTGCACATTGTAGGAGATTTCTACGGTGGGGTATTATTTTTGAGAGAGCAAAACTTTGCTAAACTTTTGAGTTAAACAAATTTTAGTTGACATCCTCTTGGCAAAGCAACCATACATCCAAAATAAAAAGGATTGATCAAAATAAATGAAATATTAAAAATGGAACGTAGGGATTGATAGCATAGAAAAGATTATTAGTAAACAACAGGGAAGTAAACCACCTTTTTGGTCATCTGAAATAGTAGCATTACAAAACAGACACAACAGCCTGACACCTCATGGCTTAGTTGCCTTGAACAAAGGGTGAAAGCATGTCTCCAACAAATAGTGAAGTCTATCCGACCAAGAATTAATCCAAAGAAATCCACAAACATTATGCAAATTCTATATAAGATCTTATTCACTGAAAGAAGGCTGGAAGTGGATTATCTGGATTATTGGTGAATCGAGTCGCTACAGGCCCATGAACTCTGTAAGAGCTAAAATTTGCTCCAAAAAGAAATGGGATTTATTGTCTACTGACTTCTGAAAAGCTTTTTTGGCAGCACAAGGAATCGGTATCAGTGAGGGATGACCATCCTCCCTTTAAAGCCTTGTGTTATCCTCTTTCGATGGTAGGAAATTTCCACGATTACTTGATATGTACGAATTCATTTTGTTTTTAGTTGTGATATTTCTAATATCTAACTTCTCAACATTTTTGTCCAGTACATATATAGAATATTTTAAAAAAATATTGGCAAAAAATTCTGGGACGCATTCAAAGTTTAAAAAAAGTACGACCTTATCCCGTAACCCAAGGATGAAGAGAACGGAAGTGTGGATGTGTCAAAACAGTAACAGATAAAACACCAACATAATTGCCCTAATCAAAAGAATGTCTTCTTTTCCTTCCCTCTCTTAAAATCAACAAATTCTGGTACGTCTTGGAGTTGGCTCTTTTGAAAGATATTTTGCTGGAATTTCTTGAAGGCATCGCTTTTCAAGATTTGCACGGAGAAGACGTCATATGTGGCTTGTGCACAATGGCGTTCTCCCCCATTTCAACCTACAAGCCAGAGCTTATCTGGATGCCATATATCCATTTAGATTAAGAAGGGGAGGTCCTTTTTGACCAGCACGGCCATCCGACATGAATCCCCTTGAAAAATACTTACCAAGACTTGGTTAGGCGCCTCCGTAGCTAGGTGAGAGCACACACTTCTTGATTAGACCGGCGTTCGACCCCTTCACCACCAAATACGGAAGATGCGGAAAGGTCACGGAATGACCACCGCATATCCCGGAGCAATATGGCCTTAGTTGCTAATGCTCCTAAAAACCAAATAACAAACCAAGACTTTGTTACCATCTTTCTCAAAGTATCATGTCATGAGTTTCTTGAATGATCAGTGGTACAAAGACTTTGTATCACTGATTATTACTGTTCCCTTTCGTCTACCTCACTTGCCTTATCTCAATTGTAATTTCTTTGTAAATGTTTAAGGAAGACTGATATTGGAAATTCATGTGGTCGCCGATTGCTGTACAAATTATAAAAAGATTTTTATTATACAAATAACAGACGTAGAGTTAAGGTGATGGAAACTACAGGAAGTGATCAAATCCGTTAGATTGAATTTTCTCGTGTTTGTCAATTCACGGAGCCACATACCGAATCTGAGTGATGGGAATTGTCTTAAATTGGTCCTGTTTTATGTACCCACATCTCAATTTTTGACACTGGACCCATTAGCTATCTATTGTTGCGTAAAACCTTCCTATTGTTTTTCGTTCCCTGTGGAAAAACACGCTCTGTATACTATAAATGCAGACACACACACATTTTGTCCTAGTTTGGTCTCTCATAAGGTTATTTGGCTAAGTAGGCCCTTAAGGATATTTAAGAAAGGACATTTTCAAGATATTACGCAAGAATTATTAAGAAAACAGTTAAATGCACCCACAACATTATTATAATTCGTTAAGCGTACGCATGTGCAACAAGATTCACTCTAAAACTTCCGTGCTTTGATCTTAGAAATCCAAGAGGTGCTTTTCTGATCGGATCTCTTCCGTTTGAATGCAGATGTTATCTGTGACATGTAAACATTCCCCATGATTCTGTCTGATGCACCGTTGAGATGTACGCTACTTTGGAACCACTCAAGGCACTTTGGTGAATCAGTTGTGCGCTCTTTCAAGGTCACCTAACACCATAAACTCGTTCAACCGTTTACGATGCGGAACCCTTTTATCAGACGCTGCATAGGGGACAGACGCCAGTCTCGCTTCGCTTATCACGTGGAAGCAAGTGGACACGAGAAACAAAATTAGGAATTTCATGTCGACCACAATAATGTCTAATTTTTTTTCTTCTTCTTTTGGTGAATGTACGCGCTAATATACCGGAAACCTCACCAATTCATATCAGGAAACGGATTGCCAAGTACTGGCCATCTAATCTTTTTTGTTAAGAGACAATACGCTTGCTAAGTTTTTTTTTTTTTTTTTTTTATTTATACTTTTCGGTCCTTGCCAGCTTTCCTGGCAACTCTGCCACCTGCCTGTCGTGGGCAGCACAGTTGGTGGAATCACCGTCCTCCCCACACCGGATGAAAAAGACTTGAGTTCGAGTCCCGTCTATGACGTGAGAAATTTTTATGGGCCTTTTTTTACAACATGACTGGTTTGTCGGTCTCAGGCGAGGTTAGCATGGTTTGTTCTCCCAGAAGCTCAGGTTTTTCGTCCAGCACACGGAAAATCGACCACAGAACACATTCAATTTACAAACAATATACACGAAGCAATTATGGCCTTAGACGCTGATGCTCCTAAAAACTCTACAAGAACAACAACAATGGTGATTTACCATAGAATAACGGTGAAATCACGAGACAGCAAGAAACTTCGGACACGGCCGTTTATAGGGGTTGTATAACCCCTATAAACGGCCGTGTCCAAAAGCCAACATGCCGCCTGCGACTGCCCCGCTTCAATTCGTCCAACGGCCGGCCATCTCAAATAATTGTCTAAACGACGGTGACTCCATTCTGAGTACTGGAGATGTGGCCATCTCACTGAGCAAGCCAAAAAACGGGAATGAAGTGACGTGGTCGAAACCCTCGTTTTTATAGGTATGAATAATTTGCATAATGAGCAGATTTGATGGAGGTAGATGGTTTCTAATGGATACTCGGATTTGCATGCCATGATGCCAATTATATCAAATATTCGCCTTTGGCGACACTGTTCACAATAAAATATTAATGAAAATAATTTTGTTCTGTTAATTTTGTCGAGTAGTGTAATTTGTTCCAATAATCAACCACCGGTTGACTGAAGACAAACTTCTTCACATCTGCCCTGCAACTGTTTTTTCCTCAATTTGAATTTATGCGTGTGTGTAGTCTTTAAATCCCATCGGTGTTCAGCTTACTCAGTCATTCAAGCACTTAAACATCTGAATCACAGCGCCTTGCCAGAGCGTCGTTTCCAGACACTGCCATATGTAAAACTGAATCCTTTTCTGATGAGAGCACCTATTTTGTTCAGTAATTTCGTTGTTCTTCTCTGCACTTCTTCCAGCAGCTCCACCCCCCTCCCCCCACCTAAAATGAGGCTTTCAGACCTGTATACAGTACTCAAAATGTTTCCTAACCATTTCCTCATATATAATGGGCCGACCGGGCTAGCCAGGTGGGTAAAGTGCCTGCCTGGCAACCCAAAGGTCGCGTGTTCGAATCCCGCCTCGGGCTTGAATCAGAGTAAAATGCAAAAAACTTTGGGAGGTGCATTATGGCCACAGAACAATTAACAAAAAAAAAAAAAAAAAAAAAATATATATATATATATATATATATATATTTATAATGGGAAAGTCACATCTTTATCCAAGCTGGAAAAATTTCTGTATATCATTGACAAAACCAATGAGCTGTCCTTCTTTGACTTGCATTTGTCGATATTAAACTTCATCTGCCATTTCTCATTTTGACGAATTTTGATGCTAAGAAAGCTCCAGGTCCTGATGGTATTTCCCCACTTGTTCTCAAAACCTGAGCTCCTGAACTTACTCCAGTTCTTTGCTGCCTTTTATCACTTTCTTATTCCAAAAGTGTTTTTTTTTTCCTTCTGCTTGGAAATTTGCCTATATCTGGCCAGTTCCTAAAAAGGGTGACAAATCCTTCCCATCCAATTATCGTCCCATTGCAATGACTACAACTCTTTGTAAAGTAATGGAGAAATCAATTAACCACCAACTCTTAAACTACCTAGAAACCTTCCGTCTGATCAAGGATCGCCAGTATGGATTCGGTGAATCGATCCACCGGTGATATTCTGGCTTATGTTACCCATTTACGGACATTTTCAATGGAAAAGTTTGGTAAAACACAAGCAGTTGCTCTTGACATATCAAATGCTTTCGATCTTGTTTGGCACAAAGGTCTTCTAAACAAGCTTCCATCTTATGGTTTGCCAACTGTTTTTTTGTATTTGGTTATCGAGTTTTCTCCCTGATCGCTCACTGAGGGCGATTGTAGATGGCTCTGTCTTCTAACTTCTCCTCTAATGTTGGTGTCCCCCAAGGTTCAGTTCTTTCCCCCACTCTTTTCCTCTTGTATATTAATGACTTTCTTCCATTGACTGGAAATCCTATCCATAGTTTTGCCGATGATAGCACATTGCATTCCACCTTCCTGTTTGAGAAACCTTTCCCTGCACAAACAGCTTCAACTTCTCGAAAATCTGCTACCAATTTCTTAAATGCCGATCTCCAGGTAATTCTTCAGTGGGGCAAAGACAACTTAGTTGATTTAAATCATTCTAAAACTCAGTCTTGTATTATATCTCGTAAAAAGGATTCTTCTGCTCCTATGCTTATCTTTATTGACTCTTCGATTTCTAGGAAAAATGATATATCACTTTTGGGGATTACCCTGACTTCTAATCTTTCTTGGCACAAGCACTCTGCATCCAAAAAACTTGGTTTTCTCTTTCGCTCTCGGCGTTACTTTTCTTCAAGCAGCTGTTCACTCTGTACAAATCGCAAATCCGCCCTACTATGGAATATTGTTCCCACATCTGGGGCGGTGTCCCTAAAAGCTCTCAGGCTTCTAGATCCATTCAAAAGTGGGCTGTTAGGTTAATTAATGACTCCTCTCTAACAGAGTCTCTCCACTCCACAATACCTAGGGGTCAAAACGAAAAGATTTTCACCTGCAATCATGAGGATCTCCAAGAGCAACTGGGGACTCTCCAACAAAACACTCTCTCTGTATTATAAAACTGTTTTCATCCCCATTGTGACCTACGCAGCAGGAGTGTGGTTTCACCGGGTACATATGAAAGTCAAGGTCAACTCCATTCAACGTGCTATGCTCTTGGCCACTCACAGATTATGCCGAACAGTGTCTACAGCTGCCATCCAGGTGATAGCTGGCACTCTGCCGCTTGATCTATTTGTTATCTTCAGAGGGCTTAACTTCAGAATTAAAAAGAAAATACCAACGAAGAAACAGGGCCTAGAACTAAATCTCAATGCTGACCCCAAAGCAGAAAGAGCTCGCTGTTATAAGGAACTCGTCAACATTTGGCAGTCTAGATGGAACACCTCACACACAGGCTCCGTTACCAGAAAATTCCTCCCTGATGTCACTTTCACAACCCTGAAAACGGTAAAGACCTGGCTTTCTCTCACCTTGGAATCCTCCTACTTGGTTACCGGACACGGGTCCCTCAACGAAAAGTTACATCAACTGGGTTTGCTACCAACAGATCGCTGTTTCTGCGGCAGTCCAGAGAATTGAAAACATCTTCTTTTCGAATGCAGGTTGTACGATGACTTAAGAAGGACCCTGCTGCAGGCTGTGCCAGGTATCTCAGAACAACAACCAGAGCCTCTACTCCAAACACCTGACAATCTAAAGGCATTCCAATCCTATGCATCCGAAGTCTTTAAGCGCAGGAAGCAGAGCTACATAGTTGTTACTGCACCTAACAATACCTCTTCAGTGACTTAAAGAGTTCTATATTCGCATGCCACCATCTTCTTCATTTTTTTTTTTCTTTTCCACGTGCTGTCTGGAGTTCCCACTCTAGTGCAGCCAGTTTATTTATTCATTCATTTTCATTTCATTTCATTCAATTATTTATTTATTTTATTTTATTTATTTTTCTCTTCTTTATTTTCTAAATCAAACTATTCTTTTCTTTATTCTTATTAAATTATTATTTTTCTTATTTATTTAATTTGTTCTTCACGCGCTCTGCCTTGAGATCCCACTCTAGCGCAGCCAATTTATTTACTTATTTTATATCTATTTTTATTATTTTTTATTTTTTTCACGCGCTCTGCTTCGAGTTCCCACTCTAGTGCAGCCAATTTATTTATTTAGTTTATTTTATTATTTTTATTTCTATTTTTATTTTTTATTTTAATTCCTTCTTTTTTTATTATTATATATATATATCTTTTTTAATTAATTTTTTTTTCACGCGCTCTGCCTTGAGTTCTCACTCTAGTGCAGCCAATTTAATTAAATTGCTTTTTTCTTCTTCTTCTTCTTATTTCTTTATTTTTTATTATTGTTTTTTTATCATTATTATTTAATATATATATTTTTTATTAATTAATTTATTATTATTATTTTACTCTTTTTTTTCCCTAACTGCACCACGGGTGGTTTTATTTTTTATTTTTTTGGGCTCTTCTGTCTTTATCTCCTCCCTCTGGAATGGGCCTCCAGAGGAATCTGTTCCACCTTCTGGCAACACTAGGTGGGTCAGAGTCTCTCTTGAGACAGTACGTGTTTTTCTGGGACTGGCCCACCTTCCCGTGGTGTGGACGAGTACCCAGAATCGTCTGTCCAGGCGACTGATGCTTCTGGGTAGCCAAGTGGCCAGAACAGAACACACACATAATACACACAAACGTACGTCACACACATATCTGGCCCATTTGTAGTGATACTGTTCTTCACGGAGACACAAGGCGGAGTTGAACAAACGTTCTAGGTGCCGCCCTTACATATACACATGTCCACACACATGTCTCCACTCCCTGTCTCATAGACGTACTGTTTCTGCTGCATGCTTCTTCTACAGATATTTCCTGAAAATTACAGTCTACAGAAGTTCAAGTCCAATGTCAACAAATATCTTCTTTCGTCTTCTTAACCTCCAACCCAAGTACGGTACCAAGTACTATAGGTTCTAATACCTCTCGTGGTGTTTGGTGTTTTCATTAAAAAAAAAAAAAATCTCCAGTCCATATAGACCTCCCCTGAATCCAACTGGAATCGACGGATGCTCTCATAATTATAACTAATAGTTTTGTCACCTCCTTTACTGCCCGCCTTAACATAATTGAAAAGATCCCATGCACCCCACGTGGCTTTTTGTACATGTAGCGTCAATAATTTCGCGTTCACCTTCCACTCAGTCATTTAGCTTCCTGTTATTTAGCTTCCAGCACAAAATCATTTAGCTTCCTGTTAGAATTTGATACACTTCCGGCAATCGTATTCCTAAAAAATTCTTGGTGTGAACGTAGATGCAAAATTCCTGTTCAGTTTGTCAGAAACCTGAGCAAGATCATCAGCAGTTGAAAAATAACTCCCACCAAAAGTTACTGTTGTGTAACAGCTATGGGAACCTTGCAATGGAGAAAAAAAGGAAGACCCCCCTCAGACAGGACATCCTCCCTGTTTTCAGACTTGGCTCCATATAACGTCTTTCTCTTTCCAGTATCAAAACTTCTCTGAAAGGGACCTTCATGCTGAGGACAGGCTGTGCGAGTGAAGCTGAGTCATCTGAAATTACTGATTTCGAAATTACAGATGAATGTTTATTAGAAAAGCTTTCGAACCTAAAGGCAAGTAAGACTCCTGGATTGGACGGCATATACCCAGTAATTTTGAGAGAGGCGGTCATAGAGTGCAATTGAGCCATTATTGAGTATAATTATGAGGGCATCGTTGGCGGGAGAGATTCCTTTGGATTGGAGAAGTGTCAATACATATAGGAGGGTCTAAGAGTGAAGTCTCTGTAACTGCCAAGCGGATAACTCTGATCTGATGTCAATGGTACGGAAAATGTTGGAGGTAATGATTAAGAGCGCAATGCAGGGACATTTCGATGGAAATAGTATCCTGAAGGACAGACAACATTGTCTATCCTTCATTGTGTTAAGGGAAAATGATGTTTAACTAACTTAGTAGGCTATTTTGACACAGTCCTGAGTTGGATGTAGGGACAAATTTTATTTGGATTTTAGCAAGACTCAGTCTCTCATGATAGTTTAATGTACAAGCTGGAACATGTTGGGATTACTGGAAATACTCTAAGATAGATCACAGGGTGATTGCAGGGCAGAAGGCAGAGGATTCTTCTGATATCAATATTCGTCAGAATTGGGTTTCCCAAGGATAGGTTCTTGGACAGCTGTTGTGTCTGAGTTTCATAAATGACATTGACAAAGGTACTGAGGGTGTAATGTCAAAATTTCCAGATGTAAAATATTAGGAGAGTCATTAATGATCAGAGCCAAGCAGCACTTCAAGTCATCCTTCAGGATGACTTGAACATGCTTCAAGAATATTCAGAAAAGTGACAGCTGTTTTAATGAAGCAAAATACAAGTTCTTCCATTAGGGGAACATCACCTTCAAAAGAACTGATACACTTGTTGTGGTTGAAATAAAAACGTAGAGGAAGAAAGAGATCTGGGAGTTATGATACGGGCAGATATGAAGTTCTCTAAGAAGTGTAAACAGGCGGTCAGGAAAATTCATGGCGTCCTATCGATGATTTATCGAACAATATCCCGTAGAAATAAGAAGATAATAATCCCACTGTATAAGGCAATTTCAAGACCACATTTGGAATATTGTGTCCAAGTTGACCTCATCTGAAAAAAATACAATGAGCATTTGAAAGGGTCCAAAGACTGGCAACTTGAATGGTGAGATTGGCAAAAGGGCGTCCGTACGTGTTGGCTACAGATCTGGGCAACAAGGTACCTTAGAGGGAACACGATTGAGGTTTATAAGGTTCTGAGAGGGGTTACTGAAAGTGAATGATAGCGAATTTTCACTGGTATAAAGAATTCCCGAACTAGGCGCCATAAACTGTGGTTTAGACTACACTGAGTGGACGGAAATCATGGGACACCTGCCTAGTGGCGGATGGGCCCACCTTTCGCCCGGATGGGGACAGTCACACTACGGGCATTGGGTCCACTGATTCAGAAAGGCGTTCCACAAGTGTTTCCATCCATGCTTGCTGCACCGCTGATCATGAGTCCGTCGCATTTCTGGGTGGAGGATCCAGGGCTCGAGTGGACCTTCCCACGGCATCCCAGGGATGATCCACGGGATTCATGTCCGGCGGACGGGGGGGGGGAATTCCATAGTAGTGAAGTCTGCGGAGTGCTCTTCGGGCCATGTTCTGGTCACCACGGCTCTGTGCGGAGGCGCATTGTCCTGCGGGAGGAGTCCATTGCGTTGATGGTGCACGATGACCATGGGGATATGCAGATGGTCTGCGGGGATGAACACGCGGCCTGGACCGTTCAGAGATGCGCCTAGTATAAACGTGCGGGAGGTCCCAAAGTGTGCTAGTTGAACACGCCCCGGACCATTGCCTACCGTCCACCTTCCTGGGCAGTTCCTTGTTGACATGACAGGTGCATAGCTTCGTGTGGTTTCCGCCAGATAAGTACCCTACCATCCACTCGAAATGACTATAAACGGGACTCATCGGGCCAGGGCCCCCGTCTCCGCGGTCCAATGCCGATGTTCTTTCGCCCAGTTGAGGCGTAGAGTCCTGTGTCGTGGTGTAAGCGATGGGACTCTGGTGGGTCGGCGGCTCCCATGGCATATTGCGGCTGGTGATCGCCTGATGGTCTTGGTGGAGACGTTTCTGGCGCCTCCCTCGTTGGGGTCGGCGGTGGTTTGTGCCGCTGTCGCTCTCCGGTTGGCTGAAACAATGTGAGACAGATGTCGACGGCCACGTTTATTCGCCACCTTTCTCCGCCCACAGCGCTGTCCACGATGAGATGCTGTTCCGGAAATGGCGTGTTCCCGATACTCTTGATGCTGTCGAACGGGACGGTGCAATTTCTGTGCCACGCCCAGCGTAGAGTGACCCATTCGTCTGGCACCCACTGTCATTCCCCTTTCAAAGTCTGTTAACGCACGACGTTTGTCCATGCTGACATTGAGTTGCTGTCTGCGGGAATGCAGGGTGCCTATATACCTGCAGGGCGGTGGGTTCGTCCACTGGCGAGAGGGGTGACGATGTCGCGTTGTCCCAGAACAAGGTATCCCATGTATTCTGTCCTTTCATTGTAGTTTCTGATAGTTTTCTTTTAGCCAGCGAGTTGATGATTAGTGAAAGAAGTTACCTTCTCGGGTTGAGGTTGACAGATTGAAGAAATTCAAAAGTCAACCGGATAGTTAGTTACGTGAGAAGGGACGCCCATAATTTGTATTTTCTTATTTTCTGGTTAGTTTTTTTTTTGCCGGTGCAGCAAAATCCTGGCCTTCTTGAACTCTATGGCTAATATTAAGCCTATCATACCTATTGGACCAATGTAATTCAACCCCATTCTTCTAGTATTTACATAAATAAAATCTTTGCTGTTTTTCTTAGCACTCTTTTCCAGAGACTTCTCGTAGTCTGCTTCACTTTGACTAATCTCCTTTGCGACTTGATTACAGACTAGTTTATACTTGCCATGGGCTTCTGTGTAGCCTGATCATTTATGTACATCCCATGCATTTTTCTTCTCTGCCACGAGCCTCATTAGTTCATCTGACATCCATTTGGGCCTGAACCTAGACCAGTAGACCAGAACCTAGTAGCCTCCAAAATTACTTCCTTGAATGTTTCCCACTTATCATTTGCTGTTGGTACCATCATCAGTTAATCCCACTGTATAGAACTGAAAACCTGAGACCACTGTAATCACCTTTATGAAAGCAAAAACCCTTCCCTTAACCCCTGATGGTAGTTACCTCTTTGAGTAAATCCCACTTCAGCACACTATGATCACTGTCACCTAGTGGTTCCTTTATCTTTATATTCTTAAGGCATGAATAATGACTGCTGATAACCAGATCAAGAGTACAGTATTACTCCGTCTTGTTGCCTCTCTAACGTGCTGCTGTAGAAAACAATCATCCAATAAATCCACAAAAGTCTTGTTAGTGTGCGAGTGACCAACCCACAAGTTCCAGTCAATATCTGGAAAGTTAAAATCCCCCATTATAAGACATTCTGATTTACTGGCCCACTCTATTTCTTTGCACAATTGTTCAATATACTCATCAGATTCATTAGGCCTATAACACACTCCTACTCTCATTTTTCCTTTCCCAGTGCTTTTGTCACACCTCACTGACTTAACATTACATTGTCCACCAATGTCAACTGGACAGTCTGCCTTAGATTTAATATGCTTCTTAACTAAGAGCATAAAGTTAGTCCCTCCTATCCTGTCTGTCCCTGCTGTACACATTCTACTCCCCCTATTCAAATTCTTAATCGCTTATGTCTGAGTGACATTATCTCCAGTATCCACGCAATATCCGCCTTTGATGCCTTCACCAGCACTTCAAATTTATTTGCTATGCTTCTAGCATTAGCGTGCATGCGAGCATCACTGCAACTGTTTTTACTCTTAGCGAACGCAGCCCATGTATTCGCTTATTTCATGAGGTGCCCTAGCATGTCTTGAAATCCTCAGTACCTTGCTTTCCGGTCTGCTACATATTCCAGTTAGAACAGGACAAGAATAACTTTTGCCTTTGCTTTCCACTACCATTAATCTGTTAGTCTGCGTATGCCCCCCTAAGCCAGTAGTTTTCTGACCCACCTAAAAATGCCTCGATAGCATCTGCAAATATTCTTGCACCCCTTCTAATTACATGTAAATGTATTCCACCCCTGTAGAAATAGCCTTTCCTGTTAACAAGCACAAAGCACGCTGTGAAAAATTCTACCTCATGAGCCTTGCAGTCTCTCCAGGACCGAATAATACTGTCATAATACACCATTTCTTGAAAACTCTTATTGCTGTTCTTTCGTGGTGGAAATCCTTACTTCTTCAGTCACAACTGGCATACTTGTAGAGAAAGATGAACCTTATACAGTAATCTAATTTTAGTTCTGTAAGCAAACAAGCGTAGAAGACACACTTCTTCGATCTGTCATGTGCCCTAAATACCAGAGGTAACCAATTTTTTTGTCCGGTGTTTGTATGTCTAGACTCAAAAAAGTATCCATGCACTTTTTAAATCTGCCACTTGTACATCTAGAGTTATAAAGTTAATCAAATGCGACCTCTTCGTGCCAAAGGTTGCCAACCACTAATCTAAACCGTGATGTTCATAAAAAAATAAAAATAAAAATAAATAAAAAAAAACAGGAAATGTGTTAAGGTTATTCAGAACTTATCCTGATACGTTATGTTCTTAAATATTGTATCAACTTATCAAAATTGTCTTTATCTAAATTTTCATTTCCCATCTTCGTCTTCATCTAATCCATCATCACTTTCCATCTGTATTTTCCACTTTAATCTCTATCTCCTCATCTCTGAATTTTAATTTTCTTTCTCAAGTCCTCAGATGTTTTAATCAAATTATTTCATATTCGATTTTTAAGGCTAAGAGCAGTTAAGTCGCCTCTTCCAAGTGCTAGTCGATCCTTCCAGTACAAGTGACCATTGCCTCTCGTATCAAAAGGCTCGACTATTGCGATCCATATCAGTCGCAATCTTTCAGTTCATACTTCCACCTCTCTTTCTCATGTATGTATTGCATCATTCATCTGAAGATAAATCTGGATCATTTAGCATCTGACGTTTCACAACATGCTCTCTCCGAAGGTGCTACTTATAGGAATAACGCTTAATGCTTTTCACCAATCTAGTGGTCCTTCTTTGCACCTTCTCGAGAGGTTCAATGTCTTTCTTTAATTGCAGCCTCCAGACCTGGATACAATATTTCAAGTGTTTATTTAAATTGAGCTTAAAGAATCTGAGTGTAAATTTGAGAGTTATTAATGGAACTCCACAAGTATGGTGAATTCAAGTTATATGTTAATGATGGCCCGACAGATGGCACGTGTACTGCATATTCCTTATGATCCATATGTCGAAATAACCCAATCTTTTCATTAAAATGGAGATGATATTAAAGCATATTTTTGATTTCTGCTGTCGTCTCAATAGATGGCAGCACTAACAACTAACTTGAGTACCTTAAATATTTGTGAAAGGAAGTGTAAAGATGCAGATCATACACCTTTCTGATGTCGACTTTTGTAATGTGATCATTTCTTGCACGTTGGGAGAATCAATTCTATCAGTTAACAGTTTGGCAAGAGTGATGGATTCTTTTCGAGAATTTTGATCTTCCCACGTTCGCATGTAGATCTATAGATGGTGAACGGATTCTCATGGATCCTGTTCCACCACCTCAGAACCCAATATTCAATTGCCAGGTATTTATTTACAATACTTGATGGGGCTGAAGACCATAACTGAGACGCGTATAAAGCGATGGGAGTGAGACACCTTTCAATGTATTTGCATACTGGGGACGTATTTTGGCGACCAACATGCTCCTGTTGGATCGCCCAGAAGGCTGCATACGTTTTCCTTTTGGATATATGAAATGGTCCTGGAAAGGAAGGTTTTCGTCCCAGGTGAGACCAAGGTCTGTGCGAGTTGAAACCTTTGTGACCTTATTGCCATTTATTAGAGCTTGGATATCATTTTTGTTTCGCTTCTTTGTTATAAATATTTGAGAAGACTTTTTCTGATTTAGTTTGAGCCCTGTAATACCCAAGTATGCCTCAGTTGAGCTTCTATTTATATTTGCGTAAGCGTATGCTAGTAACCATACGGTTTGAACGGCTTTTGAGTTCTCATCGGTGGGTGAGTAGGTTCTTTTACCCACGATTCTTCACTGTTAATTTGTATACTAGACAGTAATTACATTAATATTTCTTTTACTACGATTTATTTAATCGAGTTTCATAAATTATTTGCATGCAGATAGTACTGTAATCAGTTTAGTTTATATTAATTAAAGTATTTAAACTAAAACAGCTCCAAACGAGTTGTATTTTGAAAGTAAATTTATACAGACGAGCTGCTGTAAACGAACTTCACATCATTAGCAGAGTCAATAATTTAATTTAAAATAAAATAAAATACATAATAATTAATTAGATAAAATTAAACCGATGAAAAATTAATTAGATAATAATTAGGAAAAAATTAGATAAATTTTAGAAAATATTGAGGTAAAACATTAAATAAATATATAAAATCAATTATAGAATAATTAGAAAATATTAATAAATAATTAATTAGATAATAATTAGATAATAATTAAACAAATTTTCTTTAAAACCATTGGAATCAAATAAATTCTTTGATTTCAAGATATCATGGTTTGCATCGTGGCTCCATCTATTGCGCACACTACACACTAGGCAGAAAAGTCAGCATTATACCAGTCACAACTTTTGAGTTTTATTATATGTAAAGTAACCTCACTGGCGTTAGTCCCCCAAAAATATTAATGGGTCTCTAAAAATGAAAAAAAAAATTAATAAATAATAAGTCACGAATAATGAAATATAACGTGTACTTTATAAACACAATGTAATAGAAAATTAATTGGATAATAAAATAATCGAAGAATTAATTGCTAGAAACTGCTAAAGATTTAATAAATACAGTGAGATAGCTTTGGCAGACTATTCCCCCACCCCTCGTGAACCATGAGTACGTGCAACGTTTTCCAGTGCTGGATTACCCAATAAGCGCAGTACGCACGTGACTAGAAGGCACCACGCGATCAGATTGATTATGTTATCCGTTACTGAAAACAAAAAGAATAAAAAAATAAAATCGGCTACTCATTTTAAGGAATACTGTATTACTATTTAATAATAGCATTATTATATTATAATTAATAGTGGCGCTGATATTAAAATGTGCTCTCAGTTATGTTTAAATTTGGTGGTTTAAGCATAAAAAAAAACTGAAAATACATCTTACCATATAGAAGAGTTACAGAGGATTCAATAGACACATTTTATACAGGGTGTCTCAAAATATTGGTACAAACGTTTAGGGGAGGTAGGTAACATCTAAAGGAATGTGAATCGGAAAGGAACCCATAACCGGAAACGTCACCGTAAGTCGGTACACGGCGCTGTTCATTAGTTCGCAAGATGAGAGGGAAAATTTCTGGTTTACTCATTCAAGCAGTAGTCGCCGCACGAAGAGCATGCATCGATATATGAACTGTGAGCTGGCAGACATGCACCTAGTGTATGGATTAGCAGAGGGCAATGGACGAGCCGCTCAACGAATTTATGGAGAACGCTTCCCAGACAGACATACTGGACCACCGTTTGTTTGCACGTGTGCATCAAAATTTGTGCGATTATGGGTCATTTAGAGGTAACAGGGATAGTGCGGGCAGACCACGTTCGACGCGAACGCCCGCCATGGAAGAAAGTGTGTTGAATGCCGTCCAGAATAATCCTACTACCAGCACACGTGCCGTTGCCTCTGCTTTAGGAAGTGTCTCTTTGCAGTGTACAGCGTGTCTAGCACGACGATTTCTTATACCCCTTTCATCTCTAAAGGGTTCAGTTACTGCTCCCCCAAGATCATCCTGCACGTGTGGCTTTTGTGCAGTGGTTTCTCCAAGAAAGTGTTCGAGACTTGAATTTTCCAGCTTATTTCACTCGAGAAGGCTTATTCAATCAGCACAATGCTTATGTGTGTGCTCACGACAACCCACACGGTGTGCGCCCCCATGCGGCACAACATCGCTTCGCAATAAATGTGTGGGCAGGTATGGTCGGTGACTGCTTAGTCGGCCCATACCTGTTACCATCCCGTTTGAACTCCGCTAAATATCTGATCTTTCTTGAACAAGTCATACCAGGGTTACTTGACGAAGTTCCAGCAAATGTGAGACGCAACATTTGGTTTCAACATGACGAGGCGCCTGCCCATTATGGAAGATGTGTTCGCGACCATTTGAACAGGCGTTTTGGGCGTCGATGGATTGGCTGTGGTGGACCCGTTGCCTGGCCCCCACGCTCACCTGATTTATCGAGCCTTGATTTCTTTCTGTGGGGGGGCCCTCAAATCTATCGTGTATGAATCGCCTGTGGAGACGGAAATGGATCTCGGGGCGAGACTCGTCTGCGCTGCTGCTACTGTCAGAGAAACTCCAGATGTGTTCGAACGTGTCCACCAATCCATGCTGCGTTGGTGTCACGCATGCATCGCGTCTCATGGTGGAACCTTCGAGCATCTGTTGTAACATCATGAAATGCATCCATCTCGTACTCCATTGTTAATATTATGTCAAATAAATATTTGCCACTAATTACTGTCTTGTGTCATTTCTGCTTCTTCTGCTACTACTTTCCCGTGACGTTTCCGGTTATGGGTTCCTATGCGATTCACATTCCTTTGGAAGTTACCTACCTCCCCTAAACGTTTGTACCAATATTTTTAAGACACCCTGTATTTGTTTGGTAAATATTTAGGCTCTAAGATTAAAATAACAGTTTAACGGTTAGCATGTTCGAAGAATATGCTAACCGTTAAGAATATGATGATCCTGCTCAGATAGCAAACAAACTGAATGAGTATTTTGAATCTACATTCACACATGAGGAGTTAAGGTTTAAAAATGGCAGAAGGTTATCAAATTGTAGCAGGGTGCTTAATGATTTTGTAATAACTGAGAGCAAAGTGGTCCTCCACTTTGCTCTCAGTTATTACAAAAATTGTTGAAGTTAAACATAAGAAAGGCACCTGGGGTGGATGGGATCTATCCAGTTATATTAAAGGAGGCGGCAAAGCAACTAAGCAAACCCTTAGCCATAATTATGAGGGCATCCTTGGACTCAGGGGAGCTCCCCACGGACTGGAGATGTGCAAATGGATCCCAATTCACAAAGAGGGATCGAAGGGTGACACGACTAATTACAGACAAGTTAGTTTAACTTCTGTTCCGGGTAAAATAATAGTCACTAGTTAAAGATGCATTGCGGGATCATCTTGAGAAGACTGCAGCAATAATTCAGACAGCATGGGTTTGTTAAGGGAAAGTCTTGTCTGACAAATTTGATAGGATATTATGATGTGGTTACAAAGGAACTAGATGCAAAAAATAATTTTAATATCATATATTTGCATTTCAGGAAAGCTTTTGACACTGTTGCGCATGGAAGACTATTGTACAAATTAGAGCAGAATGGTATTAAGGGTAAGTTGCTACAATGGATAAAAGGATGGTTAAGTGGGAGAAGACAGAGGGTGGTAATGAATGGGTGCTGCTCTTCGTGGACTAATGTTATTAGTGGAGTCCCACAGGGTTCGCTGTTAGGTCCACTGTTGTTTTGTATATTTATCAATGATATTGATGAAGGTATATCAGGCTTAGTGTAGAAGTTTGCAGATGATACAAAGGTTGGCAGGGTTGTTAATGACAGTAATGGCAGTGTGCTACTGCAACAGGATCTAGATAATTTGGGCAGATGGGCTAAGAAGTGGCAACTGAAGTTTAACCTTGACAAATGCAAAGTACTGCATATGGGTAGAAGTAACCCCATAGAAACGTACCAACTGTGTGGTACTACACTTAAGGTGGTAGAAAATGAAAAAGACCTGGAGGTAATTGTGCAGTCAGATATGAAGTTTTCTGAGCAGTGCAGACAGACTGCCAGGGCCGGGCATGGGGTTTTGTCAATGATATATAGGAATTTAGCTAGCAGTTAAAAGGTGATTGTCCCTCTGTATAAGGCAATGGTCAGGCCACGCCTTGAGTACTGCGTACAGGTCTGGAGGTCTCATTTTAGGAAGGATGTAGATTTACTTGAGCGTGTACAGAGAAGGGCAACAAGATTGGTGAGGAGAATGAAGGGATCCCCTTACCAAGAGAGGCTAAAGTTCTGCAAATTGCAGTGGCTGGAGACTAGGCACCTGCGCGGTGATCTGATTGAGGTTTATAAGGCCTTGAATGGGTTGAGCACGCTGAATTCTAATGGGATCCTTCCACTTGTTCAGATTACGAACCTAAGGGGGGCATAAATTCAAATTAAGAAAGGACAGATATAGAATAGATGTGTGGAAATTTGCCTTTAGCTAGTGGGTTGTTGATTGCTGGAACAAACTTTCATCTGTTGTTGTGGAAGTTGATAAGTTAAATAAATTTAAGGAGGAACTGGACAGGCATTTGGAGGGAGTGGTGTAATTTTTTTTTTTTTTTGGCTGATGATACATAAGTTCTGCAGAACACGCTGAATTCTGATAAGATTGTTCCACTTCTTCAGATTACGAACCTAAGGGGTTTGTAACCTGAACAAGTGGAACAATTCCATAAAAGTATCTGCAACTCTATGCGGATACTTTTAAACGCTCATACGCTTGCTTTCTTACATCACATGCCACTACTACTAATACAAAAGATTATGCAGCGGTTAATCTATAGAAAGGAGTGTAAATTTGAAATACAGGAACGAATATTTTAAAACCTAAGAAATGTATTCATTGGGGGTTAAGACTGGGGAAATCAGCATTTACAGGACGGTCAGGCGTGCGGGTGCATAAGTACACGTGCCTTGAGTGTCCGGGGTTCAAACCCGTGACTGCTGAATACGGTGCTGTTTATTGTATTCTGTGTATCTGGTGAACTCCTCTGATCGTTTGGTCGTTCCGGAGTATAAACAGAAAATTTATTTATTTATTTTATTCAGCACGAAAATATGTTTATGGTAAGGAAAAGTTGCATGCTTTATGTTTTGGGAGAAAATTATTTTAAAATATATTCGACATAATTAATTGGAAATACTAGACATTAATTAGACATCGAAGAAGTAAGAAAATTGATAATAGCGTAACCTTATGAATAAATTCATTGACTGAAGATATAATAATTACTTGTGCGAATCTAATGAATAATATATATCCATTTATATACATAGAGGACCTCTGAAAACCAGTTGTAATCAGCCTTCTGCACTAAGTTGGGCTCTGCTGTAGTCACCTCTCCTCTTCAAAAGCATCTGGTCGGATGCATGATGACTCTCCCTATGATTAAAGCCGGCCCTTTTCAAAATCGGCCATGTGGTAGGCAATGGCATACCACCACATTATCTGATGCCTCAGAGACCATAATAAAAACGAACTCCAAAAACTGCTGTTAAGCTTGTTCCATCCTGGGTGGGAGGACTGTGATTATAACCACTGTGCTACACGCGAGGGCACAAACCATACATTACAGACAGTTACACGTTCTTATACTGGGGACAGTAATAGTACTGTTAATAGTAAAAGAGAGACGGAACTAAAAATGAATGCAAACAGAGGCTTCATTAAGGAACTGAAAGCATTATCTGTGGTAAGATATCTTCTGACAAGCACTGCATAACGCGTTGAGGAATACGGATCGGACCGCATACTATAAACTTAGGGAGGTTAACAACCCCGATAACTTTATCAACACTTCAACCTCATTATTAAAGATAGTCTCGCTGAGCTCTTCTCGTTAACAGCTATTTCCCTGTTGGTTCGCAATGGAATTTGAATGGAAAAATATTTAGCAAGACATTGTCATAAATGCTTCGGATATCTTGGATCATTGTATTCAAATATAATTGTTCAATGCGGTGTAAAACCTTTCTGGAATCTAGTGAAACAATCTGTAAGAAACAAATGCGACTACGCCAATTACAGACCTGTCAGAAACGAAGGATCGTTCCCCGAATTCTTTGGCTCTTTCTTGCTCATGGCATTTACAAACGTCTTGGAACTTTTATTTTTATTTATTATTTTTATTTTTGAAATTCATACAAAAATTTTAGGTAGCAAAGCATGTTTTAAAGAATGTTTATTTGATACCACTGTTCGGAAACGTTTATCCAACTTCTTCATTCTAAATGCTGACGTGGAAGGCACACGGAGTTTATTCTCACAGATCGTCCAAATTTGACAGAGTAGCACACCTCTCTCTGAAGCAAACTTTGGTGCTATAGTGTGCCAGAACCTCTTCACTGACGCTTCAGGAGCTAAACTGCAACAGACAACACAAGGTTGCACATTAGCGCTATATTTCTCTCGTGTTAAATCCTCTTTGGGTAGTCACAAGGATTATGATCAACTCGGCTGGCCCTCATGGGTAGCACAGTTGGAAGAATCGCCATCCTCCTCACACCGGGTGAAAAAGACCGGAGTTGAGTCCTGTCGATGACGGGAGGAATTTTTATGGATCTTTTTCACAACGTGCCTGAGTTAGTGTGTCTCAGGCGAGGTTAGTATGGTTTTTCTCTCGGAAACTTGGGGTTTTCGGCCAGCAAACAGAAAATAAACCTCAGAAAACACCCAATTTACACCCAGTACACACGGAGCAATGTGGTCTTAGTCGCTGATGCTCCTAAACACCCTATAACAACAACCACTGCTGGATAGCACATTGGATCCTTCTCTCTGGTTAACCATGCGTGGCGGCTGGTTTGCATGCACAGTCTCTCTGGTTGCTGATTTTTCCATGGTTTGTGCACTCGGGATATACACGAAATACTGCTGTATGGAAACGCAAGCCGAGGGCGGCCGTATCTGAGATATCTGTCCCTGCTGTTCTGGCCCCAACCATGACTCCCTCCTTGGAACTCTGTTATCTTACGCCTCCGGCCCATTTCCAGTGCAAAACTGTTACAAAGGCTTAATAGTGAATACTGTTAAACCAGTATTGTACTGTATATATATAGTGCCAGTCTCTGCCCTTATACGATAGTGTATGCAGAACTGTTTTGAAACATTGTTTATGTGGTACATTGCATAGGCGGTTTCGAAATACCCTATGCAATAATTGCTTGGGGAGAAAAGAGGGGAAAAAATACTGCAGACGGTGAAAGCGTTTAAGAGGAAACCAAATATGATGATAAAGTGGTAATATGACTAACAGCAGATGTGGTACTGTATTTAGGTACATT
The DNA here is from genome assembly GCF_048544385.1 of Mastigoproctus giganteus. NCBI lineage: Eukaryota > Metazoa > Arthropoda > Arachnida > Uropygi > Thelyphonidae > Mastigoproctus > Mastigoproctus giganteus. The sequence continues at coordinate 65,464,354 of NC_143586.1, read as the reverse complement.
TTAAGAACATCGGCATCGAATATTGAAGTGTTGTTGCAAATGATTGGTACAAAATACAAAAATTCAATTCCTCAGATAGGAACTCAATTCCTGTCTAATATAATCTCTTCTTCTTCTTTCAGTCACATAGTTCCCTGAGGAGCAATTGTGTCCACCAACAAATTCCTCCAACTACACCGATCATGTGCTATACTAGCAGTATCGCAAAATGTCACGTCGTAGAGTTCACTGATACCATCCTTCCACCTAGTTGCAGGTCTTCCTTTAAGTTCGAATCATGTCAATGACAGGTGGAAATTTTATAAGCATTTTTCCACAACGTAGCTGAGTCCAAGAGAGGGATGCATGGATTTTTCTCCCAAAAAACTAATTTTTCATTCAGAAAACTGACCGAAGAATACACATAATTACAGACACTGTTCTTGTCTATAAAAAGGGTCACTCACGAGCTGGATTTAGGAAATAATTTCGACATTGTTAATTTAGATTTTAGCAAAGCTTTTGACTCAGTCCCACATGAGCGGTTGCTTTATAAGCTGAAACAGGTTGGAATCACTGGGAAAATCCTTAGATGGATATCAGGATGGCTTCAAGGCAGGATGCAGAGGGTTGTGATAAATGGCTATTCCTCAGGTTGGGTTAATGTAAGAAGTGGGGTTCCCCAAGAATAGTATTAGGACCACTGTTGTTTTTAATTTTCATAAACGACCTCGATGAAGGGATAGAGGGAGTGATGTCTAAATTTGCAGATGATGTTAAAATTGGTAGAGTATTTAATGATCACTGTCAAGCTGAGCTTCTTCAGAGAGACCTAGATAGACTTCAGGGATGTCAGAAAAATGGCAGCTATGCTTTAATCCAACAAAGTGTAAGGTATTACACCTGGGAAACAGTAATCCCAAAATAACTTATTCACTTGGTGGAGTTCAACTAAACCCAGTACTGGAGGAAAGGGACTTGGGTGTTACGATACGGTCAGACATGAAATTCTCTGAGCATTGTAAACAGGTTGCAATGAAGGTCCATGGTGTCCTATCGATGATCTATCGAACTTTTGCAAGTAGAGATAGGAACGTGATAATCCCATTATATAAGGCTTATGTTAGACCACACTTGGAATACTGTGTTCAAGTATGGAGACCGCACCTAAAGAAAGACATCGAGCTTCTTGAAATGGTGCAAAGACGGGTAACTCGCCTGGTGAGATCCTGTAAGGTGTCTAGTTTCCAAACTAGACACCTTACAGGAGATTTGATTGAGGTGTTTAAGGCTCTGAGAGGCATCAGTAAAATGAATGAGCACGAAATTTTCAAGATTATAAATGATGCTCGAACTAGGGGACATAAATTCAAGTTACGGGGGGAAATGTTTAGATTGGAGGCGCCTCCGTAGCCAGGTGGGAAGGAGCAGCAGTGCGTAGCACACCCTTCTTGATTAGACCGGGGTTCGAGCCCGTCACCACCAAATACGGAACATGCGGAAAGGTCAGGGAATGACCACCGCACCGGAGCAATATGGCCTTAGTTGCTAATGCTCCTAAAAAACCAAATAACAACAACAACAACAACAACATGTTTAGATTGGACTGCAGGAAGTTTTATTTTAGCCAGCGAGTTATAAATTACTGGAATAAGTTGCCTACATGGGTGGTAGAGGCCGACAGTTTGGGGAAATTAAAAGGTCGTCTGGATAGTACCTTCGGGTGAGGGAAGCGCATAGATGATAGGTTTAATTTCCTTTTGTTTTATTAATTATTATTTTATTTTTTTATCATTGTTTTATTCCGGTTTTTTTTTTTTTTTTTTTTGGCTGGTGCAGCATAAGCCATAGGCTTTCTTGCACCATGCAGCCAATAATAATACTAATAGCGGTTTCGCCACTTGTCCCTTGTTTGGTGAAGTCTGAATTGGAGTCCTTTCATAAACTGAAAGAAGTTTAAAGTCCTCTTCAATGAGGTCTCTAGTTGGCAGAGGTAGCAGAGTTTCCCCTTCAGTTATTTCGAGTTTTTCAGCTTCCACAATATGTCAATCGATCCGTGAACATATGCACATGTACAGACAATACACAATGACGCAGTATGGTCTAAGTCGCTGATGTGCCTGAAACAAGACGACAGTAAAAAAAAAAAAAAAAAAAAACACCAGTTGCTTTGAACTTAGTTGTTCAAAGCAACTAAGACCTCACAGCCTTAGTTGCTTTGAACACCTCACTAACCGTGCAGTTTATACACGGAACGTTAGAAAAGCATGTAGCTTCCAACTGAAATGTTCTGCAGGGTTCTTTGCTCTTTCATTTTAATGAAACAAATTAACGGCATTCCAGAAAAAGCTTAAAAAATGTTTTAACAAACTAGGTCGAACCAACTAACACATTCCTGATTTTATGGCGGTTTGTTTCTTTGTAGAGGTCCAACGTACCCGGATGAAGCACGCACACACGCCTAACACCAGTAACGATCGGGAAAAGCCCAAATTAAAAAGAAAAAAAAATCTTTAATGACTGTATTCAGCTATTATTCCTGTTTAAGTAGGCACACCAATTACCCATTGATTACCTTTCAGATGGAAGGGGACGTAAACTGTGCAGTTCTCTACAATAAATGCTAGCCACCTTTTGTTATATTCTTTTATTCAAAAGTAGTTTTAGAATTTTATAAACCATTCTTAAAAATCTTGAAAAATGTCAGATTTGTAGGATTTATGCTTGCTTGTGTTGGGCTCACGCTGTGACATACGTGAATGTTTTGTACAATCTTTTTTTATTAAGCAGAGTAGGTGGAGAAAAAGAGAGAAGGCGTGATCAAATACACGAATGAAAAGAGGGAGGTAACCTGAAAGGTTTGGGCACGCTGTCCTACACTGTTACAAGCTCTTCTGAACACATGTGCACAATACCTGATGTCCCACTTGGGGAAATCCACGTGTGCTGTTTTATGTTTTATTTATCTTTAATTAATAACTCCTTCCGCCTTGCTGAAACCCCGTGTCAAGCAAAACAGTTTTATTCTTTCTGTACTAGAATGCTCAATTTGAATGGCAAGAAAGAGTAAACTTGGTATAAAATAAAAGAAATGTCGCATCTTAATGAGAAAAGAGTCATTAAGAAAATATTGTTTTAATAAAATCCTTCGTAATAAATACACTGTCCAGTCAAAACATTATGACCACCTTTCCAAACCTGGATATGTCCTCCTCTTGCCGCAACACGGCGAGCCATAAACTCTATAAAGACCCTGAACGTTGTAAGAAGTATGTCGTGCCATGTTGTCAGGGTCCGTGGTGGAGGATTGAAACGTCCGATCTTCCACTACAGATCTCTCAATCCACGTAATTCTAGAGATGTTCTAAAATGATTCATATTCGGTGCTCAAGGTATCACCTGGAAGTCATTGTCGTGTTTGTCCAACCACTCTCAAAAAATAAATTCCAGCACATGACTTTATCCTCTTAAAAACTACCAAGCCATTGAGGCTGATCAGTTACACCCCTTCATGGTGAACTGTGTTCGAATAGCCTGTGCTCTCTGGACAATGTTCCTGTCTTTTTGAACGAAAAACCCGAGATCCGGTGGGAGGGGGAATAATCTAGCTATCCATGCATGAGACTGGAAATTACCGAGATTAGATATTAAAAAGATGAACATGACCCGTAAATTAAATTAGTTTATTATTATAGAACAGACTATGAGCGGTTTAGCCCAATAAACAGAATTTTAAATATTTTAGATTTTGATGTTTAATTTCAGTAGATTTAGATTATTTTATAAACTCTTAACGATCTGTTTAAGAGTCTTTAAATGTTTATTGTTTTTGGATTTCTTTACTCTTGTTTTCACAGATGTATTCGTGGCTCACGCGTTCAGTGTTCAGTATGTTAAATTGAACCCAAGTGTATGGGTATTTCAGTTCCTAGCATTTTATTTTGCTATTTTCTAGTTGCATTCCCCCTTTTTTATGTACACAGTGTTAATGGAGTGTACAATCCATACTCAACAACACTATCTTAGTGAAGTTTTTACTGTTTGAAATCACTACGACATGAAACAGAAGGAATGTCATTACTGTAAGATTTTATACCTTATTTTTTCAGGTCTATTTTCACAAACAATTTCTGTTGTTCAAACTATTCATACTGGTATGGAATAAGTCTCCAGGATTTATACATTCAAGTGAAAATTTAACGATAAGAATTGTTTCTCGGTATCTACATAAAACATTCGAGATATTCCCTGAATGGTAAAAAATGACGTCACATCAGTTTAGCAAAACGGCCCTGTGAGCGAGTTGGTCAAGAGCCAAATTCAGTCCTGTCCTACTGAGTCCACTTATCAGACCTTTTCCTTTGATTCCTGACACGAGAGCTTCGCATTAAAGCTTTGCAGCCAAGGTTCTTCCTTCTGATTTGAAGTCTAAGTGTTAATGTGATAAAACATCAGTTCGTTTGTTGTTTCCATCAAAATTTCGAATTCAAAATCTACTATTGTAGAAGCAGTACAATGTAACGTTGTACTACTTCTGTATTCCATAGCAATATGGGAAAACCTAGGAATTGATATCAGGAAGTATCCGGATCACGGATACTTCCTAATATCATTCCTAGGTTTTCTCAGAAGTACTGAGAAGCTCCACAAATCCTCTAAGTGGATTTGAAATGAATTCTATCCATCTACCCGTCTTTAAAAAAAATGTAAATAGTTTTAATTAGATAGGTCATTATAAGGTGTATTATAATTGGACACGTGTATAATTGGACATTATAATACAATAGGTTTAAATTCAACTGGTGATTCATCAGGACCCGATCGTCATTGCTAACTCCCAGTGAAATTAAACGAGCATACCATGTTCAATGAACTGATAGAAAGCTAGTATTTCTCCATTTCTCTGCTTCACCATTTCCATCCTTTTGCTTTGCTTCATAAAATTGCTTAAACACCTCCAAAACGTGAATTGGAATGGTTTTATTTGTCTTTCCTGTTTTTTAAACTCAATTGTCTCGCTTTCTTTTTTTTAAGATCATAGAAGTCCATTCTTATGATCTTAAAAATGAAATATATTCTTCTCGAAATATACTTAATTTACAGTCTCAATTTCATCTCCCGTCACGACTACCCACTGAGATCCTGCTAAAAATCGTTTAAGTTCCCTAAAAAACTACCTTAAGGTGTACACATGTATCATTACATGTGTACACCTTAATGAACTTTATTCCCTCCTCCAATACGCACTGGTTGGCTTTCCATATCCCTTTGTAAATTGCGAATAATTCCAGCCAAGGATGCTATCGCCGCAGTTCCCTCTTCCCTCGCTCTAAGGACACCAAAAACCTCAATAGGATGTGCATTTCAGTCCCATTTAAAATGGGATATATCCTGTAAAAACGTCAGCTTAATTCCTAAAAAAATAATTCCACACAAAATGCATTTTACAAGTTGACCTCGAATGTTTAGCTTTCCAAATGTAAGCATTTTTACAGAGTAAGGCGCCCAACTTAGTCAATAACAGGCTTAAATCTTCTATTCTACTACTGCCAAAACCTGGCACTGCTCGAACAGTGTCATTAATTTTCTAGCACTTTCCTGGTCCCTATTTATATCCTCCTTTATACTCCGTATTCCTTTTACTAGTTTTCTTCTTTCCTTATATTCTACTGTACAGCTCGTTTCAATAATCTACATACATCTACTGGTTTCTCCACTCCCCCGTGTAAGTCTTGACCTTGCATTACGACTTTCCACTACCTGTTGATTCGAATGCGTCTCCAGTGGAGGAAAATCGTGAATGTTTACCTCTACTTCTTTTTCATTATTCACTACTAAAATATTCATTTTCCTTATCCCCTGATCGCTTCTGCAAAAGACCTTCAGGGGCACGCATTAATCTTACGGTCGTTGGCTTTACATTTTCAGCAATATTCACATCTTGCTGAAATGAACCTTGACAAATCGGACACGTTTTTAGATCGAAATTGTAATAGAGTTTGCAATAAAAGAATTAAAGGAAAATTAGTATTGGCATCGACAATTTTGGTTGAGTAACAGGTGCCATAGACTGCATAATTTTAACATTTCCGAAAAGGGTTTCTTACAAAATTAGACAGGAATTTCTGTATTCCAGTTTTCAAAGTGCCCTGCCCAAGTGCATCTCGATCTCCCCACTCATCTGTATCATTTGGAAATTAACAAATGGCTTCCTTACACATATCCTCTGATTTCAAAAGTTCACTACCAGCAGAAATTGTAGACCATAGTGAACTTCGCACACCGTCTCCCAAAAGATTGCTGTCCCCTCTGACTTAAAATGAATCAATGGATTGCGCTCAGACAATAGACAATGGCTCGGGCCTCTTTTTGTTTTATCTTCAGCGATAAATAATAATCGAATTCATATTATTATTGGCTTTTCTTTTTGATGGGTTTATTATGTTAAAAACTATCACTGAGAATCTAAGAGTAATGGGATAGTTTGTTGTTCCTACATAACATGTTTTTCTTAAGGTAAATTCATCAAATTTTTCGGTTGCATTTGTCACTCAATTTCCTTCTGTTTTTACTCCCTTTTCAAAACCGCTGAAAGCAACTTCTTTACCCGCGGGAAAAAACTCGCCTTCCCACAGAAACTCACTTCACTTCTTGTCCGCATTGACCTTGAACAACTACCAACATCCCACGTTCTAATACAAGTTCAAGGATAACCAGGTCGTTAGCATCCATCGAGGGACATTATCCTGGAATAGAGGGAAGTTCGCCAGAGCAAAACTGTGTCGAAGAGATCGAGGCAATAAGAACAGAATATCGTGGTTATGTAGGGCAGTCTATTACGGCGTCAGCTGAAAATTAGATCACATGCCATGCAAGTAAATGTGTGAATGACCCGAGATGGTGCTGGGAACAAATCCAGTCAACCGCAAGATTGTACACCATAACAGTTGGGCATAGGTTATTGACTGGGAAATAACACCAATAAAACCTCTTAAACAGCCAGTTATCTGTATCTTTCTGAGGACAAGTTACACAATTGCGTGCAGGTGGCATTACTCTAGACATAGTTGGATTAATATTGATTAACGTCAGTACGGATCCTTTGACTCTTCTGTTGTTTTCTGTATGCGCTTAGATTAATGTAACTTTATAAGGCATCGCAGTGGTATTATCGAAGAGTACTTCACTCTTTTAACCTGTACATTCCACTTAAGTCTATATGGCAAGGGCATCCCTCTACTAAACAGCTTCCCGGTGTGGCTAAGGAGGATATCCTAATTGTGTTATCATGAGACAAGGTTTCGCTTGTATCGTTATAAATGAAATCGATGACCCGTATTTGAATCAGTGCATCTTTTAGCGGGTTTGAGCATTCAAAATGAGAAAGACAGCTTAAATGAGAATAAAAGTACGAAGAAGGGGGGGGGGGCGCTGTATTTTCTAAACATTTAAATCCAAGCAACCGTCCTGGTTTGATATACGTAGTTTCTTTTAGCCTGGCTTCCTTATATCGCTTGAGCGATCCGATAGAACGTCGAGATTCATGCTAGCTGCTCCACTGCAACCCCTGAACTACGATGAATTATCTTTTCCTGTTCTTTTCGGCCATTTTCAAATGTCTCCCGCTGTTCCCGGATATTCAGAGAATCCATGTGTGACAGTTATTTTAAATATGACCTGGTTCTTTGTAATTAAAGAACCACGTGAATGAGTGACTACTTAGTACCGAAAGTGTAATATTATATTACAAAATTTTAATAACAGCATAATTATAGGAAAATTATGCTGTTATTAAAAATTTTTGTGCTCATAAGCCACCCGTTTCTGAAACTATCTCGCGATCAATTTGTAATTTAATATAAACAAAGAAAACATAAGGTATAAGTTTAAGAATTAAGTACCGTAAAAGAACCGTCTTGGACGCAGTGTTTCTAATCATATGGTGCATGTGCCAGTGTTAGTACGTGGAAAAAATAACACTTACCATATTTACAGACAAAAAATGCAGCACGTGAAAACCTTTTTTGTTTTTTAAAGTTTGTATTGGTATAAAATTTTAAAAGGTTTGGGAAGCTCAGTGTTGGAGTTTATAGCAGTGTCTAGGAGAAGCCTTCGTTCATTAGTGGAATCCAAAAAACTTTTCCCATACCCAAATTCACTGTGTTTTCTTGTCCCATTACTAAAACCATTGACCACAGTTTCTGACCATCTTTACTTCCACTTCTTTTGTACTCTGATGGTTTCGTTGTCGCTTCATCTGAGGATATGTTGACCTATTTGCATCCCACATTTGTTCTCCAAGTCCGGCGTTGATGATTTCGATAAATTTTCGCGAGAAATGATAATACTGGGTTGTTTGAGTAGTTATGAGTAGACAATATTCTTTTAGAGTGAGAATATTCCCAAGAATTTCTCTAAAACTTTATTCTCTGGAATTTTGTTGTTATGCTCAATTGATACTGAGCATAACAACAGAATTAACCAGACTATTCCTAAAATTCAAAGAAATATTTCGATTTAAGAGAAACACTGTAATGTTTTAAAGTATAGTATTAAGTTACAATCGTTGATCCCATGAATCACATAAAAAAATCTAGTGTGTCCATTTTTCTGATCTTTTCGGAGTCGAATCTCGGTCAGTTTAAACACCAGAGAATTGATTAAATGTTTCTATTTAACTTAATTTGGTTACTCCTAACATAATGCAATATACTCATATTATTAGAAGCCAGGCTTTCCAACCATCTAGTTCTGGCATCACCTGCTGGTTAGTTTCCTTCTTTGTTTGGAACTAATCTCTCATTTTTAAAATTTATTAAGGTACGTCGCTATTCTCTAGGATATCCTTGTCGGAAATTCATGGGTCACCACCCACCGGTTGGGAATCACTCTTTATAGAAATAATTGCCATGCAATTATCGTTCGCTCATGGAGGAATCTAATTCACATCCCCATTCTGCATCCTCCCTGATTAAAGATCGTTTTCTGAGATAATCGCCATGCGTTTTCATTTCTGTTCTTTGGAATAGAGTTAATTTCGGACCGGCTCCTCTACCTTCATAACAATAGTTTCAACAACCTTACACACCTTGAATTACCATGAAAACCTAAGTACTTTAATGTTGTCTTTAAGATATACGATTAAATGTAATAACCAATTCTAAAGATTCAGCCTGACCATTGTTCGAAGTTCTAACACCAACAAAAATATTTCGCTATTTGAAGGGAAGGGGAATAGAAATCAACTGCTTCGAATGAAATTCTTTATGATTAAAATAATTAATATATTTTTAAAAAAGCTGAAACGAAACTGATTGAGTGTGCTTTTATACAAAATTTAATACAAAATGACAATGAATCAGACCCGAAACAATAGCTATGAGTACATTGCTGAATGCACTTCATAAGAAATACGTATCTTACAGTCAGCCTTCGCAGCAAAACACTCAAAGCAAGTAGGCATATGTACTGTATATTATATACAATCCAAGTTAAACCTCCCAATGGATTGGAAGGATGGGCGAGAGAGTTGTGAGTCCTTTTGGTCAGTCGTATATCACTGTCTGCCATGGTTTTGTCCCCGAACCAGAGATGACATATTTACAACTAGCTTCCATAGTTCGATTGTATTCAACAGTTTCTGTAGATTAATCACCAGTCATGGCCGCCTCCAAAACCTCCACCTCCGTAACCACCACCTCCTCCTCCTCCATAACCTCCTCCTCCTCCGCCTCCTCCATAACCTTTCTTCACATAAACCCTAAAAAGAAATAAATAAAGTAAATGAAGGCCTGATTGCATTAAACAGATAGTTTTAGATTACTGGAAAAATACTTTATTTTTAAATACTATCGTGGTATTTTAATTAGAAAAAATTGAAGAACATTTTAAAGACACTATCGTCACTTTAAAGGTAAATCTTTCTTCTGTCCAAGTAATTATTTTTAATGGTTTAAAATGACACAATTTTAATCGAATATTGAAATAGTTTGATCATACGAGTGATTTCTAATTTTCCAACTTGATATTTATCGATTCACCTCCTCTGCTTTTCCCTTTATTACCTTAACGCATAGAAGCAATCGGAAATGGTTAAAATTGCTGAATCCCAGCTTCCTGGAAGGATCTAAGGTTGCCCAAGCATATTTTATTTTATTTTTTTTTCAAAAGAAACAACCGATGCGTACTCTTTGAGCTCTCTTTCACAACAACAAAAGTGCCAGGAAGACTTGTTTAAATCCAACCCATTGTCCTATTAGTATGCCAAACCCTCCTTTACAAAGTCATGCTGTTACAAGTGTGTTTCTTGGACATCGGAGTTACAGGAAGTAATAACAAAACTTAATTTACAAGAAAGAATGTAAACCACAGTTTGTAACTTGGTTATTACTTAAAAAAATCATCAACAAAACCACTCCTTTGCGTGCAGATAATGTTACATCTCCTTAATTAAATTTAACAGATCTGAACGAAGAAAAGATAAGTAAAGACATGCGCAGTACTTTAATTTTCCATACTATTTGGGTTTAATATAGAAGGAAAAGCTTTGCTTTTCAGACATCTTGTCCACCATCAGAGGGATAGTTTAAAGAACCGCTGTTTTATAGTTCTGAAGGGTCTACAGTTAAAATAGTTCTAAAGAGTATCATTTAGAAAATATGGGTACTTACGGAACTGGCAACACAACTGGCTTCTTCACGATGAATTCCTTATAAATGGGAACCTTGACTGGGACTGGATAAGGCTTCGGTACTTTGATAATCTTGTGAATCGGTACTGGAACGTGTTTAGGTACCTTTATTGGTACTGGTACTGGTACATGTTTCGGTTTGGGGATGGTCTTGTAGACAGGATAAGGCTCGGGCTTGTAAACAGGCACAGGAACTCCAACTGGTATGTGCTTTGGAACGTGGATGATTTTAGGCACTGGAACTGGCTTGGGGATGGTGATTATCTTCGGAATGGTTTTGTAAACAGGTACTTTGACGGGTACAGGAACGGGGTGCGGTACGTGAACAGTCTTCGGGATGGGGATGATCTTGGGCACTGGAACCACCTTAGGAATGGCCACCTTGTGGTAGACAGGAACAGTCTTGTGAATCACGTGGACGATTGGTTCTTTCTCGTATCCTCCACCTCCATAATCTCCTCCTCCGAAATCCCCTCCACCATAATCGCCACCACCTCCATAATCGCCTCCACCTCCTCCTCCGTAAGCATGAGCGTTCAGTAGCAACCCTAAGAACGCCAGAGCCAGAAAAATCGTTTGAATCGGCCCGACCATGGCTATAACCTTAAGAAAATAAAGAGCCTTCAGAAATATGTTAATGCCAAACTACAACTGAAATATATTAACAAATTAATTCAGTCAAATACTCGATAGGTTTTACGCGTGTTTATGATCCTTGCTTAGCGACTTCTCATTTACAGTTAGCAACCGTCTTCAAGTTATCCTTTTGTACTGTTACTTACCCCGTGTGTGTGGAGTGCACTTATAAACAGGTGGGCTCCGTTCTGTAGTGCGTGCTGCCCAAGCTAATGTCCGTCAAGCACGGAGAAGGCCCTTTAAATACTAAACCACCGACTTGTAACCCTGACCCAAATGCGCACCGGTGTTTCGAAGCCTAATCTACAGAGAAAAGCTTTCTATAGGACCAGCCATATTGCCTAACAGTGAAGCTAACACCGCCCACCGTACATTTCCTTCTAGAGCGAGCCCAATTCCCCCCCCCCCCCCTCTCTCTCTCTCTCTCTCTCTCTCTCTCTCTCTCTCTCTCTCTCTCTCTCTCTCTCGTGAGAGCAACGAATTACAGTTCGACATTCTCCGAGATTTGCATTGGCGTCGTCGGACGGTGGGTGAAAGACCCACTGTGCAACGCCTGGAGCGACTGACGTGGGACGAAAAAACACGAGGGGAATGTTGTTCGTGTGTTTGGATCGTACTGCAGAGAAGGAAGGTTCATTATCAATCACTGACCCACTTTGGAGCCGTCCTACATTCCATTAGGCTTCGGGCTGCACGGCCGACATGGCACAACCAGAGGCAGAGTGTCCGTCCGACTCCCCAGTAGAACGCTGGTTTCCCCGGAGAACAAACAAGAATACGGTACAGTGTAGCGCTCTTTCCCTACCTCCAGATGGCTCCACTAGCGAGGATACTTGGATGACCCTCTCTGACAGCTGCAACTCACCTTCTCTCCTCTGTAATGTTAATATGTGGTAAACTACAAAGGTGTGAACCTTTTAATTTCGGTCACAATTCTTTAACGATCTCCCGTGAGGGCTTATGGGATTGGGCATTGGACAGGGAAAGGGTGAACCTCCTCTCATGCAAATCGTGCTGGTTATTTACTTTCGAATTCAAATGAAATGCCCATCAGGCCATCTTACAGAATCCACTGTTCTTTCCAAATTGAATTTCGCAATTGCATTATGTAGTTATTAATTTTCATTGTCTTCAGTCACTATCTTGTGCTCCTCCACTCTGTGATAATCTCTGCACGATGTCTTCAAGACATCCACTTAAGATGTCCTCCAGTAATCGGCAAAAAGATAACATTTAAATCAAATGGTAAAATAATGAATCTGTTAAATAAAAATAAATGGAACTTAACCGTGGAATTCACTGCGGGATTTTAAAACCCCAAATGAAGTTAAGTGTCTTATGTTTTCTTTTCATTTGGGGTTTTAAAATAAATAAATAAATGAAATAAATTTTCTTTTTATACTCCTGGACGACCACAGGATCAGAGGAGTTCACAAGATTAGAGAGAATACAAGAAGCATTTTATTTATCTCTCTAGATATATTTTGTAGATTTATAGTGAATTTGGAGTGCTACTTAATTATTTCTTTTAAATTATTATAATTACGCCTCGACTCTTAAATCGAAACTATTTGAAAAATACAAGAAGAGAAAACCATTCTATCATTTATTGCCACGTTGAAATAACTTCATATGTGGTACCTGAAGCATGACATTATTATTAGTAAAAATGGCGTCTCCACAAGAGAAGATGAGACTACAGAAAAACTGTGGTTGACAAGCACAGTTGTTGGATCAAGGGCTGGCTAAACGATAAACAAAAGAGGGCATTTATAATTGGACATTCTTCAAGATGAACCAATGTAGCAAGTACTCCTTTAGGGTCCACTTCAGGAGCCCATACTGTTTCTCATTTTTCTTAACTTTGATGAGAAAGTACAACGGAAGTTGTCAAAGTTTATTCATGATTTAAAAGAAGGAATGCACCGAGGAGATGTCCTCACAGTCAATCCCTGTAAAGTGTTGATCATAGGCGATGAGAGCCACGGTTTTTGCGTCCATGGCGTAAAATTAAGGTTGATATATGGTACTGACCCAGATGTATGCAAAAATCCCAGTTTTATAGACGAGAGAATTTCTCTAGGCCGGTCAAGGTCATTCATTATAAACCCGCGATGCCTTATCTGGGAATATTTCCATACCACAAATAGAAAGTAATCTCCTGGAAAAAACATTAGTTTTTTTGTTGTGGGGTGTGGTGCATCAGCGACTTAGACTAATCGATTTTCCAATTTTCTGGAAGAAAAATCCTATATTCTGGGAGGAAAAACCATTCTACCTTCGCCTGAGACCAATTAACTCAGCCACGTTGTGAAAACGGCCCATAAATGTTCCGAAGGGATTCGAATTCAGGTTTTTTTCCCATCCAGTGTGGGAGAGGCCCCGATTCTACCAACTGTGCTAGCGCGAGGGTTCGAAGAACTGGAGAGTAACATTGCTGGTTGACAACCTAGAGATCCATGGGGTCTTTAAGATTTCTAAGGTCTGAACACTCACTGCGCGTTTATGCATTGGTGAATTAGGCGCGCGCATAGGGTCTCCAATATTTTGGGGCCCAAAATCTATCCTGTGGACACTTTTCATACGAATATTGTGTCTGTATAACGCTTTTAGTATTAGACTTTGCAACACCTTATGTCATGACCCCATCGTATAATTTATTAATCTCCTTGCTGACTTTTTCGCTTCTTTCTGATCATTTTCACCAAAGACAATGTAGAAAATACCTAAAAAAATTAATAATTTTTATTGTTTATTTATATATTTTGTATTTGCTTATTCTATGGTTGGTTTGTTTCATGCTTTTTTTTTTTTGTGTCTGACGTAGCCCAGTGGTCAGGAGTGCGAGTGCATAGCACGCGTTCCTTGAGTGGACCGGGGTTTAAGCCCGTGACTACTAAATACGATAAATATTTGTATTGATGATTTATTGTAAACTCTACTGACTTGGTTGTCATATCGGAGTATAAACAGAATAGATGGCCATGGAATGGGTACATCTCACAAACTGCACTGCTTGCGCTCAGAGAATTTATGTCGTAATGACTGGTTTAACTTTTAGTGCCTTGTGCAGCATAATGCACCCAGGAGCAGAAATGGAGCTGGTAATTACGACAAGGAAGGACGAATTGTAGTCGTGACCCTTTCTAACTCTGCAGGCCACACACTTTGTTCTGCTGTAGCACAGCGATGAGTTTCATGACCTGGTTGAATTTACTGTTGAGACGTAGGTCTGTTCTCCGAGGTCATCACCCAAAGAAAAGTATTTGATATAGATACATCTTCTATAAATGCTTAAACAAAGTTCACCTTGAGGACTGAAATTTTACAACAGCTACCCGTGGATGAACTTCGTGCGATCCAGTGTTATGTTAATCCCTGAAATTTTATACTTGCATTTATTTTGCGTGGTATTTATTTTACTGGACCCCTCCAGCCTTATACACCTCAATCAGATCTTTCCTTGGATGTCTAGTTGCCCAAATTTGCAGTCCACACTATCGAACCCTCGTGGGTAGCACTTTTGTAGAATTGCCATCCTCCGCACATCGGGTGGAAAAGATTTGAGTTCGAGTCCCGTCGATGGCGTGATTACTTTTTATGGGCCTTTTTCACAACGCCGTAAAATATTATGTGAAATGAGGACATGCTAAAAATACACTGCCCTACCATTAATGTCCGGACGCCCCTCCATGGATGGGAAAACAAGTCCTATGCATGGAACACGTCACAGAACTTGCTATAAATATGAACACTGGGCTTCGAACAGACGATTGCAAAATTGGGCATGCAAGATGGCACGTTTAACAGAATTACCTCAAAAGTTCAACAGAACTGATCACCTCAACAAATGCTAGACGCCGATTAACATGGTGTGAGGAGCGCGAATCCTGGATTGAAGAGCAGTGGAAAACAGTCCTATGGAGAGACAAGTCGAGGTTCGCATTCTAGTAGTCTGATGACCGTTCCTGGGTGTGGCGAATGCCAGGGGAACAGTTCCTTCCTGATCCAGGACATCCTGGATAATTATGCAATTCCAACATTATGGCAGTGCTTCGGGGAAGCCGATACCTGTATCAGCAAGACAACGCGTCATGCTATATTGCTCGATTCGTAACAGAGTGGTTTGAGGACATGGGTGTGGAAAAGTTGGATTAGCCAGCCCAGAGTACTGATCTGAACCATATCAAGCATCTTTGGGATGTATTGGATCGTTTGGTACGTGCACATCTAGATCGTCCGAAGAACAAGGCTGAACTGGTGGCTACGTTAAAGGCTGAGTGGTGGAACATATTACCTGACATTTATATAAAGCTGGTTGAGAGTATGCCGCGAAGATTGAAGGCCGTCGTAAAAGCAAAAGATTTCAGCACAAAATATTAAATGACACAAACACAATAAGAGCGCTTTTTTTTTTTTTTTTTTTTTTGTCTAAAGGCAGGTGTCCGGATATTAATGGCAGGGCAGTGTATATTAAAAACATAAAGAAACGACTTCTCTTCTTACTAGGATATTACTAAACGTTGTGATAGCCTTTTATGTCTCCGATTACTATAGAAAAAAAAAAAATAAATAACTTTACTTTCCTCCTAGATCTTAATTGAAATATAACAAGTATTTCATTTTCTGCTCTGTATCAAACAGCAATAGTGAAGTGATTTATGTATTTAGTAAACTGATAACAAAAAACGAGCTCCTCAAAAATACGACTTCATATGCCCGAACCGATTAATAGGTTCTTCTCAGGACACTAATATGCAAATTAAACGTCATGGCATAAAATAAATCTGTCAAATTAAACACTATTAAAGGAATTGTTACAAACTGCTCAAGCAGTGGCCACGACCATCTTGACCCAGTTATATTTGAAGAGAAATATGCTAAATGATTGCAATTAGATTTGTTTTCAATTTAAAAATCATAAAAGTTCTTTCCTATCCATGGAGCATATTCTGTCATTAATATTCTCAGTTAGCCAGGTTTTAATTAAAAATAATACGTCGTAATTATATACAATTTTAACTTTAACAGTCAACTCTATATACCACGTACCATTCTGGTAATGGAAACGTAAGGATTTTTTTTTCATTAACTATTTCATTCCTATCTATTTGCGTCAATTATCACAATCCACCCCTTCTATGGTAAAATGCAAAATAAGAATTCCTCGGGCCAATTATACGCATCACAGACCATATGGGCATTATGCTCATTGACTAATGTTAAAATACTCAGAACTATTAGGAAACCTGTCATTAATTACCTCGGCCTCCAAATTAACATTAAACAGGCTATTAAAGTAATCTGTAGTGGCATACCTATCCAGTACTAATCTAGACACAAGGCGTATTTATTATGCTTACAGCAAAACGCAAATTATGAGGCTGTGCTGAGCCAATCATTCATCTTATTTTTTTCATTTTACTTTTCTTTTCACTTTGCTCACCTTCCTCGAGACTTGTAATAAAATATTTCAATGAGTATATGCGATTGTCAGAAGATGGGAATACTTAATTCTTTAATAATAAGTTAAGAAATTAAAGCACCTTTTTGGTGAGTTAGCATATATGCATAATGTGTCTATTGTGTTCAACGCGTTCGTCTGTATGTCCGTCCCCATGTAACAACTCAACTTACAACGGATGGATTTTTCATAAAATGTCATACGTTGACCTTAAATTCCTAAAATTATTATTTTTGTCCGTCCGACCGTCAGCATGTAATAACTTGACTCTCAGTGGATGGATTTTAATTAAATTTTATATTTAGCTCTTTTAGAACGATTTGTCAACCTTTCTCAAAAGTCATTAAAATCTGACCAATAGAATCCAGCAATTTTTATTTATTTTTTGTACAATATCACATTGGTTATCTATATACTGTAGCAGTCAGTCTTTCTCCATGAGATGAAAACCCCAATAACTTCAAATTCAAGCGAAGAGTTGGCTTTATTTTCCTGTTCTACGATTAAGTTTAATTAATTTAGAATTGTTGATGGATTGATTTTTTAGAACAAGAGAGTTATCTGTTTGCATTCCTTATAAGTACTTAAATCCATGCTGGCTGAGACAAATCGTCTGGACACGGCACAGTTTTAATTTGATGAGTAAATAAATGAGACGTTCTGGTTACTCCATGGCAGCTTCTTAACGTAACCACGTGGAGGTGCAGGTTTACACAAGGCTTATTAAAGAACAACAACATTAAATTTAATATACATTCAAAAGACAACCAAGAAGACACTGAACGTAATTTAACACAAATTCTTGCAAGCGAAGAGTCAAAACCCTAGAGAAGAATACGCGTCCATTAGGATTTGTTTGGAATGAGCTTTGTCCGTACAGTCTCTCTGCATCAATTTTAGTGCATTAAATAGTATTATTGGAGACCATCCAGTCCAGGTATGTCAGGCTTCTCAATCAGAGAGGTTCATTTCTGTTGTTTCTTTCTCCCATTACGAGGCATGGTTACAACGGCTGAGATGTTTGGTAAAGAGATCTTTCCTGTAAGTAGATGCCCAATGACACCTAGGTTCCTGGTCATGACTTGCTTTTTTGGGACAGTGCGCGAGATGGTTGAAGGGCCTTCTTCCGACTCTGCTTTTCCATCGATGAGTTCGGTGTTCAGTGCTGAGATGTTCCTTCAAGTGTGTGTCAGGTGCAGAGAACAAAATAGCCGATGAATAGAGCGGAATTGGCATGAGACACTTGTATAGTGCACGATCGTATTTGGTCGTGACATCTCACCAATTCCTGCGTACGGCTTTGCTGGGAGTAAAGAACTGAGAAATCAAGTCCTCATCACAAAGAAGCACTGGATCCAGATAGTGTCTGACGGATTTTATCCTGAGCCCCTGCTCAACTGTGGCACTTTATTCAGTAATTTCCTTTTTTGCAATCGATAATTGGGCTGATTTAAGGGGATTAAGCGTATGGTTTCATGGTAATTTTCTCACTGCTTGATTTTCTTAGCACTCAGTAGGATCATTTCTATTAGTTGCTTCTGGTCCTCTTTGTATGAAAAACCTCAGATCATTAGAACAGCAAAGTTATCCAAAATATTCAACAGAACTATACGTAACATAGAATGCGCACACACCTTATTGCAGTACTTTATTTGTGCAATGAAAATTACAACATTGCCGGGTGTACCTGAACCCCAACGATGTTTAGACATGCTCTGGCATTCGCGGTGCCCTCTAGTGGCGTTAGGGACCAAGGATATACCACGAAAACCATTACGCCTCCTTCATTAACCTGATTTGCGGTACGCAACAGGATAGTTGCAATGATCTTGTAGTTTCTTCCATCGGTGCTGAAAGGAGTAAATTTGGACTCAATGGTACAAATCACCGTTCTCCCGAAACCGGGTGGGAAAGACTTGAGTTCGAATCCCGTCGATGATGTAACGAATCTTTGAGTCTTTTTCACATGAGTTAGTTGGTCTCAGGAGAGAGTAGGGTGGTTTTTTCACCAGGAAACTCGTGTTTTTCGTCCAGCAAACAACAAATCGATCACAGAACACACTCAATTTATAGACATTATATACGGCGCATTATGGCCAAGTTGCTGATGCTCCTAATGCCCTATTGTTCCGTGTATATTTCCTGTAAATTACTTGCATTCTGAGGTCGATTTTCTGTTTGCTGGACGAAAAACCCGAGTTTCTCGGAGGGGGGGGGGAACTATGATACCCTCTCCTGAGACCCACTAACTCAGCAAGTTGTGAAAGAGGCCCATAAATTCCTCACATAATTGTAATTTAAGTCTTGTGTAATCGTTCGATTTTCATACCTTACTATTTTACTAAAAATATAAAAGTGTCATGTAATTTGATAATTTAAATTTTAATATCGAGTGTAGGATCACGAAATGGAGGCATTCATATGCTTCAATGTCCAAATAGGCCAAAGTGCGCGTAGCTTATGCAAATATTTGCGTATAATTCGGTCGATTCGCCATATTTACATGTACGTGCATCAATGCTTTAAGATGTATATCTCAAAGCAGCGATGTGTTTCATGTGTGCATAAAGTACAGCAATTATTGATCTTTCACTTGTTTGTTTTTCTTAAATACGTGAATTTTAAGAAAAAAAAATCCACTTATATAGTGGATTTTTCCCCTTCCTTTCTGTGTACAAGTTCATTAACCATAGTTATTTGATATACTCCATGATGAGCCTTAAATAGATCCACATTCTCAAACATATTGATAAATCTCACCTCTGGGTGGTACCTGAGAAGTTATGCTATTGTGGCAGGTGGCAATACCAATTAAAAATAGGATATAAAAAGGCGTGTACGCGCGCACTCACATATAGAAGTAGATGGAACAGAGTGGAAGGTTGTAGATCTTCTGGAACTTACCAAGGAAGGCTTTAATTCTGCAAATTGCAGCGTATGGAGACTAGATACCTGCGAGGTGATCTGATTCAGGTGTTTAAGCTTTGAATGGATTGAGCTAGCTCAATCCATTCAAAGAATTTTTTGAACGCCAATCTCAGATGGAAATAACGGTTTTTTCTCCTGCATTTCTCAAATGTTTTTTTTTTAATTTCGCAAAAAAAGGGTATCGCAATTAGAAAAATCCCTATTTACAGAGAGTGCACATCCCTTTCAACGGTTCATCATAGGAGTGGCAACCAACTTTGCTAGTAACACGCACGCATGGACGCACGCGTGCTCATCTCCTGTTAGCGATTTTCCAAATTGGGTTCAGCCAACTTGAAAGGGATTTGGGTTATGAATTGCGAATAGTGTGTTGTTCGCAATTTTTACATGTTATTGAGGGTGACTGCTTGAAAGGGAACTCTCCGACATAAATATTCTTCCCGCACTATGCCTACCATCACACTCGAATTGCAGTGTAGGTGGTTCTGGTACAGATTATAGTCAATTTTCCAAACTCGATAAAATTTAGTCCAAATGTAATCCCAGACCAGCGCTTTCATTGTTACCAGTTGGTTGAATGTTCTCAACTTGTAATATTTTTATTTCCAGCCTTATACGGATCTTAGTTTCGTTCGTAAAGTGTTTTAAGAACGAGGTCTAAATCATATTAGTGGGTTTCCTGTCCACTCATGGATGCAAACATTACCGGACATTTGACACAAAGTCTACGTTTAATGACTCTCCTGTCCTAAATAAACAGGAAGGCTGACAGGATCTTTCGCTACCTATAACTTCGTGGTCTAAATTGTAAAGACAGGTATAAAGAAAAACTTCGTTTTCTTTTATTTCCCAGCTGATGTCCCAAACTAGTTTTCTCGTTTGTGATCATCATGATTGTGTATTTTTCAAGCCATTTCATCAGAAAAGCAATATTTCCAGTTATTGATGTGCGTGAGAGCTCATCACAATCGTCAATCTAGAGAGCACACGAGTTAACTGGACAAAACAAAAGTAAAATATTATTGATCTGTAGATGGGCATTCTTCTCTTCTAATCCTTTAATACAAAAAGAATTCTTCAAATAATATATTCATCTTCAGAATAATGTGATGGGTTGATCTTGAAGCAAAGTTGTCAACACCAGACTTGTATACTTACTGTGTTCCTTTTAAGCACGTGATCCGTAAATCAAAGGTCGATAAACTTCATGCACGGTCAAAATAACCAAGACCACTGCGCACGTTCCCCGTTGATCTTTTATAACCTAACATCAGCTCAAGTGAGGAGTTGATTGCTTGAATAATTACAAGAAGATTTCAAAGAACCAGTTAGACTGACGACCGGTTTCCCTATCTTAGAATTCATTTCAAGTATAACGCAAGTGCAGAAGTCAAACTATGACCCCTAAGTTCTCTCTCTCTCTCTCTCTCTCTCTCTCTCTCTCTCATTCATTTATTGAGGTTAGAATCCACAAGAAGTCAAAAGAGAAAAAGTGTGATTATTTAATAAACCGCACGTGTTCTTTATTATCACAGTACCTATAGTTTAGAAAATTAGTAAGTTAACACTTTCTGTTATGAACAACAAAAATAAATAAATAATTTTTCCATACTATATTTAGACCTCAATATAACTTTTGATACCTCACATGAACCCCCATTTTGTATAGTATAAATTAAAACAAAGTGTCATTGGTGGACAAGATAAAATAATGGATAAAAGGTTGGTTAAATGTTAGACAACAAAGGGTGATTATAAATGGCTCTTGCCCTGAGTGGACCGGGAATTTGAGTGTAATCACTCAAACTCCCTGTCCACTCAGTGATTCCTTATTGTTAATGGTATTGATGAGGTCCTAATAAGTTTCTGGTGTCACAAAGGTTGGAGAAGAGTTAACGATCGCATCCAAGGTAAAGGTAAACTGCAGCCATTACAATCCACTGCAGGATGGACACCTCAACGATTCATGTTGAGGGAAATGGACCATAATCTGCCACGCTGGTCCAGTGCAGGTTGGCAGACCGACCGTATTTAGTAGTCAGGGGCTTGAACCCCGGCCTACTCAAAGAGTGTGCTACTGAACTCTCGCTCCTGACCACTCGGCTACGGAAGCTAGCATATCCAAGGTAGGCTGCTTCAACAAGGGGTAGTTATGTTTTTCTCATGAAGTATTTTAACTTAAAGTATTTTAACTGCCATTTCCACTTTCAGGACATTTTTATAAAAATGGGCGAAACTGGCCAACTATCTGAGAATTGGTTAACTTCAGTCCTTCACCCTGCAGAAACAGCTCTAAAGCGCTGAGTGGCCATTATCAACTTTAAAGTCCAAGGAGTCTGCAGAATCAAATTGAGCCTGCATTTTCACCACAAAGCCATAAAGTTTCTACAGCGCTCCAAACAGGACACGAAATTTGTTAGAAGGTCACGAGACTGTCTACTCTATTCATGAACAAGATCAGAGACTGATTATGGATTATTCAGAGACTTTCTAGGTCTCGCGATTCGCACAGCTCAATATTGTTATTGTAAGGTTTAAGGCCATATTGTAAATTATGATGTAATGCCTGTAAATTTCATGGTTTGCTTGCTGGAAGAAAAACCCGTGTTTCCGAGAGTAAAAACCACACTACCCACTGAGACCGACTAACTCTACCACTTTGTGCAAAATACCCATAAAAATCCTTCGCCTCATTGACAAAATTCGAACTCAGATGTTTTCAACCCGGCGGGCGGGGGGGGGGGGGAGGACGGCGATTGTACAACTGTGCTACCCAGAAGACATTTTGTGGTATATCGTACTACTTTTAAGATAATATGCTATGACCAAAGGAATAATTGGAAAACATACCTAGTTGGAACCGGGTTACTTTTTTTTAAGGCTGATGCTAAATAAGCGTGATTTTCTCACATTGATTGTCTTTACTTTACTAATAATTTATGTTCTAGTGTATGCGATAAGTTGTGCATATTTCGTACAGATCAGTCTATGGTCACCTGTTGAAATGTTATTAAGGAAATTGCTTTTGATCCTTATATTGATTTAATCTCCTTTAATAAAATAACCACTAATTTTAGGCAATTTTTTATTCTAAAAAGAATAAAATAAATTCATGGACCGCCATGTTTCAAAGATCATATGAGGAGAATGAGAAAAATTATCCATACACGGGCCACCTACAGAGGGAACCCAAGGATAAATTTTTATTTCATATGATTTGCTATTATTTAAAAATGATACAATGACTGTAGGATGTGCTTTCTAAAGAAACCGTTTGCATGTTCCTACATTCAAAAAATAACGTTGGAACAGGACCTTGGGCTGGCAGTTGTCACGGATCCCACCAAAGTGCACACTCCTGAAAGTTTTTACCAAGCTTGGGAAAACGCCATGATTTGTGGTTGTGTGAAAGGGAGTGATTATTGGCTCCAAAAGGATAGGTGCCTCTCTCATACACCACCAAATACGGAGGATGCGGAAAGGTCAGGGAATGACCACCGCATATCCCGGAGCAATATGGCCTTAGTTGCTAATGCTCCTAAAAACCAAAAATAACAATATAACAAGCCTCTCTCATTCTCGGATTTAATTATAGGCCCACTGTCCCAAAAATGTTCCACTCTCTCAAAACTTGCATAGAACACTCGAGAGGCTGCAGTAGTTCGTCTAAGTGCAGAAACATCAGACAGCTGTGAACTATCTGAAAATTATTGGAATGAATCCATGTGACCATCTCTGATTATAAACTGAAAATTTATTTTAATTTTTTTGCACCCGATATTCTTTTTGGTGATGGCATTTTTTAACTGGACAGTGCAACCATGCCATCAGACATGTGCATAAGTGATCAGCAGGACATTCGTAAGATTTTACCCGCTTTCTCCTTTAGCCCGATAACTATCGAGATTCAGTCCTCTCACTCTCTTATGTAGAATGAGGGGCGAATCTACTAAACGACGTTTGGATTCACTACTGGACACTGGAGCAATTGTATCAATGCTCTGAAGTCGGCATATCTCAGAATGTGCAATTTCGTGTCATCCATGCCAAAAGTATTAGCCATTATTCGCTCCCGCTGGGCCTTAATAGGTCACCTTGGTAGCACTCAGTGTATAATAATAACTACACTTAAATATGATAATTATGAATACATTTATTTACGATTCTGACGTTTTCCTGTGGGTTAGATAAGGTGTGGGTGTTAAGTGGAAGAGGAACTGCGGCTATGAGGCTTCAGTATATTGTGTCTGTAACTGTATATATTCTTTGGTTAGTTTGCGAGACTGGTTCCTGTGGGAGACCAATTTGATGGTATGCCTAACTTCAGCTCACCAGTTTATGCTCACACATTGGAAGCATGATAATAAGTTAAGGTGTTTTTAACGGAACACTTTCAGACTACATAAGTTATATCGCATTCCAACTCGTGTATCCTGAGTGTACGCTTTGTCTTAGGGAAGATGGAGCAGATTGCACATTTCCATTCAGACCACGGCTGGAATTCACTGCTGTGTCTGTGAGTCACCGCATGAAACGTTCGCTTATGGATCTCTGAGCATGTTGCTAATTTTCATCCAAGTCGGTGCGCCTTTCTTCGGTCATTGATACAGTAACCTATTAACAAAGGTCAGTATAAAGGTCACTCCCTCGTTCTTACTCATGTTCTGTAAGTTGTCCATGTATATACTGCAAAAAAGCAAGCGTGACTCCTTTGGTTCAAATTTAGCTACTCACGACCTGAACCAAGTTAGCGAAGTTGGTGAATTGATGTGGACGATGCGTCTGAAGGTGCCCATTATACATTACCCTCAGGGAATTTAAGTGGAAATGCCAGCAGTGTCTACTTTCATCTCTTACACTGAAATACAATGCTTTTTCAGCACATCACATTCAGAACTGTCAATTCTCTGTATGAAGAAATCCATAATTTCTGAAACACGAAAAAATTCCAACCAGCCGAATTTCAACTTCCCAGAGCACTGCTTCATACAAACCTAATACATTTAGCAATTCTTGGCCCAGGTAGGATCATTTTGTTCGTTGTATAGAGAATCTACATTATTGATGTTCTTATTCACGAATGTATGTACGATCTCTTACCCCATATATCTCAAAAGATCTCTCTCTCTGTATGACGTGCACCTTACAGAATATTGAGGAATCGTTAAGATTAGTACGTGTAATTTGGCAACAGTCCTTTGAGTTATAAAGGAAATATCAACCACCACCGATCTCACTTAGCATAGTGCCCTCGTGAGTAGCACAGTTGGTATAACTACCGTCCTCCCCATACTGGGTGGAAAACATCTGAGTTCGAATCCCATCAATGACGCGAGGAATTTTTATGGGTCTTTTTCACAATGTGGCTGAATTATTCGTCTCAGATAAAGATAACATGATCATTCCTCCCGGTAACTAGACTTTTTCGTCCAGAAAACAGAAAATCGACCACAGAACACACGCAATTTACAGAAGTTATATAATGCGCAGTACGGCCTTAGTTGTTGATGGGCCTAAAACCTTACAACTTTACCATAGTGTTAACTATTTAAGAAGACATGAAGCAACTGGATGTAGCTTTCTTAAACAGCGGTCATTTTCATTGTTTCAACTTTTCTGAACTAATATCAGCTTTTTAAACCTATTCAACATAAAAGAGTCTTCAAATCAACTCCTTTGCCCAAAACAGACAGCTTTCTTTTGATAAACACATGCTTCTCAGTTTTGAAGTATGAGTTGAGATTCTGTCATGAAGTGGATTTTCGATACGTCATCTTCATCTGGAGAGAAGACGATGCTCCTGTTCCTCTAAAATCAGGGAAGGGATCAGTATCACCATAGTGGTCTGTAACGGTCACATTGAACTGCCACATCGAATTCCATATCTTTCAGGGAAGAATCATCACTACTCGGAGATACAGGAGCGAGATCCTTGCGCCCCTATGTGAGATTTTTCAGAGATTGCATAGGTCCTGGATTCATTTTTTTGGATAATAATGCAAGGTTCAGATGATCAATAAATCCCTTCAACACGAGGGCTTTGATATTCCAGATTTTTGGTTATAACTCAACTTTTTGGCACTAGTGTAACATCAGACAAAGCGCACGAAACATTTAATTGCCAAGAAAACGATATACATTGGATTGATAGGTGGCTCACAGAATAGTTCGTTACACAAAAACCATCACCTGATCTGCACGACGCTTCAACCTTTAAGTTCCTTAAATTTCGTACTTCGGAGTAAGGAATTTCACGGTTTAATTGCAAGGAAGGATCAGTACCGTTTGTGGAATTAGCAACTAGACGCACCTGATATAATTGCACTTTTATTACAGAGGACAGAAGCAATATAAAACACGGCACAAAATTAAAGGAGTATGATCTAGCTGCAGTCCCAAAATGACCCAATTGCATAGCTTCTATAATGGCAGATGATGCGAGGTCGGACGGACAGGAACTTTATCCTACCTCATCAACAGAATCTAATCAGTTAGGATAAAGTTCCTGTCCGTCCGACCTCGCATCATCTGCCATTATAGAAGCTATGCAATTGGGTCTAAGAAGTTCGGCTTTCTACCACCAGGTGTGCCCATGGAAAAACATAATCTGCCTCCCGTTCTTCTATAGGGTAGTTCACTCTTGAATTGATTCATATCTTTTATGTCCAAAATACAGTTCCATGTATCTCATTTTTCTACTCGCTAGCTTTTTAACGTTCCTTTCTGTGCTATCCACTTCTTTTCTACCATGCCATCTACAATTCTACGCGTTCTGTCATTTTCTCAGCTTTATCAAAGAAACCTCAGAAAAAGATTGACTATATTTACATTGCATTAAAATGATTGCAACTTAAATAATATATTCATTTTAATGTAAGACTTTCCTGTAATGTATATTATGCATATAATGAATTGCTATGTAGAATATTACACTTTGCGCACAAAGCGTAATATTCTATTCATACATGGTGACGTGTATCCAGATGGCACGGCATTCTTTCAACAAGACAACGCTCTGTGTCACAAGGTCCGCATTGTGCAGGAATGATTCTAGGATCATGTCCACTATTTCGTGTATCCCCTGGCCGCCAAATTCCCCCCAAAATCAATCCCATTGAGCATCTGTGCCATGTGGGGGAACGCTGCATTCGACAGTCCACGTCAATGGCTCGCTCCGTTGCCCAATTCCAGGATATCTTTCGCCCAGCTGGTTCAAGATACCTGAGGACACTTTCCGCACTCTCGTGGAGGTTCGATGCCACATCGGGTGCAAGCGGTTATCACGGCGAAAGGTGGCTCAACACTCTATTAGGTAGATGGTCATAATGTTTTGGCTCATTTTCCATTTTCTCTTTTGCTGTACGCATAATCCGAGTTTCCGGAATGAAAAACCATGTAACCCTCCGACTAAGTCGGCTATGTTATGAGAAAGGCGCATAAAAATTTCTCGCTTCACGGATGAGATTCGAACCCAAGTGTTTTCGACACGGTGTGCGGAGGTCGATGATTATATCCATTACACGTAAACTACATTTCGTGTAATTTACGTGTTACAGATTGTGTTGCCATTGGTAAAGTATCTACATTAAATTAAGAGTTTCAAAAACACCAAATGCGCGCATATATCATTTGTAACAACCAGTGTAATCCTGGAGCGCAAATAGTGGTACGGAAGGAATTAAAAGGACATTGATGTGTGACCATAAACTTGTTCAGTTGGACAAATAATGTGCCCAACCAATTGTCTGTGCCTCGTTTTAAAATCCAGCCTAGATCGGTATCTTCTCAGATGTCACGCACGCCGCAGTAACTCAATAATTGTTCAGGATAATGCACGCAAACCAACTTAAAATATCCACCACGATCGGTCCAATAAAAGCCATCAGTAGGTCACAGTTTCTTTTGTTTTTCTGCCTCCCTCGTATTCATTCCTCTTTCTTCCTCTTACTTTCATCGAATTTGCTTTCGCTTGTCTTCCGATCGCCATCTGGCGATGCCAAGAAATCGGTTGGTTTGCCCGGATGTTGTGCCAAACTTCGCATTCTGTGCGTGACACGGCCTTGCTGCCTATTAGTACGATTCTTTCACGCACCACTCGAAGGTGTACTTCTCTAAACAAGAACTCGTGCACAGTCCGAAACCAGGTTGATGTCACACTTTACAGGGCGTTGTTTTATCGCGGTGGGAGTGGCCAGCATGTTGTCGCTCGAAAGGAGCCCCCCCTGCCACTTTCGATCAGTGACCCGGGTCGTGGACTCGCCTTACGGCTACAGGAAGAGAGAAAGAACCCCCCTCTGCAGTATCCCGGGGCTCTACTCGCTTCCCGACAATGAGGAAAGTCCGCAGGTGTACTGGGGGTTTCCTTGTTTGGGTTTAACCAATAGGAACATCACGAAAGATTTGTACAGTTATATCAGAAAGACTGCCCGTTATGGATTTACAAGAGGCGCACAAAGGAAAGGGAAAGTTTTTAAGAAACACAGGAAATGCCTCTTGAGAGCAAAAGGAAATCCCACGCAGTCAGTGGATAAATATTCGTAATAGGTGTTTATCCACGAATTGAAATCGTTTTTTTTTCTGCAGTTTTTTTTTTCGGAATAAATTGTGCGTTGGGATTGCGCAAGAGGGAAGTGGAGATAAATGATTGTGAGCACTATTTTTGGTCCACACACACACATCAAGGCTAATTGATGTGTGTCTTGACGAAACCCACTTAGTAGCGCTTAGACGTTGTAAGGTCGGATGGAAAGAAGTTTAAAAGAAAGAAAGAAAGAACTAATGTCAATACCTTGAAATAATCGTACTTGGTAATAAATCTCCAGTTTAACAATCACTGGGAAAACACTTGGATTAAGATTAAAATTGCGCTTCAGATATGGCTTTACCACACTAAATATTCATTCTCATGTACGATCATTTATAAATGAGCAAATATAAATATATTTGTGGCTGCCTAAGAATAATTTTGGTGCTGTGGCATGCTAATACTTTTGGTTAAAGACTGTAAATTCCTTTTATAAATTATTGCAGACGCATCGAAAATTTGTTGAGCCCACTGTTTAAATGGGAAGTTGAAACTGGTCGGGGCTCTATAGTTCTGTCGATGGGTGGAGGGATTTCTAATGGTTTGTCCATCGACCTATAGTTAGCTGACGGCGAACGGAGGAAGTAGGTTTTGTCTAGTTTTCGCCCCATACAACCCTTGAAAACGTCCCATACATCGGCCCTTGAAAATACTCACACTTAAGGAGACAAAATAGGTAAAAAACCTTATTTTCTTCTTTTAGTCGCTGATGCCCTTGCGTTGCATCCACTGCACTCAAATATTGGCCCTGGGTTCAGTAATAAACGCGTTTGAGTTGACTGTCTTTCGAGCCCACGTGATCTCTAAATATGGTAATATTCAAGTATTACTCTATTAAAGTCCAAAGTTTCATGATGTCTTCTCATTTCATCGTTTTTCTATGGTACACTATCATACCAAATTTTGATCCTCTCCATCGAAAGTTGCACCACGTTTTCTACGTGTTCTGTTAATTTTGCCGAGTAGTGTATATATAATTGAAACAAGCATTGAACGAGCAGTTCAAGAAATAGAGCAAAGGCATATAAATGTAGAACGAAGTAAATTTAAACTTAGCAGAACTGATTAATGTCATCGAATAAACGATTAAACATTACATCAGACTGTGACGTTAGAGAATATAAAATGTGGAGAATTATAGATATAATTCTCCATATTTAAGCTTTTTGTGCCTTAAGCTATAAAGAGAAGAGAAGCCTCAAACAATTATAATAATAAAATATAAATTTTTTCTAAAATAATTATTATAATAGGATACATTGAATGGCCGATATCAAGTGATAGCATCATTTAATACATGCAAATGACAATCAGTTAAGGCTGTCTGTTTTTGTTTGCTACTCGCCAGTAATAATAGGACAGAGTAATATGCTAAAAGGTCTGAGTAAGCATATGTAATAATAGTAATAATCTATCAAAATTTAGGAACCTACTGGCAGAATCACAGCTAGCTCAGAAGATAGCAGACTGAGCAAATATATACACAAATTATATTCAGCTCCATTTACTCACAGAGAGAGAGAGAGAGAGAGAGAGAGAGAGAGAGAGAGAGAGAGAGAGAGAGAGAGAGAGAGAGAGAGAGAGAGAGAGAGAGAGAGAATCATCACCACCACCTGTACCATTTATATTCTTCAAATCCTTCATATGCAATCTTTCAAATATTGTGTATTCGTATCGAATTAGAGAACTTCAAATATTTCCTGGAGTAATGTAGGCCTCAGCTCAGTATATGGATATTTCGATATATTTAATTCCATTTCGGTATAAACATGGAATTAAAAAAAAAAGTTTTCATAAACATGGAACAACATTATAACCCTAAATATGGTAATACATGAATATTACCGTATTAAGCGATCACTTGGGCTCGAACGACGGTAAACTCAAACGCATGTATTACTGCACCCAGGACCAATGTGCAGTGGATACAACGTGTTGGGGGCGGAAGAGGCCTAGGCTAAAATGGTCCTAAATTTCAACAAAAGAAGTCCACTCTATCCAGGAAATGAGACTTGGCAGGTTGGTTGGTGGTTGTAAGGTGCATCAGGTGTAAGGGACATTTATAAGGTTTTTATAAGAATTATCAAAATGGTCACATTACAGAAATCGATACAAGATGATCGAAAATATGGTCAAATGACATCAAGTACGGCTTATGATCCCCTTCAGCGGCTAAATAGGCCTGACAGAGGTGACCCATGCTCGATATAAGGGTATCTATAAGATTCTGCGGCAACAAATCCCATTCTTCCATTAGCGCAGACTTTAGCTCATCAAGTGACCGTGGCTGTCGGCGTGAAATGCGATGCCCAATGGCATCCGATACATGCTCGATCGGATTTAAGTATATACGGTGATCATGCTGCCCACGGCAGTCTTTGAATATCTTCAGTTCCAAGATATTCCTCCACCAATTGAGCTCTATGTGCAGTGGCGTTGTCTCTGGGCCGACGCACCCCTAAAGGATCTGTTCCTGGTATCTCTGAGCAGTTACGATCAAAAGCGTCAAGAGGGGTGCGGCCGTCGATCATTATTCGGCCCCACACGAGAACGCCGCCTTCACAGTAAATGTTAGTTTCTTGAAGTTGGAGGGATGGTGCCACATTCCTTTGTCTCCAGATGAAATAACATCTATAATCTGTTTGTATGCTAAATCGGAACTCCTCATAGAACAGAACCCCATTTGTCTCGGTTCCAAGTCACATGTTCATGGCACCAGTTTCGACGAGCTCTGGTCACATGTTAATGGGATACAAACTACTGGCTTCGTTGCATAGTGCACTTGAATTCGGCCTTCTGAACACAGTCCGGTTGAAAATGTTTTCACCTGTGGCCGCAACAACCTCAAGAGACAGTTGATGACAGGACATCGTAGAGTTCCGCCTTGCTGTTAGAGCCAGATAGCGTCTGTTCTGGACGAAATAGCCCTCGAGCGACCTTGGTCAGCTCTAGTAATGATTCCTGTCTCCTGAAACTGCTTCCAAAGTGCTGAGAGACGACACTGCTTAACACATTAAGCCAACGTGCCACCTCCGTTTGCGACTGCCCAGCTTCAAGTCATCCAACGGCATGCTATCTCAATGAATTATCTAAACGATGACTTCCCATCCTCAGTACTGGGGATGTCCCACTGAGCGCTCCAAAAAACGGTAATAAAGTGATGTGGTCGCAACCCTGTTTTTATAGGCATTATTAATTTGTATAATGTGCGCATCTGTAAGGTGGGAACTCGATTTCTATTGGCTACTCTGAATTTGCATGCCAGGATGCCTATTATATCAAATACTTGCCTTCGGTGACACTGTTCCCAATAAAATTTTCATGAAAAACAGTTCTGTGAATTTCGTTGAGCAGTGTGTGTGTAGTATTCCTGCACTTAGCGCAGAAAATACAGAATATGGAAATTGAAAATGTTAAAAAGCACAAAAAAAATTATGCGACGTTTTTCAAATGTTGCCACCTGTTATATATACATTATGTATTTATACTGTCCATTCCAAAAAGAACCACAAGCACGATTCACAATTTTTAGGCATCCTCTCTGCATTTTCTTAAAAAAAAAAGTTTCTTTCGGTGATCAATCCTTCTTTATTCTTGAGATTTATTTCTATAGAAATAAATCTTGCCAAAAGATGTCAGAAACAGAATCTGATAATATTGACTTACTATTTCATTTAGAAAAATGAAACTAAATTTGTGGTTTGACGATCCTTAACTTAATAATAATACAATATTTATTAATCCACATCAAAAACTCATTAAAAATTCATTAACTCATTAATAATAATAATGATGCACTTCCCGGAAGCAACCATGGCGAAATGGAGGACCACCATCAAGGTCGAGCACATCACGACCAGACCCATCAAAAGAAGAATCTTCCAGGAAGATGCTCTGAGTCCACTATGGTTCTGTCTAGCACTCAACCGACTGTCCACCATGCTCAATAACAGTAAGTACGGATATACTCTAAAAGAAGGGAGAAAGAACCTGTACACCCTCTTTCACCTGATGTACGTAGATGTCACCAAACTATAAGTCGCAAGCGAGAATAAACTCCGCGGCTACTCCATTTCACGGAAGAGTTCAGCACTGAAATCAAGATGCAGTTTGGCCTAGACAAATGCATGATACATGGATTACATCAAGGACTTCCAGTTGGAAGAAACTACCAGCTAAAGATCGATGAAGAGATTGAAGCCATGACAGGGGGAGAGACATAAATATCTGAAGATGATGTAAGACAACCAGTTAGAAAAGAAGGAGATCAAGGTCCGCCTGACTGAGAAATACTATCAGAGACAGAAGCCTGCTGAAATCAAAGCTGAATGGTGGGAACATGGTCACAGCCATAAACACTTATTCAGTCCCAGTACTAACATATTCATTCAGGATCGTAGATTGGACCAACATTGAACTGGAGGTCATTATGAGTTCGACCAAAGTCATTAAATATATGTTTCCAGGACATTCGTACTGAATTTCTGCGTTAAATTACTGTTAAATTAGCCCTCCTGTGAAGCACAGTTGATATAATCGCCTATAAAAATACAGAAGACGTTAATTATATCAAATTAAATGGCTGAGTTAGTCTGCCTCAGGAGAGGGTAGCATGATGTTTTCTTCTGGAAACTCGGATTTTTCGTCCAGCAAACAGCAAATCGACTACAGAACAAACGCAATTTACAGACCCTACAACATTCGACCAGAAAAATTATTCCATAATTTTCATCTAAAGTTCTCGTATTTCTGATGACCAAGAATGATATTTTATTGCTGAGGGATGGATTCGATTGTAATTCATGTTTTGGCTATAGGCTGCCAGCCACTATGTTGGGCCATCCCAAGAGTCCAAGAACGGCTTTGATTTTGACAAGTGAGCTCAGAGGACCAGATTTCAGAGGTGTTTTTGGGAATGAAAAGGACTGATTTCGATATATACTATTTAGTTAGAACAGGGCTTTGAATTCCTATTAATCCTTGCCTCTTGGCCCATATTGCCGAGAATCCTTTTTTCATATTTAGGGCGTAGTGCCATCCCACTGTAATCCCAAGTCTAAGTGAGATCGTATCCTTTGAACCTTCGATTCAAAAGTGAGATAGAAATAAAATTCTTTCTTTTTTGTTTGCAATTGTAAATTTTAGCTTTTTTTTTTTTTTTTTTTCCTGCATTTGGATGAAGGACAATAAAGTTTAGATAATTTGACAGGTCTTGAATTTTAATATTCACTTGAATGACAATTTCTTCTTGTCTCTGGGCTTTATACTTGACAAAGATCTTTCGTGTACCATACTGATACTACCACCGCATTAAAAAAAAAAGTCCAGAAATTAATAAATATCAGGACCTACATTATCTTGCCCAGTAATTCAATCCAACGGAAAAGGGAGGCTCAGAAGGATTGGCAGTTTCTCCTAAATAGGTTAAACGACCATGTTCTAGGAGATGGGAACCTTATCCTATTAGAAACGCCATCCTTGTTTTTAATTCACCAATGTCTCCAACTTTTGTTACAATCGGATACTTGCTCTGTCCAGTAGAGGCTGTACGTATCGTATTCCCTAACGTACTTTAAGTGCTAATAATACAAAAATCATCAGATGCATCATTATACTATTTTAATACTAATACTATACGTTGTAATAGTGTATTTTACCTCGTAGAAGAGCTTAAATTTTGTTGTGCGGCAGTGGATACTGATCTAAGCTTGTTCAGACTATGAAGAGCTCTAGAGTGCACTCGCTAGAGATTCATATGACTCTCTACTGATGCTTGCCTTTCGGCAGGCTAGTAGAGAGTGATACTGAGAAAAATCCTGGTTTGCTGACACTGCTTTGTTGCCAAACTGTCTTGATTGGTCGCAGATACCATTATACCGAGGCATTTACTTCACCGGTTTCCCTATCGACTCGAAGCTTGGTTCAGCGGACGCTGTCCATTACAGCGAAGGTTTGCTGCAATTAAAATTTACAGGTATGAAGTCCGCGTTGATGAGTTCCAGTAGAAAGAGCTGTAGGTGCAACGATCTTTCTGTTTAGTATTATCATAAAAAAAACTATTTGAATAGTTGCTCAATTCTAAGCCTGGATTATGGAATGGGGATGCAGAAGGATCTGATGATACGCGTCAAATTTAACCAATCTACAAAGCATGCTTCAAACAGGTGTGTACAAGACCTTTACTGAATAAGTGAAAAGAATAAATGACAGAAAATTTCTAAGATATCATTTATACTTTCCCTTCTTTTTCTCTACTTATCCTTACTTTCCTTAAGAAGTTTACCAACCTTAGCTCATACTGATCAAATGAACAGCTAATAACCCCAGAAACGAATCGGTTTTCCTGCATGGCTTACCCGATGTACAAAGGAGTGCTGTATCATATTGAACATCCTGTTGAAGGTACTTGGGGAAAATGCAGTTCCAATGAAGCATGAAAATATTCGATTTAAGCAATAAAATGTACAAAGAAAGGCATAGAACAACTATTCGTTTCATTGAGCACGTCCACATCCGTAAAATTACTTTGAACTGCAATGGCTTGCAATAGAGAAGTGGGTTGATTATTGTTTTCATCATTATTATAACTATTATGGTTATTATCTATAAAGTATAACAAAGTTGCCGTTTAAAAAACCGAATGCAGCTTTGTACGAAAATAAAATAAAACTTGAGTTGAATGACATAGAGGTATTTATAAAAAATAAAATCAAAAATATAAAAATTGACCATCACTACAAAATCCAAGAAAAAAGGGTGTTCAAAATAAATAAACAAAAAATTCTGTTTATACTCCGGCACGACCACGAGGTCAGAGGGGCTCACAACATAGAGAGAGAATATTCTTCAAATGAGTAACAAATAGAGAATAAATATTCCATCACGAAGGGTGTAGTATGCCATTTTAAGCTTTTCTTGCACCATATGGCTGAATCAGAGGGGGAAAAAAAACTTACGTACTCTACTCCTCATGTAGAAGTGCTAATACAGCTAACGTTTGAATTTCCCCAAACTGTCAGCCTCTACCACCCAAGTAGGCAACTTATTCCAGTAATTTATAACTCGCTGGCTAAAATAAAACTTCCTGCAGTCCAATCTAAACATATCCCCCCCCCGTAACTTGAATTTATGTCCCCTAATTCTAGCATCATTTATAATCTTGAAAATTTCGTGCTCATTCATTTTACTGATGCCTCTCAGAGCCTTAAACACCTCAATCAAATCTCCTCTAAGGTGTCTAGTTTCCAAACTCTGCAACCCACATATTCGAAGTCTTTCTTCATAAGGACGCCCTTTTGCCGATCTCACCAGGCGAGTTACCCGTCTTTGCACCCTTTCAAGAAGCTCGATGTCTTTCTTTAGTTGCGGTCTCCATACTTGAACACAGTATTCCAAGTGTGGTCTAACAAAAGCCTTATACAGTATAATGGGATTATCACGTCCCTATCTCTACTTGCAAAAGTTCGATAGATCATCGATAGGACACCATGGGCCTTCCTTACAACATGTTTACAATGCTCAGAGAATTTCATGTCTGACCGTATCGTAACACCCAAGTCCCTTTCCTCCAGTACTGTGTTTAGTTGAACTCCACCAAGTGAATAAGTTATTTTGGGATTACTGTTTCCCAGGTGTTGTAATACCTTACACTTTGTTGGATTAAAGCGTAGCTGCCATTTTCCTGACTATTCCTGAAGTCTATCTAGGTCTCTCTGAAAAAACTCGCAGCTTGACAGTGATCATTAACTACTCTACCAATTTTAACATCATCTGCAAATTGAGACCATCACTCCCTCTATCTCTTCATCAATGTCTTTTATGAAAATTAAAAACAACAGTGGTCCTAATACCGATCATTGGGGAACCCCACATCTTACATCAACCCAACCCAATCTGAGAAATAGCCATTTATCACAACCCTCTGCCTCCTGCCCTGAAGCCATCTAAGGATTTTCCCAGTGATTCCAACCTGTTCCAGCTTATAAAGCAACCGCTCATGTGGGACTGAGTCAAAAGCTTCGCTAAAATCTAAATAAACAATGTCGAAATTATTCCCTAAATCCAGCTTGTGAGTGACCCTTTCAGAATAGCGAACCAGATATGTTAATCATGATTTTCCCTTTACAAAACCATGCTTAGTATCCTTGAGAATTTCAATTCTATCCAAATGATCCTGAATTCCACCCTTGATCATTGCCTCCATGATTTTCCCTACCACTGAAGGGTCGAAGAGTGAAGTGGGAAATTATTTGACAGGTCGATAATTTCCCACTTCACTCTTAGAGCCACCCTTATGTATGGGAGATACATTGGCACTTTTCCAATCCAATGGAATCTCCCAAGAGTCTAAAGATGCTCTCATAATCAGCCTCACTGGTTCAATGCACTCTCTTGCCGCCTTCCTTAAGATTATAGGGTATATTTCATCAACTCCAGGAGCCTTACTGGCCTGTAGGCTCGAAAGTTTTTTCATTAAATAATCTTGCGAAATTTCAATATCATTAATTACATAATTTTAAACTTTGCTCCCACAATTTCCCATTGCCACAAAAGGTTGTCAATACTATGAGGACCTCCGCAGCATCCTGTTTACTCGTATCCAAGATAACCCTCAAGGAAATGAACACTTATTCATCACAGAAGAAAACTACTACTATGAGTTTACCAAGTTTGCACAAGCCCTCTTCACAAGACGGAGCACCCTATTGCCAACACAAAATAGGAACAACCCAAACATCTGATCCTAACCTAACTGGAAAAACCGATCTTAACCTGGATAGGATCAACTGGCGTATGGACCACCTCATTCTTCAGTGGCAACTTGCACACGGCTCTCTTGCTGTCTTATTTATCGTCCTTCCCGGGTTCCCCTTTCAACTGATGGCGCTTATTGCTCCATTGATAACCTGGAGGATACCTTCGCCTACATCCTCCATATTTCTAGCTATACCCTCCTTTCTTGCGTACACTCTGTACTTCCCCGACTCTACCTTTTTTTTTTTTTTTTTTTTTTTTGTCTCCGTCCAGGAAGCTCTGGCGACCTTGGCGGAGACAAGCCAGAGAATAATGGGCAGACTGGCTACCTCCTAGTGGTGTGTGCGGGCAACGTGGAGTCCCACTAGGGGCCCTGCGGCCAAATGCCAGGACACACAACAGAACCTAACGCAATATGTCATATACAACACACAACACTTTTCTGGCATTTACAGTAGTACTGTATTCCTTCACAGCGAACATATGGCGCAGATGTGGGAAACCACAGGTGGCGCCTGACCCTAATACTATGCACACTATGCCACAAAAGGTTTTTCTTCTGTAAATATCGATGCAAAATAACTTGAGTTCATCTGCAACGGCAGCTGGTGTATTTACTACTATCCCCTTTCCCTTACGTAAAGGTCCGATCTGGTATATCCTGCTCTTCTTGGCATTTATATATGTGAAGAATTCCTTATCCCCCCCCCCCCTTTTGCTCTGTTTGCTAGTGATTTCTCATAAACTGTCTTTGTCTGTCGAACCTTTTCTGTGGCTCTATTACAGATAATCTTGTAGCTGTTATAGGCTTCAGTACTTTTTATTGCTCTGTAACCTTTCCAAGCCATCTTTTTCTGCTCAAGTAATGTGGCAACTTCACTATTCATCCAACTTGGAACCCTCCTCGTGGAGTATTTTTTTAATGGTAAATACGCATTCAAGGCATCTGTGATTAATGTTTTAAAAGTATACCACAGTTCAATTGTATTCATTCTCTGTGCGATATCTACCCAGTTAATAGAGGCCATGTAGCACCTTAAGGCATCGTAATTTCCTTTTCTGAAATTAAAACCCACTCCTTTGCCTTTTAATACTGCTACCTCTCTCATCATCATCATCATCATCATCATCCACCGTAGAACTCCGTGATCACTTCCTGCTACTGGTTCCTCTACTGTCAGCCCTGTTATGTCATCTGATTCATGTGTGATGATGAGGTCTAGGATATTCTTTTCTTAAGTACTTTCCCTGACAAATAACAGTCATCTAGTTGATTTAAAAATTTTTTTCCCCACGACGAATTTCCTTCCCATTTACTCCAATCAATTAGAGGCAAATTGAAATCACCCATAATAAGGCATTGACCCTTACTTGCCCGTTCCATTTTCACGAAGAGACTTTCGTCATAATCTTCACAATCACCTGGTCTGTAGATTACTCCTATTCTCATTATACCTTTGTTTCCAACTATCCCATACAGATTCTGTACTATCACGTGAAACGTCTGAATCCGGGAAACTATCATCGCACACAGGTTGCTTCCGATAAGAAGCATTACCCTACCACCCCTTCTATCTACCCTACCCTATCCTTCCTAAATACATTATACAAGCCGTACTGAAACTCATCATCCCCAAATTCCGGGTGGCACCACGTCTCCGTAAACCCTATTTTGTCCGCGTTACTTGTTTTCACCAGCAGTTCGAATTCGCTCATTTTATTGACGACACTTCTAACATTATTATATAAACAATTAAGACTTGCTGTTCTTGTATATTTAACAACCCTAACACAACCCTTGAAGTTTTTTAGGCTCTCTTCCCTGATATTAGCTACCCGCTCACTTGAAACGTTTCTGCCCCCAGAACATCTAGATAATATGTCCAGTTGGGGTAACAGATAAGAACTCTTGAGGTATGTGCAAGAGTTACTTTGACCAATATTATCAGATAAACGCGTGTCAGTATTACCCACATCCCCCCCCCTAACTAGCAGTTTCCCTGAACCTTTAAGGTATCCTCAATAATACTGGCAAAAACTTTTGCACCACCTTTTTTTAAGTGTATCCCGTCTCTCTACAAAACAAATTCCTTCTACCTACATGTGTGGGCCAAGCTGATAGAAATTTTCCAGCAAAAGCCTTGCAGAGTCCTTCAAGTCTTGAGTTAATCCACAAGGGTTTTAACATATAATCCCTCCTATCGTGTCTGGGCAGAATTGCAGACACATAGACATTGTGGCCTAGCTCGCGGCATTTCCTCAGCATGGTCCTGTATTTTTCCAATAAATCGTCAGATCGTGTACGTTTAACGTCATTAGTCCCACATGAATAATAATATTCTCTTTACCCCCTTAAAATCTGACAATCTGTTGGTGACATCATTAATAGTTGCTCCCGGCAGACACCCTGGTTCTACTCCACCTATCCTTATTACAAAAAATATTCTCCGTTTCCCTGACAATGGAGTCTCCTAATAAAACAATGTCCTTTTTAACCAGAGTAGTTTGCACTTGGTTTTTCTGTTTTGAGGCCCGAATCGGGTGTGCATCACTTGGTAGATTGCTAGAGTCTTGAGTCCCTGACGAGCTCCCAGATGCATTATTCTCGAGGGCAAGCACCCGTTTTTTCAGTGACTCAAATTGTTCCATCAGTGCACCAAATTGTAATTTAAGATCGGTGCACTCCTTACATCGATCACAAAGAAAAGAATCCCCAGGTGAGCTATGATTAGTCACCAGGTCGACCTTGGAAAACATTCCACAAGTTTCGCAACGGATTAAGTTATGACTCACACGTAAATCGCCATCGGCTATTTGCGTGTGAGTCACGATACCCTGTGACGTGTTTAAGGCAGATCTCGTAATTACCATTATAAAATTAGCTAAATATCAATGAAAATTAACTTTAAAAAATGATATCTATAATATTATAAAAATCAATCTGTTACAGGAAAACCTATAACAAAATACTGTAATCCAACAATATACTAAATAAATCAAATATTTAAAAGCAATAATCAACAGTAATCCAATCCACTAAACTGAAGAGCCCTGACCAAGCGTGTCCGTTCACCTAGAATTACCCATGAAGGAATCTTATTCTATTAATTAACAACTCATTGGATAAAAGAAAACTTCCTTTATAAACAGTTTTCCCCTTATTAAATATCATGTCCCATAGTTCTTCGGTGTTCATTTAAAAAATAAAACCCAATAATGATCAAAGGAAGATATAATTTGTTATCAGAAAAATTAGCAAATAAAACTTATAAACATTTCTGTTAGTGTCCTCCGTATTCTCAGTACTGGCTTTGAGCTGCTGGTTGCCTCATGGATTGCTCTCGTAAGTTCTCTGGTTTAACAATCCCCGTGGAAAGAAGTCTTGGGATGTTAAATCAGGAGATCTAGGCGCCCCAGGTCCTTGTAATACGATTCGATCTTGGAACATTTCATTGGTGCAATGCAATAAGTTGCATTATGATTCTGGGTAAACTTCAGAGGTGATATTTTGTTCAAAAAATATGGGCCTAACCATCCTTCTTCGAGATGTGCCAAACACCGATTTTAATACAAATAAGAAGAATTTAAGGTTCTAATTCTTCCTCATAGCCTTAGAGATCTCAATCAGGGCTCGTACATCTGAAGTACCTATCATTCTCCTTATTCCTCATAATCAGAATCTTTTCTGATATGTAATGTGGGTGCCCTTTTCCCCTGGTAAGATCTGTGGACCTTTTCAAGGAGTTCGATATCTTTCGTCAGGTGCAGTTTTCATATTTAAATAGTATTCCAAGTGGGATCTTACAATTGGTGTATACAGTGGGATAATTGACTACCCCCTCTCTCTTTACAAGCAAATGCTACATAAATCATTGAAAGAGCACCACGGGCTTTCCTTGCCTCCTGCTACATTGCGTGGAGAACTTTGTCTGAGTTGGGCATGATCAAGAAAAAGGTTGTAGTGGAAATTTAAGACTTAACACAAAGTACGGATTTCTTAAATTGTAAGGCAGTAACCAGTTATTTCAAAGTTATTTCGTTAATAGGCAGTGTCAGGACCTACATCAATCGCACTGATTGATGAAGGTCCTACTTTCATTCCTCCCAAAAGACGAATTTTTAGAGACTATTAATGGATATTGTCCAAAATGAAAAATAACTTCCGACTATTTATTTATTTGAAATAACTGTACTGAGCTTTTCCAGCCTTGGTCAGAAGTTTTCCCAACTCCAATCCAGCTTTTCAATTTATTTTGTTTCATCCGCCATTTATTTCCTTTAATTTTTGTTTTTATTTCTGTCTTTCAGTTTGTTGACCTTTCGATTATCTAAAGCACGTGCCAAAATATCTTCAGTTTACGCCATATGTTATTCGTGCTAGTAAAAAAAAAAAACAGACACCTACGTTACTTTTCAACCTAAGCGCTCTTATTAACACCAATGTACCGTTTCCTTCCGATAACGATCTCCCTACATTTTTAAAGCCGCTAAATTAAACAGGGCCATCTACCTACCAGATGGTCCAGATAAGGTTTCACTTTTACTTACTTTCAACTGTATACGTATTACAAGAAAGCAAAAATAAAAAAGGTAAGGTACAATGACATTTTAATAAACAAGGGATAAATTTCAGCATTAGTATCTTTTAGTTTTCTGATACCATTTTGTTAAATAAAGACGGGTCCCAATTTTGTTGGCCAATGAAGGAATGGGCAAAGATAGAACGAGGCACCATATCGACTTGTTTCGAAATGGACGCCATTCGAGCAAAGTGGCCATCATTAAAATATGGTCGCCATTAATGAACAAACAGACCAGAAAGTAGTTTCCTCGTGTCACAGACTTGCACACGCCCGAGGCACGTGATGTAGCGTTTCGAACTGTGACCACAAGGAAAACCAAATGCAAATCACGGCTTTCGATTTTTTTTTTTTTTTTTTTTTTTTCAATTCATGTAGCCTTGTAACAATCAATATTACATTACAGTTTGTTTTGCCCCTCCAGGAAAACTCCCCATATCTGGACAGCCCACTTCTTTGAAGCATTCAGTTGTCAACAACAACAAAAAAAAGCATCACAATGAATGCGATTCAGTAATGTTTATCTTCACAACTAATATTATACCCGCCCTAAGTGTTCTCTTGTTTCCTTTAAGCTATTTAGGGAAAGTGATCAACACTTTTAGAGGACAAGAGGGTAGAATGAGTTTGAAATAGCGTAAGTTTTTCTTTAATTAAGACACTAAGATTTCAGCTTTTATTTTTGGAATACTATTTCAAGACATGAAATTGATAGCATAGTATTACAATAAAAATAATTGGCACAGAAGGATTGACTTGGGTTTTCATGGCCTTCGGTACTCCGGAGCTTTCTGCCTCCTGTACTTTATATATCTCACAGTCCACCTGAAGATCTTACACGTAATTCGATACACTCCGTGTACACTAACTTCTTATATAGAACCATATCCAGTGCTTTGCTAAAATCCCTTATAAGAACTGTTTCTTGCATCCAACTCCTGTGTGACCACGCCACAGTAGTTTATCAGATTGGTAAACCATGATTCCTTTACAAAGCCGTCTCTCCATTTAGGAATACTTCTCAAGATTAACTAGTAATGCACCTTTGACCATTCATTTTTGGCCATTTTGACCTTCTATTGAGGTAAGTAGCAGATGGAGGATAAGGATCTTATGGAGTTTCACCTTCTGCGAGCGTGTTGTCGATCATGGAATACGTTTTCATCAGTAGCATATGAAGTAGAGATAACGTTTGACAAATTCAAGATAGAATTGAGTAATTACTTTATGGCAATGGATAAACTGTGCCATAAAGTAATTACTCAATTCTATCTTGAAATTGTCAAACGTTATCTCTACTTCAAATTTTATTTTTTTCTGGTGTACAATACGTTCGCTTACACTAAAAAATTTTGACTTGACTCTGGACTTAGCAAGAATCATAATATAAGATAGTAGTGAAGCTAAGTTAAACTATTCAATCCGAAAAATAATCACGGTTGGGAAATCATCGCAATGAAAATTATAACGCAAAGAATAAAAATAAAAATGGAAGAAAGAGAAAAACCAGCAAAATTCATCAGAAACTTATCTGCATTGAGTAGTCGTGTAATACAATACTTAATAATCTGATAGAATCATTAGAGCACAGGCCAGCGACCATAACGGGCTCTTGACAATATTCAAAAACCTTGGTGGTATTAATACTCCTGCTTCCAGGAGAGCAGTTCAACTTACGTAAGGTTTTGGAGGTTGGTTAACAACTCAAAATTCGTCTTTCCCAGAGCATCCAAGAGTATCCAATTACATGCTTCTTGGGATTCAAGTCTCGATCTCTCGGTGGCCACACCTTTCAGGATGTTTTCTCATTCTGAAGAAAGTCCTCCTGCAGATAGTACAATGGTTATAATCACCGTCCTACTACGTTGGGTGTAAAACGAGTCCCGTCAATGTCCCAATGAATTTTTGGGTTCATTTTGTTCATTTTTACAACTTGGGTGAGTTATTCAATCTCAGATGATGGTTGCATGGGTTTTGATCTCGGAAACCTGGGGTAACCCCCATCCTCCTATACGGATCAGCGCTCTCTCCATTAGGATAACCTGGAAGCCTAATGCATAACCAAAAAGGCTGACAGAGAGCAAGGATTTCGTCCGTACCTTACATTTGGGACAGAAGTGGCTTTATAGAAACTTTGTCGGTAGCCATAAGTCTCCTGCATATAAATATGAATTTCAAAAACGTGCTCGGTGCATATAAAGAGTCCGATGCGCCCAATAAATCCCGAAACAAACAAACAAGCGTATAAAGAAATGG
The DNA here is from genome assembly GCF_048544385.1 of Mastigoproctus giganteus. Taxonomy (NCBI): domain Eukaryota; kingdom Metazoa; phylum Arthropoda; class Arachnida; order Uropygi; family Thelyphonidae; genus Mastigoproctus; species Mastigoproctus giganteus. The sequence continues at coordinate 65,420,483 of NC_143586.1, read as the reverse complement.
AATAATCTGTATGATGGCAGACTACTGCTGGACATTGTACTGCGACATTGTGGACAAAGTGTACCTAAGGAAATTATTCACACAACATTTTTAAATGGTGTACTGTTCTAAAAAAAAAAATCAGAAAAGTGTGTTTACAACTTTGGGGTGGTGGGGGGAAGTTTCATATTGTTGACCAGTGTTATTTGGGCGCATCGACTACTTTTTTGTGTACCAAAAGTAGCTGATGCGCTAAGAAACCCTAAAAGTCCATCTCCTGATTAAATTTAGACCTCCTTGGTAACTTAGGTGGTAGTTTATTCCATTTACTTTTTGACAAAAGGCGAATTTTGCACATTTATTTTGTAATTATCCTTTCTCAATTTAAATTTATGGAATTGCCTCACCTAGAAGAGAATGGACGAATTTACCTAACATTTTGCATTCATATCTGTGACGTATATGGATATAAGCAATTAGCTGGACAAGGTGATTGTCGTAGCTGAACTTCTGATAACATGTGTTTTACTTTGATGTCATCAGTTCCTCCATCCAAAAAACCTGTTCTATAGCAGGATAATACCTGCCCATATACGATTCAAAATGTATAGATAGTGCCTCCTTTGCCTGCACCTTCGCCAGATCTGTTGTCCATCGAACATATTTTGGATATGTTGAGACATTCGCTGATCTCCGCTCTCAGCCCCATACCATTGTAGTCCAACTCACAGTACATATTCAAGAAGCATGGCTCAGTGTTCACCAAGATAATATTCCCCACCTTTTCGAGTACCTGCTATGGTTTTCAGGTTGCTCGTCATCATCACATTAAAACGTATACTCTTTTGTATGGGTGTGGGTTTGTTTTGGTTTGGTTTTTTTTTTTTTTTTTTAGGAGCATTAGCAACTAAGGCCATATTGCTCCGGAATATGCAGTGGTCATTCCCTGACCTTTCCGCATCCTCCGTATTTGGTGGTGACAGGCTCCAACCCCGGTATAATCAAGAAGCGTGTGGTACGCACTGCTGCTCCTTCCCACCTGGCTACGGAGGCACCTTTTGGGTGTGGGCATTGTAACTCTCTTCTAAACATGCATCGGTAATATGGCTGGAAAAAAGCTGGTATATAAGTGGTTAGTGTTGGTCTCTTAAGATTCAAGAAAATTGGGTATCTTTGTTGTTGTAGTAGGGTTTAGGAGCAGCTAAGGCCATATTACTCCGTGTCTGTAAATTGGAAATTCTGTGGTCGATTTTCTGTTTGCTGGATGAAAAACCCGAGTTTCTCTGGAGATAAAACCATACTACCATCGCCTCAGACCGACTGACTCAGTCACGTTGTGAAAAAGGTCCACAGAAATTCTTCCCGTCATCGTCGGGTCTTTTCCATCCAGTGTGGGGCCGGCGCCTTTGATGAAACGACCAGAACTACGATAGGTTACACAGGAAGTCCACAATTGTTATTTTAAGTAACATAAATTTCTGTAAAAAGGTATCTCACTGTTATTTCAAGTGGCCTGTTTCATTCTGACGAAGCCTAGAGGTCCCCTAGGGAGTAAGTACGTTGGTTTACTTCAAAAAAAAAAAAAGTGTACAAGATTATGTAGAAATTTTCAAATTCTTGATAATTGTCGCATCTAAATGTCCCTCATTAACATTAAATATTTGCTTTTGGGGACGTTGGAAATTAAAACCACTCTTTATGTGGAACGCGCGATAAAATGAGTTATGATTTTATAGTTCCGCTTTGTTTCTAAGCAACCTGGTAGGAGGTTACAATAATAAAGTCATTTCCAAGGTAAAGCAAAAATTAACTTCTTCTATAAAGGAAACCGGTTTAAGAGTACTGTGATGTTGTGGGTGTAATTTAAGACAACCTTGGTAGCTTATCCGGTTTTCTCCATCTGTGTAAATTCCACTTAGCAACTGACGCTGTTCCAAAACGTATTCGCATTAACATAATTCTAGTCCGTGATTACAATATTTTGTTTCCGAATTGAGGATGTTTGTTGATATATTGGGATTTGGATTTCTTGTTATATTTGGGATTCCTGCTAGGTACAAATGAACATAGCCTTCTATGTGTATATGTGAAGAGTGTATACTACTTATTGAAACCAACTCAGCCATCCTGGAAAGGATTCGAATGATTTCTTTCACTCATTGACTGGATTTGAACCCGTAACTTTCTGGATGGTGGCGTGTGGTAAATGCGCTCATCCATGCGCAGGCAGAGTAAGTAATTAGGGCAAGAGAGTTTAGTGGTGATTGAGAAAACTCAGAGATAGTTATTTAGAACAATTAAACTAAACTAAAAAGTAGTTTAAAAGAAGATCTTTATTAAAATAGCTGTTTCTTTGGCATTGTCTCGGGGTAGATAGCGTTCTCCGCTATTTCCTGCTGATTTCTGCTTCTTTCAACATTTCGAGGTGCTGTTTCTCAAGCGATTTCCGTGGCGGTATGCTCTAATTGAATGAATAAAAGAGCAGATTCGAACTTTTGTGTGGAAGAATTATGATCCTTAAAATCAAATTGTGATAAAGTATTCAGCGAAAGTAGATTGAAAAATGCTGAAGAGAGATTAAGAGCCAAGTCAATAACAACAGCATTCTCTCAAGCTGAAAATTCTGGCAACACCTGAACTAACCAGTCTTAGAGGTAAGTCGTCTCCTTCATTAGAAAGGCCGTAATTGCCACCCTGTCAAGTAAAAGAAGTCTAGCAGTAAAATCCAAAAGATGGGTTACTCCCTATAACTCGAAGAAAATGCTCTATTGTTTACAAGTAAATTGATCCGCTTTCAGGAGGTGACTTTACCGGGAAGGACGAGATCTAATTATTGTAATTTCAGAAATTGCTGAAGGTATCCTGGATCCCCGAGTGACAAAAGAAGAGCGTCACCCACTTCTGTGCTTGATGATGTAATGCAGTTAACCGAATAGGACAAGCTAATGGAAGAATACTGATCCAGACCCGATGTTCACATGGCCAGCTGCAGATTCAGGGACAGTAGGATCGAATTTCCGTAGCTTTTCAATTCTAGTTTGTTAGATGAGATGTTCATTCTGTGCTGACCCCTAACGAACTGTGTGGGCTTTTTCATTTAGCTTCTGAATGGTGGTTAATATGGATCTCTCTCTCTCTCTCGACCGATGTTGCCATTAGAGAAGTTCGCGTTCAATGAGCATCAACAATTATGCTCCACATGAATTCATTGATATCGCCAGAGTTTTCCATAGTGAAGCATTAATGACAATATAGAGGCTGTTAAGTGCGTTTCTGTACACTACAAAATGACTATAATGTTAATTTACATTTTATAGGCGGAGCTGGCATCTTGGCATGTCCGATTCTCTAATATTTTGGTAGGGCTACGTTCACTTAAGCTAGCCTTGCATTAACAACATATCCTCCGTAGGAATGGACAAGTCTGAAGCTGGTGAAGGCTCAAAGTCAGGAATGGCTGATAGAAAATTGCAGTTAGCACACATGTGGACACCGACCCATTCTTCTTCTGCGAAGAAGAATGGGTCAGCGTCCTGATCTCTCCTTCTTCCAACATGAGATGATTGTGGGGCAAGTCGTGTAGGTTCCAGCATCTAGGCAACAACCAGTGTGGTTAAGTGGTGTCCTTCTGTGGTGCCAGTGTGGTTAAGTGATTCCCCTTCTGTGGTGCCACGAATCTACTGTGACTGGCTCAACAGAGGTCGAACAACCAGCCAAAGGTCACAAGTGGGAAAGCCAAGTGTGGTCGACGAACGGGATGAGTGTCTCGTCTCGTTACACAGCTGGGATGTAGCTCAGTAACAACTCAGTACACGTAGAACAGCATGACCAAGATCCACTTGGACTTAGTGTTTAGTGTTAATGGCCAAGCAGCACCGGAAGTCCCCCCAACTCCACTTTCCACATGGACTCTGTGCTGGACACTAGCTCATATTGGCTATGGCAGCCAACGGCCGTAATGAGTACCATGTTTACTTCGAAACACAAGAACTGAGCCTTGCATGGGCATGTCAGGACCAACATTAGACTACCGACGCGGATATAAGTCGTTGGTCTGATGAATCCATTTTCCAACTCTACTATACTGATGGACGTATCCGCATTTGGAGAAAACAACATGAGTCCACGACAGCTGAATGGTATTCGGCAGGCTGGAAGCGGTGGTATTATGGTTTGAGAAATGTTTTCGTGGCATCCCCTGGTTTCTCTGATCATCGGTAATCCTCGTCTCGATGGGGTACTCCTACGTTTTAATCGTTGCCACCCCTTCCCTGATGAGAGCGTATCCAGACAACTCCGGCGTCTGTGAACAAGGCAACGCGCAAGGCCAGAAGGTTGCTATCTGGTTTCAAGAACCCAACAATGAATTCTCCGTCCTCCAATGGCTGCCAAACTCCTCCGATCTTAATCCAACTGAGCATGTTTGGAACCTACTGTAAAAAGTACATTCGATGCTACGACCATCCACTTGACAATGTACAAGCATTTTACTGGACACATTGTGCAATACATGGGTTGCACTACCCCAAGGACACCCTGCAAGACCTTGTAGAGTCCATGTCAAGAGAGTATGAGCTGTATTACGAGCCAAAGGTGGAACCATGAAGTAGATGTTGCTAATGCAATGCCAACTCTATGTATATTAAGGGTAGTAAGATTTAAGCAGACACAGAAGTCCTGTAAATTAGCTACATAAATTTCATCTAAATATGAATGCATAATCACTGCAATTTGTTCATTTAACTTTTGATGCAATGTGTATAGCTGTTTAAAATATACGAGATGGTAAATATTAAATTGGGAATAAATATTAATGTTTCGAATTTACAAAATCTAACTTTAAATTATATATAAATCATTCGGTTTTTGTTGCTGGGAAAGTTGTTCCCCGTCCTCGGTTTATTTTAAGAACATCATCAATGTACTTTCTTATTTACAAAAAAAAAATAGATAAAAATAATCATAATAATAAATAAGAAAAACAAAAGAATCCGTGACATTTCTTAAAACAATTGAAAATTACCAAGGCTTTCAGAAGTAACTGTACTAAACAACTGAAAAAGAAGCTAACTCATGAAACAGGCTAATTTGCTGAACAGACAGACATAAGAAACTGATGAGAAAGGGGAGAAGGTGGACATAGAGAGAGAGAGAGAGAGAGAGAGAGAGAGAGAACCAGGTAAAAGGTATCCGTTGTTGATTTAGCACATGGCTCACTATCCCTGCAGTGATTTCTGTTCCGCGTGGTTAGTTTTCACTGACGCATGTCCTTATCTTCTATATCTAGCAACCGCGACAGAGGAAGTAAGATAGTTCTTATCTCGCAAGCCAATAGAATAGTGGCTCTTTTCTCCACAGTTTCGTTTCTTGTACGCAAGCGATAATTTGTTCCAGTCGAGGAAAAACTGAATAATTATTATAAAAATAAGGGCACGCTGAGTTCCATGACATAAGCACAATGGGTGGGCACGCCAGACTAACATTTGGACGACCTCTTTTATATTTTCCCTGCCGATGTACATTGGAGCACAAAGGGTTCGCTGTAGAGCTGCGATATCATGTCAGCACTGATGGTAATAAGCTCAGATAACTCGCCAAGGAAAAGGCACTCAGCCAATAGCTTTATTACATAACAATGTGTCCCACCGTTAGGGAATGATAATCGCATTTTATCTATAAGTGAAACAGTCTGTCTACCTCCCACCGACGTGGTTCCAATGTCGTTCATTGTGTAGTAGGAAGGGGGTGGGGGATGCGTTAGAATCTCATACGAAACTTTTTAAACGGAGGGTGAAGACGAAGAAGAAACTGTCCCAGATTTCATCAAGCTCCAGGCGCTACTTATATACCACTTTTAACGACCCCGCTTTTTCTGAATGATGGAACTGGAACAAGTTTTGTTTTTGAAGGCAGCGCATTCTTTGGGAGGAATAGGGTTCTCCAATTGAGCGTAGGGGAGGATAAATTCATTAAATAATGGCCACGAAATGTAAAAGCCATAAATGGTGTTCCACATCAGAATCCTAACAGCTCATCCTCCATTTTAAGGCTTAAATTTTCAAACATCACGTGGCCATTGCGTTGTATTACAGATGCGCATGAATGGTTTCGTGCTAAAAATAGTTGAAGTTTTTCTTCCTGTTTGTTTTTTTGAAGGAGTGGTCCGTGGCAATGAAGATGGACACGCAAATTAATGTCATCCTTTGCCTCAGTAAGCCTGAGGTACTTAACGAAATCGTGTTTCTTTTTTAGATTATTATTTTTATTCAATGCTTTAATAAAAATAAAATCATTTCCATACCACAAGACATACAGAAGTGTTTTTTTGTGCCATTTTTATTTTGAGCAGGTAGTCCTGAATCATTCGGTCTTTTCAAATGGAATTTTTACCGCATTCTGAAATGCAGGTTTTGTTCTTTTAGCTTAGCTGCCCTAAAGATAAATTGGGAACAGCAGGGCAATCCAAAATTCATTTGAAACATCCACACAAGCGGACGTGTGCACACGCGCACAAAGTCCACATTGCCTTAGGGTTAACTGACTCACTTGCCAGTCCTACTTGAAAAGGCAAAGATGAGTTAATTAATGCGTAACCCACTTATTGGTTACTTTGCAACGCACTTAGTAAGGCATAACCCACTTATCGAAGTAGTAAGATCCGGATTTGAATCTTGTCATCAATGAGATTCAAATTCTTTCCTGCTTTCAGTTTTTAATTGATTGTCCTTTGAAGGTTTTAAGCTCCAGTGCTCTCCAAAATCCAATTTATTCCAACTAAATCCAATATTACTATATTAAAATTTGAATCTTGAATTCAAGAATCCCGATGACCGGATTCGAATCTTGTTATCGATGAGATTCAAAGACAGATCTTTCCTGCTTTCAGTTTTGAACTGAAAGCATCAATTAATACCACAATACTCTGAGACTAAATAAGTGTTCTTTTAAAGCCACCCTCTCTGTGTGTATATGTAGAATTAGGAAAAAGAAGAAAAATATCGCAGTAGACATTAGCTGTTAGAATTAGAGTCCTGGGTAGAAGATTGAACTTGATGATTGGACAGTAGCTGTAATAGCTAATTTCATGTACTAAAAAACTTCGATCACACAGTACGGATTCTTTACTCAACTGCTTCCAAGATTTCCCTAATTGAGGTGCACACTCCCTCTAATGGGATGGCTGTAAGATCGAAGTAGCTTCATTTAAATAAATAGAAAAACACAGTACTTCTCTTTTAGAAAGTTTTGTGTTTTGGTTAGCAGCATCTAAGTAGGGTTGGCTGGTTTCACGCATTATCTCGTGCGTTTGTTTGTCTTAGCGAAGGAAGATACCGACTGGATTGTGTATTGCGTACACAATGAATGAGGAAATATAAACAGATACTAAAATTGCTCCTTGGGGCACCTTTGCCTGAAGATTCTCTACATTGACGTATTGGTATTATTATAAGTCAGCGATATTCAGAGAAGAATGGCAGGAAGAAATTAAACTGTGAATGATTTATAGCGGAAAAGGGCGGAAAAACGAATTAAAAATGAAAAGTGTAATTGATGCATCTCGGTGAGTGTGTTGCTGTGTGACTGTCATGTCGTGACAAACAGTTTTCCGGCTCGTGAAGGCGAATGACGTTGGTGGTTTGCTAGCTACACACACGGACGTAACTAGCGCCTTCAGGTAGATCATAAGAAAGAACTACATAAGAACAGGTGATGATTAAAAAGAAAGAAAGAGAAATATGCAAACGCCATTAAATAAGAATGATTGACACTAAGAACGTGGATTCAAAACGAGGACAAATAAATTGGAACAATTTACTATTATAATATTTCACGACAACCAGAAGTAAATAATTGATGCAGTTTACCCTACTATATGTAAACATGCATGCACGTAGACACGTGTTAAAAATATTTTTATGTGTAGATAGTGGGACACAAAGAGAAAAGTTAACAGCAGGTCTCAGATCACGTTTTATACGGACTCTTACTTCGCTTAATGTCGGAAGGGGGGTGTATTGAACATTTAAGGTTAGTTATGAGGGCCTCACTGGAATCGAGAGATTCCCTTGGTGTAGAGTAGCGCTAGTTAATCGCCAATACATAAAGGCGGTTCAAAGAGTAAAGTGGAAAACTATCAACCATTCAGCCTGACTTCTGTGGTAGGGAAAATAATGGAGGGAACGATCAAAATTGCAGTACAAAATCATTAAGTTAGAAATAGAATTCTGATGGAAATACAGCATATTAATGGCATCGACGAACGCATAGAGGGCGCGATGTTAAGCTCTCTAGAGTACATAATGATCAAAGCCAAGCAGTGCTTCTTTAGAGTGGTCAGAGAAGTGGCAGCTGTGTTTTAATGCAACAAAATGCAGGGTCTTACCCTTGGGGAACAGCAACCCCAAATTAACTTATATACTTGGCGGAATTTAATTAAAAACGGTAGAGAAAGTGATTTTGGAGGAATGATAGCATGGACATGAAGATCTCCTAGCAGTGTACACATTTGGCAGGAAAGGCCCACGGTATCCTATCGTGAGTTTGATGGAACAAGTCATAACCCCCCCCCCCCACTTTATGGCAATTATCTAGTTAGAAATGGAATTATGAAGACCGTACTTGGAATACTGTGTACAAGTACGGAGACCATCCCTAAAAAACCGACATTGAGTTTCTTGAAAGGGTCCAAAGACATGCAACTCTTCTGATAAAATCGGAAAAATGGCGTCCATATGAGAAATGATTTTCAATATATGGGCTAAAGAGCTTTATAACTAGGCACCTTAGAGAAGACATAACTGAGGTGTATAAGACTATGAGAAGGGACAGTAAAATAAATGAGGAACGAAATTTTCACTGTTAAAAATGATTCCGGAACTAGGGCCACAGATTAAAATTACGGAGGAAGACGTTTAGACTGGACTGCAGGAAGTTTTCTTTTATCCTGAATTGGTTAATTACTAGAATAAGTATCCCCCCCCCACGAGTAGTTCAGGATGACAGCTTGGGTAAAATATAAACACGTACAATTCGCTCTACAATTTTGATGGGTAGGATATGTGGTCAAATCCAACAGTACAGAAACCAGACATCAAACCTTGTGATAGGAACGGCTTCGTTGAGGTCGCAGTGCCGTTCTTCGGCAGGACACCTCCCCCTCGCGCGCGCGCGCTCACACACACACACACACACACACACACACACAAAACGGTTGATCCACCTCAAGGAAAGGAGGCTGCCACTATTGTTTCATACATTTGGAATGGGGCAGCCATTTTCAAAACGGTTTTAAGGTTGGTGCCAAACCAATTCTTCTAGCAAATGTGCGCGAAGGTCCCTTTATCATCTCTCCAAATGGCTGTTCTACCGAGCATTACCCTCTTTCTGATACAATGCGTCAAAGGTGGAGGCAATGATGGCCCAAGATGCCGATGTCCGTAACCCAATAATAGAACAGCGTCAAAAGTGGATCCAGTCTTGAATCGTTATAATAAACCGCAAAAATAAAACCAGTCAGTTTAACTAATTACAAAGTTTTAGCCATGTATCATTTTTTCCCCTCAAGGTGCCTTATTGAAACATGATGTAACATTCCTGGTGTGCCTCTTTCCGGATGAATCAGTGCAAGCATCTGATTGTCACACGACTATCCAGTTTCTAGATAAAACACTAAGAATACGAGGTTGTAAATCTTGTTTTCTTATTATCTAATAGAGAAAGGAGCAGGAAATACCAGTATATTGCGCGTTGCATAAATGTGCTCCCACAAGAAAGTAAATTATATAACTGAAGTCATCTGCAAGGAATTTTTATAGCCACCTGTGTGATGGAATTAGAAAAACTCATTCAGATTGATTTAAATGAATAGATGTATTGATTTCGGGATGCATAAACTGAAAACGGATTTAAAGCTACTTCGAGTAATCGGGATTCTACTGTAGTTGTTGCACTTATGGTGATGGAAAGTAAGAAGGGAGTAGTCCAATTTATCTTTTCCTACTTAACAACAGCAGCACTCAATTCCGGAAGTTTTTAACCAGGAAATTCGCTTCTTATGGATCCCTCGCTACAATTGAATATTCTCCCTCTCAATTGGTGTGCAAGCGGAAGTAGCTAGTCGATTATTGGAGTGTATAATAAGGTACACATCCGGGTATAAATCAAAGATATCTGTCACTGTCACAACAGTGTGTCGTTTCCGATGATGATTATCATCAATGCCATCCAGTCAGCTAACATTCAGTTATTCATTTATTCGTTCATCTAGAAACATACACAGCTGTTACCAGCTTAGTGTGCGTGAAGAGTAAAGTCACTTATACCACTTACGTCTATTATACCACTTTATCCTCTATTGTTTCCACAGCCAGAAAGTGTTGATCCAGTTGTTCCTTAAGCCTCAATCATTCAGGAGGGCAATTTATTCCGTTGGCAACAACTCTGACCAAGCGTGAACCTCCTGAGGTGCAGTCTAAAATTAATTACAACTGATAACGGATAGGAGACAGTAATTAAAGAAATTAGATATAAAAAAAAATGAATACAGTGTTCATAATGCAAGACAAGCTGCTCTTGAACAAAAAGTAAACATTATGTGAAGGGTGGAAAGCAAATATATTAAATTAAATTTTAAAAAATAAAAAAAATACTGTCGGCCTTCATACTTTTTTTTTTTTTTTTTTTAAGTCGGGTTCGCAAATCCAAAAAAAAAAAGTCTACCGTCTTCGTAGTGCTCGTCTGTCCGTTCATCCGTCTATCTGTCCGCATGTAACAACTCTATTCGCAGTCGAAACGGATTTCAATGAAGCATTAGCAGTGGCAAACGATGCAAGAAAGCAAGCTTATAAAGCATTAGCCAAAAAAAAAAAAAAAAAAAATTCCCACATCACCTGGTCATACAATGCCTCCAATAGTTTGTCTAGTTCTTCCTTGGATTTATTCAATCTACCCAGCCGACCGGGCTAGCCGAGTGGGTAAAGTACCTGCCCGGCAACCCAAAGGTCGCGGGTTCGATTCCCGCCTCGGGCTTGGATCAAAGTACTGCAAAAACCTTGGGAGGTGCAATATGGCCACAGAAGCCAATGCGCCAACAACTACCAAATCAAAAAAAAAAAAAAAAAAAAATCTACCCACTTCCACAACACCAGATGGAAGTTTATTTCAGCAATCGACCACCCGTTGGCTGAAGGCAAACCTCCGCACACACATCTATGCTGCAACCATCCTTCCTCAATTTGAATTTAAACCTCATGTGTGTAGCCTCAGCAAGAGAAAGAATGCCATCAGCATTGAGTTTGCTCAATCCATTCAAAGCCTTAAACACCTCGATCAGGTCACCTCCAAGGTGCCTAGTCTCCACACTCGGCAAATTTGCAGAACTAAAGCCTTTCTTGATAAGACCACCCTTTTGTTCCTGTATAGTTATTTTTATTTGTGTCCTTTAGGAAAGATTCGTCAAGCCATCCCAAACTTCACCCTCCACCTTTTTTGTAAAATCTCCAGTTCTCTGTACATAAACAGACATATTTCTGATGTTAACCATTACTCGACAAGGAAATGTCAGATTGGAGCCCATGGGAACATATTACTAAAGACAGAAAAGTCGGATCGACTGCAAATTTTCAGCACGTGTTCCCTTCGTTTCTGGGAAGCTTTTAAGACCAATTATGAGACCGTGGTCCATCCCCACCCTCGCCAACAGTAATTAAATAAATGAAAGTCTGTTTTGGTTTTTACGCAAGAAGGAAAATTCTGATGAACACTAAACTTTCGTCTCATGTTTTGCTGGTCCCTGTGGATATTTCTGGTCCTAATCCAATTCTCCACCACCACAAATGTTGCGATGAATTATGTAACAGCTCTGATCCTTTTTAAAAATTTCAGCACTTATTTAGAATATTCTCCTGGATCTTTGCACTAAATATGATATCAGTAAGTTAACCTGTGTCCTCACAGCTACTCATCACATGGTGGGGTTTGGTAAACTCTTCTTGCGTACAGAATAAAATTTTTTAGCTCCTCAAATACATTATTCGATCATAAGAAAGCGCCTGAAATGTATTTAATCTTTATTGTAAACCACTTGCCCTCTGTGATGGAACAGGGCAGATTGCAGATACCCCATCTATCTGGGAAGATGGATGGGGTACCTGGGAACCCTGGTTTAATGTATAGCCTAATCAGCTTTATGCCATCAGCGTAACATATTTTTTCAGCTTATTTTTCAAGAATGGGTAGATAGCGGTTGTAAAGAGAAGACCGAAGAGAACGCCTCCTTGTAGCACACCCGCCTTAGGGTTTATTGCATATATTCTTCGTTATTAACAATCATTGTTAATATAACCAAAAAAAACATCAAAATGTACACCTAAATTTCGTTGGCACACCCCTTGCTTCGATGATTGCTGCACATCGTCGTGGCATCGACTGGATAAAGTTGTGGGTGTATTCCTGGGACACCTCGTGGTTCCAAACATGGATTGATGTCTCCTGTAGGCACTAAAGACAGCGAAATAAATTCTTTATTTAAGCTAGAGTGCGATTTTTCATAAATTTAAAACTTTTGCTGATTTTATGAAGTAGTACTTATGGTTTTGGCTCTGGCCTAGAGCAGGGTCATCCTGAAAATTGCAATTGGCAACACCCCCATAGTGATTGTGGAAGTAATTTTGTTTCCACAATATCCTTGTACACCTCAGCATTCACAAATTCAAGATGACCAACTCCTCTATGTGAAATACAGCCCCATATCATTTGAGATTCAGACTGTTTCACTGTGGGCACGATACAGTCAGGATGAAATGCTTCTCCTCTTCTTTGTCTAACGTTCTGCTGGCCGTCCTAACCACGAAATTTTTGCGAAATTTTAGTACGCATGCGTGATATTTTACGTAGTTCTTTTGCACAGACTCAGTTTTGGAGGTCGGTTATCTATCGATGGGATTATCAGGGCTTCTACAGTTTTATTATTACTACTTTACCATTCAATGTTAAATTTTGAAACGTTGAGCTGAATTCCCACGTTCAGACTCAGAAGGTACAAAGAAACAGGTCAGAAAAGACCTGTCGCGTGCAGTAAAAGAAACGGATATACGTACACAGAGAGAAAGAAAAGCTAAAAGAAGCAGTTGCTTATCGATTAAACTCTAAAGAGCAGGTAAGGTGATATAATCTGGCAAACATTAAATTAACATTGGACTGAGGAAATATATGCGCGTTTACTTTCCCACAGTGCCACACCAGGTGCCCGGAATAATAATTAACTCGGATAACGAGATGAGGTCAAAGGTGTCACTCCACAAAACACTAACTATTGTTCTCTTAACTAACGGTAAAGTGCATTTCTAAAAACATTTAGGTCACATCCGTAAAGGCCATTTGTAGAGCGGCGCACCAATGCCATTTTTAGCTTGTGTTTATGCTTATTGACATTCTTGACCATTTAAAGAAAACCAGACTGCCCTCGCGTGACGAACCCGGTTCTACGCACGTGTTTTACATATTCCGTAATGTGGATCAGACCCTGTGACTGTATGACAATGTGAAATCCAAGCCTCTATTTATAATGTTATTTATAGAAGAGGATGGATAAACGTCGTTTTCGCCGCATTGTTCCTTTTAATTAACGCTCCCCTTTGCTTTCATGCGTAAGACAGCTGATTAATATCGCCTCACCAATTTTAGAAAATTGATAGCGATCACGATCATTATATATAAATGGTACACTAATTATGATGATAATAAATCACAGAAATTGCTGAAAGAAAATTTTAATTTTGTTATCTTGAGAAAGAACAAGTTTACACTTACAAATGGTATGGAAAATCTAGATCGAAGTTTGATTATTATTGTTATTATAATATTTCTCCCTGATTGGGGCAGTTTCCATCCCGTGATGGGTACTAGTACCAAGTGCAGATGGTGGTTGTTATGTTTGGTGTTTCGGTTGGTGGAGGAACTCTAACTATCCTACAGGTGTTCAGGATTGCGACTTTCTGGAGTTCCTTGTAGGTGTTCGCTGGGAGACGTATTGCTGCTAGGCTGTTATGTAGGGTCTTTGGCACCATACCGGTGGTGGACACGATGATCGGGATGGACGTTACTTCTTCCATATACCACATAACTTTGATCTCCAGTCTTAGGTTCGTGTACTTCCTGATTTTTTCCCCATGGGTTTTCTGCAGGTTGCCAGTGTTGGGTACCGCTGTATCAATCAGATAGGTAGTCTTTTCCTTCTTGTCCACAAGGGTTATGTCAGGTCTGTTGTGCGGGATTTTCTTGTCCGCTGTTATGGCGTGGTCCCATTGGGTTGAGGTTTCTAATACTGCCTGGGGTTTGTACTTTTAATAGAGTACACTTTCTTTGATCAACTGGTATTTCCTTGTTAGCTTCTGGTGTGTTATCCTGGCTACCTGGTCGTGTACGAGTGTACTCAGTCTGGGTGATCACCTTGCATCCCGCGGTGATGTGCTTGATCGTTTCTTAGGCCAGATGACTCGTCAACATATGTTATCTGACACTCCGTGCTCCTTGCTATATTTTCTATAGTTTCTGGTGTTGATTACCTGGTCTTGGATGGCGAGCATGAATCTTTCAGTCTTAGGGAAGAGCGTCCCACTCGTGAGCCATGCATTGGAAGCCATTTTATCTATACTAGTGTACGCTATTTCTGATTATGGAGTAAATAGTTTAATCTAGATCCTTCAGTCTTCACCAATCTTGTTTAGCAGTGATGTAATTCTACAGCAGTCACCTGTGGAATTTATGCACATAGCTCTATTTGCAGGTAGTTCCTCGTCTTCTCCAACAAATATTACAGCAACCTCCGTTTTGGATTTAGGTGCATTATATCGTCTCTTAACCATCTCGTCCAATTTTTGCATTACTTTGGCCTTAGTTTGATTGTTTTTCAAGCTGTTTTGTTGTTGCTTCAGCAGAATCGAAAATATAATTTTTTTTAAATATTTTTTGGATATAGCGGTGAGACCAAATGGTAAATCTGGCCGTGTATTCTAAAACAGGATGGACCATTACCAGGCGGTGATTTAATCTCTGCGCCCATTGATGCGAACGCCATTGCTGAGTTGTACTCTCATATATGTTCTCTGTAGTTATTTGCTTCAAGTGTATCCCCTGCACGCAGCTCTCGTAACAGAGTAGATGTCTCAGACAGTGGGTCGAGTGAAACCTTTCCATCATGACAGCATTTAGGGTATTTATTCGATGTGTTTAACTCGTGTCCCCAATATCTTGCATTGCAATACTCACAGTTGCAACACATTTCCTATATCATGCTCATCCACATTAATTACAGCTTGTTGATTATTCGCATCCAGTACTTCTATTTGATTAGTCCTACGGCGTCTTCTCATTTCCAATCTTGCTTCTCTTTCTTCAATGTTTTCTATCCGTCTTCGTAGTTGTAGAGTCTCGTTTCGGTCTATTAGATCTCTCCCCCTAACGTTTCATTAGCATTTCTTCTACATTTTCTCAAAGTTCTTACACACTGTTCAACCATTTTTACACTTCTTAAACTTAAAATGGTTTATTAAAATTGAAGAGACACATAAAATAAACGGTTAAAATAAACATACATCGATAGCTTTCAGGCATAGGTTGCCTTTCTTCAGTCGAAAAACGTTAGTACAAAAATTAATAAAGAATGCCTGCTGTGGTGGTCATGCGAGGTGAGCCGCGTGAACGGGTGCTGCCAACAATTAGCAGTTGGAAAATTTGGGCAGCATACCTAAGCGTTTTATATATAGATGGTCTTGATCATTGTAATGCCTACTATGGAGTGTCTTCTTTGCCCATCTTTCTAGCTTCGTTTTTTTTTTTTTTTTTTCGTCTTGGGAGGAGGAGACTCCTCGCTTATGTTGAGTGGGGTATAACGCTTGTCTATCTTCCTTATGACCAGGTAGAGTGCTGGTGTGTTTTTTCTTGAAGTAATCCTTCAGGTTAGCTATCGCTTTTTTTCTGTTGCTCGATGTGGTCTGTCAGCCCCTTCCTCTTTTTTTTCGAGCTATCACGGCTGACTTTGGGTGGTATTAGCACTCTTGGTTATCATCGTCCTTGTCTTTCCCATGCTCCGTGGTGCAGCCAAGAAAGTCAGGACTTGTAGCAGATCGAATCGGTGTTTTAATAAGGAAACCAAGCTGGCCTTCTTCGGGAAGCAGAAAGCCTACCGGAAATGGCAGAAATCACAACTTTTCTCAGACCTTACCATCTTTAAGAAAGAAAGAGCTTATTTACTGAAAACGAAAAGGCAAGTTTTAAACCAAGTTGTTCTCGATCGGTTGAAGAGGGGTAGAAGGATTCTTCCCCATCATACAAATCATCATGTCATTGACCAAAAGCTCGTACAGGAATGAGTACAGTGCAGCTTCCTGCAGTCAGATTGTCCCGAACCAGATTCCTCTCTCACAGGAAGACTGGTTACCTAGGGCGCGGATGAATGACAATATCTCGAGTCCCTGATTGATGTCATTAAGAAATTGCCCAATAAAGCTACTGTAGGACCACACGGTTTTCCACTGTTCATAGTAAAAATATGCAGCACATACATAGTTGATCTTATACTTCACATTTTCAAACGAATCCTACAATCTGGAATCGTTCCATCAATTTGGAAATCCTATCATGTCAAACCCGTTCCAAAGATTAGGAAACCTAAATCTCCTTAAGATCTGCGACCAATCTCCATAAGTTGCTCTTTACTTAAAATCTTTGAAAAAGCGATTCAGCCAGAAATTGCCCAGCACTGCTTTAGTCACAGGTCCGAGTACCTTTATACCGTTTGGCACAAGAGATCAACAACCACCAATCTTCTCTGTACGCTCTTTAGAATCCAACAAGCCCTCAACAGCAAATCCCAGTTTGACGTCATCTTCCTGGACATTAAATCGGCATACGACAGAATATACCGTCCAGCTCTGTTTACCATACTTAAGCACTACTTGGGTCTGGCAGTTACCTTGCTACAAATCTTGAAGTCAATTCTACTTCCCAGACATCTGTCTGTTGCCGTCAACGACATCCTGGTAACTTTCGACGTCACAAGAGTCATCCCGCAGGGGAGTGTGCTTTCAACTATCCTCTTCACAGTTGTTTTGGAACCTTTCCTAGCATGTAACTCTAACTTTGTTTCTTACGCCGACGATCTGAAGTTCTACGTGAGTTCGAATCATCCTCATCAAATTTTTTTGATATTTACCAACATGCCTCTAAACAGAAAAACTGTCTAGCCACAATTAGGCTGCATCTGAACCCTTCCAAATCTGCTTAACTAACGATAACCAAAAGAAAGTCAAAAATTATGTTGAAATCTTCGTTAGCGGTGATAGTGTGCAAAGGGTAACTTCCCATAAGACCTAGGCCTCACCTGAGATGTTGGACTCTCCTTCCAAACTCACTTTGTCAGGATGAGACAGAAGACGTACGCGCCACTTTGGGCAGTAACCTCAGGAGATCGTTGGTGTGCATCAGCCATCGCTGCTTTGTCGGTGCATCCTAAGGTGCATTACCTCTGTCCCTCTCTACGCATCTGAAATTTGGTCATCTGCTCCTGCCTCCCACCTAAAGTACCTCAGTCTGGAATATTGGTTGCTCAGATAGATGAACAGGGTGGTGGGCCACCCTTTCACTATCTCCAGACCCATCCTCCAAGCTAATCTAGACACCACTCCCTGAAGACTTCTCATCACAAAAATAAATGCACACTCACTCTAGCTCGGCTAATCACAGGTCGAATTGATGGTCCGTCTATATCTACATTAATCTCTGGGCCAAAGAAGACAAGAGGAGAACACCCCGACTCTCCTGTCTCCCTCTGTGGCTTAACCTTACAAACATCGATTCCCTTAGGGACATGTTCCTGACCAATTGCCTTCAGATCTACAATAAATTAGGCATCCACTCTGATATTTCTGTGAGGAGAAGATCTACAATGAAATACTTAAGAACTGTTACCAGCTATTGAATCTGTGACGTTCATCTGCACCTGGACTTTTTTGCCTGCTGCATTTATCTTGCTGTTTATTACAAACTTTGTTTTTATTTCGAGAACGCCTGTACTCTGGTACATTGGACGTGTGGTTCCTCGCATCTTAGTATGTAAATTTCACACCCTCCTGGCACATTGCCGTCCCGGGGTGGCCCACAGTTTCCCGGGGTAATAAATTGATAATAATAATATCCTTCAGTTCGGTGTTAGTCCAATCTATGATCCCGAAAGAGTATGTTAGCACTGGGACTGCATAGGTGTTTATCGCTTTAGCTTTGTTTATTCCGGTCAGCTTTGCTTTGAGCAGGCTTCTGAGTCTCCGATGGTATTTTTCGGTCAGGCAGGCCTTGATTTCCTTGTGCTCTAACTTCTGAGCCTGCACCATCCCCGGGTATCTGTAGGCCTCTCTCATGGCTTCGATCTCTTTACCAGTATGCAACCGGTAGTACCGGCCAACTAATTTTCCTTGATGTAATCCGTGGGTCTTGCATTTGCTTGGACCAAATTCCATCCTGATATCATTGCTGAATTCTTCGGTGATCCAGAGTAGTTGCTGGAGTTGCTTCTCGGTTCCCGCGTAGAGCTTGATGTCGTCTGTGTATACCAGGTGGGAGATCGTGTACAAGTTTTTCCTTCCTTCCTTAAGGTTATATCCATACTTGCTGTTATTGAGCATGGTGGATAGCGCGCTGAGTGCTAGACAGAACAACAGTGGACTCGGGTGTCTTCTTGAAAGATTCCTCTCCTAATGGGAATCGGTCTGGTTGTGATATTCTCGACCATGATGGTGGTACTCCGTTTCGCCATGGTTGCTTCAAGGAAGTTTGTCACTGGCCTATTGACTTTGTAGGTCTTCAGTGTTTCTATTAGCCAGCTATGAGACACGAAGTTTGAAGGCCTTGCGGTAATCGATGTAGGCCGTGTACAGGTTCCGATGCTTCTTGTAGGATTGCTCTGTAACTGTGGCATCAGTGGTTTATACACTTTATAAATGGTATCAAAAATGTAGATCGATGTTTGATTAATATTGTGCTAGTGAATTTAATATTTTTATTTTAATTTTAAACCTTGATTTATTTTAATTTTAAACCTTGATTCGATTGAGCTGTTTAGAGGCAACTAAGGCCATACGGCGTCAGTATTTTATGTGTGTAAATTGCGTGCTTTTTGTTTGGGTTTGTTTCTGTGGATGAAATCTCGAATTTCCCTAGGAAGGGATGCAATTTACTCAACCTCGTGCTTGAGGTCCGTTGCTGTTGGAGCTGGATGAGTATTTTCTGTGGGGACTAGAGGAAATTTTCAGTACTGTGGCTGACTACGGTCCGCGGCGAGAGTTGCATGGTTTGTACTCCTGGAACTTAGTGTATTCTACAAAAGTGGAAAACCTAAAGTAGAAACACGCAATTAAAGACATTATATAATGACGCCTCATGGTTTAAAATGTTTTAAATGTAATTTGAAATATTTAAAATGCTCGAGAGGCACTCTTCTACGCGCAGTTTAGATTATTCTGTACCGTAGGAAACTGGTTTGAAATCCGGGTAGGTTTTCCAATCGATCAATTACCCTACCCTCTGGAATAAATATTAGGCATAGGAATTATTAGTCGTATCATGCTCAGAGATACTTTCAGCACTCACATCTGAGAAAGAATCCGAAATAATTACCTGCAGGGTTGATTAGTTGCATACAGTGTAGCCTCAATTTATTCTGATTGTGATCGGGTGACCACTTGGTACAACTTTGGAATCAGAAATATTAGTTCCAGTGCCAGTCTCCGAAAGACATAAAAAGTGCAAGCCTCCTCTGAAATTAAATTCTTACCACGTTAACCACCGTAATGTTAATAAAAAAATGGGCTCCTAGATACCTCCAGTATTTTTTTTTATTTTTTTCAAAAATATAATTATACCCTGTTCTGTCCAAAAAATATTGAAAGCAAAATCGTATTTGGGTGTACCAGGATATGCTACAGTAGAGTCACGCTGCTTAAATGTAGAGTGAACTGACCCAAATGTTCTGTTAATGCTTCAAAAAATGGATAAACTTTCTTCCATGGTGACATTTTTAATTCATAATTGAATTCATATTCCAAGGACCAAACTAGACGCGACCGGATCTTCAAGCCACAGAGGGAACAAGAATAGATGGACACTGGGACAAAATAGGATGTTCTTCTGTGCAAAGTCTATTTTAATTTAATATTACTTTACTTTTAAAAATATGCTTAACTGTTGTTGGACGACATACAAAAAGTCCATTAAACGATGGGTTATTAATCTTGTTTCGAAATCTTGTTGTCAATTACAGGTGCCATATGGCCAACATCAGAAATGCGCCATAGCTTTTCATTAATACCAAAAAACCTTTCACCTTCACCAAAGTCCCAGGGTTGATCGTCTTGGTTTTGCGTCAGTACCATCACTATAGGGTATGCTTCCCAAAAGAACTGCTCATAAACATGAACAAGTTTATATCTAATAATTAAATGATTAGCTGGTCACATCGGGGTATCCAAGTATAACCTTTACATCACTTAGTCATTAAATCCAACAGTTTAGTAGTGGACTACTTTTTAAGTTGGAAGATCAATGTGTCGGACACCTGAATTTATTACCAGTGATGTACCAACTGAGTTTACATAGAGACATATTCAGTGTGTAGATTGATAAAAATCCAACCTTGCTTGTATTCCACAAATTGAAGTGTCGCTACTGAGTGTAATGATAGTTTTTTTTTTTTTTTTTTTTTTAAAAGGAAGAAATATGCATATTTCAAACATGGATAGCTGAGCTTAATCCTCAAATTTACCCCAAAATGAACTGTTTAAAAAGACGCAATTGTCGTACGCTTTTTTAAAAAGAGATTGGTGCATTTTCACCAATGCATCATAAAATGTACCAAAAGGAGCATATAAAGGAGATTAATATCAATCTCCTTATAAAGAGATTGAGCAAGACCTTGATACTGAATTGATCTCGTGAACCTCATTAGCGAATTTTTAATCGAGAAGTTGAATATCAGAAACCGATTACTTCGATGATACACCCAGATGATGTTCTCTTAGTGATTACAGAAGAATTGTCAATAAGATTAAGTGCTTTGGGTTCTGCTTTAGTCCGAATCAGCTCAGAAGGCAGTGCTTTAAATGCAGTACCCTCTCAGCTAGGGCAGTGGTTAATAATCGCCTTCTATCAAGACCACGTGGAAAATGACTGGGTTCGAATCTCCTCTCGATCGGAGTATTTCTGATAGGCTTTTTTTAAGAGGACGAGGAAGTCGGGCTCAGGAATGCATAGTTTTCATCCCGAGAAAGAGGCAAAGCGACCATTGAGTACACTCACAATTTACAGACACGATATGACTCCTCAGTACAAATGAGCCAATGAACTTTAGCGCTGTTTACTTTTACCCGTATGCTTCCGACAGTCTACACAACGCCAATCCTCAAAATAATTCTAGTACCGGTCCTGCGCAGAAGATTATGCAATATTTAAATAATTTTGTTTATGACTTCGACTCGTATTACTGGTACAACTACAAGGAACCCATCAAGAATTTCTTCTCTCTCTATCTAAATCGAGTACAAGGACTACACAATACAACCAGTTGAATGGTGTTTCGAAATCATCCTCACGTTCATGTGGGTTAAGGTCAAGGAAGAAATGGAGGGTAGTTTAACCAGTTTTTAATGGATACCTTCAGATGATACTTCTAAGAACATCGCGTCCATGTATATAATAAGTCGTTGCCTATACCTTAAGTCCCAATCTAACAAAGCATCATTCAGACTTGAATTTTTTTTTCTCTCTCTCGGTATAGTGCCGGTTCTTTCATAGCGTTTAATGCGGCAAAGATTTTTTTTCCTAACTTCTTCCAAATTATCCATTAATATCGCTTTCAGTTGAAATAATAGCATGACCATCCCTCCTGCTTCTTGCGACGTTATGAATTATAAATATACTTTTTATTATTTAAAATTTTCAAGGGCTGTTCTCAGACTTTTATGGTAAGATTAAAAAATTCCCCTTATAAATACAGACATGATATATAACTATACGTGGACAATATATCATACGCGACGAGATCAATATGTTGTTTTGTGCAATGTCACGCTTCCGGTGTTTTGGATATATGACGGGCAATTGACATCATGGAACTTAATTTGAACTCCGAATTATTTGTAGGGATTTTGCAGAGTATTGATCTATATTTCTCTCAAGGAGGTATCATAAACGTTTCATGGTAAAAAAAAAAACAAAAAAACCATTAGTCAATGAGGAAGATCATGAAAGCAGATTACTTGCTCTCATTTGAAGCACATCGAGCCAAATAATATCCTTTTACAACCGTGGATTAGGTTGACAACTATCCCAGGTTTTAGTGCATTGGATATTGGCCAGTTCCACTCATCTGCACTCTATTGTCCTCTACATAAGAAAGAAACGTCACCAAGGAACTGGACACAAACCACCAGGAGAGTCTGATGTAATGATTTCTGGTTCTAATTGCATAATACAGATAACAGGAGTAGTCTGATTAAAGTTGGATTTGCTCAAAGGTTTGGATGTTTTTAGTGGTTGTCAATATTATGGCTGCGTTTCCGTTATTAATTTTTTAAAACTTTTTAAACCGCAATAGGCCTCGCTCAGCCGAAATGAGAGGGTACAGTATACAGTTGAATTGACCGCAGTTCCAACCTGAGTGACTGCTAAATACCGTGATCTCATCGTGCAAACTCCTCTGACTGCCCTATGAATCCGTTCTGGAGTATAAACAGAAAATTTATTTATGTATCCCAGAAATTTGGTTAGGCGATCTGGCCTGTGAAAATCTTCAGTAATTGTGTTCCCTCTAAAGCTGATTAGGGAATTGAGGGATGGCTAGCTAATCAGCCACAGTTGGGATTTATAGCTGTGTGGGAAAGCCGGCGTTTGTGAATAGTGATTTTTGAGCTGTAATTTGCATAATATAAATTATTTTTAAGCATGTGGGAAACAGAAACCCATAATCCAGAAGAGATGAACAATAAGTGCAAGGTGGACAATAGATTTTATGTATTTGGTCGCGATCTTCGGGTCTTGAATATGCAAGAAGTGTTGTTTAAAGAGTCAGACGAAATTTAACGAAGAGTGAAATTTAAGATAAGTCATCTCTTCAGAAGTCTAAAGTAAAGAAGTATTTTGAACTCTGAAGGACGCAGACAAGAAGATGGCGATTCTTATTTTTATTTGCACTTGTTTTTGTAAACATTAAGAAACTTCGGTAAGTTTATTGGAAAAATAACAATGGGGCGTATTTCCTTTTTAGATTTAAGAACAATGTAGAAAAGATAAGTCTTTTAGTTCGTTTCTTGAAATTCTTGTGGCAAGATTTCATGAACACCTCATAGAGATGTTCATGAAAGATTTTAAAGATATTGCGAAAACAGTACAAAGTACACACGGTAACCTCGGTTTAAGCTTGAACGACTGATAAATACGGTGATGTTCGTATATTCCCTTTATTTTGTGAACTCCTCTGACCTTACATGGCCTTCCTTGGAGTATAAACAGAATATTTATTTATTTTAAAAACGTACAAAGCAAGTGAAAAAGGGACATACTTGTTTGTATCTATCCCTACAATGGCGACAATGATCAAGTAGTCCTCATGCCATCTTCCTAAACAGACTATTCATACCTTGCTGTTAAGAAGTCTTCTTTGAGGAGTTGTTGATCATCCTTTCCGAGGTGTGTTCTTTACCCCTTCCTCCCCCTTTAAATCGTCTCTGTTGTTATGAAGTTGTTTGCATCGTGGAACAGTACCCTAATGTTTGTCCCACCTTGATGGGTGTGTCTACTTTACGGTTTCGAGCAGAGGGCGTTCACTCCAAGGTCACGTGATGTGGACGACTGTTCTATTTTTGACACATCTCTGCCCGCAAATGGGAGCATTGCAGTGCCCTCACTGAAAGCGTGAAGCTGATCATCACCAGAGGCAACGCAGAATTAAAAACACAAAAAAGAGTCGTGAATTGATTGCATAACGCCATTTCCTTTTGCAGGTGGCGTTCAGTGTTTATCACCTCGGGTGCTGTAGCTGGTTCGGTTGCAGCTTGTTTTTTTAATTTCCTTCCCCCTACGGTTTTGTTTATGCGGCTAAGGGTTTAATCAGCAAACCACTGACAACACCGCCTTCGGTCATCAAACCGATCAAGCAGTAAAACAACCCCATTGAGAACATTGGAACTGATAACGCCAAGTCATACACTTCCGTGTTGCCCTACAAGACACTCCATAACAATATCCGCTCTCCTACCAGTCCCTCGAATAACTTCTACAAATTCCAGGGACTGTCATACTCACTCATTGCCATTCTTCGCATTTGCGCGAATACAATTTTTTGTCAAAGAACTTTCAGCCCTCTTTTCAGAACATTTATCTAAGATATACTTTTAATTTCTACCACGTTTGGATATCCCACATCCCCCCAGCATTTTCTTCTTCCTGAATTCAAAATCGATCAATCGATGTTTGTCATTTTTTTGTAATTCATTTGGTACTCCCATCTTTCGTTCAAAATTGGCTAAGTAGGAGTTGATTATCATTTTGTTCAAATATGTGATCTCTTTGATCTCTCCTGTTAAAGTGGGTAGACATTTAATACAATGGTATTAAATGTTACAAGTTATTGCAGGAAATGACCTAAATTGGTCCCCATGTTCAGTCGCTCTCTCTCCTTAAAGCTTCTAGACAGCCCACTGCCAAAAGGAAGTTTCACTTTAGAAGGAAAACGGATACCTGTCAAACTTGAGAATCCTAAAAGCTGGACCAACAACTGGCACAGCTCACCTAAGTAAACTCCCTCTTCCCCGAAAGTAGACCACCAGTGAGGGAAAAGCTAGAGAGAGAGAGAAGGGAGGGAGGTTGCGAGACGGCCGTGGTTAATAAAAACAAAAGTTCATAAAATAAGGAAGTGGGGTGTGTCTGCTCTTTTTCTTTCATTCTTAAATCTGAGACGATTATTATCATTTTCTCCCAAACACAACTCGTAAAGCTCACTCAACATATTGTCCAATTTTATGACTGTCTTTATACGGGCTTTAGTCCTCATTCCTGTAGCACCAATTCAGAGAACACAACGTCCTTACAATTGAAGAATATAAAGAAGTGTAAACAATTGTTTATGCGCCCATTTCGTTGAAAAGATATGACACCAAATATCCAGTTTACCATGCACGCTAACTTATCCAGCATTCAGCGCCCTCTCTGGAAAGTAATAAGCATTAGTCATGTTCAGCTGTGTGGAATTATGTTTATTTGTCATGTTGTAAGCGTAATTTGTAACTACTTGAGAACAGACGAAGCGTAAAGACAAAAAAACTGTGTATTTTATTAAAGGTAATTTAGATATTTGCTTTGATAACCTTTTGTCATTCAGAATTCACTAGTATGCCACGCAAATTCTAGAAACACAATGAACTAACATTATCCTGAATATTTATAAGCTGATAATAGAACGCCCTCTGCTATTATCTTTGGACAATGTCATATATACGTTTCCGGTTGTGTTTGTAGTAATTCTGTACAACTTCAACTTTCTCTAAAAGAGTTCTTTTGCTTATCAAACGATAATTTTTACAAAAAAAGGAAATTTTCATTTAATGTTCATTCTTTCTAATGAGACTGGTGTAAGCGGACTGTAATTTGTTTGTGAATTATGTAAATAAACCTATAAGATTGTTTTTCCTTTACACACCACTTGGATTGCAACCAGCACTTTTCTGCGAGAATTAATTTTTAAAAAATTCGGAAAACAACCCCCATTAACCCAGCACGATATCTGTGTCACATCGTTAACAATTTCATATCGCAGTTTGTAATACATTCTTGTTTGTAAGTTTAAAACGTGACACCAAAGGTAGCTGCTTCAATGAATACGCAATTACTGCAAGAGTTGAAAAGCTCTCTTCGTGTTGTACAATCGCCATTGAAAATACCCTTATTAAACGAGTAACCTCAAAGGTCAACTGCGTATCTACGTCTTTGTATTTAATTGACAGTGGTTGCGTGAGGTTATCAATGGATAAAACGGTCCAGAAATCCTGACAGCATTGAGAAACGTATTAATGAAAGTCGTTTTTAATTACATTCTTTCTTGATGTATAACGCAACGAGGTCAAGTTGCCAAAAATGTGTACCACTTACAGATTTCTGGGTTACCGTCCTGGATAACTAACGACATAAAAAAATTATTCAAAACGGAAATTGGCTTTCTTTCTTTCACCTGATTAAAAAGGAAGTCTAGAGAAATCTTTTAGAGCCACTTTCCCCCTACCCCCAGTGCCATAAAGGAAAAGCTACTTAATAAACGTTGGCTGAGTTACGTTGAGTAATGTGACCTCATATGATCGAAACTATTGTGTTGAGCCAATGACTCCATAAATACGTAACAAAACTGTCAATCACAGAAAGTTTCAATGCGTCGAGAATAAGAAGAAAAACAGAAACACTCTCTCATGAATTTAGCATTAAAATTTAAGGCTGTGTTGACTTAATATGCAGTTTCCTCCCATCTTAATGCTAGCATTTAAAGACATCTAGAACGGAAGACATGCCAATAATTTTTTTTTAAAAATTCGGTCCATTTTTAACCCCTGTCTTGACTAAATATTTACTCCCCCAAGAAGTTTATCTAACTCCAATTGTAAAGAAACACACATTGTCCCAGTTTAAATATAAAGTAGCAGATCATATCCCAGTATCCGTCGTCCTATTTCGTTAATTAGTACAAAGACTGCAATCTCTCGATCTTTCTCATTTTAAATGTCGTTACTTGGAGCGTAGTGTCCAAATGTACGCCCTCTTCCTGGATTTAACACATGCTTTTGATACGTGCATCATGATTTATGGGGCATCGATTGTTATTAATAAGACATATCTTGTAAACAAGGCATTGTTTATTGTTAATTAGTAACTGATCTCTTGCTACTGTTATAATAAATAACAGAAGATTGAGTGACCCCATCATGGAATCATTCAATCTTAAAAAAGTCCTTTCTGAGAATATTGGTTCTCCGCTTGTCCAATTTGGATAAGTCTGGGTTCGAATCCTTAAAAACCTCTTCAATCGCTGTTGTTGGCCAACCTCAGGCGGACGGAATGAGGATTCCTTGCGAGTAATAAAAATAAAGTTGTTAATTAAGTTTTTCATCCAGCAAAACAAAAATCGGCCATTGATAGGTATAGCATTAGCAACCTTTGTACAATCTTAGGAAGAAATGCAATAAAGTAGCCATTTCTGCTTCGGAAATCATAAATCATGCTGGGTTCCGTTCACATAAAGCTCTGTGTTTTTAATTAGTGAAGTTCTTAAAGGAAAAATTAATTATCCAAGTTATTAGTACCAGTTATCCCACATCTTTTTGGGCTGAGAATTTATTGAAATAAATAACGTGTATAATCCATGCGTTAACTTGAGGCTATGTATTTTTTTATCCCAGCCTAAAAATTAGTCTACTGAATTAATTCGGGACAATCACGCTGCGTTGTTTTATTTTTTTCTATAGGCTACAGTGGAAGCATGCGCTGTAGGCGACATGTCATATTACCAGAGCTCAACTGGTCAGGAAAAATGTGTAAAGGAAAGTGGTTAATTTATATTTTTGCTTTTCCGTATTAGTTTTTCATCTGAGGGCTAAGTATGGAGTAAACCTACTTCATATTATCGATTCTTTCTTTCAAAACCAACTACAGTATTTGGAATTCAGTCCGCCTGTTTGTCAGTACTTTAATAAATCCAAATGCTTTATCGGGAGAAAATAATAGCAACACTTTTAATCAAGCAGAATGCGTGTGTTTTTCAGACACAACACGCTGGCTGGCGTCTCAAGACTTGATTACCTTGGTTGGGCTAATTCAAAACACCCAACCCAGTCCAATACTTCGAAGTCTGTAGACCTCATACTTGGCTTCCAGCCGAACGTCACTGCTTTTAGTTGTAAACAACATAAAAAAAGGGAGAGAAAGGAAGAAGGTGTGGGGAAAGAATCAATTTGTTCTTATTGCACCACTTAGGGGTCTTTCACACGAGGGAACTTTTCGTAAATCGCTTTTCTGAAATTTTCCCATACTTCCAATTTGATTTATTGAGGAAATATTGGCACTTTTCCGTTCCTCTTCGGAACAAGCGTATTACCCTCAGAGCTTTGTAAGTAACTGCATAATTACAGTAATTAACAAATGCTCTTGACCAGCTGTGGAAGCTGAAGAGGTCATTGCCTGCCTCAGCTAGTTTAAACGAAATGAGACCGGAGTACGGATTGCCTTGATTTGTTTCCTGAAAATATACATTAGTCAAGTTCCAGAGCAAGTCAAGCGTTCTTTCAACGTCTTTTATCAATCAAATGTAATAATATCATTTTGAATTGGGTGTTTGGAGGGTGGAACCAGCAAAGGTCTCCTGCTGTCTATTAGATGCAGTTGCAACATTTAAACACTAAAACCGCTGATCCAAAGAGTGGAGGTTGTATAATAACGGAAACTTGACAATAATACATTGCATTGCCTCATTCCACCAATAGTAATAACGTGTGTGTGATTTCTAATATCAGTATGCATTATGTAGAATTTTCTTCAAGAGGTAAATGTGCATTTTGTCACGTAGATGTGAAAGTTTGTTCACCTTTTTTCCCCCCAGTTTTCCTTTCACATTCCCTTTAATGCGGATGAAAGTTTTTAACCGCAAATCTTCCCCAAGTGTATCCTGAAAGTGGGCTTTTAACGATTTCCTAATCTTATCGCCCGCCACGCCGAAAAGAAGCGTTGTAAACGTTACGAAATACTTCAGAAAAATAGGACACCCCCTACAGCTACATTTGCACGTCAACCTCTAAAGTACTTTTTTTTCTGAAAGAACGCTTCCAACCTCCCTAACAGCCAGATAAATTAAAGCAGCTTAATCTCCGACTCGTAGCTTAATAACCCAGTTTTGCCTTAAATAGCGTTTTATACACTTAAGCGTTCTCTGAAAGTGAATCACCCCCCCCTCCTCCTTCCATAATCTCAAGATAATGAAACTTGTGGAGCTGAAATCTAATTTAAACAAATTCTCTTCAAAATGGAAAATTCTTAAAGCCATTCCTCTTCAAGTACATTCCTTGTTAACAGCCCCTAGATCCGATTCCTGGTTGGTCACGCAAGGACTCTTATAAACCTGAAGCTTATTAAATGCAACCAGTCCATAATTCTTCAACCACATTTTTAAAGATATTTTTTAATAAATAAGCATAAAAACAGCGTGCAGTGAATAGAAAGAAATACAAAAATAGATGTTGCATTTCATACTGACAGTGATATCAGTATGTGCCGTATGTTTATTTGCAGATTTTCTCATGGAATATAATCTTCCTCTGAGATCCCCTGACCTTGCAGGAGAGTTGATCGGAAATGTGTTCAAAACTGGAGTAGCTGTTGTTGTTGTTATTTGGTTTTTAGGAGCATTAGCAACTAAGGCCATATTGCTCGGGGATATGCGGTGGTCATTCCCTGACCTTTCCGCATCCTCTGTATTTAGTGGTAACGGGCTCGAACCCCGGTCTAATCAAGAAGTGTGTGCTACGCACTGCTGCTCCTTCTCACCTGGCTACGGAGGCGCCACTAGAGTAGCAAGAATATTAAAAGAAGAGATTGAGCACTTGGTGGTAATAGGCTGTCATTGTCATCTTATTAATTTGTGTGCCGAAAAGGAAGCTGCATGGCTTCCATTTCAGCTAGACTGGTAGAAGAGTGGCAACCTTTGAAAATGCTGTTTAATGAAGAAGTTAGAAGTAGTGAGAAAAATATGAGATTTTCAAAGTTAATAAATTGAAAAGTACAACAAGCGATCACTAGTAAGTAGCATTTACTTGTGTTCAAATTTGAGATCAGATAGTTTTGAAAGAAAACAGATTGATGAACTCTAGAAAAAGAACTTCTTAATTGCACTCTTCTGTTAAAAGCAGAAGGGCAAAGTCTGCAACAATATCTTTCTTGAAGCAACCAGAATCAGTTGATGCCTAATAGATTATCCAAACAGAAATCCACAGACACAACATGTTAGATGAAGTTTAAAAGCATGCTGATAAACAGTCCTATGGCTGTATTTTAACGTAAAATTTCACAAGAAATGTTTTTCCTGGATGAAAATCCGTAATTTCCAAATTCGGATTTTTCATCAAGCAGTTAGGTCATAGTAGCAGTATTATATACCGTCACCTCGATACTAATGGTAACACAAGAATGAAATTCCTTTTAAAATCAACATCAGAAAAATATAAATAAAATTAGAATTTCATTAAGAGTGAAAATTTCAGCTTATAAAGGAAAGGGAGAAATGTTTTCATATTTTTCACCGTGCCTTTACATTTAGTATTCTCTGATAATTCCTTCAAGGCTTTGAGGAATAATGTATAAGTAGACTCTTATGAATTATGGTCAGTTATAATCAACAATAAAAATGATTTATTTAACTTTCCGAATTTCTGACCCACTTTAATTTTAACATTAAAAAACTTTTTCTGTTATTTATAAGCCATTCACAAAGGATTATTATATATTTACTAACAGATACAAGCAATTGGGCACATCTTTAATGTTACAGTAGATGCATTCCTTCCTTCCCTCCGGCCAGATTGGTCATTACAATTTCCTTTTGCTTGGCTGGTGTGCTGTTTCTTTTATATGTTGCTCGCGAGAAGCGTAATCAAAATGCAAAACAGCATTATAAGGACTGGGAGCTTCCTGATCAAAAAGCGAAAAATGGTTGGTCGATTTTCACTGTGGGTTGTTGCTTGCCAGTCTTTGGAGAAAGTTTAGGCTTTTTTCCTCCCACATACCGCTTTAGTTTAGGCTTTTTTCCTCCCACATGACCATAGGCTTCAGCACGTGCTTTGAACCGTTTTTAGGTTTCTTCAGGATCCCTTTGCGCCGATTTTCACTTTGCTCGAACTAATAAACTCTGAAAACTCACTGGGAAAGTTCCTACCCCTCCACCTGGTAGTAGCTGACTATAATCTCGTACGAAAAGGTCATTGAAGTTCCTCCAATCTCCGACGGAATTTGAACTCAGGTAGTTCCTTGGTTTAGCCGAGTAGCCAAAGAACCAGTGCAGTTGCACGCCTGTTTGAGTTGGCTTTGGTTCGAGCTGGTGATTGCTAAATACGGTATGATATTGGTTCATTGATTGTATGGGCGCCTCCGTAGCCAGGTGGAAAGGAGCAGCAGTGCGTAGCACACGCTTCTTGATTATACCGGGGTTCGAGCCCATCACCACCAAATACGGAGGATGCGGAAAGGTCAGGGAATGACCACCGCGTATAACCCGCAGAAATATGGCCTTAGTTGCTAATGCTCCTAAAAACCAAATAACAATTGATTTTGTGCAAACTCCTCTGACCGGTGAGATCATTCCGGAGGATAAACAGACCATTTTAAGGAGCAGCAAGAGAACTCCACCGTGGCCAAATTGAAACCTGCACATACGAGGGCGTAGATTCAAAAACGATTTGTATTCACCCAGAAGTATCTGTGAAAGAAAGATGATTTATTTGTTTGATACCTTGAAATCTCTATAGCAACCACACAAAGTTTGGTTCCGATGTGACATTTTTTTTTTCTTTTTCTTTGCAGCGCTGAATGATGTGAAACGTCTAACACAATGTATAAAGCAGAATACAGATCCATGAACACACCTGAAACAATCCACGAAGAAATGATCGCTGTTAATGGAGAAGACTGCCCAAGTTAATGTTCTTGTTGCACATTGGAATAAACAATTTAAATATAGAACATTAGTGCACGATGAAGATATTCCAGGTCACCCAGCAACGGCTGTAACAGAAGAGTGTTGCAAAAATTGAGACATTAATTCTGGACGATTTCCGTATTAGTGTCAAAGAACTAGCTGCAGAGCTCCAAATTAGTGTAGGGTCTGTGGAGAACTTCATCCGTCGACAGTTGCATATCAGTAAAGCGTCTGCTAGATGGGTTCCCAGACTTCTGACCCCTTACCAGAAGATGGAAAGGACACAATGTGCACATGAAATGTTGTTAATGTGCAAGGTAAACCAAGAGGAGGTTTTTTTTTTTTTTCACGGCTGGTCACCATGGATGAAACTTGGATCCATCACTATGATCCCAAAACTAAACAAATGTCAAAATAATAGAAGCATGCAGAATCACCTCCCCCCCCCACCAAAAAAGGCAAAAGTGCAAGAAAGTGCGCAAGGTGATGCTGTCAGTTTTGTGCGATCAGTAGTATGTTGTAATACTAACAGATTACCTTTTAAAGGACTGTACTGTGATGGCGAAGTATTATTCCAACCACATCATAAAGCTACATGCTGCTATAAAAGAAGAAAAAGGTAGAGGAAGCTGTCAAAAAGGTGTGCGCCTGCTCCACGATAATGCACACCCGCATGCTGCAGTAAGGTATGCCCACCAATGTAGGATTGAAATATTGCCGCATCCTGCTTATTCCCCGACCTTGTACCCACAGATTTCTTCCTCTTTCCTACCACGAAGAAAGTACCACGAAGTCCTTTCTTCGTGGAAAACACTTTTCTGTTGATGGTATCACAATTACTTTTGAGTGAATACAAATTGGCTTTTGAAACCCCCACCTCCTCTCGTGTATACGAATCGATTGTTCGTTTTCTCGAGTCCAGCATATCTGATTCAGAGCGTTAGGAAGGCCAATGCCTCTTTGGGCTCTTGACTGTCTTTATTCTCTCTTCCATTGCTAGAGTTATTTGTAGTAATAATACCTTTTCGCAGATCACACCATACTATTTTAATGCAACAAACCAGTTTCGAAGTGTTTTGATTTTTGACACGTTCAACAAACGTTTATAGACGAAGCGTTAAAATTATTTCTCGATAGTTCTGTGAGCGATGAAAATGGCAATTTATTTCAATAAAGGGGTGTTCATAATGCCAGCAATCAAAGAAAGGAAGTACGCCTTAAGATCCGTGTATACTAAAGTAGGTTGTTTAGTGACTTTGATTCATTTCCTGGTGTGGCCGGAGTGTGGCCTATTTCGGTATTTTCAACAATTTCAGTTTCCTGATTGCCGAAATGAACAAAATTAACGTTTATTTATATTAGGTGGGAATGAGGGACTAAGTAGAAGAGCGCAGTTTCAAAACGACATCTGCTGAAACTACCAAAAACTGAACATATCGAACCTTTTCGAAACCTACAAACAGCATCCATATCAAGATTCCTTCTGAAGTTTCCGTATTGAGTGGATATATCACAATCGTCAGTTTATGTTTCGATGTATTAGGCTGGATCTTGTTTGAGTCAATTCCACAGTTCGCCTCAATCCAGTACTGGTTTCGCTTGCTCATTAAAATATAGGTGTTAGCAAAAAACGAGTAATGTTATCACCATAGGTGTTGGAGTTGGAAAGTACCATCAAAAATCCGTTACCGTGATAACGCAAATCTGTTGTTTTCAGACATTTCGATAACAAGATTTCCCAATTGTTTTCACATCACTTTTCCACCAGTGTCCCCCGCATTTACGTTAACTGAAACCTTTAATAACACCTCATTATCAGAGAGCAGTGTTCAATTTAACTGTTCCTCGGAGCAGAAAATGCGCAGGGAAAACAACAAGATGTGCTAACATATGTATTGCAAAAGGATTAAAATTGTATGAGGGTGTTAAATAAATTAAGCGGAGTGGAGGTATCCAGTGAGAATAGCCACATTTATTTCTTGCCCTCATGGGCTAATTGAAATCTCTGCACGAGAAGTAACACGGTTGTAAGTAGCTTAGTTGAAGATTATTCTGGGAATTCGTATCCCTGGGATATCTAACTTTCTGGGACAGCTACTAACTCGAGCTATGGCGATTTTTAGGGGAAATAGTTAACCAAAACATGGATGGATCATCTTTGTACAAAGTCTTCGATTATTTTTATTTTCGCAGGCATTAAAAATCAGCGAATGTCCATGTAGTCTGCTGTCGTGAGTGTCTGTATCCATTACGGCCATACTTTAATGATTAGATATATTATTTTTATCATCTCATCGGTATGGGCTGCGCCTGATTAGTGGTACTGTGTTTCCTTCAAAGAGTTAAGAGAATTATTTAATTAACATTCGTTCCAGTTTATCATTTCCTTCCTGGTCATTAATTCTACGTAAAATGTAAAATACTAATAATAAACAAGTAACTGGTTTCATAAAAAGTAGGAAATTGCTTTCCTTGATCCTTTTAGCGTGCTTTTCTTTTGATTGAGATAAATAGGTACACCAGTTTCCTACAAGGAGTTATCCTTACTGAACACGAACTTAGATTTTTTATTATTATTTTTGATGGTCGTCTCTTTGAACAAGCCTCCTTTTCAAATCACAGCGAACCAAAGAACTGTAGAATACTCAAATGTTCTTGTGGAAGTAGTTCGATCTCTATTTATACGCAAGTGGAGATCCTGGGAGAAAACGAAGATGAAAGTAAGGAAATTAAGGAAGTCAAAATTATTCAAATTTTTATTTTTATCAAATCGTGCACCAAAATGAATTGATTAATATAAAGAAATATGAGATGAATAAATATGAGATTTTAAATACAGGTGTATGTCGATTTTCCAAACGTGGATCACTGAAATAAAGATTGGCCAAAAGGTCAGTTATCTCCGAACCAGTCAAGAACCTACACCAAAAGTATTCGGACACTATCACATCTGGAAAAAGACCACTTTTAATGTGGTGCAGTCCACTTTGGGTCTGGTAATGACATCGAATTTTCGTGTAATGCTTTCAACCAGTTTATAGTAGGCAGCAGAAATGTCTCCAAACATTCTCCATACCAACCCATGCCAGTCTGTTGTCTAAAACCTGTAACATGACTCGTCACCTCATAGCGGTTGTTTTGACTGTTCCATGGTACCAGAAAGACTGGCTAGGCATAACAGTAAACGATGCCTTTCGGTCTTTGGTTTTATGCAGCTTATGAGTTTGGCTTCGTTGACTATGAGCAACAGCCTGCCATGAAAACACATGTTGTGCAACTTTCTAGATTGTAGACTCATTTACTGAGCATACTAGGGGACATCTAAAGCTCCAACATAACGCTTACCCCTCTCCATAAAGCATTTCAAATACGCATAATCAGATTATGGTTCAGAGAACTAGCGTTGGCCACTCAACCAAATGATATTCTCACTTTGAAAGAATTCATCCGCTAAGCTATGTGGAAGTGCATTATCGCCTGTGAAAATGAATTTAGAGAGTGTGGCACAACAGAAAAGTTTCGTATATAGCTCAAGTATTTCGTCTCTATACGTGATCATTGAAGGTCATTGACATCTGTAATAGTTCCCTTTAGAGATAATGGAGTTCGTTCTGGCTGTTCATCGTAATGTCTTCCCCTACTCGGAGGAGCATTTCCTCCAAATGAGAATACTTAGACACTCACTTTGAAGACTGAATCTCCGCCTATCTGAGACATTTCCGCACCAAGTGCGACGCTCTTCTTTGGGAGGGGGTGAGGGGGGGATACAAATCATTGGCGTCTCGCATACAGCTTTCTTTCAAGTTTGTAACGCACGCTATTAACAAAACTCCCACTCCGTATCTTTCAAATGTCTATATAGCATTCTATCAAAAACCTAATTAAATGTGTCATTACCTTGTGGAGTTAGAAATGAATGGTAATCGCCTGATTTCCATGTTCCACAGTTTAAAATCGAATTCTAGTATCATGTCCTGGATTATCAAGTTGATTTGCACCTTGACGTGAAATTTTGTGCAAATATTTACGCAGTTACGTTCAAATGTTACAGTTAATCATGTATAACATTATATTTAACATTTTCAAATTTTACGTAAAATAATAATAAAAAGGAGCGCGATGGACAAGTGGTTACGACACTGGACTACCAGCCTGATGGATCGGGTTCGAGTCTCGTGGAAGCTCGAGCTGGAGGATATCATGAAAAAGACAAGGACAATGATGACCAAGAACCGCTAACACCACCCGAAGTCAGCCTGGGAGAGACTGACAATTGCTCGGAAAGAAGGAGGAAGGGGCCTGATAGACATCATCGAGCAACGGAAAATAGCGATTGCTAACCTGAAGGATTACTTCCAGAAACACATAGCAGCACTCCACCAGGCCATAAGGAAGATAGACAAGCGGTATACCCCACTCAACCTAAGCGAGGCGTCCCCTCCCAACCAGGAGGCACAAACGAAGCTAGAAAGATGAGCAGAGAAGACACTCCATGGTACACGCTACAATGATCTCCATCAGGGTCACATAGATAAAATTGCTTCCAATGCATGGCTCACGAGCGGGACGCTCTTCCTCGAGACTGAAAGATTCATGCTCGCCATCCAAGACCAGGTAATCAACACCAGGAACTATAGAAAATGCATCGCCAATGAGCCCGGAGTGTTAGATGACACATGTCGACGATGCCACCTAGCCTCAGAAACGATCCAACACATCACTGCGGGATGCAAGGTGATCACCCAGACTGAGTACACTCATAAACACGACCAGGTAGCCAGGATAATACATCAGAAACTAGCAAGGAAATACCAGCTGATCGAAGAAAGTGTACCGTACTACAAGTACGAACCCCAGGCAGTACTAGAGACCCGAACCCACAAGCTGTACTGGGACCGCGCCATAATAACGGACAAGAAAATCCCGCACAACAGACCGGACTTAACCGTTGTGGACAAGAATGAAAAGGCTACCTATCTGATTGACATAGCGATGCTGAACACCGGCAACCTACAGAAAATCCATGAGATAAAAATCAGGAAGTAAACGGACCTAAGACAGGAGATCAAAGAGATGTGGCATATGCAACAAGTAACGACCATCCCGATCATCGTGTCAACCACTAGTATGGTGCCAAAGACCTTATTACTAGCAGCAACAGGTCTCACAGAGAACACCTACAAGGAACTCCAGAAATTCGCAATCCTGAACACCTGTAGGATAGTCAGAGAGTTCCTCGACCAAGAGTATCATCAGATATAACAACCACCCTGTGCACTTCGTACCAGTACTCGTCAGGGTGTTCCTCCCCTAATCAGGGAGAAATAATATAATAACAACATTTATAACAATAAAATAACATGGTTGTTAACTTAACTCTTGGGCAGTATTATTATTAAATCTGTTTATTAAAGTAACAAGTATTTTATTATATACATTTAGTAACATCACTTAACGTAAAAACTAGTTCTGTTTATATTCCAAGACGACCACATTAGAAGCGAGCGCTTACAAGTTATCACTTCGACAAAGAATGTTATTGTTAACCACATGGAGCGTTGACATGAATTCGAACCACGGTCAACTCAAATGTATGTACTACAGCATCGATCACTCAGCAAACCCCAAGCCAAAAAGGAAACGTTATAATAATGCTACATAAAATTCTTCGGAATCGCGTGTAGTACGAAACTCTTACCATCTTCAAGCTTGCCTAGTGTGTTCAGACGTACTGTACTTCATGCCCTTCAGTACAATACGGAGTTTTAATACCTATAATATGAGTTGGGTGTTGATTCCATGGGAATAAGGATGCCTATGGAATCCTTATTCCGATATTTTCACAGATTGTCATTGGGTCTTCGTTTTCTGTGTGTGTGCATATAAATAAATGAAATACCGCGCAGGCGAATTCGCAGTTCAATTCATTGTTTCAATTGCTTAGGGTTTGAATTCAGGGTGTTTTTGTAATGCATCGCATTTAACTATTTCCGAGTGTATAGAGCCGTAGGTCTCTTTCTGTAGGAGCATTTTATTTCTTAGCAGATGGCTTGAACAGATGTTTGTCCTCCAAGAATAGTGACAATTGTAAATCTCCAGTAAAGCATCCACAAGTTTTCTGACTTAACTAAATACCTTACGTCATTGGTCTTGAACTCAATCGTGCTAAATTTCCCAAAATAACATTCTTAAAAAAAGTAGGATGAATATCATAATCCTCTTCGAAGGCCAATTCATCAGTAGGATCCATCAAATCCACCACGGACTCAAAGCTGACAAGCTTCGTCAACGTGGCGTGCTGAATCTTCCATTAGGTCAGTCGTACTTTAGGCAAACCTGTTACAATATCCAACGCGTTCTGTATACACCTCACTCGATTGGATTTCTAGACAAA
Source organism: Mastigoproctus giganteus (assembly GCF_048544385.1). Lineage (NCBI taxonomy): Eukaryota > Metazoa > Arthropoda > Arachnida > Uropygi > Thelyphonidae > Mastigoproctus > Mastigoproctus giganteus. The sequence continues at coordinate 65,382,345 of NC_143586.1, read as the reverse complement.
TCATCTTCTTCGGGACGAATATTTCCACATTCATAAAAATTGCTATCCAGCAAGGTAGACGTGCCTAGCATCTTCAGGGACACAACTTCGATCGTCTCAAAGCTTCGAGAATGTTCCCGGCAAATACTATGGATCTCTGTAATAAGCTTCACATTACAGACGAGTAATTTTCATGGAAAAGCTATACAGAACTATGGTAATGGGGACCAAGATGCTGAAGTATGCCGATAAATAATGCAGTAATGTCATCCCCTACAAAACCTTGAAACAGGAATCATCTGATATTTTGGCATGTCATCTGACACGGGCCCGTTCGAACCCTGTTAATTGTTGTTTCGCTTTTGTTTGATTTCTAGCTGTAAATTCCCTTGATTATTTTTGAATTTTAAAGTTTCCGAATTGCCTGATTTGCATAATACTGTATCTGTCAATCCGATTATCCGGCAGATCCTGTCATTATGGACAGAAGATATACCGAAACCGTTTTAGACGCCCTCAGTAAAAATGATGAACTGGTAGATGAAATACGCCATATAGAGCGAAATGACAGAAGATTGAATATTCATGAAGGGGTTGGCACCTCGCGCTTTAACTGAAAATTTCCGAATGAGGCAGTTGTTAGGCTATGTAAACAATTTCACTCTCTCGCGTTCAGCATCTGGTTAGGGAACCATGGATATGTCACGCTCCCTCACCTACAAAAAAAAAAAATAATAATAATAATAAAATAAAACGTGTATAGAATCCGGTTTACAGTGAACCCAGCGTCCAAAATTGTTTGAGCAATTCTGACATCATCTTCATGCATGACATATGCACCACTTCGTGGTCCCCGGAATTCGATCAGTTGATCAAACAGTTTTGTTCTCACCGGATCGTGTGTGATCTCTTTTCTCCGTTATATTTCAGTATCTTTTCAACGCTTCCGGCTGAGTGATTGATGGAAAAATTGTTCGTGACAATGCAGAACAAATATTAGATCTGAGTGAACCATTACATTATTGTCTGCGATACGGAAGAGAAAAATTATTTGTATACACACCAGTGATTTTGTTGTATGGACATTGCAGATGTGTGCTACGGAAGGAAGCTTAGCCATTGGACTACTTCCGACTTAGTTTTCTTTAGAAGTCAAATACTGTGTGATTTCTTGGGTCCAACGTGTTTCTTCAGTTTTCTTTTTTACGATGACTTAATTGATCAGCAACTAAGATGCAGTTGGTGAAAGATTGGTAAGCAAATAATACCAATAAATTTATAATACTAAAAGCATAAAATTTCATTATAAAGACATGTTTCACTTCACTATCGTCTACATTTACTAAGGGATGTATTGATGCCCCTCAAAATCGAAGAGTCCAAAATGCTGAATTGCTTCCAAAATCCAGAAATTCTTTATTACATTTGTTTTTCAGAATGTTGCTTTAAAGTTGTTTAGTGCACAGTCCATCAGTTGTAGCTGTCATGAGAGAATCATCCAGTTGGCCAAATTCTGCGAATCAATTTTGAGATTTTATTCATCAGTTTTTCCTGTTTAAATTTCAGATCACTGGTTGGTTTTCTTTAAGCGTCAAGTCAACTAATGCTAAAGTATCCTATCGTGCTCTTGAAACCATTTCCAAATGATCAATCCGTTATAACTTGGCGCATTATCCTTCTGGAAATAAACGTATTTGTATTACAGTGCATGAAATAAGGAGTCCGGTTCCTCCAAAGTCATTTATGGTCTGAAGATGGAGTTCAGCAATAACCCTGAAATGTCATCTGCTAACAAATTAGCATAGTATTTAGCTTGTATTATACTGTATATGAGTTTAATAAAACCTATTTGTTAAGAAGTTTCACGTGGTATAATAGTATCATTTTTTTTTTTTTTTTTTTTTTTACATATTAATAAGTATAGTGTAAATTTTACCGAATGTACGATTTGCTATTAAAAAAGCACACTACAAAGCAGTAGTATTTTATGATTTTTTTTATTAAGCATTGAAAAATTTAGAGCAAAAAGTATTGAAACGATTATTATTAACAACTATACTGATTTTTCATGAAAATATCGTCTATGAGATTTTATCATTGCTTTGCAAAGACGTGGTAGTTTGGCGATTAATTTTGTCTTGACTAACGTTATTCCAAGCAATCTGCAAGGTTTCCCATAAATTTTGTGAAGATGGGCAGACTTCACGGACTTGAGTCTAGATGATCCCATAAAAGCTCTATTGGATTTAAGTTTGGCGATTGGGGTAGCCACACCATAATTTGCAATACCCCCCTCCTGTTGTTTAGTTGCTAGGAAGTCCCTGCACAGCTAAGAAAATGTGCTTCGGGTGATTATCTTCTTGTAATATAAAATTTCTCCTACAAAGTTGAAGTCCAGAGATTGTTGCATTATGATAAAGAAAGTTTTTATAGCCTTCTTTTTTAAAAATTACTTCAATTCTAACGGTATCACCCATTCCAGATAAACATAAGCAACCTCAGATCATGATGGAACCACCACCGTGCTTGACTGTAGGCACTAAATAATGTGGCTCCATTTTACTTCGGTTGATCGTCTCACATAAATCTACGCTTGGATCTAAAAATTTCAATTTTTGGATTCATCAGTCCACATTACCTTTTTTTTCACTTGTCCAATGTTGATGGCTCTTAGCCCATGCCAACCATTTCTTCCGCTTCACGAACATGAAGTCCTGCTTATTTAAGACGAAGATTTACAGTGGATGTACTGTAGACACGGGAATTTCTCTGTTTCTGTTGAACTCCGGTGCAGTAAGTTGTCGACTGCGTTTAGAAATCAGTGTTATGGTCTTATCTTGGACTTCCGTTATTATGCTTGGTCGTCCCGATCGCGGTTTATCTTTTAAACTGCCAGTCTTCTTGAATCGTCCAATGGTATTTTGTACTCCTTTGAATGAAACACCTAGTTTTTTCCGGTACTTCTCATTGAATACCGGTAACTTTCTTTATACAGAGTTACAATAGCACTTCTTTTTACAACACCCAGTTCCTTATTTATTGCCATGTTTATTACGAAACACAGAATTTCACAAAACACTCTTTCTGAATGACGGATTTTCGATTTTCTAAATTACAACTCCTCAATTTACATTATTGCAAAACACGCTAGATTCATCTGCAATTTTCTATAATATTGAAACAATACTCCCACTTTCTAGAATAATCTAGTGTTCTCCCACGTTCAAGAATCTTATACACTTTTCTGGAGTATGCTACCAATTTCTGAAACATTATTTCAATTTTTTCGATTTTTATATATAAAAAAGACGTTTTGACAAAAATTGGTAAACAAGTTGATCCTATTTTAAGAAAAACTTTGAAAATTAATAAAAATGAAAACGATTGAATTGAATCCATTGAGATAACTGTTTTATATAAAGGAAAAGGATCTTTTCTAAGGATATTTTATATAGGAAAAGGATCTTTGGATTCCACTTTGAATTTTGTTATTTAACTGCTTTGTCCCATCTATTAGAGTACATTGTACTCCATTCTTTTAGCTAATCCTTGGTGGTTGTGGCGCCATCTACGAGAGCTATTAGGTAACACTGTATTTCATAATAAATCATTTATAGCAATACTTTTATTGTTTTTAAAAAAAATTAATCAACGTGTATTATAGTAATATTATCTCTTTTATATATATAAAACAAAATTCTCTTTTCTTACTATACGAAAGATGAACTAAATTAAATTAGAAGTAAAAAAAACTATTGATTACAAAATATTAAATAATAACTCGCAATAAAATATTAAATCCTGCCATAAATGATTATATTCTTATGAAAATACTTTATTTTTCGTACGCATTGATTGAACATCTCACAAAAATTTGAGTCCAATTTTTAGTACCTTTTAGACCTCATATTTTTAATATCTTTTTCTTATAGAATTTTGTTATAATATAAGCAAATTTTGTTACAAAAAGCAACAATATTTCCATAAATAAGTTTTAATTGTAGAATAAACAATTATTTTAGATAAATAAATAGCAACCATATATTCGGAAAACTCTATCCTTTTCTAGAATTCCACCGAAGATGCATTTCAAAGAATTTCTTCTTCTGAGTAGAATACATACGAACTATAAAACAAATTCACTTAGCTTAATTGCGGTTGTTTTTAGCGTCATTTTTTTTTTTAATGGACGATACTGCTACACCCTAGACATGACTCACCTGACTGCACAAGGGCCAAAAGAATGGATATCTTTGTGTATACTTTCCACCCTCATCTTGTTCCTATTTTACAGAAACAAGATTTTCCCGAAAAGAAAAAATCTGGGAGGGTGCACGAAATGATATTTTAAGCCCATTTTACATTCTAATATTTAAAAAATTAATTGACCATATTTTCATATTAGTGTGGTATTTGAAGCCCATAGTCATCTTGGTAAAATAAAAATTTAAAATAAAAAGTGCAAATTATTAATTTCATTAGTACCGGGCTTGTCGCTCATAGCAATGTGTACGTTCACGGGCCGATTTATATATGTATAAATTTACATTCATGGACCGATTTACATGTTTGTACTCAATAACTGGACATATGAATCGGATTAAACAACAAAGACTGCCAAATGACAGGAAGAATTGGAGATAAGAAGCCTTTAGACACTGAAGCTATTCTCTTTTGGGTCTTCCTGGTGGAAGACCCAAAAGAGAATGGCTCCAATGTCCAGAGAGAACACAGGCTTGATGACAGAGCTTCAGGAGACCGACAACAATGGAGGTCGATATCCAAATAGGGATTCAACACGTGCTAAACGGAAGAATTGAATGATGATGACTCAATAACTCGCAATAAACACAAAAATCACGAATAATCCCCACTCCCTACCCCTCTAATCGGCTAACTACAGTCTCGATCGAAAGAACTTTAGGAATTCTTCCAGTTAACAACGAAGTACGAACACAGACCTCTCCGAATAAAAACAGTAACAAATTGGGGTTAAAAATTTAATGATTAGAGAATGCAATATCATTAGTAAATGGACGGACTGTTTCTCTTTCTCAGCACAAACGAGACTTCTTAACATTAGCTCTCTTTAAGTAGCTTAATTGAGCCTTTTTTTTACAGTTATTTCCTATTTTCTCACGTTCCTGCTCTGTGGTACACAATATCTTTGTTGTTCTGAACAATAATCAGCTCTGAAATCAGAACGGAATGTGGACCGACGTCCGCATCCTATTATATAGGGTGCGGGGGGAAGAAAAACCTTAGCTGTCTTTCTGGTTCCGGTGTTGTGAGTTTTAAATAAATGATGCGTAATAGGGCTAATGAAATTTATTTAAGAAATCCATCACTGTTCAAATTGTAATCAGGGCACGAAATGTGGAACATCATGCAAATTCCGTCTGCAACTAGCCCATATGTTTCTCGCGAGTTAGCCAAATCCAATCGTCCAGTGTGATGGACCTAACAGGTTCTTCTGTACGTGAAGAAATTGATAAAGTTAAAATCTAGTTTGTGTATGTATACAGCTTTAAGGAACTTCTTATAGCCATTTAGAAACTATTTCTAGTCTTATTGAAGTAATCCTGTTATAAAGCATCCGATGTATCCTTCTGCATTGGAAAATATTTCAAAAATTCTAGAAATTCATTTGTCATATTTTGACCAGTTGTAAGGACCAGTTTGTTCGTCTGGAAAAACAAATGGTTAATTTAAATTAGATAGTTTATAATCATATTTAACTTTGTGTATTCACATTAGTGATTAAGTCACTTGCAAGAAGTCTGGGTTCGAATCGCGTCTAGACCTTTGGAATTTTTTTCAAGTCGTCTTCAGTCGATGCTGTAGTTTGCCAATCTCAGGGAGAGGGATTAGAATATTTACCTGTGAATATTTCTGGATTTTTCAGACCCGATACCACAAAACCTAGAAACATGTTGAGTTCCAGCCATGTTAGATTGTCATATTCATTCCAGCACGACTTCTTTTTTATTTAAATTATTTTTTAAATCAATTAATAATTATTAAATTTAATAAATTAATTTTTAATACTTTTTAAATAAATTAATAACTTTAAATTAATTAATTCCTATATTACCTCACATTTGAATCCACAGATGGCGCCACATAAAATATTAGTTCTCGTTTGTAATGAGATAAATATGTAGAAAGGAATTAAAATTTTTATCACTAAATGATATAACAATTTAAGAGCCAGGTCTTTTTATTTTTCGGTACGCATATAATTAATTTAATTTGATTCTAAATTGAATATGTAAATTTACAGGGAAACGTGATTTAACATTATTTGCATTATTAAAAGTAAAGATTGTGTTGACCATCGCAGATTCCGGAAATGGTTGTAATTTTTAAATTGAATATGATTCAACTTGCTCATCTTAGATTTTCGGAGCGTTAAGTAAAATGAATTTAATCTTAGGATTTCATTTAATAATAATTTTATCGATTAGTTTTGAGGAAAGGTTTTACAGCAGGCCGGGTCTATATTGTTTCTTGTGAACTGGTAATCGACGTTGAAGATTTGTTAGGTTACATTAGGTCAGGTCAGGTTATGTTATGTTTCTGTTAAGCACCAAAGCAACTAGTGCTATGAGGCATCAATCTAGAATCAGTTTAGAATTGCGTATATCCTTTAGTCAGTTTACTGTGGTAACTGGGTAGCTCTAACGTAAAATCATATAGCGTAATTCGCATCCCTGCATTTAGGATTCTATTAGATATTGTAGTATTGACAATTAATTAATTAAATTTATTGATCTTATTAATTTAAAATATCATGCCCCAGACTAGAGCAGAAAAGCAACGGGCACAAAGTGGCATGAGTGCTGTGACTCGGGGGAGAACTGATTGGGGGCGATTCTCCAACGCATCACAGCCTAAAAAAATGTGCACTTGTGAAATGTTTTCCGAACTCTCTGAAACGGAACATGATCGAGCCAAGGAGGATGTCTTTGTATGTGCCAGGTGCAGAGAGTGTCTAGAAATTAGGCGTCAACTCAGCGTTCTGATGGGTGTCTATGAGTGCTTTGAGGTGTAGGGTAGATGCCCTCGAAGAAATTAATATGAGGGGCCATCAAGCTCTCAGCTTCCCAACTCAACGCCAGAGCTTACTGCTGGGCATCAGGCAACACAGCGGCAATCTCCAAGGCAGAATGCACTGGTCCCACAGGAGTTAGTTATTGTCGGTGACTCAATTGTCAGGGAGACGGGGAATATATTGTGTAAAAAGAATAGATGGAATAGGACCAGGGTATGTCTCCCAGGGGCAAAGGTTGATGACGTTGTAAAGCATATATCATCTTTTAAGGGCACAAAGGGTGATATTGTTGTACACGTTGGCACCAATGACATTAAGAGTAGGAGATCTGCACATTTACTTAACAAGTGCAGGTCAATGTAGCAAAAAAAAAAGTCGTGAGTTAGGGTTAAATTTGAAAGTGTCTGCAATTCTGCCCAGACACGATAGGAGTACATGATGAGAGCCTTGTCAATCAGTTCATCCCTGGAGGAAATGTGCAAGGCTCAAGAGGTAGAATTTTTTTCAGCGTGGTCTGTGCTTGTTAACAGGGGAGACTGCTTCTACAGGGATGCGATACACTTAAATAGAAAGGGTGCAAGAATATTTGCTGATGCTATCAAGGCAGTGTTAGGTGGGTCGGAAAACTGCTAGCTTGGGGAGCGGGATTCACAGACTACAAGGTTAAAAGTAGCCGCAGGCAGAGGTGTAGGTGATTTTTGCACTACTTCTATTAGAATAAGCAGCGGCCTGGAGCGAGGGGTATTGGGGATTTCCGGGACTGATGTCAGTCATCTTGAAACAGGTGGGTATATGGGATGTGTTAGGGTAACTAATAATAAGAATAGGTACATGTATACCAATACTATAAGTATAGTAAATAAATTTGATGAATTTGAAGTGTTGGTCAAGACATCAAAGGTGGATATTGTTGGGATAGCAGGGACGTGGTGTCACACAGATATAAGGAATGCAAAACTGGAATTTGGGGAGTACAATGTGTACAGAAAGGATAGACAGGATAGGAAGGGAGGAGATGCTATGCTGTTAATTAAGAAAAACATAAAATCAAAAGAAGTGCATCCAGTTGATATAGATGAGCAGTGCACTGTTGAGTCAGTTTTGTGTGACACAAGCACTGCGAAAGCAAAAATAAGAGTAGGAGTGTGTTATAGGCCTAATGACTCGAATGAGTACAATGAACAATTGTACAGAGAAATAGAGTGGGCAGGTAAATCAGAATGTCTTATAATGGGGGATTTTAACTTCCCAGATATAGACTGGAACTTATGGGTTGGTCACTCGCACACTAGTAAGACTTTTGGGGATTTATTGGATGATTGTTTTCTGCAGCAGCATGTTCGAGAGGCAACCAGAGAGGGTAATACCCTTGATCTGGTTATCAGCAGTGATCATTCGTGTATTAAGAATTTGCAGATAAAGGAACCATTAGGTGCAGTGATCACAAAGTACTGATGCGGGATTTACTTAAAGATATAATTACCATCAAGGGTAAAGCAAGGGTGTTTTTTGCTTCCTTAAAGGTGACTACAGTGGACTCAGACAGTTTTTAAATTCTGTACATTGGGACCAACTGATGATGTTACCAACAGCAAATTCTAAGTGGGAAGCATTCAAGGAATTAATAGTAGAAGCTACTAAACGTTTCATACCTATTAAGAAATATTGTTCAAGGTTTAGGCCTAAATGGTTATCAAATGAACTAATGAGACTCGTAGCAGAGAAGAAAAATGCATGGGATGCATATAAATTATCAGGTGCCACAGATGCATATGATATATATAAGCTAGTCTGTAATCAAGTCACAAAGGAGGTTAGGCAGGCGAAGGCAGATTACGAGAAATCTTTGGCAAAATATGCTAAGAAAAACAGCAAGGATTTCTTTACTTATATAAACTCTAAAAGGAAGAGGATGAATCTGATTGGTCCACTTGATATCGATGGTTCGGCTGTTTATGATCCTGCTCAGATAGTAAACAAACCGAATGAATATTTTGCATCTACATTCACACGTGAGGAGTTATTAAGGTTTGAAAATGCCACAAGGTTGTCAAATTGTAACAGGGTGCGTAATGATTGTGTAATAACCGAGAGCAAAGTGGAGGAGAAATTGTTGAAGTTAAACATTAGAAAGGCACCTGGGGTGGATGGGATCTATCCAGTTAATATTAAAGGAGGCGGCAAAGGAAGTAAGCAAACTCTTAGTCATAATTATGAGAGCATCCTTGGACTCAGGGGAAGTCCCCACGGACTGGAGATGTGCAAATGTGTGCCCAATTCACAAATGGGAATCGAAGGGTGACACGAGTAATTACAGACCAGTTAGTTTGACTTCTGTTCCGGGTAAAATAATGGAGTCTGGTTAAAGATGCATTGCAGGATCATCTAGAGAAGACTGCAGCAATAATTCAGACACAGCATGGGTTTGTTAAGTCTTGTCTGACAAATTGGATAGGACATTATGATGCGGTTACAAAGGAACTGGATGCAAAAAAATAATTTTGATATCATATACTTGGATTTCAGGAAAGCTTTTGACACTGTTGCTCATGGAAGACTATTGTAAAATTGGAGCAGAATGGTATTAAGAGTAAGTTGTAACAATGGATAAAAGGATGGTTGAGTGGGAGAAGACAGAGGGTGGTACTGCTCTTCGTGGACTAATATTATTAGTGGAGTCCCACAGGGTTCGGTGTTGGGTCCACTGTTGTTTTTTATATTTATCAATGATATTGATGAAGATCTATCAGGCCTATCGAAGTTTTCAGATGATACAAAGGTTGGCAGGGTTGTTAATGACAGTAATGGCAGTGTGTTACTGCAACGGGATCTAGAAAATTTGGGTAGATGGGCTAAGAAGCGGCAACTGAAGTTTAACATTGACAAATGCAAAGTACTGCATATGGGTAGAAGTAACCCCAGAGAAACGTATCAACTGTGTGGTACTACACTTAAGGTGGTAGAAAATGAAAAAAGACCTGGGAGTAATTGTGCAGTCAGATATGAAGTTTTCTGCGCAATGCAGACAGGCTGCCAGGGCAGGTCATGGGGTGTTGTCAATGATATACAGGAATTTTGCTAGCAGGGAAAAGGTGATTTTCCTTCTGTATAAGGCAATGGTCAGGCCACGCCTTGAGTACTGCGTACTGCAGGTTTGGAGGCCTCATTTTAGGAAGGATATAGATTTGCTTGAGCGTGTACAGAGAAGGGCAACAAGATTGGTGAGGCGAATGAAGGGATCCTCTTACCAGGAGAGGCTTAAGTTCTGCAAATTGCAGCAGCTGGAGACTAGGCACCTGCGAGGTGATCTGAGTGAGGTGTATAAGGCCTTGAATGGGTTGAGCACGGTGAATTCTGATGGAATGGTTCCACTTGTTCAGATTACGAACCTAAGGGGGCCTAAATTAAATTGAAATTGAGGAAGGACAAATGTAGAATAGATGTGCAGAAATTTGCCTTTAGCCAGCGGATGGTTAATTGCTGGAACAAACTTCCATCTGTCGTTGTGGAAGTTGATAGGTTAAATAAATTTAAGGAGGAACTGGACATGCATTTGGAGGGAATTGTGTGTTTTTTTTTTTTTTTTTTGGCTGATGCTGCATAAGCTCATACACTTGCTTTCTTGCATCACATGCCACTACTACTACTGTTGGCCGGATGAAAACTCCAGTTTCCAGGATGAAAAACCATGCTGCCTTTCGCTGAGACCGACGAACTCACCCATGTTATGAAAAAGTCGATAAAAATCCTTGCGTCACTGATGGAACTCAAACCATGGCCCTTTCCGCCTGGTGTGGAAGAATGATGATTATAAACACTGTGCTACCAAGGAATCTCTTGGTTAGTTTTCTCCTCTTGAGTGAAGATTATAGCAAAGGGTTAGTGCGCAGATTCCTCAACAACATCAAACATGAAAAAGGAGTTGGAGTCATCAGTGCCATGTAATGTGAAATTCTCTGAACAGTGTAGACGCAACAGTTCACAGGGTTTTGTCAGTGGTATACAGGAACTTTTTCAGTAGAGGCAAAGAGATAATATGCATTGGGTAGTGAACATTTTGTGTATTGCGGACAAGCTTGAAAATCTCATTTTAGGAAATCATGTGGACCTGTTGGAGTACTTACGTAGACAAACCACGAGATTGGTTAAAAGCATATATGAGTTTTACTGTCGAGAGACTTGAGTTCTGTAAGTTAGTGTTTGAATATCTGCACGGTAAGTTGATCTAGATTTTAAAGCTTTAAAAGGAGTGGGTAAACTAAACGCTGAGAGTATCTTTGTACTCATTTGCGTTATTGTAGATAAGGGGATATAAATTTAAATCTAGAGGGATAATTGTAGAAGAGATGCACGAATAGTTTTATTTATTCAGAGAATAATTAACTGTTGGAATAGAATGCCGCCTACTCGTTATAACCGTTTTTGAAATTAGATCGGAAATTGGTCTAATCTGTATAATACTTATCTTTTATTAATTTTAAGGTTAGAAAGTACAAGAAAAACCTCATTTGAATTTTCGGCTGAACTTATCGAATAATCTCAGAACGATGTCGATTCTTTTCCACATCACTGCCACAAGAAATTCTTCAACTCAGCGAGGGATGAAGTATCCTTGAGGCGATTTCAGAAAAAGTATGTCGGCAAATTACGAAGCGGTTCTGCTGTTGCACTTGAGATATGAAGATGCGAGAGGTCAGCAGTTTTGAGTCGCTCACAAGGAAAGTTATAAAGTACAGCACGCTCCAAGAGGGGAGAAAAAAGCGGGTGATGTAATGACAGAAGTCGTGAACTAGAATGGGAAAAACTTGTGCGAAGACTTAGCGCCTGCACGAAGCGAAATAAAAATAGAACTATCAGTCGGATTTTAGCAGTGACACGTACGACTTCTCTAAAACACTCCGAGCAGTTACTATTGGTGTTTCAATTGGCCCATGTTTTGCAACTTGTTTACAAGCAAAGTCATTAATTTCCTCTTGTATGCTCTATAAAGAAATGTTTTGTTTTGTACCCGTTTAGTAGGTTGCCAGCAAATGACATTGAGTACGTGGAATGCACTTTATTTCCTGCTTGATGACATTTGCGCAGGACTTTCTTTACATAAATAGAATGATTTCTTATTTCTGTTCTCTGATAAGCAGTCTATTATTAAATTTTGTATTTGGCATCTACTGCATTTATCTTTCAAAACATAAGTTTCCGGCTAGCTATTTATAGTCTATGAAATTAGCAGTAGTTGATGAATTCGTTTTTTATTATTACAATAAATAATGAGTACTAGGTTTTTTTTATTGTCATATTAAGCCTGCCTAAAGCTAAGGCACGAACGAAATTCATTAGCCCTTTTTATAAGGTCTTATCCTTTCTTTCCTTCAAGATATATCGTATATATAAATTGGGTTGCTGTTTACAAATTGTACATTTTTAGTGGGTCTACAATTCTACGTTTACGAGTTTCCATCTTTTAGACAACCATATAGAAAATAATCCAAAGGGCGAAATCTGCTTAGCAGTTTCATTGAAATTTGTGACCAACCTGGATGAAAATTTTCAGGATTATTTCTAATTCAGATATTGTTCGTATAGCAAGAGAATAAAATGGAGGAGAGGTTCTATCAAACGTATTATAAAGATCTTTATTTCAAGTTGTAAAAGATAGTCTTTTAAGTTGCTTAAAATATTTTATGATGCTTATAAACCATCGAATAAAATTAGTCCAAGAATTGCCTCAGATGGTGTTTTGCTCCCAACAACACTAGGAGAGTTAATTTCTTTTATAATTTGGAGACGAGGATTTTTCAGCTTAAAATTACCACGTCCATTTAATATGAAAACTGCCTCAAGAACAATTTGGTTGGGGAAATTTCTGATGTCTTTACTCATTGCAAGAAACTTTTATTTTCGACTTATCTTCGTTGATGGTCTGTACTAAATTAGTTAAATTAAATCTACTACGTTTTAAGACCATTTTTATGGAATTTTTTTTTTTTTTTTTTTTTTTTTTGTATCTTTGTTCACTGTAAAATTTCTTGACCGAATTTTGTGGACTCCTCACAATGGCTTCTAGCAGACTGTATGTACGCCTTTGTAATTTGTAGTTATTTTGGTTGACCACATTTTGGAAGATCTGCCACACTATCTGTATTATAAATAGTTTGTTATTGTTCTATAAATTATGGATTTTGAAAATTCTGAAGGAAAGTTTTTTTATTCATCTATTCCTACTGTTATTACGTTTTCACTTTCATGTTTTGTATTAACTTACCATTTGTATCTTTCCTCAAAAGATTAAAATTTTCATAAGTATTTATCTGAAGAAGGTACAAAAATGGAGTCTTTCAAAATTTGTGCAACCTGTACGTTTGTTACCAGGAATATTGGAATACTAACAGGTTCATACAAGTTGACTAAAACATAATATAGTTTCGGACCACCTTTGGCCTTCAGTACAACAGATGTCTTAAGAAGCAAACTTTCCATCAATTTTGTCAGGCTTCGATTCCTCAAAAAGGATATCTTTTAACTTAGCTTGTGAAGTCTGCCTCCATGGTCGATTTCGTACACACCTCCAATCCATCTCATATATTCTCAGTGGGATTAAGGTCGGCTTTTGAACCGGCCATTCCAATGGTAGTATGCTCTTCTCTTCAGACCAATTCATGGAAACGTGTATTGATCTTCAACGCAAAATTCTATCAGCGTGTGTAGTGCAATATTGTCGATATTATCACTCTGTATGGCCCTCTGTTCATTGTAGCAACAACGGGTTCCAAGGTCATACCATGAAAAATATTTCCACACTACCACACTTCTTTCACTGTACTTTAAATTAGGATGGTGTAGTTAATTTTACTAACCCCTCTCAAAACCTTGTAAACCTCAATTAGGTCCCCCTCTAAAGTACCTGGTTGCCAAGCTCTGTAGCCTACATAATCGTAGTCTTTCCTCGTACGTTCTCCCTTTTGCTTATCTCACTGCTACTTGCCTGTCTTTGGATCGTCTTAAGAAACTCAGTCTTTTTTCAGATGAGGTCTTCATACTTGGACACATACGGCGATCTTACAATTGCCGTATACAGTGGGTTTATAACCTCTTTATTTCTTCAGAATAATGCTCAATAAATCATCGATAGGACACCATGGGCTTTCTTGGTCGCCTAATAATAATTACGCTGCTCAGAACACTTCATATCTGTCCGTATCGTAATTATCGTATACTTGTTATATGACATCAATTTTGAATTTTTGGTTTGTTACGTTTATTTGACGGTATCTCCTTAATATGCAAAATTTAAACTCTACACAGAGCGCCATCTGGTATTAGTTTATTTCATGCGTCATCATAAATGCATTTTCAGAATTACCAATGTGCATACACTCTGTCTGTTTACAAAATTAAACAGAGCATGACTCTACCGAGATGCGGCTATCATCTTGTCACAGTAGAAGTCACTGTGACAATAACTTATCACCTTTCCCTGTTTTAACGTGTATCACGTAGTTTACGAAGATTAGCAGTAATTCTTTACCCTTCTTCAAGATTTATTGCTTAGGCTAAATCCCAACTCCGTTTTCAGTAACATCGGATAAGACTGTTCTGTTTTATTTGAACTGTTGGGTGTAATTCAGTCTAGAATGACTCTCTGATAGCGAATCTGTTTTCTTTCTGTTCTTAATATATCATTTGTTCCATTTTGTTCAAAATACCATCGTTTTTTCCCACTCAAATGAAGAGTTCGAATAAGTAGCACGGAGGGCGTTCACGTCCGCCTAGATAACGCACATTTACAACCCTTAGCCGGATCTGTGCTATATATTTATATCTATTTTAGACCTATGCCTAATTAAGTGTAATTGCTTAATACCGAGGTGACGTATCAACGCTATTATCTGCAGTCGGGGGAGGTGATCTAGATAACGGATGCTGTAAACTAAGAACCGTGATGACGAAAAATTGGGCCACTACGGGTATTGTTAGTCGTTCATGCATTTATAACACTCTCCAATATCCGATATGAGGAAGTTTAATGAGAATGAACGATAATCCAGGATTCTGTGTTCATTCAAGTAAACCGCAACTGAAAACAAAATTTTAAAACGTAGATGACTTCTTTCTAGACTTTAAGGAGTGCTTTCTCTTTGGGAGGATTTTTCATTTCTCATTCCGTTTAAATTATAGCAGTGAAGGAAATATTGCTTTTAATTTGATGTGTACTTGACATTCTGGTTTAGATAAGACCGCCTTCAAATCCCGTCAACAATTGAGAAAATTTGAATCCTTATGGTTGTTATAATGGAGTTTTAGAAGCATCAACGTCTAAGGCCATATTGCTCTGTGTATATTGTCTGCAAATGTCGCGGGTTTTGAGGTCAATTTCTGTTTTCTGGATGAAAAGCCCGAGTTTCCAGGATAAAAAAACCATGCTGCTCTCGCCTGAGACCGATTAATTCAGCCACGTGGTGAAAAAGGCCCACAAAGATTCCTCCCGTCATCGATGGGACTCGAACTCGGGTCTTTTCCACCCAGTGTGGGGAGGACGACGATCCTACTAACTGTGCAACCTTGTGTGAGTTTTGATAAGTTAACTGACATCGAACGAAAGCGTGGGACGTGTGGCTGTTTTTAACTACCATATAAATTAACCGTAGAATAAATTAATTTTATAGACAAGATGCAGTGACCACCTCTCATCCCGAGTTTTTTTAGCATGAATTCAACCCAAACAACCCATCCAAATTTCTAGGTCGAATATCGTCTGTTATAGAAAATAATGATGGAGCAGGCGGACCAGCGAGAAGAAAATAATATTGAAACCTGTGTAGACATAAATGCTGATGGTGTTTACAACGTGTGGTATGGAATATTAAGATGGACAGGTCACATTTCTCCTCCTCTTAAGTACCTTGGATTCCTGCGGAATTACAACTTAAGTTTTCACTTCCCTGTGTCCCTATTACAAGCTACTAAGTTTGACAATTAATTTATCTTTTATTCCTGCAATGCATGACTATCGAGGACTAACATTCTATCCATTAATCAACGGTTTGTGCAACTAGTTCAATGGGTTAATTATTAAAATGCTTTCTTATAGCTTTGACTCAATACATAAATTCACGTTCGGGCTCCTGGATTTCATGACCTCGTAAAAATAGTTGTTTCATTAACACTTTAATAATTAGTGCGATGTGTATTTGCACATTAAGGTCATACATGAAACAACTGATTTGGAAACTGTTAGAAGCCTGTTTCTTACTATTTGAGACACCGAAATCTTTTCTCTGTTTAGGAATGAGACTCATTTAAACATTTAAGTGTTGATGTAGGCTGCAGAGCTCAATTGCGAATTGTGGTGTAGATGAAAATGAGGAAGTTGGCAGAATGTGCTATTGACATGCGCTATACACATAATAGTTTATTTTTCATCATTTAAATTATTTTAATAATAAATCAAATTTAACTTATAGCAATGAGCAGATTGAACTTGCTTTTATTGAGAAATACCAATTGGGAAAACGTTTTTCATACTATTTTTGAAGTTCGTGCAAGTATTTCAATTTCTGTTTGTACTTAAGTTCCAAGAAAGTAAGGGATCGTACTTCAAATGAGTCCATTACATTTGTATGCTAGCGTTGTCTTGTATACGGAGTCAAACTATTTTAATGAAGTATAAATTAAAACGACCTTTAACCTTTATACCACATAAAACTGTTGTTAAATGCAACAAGAATTACTTGTGAAACAATTAATTCTTGTTGAAATCAAATAAACAAGCAAGAGCCTGCATTCACCCAGAGAAACCCGGCGCCATTGGATCCTGCAGGTATGGTGCCACGGCTTTAATATATCCCATGATCTGGTTGTTCTCCTAAACTTCCTTTTCTTTTGTATAATTATTTTTCTTAAGGTGTCTGTGCTGACCCAGACGCCTTAAGAAAAATCTGTTGTGTAGTCTGCCCGGAGTATAAACAGAAAATTTATTTATTTATTATGCAAGGACAGGTTCATAGCGTCATACCTGTGTATCCAGTGCCGCTTGCTTTCTTGGTTGGATGTGGGGTTTTTGCTTGTTTATTTGATTCGAGTCTATTTATTTCGATGTTTAAAGTATGTTCGATAATTTAGTTTGCTTCAACATCCCTGAGGAGTCATTCTAACTAGTCCAGCTGTATGGTGCGTTGTTAATTTGGGAGGACTAGTCGTTGTTGTTGTTGTTTTGAATTGTTCTGAGACAGTTGTACCACGAGGCCTAAGTATATCCTGTATTGAAAATATGCATATTCTATAGTCTAGTTCCTCCTTTGCTAGATAAAAAATGCCGAGTTTTTAGCAGAAAACGACTTCGTCCGAGACAGACTAATTTTCTCCTTGCTGTGATCAGTTTTAATCACTGTGTGGATTCAATATACCCTTCCTCCACTGCAATTAGATCCTCACTAGTTGCTACCCGTAATATTATCCTCACTAGTATGCTATCCGTAATATGTAATAGCCTTCTTCCTCACACCCAATGGAAGAGGCCAGAAATCGAATCATTCAATGACGCAAGGAATTTATGGGCTTCCTTCACAGCGCGACTGAGTTAGTCAGTCTCTCAGGCGGGGATTGCATATATCTCCCACCCGAAAGCTCCGATTTTTCCAGCAAACAGGCAAACCGACAGCAGAACACATGCAATTTAGTTTCCTTGGCGCGTTTAATACGAACACAAAAAACCTCAGTCAATGAAGAGGACTGAAAACTGTAATATTTTGAATTAGTTTCATCCTCAGTAGGCAATTGCACAGGTTTGCGCACAATCCCGCTGATCAGTTTGTAGACACCTTCGATTTTCATACAATTATACGTCACTGGCTTCATTATAATGCAGGGGAGGGTTAGCCAGTAATTAAAATATTGTATAAAGATTCATAAACGCGCTAACCCTTGTGTAGAGAAAAATAGCGCTTCCACAAGAATGCTTTGTTTTATTTTATATGATTGTACTGTCCTGGAAGTTACCAAAGTCAAATATACCCCCTTCCCCTCCATCACACAACAAAATTTCTGATCTGGGTTCACCATCGATTAAATTTATTACAAAGCAGTTTCGAGTTATAAAAGTTCAAAATAAAAACGTAAAAATCAGCGGCAGAACAAGCACACCTCAAGGAGCCTTGAAAGGTCGGGGGCGGTGACGGTGACGGCTGGTATTGAACTTTCTTTGAAGGGCTCAGGGGGTCCCAAGTGCGAAACTTCACGTTGAAAAAAAAAAAAAGACAGCAAGGCAGAGTTCTTGCTAGGACTGAGGGCCCCCTTGGGATTTGGTGCCCATTTCACCCCATTCCCCGAATATATTGTACTCATTTACCTCCACAAGGACCATTCTTAATGCTTCCATAAATCCCGAGGGTCTAGAATTTGTAATTTCACCTCTGCATAAAATATAATAATGTAATCATATACGTTGCATATCCAGGAGAAAAATTATGGTTTATCACAACCCTCTTCCCGATTCAGATAGTCTAAAGGATTTCATTTGACCCAGTAATTGGATATTATTCCATCCAAATTCTTGGCCTTCAGTAATTTTACCTAGCATATTCCCATTTATTTACTGAAAAAACGTGCTCTTTATTTATAGAAGTCCTTGATCCGTGGTGTCGCTGTGTTTTGAGCATTAAATAACAATTCTTGTTCCTGTCCTTTATGTAATTTGCGTGTTTTCCATAAACTCAGTCTTGTGAAAGCATAAGTTCATCAATATCTCATTAACTTTCCTTGTTGCTGGATTATTTACCAAAATGCGTTCATGAGAATTCATATCAAGATGAATTCAAGTCCAAATCCAGTACAAAAAGTGATTCCTCGCGTAATATATCGTTATTCAGTAAAGCTATCTGCCAGGTACTGTAATCTGGAAAGTCTTAAAACAATTGAATATTTTTACATTCAATAAAACTCGATTTCGGACTTCTGAATTATTTTTGTGTTAATTGTTAATATGTATATCTATATTGATGCAATGCCATCTCTTATAATGTAAGGCAACGCCAATGAACCTTATTAAAGGCGTGTGGCCTTATTCCACTTCAGATGATTCGACACAGTCGATTAAATATCGGTTGTCCTGATAACTGGATGAAAGGTTCCACCTTATTTCTTCGCGTTCCAGCATTTCTTTGAACATATTCGATTCTTTTAACCACGTATTTCTTTATTCGATTCTTTGTTATTATAAAACCAAACACCTACTTACCTACATATGCCCGTGTGTTCATCTACCATTTTTCAGTTTTCTTAGGCTTCAAGACTCCATCTTACATACACCTAATGTTTCTTGTTAGTGTTCTAAAAGGAGAGCGTTTATTCTTTGTAAAAGGTTTCAAGTTCACTAAAGTGCAGTCCATCGGCAGTTAAAAAGGGTCAGAATACCAACTTAATCGAATGCAACTCTTTTGCTTGTCAAAATGGGAGGAATTATACGAGGGGACGACTGCGCTATGCTCATGAGCACGTGGAAGGTCACGGCTACAAACGACTTTGTGTTCAGCCAAGCGTGTAATTAGTGTGCGAACAGTGAATCATCCACTTTGATAGATGCACCAGGTCGCCAGCGATCTGCTGAGACACAAGAGTACTGATAAACTATACCTGTTCCCATTGCACTGCGCCTTTTGTTAACCCTAAGATTTATCTAAAGCAAATATACATTTCAGAATTTAATGTCAAAAGTTACAGTCCACTGTGAATCAATACAAGCTAAGTGTGTGTGACTTTGAGCGAGGTTTCAATGCTGTGACCCGAGTCATGAGTCTGAGATTTCAATGCTGGATCATGTTCTTTGTGACAGTGATTTATTTCGAATGAATCGATATGTTATATACGTACACTGGACAATTTAATTTATACAACAAAACATTTTTATTTTTACAAGCTTTTATACATCAAAAGTTGAGGAAGGGTTATCGGCAGGTTGAACCACAGTCACTTCAAAAACGATGAGTCATCGTTCAATTTCCGACACGCCCTGCGTATGACGTCGATCTCACACTGTTCGTCAATTTAACTTAGATTATGAAGCTGTGCACCGAAGCTGTCAAAACCCACGCAGGAGGAGGAGGATGCTTTTATACAGGCGACGAGGCGAAGCTGTAACCATGATGAGGCGACATATACAAGGCTATTTATATCGAATACTAGGTGACGATGGTCACGGTCAATGCCAACCTTTCTCGTGGTATCTGGAACACAATGAAAAATGTCTATCAACTACTGTATCTATTAATAAAATACTGCTCGACCAATTGAACCAGAATGGGTGTAAATAATAATACTGGGTTATGTGGGTTTGTTCTTAGATGATTAATGTGAAAACATTATTCGTAACATGAGATGGTTTAGATATAAAAACAAAATACATTTTTTATTGTGCATGAAAGCTGATAACTTATGCACAATACAGTAGGCTTATCTCACGCAAGTGGACTATATTTTTGTTGGCTTCCTGGTGACTGTTTAATTCTCAGTGATGTGTATAAGGAAGGGTCAAATTATACCTTAAGGATATGTTGGTTCGCACACCGGCTGGTCAATAGACATCAATGTTGAAAACCACTAACAGTTTTTCTTCTTTACTTTCTGGTACTGGATACCAGGACTTGTATCCATGATTATGAACCGCCCAAAAGAAATATTAGTGCACATCAATTAAAGCACCAATTTCAAACTAAGTATTCAACTACCCGTTCGCACAGTATTTAAGGTTTTATACATATAATTAAAACTTCATTAGTTATTTATTCTTATTGGGAGTCTGTTTAAAAAATAATACGTGACAGCTAATTTGCATGCTGTTAATCAGAATTATGATCTGGACTCAATCTGATTATTTATTGCTTCGACCTTATCGATGAAGTGCTTTGGTCCCAATATATGCCGTACAACAATATTTTACTATCTGTTTAATTCTCATCTCGTAGAAGAAGGCCAGTTGATTTAGGTCAGCCGTCTTGAAGACGTTGGTTTAATCCATTATCTAAAACATATTTCCCTAATGACCAGTCGATTAAATTATGGTATCTATAGAATCAATTTATTGAATACACTGGCTAAAAATCGGACTTCGAGGACAACGAACTTGAGGAATGCGGATGACCTTGGAGAATATTAACCATCCTAAATACTTCTGTTATAAAGCAACTCCATCTTTCCTTAGGACATAAATTAAGACCAACAACGGGAGGGGCGTAATTTGCATTCAAGAAGTCTAATTCGGGAAAAATCAGTGTACCGGAAAACAGGTTATAACGGTCTTTCTCGTCTATAAATAACACTCACCTAGTATTCACATGTACCAAAAAAGGTAGCTCTAATAAACACAATAATAATAATAATAGAAAATATGGAGTTGGATAAAACGGAGAGTAGATTTATCTACCAGGGTTCATCAGGGTCAAAGGTCAGAGTGTAAAGAGAAAAATGAGTTGGTTGAAATTAGAAATCCCAGTCAAGAGCCCTTCCCAATCGAAGACCAGTTTTTATCGTATTATACTTAACGGGCGATAGCTTAGTTATTTTCTCTTAGATTTTATCCGCTAGATTTCACCATAGCAAATAGAATTCATCTTTGATGGCAAATGATTTCCAAACAGAGTATTATAGATTACAAAATTGTAAGAATTTCGGCCAAATGATAATACTAAAATTGTAATTTATAAATCAACGATTACCAGTTATAATAATAAATTTGTGTTTATTCTTCTCATCTGTTGAGCGAACTCATCGGACCTCGGCTGTCATCTGACAACAGAGGTCAGATGAGTTCGCTGTTGTCATTGTGACCTCTTAGAAATTATTCACTGGTTGAAGAGTAAAGTGCAGAACGTGCATTTGAAGCATTAGCAGCCAAAAAATCACACCTTGTTGTAGTACACAAAAACAGAAAAACATTCTCTGTTTCGGCTTCATGTGCCAGTGTATGCGTCATCTTGTGATGCTTGTTGGTGAGATGACTTATAAATATGCAGAGCACGCACTCGTTGATGGCGTTCTATTTAGGGGACTCCATTGTTTCATCCTGTTTGCTTCTCTGTAATGGAGATACCGTTAGATAGGAATGAACAAGGCCTCTTGGCCATAAATAAGGGGTTTATTATGTCAAATAACTGCTGCTTGATGAAATGGTAAACAGATTAACCCAAAGCTTCGAATAAAGTAGGTTATTGATGCGTCTGGTTGTAATAGAACTGGAATCAACAACAGCAATACAATGGTCTTGAATGTTTCGAAGGGTGGGCCAGTTTAAACTGGACAGAGAAGACCTCCGGGTAAAAATAAAGAAAAAGATGTAAGGAGCAGCGCTAAGGACACCTGAACCCTAGCCATTAGCTGTCAGTCTAAAGAAACCATGGATCTTTATGCAAGCATTATGAGTCTTTAAAGGCCATTAATTAGACCTCGTGAAGTAAAAATGTTCCTGATATGTAGGAGTTCCACTATGTAGGTTACACTGAGTTACCAAACTATTGAAACACTAAGAAAAGACAACCGTAGCCTAGAGCAACACAGAGCCTTCCTTGGCTTTTGTTACGCCAAGTCTTCTTGAAACAATATACACTGATTTATGACACGGGTCGAAGGAAATATTTCTCCATTGCCCCAAAAGAACAGTTTTTAAGTGGCAAGTAATGTTGGCCTTATTGTTCTTCCAGTTTGTCATGCAGCTTTTATTTTTTGTGGGTTTCGAGTGGCCCAGTCCAGTAGTTTCGCATTATCCTTCTTAAACCAAGCTATCACATTCCGAGCTTCTTGACGCGGACATTATCTTGTTTAAAAATATAAAGTCACACTCCATAAAACTTATCACTGTTGGAAGAACAGCATTATTGAGGTGTCACAAATATTATCCATCCATCAGTGTCTGAGATAATACCAGGAAAAGCCCGTTCAAACGATGACTGCCACCACTGTGGTTTATAGTTGGGTGGGTCGTGTTCTTTTTTCAAACCATTCTTCTAGTTGATGACTTACTAAATTTCTTCCATCTAATGAATACTTGTATATCGATTACCCTTTTCAACCCTTCCTGAGGCATTCTCCAACAACACCATTACACCCGTCATACATTAAATATCGTAATGAAAGGTTTCTGAATGAGAACTCGTTCATGAAGTCTTTAATGGTGCTGTACTCTGCGTACATTATTTGCACTGAGTGGCACGCCCTGAAATTTTGTTCGAGGAGGAGTGCGTTTCACCCTGGTAAGTTTTTCAAGGACCACACGTGACGGTGCAATTACATAATATAAATAAAATATTCTTGGGGAGGCTGTTGCCCCCTTGGGTGCGCCTTTGTACTCACTGAAAACTGCTTATACGTTCCTAAATCTCTCCGGTGATTCTTTGGTAACCTTCAGCAGAGTTTTTTTTCACGATAACACCCAAGTTTTTCTGTAATATCTTGTCAAAATAAGCAATACTCCAGGCAACTTCCATTTGCGTACGACGTTGTAGACAAATATCATTAGTATTGAGAAGCTGAAAAATCCTTCAAACAATAAGTCCCTTATGAAGTTTTACCACCTGTTCGCGTTCAAATTCTCTGACCCGGTTGGGATGAAAACTCATCTCTGCCTACTACCACTTTATTTGTACCATTTTGTACATTTTGCATAAAGTTTAATCATTTGTTGGTGTCCCTAAACTTTTGTTTGAGTAATAAATCGAAATTGTGATATGATTCAACTAATGCTGCATTCTTGTTTGTAGCCAACTTTTTTCCTCTGTTCTATTTATTACTCAAGCATGATTAACCTTATTTAGCGGTCACGAGGTTGAACCATGGTCAACTCAAACGTGTATAATTTTAAATTGCTCTTCAAGCTGTTGCTGTGTAAGTTTAGATAAGTTCGGTTTGGATAGCCTGTTTAATTAATAATTATCAAAATAATATGAACTAGTTCTGAAGTCGGTTCATATTATTTTAATTATTTTTTTTTATGTTGAGAGAGGGCTGCACTTTCGCCACTGTGGCAGAGAAACAATGCCGCAGTGTCACAAAAATAAGGAACTCTTTGGATGCGAAGGAAAGGGGTGAATCACATTGGCCCACTAGATATAAATGACGTACTATTGCTGATAAACTGAATAAATATTTTGCATCTATTTACACTTGAAGTTTATAGAGAGGGGTGGTTAAAAGAAATCAACCCGATGGAATTTATGCGTTAAATGGTTTTACAACAAAAGTGAACGAAGCATTTGGTGCTGATGGAATCTATCGATTTATATTAAAAGAAACTACAAAATGCGTAGTTAAACCTTGGCCATATGCATCCTTAGATTCAGGAGAAGTCCCTACAAATTGGGGATGGGCGAATGAATATACTATTCATAAGACTAGTTTAAAGGGTGAAGGTATGACGTCTGGAATAAATAGTTAATGGAATTAATAGTTACATAAACTCTGATTAATGGAGTCAATCGTTAAAGGAGTAATGCAAGATCATCTTTATGAGAGTAGATGCTTAAAGCATGGATTTGTAAAAATTAGATCATACCTGACCAGTCTGATTGACTACTATGAATTGAAAGAAGTTGGAATTACAGACTAGTTACTATTATGAATAAAGGGATGATTAAGTGGTAAGAATAAGAATTGTTACGAATGTTCAATGCTCTTCACGGACTAGTGTGATGATTGGATACCCACAGAGGTCGGTGTTGGGTTCTTTACTGTTTTAATATTTATCGATAATATCGATGTAGACATTTCAAATTTGATGTTGTGTTTTCTGATAATACAAAGGGAAGTATAGTGGTTAATAACAGTATCAGGGTGTGCTACATCAAGGAGATCTAGATAAATATAGTTGATGGGCTGCAAAGTGGCAACTGAGGTTTAACAGTGATGATTGCAAAGCATCGTATTTGGGTAATCCCAGAATAACATACCATTTGGCTAACGCGGAAATTCCAGATTTTTGAGAAAATCATCTATGTTAATTGCACAGTCCCACATGTTATTCTCTGATAAGCGTTAAAACAGATTTCTTGAACTGTCTATGGGATTGTGTCAATGATATTCAGGAATTTTAGCAGGGACAATGAAGTGATTATCTCATTGTATAAGGCAGTGCTGAAGCAACATTTAGAAGGATGCATACAATTTCGGCAGGTTCATTTTAGGAAGGACATAGATCTGTTAGAAGAGTGGAGAGAGGAACAACAAGATTAGTTGGTGCACAAAAGGATATTCTTACCAAGAAAGGGGGGGGGGGAGTTTCTGTAAATGGCAATTTCTAGAAACTAAGTAACTGAAGTGTATACTGCTTTGAAAGGTTAAGTAAACTAAATTCTGATGGTGGTGTCTTTAATTCTTTCTCATGTGATACATGGTCAAGCGAGGGTGCAATAATGCATGTGCATTTGAGTGGATTGTAATTCAATACCCAGTGACTACAGAGAATGAATGAATGTCAAAGAACGAAAAGAAATTGGTTCTTTGAAATTAATCTTTTTCCAAATCGAAAGAAATAGCAGAAGCAAAGGGGTGATTTTTGGATCGCTTAAGCGCCGAGGTAGTTAAGGCCATGAAATAGTAGTGTATTTTGTACGTGGATTGCAGGCACGCTTCTGTTGGTTCAACTGTTAAAACAGTCGAGCTTTCAGAAACTAAAATCTGTGAAACCGTTTTCACGAAAAAAAAAAATAAATAAAAGAAAAAGCCAATAAAAATTTCTCCCGTTTATAGGGAATTCGAACTTGAACATTTTGTACAACATAAGTGTTCGCAGAAGTGTCCAAAAAGAAGCTGTGGTCATCATACAATTCTTTTGATAATCTCCATTTTAAATCTCATGTAGTACTTCTGAAATTTTCTCTTGGACCTTTTGATAGCAGTCTCTTAAACAGCGGTTATTCTTTTTACTAGGCTTTGTGCTGTCATAACAGCCTTCTCGTTTTTCATTTAAAGTAATAGATTTGTTTGCGCACTTCTCTCTTCTTTAATGAAGTTCGATCCTTCGGTTACAATAAGTTCAATTCTTTAAATTGAACACGATTACAGATTTGGACAAAATACTGAAAACAGTTGCAAGAAGGTGGAATTTATCATAAGATTTCATTCCTGTTTTGGTTAGCTTCAAATGCCTGACAAAAAAACTTCAAGTGTCAGAAAAAGAGGATGATTGGCACGATTCAATCAGTGAGTGATTCACCGTCCATCAGCACCTCACAATGATGAATCAGCGTACCAGTTAGCCATGAAATTTGCTGCAGGTAAATACAGCCGCAGTTGAAAAGCCATTAACACACCTCTGATTATGAAGAAAATCCGCTTCGCTTGCCTCCGACTAGTGCCATGAGTTAACGCAGTTAACCCTGACATTGGCATGTTTTCCAGTTCATTGTCATTTTGTGCACCTCGTCCTTAGGGTGTTGGCAGTTTCCGGGTAGTTATAGGCCTCGGGAAAAATAATGGGTCTAAAATTTACACTTAAGTTCAGGTTGTGTTGCATACGATAGTTATTACCGATTAGAATTATTAACTGTAATGAAAAGAATACAAAATTATACGTACTCAACGGGTACTGGCTTCTTGATGACAATTGGTTTCACCCTGATAACCTCTACCTTGACGTGGACTGGTTTTGGTACGGGGACTGGCACGGACTTATGTATTGGTACTATGTACGGCTTGGGTACTTTATAGGGAACTGGCACAGGTACCGGCTTGGGAACAGGTATTGTCTTCGTCACGTGGACCACGTACGGTTTCGGAACTTTCACAACTTTTGGAATGGGGTACGGTTTCGGTACGGGGACTGCTTTGTGTACGTGTACCACCTTTGGTACTGGAACCACCTTGTGAATGTGCTTCACTATTGGCACCACTTTCGGTACTGGATATGGCTTCGCTATTGGCAGGGGTTTAAACACTGGGATGTGCTTCGGAACTGGGACAGGCTTCGGCCACGGAACGTGGTGAGGAATTGTGATGAGCTTAGGATGTTCCTTGATGATCAGCTTGATAGGTCGTGCATCCCAGCCATGGCCATCCGCAGTCGATAACGAATCTCGAAGACAAACGGATAGAAACAAAACAGTACAGAACACAAGGGGCCTCATGCTGACTGTCTGTGGGAATAAATATTACATATTAGACTACATGATTTCATCTAGATGATTGATTGATAAGTTTCTATAACCTATAAGATCTTATTAGTATTCATTTCAATTACTTTGCTTTACGTTTAAATTTATAATTAACGTATGACTTCTAGAACTGAAATACTCCACCGCTAACTAGTTCACTGTTCTCCAAAATAATTTCCAAAATGTAAACTAAAAATGTTACACATCTCAACCTTTTCTTTCCAGCCTTACTATAACATAGAAAGTACGTCTTAGCAACTGTATAAAGCCTCCCTGAGATCTCAATAATGTTATTAACTTATTTTCTAGTCAGTACTTTCTGGCTTTTTTTCAAGAAATGTTCAAGTGCCAGTTTTTACTTTACTTTATTATAATAATAATTATATAAAAGTTTAATGTATTTATTGTTATTACGTTAAGCTGTAACTTGAAATATGTGCATTTTTATATTACGAGTTTCTTTTAACAATTCAGTCTAAATCTCTTTGAAAAGCCAAACATAATAATTCATATTCGATCCGATTCAAACTTTTACTACTAAAATATGGACAAATATCAACAAAAAATTTAAATGTTGTTTTAATTAAAAGTTAATAAAATCAGGAAAAAAAGACTTTTAGTTTTATTTCTTGCGTTTTTATATAGTGTTAAATATGTTCTTAAATACATATAAATAATATAATAAACAATAGTATAATATAATATTGTAGCAAGTGAATATAGCCACAATGTCATACTACGTTTATAAAGTTCATAATGTTCCAATTATTCTTGATTAATCAGATAATTAAATTTCCAAGCTAAAGACTCTATAGAAATATAAATACATAAAACCGATTTCGTTTATTCATTAACAAAAATGCTGGGAGATCACGAATACATTTTGAAAGGATAATATCATTTTATCACTCGATTAATTTTGAAAGATTAAAGTACAGATAGATTTGCTTTAAATATCTAATTAAAATTAAAAACAACCGAGTGGATATATCGATATAAAATTAAATAATATTACTTAATCGTCTATTGAACAAATCCTACTATCATTTAAAAGTCAAATAAACATCTAGAATCACTTTTCTAATACTGTTGTAAAAATAGTAACAAGAAATAGCTGTTTACTCACTAAAATCAAAATTCAAAGAACAGCAACACACTTAACATGAAACATAATATAGCTGCTGCAGATATAAATCAAAAATGTATCCACAGGGAGGGAATATTTTGTCCTTTCTGTGTTTACCTGTTATTTCCAGAAGCTAATAAGAAAAGTAGAGTTTGAGTCTATCATTCACCTCTTGCTGCTATCGCTAAAAGTTCCACAGATTCACAGTTGGTAGTGCACGACCGTGTGCAATGTTTTTATCCTGAATTTGCGTGGCTCGCCTGTTCTAAGACACAAATATACCAACACCTGACAGCTAGGGACTGGCGAACATACCTTTTACCCTGTCGACGCAGTCACGCCGTATTTATACGATGCATTTGTCCAATGGAAATACCTGACCTAATTGAAGACGACGTTCTCCCGAAAATGGGACACTGTACCTACTCGTTTCACCTTGGGAGAAGTGGGCACCCGCTTTCTATCTTTGGGCGTTCAACTCGATGATTCTAAGAGCAACCCTTTCCTACCAAAACAACAAGAACGGGGAAAACTAAGAAAAGAAATCGTCAGCGAGTAAGCTCGCGGAGTCTGCACATACTTCCCCGTGTCCCTGAACTTGTGGGGAAGCCACTGTCCTCTTCGCAGATGATGGCAGCTGCCAAGGGCGGGCGAGCGAACAGGGGAGTGGCGCATACACGCGGGTGGGAGTAACTAGGCTAATATAGTGGAAAATTAGCGTTCAGGGAGTGAATCACTCAAGGCTGTGCGATAGGAAACTGTATTAGAATTGTATGAAGGTGTTGGACACTTTTCCATTAACAAGGATGCTGGGAGATCCCGGATGTAGGTGGGTTAATAAAATGTTTACATAACTGCTGTCACGTGTTAATCTGACTAGACTACGGCGTTATAAATTCCTTTTGTACCCCTCAACCCTCTCTCCTGTACTGAAAGGGGAGATATAAGCAGGACCTGGATGCTGTTTAAGTGTAATTACGATGCCAGTGATCCCGGCATAATGTTGTAAATAAAATTAACGGAGATTTATCTTTTTTAATAACAGGAATGTCCGCACGTTCCTGATTCATACTTCCCTTTCGCTTCAGTCAGTCGATTGTAAGCCATTAAACTGAACCACTAAATGGGAATTGCATTCCCTAGAAGCTGCTGTGATTATTTTGTTTTTGCAGTGATCGGATGATCGAAGTACACAGCAGATATTGAGTTAAGTGCATGCGCAAAACGGTAAATGCTCGGACCATTTTCGAACTCACAAGATGGACGTTTTGGTACAAGGGGTTTAAATTGAACTTAATTAACTCAATTAAATTGAACTGGTCTCACTAGAACTCCTCCTATTCAAAGTCAAATAATGCCCTTCCAGATTCATGTATTGCTGAGGTTTCACTGTTGTCATTAAGTAGTTAGAATAGTTTAAACTTTACACAAATGAATTTCCTCTTCTTGTAGTCGCATAAAATATGCAATTGATAACAAAAGGTTGAGATTTTGAACGCCTTAAGCGGTTCACAGAGATATAATTCACTGAAATTATCGGCTCTGCACTGATGCATCGGCATTCGATTTAAGTTGACAATTTGTGAATACCATAACAGTGGAAAAGGTGTCATTACCGCCCACTTTGCTGTTCAACGTGGGTTTGAACGGGTTACACCCACGAAAGGTCTGAGGAATTTTCATATCCTGGAAGAATAACAGTCACATTGTGTTTAGGTAAGAAGGCGCGTCGCATCATCGGAAAAATAGTCTTTAAAACTGACAAAGTAAATCGCATCCCACCCACTAATGCCAGCGTGTAGTACATGATGGCCACTTCCCCTACATCATAATGAATGCTTTTACAGAATGTAAATTGTTCAACGGCATAGTTTTGCCTTGTCCTTCATTTACCAGTTCCGAATTCCTACTAAAATATGCCTTTTGTTTTGCAGTTTACTCATCAATTAATAGTCCATTGTGTTTCTGCAGGTACTGCCATTATTATCTCTTGTTTAATGGTCCATAAACTCTGTAAGAAAACGCCTTAGAAGTAAAGAACTTTAAAAGTAACGGCTAAGTTGCCTTATTTTTAGAATTACCTTTTGTCAATCTACATTAAATGCTGTTCGAATTTTGGATAAACGGAAACGACTGTGGTGACTAACATCAATTGTTGCTTTTTTTTTTACAAACCTTTTTCCATCTCTTTCTCTTATACATTTGTATTTGTGCCACTTCATTCAAGTGTGGCGTCACGTTCTGCAAAATCTAGCACGCGCTACAGCGATCTCATTGTTACAGTTCATCCATGAGTTTCACACGTGATTCTCTTTCTGCAGATATTTAGCTGTTATGTCTAGACAAGATTTGTCCTTTGTGCGGGAAGAGCTATTGGGCATTGTAATGGGGCTTGTGGTCATCGGCTTGTGTTTTTGTCTCTGGAACATTTATTTTGAAATAAATATTTGATGTCGCTTGAATAAAAACGAAATCACAATCACAATCGATTGTACCATGGTCTACGAGTTGTTGATGGACGTGAAATGTCTTAATGACCAACTTTGTACTGCATGGTCTTATTAGTGGATGAGCCAAAATACATGCACTTCGTCTACTTTGCTTGTATATTCTGCGTTGCCAAAAGTCTATAGCTACTCGCAGAAGTGTATGCAACATTCTGATGTCAGATACATTTTCAAAGGATGGTCAGGAGGAATCGATAACATCCTGCACTGTCCTAGAATTAAAAAAGGGGCTGTATCCATTAACACCATAGCTTGGATGATTGCAGTATTGCAAAGGCTTGAAGCCTTTGCAATCACACCAAACAATAAATTACAATGGCTTAGGTGGTGCAAAAGGCATGTGGCGTGATGGAATGTCACAAGTTGTAATGTGGAGTTTGCCATTTATACCTCATATTAGTCCAGTCAAATGGGTGTGGGTCAGTTTGCTTTGATCATCCGAACGCTTCTTAACAAATTGTCTTGCCAACAATTAAATAAAGCGGTGGATCTGTTATGGGACACCACAGTTAAGTGCAATATGTCCAAAGTTGCCATTGCGCCAAAAACACCCCAATCAAACAACAACTGTTATGGAATAGAAATTCAACTGCTAGTTCAGCTGCGTTTGATCATTCTCTTCAAAGACGAGCTTAATATTTTCAGCCGTCTCAATATTTTAGACATTGCAGTACTTCCAGCTCTAAACGAATTTTAAGGACCCCCTTTTGGCTCTACCAGGATATTGTTCCAGTTTTTCAACTGCTGGCCTAAACCCCATTGAAGCGTCTAGGATGTGTTTAGAATTACAGCTCGGCAATTCGACTTGCAGTCATTAATTGCAAGGAGTTCATTAAAGAACACAAACTGTCATCACTGCCAAAACGAAGCGGCTTCTTTTATCAAAAATGTAAGAGCAAAATATATTCTAGAAAACTTAAGCGGATGGAATAGTTTCTACAATAATTAATTATGAATTTTTGTTTCAGATTTTCGGTCTTCAACTGTTTATAATTATTCTAGACTGAAATACCTTTCTGTTTTGATTTCTCTGAAATAATCGCAAAACTCAATATGTAGGAGTAATATTCTGCATATCAGACTTAACACTTTATTAGGATTGTATTTTCTAAATGACGATATGAGGGCGCAAATTACCATTTAAGAGGAATCCAATAGATTATCATACTAAGTTAGTATGATATTTTAATGTATTAAACGCCGACATTTCAAAGGCATCTAGGCCTTTTCGAGATTAGTCTTTCTGAGGAAGGAACCATGTAAATGCCTTTGAAACATTCGTGTATTTAATAAAATATTCATTTCGTTACCAGCATAGGGTTTAATATATCCTTTAGACATTTTCAACTTTTTCCTATTTCGAGTCTAGTAGTAACTACTGTAATGGACAGCGAAATGGATGCCTTCGTGGGTAGCACAGTTTGTAGAATCGCCGTCTTCCCCACACTGGGTGGAAAAGACCTGAGTTCGAGTCCAATAGATAACGGGGGGAATTTTTAAGGGCCTTTTTCACAACATGGCTGAGTTTGTCAGTCCCAGGCGAGGGTTACATGGTTCTTTTCCCCACACTGGGTGGAAAAGACCTGAGTTCGAGTCCAATCGATAACGGGGGGAATTTTTAAGGGCCTTTTTCACAACATGGCTGAGTTTGTCAGTCCCAGGCGAGGGTTACATGGTTTTTCCTCCCGGATATTGGGGTTTTTCATTCAGCAAACAGAAAATCGACCCAGTATATACGGAGAAATATGTCCTTAGTTGTCGATGTTCCAAAAACCCTATTACAACAACAGTAAAATAGCTGTACAGCAAGAGATTGTTTTTTTATTGTATATTAATCATAAAAGTCCAATATTTGTAGATGAAGTCGTTTCCGCTTGAGAATTTAAGCGAAGTCTCTCTTGGAGATAGACAACATTCCTCAATTATTTTACGGATGGTAAATTTTTGAAGATGCAACTTACAGACAGAGTTTCCTTCAAGAAACAGAAAATTATCAGCCAATCGTACTGTAAAAGTATGAGAGCTGTGTCAGCCAATCGTACTGTAAAAGTATGAGAGCTGTGTCAGCCAATCGTACTGTAAAAGTATGAGAGCTGTGTCATTTCGAAGAGAGTGAAAAACTACAGATTTGTACAGCGTACAAGCGTACCTGAACAGCATATAAATATCTGTAACATACATTTGTAGTCTTTTTCCTCTTATGTTAAGAAGAAAAAAGACTTTTAGTTGAAGATGTGTAATTTTCCTCATCTGGGAGGATAATACTTCTTGGCTTGTGAGTGATTATGAAGGAGGTACACCGAAGAAGTCTTACCAAATTCATCTCCAGGTGTCCGTTTCATGCAAATATCTAAGTCATAAGTCTTCTATAAAGATGGGCAAAATGCGTGACCCAGATAGATAGCAAAATATTGCACTTCCCCCAAGAAAGTGGGCCAAGAAGCTGTCTTTATTGGGGGGGGGAGAACAAGGGCAATGCCACTAACGGGTGGTGTCACGTCTAAGAGAATGCAGCCGCTTTCTTTACAGCGAAGAGAAAATTGAATACCGTCTTACATACGCAATTTTTATCCATTAAAGAACACTGCAGAAGGTTTAAATAGGGCGGGTGAAATGACAGCAGCATTGCAACACCTACGATTTGGCCTTATTTTGTCTGTCTCTCTCTTTTCACTTCAGGAGTCCGTAAACATTTGGTGAAGTGCGAGAGGAAGAAACCGATTAATAAGAGTTATTGGCATCCAAAAAAAACTTTGCATTTTTTATGTGAGCCATCTGGTAGGAATGTATAAATCAGTTGCAGTTTTGTTTGGTTTATAACAGAGTGGAAGAATCAGTGTAGGAATTTCCCCAATGGAGAAACTTGTTTCTGTGAGTGGAGGAGACAGTTCGGTTTTAGGAGACGGGAAAGAAATAACGGATGCAATAGAACAGACAAAAATGCTGGTTGTAAAATTCTGGAAGTGAATAAAGAAATCAATAACAAATGTGTGCATGTGTTATTGATTTCAAGAATTCTTTTGATCGGATGGACGGATCAAATTGTTGAAGGTATTGGAAAGATAAAAAAAATCAGTAGCAGCTTATACTGGAATAAGAGATAATAGTTAGGATAGCACAGAGAAGCATGAGACCATGGATTCTGTAGGGGAAATCGCCCCCTTAGAGCCTCAGTAAATTGGAACAAATATGATATTAATTCAATCGTTGTCAGTCATATATCATCATCGCTATATAATCGGTTCCAGCCTGTTTTTCTAGATACCTTTTATGTGGAAAAAATTTGGATGGCAACAGATATTTAGGAGTTTAATTCCAGTGGAAGAAAAAAAATCACTCTCACAATAAAGGGAGAAAAACGGCTGAAATAATATCTCAGGAGTAAAGAAATTACAAGGATCAGCACTGATCTAACAAATCTTGTGTGTGTGGGAATTTAGAAATTTGTTTAGGGAAATGATTGGTAATATTTCTGGTGCAGAGCGTGGTACTTTATGGAGCAGCGGATGATATTAGTTAACTGGAGAGATTTTAGAGGTGGATATAGAGGAGGAGGATGGAAAAAGCAACAAATGAAGAAGTTATTCTGAGCTTTTCATTTTGCGTAACACCAAACAGGGCCATGAACCATATGCACTATTTGGATTTGTATAAATATACACCCAAGGAAGGAAGCATAATCTATAAATCTACATAGCTTAGACCAAAAATTAAATAATAACAACACAAAAGCTTGAAAATAAACCTATACAAACCATGTCGAAAGCACACATCTGTAATACGTGTGAAATGCATATGCATGAAATGAGTATAGAAATTGCTAACAAATAGTTAGCTAACGAAAGAACATAATTAGGGAAGAAACAATATAGAAATAATAGGAGGAGGTCGGGTTGGTCAGCGCATAATCTTTGTAAATTGCGTGTATTCCATAGTGTACTTGCTTGAGCTGGGGCGAAAACCCGAGTTTCCAGCGAGCTGTAAATCGTGCAGTCCTCGCCAGAGAGGCACTAAGAGGACCACATTAGGGAAATTGAGCAAATAAAAGCTTACCTTGCTCTTGGAGTTTTATGGGCTTTTAGTGGAATTGTCCCACGAAACACCGAGCTATCCTGACCGTGTAGTTGGATTGCTCGGTGGATCAGTCATTTTTCATTCTTCCATTTATAGAGTAGTGCAAAGTTGAATTTGGTCGCTATTTCTTCTCCACTATGCTGGGACTTAATATCCAAAGATGTGATTGCAAAGGGACATAATATCCAAAGATAATATCCATAAATCCAAAGATGCGATTGCAAATCTGTTTCGTTTAATGGTTTGTGTGTGACGGCCCCAGGGGTTTCTTCCATCCTCGCATTTTCTTTTAATGGTGTCAGAGCGTATTACAAAATAGAAATATCCCTTTCCCCTGTACTAATTCTTGTTTTTCTTCAAACCAAAAATCAGCTTGTGACTGGCTAAGTGTTCGTATAAAATATATACATAAATAAAAATAATAATAGAAATACTAAACTTAATTTATTAAAATATTTTAACAATAGTTTGACGTTTGAAAAGCCATTAGGAAATACAAAATATATTTCTTAATATTTTTTTCATCTATTCCTTCTTCTGCATTCAATACAATATTCCTTAAGAATTGTGCAATCTTCACTTCACTGGGCAACCGTTTTTAAAAATAATACGCTGTATACAGTCACTTTTTAAATTATTTTCAAAATAGTATGTAAAGTGTAATAATATAAAACATAATATGTAGTATGTATGCATTTTCTTATTTAAAACATTTTAAATGTAAAGTTGGACAGGTACCAGAAGGCTTCATAAAGGATTTTCCACGAGGGGAACATTATACAAAATGGGAGATTTTTTTAGAAAAGCGGCAGTCTGATTTATGAAGAATGGTGTGAATTCCAAGATCCGTTTTGCAATTGTCCTCAGTGAATACCTTCATTCAGTTAGATGCATTTTTTTCTTTAGGAAAGATGGCAGCCCCCTGGTAGAGTGTCAACGGATTCAAAGCCCCGATAGAGTGAAGTCACGCACACATCGCTCCGGCTCACAAAACTGAATCTGTGGGTGAAGTAGGTAATTATAGTTCCTATTTGTAAGTGCTCCTTACAACATGGGAAAATTATAGTCCAAAGATGTAGCAGGATCATCAGTACAGGAACTTAGTTATAAGGAAATCCAGCATGGTTTAAGGAAAATCATGATAAGTTACAAGGAGAATTGTCATTAAACAGCTGACCCTAAATAATAACTGTATTTACTCTACAGAGGAGTGGAAGTCGTTGAAATTGCGTTCTTACTAAAAAATTCGATTAAATTCAGCTTGCAAATTCAAAATGAATTAACACCAGTTTCCTGATTTTTCCACCAGAGAGTAAAGGCCTACGCAACTCTGTTCGCAGTATCTAAACTAGTAGGTGTGCACTTGCCAACAGAACTTCTCAATTATGGCACTGGAGAACAAATAAATAATCCACCTTAACCCAGGAATAAGGAAAAGACCTGAAACATTTTAAATGTAAAGTTGGACAGGTACCAGAAGGCTTCATAAAGGATTTTCCACGAGGGGGACATTATACAAAATGGGAGATTTTTTTAGAAAAGTGGCAGTCTGATTTATGAAGAATGGTGTGAATTCCAAGATCCGTTTTGCAAATGTCAATACCTTTTCAAAGATTCTGTAAAACAGTACCAAGTACACACGTGGATGAGCAGAACACATGGAATAGGAGAAAACAGTACAGCGGCTGTTTTCTGATGTTGTTTCACTGTACGGTGGCTAAGTGCAAATGCGTGCTGCAGCTGGTCTGAGTCTTGTTTAAGAAGCACGATTAGCGCTCTTCGGTGAAGATTGAAGCGCCCCACAGCTTCGAAACACAGAGAATTGCCTCCACGGTTTCTGGAGTGCATTCGCGCTCAGCAATACAACGAAAGTTCCAATCATGTAGCCAGTGAGGGAGGCATAACTGCAACTGTGGAAACAAGAAATCCTTTGAATATCCACCCTCTTTGTTCTTTAGGTATGAGTCCTTGTTACATATTGGCATGGTCCACTCTCTCTGTGTTATCGTCAAAGTAACTAAGACTGTGAGGCATCAGTACGTTATGCCAATAATAGTGTGTTCATTCTTCGGCCAGTTTACTTCTTTACAGAAAGTACAACCAGCGTTTACAGGAGATAAAACCATGCAACCATGAATACCGGGCTAAAACTGAAATTACTGTTCATTAAGAGCTAACTTCAGTTAATAACACTAAATACTCATTTATAAATTAGTTTATTATATAATCATAACGTTACAGGACCTTTAACGGTTGCCCACATCTAAAGCAACAAAATCCGGTTACAAGAATTTTTAAATTCTGTCCCTTGAATCCGTGTTTAGCTGTTTGGAATGTGATCAAGGACCTGGTAAAGATTTCTGGGACATTAAGCTTCTAGTGGACTCTTAGGTTTTATTAATTGTAGTTACCGCCCTCGTGGGCAGTACGGTTGGTAGGATCGCCGTCCTCCCCACATCTGAGTTCTAATGCCGTCCATGACAGGAGGAATTTTGTCTTTTTCACAACGAGTTAGTCTGTCTCAGTCTAGGATAGTGTGGTTTTTTCTCCCGTAAACTCGGGTTTTTCTTCCAGCAAAACAGAAAACCTACCTCAGAACGCGCAATCTACAGACAATATACACGGAGCAACATGGGCATGGTTGCCGATGCTCCTAAAACCCAATAACAACGATAATTGAACTTATTCCTCAATGGAAGTAATGTAAGAAGTGCATATTTTTATGAAAGGATTGAAGAAATTAGTGTTCGCCTTTGTATTCAAATTCGACGTATCTTGAATATATATTAGTTAAAGTGGCGTATTAGGGCCACCCGAAAACTAATTCATCTGCCCATACATATTATGTCTGTAAATTACAGATGTTCTCCGGTTGATTTGCATATTTTTCTGGACGAAAAACCCGAGTTTCGAGGAGATAAAAACCTTATGACAACGGAATGAAAAAAAAAAAAAAAAAAAAGAAGCCCATAAAGCTCCTTGCGTCATTGAAGGGATTCGAATCCGGGCTTTTTCTACCCAGTGTGGGGAAAATGGTAATTATAACCGCTGTGCTGCCCTCGCAAAAATTGAATATTTAAGGATTGTTGGGGAGAACTGTCTACGTTTGTATTATGGCATGTCTAGAGAATTTTTGAAAGGTTACGCTAACTCCCTCTCCATAAAAGTATTCAATTGAGCGATTGATTTATTAAGAGAAAGAGACACTTCTGGAAATTATTGTAGTTCATAATATCACTTTACAGATAGACAGCCAGCTGTGAACTAAACCGGCTGTTAATGGTAAGATATTCTTAATCCAAACCACCACATTGGAAAGATTAAGTTTAATATACTTATCAACCATTTCGTTTTTCATCAACTTGTCAGTCATCTTCCTATTGAGTTCATTGTCCCGAAGTTGTTGTCATCCAGTGAAATCTTTAGAGGGAAACAGATTTTTGATATGCGGAAATAGTAAGGCAGTAAGCTGAGATGCTATTATAAGGACTAATCCATAGGCTGAGCAAAAACAAAGCCAAACTTCCTCATCTGTCTATCTCTGAAAGTTTCTCACTTGCAATACGCGTGGAATACGCCACCTAAGGGTCTGAAATGAATATTTTCTTGTGCCAAATGTTCTATCTCTGTTTTTGTTGCATAAGTAG
Source organism: Mastigoproctus giganteus (assembly GCF_048544385.1). Classification (NCBI taxonomy): domain Eukaryota; kingdom Metazoa; phylum Arthropoda; class Arachnida; order Uropygi; family Thelyphonidae; genus Mastigoproctus; species Mastigoproctus giganteus. Next base: position 65,343,829 of record NC_143586.1, on the reverse strand, counting down.
GTCCTTGCCACTTACGATCTGATAACTCAGAATACGTTGTTGTTTCAAATCCATGTCTGCGTAATTTTTTAGGGATCCTGGAAGTAAATTTATACGGCCCACATTATCTGCTATAGGAAGTTAATTCCAACTCAAATTGTCTCGTTTTCCCTATTAACAATTCAAATTGGGTAGCCAAAACTAAAATGAAGGTATGTCGAAGTTTCCTGCTCACCAGATCACTATCCTCATTGTAGACGGAAGTGTTAGTTGCAAAGGGAGGAAAGAAAGTAGTAAAGTAGACCAAAATTCGCGCCCACCTGTTGCAGCTCAAAATCATTCTCTTAATGTCAACGAAGTTTCTTCGAATTTACAAGTAACGTTAGGAACTTAATTGAATGTGTAAATCTGATACCATAGAAATATACGCAATCTTTAAGATGTTGTTGAAAGATTGAAATGTTTAGATAAAAACCAGTTATATTTTTACCCCTCGTGGATAACATTAATTATTACGTACTAGTTAAAATTTCTCCTTCAAATATTAATTTTTCATCCTGCTTTAACAGCTGCAAGTTTTTGGATCGTTTCATCCAGTTCTGAATCCTTGGCAATAACATGTTTCAGTTGATAAGACGACCAATTCATCCAACCGATCTTGTGTCATCATGGAACATTTCTTGCAGCAGAAAAAATAACAATTATCATAAACACCCATATCGGCATTTGGGAATGGGGAAATATTGTATTAACCCGAATTGTAAATTTTCAAATTTTGTATTCGCTGGCCGAATGCGTGTCAATTCACCACGGAAATCGCTTAATCAAAATGATGAGAATGGAAACTGATAATCTGACAGAAGTTAAAGGTTAAGGGGCGAAGGATCATATTTTCATCATTTGACCTCCTCAATATCCTGAAAGTTTTATCTGAACAGGAAGTGTCTGTTTGATGAAAGAGAGGAAATCATGAGTAAACTGACGAACGGTGGCAGAAAAGTAAAGTGGTGGTAGGGAAAGGTCACTTCCTGGTTCATAACATCAGGTACACCAGCAGTTCGATTATTTTGGGCTTTCGGAGATTGATTGTGCTGTCACTGATCGAAGTTTTGCCTGGAGCCAGTCCTTTATAGAGACAAGCACGCCATTATTTTCTTCGATCAATTGTGATGAATATTTAGGATTATCTGTGAGACGTATAACTATTCTCCTTGCCTGATGCGTCCGAAATTATGGACACTGAATCTAATAAGCGCATGGACATAGGACTGCACTTTAGCTGTATTCATTTCCTCTAAATAATAATAAAAGTAAGAATGAAGTACAGATGTTAAATATGGAGTACTGTTGATGGATATTTCAATCCCTGGCCTAGATCTTCTGTACGAATATCTGTGGTATGATCTTGGAGGTTTAAACAAGGTTAAGAAATTAGAGTAACTTTCTTGAGGCAAGCAAATTATCAGATGGAAAATAGCACTTTACATGATATAATCCCCTCAGTTTCTACCATAATTTCCTATCAACTCAGTAATATTTCAGAGGCTTACAATAACAGCCGCCCCGAGCACAAATTGATGCACTTGTAATCTAAATACACCCATTCCTTCTCTTTAGCATGTTTTGGGGTTTATCATAAGAGGCAGCACATTAGAGAAGATTGAGGCAAAAGTTTTCCGTTTCTAACAGTGGCACGAATTGACGTAGGTACGCTTATTGACAACAAATTTCTTTGCCACTGTCATCTTCCATGTAATCCTAACTCTCTTCTTCAGACGCTGCAAAAGGGTTGTAGCCAACTAGTGAAGCGTTCAATGTGTCCCAATAGCATCCTTGTGAAGACATCCGTGACAGCCATGCTCTGTTGCAGGGGTAAGGGCCCAGCATGAGACAATAAACCTCTTATCAGAAACAGTAGGTTCCTCTGAGTACGTTAAGATGCGCACAAATCTACAACTAAGAGAAATGCACGTTTATACTCACTACTCAATAGACTATTAGCATAGCAACGATGCTATTAAGCGAAATATTTATTTTAATGTTCACCGGTGGTGCCATCCACAACAGAGAATGCACTTATGTTTGTACGGATAATAACTAGTTGTTGTGGATTCAACAGAATTCATTAACTGAAGCTGCTGCTTTATTAAGTTGTGGCATTGTACGCAGCGCTACAATTTTGTGTACGTAAGCTACTTGAGTGCAAATTTACTTTGATGGAATGCATCATTTACAAGGGCAAAAAACTGTAACTCAACTTAAGTGACAAGATAAACTCTTTTGTTATCTTAAAGTGACGTAAAGATTGTGTTAGCTAACTGGTCGCCAGTTATTACAAGAAGTTTAACAAGATTTTCTTGTGGCAATAATCCGTGAAATCTGCTGAACTGGAAAGTCCGGTATGAATAGATGTCTTTCCACTCTTAAGATTTACTGTTGTGGAAGAAAGAAATGAAAACTGAGAAAAATATGGAATATTTTATGAATATTTAATGAGCATCGTCCCTTGAATAGGACCGGATGGACTGTAGATGGGTTTTGAACAGATATCAGTTGTGTTTTTGGTGTTTCCGATTTATGTGTTTGTGTCAGAAAAGATGTTTTGATAAAATCAGCTCGTTGAGGTGCCCCAATTGTGCTTTGCTTTCAGGCAGAAAAATCACGTTGAGAATTCTGATATCATTTTTTCCCCTCATTTTATCTAACGAACACCTAGCTTGTGAATAATAACGGATTTGCAAACTTTTTGTTGTTAATAAAGAGAAAACCACTATCTCTTCACCTAAAGCGGTTCACATATTTGCTGAATTGGTGGTCCTTTTGGAGATTCTTTGTATGCAGTCTGATCTTTCAAACCATATTTAAAAAGCTTGGATCTGAGTCTCATCAAGAAGAGAGGGATTTTTAGGACGTTTTTTCCAAGGCACTTGAGTTAGCAAATCACGGCGAAGATTGTGTGATTTTTCCTTTCCAGAAAAACACACAGACCACAGAGTGCAATCCTTTCAGTGTATCATGAAGACGCAATGCTCTAATATAATCTAAAATGATCCACTGTATGTTATCTACGTTCGAGTTAAAACATTTCCATTCTGTCGACGCGAATCATAGATAAATTGTCTACTTAGCTACGAATTTTGTGGGGTATATGAAACGCCATATTTACAGAGAGGCTTCCCTTTGTCTCTTTCACTTTTCTTTTTATGAAAACCCCAATCACGAGAGGTATTAGACATAGAGTGCTTAGTTCCGTACAAAAAGGTTGAGAAGCTGGAAGAAGTTATTTGTTGACTTAGACTTAAACTTCTGTAGATTAATTTTCGATGGGCATTAAAGGAATTGATAGGGATATTCGAGAAGTCAAAGCTGTTTGTGCAGGGCAGAGTTTCTCAAACTGGAAGGTGGAATGCAGTGTACTGTCATCAGCAAAACTATAGATAGAATTTCTGCTCAATAGAAGAGAGTCATTAATGTACAAGGGGAAAAGAGTGGGAGAAAGAACTGAACCTTGGGGAACACCAGAATTAGTGGAGAAGTTAGAAGACAGAGTCATCTACCGTCACCTGCAATGAGCGGTGAGAGAGAGAAAACGGAATATCCAATTTAAAAAAAAAAAACAGTTGGAAAACCATAAGATAGAAACTCATTTAGAAGACTTTTATGCCAAACACGATCAAAAGCCTTTGAAATACCAAGAGCAACTGCTTGAATTTCACCAAACTTTTCCATTGAGTTTGTCTACAGATGGGTAACATAAGCCAGAATATCACCAGGGGATCGACACGGACGGAATCCATACCTGTGATCGTTGATCAGATGGAAGGTTTCTAGATAGTTTAAGAGTTGGTGGTTAATTGATTTCACCCTTATTTAGATAGAATAGAAGTAAGTGCAATGGGACGCTATGGATGTGAAGAATTTGTCACCCTTTTTTGGAACTGGCTGGATATAAGTAAATTTCCAAGCAGAAGAAAAAAAAACACCCTTGGAATAAGAAGTGGAAAGTACATTTGAAGTACGAAATCCATCGAGAGGTGGTGAACATTCCGTCGGAAATTTTAAAGACCGGCTGCAGGGAACACAAAGACCTGTCTTGGTTGCTTATAGAAAATAATGGTACACACGTGGAGATTCACTTGCCAAATCAAAGGACTCCGGTAGTCAAATTTTGAACTAGTTTTTATGATTTAAGAAAGAAAAAAAAGTTACACATACACCGCTCGACAAAATTAACAGAACAAAACATGAATATTTTATTGTGAACGGTGTGGCAGAAGGCGAATGTTTGATGTAATTAGCAACCTGGCATTCAAATTCCGAGCATCCAGTATTAATCGATCTACCACCTTACAGAGCTGCCCATTATGAAAATTATTCGTGCCTATAAAAATACGGGTTTCGACCCCAATTGTCATTATCGTTTTTTTGGCTTGTCCAGTGGGACAGCCACATCTCTAGTACTCAGGATGGCAAGTCATCGTCGTCATCGTTTAGATGATTCTTTGAGATGGTGGGCCGTTGAGTGATTTGCAGCCGGGCAGGTTCAGGTGGAGGTGGCACAACTTCAAAGGCCTGAGACGCATGTTCCCAGGAAACACGGTCGATTTGATAAACAGTCTAACAATCGACCTCGATAAATTCGGCCAGCAACACACCTACAGAAGCTAATGGACACATACATAAATCTACCGTTATGACTCACAGGGACACCACCAGAGGGAAAATATGAACTGCCACAACTAAGGAAATATATGCTTGTAAATACACTGTGCTGCCACTTTATTAGGTACACCTACCTAGTTGCGTGTTGAACAGCCTGGATTCGTCTAGGCATTGATTGAACAAGATGCTGAAATCGTTGTGCAGGAATGGAGTACCATGCAGACATGAGTGTGTCACGCAGTTTCTTGAGATTCGACGGAGGTGTAGGCCTGCAGCGAGCAGCCCTTTCCGTTATTTGTTATTTGGTTTTTAGGTGCATTAGCAACTAAGGCCATATGGCTCTGGGGATATACGGTGGTAATTCCCTGACCTTTCCGCATCCTCCGTGTTTGGTGGTCACGGGCTCGAACCCCGGTCTAAGCAAGAAACGTGTACTACGCACTGCTGCTCTTGCCCACCTGGCCAGCTCATGCCAAAGATGTTCAATAGGATTGAGATCCATGGACTGAGCTGGCCACTGCAGCAAAGAAAAGTCATTGTCATGTTCCTGGAACGATTCCATAGTGATTCGGGCTTTGCGCACCGGCGCATTATCCTGCTGGAAGTAACCATCTGACTGAGGATAAACTGGCAACATGAACGGATGCACTTGGTCAGCAACGATGTTTAGGTACGATGTGGCATTCAGACTTGAATCTATGGGTATCAATGGACCCAACGTGTGCCAAGAAAACATTCTCCACACCATAACACTGCTCCCACACCTTGCACACTAGTCGTCAGACATGACGGGTCCATGGATCCATGTTGTTTTTGCCAAATTCTGAGCCTTCCATCAACATGATGCACCAGGAACTTCGACTCGTCAGACCAAGGAACTGTTTTCCAATCCTCGATAGTCGAGTGCTGGTGTTGCTGTGCCCACATGAGGCGTGATCTCTTGTTCTTCATTGGTACAAAGGTACGCGATGTGGCCGTCGGCTGTTGTAGCCCATTGGCGACAAAGTGCGACTAGTGGTCCATTGCAATATTTTGTTCTGCGCACCAAGGTTTTATTCTGACGTGATGTGCGACGTTGTGGCCTGTCTGTTTGCTTGCACAATTCTAGGCATCCTCCACTGACTCTTCTCATCAACAAGCGATTTTCTTCCACAGGAGTGCCGTTGAGATGATGTTTTCTGTTCGTTGCACCATTCTCGATACACCCTTGAAACTGTGGTGCGTGAAGAGTTCAGAACTGCCATTTCAGAGATGCTTTGTCCAGCACGTCTTGCACCTACTACCATGCCACGTTCGAAGTCCGTTAGATCACTCCTTTCCCCATCCTTGCTACGGTTTGTGCGCTTAACTGATACTAGAAAGGTTGTTCTGTTGCATTTATATCTACAACTGTGGTCATCTGACTTTCAACGTTGTGGGATAAGCCATTTGTGTGCACATCAGGGGTGTACCTAATAAAGTGGCAGCACAGTGTATACTTCACGTTTTATCCAGCACTTTTGATTAAATATTATCTTACTTAGTTTGGGATACTACGGTATTCCACAATTTTCAAGTATGTAATTAAAGAATTCTGTAAATACTGTTCCTTTCAGGTTAAGCACACGTGTGGCTCCATGTAATCCTGGGCACATGTCCTACCTTAACCTGTTAATGTTATAATCATCCCCCTCTAGCTTACTGCTGTCCAGTGGGTGACTCTAGAGCAGAGCAATAAACAAATATTAATAATAAAAATAATAATGTTGGCTTAATGTGTCATCTCGGTTTCAGGCGAGCGGAACCATTACAAGAAGAACTGGTAAAGTCGCCCGAAGGCTACATAAACGAGAACAGACTGCTCTCTGGCTCTAATAGCAAAACAGAACCTCAAGATGTTCTGTCACCAACTGTAACTTAAGGTTGCTGGGCCACAGGTGAAAACATTTCCAACCGGACTGTGTTATGAAGGCTTAATTCAAATGGACTCTAAGCAAGGAATCCAGTGGATTGTATCCCATTAACCACCGCAAAGCTTGTCGAAACTGGTGCCATAAATGTGACTTCGAGTACTGAAAAATAGGGTTCAGTTCTCTGAGAAGTCCCGTTTTAGCCTACAAACAGATTCCAGATGTTTTTTCATCTGAAGACAACGAGGAACACGGTACCCTCCAACATCAGAGAAAGGGACACTTACGGTGGAGGCGGTGTTCTCGTGTAGGTCAGAGTAATGATCCGCACCCCTCTTGATGTTTTTGATAGGGGTACCATAATACCGTAATTTGGTAGGGGTGCGCAGATGTACCAAGAAGAGATCCTCGAACTTATGTACGACTTTTTAGGGGTTGGGTTAGCCCAGAATTTCTTTTCATTCACGACAACGCCGCTGCACATAGGGCTCAAATTGTGGAGGAATATCTTGAAACTGAAGAAACCCAACGACTGCCGAATCAAACACGTGGTGGTGGTGGTTTGGAGTAAATTGGATACAAACAATTGGCCTCCTTCCGTAGAGTCCATTTGAATTGAGCCTTCTTAACATAGTCCGGTTGGAAATGCTTTCTCCTGTAGTTGCAGCAACCTCAAGATACAGTTGATGACAGGACACCGTAGTGTTTCGTCTTGCTGTTTTAGCCAGATAGCGGTCTGTTCTGGTTAATGTAGCCCTTCGGGCGATGTTGGCCAGCTCTTCTTTAACAGTTCCTGTCTCCTGAAACTGCTTCCATAGCACCCAAACGACACTGCATGTCTCATTAAGCCAACATCACACCACCGTTTGCCACTGCCCGGTTTCAAGTCGACCAGCGGCCCGATATCGCATAGAATTATCTAAATTCTAAACGACTATGACTTGCTGTCCTGATATTAGAGATGTGGCTATTCCACTGTTCAAGCCAAAAACAGGAATTGAGGTACCTGGTCGTAACTCGTGTTTTTATAGGCATGAATAATTTGCATAATGTTCAGCTCTGTAAGGTGGTTGATCAATTTCTATTGGATACTCGGAATTTGCATGCCAGGATGCCTATTATATCAAATATTCCCCTTCGGCGACACTGTTCACAATAAAATATTCATGAAAAACATTTTGTTCTGTAAATTTTGTTGAGTAGTGTTGGTTTTCTTTCCCGTCCTTTAATTATTCCTGGTATCTCAGCCTTTACAATGTGCAAGTTGGCTAGTGAGCCCATACTTGCACATTTCCAGAAAAAGACCTGAAGAGCTGGACCCATAGAAATTGGCAAGTCATTATGACATCAGTCGTCGATTCGCTGAAAGTTTCCAAGAACCAGAATTGCAATTATAGCAACTCCGTTTTCAATGTCTCATTTGGTGATATTGAAAGGTTAGGAAGCAACGAAGTATGTTGCTTCAGCAAGACTGAAAGACCTGAATTTGGGGTTTCATAAAAAAAAAATATACACTTACAATCACTGTACTTTAACTGCAATTTTTTAAACTGGAGGAATGGAGAAATATTCCTCCATTCCTCCAGTTTAAAAAGTGCGCTACGAAAACTACAATCTGTGGTATATTCAAAGGAAGGCCAGAAATGTATTAGAATATGATCTGTAAATCATTTCCTCCTAATGTCCCAATATTTTGATAATGGCGTGTCTTCTAAGTGTTCATGATTTTCGACTTGCATATTCGTTGAATAAAAAAGGACGTAGCAGAAAAATCAAGAGAGGAAACGCATCTGCCTGTTACAGATAATGACCCCTAGTCTCTTCCATATAAAACCTGATTCAGAAAGCACCTGCATCTTTTACCACAGGCGCTTTTGATATTATTCTCCGTGGTTCTATATCTTCTTCGGGATTTTTTTTATCATCTGTATTGGTACATGTATTTTTATTTATTTTCTGACAGTGACGTTGATCCATCCTTGCAAATGAGGAATTGGATTATTACCTTAATGGTAGTCGGTGTTGTCCAATTTTCATTTTGTTCCTCTGTAATCAATTGGTAATAAACAGACCCCAAACAAGGAAAGAGGACGCTTGCTACTCCGTTGTATGATGAGGAACAAAAGAACACAGCTAATAATAGAGTTCATACAGCCGATGCCTTAAAAAAAGAAGAAAGAAAAAAGAGAGATGAAACCTGTCATTAGAACTTGGCACTTAACGTGAGAAAGAAATGAATGAGTGTTTGAAAAGTTCTTAAATTGAACAAAAACTTCACACTCTTAATCAGAAGAGAAGCATGCTTTATTCATTAGAACATGAAATGTTCTGTTTATTCCAGGATCTGAGGTAGTACTTTATATCTTTGTAAAATGGAATTCATCTTAAAAAAAACTTCTCAAATATTATCTTTTTTCAGGGCTTGGTGGGGATTACTGTTGGTATAATTAACTTCCTCCCCACATCGGGTAGAAAAGACCTGAGTTTGAATCTCGTCAATGATTGAAGGAATTTTATAATCTTTTTTAAACGTGGCTGAGTTAGTCGGTCTCAAGCGAAGGTAGCACGGACCCCCCCCCCCCCGGAAAATCGGATTTTTCCTCCAGAAAACAGCAAATCCACCAGAAACATATCTAAGTAGGCTGGTTGATCGATAGAACTATACGCGATTAGCTGATTGAATATATATTTCATTTATTCATTTTTATTCTGCCGTTTAATATTATTGCTTTGTGTGGAATGATGTTATCCTGCTTTCACAAAAAAATATAAATAAAAACGTATACTCAGTTTTCGCGTGGGATATTCCTCAGTGGCTTGAATCACGAAGTCATAGGGTTGATGAAACACATAAAAAAAAAAAAATGCTTAATGTTTTGTTCTAAATTACAGACTGTGTGGTATCCAACGACATCCTATCAACCGATGAAAAGGGGGAAAAAATACGAAGGAATTTGAACTAATTACGTTAGTAGCGAATACACTCTGACATACTTTGCAGTTCATCAGTTTTCTAATTTATTTCATTACTTTTTTGTGCCGGGATGAAAAGGTTAGATCAGCCTGTTGATTGTAGGACTTTCCTATCGCTTGTTCCGAATTTGCTTTTTTATTGCCCACTTGAACTTGCTGGAGTTTCCGATATGTTACTCCAAAGAACGAGAATGCTTTCCCTATTTTCCCCATTTCCAGCGGAATGGATCTTTAAGAAGCTTCCTTTGTTTCCTTGAACAAAGTACCTTTATATTATAAAAAGAGATGGCGAATCGATGCTTGGTGAGGATGGCTAGAGTGTGTGTGAATGTTCTTTAATTGCACACGTTTGCGATGTGGTGTGGGTAGAGTGTTGCTTCTGTGTGAAGCGGGAGTGAAACTGTAATGAGTCGGCAACTTCGAAGAAACCAAAGAAACTTGAAGAGTTGTGGCCCAGAAACCTAAATAAGACAAGTCTGCCTCGAGGTAGCGCGCTCTACTTATAATCCCTTTTCGTGCTCGGAACGCTGCTGGAAAGCGAGTTCGTCGAACTTTCATTGCATTCGTGTCCTTGAACTAGACTTCGAGCACTAGACTCGTTCAAGTTGCCGTCTAATGAAGCGTAGCGATGTCGCTTCCAGTATGTACGTCCTCACGGAACCTCTGTTTCGCTTCGCTTGTATTGAACTATCATTTCATCTCAATTATATGGCATTTCCCATATATTTTGCTTATATTTCTATTTCGACACGTTTACATTCCCTTTATGATGAATAAATTTCTCTTTCTGTATGCTCAGTGTTCGGGAGTAAAAAAATTATACTTGGGGGGGCAGCCATGACTAGACGAATCTTCACAACTTCATTTTTCTGACATCCAGCCATCGGTAAATGGCGCTCAGTTAACACTTAAGTGCATCCTTTTGGGGGGGGGGGGTGCATAAGTGGATAGTACAGTGGATATAATTACTGTCCTCCCCAACCGAATGGAAAAAACCTGAGTTCGCACTCGTCAGTGATTCAAGGAACGTTTATGAGTCGTAACAGAGTGGTTTGAGGACATGGGTGTGTAAATGTTGGATTGGCCAGCCCAGAGTCCTCATCTTAACCCTGTAGAGCAGCTTTGGGATGTATTGGATCGTCGAGTACGTGCATGTCCATATCCCAGATCGCCCAAAGAACAAGGCAGAACTGGTGGCTGCGTTAAAGGCCGAGTGGAGGAACATATCACCTGACGTTTATAAAAAGCTGGTTGGGAGTATGCCGCGAAGATTGAAGGTAGTCATAAAAGCTCTTTTTTTTTTTGTTGTCAAAAGGCAGGTGTCCGGATATTAATGGCAGGGTAGTGTATATTGCTATACATGTCGGTGTAATAGAAAACGCCTTTAGATGTTTATTTGTTCTGTGACAGTAATCCAATAGAGATTTTTTTCGAAGTGGATGGAAAGCGGAGAAGCAGTACATTGCCATCTAGACTGTAATATTTATAAAATTAAATTTGTAAAATTTTATGCAATATTTTGTTTACCATTTTCTTCAGATTTCCCTTTCATTCAACTGTCCTTATGTAATTGCTTAGAAAAGTGTACTAAAATTGTAAGATTACAGAAAAAACTATATTCTTTTATACTAAAATTGGAAGAAAATTGATATAATTTCTGTAATGAGTGTGTTTATATTTAGAATTTCCACGTTGTTTCCTTAAGTAAATAAAGTTTCTCTTTCGACCTCCCAGAACACTGATTTTATCCTCGTAAACATTAATATTACTTTGAACTTTTATTTAGAACTCTTCTTCTTCTCCTCTCAGTGTGATTTTCGCATCACTGCTCCTTCTTCGATCACGCTGCTACCAAATTTCACTTAAACATCCTCATGGGACCTACTTGTTTAATTTTCCTTCTCATCCAAACGAATTTTTGTTTTTTTTAGTTGGTTTGCTTCAGTTTGAAAATTAGAATTCCTAGTTCAATGTAGTTCCATGATCTTCTATATATATTTCTCTGATCTCTTCCTAGAGAGAGAGAGAGCGAAGTCCTCCCTTGTACCTTCAATAAAATATTATGGTACATTTTTGAGATGTGCTTGTTCTACCAAACACCTCGTCTAGTGTTATTTGACCCCTCGGGTGAAATGCCCAATTAGTTCATGTTTCCGTGTGCTTCAACACGTCAGTTTTGTGATAGAGGGAATATGTGTGTGTTCGTTATTTTTTTATGTCACTAGGTCGATTTAATCCCTGCAGTCATACATATTTCCTAAAAGAAATAACTGCCGATGTCCAAATTAACCACTCGAGAGGCAATCGTACTTCATCACACACCCTGCTTTGAGGGAAGTTCTGGTGGAATAATGTTCCAAAAATAAACAAACTCGATCTGTAGAAAACCACTGGAAATCTAATTAACTTCTCCTTTATTTTAAGAGCCACGTAGATGAGCTTTATATTTTTAATTTTGTTACGAGACAGAAAGGATTTCGTACACTTCATTATAGTTCAACTCTCTGACCATTAATGCACCAATTTTCCAGTTGGATTCACGCACCGGTGCTGTCCTGTGAGGCGTAGCAGTGTCAAAATATGCGGAGTATTGAGAATAACTGTTAGCTTAACAGTGAATACTTTTAGCAAGCACAAAGATGATATTCATGACCTTAGGGATAATCCCCTTTCGGTTATTTTAAGTATTTCATAGATGATTGGTATATCTTTACACGAATTTTTCCTCCAAATTTCAGGCTTCAAATGCAGCGTGTTATTTTATTTATTTATTTATCTATTGGGGTCAGAGCTCATTGTAATAGCAGGTAAAATGAAGACACCTTTTACAGGGATGAAAACCCGGTTGTTCATTCTCAGACACTAGTTTTCATCCCACAAAACAAGCCAACCGGCCACACGCATATTACAGACCATAAACTAACATTCATAGACGCTGTACCTATGCGTAAATTCAACAGCAATAGAAATTAGTGTTTAAGAATTTTCGCTTTGATTGTATTGCTGGATGAAAAATTCAGGTGTCCACCGATTAACTCGGCCGATGTATAAAAACGGTCCATAGAAGTTTCTACAGTTGAAACCAGGTTCGAACTATAAGGCCTTTACCACATGATGTGGAAGGACAACGATTATTATAACAAAACTCGAGCTCAGACCTTTTCCAAAAGTCGTGTAAAAATCCACCAATAGTGTGAAAGGGTGCCATTATACTTACTGTTAGCCGATAAAGTGTTTGGTAGTTGGGTATACAACTGTATATTTAAGAAGATTGAAATTATCACCAGTTGTAAATGAACAGACCAGGAGATTCAGTTATCGGCAAGATATTTACCATTCAATTAGTACTCAGTACTGAATTTAATATTTAATCTACCTTAATTTAATTTATAAATTAATATTTTTGAGTATTAGTATTTAATAGATTCGATATGGTATTTATTATCAAACACAAAAGTTGACTTTTGTCATCTGCTAATAAAATTTCGCAACAACCTGCAGTTTCATCATTCTGATCCAGGAAAGAAAAGAAAGTATGTTTTTCCACAGGAGAACCACCGAGACCTCTTCCCTTCGCCAAGGTCTTTAACCTTGTGTTCTATTTAGTATGACAAGTTTCCCCTGTAATAAAAACGTAGGACCTGCAAGGAATTATAACAAGTGTCAGCTCACATGCGCGAAGCCTCTTTGCTATGAGTTCCCAAGTTGAGTCGTGTTTAAGGGCGTTGGCCAAATTTGCTAAAGGCAGCGGGATAAGAAAAACATCAATCAGATAGCCATTCAGCTTGCGAAAACTATCATTACGATATTTTTATAAAGTGAATTTTCAAAAAATAGCTTTTGCTTGAAGCCAAAAGAGAAAAGAAATTATTTCTAGAGTTATCGGATATCTGAAATCAAATTGGCATAAATTGTTCTTTTTAGCATTAGCATTAGTAATGGCAAATGATGAAAGAAAAGCTGTATAAGCTTCGGCCAAAAAAAAAAAACACAATTCCCATTTCACCTATATATTCCCTCCAATTCTCTAGTTCTTCCTTGAATTTATTTATACTATCAACTTCCAAAACAACAGATGGAAGTTTGTTCCAGCAGTCAACCACCCGCTAGCTAAAAGCTATTGCGCACGTGTATTGTACAACCGTCCTTCCTCAGTTTGAATTTTTGTCCGCTCATGTGTGCGATCTGATCACGAGGAAGAATCCCATCAGCATTGAGATTTCTCAATCCATTAAACACCTTAATCGGATTTCTCAAGCCTTAAACACCTTAATCGGATCACCTCTCAAGTGTCTAGTATCCAGACGCTGCAATTTGTAGAACTGAAGCCTTTCTTGGTAAGAGCACCCCGTTTTTCCACTCACCAATCTCGTTCCGCTTCTCTGTACTCATTCTAGCAGCTCGACATCCTTCCTAAAATAAAGCTTCCAGACCTGTAGTACCCAAGATGCAGCTTAACCATTGCCTTATACAATGAGGTAATCACCTCGTTATCCGTGCTTGAAACATTTCTGTATATCATTGACAAAACGTCATGTGCTGTCCTAGTAGTCTGTCTGACTGCTCAGAGAACTTCATATCCGACTGCAGAATTACCCCCAAGCTTTCTTCATTTTGTCATTTTCTTCTTCATTTTCTGTCTTCTCCCACTCAACGATCCCTTTATCCATAGCTGCAACTTGCCCTTAATGCCATACTTATCCAATTGTAGAGCAGTCTTTTATGTGTAACGGTATCAAAAGCTTTCGTGAAATCCAAGTATAAGATATCAAAATTATTTTTTGCATCCAGTTCCTTTGTGACCACATTATAGTATCCTGTTAACTTGGTCAGACAAGATCGTCTCTTAATAAACTCACGCTGTATCTGAATTATAATTGCAGCATTGACTAGATGACCTGCATTACTTCTTTAACCAGTGGCTCCGTTATTTTCCTTGAAACAGAAGTTAGCTAACAGCTCCCCAATTATTCCTGTCACCCTTGATCTCCCTTTGGGAATTGGGGATACATTCGCACATCTTCAGTCCGCGAGAACCTCCCTTGAATCCTAGGATGCTCGCATAATCATGTTTAAGAGCTTGCTTATTTCCTTCGCTGCTTCCCTTAATATACCTGGATGGAGCCCATCAACCCCCAGGTGCGTCTCCTATGTTTAACTTCAACAATTTTTCTTCCACTCTCCTCTCAGTTATTACAAAATCATTTAGCTCCCTGTTAGAGTTTAATAATCTTCTGGCATCCACTTCCCCAAAGAATTCTCCATGTGTGAATGTAGGTGCACAATACTCATTCAGTTTGTCAGCAACCTGAGCAGGATCATCAACAGTCGAACCATCGATATCAAGTGGACCAATTTTAATTCATTCCCATTCTTCTAGTATTTACATAAGTAAAGAAGTCTTTGCTGTTTTTCTTTGCATCCTTTGCCAAATATTTCTCGTAATCTGCCTTTGCTTGCCTAACCTCCTTTGTGACTTGATTACAGATTAATTTATGTCTACCATAGGCTTCGGTGTCACCTAATAATTTATATGAATCTCATGCATTTTTCTTCTCTGCCAATTTGAGTCTCATCAGTTCATTTGGCATCAATTTAGCCCCTACCTTGAAGAGTATTTCTTAGATGGTACGAAGAGCCTAGTAGCTTTTATGATTAATTCCTTGAATGCCAATGGTAACATCATCAATTGATCCCACTGTATAGAATTTAAAAACTGTCTAATACCACTGTATTTACCTTTACGAAAGCACAAACACTTCCATTTACTCTTGGTGGTAGTTACATCTTTAAGTAAATCCCACACTATGATCACTACCACCTAGTGGTTCCTTTATCTGAAGATTCTTAATGCACGAATACTCACTGCTGATAATGTGATCAAGATTATTACTCCTTTCTGATTGCCTTTTGCACAAATTAATTTCGAAATTTATATGTATTTTAGGTGTGAAACCAAAAGTTTGGAATAAGAGGCGCAAGAAAAAATGTTCATAGTAATTAAAAAAAAAGAAAATCATGTGAAACATGTTACTGTATAGTTAGCAAGGAATATTCTAATAGTTTATAAATTCAATTTTCACTTACGCTTGGGTTTTAAGCAATAAAACTCATTTTAATAAAACGAATTTCTTCCTTTTGTATTTTTCAATAGTATTTAAACTCAATTCGAACTGCTTGAGTGGATTGACAATAATGAATATGTATAATCGAAGTTCTTTTGAGTGTGACCAAAACATGAACAAGATTTATGTCAAATACGTGGGCAACTAACACTCTCTCGATTATAATCGTATGATAGGTGTAGTTCTGTGTAGGAAGTTAACTAGAAAGTGAAAAGAGGAATATTTTTTGTAACTGATTTTGAATCACTTTTTGTAGCTAATGGAAGACCACACACGACACGATCAAATGTGACCGCATTTAGTTGTCCACGCAATTTGTCTAAGGCGGTCTTTCACCTCCTACTGACAAAACATTCGATATCACATGTTACTAGGAAGCAAATTGTCTTTTCTAGGGTGGGGTTAGATACTTTCTTGTTTATTTCTGCAATCTGGATCGCTGATTGAAACTGATTTCCTGAAAACAGCGCAGTTGCAAACTTCCTATAAGAATGCTGTCTAAAACCCCCACTGCAGGGTGATCAGGATAAAAGTACGAGACTGTATAGCGTACTGTGTGTTCGAATCCGCGTGATGTCACAAAATACGGAAAAATTCTTGTAAATCGGTGTGGTAGAATCCTCTGAAACAATATGGTCTTTCCTGAATTTAAATCGAAAATTTTTCTTCTTCAAAAACCACTATTTAAAATAAAAATAACTATCATTGTTTCAAAAGTAGTTTTGAGAGTTTAAACACTTGCGCTAATTTCTATAGTTTTCATGGTTTTAAAGAATAAATTCATTTAATTTTATGGTTCACTGATGAACTGTAAATCTTCTATTCTCTTTTGTAATTTAAGCCGAAGTCATGCGGAAGATGCAACTATTCCTTGATAGAGAGAAGAGGATAATTTCATAAGCGTGTCATTATTGGGGCAGATAGTTAATTGAATCTTTCACTGGACATTCTTTACAGTAACAACCTCTTTTCCATGGAAAAACTGGAACTGCAAGCTCTTATTAGTTTCAGTATTTATCTTGTCAAGGTGCAGAATTGGGCCACCCTAGAACTGTGTTAATTATGCTCAGATACCCTTCTTTTTGTTGGCGTATTATACACAGACAGCACTGGTATACTGGCATCATATTCCAATCATGTGCGTGTGATACCTGACTATTATGTACCCATAATAGTCTAGTAGCACGCAGATCGTACAAACTCGTACAAATTGTACAATTATTAAGAGTAAGAGACCGGCAGTATTACTTAACAAATTCAACTGTTAAGTTACTTAACAGTTGAATTTGAAAGTGTCTGCAATTCTGCCCAGACACGATAGGAGGGAGTATATGATGAGAGCTTTGTCGATAAATTCGGCCCTGGAAATATTGTGCAAGGCTCAAGGGGTAGTAGAATTTTTTTCAGCCTGGTCTGTACTTGTTAACAGGAGAGACTGCTTCTATAGAGATGGGATACACTTAAATAGAAAGGGTGCAAGAATATTTGCTGATGCTATCGAGGCAGTGTTAGGTGGGTCGGAAAACTGCTAGCGTGGGGGGATTTACAGACTAAAAGGTTAAAAGTAGCCGCAGGCAGAGATGAAGGTGATTCTTGCACAACTTCTATTAGAATAAGTAGCCACCTGGAAAATAAGATGCAGGGTATTTCGGAGGCTGCTGGGAGTCACTGCGGTACAAGTAAACACATGGGTTGTGTAACACAGGGTAGCTAAAAATAGGAACAGGTGCATGTACACAATGTTAGGAGTTTGGTAAATAAATTTGATGAATTTCAGGTATTGCTCAGAACATCAAAGGCAGATATTGTTGGGATATCAGAGGCGTGATGTCACACAGATATAAGGAATGCAGAACTGGAATTTGGGGAGTACAACGTCTACAGACAGGATAGAAAGGGAGGAAGGGTTATGATATTAGTTAAGAAACACATAAAATCCAAGGAAGTGAAGCCAGTCGACATCGCTGGACATTGCAGTGTCGAGTCAGTTTGGTGTGACATAAGCATTGGGAGATCAAAATTGAGAGTATGAGTGTGCTATAGGCCTAATGACTCTGATAAGAAACTGTACAGGGAAATAGTGGGCCAGTAAATCAGAAAGTCTTATAATGGGGGATTTTAATTTCCCAGATATTGACTGGAATTTGTGGGTTGGTCACTCGCACACTAGCAAGGCTTTTGTGGATTTATTGGATGATTGTTTTCTACATCAGCATGTTCGGGAGGCAACTACAGGGAGTAATACTCTTGATCTGATTATCAGTAGTGATTCTTCATGCATTAAGAATGTGCAGATAAATGAACCACTAGGTGGCAGTGATCACAGTGTGCTGAAGTATGATTTTCTCAAAGAGGTAACTACCATCAGGGGTAAAGGGAAGGGTTATTGCTTTCGTAAAAGCGACTACGATGGACTGAGACAGTATTTAAATTCTATACAGTGGGACCAACTGATGTTACCAACAGCAAATTCAAAATGGGAAGCATTCAAAGAACTTATCTTGGAAGCTACTAGGCTTTACATACCAACTAAGAAATATTGTTCAAGGTTTAGGCCTAAATGGATGTCAGATGAACTAATGAGACATATGGCAGAGAAGAAAAATGCATGGGATACATATAAATTAATGGGTGACATGAAAGCCTATGATAGATATAAGCTGGTCTGCAACCAAGTCACAAAGGAAATTAGGCAGGCAAAGGCAGATTATGAGAAATCCTTGGCAAAGTATGCAAAGAAAAACAGAAAATAGTTCTTTATCTATGTAAACTCTAGAAGGAAAGGGATGAATCAGATTGGTCTACTGTATATCGATGGTTCAACTGTTGATGATCCTGCTCAGGTGGCTAATAAACTAAATAAGAGTTTTGCATCTACATTCACACATGAGTTATTCAGGAAGGGGAATGCCAGAGGTGAAGTAAACTCTGGCAGTGAGCTAGATGATTTTGTAATAACTGACAGGAAAGTGGAGGAGAAATTGTTGAGGATAAACATAAAAAAGGCACCCGGGGTGGACGGGATCTATCCAGTTATATTAAAGGAAGTAAGCAAACCGTTGTCATAATTATCAGAGCTTCTTTGGACTCAGGGGAGGTACCCATAGACTGGAGGTGTGCGAATGTGACCCCAATTCACAAAGGAGGATCAAAGCCTGACACAATTAATTATAGACCTGTGAGTTTAACTTCTGTTCCAGGAAAATTAATGGAGACACTGGTCAAAGAAGCACTGCAGGATCATCTAGACAAGACATCAGTTATAGCTCGGACACAGCATGGTTTTGTTAAGGGAAAGTCTTACCTGACCAATTTGATTGGATACTATGATGCCGTCACAAAAGAACTGGATGCAGGAAATAACCTTGATATTATATATTTGGATCTTAGAAAGGCTTTTGATACTGATGCACTTGGAAGACTGCTGCACAAATTGGAGCAGTGTGGCATTGGAGGCAAATTGCTGCTATGGTTGAGGGGGAGAAGACAGAGTGGTAATCAATGGACACTGCTCATCGTGGACTAATGTTATTGGTGGAGTTCCTCAGGGTTCAGTGTTGGGTCCATTGTTGTTTTCTGTATTTATAAATGATATTGATGATGGTATATCAAGCTTAATGTCCAAGTTTGCAGACGATACAAAGGTTGTTAAGGACACTACTGACGCTATGCTGCTGAAACAGGATCTGGAAAGGTTGAGCAGATGGGCTGAGAGGTGGCAAATGAAGTTTAACATTGACAAATGTAAAGTACTGCATATGTGAAACAGTAACCCCAGAGCAACGTATCAACTCTGTGGTAATACACTGATAGTGGTAGAGAATGAAGAGGACCTGGCGGTAATTGTGCAGGTAGGTATGAAGTTCTCTGAGCAGTGCAGATGGGCTGCAAGAGTAGCTCATGGTGTCTTGTCAATGATATACTGTACAGGAATTTTTCTAGCAGGGATAAGGAGGTGATTATTCCCTTGTATAAGGCCACAAGGTCAGGCCACACCTTGAGTACTGTCTACAGGTCTGGAGGCCTCATTTCAAGAAGGATGTAGAGCTGCTGGAGCTACAGAGAAGGGCAACAAGATTAGTGAATGGAACAAAGGGTTGCTCTTACGAAGAAAGGCTTAAGTTTTGCAAATTACAGTGTCTGGAGACTAGGCACCGGCGAGGTGATCTGATAGAGGTGTATAAAGCCTTGAATGGTTTGAGCATGCTCAATGCTGATGGAATTCTTCCTCTTGCTCAGAATAATCACCTGAGAGGGCATAAAGACAGATGTAGGATAGATGTGCGGAAATTTGCCTTTAGCCAGCGGGTAGTTGATTGGTGGAACAGAGTTCCATCCCTTGTTGTGGAAGTTGATAGCCTAAATAAATTTAAGGCTCAGCTGGACAGGTATTTCGAACGAACGGAGGAGTGAAATGGGAGTGGATTTTTTTTTTTTTTTTTTTTTTTGTCTGATGCTGCATAAGCTTGCTTTCTTGCATCATATGCCTATGCTAACTCGGTTACAATCTCTGTCTTTCCGGGAGTAATTGTTATAGACATTGAAAACCCTACCATAGAGCACACTCTATTTACGGATACAATTCACTGACGCCTCATTTCCTTAAAAACAACATTGATGTTGTTTCCTAAATTTTATTGTTTAAAACAGTAGTGTTAAAATATTATTAAAATTAATTCATAAAAATCAGTAACGAATTGCTGCTGGAGTTCGAACAAACTATATCTTTGAAGTATCCACAGGAAACGATTTCTGTGGATACTTCACTAGAAAAAGATTCCGACCACCACACCTAGTCTTGAAAAATGATGATCCGGTGATTCATCCACATGGCGTGTCCGTATCCCTTCTTATCGAACAAAAGACATTGCGCAGTTCCGGAACATAAATCCTCAAGCAGCTGAATGTTTCAAATGCACAGTCCTTTCTAGAAAGCAGAATCGGTTATGAAAGAGACTAAAGCAGATATTTACGTTTTCCTCCTTGCAATGTAGGAAAATTGTGATTTCCACACACCCTCACAGTGTACCCTATAAAAAAATGAAAGATTCATCTGTAAGCGCAATACGTGTGAGCAGACCTTTGCCATTCGATCTGATATGGCAAAATTCTTCTTGGTTACTTTGTTCTCATGCTGTGTTTAGATTGGAATTTAAGCCGAAAGTTTATTGGAGTAACCATACAGTCCTCGCCCTTGACTGTTCGCCCTTGTATGAAACAAAAAATTGCTCCCTTGCTTGCAGGAAGTATTGGACCCCTCACCTTATTCACGTAATTCGAACTTAGATCTTTTCCATCCCCTGGGGAGGACGGTGATTATATGCTGACGTCCCATAGCCTCAGCTGCTTTGGAGCTTAACACAAACCTAGGCAAACTACCTGCTACTGACTGTTCAGCTGTTAAATAAAAAATTTTATATTTACTAAACAATAGGACAAACCATTTCTCTCTCTTTCATTTACTGTTTTTTTTTTAATTTACCAATGAGGTTGTTCTTCTGTTCTAATGATGTACATAAGTCTGCATCATGAAATATTGTACTACTGGAGTTAAAAAAAAAATAAATAAATAATAAGAGTTATTCTGTCACACGCAGTAACTATTATCACTGATCGAATGCAGCAAAGACCATTAGCCCACTAAGCAACTGCTCTGTTATTTTGTGCATGTGGAGCACACAAATGTAAGTAATTGAAGTGTGCCAAACCTGCAACAGTCATTACCCGAAAGATTCCTCTTCGTAACTTCTTTGTAGAGGTCAGAGTTTTCGAATTCCATCAGAGACCACAGATTCTTTAAAGTCTCTTTATTTGTGGTATTTTCTCTCCACGAAAAAAAAAACAATTGAACATACCCAACTTTCAGAAAAAATATACTGATGCCAATTAGCCTTATTTGCCTTCGGGTAAAATCTAACCAGCTTCCATCCATCGCAATTCTTTAATGCAATATACGTTTATCCACCCTCTTACCCTCGAGTTTTGTATCCAGGAAAATCATATATCTCATATCATTCCTAGATGAGTCAAGGTGCCTTTAATTTGCTAAAATTTAATTCCACGTTTGAAATTTAGCGAAAGTACTTTATGCCATATTTCACCATCTGTTATTCATAACAAATGTTATACAATATACAACACTTATCAAGTTGTAGCTTGCGAAAAACTTTTGAAAGGTGTCATTATCGTAAGAGTACGAATGCTTCTGTCTTGTGCAACAGGTGTACAAATGGGCTGTTGCACACCCACAGCTATAAATCACTGTCCCTTCGTAAAGGAAAAAAAGTCCCTTAATGATACGTCTTGGATCACACACAAGGCGATGGTGCATTAGCCGGAAAACCGACACTTGTTGTGTCCTAAGGAACAGGACGAAAACCCTTCTGCAATAAGTAACGGAGTCCACGCACAAGGAAGATCAGCAGACACACCTTCCTCGTCATTTATTCCAGTGAAAAACAACTCGCCTGGAAAAACTTCGATTCCTTTCCTATTTCGCTGCGCACACAGTGTGGGTCACGACCTCAGATTACCGCCTAAGTGGTTTTAATGTTATTGCAGGTCATCGTTCTAGAGAACATTAAGAAACGATCAGAAAGAGAGATTGAGGTAAGGGCGCACTGACTTCGCAGCCTCTGATAATGAAAGCATTCGTTAGTGATCTACATTTCTTAACGCACATAATGCGTGTGCTTGCTTCAATTAGCAACATTATTTTTAGCATTTGATGTCAAAGAGTGGTACAAAAAAAAAATAACCCTTGGGGCGAGCAGCAAGCATTCACTACACGTATCTGTTTCCCTGGTCAGATAATAATGGCAAGTTACGTCACGTATTAGATACATTTCCAATAGAAACATTGTCTTCAAAGAACACAGCAAAAGTGCCATTGAAAATTAAAACTTTAAAAGACCACAAAAGCTAAATTTCTAAAAGCAGAGTTTTCCGGAATGAATGTTAAGTCTGAAACAGTTTAAAATCTTCAGATAATCATTATGCGTATTTAAATTTAAGACGAATCTTCGATAGATAGATCATTTGCGAACCTGGACAAGCCTTTGATGTCATAAGAATAATTAGCCCCAAGTGCTTGCCGAATGTGTCAAAGGAAAAATCCTAATTCTGTACTGGAAATTATGCATCTACTGACTGCCAAATTATGCAAGGAAACAAAATTTTTCTGCATCAGCAAAAAAAAAAATATATATATAAATCAAATAATAATAAAATAGAACAGAATAATTATACCGTTCCCAATCTCAGAAGGTACCCATCCACTTTGGCTTTGAACTTAGACATTGCCTTCTAACACGTTGGGAGTTGATTTATTCGCGTTCGATAACCAGCTGCCAAGAAGTGAGCTTCTTGAGGTCCAGTCTTCTGTTATTCCCTAGATTTTATATCCTTGTCCCCTGATTCCTGTCTCACCTAAGAGGGCAACAGACTTCGCCCGTCTTCAATGCTTTATCACCTCAATAAAATCTCTCCCTTAGATGTCCGGTTGTCAAACTTTGCAGTCCACACCTTCTAAGCCGCTCTTAATATGTGCATCGCTTTCCATTCGTCACCAATCTGGTTGCTCTTCTCTGAATCCCCTCCAGAAGTTCGAAGAAAGGCAACTTCTCTTTTAGCTAACCATGTGCCTTTCTATCCGCCTTCTACATTTCATGGAAAATTTCATAATAGATCGAATTTTAACCTAAATATTTTTCTTCTTCAACCAAAAAGCTTTCCTTGGTTACTCTCGTCAATATCATTTTATGAAAATTAGAAACAGGAGGGAACCGAGCTCTGAGAGATTTCAATTTTTAGGCTGTTGCATCTGAATACCCACCATTTATGACTATCTCCTATCTTTTAGTGAGCTTTCGTTCGACTGTAAATATCATTGAGAAGCATTTGCTCAACTCAGCTATTTCTGGGCTCTCTGTGGACCTTTCACTGCAACAAGTTAAGGAAACCTGGTTAATTTGCTCTCCTTATTATTGCTTTCTAGTAATCATCTTTCGCCCGTCTTATTCCACCAGTGGTTTTATTACATTTTCTGTTATATATCATAAAAATAGGAATCGTGTGATTGTCTGTAACGAAACGTATTCCAGTCTATAAGAGGTAGTTTGAAGTCATACTTTCCAGCTCATTCAATCTGCCTAAAGAAAATTACTCCTCAGAGACGTTTGATCTATAGCATACCCTTTTGTTTTGAAACACACCATACCAACTCCGGTTTATTTAATCTGAATTAGGGAATATTCTTGCCACCTTCAGTCAATTTGTGATCAGAAGCATCACCCCTACCCCAAATCAATTTCCAATACAATATACAATGAAAGTACATAACAAAGTGGTCAGAGAGAAACAATCAAATTCATTTGATCTCCCAATTTTACAACAGTTCTTTTTGGAGTACTTTTGAATTTTTAATTTTTTTATGCAAAAGTGCTTTCATAATAATTTTTGTAAAGTGTGTTTAGGGTCAAGCGGCACCAGGGGTTTCCCCCATCTCCGCGTAGTTTACATTGTGGGTGAACCAGTTGATTGGAAAAGCCAGAGATTCAAAAGTGTATGGACTTTGTATATGTGTGTGATGCCTTGTACCGTTGTTCATCTGGTCATTTAGCCGCCAGACCCCTACTGAGGCCCGACGTTGTCCCACTTTCGCCCCGTGGAGGCAGACCAGGTACTCACTAGTATATAGTTCACTCTGGCAGGTCCTGCCACCTAATTTCCTGAGATTTCAGTGGCTAGGACCTAATAAAATAAAAAAAAATAATAAAAAAAATAAAAATAAAAAAATAATTTTTGTAGTGAATCTTTGACAGGAAATTAATTTCTGTGACTTATTTATATGTATATTATTTATTAAATTATATTTTTAAAATTTTCTGCCGCACAACATTGTACATCACACAACGCAAATAATAAATACAACTACCATTTATTTGCCGATCATTCAACTTCCTTAACCTGTTGATCAAATCACATACAGGAGATGGCCAATTAATTCGTTTGAAATTGTGCTTTAGGCTATAATGGTAATCCCCATAATTTCATATTGTTTGGTAAATTATATCATTGTGTTATAGATGATCACATATTGTTCTAGGAGAGTTACCAGCTGTAAGTTACACGAGTACGAAGTGTGACCCAATAGTGCCCATACTGCATTTAAATATATATATTTAAATGCAGTATGCAATGCAGTGAAAGAATACATGGTCATTTACCATGTATTCTTTCACTGACCCCTGAAGTAGACCACCTCCTTAAGATGATGAGGCGAGTCTAATGCTCCTGTTTTTATGGGTTTCTTTAGGTAGCACATTTCGTTTGTTTTTCTGAATCCAGTGCCCACTATAGAACTCTCATCGACGAATTTGGCTGAGTGGAACAAATTCTGTATGTTATGATCCCATTGATATTAAAACAAATTGCTCCTGACATTCGAGAAGACTTGCTCATGCCAGTCTACGACAATTTCTAGTGATGAGAAATTTGACTAATGGTCCCTAATTCTCCATTTTCTTTAGTTCTAGTTCCGTGATTTCTTCTTGTTATCGAAATTAAAATATTCACTGAAAGAATGGAATTTCATCATGTTGGGTGATCCTACTCTGAAAGGAATCAAAAACCGGAGTCTCTATAAATGCTTTTGACAGTGGCAGAATATTTGGACCAGCTTTGTCAAGTTTCGAGGGAAAAGATTTCTGTGGCGGTGACAGCATGTAATAACCACTTAATGGCAACGTTGTTAAATACACAAGAGCGTGTACAATCTGGAAACGTTTTCATTACTCCTTACATGGTCGTTTCCAGCTAGGAGCAAATTATGACCAAAATTTTACACATCGATCATGTTGACTTCATTCAGATGAATAATCTGCAATTAAACGAGCACTTCAAATATAAATCCTCCATCGCAGACTCGAGCAAATCGATATCTTTATTAGCAGTAGTACTGGCAAATGCAAGTAAGAAAGCCTATATGGCATTAGCCCCATGTCTGTCCATCCCCTTTAATAATATGTCTGATTGTTCCTTACATTTATTCAAACTACACCCTTCCATAACACCAGATGGAAGTTTGTTCCAACAATCAATTCCTGTCTGGTTAAGGCAAATTTTCGCACATCTATCTTGCAATGTCTGATTGTTCCTTACATTTATTCCAACTACACCCTTCCATAACACCAGATGGAAGTTTGTTCCAACAATCAATTCCTATCTGGTTAAGGCAAATTTTCGCACATCTATCTTGCAACCATCCTTTTTAAATTTACGTGTATGTCCTCTTCCGTATGGTTTCTGAGAAAGAGTTGGAAGAATACTATGTTATTAAGTTTACTCAATCCATTTAAAGCCTTAAACACTTTAATCAGGTCTCCTCACAAGTGTCCAGTTTCAAAGCGCTGCATTTGCAGAACCGAAGTCTTTTGTAAGAGAACCCCTTTGTGTTCTTGACTAATCTGGTTGCTCTTCCCTACGTCCGTTCCAAGAAATCCTCATAAAACTGTCTGTATCTTAAAATATTAAGAGATTGTTTTAGATCAAGAAAAAAGCTTACAATGTTCTCTCTCAACACTTAATTCTTTTATGTTAAAGTCAAGAAATATTCTTAGCAAATTTACATTTCTGTGGCATTTTTCGCAATAGGTTCATATAGCATTAGGTATATTCATATACATTATTAAAATTAGTAAGTCAAAGTGAGTACAAAATGTTCAAAAGTTCGTAGACGTTGAGTAAAAATATTTCAAACATTCAGAAGTCCAAAATTATAGGAGTTGTTCACTCAAGTAATAATACAAATTCAAGTTGATTTAAGCAATTTACACATGAACTTGTACAAGTGCTGAACATATCCAAGTTCAGTACATATGGTATAGTCAAGAAATAAGAAAATTTCTTTAGGCTTCAAGAACTTGTGTTCAAACATTGCTTTCCCATAATTTTGAACGCCTGAAAGTTGATGGCAATTTCTAAAAGACTGATTTGGTTGATTCCTCTTATTTAGAAAAGTTAAGTTCTAAATTTTCATAAAAGTTACAAAAATATGATACGTGTTGCCAGTTTTCTAAGTGAACACATAGATACAAATCAAGGTGTAATAAATTAAAATAAGCTAACTTGAAATTAAAGGACCGTGTCCTAGCTAAAATATAATTCGCGTATAACTGAGCCTGAACCATTTAACGGTGTTCTTATTTACAAACTTAATTGAAAGTGCAAATTTCTTGGTAGCTGCCCTTTGACAGATGCATGCCACCGATCCTGCCATCTATCTTTTAAGATCTCAAGGCATCTCAGTTTTTCCTCTTTGGGAGAGGCATCAATATTTATTCCCTCAAAATTAAGTTTTAGACCTTTTCTGATATAATAAGACAAAGTAGTGTAGGTAAGTTTCAGATTTAGGAGTAAGAAGCCAGATGACACCTGTAAGATCGGAGTCGAGACAGTTACTACAACTGCTTTGTAGAGATTCGTTCAGCAAACAGCAAGTTGACCACATAATGTAAGCATTAATACTAAAAACACATCACGTCATTCACAGAATTCGAACTCAGAGTTCTTAAAGCTGGTGTGGAAGAACCTTGATTATAATAACCACAGTGCTACACGTGAGGGCCTATATAATCGAATTCGTGTAAAAATCAGAATCCGGAAGACATATACAAGGCACAACCAGAAACAAGGAAGCAGATTTTTAATGAATTTTCTTCATATTCATCATGAATTTTATCTCACGAAGTCAAGAATTGGGCCTCGTTTTGGACAAGCGTGTTTGTTCAAATGATTTATTAGGTTTAATGAAAGTCAAACTTTTCGTTTCTCGCGTGATTCCATTCGTCCTGATTTCTCTTTTGATCGATTCATATTAATCTTCCAAGCTTTTCATATATTTTCACATCACATTGTCGTTAGATGAATATCACAATGTTGACAGATTAGTCTAGTTTGGTTTGATCGATCATGCTGCCATATTGGGTAGGCGTGTTCGCAATTAACTCATTACTTACTGACTGCTCACGCTCTTCCTAGTTGTGATCTTTATTTTTTAAATTAATTCGAGTTTCCCTGCAGAATACAAAAATCCTTTTCTTTTTTTAACTTTTAAATCTCAAAATGAAAGTGAAAAAAGATTTCATTTTCAAAGCCATCCTGAGCCTGAAACAATCTCTTTAAGGAAATGAGTCCATCTCATCTTCTTAATGCCTTACCGAGTCAAAAATTGGAATGTCTCAATATTGCGGAGATATGAGCGAAGTGGGATAACTTTGTAATAATCACAAACTATAGTTTAACATGGAAAAAAGAAGGCAGAGGTGTACAATCCAGCGAATTTTCATTGAATTTACTACCAACTTCGAAACCTTTTGCAAATATGAATTTTTATAAATTAATCTCCCCTTTGTACATATCATAATTGGTTTTCCGAATCTAGAAGTGTTGCTATTTAGGACAGGAGCGTAGAATGAAACTTCTTCCCTCCTTTACCACTTCCTCATAGGAGAGAATATGACCTTAAAAATCTCCACTGCTTCAAAACTGAATGATGTGCGTGTTGGTCAGTATTTCGCAATGGAAACGGTTTATTTGTTATCCGTGTATCGCAGTGCAGGGTGCTGTGGATTGTCTTTTTACCAGGACGCCATCGCGCCAAACCAGTTCCAGATATCTACACACGACCTGCGTTTCAGTGGGACACTCCGGCAATGGATTGGTTTTAATATGACATCACCTCTCGATGTTATCATCTCTCCCTTAACTATGCAGAGATTCAGCTGCTGCAACGGAGGTTAATGAGCCCACGGCATATATATGAAGGGTGGGAATTCATCCTGCAGATTTGGCAAAATGTGTCAGTACAGTAATCTCAGTCTGGACACACCATACTTGTTATCCATCAGTAAGTTGCAGCTGCCTTAATAAGGGACAACTGACACACTTAGAACGCACGAGATAACGTTTAATTGTTTATCTTAAAATCGTTTCTCTTCTTAGAGTGATAGGAATAGGTCGACTGTCCAATAAATTCCAGTATTTCAAAGGTTTCGCTCTCCTTTTAAATGTGGGTTAGTTTGCTTATTATTTTGATGCGATGATTTTATGGGATCCGTCACGGGAAGATGGTATCTGTAACCAGAAATCATCCTGATAAATGTATAATTCCTTGTACAAAATTTATTCACTACACCATATACAGTTATTCATTTCTTTCATTCTAGTTTTGTTTTCCGGTCGAGTAATCAGCTTTTAATCACTGTTCATGACATTGACACCTTTACGTTGCTCCAGTTTTTATAAGCAGTTGTAGTGTTTCTGTTTTATTTTTCTGTCTCAGGCCCCCAAACAGTTGTCAGTATTGCCTTTGGTTTCCCTTTTATTCGACAAAATTATTTGGTCATCCTCCCATCACGCAATTTATAAAATCGGCCATAGAGTACACGCAGTTTACAGGTACGATGCTCATCCCTCATGGCCTGAATTGCCTATTCTTGTATAATTATATATCGTACCTTGTGATTTTAAAATAATCTCAATTGGTTCATTTGTATGCGTAATCCGGCCTGCGAACGTGCGTAATCTGGCCCTCTGTTATTTTCAAAATATATATAAATAAAAGGCCTGCAGTTTATTATACATATTTTTTTGAATTAATGGAAATTGTGACATAAATTTAGAAAATAATCTGCGCATTGCTATGACAAATATCGATCTAGATATCGATTCATTGATAAGAAATTAACAGTATCAAATCTCTCATTAATTATTATAAAAATAAAACATTGCAATTATTGTTACTGGCATTTTAATTTGCATTTTGTTACTATAATTGTAGTTTGGTAATTTTATCTTGAATTTGTATTTGGTTTTTCTTATTAATAAAATTAATTATGTACGTGTATGTATAAATATTACAATAAATAACGTAAAACTGTTTATGACTTTTTTTAAAATTATTCACCATTTTAATAATCGTAAAAATAATCTTAAATATCATAGAAAACTTAAAAAAAAAAAAAAATTTGACCTGCGTGTACCTCAGATATTTTATTTGGCCAGCCATTTATGAATGTTGACCACACCTGCTGTAGATAATAGACACTTGATAATTAAATAAATGTTATTTTACTTATTTATTGATAGATGGCAGCACCCACCATTATTTTAATAACTTTCTTTTAATTTGCACAAATAAAGAATTCATGTTACTAGTGGTTTAAGAACCCTTCCAATGCTAAGAATAATTTATTCTAGATAAAATAATTATTATGTTTTGATGCATAAACTGTTTGTGCATGTATTGCAATCCTTTTCAAAGCCTGATATCAAACTACCAAGTAATTTAATTTTAAATACAACCATAATGATGCGCCATCTATTAGCTACAGCGCGCACTTTTCCTTCGAATTACCAATAAGTAATTTATGATGCTTCTATATTAATTGTTTAGCGAAGTGTCAATAGAAAATTACCATTCTTTGAGAGAAGAGATGATGGTGAACGTGATGCGATGGAATGATGGGAATAAACGTCTCTTAAATTAAGAGAAAACCGGATGAAGTCAGCAAGTTCTAAACCATAATGTTGTCCCAATAACAAAACGCGCAGAGCAGGCAGAACAAGTTGGTACCCGTTTGGGTGGACAATAGAATTCCGGTTTTTTCCTTCGATCTGGCTGCCCAGTATCCGCATTTCAACAAACAGCGCTCGATGCCCACGTGTGTCAAAAAGAGGAGGAAACAAAAGGAAACTGACACTAAGATTTACCACTGTGTGGCCATATTCTCTTTGCAGGGAATCCTGCCTAACCTTGTGACTTAATAAACTCGCACCAGCTCTGACCATTAACACGCTTTAGATGAACTGATGGAGGACACATATCAGGAAGTTGGTCTCTTAGTTCGAGAGTAGGGACAAAGGTCTCTTAGAGATTCGTTGCAGACGTATCTGGTTATTTAGACTTGTTTCCCCCCCCCTTTATTTTTTAATTCCAGGAGTTGTTTTCTACTTCTGTTAGTTCGTCACACAATTCAGTTTTGGAAGCACACATTCCTCATTCTGTTAAAGAGGTATTAGGTAAATAAAAGTAATGAGTGATACTGAAATATTTTTCCATCGTGAAAAGCGTAAAAATGGGAGTACTAACTGGAAATAACTGCTACTCAATTGTGGCATGTTTGTGGAAATGCGAACAGGTTTTTCTCTTTGTAAAAACAATTTTTTTTTCTGCTTTTCTCATCTGCAAACTTGTATGCTATTGTTGAAAACAGTGAGTGAATCTTCAGTTGGGGAATCTCCTGCTGTTGGTAATTCGCATTTCAGGCTGTTTTTCTTGCTTTCTGTTATGATGAATTAGAATTTTGGCAAAATGCTATTACGATTAATTTGAATATTTCAAAATGCTATTAGGATGAATTAGAATTAAGATGACTTGGAATTTTGGAAAAATGCTATTAGGATGAAATTAAAATTTTAGCTGGTATCGTCACCGTCCTGTCACACCGGGTGGAAAAGGCCCAGGTTCGAATCCCGTCGATGACACGAGAAACTTTAATGGGCCTTTTTTTCACTCCATGGCTGAGTTAGTCGGTCTCAGGCGTTGATAGCAATGTTTCCTCCTAGAAACTGGGATTTGTTTTTCGTCCAGCAAAACAGACAAATCGACCAGGGAACACAAGCAATTAACAGACGTAAGACACACAGCACGGCGAATGAATTTAATTATTCGGGTGGCCTAAAAATAATAGGGTTTTTTTTTTTTTTTGCTTCCTCTAATTAATAAAGCTGACTCAAATACAATTTTTGTCTTAGAACAAGTTTATTCATTTACAAACGTACACTAAAACACCATGTAATTAACTTATCAAGTGTGTTTTCTCATCAGTCCTGCCAGACAGGCCTCACGTCCTAAATTCCAGTCTTCTTCTACATCCCCCTAGAAAGCTGCACTCTGTGATATATGTAAATTAAGTTAGTAGCAGAAAATTATAAGTGATTTATCTAAACAATAAATATACTTCTAAGTATCCGATAACAGCACAGTTGAGCCTACTAGTAAAAAGTATTTTGCTTTGTAATGGTGAAAATATTAGACTATGAATCTACATTAAAAATACAATAACTTGGAACGAAGAGAAGTGTAAAGTATAAACAAGGAAACTGAGAATATTCTGTTAATTCTTAAGAAAGATTCATTATTTTCAAAATAAATTCCCATTGCGATCACATACTTCAATTTTGAAGTATTGCTACTGGCTATCGCATATCTTTTGGCTTCAACTGAGTACCACCACTCGTGCCATCATTATTATTATTATAAAAAACCTTTTTCTCATTTATGGGGATTTTTCCGCCCCCATTACCGGGTACTGGGATCAAGTGCATGGGGTCGTTGGTTGGTTGTGTCCTGTTACTATTATTATTGATATTATTACTGTTGGTCAAGAAAATCTCTTACTGTCCTGCAGGAGTTCAGGATCTTGGCTTTGTGTAGTTCCATGTAAGTGTTCTCTGGGAGGCCTATTGCTGCTAGATTCTTATGGAAGCTCTTTGGCGCCATGCCTGTGGAGGACATGGTGATCAGGATTGTCATTACTTGGTCCATACATTACATATCTTTGACTTTCTCTCTTATGTCTGAGTGCTTCCTGATCTTTTCCTCGTATGTTTTCTGGTGGTTGCTCGTATTGGAAACTGCTATGTCGATCAGGCAGGTAGCCATTTCCTTCTTGTCGATGAGGGTTATGTCTGCTCTGTTGTGCGGGATCGTCTTGTCCGTTATTATGGTACGGTCCCAGTATAGTGTATGAGTAGAGGTCTCTAGTACAGCCTGAGACTCGTGCTTGTAATATGGTAAACTTTCTTTGTTCAGTTGATATTTTTGCGCTAACTTCTGATGTATTATCCTGGTCGTGTCTGGGAATGTATCCGTCTGGCTGATCATCCTGCGGTGATATGCTAGATTGTTTCTGGGGCCAGGTGGCATTGACACACGTCATCTGTTATTCCTGGGTCCTTTACGATGTATTTCCTGTAGTTCCTGGAGTTGATTACGTGATATAGAATGTCGAGCATGAATCCTTTCTCGGGGAAGAGCTTTTGTTATGAACCCAACGTCCGAAGCCATCTTATCTGTATAGTCCTGATAAAGGTCATTGTAGTGTCTGCCATGGAATGCCTTCTTCGCCCATCTTTCTGTTTTATTAAATAATCCGGTAGTATTTAGGTATAAAGGTGGTCTTGTGACTTGTCAAAGGATTCTGTTGGGTCTCTGCTTCGGTATGATGTGGGTCTTTTGGTGGTCTGTTCCCTTGAATTTTGCTAGGGCTTTCTTCCACTCTTTTTCTTGCTAGATATCGCGATCTTGCCTGTTTCAATTTCGGCTGCTTCGTTTTGTAGTTCTTCTACTTAATGTTCTGGTTCGTTGTGTCCGTATTCGTTGTTGTTTGTAGTTGGTAGCTCACATCCTGCTTGATTTTTTTCCAAGATTGCAGGAGCTATCAGGTTCTTCTTTACGATGGTCCGTCTCTGGTCTATTCGCTGTTTGGTGAACTGAGCAGTTGGGAACCATTCCAACCACTTGGCGCGTAGTTTGATCCTATACGTTATCATGTCTATCTCTAGCTTCGTTACTTCGTAGTCTACATGTATGATGAATATATCCATTTCGATGCTCCACGTCATACGTTTTCTGCTTCTTCCTTCCTGAGCGACCACTAGCGCAGTTCCTCAGAAAGCACTTCTAGATCGTTGAGCTGGGTAGTCTTGCCCTTAATAATAATAATTATTATTTCTTCAATTAAATAACTATGTTAATGACAGTTATTTTGGTCGAATTTTGTGTGAAAAGTAACTGTTTAAATTGATACACGAAAGTAATGCTTGTGGGTCCTCGCAGGTAGCACAGTTAATATAATCGCCGTTGCTTCTGACATTGGGTGGAAAAAACCTGAGGCTGAACCCGACAATGGCGCGAGGAATTTATATTGATCTTTTTCACAACGTGACTGAGTTAGTCGATCTCAGGCGAGGGTAGCATGCCTTTTTTTTTTTTTTTTTTATTCCCTAAAGTGGGGTTTTTCGTCCAGCAAGCCGACTACAGAATACACAAAATTTAGACACAATATACCGATTCCTCGTAGTCTTAGTTGCTTTGGCGCTTAGCACGAATTGTGCTAGTGGTTTAAGACTTTACCGGTGCAGATTTTATTGTGAGAGGACACGAAAATCAGCCGCGTAATCAACTCTTATTTAGAATCACGTTTAGATGCCTTTAAGATCATTTAATGAATTTAGATATTTTGGACTTGTTTTCGAAAAATAATTGTTCCTTTTCCTTGCCCGTGTGGATTCCTGTTCTAATCAGTCTAGCTGAGTCTATAAATTCCACACTTGTCCTCCACAAAAGCCTTTAGCTATTCATCGCACAGTGCCCACCAGATTCAACAACAAGCACTGCCCGCCAACCAAATTTCCTTTAAGTAACATGTTTATTAGTAAAGTTTTCTAATGTTTCGTACCTTGTCAGCGACGACCATGTCAACCTAGCCATCCACCCCCTCCGTGACCTCCATGCCCACCATGGCCTCCTCCGTGACCTCCATGGCCGCCTCCATGACCACCATGACCTCCTCCGTGTCCTCCACGCTCTCCATGATGATATAGCTCACCCATTATCCCACTGGAAACCATGCAGATCATTGAGCAGAGCGCGAAGATCCTTTTCATCTTGAAGGATCTGTAAGGTAAACTGGAAGCGCTGGCTACCTATTAGAAATGAGAACATTGACATGATGTTACGAGTCTGTATTGTATAATAAATTAAGTTAATCGTAAATGCAAAATGTATACTGCCCTACCATTAAATCCCGACACCCCTCCGTTGATAGTTGGTCACATCCTCCAAGAACAACGTGTCGCACACAACTATAAATACGCTCGTAGTCCTTCGAGGAGGCAGTGGCACGATTGTGAACGCAAGACGCCACGATTGAAGAAGTTAACAGACTTCCAGAGTAGAATGATAATAGGGTGTTACATAAGCAATTGATGTGAACGTGACACTTCAAGCACTGAAGATCCATAAGTCGATAAACTGTCTGTCACAGGGATTTTCCACCTATGTAGAACAGATACCTTCTTATGATGACTTGCCTGTTTGTTTTAATTCAAAACACAAGTGTTCCCCACCCTGATAAGCGGATCAGAAATCTGTTAATTCGTTTTGTCGATAACTTTAAATTCACGCAATGTTCCACCAACTGCATCTGTATTTCGTCAAGGAAATCGTTCCTTTCCAAGGTCAGTGAGATGTTATCTTCTTAGTGCAACTGGCTTCAGCTGAATTTAATAGCTGTTTTAAAATTTTTTTCTGTAAAACTGATTATCCGAACAAGTTGGTTGTCCCAAGTTCAGCAGTTCGGATAACCAATATCTCAAGGTCTTTGTTTTATTTTATTATTTCTTATTTATTATTATTATTTTTTTTTGCTATTTAACCTTCTACTGGAAACATGGTGTCTGACAGACGGCACTGTTTTTATTTCGGTACACTATGAATTTACGAGACATTAAATTTTGTTTGGCGTTTATCAGACGCCAGGCGAGAAAAAGCGTCTACCTTTCTTCAAGACCCGCATTCTCGTGTGGCGTCTGTAAGACGCCACCTGTACATGCCAAGTCGCGTCTGTCAGAAGCCACGCGAGTGTCCTTGTTAAAATTGAGGATGTCGACAGTAAGGTAAATTTATTATTATTGCTACCATTAATACGGGGTATCTATAACTTGATTTTATTGAGCTGCTCGATTAACAATTTATTGTAAATAGGTGTTAAAGGGTTAACCGCTCTCCAGTAAACCACGTGGGCCCCTTTGGTAAAACGTACAATGTCAAGACAGTATCCGATTTCATTCCAATTGTCTTGAGAAATGGAACTCGCTGTCTCTTCAATCCGGTCTTTCAACTCTGTGAAGTTTTTAATTTTTTTTTTTTTTTTTTTTATGTTAAAACATCTGTAGCAGCGCCTCACAATAGAATGTAACCGTAGTTTAGAAATGACGTCACACCACCCACGTGACAGCTGAGAAACGTGATGTCAAATATCGAAATTAAAGTGATAGCATAAAATCAAGTTCGGCAAAAATCAATTGCTGGGGTTTGCACCTGCCGCAAAATATAAGTTATACAAAAAAGAAAAGGTAGTTAACGTGCGCCTGAAACTTTATCTCCAGATACGCTAGGCCTGCCTGCTCCTTCGTGGCTGCAAGCAGGGGAAAAAAGGGAAAAAGCCACATTAGAAAAAAAACTCATTTAGTTGCTTTGATACCTGCAGCAATCCATTTTAAGATACTTATTACAATAAAATTTTAGTGGAGCTTATAATCAGGTGAATAATTTATAGCCAGCCTGTATTATAACATTATTATTTTAATGTAGATCAATTTGCTCAGTCTGGAACCAAACATGTCTTGCAAAGTTTGGAGACACGAATCATCCAGAACAATAGACTATTCATTTCAAGCAAATAGCAATTTTTAAGAATTATGCTGATAAACAGTGGATCTTCGTATTTTCTTTTCTTTCCTTACAGCAAAGTTGCAGAATCTAGATTTCCTACACTTCACTTAGAATTTAGGTTATGCGGCTAAGAAAATCGCATGCTCACTCACTTCTTCTGTTCTTTCAGCACGCAGAAGTGAACGAATGCAAATTAGCAGCCTTGAAGAGACTACGACAGTTCTCGCTAGTACAAAACCCGAGTTTTCCGCATGGAAGATATTCGCAGTTTTTTACAAACCAATCTTCAGCTGTCGAGTGAAGCGGTGCGTTAAAAATTAACGAGTGAAGAACTCAGTTTGTTGACTTTTCCAGTATTGTTTTTCGCCACTGGACAGTGAAGAAAAACAATCCTCGAAACTGCTCATATTCAGGACTCGAGATAATTGTGCCTGAAGAAGGAACGCAAAAAATTAATAGTGAATTGTCTCTAAGCAGTTTCCTTGACCTTTCCGTTTGACATTCAAACTCCTTTTTTTAATTATGTTATTTAGTTTTTGTTTTGGACATGTACATCGTTTACCAGTCCAGTGTATCATCATCTGCAAACAGGGCCGTACTGAAAGGGGATTGTATAATTGATGCGAAACATCTGATCCGGTTCCAAAAAACATTTTTCATTTGTACGTAGCAAAGAAGGAATTTCTGACACGTTCAATAACAATTAAATAGTCAAGCCATCAACAGAATACATTTTATTGACAACGACACATTGGTCTTAGTTACCTTGTTGATGTGAATCAAAGACAAATGCAGCAACCATCCAGTGGTAGTCAATGCAGCTGTAAATCGTAATTAGTAGTCGTGGAGTGGAATCGCAGTCCATCTGAGGAGCGTGTGCCACTTGACTATGTCAGCCCGATTTCGGATCTCTGTTGCCAGTAGTAAAGAATTTTTCAGTTTACAGGGTCAACATGTAATCTAGAACCTTTGTAAAAACGCACTGTTAATGGAAGAAAACGTACAAGGTGAAATCTACCTTTGGCCCCAATGAGAGCATCGATCAGTTGTGAAACAGTTCGATCAATTCCTTCTAGCAGGAATTTGTATCCATCCTTCCTTCAGTTTGAAATGTATTGAACTTAAGTTTGAAGTTAAATCGGGACACAGATACAGCTATGTCCTTGTGGAGATTTTTTTCGCTTTGGTTAGAATGATTAATTGAAATCATTTACAATTGCCAATCGAGGAGCCTCTTAGGCACCACACCCTGCTTTATTTACTTCTCTTGTTTGGGATTTTTACTGCACGGTGTGGAAATCCTGGAGGAGTCATGTTTTTTGCTTGTTTGCTGGATGAAAAACTGAAATGTTCATAGAAAAACCATGCAACCTTCGTATTGAGATCGACAAACTTGGCCACGCTCTGAAAAAAAAAAAGAAGTCCATAAAAATTCCTCGTGTCATTGACGGAATTCAAACCAGGCACTTCCACCTGGTGACGTAGAAACCCTGGGTTCATTGTAGTTACTATGATGGCTGATGGGCAGATAGTTAATTACGACATAAGTTTTGAGCGTTAATACCGCCAGTACTAATTAAAAGTCTCAATTTCAGCATGAGGAGCCGATGTAACGTGTGAATAGCTGCTCACTAACCCACTCCGTTTTAGGATATATATTTCTATGGATTATGAACGCACAGTTTTTGATTTTGGAATTCATTTGCATAATTAAGAGTTGATGATATTTCGAACTGGAGAAATTTCAACCTGTAATTTGAGCTCGAAATTTCTCCCTTCTTTTGTGCATTATTAAGTAAAAATATCTCGCTAACGTTTTGTTGTTGTTGTTTGGTTTTTAGGAGCATTAGCAACTAAGGCCATATTGCTCCAGGATATGCGGTGGTCATTCCTTAACCTTTCCGCATCCTCCGTATTTGGTGGTGACGGGCTCGAACCCCGGTCTAATCAAGAAGCGTCTGCTACGCACTGCTGCTCCTTCCCACCTGGCTACGGAGGCGCCTCTAATTTTGTCTTAATTGAAGAAAAAGTTTTTGATTTATTTATTGCCCTAATATTTAACCTTTTACCTTGTTAATCTTTCCAGATCATAATTTGGAAAGATTAACCAGAGTTTGTAACTTCGGTTTGGTATAAGTCATCTGTAGCAGTGTTTCTTTGTCCCCTTTGCAATTATTTTCAAGATTCCACTTGAAAATAGTAGCACATTATCGGTTCTAAGTAAAATGTGCAACAAAAAAAATTCAGCGTCATCCCTCAAGCACTTGCGTACTTGGCCCAACTACAGTAACGTTTTTTCCATTCTTAGAAGAGAGGGGCGGAATCAAGGAGATGAAACCAGTCCGTTAGAGCAGCCATAACCCTCATGCTATCAAGTCTTCCATTGCAAGGGATACTTTAATTATCCAGAGGTCACTAGAAGCGTCGGGTCAAGCGAGAGCAGATAGCCGAGTAGATCATGCGCTTCATGAATGGCAGCCATTGTGACATCAACCTTGTGAATTGTGCAGTGTTCCTGACGAAGAAGTAGATAGCAACGAAACTTTCCTCGCCTCTTCTCTTTAATTACAACACACAACTTTTTAACTAGTTTTATAGTCTATTCAAGCACCAAATAATAAATCATTAAAACACCATTAGCATCCGAAAAAACTATCACTGCAACATTTTCCTCACTTGGTTGAACATGAAACTTTTTTGGAGGAGATCTATAATGTCTCCATTGTTCTTGTTGTTCTTTGTTCTTTTTCTCTATCGAAGTCGTGGTAAACTGGTCTCTTTATCCTCAACGCGTTTCGTGATCCTTTCTGAACAACATGTTAAAAGTGTTTATGAATTTTTCGCATCGAATTTCTCAACCAGAATGGGCTATTGTTTACCGAAATTAATTCCCCTAATATTACAAATCACACGAATCCTTTATCAATTTCAGTTTACTGAATTAAACCTCTTTGGAACCTAAGTCTTACTGCCATTCATTCTGCTATTGTCTGCACACTTTAAATCTCTTGGTACTTTGCATACACCTCGTTCACATCATTGGGAGAAGTATCCGAATACTGTGGTGTAGTGTACTTCAGACATGGTGCATCAAAAGCCTAATCCCTTAATCCTAGATTAAACCAAACTGTCATTGTAATTAAAGAACAAAATGAGATTTCATTCCTCCAAGTAATATATCCTCAATGTCCTTCCAATTCACCCCCTTCTAGAGTTGGCAGTTCCCCCATATAAAGGGTGCGTTCTCTTTATTTTCCTAAATTGTAGTTGCTGCAACCAGTAAGTAAACATTGATACAATCTCTTTCCCACACGTACACGGCAAACCGGTTGCACAACGAGCGAGACAAACCGATCCTCTTCAAACATTCCAAAGAGCAAAAAGGGTGCGAAAGGTGCTACTTCATTTAATGAGGACGCAGAAGCGAAGATAAATTTAACTTGACTTATCCCCACCATTTTTATTGTCCCAGCAGTGGGAAATTTTCAGAGAATACGACACCAGAGCCCTCTGGATATATTCTATATAGTGACATTGCTCTTTCAGCGCGTACCTTTCCTGGTGTGATGTGATACTGGCTTCCCACATAAATAATTAAAGTTCAATGGGAGTCCAGCAATAAAAAAATGGAGAAGCACAAAGAAACAAATAGAAATACCTGGATGGTAAATAAGCTCGCATAAAGTTGTGAACAGAAAATTTGAACAAAGGCTGCCTTTATTTAGTTCATGGAGTTGGGGGATAAGAGAATATCTTTCTGTTGAACTATTTTGTACGCTCATTAGGCGCGTTAGCATATGTATAATACTCATTGTCTTCAGTACATCCGTCTACATGTAACAGATGAACTCCCAGTGGACGCATTTTCATGAAATTTTATATTTGGGCATTTTAAAAACATTTGTTTTGCCATACCAAATTTCATTAAAATTGGACCAGTAGAAATCCGGCAAGTATTATTTTTTTTCCATTCATATCACATAGGCTATCGGTATACCGTATATTGTAGTTGAAGCATGTTGTATTTCAATTGCTTTTAAAATCATAATGACTGCTACTTTGAAAATATCAAAGTTAAAAAAAGTCTGCTGATTGAAAAGCTGTAATGTATCCGAACATACCATCCTCTATTGATCCTTTGGCGCATTATAGCCCTAATTGCGGATGCGCCATTAAAACCTACACGGACCAAACTCAAACTTTATTGATCCGACCACACAATTAAGATCCTAACTGGCAATTTGCCTTCTAGAGAAGAGCCTTCAGAATTGTGTGAGTCTGGTGAACCCGATGGCTGGGATTACACCTCAAGAAGCTTCAAGTAAAGGACACATTTCCCTAATCATCAACAATTGGATGACTTAGCGAGCGATTTGAGTCAAACCAAATCCACTTCAGAGCTCCTGACTCCTCATGAGCTCTGAAGTGGGTTTTACACTGTTGCAGAAGTCCTCTATTATTGTTTTCATTTGATTATTCTTGAATAAATTGGCATTAATCATAATCTACAAGAGTAGCTTCTTTTCATCGACAATTCAAACAAAAGTTTTAAAAATCTGTGTTGCTTCACAATGGAAATATATACCCATCGATCCTTTTTGCGAACTTTTAAATCCCTGTTTGAGAAATGGAGATATTCCAAGTACAATCAATGTAAATGAGATGTCTGTGGGTACTCCTAGATGCTGGTGTTCCTTCTCGGTTTTCAAGGTGATTTCCCTAAGTTTCCTTGTTTTCACTGCCTGCGAGGCAACGTTGATCTATTGCTGCCTGCGGGCCAGCAATAGATCAACACTGCAAGAGAAGAGAATGGCCTGTCAGAATTGAATTTCAGCCTGAGAAACAGTCCCGTGGGTCCAAGATAGTTTTGCGCGTCAACTATTCTATATCAATCTGAGATGGTGAAAGCATCGGATCCTCAAGATGACACTTTCAAACATGTACAATCTACATATGTTTTCAAAAGTGAAGGGCGACATATTTTTTGGTCCATAAGTTAAAGAAACCCAATTGACAATTTGATTGAAAATTACGAATAAATGTGATGAGGAATATCAGTCAAGCTCAATTATTTGTACTCTTACCTGGATTTTTTCAAGTAACATTTAGTGAAAAGCGTTGGAAGAGATCCCGTCAAGATGGAGGTAGAATTAAGTTATTGTATCGTAATAAATCGTAATTGTGAACCAGTTGTGAGATCACAACTGGTTCTCAGTTCTGAATGATCACAAACGACAATGACATTGAAATGTGTATTTTTAAGAATATTTTTTCAATAACCTTAATTCAGTTTCTGCTTTGAATTTTTGATTTTTAAGCTTGTTGTGTACTTGTATCAGTTGTAGAATTTTGGGTGCATCTGCAACTTAGGCCATATTGCACCGTACAATAATATGTCTGTAAATATGTCATAAAAATTCATATCATCACTGACGGGATTCGAACTCGGTTCTGAGCAGAAACATTGCTATTCATAAGGTATACGCTATAGTTGAGCTCCAAGAGTGAATAATGATCTACTGGCG
The DNA here is from genome assembly GCF_048544385.1 of Mastigoproctus giganteus. Taxonomy (NCBI): domain Eukaryota; kingdom Metazoa; phylum Arthropoda; class Arachnida; order Uropygi; family Thelyphonidae; genus Mastigoproctus; species Mastigoproctus giganteus. The sequence continues at coordinate 65,302,155 of NC_143586.1, read as the reverse complement.
CGAATGTTCTATATTGGATTGTTTTCAGTTGTAAGAATTTAATAATTAGATGGCTAACATCCAACCATCGTGCCAAGTTCAATTTATCACCTGAATGCATGTCTGCATAAGTAGCTCCTTTATATCACTAAGCGAATCAATTTTCACTCCATTTGTTCCAAGTGTAGGCTTGATGTGTAGGTCCGATATATTGTCAGCTTTATATGTACACTCCTGGCAGTGACCTATCTCTTCCTCTTAGTTCTTCATTCGATCGAAATCAGGAAACTATTTGTCATAATCGTCAGCTCCTTTAATATCTGTATCCTCGACACTCATAAAGACATTCATAAAAGGATGGTTTGGGACAGACGTGTTTGGAAATTCATTCTCAGCCAGAAAGTTTGTTTGTTTCTTCTAGGGTTTTAGGAGCAACAACTTAGGCCATATTACGCCATATATAATATGTTTGTAAATTGCCTGTTTGCTGGATAAAAAACCCGCGTTTCCAGAAGAAAAAGCCATGCTACCCTCGCTTTAGAACAACTAACTCAGCCACTATTAAAAAAGCAGCCGAATTGCAATTCATTGTTGGAATCGGCTTTCAGTGGGCACACAAAATGAGTATCTTTTTTTGACTGATGCTGTATAAGCTTCCTTTCATCATTTGCCACTGCAAATAACAAACAAAGCATCCTGCAGGCTGCGCTAGAACGCTCCCCCCCCCCCCGTTTTTTTTTTTTTTTTTTTTTTTTTGAAGAAGGCGTGTTAGCACAGTGGCATAGCCACTGTCCTTCCCACACCGGGTGGAAAAGACCTGGGTTCGAATCCCGTCAATAAAGCAAGGAACTTTTATGGATGTGGATGAGTTAGTCAGTCTCAGGCTTAGATAGCAGGGTTTTTCGTCCAGCAAAACAGGCAAATCGACCAGAGAACACACTCAATTCACGAACATATGTTTGGGTAGTTGAACAAGTGTTCCAGGTGACCCTAGTGTGACATTTGTTTTTACGATGGAACAAAAAACGACTGTGAAACAGGAAGAAAACTCCGAGTGAAATGTTACAGATGTTAGGGTCGGTTTATGGTGATGCTGCCATGGCGAAAGCAAATGTTTTTAAGTGGCACAAAAGGTTCCATGAGGCGCTGTCAAACGAACAGAAAGAAAGATGTTTGAATGCGTGCAAAGATTTTTGAAACAAATCAAATAGGACAATTGTTTGATGTGAGTGACCAGGGGATGAAACTTAGTGCTACCAAAAGGTTAGACAACGCCATGAAAAGGAAACGAGATGATCTGTGGAAAAATCATTCCTGGATTCTCCATCACAACAGTGCTCATGGTTTCATTCGCTTAACCAAATCACTGCAGTGAACTACCTCATGTTCCCCTCATGTATCCCCGGCTGACTTATGGATATTCCGTAAGTTTACAACTTTTCTCAACACTTTGCGGATGTTGAAGACGTTAAAATTAATGTGAAAAAAAAATTTGAAGCATGTGTACCATGTACGCACGAAACATCCCTTGCTTGGAAGAGGTTAGCGAAATCCATTTGTAGAATAGTATGATTGTGACTGTATGTAACAAATCAACTCTCAGGACGGAGTTTCATTAAATTTATATTTGGACCTTTTAGAAAGACTTGTTGAGCATTCCAAATATCATTAAAATCCCACTAATCCATCCACTGGAAAGTGGATGGATTTAAGTAAATTTTATATTTCGCTCTGTAAGAAAGATTTGTAGACCCTTCCTATGTTTCATTAAAATCACACCAAAGAAGACCAGCAATTATCATTTTTCTTTTTTTTTTTTTGGAATATATATCACATGGGCTATCCATATATTTTTGGTATTTGGTATGTTGGGAGTCTAACGGTTCCTGGGATTTCTCCCATCTCCGCGTATGTTCTCTGTATCGGTCAAGCCAGAGATTTAAAAGTGTGTGGGATATGTAGTATATTGTGCCCATTGTTCATCCGGCCTGTTAGCCGCCGGGCCCCTAGTGGGGCCCGACGTTACCAATGCCAGGCACGGGGAGGCCGGCCGGGTTTTACCAGTGATTGAATCAGTACTCTGGCAGGTCCTGACACCTACTTTCCTGGGATTTCAGTGGCTAGGACCAAAATAAATAAAATAAAAATTAGAAAAATAAATAGTCGCGAGGATGTTTTATTGCGAATTTGGGTTTTTGCTTTAGGAGCACTGTTTGGGGTTTTACGCTGAAGGTCTTGATAAAGCCTAATGGGTCGGGCAAGAATTTTGGTGTGGCTTTTAGAATTTTCATGTAGGGCTAATTTCTGTGTGAGATGACAGATTTGGCTAGGGGGTGAAAATAGGAAGCAGAGGGGTCGATAGGGAAGGTGACTCCCCGTTTTTCATTGGGGCATGCCCATGCCTCACCAGATGGAAATAGGGTTGGCAAGAGGGCGTGTCTCCCCCCCATTACGGATTAGGGGTTTAAAGAAATCTCGCAGATGCGAGATTGATAGCCAGATGGCACTCTAGTTCTGATGTCATTCCAGTTTTCATCATTTTTAGGAACTTCGTTGTGGCCCGTTTGTATCAAGTCAGAGATGGTTGGCCGCAGGATTCTTGCTTTGGTCTCTCCCAGGAGGAGTAGCCCTGCGCAGGTCTCTTGAGTTTCAAATGGCGTGTCTATTTCTTCATGCCGAGATTTTATTCTTTTGCTCTTATTCTTGGGCTATCCATATACTGGATATTATGCTTGCTGACATGTACAGAAACGAAATTTTCTCTTTTCGTGCATAAATAGTGAATTATTAACATTCGTAACGCGGCTGAAATTAAATGCCCTGTGCACATTAACTACCTTTTTTTTTTTTTTTTTTTTTTTTGTAATGAACTTATACTTTGCAGCAGTTGCAAACCTCAGGAATTGATTTTTGCTGAACAGCATAATTATTCGCATTTTAATCGATGGATTTTAGCTGCCTTAGCGCATGCAAGGCATTCTTTTAAGGGGCAGAACATCTCTGTTAAATAGACTGCCCGCACCCCACCTTATGATGGTGGCGCGGCTGCCCCACTAACCCCCTTCCCTCAAGAGTAAAGTCCGCAGCGAAAACACTGCGGAGTTTAGTCTACTCGCGTCCCTAACCCTATCAAATTGCGGTTTGTCTGTTGTGAGGGGAAAACCGGAGTCAATCCCGGTGAAAAACCTCACGACCACGGTTTGAGACCACCAAACTCAATGCTGAATGCCCCTGGGAAAATTCCCATATGGGTAGTGCTGGAATCGAACCTCGATCAGCTATTCAGCAAGCCGGCAACGTTGCCACAAGGCCACCGTGGCCCCGCGTATTCTCGCTTTAATTTCAGTATTCGACATCATTTCTCAGCAGTCACGTGGGTAGTGTGACGTCATTGCTAAACCTCAGTTAGATGCCGCTGTAGATGTTTTCACATCAGAAATTAAAAGCCATTTTGCAGATTTGATTTCTCTTATGGACAATGGCAGAAACGCTGCACCAAATGCAAACAAACCGGAGGACAGTTGTAGTTATTATTAATTTTTTTTGTTTTTCTTATTTAAAATACATGTTCTGAATTGTTGCCTGGAAACTTAATTAACTGACTTTACGCAAACGAGGAAATTTCCTAAATGAAGCAGCTTTAATAAATAGTGAGTACTTAAAAATCAAGAATGTTTATAAGAATTAATTAATACGCAGAAAATGAATCCAGATCTGATTCATCGATTATAGAGGGTGTCTAGAAATGACAGAACTTTGAAGGTTTATAACTTTCTATTGAAGAATGCAAAAAAGATTAATATTCAAGCAGATAATAGTCAGTATACTTGAGTTTCATATGATATATGCATACGTAATGTGATGGTTGTTGATTCTTGCATTCTTCAGTAAAAAGTTAAGCCTTCAAAGTTCTTCCATTTCCTTATAGACACAGAATGAAACCTGGCCGAGGGCCCGGTTTAATCCCAATGCTGGCCGTGGCCTTTGGCCAGCATGGATTGTTGGCCAAATGCTTTATGAATAAAGTATAAAGAATATCGTTTTGAAAAACCAAAATGGTTGCTTAGGTTGTTATGGTATTTCAGCGTTAAAAACTTCCTATTTCTTGGTGCTTATGTGCACCTAGAAACAGGAGTTTATTAAAGAAACTGTTCCACAATTCCATGACCAATATTAATTGACTTGTCCTGGCATTTTGTATATATATAAGCCGGATTTCACCGATCATGGTGGTTTAGTTTCTGAAATTCGACCGGTTCACTACCAACAAGGAATTTTTATGTAAAAGAATTTTGTTATAGCCTTATCACGTGGTAATATGGGGACTTAATTACGTCTCCTGTAGAGATATAAAGCAATTATCTGATTGTAGAGCTGTTTTTTTTATGTATGGGGAATTTTTATGGCTGTTTTTAATAATATTATTAATAGGCTCATTGAAAAATTCCATCATTTTAAGATTTATCTTTAAACTTTCGTTTATAAAGTAACATACGTGTGCATTCATTAGGAATGCAACTCTTTGTTAAATAGCTAAAGATTATAAGTTAAAGAAATAAGACCCCAAGGATTGTCTTGCACCATGGATAACCCGATTTTGCTATTACAATATTCGCATGAAGAGCAGAAATTACAAACCAAATATACAATGGTTCTTGGGTTCAGCCTTTGCGAATAAGAACAGACCATAATACGATATTTTTGCACAACAACAGCAAGCCACTTTCAAAATCTTTGACGCATGCGCCCTATTATTCTTTTCTAATCGTTTCCGCTCGGATAACTAGAAATAATATTTTCACGTTTTCGTGTTGATTGTCCATATTTCAACAATTTGTGCAGATCGTCCAAAAATAATGAATATTAATTGAAACCACTTACCTCAGAATACGGCGAGACACAAACCAATCATTTGAGGGTTTATTTTTCTTTTATAGATTCCCTCAAACATGATCGTAATTTGCGAGACTGGTTTTACTGGATGGTTATTCAATTAAGGAGCTCCTGACTAGGGAAGAGCACATTAATCTCCTTGTCTGTCACTGACCTAGGCGAATGCCTTTCCAGGACGCCCTTCGACATACAAGAAAATAAAAATTACTCCTAAAAGGATTGAATGTCTTACGCAAAGTGAAGAGGACTCAAACTATTCAGTTACAGCTCAAATTTATTTATTTTTCGACTTCAAGTTTTCTTTTATAGGCTATGTGTACTTTTTGCGTATGGAGTAAACGAAGAAATTTATGAACATTCCTCTTAAGAAGCAAAAAACATTTGAAAAGAAAAGTTGGATTAATAAAAGTTTAACGAACTCGGACTACTTTTTTAAGTCCAGTCTCAGTGATTTGGTAAATTTCGAAATCAGCCTGGTATCGCTGTCCTTGAAGTTATCTTGGTACCTTCAGGGCAGACCATTGTACTTCTTAGGGTTCCGTGCAGCCTGACCAGAACAATATTCTTAATCTCACAAAACAGAAGGTTGTAAGGTAACAGAGTGGAAAGAAAATAAAAAAAACTCAGTGTGAACTTACTCTATAATTGGTACCAAATGATCTGCTGCCCTATACCGGTAGTTGGGGGTTGAATGAAATAAAATATCTGTCCAGTGATTGAGAAAGATTGCTTGTTCAGCATATACGGATGTTGTATGACATGCCAAATACCTATTTCCACATGCCTAATAATTTTTTTTCCAGAATTTGATTAAACAAACTATCAGTGAAAGAGTATTTAATAAGTTTTATGCCACTGACTTCAAATTTCCATATTTTCAACACTTCCTCAATCGAACTGGTATGTTTGCCAACACTGCTGGAATCGTAAATCACCAAGAACGTTATTAAGAACATTCGTTATTTTTCTTTCTTTCATTTCATCTACGTTTCCTGATTTACCACGGCATACTATTCTTTGCTCATCCCCACAGGAAGAAGCCGCTTGAGGAGAAAATGCTACTGCTACCCTCGCACAGCATTGACAGAGAGTGAAGTATCCCATCGTGCATAGTTGAAAGATTCATTGTTATCCCCACGAAGGACGACTCACTACGCTCTGTTCCTTACCGTTTCAAAGTATTATGCTAAAGCCCCCTCACAGGTGTAGCACAACGAACATAATCACAATCCATCCCACACCAGGTGGGAAAGTCCTGAGTTCGAATCCTGCCAATAATGAGAGGAATTTTCACTCCTTGGCTGAGTTTGTTAGTCTCAGGCGTGGACAGTAAGGTCCCCACTCAGGAAACTCAAGTTTTTCGTACAGCAAAATAAGCAAACAGACCATTGAACAAGCGATTTATGGATTATACTCACGGGAAGATGAGCTGGTTTTCGGGTGACCCTTATATGACACAAACCGCATAATGAACCCTAAAATTGATCCTCTCTGCTCTATTCAACTGTTTAAAAAAAACAACGGAAGAAAATCTTTATTAAATACTCAGCCATTAACAAGTTGTTTAATTAAATTCTGCAGAAGAACAGGATTATAAGCATTAAATTATAAGTCATATAAATAGCAGGACACCGGTCCTGCTGTCTATGCGAGTTCTTAAAATATTTCTAAACGGATACGAGGATCTTCGATTAAAAGATATGTGAACAGAATCAGTACCTACGACTATTTTATGGTTGCATTTCATCAGAGGACTGAAATGCTTCCAATCAATGCAAACATCTCAAAACCAGTTGCAGTATGAACACCCGTATGAGAGATTCTCCGGTATAAATTTTTAAAATAGTGTAGAGAACCTCGAAAAGCTTCGTGCATAAGAAGTGTGTCTTAGTTCAGCTGGGTAAATATTTATTATCACAAAATAAGTGAAAGTGTCACTTGTTTAACATGCATGGTGATTGAGAATATTGCCGAGATTCAAAAATTTTTGACTTTTAGCTTTGCATTGTATTTAATACATTGTTATATCCATTCCGCTCAGTAATTATACAAGTAACATAAAATCTCATCTGTCATTTTCATCACTGTGCATTGTATTTTAGTAATTAGCGTGAAATCAGTCAAAGAAAATCACAGATAATATTTCTTTGGAAATTAAAGACTGTTTATTGTTGAATTACCGAGAAGCATGCTTGATATCCAACTGCTTTTGAAGTCAATTTATTTTCAACGATGCTCTTGTTTTCATGGTTATCGTGCTGTTATGTGTATCCTACAAAATAAAAAAAGAAACACCATATAACACAAACTGACAGCGAAAGACGAATATTAGGTTTTATTTAGCGGTGGCACATTAATGAAACTTCAGCTTACCCATTTGCTCCTCCATAGAAGCCTCCAGGAAAAGGGCCTCTAAATACATCATCAGCACCTCCTCTTTGGTCTCTTTGTCCTCCACCATTCCCGCCTTTGATACCTGCAGTCCCACCTTTGACACCTCCTCCATTTCCTCCTCTTCCACCTCCTCCATTTCCATCTCCTTCATTCCCACCTTTGCCTCTTCCACCTCCTCTACCGCCACCACGCCTTCTTTCTTCTATCTGGCCATAGACAGTAGTTGATATCAGAAGGACCACCACGAGCACTACTATAAGGGAAATCTTCATGACAGTCTAACAAAAGACAGGAAAAAAATCATTCGAGAGTTTTTACAAATACAATCATATGCTGTTAAAATGGTGAACTTTGAGCATGGTATTAGCTTGTGACCGTTTAATACTTAAAATTATCAGAGAAAATATAAAATAGTCATTTTTCAATTTAACAGCCATTCTTCCATTCAAAAAAAAGTGGCGCCATGTTGAAAACTACTGAACTTACCCCTAAGAACTAAATGCTTATGGTGCCGAAATGAGAATACTGCTGAGTAATAATGAAACATGTTAAGGGAAAGAAGAAATATTTCTTGGTATCCTGAAATTATTAAATTCCCAGTTGTGGATTTATAAACAGGATTTGCATATAAATATAAAGCTTTCGTCCCACAAATTTTTGGGGTTATTTGCCTGGTTATTCTAATAGAAAATCATTACATTCCCGCCACCGTATGTCTTACCTTAAGTGAAGTTCAGACATAGCTTGGGGCGACATCAGAACAGGTGCTGACTTCAACTGCCCAAACTTGGGTCTGTAAAGTACTGTATACAGTTGAGAAACACCCGTTTTACCACTTTTACGCAATCAAAGCAAGGAAAGACCATTTTAGGCGTACAAATTAGTCTTAAACAAACCTTAGTTTTATAATTTGAAAAAAAAATAATAATAATAATAAAGTAGTTTTCATAGAAAATAATAAAATTGGACTGCTTATTTATAAATTAAATAAATAAATATTTGCCTTTACGAGCTGATAAATTGGTTTTATGAACTTAATCTACTGCTTTTTGGTTTTGCAGATTGAATTGATGATGGCATCTATTTTAAGACAAACTATAAGCCTTTCATAAACGCATTATGTATTTTAGCTCATAAATATTTAAGTTAATTTTAAATAATTACAGTTAAAATTATGAAAGTTGTTATTTAGGCATAGGGAATCAGTAATGTATTCCTATATTTAAAATACCCAGAAGTATTTAATAAAAATATAAACATATTAGCATAATTATAAAAACAATTACACTTAACAGTTAAATATTTAATGTAGAAATACGATAATTTGTCATTAAAGAGCCAGAATTTACCTGTTTTCCAAATTCATTTCTAACACGATACCTAGTAGCATTTAAATTCCTTTTCAAGGTTGTCGAATCCCGTCCTAAAGTTCCTATGGACCCTTATTTTCACAATTTGGCTGAGTTAGTCGGTCTCGGGCGAAAGTACCATGGTTTTACCTCTCGGAAGCTGTTTTTCAGTCCAGCAAACAGAAAATCGACCACAGAACACACGCAATTTACAGACAAATAATTCGGGCAATATGGTCTTAGTCGCTGATGCGCCTAAAACCCTACAACAAACAAACAAAAGACAATCCATTCGAATAATTTAGTGGCTCTCTCCAAGTCATCATGGTGGAAATTTATGATGATACATAGTAATACATTAAACTTAAGATAAAGTTTTGCTAATAAACTAACATATTTGGAAACAACGATTCTCTGTTACAAATAAGCTTCGTTACTTTTTTGTATTTAAAAAGAAATGCGGAACTTTGAAAGTATTCGTTTGAATTCTAGCGTTAAACAAAAAATACTTACAGTTGAACAGCAAACCTAAAACTAATCAGCGAAAAGGTAGGTAATAGCCAGTGCAAGTTGGCCAAGACAACAGTAGGTCACACTTAGCTTTCACAACTGGTAACGAATGAAACTCGCTAGAGAGGGTTTACTGTATAATTCCTGTTGTCCTTCGAACAGTTCCTGCTTAGCAGTCTTCTAAGAATGGTTTCTAAAATCAGGGAAATTTCTCGTTTAAATTATTACCGAGAAGATAACCTTTGATCAGACGGTACTGTTTAAGAGGAGTATTCATGTTTATTTGTTAATTATTATTATCATCACTTTGATTTGATTTGTATTAACTGTGACCTGAGGTGAGGTTCTAAGCCGTCCCAAGTTTGGGACACCAATTTAATGACCGGTGGTAATTTTTTTTAATTATTAATTCTTGCAAGAGAAAACATTCCAGAAATATTTGAACACCTTCCAGATCTGTACACAATATAGTGGTAATAAAAGTAAAAGTTTCTGCTTATTGCTATGAGGTAAACTGACGTACGTGAAATTTTTCTTTATGATGTGAATAATGCACACAATCTAACGCACTTTCTGGAATATAAACATTATTCAAATTCGAATGATTTGCTGATATAAATCATTGGAATATAACGTACTCGATTGCCAGAATTATACTTATGTGATCTCGGCATTAATATGGCAATAAACATTCTTTCGCTTTTGGTTTGTCTCGTTACTAATAACAAATCTAATTTAAAAGAAATGCTGTCAGTTGTAACTGTGTAGCGCCACCTGGGAAACCAGTTTCTAATTTAAATAATTTTTGGTTAATTTTTTTCAGCGAATATTTTTGCTCAAGAGTAGTGAATTCTTGGCGCCATCTAGCGCCACATATTCCACTCATACAAAAGTAACAATCCTACGTTGTTGACAATATTTAATTCAGATTTTACTGACCTCAGTTCTTCTAGTAAAATTTAAGCCACGAATTGTCTTGGTAGTCGCATCAGCTATTCATTTCTAAGAAGCGAAGGTGTTTCATAGATCTTTTCCAGCTTTTTGGTGGTTCATTCCTTGGAAGATTTTAATGGTTGAAGTTGCATTAACATAAGGTTACAACGTCAACGGATTAATAATAAATATCAAATTGGCATCCAACAGTCACGGATGGGATGTGGCAGAACAGGTTATCAACTATTTATATAAATCGCATCCGGTGGAGAAAAAAAAGCAGCAACAAAAACAAAAAACGTTGGTGCGTTAATGGTGCTTTCACCAATCGTTTGCCAGCTCCTCAATTTCTAAAATGTTTTTATATTTTGTCTTCAAAAAATAAAATAAACTTTTAAATTTTCGTAAGTCGGGATTGGATATTCCCTTTTAACGTATTCTCAATCAGCACCTGATGCTAATTTGATAGTTCTGCTAATCCCTCCCCATTTTTATAGTAAGATTAGCAATCAACTCTTGCATGTACGTGTACTTTGATTGGTTTTAATTTATGTGTATTTTACTTAGTTCATAAATGAGTTATGATTTTGATTAAAAGTTCCCATACGGATTTATAGATATCCATGATGGAGACCTCTTGTGAAGAAAGGCTGAGTTGCTGAACTGCATATTGCAATATCAAGAGAATCTGTGAGAGTGGTATCTTGACAACGTGTGGAAAGTCACCAAAAAATAAACCTTTGTGTCAGTAAGTAACTTCCTTTTCGCTTTAGTTAGGAATTAAATCAAAGAGCGTTTTATCGAGAAAAATTGTTATAAATCTATATTTTCAGATTGCGTAGTTCAGAACACCTCATTGTATTTACTAGCATTATTCCAAAAATTTTGTAACGAAAAACCGTTACGAAAATTTACTCCAGTTTAATTTATCTTCTACTGGACCAAATTTAATGAAATTTTGCACTGAGCTTCATCTTAGTTCTATACTAGAGGAAAAGCTTTCAAACCTCTGAAAATTGCAGTAGTTTTTCCAGGATAGTAGAAAATATGAACACGTGATCTAGGAAATTTTCTCACTTAATAAACGGGATAATGTAGACGTATAGCATATCGTTGGAAAGCTAAGGAATTTGGAAACAGAAATATTAAGGTTTTAAGATACAAAAATCGAAAGTGGGAAATGCGTTAATTCGAAAACGCATCTGGTTTCAAGTCACCTGGTGTTTTCAGATTGTAATTTTTTTCTTACAATTAAACTCTGAGGCTGGAAAAGAGTTGTGCACATTTATGAAAACATTCTTCGACTTGGACATGTCATCAGATCTTTCGATAACACAATGGTACAACTATAGATGGTGTATTTTAGTCGTGAACTCTTCAATGTAAAAATTATATATGCTACTTTAGTCATCACAGACCAATACTTTCAGTAACCGATATGTAATTATTATTAATAAAATAAAAACATTGTTATGTTATTATCCACGAATTTTATTAATATCTGAAAATTAAAACGTTTTTAATCCTTGAAGATGACTCTTAAATGTAAAACACGTTAAATATGCTAGCGGCAGGACACATTGTGTACCTGGTACAGAATTTAATTTTATCTGCATTCTGCGCATTAAAAATATCAACAGAAAAATAAGCTCGTGTAAGTTTTAAGCAAAATGGGGAAAAAAAATTTCAACTGTCTGAAATAAGACTAAAAACATTACACAAAAAGTATATTTAAAACAGATATTTATTTTGGAATTACATTGAAGCAAAGCGTTTTGATTGAATGAGAGAGGCGAGCATCTTCAGTAGAATTTCTTCACAAAATACAAGTTTTCATCTGGATATCTCTAAAAGCCTGAAAGATATTTAAGATTTTGTTAATTTTACTGAATTAATAATCATATTAATGACACATCATAAATGAAATGAATCTTCGGATATAAAATGGAATTGAATTAATCTAAAAGCATTCGTTATTTCACAATTAACTGATATCTTCTTGAAAGTCACCAATGGCTCATTTAAATGAACCATAAAATCCCACAACTCCTAGGGCCACAAGGATAGTGCCATATTTTGTGGTATCAAGGGTTTTTAAGTACTTTTAAGCTAACCGTTCGGGTATTTTATTTCAAATTCAGATTTTTAATAAGGTAATGTGGTTCTCTAGCCTTGGATTTTTTTTTTGATAATTTAAACAATTTTAATAAACATGTGTCAAAGACATTTTAAAATTGTTACTTTTCTTTTCAGTATTATTTTTATATTATTATTTTATCTCTACTATTTTAAGGTTTATCGGCTTAAAATTTTTCGTTCTTTATATTAATGTAATAATATTTTCTTTTATGTATGGTATATGCTTCTTCCAGCTTTGATACTTCGATAATAAATTCTCATTCCAATACCTTTAAACGTGTTTTTATTTTAGTATGTTCATTAATTTTTCTTCTTTTGTGTTGTTACCATGACTCTTGTTTTTGCGACATATGGTTTGCTGCATATGACTTCAAAAAGCTGTTCAGCACCGATTTATGTTATGTAGAAGGGTGGGCAAAATAATGGAAACACCTGTGATAAGAGTGTATTGTATCCTTCATGGAATAGATTCAAATAAACCTTGAACTGTCTTAAGAGGAATATTGGACAATTCTTCATAGAAGAACGTTTCAAGCTCCTTGAATGATAGTGTAGAAAATCTGTTTCTCACTCTGCTCTCCAAATATGCCCACAGGGGTTTAATAACGTTTAGGTCTGGTGATTAGGTAGGCCATGAGAGATGCTTATCGTCAGTTTCATACTCTTCGAACCAAGATTGACATATCTGACTGTGCGTTGGAGCATTACCATCTTGAAACACGATATCGTTTGTGGAAAACAATATTTGCACCATGGGATGAACCTGATCACTCAGAATATCAAGGTAATCAGTGGCAGTAATTCTCTCTTTGAGAGTGATGATAAAACCCAAAGAATACCAAGATACTGCTATTATCGAAACCGCTGTTGATTCTTCATGTTTGACGATTGGCAAAGAGAATTAGGACTATCGCTTCCTTTGGCATTCGCCAAGCTTAAACTCTCCCTGATGTTGGAAAACTGTGAATGATGATCCGTCTGAAAATATTAATGTTTCCAATCATCAGATGTCCAGTTTTTGTGCTCCTTACAACATTGCATTCATTTTCTAGTATTACCATCAGTAACGAGCTTAGCAATAGCGGCTCTGCCATAAATTTCAACTTTATGAAGTTTATTGCAGGTGAACTTCAGTCTAGTTTGCTGACACGCATATTAAGTCCTGCAGTTACTTTTGAAGCAGTAGTTTTTTTGTGTTTTCGGGCTATAGTCCTTTTCAGCCAGTTTCAATCTTCTACTATAATTCGTCCTATCAGATTTTGTTTTTCTGCTTGGTAAATGCAGACATCGCTTTCCATACAATTGCACTGGATACATTAAAAAAATCAGCAGCTTTAGTCACCGATGCCCCTGCTAGAAGTGCACCAACAATTTGACCTCTTTGTAATTCAAGCAGATTGGTCATTTTATTCATGTATCGTTTTATATCGCCTCTAAATAAGCATCAGCTTGTATCTTCTTTCCTTCGCAACAGTACTTGCAAAAAACAAAAAATCACCAATGCATATTTCATTAAAACGTCATACAGCCAAAAACTACTACTTCCATATCAGGTATTTCCATTATTTTATCCACCCCTGCACGTCGATCGACATAAGTTTTGCTTTCCATGAAAGTTAACTTGGAAACCAGTTCCTCAACTTATCAGAAAATTAAACGTACTTACCGTAACATTTAAGAAAGTTTGTTAACCCTTGTGGCTTGAACCTCGACCACCTCTGCTACCTCCTCCACCTCTACGGCCACCTCGACCAGCGTCTCTTTGTCCTCCATGCCCTCCACCATGATGATAGTCTTGTCCTCCTTTGCCTCTTCCTCCACTATAATAGTCCGGCCTTCCCTTTCCTCTACTTCCCCCTCCGCTGTAAGCACCCCCTCTACTACCTCCACTGTATGCACCTCCTCTGCGGCCTCCGTCACCGCCATAGTAATCTTCGTAACCTCCACCTCTTCGACCTCCTCTACCAACGTCGTATCCTCCATGGCCACCTCTGCCTAATTTTTGGGACGATGATCCACGCTTTCCATCTCTATAGTCATGCGAACGATCAGCATCGCACCAGGACAGCACCAACATGACGATAAGCAGGAACCCCAGGAGCTTATTTGTCTCCATACCTGAAAATAAAATAGTTTTGTCATCATTAATTTCTGCCAAACACACACATCAAACTTAAAAGCGAATAGCACTGCATAGTTCATTTGTCAATGTCCAATTTTCTGGTCTAATCAAGCCGATGGAATTAAATTCACTGTTTCCCCCTTTTTTTTCTATTTACTTTATTTATTTATCAATTTATTTTTTATTTTTTTTTTTGTTTGTATCTTACTTCACGCAAGTGAGACTCCTCATAATTTTTCAGTAATTTTAGTCACAATTAGAGTACATAAAAATAGCCACCATATTTGAAACGTGACCGTGAAATTTGATGGCGTCAGAAAAGATGGATTTCTTTTCAGGAAAATTCCCAACTTGCCAGGATTCCTATGCCAGTCCCAGACGAACAGTGTGTCCACGTAATATTAATATATATATAATAATAAGCGTGTCCACATAATATTATTCTTAAATAATAATATTATGTGGACACATTGACATATTAGGACCACCCGAGAACGATCTCATCTACAGATATGCATTATGTCTATAAATTTCGTGAGTTCTCTAGTCGGTTTGCCTGTTTTTCTGGATGAAAAACCAGAGTTTCTTAGGGGGAGAAGCCTTGCTGTTCACACCCGAGACCGACCAACTGAGCCACGACATGAAAAAAGCCCATAAAAGTTCTTCGCGTCATCGACGGGATTCGAGCCGGACATTTTCCACCCAGTGTGGAGAGGACGGTGATTATAACTGGCATTGTAAGTCGCAATAAAAATCAATCTGGTGATTACTTTATAATGTCGGCTAATATATTGCAACCACCGACCATATACGAATTTTATGGTGTACTGCGGGTATCGATCTTCTGAAAACACCAATCTTGTAGTGTGCCCACCATCATCCCTGCCAAGATGCGGTTGATTATTATAGAGAAGAAGGATGACCAAAAAATGCTCATCCTTCTTCCATTGTGCCCATGACACTCCTGAATCTGAAACAATTTCAACTTAATACTTCTCATCGTTAACAAAAACTCTTAATAAAAATATTCACAGACTCCAGCTTTTATACATTACTTTAGAATTAAGGTAGTGGTGTAACTTACCGTTTATTTGACGAGCCTCAAAGTAAAATCTTAACGTCCAACAGTAGTGCCGATTTCTGTTGTGATGCTCTCCCAGTGCACCCTTATATTGGCTAGGACAGGCCTTGAACCATTGCTAAATTACGCGGAAGGGTTCCTCCCCATGAATATCCGCAATATGTAGATTTTTCCATAGCAAACAATGCAATTTCTACCACATTTCCCTTGGTTTGGAAACTGGTCACGTCTCCGCTCGCATCAGTGATGAGGAGGGAAGGTGAAGGCCTCATTTTATCTACCCATCACTTCTCACCTGACGACAAATCTTTCCTACCATCGTGACGGCAGTGCTGTTATTAGCTTAGTTTTACTTCAAGTGTCCATTTTGATATATGACGAGCGAACGAGTTTTCTTTTGCTTTCCGATATTCAAATTGCTGTCACTGCAGAAAACATTTGTGATGGTGGATTTTTTTACCACAGCGTGTCCATTTACTATACTGGGTATAATAGAACGTCAAAGTAACAATGTTTTACTTGATTAAAGCGAGAGTCTACGCGTCGCAATTTTATGGATATTGTGCAAAGACATCAAAACGTTTTCAGTTCTATTCAAGAGGATCTAAGTGCTACAGATTGACTTTTCATCAATAGTTCATAACTAAGGACAAGCAAGTTATTCTTCATGGCTGATGAGCATAACATGCCATTCGGGTACAGATAAGAAATTTCATTTCCAAGTTAATCATCACTGCTCCAGAGTGATTACCATTTGCAGCGTTCTTGAGCTGCAGAAGAAGCATTAATTTTGTTTAACACGAGCAGCCCGAATTCAGAAATTCTCCTAAGTTTTATATGTTGCTTACTTCTGCATATCTGCCTCTCTAAGAGATATTTAAGACATTCTGAATAAACCCAAAGCAAAATTTGAAGGATTTCACACGTTGGTTTAGAAACCCTTCAATTACTTGATATTTTAGAACCACGAAAAGATTTTTGAAATGTTACAGACCCTAGAACTGTATTCACAATTCGCATGACCTTTGTGTTCAAATATGGGTATCATCCCACTTCCACATTGTGTGAAAAATTTTATGGCGAATTGCGAATGGGTTTTTCTACTGTAAACTCTGTTTTTCATCCATCAAAACGGGCACACCAAATACGTGCAATTTAGAGCCAAGATATACGCTTCGACTTTATATTCATTATATTACAGTACTTACTTTTCGCACAGATTTTTTGATTTGCTAAGATAAGGAAATTTCTACTTCCACTGCAACGAGTTCCATTGGGCCTACCTCATCTACATCTGACTCCTCCATCAACAGATCATCTCCTGTCCGCTTCTAGTGTATCAAACCCTGTATACGATCTTTTTAGATTACTTTTATGTTAAACAGTTACAAAAGTATGCCGCACAAAAAATGAGTCCTCTCTGGTATTTAGAGCATATAACAGATTGAAGTCTTTAAACAATCAAGCGTATCTGGTTGTTTGTGGTTGGGTTTGTTGTTGAGCCAACTTAGGCCATATTGTATTATGTTTGTAAATTGCGCGTGTTCTGTGCTGTGGTCGGTTTGCTGAACGGAAAACCCGAATTTCCGGGAGAAAAAAAACCATGCTACCCTCGTCTAACTCCGGCGGAAGGCGAAAAAAGATACGTGGATAAAATTTGCCTCCTCAATCAACAAAGATACTGATACCCGAATAATCTGGGAAAATATACCAATCACTGGTGGAATGGTGATTGTAACAAAGCGAAGAGAGAAAAAAACGCAGCATGGAACACCTTCCGCAAACATCCCACCACTGCCAACCTTATTAACTTCAAGAGACTGAGAGCCAAAGCTCGTTATATCCGGCGGAAGGCGAAAAAAGATTCGTGGATAAAATTTGCCTCCTCAATCAACAAAGATACTGATTCCCGAATAATCTGGGAAAAAATAAAGAAAATAAATGGCAAATATCATATGTTAACTTCTCCTATTATTAATTGGAATGGGAAGGAGATATCATCTACTGAGGAAATTGCCAATGCCTTAGGAACGGTGTTCTGTGAATTGTCCGCGTCAACTGCATGTCAACCATCTTTTCAAAAAATTAAAGCTGAAGCTGAGAAAAGGAAACTGAACTTCAAAGCTACATGTCCTTTACACTATAACCAACCATTCACAATATCTGAACTGAAAGAATCTATATATACCTCAAGAAATAGCTCTCTTGGCCCTGATGGAATCTACAATATATTATGATTCAACACCCCAATCAGAAATCACTATCTTCACTGCTAAACTTTTACAATCGGATATTCTCAGAACATATATTCCCCACTTCCAGGCGACATTCTTATGTAATAGCCATACCTAAACCTGGAAAAGATCATTCGATTCCTAACAACTATAGACCAATTTCTCTAACCAGCTGCCTGAGTAAGACTTTGGAAAAAATGGTTCACCATCGACTAACCTGGTACCTTGAATCCCAAAACATAATCAGTAATAATCAGTTTGGCTTTAGGAAGAATAGATCTTCCCTAGACCTCATGACCAAAGCTGAATCCAATATAAGAAATGCATTCATCAGAAATCAACATCTTGTCGTGATATGCCTCGGTATAGAGAAGGCCTTTGATGCCACATGGCGCTACAGTATCCTAAAAGATCTCCATTCTATTCATATGAGAAGCCATCTGCCGACCGGGCTAGCCAGGTGGGTAAAGTGCCTGCCTGGCAACCCAAAGGTTGCCAGTTCGAATCCCGCCTCGGGCTTGGATCAGAGTAGAAAATACAAAACCTTGGGAGGTGCATTATGGCCACAGAAGCCAATGCGCCAACAACTTAAAAAAAAAAAAAAAAAGGGAGAGGCCATTTACCATATTTTATTCAAAGCTTCCTTCAGCACAGATCCTTCCAAGTTAGGTACCGGCAGGCTTTATCTCAAACATACATACAAGAAGAATGAGTCCCACAAGGCTCTGTTCTTAGTGCCATTCTGTTTGCAATACGAATAAACAACATCATAAACAGCATTCCAAACACCGTTCAAATATCATATATTAACTTCTCCTATTATTAATTGGAATGGGAAGGAGATATCATCTGCTGAGGAAATTGTCAATGCCTCGTATCTCTATGCAGATGACCTTACCATATCCTGCTATTCCCAGAATATGAACTATATTGAGAGGCATCTACAAATATCCATTAATAACATTGAATTATGGATTTCGCAAATGGATACTAACTGTCAAGCCACAAATCTACAGCCATACATTTCTGCACCAAGCGCAGAATGCATCCTGAACCTGAGTTGCACTTGGCCAATCATTCTCTACCAATTGTGAACAGTTTTCGCCTCCTAGGGCTAATTTTTGAAATTAAACTCCCAGGAGCACATCAGGTATCTAAGAACCACCTGCACAAAGAAAATGAATATACTCCTGGTCATCTCCAGTACATCTTGAAGTGCTGATCGTTATACCCTGCTCCACTTATATAAATCTCTAATTAGATCTCGGTTAGACTACGGAGCACCTGTTTATGACTCAGCAAGGGAGAGCACCTTGACCCGTCTTAGGATAGCCCTAGGTGCATTTAGAACATCACCAGTTCAAAGTCTTTATGCTGAGGCTCACAAACCTCCACTTAGCATCAGAAGAAAGATGTTGCTGACGAACTACTCAGCTAAAATTAAAAGCCTGCCTACGCATCCTGTTTGGCCACTGTTATATAATCCTCAATAGAAAGCCCATTATGCAAATAAACCTAGAACAATTCGGCCAACTGGTATCAGGCCGCATAATCTAACAGAAAGCTGGAACATTCAGCTTGATAATATCCTCAGAGAATCAAAAGATCCGGATCCCCCGTGGACTAACTTCACACTTTCTTCTGATGAATGCTTTGAGCAATGGGGTAAAGGCTCTATAGCAAATATTAACATCCAACAACTACATTTTGCTCACTCACAAAAGTATCCCCACTTTACCAACATCTATACTGATGGTTCAAAGTCTGACAATCGAGCGGGTGCAGCTGCTGTCTTCCCTAATAAAACTGTTTCAATTCCAACCGAATGCAGCAGCTACACTGCTGAGCTCCATGCCATTAAGCTTGCTCTGAAAAACATCTCACTGCTGTCAATAA
Organism: Mastigoproctus giganteus; assembly: GCF_048544385.1. NCBI lineage: Eukaryota > Metazoa > Arthropoda > Arachnida > Uropygi > Thelyphonidae > Mastigoproctus > Mastigoproctus giganteus. The sequence goes on along the minus strand of NC_143586.1, from coordinate 65,282,625 downwards.
ATAAAAGTATAATAGATTCACAGAGTGCTCTTTTGGCTTTGAAAAGTACTTCTCAAACTAACAATCCTTTATTAAAGCTCATAAGACATAAGCTGATGCGTCTTCATGAGCATCAGAAAACCGTTATCTTTTCATGGATCCCTGGCCACAGTGGTATTCCAGGAAATGAATGTGCATCCTTCCATCATATCCTCAACAAATGACGTAGTCCCATATCCTGATTATAGACATAATATACGAATAACATCTATGGAACAATGGACACTTCTGTGGAAAATGCAAACAAATAACAAGCTATTCCAAATAAAACCTGAACCACAATTATGGATTTCTAGCCTTTGTAAAAATCGAAAAGAAGAAGTAATCTTAGCCAGAACTCGTATAGGTCACACTCACCTCACACATCTCTATCTGCTTACAGGAAATGATCCCCTGCAGTGTGCGCATTGCTCGCAACCACTTACAGTAAAACATATACTCCTTGGATGTAACTTGTTCAGCAATGCCCGACGAATGTCTTTTAGTTTCATTTCAGATCTACAGCAACCTCTCTCTCTCTCTGAATAGCATAATAGGTAAAGAAGCAAATCTCTCTGAATTCTTTTTTTACTTAAAACATATAAATATGTTGGACCGTTTCTAACTGCTGCTCAAGCAGTTTTTTATATAGAAAATCAGTTGATTTTGGAGGTGCAATATGGCCTAAATAGCCCTTGCTCCTGAAAACTCAACAACATGACAGAACAGAAGACTCATTGGAACTGATGCCAGAATTGTATGAAGAGAGGAAAAACATGTACAGTCAATGATGGTAGGTGAAATCAGTTATAAGGCAGCTTTCCTGATAGTAGGGAAACCGGTAAGCTGGCGCCTCTGTTAAAAATTTCTTTTGCAAATTCTTGGAAGATTTCAAGAGTTTCCTTATTTCTAATTAAATCGTGTTCATTTCCAGGAGCAAAGTGATGAGATGTAGTTGAGATCTGTTGCCGAAGTTCTTGGTAAATTGGGCAAGATTAAATTACGTGTTGCCAGTCCTCGATGCCACCGCCTTAGCAAGAATCTAGTGGTCAGACTAAACTGCAAGAGCTTCACATTCAATGATCCATGACCTGTTATTAAGTATGATGTGCAGAGATTGGGGAAGAACCATTTCTGTTACAGTGTTGGAAGAGGTAAATGAGATGTCAGATATAAACGACTTGGTTACAATACCTTTAGTACACAAGGACCGCCTGGATTGCCAACAGTTGGTTAGAAGGTTCCAGCATTTATTTTTCTTTGGGTCAGTAGTTGGATCGACGGTAATATCGAGGAGTGTAATATTAGCAGAGACCTTTATAAATAACATGTAGGTCAGTGGGTCAATAGCTTGTAGGGCCAGTGTGGAGACTGCACGGCATGTTCGGAGCAGCGCCAAGAGAAAAGACCTTTTGTATAGTTTCCAGTTGAGATTTTATGGTAAGAAGGCTGGCCCTTTGAAACCACTCCTAATCTTGTATCGTACCGTCTTTATCCCAGTTCTATCAAATGCCTCCTGCACCGGGAAGGACAATGTAAACTTCAAAATAATTAAATATTGCCCATTTAATTATTTTGAAAATTTCGTGTCTTTTGAATTTTAGTGATTTATTTTCGCCGTGTACCACCTAACGGGTACCACACTTAGTCGATGTGATTTTCAACACTGATCTACATCTCCCTTTAGCCCTCGGAACAGCAGAAATCGCCATGGCATGAACTCAACGAGGTACGGTATCGAATGCATGCTACAGGGAATGTCAGTTTATCTTGACACAATTGCTTTTCATAGTTGTTGCAAACTGGATCGTTACGGCTCTCTGCTCGGAAGAGCTCGTTTTATCTAATCTGATCACAGAGGTCAGTTTGATTGAGGTCTGGTGAATGGAGAGTTAACGCAGCGGACTAAAATCACTTTCATGTTCCTCGAGGCCGTTCTGTGCAATTGCAACCTTGTAACATGACACATTACCATGTTGGAAGTACCCATGCAGATGGATGCACCTGGTGAGAAGCAATTTCCAGGTAACCTGTGACATCCGAATGTTGCTTCACTGGTATCAATGATCCCAGCATGCACCACAAAACCCCCCACACACTATTACGCTGCCGCTGCCAGCCTGCATACCTTTGCAGGATGGATCCATGGACCAGTGCTGTTTTCTTTCCTCCATATTCTGTTCTTCTCATCACCATGAAACAGGAACCGGATTCATCAGACCAGAAAATTTTTACAATTCTCCACTGTCCAGTATTGACCTTCCTGAGCCCATTGTAACCGTACCTTCTTATATTTTTGCAGACAGGAGTGGAATCCGGTTCGGTGGTCGTCTGCAACACCCCGTCACCAGCTTCGAATCCCGTCGATGACGCGAGCATCTTTTATGGGCCTCTTTTCACTCCGTAACTGAGTTAGTTGGTCTCGGAAAGGATTTTTCATTTATCCAATGGATACTGCATATACAGTATATTGTTTTATTTTACATTTAATTTTTTTTCCTTTTTTTTTTTTTTACTCGCGATGTGAACGCTTTACCTTGATATTCGGCTCCACCCTCTTAATTCATCAGTCATTCCTTGTAAAGCCTCTGCTCTTTTGGTCGTGAAGGGTTAAATTGCTAAATATTGTACCTGTTATATACAGGGGCGGCTCGTCCATAGGCACTGCAGCACAACCAGCAATTTAAATATAGAAATACAGTACACAAAGTTATATGAAATTTTGTGAGGAACAATGCAATGCAATGCAATGAATATTTTTATTCATTGCATTGCATTAACAGGACCCGCATATAGTATGCGCATCCTCTATTTCCAGTAATCATTTCAATAATAAATGATGTTTCATAGGTGAAACGAATCAAAGTCACTGTAAAGCGAGCGGTGCAGATTTCATTGTTGACCATGATGGGTGTGTAGCCACAATGTCGGTGTCTTTTTGTTATTCGCCCGAATTCCCATTAAGTAACTAAATAATATCAGAGAAAAATGGTAATTATTCTCAGATATGAACTGAATGGGGAAATTTTTGAGCGTTTTTGGGATTTTTTTACTCTGGAAAACCAAACGGCAGACGAAATATCGAAATGCATTCTAGATCGGTTAGACATAATCCTCAAAAGAAATACTCAAAAACTGGTTGCTCAGACATTTGATGGCACAAGTGTGATGAAAGGCAAGAAAGGGCGAGTTCAGGCTGAAATAAAAGAAGTGTACAAAAATTCACTGCTATGCACACCAACTGAATCTGATGATGAGAAATGCAGCAAGTAGTACCCGAGATTCAAGAAAAAAACTTTTCGAACCTCATGTCGATGTCAACATTTTTCTCGAGACCACCACAGCGTCTCTCTCTCTCTCTCTCTCTCTCTCTCTCTCTCTCTCTCTCTCTCTCTCTCTCTCTCTCTCTCTCTCTCTCTCTCTCTCTGTTCTCAGAAAGCATATGAACGGCCGTGTTGCTCGACCTTCCCCTACAAGATGGAACTTCAATATACGCACCGTGAACAGCGTTAATGAAAATTTTGAATCCTTAAAGTGCATGGAGGAACTACAAGCGATAGCAAACGCAGATAAGACAATTTCAGAAGAAACTGGAATCTTGCACATCTTGAGTAATGAAAAATTCCAGTTCTGATTAGAATTTTAGTCCCTTCTTGTCTATCCACTTTGCTTGCTAGAGCATGTTAGGTGTACCTAATAAAGTGGACACTAAGTATACTGTAAACTGCCATTGAGGGTTTCATGGCCCGCTACAAAAACATGTCTTAAATTACATTTTTGAATAGCATTCAAAAATGTAATTTAAGCACATTTGTAGAAGTGGTATGGAATTCGCATGTTATGGAAAAATACACTGGAGTGCAAAAGTTTAGGAAGTATCACTTCTTTAACTTTTGCACATGAATGTATTCGACAACATAGTGAAACATATCTGCTTGGAGATAAAGACCCTGGATATTACTTTTTATTGCTATTAAAACGCTTGTCAAAGAAATGGGAATTTTGATTTCGTTTAGAGTTCATGAAAAAATGCTGCCCAGTTCTGAATATTTATTATTTGGTTACATTATACATGTAATTTCGACTAGAACAGAGCTAGAACTAGAAATTAATAATAGGGCGAAAATCTAATAACTATTACTGTTTCATTGTTTATTGACTATGCTGATGAAGTATCTTTAGCATGACTTCCACTAATGGTAATTTTAGCAACACAAGTTGAACTCCAGAAAGATATCATTATGGGAGTTCATTGTGTGTTCAAGTGGCCAAACGATTAATAAAAGTTAATTGATAGTAATCAGTGATATTTAAGAATACACTTATATATTTGTTGAGCTAAGTTGGTAACTGATGACGGAAGGTTACTGTAAAAGCTGTTAAGGTTAAAAGTATCATCAGAGACTTCTGCTATTCCTCGTCGGATCTCCCTTCCATCACAAGTCAGCTTTATTATCTCTCGCACGTCCCTCAAAGATCCTGTTAGTTTATATTTCTCGGAAAATGGGAGACAAAATATTTTAATGCTGCAAGGGTCTCCCGGGGACACGTAACCTTCCGTGTAATTGGAAAATTTTGCTCCCACCTGACATCCTTGAGATCGAAAGTTGCGCCTTTCGGACCACCCTTAGCAACACTTCCTGATCTGCTCCCTGAGGAACACGGTGGATTATTAATTCCTACCATCCATGACCTACGAAGCGATAATATGTTCCCACTTGCAGAACAACAGATTTACAAAGATGAGGTTGAATTATTGAAGGTGCCAATAATGTTGCAATTTTCTCTTAAATTATACGGTGGTCTGACCATTTATTTCAAGTGTTGTCACGCTGTAGGTGCTAATTAATGACACGAAACCGCTGTTTTAACAACGCTTCTCCCTGCTGCCGAAAGATACCCCGATCTTTCCTAGAAACCGGTGTGATATTAGTAAGCACAAATTATTACGTGTATCTGTCTTCAGTCAGCTCTTAGATTACAAGGTTTCTCAATAGCTATTAATCATAAAGCTTTAAGGAGTTGCATGGCCTGGTCAGTTGCGCGTTTAGCAGTAACTGGACCAAGGAGAAGATACGAAGTAGGCAGTAGTCAAAAGACAAGCTGTTTCACTAAGCTTTAAGGGATTGACGTTGGAGAGTTAGTTTGAATGATGTTCAACAATCCTGTGATATTTTCAAACAACGGGACAAGTCAGATTCAAACTGGTATTAATACAGCTGTCCTCGTATCTTTCCACCTCTTTTTTAAAAAGTTTAATTTTTAAATCGTGTGCTTTTAACGATGACCAAGGAAACTGAGCCCGAAGCAAGTTATCTGAGACACACCCAATTGCACTAATTATTTCCTGTCCTCATCTGTGATAGTTTCCAAATATGAACAGCTGCGTTTGTGTCCTCCAAATCACCTGCCATTTCAAGGTTACCATACTCTAACACCGAAATAAGCTTGATGAAAGGTTTAGCAAACTTATGCAATCGCGTCGCAATCCAGTTCATTCAGACAACAAGTGATATCATTTGAATATCAATATATAGTTGCGCTGTTGGTTATAAACGTATTATTTTTAATCAGCCAATCCATTGCGGACATTTCCTTCCAACTATTTTACGTGTGCAAAGCCATTTTTTATTTTTTAAAAAGTATTTTAAGTTTAATCATGTCTAGACAATGTTTGCTATTTCGATGTGCCGCCCAGCGTGTTCATTTTTCGAAACGGGTTTTGCAAACTGGGCGTTGGACTAAGAAAAAATTGATTTTTTTCCCTTTCTTTTCTTGGAAATTCCTCTGAGATGAGCATAAATTGGACCGTATAAGCTTTGCGAAGTAGTAAGAGACGACTGCTTCACTTTATCGTATACCGGAGGACACGATAGTAGAGTGGCTAATAGTCAACTTTTATTGACTGGGAACTCAAGTTGAGTAAGTAAACAATTATTTTATTAACTTTATGAACCTTTGACTATTCATGAGTGAATGAATTATCTTGTTAATTTTATGATCCGTCTGGATATTAATCTGGATAACAATTCATTTTTGTTAAGGAATAATCTCGTTTTATAGAGAAAAATGTATGAAATTACACCAAGTTTTTATTGACCGATTTTAATAATTAGTTGATTTGATCGTTTATATATATATTAATAAGCACCAACAAGCTAGGCTCAGTTCGTGAGGCGTTTTTTTTTTTTTTGTGTGCGCGCTGAGGTCGACTTGCCAGTTTATGGGATGAAAAACCAGGTAATCCACTCCCGAGACTGTGTTCCCACAGAAATCGAAGTGCGGTAGCTACAAGAAGTTTTCTGCTTATTATTATTTTTTTTTTTCCGCGCATCATTTCAATCTTATGGTTAATAGCCCTTGAAAAAACCTGGAACCCTTAGTTGAGGGAAATAGCATGTACACGGTATCGAATTTAAATACATTTTAAATTTAAAATAACAGTAAGTGATCGTGGTTTATGGTTCCCATAAAAGAAGCATAAATTCAATTCTGATTTACAGAAAAGGTTCGATTTTATTCAGAAAATAAGACCAAGATGAATGTGAAGCAGAAATTCGTTCTGTTCTGTTATAAACGGATGAAACACTAAAAAACCTCGGGAATTACTTTTAAGTAGAACATATAGTGGCGGACAAAAAAACTGCATCACTTTTGAAAATAATGTTTTGCGCTGCATTGTGGGTTGCTGAAATGTTCGAAATGCACTTGTTAGATGGGATATATATCTCTGTTAATGAAATCCGATAAAAAGACTGCACCTGATATACCTAATTGCCATAAATATCTTCATAAAGGGTAAAATGCGTAATTAATGGAAATATGAGAAATCATGCAAATGGCAATCATGACAACCAAACTTACATTTTATTGCATTTACGTGTACAAACTGAAATGACAAGTTGACGTAATAGTATTATGTACTGTAAATCAGCCAAATAAGTCCTCGATATTTTGTTCTTCCTCCTACAGCTGTAATTGCAGCCTTGCAACGATCTGTCATAGAGTTAATCAACTTCTGGATATACAGTTGCCCAATTTCGTGGTACCACACCCTTACAATGCTCTCCCGCATCCAAATCTTACTTGTTGGCTTCTTCTGAGCAATTTTAGACGACATTATGTACCAGTAATCTTCATTAGGGTTCAAATCTGGACTGTTCAAATTCGGGCCAGTCCAACACTGCAATGCCAGCATTTCTGAGGTATGACTGCACCTTAAGGGAGAAAAACATTGGTGTTTTAAGCCTTGTGAGACAAGAAGACAAACTCATCATTAAATCTAAATGGCATAAAACTTACCAATTTTGCTGTGTGGCTAGGTGCTGAGTCCAGTTGAAAAATGCAGTTTTGGACGTCTGTGTGGTGATCCCTAATAACGGGTTTCAGGCATTCCTTCAAGATAGCAGTGTAGGTTTCTGCATTCACCGTTCCGTTACCAAACTTAATTCGCCTCACCCCTTTGCTTGTTATGCATCCCCAGACCATCTGGGAACTTTACAGTCGGTATTATGCAGTCAGGATGGGATGCCTCCGATTTTCTGACATATCGCTTCCCATTCGAGCCATGCAAATTGAATTGACGCAACTCCCTGGTGCTTGTTGCTTCCTGATAGCAAAGTAGCCAGAAACAACTAAACAACATAACAAACACATACACGGCACAAACATAGCATTACACACGTTTCTGACCTTTCTGCAGAGTTTTTGTAACAACTCACCACGGCGGAGTTGTACTAGCGTTTGGGAGGCGCCTTACATAAGATACAATAGATGTTTACATGCAGGTTCAATTTCAATTCGTCAGGAAAGATGACGGTGTCCCATTGCTCTTTTGTCAATGAAACATGCGGTTTAGCCCAAGCAAGTCGCTTCTTCCTCATTTCTTGGGTCCACAAAGGCTTCTTCTTGGGACGATAGGCATGCAGACCACATTTCGAAAGCAATTTTTGTATCGTTCGTGCACTTATTTCAATACCAGAGGCCAACTCAAAGTCCAGTTTTAGATCAGGAGCACTAGCATGGCGATTACGAAGACATAGCCATTTCAAATATCGACCTTGGGAAGGCGTAGTCACTCTCTTACAGCCTGATCCAGGTTTTCTCTTCACATCACCAGTTTCACCCTTTAATTTCAGCACCCGGGATACTGTTGACTGGTGGCAGCCTATTTTATCAGCGATATCACACTTGGAAAGCCCTTCTTGGGACAGAGCAACAGCTTCACTTTTTTTCTTGGTATCAACTGAACATATGGAGCCATGCTTACACCTCCGCAAAACAGGATACTAATGAGCGTGTAAACTCTTCCAACGCAGTATTTAAAGAAACGGCTGATGCAATACCTTGCAATTACTGTCTGATGCAATAGAAGCGTTATCTGACGCAATACCTTTGCTTTGCGACAAACAAAATGACTGTAATCAAACAAGATCTTATACGTTTCACCACAAATGTTGCTTTTTTTAAGGTGATGCAGTTTTTTTGTCCACCACTGTATTGTGCTAAAAGTCTTATAATATTTGGTTACAGAAATTATAGTTAAAAACGGATTCATGAACCTTACCTCTCATTTAACTTTTCCCCAACCAGTACGGAAGAAAACTTTTGCTGAGAGTAATAGTTTCGTTTATTATGTTTAAAAACATTTTGCTTCATTTATGGCGAACATTGTTTGCTTCTTCAAGAAGATCTGTGAGACATTTATGTTAAAATGTTGACCTGTTCCCCGTATTGCTTTTTAAGTTGATGCAACTGGTACAGCGTATCTTTTCCCAAAGTGTTACTGTGTATTCTTCCATCATAAGAGGCGCTTTATATTTGGAAAAAAAGGCCTGGAAACGGCTGTGTCTTATGATCTGAAGGTCTTTACCTCCTAAAACAAAAAACAAAACTGCAGAAGTTATTTCGCATGCGCCAGTCTCGATCAAAAAGACTCTTTGATAATGAGGAGATCTGGAGAAAAGATTTATTCCATCTAGTTACAACAGCACGAAGTAGGATAGTGCAGGGACACTGGCGAACAAAAGTTAAGGTATAAATGAGATGGGTTGCCCATGCGCTATTTAGTCTAATGAAACAGTGACACACCGCCTTACTGATACCTGGAGCAATTGAAACTGTCTCTTCTTCTCTCTACTGAGGTGAGAGGAAGGCCAGAAATCATGGATCATTTTATGCATAGACAAGACATTGGATGAGATACTCTGTCCAGAAAAACAGTTGTCAAGTCGGAAGAGTTGTTCTGTCATTTTCCTACGTTGTCTGACAATCAGACCAGATATCAGTCACGTTCAGGGTATTGTATTTAGGTGGACATTCGGGATATTGTCCCCTCCTCCTGTGATCGTAGATCGCTTCCAGCACATATCGTTGGATATCTTCAGTTTCAAGATGTTCCTCCACCACTTCAGCTCTATATGCCGTGGCGTTGCCCTGCATGAAAAGAAAATCTGGACAACCAAACCCCAAAAAAGTCGCACATAGGTCTCCAGAATCTGTTCTCGGTACCTCTGTGCAGTTACGGTCCTCTTATCAAAAACATGGAGCGGGGTGGGGTCGTTGATCATTATTCTGCCCCACAAGAAATACTGCCTCCACTCTAAATGTCATTTTCGCTGATATTGGAGGAATGGTAGGAAATTGCTCGTTTTCTCCATATGAAATAACATCGACAATCTGCTTGTGGGCTAAAATGGGACTCAGAGAACAGAACTGTACCCAACCTGTCAGGGCTTCAAGTCACATGTTTACGGCACCAGTTTCAATGAGATCTGTGGTGGTTTCGAGTTAATGGGATTCAAACCACTGTTTTCCTTGAGTAGTCCACTTGAATTGAACCCTCTTAACACAGTCTGGTTTGAAATGTTTTCACCTGTGGCTGCAGCAACCTCAAGAGACAGTTGATGATAGGACATAGTAGTGGGAACTCTGGCTGTAATAGTTTTCTTGCTGTTACAGCCAGAAAACCCTCTGTTCTTGTGATACAACTAGACCAACAAGAACAGCTAGGATAGCTCTTCTTGTAATGGTTCCTGTCTTCTAAAACTGCTTCTATGTAGACATGTGTATATGTAAAGGGCGGCATCTGAAACGTCTGTTCAACCCCCTCCCATGTCTCTGTGAATAACAGAATTACTGTAAAAGGGCCATGAAAAGTGTTTGGTTTAGGTTTCTGTGAGTAGTGTGCAAGTTCTGCTGTTGTGTTTTGGCCGCTTGGCTAGCCAGAAGCATCAGTCACCTCAGAGATGATTCTGGGTACTCGTCCACACCACGGGAAGATGGGCCAGCCCCAGTAGAGCACGAACCGCTGAAAAGAGACTGACCTACGTGATGCTGCCGAAAGGTGGGCCAGGATCCCCTAGTGGCCCATTACAAAGGGGGGGAGGAACCGCCGTGGTGTAGGTAAAAAAATTTATAATAAAATTTTTAAAAAATTGCACTATTTGTGCAAAACTGCAAAAAAAAAAAAAAAAAAAAAAGTCGCATTAGGTGTTAGTTGTCTTACAACCATATTCCTTCTCCTCTCAAGGACATTTTTAGCAGCGCTGTGTAAAGCCTGAAAAGTGGAGACGTAGATTAGGTTTATTTCCAGAAGAGAGGTTATAAACTTCTGATTTAAGAATATTCCTCAGGTCCTCATACAAGTGACAGCAGAACACCACATGATTCCAGGTTTCAACTTCGCCACAAGATCAACAATCTGTTGTTAAACCAGATTTGAACAATTTGTCATTAGCGGATCCATGTCCTCTAATGATGATAGAAGTATACAGATCAAGGTCAAACCATTTCGAAACTGTTTTATTCATCGATAATGTCACATCTGGTATGAACTTAGTTACAATTCCCTAGGAGCAAGTGTCCCAGCGAATCTGCCACTCATTTATTAACTCATTCCAACAACGTTGTCTTTACTATTACCGATGCTAATTCCGAGAAAACTAGCAGGAATTGAACTCTGTAACAGAGTCCCCTAAAGACCCCATGATAACAAGCGGGGAGGAACCCTGACAAAATCTGTAAGCCTGAGGTGGAGAGTTCTGCACACACGTAACATTACTGACATCAGTCTTTGAAGAGAGGCCAGTTTAGCCTGAGATTTAACTGTCACCTCCCTATGGAACCAAGTTCCAGCTGCATAGATTACCACAGGGAGAAAGACAGCTTGATAATATATCTTCAAAGTTTACCGAGACAAACTCCATTCCGAACGAGGGATCCTCACAAAAGCTCCTGTAAATCTACGAATTTTTCTATCTAAATTGGTCAGATGAAGGATGAAATTTAATTTTGAGTCACTAGTTTGAATAGACATAATACAAAGGGTACTAGGAAATTTTTGCAATACAGCTTTGTTTATTTAATTTTTTCAAAGTAATTTCCTCTACATTCAATACACCTCTCCATCCTCCGAAACCAATCTTTAAACCAGTTCTGCCAAGTTTCACTAGGGAGTAAAGCACACTCGTTGTCCCAAGCCCGTAGAAGATCCTCATCACTGGAAAACCGCCTCCATTTTAGCTTCATTTTCACATGCGGGAACAGTGCAAAGTCGCAGGGAGCAAGTTCTGGACTGTAGGGAGGGTGCTCGAGAAGTTTCAGTCCTGTCGTGGTCAAATATTCGGTGCAGGCTTTGGCGCGGTGAGCTGCAGCATTATCGTGATGGAGGCACCAGGTGTCCATTCTTGACTTTGGCCGCAGGTTCTTCATAGATCCAATGACTTTAGGCAGGCATTGTTCAGTATACCACTTAGCTGTGACTGTCTTCTGCTTGTCCAAAATGACACGTTCCACAATTCCACTCGATTTGAAAAATACAGCTATCATTTACTTCTTTACAGATCGGGATTTTCTGACAATTACGGGTGTGTCGTCATCATCAAAGACCCAAACTTTGTTTTGAGCCTTGGTCGGCAGATCGTAATAGTACAGCCAAGTCTCGTCACCTGTCACGATGTTGTTCACATACCGAGATTGTCCCTTATCAAACTTTTTTAACATCTCCCGGCACCAAGTCACACGTCGTGTCATCTGCTCTTCAGTCAGTTGATGCGGCACCCAGAGAGAACAAAGTTTCTTCACGTGCAAATGATCTTGCAGAATCGAACGAATTGCTGGTGCATTTAGGCCCAAAGTATCGTCTATCTGTTGGTAGGTCACTCGCCTGTTTTCGTCAAGCATTTTCCTCACAGCAGTAACGTTTTCCTCCGTAACTGGCGTTCGTGGCCTTTCCGGCCTCTCAGAATCCTCCAGAGTGAAATTTCCCCTTTGGAATTCTCTATACCACCTGAATATCGTTGAACGATGTGGACAATCATCATCTAGTGCAAGAGTCATTTCTTCTAAGCGCTGGTCTATGGTTAAACCACGCACGAAATAATACCGCAAAACTGTCCTTATCTCATTTCGTTACCACGATGCCATCGCAAGCACTTTACACTCGCACTACTAATGAATAACTGAGCCCATCGACTTGGCGCGGCGGCTACTATGCACGTATGAACATGTCTCAACATGCAGCAACAAGCAGCTTCCTGTGATTCATTGTTGCGTCATATTGCAAAACTTTCCTTGTACCCTTTGTAATTTGGCTTCCTTAACAATAAGAATTTGTTTCTTATCTATTTTAATCTGTGGAGAACGTCGAATATCTAATTTAGCTCCAAATATCATCATTTTGGTCTTGGTAGGGCTGATTTTGAGTTTTTTTTTTTTTGACTCACCACTGAAAAAGATCTTGAAGAATACTATTCGCCGACTGTTCTAATATTTCTCTTGTAGCATCAGGAATTAAGATTGTTCACTCGTCCGCATAAGCAATAATTTTTGCATTTTGAAAAGATTGAGATATCCAGCCCTGAAGGACTAGGTTCTAAAATAGTGGTCCCAGAATGGAGCCTTGCGGGCAACCTCGAATCACTTGCTTGCAAACCTGAGAGAATTTTGACTTGACCAGGGCAACTCTTTCATTAAAGTAAATTTTAATTAAAACATAAGAGGACATTTTGCCTGACGCAGACGTTCGAGGGCACTCCCCCACCAAAGGTCACGTTCCCTGTTCACTCTAGCCTTAATCCGCATTAAAATTACATATATTCGTGCTTCTGTCCAGTAATTTATTATGTACATGTATACGTTTTTTCAGGATTCTTTTACAGATTATAAATAAAGAAATAAAAAAAGAGAGAGAAACCTCTCTGCATTATTCATTCAGGCAAGTCCCAAATAGGTTGGATGTTATTGAAATAAATCTCAATTAAAGTAATTGTGAGCTTGCGAATTGTACCACAAAACAATCTGGTAACTTCGTATACAATATTAGAACTGAAGAGTTAGGTAGGGTTTGGCTAACATTCTTTGATGTCTTTTCTAGAATCAGCTGAGATGAAGGCCATTACGCTCCTCCTGGTTACTGCTCTCTGTGTGATGATCCTGATGGATGATGTGGGAGTTCATTCCAGTCCACATCATGACGATGGAGATGATGACGATGATCACGCTGGCCACCACTACAAGGGTGACGGACATAAACACTACGACGGCGATGGTGATGACCACGACGATGACCACCATGACAGATGAAAAAGCTCATTAATAAATGGATGTTGATTTTTTGTAATTTTTAGGCTTTCATTAATAAACCACTTTGTTTGTTTCCAGTGCAAAAACTTCGCATTTGAAGTCAATTAAAAAAGACAAAAATTAAAGCGTGTGTACCCTGTACTCACGGAGGATGTTTTAAGTGAAAACATCCTTGTCTTGGAAGAGGTTAGCGAAATCCATTTGTAGAATAGTGACATCACAATTCAGGACGGATTTTTTCTTTGTCCGTCCGTCTGCATGTAATAACTAGTCCCAGGATATTAAGGAAATTTTATATTATGCTTGCTGACATGCGCAGAAACGAAATTTTCTCCCCCTGTAAATCGTATGTTATTAACGCGCCTGAAATGCTCTGCACACATTAACTGCCTTTCTTTTTTGTGATTTTATATTTTGCAGCAGGTGCAAACCCCAGCAGTTGATTTTTAGCTGAACAGCATAATTACTCTATTTTTATGCCTTATTTAAGGGGCAGAACATGTCTGTTAAATAGACTGCCCGCAACCCACCTTATGATGGTGGCGCGGGTGCCCCACTAACCCCCTTCCCTCTAGAGGAAAGTCCGCAGCGAAAACGCTGCGGAGTTTAGTCTACTCGCGTCCCTAGTCCTATCAAATTTTCGTGTACCCTTTGTCGCGAACGGCGGTTTGTCTGTTGTGAGGGGAAAACCGGAGTCAATCCCGGTGAAAAACCTCACGACCACGGTTTGAGACCGCCAAACTCAATGCTGAATGCCACCTGAGAAAATTCCCACAAGGGTAGCAGCTGGAATCGAACCTCGATCAGCTATTCAGCAAGCCGGCAATGTTGCCACAAGGCCACCGTGGCCCCGTGTACTCTCGCTTTAATTTCAGTATTTCACATTACGTTTCTCACCAGTCGCGTGGTTAGTGTGACGTCATTGTCAAGTCCGCATCAAAAAAAAAAAAAAAAAAAACCGTTCCCTCTGAGATGAGATTCCATGGTCGGTCCTCTTACGTCAGATTAATTAAAGAAAAGCTTGATGGTTGAACAATTACGTCACACAGGTATTTTTATAAAATGAAGAAAAATTACTTTGGTTTTTAGCCATTAAGGACTTATTTCGTCAAAGCTGTTATTAAAACATTTTCCCATCTGTATCTTGATTTAATTATTATCAAATTCATTCAAAAATATTACCCAAAGCTGGAATTTAATCATGGAGCTAATATGAACTTGTATTAGTTAAAATTGCTGTTCCAATACGACATGGCTTGGGATCAACGAGCTATTAAAACGTGACACGACGAATGTTCTACCATTTGTCATCGGTTCCTGGAATGACGTAAAGTGTTTGGGGTATAACAGCAAAGAGGGATTTCCCCCATCTTCGCGAAATAGTTGTTTTGTGTGAACTGTAAGCGTAGAGGTAGACCACATGATCACTCAGTGAGAAGTTCTAGCGGCGTTGGAAATAGCAAGTACGAGAACACAAGATAGATCATTCTAGAATGATTAATTCTAACATGAGTGTTCACAAAAATGAGGGTTATAATTTAATTAAATTGGTGTCGGTCATTTACTGATGAGATAAGAAAGGTGGTTGAGGATCAAGGTATTGATATTTTGTGCATGTAGGAGCCCTATGTCAGCGCTTTTGCAAAACAGAATAAGAATGTGGGCTTTCCTGTAGAGGTCGTGTAATTTGAAGGAGAAGTCCAAAACAGCCATTGTTCTTTTTAATGAGTTTATGTAGGGCACAGTAATTTCAGGTCTTTGTAATCAGTATTCGACACGCGTTAATTTGAGTACTCCAATGCTATCCTTTTATTTAGTCTCTCTTTATTGTGCCCCTAGTCAATATTTAGAATCATTGTTTAATGTAATGATATCTGTGGATTCAAATGCAAAGTGTGGCACAGTGGATTTCGTGATCAAAGAGGACGTATATTAGAGAATTTCTTATTACAGAATAATTTGTGTAGTGAATATACCATACCACGTCAATATTATACGTTCCAAAATTTACATGGTAAGTCCAACATAGACTTGACATTGGTGACTCATGGGTTATATAGAAGAATCTGTCATTGGAGTGTACAAACTGACTATAAAAATAGTGATCCTAGATCGTTAGTCTTTCATATAAATTTAGAGGTTTTCAATAGTTTTATAAACTGTAATTTAATTAGGTTTCCATACAGGAAGGTTAATTGGATAAGTTTTGTAAGGTCACTTGATTTAGATTTTTTATATGAAACTTTGATATCTCTGAATGATTTAAATGCTGTTGAATACGCTTTTTACGTTCAAAACGCAATCCTTAGGGCTTTGTGTTGTGCTACAAAACGGAAGCAAACTTAAGAGGCGTGTTGTAAATTGGTGGTCGCCAGAACTGATCAGGTTGAGGAAGTTGTATCACAGATTTAGGCAAGTAAAAGGAAAGAGTATTTTAAGGCCTAATATGAGAGTAAACTACAAGCATGGAGGAATTTGGTTAGTACAGATCCCGGGGGGAGGGGGGGGTTGAGTTATAATTTAAGCCAAAATAAAATTAAATCGAGTGAGATTTAACACAGTGATTGTTAACGGGGGGAACCCACAGATTGGGTTACTCCAGTTCAGGCTTACTTCCGAATTGTTTCCAAATGAGGAAACTGGAGGGGGAATGTTGAGTGGTATAATACGTATCGTATAGTGGAGATGAAGCAATTGATTTGTTTACCCAACCTGAATTACAAAATGTGCTTAAAAAGGTAAATATAAAAAAGCCCCGGGGATAGATCTAGTGGAGAATGTTGCGATCCTTAAAATGGCAAAGGTTTACCCTGGTATCTTAGTTAATTTATATAATAAATGCTTGCTCCATGGTACATTTCCTGGAACTGGTAAAGCTTTTGCAGAAACCAGGCAAGGCACTGAATGATCCAAGGGACTATAGGCCTAATCGTGGCAAAGTATTTGAAAGATTGCTGTTTTTAAGGATTAATCAGGTAATGGATGCAAGGGGGTTAAGTTTGCCCTGTCAATGTGGTTTTAAGAAAGCGCATTCTACTGAGGCTGCTATTAACGTCTTTTACTAGGGAGGCTATGGAAAAATATGTTCTGGTTGTATTTATAGATTTTGCTGGTGCCTTTGACACTGTCTGGCATGACAGTATTCCAAAGACACTTAGGGAAATGCTATGTCCAATACTATTGTATCGAATTATACAAAGCTATTTAACTGGAAGGAAAATTATATATAAGGCAAAGCATTTAAAATATGAGAGAAGTCTTGGGAGAGGCTGCCCACAGGGATCTGAATTGGGACCCTTATTTTGGAACCTGGTGCTTAACCAAGGTTACAATTACAGGTTTCAAACTTACATAAAATTGCATGTGCTTTGATGTTCTATTAAGGGTAATTCTATGTTAATGTTAGAGAACAGGTTGTTTCAAGAGTTGGATAGTTTAGGCAAGGAGGCTAATTTGCATAACCCCAGGGGCTCACATCTGGTGAGTATGGGCTTGGCACACCCAGGGTCCTGAGCTGGATATCACCATTCTTCTGTTTCTTGGTGATTCCCTTCTACACACACACACACACACACTCACTCTCTCTCTCTCTCTCTCAGGGTAACTCAGGAAATTTTTTTTTTTTTTTTTTTTTTTTTTTGCTGGTGCAGCATAAGCCTCAGGCTTTCTTGCACTATATGGCTAGTAATAATAATAAACTAGGAATTTCCAGAACTAAAACAGTAATGATGCTTCTTAAAGGGAAGTTAAATTATCAGCGTCCCCCCCCCCCCTAAGGCATTAATTAATGGGGTACAGATTCCCTTGGTAGCTGCGGTTAAGTACATGGGTTTAAGAGTAGATGACAGGCTTTCATTTTTACCACACTTAAATGATAAAATTAAAAAGTTTACCTCTGCTATAGTCGGAATTGGGCTTGAAAGGATGGTAGTCAATTTACACTACAAAGCTGGGTGTTTTTTTTTTTTTTTTTTTACCAATTGTAACATATGGAGCGTCTGTGTGGTATCACAGAGTAGTTATCTTGAAGATTAAACAGAAAATGTGGTCAGTTCAAAGGTCTATGCTATAATGAATGTATTTAGAACAATTTCAAACAATGCTATGTAGGTGCTGGCCGGCCATTTACCATTGGATTTGTAATATAGTTTATCGGGCTTATTGTTATTTTATTAAGAAAGGTGTGATCTCGTTCATGAACATTACTTGTGATCTAACTAGTGATTTGGCCACAGCCAGGAAGGATATATTACAGCAGTCGATACGTAAATGGCAAGAAAGGTGGGATTTTAGTGAAACTGGGGAGGTAACTAGGTGGTTATTTGTCCCCAGTGTCTCTTTTATTTTTATAATGATACAAGGAAGCAAATGACTCTTTCTGCATCTGCCAACAAGTAAAATTCTATCATTCATACTCTTCCTGTCACTATAAGATGGCTATCCAATTACACTGTAAACTTTATCACTGTCCACCTTCAATACCGCAGCTGGCAATTCATTCCAGTGATCTTGCTTTTGGGAAGAGCGTTCTTATAACGCCCTTCCTAAAAGAAAACTTCATGCGATCCATCCTTCTGTTACTCCTGAGAATTTTGTGTGCCCTGATTCATCTATTAGTAAAAATATACCTTATAGGTATATTAGGTCTGATCTCACACCTCTATTAGGTTCTTCCCTCCCATGATGGCTAATTGCTAAGTTTCTTCAGACTGCAAAGCACTTATTTTTAAATATAACGAACAAAACATTTATGCACTTCTCCCATCAGTTGGGCTATATATTCTGGACATTGATTACGTAAAGCGATGTTAATGACATGCATCAGTTTAAACTGGAAGTGATTAGGGATGAAGTCCCTTCTGCTTGAAAATTTGCTCATATACAGCCAGTTTCGAAAAAGGGTGCCAAATCCCTCCCATTGCGCTTTCTAAAGTAATGGAGAAATCTATTAACTGCCAACACCTAATCTGTCTTAAAACCTTCCCTCTGATCAATGATCGCCAGTATGGATTTCGATCCGCTGGTGATATAGTGGCTTATGTTACTCATCTATGGAAGAGTTTGGTGAAACTCAAATAGTTGCTCTTGGCACTTCAAAGGCTTTCGATCGTTTTGGGAATAAAGGTCTAAATAAGCTTCCATCTTCCAAAAGAAAAAACAGTTGGCTTACCAACTGTGTTTTTGTAATTAGGTATCCAGTTCTCTCTAACCACTCACTGCAGGTGATGGCCCTCTTTTTTCTAACTTCTCCACTAATGCTGATGTGCCCAAGGTTCAGTTCTTTCTCTTGTATATTAATGATCATTTACTGGAAATCCTATCCAGCTTCCATCTGGAAATCCTATAAGCTTCCATCTTCCAAAAGAAAAAACAGTTGGCTTACCAACTGTGTTTTTGTAATTAGGTATCCAGTTCTCTCTAACCACTCACTGCAGGTGATGGCCCTCTGCTTTCTAACTTCTCCACTAATGCTGATGTGCCCAAGGTTCAGTTCTTTCTCTTGTATATTAATGATCATTTACTGGAAATCCTATCCATCGTTTTGCTGGTGATAGCTCATTGCATTCCACCTTCCAGTTTCAGAAACCTTGCCCTGCTCGAATAGCCAATACCAAGAATTGGTAAATGCTGATCTCCAGGTAATTCTTCAGTGGAGCAAAGATAACTTAGTTTATTTCAAACTTCTCTGACCATTCCGAGTATAAACAGAAAATAATATAAATTTTAGTATGTTGGAAAATAAATGCTATTTTCAGTTATCCTGTTTATTTTATCCCTTATTGACTCTCCCTCACACAAGTATGATGAAAAAGGACAGAATTGCATTAACCATGGATCCTCCTTCGTTCATAGTTTTTCACATCTGCACGCAGCATCCTTACTGTTGCCCGCTTTGATATGAGATCAGTAATGTAAGAACTTTTTTGCTTGTCTTTTCCTTCTGTACACAGAAATTCCGACAAGTTTCCTCAAAATGCATTTCATGTTTTCAATTCAATTGCTAATATAGCAGAGGCATTGCAATTGTTAATAATGGGAAGTGGTGAACAGTATTACTAATATCAGTCGTGTTTCTATTGTCTAACTGAACATGAATACAACACGATATTCATGGTTCCTAGCATACAAATTAAAACAGCGTTGATGCATGGTGGATAATAAAGACTTAATGCCACGCGAAGTATAACCATCTATTAAATAGTACTGTTTATTGGAGAAAATTACACAGGGTAGAGAGTCAAGATTAATGCTTTAAACCTGTTTAAGCGAATGAAAATGGCCAGTCCATGACTCTTGATCTTAAGCTTGCTTAATATTAGACTGCACGTTATCTTCCCCCACCACCCTCCTCCAATAAATATATATTTGACACTTAGGAAATATTTGTCCTTATGAAGATTTTCCTTGTTTTCACCAGGTTTTTTTTTTTATTGGCAGTGGTTTAAATTATGCCTTATTATAGGTGTGGCATTCTTCATTAACAAAGATTACTCAACGCCCTTCACAAAAGTTATATTAATTGAGAAGCCTTATAAAAATGGATAAAAGAAGGTGAAATGAAATTAAACGAATTCGCGAAAGACTTTCTCATCTGAAATTGAGGTCAAAGTTCCATCCATGGAGAGGAGTAGTTACCACGCTGTAAGAATTACTAACACCTAAGAAACAATGGAGGCTGAGGTCCACAGATCTGTCCCAATAACCTTTCTCAAATATTAATTGATCCAATATACATTATTTTTTCAGGCGAAGGTGGCTGGTGTTGAAAGGTCATTTAAAACATTGGCGTTTCATGCTAATTAAAATTTGTAGGTGGTAGATGACTTTCATCAACCGGTGAAATACCACCACATTGCTTATTGGAGGCTTTGAAGTGGTGAAAGCCATGTTTAGTCTCTAGAGCAAAGTTTCCGGCATCCCCCCCCCCCATACTTCTCCTTCAACCCATGCATGGTACTAAGTACTATAGGTTTTGATACCTTTCGTGTTCGGGAGTTTTCATAAAAAAAACAGAGAGGACCATCGGTAGTCTCTAATTAAGAGCCCAAAAAATTCTTGCTATCAGCTGTATCGATGGTTTTAAAATTTTATCAAATTTTTAGCGTCTATCTGAACTGATTTTCCCAGTCCACGTTGGAAGTGTTGGCGGATGGGATTTATTTCGATAATAAGCCTAATATTACTAAAGGTATTTGTTCCTATTATCCAATGTGGTATCAGAATACAGAATTAAGTTATAACTTATACAATTTTAATCAATTCTTACCTTCTATTCCATAAACTCAATGGTATTAAAAATAAACAAAGCACGTGCTGTTCTGTTCGTTTTGGAGCGCCCACTAGATAGCAAAAATTCCAAAAATAAATCGATGGCCTTTTAGGAACTGTCTGAAACTGGCTGGCCAATCAAGTACAATATACTTAAAAGAAATCTCTGTATGAATCGTGTTATGCTATGAATTCAGATCCTGTATAAATTTAAACAACGAATTGTTATTCTGAAGGGAAATGAACCAGAGATGCTAGCCTTGATCGGATTGACCTTTAATGAGAGGATTCTGTACCACAAATTAGCAAACATCCACAAGGATAACCAGGAGAGGATGCACTCATAATGGAAACCTGCAAGAATGCTTTCAAATGGGTGATAAGTGACTGTCCGATTGTTCCTTTATCCATTTATCAAAAAGATGAGATTATTGAGCTTCCCTGTGAAGGGCATGCGTAAGAAAAAGCGAAGGGGGGGGAAGTGAGAATGCGTCACTATCGGAACAATCCAGTCGACCTTCTTCAGAGAAGTCATGGACACCATGCTCTAAGTTTGCCGTAATTATCAACCCTCATCTAATGGACATTTTCACGGTTACCATGAGAAAAGTAACTTGGACTAAGGTAAGAAACATTAAATCTTCAATGTGACATCTACAGCGGCACCTGACAATGGAATGTAACGGAAGTTTAGCAATGGCGTCACGCGACTGGTGACAAACGTAATGCGAAATACTGAAATTAAAGCGATAGCATACGGGGCTACGGTGGTCTTGTGGCAACGTTGCCGGCTTGCTGATCGAGGTTCGATTCCAGCACTACCCTTATGGGAATTTTCCCAGGGGCATTCAGCATTGAGTTTGGCGGTCTCAAACCGTGGTCGTGAGGTTTTTCACTGGGATTGACTCCGGTTTTCCCCTCACAACAGACAAACCGCCCTTCGTGACGAGGGGTACATGTAAATTTGATAGGGCTAGGGACGCGAGTAGACTAAACTCCGCAGCGTTTTCGCTGCGGACTTCACTCTTGAGGGAAGGGGGTTAGTGGGGCAGCCACCCCACTATTTAACAGACATATTCTACTCCTTAAAAGAATGCATTGCATACACAATTTCAGCTGTAGTTCAAATCCATAGAATAAAATGCGAATAATTTTGCTGTTCTGCAAAAATCAATTGCCTCGTTTGCACCGCGGTGCAAAATACAAATTCCTTACAAAAAAAAGATAATGTGCATAGAGCATTTCATTTCAAACGTTAATGATTTACAGCAAAATTTTACCACTATTTATGCGCAAACAGAGAAAATTTCGTTCCAGTGCTTCAGCTACTGTAAATGGATAGACCATGTGATATATATTCAAAAAAAAAAAAGAAAATAATTGCTGGAATTCTATTGGTGTGATTTTAATGAAGCATAGGAATTCTTTCCTTAAAATCCATCCACTGGGAAGAGTTATTGCATGCAGATGGACGGACAAAGAAATAATAATTGTAGCTTTCTATTAGGCAGATTTTAATATTTAGAATGCTAACAAATGTTTCTAAAAGGTCCAAAATATAAAATTTCATGAAAATCCAACCTCCTCCAACAAGGATATTTTCACAAAAAACATCTTTCTCGGGTACACGAGGTTTAATTTTTTTTAACTATTTCTACACCCATCTTTCCACTGATCGACGTACCTAAGCAATCGTAGAAGTGTTCAAACACAGGACTTCAACTTACCATTTATTTCGAGGTCCTGGGATTGTTATGGTTGTGCTGGTTGGTTCAATCAAACACATTATACTTATGAAAAAAAAAACTTTATTTTCACACCTATTCAAAAGGATTTGATCAGTGGTCCTTGCTGCGAGAATGGTCGTATACAATAAGAATTTGAAGCGGCACACAACGCTCAGTCTTACTGTTTATTCCTCAGAGAGATATTTCACGAAACTAGATGGACTACTCAGAAGAATCCTCAGTGTCAACTTTGCGATGTTCTCGGTAGTGACCATAGTGATCTATGTACCCGTGGTGTAAATGCCCACAGCTGTGGTGGTCAGAGGGCACGTAATGAGCACTTGGTACAAATCTACTTGGGTACCCGAGTCCGAGATGAACTTTAAGCCCTTGGGGTGCAGAGCAGGAAAGGGAGACCAGGCACACCGCGAACACCAATAACAGAACTTGCTTCATTCTTAGACTGTCAATGAATCCTAAAAGAAAAAAGCACTAAATAAGGATGATTTCATCACAATCTCCTTATCACTAAGCAGTGAACTACTGCTTAGATCGCAACAAATGCTATGAAGGCAACATATAAATGTGTGTAAAAAATTGAAAGAATACATAAATCACGGTTTTAACAATGTTTACATCAAGCTGATCTTAAGAGAATTATGACTACTTAGTTAACAAATGAGCAGTTAGAAATAAACTGTAATAAATGCAATATCGAAACATAAAGATCACAGGAAACAGCGTGTTGAATTTAACTAATGCAATAGATAACCAGACTTAGAAATAAGTTTTTTCTCTACCAAAGATTCCTTCAAGATCGCCACTGGTCAAACATTTCTCGATAATTCTTATGTATTTTTTGTTGCTGAATTCAAAAATGCAAAAAGAATTTCTCTACCACGTACAGTAATATAGTGGATTCACCATATTACTTTTGTGGAATCCTTTCCACAAAATTTAATTCTCTTTTGATCCATGTGTAGCTTTTTTCTTATTTGAATAAATATATAATTACAATTTTCTTTTTGTTGTTATATCTGTACAAACCAATTCATTTACGAATGAATTGTTCAACTTTTCCAATTTATACTATGCAATATTCATCTTTGCTTTGCATATGTACCGTACCAATCACATCACTTTTTCTGATAACTCATTCGAGTCTTCTATGCTTATCTTCATGCAATATTAAAATAAAAAACGGACCAAGACAAGTCTTGGTCCGTTTTTTATTTTAATATTGCATGATCAGCAGAAATGAGGGGACCAAGACAAGTCTTGGTCCCCTCATTTCTGCTGATCAGTTGTATCAACACTTACCGGCTGTTTAAATGGATCACATTGCCATTTTTAGTTTCTATGATTTGGAAGGAACCAAAACGCCATCCGTACAAATTGCTATTTTTGTTTTAATAACCATTTCAGATATTACTTTTAAATCTAAACATATCTTAAATTGCCCTAATATACCATCAGCTATAAGACCTTTTTTTTTTATGCAGTGAACAACTACATGTACCAAAATGACCCCACATATGAAGTAACATGTTCATCCTCGGAACCACACTTAATATCTCAGGAGGAACTAAATTATCTTGTTCTCAATCCAAACTTATCTAAAAATCAAGCTGAACGTTTGGCTTCTCGGCTGAAATCTGCAGAGGGGTCATCACAATATGCTATTTTTGTAAACGTAAGCAAACATTTATTTTCTCAAGAAGTCAATGGTAATTCTAGGACACGTGCATAATTCAGATGAATGGCAGTTATTCACCAATTCCTCAAAAGCTTGTGGGACCCCAAAACAAAAACAAAAACAAAAAACGGATGTAAGATGAATATTTTGAAGAACAATTAAATTAAGTTTAACAAACTGCATGGACCTTACTTAAAAAAGTTCTTGAGAAATTTCAAAGCTGAAAATTACCAAGATCTTTCAACTATGGGATGTAATATCTCCCTAAAGATCCATTTCTTGGATTGACATTTGGACTTCTTCCCAGAAAATCTAGGAGCTGTCAGTAATGAGGATTTCTACAATGGAAAAGAGGTATCAGGGCAAGTGAAGCCCAAGCATGGTGGGTGATTACTGTTGGTCGCTGTGGAAGGATGGTCCACAGGGATTAATCAGGATCTTCATTCTGGTTCAGTCAAAGATAGCAAGTTCATCTTTAAAAATGTGTTCTAGTGTCACTTATTTTAAAGTTGGTATAAAACTGTGGGTGATGGAGAAAAACATTTAATATTTGAAATCATCACAAAAAATACTTTCAAATTCATTTAATTTAATTAATATATGTGAAAGAAAAACAAGTATTCTTCCGTTTATTACTGCTGTCCTACATGCTCAAATCAAACTTCCATAAACAATTTTAGCATAATTTCGTCAGGGCTGGCTTGGGCAAGGCCGAGTAGGCACTGGCACAGGGGCTTCCAACACCGCCCCTCCTCCCAAAAACAAAGCCCGCAATAAAAATTCTGTATTTTTTTTGTGTTAACATGTTAAAAACAAACAACATTAAAACTTTTAGTTTTACATATTTTTAAACAGCCTTCAACAATCTTAATTTGCGACTACTCGATTTATTTATGAGACTGAATAGATTCAAAGAAATTTATTTGCAGATCTTTTTCTTTACTTATGTGTTTATTGCATTCATATTCAAAAAATGAAAATCGGCGGGCGGGGAGAGGCACCATCAGTCAGTGTGGCCGAGGGATACCATATACCCTTGAGCCGGCCCTGTATAGGCTATAACTTAACGCTTGTATAATTAAATTACCATTTCTCAATTAAAATTGCAGCAATTATTTTCACGCATTCTACACATCTCAACAAGCTAGAAATATCTTTTCATCGCCTTACGATTATGCGTTTTTAAGTTTAATAAATGTATATTTATTGAGCTGTTTTGTAGCCTTATGTAATAAGGTTGCAAAACAGTTCAATAAATATACATTTGTTAAACTTAAAAACGTATGACACTTCCAAAACCAAATCCTGTCAATGAAGATTTTCAGTTGGTTGATGCGATGATGACAGTTGGGTTCATGTGAGGTTCACGTTGCTGTAGGACTTGCTTTGTATATTCTAGAGCGCGGGGTCTAATACAAAACCCGCGCTCTAGAATATAGCAAGTTGTGGGTGCGTCTAAAAACCAAAAGAACAGCTTGGCATCGAGTTGCTCTGGTATTGAACTACCTTCAAACAAGTGGCTAATGTACTATTTATTTAAAACATGGGGCACTGCTGTGACAGCCTCTTTCAAGACTTTCTGATCCCACCTCAGGCACTAGGTGGTTCCTTTTAAATAAAAGGCAAAAAAAAAAAAAAAAAAAAATCAAATTCGCGATATCATTTGTTTAAGTAGTGCAATCACAGGGCAACTCGATGCAAAGTTTCTAGGCAGTTAGCGCGATGTACTAAGTTGCCGGATTAAATCCTGCTAGCACAAAACAGTGACTTACTGCACCCCCACTTTTAACTGCTTTACCCTTTTAGCCCCTCCCAAGAAAATTCTGGGACAGCCACTGTCTTTGTTGCAATCAAAATTGCAACGCGACGTTGACATTCAAAATCACTAACAAACTGTCAATAATTGACACTGGTTAGTGTTCGTCATATGAAAATATAACCCAAGTTTTTGTGGCCAACCCAACATTATTTTTTTAAAAAGAAAATTTTTTTATTAATTAACGTTGTTTCGTAAAATTTTCCAAACCCCCCCCCCCCCAAACACCGTGTACATGAAGTTCGACAAATGAGAATTGTTGTTGGGGTTTTAGGAGCATCAGCGACTAAGACCATGATTGCCCCGTGTATAAATTGCGTGTTCTGTGGACGATTTTCTCTTTGCTGGACGAAAAACCGTGTTCTCTCGCCTGAGACCTACTAACTCAACCACGTTGTGAAAAAGCCCCACTAAAATTCCTCACGTCATCGATGGAACTCGAACTCAGGTCTTTTCAACCAGGTGTGGAGAGGACAGCGATTCTACCAACTGTGCTACACATGAGAACCGAATTTCCTACTTGTGTTACAATATCTTCAAAGTTCAGCTAAATTTAAACATTTTTTATTGGGGTGTGTGGCAAAAGCTTGTGACCGTACTTGAATTTAAAGATATAAAACTTTTGGGAATTCTAAATCAAATACCATTTTTAATTAAGTCTTTTGAAACATAAACCTTATTTTATTCTTATTCGTTTCATTTCCGCCAATACTTGATTCTCCTAAGTGCGAGGTCATTTCTTTCCATTAAAACCTTTCTTCTATTTTGAGACCCCCTCCCCCAAAAAATCCCATCTCGTCAAGAATTTTAAAAATAAACTTTATTACATATGCTGACGATTTGAAATTTTTTGTAACCTCTAAAGAACAAGAAACTGCACCCCATCTATCAGAGGAGGCAATCAGGAAGCTAGAAGAATATCTGCACTACATTGGCCTGAAACTTAATGAAAACAAAACTGCCCAAATGACCACCAACAAAAAGAAGAAAAATGAAATTACGATTTTTGTGAACAATACCAGAGTCCAAAAATCCCTCGCACATGTTGACCTTGGCCTTAAGTGGGATGAAGAATTAAACTTCATACCTCACTTCGAACACATTAGGAAAAAGACGTACGCAGCACTCTGGAGCACTAGACAAGAACTCACCGGTCTCCGAAGCCCTCATCTTATGATTCAATACATCCTTAAATGCGTTACACCGATTCCGTTGTACGCATCGACTATCTGGTCATCGGCCCCCGAGAACAATATCAAGGCCTTAGGAGTAGAATACTGGTTCCTGAGATGGCTAAATAAGATCGCCGGGAAACCGTTTACCATTTCAATAGCGGTCTTGTTTGCCAATCTGGACATCACACCCTGGAAGTATATTATCACAACCAGAAACATCTTAACTCTGGCAAAGCTACTAACGGAGAGAAGAGATACTCCGAAAGTGAGAAACCTGATCACTCTCCCTCGGATGATACGACCGAGAATAAACAGGGAAGAATCAAGTGCGAATTGACTCAGTTGGCCTCTCTGGGGAGATTATTTCCAGCAAATACTGTGAATTATTTTAATAATTTAAATATAGATCCAGAGAAACTATGTATAGGACAGAAATCTTTGGTAATGTGTACAGGCAGGTACAAATAAAATAAGAAGACTAACTTAATTTATATAATATTTAGCATTTAACAATCATTTAGTAATTAATTAAACCAACTTAACAATTAATTCATTAATCACATGCTCTGTTTTTTTTCATCTCCAAATTTTGTAAATTAGTTCTTGTAAATACTGATATAATGTAACCACACCCTCTAGCCACGTGTTGTTTACGGGTGTATCGAAAGAGAAATAAACAGATAATAATAATCTGCCACTCTGGTCCAGTGCGGATTGGCAGATCGACTGTATTTAGCAGTCAGGGGCTTGAACCACGGTCTACTCAAAGAGCATGTACTCCCGCTATGGAGGTCTTATTACTGGCTAACTACCAGACAGCTTTTCTCAGATTTTAAATCAATACAATGAATAGTTATGTCCCCACCAACATGTAAACTGTTCTAACAAATAGAGGCAATATTCTTGATCTTGTATTTTCTAGTGAGGACATTACAGTTTGTGCCACCGATGGATTTATTTCCTGTGATCTACCTATTATTTGATAAACCTATTATTTTTGATATCGATTTCTTTATTCCCATTCATCAATTAACAAAAATGGAAATTTCCAGTCTACTTAAGAAAATTAAAACCGTGATGATAATCCAAAGAAAAACAAACATACTTGTATAAATTATAATTTTTAATATACTGAAGGGAAAAAAACATGGTTCCCCCAAAGCAAAAATATATGGTTTTTATCCTGGGAGTGGAGGAAAGTTGTATTACAAATCTGGTTGCTATCTGACAATATTCCATCATGGACTTTTGACCCATTTATTAAAATTTCAAATAATATCACTCGGGAGCCATTAACCATTATTGAGTTGGCTGTTAGATATACATAATCACAAACTATAACTTCCCTCACAGGACTTCAAAGGTCTTTGGGTCTTTTAAGCGCCATTGCTTTAACTTATACAATAAAAATGCTATCCACTAAATAAACACCGCATCATTAAATAAGTACTCATTAAAATATATTTTAAGCAGTCAATAAATATTTCTTTTATATAGCAATGTTTGGTTTTATTTTGAAACAACAAGAATCTTTACAAAAATTATTCAGGGTTACTTACTTCAGTCGTAGTAGAAAAGTAGAGTTCTTGTCCGGACAGCTATTTGGAGACAAATGATTTCACCTTTGTCCCTGATAGCAACGCTTTTGCTAGGATGTTGGGGGTCGTGTGAGTAATTCTCGAAAGAAGGTGGGAACAGAAAGGGGAGAATCTACGAAAGACCAATGAAGAGGACAAGAGGTTACGGCTGTCCAAGGTCACTGGGTTAGGGGAGCGGGGTGGAATGCGATGGGTGGATAAATACTTTGTGTGTGGTCAGTTCAACTGTGAGCCAAAGATGAAAATAGAATACAGTACAAAGACCAAAGTGATTACTCAGGCAAGAAAACTAACGGCCATATGGTGAGGTTGTTTGGATAACTTTTCTAATCTTACATTGTAGTAAGATTTACTGTGTGAATCTTACTACAATGTAAGTTTACTAGTAGAGAAAATATATTTGTATATACTAAAAATAAACCCGCATGATATAATTAACTGCATCAAATATTTTTGTACTGAAAGAGACTGAAGAAAATAAGTTTCTCTAAAACTTTGGGACAGGGGAGTTTGCATGATAGAGAGAATACAAGAACAGCACCGTATTTAGCAATTACATGTCTTAGGACGAAACTACCATCAGTCAGGTTTGCAGTTTCTTTGATAATATTACATTTTGTTCCTTCCAACGTCTTCTGCCTGAAATGAGAAAGTGTGGATAAACTTCCATCCCACTTCCCCAAGGGATTTTTCTCTTAATGTAAATATCGATTTTCTTACGGTGGCGCACAGAACATCGGGTAGTAACAAACATCTTATACCAATCGGTCTGTTCGGTGGAGTTTTGCCCAACTCAAACTTGCTCGTACTGAACCAGTGTATGTGGCCATTTCTGTTTACACTACTCCATACTTCAGCAGACAATAACAGATGAGCGTGAAACTCTGCATGTTGTAGGAGAACTAATTATTTCAGAACGTAACCCCATCTAGGACATTCAAAGAACAATCATGTTACAGTGTATTAAATATTCAGAGAAACGGCGGACAGAACTGATGCTTTCCCACTCTCTCTATTCTCCTTCTTCCTCGCCTTATAGCTTTAGTTGCCGATGCGCCGGAAAAACCAACCAACAATCATTCTTAATTATGAGTAGTGATTCAGCAACTAAAAGTAGGAAATCCGAGATGCATAGAAAAAAACAAGAGACCCCCGACGTATTCCTCTATTTGAGGTACACGAGTATCTCAAAGTAAAGGAAAACTGAAGATATGAAAATATGCTTTTAATAAATACGATTTATTAAGTGCTGCCATGACTCTTCCTTGAGACGCTGGTTCTCAAATTGAACCTAAGGAACCCCCACCTCGCTTTAAGCGTAAAATCCAGTCAAAATCAGTTATTAAAGTATCTTCTATCATGTATAAAAAATCAAAAAATTTAAGAAATTTCGAGACCCCTACCCCCCCATTGTAGAAGAGTCTAGAATACTCCAAGTGGGAGTATTGTTTCACTATCATGGAACATTGTAGTGCTTTGCAATAATATAAATTGAGAAGTTTTGATGTTAAAACATCCGTAGCTGCGCCTAACAATGGAATGTAGTGCAAGTTTAGCAATGACGTCACACTACCCGCGTGACTGGTGACAAATGTGATGTCAAATACCGAAATTAAAGCGAGAGCATACGGGGCCACGGTAGCCTTGTGGTAATGTTGCCGGCTTGCTGAATAGCTGATCGAGGTTCGATTCCAGCACTACCCTTATGGGAATTTTCTCAGGGGCATTCAGCATTGAGTTTGGCGGTCTCAAACCGTGGTCGTGAGGTTTTTCACCGGGATTGACTCCGGTTTTCCCCTCACAACAAACAAACCGCCCTTCGCGACGAGGGGTATACGAAAATTTGATAGGGTTAGGGACGCGAGTAGACTAAACTCCGCAGCGTTTTCGCTGCGGACTTTCCTCTAGAGGGAAGGGGGTTAGTGGGGCACCCGTGCCACCACCATCATAAGTCTATTTAACAGACATTTTCTGCTCATTGCATGCACTAATTTCAACTGCAGCTAAAATCCATCGATTATTATGCTCTTCAGCAAAAATCAACTGCTGGGGTTTTGGCACCTGCTGCAAAAATATAAGTTAAAAAAAAAAAAGATATAATGTGCGCAGAGCATTTCATTTCAGATGCGTTAGCAAAGGTTAATGATTTACAGAGGGAACAGAGAAAATTTAATTTCTGCACATGTCAGCAAACAATATCCAGTACTTCAGCTACAGTATATGGTTAGCCCGTTTGATATGCATTCCAAAAAAAATAATAATTGCTGCAATTTTCGTGAAACATAGGCAGGGTTAAATAACAAATCTTTCGAAATATAAAATTTTCTTAAAATGCATCCACTGGACTAGTTATTACATGCAGACGGACAGACAAAGAAATAATAATTGTAGAATTTCTATCAGTCCCATTTTAATGACATTTGGAATGCTTTCTAAAAGGTCCAAATTTAAATTTAATGAAAATCCGTCCTGAGAGTTCAGTTGATACATGCTAGGGGGGGAGGGGGCAGGCAACAGGCGCATTAATGCATATATGCTAACGTAATAGTGGCATGTGATGCATCAGCCAAAAAAAAAAAAAAAAAACACACCATTCCCTCCAAATGCCTGTCCAGTTCCTCCTTAAATTTATTCAACCTATCAACTTCCACAACGACAGATGGAAGTTTGTTCCAGCAATTAACCACTCGCTGGCTAAAAAACGTTCTTAAAAACGAGACCATATTTTACAAAGTATTTTACAAAGCAGATAACTGTTAAGGGACGTATGTTTACTTTTATTTTTGATATGAAAGCATCTACAGCGGCACTTAAATGGGGTGTAACGGAATTGCAACTGTTGCAATAATACTTCCTGCAGTTACTAATGCAAGAAGTATTATTGCAACACTACAAATGTCTGTGACGTCACAATCATAAGAAACTGATTGTGACGTCATACTAATCTACAAATGGATTTCGCTCACCTCTTGCATGCCAAGGATGTTTTCAGATAACATCTTCCATGGGTACATACGCTTTAATTTTTTTGTGTTTCGTCTTAAAGATGGCAAGTAATAAGGAAGTGAGTGTTGAAGAAAGAGGTGCTAGTATAACGAAAGGTATTCATTCCATGAGAAGTATTGAGAAAAAACTAGAGGGTTTCGACGATTCAAGGAGACTGAGAACGCTTTCTCTTAAACAAGCACGACTTCATTTTCCTGTAGCAGTCCAAAAACCTTATTAAAATTGAAAGAAACAATTGGCTTGAGTTAAGAGCCCTCACCATTGGACAATTGAAGAGTAGAAACACGTACCGTAGACGAATGAATCCAAATCTGATGTACTTATTTTTTTTTTTTTTACTTGAATCAAAAAAAAATAATAATAATAATTTTTGGATTCAACCGTAGATTTATGTGAAACGATCAACTGAAGAAAAAAATGGTGCCACAACTAAAGCAATGGTAGTTCCGTCATGATCTGGAACTGCTTCCATTTTTTTGGAGTCAGTGGTATCTTCAGAATCGAAAGAATTTTAAAAAAAAAGAAAAGAGGATATAAAAAACATTCCGAAATATCCTCTGGAGTTAGACTTTGTGGAAGAAAAGTTTCATATTAAAACGAGACAATGACCCGAATCACAGATCTAAGAGTTGCATTGGTTAAAACCTACTCCAGACTCCTGTGCAAGTTTGTTTCATATTAAAATTGAACGAATGTACTTTTTGATATTGGAGTCAGTTAATTAGCTTATTGTATACGAGTGTTGTTATGAATCTTCACATCCTTAAATAAACTCTATCATGCATTCAGCAGTTCCTGGTGAATGAGAAGAGTTTCGAAATAGTCCCCCACATCCGCCTTGAATTGTGTTATCTGCTGCATCATCGCTCAAAAAACATTTCTTATGTAACTGGGAGGGATGCGGGAGTCCAGATATGTAGAATGAGAGCTTCAAGACGGTCTTCTAGTGCGTAAATCTCTTGCAACTGAGAAATTTTATCATTTCTACTACGAAGAAGCTGTTTAGGTAAGGCTCAGAAAAGTTTATTTAAAAGAAACTACTGAGGGGATAAGGGGATAATTTATGCTACTAATATGCGATTTTGTTTTCAAATTTTCTTCTTGTATCTCTCTTCTCTCTATTTACTAACTCGGTTTGCAGAATCCTCAATAAATGGGTTTTGCTTTAGTTAGGAAAGAAACAGAGGTATAATAACGTCATGACCAGAGGTGAAGTAGGATAGTTTCATTACTAATGTGATGGGAGCTAATCTATGTAGATTCCCCAAAAGGTGTTTGCTTCATAGCGGGATATGTGAATCTCTTTAATATTTTGGAATGGCAGCGTATAATTTATTTTTAGAGCATTGGCATTGTAGTTCACATCCACTCTCGTTAGTGGATGGCATGTGCACGGACAATGACTTTAGTATGATGAATGACATCCATCAAACGACAGTTTTGCAACGTGATACATCAATAGAGTCAAGGTATCGATAAGTTGTCACAATCAGTCACAAAGCTTGTGCAAGTGCTGGTTCCAGCTGATTGTCATTGGACAGTTTGGACGAGCTGTAATATATCTTCTTGAGATGGGATACAGGTTGACAGAAATCCATGCGGACGTATGCACTGGTCTGCAATACATACTGTATTGAGATCTGTATTCAAACAGAATAATACATTGGAGATGAACTAGCCTTCAGGAGGGCCCCCTCGTCATTATAATCACCGTGCTCCCCACACAGAGTTGAAATGGCCTGGGTTCGAATCCCGTCAATGACGAGAATTTATGAGCTTTTTTTAACCCCGTGGTTGAGGTGGTCGGTCTTAGGCGACGATGACAAGTATATTTCCAAGAACCCCGGGTTTTGATCTTCCAGCAAAACAGGCAAACCATAGAGAAACGGTTTATGGACTTATTACACATAAACAGATGATGTTGTTCTCTGATAACTCCAATATTTTTAAGTATTTGGGGTGCAGCTATCGGCAAAAAAATTCTATGGAAGCCTAGACAATCACAGAGACTAATGTTATCTCATACCAGCAATCCATCGAATTGAATTAATTGCGTTCTTTTATGTATTACGTCTTTTATTAATTACGTTCTTGTATGTTTTTGTTTTGAGTTCTTCTTTCACGGCACATCACACCACGAATCGGCTAGAACTCATCAGTGAAGAGCACACAGCGCCATTTCTCATCAGAATGTCATATTAGGGCCACCCTCGTCAACCCATTTGTATTATGTCTATAAATTGCGTACGTTCTCTGGTCGGTTTGCCTGTATTGCTGACGAAACATTGGAGTTTCGGTGGGGGACTTTGCTCTCCTCGCGTGAGACCGATTAATTCAGCTACAGATTGAAAAAAAAAAAAAAAAAGATACCCATAAAAGCTCCTCGAATCATGACGGGATTGTAATCCAGACATTTTTCACCCAATGTGGGGATAACTGTGATTATGACTACTGCGCTACACGCCATTATTCGTATGTTAGAGTGTCCACATTCTTCTGACACTACGATACGGAACGTGCACAACCGGTCCTGTTGGTCTGTGCAAAAAAATTCGAGACAGAGGGACTTTCTTGGCGTTGTTGATTGGCTACAACCCTGATTTTTAAGTCCATGAATGGTCCTTGTTCGTTGAACCGATTGGACAACCTGGTATCATGCTCTATTCTGTATTAAAAAGAGAATCATGACTACCATGATCTTACGGTTTATTCTTACCCATCAATCGAGGAAGTTCAAAAAAAGATTTGTATTCATCCAGAAGTAGTTATGATACCTTTAAATGTTGTTTAAATCCTTGTTTGGTACCTTTAAATGTTTGAAGAGACCACAAAAAGTTTGGTTTCGAGCTGACAATTCTTTTTTGATGTCAAAACATCTATCATTATCAGTGGAGGTTTAGCAATGACGTCACACTACCCACGTGACCTTTGAGAAATGTGATGTGAAATACTGAAATTAAAGCGAGAGCATACGGGGCCACGGTAGCCTTGTGGTAACGTTGCCGGCTTGCTGAATAGCTGATCGAGGTTCGATTCCAGCGCTACCCTTATGGGAATTTTCCCAGGGGCATTCAGCATTGAGTTTGGCGGTCTCAAACCGTGGTCGTGAGGTTTTTCACCGGGATTGACTCCGGTTTTCCCCTCACAACAGACATGATAGGGTTAGGGACGCGAGTAGACTAAACTCCGCAGCGTTTTCGCTGCGGACTTTCCTCTAGAGGGAAGGGGGTTAGTGGGGCACCCGCGCCACCATCATTAGGTGGGTTGCGAGCAGTCTATTTAAGGAGTAGGCATAATTATGCGGTTCCAGATGCTTTTATTTATTTTTATGCGCCTGCCATTGATTAGGGCTTAAATGTATAACTTAAATTACGAATATTCACACAGATGCTTATTACTACCAATATAAAATACAGTCCCCTCCCACTCTCATCCTAGGATGCTCTTGAAGTTAATACTGCTCTTGCTTCTTCTATCTCTGCTGTTAACCGCAGTGGAAGGATGTTGGTGTGCCAACTGCAATCAACATCCAATACTGGATTTCACTTGCTGCCTTTCCTCGCAGAAATGTTGTCCAAAGTTTTAGTGGCTCATGAACATCTTATGTCTGTAAGTATCCATCTGTTATCTCTTATCAAAGTATTTTACATATTACGTTTTCGTAATTCGCCGATTATCCATGTTAAACCTTCACATTATTTCATAACAATTTAACTTGAAGTAAATAAGGAACCAGCCTGTGAAGACTCAAACTTCATAAAATACAGGATAAGTTCTGCTGTGGTAAGTAAGGTAGCACACAATCACTAACAATTCTGATCAATGGTATTACTAGGCTATTTGTGTAAATATATTGGTAATGATAAGCTCGATCCTAAACGAAGATCGAGGGAAAAAAATTCCAATGGTGTGGGGTCCAGGGATGACCATGGATAAATCTAAACGTAGTAATTACACTCACCGACCAGAAATTCAATATCTAGTAGGGCTGCCTCTTTAAAAAATTATAGCCCGTAGATGTTGTGGGATGGATTGCACTAGGTGTCTGAGGAGAGTCTACCTCCATTCTTCCATCAGGATATTTTTGTCAGCTGCTGTATTGACGGCGGTAGAGAACTGCGAAATGGTTGCCTTCGACACAATAGTGGTTTGTAAAATGTAAAATCTTACAAGTATAATATTTTATAGAAAAGTGAGATTAATTTAAAGTAAAACTTACAATATAGCAATATGGGGGAGCGAATCCTTACAAGTCAAGGATATTACTAAGGTCACTCTCAAGGGATTAAATTAGACAACGTTTATAGAAGGGGAGCGGTAAGCTGAAAGGCAATAGGAGTGTACTTCGGTTCCCAGCACACAGGGACAAACCAAAACAATGGAAACAAGTAGCAACTGCTGTTGGTAATAGGTGTTAACTCTGGAAAACAATGGTGCGGTGGACCATGTACTGTTGGGACATTTCTTTGATCGGTGACATCTGGAAAAGAGACAGGAAGTAAATACGGGACAAATGCTGGAATTAGAGCTAAGACTGGCGTCTGGCTGTCGGTGATGGCAAGTTTTGTAGATCTTGTGAAATAAGTCTGCTGAAGTATAACTATAAGCGGCTGACTTCAAAGCGACGGACTGCTGGGAAATTTTACAAATTTCTTAAAATGAGGAGTTGGATAGAGCACTAAAGAGACAGCGTGAGAAAGATTAAAATTGACGAATAAGACAGAGAGTGAAAGATTGGTTAAGACTGAGAACTAGGTCGGGCCTGACATATGGAGGCGGTACAGAAATTGAGATGAACAAAAAGAGAGAACCGGAGTGAAAAAAGTCTGAGGTTTCCTTTTTGAGAAGGTGTTTTTAAAAAGGTGGAGAGGCAAAAATAAGGGAGAAAGTAAAAGAATGGAGTGATAGAAATCAGCAAAGGCGTAAGTGCTTAGGAAAGGAGGAAGTCCCTTTTTGATGAAGGTATCGAGTTCTGATGTCCCAGACAGTAGAAAGCAGACCCTGTATCGAAGCTAACAGGTGGTGAGGGCAAAGTGCTAGCCCGATTAGACGGAGCGAAGCCGAAAAATTAGTACCTCGATGAGAAGGAAGGAAGCAGCGAAGGGAAAAGATAGAAGTAGCCCGAATAAGGTGGAGAAAGGACGCCAGACCCATGCAGCCAAGAGTTCCTGATAATTATCTGAAGCAGATTCAGGCGAAAGCAGATGAAGGAGATCCTCAGAAGGTAGCCTGAGAGCCTAAAATGGAAGCTTGAAACCTCCCCAGAAAGGAAAGAAAAAAGATAGAAGTAGGTGAGAAATATATTAAGTACTGTAAGTTAACTAGAAGAACTGTTAGTGAAACAGGATAGTAATTAATTTAAAAAAAAAAGGGGTAGCACTAGAAGTAAAATGATAGATCAATTATCTCTGAAGTAAATTATATATACTAACAGAGTTTAATTAATTAAAAAAGGTTATTGTAAAATGCAAGAGAAACGAAGGATGAGTAATAGATTAAATTGTTGTTCAAATGATTATAATGTGTTAGAACGGTAGTAAGGTTTATATGAGAAGTTTTGATTATGTTTTAAGGACAGATAATTGAATTATATAAGAATCTTTGAATATGTTCTAAGGATAGATAATTGAATATAGTGTTTGTATTGATGAAGAATTGTTGGTTCATCTGAAAGACTAATAAGTTAAGATTGGTCTTCAGTGTATTGTAACAGAATGGTGAGAACACAGAGTATAATGATGAAAGTAGCATATTGATTGTTAATATAAGTGTTAGTTAGTTAGTTAGGCAAGAAGAATGAATCAGTGTTTTCATATAATGGTCAACTCAGATTAGCTAGTGAAGGGAAACAGGATTAAGAATAATTTATGCAAGGTATCCTTGATTTAACTTTGTATGCATATTACATGTTTTTTTTTATTCAATTGTATATTATGTTGTGTATATATATATATATATGTAAATAAACTTTGTTGTTTATTAATTTGTCAGTTTGTTATTCCTGAACACACAACTGAGAAGTTCCCACGAATCTGGAATTCTCCTGTGAGGCAAAGTCAGATGTGTACGTGGGGGTGTAAGAAATAGAGGTCTATATAGTTATAAGGGAACAGAACACAAATAAGGAATATTTAATAAAGAATTATTACTATTAATATTAAAAAATATATAAAATTAAAGCCTTCACATTTATTCCCCCCCCCCCCAGGTTTCCTTCGTTTTCTCAATTGTAGGTTCTGTGCTCCAACACTTTCTGAGAATCAGAAGATCACCTGTCTTCCCCATGATCGGACCAACTAAGGAAACCCAAGAAAGCGTACAGTATTTCTTCGATACCAAGTAACTTGTGACCATACCGTGGGAAAATTTATATTTGCATACTGTACGTTAATTATCTGCTGATGCCAATTGCATAAGGGTTTTGTTTTGGACAGTGAGTCAATAATCGTTCTCCAGCGATTATTATAAGTCCAAACAATTCTTTTAAACTGATAGTTTCTTAGTGATGTTACGTACAAAATGGTAACAAACCAGTTACAAGTGAAATGAAGACAATGTACATTATATGTTGGATGTAGATAAAATTTAATGCATTGACATTTAAATCGTTAAACGACCATGCCAAATCAGCCTCTGACTCTCCCCTGCCTTGACGGATCTGCTGATATCGTAATTTTGAA
This sequence comes from Mastigoproctus giganteus, assembly GCF_048544385.1. Classification (NCBI taxonomy): domain Eukaryota; kingdom Metazoa; phylum Arthropoda; class Arachnida; order Uropygi; family Thelyphonidae; genus Mastigoproctus; species Mastigoproctus giganteus. Next base: position 65,244,056 of record NC_143586.1, on the reverse strand, counting down.
CATAAAGTTAATGTTCGAAATATATTTTAGTGTCAAGCGCCATATAATTACTAGTGTTCTTCAAGGTGGGGGGGAGGTTCTGTCTGGCGTTCTCTTCACGGCAAACATGGTGCCGTTTGTGGCCAACAAGTGCAATCTGGATCACATATGCTGACGATGTCAAGTTGCTTACTAGGATATCGCCATCCGAAGCCATGCAGCAAATCAACAGGACACAGCTAACTACCTCAACGCATTTAACCTTCTGAAATCGGCACATATTTTCATTAAAGGATGGTCCAACAATGCTGGAGCCTACGCTCAATGGCTCCTCAGTTCCAAATGTTCAAACGTACAAAGAGCTAGGGGGTGTTTTCGACTCCAAGCTATCCTTCACCGAGCACGTTTACCTCATACATTGGAGACTGACTTCACTACGCTGGGGATTGCTGAGCAACAGCTGCACCTGGTAAAAAGGTACATCGTATCAAACCTATACCCGATAGTACTATATGGTTCAGAGATATGGGCTTCGGCTGCCGAATCCAACCTTAAAAGGATATTCGCAGCGGATTTCTGGCTTTTAAAATGGGCCAACACCAAACCTCCACCTTCCTCCAGCTCTCAGAGCAACACACCTGGCAAATGCCCTTCAACTGCGCAGGCTTGGATCGTACATAGGAGAAAGAAGGTTGCTATTCACAATCAAGATGGCCACCGGGATAATCATAGAGCCAAATTTCTGGAATCACTACTCTTGGCGCATTCCTTTCCCTTATCTCCGGTCTTGAGCACATCTGCTAGCAGACCATAACCGGCTAGTTGTTGTTGTTATTATTTTTGGCGCAAGGGCTGCTCAGGCTATATTGCGCCTATCAGTGATGTGGAAGATACTCATGATGACTGTTCAGTCAGAAACGATCATATAAGTTTATCCGTTTGAGAAAGGAGAAAAATTCAGTGAGGTTGGCATCGTTACCTATGATATGACAGAGCTTCATAGATTAGGAAGGAAACTGAAAGAGAGTTGCCGGGCATGCAACAAGAATGTGCGTCACTGTGAGTTCAGAATTGCAGGGTGTACACTGAGGAGGATCATTGCCTGTGAGGAGAAATAAGTGGGTAATGTGACTGGGACCAATTCTTGCTCTAGCTAGGATTACTTCTTCCTTTCTGTTTTCCCGAAAGATAGAGGCCCATAACTATGGATCTGGTTTTATTTGAAAGAGCTTATTATCTGGTTTAGTTTGCCATATAAGTGTCCATTGTTCCTTACATTTTTCTTTGTATATTAGATTTGTAGTCAACATATGGAACATGATGAATCTGGATTAGAAGGATGTGTGGCGGCATAGTCTGCACATTCATTTCCAGATATCCCAGTGTGGTCTGGGATCCAGCAAACGATAACTACTAGCTGGTGTTCCTGAGTATGTATCACCATACAAACCGGCGTGTGCTTTACCGACAGATTCCTTCCAAAGCAAATGCTGCCCTCACTGCAAGCGATCGACGGGGACCTCCAAGAAGAGGTCAACCAAACAAAAACACAGAAAGGGAATACTCGCCGAACTGAAAATTTAGAACTGCGCTTTTTGTCTGCAATAGTCTCTATGTGGATGATAGCATGGAAGTGAAACGTGGACATTTAAATCAAGAGATGAGAGAAGAACTGAAAGTGCTGAAATGAAATTTACTCGCCGAACCAGTGGCTATAGATTATTAGACAAAAAAGAAGAGTTGTGATTTCGCGAAGATTATTGATTCAATAATAGGTAGAATCTACAAATACAGAGGAAAATGGATTAATTATTTGGACAGGGTACATCCAGCAAGATTACCAAAGAATGTTATGAAATATCGGCCAGTTGGAAGAAGAGATCCAGGATGTCCGAAGAAAAGATGGACTGAGACCGGAATAGGCCATCTGCCTTTAAATTCTTGAAAGGATGATAGTCTCGATGTATGGATTCCTCATGCGTTTCTCTGTTGTCCGCATGATGGAAATAGGTATTGTAAACCCCTGGCACCACCATTGCACGTCATACAATTAAAGATTCTATTCTATATGAAATGCCACGATACCACAAGTTTGCTTTCTGCAAAACAAACGTATAGTGGCGCCATCTATATACAAATGACTGAATTAAATAAATATTATACAAGTGTACTGAAACCATATTTGCAAATGAAAGTCAGTAAAACTCCTTGAAAGGAAGTGTGGCCTGTTTCCGGTGGAATGCCCAAGCAACTCCTGTTCTTATTAATGGTTAATAAGAAACGTTATATTTACTGTAAGTAATTTACATTCTACTAATTATCACGTTCTGGAAAAATTTAGAGTTTAATATTTATAAGGTAAGTTTATAAAAAAAAGTTTACTTTTTCAAATTTGCTGTTTGCTTTTCACTCAATTTTTTTTTAATTGGAATTAACTGGTATTAATTTCATCTTAATTTTGCGTTTTACTTTTATTTATTTTAAAATTATATTTGTTTAGTTTTTTATTCCTTTTCTTTTCGGTCTCTGTCAAGGTCGGCTATGATAAAATGTGCTGAACTGTTTTATATGTATAAGTCTGCTACGTAAATATCATAACAGAAACAGAGGCCTTACTTCTTGCTGTATTTCCTTCGATTTTGGCTGCCGACCCTTGATGACGTAGTTAAAATCTTAGGATCTATAGCATTAAGTACCATTTGTATATTTTCATTTAATTTATGTAATCTGCTTTATTTGTAGGCACTTTTTAATTTTTTTTTTCCATTGTAACTACACCTGATAGGTCAGCACCCCAAATCATATACTTATCTATGTGTGCAAATTTCCATCAAGGACATTTTTCCTGAATCCTCAGTTTTATGAGTGTAACTTACTTTTGGAGACCAGTGTAGATTTAACAAAAATAGGGGTTGTTTCTTATGAAACTGCAAGGTACTGAGAAGACACTGTGTCGTCCATAATGAAAACAAGTTATGGATTTAGTTATTATTAATAACTAACTTTCTTTCTATTTATAGAATTTTCATCCGACAGACGCAGCCCATCTTTTGCCTGTTATTATTCAACTGCTTCCTCGAAAGAAGCCAACAGTTGGGAAACGGGACTCCTCAGGACAATTGCTTGGAGTCGATATCCTTAAAAGAAGAATATATGTACATAAAACAGAGTGTTTTATACGTTAAAAGGACAAAAAATAAAGCTGCTGTTATGGTTTGTTTCCTCTTTCTGTCTCTCTCTCTCTCTCTCTCTACACCTTTGTATTTTAATGACCGTCGTTTCACATACTTTTATTATTATTCGGTGGATGACGATTATATATATCTCTGAAAAGAATTTGGCAGTAGTCATAAACAAGACCAATTCCAATGAAATAAGATCCACGCGTATTCTTTATCATTTGGGATTACAAATCTGATTAGTGTTGTACAAACAAATATCATTTATGTACTAAGTTATGTGTAAAAAAAAAAGCATCACCTTTAAAAAAGTAACATTTATAGTGAAACGTATAAAATATTGTTTGATTACAGTCATTTTGTTTGTCGCAAAGCAAAGGTATTGCATCAGATAACGCTTTATTGCATCAGACAGTAATTTCAAGGTATTGCATCAGCCGTTTCTATAAATACGGCATTGGAAGGGTATACCGCTCATTAGTACCCTGTTTTGCAGGGGTGTAAGCATGGCTCCATATTATTATAGCAAGTGATTGTTTTATCCCTTTTACACAGCCGATCGCTAGAAGGTTATACAAAAATGCAGGAATAGCAATAGTTGCAATACAATATTTACAACAGTGCAAATCATTTCCAGTATTATTTAATGAATGCAGTTATCGACAAAATTAAAAGAGGAAATTGTTAAACGTATCATATAAAGGTAGATGTCCAACAGTTATTTTATATGTTGGTCATTCCATCTTCTTTATAAAGTTCAAGTTCCTAGCTTCTTTATACTGCTATAATTCAAGAAAGCTGTGCGCTTCAAAGGCTCTTCACCCTGTACTGCTTGTCTTTCAGGGTATTTCACGGGATCTATTGCCAATGGATTAAAAAGGGTGATTGTTGTTCGGAAAGAAGTTCTTCAGACAGCAGAGGTTGGACAGTGTAGAATGCAACGGTAAGTAGAAGTTGCCATTACTGCGTCCAGCACGTTAAGTAGAGATAAATCCATATAGACTGGAGATGTCAATCACACCGGTTACCATCTTGGACAGAAGAACAATATTCCTGGATATTTAGGTTATATTAAACAGCCCTGGAGATGGTGAATGCGTTGCCGTTACCCTGTTCATCCATCGCATTACCCAGTACTCGACTGCCAGGAATCTGTTTATGTAAGACGTCGGGACAGAAGAACAGATTGACGATGCATATAGTGCGACCGGTATATGTTCAGTTGACATCAAGAAAAAAAGTGTGACTGTTGCTCTGTCTCAGGTGCTGAAATTAAAGCGTGAAACCGGTGATGTGAAGAGAAGACCTGGATCAGGCCGTAAGAGAGTGACTACGACTTCGCAAGACCGATATTTGAAACAGATATGCGTTCGTAATCGCCATGCTAGTGCTTCTGATCTAAAAGTGGACTTTGAGATGGCCTCTGGTGTTGAAACAAGTGCACGAACTATCCAAAGACGGCTTGAAAGCAATGTGGTCTGCATGCCTATCGGCCCCAGAAGAAGCCTTTGTTGACCCAACAAATGAGGAAGAAGCGACTTTTTTGGGCTAAAACGCATCTTTCATGGACAAAACAGCAATGGGACACAGTCATCTTTTCTGATGAATCGAAATTCAACCTGCATGGCTCGTATGGGAAGCGATATGTCAGAAGACAAAAATCGGAGGCACATCATCCTAACTGCATAACACAGACTGTAAAGTTCCCCGCTGGTCTGGGGATGCATAACAAGCAAAGGGGGCGAATTAGGTTTATTAACGGAACGGTGAATGCAGAGAATTACTGTTTATCTTGGAGTGCCCGAAATCCGTTATTAGGAATCGCCACGCAGACGTCCAAAACTGCATTTTTCAACTGGACTCAGCACGTTGTCACGCAGCAAAATTGGTAAGTTTTATGCTATTTAGATTTTGTTGATGAGTTTGTGTTCTTGTCTCACAAGGCTTAAAACATACTTACACCAATGTTTTCCCTCGTTTTTCTCCCTTAACGTGCAGTCATACCTCAGAAATGCTGGCATCACAGTGTTGGACTTGTCCGGCAACAGTCCACATTTGAACCCTATTGAGAATTGCTGGTACGTAATGTCGTTTAAAATTGCTCAGAAGAAGCCAACAAGTAAGATTCAGCTGCAGGAGAGCATTGTAAGGGTGTGGTACCACGAAATTGGGCAACCGGATATCCAGAAGTTGATTAACTCTATGCCAGATCGTTGATCGAAGGCTGCAATTACATAATACTATTACGATAACTTGTCCTTTCGGTTTGCTATTTGCATGATTTCTCATATTTCCATTAATTACGTATTTTACCCTTTATGAAGATATTTATGGCAATTAAGTATATCAGGTGGAGTCTTTTCATTGGATTTCATTCACAGCGATATAGATCCCATCTAACAAATGCATTTAGAACATTTCTGCAACCCACAATGCAGCGCAAAACATTTGTAAAATTCACAAAAATTTGCAACAGAGCAAAGGAGGGATTCTGATACCTTGAGTTCCTCAGGAATCACTGCTGGGCCCCCTTTGTTTCTAATTTCGTTAATAATATTGATGAATGAGTAGAGGAGAAGCTATCAAAGTTCGAATTACTAAAGTAGAATGTCCGATAATCCAGCATTAATACAGTAGAGCGGATTTTCAGCTATTTTGGATTACAAGTCGTTTATTGAAAATTATTTATGAAGTCGTCGAGTAATCCAGATTTTTTTTATATGCCTACATGCTATATATTTTATTATATTTTTAAATTAACATTTATTTTACATAATAAAATTTTAAAAATATTCAAGAAATACAAAAGAACAAACGAAAGAATCTTCAGCTAAGAAAGGAACTCACAGAAGTTGGCCTGAAGGGTTGTTCCATGTACAAACACGTACAGAAGCAACCCTTCAGTAGTTTGATTCTTCAACGTTGTACATAATAAAGAACAGCCAACATTAAACTCATCTAATAGCAATAAACTCCAAAACACCTGTTTTCCTGTCATATAATGTTGAAATCTTGATTCCGGCCCTGTGTAGCCTTGTTAGAAACAAATCTGTTACTTGACTTTAGTCACAATACAGTTTTATTTTTAGCTTCTTCGAGTCATCTCGAGAGAAAAGAATAAATCATCCGATGCTTGTGAAACTTTATTAGTCATTCGGACACTTAAAGAAACTTTATGGAAATTCTCAGATAAAAAAAGATGAATTAGTCCATCTCAATATTAAAAAACAAAATATCGTTATTTGTGAAGAAAAACTTCCTTTCTTTTGCTCTACAGCAAAAGTAAAAGGAATTTCTGTCATAAGTCCGGATACACTTAATTCTACGTTCCGAATACAAGAATAGCAATTAAGAGTAGAGGTGCGTCTTCTTCCTCTTTCGAAATGGGGTGGGGGGGATGACTGCCAACAATTATCCCTTTTCTGACGACGTATTTTGTCTTTGCTGCATCATGCTTTGACAATACTCATTAGTGAGAAAGGCAGTAAGTTGTAAAGGGAACTTGGTTATTAAACACTTTTAGAGTGGAAACTGGTAGCCAACTGTCTCTGCCCAGATCCGGGATTCCTGCAGGTAGGTTTCTTTGTGATTTATATAGGTTGATTTGGAGGTCAAAAAATTGAACTTGATCGCTGCCAAGAATCGTTATATTTAAATTAGCTTTCGGGACCGATATATTTTATAGAAATAATAATATCAACAGTTAAATTAGAGCGCTGTTAAAGAATGGAGCATTGTGATCAGTACCTCCAGTGGTATAAATAGAGATCTATATTTTAAAGGCCTTGGGATTTAAAAAGAAAAGTGTGGAATATAATTTATTATCCGTATAAATGATAAACGTACGTTGGCGTGTTGGTTAGTTTTCTCGTGTGATGGATGAAAAACTCAAGTTTCCAGGTGATAATAGCTAACTAAACAAGTCATGGTGTGAAAATCAACAAATTGAGGAGATTTCTTCCGCATGGTGTGGAAAAATTGCCTCTGCAACTAATTTGCTACCCACAAGGAGTTTTAAACAGAATGTATTCGTTGCGCAGACTGATTGAAAGTAAGAGACTCGGCGAACGCGAGTCATAAAACATTGTATAAAATATGACAATAACCTCATTGGCTTGGGCCCATTAGTCGTTATCGACAAAACCATGAATGCTGTGCAATACCAGGACAGCCTGGACAATTATGCACTTCCAACATTATGGCAATACTTCGGGGAAGGTCCATACCTGTATCAGCAAAACAACGCGCAATGCCATACTGCTCGAGTCGTAACAGAATGGTTTTAGGATATGGGTGTAGAAAAGTTGGATTGGCCTGCCCAGAGTGGTGATCTGAACCCTATCGAGTATCTTTGGGATGTTTTGGATCGTCGGGTACGTACACGTCGAGATCGCTCAAAGGACAAGACCGAACTGGTGGGTGCGTTAAAGGCAGAGTGGAGGAACATATCACGTGACATTTATAAAAAGCTGGTTGAAGTATGCCGCGAAGATTGAAGGCAGTCATAAAAGCAAAAGGTTTCAGCACAAAATATTAAATGACACAATAAAAGCTCTTTTTTTTTTTTTTTTTTTTTTGTCTAAAAGCAGGTATCTGGATATTAATGGTAGGGCAGTGTATTTGAAATCCGTGCCAATACGGAATGCGTCAGCACTTATTAGGCTACACTGGCAAAAAAAAAAAACTTTTCGATCCCTGTTAAAATTTAGGGTGATTATTGTAGATTAGAGGTGAGAGAAGTGAAGAGTAGAGCACCATGGAGTATGCTGTTCGCGGATGATACTGTACTGTGCGAATCATCCCAAGGAAAGGTAGAGAAGAAATTGGAGGAATGGAGGAAAGCGTTGGAAGATAGAGGCATGAGGATAAGTAGAAAAAAGACAGAATATATGGCATTGAATGGAGAAGATGAGAGTTCTATAAAACTGCAGGAGGAAAAGCTGCCATTGTTTCCAAATTTAAGTATCTGGGATCGAACGTTGAGAGGGATGGAGGACTGAGTTCAGAAATACAGCACAGAGTGCAATGTGGATGGCTGAACTGGAGAAAGATGAGTGGGGTGCTGTGTGATAAAGTTAATTGTAGAATGAAGGGAAGAGTATATAAAACTGTGGTTAGATCCGCATTGATGTACGGTGCTGAGACATGGGCGATTACAAGGGCCCTGGAGAAGAAGATGGAAGTGGCGGAGATGAGGATGCTAAGATGGATGTGTGGTGTGACGAGGAAGGACAGGTTAAGAAATGACTACATTAGAGGTACGGTTAAGGTTGGCCTCTGAGTAAAAAAAAAAAATGCAGGAATCTAGGTTGAGATGACTTGGTCATGTGGAACGAAGTGAGGAGTATGTAGGGAAGCGGCGTGAAAAGCTGGAGGTGATAGGGAAGAGGGGGAGACCTAAGCTGAGATGGAAGGACAAGGTGGCAGAGGATTTGAAAGAGAGGATGGAGGAAGCCCTAGTTAGAAAGGAATGGAGGAAGAGAATTAAGGAAGGGAATGCCGACCCTATATGAACGTGGGAAGAAGGCGAGGACAAAGAAGAGATTGTAGATGAGACGTTGCTAAATTCAAATATGGCAACCAATATTGGTGGTTCGGGAAGAAAGGATGAAAGTCAAAAACTAAGTTTCTAGTAAAAAAGATTTCATATATTTTAAGAAAATACTACACACTGTACTAAATATTGAAGAATGGGTCTATTAACCTTATTCTATTTACAAAAAATGTTTATCTGACAACAAAACACTTATTTTGTCGTTTTTTGCCTTTTATAATCTTCTGTACGAGATTCCAACAGTAGTCTGCCAACATATTTGAAGTACATTTTCCCTTGGTATCTTTTTTCCATTTGAGAAATATTTTGGTGAAACCTTTCACCGTGTTATCGGAGACCGCTCCCAAGTTTTCATTAAAAAAGTCTAAAGTAAATGTAAGAAATGAAGCTTTAAAGACATGTTGCATACCAGCTCTATCTATACGCTAAAATTCACAATTTCCTGTAATTTTGTGATTTCTCATTGCTAAAAAAATGTTCCGGTAGGCGTTTTCGAATGCCTTCCAGGCTCTTATTTCTGTAGCATTTCATTTTTTAGTGAATTCTTTATCTTGGAATAGCAGTTTGATCTGAGGACCCATAAAAATTCCCTTGGCCTTATTGATTCGTAGAAATTTTGTCTCAAACAGGGAAATTCTTTTTTGTCCATCGCTTTCACATATATTTTTTTTTTTTTTATCAAACTTAGCTTGATATCCTTCACACCCTTTTCAAGAAGATTCCACTGCTGAAGCCGTGGTCCTAGTAATTGAGCTTTGGTTTTGGAGAGGTTCAAATCTCTGAACAAATCGTTCGATTCTGGCCGAATGATTAGATTCAGTATAATGGGTGGAAAGTCTGGATCTGTACTTCTCGGTTCTGCATCTTCTGGAGACTCCTTTTCCGATCCTGAATCAGAGTCAAGTCTATAAGTTTCTGGAGGAACCGGCCTTAGAGCTGAAAGTATATTGGGATAATCTATTCTTGGATTTCCCAGAAAAACCGTAGATAGATAAAATAGATGGAAAAGACGATTAAACCAAATAAGGTCTTGGTTTTTGGTCAGTAACCTTGAAAACTGAGGGTGATGAGAACTTTTAAAGCACATATTTGAATATATCTTACGAGAATCTGTCGAAATCATTTCAGAGAGGAAGTTGATGCAGACCAGTTATTTTAAGAATCCAATATAACATAATCAAGTTCTATTCTAATTTAATGAAATCAGTGGTGACATTTTGAAACTGACTTTACTATTGATAACTCATTGGTACCGTGAGGAAATAGTGAACTTCAGTTGAAGAAATTTAAAATAAGTGACATAATAATATCACAGAAGCGTATCTGGAGATGTACCGAGACAGAGGGTAAAGCTCCAGGGTCAAATAATCATCACTTATATTGAGTAAGGAAGCAAGTGAGAGCATACAACCATTAGTAAATGTTAGTGAGATCGTCATTAGATTCGGGGATAATTTCCCTGGAATAGAAACGTGCCAAAGTTTCCATACGGGAGAAGCTAAAAAAGTGATGGGCAAATGACAGATCAATGGGTCTGACTGTGGTTGGTAAGATTATGGTAGTCTATGGTTAAACACGCAATACAAGGGCAGTGGTATTCTATCTATGAAAAGAATGGCATGGTGTTCTATTTCGACAAGAATGGCATCTTAAATGATGCCTCAACTTGGTACGTGAAGAAGAGTTCTTGCCTTATTAACCTGGAAACAACTTTGACATTATAAATATGGATTTAGTAAGGGCTTTGATACCATTCCTCATGAAAGTATAAGTTATACTGTATAAATTAGAGCAGATTGGGATAATCCATCAGTGGATTATAGGTTGGTTGAAGGACAGGAGAAACAGGATGGTTGTTCATAAAAGAGCATTCTTCACAGTGAGTTGGAGTAGAAAGTCTATCCCTCAGCGATTAATGCTACCACCTTTCTAAATGATATTTTTGAGGCAATACAGGCTGTCAAACTTTGCTAACGATTTAAAGGTTGCGAGAGGTTAACGACCCGAACCAAGCAGATTATGCTACTTCAGAAAGATATGGATCGATTGCAAGTATGGGCTAAAAAATGTCAGGTGAAGTTTAGCGCAACCATATGCAAAGAGTCGCGCTTGGGAAACAAAAATCCAGTTCAGACTTTGGGGGTGGAATTAATGAACGTTTACGATTATAAAAACATTCTGGCCGCAAGTATGTCCAAATCAAAGTGTTTTTTAGAATTTATCTTTCATGATTATCCCCCACTTATGGAAGAAATAAAAAAACTGTTCCACCTTTTTCAAGTTCACCGTCAACAACCCTCAGATTTCCAGGAAAGATCATACATCTTTATTAGGGATAACCCCAAAAGAGTTGCTGCCTAAATACTATGAAATATTATTCCCACATTTGGAGTTGGAGTTTCTCCCAAGCTCTTAAAGTCGGTCCAAAAGAGAGCAGTCAAGTTAATTAAAATCAATTTTCAGCGCATTTTTTTTCTTTATATCCTTGATTGAGCAGCAAAACTTGCGTAAGGTCAAACACCTCTAACGGCTTTTGAAGTGTTACATCGTCATTGCAAAATGAACTTGGCGGAAATCCCAAAATTATCCATGCGATACAGGGCAGAGTATACTTACGGTTAAAACTTCAGATGACCTTGATGTACTATACCTGTTGCTGAAGAAACTGTAGGTCACGGGTGGAGTTCTTTTACAGCCTTGTATTCAAGACAACGGAGTGACCTTGGTGAAAAACTGCAGCGTTGGCGTTCTGATTTTCTTATACTGTTACAAGGATGAATTTTCATATTATCTGGAGCTTACTGCGTTATATACATCTTAAGCATCGATATACAGAGACGAACTTAGCCACGTTGTTGTGAAAAAAAGACCATAAAAATTCCTCACTTATTCACAGGATTCGAATTCAGATCTTTTCCACCTGGTGTGGGGAGGACGGCAATTATATCAATATTGCTGACGCCGAATAGCCTTAATTGCTTTGGGGCTTACCACGCAATCTATTTTAATTTGCTTTTTACACCTTCAGCATAAGAGAATTGTTAACTCCTGCAATTTGGATGGCGAAGAGCAATCGCCAATCGATCATTGCCTTTCTTCTGATCAGTGGCTCCAAATTCACACGGAGACGATGAAGTATTCTGGACTTTTGATTTGGCGGCACAGCTTTTTGTCCCAACAAGAGAAAATAGACTTCAGGACATCTCAAACTGCCTCACTATATTTGAACTTCCTGGAGAGAAATTTCGAACAAAATTTATTTTCTATATACACAGTGAACAAAGCACGTTCTAGTTATTAAACTCTCCAAGAGAACATTCGTTTTAATATTATAATTAGCAGTGTTTACAAACTATTGCAACATTAAAATCAATTGCAACATTCACGATGTCTACCAAATGCCAACACAATTTCAACTGATTGCGCAAGTTGTTTATGTACATTAGTCATAGTTCAGCATTAAATATTTGCTGTTTATAGCAGCTATTTATAGACACCCACACTGATTAAATACAAGCATGTATTGCATCATACTTTATAAAAAAAGTTGTATATACTATTTGACAGGGTCATGATGAAATAATTATGATTCATCTACAGCTACATCAAAACTTCAATTCCAATAAAAAAGCAACGAAGCAAGAGTGAATATGATTTTATATTCCAACAATCCCCTTCAAATTTCAATGCACTCTTCCCAACGGTGTGGTAGCATTTTTATCCCTTCCAAAAAAATTCCACCGGTTGTACCAATTAATTACACTGTGCCCCAAGAACACTCCTTGTGGTCTCGGAAATCTTTTCTGACATTGACCAGTCTTTCATCACTGTATCGTGGATTTGACCGATCAGTTCTTCAGTCATGGAAATCCCTTACCAAAGTAGGGGGTTTTCATCACAGTCCTCTCACACTGCTTGGAAGTGTACATTCTTCCCCCTTAACTGTGGAATGTGATAGAGCTATACCACCCAAACTGTCAACGATATCTGTGTGGATCTCACCTTGGATTAGGTACCTAAGAAACTTGATCAAAATTCTAAAACTCTCCAGCCCTCAGAACCTTCTGGACTCTTCATGGCATGGACTAAACGAGGTGTCGAAAGCAGAGGGATGCTGGTCTGTGTGTCAGCCTCCATTGGCTTCTCTCATCAACGATTCCAACCATAGGACCGCCGGTGGATGGATGTTATTCGGTTATTGGACTAATCTTGATATGCACGAGATACAGTGTACTTGAGAAACCAAGCAGGATTACAATTTCTTTATGACTCTTTGCTCACTCCCTCGTACTTTTAAGGTAGATACTAAAATCTGTTTGTCAGCGGTGGCAATTATCCGAATATTCGGGGTGACCAAAATTAAAATCAGCCTACTCTCGGGAGTATAAGGTGCTCCATTGCTTAATTTTAAACTGTCCACCTAGGCTTTTGAGGGAGCATCATTTATTTCGTATCACCAAATTTAGAACAAATCATCAAATTTGAATATTTTAATAGAACCGCAGCATTTCTAAAATGAAAACAATATTGATCCCTTTTTTAGCGAAATCGGTATTAAAAATGAATTTCATAATTTGTTTTATAGTTTGTGATAATTTACTTTCTTTTAATAGGCTTTATATATCATTTAAACTAATAATAAAAATAAATTTATCTGATTGATAATGATGTGCTATTATCCTTATTTTTTAAGGTTTTCCCTTTTAATCATTGTATGCTCATCACCACAATAAGACTATGTCGGGCAGCTTAACTTGGGGCATAGTATTGTTCAACGGCAATGTAACCCCATTCCCCAACACAGCCCTTGACGATCAAGCTGTGCTACGATGTTCTGGTGCGAGGTGCTGCAACACTCTGCCTACATTCTTGATCTCTTACTTTGTGATATCATATATTCAGCTCCCTAAAAAGTTGGTTAAAGGTCTTTGCAGAAAGAGACAGTCAGATGTTGGTTTTACCAGCAGTCTTAAAACGGCTCTGAAAGAAAGAAATGCGTTAGAAAGTCCGTATTCCAAAAAACGAGAGCGCAGGAATTTAAAGCGAATTTTGTGTCACAAAAAATAGCAGGTCCAGTGTGAAGAAAATGGCTGAAAAATCCAAATTAAGCGAAGAAATTCCAACCATTTCAACCGAACTGTGTGCCGGCAGTTGAAGAATCTAGGATTTGGTAGTCGTGTGTGGCTATACCAAGGCCAATTCTTTAAAAAAATCGTAAGATATACGATTGGAGAGGTACCACCAACGCCGAAACCAAACTGTGGAACAGTAGAAAAAGATCATATGGTCTGATGTGTCTTAATTTACACTTTTTTGTGCCAATAATATGGAAAGTGTGGCATTAATCTCATGAAGCCATGCATCCAGACAGCTTCATGTCCACCACTCAAATGGCTGGAGCTGCTATCATGGTATGGGGTATGTTCTGGTGGTACGAACTGTGTCTGCTCATACCGTAAGAATTTCATATTGCTTGCAGTGAATATCTTTCTGTTGTATCGAACCAACTTCACTCTGCAATGCTTTATTTTTACAGAGTTCTTTCAAGAAGCAACCGCCCATGGTGCAAAAGTTGCATGGTTCGAGGAACGTTCAGATTTTAAAAGTATACCTTGGCTGTCTAACTCCACAGATTTGAATCCCAAACTAGAACTCCCACATTCACCTAGTGGAGCCCATACCACAATATGTGTGGGCTGTAATCCGGGCAAAAAGTGGCCTTACTAGATACTAAATAAAGATTTCTAATTGTCCAACGAGTAGATGTTGCACGGGACTTGTATAGCATTTTTTCCACTACCGGTATGTACAGTTATAATGGCGCAATATTTGTCTAATATGTTCCTCACTGGACATTATCGCTTTCGTTCTTTCTTCCTCTAGGATGGTTACTGACGCAGTGTATTTCTTAACGTTGCTCGCAGTTCTTTTCCTCCTCCTACTGAATGAAGCAGAAAGTTGTGTGTGTGGAAACTGCGACATACCAGTTCTTTCTCAAATCTGCTGTTTTGCTGCAAGTGCCTGCTGTCCCGAATAGAATCATAAAAACGAACTAACGAATGTTAGCGAAGAGGTGAAGAACAAGATTAAGCCTGCCATATTTCTGTCTTTTTATGTGATTGTTTTGTTTGTATAAATCCCAAGTAATGTATAACATGTTCAAATGTAAATAAAAATCGATCCAGAAACCTTGTAACGTATTTTTATTATTACATTTTCGAATATGAGCAAAAATGGATACGTTCATTTTAATGTGGTAAAAGGAAGATACGTTCTCGAGGTCAAATTTTTGGGCTTCACGTAAACACAAAAATTAAGCAAATCAGTTAAAACAGCGATTACACAAAGCTTTATTATTTACAACTAGTATTAGTCATATCAGAATGATTCCTGTTTTAAGGAACCAATAACAGAATTTTGCTATTTCTTCTCTTGACAAAATCCTCTTTCTCGAACAAGCTGAAGGCTTTGGTTCACCCTTCTCATGGTGCTGTTTTACCTTTGATGTTCGTGGAAAGTCTATCCAGAGGGTAAAGTGTGCAAAAGAGGGCAAAGGGGAGGCTCACGCGCCATTGACGGAAGTGAATATGTAAATGTGGAATTGAAGTGTGTCCGGATACTTCTGGACATTTCAATTTCACAGTGATTCTGTCTTAATGTAACTGTACAATGCTGTATGACCAAAAGTATTCAAATACACACATAATGTAGTTTAAAATTACTTTTAATTCAAAAACTTAATAAATACCTGGTCACCTTTGGCCTGTATGACAACCTCAACTCTCCTGGACATACTTTCTACTAGCTTCCAGTAAGTAATGTTCAAAATTTTCTCCAGCAAAAAAACTGCCAAAGCCAGTTTTGATGAAAATTGTTCTTTGCAACTCCAATTCGTCCCTCAGGTGTGCAGTGGGGCTGAAATAACTTTTTGACCTGTCCAAAAGTTTCTTACAAGACCAGTGGTCTTACTGGTCTTGTAAGACACTCGCTTTATAACGAGTTTTCGAGCTAATAATGACAAGGTCCATTTCAGTACTAATGTCACAGTACAAGAAGTGCATAACTGCCCCAAGCATCTAACTATATATCATGGACTTAATGGCTTCAGGCACTGCCACTAAGGGACCAAATTTGGGCCACCCAAAACCATCACACTGTATCCACCAGATTTCACGGGTGAGATGACACAATTGAACCCAATGTTATGCAGCTCCCTTGAAATACTGATGGATGTTTGACTTTCTGGGTATGTTCGCTGACGTTTCTACTGATTACGTGCGTGATGCAAGAATTACCATCTTTATGGCTTTGTGAGGAATCAATATATTGTGTCTATAACTGCGTATTCTTTGCTCGGTTTGTCTCTGTCAGACGGAAAAACCTGATTTTCTGTGGGGCGGACCTTGTTGCCCTCGCCCAACTAACTTGCTCACGTTTTGGGGGAAACCCAACAAAAATTATTTGCGTAATTGACGGGATTTTAACCAGGACCTTTTAACAGTATGGGAAGGATAGTAATTATAGCCGCCGCGAGGGCAAGTATTTCTAATGACAAAAATATTGCAACGTAAGAAAGGCTTCTTATGTTGCATTTTCACTTTCATTCTTTCTTTATTTGGGATGTTCGTTGGAGAAGAAGTGTGGCGCGTCACACTACTCACACTCCTTTGCCTGCTGCTGCTGCTGAAAGAAGTGGAAAGTTGTTTTGTGTGGAAACTGCGATATTCCATTTATTGCTCAACTTTGCTATTTCACTGTAGGCAGTTGCTGTGCCGATTAAAAGCCTGTAAATAAATCGAGAGGAATGAATGTTATGAAACAAGTGAGGACTACAAAGCTGCCTACCGAGAGGGTGATTGTTTCTTGTATGTAAATTCCAGTTAAACCTTTTGAAATGTAAATAAACTCAATACAAAAAAGGCCTGTGCGCGTTTATTTTAAAATTCCTTAGCTTTCTCAACCTGGAATGATACGTAATATTTTTGGATTACACATTTAACTTTTTAAAATTCTTGAACTATTGATGTTTATGTATCGTAGATTGCCGATGCGGAGTTGATCAAAACACGAACAAACTCTTGTTATGTATTAGGGCACGCAAAACAACAAAACCTGCTATTGAATCTGGAACGAAAAAATTCGGTTGGTTGTTCTGCATATAGAAGCTGACGTGGAGGCCCAAATAATTGGTGAAAATAACACTTCCGGGAGGAAAAACCATGCTACCCGCGCCTGAGACTGACAAACTAAGCCACGTTATGAAAAAGGCCCATAAAAATTCCTCAAGTCATCCACGGGACTCGAACTCAGGTCTTTTTCCACCCGGTGTGGAGAGGAAGGCGATTCTACCAACTGTTCTACCCACGAGGTGGAGGGATGCCAGTTCACAAGAACAGTGCCCAT
Organism: Mastigoproctus giganteus; assembly: GCF_048544385.1. Taxonomy (NCBI): domain Eukaryota; kingdom Metazoa; phylum Arthropoda; class Arachnida; order Uropygi; family Thelyphonidae; genus Mastigoproctus; species Mastigoproctus giganteus. Next base: position 65,226,941 of record NC_143586.1, on the reverse strand, counting down.
GGAAGTATATGCAGAAAAGGAATGCAGAGGAAACTGAACATCCATGAGACAGAGTGGAGAGAATTCGTAAGAGAGGAGTCATTAATTAACGTGGTTGCCCTCTTTTGAATGGAGTCTAGAAACTTGGGAGAGGTTTTGGGGGAACTACCCCAGATGTGAGAACGTCTTTATCTGAATATTTCCCTGCAAGATCTAGTTTGTGAAATTTTCGGCACCAAACTTGAGACAGGCGAAACCTACAACCGATTATCTCGCTGGTCTATCAAATTTCTTTCTAAGAATCAATGAATTGCTAATTCAATATGTACATCACATATTTGAGATTAAAATTAACTCAAGTTCGACATATTTCTGTTATAAGATTAAATAAATTTAAATATTTAATATAGGCAATAGATTAGAGAAATCGGCAGAGAAAATTACGGAGAATTCAAAAGTAACTGGAGCCCTGAAACTGGTCTCTACTGGAGAAAAAAAATTAGAAAAAAAGGAGCAAAAATGCAATAATTTAGCATTTTAAAAAATTCTCCCTCTTAACTTGTTGTGGTATTTTTCTCACACAATCAAGGTCATCTGAATTTATCTCCTGGAAACCCGGGTTTTTCATCAGAAACAGCAAACTGACCACAGAACACAATTTACAGACATATGTGGCGCAATATGTCCAGAGTTTATAGATCTAAAACTCTACAAAACCCAAATAAACCGGGGAGTTTTAACTTGGGTATATTAGCCAACTCCACACCACCGCATAAAACACAATGAAGAAGACACCATGGGAAAAGGTAAAAATGAAGCGAACCGGTAAAGAAATTAAGCTGAATCCGCTTCTAATCATTGAAGTGAAAACAATAAGCGCTAAAAGTAATGGATACTACAGAGAACTCAAATAGTTATAACATTCGCTTAAAAAAGTGTCATACGAGTATTTTAAATCAGTTTTTCTAATAATGAATGAATTACCATAACTCAAGAAATAACATTCTCTGTTTGCGAGATAATATTATAAAGTACACTGTCCAGTCCAAAAACTATGACCACCTACCGGTTAGTGGGTAGGTCCTCCTCTTGCCTCCACACGGCGAAGCATGGACTCTACAGGAACATTGCAGAAGGTATTCTGTACATTGTCTCCAGGATTCATTCCCGTTGGTCTGAGAGAGACCATGGGGGAGAATTCAGATGACGGATCTGTCAATCGACATAATCCAAAGAGATGCTGTTGGATTTTAGGATCATTGGCAACTAAGGCCATGTTGCTCCGTGTATACACTGAGTGATCACTGAATAATGACCACCCCTATGAAAACTGAATGTGACCCGCTGACCACATGAGGTACGAGAGTGCGGAGTTAGTCGACCTACGTAGCATAGATAAGGTGTCAATGAGTAAAAGGAAGGATTTATCAGACTTTGATAAAGGGCAGATTGTGGGAACTCGACGAGCTGGTACCTCGATTTCCCAAACGGCTGAACTGTGAGTTGTTCGAGAGCCGCCGTTGTTAAAGTGTACTAGGACTGGCGTCAAAATGGTCAAACAACGACCCGACGGAAAAACTGCAAAGGTCAGCGAAAAGTTGATATTAGAGGCGAGCGCCGGGTAGACGACTCGTACAGGCACAGCACTGTTGGAGTTGACTACCGAATACAACATGGGCTAACCCGGAACAATATCTGGCATGACTATGCATCGCACGTATGGGATATACCAAAAGGCGACCCCTATGGCATCCTCTCCTAACCAAGGTTCATCGGGGTAAGACTCGCCTGGTCGGATGAGTCACGTTATTTACTCCACATCGTGGATGGTCGTGTACGGAATGGCGTCAACATGAGACTTGATCCATCATGCATGGTATCAAAAGTGCAGGCCAGTGGAGGCAGTTGTATGGTGTGGGGCATTTTCACTGGCAGAACTTGGACCCCCTGGTGCATGTGGAACAACGTATCACTGGCCTCTGCTATCGTCAACTGCTTGCTGACCGTGTACACCCCGCTATGTTACACTTTTTCCCGAATGGCGATGGTGTCTTCCAAGATGACAATGCGCCGAGACATCGGGCACTTGTGCAGGAATGGTTTGAGGAACACAGTTCTGACTTCCAGCATATCGACTGGCCTCAGAACTCCCCCGATACCAATCCCATGGAAAGGCATATCAGGCGTCTGGATACACCAATCACCTCCATACCTGCATTGCTGGCCGGATTACACACAGCTTGGTTGGCCATACCTCCCGAAAGTTTCCGACATCTTGTTGAATCAATGCCACGTCGGATATTAAGGGCAAAAGGAAGACCTAGAAGTATTAGGCAGGTGGTATAATTCAGCGATCACTCAGTGTATGTAAATTATGTGCGTTCCGAGGTCGATTTTCTGTTTGCTGGACGAAACACGAGTTTCAGGGAGAAAAACCACAGAACCCTCGACTGAGACAGACTAATTCGGCCACGTTGTGAAAAATACCCATAAAATTTCTCCCGTCATCGGCGGGGCTCGAACTCAGGTCTTCCCTACTCATTGTGGGGAGGACGGCGATCTTACCAACTGTGCTGCCCACGAGGGCCCCAGAGATGTTCAATGGGATTCATACTCCAACGAATCGGAGGCCCAGGTAGCATCTGGAAGTCACTTTCGTGTTCAGCGAACCATTCTCGAACAATACTGGCAAAGTTGCAGGACACATTACCTTGCTAGAAAACACGTGTACCATTAGGGACGATAGTCACCATGAAGAGGTGTACCTGATCAGCCATAATGAATAACTAAAAAAAAAAAAAAACACCTCTCAGATTATGGCTACTCGAGAACTTATCCACCAACCCATGTGTATGTTTATAAATGTAGAGGGTTCCATGGTCAATTTGGCATTTCCTGGACAAAAAACCAGAGGTCCCTTGGGGGAAAATATTGCTATCCGCGTCTGCAACTGACTAACTCAGCTACGGAATGAAAGAAAGTCAATAAAAATTACTCGCGTCATTGACGGGATGCGAATTCGGACCTTTTGGACTATGTGTTGTGAAGACGGCGATCATAACTACTGTGCTTCCACACAGACAGCCACAATGGAGAGGTAGTTTTTAGCATTCAGAATGCGAACTCGTGGTATGAGGACCCAAGAGATTCCCAGGGAAATGTCCCTCATACCAAAACACTGCCGCAGCATGCCTATTTCTGCTGGACCAGGGCATCGGAATGCATTCCTCTCTAGCAGTTTGCCGCCATACACTCCATCCACATGGAGTAGCAAGAAGCATGATTCATCGGAAATAACTTTTTTCCAGTTGGCAGTAGCCCAGTGACGCTGTTCAGATGCAAAATTTAGGTGTCGTTGGTCATGCGCGGAGTAAGCATGGGTACCTTGACCACACACATACTATGACGGTGGGTTCATTGGATCATGGTCTTGGAAACACCACTGGTCATCCCATCCCATGGTGATTTCATTTGAGTGAGCTGACATCTTCCACCTCCCGGCTTTCGCCCATATGCGACAAATTCCTTTTTGTATTTAATAACATAACTTGACAGTTGGTTAATATATAATTAACAGATACAGAGACCTCACCTGGGTCAACTCAAATGAACAAAATTAACAGAAAGATTTTCATATCCTAAAAGCTACCTTTAGCCTCGAGGCGGGGAAGGGCACTCGCCATCCCACCATGAGTTACCGTCCCCACCACAAGGAAGTAGGTCACTGCTATCTACATTGCTCTCCACAAATTGTCTTAACACATACGATGGATTCACTAACTCTAGGTGCCCAAACAATATTAATATAAGTACATTATCTAAAGATCACCAACCAGTGATCAAAAATAAAATATCAACTCATCTTGAGTCGTAAAACCAACCAATTAGTCAAAAAAATCTTATGAACTCATCTAGAGTAATTTAACAAGTTAAATTACATAGTAAAGTCTTATGCACACAAGGGCCATCACACTGTAGATAGTATCACGTACAAAAAACAATCTTTTTATCTTGAATTTTAACTTAGTCTCCACAGGGACTTCACCTTCCTCAAAGTATCATATGTAGTTCGCATAGGAGGAAAGGAGTTCTCTCGAAGCCGCTACAGTTGCGCAATTACCAGTGGAAAACAAACTAACTAAATACAGCCATAAAGGCCCAAACTTGTAAAATCAGAGGATTCACGTATCAACTACAGAGACGGTCTTTTAAACCTCCATTCTATTGCCACGTTAACTGTAATCTGTCCTGCGTTTAACTATATCCATAGCTCTGGAATATTCAGGACAATTCTTAATAAGAACAGCAGTCAGAGTGTGGGGGGGGGGGACCATCCTCCTCCAACAATTTAAAGACTTCGGTGTATCATCTCTTTTTGGACGTTTGAGTCCATGGTCCGTCTTTCCCCTGGATATGTGTAGGCGGCAGTGTGCAAACATGCCGCATTAGTACTGGAGTGCTTCACAGAGATGTCTTCTCTGGCCTACTCTTCACTGATTAAGACGAAATAAATATACGGAGGTTTTTTAAAAATAGTGGTAGCACGGCTGTTAAAAACAATCTTTCTTTACAGTTACTGGCTGCTTCACTCTGCGCACGTAGTAATACCATCCCCCCCCTCCTCCAAAGCTCTATTTCAAAGATGCAGGAAGTATCTTTGAAGAGTGAGAAAGGGGCAATCCACAGCTCGCAATGTCAGGTATTCGAAAGCGTTGGCTTCTGATTGGATCTTTAATTTTTTTGTAGGCCTCAGTGATATAGTTCTTTTGCTACTTGTCACTCATTTGAATTGGCCTGGGTCTGAGTCCCGTGGAAGAATTTCTAAAGGCCTCTTCAATTGGCGTTGTGGCTAGTCGATCTCAGGGAGGGAGTGGGGTTCACCCACGAGTTATTCGGGGCTACTCATACTGAATAGTGTAATTATAGTCTGCATCACTGATGCACTTCAAATCCAGAGATAAGCCCATCTACAGTGCAGAAGACAACGTTGCTACTGCCACTTTTTCGAACCATTCCTATAGTTGCTACAACCCACTCAGAGTGGAATGCTTATTTCAACTCGTACATCCTAGTTTAGAAAATCATCCTGGACTGATTGAGATCTGATTTTTCATTCTGATTCTTTTTAAAGACAGACGAATAAGATCTACAAAGTTGAAATTCGATATTATAAAATTGTTAATGGTTTCAGGAAGTTCCAGTCTCTTCTCCACACAATAAAAGTTGCGATAAATTTTCATCAAGATGACAGAAGTAAGACGTCGGGAAATCCCCGAATAAGATAGTTATCCTCAAGAAAAGCTATGAAGCAACCGGCTTGCAATCACTGAAGGAAAACGTTTCATAAGTCTTAAGGCGAATGCAAGAAATCATTCCTTGAAATGTTTCGCAATGAAAAGGCAAAAGATCACGTCATTACTACTCTTCTAGGAGTGTTTTCGCCCGGGTACTGTTCCTAATAATAGTTTATTTACTTATGCACAAATATTTGTAATTTTTTTTAATAAATATGTATATAACAGATTTATGTTATATAAATGTTTAAATGAAAACAGGCCAATATTTTGCAAACAATTCCTCTAAAATCTGATATTGTTAATATAATAAGTCTTAGGGGGGAAAATCTCAAAAGAAGGAATATGCAGAAGCAATCATCCAACCATACTCCTGTGGTGGAGGGGAGGGAAGACAGAAAGACCCAATTTAAGGAAAAGAGCAGCAGTAGCGTAAAGTTACGAGGAGAAATGTCTGGGTTTAGATTACGCAACTACTGCAACTGTACTTCTTTCCTGCAGTGGAAGAATGTATTAAACAGAAACCATGGTACGTCTTGTGCAACTGCATTGTCACATGATGCAAAAGGAGAATGCCACAGCGAAGTACAGGTCCTGTTAGCTTTGCAGGTTGCAGATGATGCCAGCAATGCAGATATGGATCAGATGCGGAGAAGGCCAACGAAATACGTTTATTTGTTAGTGTCCAGTGCTGCCATCTATGGAGCATAGTAGTAATTACAAATGTTTCATCGAAATAGCAATTAATTAAATACGTTTTTAATAGCGTATAATAAATTTATTGTTCCAGTTTTCCAGTATTAACTATAATCGAAACTCTTATTTAGTGATGATTTTTGTGGTTATTTAAATTCCACTTAAATTAGTTCCTTTCTTAAATTATAATAGTTTAATATATTCTATAATTTTAATTATTTCATTATTAATATAATAATTGATAACGATGTAGATTAGTGCCATCTGCAGGCAAGAAACAGAGTTAGAATAGTACAAAACTATACATACATTTAGCAAGATTGCTACAATTACAGATACGAAAAAAAAAAATAAATTAAAAATGAAACAATTTTAAAAATATATTAAATTAAATTAATTGGTAAACTGTCACTAATTAATATTTGGTCTACGAATATTAAAGAACACTGTATAATTTAATTACCAGCCTTTACCTTTTTTATTATTTTTACAGACAGTGAATAGGTGGTATAGAAAGCACTACAAAACGTCTGAGAATATTTATTTCTTTAAGAAATACAATACAGATTACACCTCTACCCAGGTTGAAGTACTTAAATTTTCCTACACTGTTTTATTCGTTCAGAATCCCAATAAATGTACAAGTTAAAAATAAAAAATTAACGTACTTTTAGGAATAAAATTAGCTATTACATACTATTTCACATATGCACTATATTCCAAAATAATAGTACATTTTTCATGAAAAAACGATTTAAACATGTTTTTATATTTAAAATTATATTATGCCTAATTCCTGGTGTTTCAAATTTATTTGGGGATCAAACTAGTGGCTGTTTTCATTAACTCATTTATTTGACCTTTGCAATGTCCTCAAAATATTAATTATCATAATTATATTAATTTTTGATCAATAATTAATTACGATGGAAGTAATTTACGATGGCCCCTTAATATTTTTCACAGTGTTGTTATTGAATTTAATAACAAAACTGGGGACCCAATTAAGTATCCAAAATGCCTCCTTTAATTAGATATTCCATTCACTAAAGTGTTGATCCTAGATTCTCCTTATTCTCCAAACACTTTTAGGGAATCGGCTGAGTACCTCAAAGGTAACCATAAGAGATCTTTCTTCCATCTAGAAACAGCTGATTGTTTCCAAGGGGATCAGAGCATAAACTTCCTCTGCGAGTCCGAAATTTTCTTGCCTCTCGTTTTCTTGAGAAGACGAGAGGCAACCAATCAGAATTTGAACATTCTCTAGAATGTTCAAGTTCTCCCGTTCAGGCAATAAGTCAAAATTAGCTAATGAACCCACTGTACAGCGAAAGTAACTAATAATATTTGACCGTAATGGTAGTGCTTGAACAAAAATTGAAAAATGGCATCCGAAAAAAGAGAAAATTATAAAAGACTTACGCACAGTTCTGACAGCGTACCTTTGATCAGAAACTTTCTAGGTTGTCCGGTAAAAACTCTTTAAAATGGTCTCCGAATTCAACAAACAAAAAAAAAAAAAAATTACTAAGTACAAAGGCATGCATTGATAATAAAACCAGAGGGATTATGGACTCTTTTCTTATAAAAAAACTATTTGATGTGAAGAGCACCTATTTCCTTACAATGACATCAAGAACTGAACCATAAGAACATTCGTTTATCAAGGTCCTATAACTGAAAAAGGAATCCAGCAACATACGAGCCAGTCTAGCTGTTGTGCCGGCCACTTATGACTGCTTATACTGTTGTATTACTTACGATATTGGCCCGAAGAACTCCGACACTTCATTAGTATACTTAAGCTTTTTGGAAAGCTCTGCATTCTTCATAATTAACTTTTTATTTATGCGCCAGTTGACATCGATTGGATCCCTGCCAATGCTTTCCACAAAGCAGTGGAAATAGCTTCTCTGCTATTAGGAACATTATTTCTATTACAGTAAGTTCTACCTTACCCCTCAATGAGGATAAAATTTTCAATTATCAATCTGGCCTGGATCCTTTTTATTGAAATGCAAGCGCAAAAATTCTATTGATGTATAACTCCTATGAACCAGGAGCAACTCAAGCTAGTCTAGGATATCAGCCATCTGAACTATCCCTGTCACTAGCTTTTTTATTAAAAAATTAAATTAATGGAAGTAATTTTCTGTTATTAGAATATTATACAATGAAAGGCTTTTTCTGCATCAACCAAAAATAAGATTATTAATCCACCAGATCCACTTTTTCTTATGTCTTCTATATTCAAGAATATATCGTTTATTTTTGGAAGGCTACCCCTGCCTAGTGGATCTTAAATTAATATAAGATATTGCTGAGAGCTGACGACGCAGCTTAACAGATCACAGCGGAATGCGTAAGTACAGTAATAATCAGCCACAGCCGTCAAGTTCATTGATGCATCTCATCGCATCCTAAATTCTCCTGTAAAGAGAAGCCATAATACCCTAAGCGATCCCGATGCCACCAGAAATAAGAAAGCTGCCGCTAACTTTGCTGAAGGCATCGAACCAAATGCATATAATCCAATTAACGTGGTAACAGAACAACGCTTTTACAAACTGCTGTAGATGGCATATTGGACGGTATGAAAACATAAGTACTGTAAAACTTCACTTAAAGGGACTATTATAGAACTAATGAATCAGATCGTATGTCAAGCTAGAAGAAATGCATGTAGTCGCTGAAGTCAATAGAATATTATGAAAAAGTATTGTACTATAAAATAAAAATATTATAACGCTAGAATTTGCTGCACTTCTGGGTCTGAACAGCTCTCGAATCCCTCGCTGGAAGGTCAGAGGACTCTCCACTGATGTCTATCTAGCAAACTAGGAAAACTGATGGAAGGCAATAGTGAGGAAAATCCTGGCTCCCTGGTAGTCTCCTTTATTATAAAAAAATTGATTGTAAATACCATCACGTTGGGAGAATTATGTCCCTGGATCCTGCAGATGAAAATCATGGTTCAGTGGATGCTATCGTACTATACATTGTTTCAAAAGTCCGTTAAATCTAGGATTTATTGCATAATTTCGGAGAACGAGACACTAATTTCGAAATAAGAGAACGGTGTGTTTATAAATGTTGGAGACACCTGGTATGAGTGTATTCATGCTCTAATTTCTACATCCATGTAGTTGAAATGCTGGTATTCAAGTTTACGAACTATTTACTACCAAGCTTTCGGGAGATTTTAAAACCAACCCCTGCATTGGAGGTTCGTTGCAAAGTACCTTGGCATTAATCGTAACACAGAGGACAGGTTGTAACGCGTGCGAATTATGACGCAAACATTTACAGAATAGAACATGTTTATTTTCGAAGGTATTAACAGATTCTTGATGGAAGTGACCTCCGAGGACTGGGCTGGCCAGCAGATGCTTGAAGTCTTCCTTGTGTTCTTCAAACCACTAGTAATCATCACTGATACGCCTAACCCCATACCTAACTATGCTCATGTCTACTGCAATAGTTTTTTTTATAACAGCGCATTTCTACATTCAGATTTAGTAAATGAATATCCCAAACGCCTTCATATTATTTGTGTAGTAGTACGACTAAAATTTCTGAGACAAAAAAAAAAAAAAAAAACATTTAAAATAGGAAACAAAAATATCGCTGGATTCCATCAGCATTATCTGATGGGCATTAACTTTTTTCTTCTTTTGCACAAATGTTGGAATCCATTTACTTATGTATTTGGTTAATTAATGACTCATCACTAACAGAATCTCTAAAATCGATGTCATAGACATTCTGTTTTTGCTGCACTTCCATGGGCGCTGTTCTTCTGAAGTAGCTTCTACAATTCCCGTTGCCTCAACCAGTCAACATCCTTTTTCTGTCCAACTTCAAACTCACAGAACCAACTTTTCTTCTTCCTCGTTTATTCATTCAACTTCCGTTTTCTGGAACTTTTCCTCGTACGTATTTCCTGAAAATTACAATCTACAGAAGTTCAAGTCTAATGTCAACAAATATCTTTTTTCATCATCTCAACCTTCAACCCATGCACGGTACTAAGTACTATAAGATCTAATACCGCTCGTGCTTGGGGAGGTTCATAAAAAAATTTTAATTTCATTACTGTTTATTATTATTGGCAACAGAAAAACGTACATAATTAACTTTATATCCATTCGTTCAGTTAAATTTATGGCCGACGGAAATGAGCCTTATAAAAGTAGAGCGCGTTTTTCTTTGGCACTAATATAAATGGATTGAGAACATTAGCACCGCTATTGATCGGTAAATCTAATTCTTATACTTTTTTCTGATGTAAATCCGTACGATATAAAAGCAATGCGAAACACTGGCAGGAGCAGAAGGCCAATTCATTTCAAAGTTGGCTTCAAATGTTTCGAAAGAAATGTAAGCTTGATTATTAACTGCACCCTTGGACGCAAGATGACTTTCAATTATCTACACTCAATTATCTCCAGCATCACGACAGAAATTATGTACTACACTGAAGACAGAAGCATCAGCAGTACTTCCGAATTTTCCACCACCCTTGGAGTAACAGTAGATGGAAACAAAGAATTTCTCGCTCTGGGATCATAGTAAACCTGAAGCAACTCATTCATCCCTCTCTATAGTACTGTCTGATAGTTTCAGATACTGTGTTCTGTTGCTGCATTGGCCACCTGGTTGACGAGATCAAATCCCAACCACTTTTACGTGTCTTTAGTCTTAACAGTTACAATTTCTATTGTATGGTACCTTGGGCTCTCCTCCATAATTCCTGACGCCAATTTATTTCTGCCGCGTAGAATTATTACAATTTTAAAAGCCTGCAATTTGAATTGTTAGCACATTGCTCAGTACATACTGATGACAATGTTGTGTAGAGCAATGTCTTTTATTCGCTAACACTAAGACAAATTAATTTAGAGTTTGGCATCGCTCCAAAGAAACAACTCCTGAATGATTTTAATTAATATTGATTAGCAAAAGTTGCTGTGAAAGTATTAGTATTGGTTGTGAGAATGAAAGCCAAATCCCAGGTTTGGGAAATCTGCAGTTACTTTGAGATTGCAAGTTGTTCCAAACCGGATTACCTCTGGGTAAGATTTAAAGTGCTGCTTTGTGTATGGATTTCTTTAAAATAATACTAAACTTATAAAAATAAACAACCAAACATTTACCAGCATATATTCTGAAATATCCTTGAATAAAGTCATTTTAAAAAATATTTTAATACCAAATTTAATTATTGTTAATCAAAGATGAGCAATTACTGTTAGTTAATAGCTATCATCCCTATGGCACGCTTTTGACACCACGTTGAGTCCGTACCAGGATGAATCCACTATTCTGAAGGCTTGTTGCCTCCCCATTGGAACCACACATACCCAAAGACCCTTGGATGAAATTTTTAATCAATGGATGAATAAGGAGGTTTGTGGTTTTGAGCCCATACCCTAGCACGAAAAATGCAGGGCTGTTGTGAACTGAACTCTGGCTGCTCTCAATAATTCAATGCATGTACTCAACGAATATGTAAATTTTGCCTCGGCCCTATTTGTTTTACAGACATCATATACTTCGCATTCATTAAAACTAAACTAATCAAGTATCTTTAAAAACTGAAACAAGATATACACACACTTTTGAAAGAATCTCTCACACTCGGTCCACCTTAAATTCTAAAAATTCCTTGTTGCACACAATCTCTTCAAAATGGTCCACAATAAGTTTATAAGACTGCATCCATTTTTCAAGCATACCCAATCTCTTTACCGCTACATGCAGATACAGGCAAGTTTCAATAGTGTTCTTGAAGTTTCTGTAATTATAAAAAATCTTGCAAAGATCAGGTTTTCAAGGAATGTGTGGGCGGGCATTTATGACTCAAAAGAGAGAGAAAGAATAAACTAACAATAATCTATCAATCATTACCAAACTGCCAGCGGTAAAAGGCGGCTAACATGAAGATATTGAAAATGCTTTGGGAAATCAAAGCCGGGAATTAAGTGACATCGACAAAAAAACACTTCCTATTATTAAGCAACTTAATTACAGAATAACTGGTACCCAAAACGTGAACCTTGAAGTGGTAATACTGTCTCGTCCTTGGATATGCCAGGTTTTTTCTTTTCAAACTCGTATTCGATCACCTTTAGCTGGTGAAGACACGGGACATTTGAGCAGTGGTGCTAAATGATAAGAAGGTCAAAAGCAATTACGATAAATGACGAAATGGATAGTACTATTAGGAGGAAAAATGAAAAGGTAGTACCTTTACGTGACATACTCAAGGTTGTCCAAATGAACCACAGAGGGAAGCAAAAAGGAAGAGAATCCTTTGATTCGTACTGTTGGCAGCGTGGATTGCAGAGCTAAGCCTTCCTCTTTGAAACCGTCCAGAATATAAAGAAAAGCAGTGCTTTTGAGATGTTAGTGGGATGCAAGATAGAAAAAGAGTCAAGAGCAGGATAAGAGATAGCGTGATGGATGCTTACAGTTCGGAAAGGTGACGTTAATGTAGATGGATTGTTTAAAGTGACAGAATCACATCAAGGAGAGAGTACGGAAAGAAAACTCTCGAGAGAGTCGAAAATACCTCCCCAAACGATTTTTATTCGCTCTTACATGGGTAATGAAGGGAAGAGCCTTCCTGCATTACTCGAGATGCGTCAGTTAAGATTTTGAAGGAAGCAACGGAATTAAATAAGCATAAAAGGCAAGATTTCATCGAGCGATACACGAATATTGACTGCAAATGAAAGGAAAAATCTCCACGGCCACTGGCTAAGTGACGAGATCCGATCTAGACATACTGTAATCAGTAAATGGCATTCAAATCACTTGGGTGTAAGACGAGGAAAAATACGGTATAAAGTAGAAAACATTAGAAATCTGAAGAGGTGGTCGGTGAGATGTGCGAGAATTCAAGTTCAAATTCAGTATTTTAGGTTTAATTTTTTTTTAAACGAATGATTTGGTGTCATTCGTTTCCAGATCGGATCTGCAGGCTACATCTATACATTTCCTGATGGAGTCTTATCTCTAACTTGCTATTGATCCGGTCCATTACAGGAATGATTTGATCATTCCTGTAATGTATAAACATTTGAATTTTACTGTTCGCTTTAACGTTTGTATTTTCGCATTTATTTTATCATTTTGGAATTATAAAGGAAAGTGAAAAATCAACCTATCTTGCTATATTCAGTTATTGAAATGCGTGTTGGAGGATGATCCAGGGAAAGATGCAGCATTTACGAAAAAATTCAATTACCATGCGAGAAAAATTGGCAGAACCTTGTGTCAGGTATTGTTACCAACAATTTCAAGTGCATTAGAAAAATATTCATAAAGGAAACACTAGCTTATATCTTCCCTTTGGAGAAATCCTTCGCTTCTAAATGAAATGGACTCGATAATCTATATATTTTTCTGGTTTTTTTTCCCTCGTCTTGACTGTGTGAATTAAACGCCAAGGTAGCTAAGGCCATGAAATTAAGTATATCAAACACAGACGAGAAACGTGCACTAGAACTCCTGAAGAATGAACAGTATCCACCCCTAAATACACCGGGCAGAATGGCGGTTCTCACAAGGTAAAGAAATCGTATGGTTTGATTTCAGCTGCACGTATCTCTAGAATTTCGATACAGATTAATTGACGGTTCAAGGTTATTCGTATTTCACACCCTCCTGGTATAGATAGCATGAGCAGGGAGTCGAGAAGTCTTAGAGAATGATTTTGATTCGCCAGTTTGTTGTTTACGTCTTCCATTCTCCAATGACTTGAAACTAGACGCAGTTCCACAAATATCGTTCGTCCGGAAAGACCCAAACGAATTGATACCGTTCGATACGGCAATAGCAACCTTCGAAATACAAACTTTTGAACATACCAGTTTATTTTGAGAACACTATTCAAATGTCTCAAATATTTTTCTTTGTCAAATCAAATAAAAGAATGAAATGTTCAAAAATGCTTAAAGTGAACTCCACAGATTGGCCATTATGATGGTTGGCTATTTGATTTTTTTTTTTATGACGAATCGGCAGCTTAGGTCATAATGTTGCCAAATCAAATCATTTCGTAATTTAAATCAATAAATAACCTTACTTTTACGACTAAAGTCTTCTGCCCACCTGAATACCACAAGTTCTATCTAAGGAACAAGCCTAGCTATACGGGTTTTCTTTCTAAGATGCACGAAGCAGGGTTCTCATCAACAAAACCAGCATTACAAGATTTATGCGACCTCAAGTGTCAGTTACCCGAGTTCGTTAACATAACGCCCACAGCTATACAACATAGCTGTTAGCACGATTTACTACATTGAAATCACCAGAGGAATATTGTACGTGAACTTAGGATACACATAACAAAAAGTGCCGTTTTCATTAATTAATAACCATAATTATTAAGAATAAATTATTAGTAACAACTTACACCCGTTATGGTATATTACACTACAACGAATAAATGTGGCCAATCGCCTACACCATACTGTAATAGTGGCAGAATGTGAAATATTGTATGAAGGATGATCATAGAATGGCCAACACGTCCAGCTTATCCACCCTTCTTTGTTAGCTTCTATTCAATCCAACCAGTTGGCGTCTGCAGGGTACGCCCGACTGAGGATAGGAAGAAGACTGACTGCTTTTTTTGAGTTCTGACCTTGGCCGTCAAATGTGAAATACGAATGGCAGACATTAAGCCCACACAACTGAGAACAAACAGGATATTTTGTCCGGCCTGGTAACATTTCGCTCATTATCACTGACTTATCTATAATTACATATTCAGTGTGGAGGCTAAGTAATAATCTTATATAAGTCATTTACTGGAGGCTACACGAAAACGGAAACATTCATTGAAATTCTATCAGACAGCGGTGTTCTGTGATCAAGAGATACAGAACAGACGTGGAACATTTATCTTCTGGAGGGGGAACAGTTCTTCAAAACAACTACCAACACCTACAAACAGCTACTCATACATTTCAAAGAAAAATAAATATATTCAATCCAGCGGTGCCATTTTGCAAAATATTATATTTTGCAAAAAAAGTACGAGAAACCATCAAAATAAGCATTTTCTTTTATCCGTTACAGATCATTTTCAACTGTACCCATTCCTCATTTAGAATGGGCGAAATTGAATGAGTTTCGTTATGATACAGATGATGCTTATCGTAATGGGCAATCTACGACGAAAGAATGGAATCCACTAACCACAAGTGACCACATATTCCTTATGGAGATGGCCCAGCAGGGAACATTTTTCCTTGTAGAGCAAATTCCATCTAAAACCTATATTCTCTTCATTTTGGTTGGAAAGCGTATCTGATAATATGCGGACCATTTCGATTTTCTCCACAGGTAGTTCTGTGTAAGTAGATTCTGCTGTGACTACTTAAATTCACTCACAAATTTGAAGCAGGTCTTGCCTCCTTCAATTAGTCCACTTGTACCTAGTCGACTATTAAACACACAATCAGCTTGAATACAAGTGTTTCCAAAACCTATGTACAGAAACAAAGAAAAGAGGTAACACAGAACAGCTGACCAATCAAGTATCCATCACAGTTGAACAATAAGTAATCTACAAGATTCCAAAAAGGCATCTAGAACTGTTGAATTCAAAATTCACATTTACGTACACCATTACATTCTTATTTTCTGTAAGCTCCACAAGAACGCAGTCAATTCTACTTAAAAGGAATGATCCAGTTCCTTTACGCTGTTTTCTCGTATCTTATTTTATATAAAAAGGCTTATACCATCTAATATTTGGTCGAAATATTTACATACTGATTCAAGAAATGCATCTTCGATTGAGATAGTACTTTAATCGTAGAAAATGCCAAGGTGCGCTATGATAAAGAGAATATCTTCTACATGACCACATTTCCTAAACGTAGGCTGTCTTTTTTTTGGCAGTATATCCCGGAACACTCAAGTAAGGGCGTGTTCTTCATTTCAAAACACGTGGTAGGGGGAACAGTTACGAAACGTGGGCAAAAGTTATACAATGAAACGCTAAATAACGACAGAGTATTTTCAATGGTAAAATGGAGAAAAACAAAGAAAATTCTGTAGCAAATTCCACGCATACAACACCCCAAATATCTTCCCACCTACTTTATATCACATGATACGAAAATGCAAATGAATTACTGAAAGAACGCTCCATTTCATGAAAAGGGTTGGTGTACCTAGTAAAGTGAACACTCGGTGTACACTGAGCTACTCACGTGGGCAGTGACTTTTAGATTTACAATGATTAGTTAAGATTTAGATTCAGAAATCAAGATAAAAAAAGTTATCTTTCAAATCTTTATATATAAACAAGGTAGTTACTTCATTATCCAGTGTGTTGCGTGAAGAATAATCGTCCGTATTCTTTCTAAGTAATACCCACCACTTTCCTCAACGAAACCCTCACTTATACACCTCGGCACGACCAGTTTCGTCACAAGCAGTCAACCCCTCCTCGCAGGTGTCGCAGATAACTCTCCGAAGGTAACAAACACACGATATTCAAGGGTGTCCTTAGAAAATTCTCTGTAAAATAGTAAACTATAAATTCTCACACGAAAAACTAGGTCACATTGCAAAACTTTTGGCACATAACTCATTTCTTTGAAGTAATAACAAGGAGATGGCTTTCCTTTTTGAAGAACTCACGGTGAAGACGAAATGAATAAGAAGCTGGAAAAAATATTACGAATGATACTTCGAAATTGAAACCATTGATTACTTACGTGCTCGCATAGTACGTGTAGTCGAGAACGTGGCTGCTTGTCGTTGGTCATGGAAAATGTGCAGCGTTCCAAAATAGACTTTTTACTGTTGTATACTCGATTCCCTGAATTCAACTGGATGCAGAGGTATTTTCCTCTTGAAACTTAGACAGAAAAATATGACACAAGCAGAATTACAAACTATATTTCCCAGTATATAATAATTATTACTGTTATGACACGCATTTCCAGCTAGGGTTAATCTGTTATCTCTTGATCGAGTCGCAGCGACACCTTTGCTGCTGTGGCTTGCTTAATTGTGAAAAAAAGAAAGAAGTGTTTTACAGATTTAAGGCGTTTAACGATATTTATAGACATTTATTGTATCCTTTGAGATTTGCATTGTAAAATGCCTCTTTTATTACCGATGTATGCATTTCTGGAGTAATAATTCTGATGTTCTTGTAATCTAAGCTGAGGTTTACTTTGACTGTTACATTCATCGATTCTAGTAAACCTCACTGCATTGTGAAGTGGTCACCTGACAAGAAAGTTGATCTAAAAGTATCGAGATTAAATGACAGTATTCTTTTTCAATTATTATTGCATTTTGTTAGAAACTGCTCACCCGAGACAGCTTTCAGATAGTCGGTGCATAGTACAAGTTACATTCAAAGATGGGTCCTTCTGGTAGATGTCATATTCTTACAATTCAAATAATAAATTTTACAATTTACATCAAGTGTAGAATCGTTGAGCGGATTCGAACTCAGACCTTAACCATTCCTACCAGTGAAGGCGGAGCAGCAGTGCGTAGCACACGCTTCTTGATTAGACCGGGGTTCGAGCCCGTCACCTCCAAATACGGAGGATGCGGAAAGGTCAGGGAATGACCACCGCATATCCTGGAGCAATATGGCCATAGTTGCTAATGCTCCTAAAAGCCAAATAACAACAACAACAACAACCAGTGAAGGCACCACTGGTATCAAGGGGCTCAGTTTGGCACACATTAGGCTCTTTGATACCAGCCTTTAATATTGCTGTAGAATTTGAATAAGATTCAGGTTTTGTACTTAGAAGACAATGTATCAATTTCTAAACACCAAGAATAGATTTATTTTTGTGAAACCATAAATTCCAACCTTTCTTGGCATAAACACATCAGAAATATCTTTTACTCCACAGTGTCATTTTTCTTCTGGAAAAGTGTAAACTCCGCACAAATCTCAGATTAGTCCTACTAAGGATGTTGTTCCAAGATATGGTCATGAGGTGCCACCCAAAGTTGCTAAAACTTCTTAACTATCCGCATGAGAGTAGGGTAAGTTAATCAACAATCTCTCTCTCACTCACTCGCTTCTTGACATGCAATTTCTATGGATATCTTCATAGATACTATTCTACTAAACTTGGACCTTGCGGGTAGAGAGTGGACAGCGCCAATGACAAATACTTTTATTGTATGAAGTTCTTTTCCATTCTTATTATATGTTTCGTAGAGTTTTACAAGTAATATGCAAATATGTAAATTTTATTTATATTTAAGAAAATTGGTGAATAAGATACTGTTGTTGTAATAGGGTTTTAGGAGCATCGGCAACTAAGGTCATATTGTTTCGTATATACTGTGTAAATTGCGTGTGTTCTGTTGTCGATTTGCTGGATGAAAAACCCCAGTTTCTGTAAGAAAAAAATTCAATCCTCGCCTTAGACTGGCTAACTCAGCCACGTTGTGAAAAACACCCATAAAAATTTCTCGCGTCATTGACGGGATTCGAACTCAGGTTCTTTCCACTCGGTGTGGGGAGAACGATAATAATATCAACTATGCTAACCGGCAGGGCGCCTCCGTAGCCAGGTGGGAAGGAGCAACAGTGCGTAGCACACGCTTCTTGATTAGACCGGGGTTCGAGCCCGTCACCACCAAATACGGATGATGCGGAAAGGTCAGGGAATGACCACCGCACATCCCGGAGCAATATGGCCTTAGTTGCTAATGCTCCTAAAAACCAAACAACAACAACAACAACAACAGCTAACCGGCAGAGCTTGTTAGGAAGAATGATTATCTCTCGCAAGAGTCATGCAAATTGGATGCAATTTCTGCAACTGAAAGAGAAGAAGAGGAACTTCGTACATATATAAAGAAGGAACGCTGCCAACTCTTCCAAATAAACAAATGACACATGGTTGGAACTTCATCAAATAGGTCTACTGTGCATAAAAGAATAAAGGAACTTTAAATTTCATCGTGTGTTCCCAAGAAAAGCTTATTCTACATAGTAAGCAAAGAAATCGAAGGTTGGCATGGGCGAAGAAGTTTATTAAAATTGAAGTTTTAATAAATTTTAGTGTTATGTTGAGTGATGCGTTAGTTATTGCGATGGGTATTTCTGTTGAGGTGTCTATAGAAGAAAGGGGGAGCCATGTTTGAAGAAAGATGGAAATTCAGCCTGGCTATACGAAGTGATATGAGAATTAAACATCCAGAAAAGGCAAAGATCTGGGGCTGTCTGACTTTCAGAGGATTAGAACCTTTGCAGATCATTAAAATGGCTCTTAATTCACTTGAATATCACATTGTCCTAATCGAATAATTGAAACAATTATTCGATTAGGACAATTTTTGAAATATAATTTCGGAACCTGCACTAACATTTACCGTATGAAAAGTTATGTACGCATGTATGTACAGTGGCGGACAAAAAAACTGCATCACCTTAAAAAAAAATAACATTTGTAGTGAAACGTATAAGTTATTGTTTGATTACATTAATTTTGTTTGTCGCAATGCAAAGGTATTGCGTCAGATAACGCTCCTATTGCATCAGATAGTGATTGCAACGTATTGCCTCAACCGTTTCTATAAATACGGAGTTGAAAGGGTGTATACGCTCATTAGTATCCTGTTTTGTGGAGATGTAAGCATGGCTCCATATATTCAGTTGACATAAAAAAAAAAGTGTAGCCGTTGCTCTGTCCCAGGAAGGGCTTTCTACGCGTGCAATCGCTGACAAAATAGGCTGCTACCAGTCAATAGTATCCCAGGTACTGAAATTAAAGCGTGAAACCAGTGATGTGAAAAGAAGACCTGGATCAGGCCATAAGAGAGTGACTACGCCTTCCTAAGATCAGACAGTAATTGCAAACGGAATATTTGAAATGGCTATGCCTTCGTAATCGCCATGCTAGTGCTCCTGATCTAAAACTGGACTTTGAGATGGCCTCTGATGTTGAAACAAGTGCACGAACTATCCAAAGACGGCTTGAAAGGAATGTGATCTGCATGCCTATCGGCCCAAGAAGAAGAAGAAGCCTTTGTTAATCCAACAAAGGGGAAAGAAGCAAGTTGCTTGGGCTAAAACGCATGTTTCATGGACAAAAGAGCAATGGGACACCGTCATCTTTTGTGACGAATCGAAATTCGACCTGCATGTGGACATGTGTTGTGTCTTACGCAAGGCGGCCCTTAAACGTTCGTTTATCTCGTCGCTTAGTGCTGGAGAGCACTGAAATTTGGTTTGCTCTTGACAAAGGTTTCTTCTTGACCAGGCCGAACAGGTTCAGTGCAGGAAAACAATTGTCTGAAAGCTTCGTAGACAGATCTGTGGAAGAGAATATGGGTGGAGTCTTCAAGTACTACACAGAGACAGAATTCAGTTGTAGAGAGGTTGAAGCAATACAGCCTGCAGTTAATAGAAAACAAGAGTGCAGACTAGGAATGAACCATTTATGAGTGAGTTTGCTGAATGAAGTAGCAGTTGGGAAGAATTAGAATATTGTTCTGCCTTTTATAGAAGAGTTCCATCGAGCTTGCTATCTTTCAGTCAAGATTTACAGACATCGCGTTTTCTCCTGTTTTATAAGGGAATCTAGATCAATGGATATGCCATCAAATCGGTGAGGTGACATTTTTGATGTTATAGGCTAGTTCTCTGTACACTTAGAATAAGTCCAGAGGTAGATAGCTAGCAATAATTTGGAGGGCAGGAGTGGAGACTGTATGTGTGATTTTTTACTGGTCATTACAAGTATGTGTAATGACCAGTAAAAAGAATCTCTGGCCAGTGTTGAGCTTATCCTAAATGGTGCAAAGCCTGGCACGGTGAAACTACACCTTAGTCCCATAGGTGGCAATGGGTGGCTTTGCAGATCAATCCGAGGGTTTTGGAACTAAGTCTTCACTCCTGACGGTAAATTCGAATAAACATGGACGGTAATTTGTTGTTTTTCTCTGCTTGATGTGAGATATGTGGGTTTAAGAAAGGCGTATTGTCCAGCATGAGTCCAAGATACTTTGTAGCGGCAACGACAGGAATTGAGTGTTTACGTAACGTTATAGCAGGAGGCCTAGAGGAGGAGAGCTGCCCCTTGAAGACAATAGCAGAAGTTTTGGCTGGTGAGATTTTAAGTTTGTTGGAGAGTGTGCCCAGTTATGGTGTTCATCCGGAACAATGTTAGCGTTTTTCAAGTTGAGAACAGGAATTCCTGCAGAAAAACAATGCCAGGTCGTCTGCAAACGTAAATGAGGAGTACCTGTCGAAGTTTCCGATGAGCCACTGATTGATAATCATGTTCCCTAGTAGAGGTCTTAAGACAAATCCCTGGGGGCAGCCACGACGAACTTGCCGAGTAACAGAATTGTAATTCGAGGCCATAGTGATATACCTGTTTTAGAAGTAGTCTCTAATGGTGTCAAAAAGTTCCTGAGGACAACTTGGTCTGAGACGTTTGAGGACGCTCTCTCACCAAAGGGGGAAACGTCTCACAAACGGACGTTTTACCACGTGTGAAAAGTTAGGTCTTTCTCCCTCATTACCCTGACTTATCAACCACAACCAACAACAAAGAAAGACCTAATTAAAGTTATAAAACATATTATAGGAAAGATTTCCTAAACCTCTTTCCTCAACGAAACTTGATCTTTCACACGTGAAAATTTGATTGAAAAAAAAGTGCAATAAGGTTATTAAAAGACATGGATATCCTACCATGGGTGCTAATTAATATGTACTGATTCAAAAATACATATTAATTATTTCATATTCTAAATTAATTAAACAGATTTTGAATATTCTAAATTTATGAGACAATATTTTGTTCATTTATTTTCTTAAAAATTAATTCAAATTAACAGCGTTATTTGCATCTTATTTGTGTGAAGCATATCCTCACAACAATATTTAAATCTTTCCATTACTTTATGCAAAAATACTGTAAAAATGCTTTATGCAAATATTTGAAGTTCGTAGTTAGCCACAAACTTTATGAATTTTCAAGAACATTCAAAAATTTTGGTATGGAGTTGTACAAACAATAATCATTCCACTATTGAAAATCCTTATCTGAAATAAAAATGAGTTGTGATCCACTAATCGCTGAGGAATAGATAGATAGATGGATAGACAGAGGTCAACCGAATGTGACAGGACATGTGCTTTATCAATTTCACCTCTCTTTGTTCATCCTCCATGTTGTGAGTATTAGTGAAAGACATAATAGCTATCCTGCAACGTTCTCAACCTGCCTGACGATACTTTGTGCTTGTGTCGCCCAACTGACATTAATGCGGTCAAGGTGACAGCGTTGGAGGCAAAGGTTGGCACTATGCCACAATTTATGGAGGATCACATCGCATCTGATGTATGCTATCGCCAATCTGATCAAATGGTTTCCAGACAAATTACTAGAGAGTAATTAATTCAGGAACCAAATGAGGCAACTCCAGAAAGAGCAATTAAAGTTTGTCTGCAGTTTGTTTATCAGCGAAAGACTGGCATTAAAGTTCCACTTGGGGTTTCACGTAAGGTGGTAATCCAAATTGTCCAGTACGAACAAAAGTTTAATTTAGTCGATGAATTCTATTAAAGGTCCTCCAGTACCAAATTTCATCAAATCCCTTCAGCTAGAAGCTGGTTGGTTGCTTGTGATTTTGTGGCGAGGCAACTAAGGCCATTAAGTATCAGTCCTGTCTGCATGTACTGTATTGTTGATTTGCTTGTTTTTGCGGTATGGAAATTAAAGTTAAACCATTCTTATTGGGCACTGGAAATATAGTCCATCTCTAAAACAATTAATAATTATATTATATACTTTCCTATTTATAATTAGAAGTATACAGAGCATAGCTAGACGACGGGAGAAAAATTCGGGGATACTAGAAAGAACAGATAGCCTCCCTCCCTCCAGAAGTCGGTAGGTATTTTGCATTGCAATGGGGACATTAATAAGGCGTTGGAGCTAAGAAGGTGCTTATTTTTGTAAGCATTATAATGTTTGCTCGAACTCACATTAAATTCTGAAGTTTGGCATATAATTAATTAATAAGGCAATTTATAAAAGTTAAGAATCTGCCAAGCTTGCCGAACCTACTGGGAAACTAATTCCTTAGCGTCATCTCTGTCTACAGCAGATTAAGAATTATAGAGACAAGTTTAAGAAAACTAAAATTTTTAAAATATTATCAGCACAAGGTAGCGTAGACACTTCACAATCTGTTATCAAAGACCTCAAAGTTGGAACCTAACAAGGACCTAAGTTATATGCGCCCATGGAGTAACACAATGATAATTACGAATCTTTTTTTAGGGAAAATGATTTTCTAATAAGAAATTTAATAAAAATAAACTGTTCCAGCAGTTTTTGTACATTTGTTCGTATTCCACGGAAAATAAAGGATAATCATTTCGTGATGGAGGAAAAAAGAGACTGATGGTTAACCATTTTGAATCCCTTAACCATTTTCAAATTTAAAAAAGCAGATAATAAGATTTAAGTTGGGTTGTATATTAAGATGATAATAATAATTATTATTATTATTGTTATTATATTATTTCTCCCTGATTGGGAGTTCCACCCCGTATCGGGTACTGGTACCAAGTGCGCAAGATGGTTGTTATGTCCGGTATTGCAGTTGGTCGAGAAACTCCCTGACTATCGTACAGGTACTCAGGATTGCGACTTTCTGGAGTTCCTTGTAGGTGTTCTCTGGAGACCTATTGCTGCTAGATTATTGTATACAGTCTTTGACACCACGCCGGTGGTTGACACGGTGATCGGGATGGTCGTTACTTGTTGCACATGCCACACCTCTTTGATCTCCTGTCTTAGGTCTGTGTACTTCCTGATCTTTCCCTCGTGGGTTTTTTTGGAGGTTGCCAGTATTGGTCACTGCTATATCAATCAGATAGGTAGCCTTTTCCTCCTTGTCGACAAGGGTTATATGCGGTCTGTTGCGCGAAATTTTTTTTATCCGTTATTATGGCGCTGTCCCAGTACAGCTTGTGGGTTGAGGTCTGTAGTATGGCCTGGGATTCGTACTTGTAATACGGTACACTTTCTTTGATCAACTGGTATTTCTTCGATAGTTTCTGACGTATTATCCTGGCTACATGGTCGTATCTACGAGTATATTCCATCTGGGTGATCACCCTACATCCTGCGGTGATGTGTTGGATCGCATCTAAGGCCATGTGGCATCGTCGACATGTGTCATCTGTCACTCTCGGTGCCTTGGTGATATATTTTATATAGTTCCTGGTGTTGATTACCTCGTCTTGGATGGCAAGCACGACTCCTTCAGTCTTGGGGAAGAGTGGACCGCTCGCGAGCCATGCATTAGAAGCCATTTTATCTGTGTGGTCTTGATGGAAGTCATTGTAGTGTCTACCATGGAGTGTCTTCTTTGCCAATCTTTCTAGCTTTGTTTCTTCTGGGCGGAAGGACTCTCCTCACTTAGGTTGAGTGGGGTATGCCGCTTGTCTATCTTCCTTATGGCTTGGTATAGTGGCGTAGTGTTTTTCTGTAAGTAATCTTTCAGGTTAGGCTCGCGTAGAGCTTGATGTCATCTATTATTATTTTTTTTCCTAGGGTACTAAATAGATTTGGAGATAGGCATACAATGAATATAATAAACAATTTGTTGGCTAGTGTTGATTTCAGACTTAGAAGTTATCCTATTTTCAAATTAAAAATTTTAATAAGAAAATGTTTGATACTTAGTGATTCAGTAGATTAGAGTTGCTATGCATTAAAAATTACAATCTCTGTTTGTAGTGTGGAATGTATTATGTGTTGTAATTTCTTTATCTTTTCTGTTAAATAATAAATTTGTATGGAAAACTGTTGTATGTGATGAATTACAACTTGTCAAGAAATATAAGAAATTAAATTTCTTGACAAGTTTTTTCTCTGTATAGGATGCTTGCAGGATATCTTGTCCTTCAATAGGATACCTTGTCCTTCAATCTGTTTTTCCAGCCAACAGAATTTAAACTGCAGAAATAATGAATCTTACCCTCGTGGTAAGATCCATTATCTCTGCAGTGGTTGAGTTAGTTGGTCTCAGACGAGAATAGCATGATTTTCAGAGAAAACCTGTCTTTGCTAGTTGTAGGCGCATCAGCAACTTAGGCTATATTGCTCCATATATAATATGTCTGTAAATTGCGCCTAATCTGTGGTCGATTTGCTGTTCGCTGGACGAAAAACCCGAGTTTCCGAGAGAAAAAAACATGGTACCCTCGCATGAGACCGACTAACTTCAGCTACTTTACGAAAAAGACCCATAAAAATTCCTGGGATCACTGACAGGATTTGAACTCAGGTCTTTTCCACCCGCTGTGGGGAGGACGGTGATTATACCAACTGTGCTACCACGAGGGCCTTGCCTTCAAGGGCATAAAAAGTTGTTCAATGTGAGCTACCATGCGATATACGAAATCAGTTTTCAAAGCTGCAATATAGCTAAAGCAATTTGTTGAAAGTAGTGCAATACCAGGGCAACTCTTTACAAAGACAAGTTTGTCCCACTGTGAGAATTAAGACCATTCCATTATCCATACAATTTAAATCCCGTGGGCCGAAAAAAAAGGGATGAAAGGACAAGGTTGTCATTATAAACAAGTTTAGTTGTTTGTGCTAAATATTTATTAAAATGTGTTCTTTTAACTCTACTCATCCACTAGTACATATCTCGAAAATGCGGCACTTCTCAATTCTCTTTAAAAAGTTTAAATTATTATTATTATTGTTACTTAGACACAGTCAAATATTCTAATCTAAAATTGTTAATTTATAAATATACTTGAACAATAACACTTAATTAACCAACATAAAGTAACTGGTTCATTAATTTTCTTACTGAGCAGCATACGAATAAAAAGAAAGTTCTGGGATTAACTAGAAGGCCTTGAAAAATCATAGTGAAGCTGGATATTGAGTTAAAAACTGCCATGCACCACCGGAATTAAAAAGAATTGCTTTATTGTTGAAAGTAAGATCCACAGAATTGGCTGTCTACCACCCACCTAAAAGCAATGGCATTATGAGCTGAAGAACTGCTGTTAATTAATAGGAAACACTTCATTCAGCTGTGGGCAGCACTGTTGAAGGAGATAAATCCCACCCTCTCTCTCTCTCTCTTCTTTGTTCTCGCCTTCTGGTTCAGCTGTTCCCCATTGATCGAAATCGCTATCCACGCTACATGTGTCGTGAACCGCCCATCGCAGAAAGGTGTACGTGTTCTTGAGGGTGAGGGGATTTTTAATGACAAGTGGAAGTTCCCTTTCTACACCTACATTACGGTATAGTGCTGCTGTGATTCTTTTAATTTCTTCCTTTCCTTTGTATACTCTCCACGCTTTATTGGGAAATACCAGTACATTTTACAAAACGGCATCGTGGCATGCAAAAGGTGAGATGTACTTTGAACACAGTGGAAGATGATGTGTTAGTTTTGGAATGAATCCAACCATTATTTCCTCGCACGAAACCATTTGTTTAATTCCGAGCTAACTGCGTAGAAGTTTTGGAAAAATCTGCGTGTCCTTACAAAGTGAATGGACAGTTACGTTGTAAGAAATCCGGGTTTATAAACAGAAATTATTTTAGTTATCAGCCACTTATTATAATTCTAAAACCAAATATCTTTAAAAATATACGATTTACATCACGTAAAATCATTATTTTCAAAAAAGATGGCTACTGAAATCGGAATTTCATCACGCCAAAATGAATCCAAATAAATGATTTCTGGAGAAAAAATTGGAAAGCTCTGATCTTTAGGTAAAGCAGGAAATTTAGCTGTTTTATTGTCATTGTGCACAACTGCAATAGTGTGTATTAACTAGCTGAAAAGCAGCAAATGATTGAGTTGTTTAAATGAAAAGCCGATTTTTTGGAAGGAGAACGTTGAGTACATATTTCGAATTTATGTTGATCATTTGGGAAAAGAGCATCTGCATCGAAAGTAGAACCTTGTGGTGACATAAGAGTAAAGTATAATGATATAATTCTGTAATCGTGAGAGAAGATCGTCGTATAACAGTAAGGCAAAGATGTTGAGAATATCAGTAGGAAGCATGCACTGCAGTCTGCATGACCATTTTCAGGACCCAAGTGTTTATTCACACTGGATTAACAAGATTGATCACACCTGAGCAACAGCCAGTTTGCATGGAAGTTTGTCACGAGCTGCAATGGATGGTTACTGAGAATAGTGAGGTTCTGTGCAAGGTATGGCTTCATCATTTTGATCCAGAGAGTAAGCAACAAAGCTCTGTCTGGAAGTCTACGTCATGGCCAACACCGAAAAAAAGCAAAAGTTATGGCTTCTGCAGGAAAGGTTATGGCCATCTCTTTTTGTGACATTCAAGGAATGGTTTACCAGCGTGTTGTGCTATGTCATAAGACTGTTACAGGACCTTACCACAGATCTGTACTGCACACTTTGCCAGATCATATTCATTGCAAACAACCACAACTGAATGCAGGTGAGTGGATACTGCATAACGACAATGCGAGACCTCACATTGCTCATACTGTCATCGAGTACTTATCCAGCATTAACGTCAAATGTGTTTCTATAGCCCCGACCTTGCACCCTGCGATTTTTTTTTAATTTCCAAAGTTAAAGAAGGAGCTGCGAGGAAAATATTTTCAGTTGTCAGAAGAAGTTGTAAATATATCGGAGGCCATTCTCAAACTCGTGTCACAAAATGGCTTCCGCCATGTTTTTGAAGAATGGCAGAAACGTTGGTGTAAGTGCATTTCACCAAACGGAGACTACTTTGAAAAATACCATCAAAATATGAATGATTAATAAAGATATGTTGTGGAAAAAAATTATGATCATTCTTAATTGAACAGCCCCCATAGGAAGCTAAAGATAATATCCAGGAATAGATGAAAAATTTTGGAAACTTTCATTAATCAAACCTTTTAATAATCAAGTATGCAAATGACATTACCGATGCGTGTATGACGAACTGGAACGGCGCTCTGGTCCATTCGGAACCAAGATAATATCAGAACAGAATTTAAACAAGGTGAAAAACGTCTAATCCACTCTTCAGAACGTATAAAAATCTCATTATGAAACAAAAGAAAATGACAAAATGAATAAATCTAAATCTCTACAAGCATTAATGTATCCTCCGCAAAGTATTCTGACACTAATTCTTGTATGGTCCATTAGTCCAGATAAAAGATTCGTACCAGTATATAAGGAGGGCGAATGAACCACCAACATATAGTAGTTGTGTTCGTTATGGCACGTAAAGCTGAGATGACTGATTTCGAGGTGTTATTACCGGATTAGTTAGAGAGCGGCGGCTCATCAGACAAACATCACTAACCACAAACAGCGATCTTGCCTTGCATGGTGCGCCGAACGCTGCAATTGGTTTCACAGAGGAATGGAAATCGGTTCCTGGGAGTTACGAATCTCTCTACACCACATTCCAATCAGTACATGTGAAAGATGCCCGGAGGACGACTGCTGCACGAGTACATTGTGCCAGCAGTGAAGTTCAGAGGAGATGGGATTATGGTGTGCAGCTGTTTTTCATGGTATGGGATAAGACCTTGGTGGTTATGCCAGGAACTACGAATTAGTGATGGGCATAATCGAGAGGTCATAATGGGTTATTTCAATTATAGAAAATCATTCGATTATTCGAAATAACCGAATGATTCATTCGATAATGAAATATCATTCTGTTATTTCATAAGAATGCATGAATACTTGTATCGTATCTATAATTATATTTATAATTAAATAAAAATTAACAATTAAAATTAAACTTTAAACCATTAAAGAATTTAAGGAAAATAAAAATCAGAAATTAGAAATTAAAATATATATATATTAATTTAAAAATTAATAATTAAATACATAACTCTGTTAAATAACATTTAATAAATTACTTTTGAACCTAAAAAAATCTAAAAATACGTGTATCTTACGCGAAAAAATTTCAAGATGGCTTCCCCCACCCTTTCCAATAAAATTCGGTTCAAAGATTTTGAATAGAAACTTTAGCATCACACTGTAGAAGCCGTGTAGTCACCAAGCACAAGACAGCTGTAGTTTCTGTTAATCAGAAATGAAACTCTACGTTTCGGGAATAGCCTTAATGATGTCGATAATTGCTTCCCAAACTATCCTGAGTACAAAAAACCATATAAATATACTTAAAATGATTTTATCAGCATATTCATGGACCACTTCAATCAGTAACCTCCACATACAACAGCAGCCAAAAACACTTCCTGACTTACGTACTGTGATGCTAAATCAGCAAATAAACTTCCATGAGGAGAAGGGATGGACATCCCAATGTATGCTCAAAACCTTTCCCTCCCAACACCAAATTTATAATCACTTCGTAAGATATAAGCATTCAATAAGATGCGCAGGTTACAAATCAAGAAGGAATCCAATACTTGGACATTTCCTTAATGTTAATTCTACCATCCATCTGCATCCATTCCACTTGAATTTTGCAAAGCGTAGTGGAGCAGATGGGGACGATATCAATGATTTATCCTCAATTATTTTCCTTCTATTCTGAACACACCCATAGTTCGTTTTTCCCAAATCTTCCGAATTTGTGAAAGACACGACTAACCTCAAAGGTGCATCTTTAATAAAACCAGGAAAGTGTTAGTGAAGTCCATCACAGTGGAAACACTTCTGAAGTAGTTTCCAGGCCATATTTCACGCCACAGCTCGGTGGCGTCATTCTAAATTAGCCAAGCGAAGAAACACGCGATTTTTAAGTCATAATGAAGGGTTACGCAACATTAATTTAATGATAAACGCAGCGATGTACGCAGCACTCAGGTGTAAATCATTGCAATTAACCAGAAGCACCGTGTACAGCAAGATATTGACTTTTCTGACATTTCTTAAAATACGCCGACTCACTTCCTGTAGTTCTCACCGCCATATTGAATTAACCTTTCGATTAATTCTCTTCAGTTCGCGGATAACTCGGTTTTATTAAAATATTGAAAAACTTCTCAAAAGAAAGAGAAAGAAAATACTCACCGATCACGCTTCCAATATTTTTTTGCGAATAGTATATAGGCGTGATTTAATCGAGTGACTTAACAACTGTTTTTTCTTGGCAACCCAACCTCTGACGCGCTAATCGTTTCATCTTCGTTTTTCAGCGTTTTATTCGATGGACACCACGAAGTTTGCGTGCTTTTCAGCAATTCTTTGTTCTTTCTGTCAACCCCTTTGAGCCGTGTATTACACTGCCTATAAAACAATCAGTTACGGATGTTGGTATAAAGATAGGGATCGCAAATGAGAAGCAGGTGAAGGATCAAGATAACATTCCAGGACAGCAGCTGAACTCAGAGTTAGAATTCCACTATGGAAAAGGCAAGATTTCATCTAAAGATCATGATGATACCTTTCAGATTTCAGAGTAGTTTATATTGCGTAATGGCAGCTCTGTATTCACAAAGAACCTGTAGTGAAAACCAATCGAGGTAAAAGTACAAATAATATCGGGGATTTGGCAGTAAAGGTTTAGAAATTCAACTCATTCGCCACTAAATCTAAAAACACAATTTGGTAATTTAAATGATGGCGTTTATGGCTGGATCCAAAAAGTACGTTACCCAGTTAAGAGATGGAACTACTCGTTAATTTACTATGTCCAATATAAGGTTACAATCTCAAGAATAATTTATTACGTCCACTATAACGTTGCAACAATTCCAAGAAAAAATAAACCCACCAGAATAGGTCAGCCATAATAACTGGAAGTAGATAATGCTATAAACTCCAATTCGGTTATTGGAACATAAACAACAGCTCGGTTGTGGTTCCAACGTACACTGTGCGTGCATCACAAAACCACCTTTCGGTTAATGTAAGAGGCCATAATGATCGAGGGCAACGTGGAATCGCTATGGGAAATAAACGCGTCTGGAAACATCTGCCCAGAAGCGGTAGAGATTAAAGATTAAAGACCTTCAGTTCTCCACAAGAGAATTAACATCAGCAGAGCTCGTAAATGTATTTTTCTCTCATTCTCCTTCGATGGTACAACTCCTCATTAGCGGTATGTTTAACTGAAAATAACAATGGGATCACTTTGATTACAGAATAATTCTTAATTCACCGATAATTGCTTGGCACTTAAGTGGCTGCCTTTGGAGGGGGGAGGATGGGAATCCACGAAGCCAACACGAGGTTCACTTGTTGCCCCTGCATCGATACTCTGATAGGGGTTAGTGACGCGTGTCTCATCTGTCTTTCTTGTCATGTAGCGACTTATGAAATCGGGTTTTGGTTGTCGCGCGTGGGAGACGTAGCCTCTGAAAGCAGGTCACGTCAAAGCACTGAAGTGTGCGTATGTGGAATGAGCTAACTAACAATATGGTTGCTAAGCGAGTAGCCACACCTGGTAACAGGTAATATTGGTTACAACTGTTGTAACTAAAGAGAGGAAGTGCGCCGATGCGGTGTGGAAGGGTTTTCGGCAGGAACAGACATTTATAGCAATTCTCCAGAATTAATTTTTAACGATTGGTAATAAAATGGGTACACGATGGAATCTGAAGAGAAGTTTTGTGCGGATTTTCTTCAATTTGAGGGGCTTTTTGAAATAAAAATAGTTTAACGATACGCTCTATTGCTTCGTGTTCGAGGATTGTGATCGTAGAGTTTAGAGAGGGCACTTCAGCTGAAGAGCGAATGCTGTAATAAAGAAAGGACAGTCATCCGGTTCCTTTCTGAATTATAAAAATAAGTGCTCAAGACATGCATCAGAAAAAGTAATGAGCACACTTGGAAATCCATACTGTGGTCAAAATTAAGGGCTAATTTTTTTTTTTGTAGTGCATTTATCTGAAAACATCGAAGTTCAAGATGAAATGACAAGCGCATTAAATCAAAATTAAAATCACGTCACTGTCTGATTGATGAGAGGTTAAGGGCATGCAGTATCTACGTATGCAGATGGCAGAATATCAGACTATAAGGCCATCTAAGGTTAGCACGCGATGCTAAATCATGTTGGGGTGGTAAGTTAGACTAGTAAGGGCAAAAGTTCTTCATTAGTCTCTATTTAAACTTTTTTGCAGCAAAGGTAGGGTGGAAGCGTGACGTGGACCTCATGAAGTCATACAACCAGATTGTCATGTATCCACCACTCAAGCAGAATGGAATATGTTCTTTTGGTAAGGACAGGGTTCGCTCATACGGTTAGAAGGTCGTGTTACTTTCAATGAATATATTTCTGTCGTATTGGACCAACTTTACCTTCAAATGTTTCATTTTTACCCGTATTGCGATAGGTTCTGAAGACCACAACACAACTCAACTATTCACTGCGCAAAAATTGTATCTGAATGGTTCGAAGAACACTCCCAACATCTACCCTGGCCGCCTAATTCTCTAGATCTGAATTCAATCGAGAATGCCCGCAATAAGTTGGAAAGGAATTCGCAAATCTCTACCAACCAGAATACAGCAATGACAAATATCCTGATGAAAAAGAATGGTCAAATCTGGAGCTAGACTCCCTCAGACACCTAGCGGAATCCATGTCCCGACGGGCACAGGCTGTAATTCCGACAAAATTGATTCAATCTACTTTTTTCAATCTAGTAGATTGAATAAAGGTTTTATAATTTTTTGGCCATCGTGTGTAGTATACTTTAAAGAACGAATCAGTGCCTTAAATCCATGATCTCTCTCTTTCTCTTATTTTCTGGCATAATTATGACTATTCTGAGTCACATTCTTTTGCTACCGATCTATCAAAACAGTTAAAACAGGATATAGAATAATGGAAATCCTCACGTTTTTCATGAAACGCCTTTTCATCCATTTCGGGGTGTGGTGTGCCATCCCACGTCTACGAGTGATTGGACCTCTCTTCTTCGAGAATATTGTTGACAGAAACATCTACTGGGATTTAAACCACCCGTTTATTGCGTTCCTTATTATTAACTTCCATAGGACTTGGTGACTTGTCACATATTATAACTAGTGGCAATGCTGAGGGACATTTTTGGCTTATTTCAAAAACAAATTGAGATTTTTTGAAAGGCAAAGTGAATAAAAATAATCATTAAAATATTATGGATGCGCTAGTGTAAATAGCTAAGTTAGACTAGTATTTTTTTATCTTATTAATTATTGTTTGGCAACATGTCCTCAACTGTTCAAATTATTACCATTCTTCTTTTACGATTTTCCATTATTTTTATCTAGAATAATGTATGTTCTCCAACTATATTTATAATCAAGTCTAATTGTACACACCACAAAACAAATCTAACATCATAATATAGTAAAGATAATTTGAACAGTCGGATTAAGCTTGCTTACAAGCTATTCACGCTAAAATTTTATCCACCTCATCAACAAACTGTTGATGAAAAGGGGTGGAACTGTAGCACGAATTCACAGAACTGCATAGATAAGCAGTCGGTACCATGAATAATATGGATGAAAGGCATATGGAATGAGAGAGAAAGAAGAAGGCAGCTAACGACTGACTTTCAACCACCTCTGAATTTCCCTTCTCTGTAGTTACTAGTATGACGACTGAAATATGAAATTATAAACAGCGAAAAGTATAAGAAATCTGTACTCACCCATGATGTGAACATATTAGAAGTTAAAAAGATTTAAATCGATTACAGATACTCGATAAATCCTTAATCATTACGACTGGGAAAGCGTCATTTGAAAGTTGATAAGGATAAAGTCCACAGACCAGAAGACTGGCAAAAAACTCTTTTTAAAAAAAAAAAAAAAAAAAAAAGACTCAACTCTCTTTTTAAAAGAGTTGAGAAACCAAATGAAATGGACTGACTATACATCTCAAAAACAGTTGGAAGCGGCAACGTAAACAGGTAACTAGGAAAGTCCATTGTCCTGTCCACTCTTTATTGGACCTTTGCTAGTAGGGAGGACTCCATTATCCCTCTATACAAGACAATGATCAAGACACCAAGACATTTAAGGAGGAGATCTGTTGAAATGAGGTGTACTAGGCACTTCAAGAATTGCGTAAAATGAATGAGGAAGATCTGTTCTCTCTCTTACGAATGAGACAAGAACTAGGAGACATAAATATCGAATCTCGGGAAATAACAGAAGATTAGATCTCAATAAGTTCACCCGTGGACAGCGGAATGTCGAAGGTTAGAATAAATTGTTTTCCAAAGTCGCAAAAGCAGTGAGTCTGGTCAAAGTGGAATTCAATGGGTTACCTTGTAGGGAATGTTTTTATTGTTCTAGGGTTTTAGGAGCATCAGCGACTAAGGCCATATTGCTCCGTGTATACTGTCTGTAAATTGCGTGTGTTCTGTGGTCGATTTTCTGTTTTGCTGGACGAAAAACCCGAGTATCCGGGAGAAAAAAACCATGTTATCCTCACCTGAGACCGATTAACTCAGCCATGCCGCGAAAAAGGCCCATAAAAGTCCATAAAACTTCCCTCGTCATCGACAGGACTCGAACTCGGGTTTTTTCCACTCGATGTGGACGCAATTCTACCAACTGTGCTCTCACTTTCTGTTTGGGACAAGACCAAGATATTCGATTTGTAACCTGCCTCCCCTCACGCCTTACCTTATAAAACAATATATATATATATATATATATATATATATATATATATATATAATCACACAAGATGGACTCAAAATACCCATTAGGCTAACTAGTACACGTTATTGTTAGAGTGTCGGCTGAATGCTACGTTAAAAGGAACTAAAATTCATTACATTAAAGTAGTGCTCAGATTAAGAGGCCGTGGCTATGGCCACGGCCTCTTAATCTCATAAGTATTCTGACAGGTACTGTACGAATGAGGGTCAACTGAAATTCTAATGTAGGTCAGTTTCAATTAGCTGCGGTTGCCGCTCTGTGGCGATGAATAACAAAATGTGGCTGCTGCCAAGAGAGGCATAAGTTTAGTGTGTTAACAACGCTAGTCCCAGCCCAGACCCCCAATTTAATATGCTTCTCCAAGACTCCCCACAATGCTGAATAAATTAGAGGGTGGCACCAGACACACGCATAAAATATTTCTCTGAAGTCTAGAAAATGAAGATCAAACATCGTTTTAAATAAAAATCTCTGGTTAATTAAATAATCTTTTCAAGTTTAAGGCATTGATTAAAATTTTCTCCGTTTTATTTAATAGAGGGAAAGTCTCGGAATCAAACATAGGCAAAACAAAAGAACTGGTTCAAATAAACGACTTCGTCTTCTAGTTTATTTTTTAAAATATTCCTCAGTTTGTAACGTAGGTACGAGGAGAGGAAAAGTTAAACATTGATGCCTCTAAGTGAGCAAACAGCCCGAGGCCAATGGTTGGAAGTGAAAAGCGAGACATTTCGCTCCAGTTCTGGAATCGATCTGGTTCTATCTAAAGAGGAATAACTGCGAAAAGGCAGGTGAGTAACTGGCATTTTGCAACGTAAAAATGTCTAATTCTTTTTTCCCTGGCACGATAACAAAACTTGGAGGGATGATGGATTGTGGTCCCTACGATCAACACACGCCATGCAATGAAGGTCAGAAAGAACGACAAAAAAGAAAACATCTTTCTGTATATCTCTGGGCACCAAAAATATAGTTTGAAAGATATAAAAATACTCCTTATTCGGAACACAAAAGAAAGTTAAGAAGTGTGTGAAAGCGTACTCAACTGAGGCAAGTCTGCCTCTCAACACTTCAAAAGTGTTTAAGAAGTAGAAATAAGGGGGGGGGGGGAAACACTTTGTAGAGCGATTCCGCCTTGTAGTCGCTGGAACGTCCTTGAAAAGAAGAAAACTGGAGCAAACGTTGAGACAAAAGCAAAAAGCAGTTTATTTTGGGTAACATCAAAGAGAATTAAGCAATGCAGAAGACTTAATTGCCGACAGACAACTGCAGAACATGGTAGATTCTCTTTCTCTCTCACTATCTGTCTTATTTTCTGGCATAATTACGATTATCTTAATTACGTTCTTGCCTCACCGATAGCGGCAACCATTTCGTTATCAGCTGGTATCCTGCAAAGCGGATCTCCAACGATATTGATTGCAAATGATTTGCTTGTAAAGCACATGTTTCACTAATACCGTGGTTATGTGGCTTTTAAGTAGCACGATTCCTTTTGCAAATAAATTATTAATGTGTCCTGAGGAAATAATTCCAACTGGCTAAATCACTTTGCATGAGAAAGTGCATTTCTAACAGGATGGAAGTTGTGTACCCAGAACACTTCGTAAACGTAATGCAAATCTAGAGTTTGCGTTTGCGTGCCAGAAGTCTAAAAAGAAAAGGCGAAAACAAACATTAAACATTAATTCGAAGTTAGAGACAAACCTTAGACTGGTAGTAGTTGTATAAAAAATCTTTCCCAAGAAAAAAATGCTCAAAACAAGAGCGATAAAAAAGAAATTGTAATATAAAATAAATAAGCTCAAATAACAAGACCTTTCTAAAAATCAGAACGATCCCCTGTTTTCCCCATGATTGGATCGAATAAGAAGCCCCAGGAAAGCGTACAGTATTCATCCGATACGAAGGAATTTCTGATCACACCACATGACAACTACATTTGCATACCATGCGTTTAATTATCTGTTGATGCAAAAGGTGATAAATCTTTATTGTATTGCCATAAAAAATAATAAGTATTTTAATACAATAAAAAAGCAATACGTTTTCTTATTACAAAACTTATTATAAACAAAATATTTCCATCTCAATGTACACAAAATATGTGGATGGGTAGTAAAGCAGCATTTAC
This sequence comes from Mastigoproctus giganteus, assembly GCF_048544385.1. Lineage (NCBI taxonomy): Eukaryota > Metazoa > Arthropoda > Arachnida > Uropygi > Thelyphonidae > Mastigoproctus > Mastigoproctus giganteus. Next base: position 65,190,185 of record NC_143586.1, on the reverse strand, counting down.
TTCATGTTTGAGACTCTGCAACTTCCATCAAATATGTTTATAAGGACCTCGCGAGTCATGCAGTTGGTAGAATCGCCGTCACACCCACACTTGGTGAAAAGGACCTGAGTTTGAATCCCGCCAATGATGGGAAGAATTTTTATGGGCCATTTCACAACTAGCTAACGTTTTAATTTCCACCAGCGCTTCAGAACCTGGATGCAAACTTCCATCATTTTATCTGTAATAAAAAGTGTAGAAAAGATGTCATTGCAAGCATGGTATTGTAGAGCAGATGATTTGCACCACCACCATGATTTCACCGGTGTCCAGTCAACTGTTACCTTTTTTCTAAGTTATGCAATATTTTACAAATTTACAGCAGAAGCCTAGAGACTCAGGATTTCGATATGTGCCCTTTAGTCTTAATTCAGCTTTCTCGATGTAAGACCCCTGGCTACTTGGCCACGAAAGGTCATGTTATTGTAATACAATAAAAACATATTAACCTTTTGCGATTTGCGTGAGCAAATAATTAAAATGTCATTTGTCACGCGGTATGATCACAAGTTCCGTGTCTGATAAATACTCTAAGCTTTCCTTTGAGCTTCTTCATCGAAGGTAATGGGGAAGACACGTGATGTTTACGATTTTCGGAAAGGGGTTTTTGTTGGAGCACGTTTAGAAGGAGCTACATTTGAAAAAAAACAAAGAAAATCACTGGTGTGTCGAAAGTAACCATCTCAAAAGTATGCAATGAATGGAAGAAGAAAGGAGAATGTAGCTTTAAAACGAAATAATGCGGCAGAACGTAGGTACTCCAAGAACGAGACGGCAGGAATTGGAATTTAATGCGAATTGTGCATTAATAGAAGGTCCACTGTGCAGCAATTGATTGAAAATTTCAATTTAGGCAAAGAAAGACCCATTTCCAACCGACTATGCGGCGGGAGTTCAAGAATCTGGGATTTGGAAGTCGTGCCTCTGAACAAAAGTCACTTCCTTTTGTAAAAAATGAAAAGATTCGACTGGAATGGTGTCTCCAAATCCAAGATTGGACCATGGAACAGTGGAAAAAAGATCATATGATATGACTTATCTCCATTTACGTTTTTTTTGCAACAACGATAGGGTGGAAGTGTGACGTGGATCCCCATGAAGTCATGCAACCAAACTGTCTCGTGTTCATTACTCAAGCGGCTAGCAGGGATATCATGATATGGGTTATGTTCTGTTGATACAGACTGGGTCCGCTCTCGCCATTAGAAAGCCAGGTCAACTCCAATTAATATCTTTCTGTCATATCGGACCAATTTCACCCTACAATGCTTAATTTTTATTGCGATTCTTCATTTCGGATTGCAGTAGATTCTTCTAAGACGACAAAACAACTATTCACCGTGCAAAAATTATATCTGAATGGTACGAGGAACATTTCCAAGTTTAGGAATGTTCCTCCTCCTGGCAGTTTAATTCCCCAGATTTGAATCTAATTGAGAATTTCTTGGATATGTTAGAGAGGACAGTTCGGTTTTGCAGTTCCTTACGGACAACAGCTGACAAACATCGTGATGAAATAATGTATTCTGGTCTGGAACTAGACTCCCTCTGACACATAGTGGGATCCATACCACGACTTGCATACAGGCTGTCATTCGGGTATAAGATGACCCTACTCACATTGAATACAAGTTTCTAATTTTTTGTAAAGTGAGCGTATTAAAATTGAGAAAAAATTCGCATTTTAATATTTACAATTAGCTTAAATAATTCATACTAAAGCCGTAGCCTAGTGGTCAGGCGGGCGGGTGCGTAAGTACACGTGCCTTGAGTGACCGGGATTCAAGCCCGTGACTACTGAATACGGTGCTGTTTCTTGTATTCTATCTATCTTGTGAATTCCTCTGACCGTTTGATCGTCCCGGAGTATAAACAGAAAATTTATTTATTATATTAACACAACCATCCAATTCCACCTTAAACTTAATCTGACTCACTGTCCATGCCACATTTGCAGGCAGGCAACTTATTCAGCAACAGGAATAACAACCCACTGTCGATTTCAGAGATCCACTCTTATGTTATTCCTTGAGATTTCAAATCTGTGTCCCTTGTTTCTTGTCTCACTAAGGAGTGAGAACAGATCTTCATTCATTTTACTCAATCCTTTCAGCGCCTTATACTCCTCAATCAGACCTCCCCTTAAATGTCTAGTTGTCAAACTTTGCAGTCCACACCTTCTAAGCCGTTCTTCATAGATGCATTGATTTGCACTCGTCACGAGTCTGCATGCCCTTCTTTGAACCCTCTCAGAAGTCCTATGTCTTTTTTTTATATAGATGTGATCTTCGGACCTTAATACAATGTTCCTCATGCGGTCTAACTATCGTCTTGTACAAAAGGCCGTAGCCTAGTGGTCAGGCGCGCGGGTGCATAAGTACACGTGCCTTGAGTGACCGGGATTCAAGCCCGTGACTGCTGAATACGGTGCTGTTTCTTGTATTCTGTTTATCTTGTAAACTCCTCTGCCCGTTTGGTCGTCCCGGAATATAAACAGAAAATTTATTTTATTTAATAAGAACCGTCCTCCTCCCTACTAGCAAAGGTCCTACAGACATACACCATGTGCCTTCCTTGCCGCCTGTTTACACTGAACGGAAAATTTCATATCAGACTGAATCGCAACACCTAAGTGTTTTTTTTTTTTTGTCTTGAACCACTTTTAGTTCCTCTCCTACTAACTTATACGTTACTCTAGGATCCTCTTTCCCAAATGCATGACCTTACATTTAGAAGTATTAAACTTTAGCTGCTAATTTTTTGGACCATATATAAAAGCAACATGGCCTAGATCGATTTGTTCAACATCCTTCCCACCACCAAATCGTCAGAAAACTTTGACAGATTACCTTGGATACTCTCGTAAATATTATTTATGAAAATTAAAAATAGGGTAAGGACACCGATTCCTGAGGGAACTCAGATCAAAGGTTTTACTAAAGTCTAGATATATACAATATCAAATTTTTTCTCAATGTTCAACTGATTAATGATGTAGTCTTTAAACAGTTGGATGTTGGGAAAAAAATTCGATTCAATATACCATTCTTGTTGAGATGACCTTGAATCACATCCTTAACCAAAGACTCACTGATCTCCCCTGCCACAGAAGTCAATCTCCTCTCGTGGGTAACACAGTTGGTATAATCGCCATCCTCCCCGAAAAAGACCCGAGTTCGAATCCCATCAATGACGCAAGGAATTTTTAAGGGCCTTATCCCAACGTGGCTCAGTTAATCGGTCTTAGGCAAAAGCACGAAAAATGCATAGGGGTTAAGAAACTGAAAAATCAGACAGGCAACAAAGTACACACAGGTGAATATTAATTACTCTACCCCTCATTTTCCTGGTCAATCACGATTTAATTACAAAAGGGAATGAAAACAAAAATCGCTTCTCGGGGCGATGTACTTTAGTTCGAGATGATAAAAGAATGAAAAATTCGGAGTCAAATGCAATCTAATGTTTTTACCATCTTTAATGAACGTTTCGCGGTTGATTTATAAATTTAATTGAATCGTTTTCTTCCTTCTGACAGAGTAACAAAAAAAAAAACAGCATTTTTGGAAAACAGACTGGGAGATTACAAAGCTGGACCTTAAAGTCTTAGAGGCTTTATTTTCCGCTACTTTGAAATTGGCACAGTGTTCTTCCTGTGTGGAAAAGAAAAGCAGTGAACGACAGTTTAACTCCCTGGATATTTAACCCCTCTTTCTCTCCCTCTCTTTCTTATCTTTATGGGAACATTAATTAACTTTCAGAAGAAATAGTTGCTTTAAGATGCGGTCAGATCGATTGCAAAATGAGCACCAGGCTTTATTTCTTCTAAGAACTGTTTTAAGTGACTGCCAACCACTGCATATCTGCATGTAGTCACAGGAACGTTGCCACTTCGATCCCAACGGGACTATCAGAACTGCACGTCTTCTGATAGGATTATTAAAAGACAAATAGACCTTTCTATAGTTTATTTAGTCACGAGGAATAGATGACTAAAACAAGAATAATCTACAACACCATTTGTAGAAGAATCCTAAATCTTGTGAAGAAATTTATACATGCTTTACAACGGCTGTAAGAGCGCGCACATTGTGATGTTGCAAAAAATAAATACATAAATAAACAAAAGATCTAATCTGCTCCTAACCGCATGTCTGGAACTACCTCATTATTCACAGTAAATAACACGAAACCGTTAAATCCAACGTTTACATAAACTCGCACGCAGCTAAGAATGACAAATTAGCCTATCAATTATCGCACAAAGTTACTATATACTCTGCGCAATAATTTATTGATACAGAACCGGTTAACAAATTAATCGGTCATCAATTTCCCCAACGATTCCTCTTCCTTTTAAAAGCACAAAAATTCTATAATCTTTTTCTTTCTAACTTGGAGTGAAAGAGATCAACGAATTTAACTTTGGATTTGACGATAAAACTGGACAGCTATAGAAAATAATCCTAATTATGAAGGATCATGATATCCATTAGGTACGACTTGTTCTAAATTCCAATAGTAAGAGTAATGTATGAAATCATTTGAATTTTATTCTTCGCTTTTTGGTTATGTCCATAAATTGAAGGATAAAAGATACTAAGTGTTCCTCATGAAGGATAAGTCTTCGCGAGGAACACACCCGTATCGGAAACTTTGGAGAAGAAGCCAATGTAACATTGCTGAGAAGATTCGATCGTTGTAAGGTTAATGTGCTCTTTGTAATTTTACTTTATAGGACTTTCGCAGCGTTTAAATGAGGGAATATAGATTTCGATGTTATCATTGTCCTAATAATGGCAAAAGGGATCATGGCATTCATTAGTAATAAGGTGTTATTATGTCATTAATTAGGGTCACCAAATGCATTAACTTGTTCTAAATACTGATAGTTTAGTGGTACTAATATCGATGGAAAAAAAAAGTGATAAAATGATGTAACTACCATATCGCCACCTTGGGGGATCGAGGAGTCAGAAGTTCAACGATTTGATGTTGTTAGAGATCACATGGGATTATTCGGAAATCCAGCGGAGGACACGATTTATAGTTTCATTTCCAAAAGGATGTAATCATCAGAGTACAGAACAATGCAATAAGTTTCCCTTTCTCTACAGTGAGAAAGGGAAAGTTGCTGTTGTAGGATTTTAGGGGCATCAGCAACTTAGACCACAAATATTATATCTAAATTGCCTATGCATAAAAATTCCTCGTGTCATTGACGAAACTTAACTCAAGTCTTTTCCACCTGGTGAGGGAGGGACAGTGATTTTACCAATTGTACTATCCAAGAGGACACCTGCATGCAGTGGTTATAATCAACGCCGGGTGGAAAAGGCCCGGGTTCGAATCCCGTCAATGACACAAGAAACTTTTATGTACTTTTCACTCTGCGGCTGAGTTAGTCTATCTCAGGTGAGGATGTCAGGTTCCCCCCACCTCCGGAAACTTTTGTTTTCCTTTCAGCAAAACAGGCAAAGCAACCAGGGAAGCCATGAAATTTATGGATATAATACGCATGGTTAGACTGTTCTTGAGTGGCCCTTATATGACAGGTTTTTTTACACCATATTTATTGCCATTTGTTACTTGCTACACAAAAAAGTCTGTTGAGTCCACCGGACTAGTGTTTCTCAACCGATGAGTCAGAACCAGTAATTTGATATGTCATCAAATTTTTCAGAAAATTTCCCATTTTTCGAGAATAAATAAAGACTACTATAGAAAGTAATGTCTAAACTACTTGCTATAATGGGAACTATCCTTGAGTTCGCGTGAGAATCCATTATGTCGCCAAACACAAAACAACAGACGCACTTCACTTCACCCACAAATAGAATTTTAATATAAATCAAACTTCAAACTTAGACCCACGCGTATTGGTTTATCTGAAATAAAATAAACTGCAGGAATGTAAATCAGTTCATTTCTGTCAGAATAATCTTCAGAATAAGCCAGAGAAGGAATTCTCCCTTTCGACGCGGAAAATTTAAAAATCGAAAACTTTGGGACAGTGACATATGGATCAAGAATTATTTTACCAATATTCTTTTCCTTTGACTGCTGCCCCCAGAAGAGACCATTTATCTTCGCCTACACAATGAAGCAAAAATAGAACATTTCTACCCGTTGTGGTCCAGAGTTCAACGATGCCATCTGTCCCTTCATGTCGTATACTGAGTTATTTTCATAAGAACTTCCTGAGTCCAGAAGAAAATGTTATGAAGTGGAGAAAAAAATTAGGAAACCTGCAATTCTTTAATTACTGTATTGCACGAGGATGAGTCATATGAAAATATGAATTATTTTATGTATGGTGCTTATTATTAGGAACTTATTTCATTTGTACATCAGATTTTTAATACCTTGTTCATAAAAATCTTTTTCTGTTAGCGCTATTATTTGACTGTTTCCTTCATTCCTCCAGTGGGATTTGAGGAATGAAGAATGTAGAATTACAGTAGAGGAAGGCAATGAGGCACGCCTTCCTCTATTGTAATTTGTCATAGATGATGATGATGATGGTACAGACAAATCCAAGATGGATGTCCAGAACCCTGATCACATCAAAAGCTGTCACACACCGATGCACCCTGATCACGATGTCAGCCAAGAAGTCTCCTGTGACAACTGTGTGAGCTTGTCATGGACGAGGGTCATCGTATAGCGTTTTGTTTCCTTTAAGGTAACGATTTCCCATTTACACACTCGTGGGTGTGGCGTACAGTTGTAGAAGGTTCAGTTCGCGATTTTCAGTTCTAAAAAAGGCTTTGCAACACTGGAGGTTGTCGATCATATCAGTATCTGTTTGCAAAAGTGTATTTTGGGCTGATTTAACCGAAATAACTTTTCGGGGAAACCCCTAATCCCTCCGCTTGAGACGTTTCCAAACGATGGCCCACGACGATGCAAGTCAGAGACCAAGTCAAAACAACCACGCGAAAAAAATACGCTTTCGGTGGTTATACATCTGTCCAATGATGATCTCTATGTATGAGTTCCGCCACAAAACCCGGTGAATTTTCCATCCATAATTTAATAAAATAATACTTTTAGTTTAAATTCGGAAACAAAACACGTTCAAGTTCACTTATGATCGTAACGCCATGTGACCAATTACCGCATATCAACTGCGTGTGGTTTCGTCACTCGCCATTTAATAAAATCAAAACGACATAAACACGAAGTCTTACATTGGCACGCGGACGCACTTGACGCTAGGATCCCACTTATCGGAGAACAAAAACTCTGTCTTAAATGTCGGTGCAAGGGACATTGGATAAATTACGCTTCCTTCAGGAGGTTCAATTTCGTATACCTTACATAACACTGCCGCATCTCTCTATTGGGGAACTTTAGTGCACTTGTGAGAGCTATCAAACCTGTGGTCGATCACGTAAATCCGTAATGGAGAAAGAATCTCGCCATTACTGCGCAGATAGAGATGCCTATGTTCTGTGGTTCTGTTGAGTTCGGTATCGTAAAAGCCGGTGTTGTGTATCAATCCGCTTTCGTCTTACTAACTTTCGCCGCAGAAGCGCTAGGCAGCTTTAGATCTCAACTGACAGCTGATTCATCTGTTTGGAAGATAAGTGTGCGCCACATTTCTACTTCCGTCCATAAGGCGCACTTCCGGAGGTCTCCCGCTGTTGGTACGCCAGCTGGGAAGCCTTACTGATATCGCTTCAGCGCGAATCTTCCGAAAACCAAACTGAGCTTATGACAAATTTCACGGACTTGTCAAAATGGTTTGGCATTTCAAACTGCCGCTCTTCGATTTTTTTGCTGAATTTTAAATAGGAGGGGGAACTAAAATATTCACGGATACAAAAACAAATCCGCAGCGGACATAAAGTGTTTCCATGCAAAATTGTCTTTGTGCAGAAATTAAATTACTTGTTACGGTTTAACTTGGTTTAACCTCTGCATCCCTAATTCCCTGAGTTAAGTTGTTTTGAATTTATGATGAGGCAACTAAGGGTTAACGCGTTAGTATATTGCGGTTATAAATTACGTGCATTCTATTGTTTTTCTGGATGAAAAACCATGCAACCCTCAGCCATGTGGAGACGGGACTCGAACTCATATCTTTTAGTAAACTGTGTGGAAGGACGACAAGTATAACTCGTGTGGCAGCCGCTCTATAATTCCTTATTTTCAATTATAGAAGTTCTTTTTATACTCTGGAGGGCAGTGAGTGAATGTTTAACCACAAACAAACCAAGACTATAGGCGAAAGTACATTGCGTTTGTAAATTGTTACAATCCCGTTAAACTTTAAACTGTAATAGAGTGTACAAATTGATACTTTGCAAGAGCGAAACCGCTTTTGGTCATTTATGAGAAGTGGTCTATTTATGCAGTCTATTTCTGAAGTCTAGCTTCAGAAAAGACTGCAAGTTTCATTATAAGAATAGGAAAATCTGTCTTCCAGATTTTCCAGACACACCCTGCAATTAAAATGATCGTTTTGCTATCGGATCCATAAGTTAAAATACAATTGACGATAAAGACATAAGAAGAAGAATCGTGAATTATCCATACCTGAATATATCTGTAGTGAGAATTCCAACACGACTTCAAAGCGTGATACCGCATCAAAAGCCTGTTTTTGGTAGTGGTACCACTTCGTGATAAAAAGGTAAAGTGCAGCCATTATCAACCCACTGCAGGATGGAAGCCTCCTCAACAATTCATGCTGAGGGAAATGGACCATAATCTGCCACGCTGGTCCAGTGCGGGTTGGCAGAACGACCGTATTCAGCAGTCAGGGGCTTGAACCCCGGTCTACTCAAAGACGTGTGCTAACAGGTTTTGAAAAGCGGACACGCCAGCTGGGGTGTGTGTGTGTGTGTTAAACGCCGAAGAAGCTAAGCTTATTAGGAGTCACTATATTGTGTCTCTAAATTGTGTGTATTCTGAGGTTGGTTTGTTTGGTTTCTGGATGAAAATCTATAACTTGTGGTAATAAAACCATCAAACCCTGACCTTCTCCTACGTTCCTTCCTGACCTGCTGCGTTGTGAAAAAAAAACCCATAAAATTTCACAAGGGATGGTGAAGATCGTAATTTAATCCACTGTGCTCCCTGCCAGAGCTTTTAGAGAGCAAAAAGTGATAGCGAATCTAAGTATCTGCGAGAGTGATAGATAGAGAGAGAGAGAGAGGTTGCGAGGATGCAGTGCCACTTTACCTACTGAAGCGTTGGCCTTTCAGACAGAATATTATGAACTGTACAATCAATTTCAAGAAGGCTAATGTGATTGTGGTTTGTCAGTTATTGAATATCCGAAAGACTTATCAGCAGTCTTTGAAATCAGAGGTAGAATGGTGGATAAATGGGAACATAAATATGGTGATAATAAGAGTATTACTAAGATATTATCTCCTACTCTGGTTAATGCCATTAGTGCCGTGGATATTGTGATCTTTTGTTGTGTCACAAGCGAACGGCACCGGAGACCTGTAATGCCTTAGAGAAAAGCACTGATCCCAGAGTAATCAGAGTAATAATTATTTCATCTTATTTTATTTCATGCTTCGCATACATTACAGGCTGATGGCTCTAATTACAATGCTTGCAAACGTACACGAATATACACATGGCAATAAATAAAAGTGGCCTTCAAAAATTTATATAATTACTCGAACATAAAGCAAATGGCGAGTGTGATAATATGATATAATAATTATGTTTAAATCAAAATATGAAGTAATTAGAGGACAACCCGCCTAAGGTTATCTCCACGAGATCCAATCCCCTGTTATTCCCTGAGATTTTATAATTGTACTATTTAAAAAATGTCAAAGAAATTATAACAGCAATGTCCGCAAACGTCTTTTTTCCAAAATAAATTCCCTGATATGAGTCTGCGTAGGTAGCACAGTGCTATCGTCACCATTCTTCCCACACCGGGTGAAAGAGGCCCAAGTTCGAATCCAGTCAATGACGCCAGGAACTTTTGTGGGGATTGTTTCACTCCGCGGCTGAGTTAGTTGGTCTCAGGAGTAGATGGCAAGGCTTTTCCCCCCAGGAAACTGGGGTTTTTCGTCCTGCAAAACAAGCAAATCGACCAGAGAATACTCGCAATTTACAGACACATGGGTAGATGAAATAATTTTCTGGGTGATCGGAAAATTATTTCATCTACCCTAATGTAATCTACCCAATATTTCATCTACCTTAACGTAATAGTTTTTACCCCGAGAACGAATAATGCGAGCAAAACTTGAAAAGTCCTTTAGGAATTCGTTGTAGTCGCCATCGACTGAAATAAATTAGCCCCGTATAGAGACGGCAATAGATCTCCTACTTTTCCAAACAGTAGGCAAGTACCATAGCCATCATACCACACAAAAGGTTGTTAGGTCTGGAAAGAAGCGAGAAATATAATTTGTAACTTCTTTGGACAAGATATACCGGGTGCTTCAATGTCCGAATAATTTAAAAAGATAAACATCTACCAAACAGAAGACTCACGAGTAATCTTGACTTACTAATTAATAAGGAAATTCTAACAACTGTTGTCCATTTTTCTGAAGAATCTATGTAAGTTACAAAAGAAATAAAAAGGGCACTAAACACCTAAATAGTTCAAAAGAAACCACTAGAAAAGGAAAACAAAACGTAAAGGGTTCCACGAATTATTGAGATCTATACTTGATGATTCTTTCATGATGAATAATAATGCCTATTTCAAGATGGAAGATCAAAATAAAATTGTCTTCCCTTGTTAGGATACTCTTGAATCCCCCTCTTATGTATTGTAAATAAAAGTATTACGTCTTGCTGCCATTAAATTCCTCTTCCCAATCAAATTATAAATTCCTGAATTTTAAAGAGGTGGTGCTTACAATTTGGTGGAAACCAAATAAAATACGAGGAACCGTTTTTATTTCGAAAGAAAAACGCCCCCGTCAGGAGTAGCCCACCAACTCCCATACTCTACCATAAATTTATCAGAGCGGGGGTATCTGACACATAAAGACGTGATCTCATAAACCCACTTTATTTTTCTAAGTAGGCTAAAACAGTCAGATATAAAAGAATCAAGAATGCCTCGTTAATTAGCAATAAAACAGAGTCAATTTAAAAACAAGATTACAACCATTGTAGGAGGAAGTCATTAGCTATTCAAAGAGATAGTAAAGCTCGATTTACTTGAGGAAAAGTTCAATGATGAGGTAATCTAAGGCTTCAACATGTGAGAGAAGGATGAAGACAAAGTCATGAAATCACCGTAGTTGATTTTACACATGAACGTCGTTTCTATAAAAGTCCATAAAAATAAGATAAAAAAACAGCCATGAGAATAATTTACAACAAAATAAAAGCACAGTTAAAGAAAAGCGATTGTCTTTGGGATAATTTGGAATAATTGTCTTTGGTGTGTTAGGGGGAAAACCACCCAGTTCCTTGGAATCAAAGTAACATTATGAATCTTACTGAACGTAGTAGTTGGTTTTTCAGAAATTTACCAACATACAACACAAATTTATTTATTTGAAATAATGAGTATATGAGTGATAAACAGTATTTCCCCATGGTAAAAGAGTGGTAATTACTAAAAGTATAATTTTTAACGTCTTTCATTAAATTTATATGCTCCGAGTTCTTAATGTTAGCCAATCAACCCTGTAAATTGAATAAAATTCTTAAAATCCTTTTCGCTTTTCCCTTTTTCTTTTTGAAATATTACAAATTAAATTTTATTTTAATTTCAGTTTATTTTTAAGAAAGAGCAAACGCAGACCACGTTTACAAAATGCAGATAAATTCGTTCATTAATTTCGGGATGAAAAACTTTCTCTTCAGAGGCAAATGAAGCAACCGAGTTGTTTGGTTGTGGCGGTTTATCTGAGTCTAAAAGAGAAGAAGAAGAAATTTGATTCAAATTTTGTTCATCTTTAAGGTTTTAGTGTTCTTGCGTAGGTAAAAATAATGCTTTATTTTTACCTACGCTTCTAAAGGCTGTTAAGAAGCCGCAGTTACATTAAAATGTAAGAAACGAAAAAAATCGAAAAGTGGGTGAAGAAGCCTTGACAATTTGATATTCCGTAATCCTAGAGGTGGGCGAATGTGGGCGCCAATTAAATTTTTGAATGGCAACTTAAAAGAAAACGAAGGTAAAGTAACACGCAACTCTGATAAACGAGGCAAAATGTATTGCAATAATTGCATCCCCAAATGATTAAAAAGTTAAGGATTTTAAACAGCAACAGCTCATTACACATGTCCTTTATTTTCATCATATCCTTAAAAAGAAAGTTAAGAAAAAAATTTAAATGACTTAAATTTCTTTTCATTGTTAAAAATACAATGTGACGAGTTTAAGATTATTCTGTTTATAAGGTTTACTCATTTATGGATCTATTACCCATTGATGGATCTTTATTAAATTTTATATTTCTCTCTTTAAGAAAGAATTATGCAGCTTTTAAAAATTTCATTAAAATCGGACCAACAAACATTCGGAAATTACTGTTCTTTTTCATACATATCACACAGGATGTCCATATATTTTAGCTGAAACACTGGATATTGTGTTTGTTGCAGTGCACTGATTAGAGGAATGAATTGGAATATGGTGGATGCGCAGAAACCAGCTGTTCTCTGTTCGCGCATAAAAGTCATTGCCTTTTGCCAGGCTTTTTTCCCCCAGTGAACTGAAAATGGCTCACAGATCTCCAGTACTTCGTAGATCCAACCCCAATTTCCAGCGGTTTGTGGACCACAGGTTGAGAACAACTGAAACTCCTGAACTCTGGAAAAATATTATAAATTAATTTTTACAAAACATACTCGGTACAAAACATCTTTGTAAAAAGGTTTGTTACTAAATTCGTGTTCTTTTGCAAAAAGGAAAACCTCACCCTACGTGCAAGAAAGAAGGAGAAAGAATGGACTGAGAAGCCTCAGTTTCCAGAAAAGATATTGTTTCTTACAGAGTTCCCCGAAGAAGAAAAGGTTAGAGACTATTGCTCTTCGTTGACGCAATGGTCTATGACAAGGATCGGTAACCTATGGCGTGTTGCAAGGTTGGCACGCGAGATCATTTCATTTATGATCTCAATATGGTATTGTTCAGAAGTCATAACAAAAATCTGACAGGTGTGTATATTTTAATTCATTTTAAAGTAAATTTTCTTAAAAGAACATTTTAAAAAGCTTTGCTCACTATATGCAGCTTTAGTTTTTTTTAAAAAATAACAGTTATATATATAATCTCTTCAAAAAAATTTAAGTCCCCGTATAATCATTGTAGATGGCCTATAAAAATTTAATTCTCTCCAAATCGATGAATAAATGTGTACAGTATTTAATACCCTCTAAGCTGGATATTATTAAAAACGAATCAGTAAGTCAACATTTTCTGTTTCAGGTCGTCTTCATTTTCTTGAAGACGACCTGAAACAGCTACTCTTATTCCTCCTCCTCTGAGAGAACCTTCTAAAGCGTGATGGAAGTGTTTATATCTAAGAATCAGTCACTTTCATTGAATTACAAATTGAAATGTTGTAGTTCTGATCGAGAACCGTTTGGCAGGTTTACTTGGGAGAGCTGACAAAAACACTTTCTAGAAGCACGATGTAAACATAACTGTCTGCTATGTCTGGTGACATTAATATCTCTGGCGAGTACACATTTCTCAAGAGAGCGGTTCACTGGGTTTCCATCTGTACGTCGGAGTAACCTCATTCCCTCCGAGCACTCATACATTATTCAAGTTGAATAGCTGCTCGTTTGCTTCTTTGTAAAAAATGCAGTATTTTTCAGTAGTGGTTGTGTCTCTGGTTACTGTCAAAGTTTTATTCAAATAAAACAAGGCCAAAATTACGTTCCTCTTGTTGAAAGCTTACAAACATGAGGTTTCCTCAATAATGCTGAAACAATTTTTACAAGGTTGTTTTACTGAGATGTCCTTGATTTTCAAGTATAAACTGTACAATGTTTGCTAATGTATTATAACAATGATGGAAGTGCTTAAAGCACTGTATTGTATGGTTAAATAAATAAATAAAAATCTCTACGTATCTGCCAAGCTGCTTTACATCGCATGGTATGAACACATGATCAATAAAGCTGTCACATAGTTTATTACTCTACTGCTTGTTTCATTAAGGTGAAAACTTTTCACAAAAACATCGACGTGGTCAGTCTGTTCTTACAACATATAAATACGCACTGATATTTTATTCTCCAATACAGGAAAATTAGTTTCTCTCTACTGGAACAGCTAGGATACTAATAAAACATTATCCAAATTAATTATAACGACTATCCTTTATGGTGAAGATAATTTATAATGAAATTGGATTCACTTACAACCTAAAAAGAACTAGTATTCTTCAGAAAAATAACAGATCTTAACAATCTTCACTTGGAAACGGGCCTTGTTGTTTAAAGGATCCGTAAATCCAATCCTAATTTTTCTGCAAAACATTGACGAGCATTTGATAGTTTCACACAAAGCTGATATTTGCGTCGAGATGAAGAAAGCGATCACGTTGCTAGCTAATGGATAAAAAAACGCTGCAAATCCCAAGAGAAATCAAAGCAAACACGCAAATCAGAAATATCCAATTCACAGATATATCTCTGTACGTTAACGTAAGAAGGAAATCAAGTGGAAACGCAACTTTTGCAAAGTTACAAATGGAAAGAAAAGATACACATACACGGGAAAAATGCGCGCCATGAGAATTAAACTGAAAAACACGAGGATTTTAAATCTGTTTTATATAGAATTAAATTCAAAAGATGTTCGTGATTTTCCTCCCAATGCTCTGATTTCTGAATTTGCTGTTGTTATGGAGTTTAAGCGCATCAGCGAGCATATTGTGCCATATATATATTATGTCTCTAAATTGTGTGTCCTCTGTGGACAATTTGCCTGTTTGCAGGATGAAAAACATTTGTTTCTGGGATAAAACAAACTTCTATCCTTCCATATGGCCGATTTCTTTAGGCCGAATGCTATTGGAAAGAAAGATATTGTTGAGAAGTAAGAAAATCACATCACATATTCGAGCACTGGAAGAATAAGTTGTCGGAATCCCTTTAAAAAAATAAAAATGGAGTGCGTGATGTGTCCTAATTAATATTCTAATTAATACCATATTAAAAAGCCACGTATACTTCATGGATTACTGAAGCATTTTAAAATTCTCAAATAGTTTTGAGGCATCGGAAACAAGTTTTTTGTGTATTCATATTTCAAATTTTCATTAATTACGATGTCAAATTTTGACGTGTAATAAAACACGACCTGTTAAAATGCTGTTAATATAAAGACCACCACCCTCTGCTTTGCATTTTTTCTTGGTGTAACGTGCTATTCAACGTGACACGCTTTTAGATGTTTTCGCTGATTAAAAGAGGTATTAGCCCGATCTCTTCCAATTAATTACATTTCTAAGAAAGTATTTCAAAGATAACAAAACTGGAATTTTATAAAAACAGTCTCCGATAAGGATTATAAAAATTGATACGAAATTCAATAAATGAAGACCTTCTGAATGAACCCAATCGCATTCGAATGCAATATATTAATTGCTTTCTGTTGGTTACAACGTGGTACATCGTGTCATGGTGTATCCAAAGACGCAATCTTGTTTCTAAAATAAAGATATTCAACGACACAATGACAAAATTTCACACTCAGCTTATCCCTGTACGCTTGAAATGCTTAAGTGAAGATTGTAATATATTTCAGCAGCACTTTGCGGCAGAGTAGCCAGAAATTTATACGAAGCAGACACTTACATTGCTGGCGATGTACAGTGGTAGACCAGACATAACTATCGATTTTAGAAAATCCTTGGATGGTGCGTGTTGTTGTTTCTTATTCTGTAGCTACATCCACTGGTGCGGTAGGAAGCTTAAATTTATTGCCCTCAACCTCATTCAATCAAGAAACATTACCTTTGACATCATAACATTAGCGCGAGGTTATTAACTCGCTTCTCTTCTTTTTCTTTCCTCTTTCGGTGCAACTTGACCGACTATCGTTCGAGAATTTGCCAGGCTCAAGTTGTAAGTCAACCTCCTTAGTCAGTAGTATCAGTGGTGCACTTTAAAACGTTGATTGTGAAATTTGTCTCTCGTTTGTATACTTTCGAAGGTTTTTGACAGACGACTTTCAAAGTTTGTACAGGAAGAACTAGAATAAAAGTCAAAACTTTATCCTTCAGAAATATTAATTGTAATTGCAAAAAATTCATATTTGGAATACCTCTCTGAGCAACTGATGAAATTTAACCCACTTACAGCAGTTACACAGTCGCTCAATAACAAAAAGACGGACCATTTTTAAGTTCAATCTCCAGGAACTTTGCCATTGATAAATTATTACTTTTAAAAATTTCGTTTTATAAAATATGAATCAAGATTCGTTTGTGTTAATGAAAAGCATATTCTTAAAAAGTTATCCTTAGCCAGGGATTATCAGTGAAACTACTCCTAAACACATTACATGTAGTTTCCTAGGTAGCACGGATAATCATTTTTCAAAATGGCGGCCGCCTCTTTCAACTGCATTGTTTTTGAACAGCGAAGTGTTGTCATTTGGAATTTAACAACAAAATTGTGCGAGTATGGTAGTAGCAGTTGTTTATCATCGAAAATTGTATTCAAGTAGCATGAACTGTTCAAAAATGCTAGTAGCTCAGTTATAGGAGACGAATATTAGCTTGGTAGACTTGCTTGAAGCATGTGAATATGTGCTGTGTCTTATGTAGGGCGACTTCTAAACATTAGTACAATCTGATGATATACAGAACTTTGTAACTGGCCATGTTTACAATGTTTGCAAACATCACTAGTGCAATGTATGTGTGTGTTTGTTTGTTGTTGTTGTGTTGTTTAGTTGTTTCTGGTCACATTGCTACCAGGAAGCAGCAGCAGCAATCACCAGGACAGCTACTTTCTCTTCAGTACCCGTCCACACCACAAGGAGGCGGGCCACAACTATGTACACGTACTGTCCTTATGGACTAAATCCCACACCCACTGATCCTTCCAGTTCATTTGTATCAGATAAGAATCGGAGAGAAGTGACACAGAGATGGGAATCGATATTGAGCTCTCCACTTGATGATGATCCCGTTTCTGGACAGGTCCAGGAGGTCTCTGGAATATGTTCTGCGGTTTCAAGGACTAAAAAAGCCCTCACAGATTTTTTGTTTTCAGAATCAAGCGGGGTTACTGCTGTTGCTGCTAGTCGCATCTTGGGCTTTTGGGCAGATGTGGAAGCAGTGAATACGACTCCACTAGTGGACAATGAGCGCTTAAAGGTACGCTCAGCCGAGCATGAGACTCGTGCGGAACTTTTTAGTAATTTGTTGACGACGCAGACTGAGTCAGGAAGTTTGAATCCTAGATATAAAACACTTGCAAAGGTTGTTGGAAGTGGTTTGATTGGAGAGGATGAACCAGTTTTATCGAAGTCAGTTGGAAATCGTGAGAGTGCTCGCGGTTCTGTTCGCGGGGCTCCTGAATTCCAGTCTGACACTAATAACATAGTTATTTTTCGTCCATCAGAACGATCTGAGATTGACTCTAGTCTGAGTGGGGGAACATGTTCCCAAACTGTAGCAAGGGACCAACCAGAGAGTATGCCATCTACAAAGGACACTGGAGAAGAGAAGTCAACAGAAGTTCCCTTGGATCCTACATTGCCTGAAGGCACAGTGTATGAAAAATCTCTAGCCTTGAAGACGGCATTAGAGAATGTTTTCAAAGAACCATCAAACAGAATTACAACAGGTATTAGATCGCAGATTGTAAACATTTTCAGTAAGATGGAAGCCATGCTGATAGAGACCTTCCTAGAAAATGAAAAGGCAAACGTGAAGATACAAATCTACGAACAATGTGGGGCAAATCAAATGCAACAGCGTGCCCCCACATATGTCCAGGCGCTGAGGAATGGCTCAAATCAGTTACAACCAAACGAAGAAGGGCAACAAGAAAAAAGGCAACCACTCTTGAAAACACCAAACTTGGTGGTTCTCAGACCGACAACCCTGGAAAACACTGAAAATGTCCAATCCAGCGAAGAACTGAAGGTTAAATTTATGAAAGAGATGAAAGATGACTTGAGGACTACTAGAATTAAAACAATAAGAAAAACAAGAAGCACAGGAATAATAATAGAAACAGAAAATAAGGAAGATATACAGGCAATAATGGAAAACCCAAAACTTGTCAAGTTAGGGCTAACAGCGGAGCCGCCAAAAAAGCGTGGGCCTTCAATTATAATATTTAATGTAGACCAAGACGTAACGCCTGAACAACTAGCAACTGAAATTGTCACCAGAAATCTAAGGAATTTAGCCCAGGACGCACAAAAAAAATGCATGGTAACACCAAGGTATTCAACCGGTACCAGATCGGGAACCAATAGGAACTGGGTAGTTGAACTAGACCCATCTGCATGGCAACAGCTGAAAAAATGCAACAGAATATATATAGAATGGGGATCCCACCGGTTCCGGGAGCATGCAGCGGTGCCGAAATGCTTTCGGTGCTGCAAGTTCGGACACACAACCCACACCTGTACTCAGACAACGCCTACTTGCGGCCATTGCTCTGGCAAGGGCCATGAATACAAAACTTGCCCCAACAGGGAACAGGATCCAACCTGTGCCAATTGTAAAGCAGCCAAAATGGAATACACACATTCGATCAGAGATCCAAACTGCCCGGTCTATATCAAAGCAAAGGGTCAATACCAAAAGAGAATCGACTATGGAGACAAACAATAAGAAATATAATACATCCAAAATAGAGATCATCCAACAAAATGCGCAAAGAGCCAGAGCAGTGGCAGAACAGCTAAGGATAAAAGCTGACGAAATCAATGCAGACATTCTCATACTCCAGGAGCCGTACACCCATTCTAAATGGGTGTGTGGATACCCAATCACATATAAGATAGTACACGAAGAGGAAGATACCCCTTGGGCGGCGGTAGTGGTACGCAACCCAGACTACACAGTCACGAAAGTTAAACAACTATGCTCGTCATGGGCAGCTTGTGCCCACGTATTGACGCCGCTAGGCCAGTTCTACATAGTGGCACTGTACTGTAGACCGGGGGAGGACATTACCCCAGCTACACAATACCTTCAAGTTTTGGTAGACTTGCTCCCAGACGAGAAAATAATCATAGGGGGAGATGTCAATTGCCGATCCCCCACCTGGCACAGCCTGACTCCGGACAGAAGCGGAACTCGGAACGGGCAAATACTAGACGAATATCTTTCTAACTCCCCGATCATGGTATAGGTATAGGTATAGGTATGTTGAGGGTCTGACGGCTCCGGGGATTTCTCCCATCTCCGCGTATGTTCTTTGTATCGAGTGACAGTACCCTGTCTATGCCAGAGGTTTAAAAATAATGTATGGGTCATGTGGTATGTAGTTTGTTGTGCCCATTGTTCATCCGGCCTGTTGGCCGCCGGGCCCCCAGTGGGACCCGGCGTTACCATACCTAGCGACGGGGACGCCGGCCGGGTGTACCAAGAGACTAATTATACTCTGGCAGGTCCTGCCACTTACTTTCCTGGGATTTCGGTGACGAGGACCTAAAATAAAGGTTGGAGTTATCGCTAAGTTGGAGTTATCGGTTTAAGTAAAATTGCATTTAGAAAGCGCTGCGTGGGGTTTTACGCTGAAAGAACTATTTGTAGAGAGCCTAAAAGGTCGGGCAAAATTTGATGTGATTTAAATTTGGACATCTGGGGCAGTCGCTGTACAAGAGAAAGTGTTGGGAGGGGAGGGTGAAGACTGGGGGGATGAAATAGGAAGAAGAGGGGTCGGATAGAGAGGTGACCCCACATTTTCAGTGGGGCATGCCCATGCCCCACCAGAGTGAAAATATGGGGAGGCGAGGAGAAGAGAAGAGCAAATACCCCCTCCCCTCCCGCTCCCCGAAAAAAAAAAAAAAAAAAAAAAAAAAAAAAACCGCACAAGGGAGTGCAGTTTTGGGTCGATAGTAGGCCATTCAAATCATCCTCAAGTCTTGTCTTTCTGTGGTATGGTGAGTTTATTGCTTGTGTTTTTTTTTTTTTTTTTTTTTTATTACTTGTTTGACCTCCTGCATTCTTCCTAGTTGGGTTGCCTTTGGTATATTTCTATCATTGTTTTCCTTCTAGAAAATAGATCCTGGGCATATTGACTGAGTGCCTTGTAGTCCTCTTGAGTGTCTAGCAGTCTGGGTTCTTGGTTGTCTGGGATATATTGGATTGACGTTATTAGCTGTAGTCGCAGGTCGTCATACAAATCGCACTCAAACATTAAGTGTCTCCAGGACTCCGGGTTGCCACAGGGACAGTCCGCGTTATTTATGATACCAAGTTGGTGAAGTTTAGCTTTAAACGGGCCGTGTCCTGTAAGGAGAAAGGTGGTATTTCGACCAGGGTGAAACCACACTGGCGCCTTAGGGTACAGCTTGGTGACAGTGGGGAGGAATCTTCTGGTCACTGCACCTTTTTCTGTGTTGCTCCATCTCCTCTGCCAAATCTGGATGAGGTGGTCGGTGATTCTTCTCTTCTCATAGTTGCGGTCATTAGTGATGTCAGTGGTGAGGTCATACATCGTAGCCGATGTGTTTCTGGCAAGATGGTAGAGCAGACCACAGCGGGTAGCTTCGAGATCCAGGGGTAGAACTCCTACTAGGACTTGGAGGGCAGCCGTGCTAGTTGTTCTAGTTGCTCTCGACATGGTAAGGAGGATGGTCCTCTGAATGGTTTCGAGGATCCGTTTATTCACTTCTAGTGCCGCCCTCGCGTACCAGACAGGGGAGCCATATGTGATGGCAGGGATGAAGATAGCATTGTAGTACAAAGACAGGGTAGTACGTCTGAGTCCCCAGTCCCTGCGAGTGACTCTAGCGAAGAGGGCCGCGTATCTTCTTATCTTTTGTTTAATATATTCTAGGTGTGGTTTGAAATTTAATTTTCTGTCCAAGATTATTCCTAGGTATTTAATCTGTTCGCACAGCTTAACTGTTTTGTTCTCAATCTTAATTTGTGGTGGTCTCCTTAAGTCTAACGTACCTTTTAGCAGCACCGAATTTGTCTTGTCGGGTGCTAGTTTGAGCAAGTGTAGCTTCGTCCAATCTAGCAGCTTTTGCAGGGCATCATTTGCTTGGATTTCTAAGGAGGATCTGCTGTCAGCCTCGATGGTCAAGATCAAGTCATCTGCATAGGCCTGGGCCTCCACACCACCCAGATCCATGGCGAGGAATTCGTCCAGGACAAAGTTCCACAGGAGTGGCCCCAGGACAGAACCCTGGGGGCAGCCCCTGTGGACTGGGCGACTGAGGCATTTATATGGTGTGGTAACTTGCACTGCTCTATCAGCCAGGTAATCCTTCATGCAATAATAAAGATTCAATGGAAGGTTGGCAGCTCTGAGTCTCGCCAAGACGCTCGGCCACCAGAGGGTGTCGAACGCCCCAGCGAAATCCACTGCGATGACGAGGAAGTATTTCCTTTTACAATGGGCGACTCTAGAGAGGAGGTTCTGTATTGCTTCGATAGTGGATTTGCCAGGAGTAAATCCGTATTGCTTTGTCATGTTAGGATTTGCTTCATCATAATGCCTTGTGATTCTTGTATGTAGCAGCCGTTCGAATATTTTACTGAGGGTTGGTAGCAGGGCTATGGGTCTGTAGGAACTAGGTGTCTCTGGTGGCTTTGTTGGGTTTTTTAGGATCAGTTTTAAATTTGCTTTTTTCCACTGTAGTGGAAATTTACCTGCTTCCAGGCAGCAATTGAATAGTTTTAGCAGTAATTCAGGTATATGTTCCGTTGCTTCTTTTGCCATCTCCGGTTCAATTAGGTCCAATCCAGGGCATTTCTTATTTTTCGCGCGGCTTGCTGCATCCTGAATTTCTTCTAAGGTGAAGGGGGTTTCTATTTGGTCATTATTATAGGAATTGTTTGCTTGGCAGATAGCCTGCTGCTCATCTGTTAGTGTTGTTGGCAGCTCCTGAAGGATGTTGTCCAGGATGTTCCCAATCGACTCCTCCCAGGTTATGGTTAAATTTCCTTGTGCTGTTTTGGTGGCTGTCACGACTTCCCCCCTGGGGAGTTTGTGAGTGGTAATTTTGTATACCACCCCCCAGGGGTTGCTGTTTCCTGACCCTTGTACCAACCTCTCCCATGATTCTCTTTTATTTTTCTTTATCTGTTCAGTATAACAATTTCTAGCGATTCTATATTGGTTCCTGAGTTCAGTGACTTCTTGTTGCGGCCAATTCCTCCTAGCCCTCTGAAATTGTTTCCTTCTGTGTTGAACTATTTTCCTCATTCGTGTGAGCTCTGGAGTCCACCAGGGCGTGGCCCCTGCAATGGGGATTCTTCTCTTCATGGCTTTCTCTGCTGCTTCTGTTATTATTTTTGTTAAATCTTTCTGGAGTCGTTCCGGGTTTTCGCTCCCGCATTCCTGCTCCCTCAGTGTGTGTAGGTATTGCTGGCCTGCTGTGCGTAGAGTCTCTCGGAAGGTGTCCCAGTTTGCCTTGCTTAGGGCGAATCTATTTAGCGTGTGCCTGTCGGCAGCTGTTCTTGTCAAGTTCCTTTCTAATGTGAAGGTTATTGTACGATGGTCCGAGGTCGTCCAGGCATTTCTAACCGTCCAATTTGTGATGTGGGTGTCTATGTTTCTTGTGGCTAATGTTATGTCAATCTCTGCTTCCCATAAGGTGTTGCAGAAGGTCGGGAGGCAGAAGGGTTGGTTTTTAACAACAAATATGGAGTTGGCCAGGTGCTCCTCGAGCCTTTGCCCATTTGTTGAGCCTCTTCTTTCAGGCGTGGTACTGTGCCAGAGGGGGGATCTGCAGTTGACGTCTGCCCCCACTATTATCTTGTGTCCGCTTAGTGCAGTTTGAAGATTCTCCAGGTATGTTATCGCATAGTCGATTTCTGCCCCTGGCCTGCAGTATAGAGCAACCACATAAAGACTTCCCAGAGAGGTGACAAGGTGGGCACATGCTGCCCATGGTGTGCAGAATTGTGGGATTTTTGTGACCGTGATATGGGGGTTCCTGATTATCACAGTTGCCCATGGGGTTTCATCTGTGTACTGCACAATTTTGTATTTAATAGGATACCCCCGTACTTGCTTTTGGTGCGTGTACGGTTCCAATATTATGAGGATGTCAGCATTTTCATCGTCAGCTTTTAGTCGGACTTGCTCCGCCACCGCTCTGGCACGCTGTGCATTGAGCTGGTGGAATGTGAGAACGCTGGAGTTGAATTGTTTATGGTGTGTGGCCATAATCTATTCTCTGTTGGTAGGAACTCTTGATTTTTTGGTATGTCGGACACCCAGTATCGCGGATGGAGTGTGAGTGCTCCAGTTTCAGACTCTTACAGTTTGCGCAGGTTGGTGCGTCGGTTTTGTTGGGGCAGGTATTGTACTCATGCCCTTTGCCAGAGCAGTGGCCGCAGGTCGGCTCTCGTTGTGTGCAAGTATGAGTGGTGTGGCCATATCTGCAGCAGCGAAAGCACTTGGGTATGGATATATGTTCCCTGTATCTCAGGCTGCTCCATTCTATATATATTCTGTTTTGGGTGCTTAAGATTTGCCAAGCAGATGGCGCCAGTTCCACCGTCCAATTTACTCCCATCCCGTTCTTTGCTTTTATTTTGAACTTTGGAAAAATCAGCTCAGAGGGTTCCAACTCTGGGAAGTGGCTCTGTAAGTTCTTTCTATAAATCTCGTTGGTTAATTGCTGCGGATCCATGTCATACTCTACATCAAATATTAGTATAGTTGGGCCTTTCTTTTTCGGTAATTCTGCCTTTAGCCCTAATGTGGTTATTTTCTCATTTGCTTTTATTTCTTCTATCTCCTTCTCGCTCTCAGTCTCAATCACGATCCCTGGGTTCCTGGTTTTGCGGATAGACTTTATCCTGGTGTTTTGAAAGTCTTCCTTCATATTATCTATGACTTTTTGTTTGATTTGCTCACTTGATTGGTTGCTGTCCCCGGTAGGTCTCAGTATCACTATATTTGGAGTTTTTGTGAGTACTTTCTTCTTTGGCACTTGTAATTCACTGGTTTTTTCCCTCTCACTTGGGGTATGCCTCAGCGCTTGGGCATATGATGGGGCGCGCTGTAGCATTTGTTTGCCACCATCAGCATCTTTATATGCTTCTAGAGCTGCAAGCGCCCTCTGGTGCTCCACATTTGTTTGCAGGAGGATTGTTTCTAATTTAGTCCATTGAAGGACTATGTCTGCTCTTAAGGTTGAAGAAATTCTGCTACTGTTATCTCTCATTATATTTTCTAGAGTGGCTCGCAGGGTGAGCACTTGCTCAAGGACTGTTCCCTGTGGCAATGGGAGATCCGGGGGGGAGATTTTTTCCCCTTGTTTTTGCTCTTCTGTGTTTTTGCTTGGCTCCTGTCGATCTCTTGCTTCACTATTGCTCCTCATTTCCCGGTCTGGTTTTTCAATATTGTACCTCTTGTTTCTCCTCTTGCAGGTGGTGTCTTGTCTGGTTTCGTCTTGTTCTTCTGGTTTGTCCAGGCTGGGTTTCACCGCTCGCTTGTCGGTAGATGTCTGGGAACCCTCTGGCTGGCCTTGTTGACTGTCTGGCATCTCCTCCAGGTCTTGTGTTCCCATACCCAGAATTGGATAATGGTGCCAAAATAATTTTTTGCAGCAGGATGAAATCTGCGGGATGAAAGGGTCTGAGGGGCAGTTGCTTTGCTGCTGGGGTGCAGTGTTTAGTTCAGAGTCTTGCGAGTGGGAGGGGGGGAAGTCTTAACCCCTAGATATGAAGAATACTGGATGACGAGCTTGGTTTATTGTTCGTCCTGGGGAGCCATTGGGAGCACGGCACTGCGCATATTATTATATATATATATATATATATACATGTTCTCAATATCTTAAATGTAATTAAATTAATAACTTCTATTCATATTTTAAATCTAATAAATTTAGTACCAATAAATATTCTGGATATAGATGTCTTGAGGTACGTAGCTACCAACTCACGCAACGGTCACTCAAACAGGGCTTGACCAATCAGGGCTTGACCGCGTGGCGTAAATTGAGAACAAAGGCCTTTGTTTATTAACCAGCATACTAAAGTCAAACAAGGAAAACTAGCAAAATATCCAAAATTCATTATGAAAGTTACATGTGGTTGTAGAACTGTTCAATTACTGTTCCCGATAATTACTATCATCAATATTTAGGAATTATTTGTTGTACTATTCACTTTAACAAAATTGGCAATATAACAATATGCAATGCAAAATCACGTTGTGACCCGGCGAGATCAACGCTAATAAAAATTTTCATAACTTTCGATTACCTTGGCCGATCTTCACGAAGTTGATGTCCATGGACACATCTTGAAAAGAGGAACTTGATGGACACAAAATAAATGAAACTGTGACACTTGAAACCAATAAACGGCACAACAAATAACGGAGCACCAAAACTATGCGTGTGGCCAGTACTTGGTCAGCGCCCTCTCTCTCCCCGATCATGGTACTAAATCGGCCGCACCAACTGCCCACGTTCTGTAACACACTGTGGGAGGCCACGATCGACGTCACGCTGTCCACTAGGAACGTCGCAGGCTATATAAAGGATTGGCTTGTTCGGGATTCGTGGACAACGTCCGATCACAGAGTGATTACCTATCAGATAGCAAGGTCACTTGACAGAGCCCCAATATCCAAGCAAATACAAAGCCGCTATGCCATTCGCAAAGCAAATTGGGAACGTTTTAAGGAAATCCTAATACCAGCAACGGCCCAACATCTAACTGGGACAAATCAGCTCGAGGAACCCAATAAAACCCAAACTAAAGTAACCAAGATAATAACAGAAGCCAGCAATGCAGCAATAAAAAGAAGAAGCCTGATCCGGGGGGCTCTCCCGTGGTGGACCCTGGAAATTCAACAGCTCAGACGAGAAACAATTAAAAGAAGAAAACAATTCCAACGGGCAAGGCGCACATGGCCGGCCCATGAGGTTGAAGCTTTAAGGGAAAGATATAGAGAAGCCAGAAACAGCTACACAAATGCGATCGTCAAGAGCAAACGCAAGGCCTGGGAGACCTTTGTTAGCACAACAGGGAACACTGAACCCTGGGGTGTGGTATACAAGATAGTGACGAATAAACTTCCCAGGGGGGAAGTCATTTCAACCACCCAGACACCACAAGGTGATTATACCACCACGTGGCAACAATCTATAAGCAATATATTGGATGCCATCTTCCCGAAACCAATAGAGCCAACACTGCCAGAGCAACTTATCATCTGTCAAGATAATGAAGTTTATTCAACAGACACTCAGGAGCCACCCTTCACACGGGATGAACTACAACAAATGGCAACCCTGATAAGAAATAATAAATGTCCAGGCCTGGACTACTTAGAACCCGAAATTATTAAGAAGACCGTGGAGATTGTTCCAGACCTCCTCTTACACCTATATAACAGCTGCTTGGCTAAGGGCATCTTCCCCAAAAATTGGAAGACAGCAAAGGTAAAATTAATCGCCAAAAATTCGAACAAACCACCCCACCTGCCAAACTCTTATCGGCCAATAGCCCTACTGCCGGTTGCAAGCAAACTGCTTGAAAGACTACTCTGCACAAGGATACATCAGCATTACCAGGCAGCGAAACTCACAGAGACATCGCAATACGGATTCAAGAAGGGTTCGTCTACTGTGGAAGCCTTGCGTAGCCTATCGGAATTAGCAGCAAACTGCAATAATAAATATCTTCTAGCCATCTCCGTTGACTTCGCTGGGGCGTTCGACACCATTTGGTGGCCGAGCGTACTGGCAAGACTAAGGCTGGCACAAGTTCCGATCAACTTATACTCCATAATTAGGTCATATCTCTCCGAGAGACGCATCATCGTGGAAGCACCTTATGGTAGAGTGAATCGTGATGTCCACAGGGGCTGTCCCCAGGGTTCTGTTCTGGGACCGCTCCTGTGGAATATGGTTTTGGATGGGTTCTTGGCTTTGCACCTCGGTGATGTGCGCTCCCAAGCCTTTGCTGATGATTTGGTCCTCACCATTGCTGCAGATAGCCGGGCCCAGCTAGAGGAAAAGGCCAATCAGGCAATGCTGATATTGAAAAACTGGACCAGAACCCACTGCCTGACGATATCAACAACAAAGACGTCCTCCGTCCTGCTAAAAGGCAAGCTTGATATAAGTAGACCGCCACAAATAAAGGTGGGACCTACCACAATAAAATTAGTGACCCAGTTAAAATATTTAGGAGTTATACTGGATGGTAATCTTACCTTTAAACACCATCTAACTTATATCAGAGCCAAAATCAAAAGATACTCTGGATTGGTGGCTAGGATCGTCAGGCGGGACTGGGGGTTAAACCAACGCACCCTATCATTGTTTTATAAAACAACCTTCCTACCGATCATCACTTACGCCTCAGCAATATGGTTTTCCAAAACAGGAACTGTAGTAAACCGACGCATCCTTGATGCAACGCAAAGAACAATCCTACTGACAGTTACACGTGCTTGTAGGACAACCAGTACCCACGCGCTGCAGGTCTTGGCCGGAGCTCTTCCCCTTGACTTAGAGATCATGCGTAGGGGAATGAACTACCACATAGAGAAAGGAATACCTTGTACATACCATGGCTATACTGTGGACGTTAATGCACCACAAAAAAAATGAAAAGACAAGGCTGCAAAAACACCTGATGCAAGTTTGGCAGGAGCGTTGGGCCAACTCAAATAAGGGAAATATCACCAGGAAATTCATTCCGAACATCGACAGGATGTACCCCAGTCCCCCAACTTGGTTTCAACCTGGCTTATATACCACCTATTTATTGACTGGTCACGGGGCCTTTAAAGCCAAGCTGGCAGCGCTGGGGATTGAGGTGGATCCGAGATGTGCCTGTGGGGAGCTTGAGTGCTGGGAGCACGTTATGTATGATTGCACCCATTATGAGGACCTCAGGTGCAGACTGATCACTGCAATACACTACCTCCCCAAGAACTTGGAATCACATCTATTGGACTCACTTGAGGAATACAGGGAGCTAAAGGAATATGCCCAAAAACTATTTGGTAGGCGTAAAACACTGATAGCCATCTACAGAAGAAGATAAAAAAAAAAAAAAAAAAAAAAAAAAAAAAAAGGAGACACAGAACACACGTGGAGATAACTCAAGGAGAACCTCGCCCAGGAACCTGCTTACTACTAATCATCTAAAACCAGCGATCGCAAGAATAACCCCATGGAGCTGCGGATCTTTCCATGATGAAGAGAACCACAGCCATAGCTAACAGACCAACAATGGACCTGACCAGTGTTCCTAGCTGAGGAAAAATATGGCTATCAATGACAGAGAAGACCAACGAAGATAGAGAAACTCCAAGTTGCTGCCTCAACGGAGACATATTGGCTCTATGCTCTGCACTCTCTTGTGCAGTGCAATTCTTTTACTCCCACTCCCGGCAGGGGAGGGAGGTGACGGCTTGCTGTCGCCTCTCTTCCCTGCCACACCATTTCTTCCCTCTGGTGGGGCATGGGCATGCCTCACTGAAAAATTGGGGGTCACCTACCCTATCGACCCTCTTCTTCCTATTTCACCCCCCAACCTAAACTCTCCCCTCCCAGCACTTTTTCTTGCACAGCGTATAGCCCTACACGTCCAAATTTAAAATACACCAAAAATTTTCGCCCAACCTTTTAGGCACTTTAGAAACAGGCTTTCAGCGTCAAACCCCATATTAGTGCTTTAATGTAAGTGATTTAAAATCAACCGCGGTCGTTCCAATTTTATTTTAGGTCCTAGCCACTAAAATCCCAGGAAAGTAAGTGGCAGGACCTGCCAGAGTACAATTGACTCAATGGTAACACCCGGCTAGCCTCCACGTGGCGAGGTATGGGCAACGTCTGGTCCCATTAGGGGCCTGGCGGCCAATAAGCCGGAGAAACAATGGGCACAACATATAACACTACTCATGACCCACACACTTCTAAATCTCTGGCTTTGACAGGGTACTGTCACCGATACATAGAACATTCGCGGAGATGGGAGAAATCCCAGGAGCCGCTAGACCCTCAATACCTCATACCTCATACCTCATACCCACAGTCAATAGTGAAAGTCTTGTGGGTGCCAGCATTCCGTACCATTAAGGCCCAATCAGTGGTACCAGTAAAAGATTCTACCCCTGCACAAGAGTGAGAAGGCGGATCAAAAATAAAGAGAGAGATAATAAAAATAAAGAAATAAAAATCACGTACCACAAGAGCCAATTCTAGATATCAGCAAAAGTCCTGCCTCTTGTAAAATATACGAGGTAACAATTTCTGCTCTGTAATGGGCTGGAGAGAAACAGAAAATAATATAAAATTCTCCGATCCATGAAAGAACAGACAAGTCCACATCATCCAGTCAGACCCAGGCGATGGTAGATTGGTTTTTCTCCATCAAATAGCAAATCGAACACAGAACACATGCAATTTACAGACATATTATATACGGCACAATATAGCTCCAATCAGTGTATTGATGATTCTTATAGTCGACCGGGCTAGGGTGGGTAAAGTGCCTGCCTGGCAACCCAAAGGTCGCGGGTTCGAATCCAGCCTCGGACTTGGATCAGAGTAGAAAATGCAAAAACTTTGGGAGGTGCACTATGGCCACAGAAACCGATGTACTAACAAAAAAAAATGATTCTTATAATCTGAAGGTTCTTTTCACTCAGTTCCCATGTTATTTTATCTCACTGCACTTTATATCTGCTAATGTCAAAGTATGAGATCTGCAAAGCAATATTCTAATTATGTAATGTAAAAATTTGTTGGACCTGTGGGTTTTGATAATACTGGGATTTGAACATTGTCAAAGAATTTGTCTGTTTATGGACAATGAATGATTCCTGATGGAACCGTTCGTCTCCATCAACTTTATTCTTATAACCCGCGACTTGGCTAAGAAACAACCGAAAACATTTGCTATTTCATATAAGCAACTTAATCTCTATATCAGTATTTCATTTATAGGGAGAGCATGTGAGAAAAAATGATTATTTGATGACATTCCTTAATTTTAATACCGAATGTATTAAATATGATATTCTTATAGAGTAAATGGTGGTTATTTTTCTCAAGTACCGCTCAGTTCATGTGCTGTCTGTGTTAAGTTTTTATTAAGAATGAACTTCTTTTCTGATCCACTTATTTCTGCATCTTTTTATATAAAACGTTTGTTAATTTTCTGGTCAAAAATAAGCGAGGTTGTCACATATGCAGTCATTGAAGACAAACTCCAATTTAACCTTTGTTAAATGAGTACATTCAAGAACACAACTTAATGCTCGAAAGTTATTTCTTCTTAAGAAAATATTTTTCAATCAAAGCAGGATTTGAAGTTCCGTTAAGATACGCAATCATTTCCTATAAATCTTCCGACCTGTCCACCCATTTACGTAACCCAGAATGATTTACCGCTTGGATCTTCTCTTTGGTCTTTTAGTCAAAATATAACCCACACGCGCATCTTCAGAAAAAGAGGAAAAAAAAAGTCACGACTGGAGCACTTAACATGATATTGCATTCAAAGAACACTTTGTTCTAAGGATGAATGCAATGTCATGTTATTTTTCAGTAATGTTGCATACCTTTTGAGTATATTAAGAGATTCTCTACAGCACATAATTCCTCTACTAAGTAGTCTATGCAACTAGACAACGATTTAGGCTAATAATATACGCACACAACGAAATGCAGTGTGTGTGAGTATTCTCTCTGTCAAGGTTATCTGGTAATAGCCAGAGTTAAGGTTTAATTCGCATACCAACCCTGTCAACAACTGCCAACATTTGATAAGGAAAGTTTGTGAATGGAATTGTTAATAGCGCTTCAAATGTGAAAGCTGAATAAAATTCTGCATTTCCTTCGTGCTACTAAAATAAATGTGGTGTTTTTAAAATCAACTAAATTGATTTGCTGGACGAAAAACCCGAGTTTCCGGGAGGAAAAACCATGATACCCTCGCCTGAGACCGACTAATTCTGCCACGTTGTGAATTAAGGTCCATAAAAATTCTTCGCGTTAATGACAGGATTCGCACTCACATCTTTCCTGACCGCTATAAGGAGGACAGTGATTGTACAAACTGTACTACCCACGAGGACAAAGTATGACGTATAAAATTTGTTCTTTTTCCTGGTAGTCCGCGCGCTCACGCACATACACACGATGATTATCCTAGAAGTAATTATTCCTTCTTTTTCCTGCATAATGATCACTAAGATTGCAAGTAATCTTTAGGTAGTATTTGCACGAAGCAATCCTAAATTGACGAATATACTGGAGTCATGCTGCTAGCAAAGCACAAGATGCGATATACTTTTGTTTGTGGAACCGAGTACGGCTGATCATTGATATAAAAAATGAATTAATGCGAGGGCGGTCAATAAGTATTCAACCTTAACTAGATATATTTGAGTTAGGGATTTGATATTACGTTTAGAAAAACAAATAAATATACATTCAGTTATGAGAATTAGTAGTATATATATTACTAATTCTCATAAATGAATGTATATTTATTTGTTTTTCTAGATTCATCGGTTACTAAACTATAACCATGAATACAGCAAGAGGTGGAGAAGAATGAAGTCCGAACTGTTATAAAATTTCTTCATTTGTAAGGCATATGAGACCTGGAGAATTTGGAAAAGACAGTTCGGGTGTGGGCGAAGCAGTATGCACGATGATCCAAGAGAAGGAAGACCTTGCCATTGTTGCTAAATGGAACAGCTAGTCCTTGAAGACAGGCATGTGATTTTAAATTGATAGCAAATGAAGTGAGCAGTAGCTATTGGTCTGTTTGCACAATAATGGACGAGTTCTTGCACATATCTAAAATGTAGCCCAATGGGTTCCGAGATTATTGACAACTCCTCAAAAGCTCCACAGGAAAGAAAGTTCCATAATTGTTGGACCTTTGTAGAGAGAATTTCGATTACTTTTTTGGCCAAATTGTGATGATGGATGAATGCTGGGTACATCACTATGACCCAGAAACAAAACAAATAAGCAAAAGTTGGAAAAATTCATCTTCAACAACCCCCAAAAAAGGCAATGTTTATTTATCTGCTAACAAGGTCATGTATTCAGTCTTCTGGGACCCTAAAGGCATCACCTTTACAAATTACCTTCCAAAAGGCAGCAGCATCACTGGGAGGCACCGTCTCCTAGCTGACAATGCTCCTGTTCCCTAGGCTGCTAAGTCTGAGAGTGGACTTTACGATCAAGTGTGGCTTTGAAAATCTATAGCACCCACCTTATTCTCTCGATCTCTAACCTTCAGCTTTCTTCCTCTTCCCTAAAATGAAACTATAACGGGACCGCATATTTCAAACTGATGAGGAGTTAATTAATAAAACGGAAGCCTGGCTTTCTGCTCAAAGTGGGGAGCTCTATTCAGGAGGCCTGAAAGAGCTCATCCACAGATGGGAAAATGTGTAACTCTAGAAGATAGATATATAGAGAAAGATGAAATTTCCAGCCAAGTTTCAAATTCCTAACGCGAATATTTCCAGGTGAATTGAAAATGCTTCTCCGTTTTCCATTCATAACCCAAGAAGGGCACACTTAGTAGCTGAACTAAATCCAGAACTAGGTAAATTTTTATTTCAGAAACATTTCTGCTGTTTAGTCACAAGATCTATCCAGAAAGGATGAAACGTACGGCCATTAATCTTTAAACAGTTAAGCATCGATTATTTTAATATTTACGATCCAAATTCTAAATTTTTTATTATGTAAAGATAAGTTCATTAGAATTAGAACAGTACATATTCTTTATCATATTAAAAGCTATTTTTAGCAATTGTTAAGCACAATAGAGCAGTCGTAATCGATAATTTCGATTATGAAAAATTATGAATACCATAACATTCTTACTATCTTCCATCTTAAAAGCATGGTTCGGAGGAGACAGGAACGCTGAGGAACTCAGTTCCAGTTCGTTATAAGAGTAATGCATCAGTAATGTTATGTGTATATTTGATTATTTAGATTCCTTTTCATAATGGTACCAAAAGTAAATAAAAAGGTTTGCACACTGCAATAAATATTTCCTGCAATAGTTCAATTTTTCACGCTACCTACGATCAACCATCACCATATGAAGAGGAGACTTTATACTTCACGGGTTGGGATAAACTTCCCAAAAGAGACGTTTTAATAGTATCTCGCCATTCTTAAACTGCTCGGACAATTTGAGGTAGCTGTTTAGATGGCAGTGGCTACCTTGACAGTCACTGCCATCTTATCATGGATGGGTGAGTTACCACTTCTCCCTTCATGGATGCAAATCAATTTTCTCAATAAGTATTTTCTCTTTTGGAACTTTCTAAAAGAGAAAATACTTTTGGCCAAATATTTTTTGAGTTTATCTAGCTTTCATACTGAAATTTCACACGGCACCATGGAATTATCAACTTTCTTTACCATTTTTTGTTTTTACGCCAAGGCAACCAAGGTTGTGAAAGTCAGAGTATTGTGTGGTTAAACATGTATTATATGAGCGACTTGCTGTTTGTTGGATGAAAACCCGTTTCCGAAAGAAATAACCAAGCAACCCTTTCTAATACCGACTGACAGTTTCCAAAACTTCCAAATTTCCGAAGAGAAATAAAGAAAAAAAAAGTGGGGGGAATCAAGAAATGGATATTGTTCGATCATTGTGTTGGTAAATTAACTTTTTCACCCGCTGGTATAGTTCTATAATAACGTATTAAAAGTCAACAGAAGGAAGTATATATATTGACAATATATAGCCCTGCAACGAAAACCAATTATCAGACTTATAAGGACACTATATATGGAAACGTTATTGACCATCTGCTGCAGTTCTGATGGTTTTGCCTCTTTCGTATAGATTTCCGAAGAGATCATTGTTCCACGTACACGGATGACGCAAAATGAAGATGAGACATGTACGGTATTCGAAAAAATCTTACACAAACGTTCATTGCAGTTCAGAAACTTAAAGCACTAAGGGGCACGCGCAACTAAGAAAGAAACTTTACCGATAAAGCTGAGACATCTAGAAGTGCCATCGGCCAAAAATAGAACTGGCGCATAATCAATTTTAACAATTAATTGTATGGCTGATCTAATCCTTGTTGGCCCAAGAAAGATTTCATTGGTGAAAAAAAAAAAAAAAAACCCTAAGGAAGGTACAAACAGTTTACTGGTTTAAAAAAAAAAAAAAACTGTTGTATTAGGGCCATCCGATACTCATTTATCCATGTATAATATGTCCATAAATTGAGTTCTCTAGTCGATTTTCCCAATTTGCTGGATGAAAACCTGAGTTTCCGAGAGAAAAAACATTGCAATCTACGAGTAACCTCATCAACGGAGTGAAAAGATCCCATAAAAGTTCCTCGAGTCATTTAAGGGATTCGAACCCGAGCTTTCATCACGCGGTGTGGGGAGAACGGGGATTATACAGTACTCAATGTGCTACCAGCGCGGACTGAAGAAGTTCAGCTTCAACCAAACAAAAAAATTGTCTAGGGAAGGTACGAGTGTTCTTTATCGCGTTCATTTTAACTTGAGCGCTTCTGTATTTCGTCATGTTTTGCAACATTGTGGAAACAGTTTTTCTTTTATTGTCGCCGTTTAAATCTTCCTTATGCGCATTTCATGGAACTTGGATCTTCTAAAATTATAAGCACTCAATCTTGTTTTAGAAGGCGGCAATCTAGAAACCCTTGGGTTTTCTTCAGTGAGTGTGCATGTTTTTGGCTTCCTGGAACGGCATCTATCTCTAGTCGATGGACAGCCAACATTCATCATATGTAGTCGAATTTATTATTCATTCGGTTTTCACGATTCCAACTTGGGAATAGATGACCGTGTAACAGGGAACAGATTTACATCTCACCTGAATGCCACATTAGGCACACAAGCTTCGGAGTTCGCTGATGCGCCTTTATTTTTAGTTGAATAAACATTTGCACAGTTATTCCTGTTACATTACTTTACCTTATGCAAACGCCTACTTTATGTAATGGAAAATCCCCCTTTTTGTACTCGCATTTAAATCTGTGAAAATCATAACGTGTAATATATAAAAAATTACAGATGTGGGAACAAAACTTGGAATTGTTTGAAAATACAAGATTTTAAAACTTGTATATTTTTAAATTTTTGCAGAGAAGCAAATAACTGATAACACTGATAACGTCAATTAATTCTGTATAAATACACATAGTCGATGTCCAGATATTATGAAAACCATGCAAGAAAATAGTTAAATTAAACATCACAAGACTTAGTATACTGACAGACTCTTTCCAAACTACAGCTGATCAATCAATTCAGAATCGACTACTCATTACACATCTCCAATAAATAATACCGAGATGAAGTGTAACCAGCAAGGCACAAGACAATACAATTAAGATTCCAGCAAGGCACAGCAAGGTACAATTAAGATTCCAGCAAGCGAAGACGAATTTTTTCCAAACTTTAAAATTGTCTCTTCAAAATGATTTTAAAAAGCGAGTATACTCTTTGTTCATGGTCCTTAGAATGCATCTAAGATTACTTACAGTTAAAATACGGTTCAAATGAGAACGCTTCGAAAACTTAAAACATCACAACTCCATACGCCCATGTGTTAACGAGTGGTGTGTCATATATCCCTGTTCTAGTTACATTCTCGGAATTCTTCTGCTAACGTTTGAATATTAAAAGAATTTCTGGTCATTGTTTGAGATGGCCTTTTTCAGTGCAACGACGAATAATTACATTCTCGTTAAATTCTTCAGAAAAGTTTCCACGTTTAATGCCAACATTTCATCCAAATGAATCTCCACTTTAGAAGCTATACTGTTTACTTTAATTTTTCTTTTAATATCTTGCACAACCTCTTCAAATATTCTCGTAATATGCAACTTTATATTGATCTAGTATTGAACACTGACGTTCTGTGGCCAATGTTTTTATTTGCAGTGCGAAAAGTCACGTATTAAGGTGTTACCAAGAGCCTTGAGGCGGTCTAAGGTTTTTAGGTTATGTTTCATTCTTGGCAAGGCTGAAAAGAACGCCCTTCAGAGCCTTGTGGAATATTATGCCATTATGACGGAAGGTAAGATTTATTAGGAAGTTAAATGACATACTTCCCCATAGTTAACATTGAAACTGTTATTTGCTAATAGACCGCAAGCTTTTAAATTCTAACAGAAGCATTGTACTGCACGTATTGAAATTCATCTTTGTCAAAAAATAAATATAATTTTCCGTTCATTCTCCAGATGACAAGCTAAAAGAGTTGACAAATTCATTACAGATCAGAGTGCAACGTTTGGTTTTGAAATTCGAAAGATAGTTCAAAGTTCGGCAAGTTTCTCCTACTACATGCTGTCTACTTTGCCTAAATTTAGTCTAAATCTTCTAGACCCATTCAAAAGAGTGCAGTCATATAATTCCCCCACTCTCTTCCAACATTAATTAACGATCCGTACCTTACAAAGTCTCTCCATTCTCTGTCTCATTCATTTTCTGCTGCATGCCTTTCCTATCAATACTTCCAGTGTTCTTCTGAATTAGCATCTGTAATCCCATCAAACAGAGAAAAAAATAAGGAAATTAAAGAATTATTATATTACTTAAAGTGTTTTTGATTAACTTCATTTGTTTATATATAATTTAAAAATTTATGCATTTAGAAACTATGCAAATTTATTGACAGCAATAAGCGAATCACAGTTTCAAAATATGAAAAAACAGCCCTGTAAAGAAACAGTTACAAGACAGGATTTAAGTTATTATAATTATCTCTCTTTCTTTATGTATTTTGTCAGTGCCTTTAACTTCCCTAAAGTTTATCTTTATTGCCGAAATCTTTAATACTTTCTTCTCTTGCTTTTCATCCATCATTTCTAGAACAGTAATTTTTATGACTTTTACATATTTCACAGAGAGAGAGAGAGAGAGAGAGAGAGAGAGAGAGAGAGAGAGAGAGAGAGAGAGAGAGAGAAAACCGCCATCTATCTATCTTGGCTAGTAATTTTTGGAACCCCAGTGAGATCTTCCAGTGTTCTCTCGCCTGAGAAGATAAGAAAACAAATCATTCTAACAAAAGCCCTCCAATACAGCGTTGGGCATGTCGCCACCAGATGATACCGTTGTGTAGTCGGCAATGACGTGCTCCTTTAACCCAAAACGAGGCAAACATATGAAACAGCTACGACGTTTTGCTGTCCTATTTACATAAATGTCTTGATAATGTGCACTTGCCAATCGATAAAACAGCTCTGAAACAAGTACGCGGCCATCGCAAAACACCCCAACATCATTAACTATCAGCAATCGCTGACGGCCAATCCTTCATAATTATAACAAATCAAAGCTGTTTTTTCGATGCCAACATAGACTAACTCGTGAGGGAGTGAGACCAATACATAAGTTAGTTGTTACCAGCGACTTGGTCATGCCTTACTGTCTACAAAGTACTGATACCAAATAACCTCTTTTAGTCTAGAAACATTATAGTGTTAAGGAAAAAGATAAGCAGTCTATTGTCACTAGAAAAATTGTTGTGAAATTATTAGAGAATCGCTAGGTGCTACCCACTTGTAGAAAGCAGTATGAAAGTGCTTTCAAAGAAAATAAGAGATCAATAAAGATCAACTTTGGAAAAATTACGTTATAGCAGACTTCACTACAATTTGGTGCTTTTATTGTATTGAACTTTACTCTTTGGCCGTTTAACAGCTATCGAAAAATTGCTTCAACAATAACGGATGCTTTTTAAAATCAGATATAAAAGAAAACCAAATACAATATACGGATAGCCTCTGTGATATGAAAATAATAAATAACAAATTCCGAATTTCTATTGGTCTGAATTTTAAGTGAAATTTGAGAAGGATCGACAAATCCATGACAAATTCATGAAAAAGCCATTCACTGGGAGTCGAGTTATTACGTGCGAATGGACAAAGAAATAATGATTGCTGGATTTCTATTTCTCCAATTTTAATGAAATTTGGGATGAATCCACAAATCGTTTTATTAGGACCCAGAAATATAAAAATGCATGAAAATTCAGTCACTAAGAGCTAAGATATTGTTTATGAACGAAGAGACGGACGAATATGGTGAATATAATAGGTGCATTACGCGCCCTCGTGGGTAGCACAGTTGGTAGGATCGCAGCCTCCCCGCACCACATGGAAAAGACTTGAGTTCGAGTCCCATGGATGAGGAGAGGAATTTTTATGGGCCATTTTCACAACGTGGTTGAGTTAGTCGATCTCAGGCGATGATAACATAGTTTTTTTTCCCGAAAACTCTGGTTTTTCGTCCAACAACAGAAAATCGACCTCAGAACACACGCAATTTACAGAAAATTACGGAGAATATACAAGGATCAACATGTCCTTAGTCGCTGATGCTCCTAAAACCCAATAACAATAGCGCAATCATGCATATAGTACGAGTATGTATGTATGGTATAATTATAATCAATGAATGTGAGAATACCCATATGTATGAAGGAGAATTTTATAACAGGTAATAATCGCCCACAGATTTAAAAAACGATAAGATTTCCAACGCACTTTATATGGTAAAAGATGAATATAGATTTTCTGCATACGTATTGAGTAGCAGGTCTATAATCCTCTAGGTCTCTAATTTCATAAATCACTTTTTTCACTTACATTTCGTAGTTCGCCACAACTCATTTTCAATTACGCAGGAGCAAGACGCCTACAGACGCCATCTATGTGCAAGATCATGTGATTTATTCAAGGTTGAAACACGGAAGGTTAAACAAAATGATCGGTTGAACTTGTTGGATAGCCTTCGCTTGAACAGGGTGCCCGCCTCTGTTAACGACATCAAGTCTGGACAGTCAAAAGGTCAAGTAAAGATATTTATTTGGGCTCATAAAACTGATAACAAATGACCATTGTAATTTACTAAAATTCAGCAGTATATTATTAAATTAAATATCACATTTGAAAAAACTAGTTTGTTTTGTTTATTATAGTCCTGTACTTTTTAAATAAAAACACAAAAAACATGAAAAAAAATAGGTAAACTGCAGCCATTATGAATCCACTGCAGGATGGAAGCCTCCTCAGCGATTCATGTTGAAGGAAATGGACCATAATCTGCCACTCTGATCCAGAGCGGGTTGGCAAATCGACCGTATTTAGCAGTAAGGGGCTTGAACCCAGGTCTACTGAAAGAGTGTGTGCTATTGCAGTCCAGGTTGTTTTCTGAGAAGTGGTGAGGCAACTAAGAGCTTGAGGCATCAATATGGTCGGCAGATCCAAAAGACTGTAAATTAGCAAGACCTTCTCCGTAGCGTAATGCGTATTAACTCTTTATATTTGAAGAGACACGGTGAAAAGAACTTGAATTATGTATGAACCAGTTTCTCGATATTTTGTAGTAGTTTTATTAATATGAAAATTATTAAATTTTAAAAGGACATCCTAATTGCTAAGTAAGAAACATGTGCAGTTAGCCCATCCTGTTACAACAAGCATTCTTGCTTACCAACCTCCAATTGTAAAACAAAGTTTCCATAGAACGGTCCTCTGTGGTTGAGAATCAAGGCGAATGCGACTGACGGATTTGATATATATTTTCAGATATCCGTCTCTTGATGCCCTCTGAAGAACAGATACCATTGACTTATTGAGAACTGGGTGATTGTGGTTTTTCTACAGTTAGTGCTTCATCCAAGTTATCAATGTTGGCGCTTCATCCAAGTTATCAATGTCGGTGCTTCATTCAAGTTATCAATGTTGGTGCTTCGTTCAAGTTATCAATGTTGGTGCTTCGTTCAAGTTATCAATGTTGGTGCTTCGTTCAAGTTATCAATGTTGGTGCTTCATCCAAGTTATCAATGATATTTTAAATAAACTGCAATAGATTTCTGATAATGCTTTACATGCAACGTTTTTCACAAAAATGGAATTATATATGAGCAATCTGAAACAGCGTATAAGTCTCTACTTTTTAAAACTGCTTGTAAAGACTGTGCTAGTCCATAATCTTTTGAATCCACCATTTTGAATGAAAGTTTAAAAACCCATGAAATAAGCTATATATTATATTTATCGAGTTTAGACTGTCCCAGCCGACCTTTGGTATCCCTACCATTTATCGTACAGATCACTTACTAAGACAGCATAAAAAGCCGCCATCTACATAGTCCCTAAAGTACAATGAGCCACCATCCAAGATCAGCCACTGAAGCAGCAACCATCCAGGATTATCAGTTAAGACGACACAATGAGATCTCATTTAGATTCAACCACTCACCAAATTAGAATAATGAGCCATCATCGGGACTGTCATTAGCTAGTGCAATGAGCCACCATTCAGGAACCATCGTAATAAGCAATAAATAAAACGCTTCCGAAATTCTCAGCCATTTTGCAAAACTCTAAATGATGACCTCATGGACACAGTGAATAGCATTGCTGCTCCCTTACGCTTTGCTGCTTTAAAGCATTTCTCACAGCATGGCAGATTTAACCGGTCTCGATAAGGTTGTAATGGTTATCTCTCCTAAACTCATTTTTATCGATTGGATTGTTGCAGAGTTTTAGGCACATCAGCAGCTTAAGACATATTGCGCCGTATATATCTGTAAATGGTGTGTATTTTATGGTCTATTTGCTCTTTGCTGGACGAAAAATCTGACTTCCAGGAGAAAAACCATACTTCCCTCGCCTGAGACCGACTAACTCAATCATGTTGCGAAAAAGCCCAGATAAATTCCTCAAGTCATTGACAGAATTCGAACTCAGGTCTTTCCCACCCGGTGTGAAGAGGATGGCTACTCAACCAACTGTACTATCCACAAGGGCTCTCAAGTCAAACATCCGCAAAACAATCAACCCGACTGCAGAATGCACACAATTTACAGACCTCGTAACCATAGTTAAGTTGAAGCAAATCCTAAACAACCAACCTAAATTCCATATTACAATCCACATTATTATCATAAATGGCGACGAATAGATAGAAAGAAGGATAAATAGAATGTAACTTTGAAAGTCAGTGTGCCAGTTTCATACACACGCTGATATTAATGCAGATGTCTCAGCGGGTGGCCAATCGATCCTCCTAAATTTTTAACACCGATTCCTTATGGCGAAACTGAAGCTGACGACTTCGTCCGCTATTTCTGTCGCAGACACCTGACGTCCTCTCTTTTCTCTCCGTACAGGTCCCTCGCTCCTCTCCGTTACCCACTAAAGCGTGACGATGAAGTGAAAAATGAAAGGCAAGGCCTTCTCACATTTTCACTGCGGAAGAAAGGAATTATCGAGCTAAAAAGGATGAATGCGTGAACGCCGTAGCGGAACGACGGTTGGCACACATACACGGAGAAAAAAAAAAAAAAAAGAAAGAAATAACGGTTTGTTTCTTCTACAGCGCAGATGAGACTTGTGTACAAGAGCGAAACGTGTCAAGAGATACAAAGTGAGTCAGATTGGTTTCCTCTGCAAAATCTAGTTACAAAGGTTGCATCAAAGAGAAAAGAAAGAAAAAAGCAGTAGAACGAAAGAGATGGAGAGTATGCTGCTTTAAACAATCCTGTTAGTATTTTTAAAAGAAATATAAAAACAGGCAAACCAAAATGTCGGTACTGCTAGTTTAAAATTTCCATTTTATAACGGGATTCTTTAACCTTTAGAGAGTACAAGTTAGACTGAAAGTAAAATTACAGTTTATGTAAAGAATTTGTTGTTATTCGAAATTGCAGCCAGCATTCTCTCCTACTTGTAAACTTAGAAATCTGCTGTGGGTTGATACATCCGTTAAACATCTACATAGTGTCTGATGTGACTTCCTATTTTTAATTATTGTAACTTCCTTATTTTTAGCCGATTTTGATGAAACCACCCTTCAATGATTCATTGTTCCTTGAGGTTTAGAAAGTTGATGTTGGTTTCTTTTACAAGTGAATCATGTCTCCAGTTTTGAGTGTGCAAGAGAGGACCAAATTGCAGCCTACTGCAATTTGGTCCT
The DNA here is from genome assembly GCF_048544385.1 of Mastigoproctus giganteus. Classification (NCBI taxonomy): domain Eukaryota; kingdom Metazoa; phylum Arthropoda; class Arachnida; order Uropygi; family Thelyphonidae; genus Mastigoproctus; species Mastigoproctus giganteus. The sequence continues at coordinate 65,148,073 of NC_143586.1, read as the reverse complement.
CTCTTGGGGATCCGTTATAAGAGTTCAAAGACGATGGAAGGCAGAACGCGGAATCCATGCAACACTGGACGCAAAAACAAAAAAAAATTGCTATCATAAGTTAATGACAAGAGACTGGCGATAGAAAGAGAACAGGAAGACCATAAACCTCGTGGACTGCAGACAACATTGCGACATTGACTGAAATGTTCTCAAGGAACTTAGAGAAATTAATGCATCAAGAAGCTCGTGAAAGTGGACTCTCCCCTCCCGTTATGCAGTTGTACCCATCTTCAGAAAAGGACCGTCTTTCAAACCGTGGAAGTCACATTGTGTTCAGCGATTTTTTCGTGAAAAATATGATGAAAGGATGGAATTGGCAGAAATTATGTTGAGGTGGAACGAAGCGTGGCCAAAGCTTGTTTGCAGTGGGTCCACGTCAATTCGTTACAAGATAATTCGTTGTACGACACTTCGGAGCATGACACTTGACAGTTCGGTGTACGAGACAATTTTGTAAATGACATTTTGCTGTATGTGACAATTTGGTGAAAGACAATTGTGGCTACGACAATTTGGTGTACCACACAGAAATCAGAAATTAACAAAATCAATGAAGTAAACGGATTAGGAAGCAAGAGAATTTTTAACTTAGAAAGCAGTAATGTAGAAATTTTTAAAAAAGAAAAGAATATATTTTTTATCCATTTATTTTGTATAAAAGGATTCACGGCGATCCTTCTCATAGGCAGGTTAGAAAGTGAGTACCTTGATATTTCAGCATGACTCCGTCCATATTGTAACACCTTTAATCCAGATAAGGTTATTTATTATTTTTTAAACATAGCTACTCAGTTGAATCCTATGCTTTTCCAGGAGTATGAACTAGTTGAGTGTTAGGAAGCTAGAAGAAAATTACGGGTGCAGAAACCAGGCGAAAGGAACAGAAATTAAGATTATTACTGTGAAAGTTGTTAAAGCTATACGCTATTTTATCAACATGAACTGGTTGAGGGTTACGAAGCCAGAAGGAACTCATTTACACTCATCTACACAAGCACCAAGAAGCTTTACCCGCCTTCCCACAACCCAATCACGGTATTAGCCTGCTACTAACTTCGCGCAACTCTAGCGCGAGTTGCAAACCGAAGGTCAAAAAGATCCACATTATCCAGCCGGCATGCATTAATGATCTATAATTGGACCATATGTTTCCATTTAACTCCAACGAAATATTCAATAGTTTATCCATAGACTTCTAGAAGCTGTGCAACGACAAAACCTATAGATCTTCCACTCTTGAAGATATGTATTGCCTCGTCAATCTCTAGGGGTGATTATGTCTGTGATGCTACATTCCACGCATTGGTATATTTATGTATATAAACCAGAGCCTGGCTAAGGCCATGTATTGTACATAAACTGTAAATAGTTTGTCATTTTTCATTCCATGTTAGTGTGTAACTCGTGTTCTCTAAATGCATAGTTGTAAAGGGACATTCCTTTGGAAATAAACAGATAATACTTTTGGTCTCTGGAACAAACTCCCTCCACCCGTGTGTATTTCCTAAAAATAAATGCAACTTACAGAAGTGAAAGTAAAGTGCGAACAAGTTTTTATTGTACCTCAATCTTTAACCTTTCCGTGACACTTTTTTAATAGGATCTCCAAAAAAAAAACAGAATTAAAAAAAGAAAGAAGGTAGATAGCACGCTCCATCAAAGATATAAAGAATGATATCGTGATCACTAAATTCATCATTTACAGAACATCAGATGACAATTATGCATTTTCTGTCTTGTTTTGCTATACATCAAATTCTCCCAAAGAATTCGCACTTGTCTTTCATCAAATTGTCACATACCGCAAAATGTCATTCACGAAATTGTCTCGTACACCGAACTTTCGTTAACCGACCCAACTACCTTTATTGAGCACCAAACAGTCTAGACATGTCTGTTGAAAAGGCTCAGGATAATCCAAAGATAACGTCATCCACAGTCGTTGAAGCTTTTATTCTACAAGCCAAAATGAATGCCAGAAGATGCCTCGAAACGTTTCAAGATTGTGTGTGGCCAGTTATTTCACAGCGGGATAACGATGAAACTCTTAATTTTATGCAGGATGGAGCACCCCATCATTTGATCAATGATGTCCGTACACGGCTGCATAATCATTTCACAGGGCAATGAATTGGCAGACGTGGTGTGCATGAATGGCCTACCAGCAGCTCAGATCTGAGGCCTTGTGATTTTCTTGTATAGGGTGGGCCAAGGAAGAGATTTACTGTATAAAAAAAAAATCACACTTGGACCAACTGGAAGCAACAACCACGAATGTATAGTTATTGGAAATGCCGTATTTCCAAACCTTATCGAATAGCTCACCTTTTTTTTCATAATACATTCCAGGGTTTGATCGACCATCGTCTTCCCACCATCGGAAAAGCCAATAAATTGTATTTAGAAACTACGCTTTAAATTTTTCATACTCTCTATCTCTCTAGCAGTCGTAATAACATTAAAAAATGTGCTTCAATCGTGTTCATTTTCTAGAATAGCAGATTTGAAGAGGGGAAGAGAGAAAGATTGAGAAAGAGAGAAGAATAAACATATACATGTAACATAGAGAAGATGGGCGCGAAGCCAAAAGTACTACAAAGAAAATACGAAAGTCGATCAAACCTTGGAATGTTCACAGAAGCGAAAATGTACAGAGAGATAAACAGATAGAGAGAGAGAGAGAAATGGGGGGGGGATTCTTCCGAGTGAGGCGAAGTACGTGTTGAGTGTTAACCGTGGTTGGTGGGTATATGCCAGCGTTAGAGAGGTAGCAGAATTATCTGTTGTACGTGTTGGCAATACATACCATGTGGCCGAAACTCCAGGATGTTCCTCTCTCTTCCATTGTGTAAGTGCTTTAGATAAAATGTTTATTGAGACATACAGAAGATTACTCTATCGGGGTGAAGGAAGAGGGTAACAAATGGCAATGAAGATACATATGGACAAAGCTGTGCAAAACACACCGTTTAAACCAGTCAAGAATTGATCTGGAATAGGTGCATAACCAAACAAGATAAAAAAAAAAAAGAAGCTTGTACAGGGCGCAAACATCAATATTTAATTCTTCAACATTTTGATTTATCGATCGATCAGAGTTGTGAAAACGGAGGGGAAAAATAACATGGAGGCTGAAGCGTCTCTCTTTTAACCGCATGTCTGTATTGAGGTCAAGGTATCATCTTTTTTATTAACTCTCTCTCTCTCGTTATTAAAGTTACGTCATTTTTTTGGCAGAAATCAGAAATACTTTACGAAGATTGTTCAAAAGGTACATAAATTCAAAAGCAGCTGTATGTTTGATGTTTAAGAATGGAATCCAAAGACGATAAAGTCAGATATATTCAATAAAAAATTGACTTCATTCGATAAAGTCAATTATATTAAATAGAAACTATAAACAATCCAAAAGAATAACAGCCAAGCAAAGAAGTTCAACTGAAATTGATACTCCCTATTTGCCAATATAGCAACTATCAAAGTCAGTGCGGACCAGAGGAATATTCCTTTATTCCCCACTATGAACAAGGACAAACCTTACAACAGAAATTACAAAGCAAACTCTGATAATTAGTAGCGCATCCAACAAAAGTACTGTAGAACTATATGGTGTGATGGTGTGTTGATCAAGTGGCATATTTTCAAACAGGGCGTTAAACAACCACACAGTACCACAAACATGGAAACGATACTGTATTTATGACGAGAGAACACTATTATGTGGTTGTTCATAATGAATTCATTAAATGTGAATAACACTATTTGAACTACGTAAACTATTATTATCAAGTGACTTTCATTGTATAAAAATACTACATTTAGTAAGTTAAACTCCTACACAATAGAAGTACTTAATAACCGGCATCGTTTCTGCTTTCATATTGAATCTTGTCGTCAGGCTCTCGTGGGTAGCACAGTTGGTAGGATTGACGTTCTCCCCCCACGAGGTGGAAAAGACCTCAGTTCGAGTCCCGTCGATAACGGGAGGAATTTTTATGGGCTTTTTTTACAACGTAGCTGAGTTAGTCGGTCTCAGGCGATAGTAGCGTGGTTTTTCCTCCGGAAATTCAGGTTTTTAGTCCAGCAAACAGAAAATTGACCGCCGACCGGGCTAGCCGGGTGGGTAAAGCGCCTGCCTGGCAACCCAAAGGTCGCGGGTTCGAATCCCGCCTCGGGCTTGGATCAAAGTACTGCAAAAAAAAAACCTTGGGAGGTGCACTATGGCCACAGAAGCCGATGCGCCAATAACTACCAAAAAAAAAAAAAAAAAAAAAAGAAAATTGACCACAGAATACACGCAATTTACAGACTGTATATACATAGAAACATGGTCTTAGTTACCGATGCTCCTAAAACCCAACTGCAACAACAACTTGTCAGGCCTTATCAGGAAATCAGCTGTTACTAACTGTGCCAATCTTTTGTCCCATACAGTTCGTAACAGCCTCTAAATCTTTCCTGATTAGGCTGGGACAGAATTCAATATGGAATCGAGCAAAGTCAAAATCTCAAGCAATTCAAATGAAAGATCAGTCTATGCAAGTTGCCAGAAAAAAACCACCATCGAGACCTTAACTAGCCATTGTTTTCCTTGCAGAGTTGCATTTACACTCCATTATTAAGAGCTGGTTAACTATTACCAACCTGCTTGTTACTTTTTCAATGATTGCAAATTATTACTGGTGGGAAAGCATAAATACCGATATTATCCAAATATGCGCACTATATATTTGAATCTATAGAGGAAAATCACAAATAATTCGAACAGTCTCAACTAGTAATCGAGTTTATGATATTAATCAGAATCTAATGATTTAATTTTTAAATACTAAATGAAGTAATTGATGCGAATGAGTAACATATTTTGTAAATCGATGTATTATATGCAAATCCATCAGTTAAACCATGGAGAAGTTAATGGATAAAACAGTCGCATGCGTGTTTTTGTTACTGGTATTTGTGATCAAATCTCAACGCGGACTTTCTTTCCTGTTTCTTTTGGCAGAAAATTTGAACAAAACGATATAATTTAGAGATATAAATAAAAACTTTTACCTGAGATTTACGGATATTAACTAACCACTGAACGTTAAACCTGAACTTTATTTTGAACTTTACATACTTTTAAAATTTGATTTAATTGAAATATTTTTGAGAACGTGTGCGTGTAATGTTTGGAATTATTACTGTAAGTTATAAGTTATTGTTTTCTTATCATCGTTTATTAAACCAATTGGTTTTGCCCCTACAAACAGGCATGAAGCAAGTCCGTATTATTTTTAAAAAATTCATATTCAAGGCAGTATTTTAAATATTTCTCGGCGGTACTCAGCATTAGGTCAACTTGTATGCTAATAATTAAAATAACAGGTTGTTAGGCGATTTATAATTACCTAATTTAAGGTAAATTAACCTAAATATGAAGTACTTTGTGTAATTATTTGCAGCTTTTGTATGTCATTCTGAGATAATCATTAAGGAGTACTCGAAATTTATAAAATTCAGTTCAAGCATAGAGCCTATAAAAATTTCGTTATATTAGACCAACTCACACAGCCTTCTTTATCTATTTCTAGGTTCCATTTTTGCTTCAGATATGAAGGATGGCAATCCTTCCATGACCTGCCCACCAAAATGTGTAGAGCCTATAAGCCGTCCTTGGATTAATTTTATTCTGTGTGAAAAGACAAAACAATCTCAAAAGAAGTCTCACGACAGACCCTTTTAAGGTCACCAGATAAAGCGCGTTTCTTTTCAATTCTGTAAGCTGGCATTTGTTTGGTTGTGAGTTTTAGGATCGAGGACACAAAAGGACATTTTGCCCCAGACACAGCCGAGGCCATGATATGTCTTGTGTAATGGATAATTCCGTAATTAAGTACTGCCCATTAAACTGGAATTACAACAAACTACTTACCCTGACGAATTGTCGCTAATGTCACAGTTCATGTAGTCATTTTGTGCAGTTATCTATCGTTCCTTACGAAGCAAACTGTAACGATAAACAGATATACCTTCTTGTTAGCGAAGGTTAATGAAAACTCTATGGGCAAGACAAAGGACTGGAATATGAAGCTTTTTACAAGAAATATCGACATATACACACACACATACACCCTTTAATGTAACTAATTTAAAAGCAAATAGAAATCATATTAATGCGATCAACTATGATATGGCAGGATGATGTGTTCAATGTAAAAGACGCCGACTTATTTTAAAAATTATTAATAATTAATAGCAAAGGAAAAGAAAAATTTATATTCAGTACTGAAAAGACAAGAGGATGTATTATCGCAGTAAACTGCGTCAGGGGCGAAAACTGTGACAGTGCATCTGGGTCGCAGAGTTTCGTACATCCAGACCAATGCAAATAAGTGTCTGCTAGTAACAGTACATTATAAATTTAAAAACATACAAAATAGTTAAATTATTTTAATCGAGCCAATTGTTCAAACTGTATGCTGGGAATGTAAAGGAAGTGATCGGAGGTGACGAAGAAATGGGGGGAATGGTAACCAATGGGTGGTAAAAACAAGGCGAAGAAGAAGAGAGCTGAGACAAAATATTACAAAATTATATGGACAGAGAGCAGTGTGCTGCTCTCTGTCCATATAATTTCCAAAATGTCCAAAAATGTCCAAAAATACAAATATACTCCACTACAATCAATTAAGTGACCTATCTGATGCACATACGAGAACTACCAATCCCCGTTCTTAGCTCTCTTTACTAGTGTATTACATGATGGGTTTCCATGTTTTTGTTAGATCATAAACCTGTTTCATCAACAGAGAACACATAGCAAAAGAAAATGATGTCTTTCGAAAATACAGCTGAACGAAGAATGATAGTAAACAAAAGCGGCCATAAAAATTCCTCCCGTTCCAACAAAAGTATTTCTCAATTTCGGCCAGTTACCGGAATCGTACACAGGTTCTTATCATACAGTGTCAGAGAACAGCGATCTTCTTTGCCTTATGAAGTAATTGGAAAGAAATGAAAATTAAGAGGTGCGCTGAATTTCAGGAAAAAAAATGAACAATCTCAGAAAAGTTTTTAAAAAATTGCTTAGCATAAGTGGTGGAAGTTTATCGCAATGTAAATTGATAGTGACAGAAGAAAGTGCGTATTGCGCTGATGATTCTGCAATATTATGTTGAAAGCCTTGTCGATAAATCAGGTTCTGTCAACAGTGACGCTATTTCATATGCTGGTGATCTGGAAATGTTTCACTTGTCAGGAATAATTCATAAAATGAGTCTCTCTGCATAGAATGATTACTAACTGAAGAATTAGTAATAATGAGAGAACAGATTTTTAAATACTGATTTGGTTAAAAAGTACCTACCAAATATTGTTCTTAATTAGCTACTCAAAGTTATTAAAGAATACAGTTTCAGATCAGAAACGAGAGAAATTATATTCTGATAATGAAAAGTGGCAATGATTGATTTAGGAGATTTAGGTTAAAACAATTTATCTTCCAAGGCCAATTCTAATACATGTTTGATTACGCTGACCGAAAATTTTAGTGCAAAGAGATGATTGTTAAATGATGGTCACCCTTGAACAAATAAACAAAGGTCAAGAAAATGTTATTATTCAAAGTATTAACAGCTAATAAACAAACAGTTTAATTAATCTCTGTTAAACTACACAGAAATAAAATGCTGAGAACTTTAGCACTGCATATTTAAGTAACTACTGCTGTCACAATTAAAACTCACAGACAATCTATTACGATCCTAAAAAAAAAAAAAAAAAAAAAAAAAAAAAGAGGCCGACCGGGCTAGCCGAGTGGGTAAAGTACCTACCCGGCAACCCAAAGGTCGCGGGTTCGATTCCCGCCTCGGGCTTGGATCAAAGTACTGCAAAAACCTTGGGAGGTGCAATATGGCCACAGAAGCCGATGCGCCAACAACTACCAAATCAAATCAAATCAATCCTAAAAAAAGCATGTTAACTTTATTTTGGTGACAAATTAGATGACCAGGAAAACATGTTCTTAATCAAACCCTTGAAATTCGCTGTCCAGTGTTGTCATTTATAAATATGTTTGTCCTCATTTTCGTTTATTTCTAAAAAAGCATCTGGAAAGTGTATTTAAATTAAATCAATATGGCTATAACGCGAACGATACGGGCACTAACAAAATGGGGGGGGGGGGAAATGTCGATATTCGTTATTCAGTTACACTCAATGATCACTGAATTATGACCACCTACTAATACTGTATTATGACCATTTACCTAATACTGTGGAACTAGAAAGTTACTGGAGAAGCCTTCATCCTGCAGTGGATTGAAAATGGCTGATGATGATGCCCTAATACTGTGTTGTGCCACCGTTCGCACGAATAACAACCACTTTTCTCCTAGGCATTGACTCCACTAGATATCTGAAGACGTCCGTAGTGATCTGTAGCCACAGTCTTCAAAGCTTTTCACAGTGTTGGAATAGATGACGGCTGCGTGCCCATACGCCTCACTTCCCGTTCCAAAACATCCCACAGGTGTTCGATTGGATTGAGGTCAGGTGAAATTGGAAGCCAATCAAGATGGGTGGTATACTCACTGTATTACTCGAGCACAGTCCGCGCTCGATGACACGCGCATTATCGTCTTGGAAGATCCCGTTTCTGTGCTGGAAAAAAAGGCAACATGACAAGATGGACATGGTCTCCGAAGAGCTGCCACTAGACCTCACCAATTAAACATTGATCCATATGCACCAGGGGTACTAGTTCTTGCCAGCAAAACATACCCCCTATTAAGCAACCAATGCCACCTGCCTGGATAGTGGACCCCATGCACGATGAATACATGGACTCGTGTTGCTTGAACCAAACAGAAGGCGTCCGTCGGCGTGTTGCACCAGGTATTTGGACTCATCCGACCAGCATTGTCGTTTCCGGTCCTCCAGTGTCCAACTAGCGCTTTGTTGACACCACGGCATTCGGCGTCAACGATGATCGGTGTCTCCCTTGAATCGTCTGCTGTAGAACACATCACACGTCTGAGCGTGCAACGCATCGTCATTGGGATATTGTTCTTAAATTCAACATATTGTGTGTAGAATGTAATTAATGACAGTTGACATTGCATATTGTATTTTCGATGTCAACTGTCGCATAGTAACCTGCCATTGAGTCCGTACAACGCGCTACACCCTATAGTCACCACGAAAATCCACCTTACGTAATCCTTTACAGTTCTGTCGGCAGGAAGTGGTTTGACCAGTTCTACATCTTAATAGAGTGGACCCTGAGCAACCGAGAAGACGTGCTGTTTCCCATATGGAAGCACAAAACGCTCGAGCTCCCACAATCATGCTCTTCTGAAATTCAGTGACACCTTTACTGCTACTTTATCACTTTGGCTTGCACGACGAGATGCAAATTACCACTGCTCTAGCATACGAAGCTGTTCGGTTTTTTACATACTACGAGCTATGCGGCATAGTCAATTGCGGAAGGGGTGTTTATAATTCAGTGATCACTGAGTGTATAATTAACGTTATTATATATTACATTATGTTATTGTGCCACCGATTTTTTATTTTATTCGAACTTAACGATAGCAATCGATAAAAAAATTACAAGACTCTTGCCAAAGATCTCTATTTTGTTTTGTTTTTTAAGGGATCGAGCTATGACAGATAAATCATTATTTTCCAAACTCGACGTCCCTTCTGCTTATATCTTTTTAAAGTTAAAATTGCTATACAATTTTGTCACTGTGTCCTCCTTTCCCGACAAGCCTTTTGAAACCTTTTACAAAACCAACTATAAACTTGCCAAAGAGATGTTCGACATTTCAAGGAAGATTTACAGATACTGATAGAAAAATACGTGAATGATGCAATGCTTGATGTCTTGAAAGTAAAGAATCCAAAATTGTTCTGGGATAAGAAATCTTCTGTATAGAGATGCAGTGCAACGGATAAAACGAAATAAAAATATATAAACATTTTAACACTTTCCCCAAAGGCTTAAAAAGACTCATCATGACTGGATTATCCATTATTGCACTGAGCTTTTCACATTATCATATATTTAAATAAGGATTTCTATATTCTTGGTGTGGTTTCGAGAACTAATGAAGAAAGGAAATAAATACTGTATTTATATCCTTTCTTGTCCAATTCCCTTATACACAATCTCCTCTTTGAGAGATATATTCCATAACGTATAATAATAAGTGAATATAATTTTATTACTCTGAGATATACACACTCCCATTTTCTTGAATGACGCAATGTATTTTGATTTTCTGTATTTCTAGCGAACAGAAGAATGGTAGTCCAGAAGAATGATAAACATTCACATCAATTGAAAGCGTAAAATAATTTGGCAATAAAAAATCTCAAATTGGTAGCGCAGTTTAACTCTTTTTCAGAATGTTTTTTTCCCTTTTCAACTAGCATGCGCAAAGGATTCTTAAACGAGTGTAATTACCTTCGAGTTTCCTGTTTAATGTACCAAGTGGGTGTTACCTGAAAGTTAAATAGGCTGCTGGTTGCTAAAATATAAATACTAATACAAATCTCATGCATGCCTTAGAGAACTGCAGGAAATTATATTTTACAAGAAGCAGTTTTAAAAATTCATTTGCATCCATAAATTTCGTCCGCGGAGAGGAAATTTTATGTTATTGCAACTCGTAATAGTACACCTCCAAGGTGCATCTGCTTCATTATTCATAAAGTAACTTTAGTGTCAGTCCGAGGTTTACTAAAGTATGGGATTACGTCGAGGAAATAATTTATTAAAGACATCCTCTACAACACGTGATTCAAAAGTATTACTATTCGTCCAAAATGCTTTTGCCCTTTTTTTTTCTTTAACGAAGATAGTTTTTCAACTTACTTTGCTCTTCCGTTCTCCAAATCATCGAAGCACGAAGTAATGAAGTAATATTAAGAATGTCATTCTAAACTTCAAGGATGTGAGCTCTTTGGTCATATATCTCCTAAACGACTAACGATTTTTCTGCACTAAAGTCATTTAGCGGAAGTTATTTTTGCAAATTCTGAATTTTCCTCATTCTTTTTATGAAACAAGAACAACTCTTTGCTGCGAACTTTTCTTCTGATAAACAATCATAAATACAAAGGAGGGAAAAAAATTATATTTTAATGAACGTGTAATACGCAATTAACCGAATTCGGAGTTATGATATTTGGTTTGAGCAAGAAAATATCCAATATGGCTTATTTAATGTGAGTAAATGTAATGTAATTATTTATTACATTATATTACGTGTAATAAATAATACTATTATTATGACATTAAATGTAATTTAGAGTAGTTATTTATTTTTACAATTTAAACGTAAAAAAATAAATAATTATATAATAAAATACATATTCACGTATATTCAGTTCGTTATTACTGACTATGAAGAAATGATTAATATTATTCGGCTTAATATGTTTTTGTTTTCACAATGTCAATCTACTCACCGACCAAAAAATTAGAAACTTACAGATAAAACATACAGTATGCAAATATAAGCCGTTATATGGTAGGATCACAAGTTCCTTGTCAGATAAATACTGTACGCTTTCTTGGGGCTTCATAGATCCGGTCATGGGACCATAAATGAGAAAACTAAGCTAATCACTCGTGTGTTTAGACTTCAAGACTTTAAGGTCTTGAAGTCTCCATATTAAGTTTAAAGTTTAAAGAAACCAGGAGTTTAAAGAAATTTGTGCGCCAGAATAGAAGATCCAATGTTCAGGAAATTACTGTAAAATTCAATTTAGGCAAAGAAAGACTCATTTGCAACTCAACTATACAGCAGGAGTAGAAGCATCAGGGATTTGGTAGTTGCGTGCCTATTACGAAAACGACTTATTTCTGTAAAAAATCGAAAGATTTGACTGGAGTGGAGCCGCCTAGGCCAAGACTTCACTGAGGAATAGTAGAAAAAGGTCATGACGAGTGTTGATTTCTTTTCTGTGTTAATGGTAGGGCGAAAGTGTGGCGTAAACCTCATGTAGCCATACATTTAAACTGTGTCGTGTCCACCACTCAAGCGGCTGGAGGTGGTATCATCGTATGTGGCATATTCTGTTAGACTGGGACCACTCTTACCGTTACTCTTACAGACTGGGACCACTCTTACCGTTAGAAGGTGTCGTTAGTCCCAGTGAATACCTTTTTGACGTATCGGAACAACTTCATCCTGCAGTGATTAATTTTTTTTTTATCAGGATTTCGATGGATTGTTTCAAGATGACAACGTTCCAAAGATTTCCCAACTACCGTTTACAACATATGCCGAGTTGTCTGGGATATACGAGAACGGGTAGTTCGACTTCGCAGTTCTCCACCGACTACAGTACAGCAGTTGACAACTATTCTGATAAAAGAATAGTCAAACCTGGAGCTAGACACCCTTAGACACCTGTAGAATCCATACCACAACATATATAAACGTGTATAAACAGAGTATTGAATAAAGGATTCTAATTTTTTAGCCAGTGAGTGTATGAATAATAAGCTAACTATTTATTTTTTAGGTAATATTCGCAAATGAAGAATCATTTAAATCAAAATAAACTAATAATTAATTTCAATAGAATTATTTGCGCAAAAGCGACTATATTTAAGAAAATTGAAACATTTGAATAATACCCGTTCGGAGATTATTCAAATAAATCAAGGACTGATAGATAATGTCATCAGTTCAATGCAGAAACTGGTGATGTTCCTGCACCAGACCTTTCTAAACAGGTAGCTGTTGAAGTCATTCCACCACAGGGACTTCTGTATTGCAAAAAATATCTGATTTGTTAATGAGTAGCGCAACGGTAGAACTTGCAGTGTTGTTCAAAGAAAGTGCATCACCCCTTAAAATTGTAATTGTCGTCCGAATAACGTAAGTATATGGCAATATTTCTTACAGATTGCATCAGATAAGATTGGCACGCGTAGGTGTTGACGCAATATTGCATCAGCTGTTACCTTCAGCTATATAAACACGCTCTGCAAGAGTTGCAGTTATTCCTTGTTTGTGTCAGGATGGCGAGTTACGTGCAGTTTACACAACGAAGAAAGAGTGCTATTGTTGCTTTACGTGAGGAAGGATGTTCTTCCCGTCATATTGCTTATAGAGTGTCTTGTAATCAGTCGAGAGTGAGTAGATTTCTTTCCAAACTCAAGAATACTGGTTCTGCTGATAGGAAAAAAGGAACCGGACGCAAACGAGTCTCTACGTCAAAACAGGACCGGATTTTGAAGCGCTTATACTTTAAAAACCGTAAAGCTTCTTCTTCTGAGCTGAAAAGAGAATGGGAAGAACATACAGGAGTGGTAGCAAGTGCAGTAACAGTCAGAAGACGCCTCTTCAAAAATGGACTTGTAGCCCGTCATCCTAAGAAGCAGCCCCTCCTCACACAAAAAATGAAAAAGGCCAGATTAATTTGGTGTAAGGAGCATGTCAAATGGACCCCCAAGCAGTGGAAGTCAGTTATTTTCTCGGATGAGAAGAAATTCAACCTGCATGGCTCTGATGGGAGACAAACGATTTGCCGTACACGTGGTGAAGAATACCATCCAGACTTGTATGTCTACAGTAAAATTCTCTACCAGCCAAATGATATGGGGGTGCATTTCGTATCGCAAAGTAGGTCACCTGCAGTTTATAAAAGGTTCCGTAAATGCCAATGTATACCTGGCTATATTGGAAGGCAAATTGCTGCCAACCATTAGAGACCATTTCAACCTGCCAAGTAATTGGCATCTTTCAGGATGACTCTGCTCCTTGTCATTGGGCGAAAAGTGTAAGTAGGCACTCCTGTAGTTACTTTAGCTTCATTTCTGCATTAGAAGTTCGACAGTAATGTGTTTACATTTGTTACAAGTGAAAAAATGGTTGGAAGGATGGTCCATTACAACTCTTTGCTGGCCAGGAAACAGCCCGACCTGAATCCTGTAGAGAACTGTTGGCATCGTGTGGAATGTGCAGTTGCCAGAAAGAAACCAAAGACCCTTCGTGAACTTGAGGAAGCCATAATTGGTGTTTGGAACCACGAACTATCAGTTGATTATCATCAGAAATTGATCTTCTCAATGCCTCGACGGTGTGCTGCTGTCATCAGGGTCAGAGGCGGTTCAACTAAATATTAGTTTGCACCCGGTGAACTTTTTATTTTGTTTTACATTTAAAATGATAAACTGAAGCAAATTGAGAGCTTCTGATAATATTTCAGCCATAATTGTCGTGTCTGATAATATTTCAGCCAAAACTGTTATATGAAGGTTAGCTTAGCTTTGCCTTAACTATTAATAAATATCTTTTGTTTATATTTCTATTTGTGATGCTAGTCATTAATGTAACATACCATCGCGAAAAAGGGTTAGAAATGTGAGATTCCTAGGTGATGCACTTTCTTTGAACACCAGTGTATGTCACTGGTACAACGGTGTTAACCAGTTCAATTGTTGAGTATCCAATTCTATATTTGATCATTAATTGGTACTGTTAAGTAGTTAATGGTACCTTGTTTAGTGACCAGAGAAGGACTCAGGAAATTAACCATTTCGGACGTTAAAAATTTTTAAACTGAATCCTCATCTTCATCTGAACAATTTTTGGATTATAGAAATTAATACAAATATCAACTGAATAATTGAATTATACAGATTAATGCAATTGAATTATACAGATTAATGCATAATCCAATTGAACAGAATTACAAAAAACAATATTAAATCATATTATTAACACACACAGAGACGAATGGAGAAAACAATGTCTATTAATTAAATAAAAAAGAAGTTAAAAGTAATAGCAGCCCTGCAAAATCAAAAGCAACCAAAGAATTCATGCCACGTCGACATGCAAAGCCGTAAGTAAATATGGTTAATCCGAGCAAACAACGGCCACATTCCTATGCTTCGAGGAAAGAGACAGGAGAGAGTGTGGTGGAAAGAATTCTTCATTGCTTCGCTAACCCAGATCCAAATGTGAGTGACGGAACTGTAAAATGTTTCGCCACATGATATCGGTTAAGGGAGAAAAGCCCATTAAAGTGGTGCCAGGAGTTACTGTACCTCTATAAGGGGGCTTCCACGTGTTACAGTGACTCACCCATTGCATAAGTTACGGAAGCCATAAACGGTGAGGGAAAAGAATTTTATGAAGCAGCTGTACGGGGAGATGGGGAAAGATCGAGAGAGAGAGAGGGGGGGAGGATAGTTCAATGATGGGAGTCTATAGTAAATTAGAACAGGAGCACGGAGATTACCCAAATTTATTCCGCTTTTGCAGCCCCAGAAAGGAAATCTGTGGATAAAATTATTAGGATAAAAGGTAGGGCACACACAGAGAAAGAAGATACTTTATTAGATTTTACTTCATTTTAATTGGAAAAGCCATTAGCGAAATTGCTCATATAAAAGTCTACATTTCCGCCCTCATGTTAGATGTAGCGGAATGAAGTACACACCCTTCGATATAAATATTCGGCGGCTTCGAATCTTACAGATTTATTTTGCTGTTATAAGAATGAAACGAACCGGTGAATGATAATGAAAGAGAAGTGTATAGTAGATCTTGCTGGAAGAAATATTCTGGCGGCTAACACAGTGGCTACGATCGCTGTGAATCTTCAGGGAATGTGTAAAAGCCAGACTGCTGAAAAATAACCGATTACAGAGAAGCGTTTGTTAGAAAGGTTACTGAGTTAGTGGAAGGCAAGGATCCAATGAAGAATGGTATAATTAAAATTACTAAAATTGCATTCCCCAATACAAAATAAAGATTGTAGTGAGGAATAACATATTTTAGCCAACTGGCATTGACAGAATTAATAAGGTAATTATTTTATATAATTATAATTTCAATATTAAATTTCTTTCATTTTACATTATTGCTTTTCTGTGTATAGAACTGAAAGAAATTTTGATTTGAATCAGCTAAATATTGAACATCCAGGAAGCAGACTTTATTCAAGGACTTAGTCTATGTGAAATTAGTAAACAGCCGGTTTAAACGTTTTAATCTTAGGTTTTAAGTGATCGGGTTGTCTTTACACAAACCCCATTATACGATCATAATAGTTGAAATCAGATCACCTGATAAAATCACCTGCTCATTTTATATCATGCGAGTAATCGCAAAGTATTCCTTTCAAGACACTTCCCGTAAGCTGTGAAAAAAAATTCTCTACGTATTAATTTCAATGCTAAACGCATTCGTTCTATTTATAGGGAACAAAGAAAAAAGTAAGTGGAAGATTGAATTCGTTTGTTTTTCCTGGAAATAATTTTATACTAAATTGGTCTCTGTAGTACATATATTTGCGTCATTAACACCATTAACGTTTCACTTGTATTAAATTCTAGACATAAAATCATTCAGATGAACGAGTACATCGATAATCGGATTTGAAATGCCACAGTGCTGTTCCAGATATACTTATCGATTATTAATCTCTTGTAGAAATGCCTTAAGCCATTCTTCTCGTATGCGTATTACCTTGGTTCAGTGAACAGCATCAAATATTCTTCCTGCCACAGGGAAGAAAATATGTAATAATATTAAATCAGAAAGTCAGTTGGTCAGAAGGAGGCTGCTATAAGTTCCATAATTACTAGCCTAAGGAAACAGTTCTCCAAATCTTCCAGTTAGAAAACTTCATCCTAAAAAAGAGAAGGAAAGAACAGTTATTTTCTCAGGGTTATGTGGTAACTTGGACTCAGCTGCTTCCAGGCTTCCATCTTAATACAGATTTAGCTTTCACTGGCGTTAAAATGAACAGTATCAGGAGATCAATGGAACACTTTCATGTAGTGGACGGTGGAAAAATAAATACAGTAACACTAACTAGGACCTTTTCATTTAGTAGGGAGAGGTAAAATTTTTTTGTCTGTATTGGGATCGCTTAACAGCTTTGACATAACCGTGGTGTTAAGGGGTAACTTTATTATAGTCCTTTGCTAATTTTTAATAATATTAATGCAAATTTCTGTGGACCTGTTTTTTTTTTTTATATTTTTTTTGCTGTTCCATGATCCATTTACTTGTTTATCTGGATAAAAATGCCAACTTTTCTTGGGTGACGCAATGCTGCTGCCAAACCGAATAACTCGGCCACGATATGAAAAAAAAAAAAGCCCATTTGAAGAATCTTTTATCTGCTTTTCAAAATGTTAATTGTTGAAACAAGAATTATAGCGTAATGAAAATGAATTCAATATTATGTAATTATTCTTATATTATTTTTCCCTGCAGATAGGAAAGATCTTAAAACAGAGGAAAAACCAACTTACAGAAGCGTTGTTAAACATTTCGGATGAAGAGATCGAGATTAATAAAATGAATTTATACTCAAATATAGAAAATTATTTGTAATATTTAAAATTATAATTTAGTTATTTCCAATACATGCTCAAAAACCTTCGAGAAAGATGTTTATTGTATATACGTAAATATCCATTATATATATGTATATCCAGCAGCACATTAATGTTTAATTTAGCACCATCATTATCATTATGTTGATTTTGCGTCATACTGGATTTCTCGAACTGTGAGTTTCTCACACAGATCTCTATGATGACTTCTTCCTTAGGCTTTTTCTGTTAACAAAATCATTAACAATGTCAATGATTTGTCTGATAAAGATGAAAAATCCATGAAAACCGTGAAAATCTTTCCAGAGACTGACTAAAGACCATAAAATTTCCTCCCGTATAGATGAGATGCGAACCTTTATCACACGGTATGGAAGGATGGCCATTGTCACCATTGTAATAGCTGAGAGAGACCATATTTCTTAAGAAATTAGAATAAATGAACTCAAAGCTCCAAAGCAAATTTATTTTGTTCTATACGCGTTGTCCTTTAGAGACAGAGAATTGAACAACACAGAATTCCATTTTCAGCGAAAAAAACGAGTCGGAACTCTACTCTAATGTACGATAAATGGAATTTCGAAAATAACTTACACGTTCGCAATAGTTCCCAAAGAATTAAATTATGTGAAAAAAATAGATGGAAGCAGTATTATAAAAAAAAGAAAAGACTGGAAGTACATAAATGTTCCATGAACGATAAAAGTGTGTCAGTTAAAATTTTTTCATTTCGAGTTTCTCCACTATAAAAAACATTTGGGAAAAAAAACTCACTGAGAGCCTCCAACAAAAAGGGAAATGTTTTAGTCATTAGTATCAAGCGCTTGTAAACAAAGTTACGTTTGATCTGTGAACCATTCAGTCCTTCTGAAAGACTGTTATACCACGAGAGTCTAATTCATTCAATGTGAATTAAAGAAAAAGATTTACTGAGTGAGGTATATCACGATAGGCGTTGCCGATACTGCTATTAAAATCATCTACGGAAATGTGAACAGTGTATTCGCCTTTTCTCTCTATCACTATTCATTTTCATTCTTTCCCCAGACAATTTTTCGGATTTATGGTAAAATTGCACATTTGAATTTGATTGTTTAAATAGCAATAAAGATGACAAGTAATCAAGATGGATTACAACCACTTATGCATTCTCTATAGAGTAAACAAATTTTATCTTTCTGTCATTTCTTCTATTCCTACTCATAGTCGTGTTCATTCCGAGCTAAGACACAGAACTACAACATCTGGGTTCTCTCGCGAGATTTTCCAATGCTCCTTCCGGCATGTCGATGAAGTTTTCATTGTAAAAGAGTGTTTTCGAGTTCTGCAAAAATTGAAATTGAAATTGAATGGTTAAGGCAGGAAATATTGAGTGTGTTAAGTTTATCCCTTTATTGTATCGTAAAGCAAGTCCATTTAACGCCTTAAACACTTCAAATTCTGTGGTGTTTTACTTGTAGCTTTTTCTAGTGGATATCTATCGCTGTAGTGGTATTTAAGGAATGTTTAGAATTTCGCAATATATATTGCGGGTACTGAAACAAAAGATTTTAAAATTGATGGTTTTATGTAGAACTACTCGTTAAAAAAAAAGAAACGAAAACGAGTGTGAGGACTGTATAATTGAGCCCACATTACTCCTCTTACAGAAAATAATTGTTTCTCCACCCCCCCCCCCTCCAAGAAAACTCGAATTTTTCACCTCTTAACCTTGCGGAGGTCGTAGCAGTTCTCTGAAAAACTTTATAGGAATATGAACAATTTACAAGAAGGGTAATGTGGGCTCAATTATACAGTCGTCACATTCTTCTTTATTTCCATATGTTCACCAGGCCTCGTGCTGACAAAATATATATCACATATCTGCCAAAAACTTCTTTGTAACAATCTAAAATTTCTGCCAGTTATAGATATTAATTAATCTTTTTATTTCAACATAACATAAAGAAGAAAAGAAATAATATACAAAAGATGTTGTAGTTGGGTTTTAGGAGAATCGGCGCCTAAGGCCATATTGCTTCGTATATGCTGTCTGTAAACATTGGGAGTGTTCTGTGGTCGATTTTCTGTTTGCTGAACGAAAAACTCGGCTGAGACCGACTATCTCAGCCACGTTGTAAAAAAGGCCCATCAAAATCCCTCATACCATCAACGGAATCGAACTCAGGTATTTTCCACCCTGTGTGTGGAGGACGGCGATTCTACCACGAGGACGTCGTCTGCTGTGGAAACCATTCATCTGAGTGTGTGGCGCATCGTCATTTGGATATTGTTCTTCCATTCCCCATATTATATTGAGATGTCAACTGTCCACGGCTAAAAGTCAGAGAAACAACATACCACGACATTACACAGCAGAGCAATACCCCTATACCAGGGGTTTTCCACCCCCTGGTGCCGTTAGACCCTAAACACTTTACTTTTTGTCCACAGTGACCTGACACTTAGCCAGCACAATGCGCTGCACCCTTCGCTCACCATGAACATCCACTTTGGGTAACCCTTTACATTTTGTCAGTGGGAGGTGGTTTGACAAGTCTGACACCATTCTTTGTACACCTTAACCAAAGTGGGCCGTTAGCAACCCACAAGAGGTGCCGTTTTCGATATAGAAGCACCCAACACACGAGTTCCCATAATCATGAGTTCCCTTTTGAAACTCCGTGATATCTTTACTATGTCCCATAACTGCTACTTTACCACTTTGATTTGCACGACTAGATGCAAATTACACTGCTGTAGCGTACGAAGTTCTTCGGCTTTTTATACTGCGAGCTATGCGGCAAAATCCATTATGGTAAGGTGGTCGTTTGTCCAGTTCCTCCTTGAATTTATTTAAGCTATCAACTTACACAACGATAGATGGAAGTTTGTTCCAGCAATCAACTACCTAAATTTGAATTTATGCTCCTCAGTTTCGTGATCTGAGTGTATTTCTTCATTCTCCACTTCAGCTGAAAACACTCAACTTGAGAGATCTTTTACAATGTGTTTAAAATCGTTGGCCTTCTACGTACGGACATGCAGTGGATTCGAATCCTTTCGAAGCGAAATTGTGGCTTTTTTTGTTTTCATCGAGATAGAGTTAGTCGGAGTGACAACAGTTGCAAGATTTTCTCCCCATTTCTCAAGTTAATCGTTCAGAAAAACAAACCATTTACAGGTCACCTTATATCCTTGGTTTTCGGTGCGAATACTAAAATAAAACAAAAAAAACCTAACATTGTTGACAAAAATATAGTGTTCTGAATAATGAAAATTGGTGACAGTCCTTAATGAGACCTACTTAATTATTTTATGAAAATATACGACGATGCGAACGAAAAAAAATTTAGAAATAGAAGAAAAAATCAATAAAAAGCAAATAAGGTTTAACGTCCAATAGCTTGTCCATTCTTGTGCTAGAAGATATTCTTCTTATAGAACCAGTGTCCTTCACGCTAGAGACATCGATCGAAGACGATATCTGTCATCAGTTGAAAGGACATCGATCGATAACTCTTTCGCATTCATGACAAAATCAAGTGAATTGATCAATAGGCAGATGTATTGCAAAGTTGTCTCAAAATTTATAAATAAATCTAAAATCAACACATTTTTAAAATTAGTTTCGTATTCTTATTTATTTACTAAATATTATGGAACAAATATTTTGTTTGTTGTCTTGTGCAATAGATGGCATTCCAAAGATAGAATCATGGTTGATATGAACAACAAACAAGAGTCACTGGTGAATTTATAACCTGTAAAATAAACATAAATAATGAATAATAAAGTGAACCGTAAGATTTAAGCCAAGTCTCCTCCATCATTACCAAAGAAAAAAAAATTAATTAGTGTTGTTAATTAAATGGGAAAAGGCTTTGGATTAAACAGCATTAGCAGAAAGAGAACTGATGCAAATAAAAATAAAGTCTGGGAGTTTTGCTAAAATAATAGGAAAATTTAACATGGGAAAGCAACCAATAAACAAATCGATAAAAATGCAATAAATATAAGCGAAATGTTGCTGAGATTGTTACCGATATGAATTACTGAGATTGAATTTGAACCGGCATTTTTCTACAATTGAGTATTTAAAGGAGGAAATTAAGATAACTTCTGTTGATATATTTGCATGTTCATCGAATGTCTACCTCTTTTTAAGTTTCGAAATTAGCGAATTTTATTTGACTTATGACTCCATTTAATACAATGATTAATAAATTTTATTCAGTACATTAGAAGAAAGAAAGTATCTAAATTAGGAAATGCAAAAAGCTTTAGGAACAAACTTTTGGAGTGTTATTATTATTTTTCTTTTATATTCTTTTCAAGTCGATTGATAAACTGGCGCTTCCGGAGATGACAAAGACTATATTTCGCCTTTGTTCTATTGTGGAACTAGACGGAAACAACAGGAGCATAAGGATCTTATTATACTAATATATAAAAAAAAACATTTCTCCTTTATGGGATTTTTTTTTTTGCGCCATGACGAGTACTGGTACCAAGTACATGGGGTCGTTGTTTGTGTCCAGTTACTATTATTAGAAACTCTCTTACTATCCTACAGGTGTTCAGGATTGCGGCTTTCTGGATTTCCATGTAGGTGTTCTCTGGGAGGCTCTTTGCCACCATGTCGGTGGTTGATACAATGATCGGGATGATCATTACTTCTTCCATATACCATATCTTGACTTCCTGTCTTAGGTCTGAGTACATCCTGATATTTTCCTGGTATGTTTTCTGGAAGTAGCTGGTGTTAGACACCGCTATGTCGATCAGGTAGGTAGCCATTTCCTTCTTGTTGGACAGGGTTATGTCTGGTCTGTTGTGCGGAATCCTCTTCTCCGTTATTAGGGCACAATCCCAGTATAGTCTGTGAGTAGAGGTCTTTAGTACAGCCAGAGACTCGTACTTATAATACGATAAACTTTCTTTGATCAGTTGATATCTTTGCAATAGCTTCTAGTGTATTGTCCTATCCACCTGGTCGTGTTTGTGAGTGTAATACGTCTGAGTAATCATCCTGCGATCAGCTGGATTGTTTCTGGGGCCAGGTGGCATCGTCGACATATCGGGGTTCTTAGCGATATATTTCCTGTAGGTCGTACTGTTAATTACTTAGTATTGGATGGCAATGATGAATCCTTCGGTCTGGGGAAAGAGCCTTCCGTTCGTGAGCCAAGCGTTGGGAGCCAGCCATCTTACCTATGTAGTTTTGATAGAGGTCATTATAGAGTCTGCCATGGAGTGTCTTCTTCACCCATTTTTCTGTCTTTGTTTCTTCTGTCTGTGTGCGTGTGGTACCATTGTTGAGGTTGAGTGCCGTTTGTCTGTCTACCTTATAGCTTGGTAAATCGGTGCTGTGTATTCCTGGAAGTAATCCCGCAGGTTCTTAATCATCTTAATAATCAATGGACTGCATCATCCCCAGATATTTCTATGTCTCTCCCTCTGTCATGGCTTCATCTCTTCACCAGTCTTCAGCTGGTAGTTTCGTCCGATTCAATGTCCTTGATGCAATCCATGGGTCTTGCATTGGTCTAGGTCAAATTGCATCCTGATGTCAGGCTGAACTCTTCAGTGATCCGGAGTAGCTGTTGGAGTTGATTCTCAGTTGTGGCATACGGTTTTATGTCATCCATGTGTATCAGGTGAAGAGGGTGTACAGGTTCTTCCTCTCTTCTTTTAGGGTATATCTGTGCTTGCTGTTATTGAGCATGGTGGACAGTGGGTTGAGGACTAGACAAATTCATAGTGGGCTCAGGGCATCTCCCTAGAAAATTCCTCTTCTGCTGGGCATTGGTCTGGTCGTGATGTTCTCGACCTTGATGGTGGTCTTCCATTTTGCCATGGTTGTTTCTAGGAAGCGTGTCAGTATCCAGTTGACTTTGCACATCTTCAGTGTCTCTACAAACCAGCAGTAGCGCAAGAAATCGAACGCCTTGTGGTTGTCGTTATAGACGGTGTATAGGTTGAGGTGCTTGTTGTTGTTGTTGTTGTAGGGTTTTAGGAGCATCAGCGACTAAGGCCGTATTGCTCCGTATATACTGTGCGTAAATTAAGTGTGTTCTATTGTCGATTTTCTGTTTGTAACCAAAAAACCGTTTCCGCGAAAAAAAAACCATACTGCCCTCGCTTGAGACCGACTAACTCAGCCACGTAGTGAAAAAGGCCCATAAAAATTCCTCACGTCATCGACGGGACTCGAACTCGGGTATTTTCCACCCGGTGTGGGGAGGACGGCGATTCTACCTGTGCTACTCACGGGAGCTCTCGAAATGAGGACAGAGTTGCAAGAAATCGTCGTTTGACCCTCAGAATGATGGCTGACTAGTTGAATATGAATAAGGAGACAATTCGTCATATTCTTCATGAAGATTTAGGGGAAAAGGA
Organism: Mastigoproctus giganteus; assembly: GCF_048544385.1. Lineage (NCBI taxonomy): Eukaryota > Metazoa > Arthropoda > Arachnida > Uropygi > Thelyphonidae > Mastigoproctus > Mastigoproctus giganteus. The sequence continues at coordinate 65,124,282 of NC_143586.1, read as the reverse complement.
AGGTCTGTGTAATATTTTGCCGCACACCCTCTCACGGATGATCAGAAGCAAAGAAGCGTGTCATCATGCGAAGACTTCATCCAGACTTGTCCAGAGAATCCTAATTTCCCGGCGCCTCCGTGGGCAGGAGCAGCAGTGCATAGCACACGCTTCTTGATTAGACCGGGGTTCGAGCCCGTGACCACCAAATACAGAGAATGCGGAAAGGTCAGAGAATGACCACCGCATATCCCCGGAGCAATATGGCCTTAGTTTCTAATGCTCCTAAAAACCAAACAAACAACAAATCCTAATTTCCTCGACTGTATTCTCGCTGGAGATGAGTGTTAGGTGATTCCGCCAGACCCAGAGATGAAGCGTCAAAGCATGCAGTAGACTACAAAATAATCACCAAGATCCAAAAAGTTTCGCTTACAGAAGTCAGGATCAAGACGATGCTGATCATGCTTTTCGGCAAACAAGGTGTGATTCACAAGGAATTTATATCTAATGTGGAGAGAGGCAATGCTCGCTCTGCGTATAGCTGTTTCAAAGACTATTGCAGCACATTTCCTGGGAAGGCAGCAATTTCGAGAGAAAGGCAACTGCACGACAATGCCCAATCCATTCCATACTTGTTGTGAGGACATTTCTAATGAAACATGGCATTGTACAGGTCAACCATCCACTTACTCTTCCGATCTAACACCAACGGACTTCCTCTTTCCCAAGGTGAAACTCCTCCTCAAAGGAAAGAGATTTTAAGATGTTGAGGACATAAAGTAAACGTCGAACTGACCATCACCTCTTTGGACGTCTTCATGACTCTTTCAGAAACTTATAGAACGGTGTGATAATTGCATTCAGTCTGGCGGTGATTACTTTAAATAAAAATAAAACTATTTTTGAGCTCCTTCACTTTGTGTTCTTTTTATTACACCAGTTCTAGAACTTTATATTCACACCCGTACTATAAATAATTTTACGATGGTTTCATGTTAGATTATATAAACTTGATATATGAACTGGGTGAAATGATTTAAGCTGGATATTCATTTTATGACAAACTTGAGAATTCAAGTAACCTATTATAAAAAATAAATCAGTTCTGTAGAGAGGATGTTAAAGGAAAAATCGGTTAATCGAAAGTAGCGAAGATGGATTCCTCTATATAGTATTAATCAGGCTTCGTGGATGTTGATTTTATGGCATAATTCCATGAATCCTACACTTTAATATGTGAATGAAATCCCTCTCATTATAAAATTACCTCTTCCTCCGACCTTTTACACTGTTCCAACTAATTACAGTGTACATTGGGTAGTTCAATTTGGTTGATTTATTTCATCCTTCTTACTAACACTTGCTTTGAGAAACGTCAGATTGCATTAATTCGATGGAACTACTCTGCCCTCTACTTGGCAAGGAAACAGAGGTAATAAGTTACATTAACATTTCCATGTATACTAAGCCCTGTTTACCGAAGCATTCCATAACATTTTCACATGGTGTCTAACAGAAGTTTATAATGAGTTTAATTAAAAGACGTAATTTCGATAGGAAAATTTTCCCAGAAGTACCAAACTATTATTAGTTGAGAAAGTATCGACAAACCTTTGAACAGTGAAAGCTTTATCATCAAACCAATAATACTAAATTAAAGTGAATATCCTCAGACACTACCAGCACCAGAAAAGAAAGGATTTTTGTTGTATAAATACAAATGATACACTACACAGCAGAAGTTAAATGCATTACTGTATTTAAGTTTCAGTTAGTATGCTGGCTACGATGATATTTTCGATTTTTTTTTTTTTAAGATCTGTGACGTCGTAACAAATGTATTTTGTTATTTTATTTAACTAGTAATTGTTTTTATTATAATCATAAACATTACTCAACATGCATACTTGTAAATTTATTAGTCTGATACTTGATGCGTAGATTGTGAAGTGGCACAATATTGTTGAGTGTTGAGTTTTATAGTTTATAATGAATTTACCTTGTAGACAAGATCTGCAGGCTGAAAATCTCGCCTTTGTCTGTTAACTAAATGCAACGCCGATTGAAGAAGACTTTAAGCATTCCTCCAATTTTCGAATGGTTTCAAATTCAGATCTTTTAATGTTTTTCTACATTAAAAATAAATTATTGCATTATAATAGGGCACCACACTAGTTTCAAAGCTTCAACCTTTCAAACCGGTTGGTTAATCACCCCAACTCTCCCCAGCAGTTTATTTGTATCGCGTTTGGCCCCGGACACGTCAGCAAAACTCGTCACTGATGTACTGTTTGAGGAACTCCAGTTGGATTTAATTATTCAGAAACTGAACACTCGTAGCACATCTTATGCTTCTTTTCGCATCTATTGTGACAGAAGCTAGTTTGAAAGGATTGGAACGTGTACCAAATGGTCCCTCGGCACCATCATCAGAGCATTTTATGAAACACGAAGCAAAAAAGAAGCGATACCCTCAAATACCCTTGAGAGGTGTCCACAACAGTCCAGACTCTGACTAGACGATGTATCTCTATTCCCAACTAACAACCGAACTGCTCTACATGGGATTGGCCATAGCAAAAAGGTAATTCTATATTTCGCCCTTAACATACCTACGGAAAAGGGACTCTCAACGGTGATTGAAAACTATTCAAAATCTCCGTCATCTCTATCTCCGAATTTTACGATCCCTATAGTGGTTTCAACATATCGAAAACCAGCAACGCATCACAGACGGACCAGATAGTGTATATCCCTCGTCAAGGTCAGGAGAACAGCTTCATTCCAACTCCTATTTCAAAATGTGCGATCCATGAGGAACAAATTGAATGAAGCTGAGGAGCTCTTGCTGTCCAGTTCAATGGACGTGGTTTGCTTCGCAGAAACATGGCTTGATCCCAGTGAAGAAACACTTTCTTCTACTTGGCCTGCAAGATATCAGATGGTGTGCACGTCTAGAGAAAACCGCAGGGGAGGAGGAGTAGCAATTTTGTTCAATGAGCAGGTATTTTCTATCCTCCACTCAGTATCGAGCCAGTCCGATTCTTTCGAGGCAGTTCTAGTCACACTAAAACCTAAAAATAACGACAGCCAGAACGTTTCTTTCGACATTGTCGCAGTGTATATCCCAAATAGTTCCAGACGCAAAAGTAGTTGATGAACTCCTCAATTGGCTAATTAACCATCTCCATTCATCACTGAAGCATGTCGTGTGTGGGGATTTCAATCTCCCCAATACCCTGGGGAGCCTCAAGAGAAGACTGAGTCAGCATCGAGACATATTAGATCTTAAACTGGTGAGCACACCATCCACGAGGGGGTGAAAGCACATTGGACCTCGCGTTCGCGTCAGCAAATTGTGTAGCTAATCAAAACCCGACAAGCAACATACAGTCTGATCATAACCCCATCATTCTTTCTGTGCAAACAGAAATGCCCATCACTTCTGGCAGGAGGAAAGTCACAGCCAAAACAATTACAGCGCCCAAATACCTCAATCCTGAAAGGCGTGTTTATGCAGCCCAGGCAATTCCATGGGATGTCCTTGAAGTATGCGACCCTGAACTCGGAATTGACCTAATGACAAGATGGATAGCCACTATCTCTCTCTATGCTGCAACAAAGAAGCTAACCATTACAGTGCATTCAAGGGCCTGGTAGAGTCCAAAAGCCTCTGAAAGCTTCCACATCAAACAGAACATGCACAAGCGGTGGAAAAACTCCGGCTCACCCTCGGACAGAACTGCCTTCTCCCTAACTAGGGCGCTTTTTATTAGGAACAAGAGGGAGGCAATAAAACTTCACCTAAAGGCTACCGTAAATAAAGGGAAGCCCGCTTCCATAGAAGCAAATCAGAGGACGCCATCGACTTACTCAATCTGAGCAGTTGGCTCGACCATATAACTAGGTTCGTGGCTCAGCCAGAATCCACTACACCAATGGAATTTCCAATCAATCCGATTTCAACAGACCCCTTAAATTCAGTTCAACTCACCAAATATCAACTGATTGATGCAATAAATAGTTTAGCACCTACGGCCGCATCAGGTGCCGACGGGATTCCTCAGTTTATGCTGAAATGCCTGAGTACATTTATTGTTGATCCCATTCTGTCGTTATTCAACAAAATCCTTCATCAAAAATTCTTCCCTTCCTATTTGGCATGTCTATCTAGTAAAACCGCTGCCAAAAATACGCTCTGCTTCTCAACCCAGTCACTTCCGTCCTATTTCTTCTGCATCAAGCCTATTAAAGCTATTTGAGAAATCTCTTCTGAAAAGTTAACCAAACAAATAATGCCACATCAGCCATCGCAGATCCACTATGCCACCCGATCAAGATCCACCGCTACAAATCTCGTCACCACCACTACCAAGATCCTCGAGGCATTTGAGCACGGTTCGGAAATCACCGTTACTTATATCGACGTCCAGGCAGCATTTGATTCCGTATCCGTTCACGCATTGGCAAGGCCGGGCTAGCCGGGTGGGTAAAGTGCCTACCTGGCAACCCAAAGGTCGCGGGTTCGAATTCCGCTTCGAACTTGGATCAGAGTAAATGCAAAAACTTTGGGAGATGCATTATGGCCACAGAAATCGATGCGCCGACAACTATCAAAAAAAAAAAAAAAAAAAAAAGGCTACTACGTGAGTATTACGTATGAACCAGAGCACATCTCCTCATTGGAGGACACGTGCTCTGGTTCATTCAGACAATGCTTGAGAACAGGACTATTATTGTTAGCGATGCCAATCGGCGCTACACCAGAACTATTACAGCTGGAGTCTCACAAGGTGGGGTCCTCTCTGGTATTTTGTTCTCAGCTGTTCTTCTGCCTTTCGTGACGAGCCGAACTGATATTATCACCTTCGCTGATGATATAAAGCTGTTCACTGCTATCAACCCCTGAGACACTGCTGACTACAGAAATGTCTTAATCGTACAGAAAATCCAGAACCTCGAGGGCTTCCTCTCCGGTTTCGGCCTTCACATCAATCCTGAGAAGTCGAAACAGTTAACTTTCTCGCTGAAACGGAACACAACAATGGTGCAACCCAATATAAGAGAATTTGCGATTTATGCTGTTCAGCAACACACCGATCTGGGCGTTATTTTTGACAAGAAGCTCTCCTTTCTACCACACATAGACCACCTGCAAAAAAAGTTCTGTCGACTCCGGTGGATGCTTAAGCAACAACTTATGCATGTCCATGACCAGGCCGTTGGGTGCAGGTATATTAAGACATGTGTCTATCCGGCCATACTTTATGGCGCAGAAGTCTGGACCTCAACTGCCGCCACCCATCTGAAACGGATTTTTGCGGGCGAATTTTGGCTATTGAAGTAGGCCATATGGAAATTTCGGCTTGCCCCTGTACCAAGGACCACCCAGATGGCAGCAGCTCTAAATATCAGACATCTTCCTGCCATTATCCATGAGAGAAGACTCGTCTTTGCTGTAAAAATGATGGTTGGCATTATTTCGGAACAAGACTTCTGGGCTAACTGCGGATGGAGAATCCCAGTACCAAACCTTCGGGCCAATCCAGTCCTTCAGGCCACCCCAAACCGGTTAAAGTTATCCGATCGGTTCGTACCCGTGCAAATGCTGCAGTACATATACTCCTTGGATGGCGACCTCTACAAGGTCGCATTGGATAAAAAAAATATAGGCAGAACTTACTCCATCGACTTCTTTCTCAGGACCACGTCACAGGACATTAGAACTTGCTCCCAAGGACCTGTCCATCACTGCTATGGATCCATCATTACAGTGTTCCAACTTTCTGCGCCTGCTCAGATGACTCCAGCACTGTAAAAGGACTGCTCCCTTGAGAATAATTTAACATGATAACATGCTGTTGTGTATATATATGTTCATATGTAAATTTTTCATTTGTTTTCCAATGTTTAATCCTACACTTGTATAATTAGTAATAATGTTGTTTTTTTCTCCTATCTCATCCTTGTTTATTGCATTGTATTAGCCTTTACTGTAATATTGTATTAGCCTTTGTAACATTGTATTAGCCTTTACTGTAAACCCCTGGCTTGTAGCCGTGAAGGGTATTGTGTACGTCGTGTGCGTTCTGTATGCAATAAAGAGTTCTTCTATATGAATTGGTAGCCAACTAACCTCTGGTTTTATGACTCTTCGTATCCGATTCTTTCTCCCTAATTTTAATTGTAGTCTTCAGTTAACTGGAAATTTAAAAAAATAATAATAAAATAAGTAGAAACTTTCCAGATAATTGGAGAATTGCCGGATATAAATGGTCTTTTCTGCTTAGCTGTTAAATAATAATTATTCTTAAATACGAGCATGTCAAGACGGGAAGAGCAAACAACGACAATGAGGTCCATTCTACTGTTATCGTCAATTTGTAATAATCAAATCAAATGAAGGCAGGAATAAAATTGCGTGATTGCTGTGCTCAAGGTGGTAAATATCATCTAGAAAGATAAGAATTGTTATTACACAGGGAACGAAGAAATTGACAAACGATGTTAGTAGGAGATTCCTAAACCTCTCTCTTGTCATCATGGTATAACAGTAGCTAGGTCATTTGCTGTCTGTTTAAAGAAAGTCTGGATTCGAACCAACCCTTTCGATGATGACCGGAACTTATATGAGGCTTTTTCAAAAGGGGCTGAATTTGATGGGGTCAAATAGAAGCTCAGGATTTTTCTTGGGATTTTCTCGGAGATTTTTCATCTCCAAAACAAATCGGCCTTAGATCACATGCAATTTGCAAATAATCGACACTAACTACTTATGTCTTGTTGTCTTGTGCATGTTAAGTGTCAAAGTAACCAAAACTTTGAGCTGTCAGCGTACTATGTCTGTAAATTGCGTGTATATTTTGGTCGATTTGCCAGTCTGCTGGACGAAAAACCAGTTTCCGGGAGAAAAATCATACAACCTTCCCCGAGACCAACTAATACTTTGTCACATAGTGTAATATCCCATAAAATTCCTCCTTCACAGGATTCGAACACAAGACTTTTTCACTTAGTATGGAAAGGACTGTGATTATACCCACGGTGATACCTGCGAGGAGTACCACGGTGAATATAATCACACATACATTTTATAACATAAAGCCAGGAAGCGTCAGTATGTTGTGTCTGTAAATTTCGTGTATTCTATAAATAGTTTTCCGGTTTGTTCGAGATGATAAGTCGGAATCTCTGGGGGAAAAAAAACTAAACCCTCCCTCAAGACCGAAATTATTTCTAACGCGTCTGTTGCATATGCATGTAGTTGATTGAAAATTAGGAATGCTTACTTTTTTTTTCTTTCACGTTTATTCTGACAGGAAGAGGTAATAATCTGGTTATGACCCGACCTGGGTGTAATGAAGAGAGAAAATGCTTCTGAAATAAGTCTGTACTAGGCGAGTATTGAGAATTAAACCGTATTTCTGTCTTTTTTTTTTTTCTTAAACTGTTTTTTTTTTATTATAACCAATAGTACTCTAGTACTGCGAATGGATTCAAGGTTGAGAAGACGAAGGATACTTATTGAGACTGGAATTGAGTTTTCGCATATTATAAATTTCAAGAAGCTTGTTCCAAATAACTGAAGCTGAAGGGATAAATGAGGAAGAGAAGAAGTTAGTTCGGTGAGTGTAGAATTCAATTATTAATGGATGTTAACGAGTTATCTGCAGTTTACCATTCAAGGAACTGGCGATGGATATTTCAGAAGTTGTTACTATTTCTGCAAAGGTATGATTTGTCGAAAATGAAGGCGGAATGAAGTGTACTCTCATCAGGAAAAATATAGACAGGATTTCCATTCAATAGAGGAAGGTCAATAATATACAGAAGGAAAAAAAGAGTGGGTGAAAAAAAAAACATTAGGGAACTCTAGCATTAGATGAGAAGTTAGAAAGCCATCTACCATCACACACAGTGAGCGGTCAAAGGGAAAAGTGACTGCCTAAATGAAATACTACAGAAGGCACACTATAAAATGGAAGTTGATTTAAAAAACCTTTTTGCCAAACTGTAGAAAGCTTCAAAAATGTTGAGAACAACTGCTTGAGTTTCTTCGAACTTTCCCATCGAATTTTTCTAAAAATTACTAAGCCGTATTTCAACAGGAATGCTTCCCTTTGGATGGAGTCTAAGAGAAGTTTCTGAGACATCAGTCTAGATATGGGAACATCCCATGGTAGAGATAATTTGTGATAGTATTAGTATTACTAATAAGACAAGATATCACCAGCAGATCGACACTGATAGAATATTTGTTTGCGATTGTTAATCAAATATAAGATAAGGTTTGACGGTTGATGGATTCATTGCACCTGTAAAAAAACCATTAATAATGATAATAAGATCAGGGATTGTTCCCTTGGGCTGGAAAATTGCCAATGCCTCCCCAGTCCATAAAGGAGGAACACAAGAAATGATGGACAATTACAGAATAGCGAGTTTGACTTCTGTTGTTGGTAAGACTATGGAATCTATTTAATCATCTCGAAAATAATATCCTAAATGGATCTGTGTATAGTTTTGTGAAGGGGAGATCTTGCTGTCTCATGTGATAAAGTCTCTGACGAAGTTATAAAGCAAATGGATGCGGAGAACAAGTTTGACATTTTATATCTAGATTTGGTATTATGGCTCCTCATTAGATTACTGTAGAAATTAGAGCAGGTCAGGATAACAGGAAAGCTCTATCAGCTCTATCTATCATCATTTCGATCGTACGATCGAAATGATGATATTGCATCCTAAACGAAAAATTTGTTTCTTTAAGTGCTTGCAGAATTTTAACTGATAACAATATTCAAGGAGAAGAAATGAAATCATTTAAAGATGAGAAATATTTGATATGTAATAAAGGAACTGTAAATATTCCAACGACTTTAAAACGTTTCTACAAAAATGGGTTCTATCCTGCAATAAATTTAAATGCATGGAATATAAGTACACCAGTGTGGGAAGAACATACTAAATACACGCAAAAACTGAAATATATTATTTTATTAAATAGTAAAAGTATTATTGGAATTTCATATTAACGAAAAATTATTATTAGCCAATTTTCTTTGCTTAAAAATTTAAATTTAGGAAAACTGAAATAGAAAGGATGGTTGGATTAATAGATTTGCTACACTCCGTGGACATTGTATTATTATTATTTAGAAGCTTGTATTTCAAGACCAGACCTCGTAAATTGAAAAATTATGTGGCATTTTGTTTGCCATTCAGGCACATCATGGAAATGTTGAATATGCTATTTTCAGAAATAAATATTTTTTGGTTAGATGAATGCACCCGTTCTGGATGTAAAACCATTAATTTCATTGTTTTGTAAATTTAACATAAATTTAGCGTATAAATATTTTTATAAGATGATAAAAACATGATTAGGGCAGGAAGAAGTTCCATAAAATTTACTCAATAAGATATAATTAAATAAAACCTTTGCCTCCTGTTTTATTTTATTCCGACACTGCTTAATATTTCTTAGAATCTAATCGTCCCACCTTACAACCTTTTTAACGATCAGCAGAGGTACTGTACCCCTCCCCCAACTGAAAAGCACTGTCTTAACTGATAGAAACAACATCATAGACTGTATTGTATTTCAAGGTGAATGCACCTCCACAGTCATTGTCTTATTGGACCACTAAACGTTTCATCTTTTTCTTACTCTGTGCTAAGGCCATGTCAAGACTTTTAAAGTCCTAATGTAGATCCCTTTCTCACTACACGAAAAAGATCCCAGTAATATTGTATTCATTTTGCTACTGTCTCACTACATGAAAGGTCCTATTGATACTAATTTTGTCATCCCTGAAAGTTTTCGCCTGCATGCGATCACTTACTCACTTCCATCTTAACGCGGTCTGCCAAATATGGCTTTAGCTGGATGGTCAGTGTAAAAGTCTAGACTTACTTACACCGCGTGTTCGAAGCTAAAAGATACAGTAATATACTTGTAATCTCTGTCTTGTGAACTCCTTTTATTCTGTGCGGTTGTTCCGAAGTATAAACAGAAAAATTATTCATTTATTTTCAGAACACCTTGACTGCGCCCTCAGAGTTAATGGAATTAACTCACTATCAGCATGAATTGTTGAGAAGGCTTCCATCCTGCAGTGGGTTGATAATGGCTGCAGTTTACCTTTTTTTTTTTACTCACTATCACAAGATGTTGACACGATATTGTCAACATCTTGTCAATGTTTGAATCATCGAACAGGAACTTGGGTACCTAACCAATTTAACAGGTTATGAAAATTTCATAAAGCATTTCCTAACGACACATGAAACTTGATAATCGTCCGAACGTCCGCTAAGTAAAACTCACTTACCTGTATACTATAAATGAGTTTCACGTACTATATTATATAATATGATAGGCAATAAATATTAGCGCTGCAATTAACTGGAGTTCACTCGCGCAAAATTATTACACACTAGCTTTTCCACACGACACATAAAATGATCCTCGGATTGTCTGTTGTTATAACACTTTGTTGGGACAACCTGTAATGTGTTTGGAAATAAATAAATGACACCATCACTTAGCATCGTTCCCCTTTTAGACAAACCACCAAGCTTTTTTTCATGCTTAGTACAATTACTAGTTCATAAATGAACTAGTAATTGTACTAATCATAAATGAACTAGTAATTAGTACACCGGACCGAACCTATCGGTAACTCTTTAGGAGGCTTCCGGATCAGCTAGTGTATAATAATGCTGCCTCTACTCTGCTAGGTAGTGACTGGAGGGAGTCCAAGTAGTGTGTATGCGGGAGACATTGTCGAGGCCACGTTATGTCAAAGATCTGGGTATATTCTTACATGTGTACGCCATATCCAAAAATTTCATTACTTCATACAGCATGTCCCTCCCCACCAATTTTTCTTACTATTGAATACACCATGAATTGTCAAACTAATAGAGTAAGCTTACCTGCGAAAAGATCTAAACCTTCCAAGAACTTCCTAATTCATTTCACAAATATACGTTGTCTCAATTCTAATCTCAACGACGTCCATTTCCACTTGCAGTCTGCTAAACCCCATCTACTTTTTCTGACAGAATCTCAGTTGATTCAACTACTACTCATCTCAGTTGCCCAAATTATTCGCTGTATGCTTTCGCCTCAAAGATGGTACTTGTGCATATGTCCGTTCCGATATTCTCTGTCAGAGACTTGGCAATTTGGAATCTCCTCTTTTCGATCTTCTCTGGCTTAAAATCTCTCTACCTCATTGTGTCAAATTCATCTGTTGTCTCTACCGTTCTCCCAACTCCACTAATCACTTGGAGCTCTTTGACTTCCTCTCTTTGCAACTTGACTTTCTCCAGTCCAACTTTCCTAACAGTGAGGTAATTTTCCTTTGTGATTGTAATGTTCACAACTCCAGCTGGCTTACGTTTTCTAGTCACACCGACCCAGCTGGTAGAGATGCTGAGGCTTTTGCAATTACTAATGACCTTGCACAGATTGTTCATTTATCTAAAAGGATACGGACAATTCTAACCATACAGCCAACACGCTTGATCTTTTTCTCACAAACAACCATTCTAAGTACACAGTCGAAGTGTGTGGTCCTTTAGGCACCTCCGATCACAACTGGGTGATTGTCTCTTCTCCAATGGAGCCAGCCATTATCTCATGGCTATTCGCAACCACGTATTGTTTGGAATTACAAGAATGCAAAATGGGATGACCTGCGAGATTTCTTTTCTTCTTTTCCTTGGTTGGATTACTGTTTCAAAACTTCTGATGTCAATGTTTGCTCAGATCGTGTCAGTGAAATTATTCTTGCAGGAATGGAATCCTTTATTTCACACTCCACTTTAAAATCTCGTCCTTTATCTAAACCTTGGTTTTCCAATAAATGTGCTAAGGCTGTTCAAGAGAAGAACGTTGCATATCGTAATTGGCTTGTTTCCAATTCTTCAGTTTCATTTTCTGCTTACACCAAAGCTCGCAACAATTGTAAGGCAGTTATTAATCAGTCCAAACTAGATTTTGAACAGACGAAGAATAGAAAACTTGCTTCTTGCCCTAATGGTAGCCAAGCATTCTGGTCTCTTGCTAAAGCTATTGGCCGCAACTTTTGCCCATCTTTGCTCCCACCTATGTAAAAACCAGATGATTCTGTTGTCACTTCAGCCAAGGATAAAGCTGACCTGCTAGCATACCATTTTTCTTCCAACTCTTGTATTAATGATCTTGGTATAACACCTCCCACCATTCCCAACACGCTCCATTCAATGCCTCCTGTGGTCTTCCGTCAGAAGGATTTTGACGAATCTTGATGCAAAGAAAGCTCCAAGTTCTGATGGTATTTCTCCACTTGTTCTCAAAACCTGTGCTCCTGAACTTACTCCTGTTCTTTGCCACGTTTTTTTCACTTTCTTATTCCAAAGGTGTTTTTCCTTCTGCTTGGAAATTTGCTCATATCTAGTCAGTTCCTAAAAAGGGTGACAAATCCCTCCCATCCAATTATCGTCCCATTGCAATTACTTCTACTCTTTCTAAAGTAATGGAGAAATCAATTAACCGCCAACTCTTAAACCACCTAGAAACCTTCCGTCTGATCAACGATCGCCAGTATGGATTCCGTCAATGTCGATCCACTTGTGATATTCTGGCTTATGTTACCCATTTATGGACTAATTCAATGGAAAAGTTTGGTGAAACACAAGCAGTTGCTCTTGACATCTCAAAGGCTTTTGATCGCGTTTGGCATAAAGGTCTTCTAAACAAGCTTCCATCTTATGGTTTTCCAACTGTTTTTAGTAATTGGTTATCCAGTTTTCTCTCTGATCGCTCACTGAAGATGATGGTAGATGGCTCTCTGTCTTCTAACTTCTCCACTAATGTCGGTGTCCCCCAAGGCCCAGTTCTTTTCCCCACTCTTTTCCTCTTGTATATTAATGACCTTATTCCATTGACTGGAAATCCTATCCATAGTTTTGTCGATGATAGCACATTGCATTCCACCTTCCATTTTGAGAAACCTTGCCCTGCTCAATAAGCTTCAACTTCTCGAATATCCGCTACCAATTCCTTAAATGCCGATCTCCAGGTAATTCTCCAGTGGGGCAAAGACAACTTAGTTGATTTCAATCCTTCTAAAACTCAGTCTTGACATATATCTTGCAAAAAGGATTCTTCTGTTCCTATGCTTATCTTTGGTGACATTCAGATTTCTAGGCAAAATGATATATCTCTTTTGAGGATTACCCTGACTTCTAATCTCTCTTGGCACAAGCACATTACAAATATTGCTTCCTCTGCATCTAAAAAACTTGGTTTTCTCTTTCGCTCTCGGCGTTACTTTTCTTCCAAACAGCTGTTCACTCTGTACAAATCGGAAATCCGCCCTACCATGGAACATTGTTCCAACATCTGGGGCTGTGCTCCCAAAAGCTCTCTCAGGCTTCTAGATTCCATTCAGAAGAGGGCAATTAGGTTAATTAATGACTCCTCTCTAACGGAGCTTCTCCACTCGCTTTCTCGTAGACGTATTGTTTCTGCTGTATGCCTTTTCTACAGATACTTCCATGGGCACTGTTCTTTTGAATTGGCTTCTATAATTCCCGCTCTCTCTTTCCAAACAGTCCGAACACGTGCCTTCACCAGCCAACATCCATTTACTGTCCAACTTCAAACTCACATAACGAACTTTTCATCTTCCTCGTTTATTCATTCAGCTGCCGTTTTCTGAAACAACCTTCCTTCTTGCGTATTTTCTGAAAATTACAGTCTGCAGAAGTTGAAGTCTAATGTCAACAAAATATCTTCTTTCATCTGAATAAAGCCAATCCAAGCACTATAGGTTCTAATACCTCTAGTGTTTGAGGTTTTCAAAAAAAAAAAAAAAGTACTAGTTCATAAATGAACTATGTTTTAGCATATGTAATATGCTAATATTACATTACATATGCTAATAGCAGATGTAATGGATATTACTAGAGGTAATATTATTAAATAATATTATTACTAGAGGTAGTGTTATTAAAGACCAGCTACCTTAGCTGGTCTTTAATAACACTACAATGGATACTTACCCATTTAACCCCTTCTCAACAAGTGGGAAAGGGGCTATATTTCAATAACAGTTGAGTGTATATATATATATATATATATATATATTTATTTATTTATATCAGTAATAAGAAAAGAAAGTTAATAATTATAACTAATATTTATGGGTCAATGCAGTTGCAGAGCAATCATACATTACAACCATAATGTGTATAAAATATTGAAGATAATAATAGAAAAGGTAAATCAATCAAATAATACCTTTCAGGAATTTAAGAAAACGCAAAGGATTTAAAAAAAAAATGTTATCGCTTTTTATCCACAATCCAGATGACTTCAACTGGGGCCAACCACCCAGACTGAAGGCAAAAAACCACAAGAAGTTCTCTGTTTCTGTAATAATCAATATATGCTAAGTAATTTAAATCTAAACCAAATATAGTAATTAAAAATGGTTAAGAAATTTTAGAATCAAAAGTAAGAAAATATAAGTAAATTATAAATGTAAGCATATATTAATCATAGTTTTTCTTCTTACTACCTGCATGTTTCTCTTTGCGTTAACTTAAATTTGATTGGTTAATTATTTAATTATTTATTTTTATTTATAATTACCATATCCGTCACGTAGGGGGTACCACATATTATTTTGATCTTGACGACTATTATTGTTACTACATTATGTTCTGGATATGGTAGATATGTATTACAGTATATATTTTCTATTTAATCTTATTTTAATCATTAAATTACGTTCTCTGTCGGGTAAACAATGATTTCTATATGCTTACATTTATAATTTACTTATATTTTCTTGCTTTTGAATCTAAAATTTCTTAACCATTTTTAATTACTATTACTATATTTTGGTTTAGATTTAAATTACTTGGGCATATATTGATCATTACAGAAACAGAGAACTTCTTGTCGTTTTTTGCCTTCAGTCTGGGCGGTTGGCCCCAGTTGAAGTCATCTGGATTGTGGGTAAAAAGCGATAACTTTTTTTTTTAAATCCTTTGCGTTTTCTTAATTCTTGAATGGTATTATTTGATTGTTTACCTTTTCTATTATTATCTTCAATATTTTATATATATACACACACACACATATATATATATATATACATACATTGACCTGGGTTTTACAATTTATAAGCAAATTAAATTGTCACTCATCGTAAATAAATAAATCATAAACCGGAAAATGAAAACATAACTGAAAGTGACAGAGAAAGAAAATCTAGTAGTCAAAATAAAAACATAACTGCAAATGAAAACTTATCTGGAAGTAGTAACATAAATGAAAACTTAACTCGAAGTACAGAGAAAACAAAAGGAACTATTCAAAAAACCCAAGCGTACACAGAGACTGACTTTAAAATGAGAAAATTCACACGATAACCTCTACATGATTTGCATACTAAGTGTACCAACGATGTGAGACTCTTTCGAATGATGATGGCCATCTGCCAGATGTCAAAGCTGTCATTAACTAATGAATACAGAAATTCGAAACGCTGTCATAAGCATGACATGGATCTTAATCGCCTTCCTTGGCCGCTACAGTTACTGATCTTGAGTTCCATAAAGTACACGTGAATATTTTCAGATCGAAGTAAGGAGGAAAACCATAATGTACAGAGTACTGCAACACTATTATTGGTGGGACTATTCCATTATATTCCGGGCCATCTGTCAACACCTGATATCAAAAAATCGATTTTCTGACATCTATTATTAAGTATAGACGCCCAAAGACCGACTGAAACTGCAACTGTGTGTTTCTAATAACGGCATGAAAGCAAAAACACATGAATTCCTGTTGCTTTTATAAGTTTTTGAATTTTATTGCAGTCCATCGCAAAGATCAAGAATAGGATGACATTTAAAATGCGATGGCCTGATTTTCATGCTAATAAAATCAAATCTTAAATATGGACCAGAGTTTGCAACAACCTCTGAAATCATTTTCATGGACATAATGGAAACAATCTACTGACAACTAAACTTTTTTGCAGACACAATTTTAAAGTAGGGTTAACCCTACTTTAAAATTGTGAAAACGTGATAAAAGTAGGGTTAAGTAGAATACCATTTTTACTGTTTGATGTTCAATTACCAACTCAATTATCGTCCTTCTAGTTCTGGAAGTACAGTACATGAATTTCTTTTTGTTCTTTATAGCTTATGAAATAATTATTCTTTCGTACAACTTAAAATTTGTTTAAGAAATTCGTTGTTCTCTGCTTGACTATTTTTAATGTAATTATTACATTAACAGAAACATTTAAAAAATAAAACTAAATTTTTACTGCCTCTTGCTGACATTTTCTGTATGCAGAGCTTTCTACGCATCTATAAGTATTTTCTTGTTAATGAATATTAATAATAATTAGAACGAGGTTAAAATAATTAGTCTCTTGGCCTCAATTTATTAAAATCAATGTCAAAAACTCGTGATTCTATTGCATTTACTTCACGTGTTCTCTTAATGCTTAGATAGCTCAACAAGAAGCGTTTTTGCATTTGCACTTGCTTTAATACTATTAAATTTCTTTGAAATATGGGAATTTATATCTGTATGCTTGTATATTTGTATGTATTTATGTCATATACAATAAGGCATATATCAGATGAGATGAAATTTGAACAGGTGGTAGAATACTAAGCTCCACGTCTGCTACATGACAGTAGAAGTTCTCCAGAGAACAGAAAGTGAGTGTTCTCCATTTATCTCAGAAGCGTTGATTGTTTATGACGCTTATAAGAACAGCCAAGATAACGACTCAGTCTAATGAAAAGATAATTCAGAAATCTGAAACCTCGTCTGTTCATTAGTTATGCTTCTTAAACTCAATAGAAAAGCATATTTACATAATTGAAAACTTCCGGGAACTTGGTGTAACATAATTTGAATATCCACGTAAGCCAAACGAGTTTTTGAAACTGTTTTGAATATATAATGAGAGAATAGTTCGTCGTGTTTACGGATAACGATACTTTTTATTTTTGGTAATAAAAAGAGTAAGAACATTATATCTGGATTTATTTTATATGATAGATCGATTTGATTTTTATGGCTCATGGAGTGGCAACGTTTGCGTGTGTAGAGTTTTTTGTTAATATAATTAAATAGATTATTTCAGTAATCATTTACTTGATAATTAATATGCATATCAAGTATTGGTTTAGGATGTTTCATAATTAACTGCATCCCTTTAGGAGCTGACCTCAGAAGACATACGAATAATAATGTAATATAAGTTTAATCAACCGCGTCGCATTTCCTCTGCTCTGCTGTACTTCAAATATTTGGAATGGATTGTAAATTCTATTCTTTCCTCACCTCCACATCGTAGTGATTCGTTTTATTTTTGCCACTACGTACGATGAATAATTCTCAATAACAATCCTTGAGAGAATATTTTCATATGTAGATTGTCGGCTAGCTAAACGAAAAGCAAACTTGAATGAAAAGAAAATATACTCTAAGTCGACACAACAATGTGTCTTTAAGATATTCCATGAATTTCGCCTCAGAAAGGACTGTGTAATCCCTTAGCAGAATAATATGAACACCCAAAGTTTCTTACCTGTCAACAATTTTTTACAAACAGTGACATCTTAATTGTCATCATCTGAATCTTCTGTGGATTTCTCCTTCTAGAAATACTCTCCCTTGAACATTATACACTTTCGCCACCGTAGTACCCACGCATTAAATGCTTCTTGTAAGCTATTTTCGAAAGACTGCGAATTGCTTTCCGTTGTGGCTCTGCGAGCATCGTTGTCGGACGCGAAACGCTTTCCTTTCAGAGCTTTCTTCAGACGTTGAAACAAAGAGAAATCACAAGGGGGCTATGTCTAGTGAATAAGAGGGATGTGGCAGAACCTCGACACTCATGGCAGTGATTACTGGCTGCACAATATTAGCCGTATGGGGCCTGGAATTGTCTTGATGGAGAAACCACTTCATACCGGAAGGTTTTTGACGTTTCTCACGAATGGTGTGCGGCGAGGTTCATAGTTGTTCCGCTAGGCACAAAATGTGTAACAAGAATGCCTTTTATGTCAAAAAACACAAGAGCCATTTGTTTGTCAACCGAAAGAGAAGTTTGAAATTTCTTAGGTCTTGGTGAATCAGAATGCTTCCACTCTTACTCAACTGTTGTCTTGTCTCTGGATCAGCCGACCGGGCTAGCCGAGTGAGTAAAGTACCTGCCCGGCAACCCAAAGGTCGCGGGTTCGATTCCCGCCTCGGGCTTTGATCAAAGTACTGCAAAAAACCTTGGGAGGTGCAATATGGCCACAGAAGCCGATGCGCCAACAACTATCAAATCAAATCAAGTCTCTGGATCATAGTGAAAAATCTAAGTTTCATCACAAGTCACTATTCCATTTAAGAAGCTTTGACCCTGTGTTTCAAAACAATGAAGCATCATTTCTTTGCACAAGTCTACTTTCTGCTGTTTTTGTTATGGAGTCAAATTGTGTGGAATCCAACGGACACAGATTCCCGACATTTTCAGGTGACCTTTCACAATATTGTGAGGCGCCTCCATAGCCAGGTGGGCAGGAGCAGCAGTGCGTAGCACACGCTTCTTGATTAGACCGGGGTTCGAGCCCGTGACCAGCAAATACGGAGGATGCGGAAAGGTCAGCGAATGACCACCGCCCCCCAGAGCAATGTGGCCTTAGTTGCTAATAGTGACCGGGGTTCAAGTCCGTTACTGCTGAATACGGTGCTGTTTCTTGTATTCTGTCTATCTTGTAAACTCCTCTGACCGTTTGGTCGTCCCGGAATATAAACAGAATATTTATTATTTATTTAATGCTCCTAAAAACCAAAATAACAACATTCACAATATTGTGAGCAGTACCGTATGAAATGGACATTTTAACAGCTAATTCACGAAGTGTAATTCGCCTGTCTTCATCCAAGATTTCCTGGGCTTTTGCGATTTGCTCAGGAGGAAGGCTGACAATGGTCAGCCTTCCTCCTGAAGGGGCCATCTGCAACAGACTCACGGCCTTCACTGAATCGCCTTTGCCATTTAAATATGGCCGTCCTACCAAGACACTCAATACCATACGCGGTGCCTCCGTAGCCAGTTGGGAAGGAGCAGCAGTGCGTAGCACACGCTTCTTGATTAGACCGGGGTTCGAGCCCGTCACCACCAAATACGGAGGATGCGGAAAGGTCAGGGAATGACCACCGCATATCCCGGAGCAATATGGCCTTAGTTGCTAATGCTCCTAAAACCAAATAACAAACAAACAAACAATACCATACGCGTCATTCATCTCTTTAACTGTTTCCGATCCATTTAATTAAGCCCCGTCTGACCTAATAACGAATCACATAACACTGTTTAATCTGTATGTCCGATATGATACTTTGTCAAAATGATCGTCAGGGACACGCAGCTAAAGAAACTATCTTCACGCAACACTAGCTCGACAAGTATTGGCATGCGCACACGGAGTCTGCTCAGTAGCGATCAAGAGAGCGCCTCTAGCGGCAGTTGTGGAAAGTTCGCGCGGTAAACAAAATGCTTGACCATTCCGCTAATTAAATGATCACCCTTCGTATTCGTGAATTGACTTTACTCGTGCACTCACGGGCTGATCAAAAAAAAAAAAAAAATTAAAAACGAAACTTTTCAAAAGGGGAGAGCACGTTATTGTTATTTCTATTATAGTATTAATTTCCTTTCTTATAATAAAATCTGAAGTCTCACGAATTGGGCGATCGCCCCCACTCGTCGTTATCGGCTACACCAATGCACCAATTGCTGTGAAATAAAACCATTGCTTCCATAGAATAAGATATAAAATAAGAAACTATTAATTTAATAAATACACAACTGAAATAAATAATGTATTATATTTAATACTAATACATATATAAAAATAATTATTGTTATATAGATTGTTTTATATTACTATATTAATGACTTTTTTCGTTCGCTCAAGGGCTGATCCCTAGCGAACCCTAATTTCTTGAATTATCAGATAACATTAAAAAAAAAAAAAAAAAAAGGATACAAAAGATGATGCCCAGGGTTTTTAATCGACATGAACTGACAAACAGTTTTATGAAGCAAAATGATAAAGCTAGCTGGTTATACTGCAGTCTGCCATAAAAAAAAATAATAATAAAAATTTTAAAAATTTATGTTATAATTTTAAATAATATCTTCTGCTTTTGTAATCCTGAAAATAGATTTCAATTTACACCTTTGATACAAGTCTATAAAACAAATGTTTTATGTTTTTTTTTTTTTTAACTTTAATTTGGCACGCCAC
Source organism: Mastigoproctus giganteus (assembly GCF_048544385.1). Lineage (NCBI taxonomy): Eukaryota > Metazoa > Arthropoda > Arachnida > Uropygi > Thelyphonidae > Mastigoproctus > Mastigoproctus giganteus. The sequence continues at coordinate 65,103,957 of NC_143586.1, read as the reverse complement.
ATAAAACCTATTTGGCAACCTTGTATGCTGGCAACAGCATACAAGAAAGTTTCAGAGGACCATGTGACCTAGAGCTTAAACCAAAAATTTTATTTATTACTGGCTCTTTATTTCTTCATTAAATGTTTATTTAAACCATTTTCAAAAATACAGTTGTTAGGTGATGCCAGGTATTAAATAATAAAAAAATAATAATAATAAATAAATAAAAAAACGAATAAACTATCACTGCTGAAGTTCAGATTGCAGAGGTGGGGTAAAAGAAAGAATCTTGAATACTATGAAACAAAGAGTTATATATATTTTGAAAATGTATGTTTAATAATGTATGTAAAAGTAATGTTTAATGGTAGTTTCAAAACTGTCATTAAATCAATATGCTGAAATATTATCTATATGTAATAAAAATGTGACGTTCATTTTTGTGTCTAAGTTCATAAGATCAACAAATAAGATCTGGTCAATATCTTTAAATCATTCTAGTTCTGTTACATATAGTGTGTACTAAATATGGATAATTCGCGAGAATATATTCATTCTCCGACCATATTCTCTATTGATATCACTAGTGTGTACACTACTTTCCACGTGTGTTTTCCCTTCCATGCACAATTTAAATAGTGTATCCGTTGTATGATTGGATAGTGAAATCACGTGTGTCTGACGCTTTATCCATATCCCATGAATCAAGGAGAGAAGCCACACTGGAATGTTTGAAGTAATGGCGTACGGATGCCTCGGCAAAGTGCTCCGACATCACCCAACCGGGAACGAAAGTCACCAGACGCAAATCAAGAGAGTGCTACGACGGAGAGACAAAAATTTTCGGTTCACAAGAAAAATTTGCAGCTCGTTTCTTTTCCGTTAATAATTGTGTTTAATACGTTAAGGTATCTGTTGTATCAACTTTATGTGTTGTGCTGCTACTTGTACCATTTTGCTCGAAACTTGGTTCATCCTGCACGCGTTGCTGTTGTTACGGAGACTGCACCCCACCAAGTTCATGAAGTCAAAGGGGAAATCCTGACGGCTGTGAGCGGTCGGCTTGACTCTCCAGCTGAGAATAGTCCTTTTGTGAAACAGAGGTATCATCATCGCAGAGCTTTTGAATATATTTCTAAAGCGTTGAAAATAGATGAAGAAAATGAAGGTAAGTACTTAGGCCTAATTCAAACTCAACAAAAAAATAAATAGATAAAAAATTTAACAAGATTTTTCATTTGTTTTCAGCGAATTTAAAAAATAATGGGGTTGATATGTTGATGTCTATAAGTAATCTTATTTATCTGTGCTGACAATTTGAACAATATGGAAAGACCTGAGATCGGTACCAGTAATTTCAGGTATAGAACCAGTCTTGAGAAACGTCAAAAAGAAGACTATTTAAAATTAGTAAAATTTATATTAATATTGCTCTCTACGTATGCGTTTTTTATTATTATTTTTTTTGTTAACAAAATTAATAAAGCAAACTCTCGTTGTGTTATTTATTTCTGTTAAAATGTTATGAACGTGTTTACTTCTAAACGCTTAGAAATTCTCAGCAACTACTGCTAATAATACGACATGTAGTGTTAGCATTCAGTGGCGTATCCAGGTATCATCGTAAGGGGGGGGGGGGGCATGGCGACCAGGTCTAGGTAATATTGTAAGGGGGACATGGCGGCTATTTTTTCTTTTTTTTAGAACGCCTCTTCAAATTTTTGGTTGGGGAGGGGGTAAATTTCGTTTCTGCCCACCCCTGAATACGCCCCTGTTAGCATTAACAAATATGGGTAGAATTTTTCATTTACTCATTCATTTCATTAATAATTCCTTGCACTTTCATGATATTCTTAAGCTTCTTATGGTATAGTACAGCTTTGTTATTACGGTTTGTGCTAAGGTTATACTGGAGAATATGAACGAATTTGTATGTTGGATCATACACAGATGAATGGGCGGGGGTAAGTATCATAATATGAAATATTTCTGCCTTCAGAGGCTTAACCATAATGTTTCTTCTAGGAATATTTATTATTCTCCCAATTTTTTTAACCTTTTATGTTAGCCCTTGATTCATCTCATTAAGAAGACCCACTACCCACTACAGATTAATCAATACTTTAATTTAGAAATTAGGTCTGCCCGATTTTTATAATTAGATTCGTTACACGCTTGAGGAAGCATTGAGAGGGTCAGTGTTGTAATTTTCGTAAACTGTCAGATTGAGGAAACAAGTTCAAACCAATCTGCTATTACAGAAAATGATTTTTGTTTAATGTTACTTCAGGGGCTTACATCTGGTGAGCATTGGGCTTGGCACACCCAGGGTCTTGAGCTGGATATCATCATTCTACTTCTTACCCTTGCTCTCTATCTTTCTTTCTTTCTTTCTCTCTCAGGGTAACTCAGAATTTTTTTTTTTTTTTTTTTTTTCAGGCTTCAGGCTTGCTTGCATCATATAGCTAATAATAATAATAACTTTTAATGTTAACCTACATACAGTTTGAGTCCTGTTGCTAGAGTTGAAACAATAGTTAGTTATGCGATGATTCAGTTGGAACTGAATCATTGCATAATGTATAAAAAGATAGAAACAACAAAAACTTAGAAAGAAAAACCTTTAAATATAATTTGAACAAGGCTAGCATAAATGCAAGGCCAAGGATATAGATGTTCTCTAGCTCTATTAAAGGAATTCAGATTTTAGAAACAGTCTATAATTTAAATATTTCTGCTCTGGCTGCTGCTGTTGTACTTATTTCCAGGTCAAATGGGATAACCCTTATCACCTCTTTTTTTTTTTTTTTTTTTTTTTTTTATACATTTGATTGGCAAATCCTGTACATTAGATTACCAAATGTTTATTTATTAGCATTAGTAGAGGCATATGAAATCATTCAAGGCCTTATACATCTCAGATCACCTTGCAGGTGACTAGTCTCCAGATGCTGCAATTTGCAGAACTTAAGCCCATCTTAGTAACAGCAAACCCTTTGTTCCACTCACTAATCTTGTTTCCCTCTTCTGTATTTGTTCTAGTAGCTCAACATCATTACTAAAATGAGGCCTCCAAACCTGTATGCAGTACTCAAGGTGTTACCTGACCATTGCCTTATACAAGGGGACAATCACCTCCTTATCTCCACCAGCAGAATTCCTATATATCATTGACAAGGCACCATGAGCTACTCTTGCAGCCTTTTTTGCACTGTTCAGAAAATTTCATTTCTGACTACACAATTACCCTCAGGTCCTTCTCATTCTCTGCTACCCTGAGTGTAGTACCACCTAGTTGATATGTTACTTAGAGGTTACTGCTACCCATATGCAGTATTTTACATTTGTCAATGTTAAACTTCAATTGCCACCTCTCAGCCCATCTGCTCAACTTTTCCAGATCCTGTTGCAGTAGTGTACTATCATTACTGTCATTAACAACCCTGCCAACCTTAGTATCATCTGCAAACTTAGACATTAACCCTGATATACCTTCATTAATATCATTGATAAATACTGAAAACAACAATGGGGCCCAACACCAAAGCCTGGGGGACTCCACTAATAACATTAGTCCATGAAGAGCAGTGTCCATTGATAACCACCATCTTCTCCCACTCAACCATCCTTTTACCCATTGTAGCAACTTGCCATACTGCTGAAACTTGTACAGTAGTCTTCCATGTGCCATAGTATCAAAAGCTTTCCTAAAATCCAAGTATATGATATCAAAATTAATCTTTGTATCCAGCTCCTTTGTGAGCACATCATAGTATACAGTCAAATTTGTCAGATAAGACTTCCCCTTAACAAACCCATGCTGTGTCTGAACTATAACTGCAGTCTTGTCTAGATGATCCTGCATCGCTTCCTTACCAATGATTCCATTATTTTTCCTGGAATAGAAGTCAGACTAACAGGTTTGTAATTACCCGTGTCACCCTTTGATCCCCTTTGTGAATTGGGGACACATTTGCACACCTCCAGTCCATGGGGGCCGCCCCTAAGCCCAAGGAAGCTTTCATAATTATGGCTAAGGGTTTGCTTATATTCTTTGCTGCTTCCTTTAATATAACTAGATAGATCCCAGCCACACCAGATGCCTTTCTTATGTTCAATTTTTCCTCCACTTCCCTACAGACATCATGTGTGAATGTAGATGCAAAATACTCATTCAGTTTGTCAGCTACCTCAGCAGGTTCATCAACAATCGAACCATCTATGTCAAGTGGAATAATCTAATTCACCTCCTTCCTTCTAGAGTTTACATAATTAAAGAAGTCTTTTTCTTTGCATTGTTTGCCAAAGATTTCTTGTAATCTGCCTAATATCTTTTGTGACTTGATTTACATACTATTTTATATCTACTATAGGTATCTGTGTCTCCTGATAATTAAACTGTGTTCCATGCATTTTTATTCCCTGTCACAAGTATCATTAGGTCATCTGACATCCATTTAGGCCTAAAGCTTGAACAGTATTTCTTAGTTGGTATGAAAAGCCTAGTAGCTTCCAAGATTAATTCCTTGAATTCATCCCATTTAACATTTGCTGTTGGTAACATCAGTTGGTCCCACTGTATTGAATTTAAAAACTCTCTGAGACTACTGTAGTCGCCTTTACGAAAGCGAAAACTCTTACCCCTGATGGTAGTTACCTCTTTAAATAAATCCATCAGTACACTGTGATCACTGCTACCTAGTGGTTCCTTTATCTGCAGATTCTTAATGCATGAAGAATCACTGCTGATAATCAGATCAAGAGTATTACTCCCTTTGGTTGTCTCCCGAACATGCTGCTGTAGAAAACAATCATCCAATAAATCCACAAAAGTCTTGCTGGTGTGTGAGTGACCAACCCACAAGTTCCAGTCTATATCAAGGAAGTTAAAATCTCTCATTATAAGACAGTCTGATTTATTGGCTCACTATTTCTCTGTACGACTGTTCATTAGAGTCATTAGGCCTATAACACACACTCCTACTCTCAACTTTGTTTTCCCAGTGCTTATGTCACACCAAACCTACTTAATACTGCACTGTCCACCCATGTCAACTGGATGCACTTCCTTAGATTTTGTTTCTTAACTAACAGCATCTCCCCTGTCTATCCTTCCTGTGCACATTGTATTCTTCAAATTCCAATTCTGCACTGCTTATATCTGTGTGGCACCACATCTCTGATATCCCAACAATATAAGCTTTTTATGTCTTCCCCAGCACTTAAAAATTTTATGAAAACTATGCTAAATCCACCTTAATTTCAATTTGCCCTCACTGTAAATACAATTCAGTGGATAGGCTGTACTCACTGGTTATAGGGGGGTTATTGTCCCACGGCTGACAAAGTTAATCAATACCCACTTCTGCAGTTCTGTGGACAATCTGACCATCTTCAAGCAAGACAGATAATGAATCTGTTAAAGAAAGCTATTGGCCTCAGCACTGGTAAAAAAGAATCTAATGATAAGGAAGTAGAACAGAGACAGCAACGAAGGAGAATTTAAAAAGAAAAACTTCTGCAGTCTTGTGCTTGTTAAAAACAAGAGACCAAACCTTATGACAAGTATCGAAGTAATGAATCTGGATGTTAAAATCAGTAAAGCAAAGCAAAAAATTATACATCTATAAATGAGAAATGAACATGCAGTTGATCTTAGAAATAAGCATGGGCTGCCTGAACAAAAGGAACTTCTGCTTCATAGCAAATATAATCTCACTGTAGTACTGCATAAATTCAGTTTATTTTTCAACTGAGTCCACATATGACGGTGGAAGCTCTGAATAAATTTATTAAAAATGAAATTGAAGTGGTGATCGAGGTTCATGCTTTAAGAACGAAGCATCTCTCTTATGCCTATTTTCTGGTGACTGGCAACACTTTCAATAAAAGTAAAATTATTAGAATCTGTTTTGGCCACCAGTATTATTTGTTAGTCCCTTTTAAAATGTACAATAGGAATACGAGCTATTCAGAGAGGTGTGATTGCTAGCAATCAATGTGCTCTGTTAACTCTTGCTGTTCTTTTTTTCTCCAACTTCTAATACTTCTACCCAATCATCAAAGAAGTGTAGATGGGTTTCACTAGTCGCTTGTCTGCAATCAGAACTGTAGGGGTCTAGTTAATAAAATTGATAAATTTAGAATCTCGGTTTGCTCTCTGGAGTTCAATGTCTACATCCTTATCGAAACATGGCTGCATAATGGGATATGGAAATAGTAGTTAGTTTGGGCTATATTGTTCTCAGAAGAGATAGAGGCTCAAGGGGAAGGTGGAGTTGCAATTGTTATTTCAAACCAATATGTGATATTAATGCACAGGACTTTTCACCATTTTTTTTAAGGGATCTTTTGTCAGCTGATGGTTCATAAGAGAATTATTCTTATTGCAGCTATTTACCTTTTGCCTCTGGTTGATTTATATACAGTGGAGAGGCTATCACAATCACTTTGAGTTTGAAACTTAGTTTCATCGGTCTGACAAAGTTTACTTTTTTTGGAGACTAATGTTCAAGACTCCATCGGGCACTGAAGAGTCTCCTTTTACTAAATGATTACTCTGACACCATGTCTGAACTTTTTTCAATCAGAAAAACAAAATATGTACTTAGAGCAAAGCATAACTAAAACTTATTTTTGCTTCCAAGTAGATCTTAGTTACTGAAGCAGTTTTGTTACTCCCATGTGATCACAAGGCTTTAAGCTGCCAAATAGGCATTGGACTAGAAACTACAAGCACTATTACTGTCTCAACAAGGCTAAACTTTGGAAGAGCTCACTGGCAGTTAATAAGTCATGTTCTTGACAATACTGATTGGTTTCATATCCACTTATAAATTACATTGATGCACTCACTGATCATCTGATTAAAACGATCTCCTCCATTGTACAGGACTTCATACCACTCAGTAAAAATTAAATTAAAGGAATATATTTTCTCATTGGTTTTCAGCAGATGTTCCTAAAATCCAATGCAAACAACAGAGTAGAAAAAATTTCAGGGCGAACCAGGTTATTGTTCAATGAACACAGAAGTGAGTTTAAAAAAAAGTATCAGAATGCAGTATGTTCAGTCAGTTTGATGGAGTCTTGAAGCCATTTTGGATTATGTTAAGCAACTCAAATAATTGCTAAACCAAGGTTATAGATACTGAAGGCATGCCTATAGCCTGTGATAAAACTAAAGCTTATGTTTTTGCGAAGTTGTTTTATCCCAAGCACAGTGTAGGTTCTGTTGCTTCTACTTATGAATTTTCAGTTGTTAAGAATGACACACTTTATAGCATCTCAGTTGGTACTGACAGTATTATTCAAGCACTTTGGAAATTGTCAAAAGACTTCTCAGCTTGCCCAGATAGTATTCTGCTTATATTCTGAAAATATGCTTACTCTTCTTGCACTATATTTGCCATATAGTGCAAGAAGCCACAGGCTTTTGCTACACTGGCAAAAAAAAACAAAAAAAAAAAAAACACAAAGTAGATAAGAAAATGCAAATTTATATACTTCCCTCCTCATACAGGTAATAACTATCCAGTTGACCTTTGAATTTATTCAAACTGTCAGCCTCAACTCCAGTTAGGGCAACTTGTTCCATCAATCAACAACTCACTGGCTAAAAGAAAACTTCTTACAATCTAACTTTAACCCCTGTTATTTGAATTTATGGCCCTTAGTTCTGGAATTCTTTATAACAGTGACAACTCCACCTTCATTTTATTGATCCTCTCAGTGCCTTATAAACCTCAATCAGATCACCTCTGAGGTGCCTGGTTTGCCAAGCTCTGTAGCCCTCATAATTGGAGTCTTTCCTTGTACAGCCATCCCTTTGATGATCTCACCATTTGAGTTGCTCCTCTTTGGACCTGTTGAAGAAGCTCTGTCTTTTTTACAGATGACGTCTCCATTCTTAAACACAATGTTCCAAATGTGTTCTTAAAATTGTCTTATACGGTGAGATTATGACCTCCCTATATCTACAGAATAATGTTCAATAAATTGTCTATAGAACATCATGGGCTTTCCTGGCTGCCTGTTTACACTGTTCAGAAAACTTCATGTCTGCTCTTATCATAACTCCCAGGATTCATTTATTTTGCTGTTGCTCTTCCCCAAATGTTAAGACCTTGCATTCTGCTGCTGCATTAAAACTTAACTGCCACTTTTCTGACCATTCCTGAACCCTGTTCAAATCATCCTGAAGGAGTGCTGCTTGGCACTGATCATTAATGGCTCTATTAATCTTTGTCATCAGCAAATTTTGATATAATGCCTTCTATCCCTTTGTCAATGTCATTTATGAAAATGAGAAATAACAGTGGTCCAAGAACTGATCCTTGAGGGAACCCTCTGCCTTTTGCCCTGCAGCCACCCAGCAATCTATATTAGAATCATACCAGTAATCCCAACCTGTTCAATCTTATATAGCAACGGTGGGCAAATGCGGCTCTTCGTTGAGTTAAGTGCGGCTCCCATTGAAAATTTAAATGTTTTTTTTTTTATTATTTCAGAACTTTTTTTCACTGAATCTTGTTAAATTAACTAAGTAACTAATATTTTGTTATACGGATTTTATGTTGTGTTTATTTTTTTTTTATGTCTAGATATTTTGCTATTTTTTATTTTGATTATAAATAAATCCGCGCCCATTTACACTGCTGGCGCCATCAGCAGACTTGTGCAACACTATGTGACCAAACCTCCCATAAGAGTTTCAATTCCAGACTTTGGAATTAAATTTATTTAAATTTTTTGATAACATGACCTCAGAAAATATCAAAAAACGAAAATACGAACAAGAAAATAGAATCTTTCAAGAAGAATTGGGTAGAAAATTTTGCTTTTATTGACAATAATGGAAAGTCGTTGTCTTATTTGTAAAGTTACAATTGCAAACTACAAAGTAAGCAATTTACGTCGACATTACGAAGTAAGTTATCCCCACTTTTCAACTCAATATCCACTCAATTCAAAATTGCGAACAGAGAAACTTAAGTCCTTGCAATCTGGTCTTCATAAGCAACAAGGACTCTTGTCTTCTTTTAGTCGCGAAGATGACAGAGCAAACGAAGCTAGTTTTTTGATAGCTTGGAATATTGCTTGTGCCAAACGTCCATATGGAGAAGGAGAATTTATTAAAAGAAACTTGGAAGAAGTGGTTAAAGTTTTGGATCCAGATAATACAAAACTACATAAATTGATCGCACAGGTTCCTATGTCACGCCGTACAACTGAGCGTCATATTGGTGCAATTAGTAAAAATGTTGAAAACAGTTTGATGTGTGATTTGAAAAATTGTACAGCATTTAGTTTAGCTCTCGACGAGTCTACAGACATTCAGAATGTTCCACAATTGGCCGTTTTTGTCCGCTATGTATCTGCAGACGTAAATGTGAAGGAAGAAATGTTAGACCTAGTAGCTCTTATCGAAACAACTGGCGGTATCGATGTTAGAAATGCGCTTGACGAAGTAATGAACAGGTTTGAATTGCCTCATGATAAACTTGTAAGTGTTGCGACCGACGGAGCACCTGCAATGATAGGGAAAAACCAAGGTCTCATTGGTATTTTAAACAACGATCCTAAAATTCCACTTTTCTTACCTCTTCACTGCATAATTCGCCGCGAGCATCTCATAGCGAAGTACTTCAAATAGGAAAATGTGTGGAAGATTGTTTTGCAGATTGTGAATTTAATTAGAACAAATGCCAAAACGCATCGCCAATTTAAGAACTTTTTAGAAGAGTTGCGAATGAATGACGAAACAGATGAATTGCCCAATGATTTATCCCTGTGGTGTGTTGTAAGATGGCTGTTAACTTATGATGTTTTGAGCCGTTTTGTGGAACTCCAAAAGAAAAAGGAAAAAAAATACTCAGAATTAGAAAATGAAACTTGGCTTTCTGACTTAACGTTCCTTACAGACATTATAGAACATTTGCAAACACTTAATTTGGCTGTACAAGGAAAGAAAAAAATTATTATTGATTTGTCACAAACTGTATTTAGTTTTGAAGCTAAACTTCGGCTTTTTGTGTTGGATCTTAAGAACAAAATATTTAATCATTTTCCACGAGTAAAAGCAAATATAATTAATATCAAAGAAGAAAAGTTAGACGAATACAAAGAAAAATTGGAAGAATTGCAAGCAGATTTCAAACATAGGTTTGAAGATTTGAAAAGTTTCGAAATCTGCATTTGCATATTTTGTGAACCCATTTATTTGTGATATTATTGAAGATGGATTTCCAATTTCTGAAATAATACTTGTTGAAAAAGCGGCTGGCGAATTGGAGTTATTAGAGATGAAAGAGGATCAGGCATTGCAAATGCAGCACAAATCTACTTCTATAATTGAATTTTGGAAACTCGTGCCAGAATCAAAATATCCACATTTAAAGAAAGCTGCTTGCCGTCTAATTTCAATTTTTGGTACAACATATTGCTGTGTGATTTCAAGAACTTCATTGTGTGCTCCACAATGAATTTCTTGAAGTCGAAATATTGTTCACAGTTGACCAATCATCATCACACTGAATTGCTGCGAACGGCTTTAACAAAATTTATGCCAAATTTCAAAGATTTAACGAAGACCAAAGGTCTTCGTTAAATCTTTGAAATAATTATTTTGTATTTTCTTTCTCTTAATTATATTTTCTTATATATGCATACTTTACATAGCACTTCAGACTTGTGTAGAATATGTAATCATATTAATTTAATTAAATTAAATTTGAATTTGTGTATTTAATACTATGTAACTATGGTGTGGCTCTTTATAATATATGAAAAACCGGAATGCGGCTCTCATTGACCTCATGCGTGCCCACCCCTGTTATATAGTAACCTCTCATGAGGGACAAAGTCAAAAAATGTTTTTTGCTAAAATCCAAATAAACTAAATTGAAATTGTTCCCTACATCCAACTCATGAGTAACTGAGTCAAAGAGCTTACTAAGTTAGTTAAATACAAATACGATTTTCCCTTAAAGCCATGTTGTGTTCTTCAGGATGCCATATCTGTCTAATGTCTCTGGATTACAATCTTAATCATTGCCTCTAAAATTTTTTTTTCATACCAGTGAAGTTGGACTAACTGGTCTATAATTACCAACTTCACTCTTAGAACCCTTTATGTATTGGTGATACTTTGGTACTTCTCCAATTCATCAAAGGAATATCCCCCCCCCCTCATAATTAACCTCAATGTTCCAATACTCCCTGGCAGTCTCCCTCAAAACTACCAGGTATGTGCCATCAAATTTGGGAGCCTTATTGCCTTTATTTTCAAAAGTTATTTCTAATAAACAATGATCTGTAATTATAAAATCGCTAAATTTATATGGCTCAGCCTTGCTCACACTGCCTCTTCTGAGCATGAAGGGTATTTCATCAGTAAAGACCAATGCAAAGCAAAGTACCTATTCAATTCATCCACGACATCAGCTGGGTTATCTAAGAATTTCCCATACTCGGTGCACAAGGGTCCGATCTGATTAGCTTTCTCCTTTGTTGTCTTCACATATGTTAAAAATTTCTTGTCCCATTCTTTTCTTTCTTAGCCAATGATCTGTCATATGCAGTCTTGGCCTACCTAACCTTATTTGTGGTGCTATTACAGATCAACTTGTATATATTGTAGGCTTCAGTACTTTTCATTGCTCAGTAACTATATCATGCTATCTTAACTGACAATGGTTCCTGTACTTTAAGTCCTGTGATGCCATCTGATTCATTAGTAGTAATGATGAAATCAAGAATATTCTCACTCCAGTACTTTCTCTAATATACTGTTACAAATAATCTAGTTTATTTAAAAAAAATTTTTCCCTGATGGTGAGTTTCCCTCCCACTTTTTCAAATCAATCTGGAGCAGATTAAAGTCTCCCATAATAAGGCATTGACGATTGCTTACCTATTCCATCTGCATGTAGAGACACGTCATACAAGATCTTCTAGTCAGTAGGTTACTCCCACTCTCATTATACTTTTGCTTCCAACTAATTGCATCACACAGATTCTATATTGGCAGTCATAACTTCAGGCTCAGCAAAAGCAAGCTCTTTTTGTTCTCAGGCTTTCTTTTGTAAAGAAGCATGACCCCTCCATCGATTCTATCTTTCCTAAATATGTTATACATACCTTAGTGGAACTTGTCATCACCAATGGAGATTGAGATTACAGATTTTGAAGAACTTTTCTTTAAAAGAACAATGATACTTATAAACCAGCATGACTTTGCCCTTTCTCTGGACAAAAAAAATGTTTTGCAGGCTATTTGGAACTGGTATCTGGATGAAGAATTGCTTTTGTGTGCCTTTTTTATTATTACTTTTTTCATGATAAGGAAATAGTAAAGCAATGAACATTTTTATATTCTCTCCTAGTCTTGGACTGATCTGATAAAACTACCATCATTGTGCATATTATATTCATTTTTTAAAAGTATATAATTTTCTTTTAAACATTATTTATTCATTTACAACTTAATTTATATCTATGCATATACTGCTCTGTTGCGTACTTTTAACTGTCATATGCCTAGTGTGGCGTAATATTTAGTGTTAGGTGGCACATGCGGTTTCCCACATCTGCACCGTATATACTCTGTGATGAAATGCAGAACTACTGCATAATCCAGGAAAAAGTGTAATGTCTGGTTTATGCAGTATTATGTTCTGTTGTGTCACTGGCTGCTTGGCTGCAGGGACCCTACATTGCCTGCCACCACCACCACTGGGAGGTGATCCAGGGAGCACACTGAAGGCTAGGGAAAGGAAGAACAAGGAAGGTCTGCAATGTTGGGTAGGTGCAATGGGAAGTGTGACAGTTGGATTGCTTTTAGTTCAGTGCTATCTGTCCTTTGAGGAGGATGTCCAGTTGGGTGTTTGTTCAGGTCTGATTGTGGCTGGTTGATGAGGGAAGAGCAGGTATGAGGAGAGGCAGAGCAGTTTCAAGAATGTCTGGATATCCCTAGTGTTTTTCATTTGAGTGAGCTGTCATCTCAGTTGCCACCCAGATTTTCATCCATATGCAACAGATTCTCATTTAATAATCAATCTTAACCAAATTTCAAAAGAAAAACTATTAATATTAAAGACCAAAATTGGTCAACTCAAATCAAAATATTATACAAGTTATTCGACCATTCAGCCTTGTGGTGGGGATGGGCAATCACACCTCACACCACAAGTTACCGTCTCTACTACCATCCGGGCATTGCCTGACAGCGACCATATGCTAGTTTAACAAAATTCATAAAAGAACAAAAGATTTCATAACTTTCAAACAAACTTTAAATTTATTTCACTGAGAGAGAGCGTCCCTAAGTCCAACCTCATATATAGGACAATATAACAAGATGTGAAGGCCAGTCTCGGTCTCTCCACACTCGCAAAACTCTGTAAGGATCAACCCCAAACGAAACAACCTTGACCTCAAGCCATGCCCAGTGAGGACAGCAGCGGCTGCCACCCCAAACTGGAGCCAGGAACGTCGCTCCCTACTCACAATATAGACCAAGGGCATAAAGGTGTACAAATGACGACCTTTCTCAGTTTGTCCACTGGAATTGCCATATGGTACTCAACTCATCATCGATTTGCCCCCGCCCCACTGTTATTCCAGGAGAGACAGCCAACTGCCCCACTGGACACAACCGGACGCCAAAAATCACTCTGGTAATCCCCCGCTTAAGAGCGTAACGCAATGCAAACTGTGCCACAACCAACTCAGCAGGCATCTTTCCTGCAAGGACACACAAAGCATCCGTGGACACAGTTCTGCATGCCCGGGTTATACCTAAGAGAGCAAACCTCTGTGCCGAAGACAAGATTCTACGAACATGCGAATGTTCTATATACCCTCCCCAAGCCCCAGCAGCTTAAGTCAAAATCGGGGTAAAGATGTTATCATAAAGGAGGTGGAGGGCACCCCCCCCCCCTTTATACCCCAATCAACATGCGTCACTCGCTGGAGCTTGGCATATAATCGTTTCACCTTGTCCCAAACATAGGCAGCATGCGCTACCATAAAAAGTCGCTCTCCCAGGACAACATCCAGGTACCTAGTCTTCTTAACCACTCTAAGCGAAAGATCACCAGAACGACACAAAGGAGGTAGAGTCCTGCTGAGGCGTCCCCTCAGAAGAACTGCAACAGATTTCTCTGCAGAGACCTCCAGCTTATGCTGACCTGCCCAACTCAATAATTGGTTCAGAGAAGCAGCTGTTCGCTCGTCTAACATCCGGCGGGATTTCCCCACACACCAAGATAACCAAGTCATCAGCATAAGCTATGCTAGTTGTACCTTCCACACCTTGCATTTGAAGGAACTCATCGAGAACCCAATTCCAGAACCGAACCCTGTGGACATCCTCTGTAAACTCTTCTCTCACACTTCATGAAAGGAGTACAAATGAGCACAGATCTCTCTTGGAGATAGTCCTCAAGAAGACGGTATAAATTTCCTGGACAGAGGGACGCCCTAGCCCTGCGCAGGACACTGCCCCACCACAAGGCATCGAACGCCCCCCCCTAAAGTCCATAAACAAGCCTAGGACATATCGACCAGACCATATCCCTAGTGTATATTAGATTCATTAATAATGTCAAACAAAAAAAAAATTCCTTCATTAGCAGTGGCAAATGATGCAAGCTTATATAGCATCAGCCAAAAGGGAAAAAAAAAAACCTTCCCATCCATTTTCACCAAAAGTTTGTCCAGTTCTTCCTTTAATTTATTTAAGCTATCAACTTCCACAACAGATGGAAGCTTGCTCTAACAATCAACCACTTGCTAGCTAAAGGCAAATTTCTGCATCTCTATTCTACAACTCTTTCCTGAATTTGAATTTATGTCCCCTCAGGTGCATAATCTGAGCAAGAAGTAGAATCTCATCAGCATTGAGCTTGCTCAACCCATTCAAGACCTTATACACCTCAAATCAGGTCACCTTGCAGGTGCCTTCTCTCCAGACACTGCAATTTACAGAACTGAAGCCTTTCTCTGTAAGGACATCCCTTTATTCCTCTCACCGATCTCATTGCCCTTCTCTGTACTTGTTTCAGCAGCTCCACCTCCTTTTCTAAAATGAGGCCTCCAGACCTGTATGCAGTACTCAGGATATGGCATGACCATTGCCTTATACATGGGATAACCACCTTATCTCTGCTAGCAAAATTTCTGTATATCATTGACAAGGCCCCATGATCTGCCCTGGCAGCCTGTCTGCATTGTTCAGAGAACTTCATATCTGACTGTGCAGTTACCCCAGGTATTTTTCACTATTCTGAGTAGTACCACACATTTGGTACATTACTCTGGTTTTACTGCTACCCATATGCAGTACTTGACATTTATCAATGTTAAACTTCAACTGCCATTTCTCAGCCCATCTGCCTAACTTTTCTAGATCCTGATGCAGTAGCATACTGTCATTAACCACTCTGCCAATCTCTTTTTCTTTTTTTTTTCCATCTGAAAACTTGGATATTAAGCCTGACATGTCTTCATCTATATCATTGATAAATATAGAAAACAACAATGGGCCCTGGGGCTTATAACATTAGTCCACAAAGAGCAGTGTCAATTGATTACAACTGTCTTCTCCCACTTGACCATCTTAATTCATGGTATGTTGAAATGGAAAATACTGTATAACCAGTTGAAGAATATTGGTGGCTAAAGATACACAGGGGGATTTGATTTTGTTTAAAAAAACAAAAAAAAAAAAAACAATTTTAAAAGATGCTGTTTGTCAGATGATATACTAGCAGCAGATGACGAAGTAGTGCAGTATTTATTCGTACAGTACACATTTGTTTGACCATAAAGCTAAGAATAATGCTAGATACAAAGTGCAATTATTTAATAGGTCTTATTGTGTGGAGCTTGCTGGGAGAGGTCCCACCAGAAAATTTCATATTTGGGGTTGGAATTTGTAAAGAGCTATCTGATCAAAGATGTAAACTAGATGATCAGAAAATATTCCATTTAAATTAATTTGTCTGACTATATCGTACTTGCCTGCATTGAGTTAGACTTATTACCTTTCAGTTTCAGTGTGCCCACCAAAAGAAATGACAATACAAGTTTATAGATTAAGCAATCAGAGAGAAATTAGCCACCAATTTGCAAAGGGCAAAGATAACTTCAGGATAAGAACTTGAATAGTGACTTTATGCCAAACCAGTTAAATTAATTTGAAAGTCAAGTCAAAGGAAAAGTCAACTTTCTATGGAATTTGACTATAAACAAGTATTATAGACCAATATATTCTCACCCTCTCCTATGGGTGAAGTATGATGGAATTGTGTGTGTTAATCAGGTCAAAGATAAAGTTGGGAGTTAATAAATCTTCCCCCCCCCACACACACACCTAGTAATTGGACACATTCATATCATTTGGTTTTTTTTTTGTAAATTTTTTTTTCCTGTACCATTTTTATTATAATTGATGATTTGCATAATTTATTTAGTTGTACATTTATTTTCCTGTGAAGTTTTTTTTTTAACTGCTTTGATTTCATTGTGCGTTGGAAGTGAGTTATTCAGTTTTTTTTTTTTTTTTTGGTAACAAAATTGCTGTTACTGAAGATGCCTATCATCCAATACGGTGTCAGAATGAAGAACAGAATTATAAATTGTATTTTATACTATTTCCTACCTTTTACCCCAAAAATAGTGTCACATGTAATGCAATATTGTGCCTGCTTCATCTCAATACCATCTTTTCCATGTTTCCAAATTATGAATAATGTTTCCTAATCTTAGCCAGTATTTTTATTTATTTATTTTTTGTCAGTTGTTTTATATTGCCAAAGCTTTTTTTTTTTTTTTTTTTTTTTTTTTTTTTTTTTTTAAGAGGGAAAAGTGAACTTTCTGTTTCTTAGATCAACATGTGGCTGGATTTAAGCTATAGGTACCTAAGGGGCAGAGTTAGTGTGTGCACCCCAATATCTTTCCAAGCATACCCCCCCCCAAGCCATTTCCTGGGGAGCTCACTTTTTGGGGAGGGTGACAGAGGTGCTAAAAGGATACACTGCAGTGTGCTGGTTTAGCACCATATGCTTATACATAAATCTGCCCCTGGATCAGCAATTTGTCAGTTTGCATCATTGCAAGGTCCATAAGGTTCCTGGATGTAGTTCTACATATAATCAGACTTGTGGCAGCAATCATACCAATTTCTTAAAATTGTTAAATTGGTGTTGATATACAAATTAGTGCAAGAGCATCATGTTATTTTGCAGCAAGCTCTAGAATAGCTGAAAATTGCATCATTTTAAGTGTATCTCATATTGTGAATACCTTCACAATGGCGCACTATAATCTTGCTGTTTTTGCACCACAAAATTCCAAATCAAACCTTCACAATAAGTTGCCATGATATTGCACTACCTGAAATAAGTAATGCTTAACGGGATGCTCTTGCACTAACTTGTACATCAGTTAAACTTTCACACAGTCTGAGGCATAAGCCATAAAATGTGCTTAGTAAATTGGCAATTTTAAAATATTGTAATTTTTATTTATTTAAGGTTAGTGTATTTTTTTTTTGTACAGTATGCACTCCCCAGCCAGTTTTGAGGTAGCATGGTTTTATATTTGTATACCAACATTTAATTTTTTTTTTTTTTTTTTTTTTTTTTGTATGTGCAGTTTAACCCAGTGATTTAAACAGAGAGACCACTGCATCACTTCCCACTATCTGTGAAGCATGGAGACAAGTTTAGTGAATATTGCAGAATAGAAAATATTTGTTTATTCTGTTTTTGTCACACTAAAAGACACATTGCTTGTTTTCATGGCACGCCTAAAACGTAATTGCTGTTGAACTCATTGGAGAATTTCCCCCTGATCTTGCATTACACTTGAAGGTTACGCACATGGTACCAGGACACACAATTTGGGAACTAAGTGTATTCTTTCAGTGATGCACCCATCAGTACCATATAATGAAGCGTTGCACTTGACTGTTGTGGCCTCGCTGTTTAACTTATCCTTTTTTTTGTAATGTATTTTTAATTGGCATATTTATTGTTTCCCATAACCCGAACACCCTGCTTTCTCTGGACTTATGCTACCTTGCCAAAAGCGACACCTTTTACTTTGTATACATTTTAATACGTTATCCAGAATTTTAATGTGCTTTTATAGTTTATTTCGTTTAGGGTCTAACGGCACCAGGGGTTTCTTTTTTAGTAACTTCGGGAAGACTAGTAGTAGTTTTTTTTTTTTTTTTTTCCCCAATACCCTTTCAGGGCGGAAGTTCGTCTCGCCACCCATTAGTTCCCATCTTCGCCTTTTACACAAAGCTTTTTCAGAGTTCAAGAGAAAACGCTGGAATTTTTGCTATTACTACAGTGGCAGCGTTTACCGTTAACGTTATACACCTGCTTTCACGTAATGGTCGTTGTTAGGGAAGGAAAGATGGGATCGTTGGTACTTGATCAGATTTGTCTAGACTAGTGTTTCTTTGCCTGGTTTTCATTTATTTTGCAAAGTAGTCTCTCTATCTCTCTCTCTCTCTATATATATATATATATTATGCCCGTTAAAATTATGAGTAATAACCTATAATACGTGCCACAACTAAACTGTAAATTGTGTTCTTGAAAATTGTGACGTTAGTGATCATCAATGTACCTTTTTAGCTTAACAATAAGTAATCATATTGCCATTTTGTATGTGTGTGTGGTAAAGATCTAAAGGAGAAATATAAAAACCGAAAATTGAATTGATTATGGAGAAAGGTAACTGATAGTCAGAAAAGACCTGACTACCCATAATAGTATAATAAGTAAGTAAATAAAAGTTGTAGAGATAAGAAGTAAAAAGTGTGAAAGAAGAAAGGACAGGAAGAAAAAAAAACATATATAGAAATAATTCAATTTGAACAGTGTTTAAAGTGCAATAATGTACGATAGAAGCTTTCCCTTAGAACCTTAAGGCCAAATTAATATAATAATAGTGTTATTAAGCATAATAAAAGCATTCAGAGTTAGCATTTAGGCCAATAAGGAAGATAAGTTTTAGCATAAGGATTTAGAATAAACATTCAGTATAAAAGTATACATGGACCCAGTGAGCCATTAGGCCAAAACACAGCCTGAGTTGGTTTAATGTGTTATACCCTATAAATAAACAAATAATTACAATAAAATAAATGCAAATAAAATAAAATTGAGGCAAATTACTGATACAGTACTAGGATACATTGAATAGTACGTTCAGGAGGGCTAGCACAATTCGATACGACCAATCAATAATTAAAGTAAAAAAATAATTGACAAACCGTTTCTCTTTAGGATAGCTGCTAAATTTTAATATAATTGTAAAATGTGATCATTTAGACCTAGCTAAACTAGCAGATCATTTAGACCTAGCTAAACAACAGAAACGGCGGATAGCCCTTGTCAATTATTGATTGGATGTATTGAATTATGTTAGCCCTCGTAAATGTACCATTCAAATGTATCCTAGTACTGATCAGTAATTTGCCTCATCATTTTATTTTATGTTGTTTTACTTAGTGATTATTTGTTTATTTATAGACTATAACACATTAAACCAACTCAGGCTATCTAAGTCTTATGGGCTCACTGCATATACTTTTATACTGAATACTTTTATTCTAAATCCTTATGCTAAAACTTATCTTCCATATTGGCCTAAAGCCTTGAATGCTACTCTTATGGAAGATGAGGCCAAATTAATACAATAAGAGTAGCTTTTATCATTATTGTACTATAATGGTAGGTGGTAGATGACTTTCATCAACCGTTGAAATACCACCACTTTGCTTTTTGGAGGCTTGAAGTGGTGAAACCCATGTTTAGTCTCTAGAGCAAAGTTTCCGGCGTCCCCTTCCCCCCATACTTCTCCTCCAACCCATGCACGGTACTAAGTACTATAGGTTTTGATACCTTTCGTGTTTGGGGTTTTCATAAAAAAAAAAAAAGCACTGTTCAAATTCTTTATCTTAAATCCGTATCTTACATACTGTTGCAATTATTTTACAGACTGATGTAATGTTTAGTCAATTTGATGGCATTAATCTGATCTGGGACTCTTTTTCCTGCAATTCCATTCAAACATTTTCCCGTTTACCTTTTATTATTACTTATTACAGAAAAGTCTATACTGTACAGTGTGTGTATGTGTGTATATGTGTGTGTGTGTATATATAACTGTTATGTGTATAAAAGTTGTCCGTGTACTTGCAATTTTGAGATATGCATTATTTTGTTCTACCCTTGCGCCTAGTTTAAACAACTTAATTGTAAAACTGATTATGCGAATAGATGAACATAAAATAAGTCCGTTTTTTATTCGCGATTATTTTAGTCGCACAAACTGGAAATGTGTGTTAAAATTTTTCTGTATTTTATGATTGTGTATTATTATTTATGTATTAGCTCGCAAAAGAACCCGGATGCTATGTTTTGCGTTGCACTAATTCGTAATATAATTAATACCCACTTTACTTATCCACTAAATGTGGGAGGCATTATTTCCAGTTCTTCAGTCATCGTCGTCCCGTCTGCTGCGACAGATTAATAATTCCCGTGTGAGACTCTTCGGTAAGTTCTCTGAATCAAGTAATCGATCGACTTCATTGTGCGACTTTCATTTATTTTGCACATTTTGAGATATATTCTGAGAAATAATGGCCAATTTATGTACTTCGTCGAATGGAAAATTCCTACTCCGGGTTTTTTTTTTTTTTTTTCTTTGTAGATCAGAATCTGTTTTTGCTTATGTGAATCGGAACCGCCTACCTCAAAGTGATGACCTTTTACTTCATGTCCTCTTCTGGAATAGTTTTGGCTCAGTTCCAGATACAGTATGTTTGGTTATAATTCTATTTATCGTTTTATTTTCCTTGAAGGAATCTTAAGATACTCTTCTGGAGATGGCAAAGGAAGAATCTGCATATCGCTTTATCAACTTTGACACCCACTTGGAAGTCTAGAAAAGCTGATGGAACTGATATTGATATCACAATTGCCTCTTCGAGCCGTGCCCGAAATATTGAGGTCAGTCGCTTTGCAGCAACCAGATCTGCTTACAGCTTCATGATGGTAAACCTTGGTATAACATTCTCATGACGAGGCACTGAGGATGACTTAATTTATGTATGAACCAACATAAGCAGATTTTAGAGTGCAGATCCCATTTCCGATGAATAGGTTCAGGTTCTGTAGTGCCAAATTTCCCCCAGCTCGGGGCTGACCAAAATGACGTTTGTTGTTGTTATTTGGTTTTTAGGAGCATTAGCAACTAAGGCCATATTGCTCCGGGATATGCGGTGGTCATTCCCTGACCACCGCATCCTCATCCTCCGCTTTCCGCATCCTCCGTATTTGGTGGTGACGGGCTCGAACCCCGGTCTAATCAAGAAGCGTGTGCTACGCACTGCTGCTCCTTCCCACCTGGCTACGGAGGCGCCTATGACGTTTGTGATCGAGAGCGAAGTTCTGTTCTTGCTGTTTACTTTCCTCCTTCCTTTTGTGTGGTGTGAATGATCCAGTACCAACTATATAAATGCCACTTCCTATAATAGTGTCATATGACTTAACTTCTGTGATATCAAAATTAAATTCTTGTGTGTTTTCATTAGTGTTTTTTTTTTTTTTTTTTTTTTTTTATATATTTTTTTTTATATTCATTCTTAGATCTCCAGAAATAAGGTTTTTCTGCTTGGAATTCTCATACTTGGTATAAACTTAATCTATAACCGAAGTGGCGAACTGGGCGTCTAGCTTTTCTTTGGCAAGGGGCCAAATGCTGAAGGTCGCGGACCCCATGGGTTATAACATTGCTAAATTCTGAGGAAGATATATAAAATTCAGGAAGCAATATATAAATACAGAATGTTAAAAGTGGATATTTTCAAAATCTATGTGAAACTAAAATTTGTGACACACTAGTTTTAAACTGTGGCGGGGGGGGGGGAGCATACTTGAAGGATGCTTACAAAAGAAATTTCTTTCCTCCCAAACCTGTTTAACGAAACTGTTCTGAGCTAGTACATGGCCGTTAGAAATAATCCATTACTCCATTTAGTTTCCCGAAGATCTTTTGGAAAAATAAGTATCTCGAATTAATAAAAAATTAAGTAAATCAAACAGTCCTATTTAAAAATTTACAAACAGATATGATGGCGCAATTGATCGTCAAGGGTAAATTTGGAACGAACAATATCGTTGATATCAAAGTAGCAAATTGACATTGTTTTCACTGTTGGTTTTGACATGCGTGCTTTCTTGACTTTGCCATGCTGATGTTTTATTTCTTGGTTATACTGAAACACCCCTGTTTCATCATCAATTAAAAACAGTGGAGGAGGAAAGGGATCTGGAAGTTATAATACAGGCAGATATGATGTTTTCTGAACAGTGTAAACAGGCAGCCAGGAAAGTCCATGGCGTCCTATCAATGACTTATCGAACACTGTTGTAGAGATAAGGAGGTCATAATCCACCGTATAAAGCAACTGTAAGACGACATTTGGAATACTGTGTCCAAGTATGGGGACCTCATCTGAAAATATACATCGAGCTTCTTGAAAGGGTCCAAAGATGGGCAACTTGAATGATGAGATCGGCAGAAGGATGACCGTATAAGGAAAGACTCCGATTATGTGGGTTACAGAGCTTGACAACCAGGCACCCCAGAGGTGACCTGATTGAGGTTGATAAGGATCTGAGAGGGATTATTAAAATGAATGAAGGTTGAATTCTCACTGTTCTAAACAATTGTCAGGCAAATCGACCATAGAATACGCAATTTACAGACGCAATACATAAATGGTTATATAGAAGAAATTCTGGGTGACTCTAATACAATAATTTTGAAATTTGTTCTAAACAATTCCAGAACTTGGTTCATAAATTCAGATTACAGGGCTTGAAGTTTAGATTAGATTGTAGGAAGTTTTCTTTTATCCAGCGAACTGGTCAAGTATATAATTGCCTGTGCGAGGAGGGAAGCATATAATTTGTTTTCTTATCTATTTGGTCGTGTGTGTGTATGTGTGTGTGTTTTTTTTTTTTCCGCAGTGCAGCAAAAGCCTGGGCTTCATTCGCCATTATATGGCGAATACTATTACTAATACCAGTATACAGTTTTTTTTTTGTGTTTTTTTTTTTTTAACAGAAGATTTCTGTTTCCCTCACTTTGCTTGGAAAAATCAAAAGAAATTTCATTTTTCCGCCGTTTTGTTGCTGACTCAATATTTGGAACCTTAAACATTACCATAAACTCCTCGTGTTCAATTGTTCTGTCAGAACGAATGACAGTATTATAATCTAAACTTGCCTCTTCAACAATGAGTGGTATATGCGATTTCCGTCAGTTTAAAACTGATGCCTAAAAAGTAATTTTACTTCGGTTGGATCGGTATAAGTGAACTGTGGTCCGTTATATAGATTTTGAGATGCTTTTAAAATGACACACAGAATGAGATTTCTCAATGCTGTTCCAAGTCCTTGCTTTTTGAAATTTCAGGCCGTGTTGACAAACGTAATCTTGAAGTCAGCATCATTCGGGTATTCTGCTTCTTAGATTTATTGAGATCCACTCTCCTTTAATTTGAAAGGGATTATGAAAATAAGTTGTGGGGAAAACCCACAATTTGCATGAAGGGCCATATGAATATTCTAATATCCCCTAAATTTCGAAACAAGTTGCTGTTACAAATTTATAGCAATATTTCTGAAGGAAGAACTGGGAGGCTATCGGATGGCAACTGGTCAAGAACATACGGTGAAAACTTGGTAGCGATTGGACTTTGTGACTTGGAATATTTATATTCGCCCGAGCATCGGACGAATACGAAATTTATGGGCCTAATAGGGATTTCTGTTGGAGAGTATTTGGGATCGGGTATAAACTATGGAATTAGAATTGTGACCTCCTAGGAACCAACAGAAAAAAATACGTTATTTTATTTATTTATTTTTTTGTGATTTCACGTTTCCTTTTCG
This sequence comes from Mastigoproctus giganteus, assembly GCF_048544385.1. NCBI lineage: Eukaryota > Metazoa > Arthropoda > Arachnida > Uropygi > Thelyphonidae > Mastigoproctus > Mastigoproctus giganteus. The sequence goes on along the minus strand of NC_143586.1, from coordinate 65,079,982 downwards.
AGTAACGCTGAGTATTTTTCATTAAAATTGTATCATTTACGGTGTCCATCTGTCAATGATCTTAACGATTTTAATAATTATTCCTAGAGCAGGTTTACGGTAAAATTGAAACATATACCAGTTGGAAAGATCGGCAGTTTCTATTGTGTCTGTTGCTTCCGCCAGGTAGCAACAAACTCTGTGCCGTAGAAGACTTTTTCCGATACTGGTTCTTGATATGAAATGTACACTGAGCCAAAACATTATGACCAGAGAGTCGTTATGCAAATCGAAGCAACTGCAGGTGAACTATGGCGCGGGTCGGGACAAGGTATAACATACACCTGATACTGAGCTCCTTTAATCAGTGTTACTCTTGTTCTTCAGATGAGAAAGGCAGCGGACTTAAGCGAGTTCAATTGCTGTAATGGCCAGACAACTGGGTCAGAGCATATCCGAAACAGCATGGCCGGCGGGATGCTCACGAGGAGGAAAAACCCACGAACCGCCGGCGAAGTGTTGAACGACCACGGCTCATCGATGCTTGAGGTGAGCAAAAGCTCTACCAGATGGTACATGGCAATTGTGGCGCAACTCGCCGGTAATTGGAATGCTAGTGACGGGAGTAATGTGCCACAACATGCAGTAAATCGAACACTGCTGAAAATGCAGGCTGCTCAGAGTACCCACACTAATCATGGTTCACCGTGGTTAATCATGGTTGACATTGCCTACAATGGGCACGCAAGCATCGAAACTGGACCTTGAATGATCGGAAGAAGGTCCAGTTGGAAAAACCAGTCATCTGGTCCGATGAATCAAGTTTCCTTTTGCGCCATGTGCACGGCCGGGTACGTGTGCAGCGTTTACCTGAGGAAGTGATGGTACCTGGATGCACCGTGGGACAAAAACAAGGCGGTGGTGTCATGCTTTGGGCAATGTTCTGCTGGCATACCCTGGGTCTAGTCATTCATGTGCTGGGCACTGTCTACCCTCTACCTAAACATCAGAGGAGTTGTGCGTGTAGTGTGGACAAGTGATTTGTATGCTCTTCAAGTTTTTTAAAAATTTATATAGTTTCTTCTTGCTTATTAAATCTAAATTCATACTAATAGATGCCTTATCGGATATTCTTCTCTTCCTTCAACTTACATTATGCAGATTGTCATCGGGTAATCTTTATTTGAAAATTTTTCTACGTGATATGTATATGCATTAAGATGCTGTTGGCTGCTGTGTGACATAAGGTCAAAGTTCTTAGCTATAAAGGCTTTATAGTCGGTGGCTGGGAAACAAAGTCAAACACTACTATTTTTGTGGGTGTTAAGGTGTCATCCTAGCTCCCTGTTAGTAGCCTTATCTGGAGTTGTGGTGACTTTCAGTTTGGAAGGAGATTACCGGAACACCACAGTTTATTTTGTCAATCGCAGTGGCCTTCTTGCTATGCATTTCTTGGGAACAGTTTCCTTTAATCTAGCAGTGACTAACATTTATTAATTTGATTTGCTTGAACTGTTTTTTTTTTTTATAGGGAATTGATTGATTGTGCTTATTTAAGATTAGTTATGGCCCTGAACATTAAGTAGTTACCTTCATATGACATACTTTTGATAGCAATTCCCCACATCATATCCTGCACCTGGTTATCCGAAATTTTTCGATAATCCAACTTTTGTGCAAAATGCCTTTAGAAACTGAAAACACTGACGACTTGAGCTCTGCCACTTGGCAAGCTACCTCCAACCTTCTTCCCTGCACATACCAATATGATGAGCTGGAGAACGCGAAAACGGTCCTCATGATTAAGCAGAACAACAGAAAAGGAACTGCTCAAAAAAAGATAGACGAGAAGCCAGCAGGAGGCAAAAGAAACCCAGGTGCTCCCTGCCTATCAAGCGGACCCTTGTGAAGAGATCAAGCAGGTCAGAACCACTGGACCCCACACTACCAGAAGGAACAGTGCTCAAACAAACTCTGATCCTCAGAACTGCTCTTGAAGATCTCCTCAAGGAATCTAGCAATAGGATTATGAAGGGACTTCTTGGTAAAATTGTAACTATTTGGATGAAACTCGAGACAATCCTGCAACAGACAAACCTTGACTGCGAGCGAGCCAAAGTGAAGCCGGAGGCCTTCCAGTCTGGGGGAGCAAACCAAATGCTACAGTGCGCTCCCTCATATGCACAAGTGCTGAGGACTGCACCTGATGCTGCACAGAACAACAAAGAAATTGCACCTGCTACTAAAAGGAAAACCTTATTGACACAATCAATCCAACCTGGTTCTGCGACCAATATCCATGGACAACGAATCAAGTGAAGAGCTAAAAACCAAAGTAATGAGTAAATTGGGTGAAGAGTTTTAAAACTACCAGAATAAAATCAGTCCGAAAGACCAGAAATGTAGGCCTAATAATAGACTGAAACCAAAGAAGCACAGAAAATTATAAGCAATCCTAAAATACTCAAACTGGGACTTACAGCGGTCACCCCCCCCCCCCCCAAGCGGAAGGGCCCTCAATAATCATCTTTAATCCAGACAAGGACCTCACTCCAGAACAACTGGTTGAAGAAGTCTACCAGAGGAACTTAAATCATGATCAGGATGCACAAACCTTACTCACACCCATAAATTCCACCATGACTAAAGATAAGTAAAAATAACTGGGTAATAGAATTAGTACCAGAAGCAGGACGAGTTTTATACGACCAGGCTAGAATATTTAACTGGGGCAGTCACCGCTTTCGGGAGTACGTGTCTGTGCCCAAGTATTTCAGGTGCTGTAAATTTGGTCACATGACCCAGACTGCCAACATGCAACCACTGCTCAGAAGGGTCACAACTACAGCATGTGCCCTAACAAAAATACACAACTAACCTGCGCTAACTGTGAGTCAAAAAATGGACCCCGCACCCAGTATACCTTAAAGTGAAGTGTTTGCACCAAGCAAGACTAAACTGTGGGGATGCACTTTAAGAAGTTCAATGCCAGCGAAGTTAGATTCTTACAAATTAATGCTCAGAGAGCCAAGGCAGTGGTCTATCAGGTCAGATCGAAAGCAGAGGAAGAAAATATTGACATGCTAATTCTGAAAGAACCATACATACATATGAAGGTGGTTAGATGATACCCACTAACCTATAAAATTATTCAGGCAGAAACACTGATGGGCTCAAACCAATGTGACATTGACCTCATCACAGACCTGGACACCTATCAGAACCAGATATTAACCAACTGACGATGACATGAGGCGATCTGCCCCTGGCACACTACATGGGCGATCCTGCTCCGTGCTCCCTTGCATGGTGTCTTTACTCCTGTTCCCTGGTGGGAGAGAATACGGTTCTCTTTCTTCCTGGTGAGGCCTCGGCCAGCTTCACTGACCATATTGGGGTTGCCTTTTCTATCATTCCCATATTTCTACCTTTCACCCCCCCAGTCTTCGGTCTCCCTCCCCTACTCTACCTATACACTAGCATACGCCCCACACAAGTTCCAAAGTTTAATTACGTCCAAATTACATTGTTTATAATCCATTTGGCTTTTCCAATCCTAGCGCTCAACCCCAATATTTTTATTTTATTTATTTATTTATTAGCCTCTGAAATCTCAAGAAACCAGGTGGCAGGGCCTGCCAGAGTAAAATATAGAGCTACTGGGTAACTGCTGTCTCTCCACGAGGCCAAGTGTGGGCAATGGTGGTTCCCAACGGCTAACTGGCTAGAAGAACAACGGTACGTAACACTACACATATACATAGCCCACACACTTAAATCTCTGGCCTTAACAGTGAAATGTGACACCCACATTGAAAGCAGCGCGGAAATGGGGGAACCCCTGGTGCCGTCAGACATGAAAACACTTTACCTAAACATCATTGCTGACCAGGTACAACCTTTCATGGCCCCTCTGGCGGGCTGTCTTTCAGCAGGATAATGCTCCATGCCACATCCCTCTTGGATTGTTCGAGACTGGTTCACGGAACATGAGGAAGACTTCCAGGTGTTGCACTGGCCTCTAAATTCCCCACACATCAATCCTATCGAGCATTTGTGGTTTGTGTTGGAACAGCAACTCCGATCTGCGGCGTCTCAGTGATGGACTTTACAGGAGTTAAAGGATCTGCTCGTTACATGTTAGTACCAGATACCACAAGACACATTTAGAAATCTTATAGCGTCCATGCCTTGCCGAGTACGAGCTGTTTTGGCTGCACGTGGAGGACCAACATCACATTAGGTAGGTGGTCATAATGTTTTGGCTCATCAGTATATTTACATCAAAACTGGATTTTCTTTTGGCCCTCGACATTACGTTTCTTCTGAACAACTAGGTACTCACTACGTACAAATCTCAAATTCGCCCACCGTAGAATATTCCAACATCTAAGGTGGTGTCCCTAAAACCTCTTAAGTATTTTTGACTCCAATTAAAAGAGGGCAGTCAAGTTAATTAATGACCCTTCTGTTATAAAGTCTCTCCAGTCCATCTCATAGACGTTCAGTTTTTGCTGCTTGCCTTTTCTGTAGATACTTCCATTGTCCTTTTGAATCGGCATCTGTAATTGTCCCTATTCTCTTCCAAACCAGTTTGAACACTGCAGCAACTGTTCGGCATCCAATCGCTGTCCAACTCCAAACATAACCTTCCCTCTTCCTTCACATGTATTTTCTGAAGATTATAATTCACAGAAATTCAAGCTAAGGTCAAGAAATATCGTATCTTCCGTATTCTCAGCCTTCAATCCATGCACGTTACTATGTGCTGTAAGTTCTAATACTTTTCGTATTTGGAAAAAAAAAAAAAAAATTAATGCTTTAGAATTGACTCGCAGAGCGAGATTTCTCCACTTCTTCATTTGGGGTAGAAGGTTGTTCCAGGTCCTTGCTCTTTGAAAGAGGGAGGAATCCATCAAGTAGTAAATTATCGATTCTTGGTGGTTGGAATAAGTGTTCTGTGAAAGTTAAGGTCTGCAAAGGGGGGGGGGGGGTTAAACAGACTTTCTGCAATAAAGATGTACTGAAAAAAAAAAGTTGAGTTTATTACTTATAAAAAATTAAGTTACTTTAATATTTTGTAATTCTTTTTGTCTTTAAAAAAATTATGGTCAATCATCAACATTGTAACCTAAATAAAATAATTGTAAAAATGATGGGTATGTGTGTTTTTTAAACGCCAAGGCAATTGGATTGTTTGCTAGGTTTGCTGAACGGAAAACTGTTTCCAAGAGATATAGATCCTCGCTCGGGATCGATTAATTCCGTCACGTCGTGAGAAAATCTGATAAAAGTTCCTCCCGTCAAGAGAGGATCCGAATCCAAGATGGAAAAACCCGAGGAGTAGCAGCGAGGACATAATATCATCAGATCAAATAAAATGTTACGGTTATATGTCTTTGTAATAAATGTATCCCTACACTCCCCCACCCCCAATCTGCTAATCGTGGGACCCGTTAGTACCAAAAGGTTTCTGATCTACATGGACAGTTCCTGCGCATTTCGCAGAAATCGGTGTGTCATGTTGGTAGGCAGTTTAAAACCAGTTTGGCAAGTCATTCGAAAACATCGTAATTTCCTTGCATGTTAGCTTTAGCGTTGGAATGAATACAACTCAAACAATAATTCTAATCAATAGTAATAGAAAATTAGTAATAGAAAAATAAAATATTAAAATTAAGTAAAATAATTATAAGAATAAATAGAGATACAGATGGATGGATATAAAAAGATTTACATAATAAAAATACAGTATAAAATGACATTTGTGAACTGAACCCAAATAAAACTGTTTGGATCTGGAATGTGGATGTCGTGAAAATAATGGTTACAATATACTCGTTATGCGAGCCACCACGATACAGAGAAGTTGTACGCAATAAAATGAGCCAGTTCGTAGGTATTCAGTAGTGGCACAGGGTAGGATCCTTTCAGGTCCTTACACAATCGATGAAACTTTGGTTGCTTTTATAGAGAGTGAACTGCTGGAAATGTTTTCCGAAGAAGGAAAGATGGATATTTTAGAGAGGCAACTTAATTCAGTAATCAACAACTTGCTCTATAAAAGAAAACTTCCTACAATCCAGTCTAAAATCTCCTTTATATGAATTTATTGCCCCTCCTGGTTCTGGAATTGTTTAAGAACATTGATACGTTCACCCTCATTCATTTTATTTTCTCCTCTCAGAGCCTTGTACACCCCAGTGAGATTTGTGAAGTGCCTAGTTACCAAACTGCCGCCAAGTTTTTTTTCATGTGGACGTCCTTACAATTTTATCTTTTTTTTTTTTTTTATTTATGAGGAATGTTTGTGGTTTTTTTTTTTTTTTTTTAGGTACGTCTATGCCTAAATAGTGCCTCCTTGAAGTTTTATCATCTAACTGACTTTATGGGCAATTTTTATCGAATAAGGTCAATTTACAGCGCTCAGTTATTTTTGGAAATTAAGACATTAGCATTTTTATTCTGTAGCCATCTGCATTTAATCCAGCAGCCTTTTTAAACTTAATTGGTGATGTTTTGCGACTACATTTATGCTTTAAATGACTTTAAAGGTAGAAATCCCTAATTAATTATCCTAATCTCTGCTCGTTATTTAATATTTCAAGCTGCACTTGAGAATGAACTCCAGATAGCGTTAACGACGAGCAGTTTTCTTGAAGAAACCCAAGTTTGTTTGCTAAGTAAAGTTGGATTCGAAGCTAACTAAAGTTACTAATATTAATGAGCTGTAGAGTACCAAAAAATGTTAGTTTACACTCTTAAACTACTTATTCCTGACGGACATTGATTATGTGATGAGATTTATAGAGATAAACACGTTTTAAGTTTCTGGAGGACTGTAACACGAGAGGAGGGAAGATTATAAGATAATGGAGTAAGGTAAGAATAACCAAGTTTCAGCGCCCCTGTTCACTTGTAATGATCACAAAGAAGTCAAAGTGACTGCCGCCCATATCTATCTAATGTTCTATGCAGAGACCGATGGCGGTCGATGCTCGTGGGTAATCTGTTATTGTCTTGGGAATTAGCAGTGGATTACTAAGATCAGTTCACAAGAATAGTCAGTATGACAGTGTGAAATGCAATCTCGAAGCAGCAATTTTCTTGATGAAGAACGGCTTGCACCTGCATCCTTCAAGGTGCTGTTCGATCTGAATAATTGATGTTTGAGTTATGTATTACCGATGTTTCGTTACTGTGGCAGAGTTGTTTATCATGGGCAGGGTTGCCTTGCTGTGTTAGTTTAATAGGTTACTTATTATTAACACTATTATTGAAATCTGTATGTGAATTCTATCTATAATATGACTTTCAGATGGGACATCGCAGTAAAATATCGTAATAAAACTGTATACATTTCCATCGACTGTTCTCGAAGAAGAGAGGTCTAATTACTCGGCAACGTGAAAAGGCACATCCAATTTTTTGAGGATGCAAGGACTTTTCATTTCTCTATATCCTGCTATTTTGTCACTACCACTCAAGTGAGACTAAGCCATCACTAAAGAAAACAATCAAAATTGTTATTATTCCATTCAGATCAATAAAGGTGCAAAACCAACAATAGTAAAGCAATTTTTTTTTTTCTTACTAAGTTCTTACATTAACACGATATGGAAAGCGACCTAACTTTTTAAACAGCCCTTTATAAACTTGAATAAGACCATCCGTTTATGCACATTTCATGATTTTGTAGATTATCAGCAATAAACGTTGATTTACATCTTCATTTACTATACAGGGTTATTCAAAATGAAGTCCGGGGTTTCAGAATTTTCTGCTCATGTGTGTACAGGAATTGTTTGAAACCCTGGACTTTATTTTGAATAACCCTGTGTGTGTGTGTGTGTGTGTGTGTGTGTGTGTATAGTAAGTAGCGCCTCTCTCTTATATATATCATGAATTTTATTATTATTTTTTTTTCGTTTATTAATCTTGAAATTGTTAATTTATTTAATACTCGTGAATCGGAATATTATTTTTCTCGAAATTCGGCTTTGTTCACATACGGTTTGAACAAAACTATCGTTCCGCTATAAACATGCGTTCAGACAAAGAATGTCATGTCGGCTTCTTCACGAATAAAGTGGCATGCACGAATTTGTATAAGAGTAACCTAACTACTGTTCTGCATGTAGAAGTTTAGTGTTGCCACCGATGTGGCTTTGTAAGAATTGCGTATGGTTACCAAAATGAGAGAAATTAAGCCCTTTCATTTTGAGTTCTGTTAATTTTTAATCTCCCTATATCATGACAGTTCCCCCCCCCACATTTCTTATATAGCTATAAGAAAGAAAATTATCACATGAATATAATAAAATCATTGAAGTAGAGTTAATTTCATTCATGTCTTCTGTGCAGTACCAAACAAACTGGATGTGATGCGCATAAAATTTCGTTAAATGGCTACAAATTCACTATTACAAATTACAGCAAATAAAAAAAAATTATGTAATACAGTTTGTAAAGTTTTTTTTTTTTTTTTTTTTTTTTTTTTTTTCATCATCAAAGTTTTTATGTACCACATCAGTATGGTTGGTGTTATTGCAGAAGTGGCATGGATAATCTACCTAGCATGTTTGGCTTTTTTTTTTTTTTTTTTTTTTTTTTTTTTATCTGTTTTCCTCAGTTTAACTTGCCATGAATTCAGAACTAACATTTGAGTAGAATGTCTTGACTTCTCTGCTAGCACTACTTCAGTGTGGAATTACTGACACCAAACATCTGCTTGATGTGAGAATTTTTTATGTTGATAATTTTTATGTTTGTGCGTGTGTAAGGTTGTAATACAGATCTCGGATTAGGTTGGATGCTGGTATCTTGGTCGAGCCCTTCTCTACTTCCACTAATGCGAGACGTGTTAGTACCATTGATTAGGCCTCATTGATACTTTTGTTGCACTCATCAGACTTCCACTGCTGCCTGTGGATGCGAGATTTGGTCCATTAAGGACAGACTGTACGTGAATAGCTGTGCCACCACCTCCCTTTGTGGCTTGGACAAATACTGCAAAGCAGCCCTCCTGGTGTTTGCTGACCCCTAGTAGCAAAATGGACAGAAACAACTAGACTCGCTCTTTGCACGGTCATAACACTATACAGTATTAATTTCTGGACATTTTACAGAGTTCTGTATCATAACGTACTAGCGTGCAATAGTTTCACCATTAAATACTAATCTGAACCTGACAGAAATTAAAAATGAAGGAGACATTTAAAATGATTATAAAACAGTACCACTGAAACCAACAGCCAGTGACGCGTTTAACACTGTTCAGATCGCTACCGGATGGGCCGAATTTCAGAAAGAATCTAATGAAGAATTTCGTATGTAAATAGGGCATTTACATATAAAAGGGAAGCATCAATTATCCGAAAAAGTGGAATATCCGAATTGCCCTCGATCCCAACTATTTCGGATAACCGCGATTCTATTGTAATATGTTTAATGTTCAGGTTTGACAATGTATATGTAAGTACAATTAACTCTGTAAAATCCATTACTCTATGGGATTAAGAAGTATCGGATTTTAAAACTTTCCCGATTTTACAGAGATATATCAGGTGGTTGAAATATTATTTGCCTTTATAAACCTATGCAAAAAAAAGACATTTCTCTGTTTTAGTATATTCGCTTATTTTGTAAACTTAGCGCGAACTGCTCTTGCTAATTATCGCTACCTAATTGGCCACGGAATACTTTGCATGAGCTTTCCAGTTTTAAGTAACTTAGAACAGCTGAGGATAAAGGTAAATTGCAGTTGTGAAAATTTGCCTTGGTTGTGTGGATTTAAATAAAATAAAAAAAAAAAAAAACTGTTAACGTTCAGGGACATCCATTATGGTTAGAGTTCTTACAAGAGGTAGGCTATGGGGAATTGAAATGAACTTATAATTTACTTGTATATTCGGACAATCAAAGCTCACAATTGTTCTCAGTCCTGAATAAAAACATTTATACCATTTAGCGGTCACGTAAACTCGAAGCACAGACGCGTGTATACTACTCCATACCCAAAGAATTGACCACTCAGCTACATCAGCCCTAAATTTCTCCTCCCCTTTCTGACGATGATAACTTATCTGTTGGAATTGCGAGCGCAAAGAGATTTATTCGCTAAGATTTTTTAATTTTTTTCTCGATGATTAAATTTCAATATGGAGTTCGGTTGTACCACGAAATAACTTTAATGGAATCTGTGCGTTCGAATGTTATTTCGGTATTTATTTCAATAATAATTTCGTATATAGAGTACTACAATTTCACTCTCTCCATCCTATTCCATTGAAAATGCTAGTTTCCAATGACTGGTTTTATTTCGTGGACAATGTATTCAGAAGGCGTGTGCATGCAAAACAAATCGTTTCCATGTTTAAAATTGTTTTAATTTAATTTTTTCATTAGAAAAGGAGATAGGAACTTGTCAAGCACTTATTATTATTTTTTATTTTTATTATATATATTATTTATTTATTTTTTTTTTTTTTTTTTTTCATACCTTTCGTAATTAGAAAATAAAAGAAAAATATAGTTACAATATGCGCCGGTGTTTCGCTGGCGACGAAGAACTCTTTGGATTTTAAGTGAGATTTATTGCTGCTACACATGGTGTTTCAATTAAAAGATGGAGTTTACTTGCTTATTTTTAGATTCATGCTTTTTGTCTTCTAGACTTATTTATCATATTTATTCTGGAATTTAATATCAAAATTGGACTGAGTATTACCAGTTGGATTTCTGAATTTAATTTTAATCAATCAAGTGCTTTTTTTTTTTTAGTGGGAAGTTCCCCATCTTCAGTTTAGCCGTCAGACATCGTCTGCATACTTCCTGAAATTAATGTAAGCTGTCCTATGAGAGGGAGAGATCCTCGTAGTTATTCTACTCAGCTAAATGCGCGTACTGAAGAATGAAAATATAATGTATATATCGTATAATATCTATTGCAATCAGCGAAAATTTTACATGCATGCTTGATTCAATGCCCTTAACAGCAAAAATGGTAGGGCTTTAGCATAGAAAGAAACAAAAACAGGAAAAACAAAAACAAGTTGTAAACTCGTGAATTTTTTTTTTTTTTTTTTAATCTCTCCACAAATAGCAACGTACCGATCAAGGAAGAGCACTTAGTCACTCGACTGAAGACGGCAGCTCCCAGTTGATGCGTCTTCTATAGGCTTTGTCCTCAGAATTTCTTGCAGTCAGCATCCATCTCTTGCGCGTTTTGGAGCATCTCCATTGGCTGGAATCTGTCGCCCTTCCTGAGCCTCCACGCCACGGACTGCAAAGAAGGGAGGGCTCTAAGGGTTTCGAGAGGATTCTCCAATTACATATCTGCCAAAAATTTGGCGTATTGATTTCACCTGCTATCATTTTAATGGTGACGAGTAAAAGTGGAGGGTGAAGATCCATTTTGAGAATTTTCTGTAGTTTAGAAGTTTGGTCATTTCTGAAGTGTGTAAGGTGTATTGATGTCAAGCGGCACCAGGGGTTTCCCCCTCTCTTCGTTTCATACATTGTGGGTGTGCCAGTTTACTGGGAAGGCCAGAGATTTAAAAGTGTGCGGATATTGTAGATATGCAATATGTACCGTTGTTCCTCTGGCCATTTAGCCGCTGGGCCTCTGCTGAGGCCCAACGTTGCCCCACTTTCGCCCCGTGGAGGCAGACCAAGGTACCCAGCACTTTCTATTTACTCTGGCAGGTCCTGCCACCTAGTTTCCTGAGATTTCAGTGGCTAGGGCCTAATAAAAATAAAATCATTTCCATTGCGTAGGGGTGAGAGTTTCGCTCAAATTGGAGAGGCCAAGGGTATCGGTGAAAGTTAATTTAGACAAGTTTAAATTTGGGTGTGTGCGGCTTATGCTTGCATAAAGATAGACGGGGAGGAGTCTGAAGACTAGAGGAATAAGGCAGAAGTATGGGGACGATAGAGTAGGCGACCCCAGTAGTTCAGTGAGGCAGGTCCATGCTACACCAGAGGGAAGAATGGGGGAGAGAGGGGAGGCCAGGGCTTCCCCTCTCCCCCAGGAAACGGGTGCAAAGTGAGTCCTTGTGGTTGTCACAATCAGGTCGTGGTGGTCTAGTCCAGTGGCATAATTGTGGCGTCCTTGTGGTTGTCAATTCAGGTCGTGATGGTCTAGTCTGGTGTGGTTGGATTAACTCCTGGGTATGGAGTCCTGTGTGGTAGCCCTTTTGTTCCATTACGGTTTGCATCAGGGTGGTTTCTGATGTTCTTGATTATCAGTTGTTTTGCTGCACCTGTAGGTTGTGGTTGTCTGTATTTTATGGGTTTGATCTGGTAGTCTAGTTGGGTTGTATCTGGTGGAAAGTTCTCCTTCTTGCAAATAGTTTTTGTGCGAATTCTGTGAAGGTTGGGTAATCCTCCCTGGTGTCCAGCAGTGCTGTTCTTGTCCTCTGTGTAGTGTCCTGTACCATTGTTCCTCTGTAAGTGAGTAGGTTAGTTTGGTGATCACGATGCTGCATAGGTCGTCATAGAGCTGGCAGTCTTTATTAAAATGCTGCCAGCTCTCAGTCCCTCTGCAGACACAAGAGGGGTCCTCCTGGATCCTAAGGAATGACAATTTTGCATTTATGGCCCCATGGCCTGTGAACAGGTACATTGGTTGTAAACCAGGGGAGAACCAACCGGGCATCTTAGGACATACCTGGATTATATCCAGTATAAACTTCCTTGTGATATCACCGGTGGGGGAGTTTTCTGATCTATTCTGCAGCAGGTGCACGTGAAGCCTGTTCTTTTCCATTCAGTTTACTGTGAATCCCAGGCAAGTTTTGGGTGTGTTCTTGGTGAGGTGATATAGAAGTCCACGTCGGATGATTTCCAAATCGAGTGGGAGCATGCCTGCAAGGACCTGCAGAGCATGAGTTAAAGTGTATTTATGTCTAGCGGCACCAGGGGGTTCCCCCATCTCCGCGTTGCTTTCATTGTGGGTGTAACAGTTCACTGCAAAGGCCAGAGATTTAAAAGTGTATGGATTTTGTAAGTGTAGTGTTTTTTGTGTATCGTCGTTCTTCTGGCCATTTAGCCGTTAGGCCCCCCGCTGGAGCTCAACTTTGCCTACACTTGGCCTTGTGGACGCAGACCAGGTACCCAGTAGTTGATATTTTACTCTGGCAGATCCTGCCACCTAGTTTCCTGAGATTTCAGTGGCTAGGACCTAAAAAAAAAAAAAAAAATTGTGGGGGAATAATCGCTGAAAATGTTTAAGCCCAAAGGGTTTTGGTGCGCAGTTTGAATTTGGACATGTTTTAATTTTTGAAATTGTGTGGGACATGTACAGGTGTATAGACAGAGTAGGAGGGGAGACTGAAGACTTGGGGGAAAAGTCAGAAGTATGGGGACAATAGAGTAGGTGTCCCCAAAAGCAGTGGGGCAGGCCCATGCTCCACCAGGAGTAGAAAATTGAGGAGTGGCAGGGGAGGGAGGGAACAGGAAACCATCTCCCTCTGCCAGGGAATTGGGAATTAAAGGTGAATAGGATTAGGGAGTCCTATTCAGACTGCCATATGGCGTACCGCAGGTAGTTCCTGCATTTATGTCCAGTCCGAGTTTTTTGTCACTTGGTTTATTTGCATGCATTCGTCTTCGTCGGGTAGTTCCTGTGGCTGTCTAATCAAGTTCTTTGTCACTTTGCTATTTTCTTTGATCTTTGTAGGGTCCTGTTGGGTCCTTTGATCCATTTTGTGGCCTCACTTCGGTGGTAATTGTCTTCCATACTCATTTTGATTTCCTCTTGCTCTTTGCAGTCTTGTGGGATGGTCGATTTTCTTTGAGTATGCAATTTCTTTTTATTCGTTGTGGATGGCAATTTCTGTTCTTCGGTCAAAGGCTTCTCGTGCAAACCGGCTAAAAGCTGCATAGTCTTCTTCTATGTCGAAGAGATGATGTTCTTGATTTTTTGGTATGTATTGTATTTTAGTTATTAGCACGCATCTGTGTTCCTCGTAGTACTCATTCGTGCATAATATGATGCCATGTTTCAGGCTCACTGCAGGTGCAAGTTAGCTCTTCCGTTATTCCCAGCATGTTCAATTTTGCCTTGAGTGGGCCATGGCCCATTAGTAAGTAGGTGGAATTTAATCCCGGATTAAACCACGGTGAGATTTTGGATACGTCTTGGCAAACAGTGGTATGAATATCTTCATCACTTTGCCTTTTGTTTGATGCTATCCTGCAGCAGGTGAGCCACGATTCTATGCTTTTCTGCTTCGTGTTGTTTGGTTCTAGGGTGAGTCCATACCTTAGACAGGTGATACACCAGCCTGCAGCAAGTCACCTCCAGGTCCAGTGGGGGACTCATGTCAGGACCTGGAGGGTGTGCGTGTTCACTAGCTGCATGCGTGAGAGATGGAGCATAATGCTATGCTGGATTGTGTCCAGGTGTCTTTTATTTACTACTATTCCTGCTTTTTTGTACCATATCGGGGATCCGTAGGTAATGGCTGGGATGAAAATTACTTTGTGTATAGGGACAGAGTTTTTCTGTTTAATCCCCAGTCTCTGCGGGAGACTTGCTATTAATGCTGTGTAATTCCTTAGTTTTTCTTTCAGGTGGGTGATGTGAGGGGTGAAGGATAAATTACTGTCGATTGTAATGCCTAAGTATCGTATACTGACTGTGCTACAGGCATGGGTGATGGATAGCAGGTTGACTCTGTGTTCTCTTGTTAGCAGCAGGTGTCTCCTTTTGAAACTACACTCCTGCGTCATAAGTGATGATAGGGATGTAGACAGTTTTGTACAATAAACGGAGTGTACAGTGACCAAGACTCCAATCCCTGTGTGTGACTCTTGTAACCATGGCTGAGTATGCTGTTATATTTTTTTTTTGGATATATTTTAGGTGCTCCTGGAAAGTCACTTTGGTGTCCAATATCACTCCTAGTTATTTGATCTGGATGGAGAATTTTATTGTTGTTTGGCTAATCTATATTTGTGGCGTCCATCGAACTTGTAGGCAACCTTTAAGAAGGAGAGCGTTCATCTTAGCTGGGGAAATGTCCAGGTAGTTGTGTCGAGCCCATTGTTGTAGTGTGTACTTAGGGAGCAGTTTGCCAAGGTTTCCAGCCCTGCTCTTGAGTCCGATGCAATGGTAAGAACGAGTTCACTGGCAAAGGCCTGGGATGTGACCTCATTGAAATCTTGAGTGAGGAAGCTGTCCAGGATTACGTTCCACAGCAGCGGACCCAACACAGCCCTGTGGGCAGCCCCTGTAGATTTTCCTGGTTAGTCTGGAAGGGAGCTTGGACAGTAATTGTTCTGTCGGATAGGTAGCTGTTGATAATGCAGAAAAGGTTTCCTGGCACCCCAGCTACCCTGATCCTCGCGAGGACACTTTGCCACCAGAGGGTGTCAAACACCCCATCGAAGTCCACAGAGATCACCAGGAAGTATTTTTTGAGCAGGTAACCACTTGCTTCAGCAAATGTTGGTGCACGTCCACTGCAGAGGACCCCTCTTAAATCCGAACTGGTTGGGGGAGGAGAGGCTGGCTGTATCGTAGTGCTTGAGGAGTCTGCATAAGAGGAGACGTTCGAGTAGCTTGGTGGCCACAGAGGAGTGCAGTAGGGCAATAAGGGTCTGGAGATTTGGACGGGTTCTTTAGAATTAGTTTTACGTTTGCTTTTTCCCAGTCTGTCGGGTTGGTTCCTGTTTGGAGACTATTATAGAGATTAAGGAGGAGGTCAGGAGCAATCATTACTACCTTTTTTAGCTATTTCCAGCTCAAGTAGATCCAGTCCCGGGCATTTGTTCAGTTTAGTGAGCGAGGCTGTTGAGTAAGCTTCTCTTTCGTGAATTGTGGTTCTGATTTGGCAGTCTGGTAGGCTTTGTTTTGTTTGCACTGTTGACACTATTCAGTGGTTGTTGGTAGGATTTCTGGGCGGAACACTGTGCTCAGAATATTCGAGATTGAAACCTTCCATTTGGCAATTGTGTTGCGGCGATGGCCACACCCCTGGGAAGCTTATTCGTGGTGACTTTGTACACTAGTCCCCAGGGGTCATTGTTTCCTGTTGCCGCTACGAAATGCTCCCACCATTCCTGTTTGGATCGCCGTATTAGAGCGGTGTATGCGTTTATTGCTATTCTGTAGTTCTGTCGCAAGGCCTCCCACCTCCACGGCAGACATCCTTCTAGCTCTTTGAAAAGCTTTGTGTGTGGATTGGTCTGTCTGTCTGAATAAACTGGTAAATATATTGAAGGGTGTACTGAGATTATGACATGAAGGAGGTGTTGTTTGGCAAGCCATCTGGATCGGCAGACCTTGTTGTGAATATGCGACATGGTGTTTAAAGCCGAGATCTCTGTGCTTGGTTACTGGAGGGATGGAGGCTCCATGGATATTCAGTCGGGTGTGATTTGAGTGAGAACACCGACATACGACTGTCATTTTTGTTTTTTCTTCAAATAAAATTGGTTTATGGAGGACGGGAAACAACTTTCCCATTAAATAAAAAAAAAAAAAAAAAAGTTGGGTAAAATCTCAATTTAGAAATCCTTTAGGATTTAGGATTTCCTAAAACAGTCCAGTTTTTAAATGTCAGATTTAAAATTTTCAGCCTAAATGCGACAAAAAGCAGCTAGATAATACATGTATAATGTAGTTTCCCTTTGCTACAAATTTAACGTTTTTTTTTTTTTTTTTTTTTTTTTTTATGCAATATAGTTTTGTTTTCATTGCATTTACGAATATTTCATGTAATGGATAAAACTATTGTACTTCTACTTGGTGTTTGCATTGCTTAGCCACAACATCTGGCTCGTGGTTACCGATTGGGATGTTGTCAAGATTATACCCCTTAAAAGAGAACTAATGGTGCCTTTTGTACTTTTGCCCTGGAGTTGAGCCAAATACAATTGTATTCTGTCGATATCTTTAAGTAGGAATATGTGTCCTGGGTTTAAAGGATGCCCTGATAAGTTTCTTGTTGTTGGCTATTCTTTTTGATACACACTTTGTTATCGATTTTTTTTTTTTTTTGGTAATTATGAACCTACAACTGAATGACCAATCTTCGGACACACAAGAAGTTGTAAAATGGCTTTTTATTTTGGAAAAAAAAAAAGAAAAATACATGGGGCCACCTTTTGGCTTGTACAGCAGCTTCAACCCTCCTGACCATAATTTCTATCAACTTCCGGTTGTGCGGGCCTGAATTCCTTCTGCAAACAGCAAAGGCTATATTTTGGCTGTGCCAGCTGTAGTGTTCCAATTCGTTCAGTGTGGTTGAGATTCGGCTTCTGAGGCTGGCCAGTCCATGTTTTATTCATTGTCCATGAACCAGTCCTATACAACCTTTGCTGTATGATGGAGTGTGGTCTTGCTGATACTGACAGAATCCAATGTCGTGGTATTGCTACATTTTAGGTAGCGCATAATTGTCCAAAATGTCCGTCGGTCAGGAAATTCATGATTGCAAGCACTACCACCAACGGACTGAGTCCGAATAATCAGACAGCCCGATGTCATCAGCCTGCCACCTGTCATCAGCCAGCACGCATGATGGAGAGGGATTCCACTTCCACAGGGACGCCCTCTCCAGGAAAATGTAAGAACGAATGTTTCTTCGGAACGAAACTTTGTGTAACGCGATTTGCCATTCCATAATACTTCATGTTGTTGTTCTAGAATGTGTGAATTTCGGGACGTCAGTCCAAACGCCATTTCGTATCTGTGACTGTAATGTTGGGCTTATGCATAGCTGCCCTACCATCGAGCCAAAGGCTATGCGGCTTCCTGCCGGTGATTGAACTTCTGACGGATATTCCTATGGCTTTCTGTACCTACTCCGAGATGAAATGTTTTCCACAGAAGAGACACTGACTACTCTCATTATGAACGATTTGGACGGCCTCGCATGAATATGTAAGTTTGAGACTGTCCAAATCTTTTTTGAGATATCACCTACGGTCTTCAATTTTTGAATAACATTCGCCGCTGGACTTTGGCAGGTTCACATCAGTCGCAGAAAGATTATTAATGTGAAATCCATCTCACGTTGAAAGCCAAGTTTGAATCAAGAGGACACATACTGCCTCTAACAATTTTATTGCAGAAGCAGATTCTCGAGATTTATATTGGTATGTCTGTGCCGTTAAGTATTCGTTGGGGTGTATCCGAATACTTATGGTCATGTAGTGTAGATTTCTGCATAATTATTCAGATGTCGAGGAGCCTTTATGGAAAGTGCGGAATTGTTTGGTTTGTTCACAACACTATCAGTTCGTGTTATATTGCATGATGCCAGATGGAGGGGGGGGTCTACTCAACCGAAGGCAAAAGTTAATTCTGTAGAAGGTTTCCGCAAGGTTATTCAGTTATCGTCACTCTTTGGAGTAGCATGTTGCTGAATCATGTCATTCCAACAAAAAAAAAAAAAAAAGTAAGTACGTCACCGGTGTCAGTAGCGTGTGTAGCATGTTACGACTGCAGAAAAAGAGGGAGGGGGAAACAATTGTTGCCAGCGGCCCGAATTTTTTTTTTTTTTGTGGTGGTGGGTTGATGTGAGGTTTTCCACTGTTTGGATCCCTACTCCTCTGGTTTGAAAAAAAGGACTCGCTCATTCATAGTTACAACCTTGCTCAGAAAACGCATTGAATGTCTGACGTTGTCCCAGTCTAGTGTGTTTTTTTTTTTTTACTTCGGCTTTTTTTCCAGGTGTTTGTGATGAGTGAGGTCTGCTAAGTCGTGGTTCGCCTTGGGTGGATTGTGTACCATCTTTAAACTCACTTGTGAACTGTGCCATCAAAAAGTGCAATCGCCGCAACGAGCTCACGATGGATTTCACAAGCTTTTGCGCCTCTTGCCCACATAAAATTTAACTCCTATTCGTTATTCTGCCACCGAAAAATTCATGGTTTGTGAACAGCCTTCGGAAGACCTTTCCTTCTGGACAAGGCAAGCGCAGCAGAACTTCTTTGCTTGTTCAGAACACAGCCAAACTTCAAAGTAATTGGCAAGGATGTTTTCTGGGAAACCAGGACAAAGGAGTAAAGAAATTCTCGGTTTCTCTTCTGTGAGCTTGGCTGGTCTGCATCTCAAATGTGGGATTTGCATAAAAATAAAATTTATTTCTTAGTGAATATTTATAACACTAAAATGAAGGGGGGGGGGAAACTTGAGGGGACTTCTGTGGAAAATTTTAAGGACATGTAACGGTTGTACAGTAGTCAAAAATCTTATTTCCTTTTGAAATGTTTGCAAAACCCGTCCCACCGTTTTTGTTTATTTTTGATGTTTTGGCAGGGTTAGATTATTTCGCTAATCGGAGACTAACGTCTTTAGCTGTTTCTACCACTACTCCGCTAGCTATCTCAAGTTTAATTTATCATATAAAATGTTAAAATCCGGCTATGGACTTTTTACGACGTAGTTACTGGGTGGGTTAGCTTTTATTTTCCAGTTGGATAAATGTCATTTCTTTATGCATGTGCATACATTAGATCAAAATGAACCATTAAAATTTGGCATTGGTGATTTCCTACAGCATTTTATAAAGATATGCGAAAATGCTCTGCACTTCTTTCAATAAGATATAACTGTCATATCAAGTGGAGGCTAGTATGGTATGCCTATTATAAGGAATTAATTTTCTTGATGGCATTTATAAACATTAGGGAGTCTTGTCTTTTGCGTCTTCTTCACTGTCACATTAGATGTTATTTAATAACAAGCTCATTTTTTTAAAATTATACTTCTTTAACTGAAAGGATAAAAAAAATTCAAAAACGAAGTTAAATCTTTTGTAATTCCTTCTATGATACAGGCATTGTTTTGCCCATTAAAAAATCCTAATGGATATAATTAATACTTCAGCTGCCATTTAAAAGCAATGTTATTTTTGGAATTAATGTACAGAAACTAGTTCTTTAAATTAGAACTTATTGCCAATCTTCGCTTAGAAGAAGCTCATGCAGTTTTGGTGAGGGTTCAGGGTTATAATTTATTAACCTTTTATGTACGTACATGTGTGTGCACTAAATTAGATGTGAGAAGAGTAAAAAGCTGCTGTGATTTTTATCTGATATGAAATGGATATAAAGAATCTAATGACTTTCGTTTTTTGTCTTGACAAAAACTGCATAAACGGTAAAATAATGAAAGAAAAAAAAAAAAAAAAAAAACACTTAAATAAAAAATTAGCTCAAATTATTGAGCAGTGCCGTCTAAGAGGGAGTAAGGTAATGGTTCATTCCAAAGAAATAGAAATTTGTTGGCATTATCGGAAAGAAGCATTTAGATCATTTGATCTCGGATCATTAAATGCAGGCACCATTTCACACAGTGAATGTAGAATCATCGAAGGATAAAAACTAACATTTCGAGTATCTTATAAATTAAATTACGTAAATTACTGTGATTTGTGTGAATGGAAAAAAAACATTAATGAGACTCCCACTACAATTTGCTTTTATCTTTTCCTTTGAAAAACATTTCTACTAGAAAGAAAAAAAGGACAATTCTTGGTCTCGGTTTGTTTTATACCTGATACAAGAAAGAATATGCGAGAACTGAAAACGAAACACACAAGAACTGCAATTCAGAGTAGAGCAGTAAGACTTTAAATCCAGCCCACAATTTTTCAGAAGCGTTTTGAACTCGGGTTAAAAATAAGAACATGCTGTACCGAAATTATACATGATGCAGGGGCAGGGATCTTTACCCTTTGCTTAAACGTAGAGGTACAATAGGCCAGACTTTTTGTGGGTTTGTTAAAGCAAAATTTGCGCTTTGGCAGTAGCCACCAGGCCATAGTCTATCGAGTATGTAGCTTGTGTGTGGTTCTACGGCGAGTTTTGCTGCTTTTTTTTAAGAAGGAAAAACCTCAGTTATACTCAACCGAGACTGTTTCTACCACTGGGTGGGGAGAAAAGTTCCTTACAGTCATACTTTTTTCTTAATCGACCGTTTAGTGTAAATATTTAATTAAACCATAAAAACACTTCTGATTTTATTTTAGTACCATAAGTCCATATCAATATGCAATACATTGAGAGTGGCGAGAGTTTCCTAACAGTGTGTCGAAGAAAAAGATATCACTTTCAAAGCAGAAGATAAGACGTGTTCTCAACAGAATTCAGTAACTTTCAAAGGTTATGTAGTTGTAAAAGGATTCTTAGTCACAAGCTGCTACCAACAGTCTCTATCAGTATTAACTATCAGTGTCATCAACTATTGTCTCGTCCCTCCTATCCACTTACTTCCATTGATTCCCACCTTCTCGACAGTTCGCTTTGCTAAATTCCCAGGGTTGAGATGACTGCTTACCTTGCTTGCAAGGTGGAATTGATTCTCCCTTCCTGGAGCTATTGATTTATGGGATCCATTGGTGCCAACTGGCTGAGCTGCGTTTTTCAAGGTGGAATTCCCACTCTGGTATACTCATCAGAGGATTTCAGTTGCTGGACCCATACTAGCGGTGGGACTTACCTTCTCCATAGGTTATTTCCTAATTCCTTTTCATAGGAGTTTTCTGACCCATGTGGAAGCAGAGATGGAATCTACAAATATTCCACATTCACCCTTCCACGAAGGCGCCTCCGTAGCCAGGTGGGAAGGAGCAGCAGTGCCGTAGCACACGCTTCTTGATTAGACCGGGGTTCGAGCCCGTCATCACCAAATACGGAGGATGCGGAAAGGTCAGGGAATGACCACCGCATATCCCGGAGCAATATGGCCTTAGTTGCTAATGCTCCTAAAAAAAAAAAAAAACCAAAAAACCCTTCCACGAAGGCTGCACCATACTCCCAGCCCTAATTTTTAAAGTCTTTCCATATTCACCTTTCACTATCCCTTGTTTCCGTTCTAACATATTTCTAGCCTCTTCTCTCGACTTTGGCAAGGTCGAGAGCAGTCCAGAGAGCTTAGAATAGATGCCTCCTAGCGGCAGGAACTCTTACTAGGAAGCAGCCTTCTTAATTTATTTATTTCGTATGATGTGATCAATACACGAAGGAACCAGTTTTTTTCTTGCTTCCTTCGTGTATCGTGGCCGGGATATCCAACCAACCGGTTGGTTCGGCACCATCGTGATATCCAGCCCGAGGCGGGAATCGAACCCGCGACCTTTGGGTTGCCAGGCAGGCACTTTACCTACCCGGCTAGCCCGGTCGGCAGCCTTCCTAATGATCGATGCAGAGGCCAGTCTCCAATGTAAAAACATTACCTGAGGCTACACACGCTTTATCTACAACAGTGTTTCTCAACTTTTTTTTTTTTTTCATTATCGCCCCCCAAAGGGCTTTCTTAGACTTTTTTTTTTTTTCTCCCTTATCGCCCCTCATGAAATTTTTAAACAAAATACTTACTATTTTTATTCAATGGGATCCCTGAGCCTGATGCTTCTTAGCTAATAGTTCAATGTTTGGTATGATGTTAGTAAGTTTTTAATTCTGTCTCCTCTTAAACATATATCAATTCTGTTTCTTTCCTTTCGTAATATTTTATTTACTGAACTAAAACCACTTTCAACCATATAAGACGTTGGAAAACAAAGAAGTACTTCGGTCATTTCAAACCGCTTTGTTGGATAAAGAAGTTTAATTGTTTTTGATCCCCACAACTCAGCCATTCCACCTTTTTCGAATTTATATTTGCATTCTTTGTTACATTTTAATTTAATGAGTTCTTGAATTTCTTCACTAGGAGACCCAAAATCACAATCCAATTGGATCTAACGTCCATGGCTTCACTTCAAAAGAAAATAAATCTGAAAATCTATTTTTCATTTCACCTTTTAAAGAACACAAATGATCTGAATAATTCTTAAGATCATTCTCGGTGAGGATTCATTGATTTCAGCTAACTCTTGCATACCATGAAATTGTTTTCTCATTAAATTGCTTTCAAATATTTCCAGTTTTTCACTGAAGGCTTTTAATATGCGTTTGCAGCCTATCACCGTAATTAATTTCCCTTGAAGTTGAAATGATACTTCATTAAGTTTTCAAAAAATCCAAGCCATATAGTATAAGTTGTTTTTGTTTGCTGATCTCCTTTGCTAAATCTGTCTCCTTCGCTTTCTAAAAAACTAATTATCGTATCAAAAAGGTTTTTACAAATCTTGTTGGACAGTTTACTTTAGAAAGTCATCTGACTGCTGTATGTGAAAGAAGCCTCACATACTGTCCATTATCAACACAATTTTCTGAAAAGGCGATCATATTTGCTATGTAACTTTATTTTATTGATAGTTTTAATAACTATACTGATAAATTGAAAAAGAACTGGACTGATATTTTTTGCAACTAGGTGCAGAGTGTCTATAAATTAGGCGCCAACTCTGCGTTCTGATGGGCGTCTATGAGAGCATGAGGTGTAGGGTAGATGCCCTCTAAGAAATTGAGGGGCCCATCAAGCTCTCAGCTGCCCAACTTAACGCCAGCGCTCCCTCTTGTGCATCACGAAACACAGCAGCAATCTCCATGGCAGAATGCGCTGGTCCCACAGGAGTTAGTTATTGTCGGTGACTATTTTCAGGGAGTAGGTAATATATTGTGTAAAAAGGATAGATGGAATAGGACCAGGGTATGTCTGCCATGAGCAAAAGTTGATGTTGTATAACAGATATCATCTTAAGGGCACAAAGAGTGATATTGTTGTACACTTTGGCACTAATGACATTAAGAGTAGATCTGCAGATTTACTTAACAAGTACAGGTCAATGTTGAAGAACGTTGACCATATTCCAGGAATTGAGATACACTTAAATAGAAGGGGGGGGGGTGCAAGAGTGTTTGCTGATGCTATCGAGGCAGTGTTTGGTGGGCCGGAAAACTGCTAGCTTGAAGGGGGGGTTAACAGAAAGGATAGGAAGGGAGGAGGGGTTATGCTGTTAATTAAGAAACACATAAAACCTAAGGAAGTGCATCCAGTTGACATTGATGGACAGTGCAATATCGAGTCAGTTCGGTTGTCAGTTTAGCATTGGGAAAACAAAAATGAGAGTAGGAGTGTGTTAAAGGCCTAATGACCCTAATTACAACGAACAGTTGTACAGAGACATAGAATGGACTAATAAATAATATTGTATTATAATGGGCGATTTTAACTTCCTAAATATTCACTGGAACTTGTGGCTTGGTCACTCGCACACTAGCAAGACTTTTGTGGATTTATTGGATGATTGTTTTATGCAGCAGCATGTTTGAGAGGCAACCAGAGAGAGTAAATACCCTTGATCTGGTTATCAGCAGTGGTTATTCGTGCATTAAGAATTTGCAGATAAAGGAACCACTAGGTGGCAGTGATCAGTGTACTGGTGTGGGATTTACTTAAAGATATAATTACCATCAGGGGAAAAGAGGAGGGATTTTGCTTCCGTAAAGGTGACTACAGTGGGCTCAGTTTTTTTTTTTTTTTTTTTGATTCTGTAGAGTGGGATCAACTGATGATGTTACCAATAGCAAATTCTAAATGGGAAGCATTCAAGGAATTAAACATGTAAGCTACTAGGCTTTTCATACCGATTAAGAAATTGTTCAAAGTTTAGGCCTAAATGGATGTCAGATAAACTAAGACTCGTGGCAAAGAAAAAAAAAAAATGCACGGGATGCATATAAATTATCAGGCGACACAGAAGCCTATGGGCAGATATAAGCTAGTCTGTAATCAAGTCGCAAAGTAGGTTAGGGAAGCGAAGGCAGATTACGAGAAATCTTTGGCAAAGGATGATAAGGAAAACAGCAAGGACTCATATAAACTATAAAAAAAAAAATTGCAGCGGCTGGAGACTAGGCACCTGCGAGGTGATCTTATTGAGGTGTATAAGACGTTGAATTCTGTTGATTCTTCTACTTGCTCAGGTTACGAACCTGAGGGGGGACATAAATTTTAAATTGAGGAAAGACAGTTGTAGAATAGATAGTTGTACGGAAATTTGCTTTTAGCCAGCGGGTGGTTAATTGCTGGAACAAACTTCCATCTGTCGAAGTTGATAGCTCAAATAAATTCAAGGAGGGAATGGAGGGAATTGAAGAAAAAAAAATTTTTTTTTCTGATGCTACATAAGCTGATATGGTTGCTTCCTTGCATCACATGCCTCTACTACAATGCAGTGTATTGCAAGAACTTCTGGACATAATTCCTTTAGGCGAGCTATAAAACCTTTTTTTGTTTTCCAACCACGCAGTGACACAGGATATCAAATTTTCCACTGGTACTTGTTTTTCATCAAACCATATTTTTACAGCAGCAAAAATGGATGCTCCAGTATATTGGAGTCAGTTTCTATAGGTTTTACAAACATCTCTTCTTGCAATTTACAATCATCATCGAAATAACGAAGGTATGCCATTAGAAAAGCCTATTGTCAGTAACTGTGGATTCGTCAATCTGAATAAAAAAATTTATCGTTTTTATGTTGTCAATTAGCTGCTCTTCAACGTTAACTGACATCTTGTCGATTCGTCTTCGAATTGAATCAGTGCTCAATGGCAATGCTTTTAAAATACTGGAAATATTTTGACCGTATTTTAATACGGTTGCTGAGACTGTTACACTGTCGTGTAACAGTCTCAGCAACCGTATGAACATTATCATTTTTTGCAATGATTTCTGGAATTTTATAAGATTCCATCGTCATTTGTTTGTGTATTCTTCTTAAATAAGAAAGTAGCAGTGTTACGTTGCTCAATTCTATTTTAAAATATTGGATATGTTTACCATGATGTTTGTTTCCTTTTTAAGTGATCTAAAAGTCTTGATGTTTCCATAGCCTCATTTGAAAACGAACTCTTACACATAAGACGCATAGGCTGGCTTGAGTCGAATGGGCTTTCAATAAAACCATAAGCTAGTTATACATCCAGATACTGTTGACACTTTCTTTCCAGCACTTGACATGATTAGTGATGGGTTGAATAACTACAAAGAATTAAATAATAAAATGTAAACTATTTTTTATTTAACTGTCATAGCCCATGTCACTCACAAAAGCACTGTGGATCAAAATTCAACTTTTTCTACAGGTAAATAATAAATCAATACTAAATGTCGCTTAGAAAGTAGAAACAATAGACTGAAACATTTTCTCATCCGATCCATGCCTCATATATTGACCGGTGAAACAAAAGAATATATAAATAAACCTTGTCGCAGCTGCTGGAAAGGCGGAGACATTAGCTCTGAAAGCACTTAGGCAATTAATGCCTATGAAAGGCAATGGTGGTCGAATTAAATCACGTCCACTATCTTCCTTTTATCAAAATTTCTCACTCACTCTGATACCTATATGTTAAAAATCAGTTGTCTCTGGGGAAAAGAAAACCCAATGAGAGAAATTAAATCTTGAGGAATAAGATGACGTCGAGTAGGGTTGAACTTGAGGGTCACTAGCCATTGTAATACCCATGATTTTTTTTTCGTCCCAAAAAAAAATTTTTTTTTCGCCCTCGTTGAGAATCCCTGATTTACAACGCTCACAGGACAGGATTTTGAGGTTTTGCGTCCACTCATGCGGTTATGAGGTTAACCTTGGCGACGCGTACACCAACACTACACACACATCTCCTCCTCCTCCTCCTCTTTCCAGTAAATTTGAGTGCTTGCAGTGCAATCAAAGGTGTTTTTTTTACAGCGAAATAACTTTTTCAAGACAGATGGATGGAAAATTACTCTTTGACAATCGGATAATGCGTATTTTATGACTGTTTCATCACTGGTTTTAGTGCATTTTAGACCATTCCTCCAGTTTATTATGTCTGTACAAGTGTTTGTGTTCACCGACCGATTTGCATGTTGCGCAGGCTGAAAATTCCAAAATAAATCGCGGGAAAAAAAAAATTCTACTTTCCCTGCCTGAGACTGGCTAGCTACAATTCTGATTGAAAAGATTTTTTTTTCCATATAGAAATATTGTTTCAATTATTTCCCAAAATAACACAGGAAGGTTTGTAGACAAATCGGACAGCCCTGCAAAAGTGGAATGAATAACATTTTAAATTTATGTGAAAATGAGTGACACTAGAAAATAACAGAAATTAGTTTGCAAGAGTGAAAATGTTGATGAATATGCAGAAACGTTTTATTTATTTATATACACGTTTCTCACACACAGGGCACACAGACCCTAAATAAAGGTGAGAACGCTAGGAATTACATAAAATACAAAACAGTAGTAATCAATATACAAACTAGAATTAAAATATATACAAAATTTACATTAAAAAACAGTAAGAAGCAAATTCTTATAAATGGATTAAGAGTAAAATCAATATTGTAATAATTCGTTACCTGAAGGAAACGCAACATAGGACTACTAAGTGAGTACGAGGAACAGGCAGTGAGAAATTAATTTTATAACGAAAATTCAAACGGGGTATAGCGAAAGGTCTTCGTTCAAGAAGAGATGTAGGATCGATAACAGAGTTTATGATATTGTAAACAAAAAGATACCCATGGAGTTGTCGTCTGGAGTGAATCGGCATGATTCTGAAAGCGACCACAAAGAGCTCCATAATTTTGACGGTGAAAGGGAATGTGATTTCGATAGCATAAGAATTTTTAATGAATTTAATTTGAATTCTCAAGTCTGAGAAAGATATTCCTGTTGTGGGGACCAGATAATATCACAATAATCAAAAATGGGAAGTATAAGCTGCTTGTACTGAAGAATTATAACTTTGTCACTCTTAAAAACAGGAAGAACGCTTGATTAATCCAAGAAGTTTAAAAGTGTGAGATATTACATGATCAACGTGGGAAGGGAGATGAAGGTCAGATCGAAATAGGACACCTAAATCCTTGAACGAATCAGTACTTTCAATTAAAGTTTCTAATATAATAATCAGTAAGGACAGGTCTAACTATACGATTCGCGAAAGCGACATGATTTCCATTTTAACTGGTTTTAGAAAAAAGTTATTTTTATTGAGCCAGAGTGAGAGGGAATCAAGACAGGACTGGAGTTCATCTCTGACAGTTGAAGAACGAATAACTTTGTAAAGTAGGCGCCTCCGTAGCCAGGTGGGAAGGAGCAGCAGTGCGTAGCACACGCTTCTTGATTAGACCGGGGTTCGAGCCCGTCACCTCCAAATACGGAGGATGCGGAAAGGTCAGGGAATGACCACCGCATATCCCGGAGCAATATGGCCTTAGTTGCTAATGCTCCTAAAAACCAAATAACAACAACAACTTTGTAAAGTTTAATAAGAGTATCTACATAGTTTCCACTCAACATTAAAAAAAAGGTTGAGCCCATTAAAGGAAACCTGAGACTCGTTCGAAGGAGTTTCATTTTCACCAAATGGGTGGAATCTTGTAGCTCCTGGCTGAGAAGAGACCATAAGTTGGGAGAGTGTTTGCTTTAGCACATACTTTTTGGAGCTTGAAGCGTAAAAATGTGGTACAATGATAGTAATCGTGACATGTGATGCAAGCGTATGAGCGTTTAAGAGTATCTGCATAGAGTTGCAGATACTCTTATGGAATCGTTCCACTTGTTCAGGTTACAAACCCCTTAGGTTCGTAATTTAAACAAGTGGAACAATCCTATCGGAATTCAGCGTGTTCTGCAGAACTTATGTAGCATCAGCCAAAAAAAAAAAAAAAAAAATTCACACAACCATTCCCTCTAAATGTTTGTCCAGTTCCTCCTTAAATTTATTTAACCTATCAACTTCCACAACGACAGATGGAAGTTTGTTCCAGCAATTAACCACCCGCTGGCTAAAGGCAAATTTCCGCACATCTATTCTACATCTGTCCTTCCATTATAAAATAGCATATAACTCCTGCATGCATTAAAACATAACGAAAATGTTTATAGTAATTAATTCGTATAGAACGTTCGATTGTAATATTTGAACTTTCTGTATTTTATTTATTCTGAAATGTAATTGCCAACAAAAAATGTTTTTATATACACTGAATGTCCGGTTTATTACGTACACTCCTCCTCATCATCCAAGGAATCGACTGTCCGTAAATTCTAATAATAAAGAATACTAATACTATATTTTTAATTGATGTCTAAGGATCCTTGAAAATTATTTTCACCTACAACTCCGGGGAAACCCTTGCCTAGTCTTTCATTTGGTATTTAATTTGATTCTAGACAGTTATAGAACAAAATTATATTACAGTTCTAGACTTGCGCTTTGCAAGAAACTGCAATTCATTAAATTTTAAATATTTTATTTCCGATGTACAGCTTTGTTATTAAATTATTTTTAAATGTCGCCATTGTTATAGTGAATATTTTTGTGGTCAAATTAAAAATTCCGCACCTTAATAAAGGAACTTTTGGAAATTTAACAAAAATAACTGGTTCACTGGAGACGGATGGAGGGCGACTTCCACAGATACGGAGTTAAATGGAAATCGAAGCGAAAAATATTTCTGTTTTGATGCCTTGATTTACTTTGTTTTTCGGAATCCTCAATAACTTTAAAAACAGTAACATCGCGAGCAAAAATTAAATTTAAAAAAATTAACAATAAAAATGATTAACGTAACAAAGGTTCTGCAGAAAAAGTTGAAAGCACTGACTTAGCTAGTTAGCATTTTCTTTCAGACTTAAATTTGGGTTGCATTATGCATTTGTGAGACCATGGACGAATTTGCCGAGGTGCAGTTGTTTCAGGGGCCCCAGTAGCTGTTTATCCCGGAACAATACATTTCTGTTGCTCCAGAACCTTCTCCATCCACTAAACTCGTTTTAGAGCCCCTAAATATAAATGCTCCAGGGTACTGCACTGATTGAGACCAAATTTCTACTGTTTCAAAGTGGTGTTTTATTCTAGAAATGAAAGTGGTAATTACTCATTGTTGTTTAGAAAATATGTATCCAATTTGTAAAGCTAAATTACGTACCAGCGTTCATGGAGAATTATTTCTTGGATTTTAAACATATTTAATTAATATTTAAATATCCCCAAGATGTTACCTGAAGTATGCTGAGTTTTTTTGGCTATCGGAAAAAAAATTTCAATGCTTTCAGTGGACATTATCATAAATTAAAATAGAGGGTGGGAGGGGGGATTGAATGTTTCAATATGATGGGAGCTTCATCTTTGTAATTGCCATGGCAATATGGCAGCAATGTATGTGTACTCTTGTAATATTACATATATAGAATATTATATAGGTTCAGCAGAAAATTACCTTCCTTGCTGCTTTCACACCTTCTGGGTTCGAGATTAGCTGTGCCAGTACTAGAAATAGACCCTGGAAAAAAAATTGATTTATTCAGTAAAAAAAAGTCTATCTTCATATTGGAGAGGAGATAAATCAACTGCTGTCCCGCCATCTGCTGCAAATTAGGAATCACCGGAATCGATATTGTAACGATCTTTCTTCACATCTCACTTGAAGTATTTCTCGAAATGTTTGTCAAAAGAAGTTTGCGAGCCTTTTAACTAAAATGCGCATCAAGATTCTTATGTTTCACTCTGCACTGTTTGCAATATTGGTGTTGTTCATTTGCTTAAAAACCTGCAGAAGAACTAATTTTTTTTTTTTTTTTTTGTCCTTTTAGGCTACTACGCTGTTACTATTTACCATTTTGAATAAAAATAATAATCAGCATGTTAGCACCATTGCTTTTAATAAATTTGTTAATAGTATTCAAATGGATCTGTATTTTATATAGCCCCCACTTTTTTTTAATGCTTTTTCTAGCTTTGGGAAAAGTTATTAGAACGAAGACTAGAATTCGAGATTTTTTTTACCTATTGTTTTTGTACGATATGAAACAAACTTTCTTTCCCTTAGAAACAAGACCTATATTTGGCACTTCATTTGCATTTGACTCTGTTAAGATACAGACTGACGACTTGTCTAAAACAAGTTGGACTAAAAGGTTTCTGACCTTGATAGTTGACACATGCACTGACAAAGAAATCGTGGTACCTAGCTTGATATCGAATGGAAGGGGCGTTAATCCTGAAAGAGTTAATAACCTTGATACGGAGAAAGTCGCGACTGGGTGTAGTCGGTTTACAGAAATACTCTCGTTCATTCCTCCCCATTATTTTATTTAGTAATAACACGCATTAAATCCCTTTTTTTCCCCCATATAGTGAAGAATGATAAATACTTTTTTTTAATATACTGTACTTCATCTGAAATCAAGTTCATTCCGTAAATTATATATATAATATCGGTGTTTAGATACACCATAGATAACTCTTAATAAACTACAAAGTAGTTGTTGTAGGCATCATTTGCTGTTTCTCATATTGTGCTCTGCCTTCACGACGAGTTGCCATGATATTGCACTACTTCGAATAAGTAACTCTTCACTAATAGAGAAGACTATTGTTACTTATTCTCAGTTGAGTACCACCACCCAGACAGCACTGTTTCACGGCTATTGGCCGATCATCAGTGGGTGGGCAGGTACCCTGGTAATGCCGGGGGTCTGGGTGGTGGTACTCAACTGAGAATAAGTAACAATAGTCTTCTCTATTAGTGAAGAGTTACTTATTCGAAGTAGTGCAATATCATGGCAACTCGTCGTGAAGGCAGAGCACAATATGAGAAACAGCAAATGATGCCTACAACAACTACTTTGTAGTTTATTAAGAGTTATCTATGGTGTATCTAAACACCGATATTATATAGATACCAAACTCTTAAAGTATTATGCCTTGTGCATTTATTTATTTTAAATATTGACATCTACACCTCTTGGCATCTCTCATATTGTGTGATTAACTTCACAACTGGGTCGTCATGTCTGCATTACCAGGGTACCTGCCCACCCACTGATGATCGGCCAATAGCCGTGAAACAGTGCTGTCTGGGTGGTGGTACTCAACTGAGAATAAGTAACAATAGTCTTCTCTATTAGTGAAGAGTTACTTATTCGAAGTAGTGCAATATCATGGCAACTCGTCGTGAAGGCAGAGCACAATATGAGAAACAGCAAATGATGCCTACAACAACTACTTTGTAGTTTATTAAGAGTTATCTATGGTGTATCTAAACACCGATATTATATAGATACCAAACTCTTAAAGTATTATGCCTTGTGCATTTATTTATTTTAAAGTAAATTATATAATACTGAAGGTTTACGTTACTCTCCCCCTCCGTTCGACTCTCGAATTATTACACGCAAAGTAGAAACTGAGCTGTCCAGCACACTTACTTCTAATTTATCTAAATACAGTATTGTAAAACGAGATGTTTGTGCGAACCAGGCTGAGCGTTCTCTTCCAGAAAGTTGGTAGTATGATTTCTTGTGCTGTTTTCAATTGTAGCATCACAGTTCTCTAACAGATAAATCCAATCTCTCTCTCTCTCTCTCTCTCTCTCTCTCTCTCTCTCTCTCTCTCTCTCTCTCTCTCTCTCTCTCTCTCTCTCCCCCCCGCCTAGCATAACACGAAAACCCTCATAACATGCAGGCAACTTAGACAACCCAATTCACTGAGACTTAAAAAAATAAAATAAAAATTTGCTCTGCTTCTTTAGTGTCGTACTTGTTATAGCTATTTTGTCGTAACAGAAAACAAGATATATAGTTGTGTTTTTTTAGGAGCATTAGCAACTTAAGGCCATATTGCTCCGGGAATATGCGGTGGTCATTCCCTGACCTTACCGCATCCTCCGTATTCGGTCATCACTGGCTCGAACCCCGGTCTAATCAAGAAGCGTGTGCTACGCACTGCTGCTCCTGCCCACCTGGCTACGGAGGCTCCAAGGTATATAGTGAAGCCTCTTCTGATTTGTAAAGTTTGTCGGTTTGTTCAGTTAATGAACTTGACAAAAATGTGGAAGTTATAATTCAGTACATTACGGTTATTATTATATTAATACCACTCTTTTATACCACCTGAAATTAATAATATAGTTTGTTAGGCTGTTCGCCTACCTAACTATACATTAATGTGACGTTTCGAGTATCTTACCGATTCCCATCATCAGACCAAGCTGCTGACAGACTCCTCTTGACGATGCTCCCAGAAACGTGATGTGCATAGCTCAAATATTCTCTGTGAATTACATTGCACAGAGAATATTTTGGAGTATATTATGTGAGATCCGATTCATATGGTCTTCACCACAGTATGGTTTTTATTTTTTTAAATACATTCAGAACTCTGAAATTTAAATTGAAACATGAATATGCTTTTCTGCTGTTGTGGTTACTTTGGTAAATAATGCCTTGTGATGATTAATTACAATTTTCTCGAGTATAAACCTCTAAATCGGTGTCTTACGATGCTGACCTCCGACGTAATACAAAACAAAGAAGGTTAAGGAAAGAATATGATGCTGGATGATCGCTTACGATGCTGAACAAACTGGTTGCCCATGATGTTAAAATTGTATTATGGTTTACTTTTCTCGATGTAAGTAAGCGGTGCACAGAATTATTTCTGTGATAATTCTATTAGACTTGATGTAGCCGAGTGGTCAATGGCGAGTGCAGTAGCACACGCTCTTTGAGTGGACTGTGGTTAAAGTCCGTGACTGCTAAATACGATTAACGATTGTAGTTTTTTTTTTTTTTTTTTTTTTTGTAAAAAAAAAAAAAAAAAAAAAAAAAATGACCCGGTGGTCGTGCCGGAGTATGAAAAAAAAAACATGTTATTTATTATTTTTTATTTATTTCTATTGGTTTAAATTGATCTGTTTTGTATACATGCTCGCGCCTGCCCAAGAGAGTAGTGTTGATCTAGACAAAAAGCAACTTGTGTCCTGTTTGCGAAGCAGGTGGCATAACAGCGTTTCATTATCTTTCCTACCCGGACATCCTGTACGTTATTTGGGAACAAAACGTGTGGGGCCTTCTTTCTAAAAAAAGGAAATATTGGCTCTGTTGACCGTTTTATACAAAATCAAATTTTACAATTCGGCTGTGTTGAAACCTATTTTTAGTCTTGAATTGTTTCTCTTGCTGTGCACTTACATAACGCAGGTGCCTGAAACAACACGAACTCCTTCCTTTTCGAGTGTGAGGTATGTTAATTAGGGACCAATTAAAGTGCCTCCCTTGCCGTACTTAATTGAATCGGACTTTTGTTTTCTGATTTGCCTTAATCTATTGGTGTGTGTGTTTTTTTTTATTTGCCTTGAAGTGTATTTTTGTGAATTCTAATTCAATATACTTGAATTGTAGTTCCTAAAAATTGATAATTAATTTGAAAATAAGTAAATTTTTTTTTTTTATTTTTAAAATGTAGTTTGTTTGTCTCATAGTCTTCCAGTCAGGATTTTGATTTTTGTAGTCCTGTCAAATGTAATTCAAAGGGCAGGATGGAAATCTTTCGGTCCTGTAGATTTATTATATTAAATGCTTTTAATATATCCTGAAGTCCTTGGATAAACAAGGATGTATTGTTTTCATATCAGTCTCGTTTAAATCCTTAATAGATACGAGATTTTTCTTCTGTTTAAAAAAAAATCTACCAGTTTGCATTTGATGAGTTTTAATGCAAGTAGATTAAAGATAGGAATTAAAGATGAGAAGAAGTGATCCTTTGAAACCAACATTGTTGTGTAATTTCAAAGAAAGAGGGTCTAATGAACTGGTGGAGAAAAATTTATATAAGTTTGGATTATTTTCATTAAGTAAAATATCCCATTAAAAACAATTTTCCTCAGCAGGAAATTCTCTTATTAGAAAGTTAGGTGGAAAATCTTGTCCAGTTGACACATGAACGGTATTTTTTGTGACGTACCAACAAGTTGCATTGCTGTTTTGGCTAGATTACGCGTCTTTTTCAAATTTTGAATTTTATTCATGGTTTTTTTTTTTTTTTTTTAACGCCTTCCGGGCCGTAATTTCATATTTTAGGTTGTGCAGTGGTTATTCGCTCTGACGTTTCGTGATCTTTCATGGTTAGTTTGAAACTGGTTCTCATTTATGTTGAATTAATACCAGGGTTCCGCATGGCTACAATCATTTTCACAGAGCATGAGCACTATTATTCCATTCCTTTCAGCTGTTTTAACGATACCGATTTTGGTATCGGCTAACGTTCCGAAGAAATTGGCACGATACTGTTAATGGGAAGTGAAGTCTTAAAACAGTGCTTCATCAAAAGGAAATACGATGTATTCGAAATGGAAGATAGGAGCAATTGAATTATTTCTTTTTTTTTTTTCCCCCGAACTTTTGACCTAGTTTTGTCTTGCGGTGGAATTTAGTGGCAATCAGTTCATCACGAATTTTTATTTTTGAATTAAAATTATCCACTGGGCACATAACCTTAATCATAACTAGTTTTAAATGCTTTTAATATACCCCGGAAGTTATTAGGTAAACAAGGATTTATTGGTGTCATATCAGTGTCCTTTAAATCCATAATAGATACGAGATTTTTATTGTTACCTTATATACGATAGAAAAGGACAGCTGTTAAAAATGCATATTTAATGTTTTTCTTTTCTGGTGTTTTCGTATAATACTATAATTCCCAAAAATGCCGACGTGTTCCCAGTGTATCTCGGACTTTGTTAGTCGGTCACGGACATGTGGAAATGATCTGGACTGGATCCCATTCATAACCTAATGGCACTTGGAAGAGAGCCGGTAAGCGGAAGATTCCATTTTTTTTTTTTTTTCTAGTAGTGCCACTACTATGTGAATCGTCACTTAACCTGGAGAGTGAATTATCAGAATGGCATTGCTTTGCCTTCGGATGTTATGTTGCTAAGGGTAAATCAGTGGGGTCGTAAGTAAAATAGTCAGTAATAAATAATAAAGATCCAAACCATCAACAATAATAAATTCGCTTTGTTTTCAAGGAAATTTCAGTTCATTCACGCTATATGATTTGATTGCATCATTCTGCAACACATTGAAATATCTTAATTTGTAATTGACCAACTTGGAATACGACATACTGGTTATAGTTTATAACAGTTTGTTAGCCCAATACATTTGGCTATCAGACTGTTATAATAAAGGCTGAAGCTTTAATTCCAAGTTTGAGCTTGTAGTGAAGCTAAATATTTTTTTAAAGTAACAGTTGCATCTCTATATGATTGATTTATACAGTTTGGTTATCTTTTACTGAATCATAACGACACGCACAAAGAATCATAGTCGATGGCTACTTCGAAAAAAATCAAAGTTATTTATAAATTCCATGACACCATTTCATAATATCTTGTAGGCAACAAAATGGTCAAGGTTTCGTGGTAATCAAAAATATCATATACATGTTTATCAGTGCAGTTAGGTGAACACAGAAAAAAAAAGGCCAGAATGAGAAATTCATTAAAATACCAGGCGTTAGACGCTCACAAATACGAGGGGTGGTTAAAAAAGTTCTGAGAACGGAATATAAAGCACATACAAAATCTTTCCAGATAAAATGTATTTTTATTTTTCAGTGTATTCACCCCTTGTTCATAAGGGATCTTTGGTTGGAGATCCCTTGTGCTTCCACTGCTTGCTTTCTAATTTGGATCCAGGCTTCTCTCAACGGAACGGAAATCTATCTGAATTAGCAAATATTAATTTTAAATTCTATTTCACTTTCTGATATTTGTCACTAATGGAAAGGTTTCTGGAAACCCATTTGAGACTTTGAACGTTCCCAAAATGCTCATGTATTATTGTTAAAAATGCTTCCATGGGAAAGTTAAGTATTTTTTTCAAGTTCAGACACTTTCGTTTTATAATTTTTTCCTCCTTCAACGATGATAATTGCATTAGATAGCCGACCAGACTTTGGGTCATCCTCAACTGACTCCCGTATTCTTTTGAATTCTGACGGCCATCTTGCAACAGTAGCATAATTGGGTGATATTTCCTGGAACACTCTAGTAATTCCTTCATTGGTTTCTTTAGCATTTCTGTCGTCTTTGG
This sequence comes from Mastigoproctus giganteus, assembly GCF_048544385.1. Taxonomy (NCBI): domain Eukaryota; kingdom Metazoa; phylum Arthropoda; class Arachnida; order Uropygi; family Thelyphonidae; genus Mastigoproctus; species Mastigoproctus giganteus. Next base: position 65,043,209 of record NC_143586.1, on the reverse strand, counting down.
TCCAAAAATGTGATTACTGAATTATGCTCGATTTGCTGGATATTCATTCTTCTTTCGCCCACGAACAAAAAATAAAATAATAATAAATAAAAAAACTTTAAACTGCATAAAACATTGACATAACTGTTTTTCATCTTATTATTTTATAATACATTAACCTAGTATATCATTTATTGGGTGATATTTCCTGGAACACTCTAGTAATTCCTTCATTGGTTTCTTTAGCATTTCTGTCGTCTTTGGTCCAAAAATGTGATTACTGAATTATGCTCGATTTGCTGGATATTCATTCTTCTTTCGCCCACGAACAAAAAATAAAATAATAATAAATAAAAAAACTTTAAACTGCATAAAACATTGACATAACTGTTTTTCATCTTATTATTTTATAATACATTAACCTAGTATATCATTTATTAATGCATTTTATATACCTTATTCTCAGAACTTTTCGACCCTCCCCCATATGCCTTATGAGTCAGTCATTTTGAGACTGATGGGCATTATGGCAAAATCAAATATTACATTTCGAGGTTACAGCTTTAAAACTGTTTTTACAGGGCGGCTGCTTGACTTTCTATTGGTACCGAACCTGCTGTGATAACTAAGAGGCATCTGGATCAGCTAGTGTATAAACTCGCTGCCTCTACTCTTCCAGCTAGTGACTGGAGGGAGTTTGAATAGTATGTATTCAAGAGGCATTGTCTGGGTCACGTAATATCAAGGAGCTGGGTATATTCTTGCTGTGTGTGTACACACGCAATATCCAAAAATGTTACCGATTCATGTAAATATGCCCCTCCCCTTTTACTTTGACTATGTATGGTGTATTGAGTAGATAAGATAAAACTAATAGAACAAACTTATCTGCGCTCTCGTGGGTTGGTATAATCACCAACCCACGAGAAATCAGGTCGAAATCAGGTCTTTTCCAAGTTGGAAAAGACCTGATTTCGAATCCCGTCAATGATGGGAGGAATTTTTGAGCTTTTTTCACGGAACGTGGCTGAGTTAGTGAGTCTCAGGCAAGAGTAGAATAGTTTTCCTCTTCGGAAACTAGTTTTTCGTCCATCAAATAGGCAAATCGACCAAAGAACACAAAATTTACAGACAATATATGCAGCGCAGTATAACCTAAGTCGCTGATGCGCCTAAAATCGTATAACAACAAGCATAACTTATCTGCGAACATATCTAAGCCTCCCGATAACTTCCTTATTTCACAAATATACTTGGTTTTGTTTACAATCTCAATGATGTCCATTTATACTTACAGTCTGCCCGGCCCAATTTACTGTTTTTAACAGTCAATTATCAGTTGTCTCAACACACCGCTAAACAGTTTTTTCCTAATTATTCGCTCTGATTCCTTACATTTCAAAGGTTGTACTTGTGCATATATCCGTTTTCATATTCCTTGTCAGTCAGACTTCCTCATTTGGCATCTCCTCCGCTTAATTTCTCTGTTCTGTTCTTTCAAATTCATCTGCGTCTATATTTCTCCCAGCTCAACAAATCACTCAACGTTTTGATTTCCTTTCTTTGAAACTAGATTTTTTTTTTGTTTTTCAATCTAATTTTCCTAGGCGATTTTAATGTTCACAGTCCAACTGGCTCCAGTTTTCTGCTTACACGGACAGGCTGGTCAAGTTGCTCAGGCTTTTGCGATTACTAATGACCTTACACAACTTGTTTGTTTACCTACCAAAATACCAGAAAGTCCTGAGCACATACCAAACACTTGTTTTTTACCTCGACTATGTATCCTTCAAAATAGTGTTACTGGTCTTCTAGGCACCTCGGCTCACAACTTGGTGATGGGCTCTTCTCCAGTCGGGTCTCTCTCCCTTATAGCCATTCTCAGCCTCTTGTTATTTAGCATTACGAGATTGCAAAATGGGATGATCTATTCTATTATAACTCATCTTTTCTGTTCCACTTTTTCTTGGTTGGATTATTGTTTCGTGTCGGAATTATTATTCTTGTATGGATGAAATCGTTTATTCCGCATTAAACCCAAAAATTCCAAGTTTATTTTTGGTTTTCTAATTAATGTGCTGAGCCTATCCAAGATAGAATTTAGCATATAGCAATTGGCGTGTATCCAAATCTCCATCTTCATTTTCTGCTTTTGCTAAAGCTTGCAACAATTGTAAAACAGTTATTAATCAATCCAAACTCACAAAAAAAGGGTAACTTACTACTTGTCCAAATGGTAGTCGTGCATTCTGGTCTCTTGCCAAAGCTATTGGCCGCAACTTCTGTCCATCTATACTTGCACTCTATCATTATTCTGTTACATCCTCAGCTAAAGCCGTCTTCTATCATCACACTTTTCTTGTATCGACGATCTTAATAATAAATCACTTCTTCTTACCATATCCAATATACTCCACCCAGTGCGTCTCTTGGCCTTCCTGTAGAGGATATTAGATAATTCTGAACAATCATGATGTGTCAAGAAAGCTCCAGGTCTTGATTGCATTTCTTCATTTGTTCTCAAAACTTAACTCAGCTTTTCTTTTTCCCCTGTTTTTTTTTTTTTTCATGCGAAATTTTGCTCATATCCGGTCATTGCCTAAAAAGGGTGAAAAATTCCTACATTCTGTTATCGTTCCATCGTACTTCTCTACCATTTCTAAAGAGTATTGGAGAACTCAATCAACGCCATTTCTTAAACTATCTCGAAACCTTTCATCTAATCAGCGATCGCCAATATGGATTCCGTCGGAGTCAATCCTTTGATGTATTGACCTATGCTCATCTTAAGACGAATTCGACGGAAAAGTTTAAAACTGGAGCAGTTTCTTTTGAAATTTAAGGCATTGGATTGTGTGTGGTTTAAATGTTTTAAAAAGGTTCCCATATCTCCCCCCCCACTCCAAACTAATGCTGGTATTCCACAAGGTTCGCTTTTTTCTTCCACTGTTTTCCTCTTGTATATTAACGACTTTCTTCATATGACTGGAAATTCTATCTAGTTTTGCTGATGTGGCAAAACTAGAGATAGAATTTCCATTGGCAAAGTTTCTCACACCCTGCAGTGTGAGAAACTTTGCCAATGTGATTGACAATATCTCAAACAACCACCACCGCCACCAGTTTCTTAAATTCTGATCTGCAGGTAATTTTTCAGTGGGGCACAAAAGCAGTCGACTTTAATTTTTCTAAAACTCATTTCTGTCTTATTTCGCGCAAAAAAGTCTGCCGCTCATTTTAATCTCTGTTATTTATCTCTACTATGGTCATCGAAGATGACATTAGGATTTTCTAAACGTGTTCACATATCTGTATTGGGGATTACCCCGACTTTCAGTCTCTCTTGACATAAGCACATCACAGATTGCTTCTTTTGCATTATATATAAAAACCATAAATAGTTACTGACTACAAATCTCAAATTCAACCTAACCTCCCTTGGAGTATTGTTCCCACAACTGGGGTGGTGCCTCCAGCTATCACCACATTTGGAGGCACCACCTAGCATATGTCCATTCGAAGCGCATAGTATATGTCTATATAATAAGACAGACACGTCATCAATAGACGCTATTGATGACCCGTCTGTCTTATGATGCATTTAGTTTCTGCTATATATGCCTTTTCTGTAGATACTGCCATGGGCACTCTTCTTCTGAATTGGCATCTGTCGTTCAACAGCTGCCTTCGAGCACATGCCACATCATTCATTCTCTGTCCAACTGCAAGCTACACGGAACTAACTTCTTCTTTTCCTTATATATCCCTTCTGCTTTTGTTGTCTGGACCAACCTTCCTTCACGTGTATTTCCCAAAAATTACAGTATATGGAAATTAAGTTTTAATGTCAACAAGTATCTCCAGTTTTATCAACCTTCAACCCGCGCCGGTTCTAAGTATTAATAACCTTTTGTTTAGGGTTTTCAAAGAATAAATAAATAAAATAAATATTTTGTTTCTTTATTTTAACTTTTTTTTTTCGATTGTTAACTCTTTTTTTCATTTGACTTTAATTTTTTTTAAATTTTCACCTTTTTTAACATTGGTTAATAATTATATAAAAAATGTATTCTTTACATTGTTTAGTTTTGCATTGTTGCATTTTTTTTTCATGATTAGATAAATTCTCGTATGATTTATACTGTTATTATCAAATAAGGAAGTCGTAGAAATGTTTTTTGTTTACAGAAGTGCCCCAGTGCAAAAATATAGATTTTACTGCACATTATTGGTATTCGAATATGTAAATTTTCTGTAATTAAAGAATATTTAGAAATAAGCATAAAATACTATGCTGTGTCTCAACTTTGGATGCGTGGAAGTAATAAGGCTAGAGATGTGCAGTCGGCTATCGAAATAAGTAGTTGGCATTTAATAAGTTGTAAGTTAGCAATAATCGCCATGATATAATAACCAGTCCCCCAAGATTCGTGTTAGTAGTATGTTTATTTTCTCTCTGGTTTTTAATATCTTTAGACTATACCTAACACTTAAGGAATACTGACGCCATGATTTCAAGTTGGAGTATGGGTTTGTTTGATCTAGAAACGTTTGTCCGCGGAGAAAAGAGACAAAAAAAAAATCAAATATTATTTGGTGCTAAATGCATTTCTTTTATGTGTTGGCTCTTTGCTCAAATTAATTTATCTCCAGTTTTTCCTCACTGACTAACGTGTAATGGAAATTTGCGCATATGAAGTTTCTAGTCTATATATATAACCAAGCGCATTGATGCATCATCCGCTTTCTGTGATTGGAATTTTGTTCTTAAAAACGGAGCTTAAAATAAATAGTTGTCGCCAATAAATTCCAGTTGGTCACGAAACTGAACCTAAACTCATCAATGTCAGGGACAGCCGTTATTAATTATTGACCATTTTCCTCAAATGGGATTTAAGATGCTGTAAGGGCAAGAATTGCTGTTTTGGCTCCCAGCCACTCTCTTCCTACTAAACTAATAGATCGAAGCGTGAACCGTTGACTGTAGCTGTACAGTAGATAGTGCAGGCTTATGCAGCAAAATATAGTGCTTGTCTTGTTTCCTCGTTCACAGAACGACTCAAGTTAAGGTTTTGCACATGTGTGTCGGTTTTGGATGAGGGGAAACTTCTAGCAGACTATATTAAAAATTGAAATTACCAACGCGTAGCTTATTTTAAATTGAGAAAAATGGTTTCAATTTCCCTGGTAGGGAAATCCACATACCAGAGGACTCTTACGCTAATTCAATTCTGGCCAATTCGTTCGGAACGCAATAGTAGAATATGTACGCGATAAATAGGAAACGCTAGTTATTTATTTATTGCCGTTTTTGAATTTAAGTTGTGGAATTTAAATTTATTCAGAGAAATCGTAAACACCAGGGTAGAATGTGGAGCGTTTTAATTATTTTCTGGAACAGACAGAATAATATCAGCAATCATTATACATATCAAACATCTTAAAAAGGTCTTATACAGCCACGCTACTTCATGGATTAGCGCATTAATATTGCCAGGCCTCAAAATTAATCTCTTCATCACCTCTCACTCCTGAGTATTAGGAACACCCACTGAAGTAATATTTACTCATTATCAACGTAGTGCGAAGAAAAATACTTTTTTTCCTTTTTAGCAGTTGTTAAACTGGGATATCCGTTATTCTCAAACTTGGCTTTGTAGCCCAGAGTTATTAATCACTGACAACTAATGGAATTTTTCATTGCAGAAAACTTCAATTCTGGGCGATTCCATGTCAAGTGGCCTAAGTTTGAAGATGGTCCCTGCTCGACCATTTTCAATTTTGTTGAAACTTGGTGTAGATGTTTTAAACAGGTTTCCAAAGAAGCTGTGCGCAAAAATTCTGTTCAAAATATAGTATGCTTGAGGCACCAGCACCTATTGTGGAGGTTACTTGTGTTACGCGGAGCAAATCACAAATTTTCAGTTTTAAGTGTTACTGTTACACAACATTGAGAGGTAGTGCTCTGAAACTTGGTATACCTAGTTAACTTTTGGCAGAGAATGCAAAACTTTTGGTGTCCAGGCTCAAAAACCTTCATTTTTTTACAATGCAGTCTAAAACAGGCACCAAAAATTTGCCGCAACAAATTTAAGCAAGACTTTTGAAAGTCATAACTTTGAAATAAAAACCTTTTGGTACCTTCTTCTTTGGGCATTCCATTTATCATTTGCATGAATTTAGCCTAACTAAATATAAGCTCTTATACTTGTTTGCTGGCTGAGATATTTTCCTTCAAAGATAGACCCAAAATTTGACCTATCTTTAGGGGCAAATATCTTAATGTGGGACACCTTCAATTCTCTCATTTTTGCTACCATTGGAAAGATCAGGTTTTAAGCAACAAGAATCATGGTTTTTCAGTTTTTTCTTTCTACTTAAGGCCTAAAAAAATGGCCTTAAAAACATTTCATAATTTCCACATAATATTTTCATACTTATTTGATGGTGAAGTTTCACTTTTTTTTTTTTTTGTTGTTGTTTATATGTAAACACGAGAGGTATTATAACGTATAGTACTTAGTAGCGTGCTTGGGTTGGAGGTTGAGAAGACGAAAGAAGATATTTGTTTACATTGGACTTCTACTTCTGTAGACTGCAATTTTCAGGAAATACGTATGAAGGAAGGTTGTTCCAGAAAACGGCAGTTGAATGAATAAACGAGAAGATGAAAAGTTGGTTCTGTGAGTTTGAAGTTGGACAGTAAATGGATGTTGGCTGATGGCGGCATGTGTTCGGACTGTTTTGAAAGAGAGAGCGAGAATTATAGAAGATAATTCAGAAGAACAGTGCCCATGGAAGTATCTGTAGAAGATGCATGCCGCAGAAACAGTACGTATATGAGACAGCGAGTGGAGAGACTCTGTTAGAGATGAATCATTAATTAACCTAACTGCCCTCTTCTGAATGGAATCAAGAAGCTTGAGAGAGGTTTTGGGGGCACCACCCCAGATGTGGGAACAATATTCCATGGCAGGGCGGATTTGCGATTTATACGGAGTTAGCAGCTGTTTGGAAGAAAAGTAACGCCGAGAGCGAAAGAGAAAAACCAAGTTTTTTAGATGCAGAGGAAGCAATATTTGTAATTTACTTATGCCAAAAGATATGTATGTGTGTATATATATATATATATATATATATATATATATATATATATATATATATATATATTATTTTGCCTAGAAATTGGAGTGTCACTAAAGATAAGCATCGGAGCAGAAGAATCCTTTTTGCGAGATATAAGATAAGACTAAGTTTTAGAAGGGTTGAAATCAACTAAGTTGTCTTTGCCCCACTGGAGAATTACCTGAAGATCGGCATTTAAGGAATTGGTAGCAGATTTTCGAGAAGTTGAAGCTGATTGAGCAGGGCAAGGTTTCTCAAAATGGAAAGTAGAATGCAATGTGCCATCATCGGCAAAACTATGGATAGGATTTCCAGTCAATGGAAGAAGGTCCTTAATATACAAGAGGAAAAGAGTGGGGGAAAGAACTGAACCTTGGGGAGGACACCGGCATTAGTGGAGAAATTAAAGACAGAGCCATTCATTATCACCCTCAGCGAGCGATCAGAGAGAAAACTGGATAACCGGTTACTAAAAACAATTGGCAAACCATAAGATGGAAGCTTGTTTAGAAGACCTTTATGCCAAACACGATCGAAAGCCTTTGAGATGTCAAGAGCAACTACTTGTGGTTCACCGAACCTTTCCATTGAATTAGTCCATAAATGGCTAACGTAAGCCAGAATATCACCAGTGGATCGACACTGACGGAATCCATACTGGGGATCGTTGATCAGACGGAACGTTTCTAGGTGGTTTAAGAGTTGGCGGTTAATTGATTTCTCCATTACTTTAGAAAGAGTAGAAGTAATTGCATTGGGACGATAATTGGAATGGAGGGATTCGTCACTCTTTTTAGGAACTGGCTGGGTATGAGCAAATTTCTAAGCAGAAGGAAAAACACCTTTGGAATAAGAAAGTGAAAAAAGGCGGCAAAGAATAGGAGTGAGTTCAGGAGCACAGCTTTTGAGAACAAGTGGAGAAATACCATCAGGACCTGGAGCTTTCTTAGCGTCAAAATCCTTCTGACATCCTTTTGACGGAAGACCACAGGAGGCATTGAATGGAGCGTGTTGGGAATGGTGGGAGGTGTTTTACAAAGGTCATTAATACATGAGTTGGAAGAAAAATGGGATGCTAGCAGGTCAGCTTTATCCTTGGCTGAAGTGACAACAGAACCATCTAGTTTGGACAGAGGTGAGAGCAGAGATGGGCAGAAGTTGCGGCCAATCGCTTTGGCAAGAGACCAGAATGCTTGGCTACCATTAGGGCAAGAAGCAAATTTTCTACTCTGTCTGTTCAAACTCTAGTTTGGACTGATTAATAACTGCTTTACAATTGTTGCGAGCTTTGGTGTAACCAGAAAATGAAACTGAAGAATTAGAAACAAGCCAATTACGATATGCAACATTCTTCTCTTGAACAGCCTTAGCACATTTATTGGAAAACTAAGGTTTAGATAAAGGACGAGATTTTAAAGTGGAGTGTGGGATAAAGTATTCCATTCCTGCAAGAATAATTTCACTGACACGATCTGAGCAAACGTTGACATCAGAACTTTTGAAACAGTAATCCGACCAAGGAAAAGAAGAAAAATCTCGCAGGTCATCCCATTTTGCATTCTTGTAATGCCAAACAACACGAGGTTGGGAATAGCCATGAGATAAAGGTTCCATTGGAGAAGAGACAATCGCATCTCAATAAGGACAGAACTATTGCATTTACTAGAGTGACATTTTCTGCAAATACTCTGCCCTTTGATTTAAGGAGAAAGGATATATTGCCAGTACACAAAAAGATCTATTTTTTTACAATGGGGGTGCAAATGGCAAGAAAAGAAATTGCATGGGTTTCTTTAGTGAAAGTTCCCGAGCCTGAAAAGTGGTCTTTATTCAGGATTCCAAGCATAAAGATGTTCTATTGGTTTCTAAGCTTGAAAGAAGTTATAACTGCAACAAAACTTATTTAAAACACAATACAATTAGAAATAAGCAAGTGAGTGTGAAGCTTCGTAGTAATCACTGCTTCGTAGTGGACTGGAATCTTTCATCGATGGTTGATATTACTTCTTCAGGCAAGCTATATTCTCGTCCTGTTGTTTTTGGAGCAGGAAAATTGGCAATTATTTGTTCAGGAATTCAGCAGACGTCTTGTCTAGCAGGCCAGTGAAATGAGCGAGCTGCTCCATGAGGATGCATGAAATTTACCAACACATGTTCTTCAAATGAAATTTCACAAATTTTTCCAATCCACCAATTATTGTCATAAATACAGGCAATGTATTGGCCAGGTTTGCAAATTAACAATTGGCACATATTGAATATTGGTTTCACTAGTGTGATCTACATAAGCTACAAATGAGGATGCTATCGAGGCAGTGTTAGGTGGGTCGGAAAACTGCTAGCTTGGGGGGAGACAAAGACCAATAGATTGACAGTAGCCACTGGCAGAGGTGAAAGAGATTCTTGCACTGCTTCTATTAGAATGAGCAGAAGCCTGAAAAACAAGATGCATGGTATTTCAGAGACTGCTGGGAGCCATTGCGGTACAAGTAAACACATGGGTTGTGTTAGGGTAGCTAAGAATAGAAACAGGTGCAGGTATACTTGCGTGTACACCAATGCTAGGAGTTTAGTAAATAAATTTGATGAATTTGAGGTATTGCTCAAAACATCGAAGGCAGATATTGTTGGGATATCAGAGACGTGGTGTCACACAGATATAAGGGATGCGGAACTGCAATTTGGGGAGTACAACGTCTACAGAAAGGATAGACAGGATAGGAAGGGGGGAGGGGTTATGCTATTAGTTAAGAAACACATAAAAACCAAGGAAGTGAAGCCAGTCGACATTGCTGGACAGTGCAGTGTGGAGTCAGTTTGGTGTGACATAAACATTGGGAGATCAAAATTGAGAGTAGGAGTGTGCTATAGGCCTAATGACTCTGATGAGTATAATAAGGAACTGTACAGGGAAATAGAGTGGGCCAGTAAATCAGAGTGTCTTATAATGGGAGATTTTAATTTTCCAGATATTGACTGGAATTTGGGGGCTGGTTACTCACACACTAGCAGGGCTTTTGTGGATTTATTGGATGATTGTTTTCTACATCAGCATGTTCGGGAGGCAACTAGAGGGAGTAATACTCTTGATTTGATTATAAGCAGTGATTCTTCATGCATTAAGAATCTGCAGATAAATGAACCACTAGGTGGCAGTGATCACAGTGTGCTGAAGTGGGATTTACTCAAAGAGGTAACTACCATTAGGGGTAAAGGGAAGGGTTATTGCTTCCTTAAAGGCGACTACGATGGACTGAGACAGTATTTAAATTCTATACAGTGGGACCAACTGATGATGTTACCAACAGCAAATTCAAAATGGGAAGCATTCAAAGAACTTATCTTGGAAGCTACTAGGCTTTACATACCAACTAAGAAATATTGTTCAAGGTTTAGGCCAAAATGGATGTCAGATGAACTAATGAGGCATATGGCAGAGAAGAAAAATGCATGGGATACATACAAATTAACACATGACACAGAAGCCTATGATAGATACAAGTTGATATGCAACCAAGTTACAAAGGAGGTTAGGCAGGCGAAGGCAGATTACGAGAAATCCTTGGCAAGGGATGCAAAGAAAAACAGCAAAGAGTTCTTTACTTATGTAAACTCTAGAAGGAAGGGGATGAATCAGATTGGTCCACTTGATATTGATGGGTCAAGTGTTGATGATCCTGCTCAGGTAGCTAACAAACTAAATGAATATTTTGCATCGACATTCACACATGAGGAGTTATTCAGCGAGGGGAATGCCAGAGGTGTATTCAACTCTAGCAGTAAGCTACAGAATCTTGAAATAACTGGGAGTAAAGTGGAGGAGAAACTGTTGAAGATAAACACAAGAAAGGCACCCGGGGTGGATGGGATCTATCCAGTTATATTAAAGGAGGCAGCAAAGGAAGTAAGCAAACCCTTAGCCATAATTATGAGAGCTTCCTTGGACTCAGGGGAGGTACCCATAGACTGGAAATGTGCAAATGTGACTCCAATTCACAAAGGAGGATCAAAGGCTGACACAAGTAATTATAGACCTGTGAGCTTAACTTCTGTTCCAGGAAAATTAATGGAGGCACTGGTTAAAGAAGCACTGCAGGATCATTTAGACAAGACTTCAGTTATAGCTCAGACACAGCATGGTTTTGTTAAGGGGAAGTCTTGCCTGACCAACTTGATTGAATACTATGATGCAGTCACAAAAGAACTGGATGCAGGGAATAACTTTGATATTATATACTTGGATCTTAGAAAGGCTTTTGATACTGTTGCACATGGAAGACTGCTACACAAATTGGAGCAGTGTGACATTAGAGGCAAATTGCTGCTATGGATAAAGGGGTGGTTGAGGGGGAGAAGACAGGGAGTGGTAATCAATGGACACTGCTCATCGTGGACTGATGTTATTAGTGGAGTCCCTCAGGGCTCAGTGTTGGGTCCATTATTGTTTTCTGTATTTATAAATGATATTGATGATGGTATATCGGGCTTAATGTCCAAGTTTGCAGACGATACAAAGGTTGGCAGGGTTGTCAAGGACACTACTGACACTATGCTGCTGCAACAGGATCTGGAAAGGTTGAGCAGATGGGCTGAGAGGTGGCAAATGAAGTTTAACATTGACAAATGTAAAATACTACACATGGGAAACAGCAACCCCAGAGCAACGTATCAACTCTGTGGTACTACACTGACAGTGGTAGAGAATGAAAGGGACTTGGGGGTGGTTGTGCAGGCAGATATGAAGTTCTCTGAGCAGTGCAGACGGGCTGCAAGAGTAGCTCATGGAGTATTGTCAATGATATACAGGAATTTTTCCAGCAGGGATAAGGAGGTGATTATTCCATTGTATAAGGCAATGGTCAGGCCACACCTAGAGTACTGTATACAGGTCTGGAGGCCTCATTTCAAGAAGGATGTAGAGCTGCTGGAACGAGTACAGAGAAGGGCAACAAGATTAGTGAATGGAACAAAGGGGTGCTCTTACGAAGAAAGGCTTAAGTTTTGCAAATTACAGTGTCTGGAGACTAGGCACCAGTGAGGTGATCTGATAGAGGTGTATAAAGCCTTGAATGGTTTAAGCATGCTCAATGCTGATGGGATTCTTCCTCTAGCTCAGAAAAATCACCTGAGAGGGCATAAATTCAAATTGAGGAAAGATAGATGTAGGATAGACGTGCGGAAATTTGCCTTTAGCCAGCGGGTGGTTGGTTGGTGGAACAGACTTCCATCCCTTGTGGTGGAGGTTGATAGCCTAAATAAGTTTAAGGCTCAGCTGGACAGGTATTTTGAACGAACAGAGGGGTGAAGTGGAAGTGGGGTTTTTTTTTTTTTTTTTTTGGCTGATGCTGCATAAGCTTGCTTTCTTGCATCAAATGCCTCTACTAATGCTGAATGATGATGGTGTGTCATTTTGATACTCTACAAACACGAATCTGTCTTGCATCAATAGGAATGAAGTGATGATTTTCTCTTGTTCCAGCAATAGTATGACCGTCTATGAATCTTTTCTCTTGAAATGGCCTTACTTGCTCAATTTCCTCTTTAGAAAAAACAGAATTTTATTTCGGTCACATGCTTGTCACAAAATTCAAACATATTTCTTGGTGTTAGAATTTGGTTTTCAGTTGGGCGTTGGAGACTTGCACGTGCTGCCGATCGTTTTATTGTTCCACCAGTTCCATCACATGGTGACTTGCCATGGTGGTGCCAAAGAAATTCCATTCAGCACTGATATCAAAATCCTTCTGATGATGACACAAGTTAATACAATTCTTAATTCCTGTATTGAGCTGCAGAACCATCGCTGAAGTAGTAAACGTGCCTGATTTCTGTCATGAAACTCGTCAAATATTCAATTAAGTTGGTTAGAAAAACATGCACTGCAATTGTCATGTCGAAGGCAGTCACTGATTATGCAGAAACTTGTATTCTGAAGTTCAACGTCCTTGTCATAAATGACAAATGGATGCGATGTAGCCTGACCATTCTCCCAGTGGAACCCTTGAACAGCATCTTGCACAACAAATGAATAATTTTCTGCAAAATCCACCAAGATGACCAGTTCTCCTGTCATTAGGCTTTCCTTTGTTTACTTCAAATGGTAGCTTTGATGTTTAGCAGTGTAGTGATGACAGGAAAGGTTAAATATCTTTTGTACTCAACTCTTCAATAAAATATTCTGTTGTTAATTGCTTTGTGGCCAGTGTATTTCTGTCAGTGTGTATCCATTGCTTGAATTCAATAATATCTTCTGGTTCATTGTTTTCAAAAATATTCTCTAGAAACTTTTTTAATTCATCTATTCCTGGACATTTTTCACACCGATGAAGCATATAATCTTTTGACTCCAAATCACAGACTGTTTTACCTACGAGAACCTTGTAATCACATTTAACAGGACTTGCTGCTAGCATTAACTTGACATTTTGATGTATTGTGCATACACATACAGAATGTGTTCCTGGTGCACCAACTGTGACACTCAGGTTCACAAAATTTAGAAAATCCAATGTCAGATCCATTTCTATCTCGATAAGTTATAAACATTTCCTTCAAGTTGCTGAGTAGTAGTCACAATCTGCATTTCTAATGGAAGTGTAATCTTTCTTTCCAGGGAATATCCGACTAAATTCATAATCTTCAAAAAATTCATCACCTTTTGCTTTACTTTCTCAGAAAGCTTTTTTTCCTTGCTTTTTTTTTCAGGTAGGGACATGATTCCTTCTTCTGCTCAAAGTTTTCTAGCTTTCTTGACCATTCTTTCTGAGAAACTAAAAACTCTTCCATTGTTTTGTTTATGGACCAACTAACTGGAGCTAGTGTTATTTTTACAGTATTTCTGAATGACTTGATACCATCAACTTTTCTTTCAGCAGCTCATTGTAATCTAAGAAATTTCCACACTGATTTGCACTTGGCTCCATGATGTCATTTGGATCCAAGCCACAAGTAGATGCAATTTTTTTGACAATTACATCTTGTACTTGACTTGCCTTCCTTTTGGCATAGCCTTGTGAATTACTCTTAGCCATTTGCTGAAATTTCAGAGGAGAAATACCAATAGCCATCAAACTAGTGTTCAAGCTTTCAGTCGCATGCATTTTGTCATCATGGTCTGATCCAGATGAAGTTGATGTTCCTGTTACTGCTTTTCGGCTGTTACTCTTTTTGGAATGATGGGCACATCTTCTGGCCTGGTTTTATGTCTACCTTTTGTTAGGTCTTTCAGGTTGTCTGCCATTGACAAATCAATTGGTTCTAAACTTATGATTTTTATTCTGGAATGGATTGCAACATGAAACCGCTGCAAAAATTCAAATTTTGTCAAAAGCAAAGCTTCATGATGTAGACAAATAGTCTTCACCCAGTTTTAATCCACAACGTCGACTTATCAGCTGTTGTTCTTCAAATTCTTTAAATAATTTTATCCCAGTTTTGCATGTATAGGATAGCACATGACATTTAATATTATCCATATGACTGATGGTGCATTTGAGTCCAGCTTATCTCCAGCAAAATCTTCTGATTCCATGGCTTTCTTGCTGACTGATAAGTGGACGTTTCTGCAAGCAATGAAAACTTAATTAACTTTTTTACAGTGAAACAATAAAAAATAGAGGAACAAAATAAATTCTTCATCATGAAGATAAAACACATTAATAACAGCATGGTTCAAATATCAGCTATTTATACTCTTTTGTATGCTTCTAGAATATTCCAGAGTTCTAGCATGTTCATCAGTTTTTTTTTTTTTTTTTTTGTTTTTGTTTTTTTTTTTTTAATTCAAGAATATTCTAGAATTTTAGAATATTCTATAATTCTTGGGTGTTCTTCCAGAATTCTAGAATATACTCTATTTCTAGATTATTCTAAACATTAAGCAGGATTAAGGAAGTGTTCTGCAACAAAAAGATCTCACAAAATAACAATACGGCACATAAAACTACTTGATGTTTAGGCTTAATTTTAAGGCCTTAAGTGCAAAGACACAAAACAGATAAACCACTTAGCTGAAACTCTGCTCTTTCCAGTAGTGGCAAAAACGAGAAAATTGAAGGTGTCCCACATTAAGATATTTGCCCCTTAAGATAGGTCAAATTTGACTTTCAAATTTTGAATCAATCTTTGAAGGAAAATATCTCAGCCAGAAACCAAGTATAAGAGCTGATATTTAGGTAGGCTGAATTCATGCAGTGGTAAGTGAAATGTCCAAAGAAGGTACCAAAGATTTTTATTTCAAAGTTATGACTTTCAAAAGTCTTGCTTAAATTTGTCGCGACAAATTTTTGGTGTCAGTTTTAGACCTAGTATAGAGTATATTCTAGAATATACTCTATAACGTAAGGTTATTACGTAATAACCGCATTGTGAAAATTGTGAATATTTTTGAGCCTGGACACCAAAAGTTTTGCATTCTCTGCCAAAAGTTAACTAGGTATACCAAGTTTCAGAGCACTACCTCTCACCGTTGTGCAACAGTAACTTAAAACTTCGAAATTTTTTTGTGATTTATTCCGCATAACACAAGTGACCTCCACAAAAATGGTGCTGGTGGCTCAAGCATACTATATATTGAATTGAATTTTTGCACAGCTTCATTTGAAACCTGTTTAAACATCCACACCAAGTTTCAACAAAATTGAAGAAGGTCGAGCAGGGACCCCTAGGCCACTTGACATGGAATTACCCTTCTGTTATACCATAAACGAGTAATTATCATTCGGAAATACGCGTATCCTATAGGTATATAAAAATATTAAAGAAGACGCGCAGGATGAATGTTAATTCCAAACTGTAGAAACTTAAATGGCATAACTGCTATGCAGTTATGCCATTTAAGTTTGCTTCTACGTTCATCGAGTTTCGTTGGTATGCACTATGCATGTTAAAATATGTACAGCTGTTTATTTAAAATGTATGCCATACCACGTTTCGGTCCTTTTGAGTCCTCACTGTGAGTGACCTAAGGACACAGCGTACAGGCTGAGTATATGTGTCATATTTATTTATTTAATCAGTTTAATACATTAACCCCGAGATAGTCAGGGCACAGGTAAGGTAGTACGTTGTATTCAGTATATACTCGTACATGAGGTGTTTTTAACAAATACATAATCTATATATAAAGTAAAACAACATAAAAGAACTTGTACAGCAATAAAAAGAGAGGCCTTTGCCCTAAATTCGTTGAACTTGTAAAACATTAATTTTAAAATTTAATTTATTACGTATATCTTTATCTTATGTTTATTATTGGTAATTTTTCACTATACATTTTGTATTATATCGCATAATAATATTAATAAAAGTAGGAAAAATAGAGTATACGGATTCATGGCTGCCTCCATGAGTTATTCCAGATTTCTCAACTTAAACAAGTGCAAATTGCCCCGGGCAGACACGCAGATTTGTACAGAAATATTACACTTTAAAGATTATATGAACTACTTTACTATATTAATTGATTCGGTTACACTGAAAACGTCCGTTTTCAGTGTAACCGAAACGACGCTTTCATTTGTGCGTGTTCTGTTGGTTTGTTGTACCTGATCACTTAGTTACCAAAAAGCAGCGATCATCGGAAAGGCTGCTTCCCGTGCTCGTCTCTGCCATGAAGAAGCGGGATTGAATAATGTCGTACTGCCCTGACTGAAGAGAGACAAATAAATAAAATGAAAATAAATAATTTATATCGAGAAAAAAAAATTTTTTTTTCTTTCACACCGCTAGTCCAATCTAGTAGTGCCGGCATAATCTCAGCGGGTACAACAAGGTCCCACCCAAAGGACCAGCATATGTTAAAAAAAATAAATAAATAAATAATAAATACTGTTCTGCTTTATTGGAATCAGAGCCATGTCATGTTTACATGGAAGCAGCCAGCCTAGGGCGGAAAAATTGATTTGGACCTTTTTTGTTTCGGAGAAGCGATCGCCATCTTGTTTTCGTCTGAGCACTTAAGCCTTAAAAAGGCCCACACGTATGAATAGCAAATTCAAAGTGAGATTGCATTTTACCACCCGCTTGTCGCACTTGTCATCAGTTTATCATGAGAAGCGCACAATTATCGTATGATAATTGTGTATGTTCATATGATAGGATAAATATCTAAGCTTAAAATACAGCATCGTTTTTGTAAATGCTGTATTAATTACAGTATCTTCCCATTCTTAAACAGAGAAGTTTGCAGTCGTGCACACTTAATTTTCAATGCATGTACGTTAGATATTTTCGTGGGTTACTGTATCTTTTGAAGAAGCAGCAGCAAGGAATACTGAATTAAAAACTCAGCGGTTCTACAAGGGAGAAAAATGCTAAAATTGAGTATCTTAAAGCATTTTGTTGATTTATATTGATTTAGGAACGGTATAACGAAATCGAAAATATGATAAATTGCGCTTCGTTCCTTTAATGTCTGTGGAACAAGCCATCACCATCGATTCAGGCACGGTCAGTCCGCGACTTCGCGGGGCTCCAGCTTTGATTGTCTTGCCATCAAAGATGTTGAAGATTTGTTTTTAATCGACTGGTTTTTTTTTTTTTTTTTTTTTTCTCTCTAGGCCAGTCGTTATCCGTTTGGATTTCTTCAATTCCATTATACTCACAGGCCGGTGTGTTCTACTTTAAAACCTTTTAAAGTGACCTAGAATGCACCATATAGGTCTGATGCATCGTGGCTACGATGTTTTGGATTTTCAGTTCTTTTTAAATAGTTTAATGGTTTTCTGATTTTCTCCGTTTTAGCATGAGCAACGTAAGCCATCATAAAAATGCACTTTCTTTTATCCCTTATTTTTATAACAAAAATTATGAATATACCGTTTCTTAATTTTACTTTTCCCGTTGTCTGGGTTTGGTTAAATTTTCACTGGAGCGTTCCTTATTGTTACCGCTAATAATCTCCCCAAACTCTAATTTTGAAATTCTCCAACGTTCCTAATTTTAGTGACCAAATCCCCTAGATTCTAATTTAATATTGAAAAATCTTTATTAACACGTTCCAACCACAGTTTCTTTTACCAGCAGTTCATCGTGGCTCTGACTTCATTCCAAAATGCTTTAATCACCTTTATGGCTGTCAGAATTCTAAGTTCTTTTCTGCAGTCCCAAACAGTCGAATCATCCTCATTTACTTTCAGAAATGGCTGTAAAACTTTCTGTAATATTTGTATTAGCCATATAGTGCAAGAAAGCCACAGGCTTTTGCTGCACCAGCTAAAAAATAAAAATATTATAAACTGTAATATTAACATATAACATAATATAAATAAAACAGGTAGAAAAAATTACCTATAAATTTCCCTCATTGCGAAGAAAAAATTGCGAAATCTTTGAATTTCAACACCCGCTACTACCGCATAGGTGTAACATATTCCAGATTATCTCATTCGCTAAAAGAAAACTTCTTACAATCCAGTCTGTCGCGTTTTCCAAATTTGAATTTATGGGCCTCTAGTCATAGAAATATTTATAACATAGGAAAAGTTTTTTTTCGTTTTCATTAATTTTACTGACCCCTCTCAAAGACTTGAAACCTCAATGAGAGGTCCCTTTCCAGGTGCTTCGTTGCCAAGTTCTATAGCCCGCATATTCGAAGTCATTCCTTGTACGGGCTGATCTCACTAAGCAGATTGCCTGTCTTTGAACCTTTTTTAAGAAGCTCGATATTCCTTTCTTTTTTATGGTGCGGTCTACATACTTGTACACAGAATGATCTCCTTGCGTCTACAAGCAGTTCTATAAATCATCGATAGGACACAATGGGCTTTCCTGGACGTCTGTCTAGATTGCTCAGTGAACTTTACATCCGCCCGTGTCACAACTCTTACATCCCTTTCTTCCCCTGCTGGTTTAGTTCAAACCCCCGATATGTTATTTTGGGATTGCTATTCCGCAACTCTGAGACTTGACATTTTGCTGCAACAAAACATAGCTGAAACTCTAGTGACCATCCTTGAAACTTGCTTAGCGCCGATCATTAACTACTCTCAATCTTTACACAATCTGCAAATTGACATCATGCCCTCTGTCCCTTCGTCGATGTCATTAAGAAAATAAACAGCATTGATCCCCGAACCAATCCTTGAGGACTCCACGTCTGTCATTAGCCCAGTATGAAGGATAACCATTAATCACAACCCTGTGCCTCCTGCCGTGCAGACACCCTGTGATCCATCTTAGAACCTTAGGATCCCAAAATGTTCCAGCTGATAGAATAACCTGTCATGAGTAACTGAATAAAATGCTTTTCTAAAATCCAGATAAATGTCTAAATTATTTCCTACATCCAGATTATGAGTGACTGTGTCAAAACAGCTAACTTGGACAGTGAAACATGATTTTACCTTTAATAAAACCGTGTGGGGTATCCATCAGAATTCCATTTCTGTATAAATGTCTGTGTTGCACTTGTTATTATTGCCTTCATGATTTTACCAGTGAAGTCAAACTGATCGGTTTGTAGTTGCCCTCTTCGCTGTTAGAACTGCTTTTATAGTTGCTCGTAGTTGCCCACTTCTCTAATCCAAAGGAATTTCTCCCAAGTACAGATAATGCTCTCATAATTAATCTCGATGATTCAATGCACATTCTTGTCGCCTCTCTCAAAATCACTGGGTATATGCCATAAACTCTAAGAGCCTTACTTATTTCTAGTCTTGAAAGTTTTTTTTTTTTTTTTTTTTTTTCTAGTTAGCAATCTTCTGTAATTTCAATATCGCTAATTTCATACTGCCTAGCTTCAGTCACAGCGCCATCCTCACCGTGAAGGATCTTTCATCTATATAGATCGATCCGAAGTACCTCTTCACTTCATCAGCAACAGCTGGGTTACCTAGGCCTCTTCCATATCCTTTACGCCGGGTTGATCTGATTCGCTTTCTTCCCTCTTTTGGCATACATGAAAAACTCCTTGTTTCCCGTTCTTTGCTCTTTAGCTAATGCTTTCTCATACTCTTTGGTGCTTAACACACATGCTAGCCTTTGCTAGCATATGTGTTAAGCAGCTAAGGCTACGAGGCGTATGTGTATTGTTTCTGTAAACTGTATGGTCGGTTTGTTTGTTTGCTGGACGAAACGCCCGAGTTTCTGGGGTTTAAAAAAAAAAAAAAAAAAAAAAAAACATGCATCCTCGCTTGAGACCGACTAACCCATCCACGTTTTGCAAAAATGCCTGGATTAGTTTCTCGTATCATTGACGGTGGTTTAAATTCAGGTCTTTCCGGCCGGTGTAATGAGGACGATGATTATATCCATTGTGCTACATTTGCCAGCCTAGCCTTTTCTGTGGTACTGTTACAGATCAACCTGTAGCAAACTACAGGCTTCAGTACTTTTCGTTGCTCTGTAGCTTTGCAATTCCTTTACTTTCTTTTTCCATATTAGACTGGCCACCTATTAATTCATCCGTCTCGTTATCTGCCTTCTGCTGTAGCTTCTGAATGGTATATTTATGCATTCATGGCTTCTGTGACTATTGCTTTAAAACACATTCCTTTACCTTTTAACAGCTGCAATCCCTTTCTCCATCGTCTGAGAACTGTAATCATTTCCTGGTAACAGTTTCTGTACTGTGAGCCCTGCGCGGTTCGTGAGTAATGATAAAATCTAGGATACTCTAAGCATTTTCTCCATTTTAATAATCTAGTTCATTTAAAAAGTTAGGTTTCTTCTCTTATTTGCTCAGTCATTAACGAGGAATTGGTCACACTTACTCACCAATTCCGTCTGCATATAGAGGCTCTCGTCATGCGCTTACTACCCTTCTGATCTGTAGTATATTCCCCACTCTCCGTTTACCTGTGTTTCCGAATACCCCCCCATCCTCCTTCTCTCTCGCCTATCCTTAAATACGCTATACATACAATATTTTATACACTATGGTATGTATAGCGTATTTAAGGATATCTTCTATTTCTCGGTGACACGGTTTCTATTAAACCTGTTATGCCGGAGTTAGTTCACGTAATAGGGCTAAATTGAAATTTACTCATTTCATTGACAACGCTCCAAGCATTACTCAAGACAGTTAAGACTAAGTGTTCGTGTATAGCTTACTAACCTGGCACATCCCTTAAGGTCATTTCCGTAGCATTAGCTCGCCATTCGTTTGAAATACCGCTGTTCTCTGCACATCTTGCCAGTATCGGCTCTTGAGATTTATTAAAGCATTACTTTGTTTATAAAAGTAGATGGGAGTTCTGATCAATGATATTTGCAAAAATTGCGCACCACCTTTGTTCAAATGTATTCCCTCTCTACAAAATAGATTCCTCCAACCTACTAAAGTGGGCCACGCTAAGATAAAAACTTTCCTCCAATATATATAATCCACAGGGCTTTCAGCATATAGTCTCTTCTGTCGTGCCAGGACAGAATTAGACACGTTCTGATCTAATTTGCTAGGTTTTTCAGCATGATCCTATATCTACCCAATAAGTCGTCAGTTCGTCTCCATTGAATATCATTAGTTCCAACATGAATAATAATGCTTTCCCTTCCCCTGAAATCTGCCAATCTTTTGGCAGTATCACCAATTGTTGCTCCCCAGACACCTGCTGGTTCTGGTCCACCTATCCATATTAGAAAAAATGTTGCCCATTTCTCTGGCCATGGAAACCCTCAATAAAATTAAATTCTCTTGAACCAGAACAGTATGGACTTTACTGTTCTGTTTTGAAGCCCAAATCGGAGAAGCAGCACCTTCCAGGTGACTAGTTACGTGATCCCTAAGGCCTTAGTTTTATTTATCTCTAGTTCATCCATCTGTTTTTACAGCGACTCGAATTCATTTAGTAATGCAACAAGTTTTAACTAGATCGGTACACTCCTTACATGGAGACAAAAGTAAAGAATCTTCATTTGAGCTAGGATTATTTACTAGATCGACTTTGGAATGCATGTCACAGGATATGTGGGTGAGATGAACTCGTACGAGAATCGCCTTTGGCCATTTCCGTCTAAGTCGTGATATTCTCGAACGAAGTATTCGAAGTGGATCTTGTTGAAAACATTTTTGAATTATTAAGGTAAGAATTAACTTCACAAAATGTTTACAGAATTGTAACCTAGCAGAATTAGCTTTACAAAAGGGAAAAAAATTAAACTTAAAATACTACAGAAAATATTAATTATAAAATAAAGTGTGCGCATCACACAGGGCTTCAATGAGATGATTGGAATACATGTCAGCAGCAGTACTTCTAGTGCATTGCGAAGGATATGTGTTACTACGGTTGTGGAGTTGTCCACAAGCCACTAATCACTCCAAGTAATGCCAGACGTCGTTTAGCTCATGTAATTCTCGCCGTTCTTGTACTTTCCATTGGCCAATGGAAAATTATGCTTTGGAGTGACGAGTAATGGTACAGGTCTCTCCAGTCTGACGGTCGTGCCTAGGTTGGTGAAAGCTACCTACCGAACTATATCGTCTCGACAATGAAATTTGGAAGCAGCGTGATGATCTGAGGCTACATATGAGTAGCAGTAACCCCAAGTAATGTATCAACTGTGTGGTACTACACTGACAGTGGTAAAGAGTGAAAAGGACCTGGGGATAATTGTGCAGGCAGATGTTCTGCAGTTGCTTGACTGTGATTGTGGGATGACATTTCATAATTCGGCCTGGGATCATCGGTTGTTTTGAAGAAACCATGAATGCTGGAGGTCCTGGGAAATAATGCGTTACCTACATTGTGGAGTACGTCAGGGAAGGCTCATAACTGTATCTGCAGCACAAGCTCCGTGTCACTGCGCACCTTGTGATGGACTGGTTTGAGGACAGCTCAGAGCCTTAGCCTCAATCCTATAGAGAACCTCCAGAATGATTGGATTTTCGGGTGCATATGAGAAGAGACCGCCCAAAAAAGAGCTAAATTGGTCGCCACTTTGAAAGTAGAATAGCGGAAAATATCGGAGGAAATTTCCAAAAAAACTGGTGGAGAATAATACACGGAGACTAGAGGTTTCAGCACACAATTAAGTTTTTCTGTAAATAAAGGGGGGTGTGTGTGTGTTTTAATTAAAATTAGCAGATTGTAAAAAAAATAATAATAAAATAAGCAAAGAAAGATGGCAAACAAACACCCAGTTGCAGCTTAGCATAGCCAAAACGTGGTGTCTGAAACATACTGTAAATTAAGTTTACATTGTAAATTAAGATGTCAGGAGAATGGATGAGCCTGGGAACAGCGATATAACCAAAAGTAACATTTAAAGAAACATCAGCAAGAACTGATGTTTCTTTTAAATTAAGAGTGAATTTTGTGAAAAAAAAAAATACGTATAAAGCCAATAAGGCGTAATTTTCAAACCAATTATGAAAAGATTTAGATCGGCGTCCCCAGACAATGCCGAGGCCAAATAACATTTAAATATCACAACTTTGATACTGTAAACAATCCACATCACAGGGACCAATAAATGAAAACTAAAATTTAAAAACAGACGACCGTTGTGCCCTATCTCGTCAGAAGGCCATTATGCAGTGACAAATAAAACCAAGTTAGCTTAAGCAAATAGTTTCCCCCTTCCCTTTTTTTTGTTTGTTTGTTTAACTATTAGTTTTTGTTGTGTTCATTGTTTGCAGACTTATACTAATAATAAAATTCTTTATTCATAGAAATGTAAAAGGACACGATTCCCACTACAGGCAACCAGAGGAATCTAACAATTAACTGGACACATTACATTAAGTACAAACGAAACTGCGTATGTACATAGAAACTGCTAATTAGCTCATTTTCATCAACATAAAGCTAACATAATCAGATTTGAATTAAAGCTAATTACAATTTGAGCTATTTCTTCTGAAGTAGTGATTATACAGGGTTTATATTTATATAACACATTGAGACAATCTGGAAACCTTTCACTGGGAGTTATTACTAGTTCCTCTGACAATTGCAGGAATGCTGACGGCACATGAATATGGATTTGCTCTTTTCTCCTCTGTAGGCCGAATCTCTGGACCACAGACTACAGACAAGAACATGCACTGGGATGGAGGGCTGCAGAGGGGCAGCTGGATTGAGGTCATCTGCTTGTGCTCTAGGTCAGATGATATATTTGGATTTTTCAAGGTTTAGTTTAAGCCTAAAATAGGCGGCGTATTCATAGAAAGAGGACAGATATTTGTTGAGGATAAGACTTCGATAATTCCTTTGCCTGGTCTGGTGGGGTGTTCGCAGGGCTTGAGAAGGCAACATACAATATCGTCGGCGTAGGCCATAAACGCAGGTATCGCGTTCATTACCGGAATAAATATCGCCGTAAATACGAGGGAGTATCAAAAATTCGTACCCTTACCTAGAAAGGCGAAACTGCACATGAACTTTTTTTATGTACTCTCCATATATAGTAATACATTTCTCCCATCTATGGATCAGTTGTTTAATGCCTTGATCATAGAATCCGTACTTTTTGCCTGAAAACACGATTCCACTTCATTGATGACTTCCTGAGACGAATCAAAGCGGCGTCCACGGAATAGTTTCTTAATTGTACACCCAGCATTCGTCATTCACCAGCCCATCAAAAAAGTTCTCAACATCCATTACACAAATCCAACAGTTGGCGAGAACATTGCATTCGACATTGCGTCTGCAAAGGCGTCAAAAATCTTGGAAGCCATCGTGCCGAGATCTTAGACATATGCAGATGGTCATATAAAATGCTGTGGGCAAACCCATAACTAATTCTCACCGCATTTGCTATGAAATTAATTGTCACTCAGCACCAGCTGCTTAACCTTTGTAACTGTCTGTGGACGTTGATGGCCTTCCTTCTCTTGGCTCGTCAAAGATACTTGTACGACCACACTGGAACTCGCGTTTCCACTTTTTTTTTTTTACACTGCCATAGGATGGACAGTTCCGCCCGTACACAGCTCTCATTTCTTCGTCAATTTTCTGAGCATTTCTTGCCCTGCAAATGCAGGAACTTGATCACTGCTCGATACTCGACTTTGTCAATCATAGCGTCCTTTCTCAGATTCCGGACTCCAATTCTGGTGTACAATCACCTACGGGAATGAAATTTCACATGTTAGTTATTGAATATGTAGACAACTTATGTTAAAAACGGTATCTTCCTACTGATGTTTTTTCTAGGTCAGGGTACAAACTTTTTGATACCTTCTCGTAGCAGTGCCGACAACGATCCACCTTGGGGTATACCGACTTTCACCTGTTTTGTGATGCAGCGATTCCCTTTCTGGAAGGTAAAGAACCTCTTTTAAGGAACCTCCTGAGGAGCTTCGAGACATTACCTGTGAAAACGTAGAGTTCTCCAGGAGGCACATAAGAGTGCATAAATTGCACTGAGTCAAAGGCCGCTTTCATATCCAGAAAAACAGCATGAAGAACATAGCCTTTCTCCCAGGCTTGAAGGGTTTTCAAATTCAGAGCCTGTATTGCATGTTATTGGTGACATTTGAGACCTTTCTCTAAGCATTTGGGAAAAGGGGAGATTGAAATAGGCAGCAGTTATTTATTCTGCTGACATTTTAATTTACATATTTAACTTAGTGCGCGTGTGTGTTGCAGAGTAACCACATAAGGCCAGTGGAATTGCAAGATAGATACAAGTGTAATAAAAAAATTTCCATCGCACGGCGAATTAACACATTAATTCAAGGTTATAAAGCCTATAGTTTCATTTCACTAGTAATCCATTCTTAAAACATAGAGAATTACATCGGCAGCTCTTGAAAAATACCTAACCTGCTCGATTCTATTGCCAGTTTTATTTAATTCCCGTCTGCAGACCGTAGTTTGGTTCTAGAACTAGATTCCTGCTCTCATCCAAACCAAGAGATTCCGCAATAATTTGGATCCCAGCCTTGTCTTTTCTTTTTCGTTCGCGGAGATGGGAGAAATCCCAGGTGCCGTCTGACACGAACATACCTTATACCGCTGCACATACGATCCAAGTAGCGCATCTCCAATCCCTACATCTCTTTGTTGATCTATTGTTTTTGTTATTATTTCGTATTATAATGAAGTTCAGTTTTGTGTTGCATCGTGTCCAAACTGGGTCCGGGAACCTTACACTGAATTGACGTTTTAAAAAATTTTAAACCATAAAATAATAGGACACTACGTGTTCCTGTTTTTTGCCAAACTAAGCTTGTTATATGACTCTTTAAGTAACTCAGATGCTACAAAATGGAGTCAGAAATAACTGCTTGCCTAGTCCAAAGTCATACCATATTTCAGAAGCATGAGATGTGTTTCTTCTCTTCTGCCCGTATTTGTGATAATCGAATTTGTTACAATCGATAGCGTTGTTTTTCAGAAGGAAAGGGACTATGTATAAAAAAAATTGAATAAGAGCAGACTTTATTAAATATTAAAATTTTATTATCCGAAACCATCTCCCATGAAAATAGACTTGAAACTTTTAAAACTCTTTATTGCTTTATGCTGATTTTCTTCCCTTGTCCAAACTGGAGAAGGACAGTCTTATCACTTATTACCATAGAAACAAGATATTGATTTATGTGTAAATTAAAAATCTTTGTATTGGCTATTTCTGTGCTTTTCTGCTACTTGTAATAATTCAGCGCAGACATCCAGAAGTTTACACCATATGACGTATTAGATGATGTTTCGGTACAGCGAAATGTCTTGAGATCACCGACAGTTCGCCGCCTAACTGAGGATAACTGATTACCTCTTTCAAATAACGTAAAATTCATGGTATGCGTCGAAACGCTTTCACAGCATTTTCTGAGATTGGCTTGAAATGTGGGTAAAGTATTGGTTTAACCATTACTTTCAAATAAAGAACATGAATTCTTACCACCATCACCACACAGAATTTTTTTTTTTGCAGTTTATTTCTAAACTACCTTGGGGACTCGTCGCTTTTCTCTCTCATTCCTCCTTTCCTCACTACTCCAACGTTATGTACATCTTTTGATGTAATTTTTCCATCGTTTGTTCATCTCACAGTTTCATGGCATTTTTGATCAGGTTTCTTTTCACGATAGCTTTTTTTTTTTTTACGGTGTTTTTGTCATTTTCAAATAATAGTGGGGGTTCTTTTCAAACAAGAACATGACCCTGTTGGTGGCGATGTTTGACTGCTATGCTGTCATCACGAATTTCCTCTTTTATTCCATCAGAAATAAACACTGTTCTCTATAAGAGAAATATAGTATTTGACGGTTATTGCTATCTCTAACGTATCACAAATAATAGCTTTAATCTTTTAAATAACATTCCATCCTCAGATATCTGAATATAAAATCCAAAGCTAGATAGTGAATATATCACATTTGCAAGTACAGAGTTACTCCTCGTTTTCGAATCCACGTGATATCACTATATACGGTAATATATTTTTAGGCCCCATGTTGACTGTCCCGGAGTGTAAACAGAAAATCTTATTTACTTTCATTTACAGAGTATTGCTAGAAGCAGACAACGAAATTAGCATTAGCATTAGTAGAGGCATTTGATGCAAGAAAGCAAGCTTATGCAGCATCAGCCAAAAAAAAAAAAAAGAAAAAAAAAAAAAAAAAAAGTAACATAAATAAATAAAAATAACCACTTCCACTTCACCCCTCTGTTCGTTCGAAATACCTGTCCAGCTGAGCCTTAAACTTATTTAGGCTATCAACTTCCACGACAAGGGATGGAAGTCTGTTCCACCCACCAACCACCCGCTGGCTAAAGGCAAATTTCCGCACATCTATCCTACATCTGTCTTTCCTCAATTTGAATTTATGCCCTCTCAGGTGATTTTTCTGAGCTAGAGGAAGAATCCCATCAGCATTGAGCATGCTCAAACCATTCAAGGCTTTGTACACCTCTATCAGATCACCCCGCTGGTGCCTAGTTTCCAGACACTGTAATTTGCAAAACTTAAGCCTTTCTTCGTAAGAGAACCCCTTTGTCCCATTCACCAATCTAGTTGCCCTTCTCTGTACTCGTTAACGATGGAATTGTGCAGAAATGAAAGTTTAAGTAAAATGAGAGAGCGAGAATTTACACTTTACCTGTTGTTATTCGTAAATAGGCAAAAGCCGTGTAATTGAGGGAAGTTATCTATTAGTAGCTTTAAATTGGAGTGAAGCTATTTAACATCTTGGTCAAACTTTCAATATGTTCTGCCATGATCTTAATTCTGTCCTCAATATTATATACATGAGTATCCACCTATTTAGGTGCATCTACGAAAAAGCGAGTAGATCCATCGCTATTATATCGATATACGTACATTTAAAAAAAAAAAATGTGGATACTGAAAAAGAAGTATTGCTCAGAACAGCATGGGGTCGTTGTGGCATGGAATTAACGAGCTGCCAAAAGCGTGCCGCAGGATTCTGATCCTTGACTCAGTTGCTTCCCACTTTTAAATTGGATAGTTGCGGATCTCCACTCCTCAGAATCCGTTCCACCTCATTTCCCAGGTGTACTCACTTGAACTGAGATCTAGTGCCTGAGAAGACCACCTCACTAGGCTGAATTCACTATCATGTTTCTGGAATCAGTTCTGCACAATTTTGGCCTTGTGATAACATGGCACATTATCCTATTGGAAGAACCCATTCGCAGATTGATACACTGCAGCCATGAAGGGATGCGTCTTGGAAACAGTTTCTAGGTAACCTGTGACATTTCAAATATCGCTCCACTACTGATATCAAAGAGCCCAATGTGCACTACGAAAACATTCCCCAAAAGGATTATACTGCCACTACTAGCCTGCATTCTTGACACTTGGGAAGAGCAGAATGGCTCCATGGACTCGTGCAGTTTTTGTCGTATTCTAGTTTTCCAATCAGCAGGAACCGCAATTCGTCAGACCAGGCAACGTTTTTACCATTCTTCCAGCGTTTCTGTTTCTCAGCCTACTAACTATTCTTGTTTCTGCTGTGAGGTGTGGAACCCGGTTCGATCGTCGGCACAAATATCCCGTCCGTGGCATGGTAACGAGTTATACGTTCTGAAATGCCTCTTTGGTTACTGCTGTTACTGGATTGTTATTTGACTGACTGTATCCTTCCTGTACCCTGCAGTCTCCGTTTACCTCTCATCAACGTGCTGTTTCTGGTTGCAGGATCGCCATTGGCTCGATGTTATTGAACCAATCTCGATACACCCGAAATAGCCATACGTGAACCCCCAGTCGGGCTATAGTTTTCGAGATATTCATACTGACGCGTCTGGCGCCAACTGCCATTGCCAAAGTTACTTAATTTTTTTGTTTTGCCCATTCTCGCACTGAATTGCATTCCTACGTATATGCCTACTTGCTTTATATCGCATGGTACGAATGAGTGATGCTGTTACTGAAGAAACTTTCCATTTCATGAAAAGGGTAGATGTACTTTTTTTTTTTTTTTTTTTTTTGGCCGATGTTATATTAGCTTGATTTCTTGCATCATTTGCTACTACCTAATAACTAGCCACTTAGTGTAGGTGTGCACCAACGGTTAGTAATTTTACTTTCGTGAGCAGAATGTGTACAGCAGAATTATTGGCTGGTCAACTCGATTTAGAGTATTTACATATTAAACAGTTACAGAAATGCATGATGTACAGAGATCCAAGCTGTTTATGGAATTCAACTTTATCTCTAATGACTTTAAATGAGTGGGCCTTCGTGATTTATTTCCATTAAGATTGGCTACTAATTATTCACATAGATTGCTCATAGAAGAGTCATCTAATCGATCTATGTTGGACATTACCGAATAATTTAAAGTTCATCCAAATAGCCTGTTTTTTTTTTTTTGTAGATGTAGATAATGGTGACGTTATGTAAAATGTCATTGCCACACGTTAATCTCACCTTTATATACACCTTCAATGGACTTCTCCCTACTTTTCATAAAGCATTAGGAAAAACATGCATTAGACGTTTATACGTCTTCCATTTTATTATGTGCATTTTATAAGAAGGGGAGGAAATCTTGACTTTAAGGGAAAAAATGAGCATATCTGAGGTATTTCCTTAGTGGATTTTTATGGGAAAATCTTGTTATAAACTCTAGGAATTATTGAAAAATAAATTTATAATTTCTGGGATGATGTTTTCAGTTAATGTTGTGGCAGCATCCCAGAAATGTGTATTCTTACACTAAGAGAAACGAAGTTCTGCTCGTAAAACAAACTAATTTTTCATAGTAATAAAAGTTGCCTTTTCCAATCATAGGGGGAAACGACTTTCTTTGGCAATACCGCATGAAGTTGCGGGGGTGAACTGTGCCACAAATGAGAAATTGACATATGGAAACCCAATATGTAATGGCGGAATAGGCAACTGCATCCCCAAACTATCCAAAGTTTACTGCCCAAAGGCTTGTAATTCAAATGAAAATTCAATACAAAAATACGCAATTCCTGTAAAAAAAAATAATAAATATATATATATATATATATATATATATATATATATATATATATATATATATATATATATATATATATATAACCTCTGTTTGAAGTATAGAAATTGATTAAATTTAAATCTAATAGATCGAATCTCACATCATATGACTTATTCGGGTTCTTTCCCACAAAATTATGATATCCCGCTAACCCTTTCGTGGACCTGCGGTCCGGAGTTTATTCATTACTGTCTCGCCTAGTTTTTTTTAACTGGTTTGGGGATGTGGGGGGGGGGGAAGTGCGCACAGGTCTTTCCGTATTTTTTCTCTTCTTGCGCGCGCACACATACGTCAAGTAGGATTAGTCAGAACATTGCCGGGTTAAGTGTGAAGAAATTTAATCATCAGCACCTGAGGAAAAGTAACCTCCCAATAAAATCCTAGCCCATCCACCGATGATGAAGCCAACCGGCTTTCAGACGGTGCCGTCTGAGTGGTGGTGCCCATCTGAGAATAAGTTACTTATTCGAAGTAGTGCAATACCTTGGCAATTCGTTGTGAAGGTATTCACAATATGAGATATAATAAAACGATGCATGCGTGTTACTACCTGGGTAACAGAAATGGAGATGTATTACCCATGCCTAAACAACCTTTTCAAAATCCTAGCGGATTTTATTGGGAGGTTACTTTTCAAACCTTTGTTTTATTTTTAAGAAAAACTGACCAAGTGGATGGTTATCAAAATTATTATAATAAATAAATAATTTTAAAAATAATGAGAGGAATTACCTCTCATTATTTTTACTAACATTCCGTTGGATTTAAACGAATATTAAAATAACGAAATGAATGCTACCCTCTAGTAAGTATAAAAAAAAAAGTAAATTGCAGCCATTATCAACCCAACCCACTGCAGGATGGAAGCCTCCTCAACAATTCATGCTGAGGGAAATGGACCATAATCTGCCACGCTGGTCCAGTGCGGGTTGGCAGATCGATCGTATTCAGCAGTCAGGGGCTTGAACCCCGGTCTACTCAAAGAGCGTGTGCTACTGCACTCCCGCTCCTGACCACTCGGCTACGGAAAACCTCTAGTATTCGCGTTTAATTTGTAGACACCACGTCTTCTCCCACTCGTCGTTCGTTGGTGTTCTGGTGTATTTTGGTGACGGGTTTAGAGCTGTCGCACCACGGATGCTGGGGACATCAAGCAATCCAGTGGTTTGCCTCAGAGGATAGAATTAATTTCGTTATTTTAATATTTGTTTAAATCCAAGGAGTGTTAGTGAAGAAATGTCCTACATGCATATATTGAGGTAATTCCTCTCGTTACAGTAGGCCCTCGATTTAACAGACTGATTGGGGAAAGGGGTGTTCACTATTGCCGAAAGTCCGTTAAATCGAATGTATTTTTAAAAAAATATATTAATAACGGCCTTAAAAGGTACAGGATGTATTAAAATGTTAATGTATAAGTATGAATAAAATATTATTATAATGTACATTGAGTAATTTATACTAAAAGATCTGTTAAAAATATAAAAATTTACGACAGGAATTCCAACTTTATTTTAATTAAACACATCAAAAACTGTACAATGTAATTAACGGAGTGTTTGCACCACTTTTTTTTCCCCCCCTTAAAGCTCACACAAAATTGTTTTCAATGTGAACATTAGTTTTTTTTCGTTTAAATCCATTTTAGAGGGAATAAAACTTATTCTTAAACTCCATTGAATAAAAAAACATACAAAAAAAACGTTAAAAAAGATACCTAATATTAATATTAACTTAATTGAAAGAATCGCATTTTTCAG
This sequence comes from Mastigoproctus giganteus, assembly GCF_048544385.1. NCBI lineage: Eukaryota > Metazoa > Arthropoda > Arachnida > Uropygi > Thelyphonidae > Mastigoproctus > Mastigoproctus giganteus. Next base: position 65,010,947 of record NC_143586.1, on the reverse strand, counting down.
CGTCAGAAACAACTGTCATATGTAGGGAGAGGTGTTGATTCCTTGCTGGTAGAGGATTCTTGTGAAACAGGTCCAGTTGATGAAGTGGTCTTGAAGAAATCATCAAGCTTGGTGCTGCTTCCTTATTACTGTAGATCGAAATTCTCTAAAAATTTGATAATAAGGAAGCACATCAGTCTGATAAATCAATGTAAGGTATGTCCTCCATATGCTGTCCTATAACAGACCATTTAGGATGAGGTGCAACTGATTCTTTGTCATCATCATCGTCCTCTTCTCCATGAACGTTTTTTTCCGCAATCTCTCCCTCAGAAAAAAAATTGAATTCTTCATTATTTTCGAGCCAATGTTCGACATCATTCTCAGTTGCATTTTTGTTGCCGACCCTCAAAAGGTCCCGCGAAAATTTGAACGAGTGAGCACTAAATTGAAACCATGTACACTCAAATCAATTCAGACTTTCAGTATGGATTACTTTGACTGGCATGCCTGTAAAATTGTTTCCGGCCAAATCCAATGAATTTGAAAACGAGGAGGTTTTCGGTTTCATTAGAAATATTAAATCACTATATTTGGGCGAAATTTACAGTGAAAATACTCATGCTCAAATCGAAAAATCCTCCTGGAGTAGTTGCTTGGTAGTTGAGAGCTTGCACATTTTATTTCGTTGATGGTACGGGTGCTGCAGACTCTATCTATCCACCATTTCATGAAAAGTGTTTTTACTTTCGAGATTGTTGCCCTTTATATTATTCTCTTTCTACACGGCGATATCCGAATGAGAAAATTTATTGAAAAATGATTTTACTGTTGTGAACCTATTGACGGCCAGTCAGTGGCAGCTGGGGTCAGCAGATTTAATCTCCGCAGATTCCCCCCCCCCCCATTCTCCTCGGAAGGATATCGAAAACCTAGACGAGCATGGTAAAAAAAAAAAAAATTGGCTACGTTTTTCAAAAATTAAGTGTTTCATCACGCGATCATAGATATTTTATGTATTCAATTGAGTTGTTGCTGTGTCATCACTTGTCGACCAGGACTGTATTAATAGAATCAGTAACCAATTAAAGTTCAGTGATGTCTAAATCGCGTTGTCGCTGTAAATTCCTCTGACTCTATTTGGCTGCCACGAAGGATAAATAGCAAATTTAATTATTTAAATGAAATTAATTTGCTTTCTTAATGGTAAAGAGAACTGCACATTTTTTTACTTAGTAGCTTCCTAGATAACCACATTCTGCGAAACAGCATTATAGAAGTAAAATATCAATTCCCTTGTCTCCCTCACTGGGTGACTTCACTAGCGTATCTAGAGAAAAGGTCATTACGAGTCATTAATCTCAATGACCTTTTCTCTCTTGAGAGGATGCATTCATAGTAAATTGTTGGTGAGCTGCAAGTTTATTGTACTCTCGGTAACGTGGCAACTGTGTTCTTAGCTTTTAATGCATCTAGATCTTCACATCAAATAAAACATGCGACTTAACCACATCCATTATTCTTGGAGTTGTTCCAGAACACACATGTGCTAATTTCGTGTAGGCAGCTGATGTTTAGGACATTGCCAAGCGTATGTCGATATTTCAAATTAATTATTTTCCTCACTGAAGAGCTGTACTGTGCTTATCATGACTCCTTAATTATCTTGCTATCCTGCCTAGATCGGCTTAAAGTTATTTCACCAGTTTTAATTTATCATGGAAACCTCACATTATGCTGCTCAGAAACCGTTATAGTTCTGTTCCATTATTCATTATTGTCTTGTTGATAAATCCCGTGGAACAATACAGTCGGTTGTGAATCTGTACTTGAATTGTTCCGTGTCATTCCTAAATGTTTTGCGGTGTTACTAGTTTGATTAAACTTTTTAAAAAAGAAAAAAAAAAACGATCTTACGAACTTTTATTAATTTCAGAAATTGAAAAATGCTGCTTCTTGGAAAGTAAATTGAATTGAAATAATTTTGTACAGTACTTTCAACATTTACGAGGTATGATCACAAAGTTCTCGATTATATTAAAAATAATGTCATTATGTATTCCATGCTGAAACTCCCTTGATGATGCAGTGATTCTGTTACTTTTGGAAGCATTTCTGGTACCCTCTGATTTACAACTTCCTATCCTGGAGATCTGCCTTTTTAAGTAAAAATTTTAGTTTCGGAATCAAAACGTCACAGGGAACTTAATCTAGGGAATGGGGAACCACTAGCTCGGTATCGGCAGAAATTATAACACATTCTGACTCATGAGCAGGAGCGTTGTTGTGATGCATTAACCAATCTACGGCACACCATTTTTAGGCGCTTTTAGCATATGTGAGTAAAATGTCTATTGTCTTCGCTGTAATAACTCAACTCCCAGCCGATGAAATTTTAAATTTGGAACGATTTATCGAGTCGTTTCATATTTCATTAAAACCGGACTATTAATAAATCCACCAATTATTATTTTCCTTACATACATATCACATAGGCTATCCATATACTGTATATTGTAACTGAAGCACTGGTTATTACGTTTGTTGCGTGCACTGATTGGAGGAATAAATGCGCAGAAACTAAATTTTCTGTGTTCGCTCACAAGTTGTTGCTTTGCTTTTTTTTTTAAATCAGTTTATTAAAATTCATGAATTATTAGTACAGTATTCGCTTATTATATTAATCACAACAGAAACGTTAAATATATTATACATTTTAATTGTTAAAATCCAAGAAGGAATTAGTAAACTGCATTACAAAAGCATTAACAGTATACGACGATTGTTTGATTTATTGAAGCATAGAACAACTACTCCCAGTGGACGGATTTTCATGAAATTTTATACTTCTTTAAAAAGATTTTGTCGAAGAACTCACACACACACACACACACACACACACACACACACACACACACTGTATATTCATAGATTAAAAGCAGTGCAGTATTGTTAGCTTTAGACAATCCTTTCAAGATATATATGTATGTATGTATATAGGGCAGAATAGTATCAATATATATTTGTACTTAAAATAAACGGCTAAGTTTAGAAAACATAAAACTATAGAATTTTAATAAGTGCTCTATAAAGTTATTTTAATAATTAATTGGTAAGAGATATCTATATTTACATTTCTTCTGTTAATCACAGGAAAAGAAAAAAAATTGCTATTAATTTAAGGGAGGAATCGAACGCGCCTGAAATATAACACACTACGTATATTATCTAATTTCTTTCCACTGTGGGATCTTCCCACCAATGGGACATTGTTTGAATTTTAGCTGCATGGTGCGCAGGCATATCAATAACTGGAAATTAGTGAAATAATGAACCTGCCCTTGAACCTGTCTGTATTGTGATCTGCCTTTAATTCCTTAGAAAATTAGAGATCAATGAAGAAGTGGCAGGCAGTACCACGAAACGTCTGAGAATCTGATGAATTTCTTTAAGAAATTGAAGGCTGATCTACACCCCATGCAGGTTAAGGTGCTCATTATTTCACCAATTTCCAGTTCAAATTTCTTGCAGTGGCATTCATTTGGGACTATTGTCAAAAGCATTACTAAAGTCTGGATGTTTTTCCTGGTCAGAATGGAAGGTTGCCTGTGTCCACAGTTTTTTTTATCGTTTCTTCATCCGTTTCCACCTGACGACCACATGTGGAAACGATACGCTTGGAATGCCTAAGTCTTCTCTGGATATATATATATACGTGTGCCTTTTTCCGAACATGCAGGAAATTTGCTCTTTGTTTATTGTAAGCGATTTGATCTAGCATGGAGCCAGACTTTTTCCAGGTTCTGTAGGCTTTTTGCTTTAGATTAAAAGCCTCTTTCGTTTCGGAGTTGAACCACCACTTAGTGTTTGAGATTTTAATTGTCTTTGACGCACCAATGAGAGCAATGTGTCTCAATTCGTAAGAAATGGCATTAATCGCCTCTTCCACTGGTTTGAAGCAGAGATTCTTCCAATTAAATGCTTTAAGTTCAGTGAGGATAACATTTGGCCTGACTAGGTTGGTTGAAAACGTAGTTACTGTTTGTACTGGGTCCGCTGGTTTGGTTGCAGGTGCCTGTGCAATTTCAAACACTATTAGTAGGTGGTCCGACACTAATTTGGAGTTATAGCAAATGATTTGTATTTGTTCCAAATTGTGCTAGACGCTGTCCAGAACTTGATTTCCTCTGGTTGGTGGTGTATTCAGTTGGGATGAGCCCCCAGCTCCGCATGGTATCTTCCATGTCTTGCCTTGTACCTTGGCAGAGTCAGGTTGAAATCTCCTAAAACGGTTGTTTGGATATGGGGGGCATAGTGAGCAGACATCCATGAGATAAGATCGTCTCTGATTGATGAAGTGTGTCCTGGTGGGAGATACAGAAGGCAGATTTGGATCTTTTTTTCATTTTTGTTGAAAATTGCAGCGATTGCTTCATAGTTTCATGTTTTACTGCTGTAGACATGTATCTGTCTGGAAGAGGTCTTATAGAAGATGGCAACACCACCTCTCTTATCCTTTCTGGAGTTTGCAATATATTGATAATGAAGTGGACGAGAGGAGCAATCCAAGTTGTTTTCCTTCATCAACCCATGTTTCTGAGATGCAAATGAAATCAATGTCTTTCTGGTGGAGGAGGGTTTGCAAGGCTCCTAACATTTTGTAGAAAAAATGTTACTGTCGTTTGGGTTACATTCATTTGCATCTTGCCAATTGATTGCTATTGATGTACACTAGGGGCCTTGTGGTTGGTATCTTTTTTTGTTTCGATGAATGTCTTAAGGCACCTGTCGGCCATGCTGCTGGGTTGAGCACCTCGTGCAGATGTGCCCGAGGGCAAGACAACAAATGAGAATATGATGGGTGTTTGTTTTAATGGTTCTAACATCTACCTTTACACCAAGCTTATGTCAAGAAGCTTTTTATAGCAGTGGCCTGGGTAGTAGGTGCCAACCTAGTAATGAACAGCTTGGCCCACGAAGTCACTGCTGTGACGTTGTAAGTTTCGCAAACTTGCGTGAGCCGGAGAGTTTCCATGGACGTTTCCGTGTGTTGAGTATGCTTAGTGGCTGAATTAAGGGCGTCCGTTCAGTCTGGATCTGGCATGGTGCATCTGGTAGACCGGTCAACATTTGTGCTAGCAACTGCTGTCGAACGACTTGTGCATCAGATCTGGTGGGTCCCTTGGCGTCAATCTGGGGTTTATGTACTGCTCACTTGGCAGGGGAAGAGAGGGCTGGGTTAGGGTCTCTACAGTGACAGCCGAAAGCTCGTCCAAGTTCTGTCGAAGGGGTAGTTGTTAAAGAGGAGCTGGGTAATTGGTCTCCCTGTGAAAGCGTGTTGCGGGAGGGGTGGGAGACAGAGGTGCCTATGTGGGTGGCATCTGGTCACTGATTTTCCTGTTCTCTCTATGTTGGTTGGTGGGATACGTTGGGCCTGTCCTGTTGTCTGGCATGAGGCTCTATCTGTGCGCTTCTCTCCACACTAGCTTTGCATTTGTATAACTTAACAAGTTCCTGTGACGATGGGATGTTGGTAATGACTGAGGCATCACCCAGCTTGGAGAGCTCTGTTAGATTAACTAGGTCCGTGACCAGAAATGTCAGATCCTTAATTTGTTTTCTGAGCAGAAATTAGCTCATCTCTAATTTCTGCGTTCTGAATTTTGAGTCGATAACTATCGCTCAGAAATTTTGCCATATTCTTTTTCATCGGTTTAACCTTATCTTCAAGATTGTGCCCTTGAGGAGACCTACTTAAGTTGTGAGGAGGAGGAGGACTCTGGTAGATAATTTCCTGTGTGGGATGAATGTTTGATGCGAGAGGGCGAGGAAAATTTCTCAGAAGGACGGTGAACTTCGACCTACAGAAAGGAGGTCAGGTCAGAATTCCTCGAAAAAGTCCGAGCCAGGAGAAGTATACGGAGAAGGTCAAGGACGAAGGAATTAATCGGGGATTACATTAAAATAAAAGGGGGGAAGAATTTAGGACCAAATGGGATATATAAGGATTTGTTCGGCGGGAAACGAGAGGAGTGAGTAGGCCGTTTTAGAGAGTTGGTCGGTGAGTTTTTTTTGGAGATACAGAACAAAGGAATCCGAAATGAAGACCATAATGGAAAGACGTCCTAAAACCAAGGAGCTAGCCCAACCTGGAGAAGGGGAAAATTTAATTGTAAGTACTGTTTATCATTATTATACCTAGCCAAGATTAATCCCTGGGGAGAAGAGAATGACAACATAAGGCATTCTGTACTCCTATCTGCGAATGACATGATTAACCAGTAAAGTGGAAGGATAAAACCCAACTGATGTCTTAAAAGAACTGTAAATTATTCTTCGTGGTAATGAGATTTAATAAAGAACTTTTGTAACGGTACATTCCTGTGGAGTTTGCTTGTATTGGACAATTAGTGGAAAATTTGTATGTACATGAGTTTGAACCCTTGTATTAAACATGTTACAATTAACTGTGTATTTGTCAGTTTGTCTCACTCTATTCTAGCTAACCCAAAATCCCTGGACTTATGCAGTCAGAGGCCCAAGGGTAACATATAGTTACCAAAATAAAATAACAGTAGGTGGTAAAAAGGGAAAAAAAAAAAATAAAATATATATATATATATATAAATTAATTAAACAATTTTATATATATATATATATATATATATATATATATATATATACAGTATAGTATACAGAGTAAAAGTGTACCCCTACACAAGGGGCGCCTCCGTAGCCAGGTGGGAAGGAGCAGTAGTGCGTATCACATGCTTCTTGATTAGACCGGGGTTCGAGCCCGTCACCACCAAATACGGAAGATGCGGAAAGGTCAGGGAATGACCACCGCATATCCCGGAGCAATATGGCCTTAGTTGCTAATGCTCCTAAAAACCAAAACAAACTACACAAACTTTGTCTTGCTTCGCACTTCTTAATCATTTTCATCTTCATTTCTAAATCAATTTTGTTTCGTTTCCTGGCATTACCACCACCACTTGCCCTTTTCGTTGGTCCCTTGAATTGAATATTTCAGTGAAGGGGACACATTTCACCATAATAGCGTAAAAACCCCAATTGCATTTATCGGTATTATTGCAATAAGATAATTTACTACCCGTTTATAATAAGATGCACTAACAGAAAAGCCCAATAAATCGGAAAGTACAAATTGATTTTGTTTTTTGGTCGTGACCTCCAGAAACGTGCTTTAGAAAAATATCACAAAGGCGTTCAAAATTGATTTCTTATAACATAGCGAAATTTTCATCTTCCAAGGACTTGGAACGAATTACAAAAAAAAAAGTGTTATTGGGTTCACATTACGATATTTTCACGATACCTCCATTTATTCCTACGGGATGCAGAATACGTTTGCACCGGCCTGCAAAAACGTACATCAAGTCGAATTTCGTAAGTCGGGGAGTTCCTGTACTTAGTATCGTGCATGGGTTGGAAATTGTGAAGAAGATATTTGTTGACTTGAACTTCTCTAGACTGTAATTTTCAGGAAATGCGTACGTAGGAAGGTTTCAGAAAACGGCAGTTGAATGAATAAACGAGGAAGATGAAAAGTTAAACATGATTTGGTTTTAATATGTCCAGATTATCCATAATACATTCTTAATCATAGATTCCATGACTTTTCCTGCCAGAGAAGTTAAACTTACATCTTCCTAGCCTTTGGCTGTCCTGGGGTGAATCCTATTAGATTAATAAACAGATAGTAATAATATTCACGAATGGGGAACTTTTGCATATTTCACAGGTGGCCGACTAGTCGAACGCGGTTAATTGGTCCATCTCAAAGGAATTTTAAATCGATCTCTTTATATATTCATTCCCAAAATATTTTCGTAAAAGTGCAAGTGTAGTAAGTACAATAAAACTTTACTAATTCAAAACCGTAATTCGATTTGATATATTTTTAAACTAAAAATACCAATGAAAAAAAAAAACTTAAGATTCGTAATTTAAAATTATATTTGGTTCAAGAATCAAACGTTTTTGCTGTTTATAACTCGGAAAAAGAAATTAAAAGCGACCAGTAATCATTTTTGAAAATGACGTAGACCAAATATTTGGAAATTCCACTATAGTCTGACCGTACTAGGCTGTGTGGTTGCCTTCGCTTCATGTTTCAGTTTCTCAGACTGGGAGCCGTTGTATATATCGTAAGGGTCCTTGGGAACATCTTTTTTTTTTTTTTTTTTATTATGGATTCATTAAATGAATAAACTTATTTTAACAATTGGTAGAGAGACTGTATAATTTATTTTCCATTTTGAGAACGTTGGCCAAGTTGAGAAGACAAACTTCGTGGAATTCACCTGCCTGGCTCTTCAGTTTGTATAACTGGTATTTCGGTTACCTGGCGTTCTACTGTAAAAGAAATTCAATAGAAATCCCATAATTCTTTAATGAAATTAAAAGAATGATTTTAGGTGCTTTCATAAATTTGAGGACCTACGTCACCCTGCCCAATTTATGGTCCTGTTTAAAAAGGTTGCTGCGAAACAGTGTATTTAGAATGCCGTAGCTGAAAAAAAAAGTGCGAGAACCACTGGTCTTAAATCTAAAAGCCGGAGGGATTTAACCGATTATCATCCAGACAAAATGTCTGCATTCAGCTGTGAGTAATTATGATCCTGTTTATTTGGAAATAGTTGATTTGTACTGTCAGGTATTCCACTAATTTTAATAAATATACAATTTAAAAACGTTTTTATTAGTAGTGGCAAATGATTCAAGAGAGCAAGTTCACAAATCATCAGCAAAAAAAAACACCATACTTCACCCATCCATATATTACAAGAATTTTGTCTAGTTCTTCCTTTTATTCAAATCACCCACTTTCACAACAAAAGACGGAACTTTGTTCCAACAGTCAACCAGCCTCTGACTGAAGGCAAACTCCCGCACATCTATCCTGCAGCTATCCTTCCTCAATTTAAATTTATGCCCGCTCATTTGTAAGTCTCCTTAAATGGGCTTCTCGGTCCATTTAAGGCTTTAAACGCCTCTCAGATCTCGCAGGTGCCTAGTTTCTGGACGCTGCAGATTTGCAGAATTAAAGCTCTTTCTTGGTAAGAGCACCGTTGTTCCCTTCACCAATCTGGTTGCCCTTCTCTGCACCCAAGATTGGTGAATGGAACAAAAGGGTGCTCTTGCCAAGGATGGCTTCAGTTCTGTTACCTTTCCTTTAATCATCAATTTGAAAAGTATACTGTATTAAAATATAAATTTTTAAGCAGAAAAATTGTCGTTTTTTATGGATGGGATTAAAATATTTGTGGGCAGGGGTTTGACTTCCCGAAAATGTAGGTCGGCCCTCCCATAAGGCTCCGAAGTTGTTTGGCTGATTTATGCTTATTGTTCTTGAGGTTAGATTCTTTTTAGCTGGGACGGCCAAAGAGGGCAGGGGAGTTTACAAGCTAGTGATCATTAGAATATCACAGTATATAGTTTCACGTGAATGCGAAGACTTGTGTATTCAAAACTGTATTGTTCAATGACCATTAGGCTGCGGTTATGCATAATTCTTAATTTATTTTTAATGTAACATTAAATATAAGTTCATTTTAAAAATTAACTGGACCAATGTAAGACTCTCGTACCTCAACTCTAAAATTAAGTGAGAAAGGTGGCGAGATTTCGCAGAAGTAAAACCACGTCTGTGGCGTGCGCGTTATGTTCTCAGAATTTGTCTTTCAAGCCGCCATCATTAATAATTAAATAATTATGAGTTTGCCCTTTAAGGAACTGACGTACGTTATTCTAAACCCTCATCCTAGTTACTGATCAATCAATTTTTTTTTTCTCCTCTGTTAACGTAACTGTATTTTAAGGCACTTGGTGACTTCAGTGAAACAGCCGCGTCAAGATAAAATATAAATAGATCTCTCGCTCTCATTCTCTTCGAGAATGATCGATAAATGCTTTACTTAATTCCTTGTATCCGTTGGTAATGAAATATTCTGACAGTTTCACATTGTATATGTCACTTTAGTTCTTAACATGGATTCTTAAATGGTAATAATTTCTTGAAATATTTAGCCGAGCGTTTAACCTAGAATCAGCAAAATATGAAAGTAGTCATGACGTCTCAAAAAGGAAATTGTTCATGTTTTAATTTTGTTCTTTTATAAGCATTTTCGCCCCAACTTTATTCTAGATTGAACTCAACACTTTATGCAGTTTTAATTTGTCAGTAACGTTACGTCACGGAAGCGAAGCTGTTTTTATTCGCATTCTAGTTCCTTGAACCTATTATATTATTTACCAACAAACACACTTTGCTTTCATGGGTAATACAATGAATAGCGTCGCTGCTCTCATATCACGCAGAAAAGACAGGTTGATTCCCTGTCGCTGGCTAAAGTTGAAAAGTGCTTCGTCTCTTTTTTGTTTTCTACAGCATGGCCAAGTTTCTCAAATGTATGGTTCTTCACCTGAATTCGAATTTTTCCTCCCTCAATTCAAGCCGAGTAGAATACATGCAGTTTACATATATCATTATACTGAGACTCATCATGGCCTCATTGCAATTAAACAGAGCTCAGTCAGTGATAAATCTAACAGAATGCTGCTGTTGCGTATTGGGTTAATTCGCTCTATTTGTATGATTTAGTGAGGGATGGAGTTGGTCTGTCTCCGGTCAAAGGATTGTGCTCTTATATCTGAATCCTTTAAGATTCTAAACGCGTAGCTTTTTAATTTGCTTTTGACGTTTAGTGACAACTGCTGTCAATAAACTATTTGAATCCTTTTGCTTAATGATATATAGATATACAAAAGATTAAGTTATATACTTGATTTTCTTATACAAACCATGTTATCTTTCACACGGAAACGGATGAAACAAGTTAATTAAGGTAGCCTTACAGATTAGATTAGGTAAGATTGTTTTTATACAGGAATGCGTGTAATGAAATATTCTGATAGTTTCACATTGTATATGCCACTTTAGTTCTTAACATGGATTCTTAAATGGTAATAATTTCTTGAAATATTTAGCCGAGCTTTTAACGTAGAATCAGCAAAATATGAAAGTATTAAAAGTATTTCATACAAGAAAGTATATGAAAGGTTAGCTGCCTTAGGTATGTGACTTTTTTTTTTTTTTTTTTTTTTAATAAGTATACGTAATGAAAGTTTCATTCACAAGAAACAACTTGGAAGCATTAATTCATTCAGCTCTGTATATATTGGAGGAATTTTTAAAGCTCTTTTCAGTCAGGGCTGCAGTTAGTCGAGCTCTGGCAGAGGAAGTAGTCCCTCCTCCCGAAGAGTTATTCCCGGTTTTCCAACTGCACAACTTTCAAATCGGCCTGTGATACACATTTGTATAAACGTCATCGCAGTATAACCTTAGATGCTCAATGCCCTATAGTATAGTATAGGGCATTGAGCATCTAAGGGCCTATACAAACAACAACAGCTATGCTTTTAACTCTCTCGTGCTGCGAATGACAGCGATTGTCAAAAGCAATGAATCAGATACGAGCTGCAAGTAATTTGATTGGCAGTGAAGGAGCCAGTGAATTCTGAGTAGTAACTAGCCACAGAAAATTTTATTGCACTGGCTTGTTGTTCACATTTAGTCCATCGAAACAGCTAATGAGATGGAGGGATTCGCTCCATCTCAATAACGTTTCTTATCTCTATCTCAATAACGGAAAGGCAATAACGTTTTCCTTTTGGAAAGTTAAAAACTCATCCTCATGATACCAAGGCTAATTATGGTAGAGGTTAAGAACAGTTTACTTTTTAAGAACGGATTAATGCAAGAAAATCAACCAGGGACTTGATTTCTTTTTCAGAAATGCAAACTTCATTTCGTTTGCTAAAAAGTAAATGATTTGCACCATCCGAACTCTAATTTCTTAATATTATCATTAAAGCTTTGATAGATTAATGTCAGTTTTTAAAAGATAGCCGTATAATATTTCATCTTCCTTAGGCTCCAGTTTTAGGCCCAATCGCACATACTTAAAAGGCTTGCTTGCCCGCTTGCGTACAAAACTTTGTCAAATATAAAATTTCATCGAAATGAAATTTTATATTTGACAGACTTTTATAGAAATTTTTAGAACTATCCTAAACTTCATCAAAAGACGTTGTTATTTGTTTATAGAAGCATCGGCAACTTAGACCATGTTACACTGTTGTGTATTGTCTGTACAATATGTTCACGGATCGATTTGCATTTTGTGCGGGCTGAAAAACCCTGAATGAGTCTGAGTAATATCCTACTCCCTTTGCATAACACCGACCAACTATAGTTCAGATTGAATAACTAGAAATTCCTCCAGTAATTGACGGAACTGGAACCCAGACCTCTCCAAGACGAGTGGCAGTACCACTATACTTCCAGGGAGGACTATCAAAAAACTTACAAAATTCGAGTTATTTCTATACATAAATGGAAGTATGTTTCGGATGTTTGACTATCACTTGACTAAAAAATATCAGATTGATACAATTTTCGTCATATGTTCTTTTAGTCCCTGGGTAGGATAAAACTTTTAGGATAAAATGCCGATTCAAACCCCCTTCCCTCTTACAGAAACCTACAAGTACATGTATATTAGTTTCGGTTGTTCAGCATTATTCGAGAAGGAAAAGTCGAATCCAATTGTGATTGTATTACCCACGGTTCCCCCAGAGAAATCCATATAAATGAATGTTTTTTTATATTATTCGAGAAAGAAAAGTCGGATAGATACTAAATTTTCAGCATATGCTTTGTTGATCACAGTGTAGGTCTACGACCAGTTCTTACTATACTATTCTCCTCCTCCTAGTTCCCGTCCTGTGAAAACTTGGCGATAAATTTGGAACAGCGACGCTGATTCTCTTCAAAATTTCTGCACTTATTTAGAATACGCTTCTGGGCATTAGTACCAAATATCATTTCAGTAGGTTAACCCATATCCCTGTGCATAAAACTGCCAACCCCCGGCAAAATCACATATACAAATCTCACCTCGCTGCTACCCATCACATGCTGCGGTTTTGGTAAACATTTCTCGAGTACATTTTAGAAAACCCCTGAAATAAGTTATTTAATTAATAAACGAACGCACGGCTAAATTACCTGTCGTGTTTGTCATATCTCTGTTGCCCTATTCTTATTATAGCCATTGGAGTCCTGCAACTAAAACATGGCTTTAATAAAATCTTATTAAAGACATCTTTTAAATTAAAATTCAAAAGCGCATGATACTGTTTATTTGATTTTATTATTACTGTATGTAATCTGGTAATCGCTTTCGTGACAGTCGTGTACATTTTCTTTTAATTAATCCTGGTTTGATTTTCTTTTTTCGTTTGCACAAAGTGAGTCATCGAAATTCGTTATAAGAATCTGTTATGGAAAAACATGAGTTATTTGACAAGTTGCGATTTGTAATGATTCTTTGGAGGAAAATGTTAACTAGAATTAGGTTTGTAAAATTTTACCCTTTGGTAATCAGAGACTTCGGGTCAGCATATTCAGTTTTAAGCTTATAAAGTGTGATTTATTTGGCAGTACTTGTAGAAAAGTCATATGAAGGCCGTAGAATTCATAATCTCACGACGTAAGATCCAAAGGGGCTGAAGCCCCTTTGGATCTTACACAATCATACTTATGCATACTGCTATAATACAGCTCAATAGACCTACGTTGTTTGTGGGATGAATGCTAGACATGTACTTGCGCGTTCTGTATTTTGAACAGCTATTCATTTTATATGCGATTTCTGTAATTAGCCTCACACCAGCTGTTATTAATCGAAACTTCAAGCATGACGGTACTTCACGCTTGAAAATGCCCTGCGTCCAATATCAACTAAGTAAATACAGTATTTTACTTCACGATAATTTCATTTTCATCCAGTATACAGAGAATTCTGCTTTACTGCTGACATAACAGCAGAATACTGCACATTGTTTGGATGTCACTAATCTTATTATGGAATTTATAAAAGATCTAAAAGATTAGACGGGTCGCGTACGGCCCTCAAACCTCTGTTGTGCGACTGAAGAGTTTACAATGTTAGCATAACCCTCTGACAACCTTGAGCTATAATGTATCATTGCCATTCAACTTATTTTGTTATTTACTTGTGATATTTTAATGTGTGTAAAAAAAAAAAAAAAAAAAAAACTATTTTACACTGATGCACAACAAACATTTATCAGAAAATAAGTTTTCTGTTTGTACTTTCGTATAACCACAAAATCAGAGTACAGTTGACAATATAAAATACAAAAGTCCACGTACTTATCACGTGGGGTCAGTCACGGTAATTGAAACGCTGGTGTTTCTGTATGTATCATCTTAACTTTACTTTGGTAATATGTACTGTAATTACATTCTACACGGACGCACGCTGCACAGTTGAAGCCACGTCACACAATTTTGTTTATTGGCAGCTGAATTGAACCCAACCACTGTCCTGGGTCCGGTGATGTTTTGTCCCCAGAACTCTCGCCCCTGCCCATGTTTTATTAAGTTCGGTATCCCAAGCAGCCAATGTGTGCTTAAATTCCACTTAACATTGGTAGTCATGCTATTTTTTCCATATAATGCCTCCTTCCTAGCAGCCCGTTGTATCGAGGGGCGGCATGTATTCATATCTGTTTTTGTTTTATGTAACCTAAGATTTGGCAAAAACTGATATTGAATGAATGATTACTTAGAAATTGGCTTTACTGAATGTTAACTGATTGTTCAGCAGTCTTTAGTAGCATTACATCGACCTTGTTCAAAGTTTAGCGTGCGTGAGGTGTTGGCCAATATTATTAGAGCAGCTGTCTATCAGCTGCTTGCGCAAACTGAGCATTAACTTCCCAGTTACAGAATAGGAGATCCCTCGCTGTTGTTTCCACGTTTTCTCCCCCCCCCCCTTATAATGGGGTCAGCCTCAGGTAGCTGTAACGTGATGTTTTCAAAGCACTATCCTCGGAGCACGCACGCCACATTTCTAGTGATTGGAACTTTGAAGAACACTCGGATTTAATATCCTTCAGTATTAGAGAACTGCCCTAAAGAAATTATTGGTTCTGTTTTACAATAAAATGAGTATTGTAACGTGCTAGTTGACGGATAGAAGAATATTCTCAACGTAGTAATTAATGAATTGTGGCGATTCCATCTTTTTATTAAAGCTAATGGTACTAATAGTGTATTACGAAGTGAAGAAAATTTGCATACTGTGATCAAGTTACACGACCACCTCATTACTGAAGATGTATAAAATTGGTTGTGACAAATAACTGGTGTATTTTTTGTTATCTACGATATGGAACCAAATAGACGTAGAATCTACAGTATTATCTGAGTTGGTTGGGAAATAATCCGCGAAAATTTATCTACAAAATGAAAGAAAAGCTCGTAAATGTGACAAAAACGTAAATTTTATTTACATAAATAATCGTATTCGTATTTATAAAAGTATTTCACAGCGTGAGGAGATGTAACATAAAATTTAATATGTTCATATTGTATTTTGTGAAAGGGAAGACAGTGAAGTTCCTTATTCCTCACATTGATTTGCCTCCCTGCAAACGGTACCACGGTTTGTTGGCAAGAGTCTTTACTGACCATGTAGTCGAAAAGCGGATCATTTAAAGTTTACACTAACGGATGCAAATTTAAAAAAATAATAATAAATAAAATAAAGGCAAAAAATTAAAATTAATGGTGGTAGTAGTGAAACTGAAGGTTATTGGCATATAGACTGAAGTGAGCTAATAGGCAGAAGCAAAGGTGGGGGATAAAGCTTTCAGAATTTCAAGGGTTTCTACAGGAATATTACAAAATGTAAACAAACACCTGTAATTGGTTCCAGGTATTTTCTTTTTTGTTTTCCGACCTGACTTCTAATTTTCTGGTTCGGAGGCGTAAATCCATCGTAACAAAGCTAAAAATGAGATAGTCTAGATATAGTGAAGAACGAAAACTGGGGAAGGAGATGTTTTTAAGATCAGAGAAGTTCTGTGTTTGATATGGACTTGTCCTACATGGTCTCCTTGATCATTTTTACTACAGCGTTATCAGCAATGATATACAGTGTGTGTGTGTATATATATATATATATATATATAATTTTTTTTTTTTTTTTTTTGCATGGTTTTACCGTTAGTATTACAAACGGTAAAACGCTCGCGAGCTGCTTTTAAATTAAACAGGTCTTTCCAAAAAAAAAGAAAGAATCATTTTCAATTTAATCAACTTCCTCCTCTAACATAACCAGATGTGTGCTGCTTCCTTTATTGCACTGGTTGAATGAACTTTGTCTAGAGATGCTCTTGTAAGTTGGATGGAAATCTGCAGCAGTTTTATACCATTGGATTACACTCGTAAAGGGCCAAATCCTCGTAATATTCTTGACCCCAAAGCATACACGGACATTCCCCAGGTTTGTATGGTACTTTCTGGCAGATATAGGTGCTCTACTTATTGAGCGATATCGATTTCCAGGACTCTCTCCCTACTCTTTATTAGCTGAAAGCGACGGACCTTAAAAAGCTAGTGCATCAGGCGCAGCACTACTT
The DNA here is from genome assembly GCF_048544385.1 of Mastigoproctus giganteus. Classification (NCBI taxonomy): domain Eukaryota; kingdom Metazoa; phylum Arthropoda; class Arachnida; order Uropygi; family Thelyphonidae; genus Mastigoproctus; species Mastigoproctus giganteus. Next base: position 64,994,426 of record NC_143586.1, on the reverse strand, counting down.
AAAAATGGGAAGAGAAAGTTGCGCACATTGGGGCTACAAAATAGACCTCGTTACGATGAGGGTGTAGTTCTTGCTGAAGGCAGATGCACGTTCTTAGAGCTCTGAAAGCGCACGCGTTCTTTGGGAAATGAAAACGTGACATGTTGCGTGACGGATACAATCAGCAAGAATACCCATTGCATAAAGAACTTCACCGATCTGTTTGTCACATGTGGACCAGTATCCGCTAACGGGGAGGTACGAATGACGCACTTTAGCTGTTGCGCTGATTATGCGAGCACAAGTCAATACTTATCTCATGCAGAATCCTATTATCTGAAATGGATTAATCCATGTTTGAGGAAATTCACTATAGACTAGACTAGCGAGAATAATTTTTTCAGTTGTAGTTGCCTTGAGCCACTAACTGTCAAAGCATATTTCGTAGAAAAAAAGTAGCGAAATTATCAAAGTACTTCTAAACAAACTTGATCCTGAAAAATATCCACACATCTAAAACGTAGATGTGGTTACTTACAAAAAAATAAAGTAAATTGCGCTTGTCTACCCAATGAAGTAGTTAACATACAGTTATTTAGCTATTTTTATTGTAACCGATGGTAAAATGAATTGTACAAATAAAGCCATTTATCATAGGAATTCTAAAAATAAAAAATAAATGACTTATGCAAGTGTATATATCCAGAACGAGATGATTTACCTACCGGTATACTGCTTTATTATCAGTCTGAGAACAAATTTGCTGATCATATCCGCATAGTTGATCTATAGCAGATTCAAGATGTTAGAGAATTTCTGTAGACAAACCAAGATCATTCACTAGTTATTCCACGATGCCTGTGGGCTACAGTCAACAACAAACGTTTGGTCTAAGAAACTCGCTGTTTACATTAGCAGTTGGTACTACGAATTCTGTGGGTGAAAAGAATACGGAATAAAAGAGAAGAGGTACGTTAATGAATGATCTTCAACCTCCTGTAGAATTTCTCTGCACTATGAACATGCGGCACAACATATGATTGCGATAAGCCTTAACAGAAATTGTACATAGACGCAGGGCTGTACTTATAAACAGATACATTTACTAGGGGCACTAGCTAAATTTAAATCTAAAATACCCACAACTACAATGGGCTCAAACTGATTTTGTTCCTCAGTCCTCTAAAAAGTGTAAGTTCGAGTTTGAGGTTTTGCTTACTCTAGAGAAATTGCTTGTACGGAATTTTTTAAATCTGTTTTTTTTTTTTTTTTTTTTTTTTTGTGGATAAACTGAGTTTTTTTAGGCATCATATAACCCATGATTTACAACCTGTGTGTTGTGGGCAAAGATGAAAAACTGCGAAGTGCAAACGGGTTGCACGAACTGTCCTTTGGAAGCTGCACTAGGTGTGTGGACACAGCACTCCAGTGGCTTTACTGAGAGATTTATAACCATTTTCTCGTAATCCCCCCTTGCTCAGAAATACTCTATATCATCGTCATCATCATCACTTTTGAGGGTTAACATTAGTTGTGAATTTTATTATTTTAAGATTCAAATATAAACTTTAAATAATTGAATAAAATTTATCATCACAAAAAATCTTGCCATTATTTTCATATAAGTTTAAAACAACCTGTGAAAGTTTGAAAACACTTGGGATCACAGTTTGGCATGCCTGCTTTAGGGTCCACAAGCATCCTAAATAAAATAAATTTTCTGTTTATATTCTGGGATTGGCATCAGAAGAATTTTACCGTAATTTGAGATATGTGAATTCAAAAATGCGGCATGTGTTTTCTCATTTCATTTAACTCAATTTGAAGTGTAGTCGTGCTACCAAAATCCGGAAAACTGTGGTGAACGTGATCCTTGCCGGAATTTGGGTTATATTAGAGTTATAAAAAAAAGCCGCGAAAAATACTTAATTTCCATACTGCAACTTGTGGTACTTAGTAGTATGTGTGTGTGATAGAAGTAACGCACAGTGCAGTGGAAATCAAATTAAGTGAAGTTTCACATGATCCCGAATGGCGAATTTGAGAACTAAATTTGCCATTCTCGGGTGGTTTTTGCTGAATTCACCCGTTTCCCTGAAAATTGCCGAAATAAGAGTGGTGCCGGATTTGGGCAGTTCGACTGTATACTCTTTTTCTTGAAACCGCTGACTATGTGGGGGGGGGGGTCTAAGGTCGTCTACAACACCATATTTAAAGAGGATGGCAAAGGCTGTTATCCTCTTTAGGTTTCGACAAAACATTTCAAATGACATGAGGGGAAAAAAAAAAAAAAACTAATAATAAATTAAAAAGTGACAGTGAAATTAAGAGTTACCAGTAATGGGAGTTTTGTTTCCGATTTTCTTGGGTCTAATTTTGGCCTAATTCGATTTCGGAGTTTGTCCATAGAGGCTTTACACGAGAATATGGGCCGAGTAAGTTGTAGGTGGTTGAACGGGGACAGCGGTTAAACAAAAAGTCTTAATGACAGGCAGGAGTGCCTTTACTCCTGTCACATCAGGGATCGGAAGCAAGAACAACTTTAAATTGACTTGGTCACTGGATATGTTTGAAACGCTGTAGCTCTGTGCGGTACTTCGCCGCACTCTTAGTCCTTGTACAGTTTGTTGTTATTATTAGCCATATGGTGCAAGGAAGCCTGAGGCTTATGCTGCACTAGCCAAAAAAAAAATCGAGAGAGTGTGTGATGATATCCAGCTCAGGACCCTGGGTGTGCCAAGCTCATACTCACCAGTGAATTTCGAATATAATTTTGTATACTACCTAAAATTATCATTAGCAAGGCACATGATGCAAGAAAGCAAGCTTGTATAGCATCAGCCAAAAAAAAAAAAAAAAAAAACCCTTATTTCACCCATCCACTCGCTCCAAATGTTTGTCAAGTTCTGCCTTGACTCTGTTTAAGCTATCAACTTCTACAGCGACAGATGGAAGTTTGTTCCAGCAATCAACCACCCGCTGGCTAAAGGCAAACTTCCGCACATCTATCCTACAACCGTCTTTCCCCAATTTGAATTTATGCCCTCTCAGGCGATTATTCTGAGAAGAGGAAGAATCCCATCCGCATTGAGCATGCTCAAACCATTCAGGGCTTTATACACCTTGCAGGTGCCTAGTCTCCAGACACTAATTTGCAAAACTTAAGCCTTTCTTCGTAAGAGCAACCCTTTGTTCCATTCACTAATCTTGTTGCCCTTCTCTGTACTCGTTCCAACAGCTCTACATCCTTCTTAAAATGAGGCCTCCAGACCTGTATACAGTACTCAAGGTGTGGCCTGACCATTGCCTTATACAAGGGAATAATCTCCTTATCCCTGTTAGAAAATTCCTGTATATCATTGACAAGACACCATGAGCTACTCTTGCAGACTGTCTGCACTGCTCAGAAAACTTCATATCTGCCTTCACAATTACCCCCAGGTCCTCTTCACTCTCTACAACTGTCAGAGTGCCAGCACAATTGATACATTACTCTGTGGTTACTGCTTCCCATATGCCCCTCGACGTGGGCACCTGTACGTGGTGAGGGGACCTCCCAGTGACGCTGCTGGACTTCCAGACTAGCATCACTGGGATCCAACGCCGACAGCCCAGGTTCCAGGCTTACATCAATGGAATCCGGCGTGTTTGCCGTGCGCTGCGACCCGTGGAAATTCGGAAAGGGGGATCCTGGTGGTTGAGGGGCCCAGCTTCAATACACCACTTTGGCCCCTGCTTCGACAAGACGGGAGGTTCTGGAAGGCCCGGCTAGGATCAATCGGCTAGTAGGCTCGCCTTCGAGGGTCAACCGTGTCAATGCCATGCCCCTACCCTCACAGTCCGAGGGACAGGATTCAGGCTGGCGGTGGTGCGGGTATAGTGTCTGGGTAGCCCTGGCGTCCCACTCCCTAGCGCATTTATTGCATGCCGGGTAGTGGGCGTCCCTTTGGGCTCCGTGGTGGGTGGGGAGCCTGGGCACTGAACAATTTAAAAAACTCAATGAATCCTGATAAACCTATTTCTTCAGGGGCCCCAACCCGGTCCCTATCTGAAACCATAGACAAAGATTCAGATAGCATTATTGCTAAAAAGAGGCAGCGAATGGAATTACCACCAGGGCCTGTCCCAAGGTTTTTAATTATGCATTCTACCAATGAGACACCGATTGGTAAAATGTCGCCCTTTTTTATTCAAAAAGGGTTAGATGGGTTAGCAGGTTCACCCAAATCAGTTAAAAGGCTTCGTTCTGGAGACCTTTTAATTGAAACTAAAAATGACAGGCAATCAGAACATCTACTCCGAACAATATCAATCGGAGGAATCCCTATAACAGTGACACCACACAGAACACTCAATTCATCGAGAGGTGTCATTTCGGAGTGGGACCTTCTCGACGTAACCGAGGAGGAAATTTGCTCCGAATTAAAACCACAGGGAGTCATTGCCGTCAAGAGAATCACTGCGCGAAGGGATGGAAAAATTGTTAAAACCAGGAGCGTTATCCTGACTTTTAACTCTCCTAAACCTCCTGACGAGATTAAAGCTGGATACATCAACTGTTCAGTGCGTCCATACGTTCCGAACCCTTTACGGTGTTTTAAATGCCAGAAGTATGGACATTCTCAAATGGCCTGCCGTGGAGTCCTTGCATGCGCTCGATGCGGTGCAAAGGACCACGAAACAACAGCATGTTCAGCCGCAAAACCCACCTGTATTAACTGTGAAGGCGAACACCCAGCCTATTCACGAGCATGCCAGAGGTGGAAAGAAGAAAAAGAAATTCAACGGCTGAAGGCAGAGCTAAATATATCATACCAGGAGGGAAGGAAATCGGTCAAACCCCTGAATATCAACAAACCTACCTACGCCCAGAAGGTAGCAGGGAGATGTTCCGTCGGAACTCAGACGGACATGACCATTCCTCCAAAGGAGTCTTTCACTCCCATCGCGCGTTATCTTTTAAGTTCTCAAAAACCTGCGCAGAAGGACCAATCAGCTGCCACTCCTATATCGGTACCTCCTAACGCTCCACAAGTAACAAAGGTAACTATGAAAGAAAAGAATAAAAAAGGGGAAGTCCCCCCTAGTACCCAAGAAAAGATGGATGTCGAGCAGAAGGAGGTACCCGAAGATTCAGTCTTGGAACTCTTTGCGGAGGAAGAAATGGACACGGGACAGCGTCCATTCTTCCCCAAAAAAGATAAACCCAAGACTGATAAAAGTAAGCCCTCAGCACCTCGGAAGCCGCCTGATGGACCCACCAAACCAAAATAATGGCTAAATTCCTACAATGGAATTGTCGTGGATTCCGGCGAAATATTGATGACATCAAGGCCCTCCTGCAAAAGCACGAGCCAGTTTGCTTTTGCTTGCAGGAGACATATCTAAAGGCAAATGACGATCCCACGATGCATAACACCACAATTTTTCGTAAGGATAGAATTGCGGATGGCTCTGCTCATGGAGGAGTGGCTATCCTTATCGGCAATCAGACCCCAGTTTAGTTATTGCCCTTGCTAATTACAACTAGCATGGAAGCTGTTGCAATTCGCCTTACGGTGTGATTTATATTAACAGTCTGCTCTCTTTATTTGCCACCTGGGACTGACATCCCCCAGAAAGACCTTGATGATCTTGTAACGCAGCTGCCTCCCCCTTACTTACTTCTTGGGGATATGAATGGACATAACACCCTGTGGGGTAGTGCTAACATCAACGGAAGGGGACGAGCATAGAGCATATGCTAAATGACAATGACCTTTCCCTTCTAAATACTGGAGCAAACACCTTCTTCCACATGCCTACCCGTACTTTTTCTGCCATTGATCTCTCTATCTGCTCCCCTTCTCTATTCCCTTCACTCACTTGGGAAGTGGAGGAGAATCCATACGGAAGCGATCACTTCCCTGTGATAACCTCGTTACACAGTGGGAGACCATGTCTTCCCTTCAGGTTACCACGGTGGAAGATTGATCAGGCTGACTGGACTGCCTTCCAACATCAGGCAAATTTTGATCTTAGCACAGTCAGTCAAGAGCCTATCAATGATGCAGTTAAGTACATCACAGAAAATACTGTCCAAGCAGCTGCGAATGCTGTTCCAAAAACATCTGCCCGGTTTCCATCATTTCCTAAACCTTGGTGGAATTCACAATGCACAGCAGCAAAAAAGGCTCAAAACAAAGCGTGGGGGATATTCCGCCGATATCCTACCACGACCAACCTTATAGCCTTTAAACGTGCACGAGCCAAAGCACGATATATCCGCCGTCAGAGTCAAAAGGAATCGTGGATCCGTTTTACATCATCTATTAACCAGTCTACCAACTCTAAGGTAGTCTAGGATAAAATCCGGAAAATGAAGGGAAAATATACATCCCACCCTTCTTCAATCCTAGATTATAATGGATGCGCTATTGCAGATCCAACTGCAATAGCCAATTCTCTTGGGGAAACATTCTCTAACATCTCTGCAACATCTTCGTATTCCCCAGAGTTCCTGGTCCTGAAATATAAAATCGAAAAACAGGCACTTAACTTTAAATGTAAGAGCATTTATCCCTACAATGGGGATTTCACTATTCAGGAACTGGAAAGAGCCCTCGCTCTTTCCAAAGCAAGTACCGTTGGACCAGATGGCATCCATTATGAAATGATTAAACATCTTTCACCAAAATCTATGGATTGTCTGCTCCTTCTGTATAACAGAATCTTTACTGAAGGGCAGTTTCCGGACTCCTGGCGAAAGGCAATCGTTCTTGCCTTTCCTAAGCCAGGAAAGGATCCAAAAGTCACCACCAATTATCGTCCTATTGCTCTGACTAGCTGTCTGTGCAAAATCCTGGAGAGAATGGTTAATTCTCGTTTAATATGGTATCTAGAATCAAATGACCTTCTCTCCAACATCCAGTGCGGCTTCCGAAGGAACCGGTCCACTTTGGACCATCTTATTAGATTGGAAGCATCCATCCGGGATGCTTTCCTAAAACGCGAACACTTGGTGTCGGTGTTCTTTGACATGGAAAAAGCGTATGACACAACTTGGAGATTTGGCATTTTAAAAGATTTACATAGCCTAGGCCTTAGAGGGCATCTCCCCTTTTTTATTCAAAACTTTTTAGCCAATCGATCGTTCCAAGTTCGTGTGGGATTCTCACTCTCTCGCTCCTTTAGCCAAGAGGAGGGAGTACCACAAGAATCAGTATTAAGTGTCACGCTTTTTGCCATCAAAATAAATTCCATCACAGAACAACTTCCTCCAACTGTAAACAAGTGCCCTCTATGTTGATGACTTTAGCATTTTTTGTCAGTCGTGCAACATGAGGGTTATTGAAAGACAACTGCAGAAAGCCATTGATAGTCTGAATTCCTGGGCACTTGCTTAATGGCTTCAGGTTCTCGCCGGAGAAGACCGTTTGCGTACACTTTTGTCGCAAGCGTAATCTTCATCCTGAACCTGAATTAAGGCTCGGACAAAATGCTATTCCAGTAGCAGCGAACACAAAATTCTTGGGACTCATATTCTATAAAAAACTGACCTTTTTGGATCATATTCGTCAACTCCGCAAAAAGTGCACAAGAGGCCTTAATATGCTCCGCTCGCTTTCCTCTGTATCTTGGGGTGCAGACCGATGCACCCTTCTACGGCTTTACCGTGCACTTGTGCGATCCAAATTAGATTATGGGTCCCAAGTATATTCTTCAGCCAGAGACAGTGCCCTTCGATGGCTGGACTCTGTCCATCATCAGGCTCTACGTATCGCTACTGGAGCATTTCGAACATCTCCTGTCCAGAGCTTATACGTCGAAGCAAACGAACCACCGTTATCGCTTCGACGTAAGCAGTTGTCTTTAAAGTACGCTTTAAAACTGAAATCCCTGCAGACCATCCTACGTGGCCATTCGTTTTTGAGCCACGATGGGAAAATTTATACAATACCCGTAAGACTGCTAATCGTCCTTTAGGTATTCGTCTCCAAGAGCTACTCAAAGAACTTAATATCAAGGTAGACAAGGTTGCCCAAACACCAAAGCGACCCTTTCCACCCTGGCATGCTCATGTCCCGAAATGTGACTAGTCTCTTAGAAATCGGGGAAAGTCGGACACTCCATCTGTCTACCTGCAGCTTCATTCAGCACACCGAACTGAATATTCCGACTTCGCGCCAGTCTACACAGACGGTTCGAAGTCGGAATCATATGTGGGATCTGCTGCTGTATTTACAGACACCACTACATCGGAGCAGATTCCCTCTGAATGCAGCATATTTACTGTAGAGCTGCACGCTATAGAGTTAGCCTTGGATCACATTAGTGAATGCCAATACCAACGGTTCATTATATATTCCGACTCTCTCAGCATGTTACAGGCTTTAATATCTGTGAGATATAATCCTCATCCAGTTCTGTCTAGTATTCAGCAGAAGATTCACTTCCTCCGTGGACGTGAATATGATATCCGCTTCTGCTGAATTCCCAGCCACATTGGGATTAGGGGAAATGATTTGGCTGACTCCGCAGCCAAATCAGCAATTCCCAATAATAACCGCTGCCTGTCAGTCCCCTATACAGGCAAATAATACACCAAAACATACACTCCCAATGGCAGGATTCGTGGAATAGACAGACTGCGAATAAATTTTATCATATAAAGCCTGTAATTGAACCGTGGCAGTCTAGTCTGCGCAGGAATCGTAAGGAGGAAGTTGTTCTTGCCCGGACCCGCATAGGACATAGTCATTTGACTCATTCATATTTGCTGAGGGCTGATGACCCACCTATGTGTGAGTCCTGTGGCACAATTTTATCTATTAGACACATTTTAGTTGACTGTCCAGATTTTAGCAATATCCGTTTTACCGCTTTTATCCATCTGACTGAGCCGTATACACTCTGTCATTGTCGGATAAAATCTGACTATGTGTCTGCTATTTTTAGCTTTTTGAAAGCAATAAAGGTTTTTAATCATATTTAAAATTTATATGTTATTGTTATTTCTTTTGTTGATTTATCTTTTTAAATATTTGTTATTAAATCTGAATATGGTGGCCTAATTAATTAGGTTTTATTTTTATATATACCTGGTCTTGGCGCATTATAGCCCTAGTTGCTAATGCGCCAATCAAATCCAAAATCAATCAATCAATCAATCAAAGCTTCCCATATGCAGTACTTTACATTTGTCAATATAAAGCTTCAGTTGCTACCTTCAGCACATTTGATCAACATTTCTAGATCCTGTTGCAGCAGTGTACTGTCATTGTTGTCATTAACAACACTGCCAATCTTCGTATCGTCTGCAAACTTGGACATTATGCCTGATATACCATCATCAGTATCATTTATAAATACAGAAAACAACACTGAACCCTGAGGGACTCCACTAATAACATTAGTGGAGTCCACGATGAGCAGTGTCCGTTGGTTACCACTGTCTTCTCCCACTCAACCATCCCTTTATCCATAGCAGCAATTTGCCTCCAATGCCACACTGATCCAATTTGTGCAGCAGTCTTCCATGTGCAACAGTATCAAAGGCTTTTCTAAGATCCAAATATGACATCAAAGTTATTCTTTGCATCCAGTTCCTCTGTGACTACATCATAGTATCCTATCAAATTAGTAAGACAAGACTTCCCCTTAACAAACCCATGCTGTGTCCGAGCTATAACTGAAGTCTTGTCTAGATGATCCTGCAATGCTTCTTTAACCAATGCCTCCATTAATTTCCCTGGAACATAAGTTAAACTAACAGGTCTCTAATTACCTGTGTCTCCCTTTGATCTTCCTTTGTGGATTGGGGTCATATTTGCACATCTCCAGTCCATGGGTACCTCCCCTGAGTCCAGGGAAGCTCTCTTAATTATGGCTAAGGGTTTGCTTACTTCCTTTGCCACCTCCTTTAATGTAACTGGATAGATTCCATCCACCCCAGGTGCCTTTCTTGTGTTTATTTTCAACAATTCCTCCTCCACTTTACTTTCACTTATTACAAGATTATCTAGCTTACTGCCAGAGTTGAATACACCTCTGGCATTCCCCTGCCTGAATAACTCCTCATGTGTGAATGTCGATGCAAAATATTCATTTTGTTTGTTAGGTACCTGAGCAGGATCATCAACAGTTGAACCATCGATATCAAGTGGACCAATCCGATTCATCCCCTTCCTTCTAGAGTTTACATAAGTAAAGAACTCTTTGCTGTTTTTCTTTGCATTCCTTGCCAAAGATTTCTCGTAATCTGCCCTCACCTGCCTAACCTCCTTTGTAACTTGGTTACAGACCAGGTTATATCTATCATAGGCTTCTGTGTAACATGTTAATTTATATGTACGTATCTCTGTCACATGTCTAATTAGTTCATCTGACATGCGTTTAGGCCTAAATCTAGAATAATATTTCTTTGTTGGGATGAAAAGCCTAGTAGCTTCCAAGATTAATTCTTTGAATGCTTACCATTTTGAATTTGCTATTGGTAACATCATTAGTTGGTTCCACCGTATAGAATTTAAATACTGTATCAGACCACCGTAGTCACCTTTACGAAAACAAAACCCCTCCCTTTACCCCTGATATGGTAGTTACCTCTTTGAGTAAATCCCACTTCAGCACACTGTAATCACTGCCACCTAGTGGGTATATGAAGATTCTTGATAAATGATTAATTTAAACTTTGCCTTTTCCTTTAGTTATTGAGGTTCAGTCAGTAAAGTACATGTACAGTGTAATGAATTGTTACTTATGGTTAATACAAAGGGTACTAGGAAAGTTTTGCAATACAGCTTTGTTTATTTAATTTTTTCAAAGTAATTTCCTCTACATTCAATACACCTCTCCATCCTCCGAAACCAATCTTTAAACCAGTTCTGCCAAGTTTCACTAGGGAGTAAAGCACACTCGTTCTCCCAAGCCCGTAGAAGGTCCTCATCACTGGAAAACCGACTCCCTTTTAGCTTCATTTTCACATGCGGGAACAGTGCGAAGTCTGGACTGTAGGGAGGGTGCTCGAGAAGTTTCAGTCCTGTCGTGGTCAAATATTCGGTGCAGGCTTTGGCGCGGTGAGCTGGAGCATTTTCGTGATGGAGGTACCAGGTGTCCATTCTTGACTTTGGCCGCAGGTTCTTCATAGATCCAATGACTTTAGGCAGGCATTGTTCAGTATACCACTTAGCTGTGACTGTCTTCTGTGTGTCCAAAACGACACGTTCCACAATTCCACTCGATTTGAAAAATACAGCTATCATTTTCTTCTTTACAGATCGGGATTTTCTGACAATTACCGGTGTGTCGTCATCATCAAAGACCCAAACTTTGTTTTTAGCCTTGGTCGGCAGATCGTAATAGTACAGCCAAGTCTCGTCGCCTGTCACGATGTTGTTCACATACCGAGATTGTCCATTATCAAACTTTTTTAACATCTCCCGGCACCAAGTCACACGTCCTGTCATCTGCTCTTCAGTCAGTTGATGCGGCACCCAGAGAGAACAAAGTTTCTTCACGTGCAAATGATCTTGCAGAATCGAACGAATTGCTGGTGCATTTAGGCCCAAAGTGTCCTCTATCTGTTGGTAGGTCACTCGCCTGTTTTCGTCAAGCATTTTCCTCACAGCAGTAACGTTTTCCTCCGTAACTGACGTTCGTGGCCTTCCCGGCCTCTCACAATCCTCCAGAGTGAAATTTCCCCTTTGGAATTCTCTATATCACCTGAATATCGTTGTACGATGTGGACAATCATCATCTAGTGCAAGAGTCATTTCTTCTAAGCACTGGTCTATGGTTAAACCACGCACGAAATTATACCGCAAGACTGTCCTTATCTCATTTCGTGACCACGATGCCATCGCAAGCACTTTACACTCTCACTACTAATGAATAACTGAGCCCATCGACTTGGCGCGGCGGCTACTATGCACGTATGAACATGTCTCAACATGCAGCAACAAGCAGCTTCCTGTGATTCATTGTTGCGTCATATTGCAAAACTTTCCTAGTACCCTTTGTAGAGTAACATTCTGATGTATACGGCGAGGTTGGCTCAGGAGACCCAGATATCCAGAAGACTCCAAGCATCTTTTTGCATGCTATAGAGTTAGTGAGGTTAGATAGTATGAATCAGAGCTGTACTACTCAATATGTTCTACGTTGATAATAATATTAGTAAAATAATAAGAGGAGTTTACCTCAATATAGTGCGTGAACACTTCCGTATGATACCCTCCAGAAATTAAAACGGAAAAAACGAAAAAATCGACAACTTACCGGTACATTAGAGTAAAATATAAATAAAATATTCAAAACGATTTTCCTTCCTGAAGCTGACAACGCTTTTCGATCGAATGTCGTGATCACAGGAATGAAAATCTGGAGGGTATCATACGGAAGTGTTCTACGCACTATATTGAGGTAAACTCCTCTTATTATTTTACTAGAGTTAGTGAGGGGATCGCCTTCCCTACGAAACACTTTCTGATGTATTTACTGTGTTATGTGTATTAGAGATAGCATATATCAATGAATTTAGTTTTCACTTTTTTTTTTTTTTTGTGTGTTAAAAATTTAATAATATTATCAAATTAGTTTTTTTTTTCCTTCAATTGACTTGCTAAAAATTTTTTTCGTTTGGTGAATGGTTATTTCCACAAATTTTGCACTTCCCTGTTGCGAATTTTGAATGACTGTTTTCTGAAGAAGAAAAAGAAAGAACTGTCCTGATCTTTTTGAACGCATTTTGGTTGGATTCAAGAAAAACATTTGTTCCAATATAGTTTGCTTCTATTTCTACGGTTCGCCTGCAGAAATATAAAGGAATAAAAATGTAAGCTTTACCCTAATGCCATCTTGGTTTACAGAAAAGAATATCGAATTTCTTTTTGAATGCTATATTCCTTTCACGTCGTGAAGGAAGCTAAACTGTTTGGCAATCGTTTTTCACGCCCTTTTGCCATTTTGTTTGCTTTTCGCCTTTCCTTGTTTTCATTACGGTTTTGTTATGCCAATAAATAAGCATCCCTATTTGAAATTCGTGAAGTGTCTTAAAAATGTTGTGCTGCTTGCGTTTTCATATGACTTTCATCAACCGGTGAAATACCACCACTTTGCTTATTGGAGGCTTGAAGTGGTGAAACCCATGTTTAGTTCTCTAGAGCAAAGTTTCCGGCATCCCTCTCCCCCCATACTTCTCCTTCAACCCATGCACGGTACTAAGTACTAGTACTATAGGTTTTGATACCTTTGGTGTTTGGGGTTTTCATAAAAAAAAAAAAAAAAAAAAAAAATTTATATTCTTAATTTTACAGTTGCCCTGAGCCAAGTTTCTGGGTACCACAGTTTAGACGTTTACAGCTGTTGCAAATTAAAGATGTAATTTTTAACTTTACATGTAATGATAATGTACTCTTTATACGAACACTGACCTCTGCATGACCGTCTTTAAAGACATGCCTTTTCGATATTTTTCCCTTCTCCCAATGGATTCTCATTTTCAAATAAATATAACAAGATTTAGAATGATAAGAGTCGCTGCATATCGAGCACAGTATACCCATAAACATTATGTTAGCCTTCGTCGAAGCTTGCTCTCGTGTCTGATTTATTGGAGTGAATTATGTTAACGGTTTCTACTCCGATTGAGCTATTTCGAATAAGCGTTAAGTATATATGGTGTCTTTGAATTGCATACACGTGATTTTGTGCCATAAATGCTGTTGTAGAGTACTTGAATAATGGAAAATAAACTTTATTGGTCGTACTGCATGTATAATTAGTAGACTTAAGCTTCGATGCGCTTTCTTTTTGTTAGATTATACACAAGTTAGTATCATCAATAGAAGGATTTAAAAATATCTATAGCTTGAATTTTTGAATGTTGTTCAAAATATCTAAAAGCTTGCCTTTCTTTGTTTTTCAAGGTGCCAATTCTAAAAGTAACATTTTCTTTTTTTAAAAAGAAAATACTTCTTACCTGCATGAACCCTTGTAGCAGGTGAGGAAAAACGATCCTGTCCGACTTCGGCGGGTAAATCTTTTTTTTTTTTTTTTAAATTCCATTAGACAGCTTCGTTATATATAGCAAATTCAAAGTAAATTACGTGTTTCATACCATTTGATGTTTAGAGCGGACGGGTTCGCGATCACTTTGTCGTTTATAAAGAGATAAGGGAGTCATGTTTAAAATATGTCGACGGACATGACTTTTTTTAATTTAAAAAAATTATATATATTTAGGATATTACTCAAAAAAATTGGATTTACTACTTACGAAAGTGTTAATGAAAAGGGAAATTGTCCAGGACTTAGATAAATTTTCATTTTAGAGAAATTTTCATTAAAATGGTTTTGTTTAATGTTAGATTGCTCTCTTTTAATGTACCTCTATGCCTATTTCATTTGTTTATTATATATACACATATAATTGTCCTTGAATTTAATATTAATTTTTTTTTTTTTTAAGCAGTGCCGTGTTCACTGTTTGTGATGACGGATAACGTGGAAGCTACTAAAAGTTTCATACCTATTAAGAAATATTGTTCAAGGTTTAGGCCTAAATGAACTAATGAGACTCCTAACAGAGAAGAAAAATGCATGGATGCATATAAATTATCAAGCGACTCAGAAGCCTATGGCAGATATAAGTTAATCAGTATTCAGGTTACAACGGAGGTTCGGCAGGCGAAGGCAGATTAAGAGAAATCCTTGGCAAAAGATGCTAAGAAAAACAGCAAGGATTTCTTTACTTATATAAACTCTAAAAGGAAGGGGATGAATCTGATTGGTCCACTTGACATCGATGGTTCGACTGTTGATGATCCTGCTCAGATAGCAAACAAACTGAATGAGTATTTTGCATCTACATTCACACGTGAGGAATTATTAAGGTTTGAAAATGGCAGAAGATTATCAAATTGTAGCAAGATACTTAATGATTTTGTAATAACTGAGAGCAAAGTGGAAGAGAAATTGTTGAAGTTGAACGTAAGAAAAGCACCTGGGGTGGATGGGATCTATCCAGTTATATTAAAGGAGGCGGCAAAGCAACACAGGGGAGGTTCCCACGGACTGGAGATGTGCAAATGTATCCCCAATTCACAAAGGGGGATCGAAGGGTGACACAAGCAATTACAGACCAGTTAGTTTAACTTCTGTTCCGGGTAAAATAATGGAGTCACTGGTTAAAGATGCATTGCAGGATCATCTAGACAAGACTGCAGCAATAATTCAAACACAGCATGGGTTTGTTAAGGGAAAGTCTTGTCTGACAAATTTGATAGGATATTATGATGTGGTTACAAAGGAACTGGATGCAAAAAATAATTTTGATATCATATATTTGGATTTCAGGAAAACTTTTGACACTGTTGCGCATGGAAGACTATTGTGCAAATTGGAGCAGAATGGTATTAAGGGTAAGTTGCTACAATGGATAAAAGGATGGTTAAGTGCGAGAAGACAGAGGGTGGTAATCAATGGGTGCTGCTCTTCTTGGACTAATGTTGTTAGTGGAGTCCCACAGGGTTTGGTGTTAGGTCCACTGTTGTTTTGTAAATTTATCAATGATATTGATGAAGGTATATCAGGCTTAGTGTCGAAGTTTGCAGATGATACAAAGGTTGGCAGGGTTGTTAATGACAGTAATGGCAGTGTGCTACTGCAACAGGATCTAGATAATTTGGCAGATGGGCTAAGAAGTGGCAACTGAAGTTTAACCTTGACAAATGCAAAGTACTGCATATGGGTAGAAGTAACCCCAGAGAAATGTACCAACTGTGTGGTACTACACTTAAGGTGGTAGAAAATGAAAAAGACCTGGGAGTAATTGTGCAGGCAGATATGAAGTTTTCTGAGCAGTGCAGACAGGCTGCCAGGGCTGGTCATGGGGTTTTGTCAATGATATATAGGAATTTTGCTAGCAGGGAAAAGGAGGTGATTATCCCTCTGTATAAGCAAATGGTCAGGCTACGTCTTGAGTACTGCGTACAGGTCTGGAGGCCTCATTTTAGGAAGGATGTAGATTTACTTGAGCGTGTACAGAGAAGGGCAACAAGATTGGTGAGGGGAATGAAGGGATCCTCTTACCAAGAGAGGCTTAAGTTCTGCAAATTGCAGTGGCTGGAGACTAGGCACCTGCGCGGTGATCTGATTGAGGTATATAATGCCTTGAATGGGTTGAGCACACTGAATTCTGATGGGATCCTTCCACTTGTTCAGATTACGAACCTAAGGGGGCATAAATTCAAATTAAGAAAAGACAGTTGTAGTTGAAAAACAGAAGATTAGTCTACATAGAGCAGTATCCATTTATTATCACTCTCTGCCATCTCCCACTCAACCATCCCTTTATCCATTGCAGTAACTTGCCCTGAATGCCATACCGCTCCAATTTGTACAGCAGTCTGCCCTGTGCAACAGTATCAAAAGCTTTCCTGAAATCCAATTATACGAAATTAAAATTATTTTTAGCATCCATTTCCTTTGTGACCACATCGTAGTATCCAATCAAATTGGTCAGACAATACTTCCCCTTAACAAACCCATGCTGTCTGAATTATTGCTGAAGTCTTGTCTAGTTGATCATGCAATCATCTTTAACCAGTGACTCAGTTATTTTACCAGGAACAGAAGTTAAACTAAATGGACCATAATTATTCGAGTCACTCTTATATTCTCCCTTTGTGAATGGGGGATATTGCACATCTCCAGTCTGTGGGAACTCCCCCGAAGTCCAAGGATGCTCTCATAAGAAGGGCTAAGGGTTTGCTTAGTTTTCTGAAATCCTGAAAGCTTTCCTGAAATCCAATTATGAATATCAAAATTATTTTTGGCATCCAGTTCCTTTGTGACCACATCGTAGTATCCAATCATAGTCAAACAAGACTTCCCCTTAACAAACCCATGCTCTGTCTGAACTATTGGTGCTGTCTTGTCTAGGCGATCTTGTATCATATCTTTAAACAGTGACTCCATTTTCCCTGGAACAGAAGTTAAACTAACAGGTCTATAATTATGTCACCCTTTGAACCCCCCTTTGTGAATTGGAGATACATTTGCACATCTCCAGTCCATGTGGATCTTCCCTGACTCTAATTATGCTCTTATAATTATGGCTAAGGGTTTGCTTACTTCCCTTGCTGCCTCCATTATAACTGGATAGTTTCCATCTGCCCCAGGTGCCTTTTTTTATGTTTAATTTCAACAATTTCTCCTCCACTTTGCTCTCAGTTATCACAAAATCACTTAGCTTCCTGTTAGAGTTTGATAAACTTCTGACATTTCCCTCCTTGAAGAACTCCATGTGTGAATGTAGATGCAGAATACTCATTCAGTTTATCAGCTATTTGAGCAGGATCATCAAAAGTCGAACCATCTATGTTAAGTGGACCAATCTGATTCATCCCCTTCCTTCTAGAATTTACATAAGTAAAGAACTCTTTGCTGTTTTTCTTTGCATCTTTTGCCAAAGATTTCTCGTAATCTGCCTTCGCATGCCTAACCTCCTTTGTGACTTGATTACAGACTAGATTATATCTGTCATAGGATGGTCTTGGCGCATTATAGCCTTAGTAGCTAATGCGCCAATAAAATCAAAACAAACAAACAAATCTGTCATAGGCTTCTGTGTTGCCTGATAATTTATATGCATCCCATGCATTTTTCTTCTCTGCCACGAGCCTCATTGGGCTCCTCCGTAGCCAGGTGAGAAGGAGCAGCAGTGCTCGAACCCCAGTTCAAGCACTGCTGATTAGACTGGGGTTCGAGCCCGTCACCACCAAATACGGAGGATGCGGAAAGGTCAGGGAATGACCACCGCATATCCCGGAGCAATATGGCCTTAGTTGCTAATGCTCCTAAAAACTAAATAATAACAACAACAACGAGCCTCATTAATTCATCTGATATCCATTTAGGCCTGAACCTTTAATAGTATTTCTTAGTTGGTATGTGTGTATGTTGGAATAGATATCTCCAAGATTAAGTCTCTGACAGCTTCCCATTTAGAATTCACCATTGGTAACATCAGTTGATCCTGTTCTATAGAATTTAAAATCTCTGAGACCTCTGTAGCCACCTTTATGAAAACAAAAACCCTTCCCTTTACCCTTGATCATAGTTACATCTTTAAGTAATACACTGTGATCACTGTCACCTAGTGCTTCCTTAATTTGCAAATTCCTAATGAATTGCATCATCACTGCTGAAAATCAGATAAAGGGTATTACTCCCTCTGGTTGCCCCTCGAACATGTTGGTGTAGAAAAGAATCCTCCAATAAATCCACAAAAGTCTTGGGAACATGCTAGTGACCAACTCAAGTTCTAGTCAATATCTGGGAAGTTAAAATCCTCCATTACAAGACATTCTGTTTTACTGGCCCATTCTATTTCTCTACACAACTGTTCATTGTTCTCATCAGCATCATTAGGCCTATGATGTACTCTCGTTTTCCCCCTTTCCCAGTGTTTGTCACACCAAACAGACACAACATTGCACTGTTCACCGGTGTCAAATGGATGCACTTCCTTAGATTTTGTTTCTTAATTAACAGCATAATCCTTCCTACCCTGTCTGTCCTTTCTTTACACATTGTACTCCTCAAATTCCATTTCTGCACTGCTTATATCTGTGTGACACCATGTCTCTGATACCCAACAATATCTGCCTTTGATGTCTTGATCAGCACTTCAAATTCATCAATTTTATTTACTATGCTTCTAACATTAGTATACATGCACTTGTTCTTACTCTTAGTTACCCTAACACAGCCAATGCATTTACTTGTTCTATGTTGACTCCCAGCAGCTCTTGAAATCCCCAGCAACTTGCTCTCTAGGCTGCTGCTCATTACAATAGCAGTGCAAGAATCACTTTCGCTTCTGCCTGCGGTTACCGTTAATCTTTGTCTGTGAATTCCCCCCCAAACTAGCAGTTTTCCAACCCACTTAGCACTGCCTCGATAGCATCAGTGTTCTGAAGTGATTGTAATAAGTTGCATCCACTGTATTTTCTGAATTGTGTTCAAGTAAAAAATTAAAATTGTGTTCAACCATTAAATCCACTTCCAACATTTTTAATTAAGAATTAGCTGTTTTCTTTCACTTTACAATGTTTTCTTCATCCAACTAAAGATTCACTCAGTCATGGAGTTAATTTGGAATTAATTTAACAAATGATATTACCAGTGATGTCAGTTGATGTGTTTAACAAAGTGGGATGCATGATTTGTATTTTTCACAAATATTGGTGTTAAAATCAATAATAAATAAATAAAATCACTAAATACATTTACTATAAAAGTAAAAATATAATGGTGGCAACCATTATATTTTTACTGCCAAACTCGCATCCTGTTGTTAACCAAGCACAGTATTTTAACTACTTGGGTGCCGTAGCAGAGTGGTCAAGCATGAGGTTATATTTGTACATGTGCTTTGAGTGACTGGGGTTTCAAGCCTGTGACTGTTGAATATGGTGATGTCTTATTTTCTCGCTCTTGTATATTCCTCTGACCATATGGTTGTCCCGGAGTATCAACGGAAAATTTATTTATTTTTACTTTTATATTTCTCTTGTCACATAGCTTTCTTGGAGTATACATTGCTTTTCTTTTTTTTTTTTTTTTTTAAGTTGGGCTGGGTTTTTGGGATCAGGAGGGTGGGCAAGAATATAGCCACCAGAAGTGGCTACATATAAAATGATAATTTAGAATTAATACATTAATAAATTGATTAATACAGATGCTTGGATAAGTAAATCTACAGGAATTGAGAAGATACGTAAAAATGTTTTTTTTTTCTATAATTATCCAAGATTTGCTTATTAAATAAACTTGGTTAAATAAAGTTGGTAACCCAGGTGCTTGGATAAATAAATAATTGATACGATTCCATATTCCATCTAAGTTTGCATAGATTACTTCCAAGAACTGATGTACGGTGTGGTAAGTGTCACTCAGCGTGTTAGCTGAACAGATATATTCATCCATTCACCCAGGATACAATCAATAGCCAAATTGTCCATATGGAAGTGGGATAGAAATACACAGGCTGTTATTGTTCATTTTCTTATAGTATTGATCTGATGTCTGGTTGTTTTTCACTGTCTTAACCCTGTATATGGATAGTGTTTGTTTAATATAATTTAATTATTCTGGAGGGCTTCTTTTAAAGTTCTCTAGCTGCTGATATCCTGTTAATTTTTTGAATTAACTCAGTTTTAATTTTTTATAATAAATTTTTTAGACTTTTGTTTTTTTTTTTAAATCACATTTACCAGTTATTAACATTTTTATTTTTAATATTTCATTACAGGTCATAAAGAAATGGCAATTGAATTGTATAGGAAAGGGATAGATGAACTTGAAAAGGGTATTGCCGTTGACTGTACTACAGCAAAGGGTAATTGTCAGAATAACTTAAGTTCTATCATACAGAATGCTTAACTGGTTAATTAATGTCTTTTTTTTTATGTTCTTATATTGCATACCTCTTGTCCCCCCCCCTCTCTCTCTGAGTAGCCCCTCAAAGGTCGACATTCATGTTGGGATAACCAACTGCTGGGTTACTAAGTGTGCTCAGTCTGTTCATCTGCCTGTTAAAGTAATGCCTCAGGAAAAAATAATTTTATCAGGCTTCATACAATGTATAATATATGTACTACTTTAATTTATTACTAATTTGAAATACTCTATTGCACTTAATAAGCATGTACAGTTAGTTCCTGAGTTACGTAACTTCGGACTTGCATACGATTTTTTTGGTAAAATCGTAAAGATATTTTCTGTATAATTTTTAAGAGTGAGGTCAAATGAAGGAACAGTTAGTATAAGTTTTATTTTTGTTCCCATCCAAACCATGTTGGATAATAACCTGCAGCATAACTAGAATCTAGGTAAATAACTAGAGTTAACATTTCATTTTCTGCTTTTAAAAATTCAGAAGAAATATTTGACAAGTTTGAGACAGGTGAACTATGTCGAAACACTTCGTTCAAGCCCTATGGACTGTCCCATCGGCTATTTCTTAGGAGAATCATACTCTAGCCCTTCATCTCTACATCCTTTCTTTCCAGATTGTAGAGCCAGTTCAGTTTTGTTTGAGAGCGAAGTGGGAGCTTTTGTTTGCATTTTGTATGTAATATTTGTTACATATCAGGTTATTGTGGTGAAGTTGAAATTCACGTTGTCCAATCATTTTCAACGACTTAGTGTCAAACTATCATCATGTAGTGCGTGCTTCATTTGCAAGTTATAAGGTGTGACAACATCTCTTGTAACTTAACCCTGTGAAGTTCTTTAATGAAAATTTCATTTTGACTGTTATCATGGTTGCTGCCTAAAAGAATAAGTGAAAGCTGTACCACTTCACTGCTGTCACCAGATAAAGCTTTTAATTGTTATGGTATATAACTATTTTCTTCATTCTTCTGAGGATATGTGGTTTTTGTAATTTTGCCATATCAGGGATATAGTAGCAATATTTTATTAGTCATTCTTGAGTTACATAAACTGTACTTGCATATGAAGTCCTGGAACATATCTCTTGCATATGTCGGGTACAGACTGTATTAGATAGGGCAACCAATCGCTCTACTCATTTCCAGAAAGTTGACTCGCTGTAGAAGAGCAGCTTTCTTGATTTTATATATTAGATGAATTCTTGAAAAGTGACTTATAAATTAAAAATCTTTAAATTAAGTGCTAATGTTTTCCATAAGAAATAAAAGGGATGATGTGCACGCAGTGGCCAAACCCATTGTAAGTTTGAATTCCTAGGTGATAGACAGTTATACATATTTATTCATGCAAAATTTGTTGCATAGAACCAAAAATTTTTAAATGAACTTATAATTTCATTCGCTGCTATGGGTTTTTTTTTTTTTTTTGTTGGATTTTATGGTTAAGTTTTTTTCAATACTGTCTTTCATTGTTGTTGTTTTTTTTTTTTTTTTTTTTATTTCATGTTTTCTTTTAGACTGCTTTTGTTTTGTTAAAGCTAAGCAAAGACTATGCCAATAAAACAGTTTATATATTGTGTTTATTGTTGCAATATAGAAAAATAAGATTACTTAATTAATATTAAGTTACAATTAAGAAAAATAATCTATAAAAACATTAATATTAGTTGCAATATAAAATTATTTAATTTCTGAGAGAGGTAATGAGGACACCACCCCAGATGTAGGAACAGTATTCCATAGTAGTATTAGTAATGCCAAATGATTCAAGAAAGCAAGCCTATCAAGTGTCAGCAAAAAAAAAAAAAAAAAAAAAATTAAAAATAACACGCTTCACCTATCCATACTCCAAGAATTAGTCTAGTTCTTCCATGAATTTATTCAAACCACCCTCTTCCACAACAACAGATGGAAATTTGTTCCAACAATTAACCACCTGCTAGCTGAAGGCAAACTTTCACATCTATCCTACAACCATCCTTCCTCAACTTAAATTTATGCATGCTCATGTATGTAGTCTCAGCAAAGGAAGAATGCCATCAACATTTAACTTACCAATCCATTCAAGACCTTGAAAACCTCAAATCAATCTTCCCATTGATGCCTAGTCTCCAAATGGTACAGTTTGCAGCACTGAAAATCTTTCTTGATGAGAGAAACCTTTTGTTCCCTTCACCAATCTGGTTGTCCCTCTCAGCACCCATTCCAGCAAATCTACATCCTTCCCAGAGTGAGGCCTACAGATCTGTATACAGCATTCAAGATGCATCGTAACCATGGTCTTGTACAAAAGGATAATCACCACCTTATCCTTGCTAGCAAAGTTTCTGTATATCACTGACAAAACCCAGTGAGCTGTCTTAGCAGGTTGTCTGTACTGCTCAGAGAACTTCATATTTGACTGCACAATTACCCCTAGGTTTTTTTTTATTTTCCACTACCCTGAGTGTAGCATCACACAGTTGGTATGTTAATCTGGGATTACTGCTATCCATATACAGTTCCTTGCATTTGTCAATGTTAAATTTCAAATGCCATTTCTCAGCCCATCAACCTAATTTTCCTAGATCTTGTTGCAGTAGGTCACCCTGATTACTGTCATTAACAACCCTTCTAACCTTTGTATCATCTGCAAACTTAGACATGAAGCCTGATATAGCTTCATCAGTATCATTAATAAATACTGAAGACAACAATGGGCCCAGCACTGAACCCTGGAGGACATTAGTCTACAAAGAACAGTGCCTGCTGATCAGCACTTTGTCTTCTCCCACTCAACCATCCCCCGAAATCCAAGTATGTGATATCAGAATTATTGTTTGCATCCAGTTCCTTGGTCACTGCATCACAGTATCCAATCAGATTGGTCAGACAAGACCACTCCTTAACAAATTCATGCTGTGATAGCAGTATAATTGTAATCCTGTCTATATGGTACAGCATTACTTCTTTAACTAACAATTTTTTTTTATTTTATTTTTCACTTTTTACTATGTTCCCAGGAACAGACATGAAGCTAACAATTCTCTTAATTACTTATGTCACCTTTTTATCCTCCTTTGTGAATTGGGGTATATACAGACCTCCCCTGTATCCAGGGATTCTCTCATTTATGGCTAAGGGTTTGCTTTCCTCCTTTGCTGTCTCCCTTAATATAATTGGATAGAATCCAATCCATCCATCCCAGACACCTTTTTTATGTTTAGCTTCAACAGTTTCTCTTCCACTTTCCTTTCAATTATCACAATCATTTAGCTCCCCCTTTAGTGGTTGATAAACGTCTGGCATCCCCTTCCCTTAAGAATTCTTCATGTGTGATTGTAGATGTGAAATACCTATTCAGTTTGTCAGCAACCTGAGCAGGGTCATCAGCAGTTAACCCATTGCCATCAAGTGTCCCAATGTGATTCTACCCTTCCTTCTACTGTTAATATAACTATATATAGTCTTTTCTGCTGTTCTTTGCATTCTTTGCCATAACCATCTCATAATCTTCCTTAGCTTGCCTAACCTCCTTTGTGACTTGATTGCAGACTAATTTATATATACCATAGGCTTCTGTATCACCTGATAACGTATATGCATCCCACACATTTTTCTTCTCTGCCAAGAGTCTCAGCAGTTCATCTGACATCCATTTAGGTCTAAACCTTGAACTATTTCTTAGTTGGCATTAAAAGCTTATTACCGTCTTGATTACTTCCCTGAATAATTTCCCATTTAAAATTTGCTTTTAGTAACATCATCAGTTGGTCCATAGAATTTTAAAAAAAAAAAACATGTGCCACTGTAGTCAGCCTTAAAAAAAAGCAAAAGCTTTTCCCTTTACCTTTGACGGTAGTTATGTTTTTAATTAAATTCCACATTAGTACACTGTGATCGCTGCCACTCAGTGGTTCTTTTACCTGTAGTTTCTTAATGAATGAAGAATTGCTGCTGATAGCCAAATTAAGAGTATTGCTTTCTCTTGTTGCCTGTGTAACATGTTGCTGTAGAAAAGTCATCCAGTAAATCTATAAAAATCTTGCTAGTGTTGAGAGTAACCAACCTAATAATTCCAATCAACGTCTGGAAAGTTTTTAAAATCCTCAATTATAAGACAATGAGTTACTACTCCATTGTATTTCTGTGTGTAGTTGTTTAGCATATGCTCATTTTTGTTTCCCCAGTGCTTATATCACACTAGACTGACTCAACATTGCACTGTTCATCCATGTTGATTGGATGCACTGCCTTAGATTTAATATGCTTTTTTAACTAAAAGCATATGGAGGGGATATGCTTTTTTAACTAAAAGCATATCCCCTCCACCCAACCTGTCTGTTCGTCCTGTATACATTGTACTCCCCATATTCAAATTCAGCATTGCTTTGTGTGAGTGACAATGTTTCTGCTATCCCTACAGTGTCTGCATTTGATGACTTAATCAGTACTTCAGATTCATCAAATTTATCTACAGCATTCCTAGCATTAGTGTACGTGAAGTAAATGTGCACATGTTCTTATTCTTAGTTACCCTAACATGGATCAAGTAAATATGTGGTCTATGATGACCCACAGCAGGGCTTGAAATCCCTGATACCTTGCTTTCCAGGCTGCTGCATGTTCCAATAGAATCAGTGTGAGAATCATTTTCACCTCTGTCTGCAGCTCTAGTTAATCTATTAGCTTTGGAGACCAAACATGGATTTCACCACTTCGTGCTTCCAATAATCAAAGGGGTAGTATTGCACTGGTTGATAAATCAACCACCACCTAGTATTGCCTGGAAACAGGGGGGCAGTCCTCTCTGTTATGTGGATGCTATACCTCAATCCTTATCACTCAAGTTCAATTAAAACCTAGTATACTGAGGTGACCACTCAAGTGTGACTTGAGTGGTCACCTCAGTATACTAGGTTTTGTATTTCAGGACTTGCACATTGGAGTTATACCCAGAGTTACTAACAGCCCCACCATTGTGAAAGTGCAAGCAAAGGATTTTGTTGTTGCAGAATGACCAGACTTCATTTAATTCCCTGCATTTGACTCAATTGTTATCTGAATATTAGTTTCTTCACTGTTTTAGACTCTTCCCAGGTAGCAAGCCCAGCTTGCTACCTGGGAAGAGTCTAAAACAATGAGAATGTGTGCAACAGCCTCAAAGACCAAATCTAATAATAAGTTTGAAAACCATTTTGTTAGGCACATTTTTATTCAGCAGTGTTCTTTGCAAATGTATTTTGAGCATGCATCACAATTTTTGGATTTTCTAGTCCCTATTTCTAAACCATATTGAACATGAATTTTTATTGGAATTTAATTCTCAATGATGATATATTGTACACTGTTTTAAATCTACACTCCTCTTTGACTAATAGAAATAAGCAGCAACATCTGAAAACTAGCCTCACTGAGTTTTTCTTTTACTTCATTTTCCTAACACATCTAATCTCAGAGAGAGAGAGAGAGAGAGAGAGAGAGAGAGAGAGGATGATGAACTGGTATTAGTTCATTGCAAAACTGATGAATAGATGTAAGCAGTTTTGTTCATAAGTTTTGATATATAGTTCTGAGAAAGCAGAAAACCCAAAATATACAAATAGTTCTAAGATGTCAATAAAAATATGTTGAAGTTTTTAATTTCCAAATGCACTTTACCATGTGGGTGTCATATGTACAGTAAATGAAATCTGTTTTTATGATTAAAAAAAATAATAAATAAATATATATTTATTTATTATTTTTTTAAAAATATAATACCAACAGGATAAATTTGAGAATATAGAATATAAGTATTAGGGGATGAACTAGGGCTTACAATACCGGGATACTGGTCATTTTTTTCCGATATTTGAATACCGGTATTGATACAAAAATACAGATTTTTCGGTAATAATTTTAAAAAAATAGTTTAATCTAATCACATAAAGGTTATAAAATCACCTTTATGTGATTATGACGTCCTTATCTCTACTAGCAAATGTTCGATAAATCATCAATAGGACACCATGCAACATTGCAACCTGCCCACAATTCTCGGACAACTTAGTGTCTGACCATGTTGTAACTCCCAAGTCCCATTGCTCCACTACTGACTTTAGTTCAACTCCACCAAGTGTATAAGTTATTTTGGGGGTTGCTGTTCCCCAGGTGTAAGACCTTGCATTTTGCTGAATTAAAGCATATAGCTGCCACTTGTCTGACCATCCCGGAAGTCTACCTAGGTCACTCTGAAGAAGCTCTGTTTGGCGGCAATCATTAACTACTCTACTGATCTTTACATCGTCTGCAAGTTTAGACCTCACACCCTATATCCCTTCACAGATGTCATTTAAGATAATCAAAAACAACAGTGGTCCCATCAATACTGGTCCCACTTCTTACATTAACCCAATCTGAGAAATAACCATTTATCACAACCCCTGCCTGTGCCCTCAAGCCATTGTGCTATCCATCTAAGGATTTTCCCTATGATTCCACCATGCTCCAACTTATAAAGTAACCACTCATGTGGGACTGAGTCAAATGCTTTGTGATATCTAAATAAAAAATGTCGGAATTATTCTCTAAATCCAGCTCACGAGTGACCTGTCAAAATGGCTAACCAGATTTGTTAAACATTAGCATTAGATTCCCTTCACAAAACCATGCTGTGTATCCTACAGATTTCCATCTAAATGATCCTGAATTCCAACCTTGATCATTGCCTCCATGATTTTCCCTACTACTGAAGTTAGACTGGCCGGTCAGTAATTTCCCGTTACACTCCTAGAACCGCCTTTTATGTTCCAATTTACACCAATCCGACGGAATCTCTCCTGTCCAGCGATGCTCTCATAACTAGCCTTAATGATTCAATGTACTCACTTCTTGCCACCTCCTTTAAGATTATAGGGTATATACCATCAGCCATAGGAGCCTTACTCGCCTGTTGTCACGAAAGTTTTCTCATTAAATCGACATGTGAAATTTCAACATCATTAATTACATTTTTTTCAACTTCACTCCCATAATTTCTCATTGACGTGAAGGGTTTTTCTTTTGTAAATATTGATGCAAAGTAGCTGTCTAGTTCATCTGCAACATCAGTTGGGATAACTAATACTATCCCACACAATTACATATGCATCCGATTTGATTTGTCCTTCTCTTCTTTGCATTTATATATGAAGAATTCCTTAACTGCACTCTTTGCTCTCTTTATTTCTTATCACCACTCTTTGCTCTCTCTCCCAGGCTCAGTAAAGGTACTATAAGGAAAATTATACTTCACTGAATAAAACTTCTTTCTCCTTCAGAAAATGATGAACATAATTCAACCATAGAATACCAACATGGAACAGAACATCAACGTCTGCAAATTCTTTCCAAAATAAGAAATTGCCTGACTCCAATGAGATTTTAAAAGATGAACTTTAGTTGGAAATTAATGAAATACTTTCAACTATTTTTGCTAAAAAAGTTCAAAGCCTAGAAAATATGGACTGAGATAGTCTACAATTATCTCAGTACAATAGTACCAGAATAGAATCTGAAAGGGCGTTTTCTGCCGCTAATCAAATACTGTATGTACCAAAATTGGATCCATTTTAAACGATCATACTATTGATTGCTTATGTTTCTTAAGAGCTCACTTTATTTGGACAGGTATTGTGGATGCTTAAACATAACTAAACTTTGCAGTAACAGTATGTATTTTTTTTTGTTTTTAGAATAACTTATTTTTAATGATTTTTTTTTTTTTTTCAGAATATTTATTATTGCAATAAATGTTTATTTAAAACTTGAATTCAAGTAATTACATTACTTGTCTTTTCCTTACTTTATTAATTGTCATCAAAATTTATTGAGAAAAACGTTTGTTTTTGGAATACCAGTATTAAGATTTTGACCGGTATTGTAAGCCCTAGGGTGAACACTATATACCCTTTATTTCTATTCCTCATATCCTTCTACATAACCCCACACACACATATATATGAAACTGACATAGCAAAATAGGGAAAATTTTGAATAAAGAAAAATTGAGATACAACAAATAAATACTTTTAAGTGGGTTCAGTACTAATTGTTTGTTGTGTAGAAAATTAAGATTTTATAAATGTCATTGATGTTGAATTATTAATAAATTTTGTATTTTTAAGTCAGATACATTATTTAGTATTATAATGTGGCAAAATTAAATTATAATTCATTATTAATGTATCAGATTAAAATGATTGTTATAAAAATGTTATTGCCGAAGAATGAATAATCTTTGTTTTTGCACTACTTATATACAGTAAACTCCTGTTATAGTGCTTTGTAGGGGATGCCCAGAAGAGACCTATAAGCTGGAAAGCTTTAATCCCTCCCCACCAAAAGTTGGGGGTTATGTTTTTTATATTTCATCAAATATAAAAAATGCAAAACCCCCCACAGTATTTTGATAAATACTACTGGTTTTTCAGTTTATTTTTTGTGCTGTTTATGAAACAATGGTTTATACTTAAGTTGAAACATGCACACTTAATGTACTATACAGGATTTTCTTTTCCTTCCCCCCTTCAACCATTTTTCCATTCTATTGAAAAGAATGAATTTTAAAAGGATCTGATGCATATGACTAAACTAAGCATATCTTGAGCAGAGCATGATAAAAATGTGTATTTACATAATAATGCTGTCATTAATGAAATTTAATGATACTATGTTGAGCAGACACAATTTGTTGATTACTGTACAAGCAAGGAAAGAAGACTGACAGTGTTGAATTTTAATAAAAAAATAATACATAAAAGCTGAGGAGAACATGTGAATCTAATAAATGACTAGATACCAAGTCTTTCTACATTCAAAACTTGAAGTTAAATATGAAATAAAAACATATCAACCTCACTAGAAACAATTTCTATGAAGTAAATAAACTGAACCATGAATGACTCCTACAGTTTAGTCTGTATTATTCCAGAAATCAAGAGGAAGGAGGGTTATATCCAGGTGTATTCCTTATTGGCACCTTTAAAAAAAACATAAGCAGGTGGACTAAAAATTTAAAAAAAAACGCAAGGTGCCTTTGTATGACTAAACCATTAGCCAGAATAAAAGAGCTTTACAAGTGGCAGAGTGCTATAAACTGAAATCTTTTATAATAAGAGTTTCACTATATATATGTACATGGGCACCAGCAGCATGGTGCAAGTGCTTTGGATTTTGAAGTAATACACAATTTTTAATATTTTCAATTAATTTATTGAAACAAGATATTGCATGATGTTTTCGAAAATTTGAACAAAAAATTGATTTCCATGCACCACCTTGCAAAATATCCTGCAGGTGCCCATGTACGTATATATATATATAAAATTAACATTTCCTTTATTAATAGTGGAAAATTATATAAGGATTATTGATAACTCCTAGAATTAATTAACATAAGTTATTTTCTATTTTAGGTCAAATATGGGATAGAGCAACGAGGCTTCAAGACAAAATGAAAACTAACTTAATTATGGCTAAAGATCGACTTGACTTTTTAGGTAGGTTGTGTTTGCCAAAAAATATGAATGGGTGGTTTATTGATTTATACTTAGAATGAAAAGGGTTTTTTTTTTTTTTTTTTGTTTTGCATCATTTGCTTAATACTAGTACTAATGCAATTTCTAATCACTCAAAAAGTGGCTTCAAAATAAATTATAAGAGAGAACCTGCTATGTGTGATATACACACTCTGTGATCACTCCCATTCTTAACAGACTGTGCTACATAGCCTACAGTAGGTGACAGTAGTTAGTATTAGTAACGGCCGCATGGTGCAAGAAAGCCTATGGCTTATGCTGCACCAGCCAAAAAAAAAAAAAAAAAAAAAAAAATCCGAACAAAACAATGATAAAAACAAAAAAAAAAATAACTAAATAATAATTAATAAATAAAAAAAAATAAAAAATAAATAAAAAGGAAATTAAACCTATCATCCTATGCGCTTCCCTTACCCGAAAGTACTATCCAGATGACCTTTGAATTTCCCCAAACTGTCGGCCTCTACCACCCATGAAGGCAACTTATTCCAGTAATTTATAACTCGCTGGCTAAAATAAAACTTCCTGCAGTCCAATCTAAAC
Organism: Mastigoproctus giganteus; assembly: GCF_048544385.1. Classification (NCBI taxonomy): domain Eukaryota; kingdom Metazoa; phylum Arthropoda; class Arachnida; order Uropygi; family Thelyphonidae; genus Mastigoproctus; species Mastigoproctus giganteus. Next base: position 64,963,921 of record NC_143586.1, on the reverse strand, counting down.
ATTTCCCCCCGTAACTTGAATTTATGTCCCCTAGTTCTAGCATCATTTATAATCTTGAAAATTTTGTCCTCATTCATTTTACTGATGCCTCTCAGAGCCTTAAACACCTCAATCAAATCTCCTCTAAGGTGTCTAGTTTCCAAACTCTGCAACCCACATATTCGAAGTCTTTCTTCATAAGGACGCCCTTTTGCCGATCTCACCAGACGAGTTACCCTTCTTTGCACCCTTTCAAGAAGCTCGATGTCTTTCTTTAGGTGCGGTCTACATACTTGAACACAGTATTCCAAGTGTGGTCTAACATAAGCCTTATATAATGGGATTATCACGTCCCTATCTCTGCTTGCAAAATTTCGATAGATCATCGTTCGATAGTTGCTTAATATGGGTTTTGCTGGCAAGAACTATGACCCCTGGTGCGTATGGACAGACGTTTTACTGGTAGCTCTTAGGAGACCATCTGCACCCTGCCATGTTGTATTTTTTCCCAGACAGAAACTGGATCTTCCAAGATGATAATGCAATGTGTCATTGGGCCTACACTGTGCACAAGTGGTTTGAGGAACACAGTGAAGATATTGCCTACCTTGATTGGCATGCAAATTTGCCTGACTTCAATCCGATTAAACACCTCTAGGATGTTTTGGAATGGGAAGCGAGATGTCTGGACCAATTATCTATTCCAACATCTTCAGATATCTATTGAAGTCAATGTCTAGGAAAATAACTGTTATCCTTGCAAAAACAGTGGCTCAACACCGTATTAGGTAGGTGGTCAGAATTCATTGATCAGTGAGTGTATAATGTGATATAACAATACAGAGAATTATACAAATATAGCAGAGTTGTAAAAACCATAGTAGGAAGTTAAATTCAAACTGATATTTACATAGCCGGACCAAGGTATTTCCATCCCCCAGGCAGAAAGATTTTTCGGTGCCCTTTTACTAAAGATAGATAGATACTATATATATATATATATATTTCTTGCCTCATTGTTCTTCTGTTTTTAGTGCCCTGGGCAAAGGGCCCTAATAGCCTTTGCCTTAATCCGGCACTAAATATTTAGTAAAAAGCAAAAATTATACCTGTTTGTCACTAATTAATATTAATTGATGTAAGTTTAGTTGGAATAAATTAGACATTTTCGTGTAATTAAACTTACAAATAATATAGAACTGAAATTAAAAAAAACTTAAAAAAAAAAAACACTAGGTTTCACTTTATAAATTTAGTGCATCCTGAATTAGTCTAAAGTGATTAGTTTGCTATATATTTTAATTTGAAGTACAATTAATAGAGATGAATTAAATTTCATCACCGATTTTGTGCATTAGTTCATTTATAATTTGAAGGGGTGTTTTTGAAGTGCAATTCACTCAAAAAGTAATAGTGTTGAGAGAGTGGGTATAATATGGTTGTTCAAAATGAGTTGATTAAATGTGAATGATACTAATTAAACAATGCAATCTCTTTAAGTGAATTTTATTGTGTAAAAAGTATTACAAAACAGGTATAATTAAAGTAGTTCAGAATATTTGGGAAATGGAGCTTACTAGCTGTTCAGATGGATCTCCTTGACACTATACACTTCTTGTGCTCCTGCAGCTTCTGTAAGCATTCCTGGAAGGCTTCTTTTTGAATTGCTAATAATTCCTGCTTTAAATTGAGAAATAAAACAATCACAGGAAGCTAAATTCAGTGAGCATAGTAGAGGAGGGATCACAATGGAGTGCTTCATAAAAAAAAAAAAAATTCTTGAATGGAAAGCCATGAGTTTGCAGGGATATTTTCATGATGCAAGTGACAGTTCCTAAGCCTCTTTATTAGCTGTTCTCTCCAAACAGTGTCACGCATATGCCACAAAATTATTTTATAGTATTACTGTTTCACTGTTTGACCACACAGGACAAATTTATAATGTACAACATCCTGTGAGTCAAAAAAAAATGGTGGTGCCTCCGTAGCCTGGTGGGCAGGAGGAGCAGTGCATAGCACACGCTTCTTGATTAGACTGGGGTTCGAGCCCGTGACCACCAAATACGGAGGATGTGGAAAGGTCAGGGAATGACCACCGCATATCTCTGGAGCAATATGGCCTTAGTTGCTAATGCTCCTAAAAACCAAACAACAAACAAACCAACAATAAAAAAAAAATCGGTAACACAGTCTTCACATTTGATTGAGATTATTTTGCATTTTCTGGGCCTTGGAGAAAGCTTGGTCTTCTCTAAGAGGACCTGGGCCTTTGTTTCTGGATCATAGCCACATCATAGTGGCTATGATGTGGGCCTTTGTTCTGGATCATTGACGGACATCACCATCGAGACAGCACCGTTTCAAGGCCTTTTTGGCCTCTTTTGGTGTGTGGATGGGGTGGGCAGGTACCCAAGTGTTGCAATGGTGAGAAACCAGTCACGCTTCGCCAATGGAGAAGACTATTTTAGCAACAGTCTTCTCCATTGGTGAAGCGTTACGTATCATATTCGAGGTAGTGCAATACCATGGCAACTCGTTGTGAAGTTATTCACAATATGAGATATAATTAAAATGATACTAATTCATCTACCTTGATAGATGATCATTTTATACCTACATGTATAAAAATTATGCAATTTGCACTAACCCATATGTCAGTAAACTCCTTTGTTTAGGCAAAAATATCCTTTAGTCTAAATCAGTGAACACCATCAAGCATCTCTCATATTGTGGAGTTATACTTCATGACTGGGTTGTCACTATTGCAACACCAGGATACCTGCCCATGCCGAAGAGAGGCCAAAAGCCTTGAAACGGTGCTCCTGGGTGGCGGAATTTATTTATTTGTTATTTATTCTCAGAGCTGGGTGGCTCAGAGAATAAATAACAATATTCTTCTCCATTTGTAAAACTATTTTTAATTTGAATAAATAAAATAATTTGAAACTGTCTCTCAAATGAGAGTAAACAATCCATAGCAATAGAATGATTGATTGTTTCTAAGATGTTTATTAAGTAAATATACTATTAAGCATAATCAAAAGAATTGATTAAAACTTTCCATGTTTTAGCATGGGCTATCTGTTGACAACTCTTCCACTACAGCAGCAGTTATTTTTTCCATCTGTGGTTGCTGTACTGGTCTTTCCCTCCCACCACCATTTCACATGTCCCTCTTCAACTTTGTAATCATGTTTCCCAGGCACAGGATGTCACTGGGACTTCATCAAAGATGCTTTTGATGCTTGTATTGCTGATGCTGCATTGCTAATATTCTCATGGTGCAGCTTCGTGAATAGAGCATAGTTTAGTAAGAGGTGAGTACTCTTGTAAAGTCAGGAGCAGTACTCTTTGCATTTTGACATAAACTATGCTTGTGGCTACTCAATTTTATTTCCATATATGACCACAGTTGCATCATTTCATCCCTAATGGTGAACATTTTAATTAATGTTTTTTGTTACACCCTCTCTTCTGCTATGGGGATTAAACAGAAACATAACTGTAAACTCGTGTATGATTATTACAGAGTTTATGGAAACCTTCCAATTTTATCAAACAATTCCCAATTTATAAAACAATGTGTAGAAAATATTACGAAGTACAGCCAAGAAAACTTACTTTTGGTGTAGTAAAAAAAAAAAAATCTATATCTTACTAGGTAAATATTGATGTAGTTTGGGCAGTCCACCAGTGGGTTGTTTCATCTATAGGATTAAATGCAGAGTCACCTACAGGTGAGTCACTCTGTTGGGAGCAATTATTGAACAAGACACCATAATTTGGTAACAAGATATTCAAATATTTACCTTCTGCACTTCATACTTAAAACAGCAACTTATTTTGAAGGGGAGTGTTAGGAAATTACCTATTTGAACAGCAGGAAGTAGTTTAAATACCTAGAAAAAAAGTGGTGAACCACTGGCAGATTATCCTGCCTCTAGGCCTACATGTCTGCTAATATACTGGTGGATCAGCAGGTTGTTGGCTGTGGCATTGAACATGTTGAGACTGATGACTGTTTATAAATCTCTTTTTAGAAGTAAACTCCTGACATGTTGATGATATTCCACTGAAGTATTCTGTAAGAGCCCTGTAGCCTAGTGTTATAATATTGAACGTTGTCACGTTAATTTATAGTACTTTGCATTCATTATAATAATGAACTCTAAATATTCTTGATAATTGACAGAAATCAGCTTGTAGGTGCACATTTGAAATGCAGTTGGTGGTGAACAATTAATAAAAAATATATTTGTGGAATAAGGCATTATGACACTTAAAAATAACTGTGTTATATTTTTTATTATATTTCTTTATTTAATAAATTTTGCTAAAATTCTAGCATTCAGATTTATTTATTTTTTATTTTTATATTGAAGATCATTTTGTGAATATAAATTCATTCATTGCTCTTTCTTTATAGTTGGATTTTAATTCATGAAAGATCCTCACTACTAAATACTTTCTCTTTCATGTCTCTGAATGGTGCTGCATAATTAAATTTGTTTTTAGGTTGATTGCAAATGTGATATCCTTTTTAACAAAGGATCCAAGAGTGATGGTATGGAAATTTATCAACAGAATTCTCTATGGTTGATTACTCATAATAATGCTGTTCCAGATCTGATAATTTCAGTACAGTAACCTAAATTTATAGTTGGATTCTGGTAGTCTGCATCTTGTCATTTAGGAGAGTGGAACAGATAATGCACTGTCATATTTACTAAATATAGATTAGTTTTGTCATTCTTCATTTATGGGAATTTTTTTTTTTTTTTTTTCTCTTCCAGAATGCATGGTAAAAATAAAACATCTGGGAGATGATATGTCCCTAAAGAAAGGTGGGGATGGTAATTCTGGAGGAGCAGGAGAAAACAAAGTTATTACAAATGTAGAAACTGTAGAGAGCAGTACATCAAGGCGACGCACATGGCAAAGACCAGCTCCTCTGAAATTGAACAGTTGTGTTCAGCTTGAACCAGGTTGGTGCAAGGACCCCAGTCCTACATCTCCTACTGTTCCAGAAGGTAAATGTATTTTCTCTATGGAGAGAGGAAAGAAAATGTTAATATTGTATGCATTTTATTATAGCAGTGCTGCTTATTTATTTTCTCTAAATTCTGTTACTGGCAGCCAACTAAACTTTCCATAGATGTAGAAGTATTTTTTAAGTATGGTATTCTCTGTGTAATCATCATTGTGACCTAAACATTTATGCCATCATAAGCAGGAGGAAAACAGGAGACTTTTTTTTTTTTTGCCACAACAGGCAGAAAACAAGTTTTTTGCAAATAGCAGGAGAATGCAGCAGGTTTTCAGAGAAAGTGGGAGGTTTTTTTTTTTTTTTTTTTTTTTTTTTTAACTCCACGCTGCACTAGAAATTTAATTTCCCTGACAATGTACATTTTATATTAAAATACAGCCATAGGATTGTTTACTAGTACAGCATGCCTTAAAACTGTATGACTAATCATACTACTTTAAGTTCATTTTCTGTCTGTGGATTTCTGCTTGGTTTTATGTGTTTCAGATTGCAGTAAATAGATTTGTAACTGCTTCAAGAAAGGTACTGTTGCAGACTTTACCATCTTCAGGAACACAAAGTCAGAGTTTGTTTATAGCATTGCTATTATGAGGACTTGTTAAAATGGCAAGAATGACTTTGGATATATGGTTATTTCAAGCTTCTGTGTGTGTGCACTTGTCAGTTCCCCAACGAAGGACCATAGTACATAAATTCTTTCTTCTCTCATAATAGTACAGTATCTGGTAGATTCTCATACTGAAACTGACAAAACTGATGCTACAAAACATATATGGCTTAATTCTCAAAAAATATCAAATTTGAAAATGACGCACTGCCAGTTCGTAAAATGTATCATTCCTTGGCATTTATAAGAATGTCGTTTTTCAGTGGGAATTTGTGCACCATGTAGTTACATAAAGTATTACCCACTGAACAAAAGAACACAATCTTCTGTTTTAGAATCCCCATGACCTCTGCAGAAGCAGTGCCTATGACCAAGTCAGAATCATCCTTCTAGTTTAGTTTACTGTAGTGATAAACTTCCAAAGTGGAAGATTCAAAACTGTTGGTATAACAAATTTTCACATATTCTTCAACATATCTAGGAGTAAAAACCTCAGTACAAAGTTGTGAGATATTTGGATTGAAGAGCTATGTTTGGATTTTCAAACATTGTAATACATTTAATACATTACATTAGCATACACTTAAAAGAAACAAGCAGATATTTCACATATCTGGCTTGGATTGCTTTATCCAAGCCAGAGGAGAGGAACATGAACATCCTCTCCACACAAGTGATGATAACAGGCCTTAGAGTGTCATTTAGTTTGACCTGTTTAGGATTGCTTTCACCAGAGTTTGATTCACTGCCAATTGATGAAATTTGTGCTATCTCAGCACTTATGAGAACATCATTTTCCACTGGGAACTTGTACATGAGAGAGAGAGACTTACAGACTTTTATTGCACCACCTTCAGTTGTGACAGTTACATGATTGGATAGTGTTGCAATGTCCCTTCACTACCAAAAGGCCAGGGGTTGACACTTATAGAGATAACAACCAGATTTATTACAGAAATAAATAAATTGCCATTAAGTGATATAGGATGTTAAATGAATAATACCAAATGACATAAGACATTAGCATTAGTAAAGGCACATGATGCAAGAAAGCAAGCTTATATAGCATCAGCCAAAAAAAAAAAAAAAAAAAAAAACCTTCTAATTTTACATATCCACTTGCTCCAAATGTTTGTCTAGTTCTGCCTTGAATCTATTTAAGCTATCAACTTCTATGACAGATGGAAGTTTGTTCCAGCAATCAACCACACGCTGGCTAAAGAAAGGCAAACTTCCGCATATCAATCCCATCACCATTCAAGGCTTTATACATAAATAAGATGATATAATGACTTCCATAATGGCATTAGGTTACTTAAAATATTAAGATGACATTAAATAAATACTGGTGTAATGTAACAATTAAATTAATAAAATGATACTTAAAGTTCCAATTTTCGTCTTCGCAACTCGTGGGATAGAACAGCATGAGCAGAAGCGGCTGATACTCATACCACCGGCTCCTTCTACAGTATGCTCAGTAATTAAGCAGAGCATTACAGTTGCAACTGCAGGGAATGTTGGCTTGGATGCAGTGAAAAGAAGGCTTTTCATTTTGCACTGTCCACACCTTGGTTGACTATTCTTTACTGGAGGGAACCTGGGGTGAATTTGAATGTGACTAGATGGTTTTGAGGATGCCTCTGTCTATGCTGAGTGATTGGATGGCATGAGATGTGTGGGACGCAGAATCCTGTGCCTATAGTTTCGGTTAGCAGTCAATTTCTGTAAGTCTGCATCGATATCCTGAATTTGTCTGAGCATCTGGTAGGGGAGGAAGCAATCTGACAAGTGGAGGCCTGAGTGAAGAGGACATTGTGGGGTGGCTCTAAGTTTGGCAGGTGGAATGCTCCAGCCACAGAGATCCTAGAATGAAGGAGATGTGATGAGACAGGTCGGCATCTTTATCGTGATTACCAGGCTTCTTTCTTCAATGAGAGAGGGCAGCCTGGAAATTCCCAGTGCCAGGACCATTTCAGTCATATGGGCTTGGGGTGGTATCCTGTTTGTAGGTTACCTGCTTGAGGAGCCTACTCTGCTGCCCAGATGGGTTTTGTGTTCATGGGTTCTGCTGACTCCCATATTTCTGCTGCATAAAGTAGAGGGGGTATATAATGGTCTTAACATATTTTGTTGCTGTAACTTGTCTGAGACGTAATGCAGATGCTGCTTTGCTCTCCATTTCAGGTGTGCCACTTGCCTGCTGAGTTTGTCGATGTGATGGTTAAATCTCAGCTTTGTGTCAAAAACCACCCCCCAAATCTAAATGGTATGAAACAGGAAGTATGGATACGCGTTAATCTTTGGCAAGGAGTAGAGCATGCACTCAGACTCTGCTGGTTTGATCTTAAGGCCAAATTGCTTGAGGTAGCCTACTAGTGTGAGGAGCACACTGTGATCATATTGGGGTCTGCATTTGTTTGGATGGTGCTCAGTATTTTTAAATCATCAGCATAAGAAAATATATCTGGTTTCTGGAATATAAAAGGGAAGATAATGGCAGTAAAGAGGAAGCTGGAGAGGACTCACTCTTGTAGTACTCCTGTAGATATTTGCTATGGAGTATGACTATACGGGTCTGAAGGAGTGATGAGAAGAAATGCAAAGCATCCCCACCTATGGAGTATTGGTCTTCAAGCAGTCGTAGGAGGGCAAGTATTTGAATGACATCAAATGCTGCTTTGATGTCCAGGTAGGTTATGAGGAGTTCTTTCCTCTCAAAAGCTGCAAGGATGCTGTGGGTGGTGGCAAGGAGATTAGTAATGGTGGACTTATTTGATAGCGATGAATGAATTTTTAGTGGAGCATCTGGAAGTATGTGAGCTGTTAGAGTTGGCAGGAGGGTCCTTTCTAGTAGTTTCAGTAGACATGAGGAATTGGAGATGGGTCTGAAGTGTTTCTCTAATGATGGCATTCTTATTTTTGGTGTGGCCTTACGAAATAGACATTCCATTGATGGGAAAGGTGTTTGGTTAGTACTGCATTGAAGATGCTAACAAGGGGCTGGATTATATATGGACCCAGGCATCTGACCATGAACTAAGGTATTCCATCTGCACCCACAGCTGTAGAGGATGGGGTTAAATTCAAGGCTGCTAAGATTTGCCGTTTAGATATAGTGATAGATGTCAGTGAGTCTTGTCTACTATGATTGAATATGTGGTCAAAATTATTGTTGGATGCCGCAACATCTTCAAATTGGGTAAAGAAGCCAATCCATCTCTTGGGGGTCAAGTTGCTCTGGGAAACTAGTGATTTCTTCTATGTATGGTGTCTTTCTGGCTGTTAAAAATAGCTCTTGATGGACTGAGATTTTTGGCAGTCGGAAATGGCTTATGCTCTTGAAAAGGCTATCCTATCATTAATTTTGCCAGATTGCTTCCATTGCTTATAGAGTTGAAATTATGGAGTTAATTGAAAGCTGGAGTTTAGATGTGGGGTTCACCATGCCCTAGAGTGGGAAGTGATTGTGACTGTCTTTAGTTGTGTGTCTCAATAAATTACTTCCGTGCTGAACAAAATAACAGAATCTTCTCTTGTTTTAGATGCTCCATGAACTTTTGCGGTAGAAATGTATAATGATACAAGTCAGAATCATACTTAATGAGGTCATTAATTTGTCTTATTTCTTTTGGATCATGAGTTGAATTGGATAGGTGCCTTGTACTTTTCCTATTTGTGCTCATGTGGCTTTTCTGATCACTTCTAACCTCTTCTTAAAATAGAACAGTGGAACTTATTGACAGGTCTGTCAGTCATGAACATTTACCCAAAGACAGCAATCATGTACACATATACCTAAATCTTTGACTTCAGTGGCATGTATTAATTAAAACTGTTTAAATCTGCCTTTCTTTTTAGCATCATCTTCCTGGATAGTAATAAATGTCCACCAAATATTCATATATTTTTACAGGAAGGCATGTGGCGCCTTTTTCAGTACACAGTAAGATGAAAATGACAACCTATTATCACTAAGTACAAGACAATTTTTAAAGGAATTGCACTTGCTTTCACATTGTTCAGAATAGGTTCGGTTAGGTATTTGTCAATGCCAAAGCAACTGAAGCCATGAGGTATCAATATATGTATTTTTTGGTGAATTTGCTAGATGAAAAACCTTAGTTTCAGGGAGGAAAAAACCATGCAGCCCATACTTATGACCAAATAACTCTGCAGGAAAGCCCATAAAAGGTTCAAAAGATGCCCAATGTTGTATCCTCTAGAGTCACCTGCCAGTGCTCACACCGAGGGCTGCATGTTTTCTTTGTTTATTTGCTTTCAAAAATCTGATTACATTGTATTTCCCTGCCACTTAATTAAAAAATCACATCTGCACACGGTACAAAAAGCAAATGTGTTAACCTTTTTTCAGATTTTACAATACATGTAAACTCTTTCGTATATGTCTTCTTTCTTTGGCATCTTACTGAAGACATTATTAATTAGATTTGCACCTCAGTGCAATGAAACAGCCATATGTTGCAGAGAACAATGCTGTTGTCCTGCATTCTTGTTTTGCAGTGTAGCCTAGCACAGTTGATGACCAATTTGCTAATGAAAATAAGCAGAAATTTGTAGAATTTTTTTTTTTAATTCTATTTTTTGCAAAAAGAAAAGGACAAACCCAAACTATACTATTGCAAAAAGACAAAAACTGTGTTGTTACAGTTTTTGAGGTCAAATTGAGTGATAGCTATATAGAAGGAAGTTGGAGTGTGTTGGCAGCTATGTAAAAGAAATAAACTTTAAAGTATCGATTGATGGGCAGCATTTATACAGAGGTACCATTTTAAAAAAATACTTGCTATGTAAATTATGTTTGACTTAGAAGATAAAAGAAATGTAGTGTTGATGGTAACAAGTCTAAGGAAGCAGTTTACCAAGTCTGTTTGGAGGCCCTTTGCAAAGGTTCGCATTATCATAGCTTAGAACTATTGCCATTTCAGCTTTGGGAAGGGTATATTTTATGGATTTGTTTCCCTTTCAGTGTTTCATGAATTTTTGTCATTGCTTATCCTTGAAATCACTCAGAATATGCTGCTGTTTGTGACTTTTCCATAAGATGTTGTTTTGAATTTTTTCTTTTATGAGGTAAGACTGATAGCATTTCATAGATTGATATAGTTTCCCATTTGGACAGAGTTACTTTCAATGACTTGGTGGGGGGAAAGCATCTTTTTAAGAATATGAATTTTTGAAACAACTTACTTTCTTGAAAGTCACAGAACATATTCATTAAGACACACATGGTAAGCTTTCCAAATCATTTGCTTAGTTATATTATAATGTGACAAATGATGTGTCTGCAAATTTTATATTTGCAAATAAATTTCCATGCCATTTTTATATTTGACTTAACTTTGTTTTCAATCTGCTCAGGGCTTCATTAATTTCAAGTTGTCATTTTGAGCTACTAGTCACAATTTTATTTTATGCTGTATGATATGATCCAAAAATACTAGAAAATTTTATTTTTGGAACGATCTTACATATTTAGGTTAAGTTGTTATACAGAGTGTTTCATTTCAAAGGCACAGTGGTCCATCTTGCTTATTTTTAGGTTTAGGTTATTTGTTGTCTTGACCTTATTTGTCATATTTGAGCTGAAATTTTTTGAATTTGATGTTAAAATTGGACTAAATTTTACAATTTTTAAATTGAAAGTTTACCTACTAAACTACCATTTTTCTCAATGGGAAAGTTTGTTCCCTTTCCTTTGTTTAGTCTCAAAATATCAGTATACTTCTGGACTAAGGTAAACAATTCTGTTCGAAAATAGAAAAATAGCAACACAACAGCCATGATAGCAATGGCAAATGATGCAAGAACACCAGCTTATACAGCATCAGCACAAAAAGAAAACCCTCCCATTTCACCTATTCATTCTCATTAATAGTTTGTCTAGTTATTCCTTGAATATATTTACACTATCAACTTCCACAGCAACAGATGGAAGTTTGTTCCTGGCTAAGGACAAACTTGCACGCATCTATCTGCAACTGTCCTTCCTCAATTCGAATTTGTGCCCCATTATGTGTGTGGTCTGAGCAAGAAGAATCCCATCAACATTGAGCTTGCTCAATCCATTCAGACCCTTAAACACCTCAGTGAGATCACCTTGCAGGTGCCTACTCTCCAGACACTGCAATTTGCAGAACTGAAGCCTTTCTTAGTAAGAGAACCCCTTTGTTCCCCTCGCCAATCTCATTGCTCTTCTCTGTACTTGTTCTAACAGCTCCACTTCCTTCTTAAAAATGAAGCATCCAGACCTGTGTGCAGTACTCAAGATCATTGACTTATACAATGGGACAATCACCTCCTTGTCCCTTCTAGCAAAACTCTTATATGTCATTGACAAAGCCCCATGAGTTGGCCTGGCAGCCTTTCTGCATTCTTCAGAGAGCTTCATATCTGATGACATAATTACTTTAATTTTCCACTACCCTGAAGTACCACACAGTTGGTATCTTACTCTGGAGTTACTACTACCTATATGCAGTACTTTGCATTTATCAATGTTAAACTTCAATTGCCATTTCTCAGCCCATCTTCCTAGCTTTTCTAGATCCTGTTGCAGTAGCTTCCTATCATTACGGTCATTAATAACCCTGCCAACCTTTGTAACATCTGATGTCCATTGATTAACACTGCCTTCACCCACTCAACCATCACTTTAACCATGACAGCAACTTTTCCTTAATGCCTACTGCCCAATTTGTACAGCAGTCTTTTATGTGCAACAGTATCAAAAGCTTTCCTGAAATCCAAGTATATGATATCAAAATTATTTTTTGCATTCAGTTCCTTTGTGACGACATCATAGTATCCAATAAAATTGATCAAACAAGATTTCCCCTTAACAAAACCATGCTGTGTGTAAAGTATAATTGTGGCCATGTGCAGATGATCCTGCATTACTTCTTACCAGTTATCCCATTATTTTCCCTATAATGGGGAAAATAATGAGATAACTGGTAAAATAATGTAAAATCATATATAGTGACCCCATTATTTTCCCTGGAACAGAAGTTAATCTGGCAGGTCTGTAATTACTGATGTCACACTTTTGATCCCCTTTTGTGAATTGGTGATATATTCGCACATCTCCAATCCATGGGACACCTCCTGAATCCAAGGATGCTGTCATAATTGTGGCTAAGGGTTTGCTTACTTCCTTCGCTGTCTCCCTTAATATAATTAGATAGATCCAATACAGTGCCTTATGTTTAACTTCAACTGTTTCCCTTCCACTTTCCTCTCAGTTATTACAAAATCATTTATCTCCTTTAAGAGTTTTATAAATATCCCCTTCCCTAAAGAATTCCTAATGTGTGAATGTAGTTGCAAAATACTTGTTCAGCTTGTCAGCAACATGAGGAGGATCTTCAATAATTGTGCCATCGATATCAAGTAGACCAATTTGATTCATCCTCTTCCTTCTAAGAAGGCTTTGCTGTTCTTTGCATCCTTTTCTAAAGATTTCTTGTAATCTGCCTTCGCTTGCCTAACCTCTTTTGTGACTTGATTACAGACTTGGTTATGTCTAACGTAGGCTTCTATGTCGCCTGATAATAACGTGCATCCCATGCATTTTTCTCTCTGCCACGAGTTTCATCAGTTCATCTGACATCCATTTAGGCCTATTTCTTAATTGGTAAGAAAAGCCTAGTACCTTTTTGATTAATTCCTGGAATGCTTCAACATTTAGAATTTGTTGATGGTAACATGATCAGTTGGTCTCACTGTATAGAATTTAAAAACTGTCTGAGCCCACTGTAGTCACCTTTATGAAATTAAAGGTTACTACAGTGGTACCTTTTACCCTTGATGGTAGTTTCAACTTAAAGTAAATTCCAAATCAATACACTGTGATCATTGCCACCTAGCGGTGCTTTTATCTGCAGATTTTTAATACATGAATAATCACTGCTGATAATCAAATCAAGAAGCATTACTCCCTCTGGTTGCCTCTTGAGCATGCTGCCGTAGAAAACAGTCATCCAATAAATCCACAAAGGTCTTGCTAGTCTATGAGTGACTAACCTACAAGTTCCAGTCAGTATTATCTGGAAAGTTAAAATACCCATTATAATACATTCTGATTTACTGGCCCATTCTATTTCTCTGTACAGCTGTTTGCTGTACTCATCAGAATCATTAGGCCTATAACACACTCCTACTCTCAATTTTGCTTTCTCTGTGCTTATGTCACACCGAACTGATTCTCCACATTGCACTGGCCACCAATGTCAACTGGATGCACTGCCTTAATGTACTTCTTAACTAAGAGCATAACCTCTCCCTCCAATCCTAGCCTGTCTCTTCTTTCTGTATACATTGTACTTTCCCATATTCAAATTCTGTATCCCTCATATCTGAGTGACACCACCTCTCTGAAGTCTCAACATCTGCATTTGGTGTCTTGACCAGCACTGCATCAAATTTATTTACTGTACTCCTAGCATTGATATACATGCACCTGTTCTTACTCTTAGTTACCCTAACACAGACCATGTATTTACTTGTTTCATTACTCCCAGTAGTCCTTGAAATCCCCAGCACTGCTTTCAATGTTTAGCATGTTGTGCCAAGATTAGCTGTTTGTTATTGTTATTTGGTTTTTTTTTAGGAGCATTAGCAACTAAGGCCATATTGCTCCAGGATATGCGGTGGTCATTCCCTGAACTTTCCGCATCCTCCATATTTGGTGGTGACATGCTGGAACCCCGGTCTAATCAAGAAGCGTGTGCTACGCACTGCTGCTGCTCCTTCCTGCCTGGCTACGGAGTGGCCTTGCCAAGATTAGCATTAGATTTAGTAGATGCCTATGATGCAAGCTTATATAGCATAAGCCAAAAAAAAAAAAAAAACCCATCCTATTTCACTCATCCATTCACTCCAAATGTTTCTCGTTCTGCCTTGAACTTATTTAAGTTATTGACCTCCACTAGAACAGATGGAAATTTGTTCCAACTATCAACCACCTGCTGGCTACAGGCAAATTTCTGTACATCTATTCTACAATTGTCTTTCCTCAATTTGAATTTATGAAGATGAGACAAAGGTGTGCATGTTTTGAAGAGGAACATCACATACAACTGTCACAGTTCCAATGCCCCCTCTTTCTTCAAATGAAGTTGTTTTTAGAGTAAACCAAGGACTGGGAACAACTTTCCTCCCATTAAGGTGGGGGGGAGGAGTTGATTAGGTGAAATTAATTTGAAAATTGTCTAAATGTTAATACTTATCCAATGTTATCACCTGATGCAAAATTTCAGCCCAAGTATGACTAAAGGGGTAGATGACAAACAGCCTAAACTTAGATAAGTGAGATAGATCACCTCCCTTATGGGGGGGGGGAGGTGATCTATCTCACTTAATTTAAAGTATTCACAGGTTATCCAATATCTTTAAAATATATGCTTTTTAAATACTTTGCTTTCATGATATTGTGATTTTTGTTTTTGAAAATAATTTAATTTTATTTATTAATGTTATTTTAACTTCAGAAAGTAATAGTTAGATTTTTCTTAAGGTGTACTGTTGTTTCTCTTATGTTTAAATGACTTCAGAGATATATGAAACTAATCTGTGATTTGCTTTTCCTTTGGTGACAAATTTGGTTTTTATAATCATTTTATACACACCACCCACCAACCTTGTCTGTATTTCACTTTGCACTTTTCTTATTTCTGTCATTAACAGTATTCAATTAACTAATAATTTAAGTATTTTTATATGGGAAGTCTATAAATCAAACATTCATTAGAACATTTCACTTTCTTTGTGTTGCATTTTTAAAAGTAAAGTCTCATCAATCCAATTTAATGTGGGGAAGCTGGGGCAGTTATGAAAATATATTAATTAAAAATAACATATTCATTGTTTTTGAGAAATAAAATAACATGAATGTAAAATCTAATAAAAATTTTCTAGATTAACGAAAAGTCTAAAGATGAATAATATGCTTTTAGTGTACTAAAATTCATAGTGATGCAATTTTAATATATATTTAATTATAATTATATTTATATTTAAATATCTAAGGATTTTTTGGGGTTTTTTTTGCATGGAAAAAAAAATGCACTGGAGTGATGACTAGATGGTTAAAAAGATGTCATTGCTTGATAAGTCAATTCTGAGTTGAGTTTAAATATAAATTTCTTAAGCTTTTGATTACTAATAGTAATTTTATAATAAAATCTTATAAAAAAAAATTCCTTAAACCTAATCTCAAACTCTTTTACGGTTAGAAACAAATTACAGTAAATGTGGAATTGGAATGACAAAATATAATCTAACCTAAAGGATTCTGAAATTGTAAAAATTCTCCCCAAAGACACCCCCTGTTTGAAGGTGCCTTCAAACAGGGGGTGTCTTTGGGGAGAATTTTTACCTTCAGTTTTATCAACTTCAGTGAGGGACACAATTCTAACTTGAATTTAGTCAATGTAAAAAAAGAGTAACGTGCCGTATGCCTTTTTATAATTCAAGTCGACAGCCTTTCAAGCTATGCTGTTTGTCAGTAATCTTTTCAAAGTCAAACTAATCTTCAGAATTAGTATTAGATGATGTGATGGCAGTGGATTGCTTTGTATTACATCTCCTGGGACTGGGCATCCTTGAAGGTTTCTTATTCTGAGTGCTATATCACATAAAACTTCCTTTACTTTACTTTGCTTTGTTGTCCATCATTTAATAAACGTCTGTACTTGAGATCAACATAAATGCTAGCTAATATTACATTTCCCAATAAAGATTTTTCCTTAACTTCCATGGAGATCATGACACCTTCAGCTATGGGACCATATATCTTGGAGAGGCAGTAGATCAGAGGCTTCCATTTGTTTAGGAACCGACATGAATAAAGTCTTCACCTTGAATTTTCTTTGTAGTAGTATGTGGTTGGTAAAGTGAGTTTTTAAGTTTCTGCGGTCCCACAGTACTTGTGTTAGTTCAGGGTTGGCCATGTCAATAAGGATATGTGGACATGTGGTGTCTTATGTAAGGCAGCTCCTAAACATTAGTTCATGTCAGCCATGGTTCTGTGATGATATATAAAACTCTATACAATGGCCAGAAATTAGTGTAGTGCTATATTTGCATAATGTTGTTTAGTTTTTTTCTGGCCATTTAGCTACCAAAAAGCAGCAATCACCAGGAAGGCTGCTTTTCCCAGTATCCGTCCACGCCACGAGTTCCAGTAAGTGGTCCATCATCATATATGTGCTACCCCACCTAGTAGCTTGATCCAAAATTGTTACCTTTCCAGCACACAGGTTAATTATTGCTTCTATTTTTGGCTTTCTAGAAGCTAGTACAACCTGTCTCACCTTACTTACAAGAGCAGTTGCACGTTTACGTTTATTTCCTAAGCCATCATGAATTGCCAGCTGTAAAGTATGAATACCACAACACGTGTGCTGGACTCTTGAGAGGCTTGAAATTTCATCCATGATGTCACTTAAATCCAGTTCTGCTTCTATGTCATCATCATGTTCTGATTTTGGAGTCTCACCACTTGATTCATCTCTTTCACTTTCATCATCTGTTATTGAATCACCTCTCCCTTGGTCTTTATTTAACTTCTCAATGGTATTTGACATGTTGGGGGCATTATTGGTCACGATGCACAATAAATGCTCTTTTCTTATTATTAAAACTCTTGCAGAATGTCTTTCACTAGTTGATGAAGATACTTGCTTGTATGTTGGGCATATGTTGAAACACTGATTTTATTGGTCAAAGTTTTACTAATTTTTGCTCCACAAGTCAAAATCTTGCCATCAGTGTCATTCACTTGGCATGTGCAAATATATTATTGACCATCTTCAGTGACCGTAAAGTATTCCAATACATTGGACTTTGTTCTAGATCCTTTGTTCATTATAGAGGGCTTCCACACATTTGACATTTCTGAAAAAATAAAATATGCATTATTTGAAAACCACTCACTGGACTGGGTTAGACATTAAATTTAAAAAAAAAAAATAGTAAACAAAAAGAACAGAGAAATGAAACTACACCACGAAGCATCAAAGCATATAACATTTGTGCCGACCTCATGATTATGACTGAACAAGTTAGTTGGAGCCAAGGAGCCAGTTTTTTTTTTTTTACTGGCTCCAGCTCCATAGAAACCTCTGGCTCTGTAGCTCTGGCTCCACAGCCCTGGTTGAAACTATTTATATTTCTTAGTGGTGTTAGCTTAATCTGAAATAGATTATGCATTTGCTCATGACAGTGCACATAACTGAAGCTACTGCCATAAGTCATAAATTATCTTATGCCACCCTACATTGGATAAGTTTTTAAAAAGAATATTGAAGCTTCTAGAGAAACATGTGAAATAAATGTTTATTCGGTTGCTTTTTTTTATAACAGGAATATCTCAGTTGTGTAAAATCTTTATTAAATTTAAATAACAGCTGTATGTCAATGGTTGTCAGATCATTTCCTTTCTTGAAATGTCCTATAGTACTAAACATTCTATCTATTTTTTCTGACAAATGGCAGGTCCACCTTGTGGCCTGAAAAAGTTTGTAATTAGTAATGTTTTGTGTTGAGAAGTACCAGGTTGTGTGGGGGTCCTAACACTATTTTTAGAGGATCTTTTCTAATGTTTTCCACATGCACAAACTACCAGAATATTTTAAGATGAATGGGGATATGAATGCAATAAATGAAAAGAATAATTACAGTAATGAAATACAGTTAACAGCTACAAGTTAAATAGTACTGATTAATCTTTCAATTTAATGTTTTCCCTCAATTCTACCTTTTTTTCCCTATTAGATCTATGGCCCTAGCCAGAATAAGCCCACTTCCTTCTAATGCCTGCTTGACATCATTGATCCACCTTCCTCTTGATCTGCCTCTGCACCTGTTACCATTAATTTCTGCTTCAAATATCTGTTTACCTTATATCTTCTTCAAGCCCGTGCCCACCAAATACGATGGATGTGGAAAGGTCAGGGAATGACCACCGAATATCCCCGGAGCAATATGGCCTTAGTTGCTGATGCTCCTAAAAAACAAATAACAAACAAACATCATATCTTCTCCCAGCCAACTATATGTCCATACTATCTTGAGAGAGAGACACAGAGCGAGCACTTAGATTTAATCCTTTGAAAAGTATGCAAATTTATATTTTCAAGGTTGTTTCAGAAAAGTCAACGTATCCATTGGGATACAAATTGGTTTATTCTTTCAGTAGGTGCTGCCAGCTTTTCTTTGCTATTTCCAAGTAATAGCAGGCAATGTATTGTAGAGGGTAGTAGGAAAATTGCTTTCAAAATTGGCAGGCAATTGCAACTGTTAGCCACTGTTACGTAATTTGTGCTTATTAAAAAGGATTTGAAGTATGCTTATTAAAAAGTGATATGGATATTGTGTGTGTGTGTGTGTGTGTGTGTGTGTGTGTGTGTGTGTGTGTGTGTGTGTGTGTGTGTGACTTCTGGAAGTTTTTATTTAGAATGTTGAGCACCTCTTAAATTAGTATGTGTATGATGGGTGATCATTTAATTCATGGACTGATGCAAGATTTTGTTTACCGCACAAACTTTCCATAACTACTGAGCAGACTCTGTGCATGCAATACTTGTAGAGTTGGTGTTGTGTGAAGAGGCGTTTTTTTTTTTAAGCAACATGTCACTGACAGTCATTTTGAAGCAAGTATCATGTTGGACATACAGATTGAATGGTGATATGCGATTTGTTATTGTGTCAGACAAGACAAGGCTTAAATGCATTGGAAACAGTTAAAGAAATTAATGGAGTGGATGGTAATGAGTGTTTTAGTAGGATTGCCATATTTAAATGGCACAAGCAATTCAGTTAAAGAAGTGTGTGTCTGTTGCAGATGACCGAAGACCTGGTCTTCCTTCCTCCTAAACTCCCGAGCAAATTGCAAAAGCCCAAGAAATCTTGGATGAAGACAAGATTAATTACACTTCGTGAATTAATTGTAAGAATGGATAGTGCTCACACTGTTGTGAAAGATCATCTGAAAATGTTGAGAATCTGTGCCTGTTGGATTCTACACAGATTGACTCCAGAACAAAAACAGCAAAGAATATACTTGTGCAAAGAAATGCTTGATTGTTCTGAAACACAGGGTCAAAACTTCTTAAATTAAATAGTGACATGTGATCAAACTTGGATTTTTCACTATGATCCAGAGACAAACAACAGTTGAGTGAGAGTGGAGGCATTCTGATTCACCATGACCTAAGTAAATTCAAGCTTCAGAGCTTTTATGTTCGGCTGACAAGCAAATTGTTGTATTTTTTTTGACATAAAATACATTCTTTTTATACGTTTTGTGCCTCATGGAACAACTATGAATAATGAAGTATACTCTGAGGTTCTTGGAGTCATTTTGCTGTGCCATTCGTGAGAAACATCAACCACTTTCCAATGTGAAGTGGTTTCTCCATCAAGACAATGTCAGGCCCTGTACGGCTAATATTTTGTAGCCAGTGATCACTGCCATAGGCACAGAGGTTCTACCACATCCCCCCCCCACCACCTTATTCACTGGACAATAGCCCCATGTGATTTCTCTTTGTTTCTACGTCTGAAGAAAGCTCTGAAAGGCAAACGTTTCACATTCGACAACAATACTCGCAGAGCCACAGCAAAAGCATTTTGCAGTCTTTCAAAAAATGACTTGTAAAAAAGCATTTAATGCGTGGGTACAATGGTGGTGATAGTGCGTAAAGTTCAAGGGAGAGTATTTCGAGAAGGAGAAATGCACAGAAGGTTCAGATGATAATTAAGATAAGATCTTGCACCAATCTGCAAATTAAATGCTTACCCCTTGTAATATACTTTACTATTCTGCCCTGAAACATCCCACTGCCAATCTGCATTCAAATTCACTGAGTTTCATGTGGCATGTAGTTTGTAAATTACATTTTTGCTTCCTCGTTAATACTTCTGAATACTACCCTCTGCAATATTTGCATAATGAACCGTAGCTTAAAATGTGCTTGACCTTTTCTTGAGAAAGTTTTGATACATCAGAAATTCATGGACTGCTGAAGTGTACTGGTTCCTATCATACTTTAGTTCATATAGTTGTAAAATATGCTTATCCATTTCAGATAAGCATATTTTAGATCCTACTACTCACAAAAACTTTTTTTTTTTTTTGAAAAATTTATATGTACAGATATGAATTTTAGAGATGTGACCTGAATTTTCTTTAAGGTGGAATTTATCTTTGAGAGACATTTAAATGGATCACATTTATATAATAGACCAAAAGATGGTCTGCTAGTTACAGTGATTTAAATATTATTTTTATTAGTCAGTGGCATACTTAATTACACTAAAGAATTTAGAATTTTGTATAAGTAATGAAATTTAGAAGTTTTTTTTTTCTTTATAGGAAATTCATTTTTTGAACATATTTGAAGAAACATTTATATGAAGTTTAAATAAATAGCAATGAACACATTTACTGAGCATCTATAAATAGTTACGTGATAAGTTTGATAACAGTGGTACATTTTATCTGTAAAAGAATTTTTAAAAATCTTATAGAACTGCTAAAATAACCTCCTGAAATAATCTTAAATGATTTTACATGTGATAAATTTGCTATTCTAAATTATATATATTTTTTATTTTCTCTCAGTTTACTTTACTCTTTAATAATTTTATATATATTTATTTTTTATTTATTTTTAGTTTCTAATAGAAAAGTTACATTACGCAAGATTACTCTACCGATGAAGAGTCAAACACTGCCACGGGCTATGCCCTCCTCGCCTCGCTTACTGAGGACTGGTGCTATTTCAAGAAAGGTACCTACAACACCACCAACCGTCCGACGTCAGTTTTCTCAGCCGCCCATTATTGGATCCTCTCCAAAGGTATCTTTTTAAAATCCAGATATAAACTTCCATTTAATTTTATATCTAATAGGGCTAATATGGAGCTGATTAGATGATAAATATTTTGAAGAAAATTGAACTCTGATCCATCTTTATAGCCATATTTCAGCTATTTTTTAGTCTTGTTATACTTTGAGTATAGTGAAATCTTATTTATGAACATGGAGAGTAGGCATGGGAAACCTAAACAAGCTAGGCATTTGCAGACAAGAAACAGATATTTTACACACACACACACAAAATAGAAAATAGACTGTTTGAACCATTTGAAGGCAGCAGTAGTTCATCTTGTGTAAGAAGAAAGAAGGTGATATCACAATCTGGTAGGCTGAGAAATTTATGGGTCAAGATTGACAAAATCCTTGGTAGAATGGCTACATCATCCTGAAGAATAATCCTACAAACCCGACAACGGAGGAATTCCATACATCAGAAGGGTCCATTACAGGACTGCCCATAGGAAACATTTTGAAGCACTTTAGATGCTCTTTTCATGATTAAAATCTTGGAAGAATTTTTCTCTTTTGATATTTAGGAAACTTTGACATCTTATTTTGAATTCCAAGATTAATTTTGTAACTACTGGCAAATTCAGATTCTGTGATATGCCCCCTGTAGAAAGTAAAACACCTATCTGGAATGTTTGTCTTTTAGAATTTTTTTTCTTTTCCACAAAATATTTATACAATATCTGGCTGTATTGTGCTAGATGATTGACTTGTAACAACAGTCTGTTTGTTACAAGTCAAGGTAACAAAAAAAAATTGAAAAATATTATAATTCATATATTGTTAACAATATTTTTTGTGGTGGGTGCAATTCTACTTATATTGGCTCGACCCAAAATTTACTTTTGGTAAGGATACAGCAGCATGTGGCATCAAGTAGGATGGATGCCTCTGAGTTTGTGTTTCTTGCAATCACTGATGGACACGTGTTTCTTTTTAATGAATCGAAAGTTCTTAATAAACAGCGGGAATATTTTAAATTATTAATTGCCGAAACGTTAGAAATGAGATTAAATGTTGACTCTATTAATATAAGCAGACCTTATAATATTTCAGACTCGTGGATGCTTACACGCATGCATGAATAGTAATTCATACATTGGTCTATATAAATAATCTTGTGTCAGGTGTCGTTAATTTTTTATATAAAACGGGGGATATCATTCGCGAATCACTTTTGTACTTCTTGTGAACACGGTAACAAACCAAATAAGGCGGTCTCTTAAAAGAAGTTATAAAATGGTTTTAAAGTTTAATTTATGTGTGAATTAATGGATATTTATTTGTTTTGTTGTTTTTAGGTTTTTGCGACAATTGTTTTTCAATTCTCATGGTGGCATGTGATGGTTGGTTTTTTGGAGGTTGGTGGCCGCAGTCTTTCTGTAATTCTTTCAGATTTGCTTGACGTGATATGAGAGTTGAAGGCATGATGATTTTAATTAATAGCTATTTTAATTTGATTTATTTATGATTATGCACATTTATTTATAATTATGACTAGCTTCATATTATAATCAATCGCGATTGAGTGTTGGAGATTAACAGTCCTACTAAAAAGGTATGAGGTTTTCTCCTATAATTTAAGATTATAATTGATATGTAAATTTTACATCCAGAAAGTTATTTTATGGCTTAATTTTTTCATAACTTTGAAATTAAAAAAATTTTTTGCAGCGGAGGCAGTCCCCATCTAAAGCCATAGCCACAACAGCCAGAGCTCAAAAATTAAATAGAGCATTAAGCTTGAAAGGAGTCGATCCTAAGTTGGCTCAAGTTATAATGGATGAAATAGTAGATGGAGGACCCATAGTTACTTTTGATGATATTGGTGAGACTTAATTACAATTACTTTGTTACTATGTTATTGAATCAGTGTAGGTTTTGTCTATTAACAAAAATTTTTGAAATGTGTAAAATGTTTCCAGCACGTCTAAAGATTTCTTGAAAGGAGTAAGTAAGCTTTTGCTATTTGAAAAAAACATGTAGTTAGAGATACAGGTTACCCCTGCCGAGCGCAGCTTCACCATGCGTGGATTCGCACTTATGAGGTAGAAGTCCATGTGACATGGATTGTGCCCTACATGGCCAAGATTCACAGTAGCACATTGTATCTGACTCAGCTGTTCTACCCTATTATATAGTATGTAGTTGCTTTACCACAATTGAACGATTGAATTTAGTATCATAATTTCATTCTAAGTGACTTTGTTATCAGAGACAGCTGTTTTGTGGCACTTTGCAGTTTCACGATCAGTCAAAATTTAGCCTCTCTACATTGTACCTACAGTGGTGGACAAAAAAACTGCATCACATGTGAATTTTGCAAATAATGTATTTTGTGCTGCATTGTGGATTGCAGAAATGTTCGAAATGCATTTGTTAGCTGGGATATATATCTCTGTGAATGAAATCCAATAAAAAGACACTACCTGATTGCCATAAATATCTTCCCAAAGGGCAAAATGCGTAATTAATGGAAATATGAGAAATCATACAAATAGCAATCATGACAACCAAACGTACATTTTATTGCATTTACTTGTACCAACTGAAATGACAAGTTAACGTAATAGTATTATGTACTGTAAATCAGCAAAATAAATCCTCAACATTTTATTGTTCCTCCTCGAACTGCAATTACAGCCTTGCAATAATCTCGCATAGAGTTAATCAACTTCTGGATATACAGTTGCCCAATTTCGTGGCACCACACCCTTACAGTGCTCTCCTGCAGCTAAATCTTACTTGTTGGCTTCTTCTGAGCAATTTTAGATTACATTATGTACCAGCAGTTTTCAATAGGGTTCAAATTTTACTGTTGCCGGGCCAGTCCAACCCTGTAGTGCCAGCATTTCTGAGGTATGACTGCAGCTTAAGGGAGAAAAACGGGGGAAAACATTGGTGCAAGTATGTTTTAAGCCTTGTGAGACAAGAAGACAAACTCATCATTAAATCTAAATAGCATAAAACTTACAATTTTGCTATGTGGCAAGGTGCTGGGTCCTGTTGAAAAATGCAGTTTTGGATGTCTGTGTAGTGATCCCTAATAATGGGTTTCAGGCACTCCTCCAAGACAGCAATGTAGGTTTCTGCATTTGCCGTTCCATTAATAAACTTAATTTGCCCCACCCCTTTGCTTGTTATGCATCACCAGACCATCTGACCAATGGGGAACTTTACAATTGGTGTTATGCAGTCAGGATGGTATGCCTCCAATTTTCGTCTTCTGACATATGGCTTCCCACCCAAGCCATGCAGGTTGAATTTCGATTCGTCAGAAAAGATGACCGTGTCTCATTGCGCTTTTGTCCATGAAACATGCGTTTTAGCCCAAGCAACTTGCTTCTTTCCCCTTTGTTGGATTAACAAATGCTGCTTCTTCTTCTTGAGCCGGTAGGCATGCAGACCACATTCCAGAAGCCATCTTTGGATAGTTCGTGCACTTGTTTCAACACCAGAGGCCATCTCAAAGTCCAGTTTTAGATCAGGAGCACTAGCATGGCAATTACGAAAGCATAGCCATTTAAAATATTGATCTTGGGAAGGCGTAGTCACTCTCATGTGGCCTGATCCCAGTCTTCTCTTCACATCACCGGTTTCACGCTTTAATTTCAGCACCCGCGATACTGTTGACTGATGGCAGCTTATTTTAGCAGTGATAGCACATGTAGAAAACTCTTCCTGGGACAGAGCAACAGCTACACTTTTTTCCTTGGTGTCAACATATGGAGCCATGCTTACACCTTTGTAAAATGAGTGTGTTAATGAGCATATTAATGAGAGTGTATACCCTTCCAACGCAGTATTTATAGAAACAGCTGATGCAATACCTTGCAATTACTGTCTGATGCAATAGAAGAGTTATCTGATGCAAAACCTTTGCTTTGCGACAAGCAAAATTGACTGTAATCAAACAATATCTTATGCATTTCACTACAAATGTTACTTTTTTTTTTTTCTTAAGGTGATGCAGTTTTTTTGTCTGCCACTGTACTTTTTTTATTGCAAATATATTTTTCATTTATGTACCTTTCAACTCGACAGTTCTCAGAAACAGCGTGATGTAATACTTGAATGACTCTTTAGTCAACTTGAGTCTATGTTAGCATCGATGCGAGTTTGAGTTGAGTGAATTTATATTTTATTTCAATAGTAACCTTAACGTAATGGCTTCAAATCGTGCCTCCATATCCGAAAGTGATTCCAGGAAGAAAAAATCCAGAAAAATTCTGTCATTGCATGAGTAAACGATTATTTTGGGGAAAATAGAGTGAGGAAGGATGTATGCATCTTGAGCAAAAGAATGATTGCATTGAATCATTGATACAAACAATTAAAAAGTGAGGACAAACTTAAAGCAAGCATTAAGTTGGCAACACTCTGCAAATGCAAAAATCCACTTTTGTTAGTCAATGTGATATGCTTACTGAAAAAATGGAACAGTTATTGAATGTTTGGATCAAAGACCATAGGAATAGAAATGTGCTGCTCAGTTCTAATATGATCACGCACAAGGCCCAGCATATTTATCACAGTCTTACGCTGCTAATGCAAGTGGTGAATCAAGTTTCAGTGCCTCCAAGGGATGGTTCAATAGATTTTATAAAAAGAGCAAATCTGCACAATATTAACATTGTTGATGAGATTGTTTCTGCTGATATGGAGGTCTTTTTTACTGCCAAGGTTGTTGAGAGTCTAAAGCAAGGGCAGATTGTTCTTTTGCTCAGTTAGAAAATACTTTATGGCAGCATATAACTATTTGGTGCACAAGTTCCCACTGAAAAATGTTCTTATAATTGCTGAGGTAGGTAGCACAAATTTCATCAGTTGTGGCAATGCATCATTTTCATACTTGAAAATTTTTTGGACAAGTTTCTACTACTTCTTGGTGTCATTAAGGATAAATAAATAGTTGGGACAATAGGCCCTAACTATTTCTTTATCCTTACTGACACCAGAAGTTACAGCCTGCCAAAGGGTGTCAGATATAATCCATTCATAGAATCTTGTGTAAGTAGTCATTCTTCTGTAAAATGTTTAATGATGAAGTTTTTACCTTATTTTATTTCAGAGTACTCTAGGGTTATCTCCTTGATAATTTTAACTTTAATGGTGTTAGGACCTGAAGCTGAGCAGTTTCTGTGGGTTTTCTATGTTTCATAGTAATAAGAGAATTGTCTGAGATTCTAACAAGCATCTCAAGGAAGACCAAGCTTTGGTTGTTTCCATTTCCTAGAAAAAGCGATGTTAATGCAGGAGTGGAATTATCCTAATTTCCACTTTCACTCAAGGCAGTTATGACTCATCTCTGGAAAAATTTAAGTGCAAAAGTTTGCCAATTTCTCTTGACATTTCTAATGCTTTTGATTATTTTTGGCATAAAAAGCCTCTAAACAAACTTCCATTTTATGGATTTGCCAACTGTTTTTGTAATTGGGTAGCTAGTTTT
This sequence comes from Mastigoproctus giganteus, assembly GCF_048544385.1. Taxonomy (NCBI): domain Eukaryota; kingdom Metazoa; phylum Arthropoda; class Arachnida; order Uropygi; family Thelyphonidae; genus Mastigoproctus; species Mastigoproctus giganteus. The sequence goes on along the minus strand of NC_143586.1, from coordinate 64,936,923 downwards.
CTGTCTGACCATTCATTGAGGAAAGAGTTCCAAAAAAAGTTATGAATTATGGAAGTTATACTAATTATTATTATTAGCTATATGGTGCAAGGAAGCCTGAGGCTTATGCTGCACCAGCCAAAAAAAAAAAAAAAAAAAAAATTCTCTAGACACACACACACACACACACACAGATCCAGCTCAGGACCCTGGGTGTGCCAAGCCCATACTTGCCAAATCTAAAAGAAATTAGAGTAATCTTATAATTTAATTAAAGAATGAACTTTACACCCATTATTTGGCTGCTTAACATGTTAATTATTCATCTGTTAGAATGTTTAATTTAGATATCCTCTTTCTCTCTGTGTGTTTAACAGAAGTAAATTTGAAGTTTATGCTCTCTGAACAAAGTGTTTTGTTTAAAGAATGCATCCAGCAAAGAAAAGTTATTGAAGCAGTAACAACATAATGTATATACAGGAAGACAGTAGTATGTTTCTGGTATCTCCATCCATAGAAACATTCTTCAGATGTGAATGTAGATGCAAAATATTTAGCTTGTCAGGAACATCAGTAATTATGCCATTTATATCTAGTGGACCGATGTGGTTCCAATTCCAGATGTGAAGTATTTCAGTTAAGCTGGGGATGTAGGCCTATTATGAGAAACATAGAGCCTAAAAAACTTCAAGGGTTGTGTTAGAGTTGTTAAATATACAAGAACAGTAAGTCTTAATTGTTTATACAGTAATGTTAGAAGTGTCGTCAATAAAATGAGCAAATTCGAACTGCTGGTTAAAACAAGTAACACGGACATAATAGGGCTTATGGAGACATGGTGCCACCCGGAAATTGGGCATGATGAGTTTCAGTACAGCTTGTATAATATATTTAGGAAGGATCGGGTAGATAGAAGGGGTGGTAGGGTAATGCTTCTTATCAGAAGTAGCCTGAGTGCGACGATAGCTTTCCTGGATTCAGACGTTTCACATGCTAGTATAGAATCTGTATGGTGTGAGATAGTTGGAAACAAAGGTATAATGCGAGTAGGAGTAATCTACAGACCAGGTGATTGTGAAGATTATGACAAAAGCCTCTACATTCAAATGGAATGGGCAAGTAAGCGTCAATGTCTTATTATGGGTGATTTCAATTTGCCTCTAATTGATTGGAGAAAATGGGAAGGAAACTCAACATGGGGAACAAAATTTTTAAATCAACTAGATGACTGTTATTTGTATCAACATGTCAGGGAAAGTACTAGAGAAAAGAATATCCTAGACCTCATCATCACACATGAATCAGATGACACAACAGGGCTGAAGGTAGAGGAACCAGTAGCAGGAAGTGATCACGGAGTTCTACGGTGGATGATGATGAGAGAGGTAGCAGAAGTAAAAGGCAAAGGAATGGGTTTTAATTTCAGAAAAGGAAATTACGATGCCGTAAGGTACTACATGGCCTCTATTAACTGGGTAGATATCGTGCAGAAAATGAATACATTTGAACTGTGGTACGCTTTTAAAACATTAATCACAGATGCCTTCAATGCGTATATACCGTTAAAAAAATACTCCAGGAGGAGGGTTCCAAGTTGGATGAATAGTGAAGTTGCCACATTACTCGAGCAGAAAAAGGTGGCATGGAAAAGTTACAGAGCAATAAAAAGTACTGAAGTGTGTAACAGCTACAATATGATCTGTAATAGAGCCACAGAAAAGAGGTTCGACAGGCAAAGGCAGTTTATGAGAAATCACTAGCAAACAGAGCAAAGAGGGGGGGGGAATAAGGAATTCTTCACATATATAAATGCCAAGAAGAGTAGGACAATCCAGATCGGACCTTTACGTAAGGGAAAGGCAATATTATTAAATACACCAGCTGCCGTTGCAGATGAACTCAACAGTTATTTTGCATTGATGTTTACAAATGAAAAACCTTTTGTGGCAATGGGAAATTGTGGGAGCGAAGTTGAAAAATATGTAATTAATGATATTGAAATTTCGCAAGATTATTTAATGAAAAAACTTTCGAGCCTACAGGCCAGTAAGGCTCCTGGAGTTGATGGAATCTACCCCATAATCTTAAGGGAGGTGGCAAGTGAGTGCACTGAACCATTGAGGCTAATTATGTGAGCATCACTAGACTCTGGGGAGATTCCCTTGGATTGGAAAAGTGCCAATGTATCTCCCATACATAAGGGTGGCTCTAAAAGTGAAGTGGGAAATTATCGACCTGTCAGTCTGACTACAGTGGTAGGGAATTTCATGGAGGCAATGATCAAGGGTGGAATTCAGGATCATTTGGATCGAATTGAAATTCTCAAGGATACTCAGCATGGTTTTGTAAAGGGAAAATCATGTTTAACAAATCTGGTTAGCTATTTCGAAAGGGTCACTCACGAGCTGGATTTAGGGAATAATTTCGACATTGTTTATTTAGATTTCAGCAAAGCTTTTGACTCAGTCCCACATGAGCGGTTGCTTTATAAGCTGGAACAGGTTGGAATCACTGGGAAAATCCTTAGATGGATAGCAGGATGGCTTCAGGGCAGTAGGCAGAGGGTTGTGATAAATGGCTATTTCTCAGATTGGGTTGATGTAAGAAGTGGGTTCCCCAAGGATCAGTATTAGGACCACTGTTGTTTTTAATTTTCATAAACGACATTGATGAAGGGATAGAGGGCGTGATGTCTAAATTTGCAGATGATGTTAAAATTGGTAGTGGTTAATGATCACTGTCAAGCTGAGCTTCTTCAGAGAGACCTAGATAGACTTCAGGAATGGTCAGAAAAATGGCAGCTATGCTTTAATCCAACAAAGTGTAAGGCATTACACCTGGGAAACAGTAATCCCAAAATAACTTATTCACTTGGTGGAGTTCAACTAAACCCAGTACTGGAGGAAAGGGACTTGGTTGTTACGATACGGTCAGACATGAAATTCTCTGAGCATTGTTTTTTTTTTTTTTTGTAGTTGTTGGTGCATCAGCTTCTGTGGCCATAATGCACCTCCCAAGGTTTTTGCAGTACTTTGATCCAAGCCCAAGGCGGGATTCAAACCCGCGACCTTTGAGTTGCTAGGCAGGCACTTTGCCCACCTGGCTAGCCCAGTCAGCTCTGAGCATTGTAAACAGGTTGCAAGGAAGGCCCATGGCGTCCTATCTATGATGTATCGAACTGTTGCAAGTAGAGATAGGGACATGATAATCCTATTATATAAGGCTTTTGTTAGACCACACTTGGAATACTGTGTTCAAGTATGGAGACCGCACCTAAAGAAAGACATCGAGCTTCTTGAAAGGGTGCAAAGAAGGGTCACTCGCTTGGTGAGATCGGCAAAAGGGCGTCCTTATGAAGAAAGACTTTGAATATGTGGGTTGCAGAGTTTGGAAACTAGACACCTTAGAGGAAATTTGATTTGAGGTGTTTAAGGCTCTGAGAGGCATCAGTAAAATGAATGAGGATGAAAGTTTCAAGATTATAAATGATGCTAGAACTAGGGGACATAAATTCAAGTTACGGGGAAAATGTTTAGATTGGACTGCAGGAAATTTTATTTTAGCCAGAGAGTTATAAATTACTTGAATAAGTTGCCTACATGGGTGGTAGAGAGGCTGACAGTTTGGAGAAATTCAAAGGTCATCTGGATAGTACCTTTGGGTCAGGGAAGCGCATAGGATGATAGGTTTAATTTCCTTTTTTTTTATTAATTATTATTTATTATTTTTTTTATCAGTGTTTTTTGGCTGGTGCAGCATAAATCATAGGCTTTCTTGCACCATGCAGCCATTACTAATACTAACAGAACAGGGCTCCTTGAAAATCTGTTAGAGAACAAATAACTTCCCTTACCATCTGAATTATTTAAAAACAGGAAGCCCTGCTGGTTTCAGTTCACTGACAAACTGCACAGTACTTGTTCAGCACTAGCTTCCATTGGTGAATTATACAGATAAAAGAAAACCATACTGCAGTGCTTTCAGACATTTGTCTGAAGTGCTGCAGTATGCAATTTGTTAGAAAGGGAACAAATCACTCTGCCTTTAACTGGTAACTGATTAGTAATTAATTATTTGTAAAATTAAACATTATATCACAACAAAAGGAAAGTTGTGTAACTAGTAATACTGAAGGAGTGTGCCACCTGAATTTGAGTGAGGTTGGCAGAACTTCAGCAGTAAGCACTGGTTACATTGTGTAATTTTTCCTTCGATGATTGTATAGTAATGTTTAATTTTAAAAATTATTATTTAAATTATACCATGTTTTTATTTTCACCTTTGTCATTAGTTTAAAATAAGAATGATAACTTAAATAGCTATAAAGGATAAATCCAATATATTTAGAACAGAATCTATGCTAGCAGATTTCTGAATAAGTATGTTAAAATGAAGTGTACAATAATACAAAACATAATTTTGGAAATAATTAATTAATATTGCTCATATAAGAATTTTGCTGGGCATTTCAGAAAATTTCAATCTGAATATTATATCAAACCAAGGCACATGTTGAAACCTCAATTTATAGCTTTTTATAAAGTATTCTTATGTAGTAATACAACTTGGCTTGTTACTTAATATATTAACATAGTAAAGTAATGTCAGGCTGTTCTGTTGTAGTACAGCTTGACTTATTTTATTATATTAATATACAGGGTATTTCAGCACTGAAGTGTTATCACACAATTTTAGATATAGGCATAAAAATATGTGCAAATATGACAAAGGTCCAAGTTCTCACTCATGTGGACCTTTTTTCTTATTTTTGGATAAAATTTTGAATGTGTTATTAAAATTGGACTGTTTGGATTCAATTTCTAAATTTTGAATTGTTTATAAACTTTTTTTTTTCTTCTTTTTTTCCCTCTTTTTGCAATGGCATATTTGTTCCGCCTCCTTGGTTTAGTTTAGCAATGTCAGTAGCTTACTTCATAAATTAACAGAAACTGATGATTTTCATACAAAAAAAAAAACAAATGTAGTGGTTGTAAATATCAAAGAGACAGCACACAGCTGTCCTTGTACAGTTAAATGTATAAACTGAAGAGCAAACATCACATGCAATCATTGTTTTTGTTTTCTTTTCTCTTCAATTAAATCTATTTGCATTTGTTTCAGAAGTACATTGAAATTTTTAGGCTAAGCAGAGGACGGGGAAACAACTTTCTCATTTAAAAAAAAAAGCAGTTATGCAAAATTTTAATTTAGAAACTGTAAAAACAGCAAGCATAGATCGCTTTTTTTTTTTTTTTTTTTTTTTTTTGTTTGTGAAGAATGGGGAAAAATGAGTCAATTTTAACTTAAATTCAAAAAGTTTTTTAGAAAACAAGTAGCCTAAACCTTAATAACAAGTGAGGTAGACGTTGGTGCCTTTTAATTGAAACATCCTGTATAAGAATATTCTAGAAAATGTCTTTGCTTCTTTGTAGTTCTTAAAAGTGGTTATGTTGTACAGGGTGATTTTTTTTTTTTTTTTTTTTTTTTTTTATTATTATTTATTTATTTTTTTTTCTTTCTCATCACACCATTTTCTTTGTCTGCAGAACATAAAATATTGTTTAGGAATGGAAATGAACACTTGAACTATATTTAGTATTTGAATAAATTCATGCCATAATATGTTCAATGTGTCGTACACTTTATCAATTTATCACAAAGTGTGAAGTTGTGAAGAACATGCTCCAATATTTCTTTCGATACAGAAAAAATTTCGCCTTCAATCACTTTCTTTAGTGAAAAAGTAATTTTTGGATTATTCCAAACCACTGTCTTTGAGATAATCCCAGAGATAAAAATCACGAGTTTAAATCACACCAATGGTTTATTGTTATGTGCCTCAGCAAACAATAAGGAATGGTAATCAATGGACACTGCTCATTATGGACTAATGTTATTAGTGGACTCCCTTAGGGTTCAGTATTGGGTCCATTGTTGTTTTCTGTATTTATAAATTGTATTGATGATGGTATATCAAGCTTAATGTCCAAGTTTTCAGACAATACGAAGGTTGGCAGGGTTGTTAAGGACACTAATGACAGTACACTGCTGCAACAGGATCTAGAAAAGTTCAGCAGATGGGCTTGAGAGGTGGCAAATGAAGTTTAACATTGATAAATGTAAAGTACTACATATGGGAAGCAGCAACCCCAGAGTGACGTATCAACTCTGTGGTACTACACTGACAGTGGTAGAGAACGAAAAGGACCTGGGGATAATTGTGTAGACAGATATGAAGTTTTCTGAGCAGTGCAGACTGTCTGCAAGAGTCGCTCATAGTGTCTTGTCAATGATATACAGGAATTTTTTCTAGCAGGGATAAGGAGGTGATTATCCCCTTGTATAAGGCAATGGTCAGGCCACACCTTGAGTACTGTATACAGGTCTAGAGGCCTCATTTTAAGAAGGATGTAGAGCTGTTGGAACGAGTACAGAGAAGGGCAACAAGATTAGTGAATGGAACAAAGGGTTGCTCTTATGAACAAAGGCTTAAATTTTGCAAATTACAGTGTCTGGAGACTTAGGCACCTGCGAGGTGATCTAATTGAGGTGTATAAAGCTTTGAATGAGCTTGAGCATGCTCAATGCTGATGGAATTCTTCCTCTTGCTCAGAATAATCATTTGAGAGGGCATAAATTCAAATTGAGGAAAGACAGATGTAGTATAGATGTGCGGAAGTTTGCCTTTAGCCAGCGGGTGGTTGGTTGATGGAACAGACTTCCATCCTTTGTTGTGGGAGTTGATAGCCTAAATAAATTTAAGGCTGAGCTGGACAGGTACTGGGAACGAACAGAGGGGTGGAATGGGAGCGTGTTGTTTCTTTTTGGCTGATGCTGCATAAGCTTGCTTTCTTGCATCATATGCCTCTACTAATGCTAATGGTGACTTTTTTGACTTTTGTCAAAAAATTTCATCCAGGAACTCCGCTCCAGAATAACCCCTGCAGTATGGGCTCTTGCACCAGCTTGTTGAAATCAACTGTCATCCACATCATTTCCATAACCATAAAAAAAAAAATCCTATTGACACTGAAGTAAACATCATTTGTGATGTTTCCATAGACAAATACTGGCCCAAAAATGCCAAAATCAAAGCATACACATGTCGATCCTTTTTGCAGTCATCATACATGCTTTTGTCCATTTAATAAACTGTCATGTGATAATGTGGATTCTCCAGAGCAGAAATTCTTGCATTTTGCTTATTCACATATCCATCTAAATGAAAGTGTGCTTCATCAGAAAATCAGACTTTATTTATAATATCAGGTTCTTGATCTGAGAGTACACTGAATTCCACAGCAAATGGAACATACTGTTCTTTCACATTTGGTGTTAGTTGCTGGCTTGGCTGGATTTCGAAAGCTGTGCACACAAATCACTTCACTTAATATTCCTTACTGTGGTGTAAGGCATCCTCATCTGTTGTGAAAGTTTACACACTCTTCCTTGAGCTTTGAAGCAAGATTTCTCAATCTTCATCAACCTCAAACCCTCTTTGGCATGGTGTGGGCCTGCACAACCATTCCTTTTTTCTAAAACGCTGCCTATTCTATAAAATTGATCCACTAACCTCAACACTGTTTAGTTTATTGGTTCATCAGACATGCATGTTTTGGTATCTTCTATGAGCAGAAACAATTGAATTCTGACTTCTTTAGTATTCTGTAATAATAAACACTTTTGCTCAATGCTGTACATTGCTATTTTCTTTGTCAGCTAGAGGGTTGCCAACCAAACAAACCCTTTCTCTAATGATGTTGTTGGTACAAAAAATCTAAAGTTTTTCAAATCTGCAAAGAAAAGAAATATGATGAATAAAAAATCACCCTGTAATTGACATTATTAATTATACTTTTATGAATAAAATTTAATACTCTGATATATACTGCAGGTAAAAAATAATAAAAAAAAAAATTTGTTTTAAACTTTTCTTGTTTGGTAAGTTATTATTCTCTAACATTACAGCTGGTCAAGAAGTTGCTAAACAAGCCCTGCGAGAAATGGTAATTTTACCAACATTACGACCAGAAGTAAGTGATGGCATGACTAATTTTCTATCAGTGAAGGTATTTTTTTTCCTGTTGATTTTATTTCTAGCTTTGTTTCAACAGAACATCAAGAATAGATATGAGGTGCCGCTCTTACATAACAAGACTTGCAATAAAATAAATAAAATGAAATATTTCGTACCTTACAAGTTATTCCCTACAAAATAATTGCCTTGGGCTCGCACACACTATTCCATTGGAAGTCATCTTCTGTAAGCCCTCTTAACACTTCGGTCATTTTTTTTCTGAATGCTTTTGGTAGACTTAAAATGGGTTACCTTAAGTACAATTTTCAGTTTAGGGAAGAGAACAAGTCTGGCAACTAGAGTGTTTCCACACACAAGGATTTGTTTTTTTTTTTTTTTGTTATTATTATTTTTTTTTTTTTTTTGTTTTGGCCAGAAACTGGTAAACAAAGAGCACATTGTGTGCTGGAGCATTGTCTTGATGGAATATCCAACTATCTTTCCACAGTGTCTTCAGATTTTTTTCACACCGCCCGGGCAGAACTTCAGTGTAGTATGTTTGATTGACAGCCTGATTTGGTGGGATGTATTCAGCCATAATAATTCCTTTAATAGTGAAGAAAAGATGAGGCTTGGTTTCCATTTTTGGTTTTGACATTCTTGCTTTTTTTTTTTTTTTTTTTTTTTTGCCTTGGGGATTTTGTTTTCCATTGCACTGATAGTCTTTTAGTTTCTGGGTTGTACTGGAATGACAAACTTTCATCACAAGTAATTATATTCAAAGTCTGAATCTTTAGTTTTTTTAAAACATCTTCACAAACTTGGAATCTTCTCATTCTTTGATCTTTGTTCAAATTTTTTGCACCATCTTGGGACACTTTTCTCATGCCTAAATTTTCAGTTAAAATTTGTCTAACTGTTTTTCTTTGTTCATACTGAATGCTGATGCAACCATTCTAATGCTTAAATGACAATCACTTTTAATTGGTGACCTTACCTGTTCCACATCATCATCAGGTTTCATGGATACTGGACTGCCTGGCCTTACAGTTCTCTCTTCCTTTTAAAAATCTTCATGCCTTCACACATGAGATCTTTATTTTTCCCATAAATTTTGCATAACAATGCATAACTTTTAGTTGGTGTTTTCTTTAGTTTTGTTAAAATTCGTGCCATCTTTGTTTCACAGGTGGCACTTGGCATGTGTAGTGGCTGTGTGCACAGTCTCATTATTTAATTGCTGTGCCTTGTATAATAATGCATACATGCTGTTTGAGGATGAAATTACAAAAATCATGTGGTGTATAGATAACAAGCTAAGTTTCTTTGGCTAATATGCAAAGCACAAGTTCTATTAGATTCTTTCCTATATTTGATTGATTTTGGTTATATCAAACTCAGCCATACTATTAACGAAATAAGTGCTGTTGTGTATTTAAGTAGATCTCCTATGATGTCTCCTATAGAAGACTATATACAATCTGCTAAAATTAAAAGAAAGTTGATGAGAAAGCACAGGGAAAAGATCACCACATTATTGGCTCAAATACTCAAGCACTTTCTGCTTTGCCAAACCAGTAATTAGCAGTAGATGTTGAAATCCAGATATGTCTTAAGCCTTTGCTGCAGTCATAATGGATATGAAAGCAGAACAATCATGTACTACATGTTAATAATGTAGAAAATGGAAGCAGAAATCCTCCATATGTTAAGTACTGCATTTGGTGATGCTTGTTTAAGTGTAAGTTTGCCGTTTGCCATTTGTCATTGGTTTTTTTTTATATGTGTATTTTAATATAAAAAATTTCGAAGACGTTTGCTTTTTCACAGAACACAACTTAACAAGATCCAGGGTTGCTATTCATTCCTTTGTGTTTATTTTAATTACAATGTTTGAATTAACTGCAGAACAACAATCAATAACAAAAATTGTAGATATCATCTTAAGACTTTATAATTAAAAAAAAAAAAACTATGCATATTAATACACATTGTTTAATATCCATATCCACAAAAAATGTGTGTGGATGCCTTTGCTGACTATCCTAAAACAGTCAGCAAAGGCATCTAAAGAGATTATGTTCAGTTGGTGGTTACGTTTTTCTTTATGTCCTCAAATCCCTTTCCTTTGATATATCTTGACTGAATAAACTATGAGCAGACGCAATTTTCCCTCAGTAGCCCTTGTGCCGTTAAGCCAAATACCAACAACAACCCTTTCCTTTGAGGACACTTTTGAGGACCTTGGGAAAGAGGAAGAAGTCCACTGGTGCTAAATCAGTAGAGTAGGGTTGATCTATATGATGCCATGATTTGTCAGAAATGTATTCACAACAAGTGTGGAATGGATGGTGGCATTGTCGTGCAACAAGAACCAGTGCCTTTCTTTCAAAATCACAGCCTTACCCAGGAAATGTTCTTCACTGGTCTTTGAAGCACCTGTATATAGAATGCAGCATTGACTCCCTCTTGGGTACAAATTCCTTATGAATCGCACCCTATTTGTCAAAGAACAGGGTCAGCATTGGTGATGATTTTGAAGTCCACTGCATGCTCTGATGCTCTCTCTGGGTTGTGCTGAAACATCCAACTCATCTACAGTGACAGTGCATTCAAGGAAATTAGGATTGTCTTGATAAGTCTGGATGAAGTATTTGCATGATGACACTCTGTTGCTTCTGCTCAACTGAGGCTGTGAGCCACAAATTTTGTACAGACCTTCCTTTCCCTAAATCTTCATGCAGAATTTGACGAATTGTTTCCTAATTCATGTCAAACTCATCAGTTTGTGAGGATCAAACAATGATCTCTTGCCACAATTTCCTAACTTTTGTGACTCTGTCCTCATTTCAAGAGGTTGATGGATGCCGACTCCTTGGGCCACAAAAATATCCTCACATATGTCTTTGAACCACTTTTACCATTCAAACATGCTAGTACAACTTAACATTTCATCACTATAAACACTTTTTAATATTTCATGTTTCCTTCCAGATTTTCTCAGTTTAAAGAAAAATTTGATATTTGTTCTTTGCTCCATTTCAAAATTGTGACACAGAACGTTAATGCTACTGATGAAACTGGTTGTTACTTGCAACCTGCTAGCCTACTGGACAATCTCTGTACCACCATCTGTTGGAGGAAGTTTGAGCTACAACATACCACTTCAGTTTATTTTCAAACTGATCAAATATGACCACAACAGAATCAGTCCGGGAACTTTATTGCCACGCCTCGTATACATACAGTAAGTAGCCGATATACATTCCAGGACTTCTTACTTAAGTTGAGTTTTATTTAACTTGGGAATGACTAATAAAATATTGCTACTATATCCCTGATATGCCAAAAACCACATAATATCCTCAGAAGAGTTAAGAAAAATAGTTATATTTTTCAATTAATTAGTTATATATTTTTAATTCATTCAATTAAAAACTTTATCTGAGGACAGTGGTGAAGTAGCCAGAGTGGCAAATAAGAAAAGAAAACATAAAAGGAAGAAAAAATGCACGTTGTTGCGCTGTAAAAACTGATATGTATTTTGTAGCCTTGGCTACTATAGTTGCCTTCATTGGTGCTGATCCCTTCACTGCTTCTCCTATTCAGTCTTTGTCCTTTATTATTGTGCTTACTGTTGACGCTGACAAATCTAAATTCCGCACGATACTTGTTAATGTTTGACCATTTTCATACATCCTTATTATTTTAATTTTCTGATCCAAATCGATTGCTTTTCTTTTCTTGGTAGATTTACTAGTACTGCTGTCACTTGAGGTGGAAACACTGTCACCTCATGGGAGCTCACATGTAAACATGTCAAATGTGTAGGAGCTATATTTCCCATTTAGTTTATTGGTTGGAGACACAGTTATCATTGGCTGTATTCACAAGATAACATGTTGACCTACAAGGCAGACTCTCATTTTTCTGTTCGAACAGAAATTTCATGAGACGTGATAGCATGAGCAGAGGAAAATGGAGGAAATGCTAATAGAAAATTAAATTACGAGTAAGTAATGCTGTTTTGAGTGCACAAGTAAGAATATCTGAAAACCAACATCAATGCTCCTATGCCTATTTTGAAGCACCCTCCACTTCAACCAGCTACTCGGCATACTCACCACAAATGTCCAGTCACATAGACACTCAAAAATGCCCAAAGGAGGCAAACAGACCAACAGTATTACAATTAACAAATTTAGATGACGAACAAGTCAATCATTTCAATTTGTACAACTCATAACATGTTAAAAGTTCAATTTTTAGCATTGAGAAGTAGTTTTTTGTTGTTATTAAATTTAATTTAAAAATTGTCTTATTTTTACAGAATAAATCCTTATTCAAAATTAAACTTAACAGTATTTCAACTTTCCTTAAACATAAACTAATTTTTTCTTTGATTTGAATTTTGAAATTGCATGTTTTGTCCTTATGTCATCCTTAATTAGGAAATTAAATTCTTCTTTATTCATCTGTAAGCACATCTTAAAACAATTTTCATCTTCTAAGTCCTGTAGTAAATGATGGAATTTGCCCTTTTCTGTTCTCCTCTTGTTTGTCATGTATCTTTTGTTTTCTTGCCTATAAGAAAAGGCTACATGAATTTTCTAAATCTTCTTCAAAATCTGAAGAGGATGAACTGTGGCAATTCATTTCGCTTCAGCTTTCCCCAAAGAGAACAACAGATATATAACATGATGTGGTAGTAATGTGTCTCCTATGACAGACTTCACAGTTTACACTAAACAGTGAAATGATGTGAGCCTGTCTGGGGTCACATGCTCACTTTTTACTAATGCACATTCTGGAGGTCACTACCATAAAACAATAAAAACAATTTGCCATTTCCTGTTTATTGGGCTTTTCTGTTAGTGCAATCTATTATAAAAATTAAGCTCCGATCTATTTTGCATTTGCGATACCGATAGCTGGATTTCTGTGAATTTTTACGTTATCATGGTTGAAATGTGTGTTTCCTTCGCTGAAATCCTCAGTCATATAAAAAAAACAAAAATAAATTTTCAGAATCTTCTCTTCGTTCCTATTTTTTACGCTTGTTACTCTGTATCTCACTTGCGCAACTTGTGTGTGCCGTATTTTTGGTAGAGCTACTGTGAATGGGGATGGCTGTCAGTTCACATTTAACAAGTGCTATAACAGAGGATGGTTGTACTTGCCAAGGGGTCAAAGACTAGTGTCATTTGAGTTGTTAATGAATGGAAAAATTCCCAGAAATTTGTTACCTATTGCATAATTTATTAATAATTGATCCTTTCATAGATGTCAACTGGACCAATTAAAAGAAAGCTATCAGGCTTTCAAAGTCAACACTTAAGGGAGAGAAAGAAAGTAAGAAAGAATCAGTTACTTCAATGATTACATTATTCAGTTTAGTCCATTGACATAAATTAAATAAACTTTAAATTATGTACTTTTTCCAAATATTCTGATTTCTTCACGAATTCTTTTAACTCTTCCTTTTTTTTCAATTAAAATTAATAACACATTTTCAATTTGCAGATCTCAGAATAAAATATCAAATTTAACAATCTTTATAGAAATTGAAATATGCAATAACTTTGATCTGCACAGATTATTAGACAATATTTTAATTGGTCCAAATCAGAAAAAATGAGCTTTCTTCAAATTTAATTAAAGTAACGTTGCCATTTATATATTAGATCTGCGTGGTCCCCCCCCCTCCCACAATAAACCAGCATTAATTAACATAATGTGAGTGAGTTTGTGCATTATAATCCTTTTTTTTTTTTGTGCCATAAAAAATCAAAAAACAAACAACCAACATAATGTGAGTGTCATTCTGTTTTTTTTTTTTATTATTAGTCATTTATGCTATAAATCCCCCCCCCCCCCCGTTGCTTCTTCTGTATATATGTATTTTACTATATTTTGTTGTATTTGCACTTTGTGGAAATTATCCACTTGGCTTGCACATTCTTAATTTAATTGGTATTTGTAATTTAGTTTAACTTACATTTCATATAAAAGTACATTTTTATGTAATATTTGTTTTCGTTAATAACTGCAGTCCTGTCTAGATGGTCCTGCATTACTTTAACTATTGACTCCATTATTTTCCTGGGAACAGATGCTAAGCTAACAGGTCTGTAATTGCACACATTGCCATTTGAGCTCCCCCCCCCCTTTGTGAACTGGGGCTTATCTCCATTCCATGAGAGCCTCCCCCGAATCCAAGGGTGCTCTTATAATTATGGCTAAGGTTTGCTTACCTCCTTTAATATAATTAGATAGATTCTATCCACCACAGGTGCTTTTTGTATGTTTAGCTTCCCATTAGAGTTTGATAAACTCTTGGCATTCCCTTTCCTGGCAAATTCTGCATGTGTGAATGTTTTAATTTAGCAAAATGCAAGTTCTTACATTTGGGGAATAGCAACCACAAAATAACTTATACACTTGGTGGGGTTGAACTGAAAACAATATAGGAATAAAGGCATCTGGAGCATTTATTTATATTGGCAGATATGAAGTTTTCTGAGCAATATAAACAGATGTCCAGGAAAGCTCATGGTATCTTATCAATGATATAATATCGGTGTGTAGATACACCATAGACAACTCTTAAGAAACTACAAAGTAGTTGTTGGCATCATTTGCTCTTTCTCATTGTGCTCTGCCTTCACGATGAGTTGCCATGATATTGCACTACCTCGAATAAGTAACGCTTCACTAATAGAGAAGACTATTGTTACTTATTCTCAGTGAGTACCACCACCCAGACATGTTTCAAGGCTATTGGCCTATCATCAGTGGGTGGGCAGGTACCCTGGTATTGCAGACATGACGACCCAGTTGTGAAGATATTTTAAAATAACTAAATGCACAAGGCATAATACATTAAGAGTTTAATATCTATATAATATCAGTGTGTAGATACACCATAGACAACTCTTAAGAAACTACAAAGTAGTTGTAGGCTTCTCTATTAGTGAAGCGTTACTTATTCGAGGTAGTGCAATATCATGGCAACTCGTCGTGAAGGTAGAGCACAATATGAGAAAGAGCAAATGATGCCTACAACAACTACTTTGTAGTTTCTTAAGAGTTGTCTATGATGTATCTACACACCGATATTATATAGATATTAAACTCTTAATGTATTATGCCTTGTGCATTTAGTTATTTTAAATACTTATCAATGATTTATCGAACAGTACATGTAGAAATAGGGAGGTCATAATCCCACAGCATAAGGCAATTGTAAGACCACATTTGGAATACTATGTCCAAGTATAAAGACCTAATCTGAGAAAATGTGTTACTTGAAAGGACCCCAAGACAGGCAACTTGCATGGTGAGATCAGCAAAAGGGCAATTGTATGTGGAAGAACTCTGATTATATGGGCTACAGAGCTTGGCAGCCAAACACCTTAGAGTGGACCTGATTGAGCTTTATAAGCCCTGAGAGGAGGGGGGGGTTAGTAGGTTAGTAAAATAAAGGAAGGTGGAATTTCACTGTTATAAAGGATTCCAGAACTGGGAACCATAAATTCAGATTACAGGGGAAGAAATTTATACTATGTCGGCAGGGAGTTTTTTTTTTTTTTTTTTTTTTTGCTTGAAAATCATTGGTTACTGGTAGTTTCCTTTCAGGTAGTTGAAGCTGATAGTTTGAAGAAATTCGATGGTTATCAGATTATCGAGGTTATCAGTCGGTGCACATGCAAGGAGGGAAGCATATAATTGTTTTGTATTTTCTTCTCTCTCTGTTGGTGCACCAAAAGCTCATGATTGAACTGTAGGCTAATACTAATGCTGAGTGGTTGGGAAGGGAAGGCATTGCAGATTTACAGAATGTCCTCCCTTGGTAACAAAACCTTAAAGGGTGGTGATAATGCTAAATGTATCAGCATCTATAAATTTGTGCTAGTTGGGGGCCAACTAGCACAAAATTTAAAGTATAATTTGGCATTTTTATCTGAAGCATCATATGTACTTCTGTTTTTCTTTCTCATTATATATTTTTTTTAAGGGTACATTACCAGAATGATTTTGCAGCTAATTCCTTTGGTAACTTCACTGTGCCCGAGTTTCTTTTTCCAAATTTTGAACAGGTGCTTGAAGGGATAAAATAATATAGCTAATAAAAATAAGTTAATCACATATTGAGAAAATGGAAAAAAGTAGGGTCTGAGCTTCCACTACATTAACCCATACACAGATTTTGACAGTTTATTCTCGATTATGTTTATGTACAAAAATCAGCAATCTGCATGTTCCAAGGTTGCCAATTTTCAGTCGTTGCAACAGCATATTTAAAAAATTTGCATATTTTTACTGAACTAATATGAAAATTTATATTTTTAGCTATTCACAGGTCTTAGGGCACCTCCAAGAGGATTGCTGCTATTCGGTCCACCTGGAAATGGAAAAACAATGCTTGTAAGTCATCTGTAAACATTTGTGTGTGTTTGTGTGAAGATTTAGGCTTACTTCAATTTAATATTTGTTTTATAGAAATCTGAATTATATGAGGTGTATTTTTGGAAGGTGCTGATATCTAATTTTTATCATGAGATAGAATTTCTGAGGAAACAAAATATGCATACTACTTTTCACCGTAGCCTTGCTTCTGTAAATGTGGCTTCCAACAACGACTCTGCCATCTGCATGAATCAAAGTTACTGCCATAGAGAAGGACTTTTATATACTGGAAACCTGCTAGCTTAGTGCTGATCTTTCCCGTAGACTCATTTTTCATAACAACCAAAAATCTCATCGAGTTAAGTAGAGAGAATGAGAAATGTTGCAATAGTTATATATGTGGCTATGTGTCAGATAAGTTGTCACATGTTAAACACCTAGAGGTTATCAAGGAAAGAACCATTTATCAAGTAAGAATGTTGAGTTTTCATATTCTTTGACAGTACAATCCATAAATATATTACCTTTTGTTGATAACATGACAGCATACTTTCACTGAGACTGGCAAGGAGCTTTCTATTTCTTGTGGTCTGTTTGGTACCCATCTGCTTTGTTGATAATTTTTATTTTCAGATAATCAGGGAGAGTAATGTTAACAGGACCACCAGAAATGCCTGTGTGGGATATAATCTCTTGCTCTGTGGTCACATATGACATGGACCATGCATTCCATTGTTTTGTTGCTGTGGTTTTTGTTGTCTAGAGTCTAGACTAACCTTCCTGGACAAACTGTGCTTTTGAACAGTGAATGTTACACTCGTCACTTATTTAGAAACCTTTTTGAATCCCTTTGAAACTGGAGGAATTCTTAAAGGCTTCTCCAATCAAGGCTGTAGTCAGCTAATCTCAGGCAGAGAGAATAGGGGTTTTCTCCATGAACCATTAAATTTTTTTATTTTTTTTAATTCTTCACAATATACAATTTGCACCAGGAATATATGCTTGATAGACATAATGTGTAATAAAAATTATGAAGTGTGGACCACAGTCTCTAATTTACACCAGGGATGTGTTCCTACAAATGGCAACATATATAGAAACAATGTAAATCAGACATCTTTTTTACATTTGTGCATTCATATGTTATGAAGGGGAGATTCATTTTTGTGTTCAAATTTTTGGACTTGCTAATTTAATTTAAGCTTCACTTAACTATTTGCCAAGAGCAAAAATTAAAAAAACAAATATAAAATAAGAAATACAGTGTATGTGTGTATGTGTGTGTGTAAAACTTTTAAGAGATAGAATTGAAGATATAAACTGGATAGGATATGGAAAATGTACCTAAGTGTGCAAAGCAGCAGCAATGGATGCAAATGTAAGTATATGCATATTAAATAAAGATGATGGTAGTGCAAAACGTCTGGAAAGCCACAAGCCAAAAAGGAAGATAGTGGAGAAAGTGGTAACCTTTAAAATACAAATGTGGTAACTTTTTTTAAAAATAAAAATTTCCCGCCTTTATCTGATGTAGGCTGCTGTTATTTTTATTTTTAAAAAAAGTTACCACATTTGTATTTTAAAGGTTACCACTTTCTCGGCTATCTTCCTTTTTGGCCTGTGGCTTTCCGGATGTTTCGCACTACCATAATCTTTATTTTTGTCATAATTTTTTTTTTTTTTTTTTTAAATATTCACACACGCACACAGGAACTCCCTGACTTACGTAAGGAATGCTACATGAGTCGGGTTTATGTAAGTCGGAATTTCCCCCATGCTTGTGCAGCACTCACAACTGTGCTCACTGAATTGATTGAATCAAAAAAGATGTAGAAGTGGGGTAAATCCCTGGTGCAGTTAGACCTGAAAATACTCTGAATCAAAAAAGAAACGTTCGACGAACATGTAAATGGAATTATTTATTGTATTTCAACTTTTTATCTCATGCGTGGCAAAAATTACAAAAGAGTGCAATTTAAAAAAAAAAAAAAAAAAAAAAAAAAAGAGACAGGCATTAACATCAGTAAGTTTTACTTCTCAAGCATAGTTGCCAGAATCAACCTCTTCAGCTGATAAGTACGCCGCTGCGGAGGTTGAGGACTGTGAAGATTTAGAAGGGGTCAACCGCTCAACCTTACGAAAGAACATGACTGGACAGTGGCTTTTTTCTTTTCATCGCAGATTTCTTTGTAGCAAGCAAGCATAGCATTCACCCATAAGCATATCATATCAAGCATAACTGAGAGCAATGTGGAGGAGAAATTGTTGAAGTTAAACATAAGAAAAGCACCTGGGGTGGATGGGATCTATCCAATTATATTAAAGGAGGTGGCAAAGCAGCTAAGCAAACCCTTAGCCATAATTATGAGAGCATCCTTGGACTCAGGGAGGTTCCCATGGACTGGAGATGTGCAAATGTATCCCCAATTCACAAAGGGGGATTGAAGGGTGACACGAGTAATTACAGACCAGTTAGTTTAACTTCTGTTCCGGGTAAAATAATGGAGTCACTGGTTAAAGATGCATTGCAGGATCATCTAGACAAGACTGCAGCAATAATTCAGACACAGCATGGGTTTGTTAAGGGAAAGTCTTGTCTGACAAATTTGATAGGATATTATGATGTGGTTACAAAGGAACTGGATGCAAAAAATAATTTTGATATCATATATTTGGATTTCAGGAAAGCTTTTGACACTGTTGCGCATGAAAGACTATTGTACAAATTGGAGCAGAATGGTATTAAGGGTAAGTTGCTACAATGGATAAAAGGATGGTTAAGTGGGAGAAGACAGAGGGTAGTAATCAATGGGTGCTGTTCTTCGTTGGATTAATGTTATTAGTGGAGTCCCACAGGGTTTGGTGTTGGGTCCACTGTTGTTTTTTATATTTATCAATGATATTGATGAAGGTATATCAGGCTTAGTGTCGAAGTTTGCAGATGATACAAAGGTTGGCAGGGTTGTTAATGACAGTAATGGCAGTTTGCTACTGCAACAGGATCCAGATAATTTGGGCAGATGGGCTAAGAAGTGGCAACTGAAGTTTAACCTTGACAAATGCAAAGTACTGCATATGGGTAGAAGTAACCCCAGAGAAATGTACCAACTGTGTGGTACTACACTTAAGGTGGTAGAAAATGAAAAAGACCTGGGAGTAGTTGTGCAGGCAGATATGAAGTTTTCTGAGCAATGCAGACAGGCTGCCAGGGCAGGTCATGGGGTTTTGTCAATGATATATAGGAATTTTGCTGGCAGGGAAAAGGAGGTGATTGTTCCTCTGTATAAGGCAATGGTCAGGGCATGCCTTGAGTACTGCGTACAGGTCTGGAGGCCTCATTTTAGGAAGGATGTCAATTTGCTTGAAAGTGTACAGAGAAGGGCAAGAAGGTTGGTGAGGGGAATGAAGGGATCCTCTTACTAAGAGGCTTAGGTTCTGCAAATTGCAGTGGCTGGAGACTAGGCACCTGCGCGGTGATCTGATTGAGGTGTATAAGGCCTTGAATGGGTTGAGCACGCTGAATTCTGATGGGATCCTTCCACTTGTTCAGATTACGAACCTAAGGGGGCATAAATTCAAATTAAGAAAAGACAGAGGTAGAATAGATGTGCGGAAATTTGCCTTTAGCCAGCGGGTGGTTAATTGCTGGAACAAACTTCCATCTGTCGTTGTGGAAGTTGATAGGTTGAATAAATTTGAGGAACTGTACAGGCATTTGGAGGGAATGGTGTGATTTTTTTTTTTTTTTTGGCTGATGCTGCATAAGCTCATACACATGCTTTCTTGCATCACATGCCACTACTACCACCCCTCTCTTAACTTTTAAGAACCGTTCGCTGTCGCGATCCATCTTCTCAAACCTCGCCATTGTCGATGCAATTTCACAAAATGCCATTGCCATCTCTCTCTGGTGATGAAGCGCCTTGACTCCTCATTTGGTTCATTTTGAGCTTCATTAGCATTTTCTTCTCTCACTATCGCTGCCTGCAAGTCAATAAGTTCTTCGTTAGATAATTCTTCCTCTTAATTCCTCTACATCTTTGGCATCAACCTCCAACTGAAGTAGCTCTGCAACCTTCACAATCTTATCTGTAACCTCCTCTTTCAAATCCTTCAAAGCCTTTTACGTGCCATGGGCATATTTTCTTCTGTGTGATATTTAAACAACTTTTAGTAGTTTCCACCCAGGCCTTATTAATGTTTAATATGGTGTGGTAAATATTGTAAGATTTTCAAAAGTCTCTTAATGTAAAATTTTTCTCACCATCTACTGCAGACAGTGCCTGAGCAAACGTGCATAAATAGTATGCTTTTAAATTTGAAATAACACTTTGATCCATAGGTTGGATGAGTGAAGTTGTGTTTGGCTGTAGAAATATGACTCATGTTTGAATGAAATCATCTAGATGCATAGGATGTCCAGGAGCATTTGAATAGAAACAAAATCTTGAAAGGAACTTGGTTGTCTTTACAATTTTTTTTTTCAACCCTGGGAATGAAGCAGCATTTAAACCAATCCTCAAAGAGAGATGTTGTTATCCATGCTCTCTGGTTCGATCGGAAATGCATGGATAGGGTGACTTTATTGATGCACAAGGATTTCCAGAATGGTACACAAGCAGTGGTTTTAATCTGTAATCTCCCGCTGCATTAGCCCCAAGCAAGAGCGTGGTCCTATCTTTTGACGCCTTGAAACCTGGAATTGTATTTTCCTCTTTGGCAATGTATGTTCCATCCGGCTTTTTTTTTTTTTTTTAATACAGAGCAGTCTCATCAACGTTAAAATTTTACTGCTTTGAATAGCTGCCTTCATCGATAATTTTTTCCAACACATCACAAAGTTTCTCTGTAACTGCAGAATCTTCACTGGTGACGTCACATACTTTAACGTTGTGGAAACCAACACAATGCTTGAACCTATTAAACCACCTGTTGCTTGCCACAAACTTGGTTTGGGGTTTGCTGTACTTATCCTTAATATCTTTATAAATACTTGTTGCTTTTGGTTGAATGGTCATTAGACTCAGGGGCACTAGATTCTGGCAGACTGGGCTAGGCGTGTGGGTAAAGTGCCTACCTGGAAACCCAAAGGCCATGGGTTAGAATCCTGCCTCAGGCTTGGATCAGAGTAAAATGCAAAAACTTTAGGAGGTGCATTACGGCCACAGAAGCCGATGCACCAACAACTAACTAACAAAAAAAAAAAAAAAAAACTCTTCTGAATCTGATTTTCAAGCCATATTATTAACAGCTGTTCCATCTTTGATATAGCACCTGAACGATGTTTTGCGATCACTGTTTAATGATGCGAGGAACTTTTATGGGCTTTTTTCACTCCATGGCTGAGTTAGTAAGTCTCATGTGTAGATAGCAAGGTTTCCCAGAAACTGGGGTTTTTCAGCCCAGCAAAACAGGCAAATCGAGAACACTGCTTGATTTGCCTGTTTTGTTGAACACTCAATTTACAGATATGATGCACATGGTTATATGAATTAACTTTTCGGGTGACTTTAATGTTTTCTTCTCTGTATGAGGTTTATTAACTTTAGGAGCCATAGTGAGGGGATTTTTAATTTAAAATAAATGTAAAACAGTTGTACAACCCGTGATATCTGCAGGATTCACTTTAAAAATGACGAACATAAACAAATACAGTAATTACATGACTTGTCATTTTTCTTTTTGAGGTTTTACCAGCATTATTTGGAAAAAAGCATTACGTTACCTAGAAATCATCACGAAACCCGATGCACGTGCGTTGTACTTGCTGCTTCAGTGACACAACAAGTTGCAGTGACACAATAAGTACGATTGAGCAGTGATGTTCTACATTATACTGTTATATTAGCATAATGATTAATACGCGAGTGACTGTACCATAGCCCACCTGTACCAAAGTCTACAGCCCACCATTCGAAGGAATATCATGAAAGAAAGAAAGGGAAGTTGGACAGAAATGTGAATCCAGATGAAATTCAACAAGAGTGTGTTTCGTTATGCCTGGGAGTTCTCAAACTGCACCCAAAAAAACTCTAGCTGAAATAATGAAGGAATATCGTGAATGGAAGAAAAGGAAATTAAAAATTCAAACTATTCCAAATAATAATGAAATTCAACCCGAGTTCTAAGCCTGATACTTATCAGAAATCTAAAACTCCGGCAGAATGAATGAAGGAATATTGTGCACGAAAAAAAGCGAAATTAGAAATGGCTAATAATGAGATTCCTGATTACATCCCTATAGTGTCTACACGAGCTGACAGTGAGTTTGAAAAACTAGTGTACAAAAACCCATTTGGATTTAGTTGTAATGTTTGTGATCTGTTATGATTTCAATTAGATTTGAAACCATTTTCAACAACTTCATATGAATTACTTCAAAATGAATTTCATTTACAAGAAGTGAGTACTTTTATGACATGTAATACATGTCATAAAAGAGGAATGGATACCAACTATGGTCATGTCAAATGGATTTATATATCCAGCATATCCTACTGTTTTGTCTCTACTGGATGTTGTAACTGATGTGATATCACCACAATTACTCTGTATGCAAATTCATCATTTACATTATGAACATGTCTAATGTGGGATCATTAGACAAGTAATAAATGTACAAGTTAACTTAAATACGATGGTTCATCAATTACCTAGAGAATTAATGACTATTATGCCATTAATGTACATATAAAATGAAGACTCATACATAAATCATCATATCTACAAGGATATATGCAGAAGAAAATTGTAAAAATATGGTTATGGTATTTGATAAATTCATCTTTGTATAAATTCTACAGCATAAAAGTGAGTGATGATTTCTTGGGGACAAATGATGATAGTTAACATTCAGATGAAATTGTGGAACCTGTCAACAACGATGGTATACTATTGTTAATTCAACAACACATTATTATGGTCTGAAGATAAATATTTATGTATAGCACTGGGTCAGAAATCATCTCCAACAAGTTTCATATTTGATATACATGCAGAAGAACTTTCTTTTCCAGCTATTTGGGACATGCACGAAAATTTAAAAATGGATTGAAAATTACTCCCTTTATGACGGCATCGAGTGAAATTCGTAGATCTGATCGCCGTGGAGTAACTCCCAACATTTGCTATATATGGCAATGAAAATTATGCGAATGCATACTACAGAAAATTTGCAAATTGCATTTAAATAAGTAGGAATAACATCTAACATTACTCGATTCTATATTGGAATCGAAAGCATTTATAAACAAATCATTAGAGATTGCTCCAGAATTATGGCATTCACTACAATTTCATGAATTAGTACAAGTTGTTCGACAGTCCGATAGTACATTTTCTAAAATTCTTACAAAAATAGGCAATGGATAAGCGTTATTATCAGATGAACTTAAAATTATCAAATCAAGATTTGTTACTAAAGAAGATACTACTAATTTATGTCTGCAAGGGATTTTAAATAAAATTCATAAAATGTCAGTGACTGAAACTTGCAGGACTTCCATGCATTCTACCATTATTGAAAGGAAAACCGTAAATGATGCAATTGACAAAATTGGTCGATGGATTAGTAAATGGTGAGGACAGCGGAACCGTTAAGAGTATGGATGAAATTTCCTGATTCAAAAATAGAACATAATCTTCAATTATAAACAATATGTGAAAGATAAACATTTACCTAGTCAATCCGTACCTATTATAAAACAATCAACTATGATTCCATTCAAGAACAATAGGAAATTAACATGTAGATGTACACAATTTCCTTTAGTATGTGCTTGTGCTTTGACTATACATAAATCTCAAGGAGGGAACTTCGACAAAGTTGTATATAATTATGAGAAAGATCGGCAACTTGTATACATGGCGTTATCTCGAATGACCTCATTACAAGGTTTATATATTACACATCCCCACAAAGATTTCACATTTCACCATGGCAAAGCTACTAGTAATATAGAACTTCATGCTGAACTAGATTGCTTGAAAAATAATAAGCTACCATCTCTACAGGATGAAATGAAAGATTTCATACAAAGTGGTATATCTATATCGTCAATGAACATACAAAGTTTACAGGCCCATGTTCGAGATATCGAAACGGACACAATCTTACAGCAATCCAAAATATTGATATTAAGTGAAATGTGGTTGGATAATGATGAACATATATTACTTAAACCATTCCAATCTGTGACTCAGTTTAAAAGGTTGGATGTTTGCAGTGGTGGTTTTGCGATATATCAACATGAAGGGTCAACTATCATCAGTACACTGCATATCTTAGCAATGCAACAGCAGTATCAGATGAAATTGGAGGCATTTATGGATCTTTGTGCAAATTCAATAGTGAATCTATTTTTATTGTTGCCATATACAGCACTCCAGGGATGTCGTTAGATATACTGTAATTCAAAAATTCATAAACAAGAATTGATGCCATATTCCATTAATGGTGTAAAATTATTGGAAGAGCCACTGGATCGTATACCTGTAGTTCTTGCTGGTGATTTCAATCTAGAATTAAATTCTGAGGCTGGAAAGAAGTTTTGTAAATTTATGAAAGATGTCTTCAATTTAGATATTAAGTCAAATACTTTAGTAAATACTACATGTAATGGAACGACAATTGGAGTATTCACTCGGTAATTAAAATCATTTGAGTGTCAAAATTATATATCTTATTTTAGTTACCATAGACCAATAATTTTAGTGTTATTATAATATATTTTATACGAATTATTTCATTGTACACTAGTACAATGAAAAATTATATTCATTGTAGTGAATTTTTTTTTTTTTTTCAATAAAAATAATGCATCAATACTTTATTTTACTGTACCAGTTTCATAATGAGTTCTTGCAGTAAAGACGTTTTTATCAGTCTCAGAGTAGAGCAGCAGCAACTCATTATGTACCTGGTATATAATTTTTATCTTTTTGGTACTGCCAGACATCTATGCTACATGCAAACATCCGATCTCAATGTGCCATTAGCTTGAATGTTCCGTTATTTGAGGTGCCGTTATTTCGACAGTCTACTGTACTACAAAAACAGTTCTATGATGATTGTGTGAAGCCCTTCAGAGAAAACAGCCAAAAAGAGGGCTTCATGGAATTTGTGCATTGGATGCACAAATTCCGATGCTTTTCATTCAAGGGTTTTTTTTTTTTTTTTTTTTGATGGAGTACTCGATCACTGTAGTTTC
Organism: Mastigoproctus giganteus; assembly: GCF_048544385.1. Lineage (NCBI taxonomy): Eukaryota > Metazoa > Arthropoda > Arachnida > Uropygi > Thelyphonidae > Mastigoproctus > Mastigoproctus giganteus. The sequence continues at coordinate 64,911,309 of NC_143586.1, read as the reverse complement.
TCATCTACCATACTCAATGAATTTAGCTCCATGTGATTTCCGCCCCTCCAAAGTTTTAAATTGTCCTTGATAGTTGTCCTAATTAATAAGTATTATATAATTTGCAATAACTGAGGAAATTATTCAGAAGCTATTAGTAATTCTGAAAGAAGCTTGATTAATTCAGTTCCTCAAACTTTAATCACACCTCATATACATATATTACCAGGTATGTTTTAAGAATTTCACCCTTAGTATTTTTTTGTTTTAATTATTCAGTCAGGTAGAAATAGTAGTTGATTAGTACAAATTTTATAAAGAATATTATATATTTAACATGCTGACAGACCAAAGTCCATATTTTTCTATTAGAATTATATGAACGAAAAAGTAATTTTCTCTTGTTTTGCAGAAGATAAACTTATCTTCTCTAAGTTGCAGTCTGTTTTGTGACTTTAAATATATTATTCCACAGGCAAAGGCAGTTGCTTACGAGTCCAATTCAACATTTTTAAATATTAGTGCAGCATCCCTAACCTCTAAATATGTAAGTATATTTAAATCTACCATTTATAACGTTCTAGTTCACTAGGCATTTCAATGATGTATTTATTTCTTTTCTTACAGTAAAAAAGTTTGGATTATTAACTAGAATTATTTCTAGTCCTCAATGGATTTTATTTAAAATCATGTACCTAATTAATAAGTGGTATATAAACATTAAAAAAAAAAATACTGTGAGGGGAGCAGAGGTATTAAAACGTTGAAAAATGAGCTTAGCTTTGAGTTTTTGGTAATAAATGTCAAAGATTAAAAAGCTTAAGATTAAAAAATTTTTCTCAGCAAAGTTTGTACGTGTGTGCACATATGTAGTTATATAATTGTAGGTGTTAATTTTGTAATAAACTGATAATTACTGATAATATTAGTAATGAATTGCGATAGGCAAAACATGCAGTTGATATTTAAGTAAAAGAAGTTCTTACACTTTATATATTTTTTCTTTATAAACCCATATAAAAGGCACTCATCTCAATAAAATACCTATGTTTGTTAAATGAACTTTCAGGTTTTTTTTTTTTTTTTTTTTAGGTTGGAGAAGGGGAAAAGCTGGTCCGTGCCTTGTTTGCTGTAGCACGAGAAATGCATCCTAGTATAATCTTCATTGGTAAGTGATAATATGAATGAAGGAATTAACTTGCTTTTAAAGGAAATGCTGCTACTTGGTTAGAGTATACATCATTGGGTGCTCTAACCAAATAAACTTTTTTTGCTCCAATATACATTTTATTAAAAGTATGACAGTCACCATAATTAAAGATAAGTTCCATGTATAACCATTATATATATAGTGGTGGAAAAAAATTTGTAAATTCACCCTATGACAGACCTTTTGGCAATCTGAATCACACTTCAACATAAAGCACATACAATTGTTTGAAGTTTTGAGAATTGCCATCGCTTGATTAAAGGTTCAGTGATAAACTTGACCATGCACTTTAAAAACCAATGTGGATTTACTGCTAGCATATATCAGCAATTTTTGCACCAATTTAAGGAAATGATACAGCACTGCTGTAAGTTGTAATAATAATTTTTCTGAAATTCTTCTAATGTGAAAAACTTGGATTTGAAATTGGTTCACAAAGACAGCATGGAAAATTTTTGTCTGAATTTATCTTTTGTGAGTTGAATTTTTTGTCTGTAAATCTTTCTTTGGGAAAATCTGTTCAGTTCCGATACAAGTAGTTTTCACTGAACTACAATATGTTGCTGTTGTTCGGTAATTGGTTCCTTCAGAATTTTGGGCTATATTTTTTCATTTGCTGTTTAATTCTGATTAAATTTTTGGCTGCATTCATTGCACATTTGAAGTTCTTATGTTTCCAAACTTTACATTATATGAGGGACATTTGAAAAGTTTGTGGCCGAAGTATGAAGGGTTTATTTGAAGAGTCTGGTAACATATTACTTTTCAACATAGTCCCCTTTGGAGTCACTACACTTTTGCCACCAATGCTGCAATGCATTGATTCAAACTGCAAAGAATTTTTTTTTTTTTTCTTCTTCTCCAGGAATGCATCCATTGCAGCAGTGCCATCCTTTCAGTAGGAAAATGGATACCAGCCAGGTATTTTTTTCAGGTAGGAAATAGGTGAAAGTCTGATGGCCCTAGATCTAGTGAATATGGTGCATGAGCCAAGATTTCAATGAAATCTTGGCAATGAAACTTGTGAGCAGGCATATTGTCCTGATGGAACAAGACTCCTTTTCTGCGATTTCCTTCATATTTTGTCTTTGATATTTTTATTCAAATGCCTCAAGATCTGTGTAAAATGCTCCTGTGACTGTCTGGCCTTTCTGAAGGTAATCCACTAGCAACACTCCATACAGCATCCCAAAAAAAGTGATGGTATGCTTGCCAGCAGACAGAATTGTCTTCTCTTTCTTTGGAGAATGAAAATAGCTGTATTTCCTCTGTTTAGACTGCTCCTTTGTTTCTGGCTGAAAGTGATGGACGACCCACTTCTCATCCATCGGTACAAGCCTTGCAAAGAAATTTGTTGGATCTGCTTGAAAATGTGCAACGTTCAGATAAGATACCCAAGATGCTGGCAGTGTACCAAACTATCATTTGATGATCACTCATTACTGGATCAGTGCACACTATTGACAACTTCTGAAGTGATGGACATTGCAGGTCTCCCACAGCGTGTGTCATCTCCCAGACTTTCCCTCCCTTGTTTAAATTCTGCTGCCTACTTCTCAACCATGGAATAGGAAGGGGCATCCTCCCCCTAACATTGTAACTGCATCCTTATGAATTGCCTTTGGCATTAGTCCCTTTTTTTCTTCCAAATATTAGATGAGTGCACAGTGATTTTTGTCCATCTTTCCTTAATGTTTGGACCTTAGGGGCTCGCATCTGGCGAGTATGGGCTACCATCATTCTTCTCTTTCTTGGTGATTCCCTTCTACTTCTCTCTCTCTCTCTCTCTCTCTCTCTCTCTCTCTCTCTCAGGGTAACTCATTTTTTTTGGCAGGTGCAGCATAAGCCTCGGGCTTCCTTGCACCATATGGCTAATAATAGTAATTCATTCAGTGAACTTACACAATGAGCATTGCTGCAATCTCTACTAATATCTTGATCATTTACAATCAAAGTTATCTTATGTGAATCATTTTGTCCTCTCTTGAAAATGGAGGCAGTATTTCAGCATAGATAATAATCAACTTCAGCTTACCGCTAACTGTTCCAGTCAAGAATGATCAATTCTAACAACACAACCTCAAAAACGTATTTCTTTCAGTGAGAGTTTTAGTGGTGGCAGAATAATGCAAGGAATTAAACTCTTACAGCATCAGCAAAAACACAAAATCCACTTCATCATCTTTACTCTTTCTTGGTGTCATCAGAGAAGAATAAGAATGCTATTGGCATTTAATTTAATTAAGGCAAGATTTAAAAGATGCAAGATTTAATTCACTCATTGTTCATTTGCCTTAAACACTTCAATTAAGTTCCTTGCAGGTATCTGGTTTCCAAATACTGCAGTTCACAGAACTAGTGTCTTTCTTAGTAAGAATACCCTTTCATATCTCTAACTAATCTTGTTACTCTTCTCTACCCCCATTCGGGCGCCTCCGTAGCCAGGTGGGAAGGAGCAGCAGTGCGTAGCACACACTTCTTGATTAGACCGGGGTTCGAGCTCGTCACCACCAAATACGGAGGATGCGGAAAGGTCAGGGAATGACCACCGCATATCCCGGAGCAATATGGTCTTAGTTGCTAATGCTCCTAAAAACCAAATAACAATCTACCCCCATTCCAGTAGATTCTCATTTATCCTAAAATGAGGTATCAAAACCTGTATGTAATATTCAAGATGGGGCTAACTATTGCTTTATACAATGGGTTAAATGCCTCCTTATCTCTGCTGTCAAAATTCCATTATGTCATTTGACAGCCATTGAGCTGCTCTACTAGCCTGTATGCACTGCTCAGGAATTTTGTGTTGAACTTCAATTACTCCCAAATCCTTTTATTCTCCACTACCCTTGAGTATGGTACCACTCAATTGACATGTTATGATTGTTTAAGTACCTTATTTTTATCAATGTTAAACCTCAGTTGGCACTTTTCAGCCCTTCTAATTTATCCGGGTCTTGCGGGACTAACGTACCTTGATTACTCATTAACCACCTTCATAATACAGTAAACTGAAACAAACTTAAATTTGATATGCCTTCATCAGTATAGTAAATATTGAAACAGTAAAGGGACCCAGCACCAAACCCTGTGGCCATTAATAATCACTGTCTCCTGCCACACTCTTATCCATAATGGGAAGGGGCCTAGATGATTGATTTGGCATGATTGTTAGAGCATATTTGTGAACTTTGGGGGGGGGGCAAATTGTAGTTTTACTATGTTTAGCAACCATATATTATTTAGAGACTGTTTTTACGGGTATGGGATACACTTGAATAGAAGGGATGCAAGAATATTTTCTGACGTTATTGAGACAGTGATGAGTGGATCAGAATACTGCTAGCCTCTCGGGGGGGGGGGGGGGGTTATACACAGACTAATAGCTTAACTAGAGCCACAGGCAGAGGCAGAAGTGATTCTTGCACTACTATTATTGGTATTTGCAGCAGCCTGGGAAGCAGGGTGTCTGGGACTTCAGGCCCTGCTGTGGGTCATCATGGAACAAATAAATACATGGGCTGTGTTCGGGTAACTAAAAGTAAGAACACATGCATGTATACTTGCATGTACACTAATGCTAAGAGCATTTAAAAAATAATTTGGTAATTTGTAGTATTGATTAGATCATCAAACGTAGATATTGTAGAAATAGCAGAAAAATGGTGTCACTCAGACATAAATTATGCTGAATTTTGATATGAGGAGTACAATGTATACAAGAAGGACACAGGAAAGGTGTAGGGTTATGCTCTTAGTTAAGAGGAATATTAAATCTAAGGCAGTGCATCCAGTTGACTTGGGTGACAAGTGCAATGTTGAGTCAGTTTGGCATGATATAAGCACTGGGAAAACAAAATTGACAGTAGGAATGTGTTATAGGCCTAAGAATTGTGATGAGTATACCAAACAGCTATACAGAGAATAGTGGGCCAGCAAATCAAAATATCTCATAATGGGAGATTTTAACTTTCCAGGTGTTGACTGGAATTTGTGGGTTGGTCACTTACACACTAACAAGACTTTTGTGGATTTCTGAAATGACTATTTTCTACAACAGCATGTTAGAGAGGCAACAAGAAGAAACAATACTCTTTATCTGGTTATCAGCAGTGATTCTTCATGCATTAAGAATCTGTGGGTAAAAGACTCACTGGGTGGCAGTGATTACAGTGTACTAATGTGGAATTTAAGTAAAGATATAACTCCTGTCAAGGGTAAAGGAAAAGGCTTTTGTAAGTGTGACTACAGTGATCTCAGACAGTTTTAAATTCTATGCAGTGGGACCAGCTGATGATGTTACCAACAGCAAATTCTAAATGGGAAGTAATCAGGGCAGTAATCAAAAAAGCTAATAGGCTTTCATACCAACAAAGAAATACTGTTCAGGGTTTAGACCTAAATGGATGGCTTGGATGTCTCCAATTGAGACACATGGCAGAGAAGAAACGTGCATGGAATTCATATAAATTACCAGGTGATACAAATTAGTCTGTAATCAAGTCACAAAGGAAGCTAGACAAATTGAGAAGTCTCTGGCAAAGAAAAACAGCAAAGATGTCTGTGCTTATATTAACAGTAGAAAGCAGGGGTTCAATTAGATTGGACCACTTCATGTGTATGGGTTAATTGTTGATGATCCTGCTTGGGTTGTAGACAAATTGAATAGGTATTTTGCTTCTACATTCACACATGAAGAATTCTGTAGCGAAGTGGAGGTCAGAAGTTTATCGAACTCTAATGGGGAGCAAAATGACTGATATCTGAAAGGAAAGTGGAGGAGAAACTGAAGGTAGACATAAAAAAGGCACCTGGGGTGGATGGAATCTATCCAATTATATTCAGGGAGGCAGTAAAGGAGGTAAGCAAATCCTTAGCCATAATTATGAGAGCATCCTTGAATTCAGGGGAGGTCCCTATGGACTGAATGTATCCCCAATTCATGCAGGGGGGGATCAAAAGGTGATGTGAGTAATTGTACAGACACATTAGTTTGTCTGTTCCAGGGAAAATAACGGAATAACGGTTGCACATGGAAGACTGCTACACAAATTGGAGCAGTGTGACATTGGAGGCAAATTGCTGCTATGGATAAAGGGGTGGTTGAGGGGGAGAAGACAGAGTGGTAATCAATGGACACTGCTCATCGTGGACTGATGTTATTAGTGGAGTCCCTCAGGGCTCAGTGTTGGGTCCATTATTGTTTTCTGTATTTATAAATGATATTGATGATGGTATATCGGGATTAATGTCCAAGTTTGCAGACGATACAAAGGTTGGCAGGGTTGTCAAGGACACTACTGACACTATGCTGCTGCAACAGGATCTGGAAAGGTTGAGCAGATGGGCTGAGAGGTGGCAAATGAAGTTTAACATTGACAAATGTAAAGTACTACACATGGGAAACAGCAACCCGAGAGCAACGTATCAACTCTGTGGTACAACACTGACAGTGGTAGAGAATGAAAGGGACTTGGGGGTGGTTGTGCAGGCAGATATGAAGTTCTCTGAGCAGTGCAGACGGGCTGCAAGAGTAGCTCATGGAGTATTGTCAATGATATACAGGAATTTTTCCAGCAGGGATAAGGAGGTGATTATTCCATTGTATAAGGCGATGGTCAGGCCACACCTAGAGTACTGTATACAGGTCTGGAGGCCTCATTTCAAGAAGGATGTAGAGCTGCTGGAACGAGTACAGAGAAGGGCAACAAGATTAGTGAATGGAACAAAGGGGTGCTCTTACGAAGAAAGGCTTAAGTTTTGCAAATTACAGTGTCTGGAGACTAGGCACCAGCGAGGTGATCTGATAGAGGTGTATAAAGCCTTGAATGGTTTAAGCATGCTCAATGCTGATGGGATTCTTCCTCTAGCTCAGAATAATCACCTGAGAGGGCATAAATTCAAATTGAGGAAAGACAGATGTAGGATAGACGTGCGGAAATTTGCCTTTAGCCAGCGGGTGGTTGGTTGGTGGAACAGACTTCCATCCCTTGTGGTGGAGGTTGATAGCCTAAATAAGTTTAAGGCTCAGCTGGACAGGTATTTTGAACGAACAGAGGGGTGAAGTGGAAATGGTTTTTTTTTTTTTTTTTTTTTTTTTGGCTGATGCTGCATAAGCTTGCTTTCTTGCATCAAATGCCTCTACTAATACTAATCACTAGTTAAAGTAATGCAGAACCATTTGGACAGGCATGCAATTTTACTGCAGTCACAGCATGGATTTGTCGAGGAGCAACCTTGTTTAACCAGTCTGATAGGTTACTATGATGCAGTGACCAAGGAACTGGATGCAAAAAATAATTTCGACATTATACACTTAAATTTCAGGAAGGCTTTTGATATTGTGTGTATGTGTGTATATATATATAAAAAGCTGTTCAAGTTGGAGCAATGTGGAATTCAGGGCAAGTTGCTGCTATGGATAAAGGAATGGCTAAGTGGAAGAAGACAGAAAATAGTTATCAATGGGCATGGCTCTTTGTGGAACAACTATAGATATATAGTGGGCCTCTGAAGCAGAATGTCTTATACTGACTTATTTATTAACTGATTACTGATACAATAGAAAGACTTTGGTGGATTTATTGGGTGCAAAAAGGATAAGTGGAACAGGACCAGGGTATGTCTGCCAGGGGCAAAGGTTGATGATGTTTTAGAGCAGATATCATCATTTAAAGTTGATATTGTTGTACACCTCGGCACTAATGATATTAATTAACAGTAGGAGACCAGCAGAATTAATTAACAAGTACAGGTCACGTTGAAAAAAAGCCGCAGTTAGGGTTGAATTTGAAAGTGTCTGCAATTCTGCCCAGACACGATAGGAGGGAGTATATGATGTCAATCATATACTCAATCATTTCAGCCCTGGAAAGATTGTGCAAGGCTCATGGGGTAGAATTTTTCCCAGCCTGGTCTGTGCTTGTTAACAGGAGAGACTGCTTCTACAGAGATGGGATACACTTAAAAATAGAAAGGGTGCAGGAATATTTGCTGATGCTATCAAGGCAGTGTTTGGTGGGTTGGAAAACTGTTGGCTTGGGGGGAGGGATACACAATCTAATAGATTAACAGTAGCCTCTGACAGAGGTGAAAGTGATTCTTGCACTGCTTCTACTGGAATGAGCAGCAGCCTGGAAAACAAGGTGCAGGGGATTTCAGAGACTGCTGGGTGTCATCGCAGGACAAGTTAAAAAAAAAAAAAAAAAAAAATGCACTGTGTTATGGTAGCTAAGAATAGGAACAGGTGCATGTATACTTGTGTGTACACCACTGCTAGGAGTTTGGTAAATAAATTTAATGAATTTGAGTTGTTGGTCAAAACATCAAAGGCAGATATTGTTGGATTATCAGAGACGTAGTGTCACACAGATAAGGAATGCAGAATTCGAATTTGGGGAGTACAATGTGTACAGGAAGGATAGGAAGGAAGGAGGGGTTATGTCATTAGTTAAGAAACATAAAATCTAAGGAAGTGCAGCCAGTTGAAATGGGTGGACAGTATAGTGTTGGCGCCTCCATAGCCAGGTGGGAAGGAGCAGCAGTGCGTAGCACACGCTCCTTGATTAAACCGGGGTTCAAGCCCGTCACCACCAAATACGGAGGATGCGGAAAGGTCAGGGAATGACCACCGCATGACCCGGAGCAATATGGCCTTAGTTGCTAATGCTCCTTAAAAAACCAAACCAAACAACAGTATAGTGTTGAGTCAGTTTGGTGTGACATAAGCACTGGCAAAGCAAAATTGAGAGTAGGAGTATGTTATAAACCTAATGACTCTGATGAATATAATGAACAACTGTAGAGAAATAGAATGGGCCAGTAAATCAGATTGTCTTATAATGGGGGAATTTAATTTCCCAGATATTGACTGGAACTTGTAGGTTGGTCACACTCACACTAGCAAGGCTTTTGTGAATTTATTGGATAATTATTTTCTACAGCAGCATGTTTGGGAGGCAACTAGAGGGAGTAATACTCTTGATGTGTGGTTATCAGTAGTGATTCTTCATGCATTAAGAATCTGAAAATAAAGGAATGACTAGGTGGCAGTGATCAGTGTGCTGATGTGGGATTTACTTAGAGGTAACTGCATCAGGGGTAAAGGGAAGGGTTTTTGCTTTAATAAAAGTGACTACAGTGGTCTGAGACTTTTAAATTCTTTTCAGTGGGACCAACTGAAGATGTTACCAAAATAAAATTTAAAATGGAAAGCATTCAAAGAATTAATCTTGGAAGCTACTAGGCTTTTCATACCAACTAAGAAATATTGTTCAAGGTTTAGTCCTAAATGGAAGTCAGATGAAGTAATGAGACATGTGGCAGAGAAGAAAAATGCATTGGATACATATAAATTAACAGGTGACAATGAAGCCTATGGTAGATATAAGCTAGTCTGCAATCAAGTCACAAAGGAGGTTAGGCAGATTATGAGAAATATTAGGCAAAGGATGCAAAGAAAAACAGAAAAGAGTTCTTTACTTATGTAAACTCTAGAAGGAAGGGAATGAATCAGATTGGTCCACTTGATATTGATGGTTCAACTGTTGATGATCCTTCTCAGGTAGCTAACAAACTAATGAGTATTTTGCATCTATATTTACACGACAGCTAAACGATTTTGAAATAACTGAGAGCAAAGTACAGGAGAAATTGTTGAAGATAAACATAAGGAAGACATCTGGGGTGGATGGGATCTATCCAGTTATATTAAAGGAAGTAAGCAAACTTCAGGTGTGCAAATGTATCACCAATTCACAAAGGGGGGGGGGTTAAAAAGGTGACACAAGTAATTACAGACCTATTAGTTTAACTTCTGTTTTAGGGAAAGTAATGGAGGCACTGGTTAAAGAAGCACTGCAGGATCATCGTGACCAGTGGTTCGCGAAAGTGTTCCAGGGGGTTCGCACTAAAAATTCAATAATGGCATCTGCTTAGATTTACATAGGTATATTATTGTAAACTACAAAATATAACTAATAATAAACAAAGTAAAATCAAATTAAATAAAAAGTAAAGAATTGCCAACGAAAGAAACCGTATCTCTCACAATTCCTTATAATTAGTTTACTATCTTACAGTATATCATATTAAATGAATATAAATACGTTACTCTCATACTTTTAAATGAATGTGTTTTAAATACTTTTTTTTTTTTCTAAAAGACCATTGTTATGTACAGGTACTTTTTTTTTTTTTTTTTTTAAGAACCTATAGTACTTAGTACCACGCATGGGTTGAAAAATTGAAAGAAGATACTTGTTGACATTAGACATGAACTTTTGTTGATTGTAATTTTCAGGAAAAACATAAGAAGGAAGGTTCTTCCAGAAAACAGAAATTGAATGAATAAATGAGAAAGAAGAAAAGTTGGTTCTGTAAGTTTGAACTTGGACAGTAAAAGTATGTTGACTGGTTGTGGCACATATTCGGATTGCTTTAAAAGAGAGAGCAAGAATTATAGAAGCCAATTCAGAAGAACAGTGCCCGTGGAAGTATCTATACAAAAGTCTATTCAAAGACAGAGTGGAGAGAGACTGTTAGAGGTGGCATAGTGGTATCGTCACCGTCTACCCCACTTCAGGTGGAAAAGGCCCAGGTTCGAATCTGTCGATGATGTGAGGAATTTTAATGGGCTTTTTTCACTCTGTGGCTGAGTTGGTCGGTTTCAGACACAATGGGTAGATGTAATCATTCACGGTTGATCCTAATATATATATTTTTTTTTTGTTAAAGATGAGACATTAATTAACCTAATTGCCCTCTTTTGAATGGAATCTAGAAGCCTGAGAGAAGTTCTGGGGCACCGCCCCAGATGTGGGAACAATATTCCATGGTAGGGCAGATTTGCGATGTGTACAGAGTGAACAGCTGTTTGGAACAAAAGTAACAGAAAGAGAAAACCAAGTGTTGTTTTTTTTTTTTTTTTTTTTTTTTTTTTTTTTTTAAGATGCAGAGGAAGCAATATTTGTAATGTGCTTTATGCCAGGAGAGATTAGAAGTCAGGGGAATCCCCAAGATTTTGCTTAGAAATCAGAGCGTAATCGAAGATAAACATAGGAGCAGAAGAATCCTTTTTGCGAGATATAAGACAGGACTGAGTTTTAGAAGGATTGAAATTAAGTTATCTTTGCCCCACTGGAGATCAGCAATTAAGGAAATGGTAGTGGATATTCAAGAAGTTAAAGCTGTTTGAGCGGGGCAAGGTTTCTCAAACTGGAAGTCTTCTCTGACAAATTTTATTGGATACTATGATGTGGTCACAAAGGAGCTGATGCAAAGAATAATTTTGATATCAGATACTTGGATCTTAGGAAGGCTTTTGATACTGTTGCACAAGGAAAACTGCTGCACAAATTGATGCAGTGTGGCATTTGAGGCAAATTGCTGCTATGAATAAAGGAATGGTTGAGTGGGAGAAGACAGAATGGTATTCAATGGACACTGCTCTTCGTGGACTAATTTTATTAGTGGAGTCCCCAAGGGTTCAGTGTTGGCTCCATTGTTATTTTCTGTATTTATTAATGATATTGATGATGGTATATCAGGCTTAATGTCCAAGTTTCCAGACGATACGAAGGTTGGCAGGATTGTTAATGACACTAATGACAGTACACTGCTGCAACAGGATCTAGAAATGTTGATCAAATGTGCTGAAGGTAGCAACTGAAGCTTTATATTGACAAATGTAAAGTACTGCATATGGGAAGCAGTAACCGCAGAGTAATGTATCAATTGTGCTGGCACTCTGACAGTTGTAGAGAGTGAAGAGGACCTGGGGGTAATTGTGCAGGCAGATATGAAGTTTTCTGAGCAGTGCAGACTGTCTGCAAGAGTAGCTCATGGTGTCTTGTGAATGATATACAAGAATTTTTCTAGCAGGGATAAGGTGATTATTCCCTTGTATAAGGCAGTGATCAGGCCACACCTTGAATACTGTATACAGGTCTGGAGGCCTCATTTAAGGAAGGATGTAGTGCTGCTGGAGTGAGTGCAGAGAAGGGCAACAAGATTAGTGAATGGAACAAAGGGTTGCTCTTACAAAGAAAGGCTTACATTTTGCAAATTACAGTGTCTGGAGACTAGGCACCTGCAAGGTGATCTGATTGAGGTGTATAAGGCCTTGAATGGGTTGAGCATGCTCATTGCCTAATGGGATTCTTCCTCTTGCCAAGATTAATCGTCTGGGGAGACATAAATTCAAATTGAGGAAAGACAGTTGTAGAATAGATGTGCGAAAGTTTGCCTTTGGCCAGCGGGTGGTTGATTGCTGGATCAAACTTCCATCTGTTGTTGTAGAAGTTGACGGCTTAAATAAATTCAAGCCAGAACTAGACAAACATTTGGAGTGAATGGATGGGTGAAATGGGAAGGGTTGATTTTTTTTTTTTTTTTTTTTTTTTTTTTTTTTGCTGATGCGGTATAAGCTTGCATTTTTTGCATCTAATGCTAATATTATTAGTGGAGTATCCCAGGGTTCCATCCTGGGCCCTTAATAGTGATACAGATGAAGGCGTGTCAGACTTAATGTTTAAGTTTGTAGATGATACAAATGTTGGCATGGTGGTTAATGACAGTAATCGAGGTGAGCTACTGTAGCAAATTCTAGGAAAATTGGGTAAATCGGCTGAGAAATGGCAGTTGAAGTTAAACATTGGCAAATGCAATTACTGCATATGGGTAGTAGTAATCCCAAATTAACTTATCATCTGTGTGGTTCTACACTCAGGGTAGTGTAGAATGAAAAATACCAATCAGTCAAATTCTCTGATTAGAATTCTTTTGTATGGGGGCCTCACTTTAGGAATGGTGTACACCTGCTGGAATGGGTGCAGTGAAGAGCAATCAGACTGGAGGGAATAAAAAAGTGCTCTTACCTAGAGAAGTTTAAGTTCTGCAAATTGCAGTGTCTCAAAACTAGTTGCCTGCAGGGAGATCTGATTGTTGTTTAAAGCCTTAAATGAATTGAATAAGCTGAATGTTAATTGCATTCTTCCACTTGCTCAGATTATGCACATGCATGGGGGGGGGGGCTCCATTAGTGCTATACAACACAATACAAAGAATGATAACCCCTTACTTAGACAGATCTGGAATGCTCTGACTAAATTAAACAGAAGAAACAAGTTCTTTTGTTGGATCCCTGGTCACGCTGGAATTTCTGGAAATGAACAGGCCGACCTAGCTGCCAAAACTGCTACTGATCCTATAGATCAGGAGTGGCCAACTTAATTTGTGATGCAACCAATTTTTTTCCTTCAAAACATGCTGCGATCTACCATCTCAAAAATTTCATTGCACAAGGTTAAAAAATATATTGAAAATGTTGTTTATAAATTTTAAAATTCAATACAATTCAGAATTCTTATTTTAAATTCATACATATTTAAAATTAATTTTATGCGAAGTTTGTGTCTTCATGTCATCTGCCACTCTTTCAAAATCGGGGATATACTGTGATAAAGCCAACCGTAAAGAATCTTCTGTATGCAAGTCCATAAGAGCACAGCGATTCTTTGTTTGTTTCAAATACGAAAAGGCCGATTCAAATAGATATGTGGAACCAAAACAGGAATTTAAAAGATCACTGCATTTTTTTATATTTGGGTACTTTAAACATATTTCCAAAACTCTTTTTCTGATGATCTGGCTTTTAGGAAGATATTGTTTCGCAATGTAATAATATTCATTTTCAAGTAATATTTTTTCCATGCGAAAAATCGCAGTGTTGTTTTTTTTTTTTTTTTTTTTTTCCTGCAATTTGTTCATATCTAAGTTGACATTAAATGGATAAGAAATATATTGAACAATGTCTTCAATTGTTTTAAAATCACTGAATCTAATTTCAAAATTGTCCACAGCATTCTCAATGTCAGAAACATATTAAATTCAAAATCTCATTATTAAATTCACTATTAAATTCAAAAACAGGATATTTTTGCAAATGATCTTGCATATTGACAAAATGGTTGAATTTTTTTTCTTTGAGATCCTTAGCCATTGCCAAAAATTGATATTTATATGCAGAAATACTACTAATCATGTCACCTACATTTTTATTTTTTCCTTGTAATTCCAAATTCAGATCACTTAATTTACTGGTAAAATCTGCTAAAAAAAAAGTCAGATCACACAACCACTCCGTATCTTGTAGCTGCTGATAATCATCTCCCCTTTGATCAACAAATTTTTTAATTTCATTCGGCAAATTTCGAAATCTCTGTAGAATCTTACTCAGACTCAGCCACCTCACATCTATGTGTAATACCAGATCTGGTTCTTTTTCATAGTTGCATTTTGAAAAGTCTTCTTTGAAGAGATTGTCCTCTGGAATTCACGATTTTGAAAATGATGTGCATAACACTTTTAGTATTTAATCTTTTGCTGGCTAACACTTGTTGATGGATGAGACAGTGGAGGCTTGACGTAGCCCAGTGGTTAGGAGCGAGAGTGCATAGCACGCGTTCCTTGAGTGGACCGGGGTTCAAGCCCGTGACTACTAAATACGATAAATATTTGTATTGACGATTTATTGTCAACTCTACTGACTTGGTTGTCATGCCGGAGTATAAACAGAAAATTTATTTATTTTTATGTTTATACTCCGGCACGACAACCAACTCAAAAAATCTGGGAATTCATCGTCCTTTTGGCACAATGCGATGAATCCGTTAAGATACCCCGTCATTGCTTTAGCTCCATCTGTTGTTATTGATACAAGCTTAAACAGTGGTAATTTCAATTTTTTCAATAAAATGTTTGAATGAGTTAAAGATATCAATACCTCTAGTTCTTTCTTTTAACGAAACCATACCCAGCAGTTCTTCTCTAGTGGCAGAATCATCGAAAACCATGTGAATAAAAACTAACTGATCTGTATTACTGACATCTGTAGATTCATCCAGTTGTAAAGAAAAAGGACACACAATTAGGAATATCAGCATGCAATTGTTCTCTCACATTTTTACTCATTTTTTTCGATGCATCACATTACAGTATTTATTTGGAGATAATTGCAGATCTTGAAGAGCACTTTTAATTTCATTTTTATTGTTAAAATTTTCAAAAAGAGAATCTGTTATTTCTAAAAATGAATCTTTGATGAATTGACCATCAGAAAATGATTTGCATTTTTTTACAAGAAGATGACTCACTTTAAATGATGCTACAATTACTGCTTTAGATTGTAAATTAGGTGTCATGAAGAAATTTTGCTGCGTGAATAATCTGGATTGAAGTTCTAATTTATTTTCTAAATTTCTTTTTTTGGGTAGAGCCACGGAAGCATTGCAAATCAAACAGCAACATTTTTCTTTCACCATTACAAAAAAGTATTCTAGTTCCCACTCTTGATGAAAATGATGTTTTACTCTTTGGCAGTACTTATATGTTAATTTAATACCTTTTGATTTTAAATCAAAAGGTATTAAATTAACATTAAGTACTGTCCAGTTATTAAAACAGCAAAAGCAATGCTTACCGACTTAACTTTACACTTTAAGTTGAGCGGAATGGAAAAATATTTTGTCTGAACAGCTAATGTAGGATAATTGATGAAGTTGTTTCCAAAATAACCGGACAAACACACCACCGTTTATTGCTCTGTTTGGTTATATCATTATAAGAATCAGTTTTGAATGCCTTTGTGATATTTCTCTAAAGTTGTTTCTGGAAGTCATGACCATAAAACAATAAAAACAATTTGCACTTTCCGGTTTATTGGGTTTTTCTGTAAGTGCAATCTAATTATAAACGGATAGTAAACTCAATCTTATTGCATTTGCAATAATACCGACAGCTGGAAATTTTCAAAATCTGCTCTTCATTCCTATTTTTGAAGCTTCGTAAAAAAAAAAAAAAAAAAAAATAGCACACAGGTAGCGAAACCCGCTGCGCAATATAAAATTTTGGTAGTATACCTGACCGCACAAATCGAGGGATGACTGTATATTTAAAATCCGTCGTGATCGACCGAAATTAAAGCCACGATCGACTGGTAGATCGTGATAGACTCGTTGGCCACCTCTGCTATAGACAAATCCTTCACTACACCTGTGTCTGACTACAAGTACATTATAAAGGAACAATGGCAACATATCTGACAGAATCAATAAGCTACTTGGCATAAGGAAGGATCTAAAACCATGGAGATCTAGTATATGTGAGAACCAACATGAAGTTGTATTAGCCAGATTACGAATAGGCCTCGTGCACCTGACACATCTTTATTTGCTTTCGGTCACTGACCCACCACTGTGTACAAACTGCAACACTCAGCTCAATGTTAATCATGTACTCATTGATTGTCCCAAATACAATAGTGACCGACAAGCTATATTTATCTCTTTCCTGGACTGACATTCCTTTCAGTATTACTGACCTCCTGGCAGATATGCCACACGTGGCCAAAATTTTTTTTTCATTCCTTAAACAGGCACAACGCAGTATGAACTTAAACAACATTTATGTACATAAACTATGTATTTAACATCACCATAGTTAGCCACATTATGGCCTTGCTGTCCTTTTGCTGTAAAGCCCTTAAACAAACAAACAACAGCATGAGGGGGGGGCATAAATTTAAGTTGAAGAAGGATGTTTGCAGGATAGATGTGTGGAAGTTTGCTTTCAGCCAATGAGTGGCTGATTGTTGGACATGTTTCCATCTGTTGTGGAAGTGGATGGGTTGAATAAATTCAAGGAAGAACTAGACAAATTCTTGGAAGGTACTAATTGGTGAACAGTGTAACTTTATTTTTCTGACTGATATAAGCTTGCTTTCCTGCATCATTTGCCATTGCTGCTACTGCTACTACTACTACTCCCAATATGGATGGATTTCAATGAAAATTTATACTTGGGGCTTTAGATTTATCAAGCTATCCTAAATTTCATTACAATTGGACTGAAAGAAATCGGCAACCTCCCCCCCATAAAATGTAGAGTTATTTGCTTACATAAATGAAAGCATTTCAAATATTTGTCATTATGTAACAAGGAATTGTTTCAATTTGACAGCTCCCCCCCCCACAAAAATGTGTTATTTCTGGATGTTTGCGCATTACTCAAGAAGGAAAAGTCGTGCTTTTTTTTTTTTTTATATCCTCTCCTTTTTCCCATTATTATATGGGGTCAGCATTTTTGTTTTGGCATGCAATTATTACGGCCGGATGCCCTTCCTGAAGCCAACCCTCACCCTTTATCTGGGCTGGGAATATGCGGTGGTCATTCAGTGACCTGCCGCATGCTCCGTATTTGGTGGGTGCGGGCTCGAACCCCGGTCTAATCAAGAAGCGTGTGCTATGCACTACTGCTCCTGCCCACATGGCTACGGAGGCACCCCAAGAAAGAAAAAGTCTGATCTACACCAAATTTTTCATTGGTCCATGGAAAGCATTTAGGACTAATTACAATTGTATAATGCTAAGTAGTGACCTAGCAGTTCCCTTAATAATGTTTCCAGTAAAAATTTTGCAAGGAGTTTAACAAGCATTTTACAAAACATTTGACCAAGGTTGTTTTTTTTTTTTTTTTTTTTAACTCCAAAATAATTTAGAAATGATTCAATATAACTAGCACTCCTCAAATATTATTAGCTATGCCAGGAATTTTTAGCTACCAATGAAACATATTGAAATAATACCTGAATAATTTTTTTTTTTATTTTTTATTTTTATTATACAATCATCAGTTGATCTGATCCGTGCTGTGGAAGCCTTTTTAAAATTGCCATAAGTGTAAAGAAGTTTTTTTTTTTCTTTAGCCATTAAAAGGTTGAAAAACACTATGCTAGTTAAGTTAAACAATGCTTAGCCATGTTATAAACACTCATTTTTTTTACTGATTAGTAAAATTAGTACAGTATTAGTGAATATATATTCTTTCATGAGTATTGTTTCATCCTGGGTAAATCTGGAAATTTCTTTTCAGATGAAGTAGACTCTTTGCTTAATGAAAGAAAGGAAAATGAACATGAAGCTAGTCGTAGGTTAAAAACTGAATTTTTAGTTGAATTTGATGGAGTAAGTACTGTAGTTGTTGTACTTAGTTCTTTTGGGTGTCACAATATATTGTAATTGGGTTTTTGTTGCCAACAATTTTTTTTATATTTAAATGAAGTGTAATTTTATTTTCTTGACTTCCAAAATTAAAATCATTCATGACAGTAATGGCTGCTACATACCTTCCGGTATGCCTGCACAGGTCTACCAGAACTTGTAGATGCTAAAACAGTTATTTTGACCTGCACAGGCAACAGGAGGAAATATGAAAAAATCATTCGATTTGCCTGAACCGGAGTGGACTGTGCAGGAAAACCGGAGCGTGTGTAGTGATGTGGCAGGCGCACTGCCAGATTCAGGGATTTCCTTATTTGACTGTCATTAATAATTACATCAATTCTATGAAAAAAATTCACTGTTAATTTTGTTGCTGATTAATAAAAAAATTTGCCTGAATTAGAAGTAAATATTAACTTTTAATATCAGAGTGTCAATAAATGTAATTTATAATAACAGCGATAATAAAATTCATTACTATATTAATTTTAATAAATCTGGGGGATTTTCTGAGAATTTAGCTTTTAAATAATTCTTCTGTAGAACTGTATATAGAGCATCACATATTTCAGGTATAATGTAGCTGAGAGCCTGAGGTGATATTATTGTCAACTTTAAGATCTTCGTAACTTCTTCCAGTTGCAAGAAATCTCAGAGTTGCAGTTAATCTCTCATGCGCTGAAATGACAGTCCTCATAATGGTATCGTTTTTTTAATTACTGGAGCAACTAATGAAAGAAGCTGTAACTAAGTTTCTTCATTCATCTGCAAATAATTATGCCAATCTTTAGGGGCCAACTGTAATTCACTTAACAAGTTCACATGTGAACAAACTTATTTTTTTCAACCATTCTTTGCACCATATATTATGTTATTTTACGTTTAAAACACTTTGTTGCAAATAATAAGCCAACTATTGCTAAAACGTCATCTGTTGATGCCATGGTCAACCGACTGAATGAATGGTGACAGGTTTACCAGAGCATGTGGATGACTATGGGTGTCTGGTAGACCTGTACCAGCATATGGGCATCTGGTAGGCATACATGACAAGTTTACCTGAAGGTGTGTAGCAGCCATAAGGTTCAAATCCCATCAGAACTTGGAAGGAATAAAGTTTTCAGCCTACGTTCTGCCCACAAACACATTTGTACAGATAGAATACATGATAAAGACCATATGCATGCACGCACAGACAGACAGTGAGGGGAAACTCATATATACTTATAGTTCACATTACCATAGCTTTTATTGCAGTAAATAAAGATAAAATTGTAAAAAATATATTTAAATTGTAATTTTTGGATAAAACATTCTGGGGATATATGTATCTTTTATTTATATGCTTGTTTTATAATTTGTGTACTGATAAAGTGCAGGAGTTGCAAAACATTATTATTATTATTATTAATATCCATATGATGCAAGGAAGCCTGAGGCTTATGCTGCACCAGGAAAAAAAAAAAAAAAAAAAAAAGTTCCCGAGTAACCCTGAGAGAGAGAGAGAGAGAGAGAGAGAGAGAGAGAGAGAGAGAGTCAAAAGTAGAAGGGAATCACCAAGAAAGAGAAGAATGATGATATCCAGCTCAGGACCCTGGGTGTGCCAAGCCCATACTCACCAGATGTGAGCCCCCGGGGTTAATTAATGATGTGAATGAAAACTATTTTCAGAGCAGAGAATGATCTTGGAAATATTCTGCAAAAGGTTATTCCTTAGCCATCATTACACCTTATTATCAGAATGAAATACTCTTCTTTAAAAAATATATATATATTTGGGTAACAATAATTCACAGAATAACATTCCATTTGTACCAAACTCAAAGTAGTGGAGAATGTCTGTGGAGAGGGTACAGTTCAACATGAAGTTCTCTGAGCTGTGCATTCAGGCTGCTAGGACAGCTCATGGAATTCTGACAGCAGAGATAAGGAGTTTATTATCCTGTTGCATAAGGCAATGGTTAGGTCCCATTTTGAATACTGCATATAGGCATCAGTGCCTAATTATTTTAGGGAGGAGGTAGGTTTGTTTGAACAAAGTTATTTGTGAGGAATTTTTGACGAAAATACTTGCCTATCTTGTGACTGGCTGCATAGATAGAGCTAGTAAGTTTATATTTATTTAATATGAATGTTGTGTTATAGTTAGCAGTCTGGCTGTTTAGCTAATGGGAGGCAAAGTTAGGAAGGTAATTAGGATTGAAATAGACACTCCTGCCCTCATATTGCACTAATAGCTCAGTGTGTGCAAGAATTTTAGGGGTAGGAAAGTAAAAAAGTATATGACTGAAGAATATAAAGCTGGTGCTCAGATGATCTGGGAGTACAAGTTCCCGTCCATGTTAGTAACAGCCCTGGACATGGTAGGTTTCTGCATTTCAAAGTGGGTGTCTGTATCTCTACAGTAATCATATGTTTATAATTAATGTATACTCTTATACTTAAATTAAAACTTTTTTTTTTTTTTTTTTTATTTAAAATTAGTGGATAATTGGCTGATATATGTGAAACGGTATATCTTTAGGATGCCACACCACCGTTTCACTATCTCAGCAAATGGTGTCGAAATAGTCCATATACAGTCGGTCCTCGTATAACACATGTTTACACTACACGAATTTGATCATACACGATTTATAAATAGGGGAACGATATCTTATATAACACGAACCGAATTCGCTTATGCACGATTCGCCTTTGTGTTTACAAGAAATGGCAGTTGAACGCAGAATCACCCCAACTGAATGCAACACGATAGGAATGAAGAGAAGATTCTGAAAATGTATTTGTTTTTTATATCAGTGAAGGGGAAACACATTTCACCATAATAACGTAAAAACCAACACAATTCCAGCTATCAGTATAATCGCAAATGCAATTAGATCGAGTTTACTACCAGTTTATAACAGATTCCACTTGCAGAAACACAACTGGAAATTGTTTTTATTGTTTTATGGTAGTAACCCCTAGAAATGTGCTTTAGTAAAATGTGAGGTGTTAATAGTGTATCTCTGCCTTTACGGTGTTGTTTATTCAGTTGCTAAACGCGCGCAGCTTTCTTTATGTGTGTATCAAGGTTTTGTAATTGTGCTTTATTCCCTAAAAATGAGTAAAACACTTAAAAGGTGTGAAAAGGAAGCGTCCTGGTAAAGACACTACAGATTCAGAGAGAAAAGGAAAAGCAATATCGTTTATGAGGCGGACTGGGTCAAAAATTCTTACCTGGGAAAATTTATAGTGGCCTCATACTATGTATGGTTTATGGCCAAAATCACACCGGCCTCCGGCCCACCGGGGTTTCCCTGGTAAGGCTTATGGCCAGTCCGCCTCTGTCGATAGAGAAAAAATATGAAATTGTGAAATGCTTTGAGTTAAATGAAAGACCATGTGATATTGCACATGCTACAGACCTAAATGAGGCAATGCCGAGAATTACAAAGAATGCAGAGGAAATAAAAACAACTTTCATAACAGGAACAACTCAAAGTATAATTAAAATCCATTAGATCGAGACACAAAGAATTGGAAGAGATGGAATGGCTGTCATCTGTTTGGATAGAAAATCAAACAAAAAACAAGTTTGCTTACAATAGAAGCAAAAGCATTAGCAATATTTTATTACGTATCCTAATAAAATACGTAAGTATTTTATTACAATTATTTATTGTGTTTGGTAATGTTTTGGTTACAAATGCGTGTTCAATCTTGGGTGGTCAGCACCTAACCCTATTTTTCCCATAGATAGAGCCTGTTGTTTATATTGCACGATTTTGCATTGCAAGAGTTTCTAGGAACACAACTATCGTGCTATACGAGGACGGACTGTATATTCAGCTTTTAACGTTTCAATAGTTTCCTATATATATATATATATATATATATATATATACACACATATACAGGGTGTCTCAAAAATATTGGTAGAAACGTTTAGAGGAGGTAAGTAACATCTAAAGGAATGTGAATTGCATAGGAACCCATAACCGGAAACGTCACGGGAAAGTAGTAGCGGAGGCACAAGACAGTAATTAGTGGCAAACATTTATTTGACATAATATTAACAATGGAGTACGAGATCGATTCATTTCATGATGTTACAACAGATGCTCGAAGGTTCCACCATGAGACGCAATGCATGCGTGACACCGACGCAGCATGGATTGGTAGACACGGTCGAACACATCTGGAGTTTCTTTGACAGTAGCAGCAGCGCAAATGAGTCTCGCCACGAGATCCATTTCCATCTCCACAGGCGATTCGTACACGATAGATTTGAGGGCCACCCCCACAGAAATCAAGGCTCGATAAATCAGGTGAGTGTGGGGGCCAGGCAACGGATCCACCACAGCCAATCCATCGACGCCCAAAACGCCTGTTCAAATGGTCACAAACACACCTTCCATAATGGGCAGGCGTCCCGTCATGTTGAAACCAAATGTTGCATCTCACATTTGCTGGAACATCGTCAAGTAACTCTGGTAGAACTTGTTCAAGAAAGATCCGATATTTAGCGGAGTTCATGCGGGATGGTAACAGGTATGAGCCAACTAAGCAGTCACCGACCATACCTGCCCACACATTTATTGCGAAGTGATGTTGTGCTGCATGGGGGCGCACACCATGTGGGCCCTCTGCTAATCCATACACTAGGTTCATGTCTGCCAGCTCACAGCTCATATATCGATGCATGCTCTTCATGCGGTGACTATTGCTTGAATGAGTAAACCAGAAATTTTCCCCTCTCGCGAACTGATGAACAGTGCCATGTACAGACTTACGGTGACGTTTCCCGTTATGGGTTCCTATACGATTCACATTCCTTTAGATGTTACCTACCTCCCCTAAATGTTTGTACCAATATTTTTGAGACACCCTGTATATATATATATGTATGTATGTATATAATTTTTTTTTTTTTATAGTGAGAGGCTAAAAAATTAAAATGAAAAGGATTTATTTAACGTACAGAAAATTGGCATCTACATTAAGTTACCTTTACTTTGAAGATGTTAATAATAAAATTACAAATGCTGGTAGGGTAGTTTAAAATTACTTATTGGCAGAAAAAAAAAAAAAAAAAAAAAACTTCGGTTGCTGCAAGGACTTGCCATACTATATTCAGCATAATAAAACGATGCAGGGAAACAAGCTTGTATAGCATCAGCCAAAAAAAAAAAAAAAAAAAAACACTTTGTTTATCCCTAACTTCTAAATTTATTCAAACCACCCATTTACTTTCCAGCTGAAGGCAAATTCCTGAAAATCTTTCTTAATGAACTAATAAACTATCTTTTTCCAATTTAAATTTGTCCCTTTGTATGTGTCATCTGAGAAAGAATAAAAATACCAGTGGCATTTAGTTTAAACCTATTTAAAGCATTAAACATTTCACTCAGGTCTCCTTGCAGATGCCTACTTCCCAGACCGCAATTTATAGAACTCAAGTCTTTCTTGATAGGAGCCGTTTTGTACACCTGACTAACTTTGCTCAAACAAACCTA
This sequence comes from Mastigoproctus giganteus, assembly GCF_048544385.1. Lineage (NCBI taxonomy): Eukaryota > Metazoa > Arthropoda > Arachnida > Uropygi > Thelyphonidae > Mastigoproctus > Mastigoproctus giganteus. The sequence continues at coordinate 64,887,562 of NC_143586.1, read as the reverse complement.
TCTCCTCTCTAAAATAATTAGGCACTGATCCCTAATTATTTTAGGGAGGAGGTAGTATTCAAAATGTGACCTAACCATTGTCTTATGCAACAGGATAATAAACTCCTTATCTCTGCTGTCAGAATTCCATGAGCTGTCCTAGCAGCCTGAATGCACAGCTCAAAGAAGTTCATGTTGAACTGTACCCTCTCCACATAGACATTCTCCACTACTTTGAGTTTGGTACAAATGGAATGTTATTCTGTGAATTATTGTTACCCAAATGAAGTACTACAGTGAAACTTCCCTTTAACGGACAGCCATGGGGAACGAAAATGTGTCCATTAGAGAGAAGTGTCAACTAACAAGAAGTCTGAGGGATAAAAAAAAGAAAGAAAGAAAAATCATTAAACGTTTAATGTAAAATTAAATTAAAATATATACAGATTTTGAACAATATTTTTGTAAATAATATACAGTTACATACATAAGAGATAAAGAAAAATCGTTAAACGTTTAATGTAAAATGAAATTAAATTTTTTACAGATTTTGCACAATATTTTTGTAAATAATATACATACAATTGTGCTATGCATATTATGACTTTATCTTAAGAAAAATACATACAGTAATCACTTATTTTCTTCTGCACCTTCTTCCGGCTGATAATTTTATTTTCAACATTTGTTTGGAGTGAAGAAACCATCAAAAGTTCTTCAGTATCTTCTTCAGAGGCAAAAAACATTTTTAAACGATTGATTTGTATGAGCGCTTCTATTTTCATCGGTGGTTCGTAGTTAATACGTTCTTCGATAGAATGACCTCCTTCCATTTCTTCATCCTCATGAGGAACTTCTTGAAAAATATCAATGATAATGTCGTTGATATCTATAGCACCATCTTCTGTAGTGAGGTTAGTCTGTATCTTTGTAGCCAGGGTCACTTGTAGCTGAAGTATCATACATTATCAATAGATGTTGAAGTTCTTGTTCTTCTTGGTGCTCCACATTGCTGTTCACAACTTCAATTTTTGCGTTTGAGAAGCCAGACTTTACAAAGTTCATGACAGTTTGTTTTCTAATTGCGTTTACTGAAGAGGAAATCCATTGAATCAGCATCTAGGATGCTGATTTTCTTTGCAAGGTCACTTGCACTTGTTACATCGTTCATGTTTGCAATGAGATGTCTTAAAACACGTAGTGAAGTTTAAAATTTTTTATTATCCCTTGATCCAAGGGCTGACACTCTGCAGATATGTTTGGTGGCAGAAAAACGATTTGAATGATACAATTCAATGTGCGGGTGAGATGCAGCATTATCCATGAAAAGAATAATTTTTCTGTTTTGACGAATCATGTTTTGGTTAAAGTGATTTATCCATTCGCTCATAATACCTCGTGTCATCCATGCTTTTTTATTAGACTTCCAGTCAACATTCAAAAGATTCAACTTTATGCCCTTGAAACAACGAGGATTTTGTGGTTTTCCTATAACAAGAGGTTGTTCAAAGTCTCCCGGCATATTTGTACACAATAGTACAGTCAAGCGTTCCTTAGAAATTTTGCCCTGGAACGAAAAGTGGCACTTTTCGTTTTTTAGACTCATTGTTTTTTCAGGAAGAGTTTTAAAAAACAACCCAACCCTGTTTCGTCACAGTTGTAAATATCCTTAGCTTCAAAATCGCGACATAAATCTTCCAATTTGACGGTCCACTCTGTTACAACCCCAGTATCAACAGATCCACCTTCACCACTTACGGTTTTCCAAGAAATTTTATGCCAAGTTTTGAACTTGTCTAGCCATCCCACAGAAGCTTTGAACTCATTTACTCCCATAGATTTCGCAACCTCCAAAGCCTTTTCCCTAATAATAGGCCCATTATGGGAATTTTTTTAGCACGTGCGCGACAAAACCACTCATACGTAACATTGTCAATTTGAAGTCCAACAGTTTTCGGGAATGATTTTTGAACCTGATCATTTACGTGTTGCCAAAATTGTTTGAGCAGTTCATTTTTTTTCTTTAGGATGTCGCTTACCTGCGTCTTCCTGATTTTGAATTTTGCAGTGAGATTGTGAACACTTTTTTGCAGATCATACGCATTAATGAGTTCGACTTTATCTTTTAAAGTTAAATGTTTACGAGAAGACATTGTGCACTTCACACGACACTGAACAAAACTGAAAAGACGAAAGGCAGACCATATTCCCCACCCCCGTGCCAACAACGAATTCATCAGAAGTTTTACACGTGCCTTAAAATTCTTGAAAAAGGGTTTAGAACCGCGACGTAAACCTTGATAAATTTCAGAGAATCGGAAATAGAAAATAAACACACGATTGAGGCAATACGTGGAAGAAAAGTTCCTAGAAAAAGGGCCGTAAGCTCGCCCGCTGTCTGTTATGGGGAGATCAAATTAAGTGATAATCTAAACGAAGCAGTGCAGATTGCCTGTCCACGTCCGTTACAGAGAATGTCCACTAGACAGAAGCTGCAAACACGTTAAAACCAATGGAGGTGAGTTGGGGAATTTGAAAATCTCTGTTGTAGAGAGATGTCTGTTAACGAGAGGTGTCCGTTAGGAGAAGTTTCACTGTATACATTTATTATTGTTAAACCTCCAATCAATTTTTCAGCACACCCTGATTACTAACTATTGTTAATCTGCTGCCTACCTTTTGAAACATAAGCAAACTTAGACATTAAACATGTGCCTATATTAATGTTATTAATAACAGTAAGGACAGAACCCTATGTGATGCCATCATAACATAATTCTGCGAGGAGCAGTCACCATTAATAACTGTTGTCTCTTACAACTCAACCATATCTTTATCCATGGCAGAAACTTGTTCCCAGTACCATGTTACTCTAATTTGTACAGTTGATTTTTGTGCAGAATGGTATCAAAAGCTTTAATTAAATTTAACTAATATGATGGGTTTTTTTTTTTCCCTTTTTTTTTTTTCTTCCATCTACACTGTGCTGCCTCTTTATTAGGTACACCTACCTTGTAGCGTGTTCAGCCTCCTTTAGCCTTCAAAACAGCCTGAATTTGTCTCGGCATGGATTAAACAAGATGCTGAAAATGTTGTGCAGGACTCATGTCTGCATGGAGTACCATGCAGACATGAGTTTGTTGCGCAGTTCCTTGAGGTTCGACAGAGATGTAGGCCTGCAGCAAATAAGGGCGCCTCCGTAGCCAGGTGGGCAGGAGCAGCAGTGCATAGCACACGCTTCTTGATTAGACTAGGGTTCGAGCCCGTGACTACCAAATACGGAGGATGCAGAAAGGTCAGGGAATGACCACCACATGTCCCCGGGAGCAATATGGCCTTAGTTGCTAATGCTCCTAAAAACCAAATAACAACAATAACAGCCTGCAGCAAATAGCCCTTTCCAGCTCATCCCAAAGATGTTCAATAGGATTGAGATCCATGGACTGAGCGGGCCACTGCAGCAAAGAAAAGTCATTGTCATGTTTCTGGAACCATTCCATAGTGATTCGGGCATTGCACCGGTGCATTATCCTGCTGGAAGTAACCATCTGACTGAGGATAAACTGTCAACATGCACGGATGCACTTGGTCAGTAACAATGTGGAATTCAGGCATTAATCTATGGGTATCAATGGACCCAACGTGTGCCAAGAAAACATTCCCCACAGGATAACACTGCCCCCACCACCTTGCATAGTAATTGTCAGACACGACAGGTCAATGGATTCATGTTGTTTAAGCCAAATTCTGAGCCTTCCATCAACATGATGTACCAGGAACATCGACTCGTCACACCAAGCAACTGTTTTCCAATCCTTGATTGTCCTGTGCTGGTTTTGCTGTGCCCACAGGAGGTGTGCTCTCTTGTTCTTCATTGATAATAAAGGTATGTGATGTGGCTGTCGGCTGTTGTAGCCCATTAGTGACAAAGTGCGACTAGTGGTCTGTTGCAATATTTTGTTCTGCGCACCAAGGTTGTATTCTGATGTGATGTGTGACATTGTGGCCCGTTTGTTTGCTTGCACAATTCTAACCATCCTCCTCTGACCTCTCTCATCAACAAGAGATTTTCTTCCACAGGAGTGCCGTTGAGAGGATGTTTTCTGTTCATTGCACCATTCTCGATACACCCTAGAAACCGCGGTGCATGAAAAGTTCAAGAGAACTTGCATTTCAGAGATGCATTGTCTAGCCTGTCTTGCACCTACTACCATGCCACATTCGAAGTCCATTAGATCACTCCTTTTCCCCATTCTTGCTACACTTAACTGATACTAGAAAGGTTGTTCTGCTGCAATTAGCATTAGCATTAGTAGAGGCATATGATGCAAGAAAGCAAGCTTATTCAGCATCAGCCAAAAAAAAAAAAAAAAAAACACCACTCCCATTTCACCCCTCCGTTCGTTTGAAATACCTGTCCAGTTGAGCTTTAAATTTGTTTAGGCTATCAACTTCAACAACAAGTGATGGAAGTCGGTTCCACCAACCAACCACCCGCTGGCCAAAGGCAAATTTCCGCACATCTATCCGACATCCGTCCTTCTTCAATTTGAATTTATGCCCTCTGAGGTGATTATTCTGAGCAAGATGAAGAATCCCATTGGCATTGAGCATGCTCAAACCATTCAAAGCCTTATACACCTCTATCAGATCACCTCGCCGGTGCCTAGTCTCCAGACTCTGTAATTTGCAAAACTTAAGCCTTTCTTCATAAGAGCAACCCTTTGTTCCATTCACTAATCTTGTTGCCCTTCTCTGTACCCATTCCAGCAGCTCTACATCCTTCTTGAAATGAGGCCTCCAGACCTGTATACAGTACTCAAGATGTGGCCTAACCATTGCCTTATACAAGGGAATAATCACCTCCTTATCCCTGCTAGAAAAATTCCTGTATATCATTGACAAGACACCATGAGCTGCTCTTGCAGCTCGTCTGCACTGCTCAATTACCCGCAGATCCTTTTCATTTTCCACCACAGTCAGTGTAGTACCGCAGAGTTGATACGTTGCTCTTGGGTTACTGTTTCCCATATGTAGTACTTTACATTTGTCAATGTTAAACTTCATTTGCCACTTCTCAGCCCATCTGTTCAACCTTTCCAGATCCTGTTGCAGCAGCATAGCGTCAGTAGTGTCCTTAACAACCCTGCCAACCTTTGTATCATCTGCAAACTTGGACATTAAATTTGATATCCCATCATCAATATCATTCATAAACACCGAAAACAACAACGGACCCAACACTGAACCCTGAGGAACTCCACTAATAACATTAGTCCACGTTGAGCAGTGTCCATTGATTACCACTCTCTGTTTTCTGCCACTCAACCATCCCCTTATCCATAGCAGCAATTTGCCTCCAATGCCACACTGCTCCAATTTGTGCAGCAGTCTTCCATGTGCAACAGTATCAAAAGCCTTTCTAAGTTCCAAATATATAATATCAAAGTTATTCCCTGCATCCAGTTCTTTTGTGACTACATCATAGTATCCAATCAAATTGGTCAGGCAAGACCTGCCCTTAACAAAACCATGCTGCATCTGAGCTATAACTGAATTCTTGTCTAGATGATCCTGCAGTGCTTCTTTAACTAGTGCCTCCATTAATTTACCTGGAACAGAAGTTAAACTAACAGGTCTATAATTACTTGTGTCAGCCTTTGATCCTCCTTTGTGAATTGGGGTTACATTTGCACATCTCCAGTCTATGGGTACCTCCCCTGAGTCCAAAGAAGCTCTCATAATTATGGCTAGGGGTTTGCTTACTTCCTTTGCTGCCTCCTTTAATATAACTGGATAGATCCCATCCACCCCAGGTGCCTTTTTTATGTTTATCCTCAATAATCTCTCCTCCACTTTCCTCTCAGTTATTACAAAATCATCCAGCTCACTGCTAATGTTTACTTTACCTACATCATTCTCCTTCCTGAATAACTCCTCATGCGTGAATGTAGATGCAAAATACTCGTTTAGATTGTTAGCCACCTGAGCAGGATCCTCAACTGTTGAACCATCAATATCCAGTGGACCAATCTGATTCATCCCTTTCCTTCTTGAGTTTAATTATATCCACAACTGTGGTCATGCGACTTGAACGTTGAGGGACAAACCATTTGTGTGCACAGCAGGGGTGTACCTAATGAAGTGGCAGCACAGTGTAGTTTCGGACTACCTCAGCTTATCAGTTGGTCACTTTCTCCTTAAACAAATCCATGTTGCAGTTGCCATATTATTTTTTTAAAGATAATCGGGAATTTTTTTTTTTTTTTCCTGGCACAGAAGTCAAGCTTGCAGGTCTGTATTATTCGATTCATGCTTTTGTAAATAGGTCTGTAGGTACATCCTTTGCATCCAAGGATACTCTCATTATTATAGCATAATAGCTGCCATTTATAAAGTAATCCCATCACAGTTTTGGTTACTTCTTATGCTGTTTCTTTTAATATAATTGGATAGATTTCATCAGCCACAAGTATCTCACTTATTTTTATCTTCAACTTTCTCTTATAGCTTCCTTTCATTTTTAAGATATTTAACTCAGAATTAATTTTAGCTGCACTTATCATATCATGTATGAATATAGATACAAAATACTTATTGAGTTTAAGCTATTCCTGAGTGGCACGATTGTAGGGAAACTGTTGTTTTGAAAACTTACGTTGGTATTATGTTTATTTCCAATTTGGAAATACAGATAACCCTCATATAACACTGTAGTTTGGTTCTACAAATTCTCGTGTAATGGGAAACCGTTTTATAACGGACTAAGAACCAGTACAAAAAAGGGGGGTTACGTTCCAAAAGCTAACAAAAATACACTTTTTTTTATATATATATATATATATATATATATATATATATATAACTATTGGAAACTTAATTTTTATAGTAATAATAACTACAGTAGAAAACTTTCTTCTTGCCCTAATGGTAGCCGAGCATTCTGGTCTCTTGTCAAAGCTATTGGCCGCAAATTTTGTCCATCTCTGCTCCCACCTCTGCCAAAACCAGATGGTTCTGTTCTCACTGCAGCCTAGGATAAAGCTGACCTGCTAGCATCCCATTTTTCTTCCAACTCATATATTAATGATCTTGGTAAAACATCTCCCACCATTCCCAACACGCTCTATTCAATTCCTCTTGTGGTCTTCAGTCAAAAGGATGTCAGAAGGATTTTGAACAATCTTGATGCTGAGAAAGCTCCAGCTCCTGATATTTTTTCCATTTGTTCTCAAAACCTATGCTCCTGAACTTACTCCTGTTCGTGTGCTGCCTTTTTCAGTTTCTTATTCCAAAGATGTTTTCTCTTTTGCTTGGAAATTTGCTCATATCCAGCTAGATCCTGAAAAGCGGTGTCAAATCACTCCCAACCAATTATCATCCCATTGCACTTACTTCTACTCTTGGCGCCTCCGTAGCCAGGAGCAGCAGTGCGTAGCACACGCTTCTTGATTAGACCGGGGTTTGAGCCCGTGACCACCAAATACGGAAGATGCAGAAAGGTCAGGGAATGACCACCGCATATCCCCGGAGCAATATGGCCTTGGTTGCTAATGCTCCTAAAAACCAAATAACAACAACTTCTACTGGGTCTTCAACAACTTCGATTGAGTCGGAAAACTGCTAGTTGGGGGGGGGGGATACAAGGACTAATAGATTAACAGTAGCCACTGGCAGAGGTGGAAGTGATTCTTGCACTGCTTCTATTGAAATGAGCAGAAGCCTGAAAAACAAGATGCAGGATATTTCAGAGACTGCTGGGAGTCATTGCGGTACAAGTAAACACATGGGTTGTGTTAGGGTAGCTAAGAATAGAAACAGGTGCATGTATACCTGCGTGTACACCAATGCTAGGAGTTTGGTAAATAAATTTGATGAATTTGAGGTATTGCTCAAAACATCAAAGGCAGATATTGTTGGGATATCAGAGACGTGGTGTCACACAGATATAAGTAATGCGGAACTGGAATTTGGGGAATACAATGTGTATAGAAAGGATAGACAGGACAGGAGGGGAGGAGGGGTTATGCTATTAGTTAAGAAACACAAAGTCCAAGGAAGTGAAGCCAGTCGACATCGATGGACAGGGCAGTGTAGAGTCAGTTTGGTGTGACATAAGCATAGGGAAATCAAAATTGAGAGTAGGAGTGTGCTATAGGCCTAATGACTCTGAGTATAATAAGATATTGTACAGGGAAATAGTGGGCCAGTAAATCAGAGAGTCTTATAATGGGGGATTTTAATTTCCCAGATATTGACTGGAATTTGTGGGTTGGTCACTCGCACACTAGCAAGGCTTTTGTGGATTTATTGGATGATTGTTTTCTACATCAGCATGTTCGTGACGCAACAAGAGGGAGCAATACTCTTGATCTGATTATCAGTAGTGATTCTTCATGCATTAAGAATCTCCAGATAAATGAACCACTAGGTGGCAGTGATCACAGTGTGTTGAAGTGGGATTTACTCAAGGAGGTAACTACCATCAGAGGTAAAGGGAAGGGTTTTTGTTTTCGTAAAGGCGACTATGATGGTCTGAGACAGTATTTAAATTCTATACAGTGGGACCAACTGATGATGTTACCAACAGCAAACTCAAAATGGGAAACATTCAAGGAACTAATCTTGGAGGCTACCAGGCTTTACATACCAACTAAGAAATATTGTTCAAGGTTTAGGCCTAAATGGTTGTCAGATGAACTAATGAGACATGTGGCAGAGAAGAAAAATGCATGGGATACATACAAATTAATGGGTGACATGGAAGCCTATGATAGATATAAGTTGGTCTGTAACCAAGTCACAAAGGAGATTAGGCAGGCAAAGGCAGACTACGAAAAATCCTTGGCAAAGGATGCAAAGAAAAATAGAAAAGAGTTCTTTACATATTTAAACTCAAGAAGGAAAGGGATGAATCAGATTGGTCCACTGGATATTGATGGTTCAACAGTTGAGGATCCTGCTCAGGTGGCTAACAATCTAAACGAATATTTTGCATCTACATTCACGCATGAGGAGTTATTCAGGAAGGAGAATGATGTAGGTAAAATAAACATTGGCAGTGAGCTGGATGATTTTGTAATAACTGAGAGGAAAGTGGAGGAGAGATTATTGAGGATAAACATAAAAAAGGCACCTGGGGTGGATGGGATCTATCCAGTTATATTAAAGGAGGCAGCAAAGGAAGTAAGCAAACCCCTAGCCATAATTATGAGAGCTTCTTTGGACTCAGGGGAGGTACCCATAGACTGGAGATGTGCAAATGTAACCCCAATTCACAAAGGAGGATCAAAGGCTGACACAAGTAACTATAGACCTGTTAGTTTAACTTCTGTTCCAGGTAAATTAATGGAGGCACTGGTTAAAGAAGCACTGCAGGATCATCTAAACAAGAATTCAGTTATAGCTCAGACACAGCATGGTTTTGTTAAGGGCAGGTCTTGCCTGACCAATTTGATTGGATACTATGATGTAGTCACAATAGAACTGGATGCAGGGAATAACTTTGATATTATATATTTGGATCTTAGAAAGGCTTTTGATACTGTTGCACATGGAAGACTGCTGCACAAATTGGAGCATTGTGGCATTGGAGGCAAATTGCTGCTATGGATAAGGGGATGGTTGAGTGGCAGAAGACAGAGAGTGGTAATCAATGGACACTGCTCAACGTGGACTAATGTTATTAGTGGAGTTCCTCAGGGTTCAGTGTTGGGTCCGTTGTTGTTTTCGGTGTTTATGAATGATATTGATGATGGGATATCAAGTTTAATGTCCAAGTTTGCAGTTGATACAAAGGTTGGCAGGGTTGTTAAGGACACTACTGACGCTATGCTGCTGCAACAGGATCTGGAAAGGTTGAACAGATGGGCTGAGAGGTGGCAAATGAAGTTTAACATTGACAAATGTAAAGTACTACATATGGGAAACAGTAACCCCAGAACAACGTATCAACTCTGCGGTACTACACTGACAGTGGTGGAGAATGAAAAGGACCTGGGGGTAATTGTGCAGGCAGATATGAAGTTCTCTGAGCAGTGCAGACGAGCTGCAAGAGTAGCTCATGGTGTCTTGTCAATGATATACAGGAATTTTTCTAGCAGGGATAAGGAAGTGATTATTCCCTTGTATAAGGCAATGGTTAGGCCACATCTTGAGTACTGTATACAGGTCTGGAGGCCTCATTTCAAGAAGGATGTAGAGCTGCTGGAACGGGTACAGAGAAGGGCAACAAGATTAGTGAATGGAACAAAGGGTTGCTCTTACGAAGAAAGGCTTAAGTTTTGCAAATTACAGAGTCTGGAGACCAGGCACCGGCGAGGTGATCTGATAGAGGTGTATAAGGCTTTGAATGGTTTGAGCATGCTCAATGCCAATGGGATCCTTCATCTTGCTCAGAATAATCACCTCAGAGGGCATAAATTCAAATTGAGGAAGGATGGATGTCGGATAGATGTGCAGAAATTTGCCTTTGGCCAGCGGGTGGTTGGTTGGTGGAACCGACTTCCATCACTTGTTGTTGAAGTGGATAGCCTAAACAAATTTAAAGCTCAACTGGACAGGTATTTCAAACGAACGGAGGGGTGAAATGGGAGTGGTGTGTGGTTTTTTTTTTTTTTTTTTGGCTGATGCTGAATAAGCTTGCTTTCTTGCATCATATACCTCTACTAATGCTAATGCTACTCTTTCTAAAGTAATAGAGAAATCAATTAACTGCCAACTCTTAAACTACCTAGAAACCTTCCGTCTGATCAACAGTCGCCAGTATGGATTCCATCAGTGTCGATCCACTGGTGATATTCTGGCTTATGTTACCCATTTATGGACAAATTTAAGGGAAAAGTTTGGTGAAGCACAAGCAGTTACTCTTGACATTGCCAACAGGGCTAGCCGGGTAGGTAAAGTGCCTGCCTGGCAACCCAAAGGTCGCGGGTTCGATTCCCGCCTTGGGCTTGGATCAGAGTACTACAAAAAACCTTGGGAGGTGCATTATGGCCACAGAAGCCTATGCGCCAACAACTACCAAAAAAAAAAAAAAAAAAAAAAAGCTCTTGACATCTCAATGGCTTTCAATCATGTTTGGCATAAAGGTCTTCTAAACAAGCTTCCATCTTATGGTTTGCCAACTGTTTTTTGTAATTGGTTATCCAGTTTTCTCTCTCATTGCTCACTGAAGAAGATGGTAGATGGTGCTCTATCTTCTAACTTTTCCACTAATGCTGGTGTCCCCCAAGGTTCAGTTCTTCCTCCACTCTTTTCCTCTTGTATATTAAGGACTACCTTCCATTGACTGGAAATCCCATCCATAGTTTTGCCGATGATAGCACATTGCATTCCACTTTCCATTTTGAGAAACCTTGCCCTGCTCAATCAGCTTCGACTTCTTGAATATATGATACCATTATTTCCCTAAATGCAGATCTCCAGGTAATTCTCCAGTGGGGCAAAGACAACTTAGTTGATTTCAATCCTGCTAAAACTCGGTCTTGTCTTATATCTCGCAAAAAGGATTCTTTTGCTCCTATGCTTATTTTTGGTGACACTCCGATTTCTAGGCAAGATGATATACTCTTTTTAGGATTACCCTGACTTCTAATCTCTTGGTACAAGCACATTACAAATATTACTTCCTCTGCATCTAAAAAACTTTGTTTTCTCTTTCACTCTTGGCATTACTTTTCTTCCAAACAGCTGTTCACTCTGTACAAATCACAAATCCATCCTACCATGAAATATTGTTCCCACATCTGGGGCGTTGCCCCCAAAATTTCTCTCAGGCTTCTAGATTCCATTCAGAAGAGGGCAGTTAGGTTAATTAATGACTCCTCTCTAACAGAGTCTCTCCACTCACTGTCTCATAGACGTACTGTTTCTGCTGCATGCCTTTTCTATAGATACTTCCATGGGCACTGTTCTGAATTGGCTTCTATAATTCCCGCTCTGTTTCAAAACAGTCCGAACATGTGCCACCACCAGCCAACGTCCATATACTGTCCAACTTCAAACTCACAGAACCGACTTTTCATCTTCCTCGTTTATTCATTCAACTGCTGTTTTCTGGAACAACCATCCTTCATAAATATTTCCTGAAAATTAGTCTACAATAGTTCAAGTCTAATGGTAACAAATATCTCTTTCGTCTTCAACCTCCAACCCAAGCATGGTACTAAGTACTGTAGGTTCTAATACCTCTCGTGTTTGGGATTTTCATAAAAAAAAGTCTTACCAGACTTTTTTTTTTTTTTTTTGGTTGTAAAATTTAAAACAGTAAAAATGATAAGCAATTGATAACAAAGAACACAGCATGCACAAGTGAGATATGGAGTAATGAGCTTCTGAAATTTTATTATTTGTTTTTTTATATGATTGAATATTTCATGGAAGGGGAAACGCATTTCACCATAATAACGTGAAAACCCACAGAGTTCAAGCTATCGGTACTATAGCAAATGCAAGAAGATAGTTTACTACCTGTTTATAATAGATTATACTAACAGAAAAGACCAATAAACCAAAATCTGCAAATTGTTTTTATTGTTTTATGGTAGTGACCTCCAAAAATGTGCTTTAGCAAAATACCATGAAGGCAATAACGACTAGCGAGTCAACAGCAGGGATTCACAAAAAGAAATGGAAACATTAAAAATTACATGTAACGGAATAGCAGGTTTTTCCCAGCAGAAAAGCTCACAAATACAGTTATGCAAGATTTCCTGCAATTCTCAAACAGTGTTAGAACGAAACACTGTTATATAAGTACCGTGTTGTGCAAGGATTGCTGCAATTTATCAATCGTGTTAGAGTGAAACTGTTGTAGAACTACTGTGTTATATGGGGGTTGCCTGTATGTACATAATGGGGTCAAATCATTTGTGGTATTTTCTTACCATTTCTTCAGTGACTGCAAAGGAAGTTATTTTGCAGTCACTGAAGAATTAGTAAAAAAAACCATGAAATGTTTGACCCATTATGTACATATTTCCAATTGAGAAATAAACATGATACCAAGTTTGAGTGCTTTATTACCTTCAAACTTATTGAGTTTGTCAGCAACTGTACAGGATTGTCAGTAGTTATCTTATTCATACTCAATGGATCAATGTGGTTTGTCCCTTTCCTTCTAATGTCAACATAAGCTTGGCTTGACAGATATCATCACCGTGGCAACTAAAAAAAATCTGGCTTGGAAACTTTTTACAGGTCAGTCTACTAGCTATGAGGTTGAACTGCTAGTTTGTTTACTTTTGTATATCACAAGTTGTATTTTTTAGTGATGAAAGAAGTATTGTAGGTTTTTAATTGTTTATCATTAATATATATTATTGATGCAACATTTTTTTTTTCAGATAACATATTGTCAGTATGTCCACAATCCTATTTCCTTCTGCTACACATGTAGCAAGTTTATACCTTGAAAGCACAAAGAATTGCTGAGTTTTACAAGAAACTACACGGTCTTGTAAAAAAAAAAAAGAAAAAAGCTTAAATGGAGTTCTACACAATGGGTATTATGTAGCTCTCAATTCCAGTCACCTATTCCATACACTTAAAGGAAACTTGCACAGTTTGAACTTCTTATTAGAAAAGGTGAACTACTGTGACCACATGTAGACAGTTTATGGTGATCTAAAAATCCCCTTACTTTCTGCATGAATTGGACAGAAAGGGCTAAAGCTAATTGTTAGATTATAAAAATGTGGCCAAAAAAGGACCAATCTTTCACCTGAAAACAAAAGTAGTCGCCCACTAGCCTCTTCTGTCCAAAAATTTATGCCATGTCAACTCATGCAAACACTGACAGAAGAAATACAGTAAACCCTTGATTTTATGGACTAATAAGGAGAAAAGGCATGTCCATAATTTCATTTTTGTCAAAGCCATTTGTACCCTACATAATTGACAATTTAAACATTTACTCTGTATATGTGTTTACTCTGTATTAGAAACACTAAAATAAAGTTAAACAATAAAAATATAAGCTTTTGTTTATCTTAATTTTATTGATTGATACATGAACCAATAAAACCATGGTACATGGTTAGAAGAAAATAATTTACTATGACCCATATAGTAGTTTATGGAAAAACTTTATTCTGAGTAGGAAGCCAAAGTTGATAGTGGTGACTCTTCAGGTTCAGACCCCTTAAACTCTAAACTTAGCCTTGATTTTTGCATCTGACATGTTTCCCCCCCAATGCAATATTTGTTTTTTTATTCAATATTGCTCACAGAAGTGGAAAACAGTAACTTCTTTAACAGCTTTGATTTCTGTGTGACACCCAGATGCACACACTTCCTTGTTTTTCCAGTTTTTTTAGGCTATGGTGATACTTTAAGTGAGGGTATAATCAAGAAACAGGGCCCAGATGAGCACTTAACTGTGTATTAGGAAGTATACCCATAAACAGATTGAGATGCTTTCTGTGGTGACTGCTATGTTTGAGTTTACAGTTTTTCCCCCATATCCTTGAGCATATTCTGGTGTTAGTTCTTTATGGCACCAGATTTAGATTAATCATAGATGTCTCTTGAAATGGAAAATGCAATCCTAACAAGTAGATTTCCAAGAGAATTTTCACTTCTTATGATGCACCTGTTTCTCCCAGAAAGATGTGTTGAGTGAAAGACTACCAACTCTTAGAATGAGGGGCAGTAGTCTCCTGTACTACCAATGCACGGCATAGTCTTACATTAGTATGCAATTGAGTCACAATCCTGGTGAGAAAATTGCAGCCAATTATAAGTCACAATTAGTGAGAACATTCCATAGAATAGCAGATGCAATGATCCAGGAACTTTAGAGCCATGATTCTTCTTGCAGTTAGCTTCACTGGAGCATTAAAACAGCAGTTTGTTTTTTTTGAAATCAATATGAAGTTATATAGAGCCTGTATCTTAACTATACCTGCATCTGCACAGATATATGCTTTACTGGATTATTAGGATTTCAGGAAAGCTTTTGACACTGTTGTGCATGGAAGACTATTGTACAAATTGGAGCAGAATGGTATTAAGGGTAAGTTGCTACAATGGATAAAAGGATGGTTAAGTGGGAGAAGACAGAGGGTGGTAATCAATGGGTGCTGCTCTTCGTGGACTAATGTTATTAGTGGAGTCCCACAGGGTTCGGTGTTAGGTCCACTCTTGTTTTGTATATCTTTATCAATGATATTGATGAAGGTATATCACGCTTAATGTCGAAGTTTGCAGATGATACAAAGGTTGGCAGGGTTGTTAATGACAGTAATGGCAGTGTGCTACTGCAACAGGATCTAGATAATTTGGGCAGATGGGCTAAGAAGTGGCAACTGAAGTTTAACCTTGATAAATGCAAAGTACTGCATATGGGTAGAAGTAACCCCAGAGAAACGTACCAACTGTGTGGTACTACGCTTAAGGTGGTAGAAAATGAAAAAGACCTGGGAGTAATTGTGCAGTCAGATATGAAGTTTTCTGAGCAATGCTGCCAGGGCAGGTCATGGGGTTTTGTCAATGATATATAGGAATTTTGCTAGCAGGGAGAAGGAGGTGAGTGTCCCTCTGTATAAGGCAATGGTCAGGCCACGCCTTGAGTACTGCATACAGGTCTGGAGGCCTCATTTTAGGAAGGATGTAGATTTACTTGAGCGTGTACAGAGAAGGGCAACAAGATTGGTGAGGGGAATGAAGTGATCCTCCTACCAAGAGAGACTTAAGTTCTGCAAATTGCAGTGGCTGGAGACTAGGCACCTGCGCGGTGATTTGATTGAGGTGTATAAGGCCTTGAATGGGTTGAGCACACTGAATTCTGATGGGATCCTTCCACTTGTTCAGATAACAAACCTAAGGGGACATAAATTCAAATTAAGAAAAGACAGATATAGAATAGATGTGCGGAAATTTGCCTTTAGCCAGCAGGTGGTTAATTGTTGGAAGAAACTTCCAT
This sequence comes from Mastigoproctus giganteus, assembly GCF_048544385.1. Taxonomy (NCBI): domain Eukaryota; kingdom Metazoa; phylum Arthropoda; class Arachnida; order Uropygi; family Thelyphonidae; genus Mastigoproctus; species Mastigoproctus giganteus. Next base: position 64,871,658 of record NC_143586.1, on the reverse strand, counting down.
CTGTTGTGGAAGTTGATAGGTTGAATAAATTTAAGGAGGAACTGGACAGGCATTTGGAGGGAATAGTGTGATATATTTTTTTTTTTTTTTTTTTTTTGGCTGATGCTGCATAAGCTCATACACTTGCTTTCTTGCATCACATGCCACTACTACTACTGTAAATCAAAAATAGTGAAATTTTCCAGCTCACAAGCCAAAAAGAAACTGAAACAGAAATATAACAATTTTTTTGGGGAGAAAACTAAAATCAGAATTGGTAATTCACTACTAGCTGTGGCTGACAGAATGTAAAACAGATTTAAAAGTACTTTCTCTTTAGTATAACCTATTTATGTGTGACTGTATGTTGGTATATTTTCTTATGCATTCTATGAGTACCATGCATAAGAAAATATACCAGCATACCATTGGATCACTATCACTACTATAGACCTTCCAAGCTCAGATTGTTTGCCCCAAATACTTGGGGCAAACAATATGGAGTATAGAAACCAATTTGAGTGTATATATAAGAACTGTATTTCTGCAGTCTTAAACAGTTTTAAGGTTAAAAAATGAATCTTAAATTTAAAGCTACCTTTTTTTTTTTCTCTCTCTCTCTCTCTCTCTCTCTCTCTCTCTCTCTCTCTCTCTTAGTCATGCATTCCATATAAATGTTTAAACCAGACTTTCAAAATCTGTGGGTATAGTGTAACATTATTTTACTAAACTTAAAAAAAATAATAATAATCAAATAGTATAGATATTAGAATCATCATTGAAATTAAATTTGAATTTTTGTGGTGCCTGTTTCATATATTGGTTTATTAAAGCTAAGATCCAGTGGAGAAGAACGTATCCTGGTAATGGGAGCAACAAATAGACCACAGGAACTGGATGATGCAGCTCTAAGGTAAGTTTGACTTGTGCCTTCAGTGACCATATTAAGAATTTTCTTTATGTATCCTAAATTCCAAGTAAAAGAATACTAGTGTGAACCTTTCCTTTGGGGAGGGGGGTTAGGAGGTTTCCTTCAGGGTCTTTAACCATGTAACTTGATGCTTTCTACATTTCAAATTTCCCATTTGAACTCATCCATGTTTGTAGATATATTTGTGTCCTAAAAGTTCAGCATATGCACTGGATGATTCAAAAAAAAAAAAAAAAAAAAGTAGTAAACGGTTTCAAAAAATACACAAGATATATAGAGAATCTGAAAGTTTCCAATTATTTAACCACAAGCCTTCAATTTTAGCCCCATGAGTTGCATATTTGACTTCCATTTGACCTTTGTTATTATGTCTGTGGTTATTGATGTCAGTGATTTTGTGTTTCATTCTGTTGGCAATGGTGACAAGTGCCACAGTCATTACATACACCCACAAAAAAAAAAAAAAAGTTATTAGTTCCAGAGATGGTGGGGGGGATTATTTTCTAGATTCTGGTAAAAAAAAGAAATTTGTATCACTAGATAGTACTATAATATAATCTTATATTTAGATTTTGTTTGCACACCATTTTTCAGTAGCTTAACCCTAGTTGTTCAGTCAATTTTTGAATATTGCTATTTTATATATACATACCTCTGTAACGTAAGCTTATTTCCCTCATGTTTACCTTAAGTTGATATTTACAGCTCTTCTTTTCTTAAGTATAAACCTATTGGTCCAAAAAATTTCCTTTTCAGTTATCATTTAGCTACTTAGCTATATCTCTGGATCTTTATTTACTCGGGCTGTTTCTTCCATATTGCTTTGTGCCTTTTCACTCTACCATCAAAGCTTTTTAATTATGTAGCTTATGCTTCTGCCTTAAACTTCTGTATGTAATATCATTGTTTACTTTAACTTTCATTGCTATATGTATTTTCTGACAAAATTTCAGTTATTTCCATTACTATTTTTTTACTTCTTATACTAGGTATTTAACATCCCTTTTTTTTTTTTTTTTTCCAGGCTTATATTTTCATATCTCATTGCTTTATTTGTTATTAGGCTAAATATACTATGTCTCTAGAAATTTCAGTTGTGTTTCTTTTTTTTTTATGTTTATATAACATGTTATACCCTTAGAAATTTCTAGATTGTGGCAAAAGATTTATTTCCAGGTGCCACTATTATTTAGTTTTATATTTATATTTCATTTTTACTGTGAGAATTGTTGTTTACAACATTGCCTGTATTCAATCTCATTGGTCAATCTTTTTTTTTTACCCCAGTATTATTAGCCTACGTTGCTATATTACTAATATCTCTATATAATCAAGTCATTGGTTCCATATCCATTTATACTTCTGTAGGCCACTCACTTTTAATTATGTTTCCAAATGACTTTACTTTAACAGTACAGTGGGGCCTCGACTTACGATGACACAGACATCCGATATTCTCAGGAACCGATATACCTTCCATACGATCGTTTATTTTAAGGACTGATGATATTTGCAGGTACCGATAGCTGGAACGATACATAAGTGGAAATTTTCAGATGTATGGCTTACGGAACATCACTCTTATCATTGTTCTCAACTAATTAGCATCTTTTTATTGTTCAACAACATTATTGTTCAATGTGTGGAACATCACTCATATGAATATTTCAGATCTATGACAATCTGAAGCTCCATCAACCAGTGGCAGTGCTGTGCGCTTTGAAGACTTTAAAGCCAGCAGAGGCTGGTTTGAGCACTTCAAAAAAAAGGTGAATGTCAAGTGTTGAAAGGCATGGGAAGGCATCCAGTACTGATTTAAAAAAAAAAAACAAAACAGCTGAGACCTTTAAAAATTGAATTCCAAAAGTTCGTTGATAGAGGATTATCTTACCTACCAGGTTTCTAACATTGACAAAACCGGCCACTTCTGGAAGTGAATGCCCAGGAGAACGTACATCACTGAGGGTGAGGCTAGTTTACATGGGAATAAGCCTATGAAAGATAGGCTCACTCTCCTGTTGGGTGCCAATGCCTCTTTGATTTTATGCTGAAGCCTTTGCTTGTGTATCACTCTAATACCCCCAGAGTATTTAAACAACAAAGGGCATGTTGGGAGCATTTTGGCACAGTAACAAGAAGGCCTGGGTTAAGGGATATGTCTTCAATGAATGGGAGCTTGAAGTTTTCTGTCCTTCCATGAAGAGTTCTCTTGAGAAAAATAAGCTTCCTGTGAAGGCATTGCTCCTGCTGGGTAATGTGCCAGGCTATGATCCCAACCTTGTTCAATCTCTTGAGGCACAATTTGACTTTGTTCAAGTCAAAGTTTTGCCACCCAACACCACTCTTTTTCAACCAATGGACCAGCAAGTGATTGCAAACTTCAAGAAAACCTACACCACAAAAATATTCGCAAGTTGCTTTGCACCGACCTCTGGTAAAAATGTTCTCGCTCTCAAAGATTTTTGGAGGTCTAAGTTCAACATGCTGGATTGTGTGAGGCTGATTATAAGTTCTTGCAATGATGTTTCCACCAGGTGCTTAAATTCAGCCTTGAAAAACATCTGGTCTTTAATTATCCATAACATTGACTGATTGAAGATGATGGTGCTTTGACAAATGATATTGTCACTCTTGAAATATCAATGGGTCTGGAAGTTGGCAAAGAGGATGTGGAGGACATTATTGATGCTCATGAATGTGAGCTAACAAGATTTGGAGAAAATTATGGAGAGTGACACTGGAGAGGAAGAGGAAGAAAAAGACACCCAAAAAGTGTCAGCTGAAGAGTTGAAGGATATCATTTCTTGTGAGCATTTAAGAGAAATGATAAAAACACCCTGCCATTGAAAACACTGAACTCATGATGTGCAAAATGGAGGGCAAAGTCATTTCTTACTTCAGAAAGCTACAAAAAAAGTTGTAAAAAAACAGTCCACTTTGGACAGTTTCTTTACCAGTAGCAAAAAAAGACTGAAAAGACACCTGACGCTTGATATAGTCCCACCACCAGTACGCCACCATTGATTTCATCAACTCTGCACTTCAAAATCAAAGGTAAATGCTAATTTATTGTTTGTTTTTTATTTTAAGATGTTTTATGACTATTTTTATTAACATAAGAAATACATATTTTATGTGTTGTTGGGGAACGAATTACAGGAAATCAGTGTATTATTGGTTTCAACATACAGTGTATTTTGTGGAATGAATTACCATTGGATGTTGGGGCCCCACTGTATTAGCTAAAATGGTATGTATCTAGAAATTTCAGTTATTATTATTTCCAGTTTTAATTTTGCATCTTCATTGTGTCAGTTATAGAGTTCAAGCCATTTTCTTGGCTTTGGTTTTCATTAGAAATGAAGATGTGACATTGCTATTTTGCTTGCAATTCTGGCCATTAGCACCTGATGAGAGGCCGGTTTTGTAAGTTGCGGGGGCAACATCCTCATTTGATCAATTTTTATGTAATTATGTATTTTTATTATGCATATTTTATTATCTTCATTCTCACATTTTCTTTAACTTTCTTTTATTTCTCTTGGTTTTTTTCGTTCCTTTATTTATTTATTATTTTTTTTTCCTGCTCTGCTAAAGTTTAGCATTTACTGCCTTGGATTGCACTAGACTACTTCGCAAGTTTTCTACTTTCTTATTTCTACATTCTCTTTCTTGTTATTTTATTTAACACCCCCCCTCCATAAAAAAAGTGAAAATTTCTGGTGTAAAATATCACAAAACATTTATTTTTGGGGAAGTCCTGTTGATGTACAGTGAATTATTGAGGATTTTCAAGTGCCCCTTGCCCAAATTGACTTACTTGCTCCAAGTGAAAATTAGTTCCATCACTCAAAATAAAGCAAAAATTCATTTTTTGCATTTGTTATTCAGGTTTAATGCCTGCACTAAATGCAGCTTGTTTCAAAAGTAAATACTTCCATAGAATACTCCAGACGAGGGCATAATGACCTAAGAGCCTATATCTGTAATTATTCACCTATATCTGTAAGTGAAATTTGGTGGGCTTTGCCGAAAGACTTTTTATACGTTGCTTGGTTTCATCAATGGCATGGTGTGGTTGTCTTCCCCCCTACAGATCATCTTTGCTTTGGCTATTTAAGACATTGTAAATTGGTTTGTTATGGTTGGTCTGTTTCATAGTGGATGTAAAGGTGAAATACTAGTTACTGAATTTGTCTTTGCAAATTGGATGGCACGAGATGCTTTTTTTTTTTTTTTTAATTGGTGTTTATAATTCGGTATTTTAGAATTTACTTTCATATACAGTGTTAGTATTTTGTGAATATCTAAAAGTTTACTTTTTGAATCAATCCATATATATTTCATACCTACATTTATTGGATAATTAAATTTAATGTGCATTATTTTACTTAATGAAAAATCTTTATGCATGCAGTAATTCTCCCTCATATCTGAAAGGAGCAAGCCACTCTATTTGCACCCTCTTGCCAATGGTTTCCAGTGCCTGGGCATTATTTAATCACACCACTCTGACTTCAGCTCTGTCAGTGACTAATTAGCATTAGTAGAGGCATACGATGCAAGAAAGCAAGCTTATGCAGCATCAGCCAAAAAAAAACCTTCCATTCGTTCCAAATGCCTGTCCAGCTCAGCCTTAAATTTATTGAGGCTATTAGATTCCACAACAAAAGATGGAAGCCTGTTCCACAATTCAACTACCTGCTGGCTAAAGGCAAATTTCCACACATCTATTCTACAACTATCTTTCCTCACTTTGAAACTGTGTCCCCTCAGGTTCTTAGTCTGAGCAAGATGAAGAATCCCATCAGCATTCAGCTTGCTCAACCCATCCGAGGCCTTATACACCTTGCAGGTGCCTACTTTCCAGGTGCTGCAATTTGCAGAACTTAAGTCTTTCTTGGTAAGGGCACCTCTGTTCCCATCACTAATCCGGTTGCCCTTCTTTGTACTTGTTCTAGCAACTCTACATCCTTACTAAAATAAGCCCTCCAGACCTGTACATAGTACTCTAGGTGTGGCCTGACCATTGCCTTGTATAATGGGATAATCACCTTCCTGTCCCTGCTAGCAAAATTCCTATATATCATTGACAAGACTTTGTGACCTGCCCTGGCAGCCTGTCTGCACTGCTCAGTGAATTTCATATTTGACTGCACAATTACCCCCAGGTATTTTTCACTTTCTACTTCCCTGAGTGTAGTACCACACAGTTGGTACATTTCTCTTCGATTATTGCTACCCATATGCAGTACTTTGCATTTGTTGATGTTAAACTTCAGTTGCCACTTCTCAGCCCATTTTCCCAACTTATCTAGATCCAGTTAGAATAGCATGCTGTGTTTACCATTGTTAACAACCCTGCCAACCTTTGTATCATCTGCAAACTTGGACATTAAGCCTGATATACCTTCATCAATATCATTGTTAAATATACAAAACAACAATGGGCCCAACACCAAATGCTGGGGAACTCCACTAATAACATTTGTCCACGAAGAGCGTCCATTGATTACCGCTCTCTGTCGTCTCCCACTCAACCATCCCTTTATCCATTGTAGCAACCTACCCTTAATGCCATAACTCTCAAATTTGTATAGCAGTCTTCCATGTGCAAAAGTATCAAAAGCTTTCCTGAAATCCAAGTATATGATATCAAAATTATTTTTGGCATTCATTTCCTTTTTGACCACATCATAGTATCCAATCAAATTGGTCAGACAAGACCTCCCTTTAACAAACCCATGCTGCTTCTTAAACCAGTGATTCCATTATTTTCCCTGGAACACAAATTAAACTAACAGGTCTGTAGTTACTTGTCATCTTTTGAACCCCCTTTGTGAATTGGTGATGCATTTTCACACCTCCAGTCCATGGGGACCTCCCCTGAGTCCAATGAAGTTCTCATAATTATGGCTAAGGGTTTGCTTACTTCCTTTGCTGCCTCCTTTAATATGGATAGATCCTGTCCACCCCAGGTGCTTTTCTTATGTTTAACTTCAACAATTTCTCTTCTACTTTGCTCTCAGTTATTACAAAATCACTTAGCTCCCTATTAGAGTTTGATAAACTTCTGGCATTCCCCTCCTTGAATAACTCCTCATGTGTGAATGTAGATGCAAAATACTCATTGATTTTATCAGTTACCTGAGCATGATCATCAATAGTCAACCCATCTATGTTAAGTGGTTCAATCTGATTCATCCCTTTCCTTCTAGAGTTTACATAAGTAACGAACTTTTTGCTGTTTTCTTTGCATCTTTTGCCAAAGATTTCTTGTAATCTGCCTTCGCCTGCCTAACCTCCTTTGTGACTTGATTACAGACTAGTTTATACCTGCCATAGGCTTCTGTGTCACCTGATACTTTATATGCATCCCATACATTTTTCTTTTCTGCCATGAGCCTCATTAATTCATCTGACATCCATTTAGGCCTAAACCTTGAACAGTATTTCTTAGTTGGAATGAAAAGCCTAGTAGCCTCCAAAATTAAGTCCCTGAAGGCCTTCCCATTTAGAATTCGACATTGGTAACCCCATCAGTCGATCCCACTGTACAAAAGCAAAAGCCCTTCCCTTTAGCCTTGATGGTAATTACATCTTTAAGTAATTCCCACATCAGTACATTGTGATCACTGTCACCCAGTGGTTCCTTTATCTGCAAATTCTTAATGCATGAATAATCATTGCTGATAATCAGATCAAGAGTATTACTCCCTCTGATTGCCTCTCAAACATGTTGTTGTAGAAAACAGTCATCCAGTAAATCCACAAAAGTCTTGCTACTGTGTGAGTGATCAACCCACAAGTTCCAGTCAATATCTGGAAAGTTAAATCCCCCATTATAAGACATTCTGATTTACTTGGCCACTCTTTTATTTCTCTGCGAAATTGCTCATTATACTCATCAGATTCATTAGGCCTGCAACACACACCTACTCTAGTTTTTCATTTCTCAATGCTTATTTCACACCAAGCAGACTAAACACTGCATTGTCCAATTGATGTCCACCAACATCAATTGGATGCACTTCCTTAGATTTTGCACTTCCTCAGCATAACCCCTCCTCCCTTCCTGTCCTGTCTATCCTTCCTGTTCACATTGTACTCCCCAAATTCCAATTCTGCACTGTTTATATCTGTAACACCTCATCTCTGATATCCCAACAATATCTGCCTTTGATGTCTTGACTAGCACTTCAAGCTCATCAAATTTATTAACTATACTCCTAGCATTGGTGTACATGCAAGTATATAAGCACCCATTCCTACTCTTGGTTACCCTAACACAGCCCATGTATTTACTTGTTCCACTGTGACTCCCAACAGTCCTGGAAATCTCCATTACCTTGCTTTCCAGGCTGCTGCTCATTCCTAATAGAAGCAGTGCAAGAATCACTTTTGCCTCTGCCTGCAGCCACTGTTAGCCTTTTAGTCTGTGTATTCCCCCCCCCCCAAGCTAGCACTTTTCCGATCCACCTAACACTGCCTCGATAGCATCAGCAAATATTCTTGCACCTTTTCTATTTAAGTGTACCCCATCCCTGTAGAAGCAGTCTTTCCTGTCAACAAGCACAGACCAGGCTGGAAAAAATTCTGCCCCTTGAGCCTTACACAATCTCTCCAGGGCTGAATTGATCGACAAGGCTCTCATCATATACTCCCCCCTATAGTGTCCGGGCAGAATTGCAGACACTTTCACATTCAACTCTAACTCCCGACTTTTTTCCAACATTGACCTCTACTTATTGAGTAAATCTGCAGATCTCTTACTCTTAATGTCATTAGTTCCAACGTGTACAACAACAAATCACCTTTTCTGCTCTACAACATCATCAACTTTTGCCCCTGGCAGATATACTCTGGTCCTGTTCCACTTATTTTTCTTGCATAGTATATTCCCCATCTCCCTGACAATAGTCACAGGTGCCTCCGTAGCCAGGTGGGAAGGAGCAGCAGTGCACAGCACACGCTTCTTGATCAGACCGGGGTTTGAGCCCGTCACCACGAAATACGGAGGATGCAGAAAGGTCAGGGAATGGCCACCGCATATTTCCAGAGCAATATGGCCTTAGTTGCTAATGCTCCTAAAAAAAAAACCAAAGCAAACTGACAATAGTCACCAACAATAGCTAGTTCCTTTGTGACCAGTGCATTCTGCCTTGGAGATTGCCTCTGTTTTGCTTGATGCACAGGAGTGAGTTCTGTCGTTGATCTGGGCAGCTTAGAGCTTGATGGTCCCCTCATTAAGTTCTTCGAGGGCATTTACGCTACACCTCAAGCTCTTGTAGATGCCCATCAGAACGCTGAATTGGTGCCTAATTTCGTGACACTCTAGACACCTAGCACACAAAGGTATCCTCCTTGGCTAGATCATGTCCTGTTTTAGAAATGTCAGCAAACATTTCACATTTTTGCACATTTTTTGAGACTGTGATGCGTTGGAGAATCGCCCCCTTCGTTTCTCCTCCAAGTCACAGCACTCTCGCTAGTCTGTGATCTTTGCTTCGCAGCTCTAGTCTGGGTCATGATTTCTGTTTAAATTCAATTTAATTAACAATGAATTTTAATAAGATTAATATTAATTTTGATTAATTGGTAATACTATAATAAGCTAGCAGATTCCTAATACAGTGCTGTGTATTGAGATATAATGAGAGATTTTATAAAGCAAAATCACAATCAGAATATTTCTTTTTCATTTCTCTGAAGGAAAAAAATTAAGTCATTTAATTCATCAGTTGGAACAGTAACTGAAGTAGTAGTACCTACAAAGAATTTGCCCATGTTCTGAAATTTGATTACAGTACATATCAAGACGAGTAGTTTTTTTTCTCTGTATTTTCTGGGATATTTAACAATACACTGGAATGTGTTATTGGCCCATTTAAACTTGTAAATTCAAACTTAAAAAATCAATTCTTATGAACTATTTCAGAATCAAAAATGTATTATCATTATTAGCTATATGGTGCAAGGAAGCCTGAGGCTTATGCTGCACCAGCCAAAAAAAATTCGAGAGAGAGAGGTAGAAGGGAATCGCCAAGAAAGAGAAGAATGAGCTCAGGACCCTGGGTGTGCCAAGCCCATACTCACCAGATGTGAGCTCCTGGGATTATTATTGCCAACAGAAGTTAAATCTTTATCAACATTCCTGAGGAAAAGGGGAAGTGGTAAAATGTTGCTTTCACATAGCAACTATTTTTAATGTTGCACATGGTATTCATAAAAATAAGTCCTTTAGGTGCTATGGATGGTATGTTATTCTGGTTATTAATGACAATATGTGTGGTTGAGGATGGGGAAATTGTCTTTTGTACCATATTCATCCTGTATGTTCTTGCTTTCTGGGTTCGGTAAGTTAAGTGATGCTCTGCAGGGTCATACTGGGGTTGATATAGCCATCCTCTCGTGTGATTGTTCTTGTTCTCAGATGTCACAATTATTCATAAGTTGTTTTGAGCCAACCTAGCAAAGGTTAATTATGAAGAAAAATCAGACAAATTTTATATTCATTTAAATAAATCTTCTGCCTGCACAAAAATAGCTATTTATTAATTTCATGTTACATGATTTATTCATGTGCATGTTACTTTCTTTTTTTTTTTTTTAATAGTATGTCCATGAATCTTTCCTTTAATCCTAATGCCTAGCTTATGGAGATTATACTTAAATCAGGAACAGATTTCTCCCAGCTTGTTTTAAGTTTAGGCTGCTTAACCCACTGAAAAACAAACATTATAATATACAATGGTGAAAACAGTTAGAAACACAGAAAGAGTAAATGGTTGCAACAATCACAAAGTGACTGGAATGACTGGTGGAAGGCCATGAATGATGTACTGTTCAATGTTCTCATCCTAGCTCTTTGAATGGTGTCAGTGTCATGAAAATAGCAGCCTTTCAGTGGTGCCTTGAGCTTCAGGAACAAAAAAGTCACATGGAGCTAAGTGTGGTGAATACGGTGGGTGTGAAAGTACAGACTTTTTTGCTAGCCAAAACTCCCAAACAGTAAGTTTTGTGGCTTGCTGCATTGTCATGCAAAAGGAGGCAACTGCCATCTTCTCCATACCAAGGCCGCACAAGACATTCTCTGCAATAAATGTTTCAAAATGTCCAGATAGTAGGCAGCACTAATACTTTGTCCATTGGGCATGAACTCTTTGTGCACAAATTCCCTTGCTATTGTAGAAAGTGATGAGCATGGTTTTGATTTTTGACCTTTCTTGAACTTTTGGCTTTGGAAGAGTTTGCTGTCTTCACTCCACACTTTGTTTCTTCTTTGCAGGTTCATACTGAAAACACCCAATCTCGTCACCCATAATGATTGAATTCAGGTAGTTTGGTTTGTTTTCAGCAGCCTCAATGAGTTCTCTGCAGTGTTCAATTCATGCCTATCATTGACCAACTGTTAACAAATGTGAAACAAACCATGCAAGCCTTCATTTTCTTCAAATCCTGGGTTATTATTTGTTGAGTGGTTTCCTTATTAACACACAGATCTGAAATCATTTGGAGCATTGCACATCATTAATTTGTAATGTTTTTGCTGGGCCCAAATGTTCATGGATTCTCTTCCATGGGCAAAATGTTTATGCCACTCAAACACACATGCACAAGACAGACAATTCTCTCCATACACTTGCTTCATCATTTTAAACATTTCCGTGGCACTTTTGTGCAATTGAACACAAAACCTGATGTTTGTTCCTTATTCCATTCTCCTTCCACAAAGACACTGGAGAGATGTGCAGTTCAGCTCGCACTACATTCTGAAATGGCAGAAATTTCTGGTAACCTTGACTGTGAAGTTTGAGGAACAATTGCTCTTTCGTTTTATGGTTACTTCAAGTAGTGGAAGTACTAGCACTTGTCTGATAACATCAATCTTATTTTCCAATTGCCATACTATATATTTTTGTAGTGAAAACTGGCAGATAACTGTGATATAGAAATATTTATAGAAATAAAGTGAATCATGTTCTGGGTTAACAGATATTTCCAAATGATGCAAGAACAGAAGATGATATGACATTGAAGATGATTTTAATACAAGTAGACAATTTTATTGTAAATCAAATATTTGAATTTTCTTTTTCAATCAGACTAAAACTTTCAGTCAGTTTTAGACTGCACTTGTAAATCAAGTGCAGCTATCTTCTTTCAATATAGAGGATTTAAAAAATAGTATCCCCTTCCCCACCAAGTCAAGATGCAGCCATTTTTTTTTTTTTTTTTTTTTTTTTTTTTTGCAAATTTGGTTTGAATCTAAATAAATGGGCTGCGAACAAGTAACACATATCAAATGTTGACCATCTTGTTTCAAAGCAGTGGATAAAATCAGGCCACTTGACCACCTATAAACCATTGAGGTTTATAGCCTCAATCAGGCTATAAACAGAAGCAGGTAATTTCACACAGTAATGACTGATTTTGAATGGCAGTCATTTTATTTCAAGGTAGATCAAAAAAATAAGTATCCCTTGACAGGGTAGTACTGATTTTTTTTTTTTTTTTTTTTTTTTTATTGATTTTTTTTTTAATCTGCAACAGAACAAATTTTAACTTTGGGACACAAGCTCGCACATGACAATATCAAAGCCAGTCAGTCTTTGGAAAGTACGTTGGAAGTGGGGGGGGGGGTTGAACTGTATCGATTATATTTTGCAATATTAATGCAGTGATAATACGTGTGTATATATAATTAATTCTATAATTTGATAGTATGAACCAGAGCTATAATACTTAATACGTTCTATGTTGATATCAATATTTGTAAAAGAATAAGAGAAGTTTACCTCAATGATACGTAGAACACTTCCGTATGATACTCTCCAGAAATTAAAACGAAAACAATTAAAAAATAAAAAAAAAAAAACGAAAATAAACCTTACATTACAGTAAGAAATAATTAACAATTAAAAATCAATTTAACACAAAAAAAAAAAAAAAAAAATGCAAACAGATTTTCCTTCCAAGGAAGGAAAATTGTTTTGCATTAATAACATTGAACAAATATTAATTCATATAATATAAATATGATAGTAAATATCTTGGTAAACCTTACCAAGATATTACTTGGTAAGGTTTACTTATGAGATAGTATTAATAGTGGTAAATGATGCAAGAAAGTAAGCCTTAAACAGCATCAGCAAAAAAAAATCCTTTGCCTCTGTCCCCCCCAAATAGTTTGTATAGTTCTTCCTTGAATTTTTTAAAACTATTCATTTCCACAACAACAGATGGAAGCTTGTTCCAGCAATCAGCCACCCATGTGTAGGTAAACTTCCACACATCAATTCTGTAACCATCCTTCCTCAGTTTGTATATATGCCCCCTCATGGGTATAGTCTGAGCAAAGAGGAAGAATCCCATTAGCATTGAGCTTGCTCAATCCATTCAAAGCCTTAAACACCTCAATAAGGTCACCTCACAGGTGCTTGGCCTGCAATTTACAAAATTGAAGTCTTTCTTGTAAGAGCAACCCTTTGTTCCTCTCGCCAATCTCTTTGTCCTTCTCTGTTCCCGTTCCAACAGCTCTACATCCTTCCTGAAATGAGGCCTGACAATTGCATTATACAATAGAATAATCATCTCCCTATCCCTGCTAGCAATCCCTAATAACATTGTAATACATTCAACATTACATAATTGATTATCTAAAATTATTATAATGATAAACAAAATGCTTTAAAGTCGATTTACCATATAAATCTGAATAATACTAACTAACTCTACATTGTAATGATGACAATCAATACAAAATAGTAACATGTTATTTGGAAATGCATATGTACTAAAAATAACTGGCCTCCATATCTAGTTACATCTACACTTTGATAGGAGAGCAGTTAAATTGGAATTAGTGTATAAATAATGTAATTACTTTTAGTACATATGTTTTCATATAATGTTTCCATCTCGTATAGATCATCATATTATAGAAAAAGCTGGTAATACTGTGATTTATATATGATAAAATGGCTTTAGAATGGTGACTCTATTTAATAAATACTTTATAAAGTATTTTGTTTTTCATTCTGATATTATAATTAATATATATTATCCTGTATTGATTAATTATTTTTATATAAATTTTTAACATGTTATCTGAAAAAATACTTTATTTTCAGGAGATTTACGAAAAGAGTATATGTTACACTTCCACACAAAGAAACACGAATAGCATTATTAGAAAAACTGCTTTCTAAACAGGATAACAGCTTGTCTCTAAGTGACATAAAAGAATTAGCAAAGTAAGTAATATTTTGATTGTCATTTTTCACAGAAAAAAAAATTATTTCTGTTTTTCTTGTATTTACATTCCATATGTAACCCTGTCATGTGGTTGGCTGAATACTGATCCATAATAAACTAAGCTATATTTAAAAATAAAATTATATATACATGCTTTGGGTTAATTTTTAAGAAGTTAAATGTTTTGAATACTTCACAGATTTTTAGCTTGATTTTTCTTTAAGAAAATTCAAGACTTCTGATAATAAGCTTCTCTGGAGGTGCCACAGCAGTGATACTTTGTCACCCATTTGAAAAAGGCTTCAAGTAATCATAGACAGGTGGAATTTTCTATTAAATTCCTTTTTACAGTTGGGCCTGTAGTTAGTTGAGCCTCAGATTGTGTAGGTTTTTCTCCACACATTTAGCTGTATTTCTTCATAAATATGCAAACCTTTTGGATACACATACTGATGCATAATTGTCTTAGTTACCTTGCCTTTTGCCTTACACATTTTAACTAGAAGTAAATTTAAACAGATTCCTCCCTCCTCTCACCATTTTGTAGTTTCAAGAGAAAGTGAATCTGAACTCATTACTGCATTGGAACTTGTGGCCAGGGGAAAGTTTTTAAAAAAAAATTGATTTTTCAGAAATTTTTTTTTTTATATCAATTTTCTTTTTTCATAATAGTGTTCGTAACTCACACTGTAGTAACCTACATAATATTATGTTGATTTCCAAATTGGAAATATGTACATAATGGGGTCAAATGTTTGATGGTATTTTCTTACCACTTCTTCAGTGACAGCTGTCTTTGCAATATTGCTATTTTTGTGACTGAAATGATCTTTTGTGATGGTATTATTGCAAAAAAAAAAAAATGCCACAAAATGTTTGACCCCACCATGTATATATTTCCAATTCAGAAATAAATATAATAAACCAATGTAGATTTTGAGTGCTTTATATCTTAAAAAAAAAACAACACTTTCCCGTCATTCTCCAGGTTGACAGTTGCATTGGATTTATCCCATTTCCCTCTACTCATATATGAGGCATATTATCCTGTATGGAAGCATATCATTCAACATCTATAATCCTCTGCTGCTTGCAAATAAACCTGTGAACAGACATAATTTTGCCCAATACCAACAACACAATTAGCCAAAAACAATCAACGTGTATACACATGCTTCAAAATCTTTTTTTTTTTTTTTTTTTTACTTCAGTGGTATGCATCAGTTGAAACTGCTTAAATCTATCTTTCCTTAGCATTTCTTTATAAATGGTCAACTTCCAACAACTATTCATCTACTTTCACAGGAAGGCATGTAGCTCCTTTCAGCACACAAATTATTGTAAGGACAGCCTATTACCACCAAGTGCTCAATCTCCTCTTGTAATGCTCTTGCTATTCCAGTTTTTAGGCTTACCATAACAGGTGCATTATTAACTCTAAATGCCAGACAGTTTTTTTGAAAGAATCCACTTGCTCTCAGATTGTTCAAAATGTGTCCAATATTGTACCCCGTACAGTCACTTTTCCAATTCTGGCACTGAGAGCAAGCTGTTTTTGATTTGATTTGTATTATTATTACAAAAGATCATCACAGTGGGAGATAGCTTAGCATTACTTTGATTACTGCCATTTGTAACAATTGAAAATGGCCCATATTTCTTTCAGAGCCATCACTAGCACTTTTTTTTCCCTATTCATGTAATTTCAATAACAATGACTGTTTTTGTTCTTCAACCATATTTTTTTGCTGTTTGGAACTTATTTCTATACTTGTATGATCACAGCTCAGTTGTTTATTTGCACCTTTTTTCATAAAACAAAGATGCAAATAAACATTTGGCACACATGACAATATGGTTGAAGAACAAAAACAGGCATTATTAGTGAAATTGCATGAATAGGGGAAAAAGTGCTAGTTATGGGCCATTTTCAATTGTTACAAATGGCAGTAATCAAAGTAATTCTGATCTATCTCCCATTGTGATGATCTCTTGCATCATGAAATGAGACTTCTATTTTTGCATTTTTCTTATCCACTGCACGCTGTTGTAAAATAATTATTGTAAAAAAAAAAAAAAAAAAAAAAAAAGTAAACTGCAGCCATGATCAATCCACTAGAGGATGGAAGCCTCCTCAACAATCAATTCATGTTGAGGAAAATGGACCATAATCTGTCACGCTGGCCCACTGCGGGTTGGCAAATTTGACCGTATTAGCAGTCAAGGGCTTGAACTCCAGTCTACTCAAAGAGCATGTACCACTGCACTTCCACTCCTGACCACTCGGCTGTGGAAGCCTCTTGTAATTATTGTACAGCAGGCCCCCGTTATAACGCGGTTCGCTTTACGCTGATTCGCTATAACGCTGTTCTTATATTATAACCCGTATCTGACTATAACGCTGTCACAGATCACTATAACGCTCTTTTACAGATTACATTTTTGACATATTTAACGAAATCGTTTCATTTGATGGAGTCGATAGCTTGAAAATGAATAGCAAAACAGCATTAAAACGTTTCCCACGCCGACTTGAGCAATTTTCCCACGCTCAGTGAAATTTTCTCTCACGCTAATTTAAGTACAGTCACTTGTTACGTAGTTCCGAGATCAACATTTTAAAAAATGATCAAATATATTGCTTGTAATATTTGCGTTATATGCATTTATCCGAAGTCTAGTTAGTCATCACTCAGTACAGTATTAGACATCGTGCGTAACGGACAGTTTACTTGAACATTGTATCATAATTAATTCAACCAACGCAGTTATATTTTCGAAGAGCTAATAATGACCGACAGGAATGAAAATGCAACAACGTCTGGGCGCAGTACGAAGACTATAAATGTAAGAAAAAGACTGAATTTGAAAATTAAATTAGACGTTTTGAAGCGAATCGATTCCGGTCAACGACAAGAGGATGTGTGCCATAATTTAGGACTCGCAAATTTAACTGTAAGAACAATTATGAAAAAATAAAGAATTAATTTTAGCAGCGGGAAAGATAGCTGTTCCACTGCAAGCAACTAGGACTAGACCGGCTATTAGGATTGAAATGGAAAGACTAATTTTTTTGAAGATAATATTCCAATGCAGAATTCAGTTAAGTTAAATATTAAAAAAAGAGAGAGAGAGAGAGAGAAAGAGATTAGCCAATATGATGATCTGAAGAAAACTCGCCTAAAAAAAAAAATGTGGAACCATTTAAAACTGGTAGAATAGATTTAAAATCCCGGGAGAAGCCGCTAGTGCAGATTAAGGAGCCGAAACTTTCAAAAAAGAACTTGTTAAAATTATTGAAGAGGGGTATTATGTGTTATACTTCTCAACAAGTTTTTAACATAGATGAAGCAGGACTTTTGTGGAAACGAATGCCTAAAAGAAGTTTCATATTGAAAGAACAAAAAACATGCCAAGTTTCAAAGCGGCGAAGGATCGGTTGACTTTATTGTTGGGTGGTAACGCTGCGGGCCATTTAAAATTAATACCCCTTTTAGTTTATTTGGAAGAGGGCCAAAGTTCAACTCAAAATCCACACATTTTTAATGATTAAATTCATCCATTAAATTAAATCAATTAAATTCATTATTTTAATTGGAATTTTGTTTACTTTTGAGACGCAAGTAGTTACCACATAATTATACGTATGTAATGCAGAATATTTTATATGTGCAAATATTTGAATATTAAATATTTTGACCGACATTTGTGCATCTTTTCATTACCGTTTATTATTGATTAGGAAATATCCTATGGCACCGACCGCAGCTCACAAATACATATGTTACCTTATGGGAAAGCGGCGCTCGCTTAGCGCGGATTCACTTAGCGCTCTGTTTTTCCGGAACGAATGATCAGCGTTAAGCGGGGGTCACCTGTATATTATTATTATTAGCCATATGGTGCAAGGAAGCCTGAGGCTTATGCTGCACTAGCCAAAAAAAAAAAAAAAATTCTGAAATTACCCTGAGAGAGGTAGAAAGGAATTGCCAAGAAAGAGAAGAATGATGATATCCAGCTCAGGACACTGGGTGTGCCAAGCCCATACTCACCTCACCAGATGTGAGCCTCGGGTTGTATAGATATAACTGAAAAATTACATCTTCAGGTTTTCCAATATATGGAGTCTCTCTCTCTCTCTCTCTCTCTCAGCACTGATAATTGTGATAATTGGTACCAAAACTGTTCCATGTTTTGTGAAACCATGCTGATTGAGGTATAATTATAATGGGTTTTAATTGAATGCATACCAGAGAAAGTGTAATAAACAAATTATAAATCTATAAACAATTTGTGCTTGATAGCCAATTAAAAGGATTTGAAATAAAAAATATTGCAAAAATGTTATTAATGAAAAGGTAACATCATGAGAGATGAGAAAAAAAAACAACTTTATTTAAGCATATCAATGGTGAAGTCGTCTCTTCTTTTTCTCAGCGTACAAGTCTTGGTAGCATCGAAACCCATCTTATAAAATTTTCCGTATCTTGATACTACTTTCCACATTCGGATCTCCATTCATAATCGGCTCACAGGTCATGTCAACCCCCTGAAAACCTTTCTCCAGGTTAAATTCTTTTGGTGCCACTTCAGTGTTATCCACTTCAGAATTGTTTTTCTCTTCTTCTTATGCAGTTTGCTCGTCAATTTCAAGGAGAGTTGCATAATCTAAGTCATTTGCATATGGGTCAGTGCAGTCATGTACATTGGCAATGTCCAAAGTTTTGAATCCTAAGTCTATTCCGATCTTCACAATGTCTTCAGCAATTGTCTGAACTTACGATTCAAAATCAGTGAAATCATTTGCCAAATGGGGAAAAACATGCTGCCAAACAGAATGCATGTTGTTGGAAGTGATTTCTAACCAATATGCAGATAGATTTTCGATTGTATTTAAAGGGGTAAAAAATAAATTGTGAAATAAAGTTTGAAAAGCTATCACGTTGCCTCATCAGGATGGAATTAAGAATGCTGAACATTGTTGCACGTTGCCACTGACTGCCTGAGAGGAGCTATTGGCGCTTGTGAGACAATAGAATGTGCACTGCAGCATTTATGTACCGTGTATGCTTACCTAGGCTACGACAAAGCAGCATATATGAAGAGTATGCGTCTAGGGCTCTAGGCTATTGAATAAGTTTTAATATGTACAGTAAATATTTGACTTAAACTTAATTGAAAACAGGGTCACAGTAAAACCCGTACTGTTTGAAGCCGTGCTCAGTGAGGCATTGCTGTGTATGTATATATATATATATATATATATATATATATACAGGGTGTTTCAGTTAAACGTTTCAGAACTTCTAAGAGGGGTAGGGTACATCCTGACAACTCGAAATCATATAGCAATGTGTGGTCGGAAATGCTTTCCTGAAGCGGTGTTGTACACAGAAGCACCATAAAGAAAAGAGACCGTAAGTGAGAAATCGTTTTAATAATACATGAAAAGAAGCAAAAGGTACATGGATTAAAGTAAGTGTTCTAAGTTTCTTCCACGGGCTACAATGCACGCCTCACATCTCCGACGCATGGACATCCGAACATTCTGGAATACTCCAGGCGAATTTCTTGAACAAGAACGCCAAGTTAGTAGGATGGATGATTACACGACGCAGAGTTAGCCGATATGCATTTGGCGTACGGGGCTGCAAATTGTAGTGGGCCAGCCGCACAGCGTTTGTACGCGGAACGATATCCGACGAGGCGTATTCCCAGTCATAATTTCTTTGCAAGACTGCACCAGAGGTTAGCTGAGAGAGGTTCATTTGAAAGAGCTGACAGGGACAGGGTAAGAACAGCACGGACTCCAGCCGTCGAACAGAATGTGCTGCAGCATGTATACAGGGGAATCCAAGAACGAGTACACGAAGTCTAGCAAACGCAGTCGGGGTTTCCCATTGCAGCGTCTGGAGGATTCTCCGAGAACAAGACATGCATCCGTTTCACGTGCAGCGTGTCCAGACACAGCAACCAGAGGATTATGCACCTCGTATTGCTTTCGCACAGTGGTACCTTGGAAAATGTGCTACAAATCCCCTTTTTCCTGCTGAAGTGTTGTTTTCCGATGAGGCATCCTTCACAAGGGAAGGAATTTTCAACACGCATAACGACCATATCTGGGCGGTCGTGAACCCGCATGCAATACGACGTCGTGCAGCACAGATTCGATTTTCGGTCAATGTATGGGCTGGTATTATGGGAGATCACCTCATCGGACCTTACCTGTTACCGTGTCGTCTAACCGGACCTATCTACTTGATCTTTCTGCAGCAAGTATTGCCACAACTTTTGAGAGATGAACAGATTTCTGCATCGACGCAACAGACAATGTGGTTCCAACACGATGGAGCCCCTGCCCATTATAGCGGAGATGTTCGTAACTACCTGGATGTCACATTTGGTCAACAGTGGATCGGACGTGGTGGTCCCGTGCGTTGGCCTGCTCGGTCACCCGACCTATCATGTCTTGATTTTTATTTCTGGGGTCATATGAAATCGCTAGTTTATGACACCCCTGTTGACAATGCTGAGGAGCTGGTTGCAAGAATCGCAGTAGCTGCCGAAGAAATTCGAAATTCGCCTGGAGTATTCCAGAATGTTCGGATGTCCATGCGTCGGAGATGTGAGGCGATCATTGTAGCCCGTGGAAGAAACTTCGAACACTTACTTTAATCCATGTACCTTTTGCTTCTTTTCATGTATTATTAAAACGATTTCTCACTTACGGTCTCTTTTCTTTATGGTGCTTCTGTGTACAACACCGCTTCAGGAAAGCATTTCCGACCCCACATTGCTATATGATTTCAAGTTGTCAGGATGTACCCTACCCCTCTTAGAAGTTCTGAAACGTTTAACTGAAACACCCTGTATATATATATATATATATATATATATATGTATATATATATTAACTTCTGAAATTTTACATCATATTTCTTTGGCATCTCACCGAAAGACATTAATTAGCTCTGCACTGCACAAGTACTATGAAGTTACTCTACATAACAGAGAACAAAAGTATTATTGTGTATTTCTTTTGCAATATGGGCTACCTCAACACAACAGGCAATTCATTGATGTAACTAAGCAGAAATTGCATGAAATTTTAAAATAATCCAATTTTAGTGTAGTTTTATTACTTTTTTTGTGAAAAGAAAAGCAAAAAAAAAGACCTTTTGCAAGAAGACTGAGAAACTCTTTATCACCAGCTATATTATGACTAATGGAGAAAGGTCAAATTGAGTAAAAAAGATATTCTCCATCCTAAATCCAGAGAGTTGGTAGCTATGTTTATATAAATTGGGGAAATCTACAGTGAGGATTGAGGGAAGCATCAGAAAATGGTTGAAGTGAGAGACAGGACTACACCTTATTACCACCACTTTTTATAATTTTCACGAACCACTTAACAAAAGAATGTAAGTTATGACAAAGTTTATTGTAGGAAATATAAAATTTGGATCCAAGTTGCTCTTTTAGTGGTATGGTGCACAGGTAAATTGAAATGAGAACAGTGAAAAGCTTAAGCACTTTGATCTGTATAAAGTAATTGGATCACTATTGTACTGCTTGTTAGATAGTAGCTTGAAAGATCTTCAAGAATCTCTAAATAAATAAGGCTAAGGTTGTAAACAGTTCGTCATGAAAATTAGTTATCCAAAAACAAAAGCTACAAAATATGGAACAGAACTAAAATTTAGTGTGGACAAAACCAAAAATTTTAAACAAATTTAGTAATTGTGTATATTCAAGAGTAGTCCTTTAATGAAAATGAATAGATATTCAAAGCAAAAATGAATTAATGCCATTTCTTTTTTTTTTTTTCTTTGAATATCTGTTGAGGCAGACAAAGAGAAAGATGTATCTGTGTCGTCATGCAAACCTTACAGGGGAGGAGGGTTTATGAAGTAATAGTATTCACCATATAGTGCAAGGAAGCCACAGGCTTTTGGTGCACTGGCAAAAAAAAAAAAAAAAAGTACATAAGAAAACAAAATTATATGCTTCTTTCCTCACACAGGTAAGTATCCAGTTGACCTTTGAATTTTTTCCAACTGTCAGCCTCAACTACCTGTGAATGCAACTTGTTCCAGCTATCAACGACTCACTGGCTAAAGAAAACTTCATACAGTCTTATCTAATCTAATCTAAACCCCAGTAATCACTTTCAGAGCCTTATAAACCTCAATCAGGTCACCTCTGAGGTGCCTGGTTGTCAAGCTCTGTAGCCCACATAATCAGAATCTTTCCTCATACGGTCATGCTTCTGCCGATCTCACCATTCAAGGTGCCCATCTTTGGATCCTTTCAAGAAGCTAAGTCTTTTTTCAAACAGTCTCCATACTTGAACACAGTATTCAAAATGTGGTCTTGCAATTGCCTTATACAGTGCGATTATGACCTCCCTATCTCTACAGGATCGTGTTTGATAACTCATTGACAAGGCGTCTCCGTAGCCAGGTGGGAAGAAGCAGCAGTGCGCAGCACACGCTTCTTGATTAGACCGGGGTTTGAGCCCGTCACCACCAAATACAGAGGATGCGGAAAGGTCAAGGAATGACCACCGCATATCCCGGAGCAATATGGCCTTAGTTGCCAATGCTCCTAAAAAAAAAAAAAAAAAAACACTCATTGACAGAACACCATTGGCTTTCCTGGCTGCCTGTTTACACTGTTCAGAAAACTTCAAATCTGCTTATAACTCCCAGATCCCTGTCCTCCTCCACTTTTTTAATTCAACTCAGCCAAGTGCATAATTTATTTGTGGGTTGGTATGCACCAAATGTAAGACCTTACATTTATGAGCATTAAAACATAGCTGCCACTTTTCTGACCACCTTTTAAGCCTGTTCAAGTCATCCTGAAGGAGTGCTGCTTGGTACTGATCATTAATTACTCTGCAAATTTTGACATCACACCTTCTATCCTTTTGTCAATGTCATTTATGAAAATCAGAAACAACAGGGGTCTGGGAACCAACTCAAATATCCATTAATAACAACCCTCTGCCTTCTGCAATGCAGCAATCCATCTTAGAACCTTACCAGTAATACCAAACTGTTCAAGTTTATACAGCAACCTCTCATGAGGGACAGAGTCAAATGCTTTGCAAAAATCCAAATAAACTATGTTGAAATTATTTCCTAAATCCAGCTCATGAGTAACTGTGTAAAAATAGCCTACTAAGTTAGTTAAGTATGGTTTACCATTGTTGTGTGTCCTTCAGAATGCCGTATCTATCTAAATGTTCCTGGATTGCACTCTTAATCACTGCCTCTATGATTTTTCCTACCACTAAAGTAAGACTAACCGGTCTGTAGTTACCAACTGAACTCTTAGAACTACTTTTATGTATTGGTGATACATTGGCATGTCTCCAATCCAAATGTATTTCCCGAGTTCAAAGATGCCTTCGTAATTAACCTCAGTGGTTCAATACACTCCTTTATGCTCAAATGTTTTTCTAATAAACAATCACCTGTAATTATGACATCACTAATTTCATATGGTTCAGCCTCACTTGCACAGCCTCTTCCAAACATGGTCTTTCGTTAGTAAAGACAGATGCAAAGTACCTGTTTAATTCATCAGCTTGGTCATCTAAGACTTTCCTACACTCAGTGCACAAAGATCCAATCTAATTAGCTTTTTTTTTCCTTGTATTCACATACATAAATATGTATGTGAATAAAATTTATTTACTTTTATAGTAAATGAATTTGAAGTGTTGGTCAAGACATCAAAGGTGGATATTGTTGGGATATCACAGACATGGTGTCACACAGATATTAGGAATGCAGAATTGGAATCTGGGGAGTACAATGTGTACAGAAAGGATAGACAGGATAGGAAGGGAGGAAGTGTTATGCTGTTAATTAAGAAAAACATAAAATCAAAAGAAATGCATCCAGTTGATATAGATGAACAGTGCACTGTTGAGTCAGTTTGGTGTGACATAAGCACTGCGAAAGTAAAAATAAGAGTAGGAGTGTGTTATAGGCCTAATGAGTACAATGAACAATTGTACAGAGAAATAGTGGGCTAGTAAATCAGAATGTCTTATAATGGGGGATTTTAACTTCCCAGATATTGACTGGAACTTGTGGGTTGGTCACTTTGCACACTAGTAAGACTTTTGTGGATTTATTGTATGTTGTTTTCTGAAGCAGCATGTTCAAGAGGCAACCAGAGAGGGTAATACTCTTGATCTGGTTATCAGCAGTGATCATTCGTGTATTAAGAATTTGCAGATAAAGGAACCACTAGGTGACAGTGATCACAGTGTACTGATGTGGGATTTACTTAAAGATATAATTACCATCAGGGGTAAAGGAAATGGTTTTTGCTTCCATAAAGGCAAGTACAGTGGTCTCAGACAGTTTTTAAATTCTGTACAGTGGGATCAACTGATGATGTTACCAACAGCAAATTCTCAGTGGGAAGCATTCAAGGAATTAATCGTAGAAGTTACTAAAAGTTTCATATCTGTTAAGAAATATTGTTCAAAGTTTAGGCCTAAATGGTTGTCAAATGAACTAATCAGACTTGTGACAGAGAAGAAAAATGCATGGGTTGCATATAAATTATCAGGCGACACAGAAGCCTATGGCAGATATAAGCTAGTTTGTAATCAAGTCACAAAGGAGGTTAGGCAGGAGAAGGCAGATTAGGAGAAATCTTTGGCAAAGGATGCTAAGAAAAACAGCAAGAATTTCTTTACTTTTATAAACTCTAAAAGGAAGGGGGATGAATCTAATTGGTCCACTTGATATCGATAGTTCGACTGTTGATGATCCTGCTCAGATAGCAAAACAAACTGAATGAGTATTTTGCATCTACATTCACACATGAGGAGTTAAGGTTTGAAAATGCCAGAAGGTTATCAAATTGTAGCAGGGTGCTTAATGATTTTGTAATAACTGAGAGCAAAGTGGAGGTGAAATTATTGAAATTAAACATAAGAAAGGCACCTGGGGTGGATGGGATCTATCCAGTTATATTAAAGGTGGCGGCAAAGGAAGTAAGCAAACACTTAGCCATAATTATGAGAGCGTCCTTGGACTCAGGGGAGGTCCACACTGACTGGAGATGTGCAAATATATCCCCAATTCACAAAGCGGGATCGAAGGGTGACACAAGTAATTAAAGACCAGTTAGTTTAACTTCTGTTCCGGGTAAATACTGGAGTCACTGGTTAAAGATGCATTGCAGGATCATCTAGACAAGACTGCAGCAATAATTCAGACACAGCTTGAGTTTGTTAAGGGAAAGTCTTGTCTGACAAATTTGATTGGATATTATTATGTGGTTACAAAGGAACTGGTTGCAAAAAATAATTTTGATATCATATACTTGGATTTCGGGTAAAATAATACGGTAGTCTTCCATTGTGCATGGAAGACTACTGTACAAATTGGAGCAGAATGGTATTAAGGGTAAGTTGCTACAATGGATAAAAGGATGGTTAAGTGGGAGAAGGCAGAGGGTGGTAATCAATGGATGCTGCTCTTTGTGGACTAATGTTATTAGTGGAGTCCCACAGGGTTCGGTGTTGGGTCCACTGTTCTTTTGTATATATTTACCAATGATATTGATGAAGGTATATCAGGCTTAGTGCCGGTGTGCAGATGATACAAAGGTTAGCGGGGTTGTTAATGACAGTAATGGCAATGTGCTACTGCAACAGGATCTAGAAAATTTGGGCAGATGGGCTGAGAAGTGGCAACTGAAGTTTAACATTGACAAATGCAAAGTACTGCATATGGGTAGAAGTAACCTCAGAGAAATGTACCAACTGTGTGATACTACACTTAAGTTGGTAGAAAATGAAAAGGACTTGGGAGTAATTGTGCAGTCAGATATGAAGTTTTCTGAGCAATGCAGGCAGGCTGCCAGGGCAGGTCATGGGGTTTTGTCAATGATATAAAGGAATTTTGCTAGCAGGGAAAATGAGGTTATTGTCCCTCTGTATAAGGCAATGGTCAGGCCACACCTTGAGTACTGCGTACAGTCTGGAGGCCTCATTTTAGGAAGGATGTAGATTTGCTTGAGTGTGTACAGAGAAGGGCAACAAGATTGGTGAGGGGAATGAAAGGATCCTCTTACCAAGAGAGGCTTACATTCTGCAAATTGCAGCGGCTGGAGACTAGGCACCTGCGAGATGATCTGATTGAGGTGTAGAAGGCCTTGAATGGGTTGAGCACACTGAATGCTGATGAGATTCTTCCACTTGTTCAGATTACGAGCCTAAGGGGACATAAATTCAAATTGACGAAAGGCAGATGTAGAATAGATGTGTGGAAATTAGCCTTTAGCCAGCGGGTGGTTAATTGCTGGAACAAACTTCTGTCTGTTGTTGTGGAAGTTGATAGGTTAAATAAATTTAAGGAGGAACTGGACAAATATTTTAGAGGGAATTGTTTTGTAAAAAAAAATTTTTTTTTTTTTTTTTTTTTGGCCGATGCGCCATAACTCATACACTTGCTTTCTTGCATCCCATGCCACCACCACTACTACATGAAAAATTCCTTGTCCCCATTCACTACTACATGAAAAATTCCTTGTCCCCATTCTTTGTTCTCTTAACCAATGCTTTCTCATACGCAGCCTTGGCCTCCCTGACCTTACTTGTGATACTATTAAACTTTGATATTAGCCAAAAGGCCAAGAAGCGATGTAGTACTATTACAGATCAACTTGCACCTATTGTAGGCTTCAGTACTTTTCATCATATAGATGCCCCAGGCTAGCTTTTTCTGCTGTACTTGATCAGTCAGCTCTGCAATCATCCATTTTAGCAACCTCCTCCTGCAATATTTTCTTAAAGGTATGTATGCATTCATGGCTTCTGTGATTTTTGCTTTAAAAGTATTCCATAATTCAAATGTATTTGCCATCCCTTGGCAATCTGCCCAGTTAAACTGTCAAAGTTCCCTCTTGTGAAGTTAAATCCCATGCCTTTACCTTTTGACGATTGCATGATCACTTCCTGACAATGGTTCCTGTACTTAAAGCCCTGTGATGTCATCTGATTCATTAGTAATGATAACGTCAAGAATATTCTTGCCCTGATACTTTCTCTAACATGCTGGCACAAATATAGTTTATTTTAAAAAAATTTTCACCATCCTGAGTTTCCCTCCCACTTATTCCAATTAATCTGGAGCAGCTTAAAGTTATCCATAATAAGATATTAACCTTGCCCATTTCATCTGCATTTAAAGACTCATCATATTCTTTGCAATCTTCTGGTCTGTAGATTACTCCCATTCTCATTGTTCATCTGCTTCTGACTAACTCACACCACACAGATTCTATGCTGGCAGACAATTTCAGACTCAGCAAAAGCTCTTTTCATGTTCAGGCAGCTTTTGATAAGAGCCATGACCCCTCCACCTCTTCCATATATCCTAAATACATTATGCATACCGTAATGGAACTCGTCGTCATCAATTTCCGGGTGGCACCATGTTTCTGAGAGCCCTATTATATCAGTATTAGTTGTCCTAACCAGGAGTTAAAATTCAACCATTTTATTGACAACACTTCTGACATTACTGTAGACACAGTTGAGACTAAGTAATCTTCTATAGTTTACTACCCTGACATACCCTAGGTTTGTATTCCAAGCTATATCTTCCCTCTCATTTGAAACATTGCTACCCTCAGAATATCATTTCAACGTCTACTATTGTGGCAACAAACAAGAATTCATGAGGTGAGTACAAGCATTAGTTTGATGCGTATCATCAGATAAACATAGATAAT
Source organism: Mastigoproctus giganteus (assembly GCF_048544385.1). NCBI lineage: Eukaryota > Metazoa > Arthropoda > Arachnida > Uropygi > Thelyphonidae > Mastigoproctus > Mastigoproctus giganteus. The sequence continues at coordinate 64,843,721 of NC_143586.1, read as the reverse complement.
AATTACCCTTCCTCCCTCTCCCTAGAAGTTTCCCTAAACCCTTAGGGTATTCTCAATGATACTGGCAAAAATCCTTGCACCGCTTGTTCAAATGAGTATCATCTCTACAAAATAGATTCCTACTACCTACAAATGCAAGCCATGCTGATAAAAAAAAAAAATTTTTTTCCCTCAAGTCTTGAGTTAATCCACAAGGCTTTCAGCATATAGTACCTCCTATCATGTCTGGGCAGAATTGCAGACACACGTTCTGGCCTAACTCATGGCATAGTCCAATGTTTCTCCAACAGATGGTCAGATGTTACCCGTTTCCCTGACAAATAGTCGCCCAATAAAATAGAACACCTTCGACCAGAGCATTCTGCACCTGACTATTCTTTTCTTGAACCCAAATTGAGGGTGCATCACTTGACAGGTCAAGAGATACTTTTGTTACATTTGTTTCTAGGGCAATCACTCATTTCTTAAGTGACTGAAATTCTTGTAATGCACAAAGTTGGAATTTCAAATCAGTACACTCCTTACATCAATTGCAAAGAAAAGGATTGCCAAATGAGCTAGGTCTATCTACTAGACCAGCCTTATCACCAGAATAGGCAATACAAATGACAGTCTCTACTCACACCAGAAATGCTCGTAGGCATTTCCGTTTGAGTGCTGATGTCCTTGGACTTTGTATTGTAAATGGATCTTGTAGCAACCGTATTGAACCATTTGAACTGTTAACAAGACTTAGCTCACTAAAGAATATATCACTATATATTCTAGATAAGATATCTTCTTTATCTTTGCCTTCTTCCCACGTTTATATGGGGTAGATAAGATATCACTATCTTAAATCACTAAAGAATTTAAGCTACTCAATGAAAGTTAAAGTTCCCGCCAAAATATTGATAGCAAAGGCTATCTGTATATTAAGCTGTAGCATTTCTAAATACAAAAATATACTAACCAAAGTGACTATGGGAATTCAAACTATATATTAACTACAGTTTAGTATATTAAAAAAATAAATAAATAAAATAAAAAAACTCAATTATTTTAAAAACTAACCTACAATTAATAGCTTTGGAAATATGCAGCCACATGCCTTGATGATAAGGAGCAAATTTAAATACTGGAATCACCACATTACTTGTTTGTTAAGTAATAAGCAGTGTTGAAATTCAAGTGTCTTAGACCTCTTGCAATTGTAATGGATACAAAAGGTGGATCTCTCTCTGTCTGTCAGTCAAGTTTTATGTGAATGGTAAAAGAACAGAAATCAGCGGATGAAACAATTCCAATATGGCAGAGAACCTTTAAAAAATGACCAACATTCAGGTCAACTCTCAGTTTCAAGCAGTGATGAAATGGTTCCAATGTGTAAAAAAAAAAAAAAATAATAATAATAAATAAATAAATAATTATACTGTATTTCTTCGATTCTAAGACTAATTTTTTCCCCTATAAACATCTCTAAAAACGGAGTGAGTCTTAGAATTGATGGTGTCTTACAATTGCAGGGTTTTTTCGAATTTTCTCACGCTTTGCACAGCACCACATGTTTTGTTTTTACGTGGAAACCCCGCCACCAAGTTATCGCATTCTCCAATTCCACTGGAGAATAAAGTGTCATGGGCGATTTCGCGTGCTTTCAAAGTGTGAAGTCACCGTTATTTTATTATAGTGGAGCTCATTCAGCGAAAACTAGGATGTTTTGTTTGTATCTTCGAAAGTACGTAAGAAGTGGAGTTACTGTATTTCACTCATTTTGATCCTTTATTGCACATTAAAATGTCAAAAATTGCACCATGAAGCCGCATTAAAACGAAAAGTTGTGTTTGCAAAAGAACATGGAAATAGAGCTGTGGGTCGACATTTTGACATTAGTGAAGTAAATGTTCATCGTTGGAGAAATGATCGCAATTCCATATTTTCGTGCAAAGCAACAACTAAGTGCTTTATAGGGCCTGAGAAAGGAAGATTTCCCCAAGTCGATGAAGCTGTGATACGTTTTGTAACAGAGACACGTGCAAAAGGATTACCCATCACTCAACAAGCCATGCAATTGAAAGCCAGAGAAATTGCTAAGTCTCTCGGAACAGAGAAAATCATTTTTAAAGGCAGTCGATAATCCACTACAGACTCGTGCGTTGTAGTGGATTATCTTCAAGGTGCCAAACATCTATTTGTCAAAAAATTCCTGCAGACTTTCAACAGAAGCTTATTAACTTTCAGCGACAGGTGATGAAATTAAGGAAAAAAAGAAACTGAGTTTAGTCAAATTGGAAATGATGATGGAACCCCAGTCTTCGATATGCCTCAAAATTACACAGTCAAAGCTAAAGAAACCAAGATTATAAGTGTGGGCTACGAAAAACAGCGTATCATTGTGATGCTATGCATCACCGCTGATGGTCAAAAGTTGCCACAATATTTAATTTTAAATAGAAAAACCATACCGAAAATGAAATTTTCCCCAAAGTTGTTATTGTGCATGCACAAAAAAAAAATGGATGGATGTCGGCAGAGCTTATGGAAGACTGGCTAAATGTTGTGTGGAATAGACGTCCTGGAAGTCTTCGTAACCTACCTAGCATGCTAGTTCTTGATGCAGTATAACTATGACAAATTTTTGAATTTGTCAAAAATAAAATCGTGCAAAAAACGTGGTGACTTGGTTGTGATTCCTGGTGGCATGACTAGCCAACTGCAGCCACTTGACGTTTCAGTCAACAAACCATTTAAGGATTACTTGAGAAAGGAATATGAATCCTGGCTGTTGACTGATAACCTTCCGGAAAAATTAAGAAAGTGCCGGCATCAAAATTGGCAGAATGGGTATCAACAGCTTGGAAGCTGATCCCAGAAAGAATAGTAAAGCACTCATTTAAAAAATTTGCATCACCAATGCTGTCTGATGATATATTATGGAATAATATATCATCAGAAGAATAATTCAGGGTCAGAATCTGACCCTGAATGTGAAGTACACTCTAATATTGATTCAGATGCAGATATCAACGGTTCAGAAGGAAGTGATGAATAACATACCTACTGATAAATACTGGTACTATTGTTGTCAGTAACTTGAATTCTATTATAACAAAAATATTTGTTAGATTTATTTTAGTGTTATTTTTATTTTATTTTTCCCTTAGAATCAAAACTTTTTTTTCTGAAATTAAAGTGCATCTTACAATCGATGGCGTCTTAGAATCGAAGAAATACGGTAATAAAAAAATAATTGATTGGTGATTAACTATCTGAGAAATTTCTGATAGAATCTTCTCTGGATCGTGTCAGATGAAGTTGACCAAAAACCTTTGCATGTGGTAAGTGCTGGCAATTGTACCAAGATTTTTGAACGATGATCAAAAGTTTCACAGTTGAGAACTGTGTGAGGAGTTGAAAAAAAAAAAAAAAAAGGTGAAAATGGATACTAATTTCATCCAGTTACATTATTGATGATGAAACATAGGAGTATAACTATGAATCAAAATTCTATTTGTTTCAATGGAAGTTGCCAAACTTCACCTAATCTTGTCCCATGTGATTCCCCCCCCACCTCTCTCTTTTCTGAAATGCACAATGAAACTTAAAGGACAAAGATTTGGGAGACATTCCAACTAGACAACAGCAGAACTTAACTGGCACACAATTGAAGACTTCTAGCAGTGGTTCCAGACATGACAAACACTGGCATCTCATAAAATAAATTTTAGAAAAATACCAATAATAGTTACAATCCTATTTATAAGATTGAAGTAAATTAATCTTTGTCAGTTACTTTTATTATGTGTGACATCTGGAGGATGGCTGCTTGATCAAATTTGCATTGATTGCACCTCTTATCCTCCCTTTTCATTCTAGTTATTTACTACTTTATACTGAATGCCTTAATCCCATGTTTTGACTAAGACTATAGTTTAAAAAAGAATTCTGCAATTTCACTTTTTCAAGTAAGGCTTCCTAATAAAATCTTATCAAATGAAGAACTGCTGAGACTTTAATGAAAGAAACAGTTAATTGATGGATATTCTAGTATAGTAACTTAACAGCAGAATATGAAACATTAGGACTTATTATAAGCACATTCATTTTGTTTTACTTTAAGAATTCTAAATAATATAACTTCTCCCAATTATATATCGAATATATTAGGTTAGAAACATCTGTTTTAAGCTTTGCAATATTATTATTATTATTTCATATTCTCTATTGCAAACTGTTTTTTATTTTTTGCCCAATATCTTAATGAAATTCTTAGGAAATAAATGACAAGAGGGGATCCAGTTACATAGCAATCTAAACAAGAGGTAGACAAATTATTCTAAAAAGTAATAATAATTATTTACACTGATATATAATCACTTGCAATTAGATGGAATTTAATTCTGCTGCAGTATTTATTTTTTTTTTTTTTACTTGAACTGCTATAATAATAGCCTAATGGATTCTTTAAATTGTAGGTATAAATTACACTATTTTAGAGTTATTATTCTTATAATATTAATTATTCTATCTTATTTTTTATCATAATTTATTAATGTAAATGTATTCTTCCTTTATGAAATATAGGTTGACTGATGGATATTCTGGAAGTGACTTAACAGCACTGGCAAAAGATGCTGCATTAGGACCTATTAGAGGTATTATTCATTTTGTTTTGTCATTAAATATTATGACAAAACAAATATATGCTAGAATATATTAGAAAATAAAAATATATATTATGCTAGAATATGTTACATTGCATAGCTATTTTATGTTATTATGAAATTTGGGCTCTTAGGTTTGTTTTTGTACTTTCTCCAACCACACAGTTCTTGCAATAGGTTTTATTTTAGATTATCAGAGGAGAATATTTGTGAACCATTCGTTATTGTTTTCATTCGATTCTTGAAATATATCCAAGTATAAAAGTAAATAAATACTATTGTACCAGGTGCAAAGATTACAAATTGTCTCTCAGTACCTATTCTGCAGGCTTTTGAATTTCCCCAAATCATCATCTTCTACTCAGAGGCAATTTCTTCCAACGAGTCTCAATAAATAAGTAAATGTTTATGTAAATATACCATATAATATGAGAAACTACAAACATCTCGGCAATTAATGCCAGTGGATTAATATAATTTAAAAAATGTTTTGTGAATGTATACTCTGGCATGACTGCTAGGTCATAGGAATTTACAGTTAATTATTTCAACAATAAATACAATCAACTATATTTAGCAGTCAAGCAGGCTTGAACTGTGGTAAGATGCATGTGCTACTGCATTATCACTTTTGATCACTCAGCTATGTCAGGATGAAAAAAAGTTGTTTATACTCTGGCACAACCACTAAGTTAAAAAAGAGTTTACAATTAATCATTTTGGCAATGAATACAATAACTATATTTAGCAGTCATGTGGGTTTGAACCAAGGTCCACTTAAATGCATATGCTTCTGCACTTTTGCACTTGACCAGCTACTTTGGGGCATAAGCCACTAACTAAAAGAAACCTTTCAATAATACAGTCTATAAGTCTTCTCCCTCCGCTTGAATTTATGCCTTCTGATTGTATTCTCACTTAATACATGAAAATTTTGCCTTCATTCATTTTGTTACTCCTTCTCACAGCCCTATAAACTTCAATCAGAGTCCCCCTTCCCACAAGGTTCATCCTTAGCAGAAGGATCTTGCTGTTCATTGAAGCTGCGTTCCTGAAGAAGTCAATTTCGCAAATGGCAAGATGTTAAATACTTTAGGTAAAAAGTGAATTATGTTCTCAGGCTGCCAAGATATATATATTTTGTATGAAATATATTTCGCTAGTGTATTAACATATTTTATACGTTGAGTAGTCATTCTGATGCAGACAAAGCAATATTTGTGATGTGCTTATGCCAAGAGAAATTAGAAGTCAGGGTTATACCTAATAGATATGTGGTCTTGTTTAGAAATCTGAGTACCATCAAAGATGAGCATAGGGCCAGTGACTCTTTTTTTTGCAAGAAATGAGATTGGGCTGAGTTTAGAAAGATTGATGTTAACATTTTCTTTGTTCCATTTAAGGAACCAGTGGTGGATATTCAAAAAGTTGAAACTGTTTATGCATAGTGAGGTTTCTCAAACTGGAAAGCAGAATGTATTAAAAACTGCAAGGGGAATGAATAAAAATTATGGATAGTGATTTATTGTCACTGGAAGAAAGTCATTATTATATGAGGAAAAGTCTGAGAAAACTGAATGTTGGGAATACCAAAATCAGGGGGAAAAGTTTGAAGAGAGCCATCAACCATTGCCACAGTGAGAAAACTGGATACCCAATTGCAAAAAAATGTCAGAAATCCATAAGAAAGGAGCTAAATTTATACCTAATTGCCAAACACAATCAAACAACTTGAGAACGTAAAGGCCAACTGCTTCAGTTTCATCAAATTTTTCCACTGAATTTGTCCAAATATGAGTAACATAAATCAATGTATAACAGTGAGTTGACACCAAATGAATCCATATTGGCAATCATTGATCAGATGGAAGGTATGAGAAAGTTTAAGGGTTGGTGGTAGATAGATTTCTCCATTACTGTGGAAAAATTAGAGGTAAGTGCAATGAGCCAATAATTGGGCAGGAGGGATTTTTCACACCTTTTAGGAACTTGCTAGATATCAGTAAATTTCCAAGAAGAAAAAACACTAGTGCAGTAAAAAAGTGTAAAAAGGCAGCAGAACAGGAGAAAGCTCAGGAGCACAGTTTGGAGTATAAAAAAGCCACAAGCACCTGGAGCAGGATAAAGCTGACATCAGTGACAAAAGTCACAGCTGATAGCTTTGGCAAGAGACCTAAATGCTCAACTACCATTTGGACAAGAAGCAAATTTTCTACTCTTACCCTGTTCAGAATAGTTTATATTGATTAAGAAATGTTTTACAATTTCTGTGAGCTTTTTAGTGTAGGTTGAAAATGAAGACAGAGATTTGGATACAGGCCAAATGCAGTGTGCTACATTCTTACCTTGAACAGCTTTAGCACATGTATATGCACACAATGGGAACAGAAGATTTAAAACAAAAATTCGACTAAGGAAAAAATTAGAAATTGCATGGTTAATTTTATTTCGATTCCTGTAATGTCAATGACATCATAAGGCCATAAAAGAGAGAGAGAGAGAGAGAGAAAAAGACCATCACTAAGTTGTGACCTGAAGTGCCTAGAGGACCATGAACATTCACCATATACATTTGAAGAAATGTTGGTAAGGAAAAGATCAAGGATTTTGGGTCAGGATTGTATGTTATTGTGGTAGGTAAATAAAGAAGCCTGTGTGTAGTCATTAGTAATTGCAAAAGCTGTGGTTCTCAAACAGCTGAATTAAACCAGCTGGAGTTGAATTCAAATCACCAAGGAAAATTACCACACAGTTAGGAAAGTTAGACTAGAAAAAAAAGTTAGTTTCAAAGGGAGGAATTCAGAGTTCCAAGTGTTTAGTGGAGTTGGGAGAATGATAGGTAACAGATGAATTTGACAGGAATAGAAAGAGATTTTAAGCCAGAAGAGATACAAATTAAGAAATCTCTTACAAGGAATATCAGAGTAGATATATGCACAAGTATCACCTTTGAAGCAAAAGGAATCATAGGATGAATAATATGGACAACTGAGATAAGTAGTGGTTGAATTAATAATTGGGATTCTGTTGGAAAAATTAAAATGCCGTTCTTATTTAAAGCTTTCCTTATTGTTCTCTGATATAAATTACATATCATTAAAACTTCTAATCCATTTCATGATCTTTAATATTTTGTTAAAAAAAAATTTTATATCAGTTTTTTAAGCCTTGAAAACATGAAGGTTTTTAATAAATCTGAAGTTTTATAAATTATTTTTTCTTTTTCATAGAACTGAGACCTGAAGAAGTCAGGTGTGTAGATCCTAAAGAGGTATGAATTAATGTGTTCTTGTTCTCTTCTTGAATTTGAGACTATTTTATTTTATTAGAGTGTGAAAAGCGTGATTGCTGAAATGAAAGCATGACCATGTTAATCAATATAAATGGAATCGGAGAGAGAGAATGAGAATGCACTCAGTGAAAGCACTGAATGCCCAAGAGTAATCAATACAGAAATAAACATACCATAAAAAATAAATCTTTGTTGGTAATGGCAAGAGGTTATTTTTTAAAATTGTTTTAAATCTTCATTTCACTATATTTAAATATTAATGAATTAATTATACAGCGGAACCTCTATTATCTGAGCCTCTAACAAAGCCTAACCTAAACTGCTCAAAAAAAAAAAAAAAAAAAAAGTAATGTTTAAAAGACTAACAAGATAAACTGTTAAAATAGCATATTAGCTGTTTCATTCAGAACTTTTTTTTTTAGTATTAGAAGCAGCAAATGATGCAAGGAAGCAAGCTTTACAGCATTAGCCAAAAAAAAAAAAAAAAAATTCAATCATCAGTCCATCCCCCTCTAATAATTTATCTAATCCTTAAAATGTATTCAAACCACCAACTTCCACAATGCCAGATGTAAGTCCTGTTCCAATAATCACACTCTTCTCTTTCAATTTTCACACATCTATGCTGCAATCATCCTTTTTCAATTTAAAAGTAGGCCTGCTATGTGTGTCATTTGAGAAAAAGTAAGGATACCATTAGCATTTAGTTTACTTAGTTCATTTAAAGTCCTTAAATAATTCATTCAGGTCTTCTCACAGGTGCCTAGTTTCCAGATGCTGCATTACGAGGCGTCTCCGTAGCCAGGTGGGAAGGAGCAGCAGTGCGTAGCACACGCTTCTTGATTAGACCGGGGTTCGAGCCCGTCACCACCAAATACGGAGCATGCGGAAAGGTCAGGGAATGACCACCGCACCGGAGCAATATGGCCTTAATTGCTAATGCTCCTAAAAAAAACCAAATAACAAATAATAATAGCTGCATTACAGAATTTAAGTCTTTTTAGCTGAGAATACCCTTTTGTGCACATGAATAAAATTCTTGCTCTTCTCTGCATCCATTCCATATCCTGCCTAAAATGAAGCTTCAGATCTGTATGCAGTACTCAAAGTCCAAAATAAGCAGTGCCCATTAATATTCCATCATATGTCTTCTGCCACTCATCCATAGGAATGGCACTGCTCCAATTTGTGCAGCAGTTTTTAATGTGAAACGGTTAGAAAATCTTTACTGAAATCTGTATATGATATTAATTGTTTTTTTTATATCTGGTTCTTTTGTTACTACAATACAGTAGCTAATGAGATAAGAGACAATCGAGATTGCTACTGAAGGGGGGCAATCCCCTTTAACAAATCTATGCTGTAATTTCTGTATAATTTTGTTCCTGTCAAGGTGACCCTGCAATACTTCTTTAACCACTGATTTCATTATTTGCCTTAGAACATAAGTTTACAGGTCTATACTTTGCCTTTTGAACCCCTCTTGGAGAACAAGTGAGACATCTGCATATCTCCATTTTGTAGGAACTTCTGTTGAATCCAATGATGTTCTCATAATTATGGCCAAATGTTTGCTTAACCTCCTTTGCTTCTTTTAATATAATTGAAAAGATCCCATCAACTCCTGGTGCTTTATTTATTTATTTTCTTCTTAGTTGACACAATCATTTATCTCCCAGTTATAACTTGGTAAACTTCTGGTATTCCCACTCCTAAAAAATTTTGTGCATGAATATAGATGCAAAATATTTAAATTGTCAGAACCTGAACAAGATAATCAGTAGTAATGCCATTATATACAGTGGGCCAGTTTATTCTTTGCATCATTCTTAGCCAAAAATTATCATCACCTATCTGAGTTTGCCTAATGAGTTGATTGCAGACTAGATTTGTACTTACTGTAGGTTTCTGTGTCCCCTGCTAACTTATGAGCAGGGGACACGTTTTGGATGTCAGATGAACTGACATCCATTTTGGTCTAAACTTCAAACAGTATCCCTTAATTGGTATAAAACACTTAGTAGCTACTGTGATTACTCCTTGAATGCCTCCCATTTAGTAGTAGTAGTGGCATGTGATGTAAGAAAGCAAATGTATGAGCTTATGCAGCATCAGCCAAAAAAAAAATCACACCATTCCCTCCAAATGCCTGTCCAGTTCCTCCTTAAATTTATTCAACCTATCAACTTCCACAACGACAGATGGAAGTTTGTTCCAGCAATTAACCACCCGCTGGCTAAAGGCAAAATTTCCGCACATCTATTCTACATCTGTCTTTTCTTAATTTGAATTTATGCCCCCTTAGGTTCGTAATCTGAACAAGTGAAAGGATCCCATCAGAATTCAGCATGCTCAACCCATTCAAGGCCTTATATACCTCAATCAGATCACCGTGCAGGTGCCTAGTCTCCAGCCACTGCAATTTGCAGAACTTAAGCCTCTCTTGGTAAGAGGATCCCTTCATTCCCCTCAGCAATCTTGTTGCCCTTCTCTGTACACACTCAAGTAAATCTACATCCTTCCTAAAATGAGGCCTCCAGACCTGTACGCAGTACTCAAGGCATGGCCTGACCATTGCCTTATACAGAGGGATAATCACCTCCTTTTCCCTGCTAGCAAAATTCCTATATATCATTGACAAAACCCCATGACCTGCCCTGGCAGCATTGCTCAGAAAACTTCATATCTGACTGCACAATTACTCCCAGGTCTTTTTCATTTTCTACCACCTTAAGTGTAGTACCACACAGTTGGTACGTTTCTCTGGGGTTACTTCTACCCATATGCAGTACTTTGCATTTGTCAAGGTTAAACTTCAGTTGCCACTTCTTAGCCCATCTGCCCAAATTATCTAGATCCTGTTGCAGTAGCACACTGCCATTACTGTCATTAACAACCCTGCCAACCTTTGTATCATCTGCAAACTTCGACATTATGCCTGATATACCTTCATCAATATCATTGATAAATATACAAAACAACAGTGGACCTAACACTGAACCCTGTGGGACTCCACTAATAACATTAGTCCAAGAAGAGCAGCACCCATTGATTACCACCCTCTGCCTTCTCCCACTTAACCATCCTTTTATCCATTGTAGCAACTTACCCTTAATACCATTCTGCTCCAATTTGTACAATAGTCTTCCATGCGCAACAGTGTCAAAAGCTTTCCTGAAATCCAAATATATGATATCAAAATTATTTTTTGCATCCAGTTCCTTTGTAACCACATCATAATATCCTATCAAATTTGTCAGACAAGACTTTCCCTTAACAAACCCATGCTGTGTCTGAATTATTGCTGCAGTCTTGTCTAGATGATCCTGCAATGCATCTTTAACCAGTGACTCCATTATTTTACCCGGAACAGAAGTTAAACTAACTGGTCTGTAATTACTCGTGTCACCCTTCGATCCCCCTTTGTGAATTGGGGATACATTTAGAATTTACAGTTGGTAACATCATCAGTTAGTCTCCTGATAGGAATTTAAAGACTATCTAAGAACATTATAGTTGCCTCTACAAAAGCAAAATCCCTTCCCTTTACCCTTGGCAATATTTATCTTTTAAGTAAATCCCGCATCAGTACATTGATCCATTCTGCTTAATGGTTCCTTTATCTGGAAATTCTTAATAAATGAAAAGCCACTGCTGATATGCTGATAATCAGCTGAAACATATTGCTTTCTCTTGTTGCTTCTCTAACATGCTGTGTAGAAAAGTCATCCATCAAGATGTAACCTAACTATTACTTTATGTAGTGAGATAATCACTTTTAGTCCTGCTGGAAAAGTTCCTGTATATAATGGAGAATATCATGAGCTGATATAAATGTTGTTTTTATTAAATCTTTTAAGAAAGAGTACAATCTCAAGTTTATTAATTTAGTGCATAATACATATGCTGTGAATTTCTCACTTACTATTGTACTATGTTTTGTGCAATAAAATAAAGTAAACTTACACTAAAAATTACTCTGTGTACTTCTTTATTGCAGTTGCTGTAAGTAATAAACTAATTCCAAACCCCTGTGAAATATGTGAAAAAGTTCAGTTTCTGTTATCTGGGGCAGTTCTTGGTCCCATTCAGCTCAGATAATTGTGGTCTCACTGTATTTACAAATGTTTGTGGCATTGAGACTCCTGTGTCTCTCAAAATTATTGTATTGTGAAAAATTCCTTAATAGGCTTGATATTACTTGCCATGTATTTCCAAAGGGTATAGCAGAATCCACTTCCATTCATTTTTTCTCCTAAAGTGATAAAAGAAAGGAATTAAGAACAGTAATTATTATGAATTCTTCTCATAAGAAATGTCATTCTACAAACCAGTATGTTCCTATAATCTAAATATATTATGACAGGAATATAGTAATAACTGATGGCAGGTTTAGGTTTCAACTGCAGTACAAACTCAAATGTGGCATATTTTCACACACTTCAAAGTCATGTGAATTTTTATTATACAAGTCATGCATGGGTTTGATATGCCTCTCAAATTAAAGCATATAGTACTTTGATATTTTTGAATCTCTCATTATTGTTATTTAGTCAATAATATAAGTGCTGTAAACCAAATGTTTCATAATTGTAATATAATCATAATTCAAGACCACTGCTTTATACAGTGGGATAACTGCTTCTTTGGTTCTGCTAGAAAGTTTCCTGTATATCATTGTGGAACTCCATGAGCTGTTCTAGCATCCTGTCTGTGCTGCTTGGGGAACTTCATGAGAAACTGTAAAATTATCCCTAGATACAACAATATTCAGTTGATGGTACCCAAATGGCATGTTATTCTGGGATTACTGCTAATTTGTTTCAGTATTAAATTTCAATTGCCATTTTTCAGTCTTCCTAGTATATCCAAATCTTCCTTTATGTAGCATAATCAGTGCATTAACCTTGCATCCTTGCCCATCTTTGTATCACCAGCAAACTTAGGCATCTCCAATTTACACAATTGATCATGTGGAACCAAGCATAAAACAAAAGAACCAAGATTTTAAATATAACACATCACCAAAAATGGTGCAATCTAAAGGATTAAATAAATGCCATAGAAACACTGGCAGAGTAACCATTCCTCTTGCATGGCTTACCCTGTTCCAGGTTAGAAGAAACCACCCTACAACAATATTACCAAACCCATTCAGGCACAGTCAGAATTCACAGCAAGAAATGGCAAATCATCTTCACCTAATACTCAACTTAAAGCAACTAGAATAGACACCCATGATATCCATCCCCTCTCTCAAGGCAGTTGGCAAGGCTGGCTTCAAAGCAAGTGTTTCCTGCTGCAGACTGATTTACTCTCACAACCAAGGCTGCTGAACTGAACAATAAACTCCATCCCATTATATGACAAGTGACCCAGGGTTCCCTACAGCCCTTTTAATTGTGTGCTTTCTGCTTACATTGAGAGCACAGAGTGTGGATTTTTAAAATCATTTGGATGTGCATATATCAGTCTGTAGGATAACAGATTAAAACTGGATTCTGGATATTATTAGTTCCTTCCTTTGCACTGCGTAGTCTGTGGTTATTATACTGCAGATTCTCATTTGTGATTCCTTGTGCTGCATTGGAAGCACCAACATTGACTGGGACATTCACTCAAAAGTTCAAATAGTTTGGACAATGTAGCTCCAGGCAATCAATCCCTGGTGCAGTGGATGGAGTCAAAGTATGATTGTATAAATGGCAGTAACCAGGGTTTTCCCTGTACATTGCTGATGCAACTGTAAGGGCATAGTGCCAAGGTTGGCAAATGTGTGTATATGTGGGTGTGTATTCTGTTGAGTGTTGTGTGCCAGCACCTGGTGTTTCTCACAGCCAGGGGACAAGGAACACCTGGTCAACAAATTCTACAATTTGGCATCTTATCTCTGTGTACTGTGTTCCTGAAGTGTACATAGTCATCACAAAAAGCTTTTCGGAATTTAAAATCAGTACTGGTGGTTGATAATGCATTAACTACAAACCTTGGCACAATCTAGACTGTGATATCTTAACTCTGAGAATTATATTTCTAATCTGGATGGAGATATTGCAAACTTTTTTTTTTTTTTTATCTGTATGATATTGTAAATACAACAGGTTGCTGAAAGTTGAACAGGGCTACCTCATACAAAAAAAAAATTTTTTTTTTAAAGTCCTTTTGGATAAAGATGTGGTGGTTTCCCATCACAACAGTTTTTTTTTTTTTTTTTTTTTGTAACCACAGGAGGAAACCAAGACCTTTGGTTTGTTTAATTTATTAAATTTAAGCTAAAAGAAAACTCAAATGTTTTTACTTTTAGTTGTGTATTTTGTTTATTTATTATATTATGCATACCTACACACTTTTATGCCCTTCAACTTCTGTTTTAAATAAGTATATGATGTCAGAATTTTTGCATCCTGTTCCTTTGTGACATTCTCATAGTAGATAATCAATTGTTCACATGTGACCACTCCTCTTAACAAATCCATGTTTGACTACCTTATAGCTCCAATCCTGTTGACGTGATTATGCATAACTTCTTTAATTATTGACTACTTTTTCTGGCACAGAAGTCAAACTTGCATGTGTCTAATTACTCACTGCACCTTTGAACCAACCCTCTGAACAGGAGAGTTAATTTGTAGCATATCTTCATATAGGGATTTATCCATGAATCCAAGGAGGTTCTCATTCAAACTAAAGGTTTGATTAGCTTTATTGATAGTTTGATTAGCAATAAAACTAATCAAACCATCCACTGCAAATCTATCCAGTTATTATTTTTAATAATTGAATAGATTCCATATCACTCTTAAGTACAGTCTGTCCTCGTATAAGCACGATAGTTGTGTTCCTAGAAACCCTTGTGCAATGCAAAATCGTGCAATATAAACAACAGGCCCTATGGGAAAAGTGGGGTTAGGTGCCGACCACCCAAGATTGAACACGCATTTGGAACCAAAACATTACCAAACACAATAAATAATCGGGTAATTTTAATCGTTATAAAATACGTAAGTATTTTATAACGATTAAAATACATAATAAAAATAATATTATAATATTTTTATTATAATATAATAAATAATAATGTATTAATAAAATACATATTTTATAATACGTAAGTCGTAATAAAATGCTTACGTATTTATTACGTAATAAAATATTGCTAATGCTTTTGCTTCTATCGTAAGCAAACTTGTTTTTTGTTTGATTTTCTATCCAAACAGATGACAGCCATTCCATCTCTTCCAATTCTTTGTGTCTTAATCTAATGGATTTTAATTACACTTTGTGTTGTTCCTGCTATGAAAGTTGTTTTTATTTTCTCGGTGTTGCCTCATTTCGGTCTGTAGCATGTGCAATATCACATGGTCTTTCATTTTGCTCAAAGCGTTTCACAATTTCATATTTTTTCTCTATCGACAGAGGCGGACTGGCCATAAGCCTTACCCGGGAAATCCCGGTGGGCCGGAGGCCAGTGTGATTTTGGCCATAAACCGTAGTATTGAGGCCACTATAAATTTTCCCGGGTAAGAATTTTTGACCCAGTCTGCCGCTGTTTATCGATATTGCTTTTTTTTTTTTTTCTCTCTGAATCTGCAGTGTCTTCGCCAGGACGCTTCCTTTTCACACCTTTTAAGTATTTTACTCATTTTTAGGGAATAAAGCACAATTACAAAAGGAGGAGGCACACTTGATACACATAAACAAAGCTGCGCCCATGTAGCAACTGAATAAACAACACCGTAAAGGCAGAGTGCTACTATTAACTATTATATTTTATATATTACTATTATATACACTATTAACACCTCACATTTTACTAAAGCACATTTCTGGGGGTTACTACCATTAAACAATTTCCAGTTGCATTTCTGCTAGTGAAATCTGTTATAAACTGGTAGTAAACTCCATCTAATTGCATTTGCGATTATATCGATAGCTGGAATTGTGTTGGTTTTTACATTATTATGGTGAAATGTGTTTCCCCTTCACTGATATAAAAAACATAAATACATTTTCAGAATCTTCTCTTCGTTCCTATCGTGTTGCGTTCGGTTGGGGTGATTCTTCGTTCGACTGCCATTTCTTGTGAACACAAAGGCGAATCATGCATAAGCAAATTCGGTTCGTGTTATATAAGATATCGTTCCCCTATTTATAAATCGTGTATGATCGAATTCGTGTAATGTAAACATGTGTTATAAGACGACAGACTGTACCTTGTTTACTCTTAGTTGCAACAATTTCTCTGAGTATCCTTTTGCTTATCATGAAATCATTTAACTTCCAATCAGTATTAGGTATGTACTCCCATCTTTAAAACTTCATGTGTGAATGTAGATATGAAACACATATTAAATTTGTCAGCAACATGTATAGGATTATCAGTAGTTAAGTCATGTGTATGGATCAATGTGGTTCATCCCTTTCCTTCTTAACCAAGAATTCTTTGTTACTTTTCGTGGAATACTAATACTTCATTGCAAATTAATTTATACATACTGTAAAATACTGTCTACTGACATTTTAGTAATCCCATGTATTTTATTCTCTGCCGTGAGTCTCATCTGTTCATCTGTTTAGTGTCAACCTAGAACAGCCTTAAGTTGATATATAAAAATAAAGGTTAGTAGCTTTTACAGTTAGCATTAGCAGAGGCATATGATGCAAGAAAGCAAGCTTATACAACATCAGCCAAAAAAAAATATTCATTTGCTCTAAAAGTTTGTCCAGTTCTTCTCTTAATTTATTTAAGCTATCAACTTCCACAATGAAAGATGGAAATTTGTTCCAGCAATCAACTACCTGCTGGCTAAAGGCAAATTTCCACACATCTATTCTACAATTGTCTTGTCTCAATTTGAATTTGACCCTCGGGTTTGTAATCTGAGCAAGAGGAAGAATCCCATCAGCATTGAGCCTGCTCAAACCATTCACAGCTTTATACACCTCAATCAGATCACCTCACAGGTACCTAGAGTTCAGACTCTGCAATTTGCAGAACTTACGCCTTTCTTGGTAAGAGGATTCCTTTGTTCCCCTCACCAATCTTGTTGCCCTTCTCTGTACTCATTCTAGCAACTCTACATCCTTCCTAAAATGAGGCCTCTAGACCTGTACACAGTACTCAATGTGCAGACTGACCACTGCCTTATACAAAGGGATAATCACCTCCTTATCCCTACTAGCAAAATTCCTATATATATCATTGACAATACCTCATGACCTGCTCTGGCAGCCTCTCTGCACTGCTCAGAAAACTCCATATCTGACTGCACGATTACCCCTGGTCTCTTTCATTCTCTACTGCCCTGAGTGTAGTACTGCATAGTTGGTACATTTCTCTGGAGTTACATCTACCCATATGTAGTACTTTGCATTTGTCAATATTAAACTTCAGTTGCCACTTCTCAGTCCATCTGCCCAGCTTTTCTAGATCCTGTTGCAGTAGCATACTTCCCTGTACTATTCTGGAATTTGTGTTTGTTAACATCAGTTAACCCCACTGAAAATAATTTTAAAAATAAATGTCTAAGATCATCTCTACTGAGATGATCTTAAACATTTATTAGACATAGATGAAGTTTAAATCCCTGATTTTCTGACTAAACTCTTTCTCGGTATAGTTCTTCATCACAATCATTTGGTCTATAACATACTGCACTCTCACTTTCATTTTTTCAGTACAAGACGACTCACTATTACACTGGTAACCTGTGTTTATTGGTTGTACTGATTTAGAATCTGTGCACTTCCCTTCTGTCATACGTGTCTCATTTGAATACAGTGAATACATTGTATTCAAATTCTGCATTCTCTGCATCGGAGTGACACCTTATTTCTGATATTTATGTGTTGTCAGTTTCTTAACCAGTGATTCAAATTTATTGAATTTATTTACCTGCTCAGAGCATAAATATATACACTGAGTGATCACTGAATTATGACCACCTGCCTAATACCATGTTAGGTCACTGTTCACACAGATAACAGCCAGTATTTGCTTAGGCATTTAACTCCACTAGATGTCTGAAGACATTTGTAGGGGTCTGCAGCTATGCTGCCTGAAGGCTTTCCACAGTGCTGGAACAGATGATGGTTGTGTATCCATATGTCTCATTTCCCATGGATGTTCGATTGGATCAAGGTCAGGCAGATTTGGATGCCAATCAAGATGAGTGATATCTTCACTGTGTTACTTGAATACTTGTGCATGGTGTAGGCCTGATGACACCACTCATTACTGTCTTGGAAGATCCCATTCCTGTCCAGGAAAAAAATGCAACATGCCAGGGTACACTTAGTCTCTTAAGAGCTGCCAATAGACCTCACCAGTGAAACTGATCCATATGCACAAGGGATCCTAGTTTTTGTCATCAGAACATGCCCCGTATTAAAGAACCACTGCCACCTGCCTGGGTAGTAGGCACCATGCACGATGGGTCCATGGACTTGTGTTGCTTGCACCACACAGGAAAGCATGTTGCACCAGATATTTTGACTCATCTGACCAGCACACTTGTTTCCAGTGTCCAACCAGCATATTGTTGCACCACAGCATTCACCTGTTGATGATGATCAGCAGCAAGGAGAGGATGTTTCTTGGGCTGTCTACTGTGGAACACTGTACATCTGAATGTGCAGTGTATCATCATTTGGGATATTTTTCTTGCATTCCCTGTATTATATTGCAATATCAACTGTTGCACAGTGCCATTGAGTCCATACAATGTGCTACATCCTTCACTTAACACAGAAATCGACCTTGCATAATCATTTACAGTTCCTGTCAGTAGGTGGTTTGACCCATTCAACACCATACTTGGTACACCTTATGGGCCATGAACAACCAAAAAGACATGCCATTTCTGATATGGAAGCACCTGACACATGAGCTCTCGCTGTCATGGCCTTTGAAATTCACAATGTCTTTATTACATCCCATAAATGCTACTTTATCACTTTTACTTTGATGACCAAATGCAAATTGCCACTGTTCAAGCATAGGAAGTTGTTCAGATTTTTATACTGTGAGCTATGTGGAAAAATGCATTGAGTGGGGTGGTCATAATTCAGTGATCACTTGAATGTAAACAAGTATGTAATTGCTAATCCCATGTGAACTCCCAGCATGCCTTATAATCCTGTACCCCCTTGATCTCCAGAGTACTGCATATTCCAGTGGCAGTAATGCAGGAATCATGGCTACAGCCATTAACATTCCTTGAAGGTCTGGAGAACAAGGAGAATGCAGAGTGACTTCATCCTTTTCAAACTCTGTGATAATGGAACAACTGCTTTCAAGGCAGGTATAGTGTTATTGATACCTACTGATGTCAGCTTTCCTAGCAGATTGCCTAGGATTATCATCTCCTTGTGGGATGATGCTGACATTGCTCTAGTTTCTGTTCATCTTTTGTTTGTAGTCAGGTTGAAATAAAGATAGCTGCTGAATATTTTCTTCTGTGCTTGTGTTAGGGTTCAGTGAGAGTGGAAGGAAATCTGGTGGTCAACAGTGTAGTTCTCATAAATGGCATGAAAGGCTACTTAAGTTTCCTCATTGGTCTTCCCATTATGGTATTTTTGGAGTGTTCTCCTATACAGTTGCACAGTTTTTTGGCACTCTTATGTCATCTAAAGTAATTAAAAAGATAAACATATGTGCTTTGTTCCAAGTTGTCTTTTTTTTCTACTAGATAAGCATTATTTGTCACTAGTATTGAGTTCTCTTAATTGCTATATAAAGAATATCATTAATATATTGCTAGAATATGAAAATGGCTGGCAAAGAATAAAATTACCCAATAGTATGCTATGCTAACATTATAAAAGCTAGTCAAGATACTTTCATTATTGTAGTAAATGGAAATTTCAACATATAATACCTTTCTGTGTAATGTTACTTACCACTTTGTCTTTAAATTTTGCAAAACTGATACATTGTAGACAAGCTTTTTCACTCTTTGACTGAAAATATAGCTGTAAAAGTAGAAACATCAGTCAGTAAGGTGTTAACTGAAGACCAGTTACTACTAAAAAAAAAAACAAGATTTTAATATCTTATAATTTTTCTTATCCATTAAGGTTTATGGTTCTGCCATTATATGATTCCTTTTGAAAATATTATTGAAAAACTTAATCCTCAAATTACCTTAAACCTTTTAAAACTATAAACTCCAAAACCAAATGTGCTTATAAATGGCTAAAATTAAAATCATTCAAATGAAAATGGCATGGTGTGGCCATAAACACAATGACAAAAATGAAATTACTACAAATAGTATCAGCCCCTGTTCCATTTATTTATTTTATTTTATTTATTTATTTTTTTTGTTTCTTTCTTTCTTGGGTCTTTAGTGAAAAAGCTGGTCTACAATATTTTAGTATATAATGTTTGGCACATTTAGTTAGAGATAAATGTTTGTATTGTTGCAGGCTTGTTAATAAATCAGTAATCAGAAGGAGTAGCTTATAAAAATTGTATGAATATTTAATTTTTTTTTTCTTCCCTCCATCTGTCTAGATGCGGAATGTCATTATGTCAGATTTTACTGAATCATTAAAACGCATCCGACGGAGTGTAGCCTCCCAGACTCTTTCATTCTATAACCGGTGGAATTTGGAATATGGTGACATCACAATTTGATACTTAGGAAAATTGTGATTGATAGTGCAATGATAAACTGTATAGGCTTATATGCAAGGTCTATGAAGAATTCATGTTGGCAAAAATTATATTTTGGTTCTCACCTAAGCATATCCTGTTAAGGTGGGTTAAAGTTTCTTAACAATTTCAAGCCAATAATAATATAAGAAGTGGAAGATAGCTCTGTGTTATAGGTGTCTAAGATTACCTAAGTAGTAACAAGCAGAAAGGAAAGAGACTTCATTAGTTATCTAGTTGAACTGTTAGTTCAACAGTTCATAAAGGCATTTCATTAACAACATTTAATGGAACAGTTTTCAGACACTGGACTGGTCTTTCACATTTAATCCCCCCATAATGTTTTATCAATAGGCAGTGACAGCAAACTATTTTCTTATGCTCAATGTAGAAATAACATTTTGAACTTAGGAACCTCATGCAGATGAAGTGTACAACAAAACTCAGAACTTTTCGTAGTCTCTTTTGCAGAGCTCAAGACTGCGATTGCATATATCATCCAGTGCTACTCTGAAGTACTTGCATTGTACATATCATCATAATAATTACACTCCACTCAGATCTCACTGTACTTAATCCAATTGCCTTTCTAGCTACTTACACAAGCAGCTATGAGGAGGACTAATGTGAAAATGGTAGAAGAAATAGTAAACTGAGCCACAGAATTAGCTTGATTTTAACACCTATATGTAAAGTTTTAATCAGAAAAATACACTGTGACATGTTAATAGTTTATTAATGATTTGATATTGTCAGCTATATTTTCGGTTTTCTCTTACAAAGATAATAATTATTATTACACTAACTTAAACTATATACCTTTTTCATAAATGTTCTCCTATCATAACTTCTGCATGTAAATTGCAATTGTATGAAATTATGATCCATTGATTTTTTTTTTTTTTAGTCTTTAAAAAAAAAAAAATTATTTATGTTAACTTTGTGCATACATCAACTGTTGCTTAAGTTTCACATTATATAAGAAAATGCTTGTAGAATATTTAAATTGCACAATCATTTTTCATAGTTTGTTATATAACAGGCACCTTGTACATATTTTTGACACCTTTGTGCATTATGAAATATATATTATTAATTTAATCGTTCTATTTAACCAAAATTGTTCTTTGGTATTTTTATATTGTGAGCTTGGTTGAAGAAAATTGTAAGAATTAAAGTGTAATATAGCTTGCAAAGGGATATATAATGAGATATGGTGCAAAGATGAATACATTTTGTCAGATATACAGATATTTTCTATAATTTGTATGAAATGACACATTAAACTTTTGAGCATGTCATTAAGTGGAGAGAAATATAAAAATAATGTTCTGAAAGAGTGCCATTTCCATTATGGTTATTCTTGACAACTTTGTGATGTTACGAAGAGACACCCCATGCTCTATATATTATGTGATAATGCAATTTTGATCCAAGCCTTCCAACGAAATGTTGACGTTGGTCACACCATCCAAAACATCTCTTCATTCTGTTGGTTTTTACACTTTCATCATTCCAATTTGAACGCTTGCATTTTTAAACCACTTTGTGATATGTATGTTTTGTTTGATATGTGACTACCTTTATTTTGTGTTTGTTTATTTATGTTGTACTGTTTAAAATGTATCCAACAGTAAAATGCTTAAATTGAACAAATATTTAATTTAACTAGTAATGTGTGTGATGTGATATTTGAACCAGATTAGTTGTCGTGTGGAAAACTATAACTCAAGTAGCTGCTTATAACATTATAGATATAGTGTAAGCATTCTTTCACCACCATCATTCCAACAAGTAATAAAAGGCAAAACCTGTGATGAGATTATTGTGATCTTTATGTGGAACAATAAACTTTGAAAATTTCAATACATATTTGCATCTCTTTTCAGATAAAAGGAAAGAAAAAAAAAAAGTTACCATTTCCAATTGCAAATGCATTGTCATTTCTTATGCATTATAGTATTCTAATTTTGAAGCAATTTTAATACCTTAATGTGCCATGTACTATTCAGCGGTTTTGTACGTACATATGAAGTACATTGTCCTCTATGGAAATCACTTGTAAATTTTCAGATGTGCTATTTTCACATTGTTATTTTATACTTTGCACACCAGGCAGCGTGCACATTTGTTCTATAAGTCATTATGTCGGGATTTTATAAAGCAGCTATTTTGTAATGTGTGATTTGTGCTGAGTAGTATCAGTTCCTAGTTCTTTCACAAACACTTTTTGCTGAATACATTTGGGGGGAAAAAGTATGTTCTTTGGGTTAATATGTCTGTTATTGTTTTACAGTTTATTTTGTCATTTAAATGTGCTTCAGTGCATTTATGGTATTCAGGGTACTTCTAAAAGAAAATATTCTAAAATATGTCCATAATGTCAGTCAACATTCATAGTTTATTACTGCTGAATCTTTGTGCACATGGTTGTTAGAGAAAGACTTCTAGACTCTTGGTTTAGTTTTATTCAGATGGAATTTTGTAGTTCACGTCGTGCATAATGGTATTCATCTAGACTTCGACTTTAAACTTTGGCTTTTATCTTTTCTTGTTATTACTCTAATTATTACTCTAATGATTATAGACAAAGTATTTGCAGAGAAATACCAAAGCAGCTTTCCTATTTAGTAAATTTGACAGATAGCTGTTGTAAATTAAGAAATTTCATTATGCTGCAGTAGTACAAGTAGCATATTTGAATAATTCCTGATGGCCAATAAGAAAACCATTGCTAGATTTCAGATTTCAAACTTGTTTCAATCAGATCTTTTTATAAAGTATTTTTAGCTGCATACTCAATATGAATTTGAATTTTTTTTTTTTTTTTTTTTTTTTTTTTTTGTGTTTCATAGCTCATATTTTGTTTGCATAAAAGTTTATCATCTTTAATAGAGTACCCTTAACGCTTATAGTTAAGCATTCAGAATTTGAATTATTAGTTTGATGACAAATAAAGCACAATTTTCTTAAGAAACTTGTATAATAGAATTTTTAACGTTGATATAATTATTTCACTTCTTTCAAAACTGAACCAAACTGTAAAAATTAGAAGTATTTTGGAAGTCTGAATATAACTGAATGAAAGCTTACTCTTATGTTCTTTTGCTCTTACATTAATTGCCAAAAATGCTGATATTTAACCTAGTCCAACAGGTTCTAATGCTCATTGTTAGACATACGCAGTTGCACTACCTAGTCATGAGTACAGAGAGAAAAAAAACTGCAAAACTTCTACATTTTAGATGTATTTACCATATAACAAACTTTTTATACTTTAAATGATTTGCAATATTATTAATCAACTGTTGTTAATGTTTGTGCAAATGGCTATTGCATAAAATTTGAGTTTTAATAATACTGTGTAACTGCTGTTGAGTTTGAGTCTATGCTAATGCATAATTTTTGTATCTTTATTATTTTGTTGCTGAGCAGAATGGTAGAGAAATATTGGAAATTTAAAAGTATACCTTATGCTCATTAAGATAAAGTAGTTGACTCTGTTCATTTTGTGTTTAATGTGGTGTTCAATAAACTAATATTTTATACAAAAAAGCATATTTTTTAATAATACATTCATTATAGATTATTACTTACTGTTACATTATATACTACTGTATTACATTAATTCTATAACAATTCTAAAATTATATACATACTAACAAAGCATGTAGAAGAGTTTGATTTTGATATCAGGAATCAGTTGAGGATTGAGTTTATTCATACAATTCCACTTTCTGATAACTTTCTCACAAAGATTCTTTATTCCTGCACATTAATTGGATCCTAAAATATCCAGTTTTGAAATAATACAAATGGTATCACTGGAAGCAGATATTTTCTGCTAGAGATTGTTATATTCTAAAAAATCCAGTGCTAAGCTTTTAAAGTTGAGGATTTTTGATCAATAATGAAAAGAAAGATGAGATCCATTTAGCTGTTCTTATTTTACAACTACAATTGTGACCCTGTATCTGCTGATTCAGTTACTCACGGTTAACCACAGGGGGGAGGAAAAAAAAAAAAAAAAAAAAACTTAACATGTGCTAATCGCGTGTCCAATATGATGCTTCCCTTTATTTTTTACGAAGTCAATTTTAAATCAGATAGCTTCCATTTATTTTTTTATTATGTCACGTATGGTTTGGTCTCCAACATTATAATGGTTCATTAGAGATTTAATGGATGCACTGTTTTCAAACTTTTGAATAATTTCAAGTTTTAGTTTGAATTTGAAAACACTCCTGCGTTTGCCCATTTTTGTGATTTCTAAACAAAAATAAAATAAATAAATAATAGTTACTATAAAAAAAATAATAATAAAATTCAGACATAAATAACGAGACAAAATTTTTGTCTTTTTGCGGTACGACGGAACAACAATCAACGCGACGCACTAAATCAAATTAAACATTTGGGGCATTTTTTTTTTTTTTTTTTTTTTAGTGGTAGGCGTGAAGCCAGCAGGGGTTGCAAGATAATAGGTACACTAATCTCACAATGACTACTTATAACGCTGGTTCTTATCAAAATATCTGTTTATACCTAGTTATTACTTGAATTTTATGATTTTTTTCTTTTTTTAAATTTGGAGTCTTGAAGTGTCCTGGTAAATCGCGAGTCTGCTGTACTTTATTATTACCATATTTAATGTTGGTAATGTCTTAATGTGTGTTTAATTTATCAATTAAACTTTATTATATGTACGAGACAACCGAGTAACATCATTATGTAAAAGTTATTGAACCACCCTCGTATGTATAAGAAAATCACGTTATACATGGGGTCTGCAGTTGTTCGCTTATATCTGCGATTTCAGCCGCCCACGGTAGGTCTTGGAACGTATCCCCTGCAGATACGGGGGGGTCTCACTGTATATTTGAATTTGAACACCTTAAATAGATTATTTTTAACCTATAAGGTATGTATTAAAAAAAAAAAAAAAATTAAGCCTTCAGAAATAAGGAATAAAAATAAATGGAGGGTGTGACTTTCTACCAATGATAATTTGTTAGCAAGGCAGATGTCAGTTTGTCTGTGGGTACCATACATAGCAAGGCAGGTCAAGAATGTGTGCAGCAGTGATGTAGCATTTAGCCTAGTTTAGTTTAGAAAAAAGTTGTAGTTGGATCATATTTTTTTTAACCCCATAACCTTAGTGTATAAACTGAAATAAATTTCAGTTTATACACTATATTGGCTGGGGCCAGTGGAGTCATGCAACTTCATTAGGTGCACTATAGCCATAGCAGTGAATGTGCCAATAAACAACCATAAAACACACACAACTTCATTTTAACTCTTTTAATGCAACTGTTATACCAACAGAACAGTTAATACTTGGTTATGCATGCTGATTTCATACCTGCCAACCTTTATAAATTTAAAAATGAAAGAACCTGAATGCTACAGAACTGTATTCTGGCACTATTAGAATGGCATTCCCAGTTAATAGTTTAATTCTTTATTTTTATGAAAAACAAAAATTTCACAAAAACTGGGTATTGGATATTTGAAATCAGCATGAAATAATTTAGGTAATGTACACATTGCTTTTACATTTCAGGAGCATTCAATTATCAAATAAAACATGCATCAAATCAGTTTAAAAAAAAATAATAATAATGAATATATATATTCCTTCCTACTGAAGAAATGTTTGCCAAAATGTATTTACCGTGGCTACCCATCACATGAATATCACATGGTGCAAAGGATATGGGTTAACCTGCCAACACAAAACAAAGTACACAGGTCAAGAAGAATATGCTAAATAGGCCCTGAAGTCTGTAAAAGGATTGGAGTAGTGGTTCCAATTACGGAATTGCAATTAGTCCTAAAATCTTCCCCTAGACCAGTGGTGTCCAACCTTTTCCCGTACGGGGACCATATTCAAAGTTAGATTTGTTTTCCCGGGCCGCATAGAGCGATTCGAGAAAAAAATTGTCACATTTTCTATATCTTGTTACTCGTAAAAGGAAGTTTCTATTTTCATGTTACCTTTTTTTCTTTTCAAGCTATATATAAAAAAATGCAAATTCCCATCACTTATGTGCAATGAATCTATGTCGGTGAGTTATTTTTTAGATTTTATTAAAATTATAAAAATATGTTTGGTTTTTTTTTTTTTCAAATAATTTACTTTTGCTTTTAAATTCTCATTTTAGAAAATTTACAACCTGAAGAGATCGCTGCTTTTCAATATTAAGGTGAATAAATAAATATAACGATAAAATTGAAATAGTCAAATTTTATTAAGTACAATACATAATAACATTTACTGGACAAAACTTAACGTTTAATGAGATGATTGAGGCTGGATATTTTTAAATAATTGTTCAAAATTTGGTTGCAAATTTGTGACGGCAATCTCAATACATAATGAAGATTATGTCCTGATGGTATTTCTCGATGGAGCTCCAGGTCCAGATGATATTTCTCCACTTGTTCTCAAAACCTGAACTTACTAATGGAGGCACAGAACGGTGGCATAGAACTTCCTGTTCTATGCCACCGTTATTCACTTTCTTATTGCAAAAGTGTTTTCCTTCTGCTTGGAAATGTGCTCATATCCAGCCAGTTCCTAAAAAGGGTGACAAATCCCTCCCATCCAATTACTTCTCTTTCTAAAGTAATGGAGAAATCACTTAACCGTCAACTCTTTAAACTATCTAGAAACCTTCCATCTGATCAACGATTGCCAGTATGGATTCAGTCAGTGTTGATCCACGGGTGATATTCTGGCCTGTGTTACCAATTTATGGACAAATTCAATGGAAAAGTTCAGAGAAACACAAGCAGTTGCTCTTGACATCTCAAGGGCTTTCGGTTGTGTTTGGCATAAAGATCTTCTAAACAAGCTTCCATCTTATGGTTTACCAACTGTTCTTTGTAATTGGTTATCCAGTTTTCTCTGACTGCTCACGGAGGGTGATGGTAGATGTCTCGCTATCTTCTAACTTCAGTACTAATGCTGGTGTCCCCCAAGGTTCAGTTCTTTTCCTCTTGTATATTAATTACCTTCTTTCATTGATTAGAAATCTTATCCATAGTTTTGCTGATGAAAGCACATTGCATTCCAGTTTGAGAAACCTTGCCCTGCTCAATCAGCTTCAACTTCTCGAATATCCGCAATCAATTCCTTAAATGCCAATCTCCAGGTAATTCTCCAGTGGGGCAAAGACAACTTAGTTGATTTAAATCCTTCTAAAACTCAGTCCTGTCTTATATCTCCCAAAAGGATTCTTTTGCTCCTGTGCTTATCTTTGGTGACACTCTGATTTCTAGGCAAGATGATATCTCTTTTAGGGAGGGATTACCCTGACTTCTAATCCCTCTTGGCACTAGCACATTTCAAATATTGCTTCCTCTGCATCTAAAAAACTTTGTTTTCTCTTTTGCTCTCGGCGTTATTTTTCTTCCAAAACAGCTGTTCACTCTGTACAAATTGCAAATCCATCCAACCGTGGAATATTATTCCCACATCTGGGGTGGTGCCCCCAAAACCTTCCTTAAGTATTTCCTGAAAATTAGTGTATTTTACAAAAGTTTGTCTAATATCAACAAATATCTTCTTTTGTCTTCTCAACCTCCAACCCCTGCACAGTACTACAGGTTCTAATACCTCTTGTGTTTGGGGTTTTCATTAAAAAAAAAAAAAAAAAAAAAAATTGCTCATCTGTTATTCTGTTTCTTTTTAAATATTTATTTGATTTTACAAGTGAAAAAAAAAATCTGCTTGCAAACATACGTTGATCCAAACAAAGTACCCATTTTCATGGCATTTTCTTTTATTAGCGGAAAATCGTCAGGTGGGAAAGCCTTGTATAATTCAAATAGTTTATTTTTGCAGTCTATATACTTATTTTTGAATCATATCTTGGCTTGAAGATCAATAATTTCAAGTTGCAATCTGGGATTGTAGTTTTCAGCCATAGAAGTAAATGGGTTCTCAAACAAAAACTAGTTTTTTTTTCATGGGATTTTATATCAGAAAATCGACTTTCAAACTTGTCAAAAAGTAATTGTAATAACGAAAGGCAACGATTCTTTGGAAATGTTTCTCCTTTAGCTCAATACAACATTCAAAGTGAACTAAATTGTCTTGCTCAACTGGGATTTAAATAACTTATTCTGAAACGATTTGATGTCATCAAACAAATCAGACTAATTTTCCTTTCCTTTGTAGTTTTAGATTAAGAGCATTTAAATGACTAGAAATGTATGTATGAATTGCAAGATCAAACAGCCACTTCATATTTGATAGTTGTTTTATTGGTTTCCCTTTTTCTGTGTTGAAACATTCGGTGATGTTTCAACTACCACTAAGGCCATGTGACCTTGTAAAATTTACAGTTGAAATAACCACATTCATTACGAGTTGGAGATCCAATACTTTCCCATTAAGAGCTTCTTGATGCACAATGCAGTGAATTCCAATCGGAGTTTCAGCTCCGATATCTATCATTTTCTTGGTTATTCTACCCATAAGCCCAATGTTTTTACCAATCATTTTTTTCACCACCAGTTATGACTCCTACCAGGTTTTTAATATTTAATCCTAACTTTTCGAAAAGATTTTCACCTGTAGTTGTTCCACACATACTCTGTAGATCAGCTAAATCTTCAACTGGTACAAAATTATCATTAATTCCACGTATGAAGATGAGTTGGGCTGTGTCATTTACATCACTGTTATCATCAAGTGCCACACTAAAATATTTCATTTGTTTCTGTTTTTTTTTTTTTTTTTTTTTCAAAAGTTGTTCGAACAAATTCTTTCCAATATCTTCTATACTCTTCGCATAATTGTTTGTCGAGACAATGTCTTGTATCATTGTTCGTTTCTCCGGACAAATTTCTTCCACAACTTTTAACAAATTCACCATCGTTGAACAGTTTACTTTCAAAAGCGATCAAATATGCAACAAGATCTAGAAAATCTTGATAACTAGCACGTACAGCAGATATTTCTTGACTGATACGTTTTCAGTATGCTTTGTTGTTTTCTTAATTCGTTTTGTAACTTTGAACACCTCTTTTTGCAGCACTCCTTTATGTTGATCATAAGATTTATGATTGGAATCAGTGTCATTTTAAATTATATTCTTTAAAAACTCACAATCTCCCGACACACCAAAAACACTGCTTTTTCGTGGTAATCAATGAAGAAATAGTCTTCAGTCCACCTTGGATCAAAAACACAATGCTCCAAATCGATTTTCCCCTTTTGGAACATTTAAGAATGATATATTTTTTTTTAATTCAATACAAATAAATAATTCAATGCAATGAACGAGCTATATTAAAATACATAACTGTATTTAGCATACATATGACTGCACTGAACCACATGTACATGTTTGATACAGTTGAGCTAAACGCTTGCATGCCTGTACACGCAGTGGCGATTGATACTGTTTTAGTTCGCTTTCTGTGCGGGCTGTATAAAAATTATTTGCGGGCTGTAGGTTGGACACCACTGCCCTAGACCAATGAAACATATGAAAGTGTGGTGTTGATCCAACTTTTCCCTCAAGTAATGTGCCACATGTGAAACTAATACAGATTTCTGGAGGTGTGGAGAAACTGGTGGGCCATATCAAATTAGAATCAATCTGAAAACCTTCCAAAGAAAATCTGACTTTTCCTTGTAGAGCAGTGTCCAAACATCTGAAACATACTTCAAAATTATATAGAGATAATGTAAAATTATGGGGGGAGAAAAATTTCTTGATTGTTCTATTGGTCCGATTTTAATGAAGTGTGGGATGACTTAGCAAATCTCTATAGAAGACCCATGTATAAAATTTAATCTGTCTTTCTGTGGGAGGTCAGCTGCTACATGCAGACAGTAAACTTGGCACTTTATGGCCTTAGATGCCTATGCACCATAAAACATCAACATGCAGACAGATGTGGTGAGTACAACCGGAGCCATGCCAAAGGTGAGGCAAAGGCACTTGCCTCAGGTTAAAAGCCGAAAGGGGCGCTAAAAGAAAGATTAAATAATTGCCAACATTTTCAATTTTATGCTTTGATTATTCCAATCCTGCTTTTGCAAGACGAAAATCCTTGTCGCACCACTGTGCAGATAGAGCTCTGCACGCCAGTGCTATCTGGAGTGCCACCATGGTTGTTGCCCCACTGGTTGCCATTTTTAACCTCAATTTTAATTTATTAAAACATATACTAGAAATGTATTTTAAATAAGTCTTTTTTAATTAAATTATTTTTTTATATATTTTATGGGAGGGTGCAATTTTTTATTCTTGCCTCAGATATTAAAATGGCTCAGCATGGCCTTGAGGACAGAGACACTTTGTGCATATGCAGACATACCTGAAAGAAAGCAAGTTAGGTATAATGTACATGTTGTGTTACATTTCAGGCATGTTCAATTATGAAATTTAGACCGGGGTTTGAGCCCGTAACTGCCAAATACGGACGATGCGGAAAGGTCAGGGAATGACCACCGCATATCACTGGAGCAATATGGCCTTAGTTGCTAATGCTCCTAAAAAAAACAAATAACAAACATCAATTATGAAATATAGCCTCGGTTTATAAATTCTATATCATATTCAGGAAGTGCTTATTAAAATCTTGTTGCGTGATGTTCGTGTGATGAGTAACTTTGAGGTTAGATTTGTGTAGCAGTTTTTTTAATTGGAGTACACATGGGTTAACCTGTTGACATGATATTAGCACAAAGTCCCAAGGAATATTTTAAATAGGTACCGAAATATTGAAAAGGATCAGAGCTGCTACTCCAGGCTTCTGAAACATTTCTGTGGAGAAGGGTCCCATGAAATCAGAACTAAACTTAAAACCTCCACAAGGACCATCAAAGAATGTGATGAAAATTTAGTGTATCTGACTTTTCCTGTTAAATGCCTGAAACATATACAGTCAGTCCTCATATAGCACGATAGTTGTGTTCCTAGAAACCCTCGTGCAATATAAACAGGCCCTATGGGAAAAATAGGGTTAGGTGCCAACCACCCAAGATTGAACACACATTGGTAACCAAAACATTACCAAACACAATAAATAATCGTAAAAAAATACGTATTTTATTACGATTATTTATTATTATATGTAATAAAATACGTAATCCGTAAGCATTTTAATTACTTAAGTAATACTTAAGAATTTTATTGCGACTATTACGTAATAAAATATTGCTAATGCTTTTGCTTCTATCATAAGCAAACTTGTTTTTTGTTTGATTTTCTATCCAAACAGATGACAGCTGTTCCATCTCTTCCAATTCTTTGTGTCTTAATCTAATGGATTTTAATTACATTTTGAGTTGTTCCTGCTGTCAAAGTTGTTTTTATTTTCTCTGCATTCTTTGTGATTCTCAGCGTTGCCTCATTTAATCACATGGTCTTTCATTTCGCTCAAAGCGTTTCACAATTTCATATTTTTTCTCTATCAACAGAGGCGGACTGGCCATAGGCCTTACCGGGAAAACCCCGGTGGGCCAGAGGCCGGTGTGATTTTGGCCATAAACGCTAGTATGAGGCCACTATAAATTTTCCCGGGTAAGAATTTTTGATCCAGTCCGCCTCTGTTTATTGATATTGCTTTTCTTTTTCTCTCTGAATCTGCATTGCCCAGGACACTTCCTTTTCACACCTTTTAAGTATTTTACTCATTTCTAGGGAATAAAGCACAATTACAAAACGAGGAGGCACATTTGATGCACATAAACAAAGCTGCGCGCCTGTAGCAACTGAATAAACAATACTGTAAAGGCAGAGATACACTATTAACACTCACATTTTACTAAAGCACATAAAACAAAAACAATTTCCAGTTGCGTTTCTGCTAGTGGAATCTGTTATAAACTGGTAGTAAACTCGATCTAATTGCATTTGTGATTATACCGATAGCTGGAATTGTGTTGGTTTTTACGTTGTTATGGTGAAATTTCACTGATATAAAAAACATAAATACATTTTCAGAATCTTCTCTTCATTCCTATCATGTTGCATTCGGTTGGGGTGATTCTGCGTTCGACTGCAATTTCTTGTAAACACAAAGGATAAGGGAATTCGGTTCGTGTTATATAAGATATTGTTCCCCTATTTATAAATCGTGTATGATCGAATTCGTGTAGTATAAACACGTGTTATACGAGGACTGACTGTACTTTCATTTATATAATTTCTTTTGAGGAGAAACTGGGGATATGGAATTTTAACTGGTCTTAAAAGCTTCTAGTAACCAATGAAATATTTGCTAAAAATTTGGTGTTGTTGATCCCATTTTACTTCTCAAACATTTGAAAGCAACAGAAGTTCAATACTGATGGGATTCTTCCTCTTACTCATATTATGCACATGAGGGGGGCTATAAATTCAAGTTGAAGCACCTTGCAGAATAGATATGTGGAAGTTTACCATTAGCCAGCAAGTCAATTGCTGGAACAAAGTTCCTTCCATCTTTTGATGAAAATTTGCTGTCAATCTGAGATTTTCTTGAAGTAACTGTTGTCAAACACCCGATAAGGCCATTTATATGTAGAGAACTGTTTTACAGTGGGGGGGGTCCAAATTTCTATTGGTCTCATTTTATTAATATTTGGGAGCCATGACAAATCTCAAAGACCCAAATAAAAAATTTCATCAAAATATGATCATTGTGAATCAATGTGGACAGCCAGACAGTCACAGCAAGGACAGTAGGTAATTTTCCATTTGTAGATGAACTAAAAAAAAAAAAAAAAAAAAAAACACACTAACAGAGTACTCTGTTAATAACTGATACAATATAATCAAAAAATGAATTGAATGAGTTTCCAAAATCAAATAGATCGATTATAACCTCTCAATTATTCCCATCACTAGTTTTGAATCCCCCTCTCCCTTTAAATTACAAATAGATACAGTATAGAGAAGATAATGTGCAAAATGAACTATGGCACAAAATTTTTTTATCTAAAACATTACAAGTAACCCTTGTATAACATGGTACTTTGGTTCCTACAAAATCTCATGTAATGCAAAACAGTGTTATGAGGGACTAAGAACTAGTACAAAAAGGGAGGGAGGTTACGTTCCAAAGGCTAACAAAAATATGCCTTTTTTTTTTTTATAACTATTGGAAACTTAATTTTTTAGTAGTAATAACTTAATAATTTTATAATAGTGGTAATTTAAATAGTAATAGCTGAACAAACGTCTTACCTTACAAGCTGTGATACTTATATGCCAGATAATGTACGTTCATTTAATTTTCTTCCTCTTCATTGCTGCTAAGCACAATCTCTTCTGCAGCATCTAGATTTAGTGTACCTTCTGCTCTCTTTAAAAGTCACTAACTGCACTCTTTGGAGTCACCATCTTTTATGGTCTCAAACAAGCGCAAGTTCAATAGCACAGAATGTAACCCAGGGATTTCCCAACAAACTACAGTGGACCCCTGCTTTAAATGATACATAAAAATCAGGAAGAATATTTTCCAGTTAGCAAAATATTAAAAATATATTTATGTTTACGTACCTAGCTTAATTAATACATACTGTAATATGTACATAATAGTTGATATTTCTGTTCACCGACTTTTTTTGTTGTAAAAATGATAAGCAATTAATAACAAAGAACATGGCACGCACAAGTTTCAACACTCACTTGTGAAGTGAAATACAGAGTAATGAGTTTCTGAAAATTTGTTTTTTATATGATTGAATATATCATGGAAGGGGAAACACATTTCACCA
This sequence comes from Mastigoproctus giganteus, assembly GCF_048544385.1. Lineage (NCBI taxonomy): Eukaryota > Metazoa > Arthropoda > Arachnida > Uropygi > Thelyphonidae > Mastigoproctus > Mastigoproctus giganteus. The sequence continues at coordinate 64,809,399 of NC_143586.1, read as the reverse complement.
AACCCGGAGAATTCCAGCTATTGGTACTATAGCAAATGCAAGAAGATAGTTTACTACCTGTTTATAATTGATTGCGCTAACAGAAAAGACCAATGAACTGAAAACTGCAAATTGTTTTTATTGTTTTATAGTGGTGACTTCCAGAAATGTGCTTTAGTAAAATATCACGAAGGCGATAACAATTAGTGAGTCAACAGCAAGGATTCACAAAAAGGAATGGAAACATTGAAAAATTACATCTAACATAATAGCAGGGTTTTATGCACAAAAGCTCAAAAATACAGTGTTATGTGAGATTTCCTACAATTCTCAAAACTGTGTTACAGTGAAACCGTAATATATAAGTACCGTGTTGCGTGAGCATTGCTGCAATTTTCAAACCATGTTAAAGCGAATTGTGTTGTAGTATAACACAGTACTTTGGGTGTTGCCTGTATATATATATAAAAAAATTGCTGCCAGAGTGAGTGAAGGGATGCGGATGCTTGCTTCCACAGTAATGAAAAGAATAGTCATTGAGGGGAATTTTAAAGTTTGATTAGTTGAGAATAAAACTGTTATCAGAGAGAGACCCAACTTTTATACTTAACTCAACTTATTTCTAAACATGACATGAAAAGCCATGATTTTTATTACTGATTACACTGATTTTATCCATACTATTTTAATTCTTGCCAATCTCACTTTAACTGTATTTAGTATTTATCATTACTACAAATACTATAGAAAATAATCTTGGTGGGAAAATTCCATTTTTTAAAGATTAAAGTTTGATTTCATTAAGTTTCCTCCAAAACACCTAGTGTAGTGTGAGTAATAATATTGTGACTGAGTGTTGATCTTCAGAGATTAAAGAGAGGAGGATTCCAATATATTACTTACAATAATCTTTTGCTAATCACTAGCTTGGAATAACAGGAATGGGCAATTAGTGAGACATAACAGTACATTTTATTATTTCATTCTGGTCATCCTTACTATTTTTTTTTTTTTTTTTAAATATCAGTCTTATTTTATTGAGTATTGGCATAAAACCAAGTGAGTAATAAAATTTTGATTGAGTGCTAATTTTCAGTTGTATCTTTTTCATATCTTGTGCAAATAGGAAGATAAAATGAGGATATCCTTTATGATATTTCATATTTTAGAGATTTGCCAATATTGATAGTTTAGGACAAACTTCTTACCATGCCTGGTCAGTTGGAGAATAGTTACCTGAAACAGGAGACTTTTGGAAAAGAGAACAATTAGACTGACTTTAGTTTGATCACAGCAGAATTGGAGTAAGTGCAGCCTACATAAATAATTTCTCTTTTTATCTAAAACTACATTGATTTTTTTTTTTTTCCATTTGTTGGAAAATGTAGGTTCCCAGATTTCCAATAAATTGAAATTACTTTCAGCTTCTCTTTCCTGTATATAAAAAATATATATATCATATGGCTATAGAGTTGCTCTGATATATTAATCAAATGTAATCAGCAAATCTTATAAGTGCCAATATTAAATTTTCTTTTGAAATTTTTTCTGTTGCAGTTGGTTTTTTTCTTATACTATACTTCAGTAGACTAGAACAGTAATGAGCTCAGGAAGTACAGGGTTGTTAAAATTAAAGTATCCCTATGTAGAGGGCTCTGGAGCGAGTTCTAAGGCTCGTACTGAAGAGAAATTTGGACAACAGGTACAATAAAGAATGCACTCACCATTTATTGGGGGGAAAAAAAATAGTTACAAAATTTGTCACTATATGGCACTGTCACAATACAAATCACTTGAACAGCGCTACAATTGTTCAACATGTCCTCCATTTTGGTCAACAACAGTTTCCATTCGAAGAACAGCATTTTCTACAGCAGAACATAACATGTCAACTGGAATAGCCAGCATATGACATCTAATGCTGCCCTTAAGATCTGCCAGAGTTTGACATCCTTCCTGATACACCTGGTTCTTCAAAAAATCCCACAACCAGAAGTCGCATGGGGTGAGGATGGTGATCGGGGTGGCCAAGATGTCTGGAAACAACAGCTGATGACCCGTTCGTCTGTAAAGTGTTGCCTTAGCAATCTTTGGACACAATGGTGGATGTGGGGTGGTGCACCATCTTGCATGAATATGGTATCCTGAAGGCACCCACGTTGTTGCAGCTCGGTATTGTGAAATTTGCCAACATTTCATAATATCACTGTCCAGTGATGGAACGTGTGTGTGGGGTCCAGTCGGTTTTACCTGTTCAAAAAAAATATGGCCGTAAATCCACACCACAATGTCACTTTTGGAGAATGCAACGGGACCTCTTGGATAACTTGATGGTTTTCTGTTGCCTAAATGCAACAATTGTGTGTATTCACTCCATTTAAGCAGAAGTGGGCTTCATCACTCCAAAGGATGTTCCATGGCCAAGTGATATTCATTGTCATTCGTGCCAGAAACTGAAATGCGTATGTGAAACGAATATCTGCATCACCGTGCTTTAGCAGCTGTAGCATGTGCATCTTGTAAGGATAGTACTGCAACACCTGACTCATTACTAGCCCTACAGTGAAATATGGCATGTCCACTTCACGAGAAACAGCTGGCACACTTGCGCTACCACATGGAGATTGACTTGATAAATCCACGACAGCCATAGCCACATCTTCAACATGAGAGGAGTCCACTCGTTTTTTATCTCTATCTAGTTGAACACTAAGATGTCCTGTCGCTTCAAATTTCACAATAATTTTGCGGACAGCACACAGTCATAGGTCCATGCCTTATGTGCTTCTGATGCCAGAATTCTCTGATAGCTGCAACTGCATTGTTGCTGTTCTGATTGTACAGCTTCACTAATAGTGCCTTTTCCTGCAACTTAGTTGGCATTGCTGTATGATCTATTGTATGATTTCGAAGAGACTGCTTTGCTTTTATACAGTACAGTAGAGCTGAGTAGTGGCACTGTGGCAATAACTTAATAGATTATGCAAATAACATAAGTTATTTGCATAATCTTAACTAAGATAGTTATGTGCCATACAGTGACAAATTTTGTAACTAATTTTTTTTTTCCAATAAATGGCGAGTGCATTCTTTATTGTACCTGTTGTCCAAATTTCTCTTCAGTATGAGCCTTAGAACTCGCTCCAGAGCCCTCTACATAGGGATACTTTAATTTTAACAACCCTGTATATGATCTCAGCAGAAAAGGAGTCCTGTGTATATAAAGAACTACCTTTTCCAGACAATGCATAGGCTTTTTAAACAAAGCTTTCAGCAACTTGAGAAGGAAAGGAGTCTGGACCTTCCTGCCCTTGTGCCTGCTGCTTTGTTAATTAGTACCATTAATTATTCAGTGTGAGCTATAACATTATAAAGACACATGGTTCATAACAAAATTTGTTCAATGTGAGCTGCCATGTGGTATGGGAAGTTAGAACTTCTGAATTATGAAATAGCTAGTGCTATTTTTCTGTTTTCAAAGTTGTGAAAAGCATGCCTTAATGTATTAAAGGCAACACTATGGTTGGTAAACCAAATGATGAATAACTAAATCTGTTTAAAAGTAGTATGACACCAGGACAACTCACAGTTAAGTTGATAAGATAGCCTTCTTTAAAAGTAGTGCAATACCAAGATTACTCAGTGAAGGTAAAAATTTGTTGTGTCAGCATTAATATCTACTTAACCACTGCATTCACTAGCAGTTTAAATCCTGCTAGCCACAGAAACGAGAAAACAAGAATCCTTCTTTTCATAATATATAGCAGCACAAGTGCAAGTATTACAAAAAGCAGGAGGGCTCTTGGCCTCTCAGATTAGTATAGTGTAAACCTCTGACATCTCTTGATGTGGACACTTGGGATTGGATCCTGCCCAGAAGTATTAGAAATTATATGTTAAATGACCTCTCCAAAATTGATAATCTCTAATACAGACCTCAAGTATAATTGACACATATGCCTGTTTATGTAGGTCAGTGGGATTTGCAATGGTAGATTTGTAGTAGAATTGTGATGGCCATGAATTATTCACAGAATAGATGACACGATATGTCATTAAAAAAGGACAGCCAAAATAAGGACTTGTCCAATGCATTTCCACTGGCATCACTTCAGTAAGGCAAAATTACCACACTATACACTAAGATATACCATTGCCAAAAGATAGTGCTGTAGCAAATTTGTATACAGGATTTAATTTGCGACACTTTATATATATATATAAAGTGTTGGAATACAGCTTTAATATGCTTTTTCAAAACAAAATTGACATTCAATCAATGGACTGCATATAGGTAATTTTGACCAGTAGTATTAATATACTACTAGATATAACAAGGGTTGTTAAAAAAAAAAAATATATATATATATATATATATATATATATTAAAATATGATTAATAGTTGGTAGCAATTTAACAAAATTCTGGTAGAAAAAAAAACTTGAACATTCACGAAAAGTCAAATTTGCAGCCCACTATTCATTCAAGGTCAAAAGAGTATTAGATACACAGTGCAAGGAAGCCATGTGCTTTTACTGCACTGGCCAAAAAAACAATTAGATAAGAAATATAAAACAACATGTGCACTTTCCTCCTCATGTAGGTAATTATCCAGTTAACCTTTGAATTTCTTAAAACTGTCAACCTCAACTACCTGCAGAGACAACTTGTTCCAGTAATCAATGATTCGTTGGCTGAAAGAAAACTCCCTGCAAGTTATTCTACACCTCTTCTGTAATTTGAATTTATGGCCCCTAGTTCTGGAATTCTTTATAACAATAGAAATTCTATCTTCATTTTAGTAACCCTTCTCAGAGTCTTATAAACTTTAATCAGGTCCCCTCTAAGGTGACTGACTGCCAAGCTCTGTAGCCTACATAATTGAATCTTTCCTTGTACAGTTTCCCTTCTGCCAATCTTGCCATACAGTTTGCACATTTTTGGACCCTTTCAAGGAGTTCAATGTCTTTTTTCAAATGAGGTCTCCATACTGGACATAATATTCCAAATGCAGTCTTACAATTGCCTTATAGAGTGGATTAATACCTCCCTATCTCTACAGGATACTGTTTGATATATCATCAATAGGACAAAATGGGCTTTCCTGGATACCTGTTTTATGCTGCTCATAAAACTTCATATCTGCCCATATCATAACTCCCAGATCCCTTTCTTCCTCTATTATTTTTAATTTAATCTCATCAAGTGTATAGGTTATCTTGAGGTTGCTGTTCCCCAAGTGCAAGACCTTGCATATTGCTACATTAAAACATAGCTGCCACCATTCTTGAAACTCGTTCAAGTCATCCTGAAGGAGTGTTTGCTTGGCACTGATCATTACTGACTCTCCCAATTTTTGTCATCTGCAAATTTTGATGATGTCATGCCCTTTTCCCTCCGTCGATGTTTATGAATATCAGAAACAGTAGTCCAAGAACTGATCCTTTGGCGATCTCACCAATGATGTCACACTATTCAAAAGAATATCCATTAATCACAGCCTTCTGCCCTGCAGCCACTCTGCGATCAATCTTAAAATCTTTCCAGTAATCCCAACATGTTCCATCTTATATGGTAATCTCTCATGAAGGACTGAAATGACTTGCTAAAATCCAAATAAATTATGTCAAAATTGATCCCCATATCCAGCTCATTAATAACTGCCAAAATAGCCTACTAGGTTAGCATTAGCATTAGTAGAGGCATTTGAAGCAAGAAAGCAAGCTTATGCAGAATCAGCCAAAAAAAACCCACTTCCACTTCACCCCTCTGTTCGTTCAAAATACCTGTTCAGCTGAGCCTTAAAATTATTTAGGCTATCATCCTCCACCACAAGGGATGGAAGTCTGTTCCACCAACCAACCACCCGCTGGCTAAAGGCAAATTTCCGCACGTCTATCCTACATCTGTCTTTCCTCAATTTGAATTTATGCCCTCTCAGGTGATTTTTCTGAGCTAGAGGAAGAATCCCATCAGCATTGAGCATGCTTACCACCATTCAAGGCTTTATACACCTCTATCAGATCACCTCACTGGTGCCTAGTCTCCAGACACTGTAATTTGCAAAACTTAAGCCTTTCTTCGTAAGAGCACCCCTTTGTTCCATTCACTAATCTTGTTGCCCTTCTCTGTACTCGTTCCAGCAGCTCTACATCCTTCTTGAAATGAGGCCTCCAGACCTGTATACAGTACTCTAGGTGTGGCCTGACCATCGCCTTATACAATGGAATAATCACCTCCTTATCCCTGCTGGAAAAATTCCTGTATATCATTGACAATACTCCATGAGCTACTCTTGCAGCCCGTCTGCACTGCTCAGAGAACTTCATATCTGCCTGCACAACCACCCCTAAGTCCCTTTCATTCTCTACCACTGTCAGTGTAGTACCACAGAGTTGATACGTTGCTCTGGGGTTGCTGTTTCCCATGTGTAGTACTTTACATTTGTCAATGTTAAACTTCATTTGCCACCTCTCAGCCCATCTGCTCAACCTTTCCAGATCCTGTTGCAGCAGCATAGTGTCAGTAGTGTCCTTGACAACCCTGCCAACATTTGTATCGTCTGCAAACTTGGACATTAAGCCCGATATACCATCATCAATATCATTTATAAATACAGAAAACAATAATGGACCCAACACTGAGCCCTGAGGGACTCCACTAATAACATCAGTCCACGATGAGCAGTGTCCATTGATTACCACTCTCTGTCTTCTCCCCTTCAACCACCCCTTTATCCATAGCAGCAATTTGCCTCCAATGTCACACTGCTCCAATTTGTGTAGCAGTCTTCCATGTGCAACAGTATCAAAAGCCTTTCTAAGATCCAAGTATATAATATCAAAGTTATTCCCTGCATCCAGTTCTTTTGTGACTGCATCATAGTATCCAATCAAGTTGGTCAGGCAAGACTTCCCCTTAACAAAACCATGCTGTGTCTGAGCTATAACTGAAGTCTTGTCTAAATGATCCTGCAGTGCTTCTTTAACCATAGCCTCCATTAATTTTCCTGGAACAGAAGTTAAGCTCACAGGTCTATAATTACTTGTCAGCCTTTGATCCTCCTTTGTGAATTGGGGTCACATTTGCACATTTCCAGTCTATGGGTACCTCCCCTGAGTCCAAGGAAGCTCTCATAATTATGGCTAAGGGTTTGCTTACTTCCTTTGCTGCCTCCTTTAATATAACTGGATAGATCCCATCCACCCCGGGTGCCTTTCTTGTGTTTATCTTCAACAGTTTCTCCTCCACTTTACTCCCAGTTATTTCAAGGTTCTGTAGCTTACTGCTAGAGTTGAATACACCTCTGGCATTCCCCTCGCTGAATAACTCCTCATGTGTGAATGTCGATGCAAAATATTCATTTAGTTTGTTAGCTACCTGAGCAGGATCATCAACACTTGACCCATCAATATCAAGTGGACCAATCTGATTCATCCCCTTCCTTCTAGAGTTTACATAAGTAAAGAACTCTTTGCTGTTTTTCTTTGCATCCCTTGCCAAGGATTTCTCGTAATCTGCCTTCGCCTGCCTAACCTCCTTTGTAACTTGGTTGCATATCAACTTGTATCTATCATAGGCTTCTGTGTCATGTGTTAATTTGTATGTATCCCATGCATTTTTCTTCTCTGCCATATGCCTCATTAGTTCATCTGACATCCATTTTGGCCTAAACCTTGAACAATATTTCTTAGTTGGTATGTAAAGCCTAGTAGCTTCCAAGATAAGTTCTTTGAATGCTTCCCATTTTGAATTTGCTGTTGGTAACATCATCAGTTGGTCCCACTGTATAGAATTTAAATACTGTCTCAGTCCATCGTAGTCGCCTTTACGGAAGCAATAACCCTTCCCTTTACCCCTAATGGTAGTTACCTCTTGAGTAAATCCCACTTCAGCACACTGTGATCACTGCCACCTAGTGGTTCATTTATCTGCAGATTCTTAATGCATGAAGAATCACTGCTGATAATCAAATCAAGAGTATTACTCCCTCTAGTTGCCTCCCGAACATGTTGATGTAGAAAACAATCATCCAATAAATCCACAAAAGCCCTGCTAGTGTGTGAGTAACCAGCCCCCAAATTCCAGTCAATATCTGGGAAATTAAAATCTCCCATTATAAGACACTCTGATTTACTGGCCCACTCTATTTCCCTGTACAGTTCCTTATTATACTCATCAGAGTCATTAGGCCTATAGCACACTCCTACTCTCAATTTTGATCTCCCAATGTTTGTCACACCAAACTGACTCCACACTGCACTGTCCAGCGATGTCGACTGGCTTCACTTCCTTGGTTTTTGTGTTTCTTAACTAATAGCATAACCCCTCCCTCCCTTCCTATCCTGTCTATCCTTTCTGTAGACGTTGTACTCTCCAAATTGCAGTTCTGCATCCCTTATATCTGTGTGACACCACGTCTCTGATATCCCAACAATATCTGCCTTCGATGTTTTGAGCAATACCTCAAATTCATCAAATTTATTTATTAAACTCCTAGCATTGGTGTACACGCAAGTATACCTGCACCTGTTTCTATTCTTAGCTACCCTAACACAACCCATGTGTTTACTTGTACCGCAATGGCTCCCAGCAGTCTCTGAAATACCATGCATCTTGTTTTTCAGGCTTCTGCTCATTCTAATAGAAGCAGTGCAAGAATCTCTTTCACCTCTGCCAGTGGCTACTGTCAATCTATTGGTCTTTGTCTCCCCCCAAGCTAGCAGTTTTCCGACCCACCTAACACTGCCTCGATAGCATCAGCAAATATTCTTGAACCCTTTCTATTTAAGTGTATCCCATCCCTGTAGAAGCAGTCTCTCCTGTTAACAAGTACAGTCCAGGCTGAAAAAAATTCTACCCCTTGAGCCTTGCACAATCTTTCCAGGGCCGAATTGATCGACAAGGCTCTTATCATATACTCCCTCCTATCGTGTCTGGGCAGAATTGCAGACACTTAACAAAACCATGTGGGTCCTTCAGAATGCCATTTCTATCTAAATGTCCCTGGATTGCACTCATAATCATTGCCTTGAAGATTTTTCCTACCACTGAAGTCAGACTAACCAGTCTGTAGTTATGGGCCACACTATTAGAATAGCCTTTATGTATTGGTGATATGTTGGCACTTCTCCAATCTAAAAGGAATTTCTCCAAAGTCCAGCGATGCCATCATAATTAACTTTAATGGTTCAAAATACTCTGGCCACCTCCTTATCAGCTCAAGGAGCCTTACTTGCCTTTGGGCTCAAAAGATTTTCTAATAAACGGTCACCTGTAATTTTGAAATCACTGATTTCATATGACTCAGCAAGAAGGCTATTTCACTGGTAAAGCCTGATGCAAAATAACTTCTATTCATGAGCAATATCAGCTGAGTTATCTAAGTCTTTCCCACATGCAGTACACAAGAGTCTAATCTGATTCCTTCTTTGTATTCACACACATGAAAAATTCCTTGTTCAGATTCTTTGCTCTCTGCACCAGTTCCGCCTTCATGGATAGTATGGGTGGTAGAATTGCTATCTTCCCCAGGTGGAAAAGACCCGAGTTTGAGTATCATCAATGACGTGAGGGATTTGTATGGGGCTTTTTCACAAAGTGGCTTAGTTAGTTGGTATGAGGGCAGCATGGTTTTTTCTCCCAGGAACTCTGGTTTTTCATCCAGCAAACAGAAAAATCGACCTCCGAACACGCAATTTACAGTAATATACACGGAGTAATATGGCCATAGTCTCCGATGCTCCTAAAATCTTACAACAATCGAGTCAGTGCTTTCTCATATTTAGCCTTGACCTAACCTTATATGTGGTACTATTACAGAACAACTTGTGGCTTCAGTACTTTCCTCCCTTTGTAACTTTCCCGTGCTATCTTTTTCTGCTCTATTATATTCAGCCATCTCGGTCTCCTTGAATTGCTTAATGATGTAGATTTGTTCATGCTTCTGCGATTATTGCTTTAAAGGTATTCCATAATTCTAATGTATTCACCCTCCCTCTGAAATCCACCTAATTAATAGATGTCAAGTAATGCCTTAAACTGTAATAGTCCCCTTTTCTGAAATTAAAACCCACGCCTTTACCTTTAACTATTGCAATATCTTTATTCAACCAACAACTGCGTCATCACTACCTGCTAATGGTTCCTGTACTGTAAGCCCTGTGACATCATCTAATTAGTGAGTAATGATGAGGTCAAGAAAATTCTCGCCCTTAGTACTTTCTCTGATATGCTAGAACAAATAATAATCATCTAGTTTGTTTCCCTCCCACTTATTCCAATCACTTAGGAGAAGATTGAAGCCATCCATAACAAGACATTCACACTTGTTTGCCCATTCCATCTAAAAAAAATCAAATTTTTGGTTTATACTGCAGGATGACCACATAGTCATAGGAGTTCACAAGATATAGAGAATACAAGAAAGAGCACCGTATTTAGCAGTAAAGGGCTTGAATCCCAGTCATTCAAAGCACGTATACTTATGTAGAGACTCTTGTCATAGTCTTCAAAATTCTCTAGTCTTTAGATTACCTCCACTGTCATTATACCTTTTCTTCCAACCAGAAGTGGATTGAGTCAAAAATTCTTACTGGAGAGAACAAATAGAATGTATCCGAACATCAGAGTGTAATACTGAAATTCACACCGGCCTCCAGTCCACCAGGGTTCTTCCCCCGTAAGTCTTATGGCCAGTCTGCCTCTGCTTCCAACTAACTCACAGATCCTATGATAGCAGGCATAACTTCTGACTCGGCAAAAGCTTTTTTTCTTGCTCAGGCTGTTTTTGATAAGAAGCATGACCCTATCATTCCTCTTTCTTCCCTATCCTTCCTAAATGCATTAACACACGACAGTGGAACATGTTATCCCCAGTTTTCGAGTGGCACGTTTCTGTAAGCCCTATTATGTCAGTGTTAGTTGTCATAACCAGAAGTTCGACTTCAGCCATTTTGTTGACATCTCATGGACGAAGGGAGGAATTTTAATGGGTCTTTTTCACAACGTGGCTAAGTTAGTTGGTCTGAGGTGATGGGCATGGTTTTCTCTTCTGGAAAGTGGGGTTTTTCATCCAGCAAACAGAAAATTGACATCAGAACACACAGAGCAACGTGGCCTTGGTTTCCAATGCGCCTAAAACCTAACAACAACCATTTTGTTGACAACACTCCTGACATTACTGTGGACACAATTAAGACTAAGTATTCTTTTGCAGTTTACTAAAGTTCCATAGTTTACTAAAATTAGTGCTGTCGAATCAACACACTTCAATCAATTGCGACCGGTGCAAAAATATGCTTGTGTGGAGGACCATTTTATTTTCTTAAGGAGGATCATCATCACGGCGACTCGCCATAAAAGCACAGCAACCCAGAGGTAGAAACCCTGGTCTAGAAGCGCAACAATTTCGAAGTGAGTAAAGACACGAGAACAATCCAGTTCTGCGAGGGATAAAAAAAAAAAAGTGTTAACTGAAAGAAGTCCATGAGGACTCTGAAAGCGTACAGGAAGCAATTATTGGCAGTCCCAGGATCTCTCTGAGTTAGTCGGTCGCAGGCGTAGATAGCACGGTTTTCACCCCCAGAAACTGGGGTTTTTTCGTAAAGCAAACAGACAAATCGACCAGTGAACACACGCAATTTACAGACAAATAAAATATGAGTAGATGTAATCATTTACGGGAGACCATAATATAAAAAAAAAAAAAAAAAAAAAAAAAGTCTTAGGATCGCTGTGAACAAGGCCACTGAAATGGGTAGATATTGCGTGATTAACACGCAAGCGACAAAATTTACTTTAGTAATAAACGCTAAAAATACATTAATGATCTTTATAAAATCAAATGTTTTCATCCTGCTTCAGTGGACTGCTGGATCAAACTTCTATCTGGTGAGGAAGGGGATAGTCTGAATAAATTTAAAGAATAACTAAGCAAACTGATTATCGTGGTGCTGGACAGGTAATGTGGGGAAGTGTCTCTCTCCGTGATGCTTTAATAAGCTTGCTTTGTTGCATTATTTTTCGCTACTGATACTGGGCAATAAAAGGACCATTTTTAAATTCACATAAAGATATGAATAATAGGCTTATGTGAAACGCTTGTGATAACAACTGGGTTAATAATTAATATCCTCTTTAAACATTGACAACACTTTTGTAAGGCAATATACTTGCACCTTGGCTGCTTACAATTCAGTTGCTTTGATGCCAGTTGCAAAACAACTATGACACTGCCGGGGATCAGGGATGCTGGAGAGCGGGGCTCGTGCAAGCCCGACTGTTAAATTTTTGGGATTATCAGAGCTCCTTGTTAAAAAATATTAATTTGATAAAATTTAACAAATTTTAACCAGGGGATGACTCTAAATTAATTAAATTCTTCTTCAGCTAGCCCCTTGTTAGTAAATTGGCAGCACAGCCCCTGGTAAGAGGTTCTCGATGGTTTAGGATGGTTATAAAAAAAAATGGAGAGGATCCCATGTTTGAATCTTGCAGAGGAGTACAGAATTTTGATATTTGTTTGATGCAGCAGGCTTAGCTTTTTTTTTTCTTTTTTTTAATTCTGTACACGTAGTAGTAGTAGTGGCACTTGATGCAAGAAAGCAAGTGTAGGAGCTTATGCAGCATCAGCCAAAAAAAAAAAAAAAAAATCACACCATACCCTCCAAATGCCTGTCCAGTTCCTCCTTAAATTTATTTAACCTATCAACTTCCACAACGACAGATGGAAGTTTGTTCCAGCAATTAACCAAACGCTGGCTAAAGGCAAATTTCCGCACATCTATTCTACATCTATCCTTTCTTAATTTGAACTTATGTCCCCGTAGGTTCGTATTCTGAACAAGTGGGAGGATCCCATCAGAATTCAGCGTGCTCAACCCATTCAAGGCCTTATACACCTCAATCAGATCACCGCGCAGGTGCCTAGTCTCCAGCCACTGCAATTTGCAGAACTTAAGCCTCTCTTGGTAAGAGGATCCCTTCATTCCCCTCGGCGCCTCCGTAGCCAGGTGGGAAGGAGCGGCAGTGCGTAGAACACGCTTCTTGATTAGACCGGGGTTCGAGCCCGTCACCACCAAATACGGAGGATGCGGAAAGGTCAGGGAATGACCACCGCATATCCCGGAGCAATATGGCCTTAGTTGCTAATGCTCCTAAAAACCAAATAACAAACATCATTCCCCTCACCAATCGTGTTGCTCTTCTCTGTACACGCTCAAGCAAATCTACATCCTTCCTAAAATGAGGCCTCCAGACCTGTACGCAGTACTCAAGGCGTGGCCTGACCATTGCCTTATACAGAGGGACAATCACCTCCTTTTCCCTGCTAGCAAAATTCCTATATATCATTGACAAAACCCCATGACCTGCCCTAGCAGCCTGTCTACATTGCTCAGAAAACTTCATATCTGACTGAACAATTACTCCCAGGTCTTTTTCATTTTCTACCACCTTAAGTGTAGTACCACACAGTTGGTACGTTTCTCTGGGGTTACTTCTACCCATATGCAGTACTTTGCATTTGTCAAGGTTAAACTTCAGTTGCCACTTCTTAGCCCATCTGCCCAAATTATCTAGATCCTGTTGCAGTAGCACACTGCCATTACTGTCATTAACAACCCTGCCAACCTTCGTGTCATCTGCAAACTTCGACATTAAGCCTGATATACCTTCATCAATATCATTGATAAATATACAAAACAACAGTGGACCCAACACCGAACCCTGTGGGACTCCACTAATAACATTAGTCCACGAAGAGCAGCACCCATTGGTTACCACCCTCTGTCTTCTCCCACTTAACCATCCTTTTATCCATTGTAGCAACTTACCCTTAATACCATTCTGCTCCAATTTGTACAGTAGTCTTCCATGCGCAACAGTGTCAAAAGCTTTCCTGAAATCCAAGTATATGATATCAAAATTATTTTTTGCATCCAGTTCCTTTGTGACCACATCATAATAACCAATCAAATTTGTCAGACAAGACTTTCCCTTAACAAACCCATGCTGTGTCTGAATTATTGCTGCAGTCTTGTCTAGATGATCCTGCAATGCATCTTTAACCAGTGACTCCATTATTTTACCCGGAACAGAAGTTAAACTAACTGGTCTGTAATTACGCGTGTCACCCTTCGAACCTCCTTTGTGAATTGGAGATACATTTGCACATCTCCAGTCCGTGGGAACCTCCCCTGAATCCAAGGATGCTCTCATAATTATGGCTAAGGGTTTGCTTAGTTGCTTTGCCGCCTCCTTTAATATAACTGGATAGATCCCATCCACCCCAGGTGCCTTTCTTATGTTTAACTTCAACAATTTCTCCTCCACTTTGCTCTCAGTTATTACAAAATCATTAAGCACACTGCTACAATTTGATAACCTTCTTCCATTTTCAAACTGTAATAATTCCTCACGTGTGAATGTAGATGCAAAATACTCATTCAGTTTGTTTGCTATCTGAGCAGGATCATCAACAGTCGAACCATCGATGTCAAGTGGACCAATCAGATTCATCCCCTTCCTTTTAGAGTTTATATAAGTAAAGAAATCCTTGCTGTTTTTCTTAGCATCTTTTGCCAAAGATTTCTCGTAATCCGCCTTTGCCTGCCGAACCTCCTTTGTGACCTGATTACAGACTAGCTTATATCTGCTACAGGCTTCTGCGTCGCCTGATAATTTATATGCATCCCATGCATTTTTCTTCTCTGACACGAGTCTCATTAGTTCATTTGATAACCATTTAGGCCTAAACCTTGAACAATATTTCTTCATCGGTATGAAAAGTCTAGTAGCTTCCACGATTAATTCCTTGAATGCTTCCCACTTAGAATTTACTGTTTGTAACATCGTCAGTTGATCCCACTGTACAGAATTTAAAAACTGTCTGAGACCACTGTGCTCCCCTTTACGGAAGCAAAAACCCTTTCCTTTACCCCTGACGGTAGTTACCTCTTTGAGTAAATCCCACTTCAGCACACTGTGATCACTGCCACCTAGTGGTTCCTTTATCTGCAAATTCTTAATACACGAATGATCACTGCTGATAACCAGATCAAGAGTATTACTTTCTCTGGTTGCCTCTCGAACATGCTGCTGCAGAAAACAATCATCCAATAAATCCACAAAAGTCTGACTAGTGTGTGAGTGACCAACCCACAAGTTCCAGTCAATATCTGGGAAGTTAAAATCCCCCATTATAAGACATTCTGATTTACTGACCCACTCTATTTCTCTGTACAATTGTTCATTGTACTCATTCGAGTCATTAGGCCTATAACACACTCCTACTCTTATTTTTGCTTTCGCAGTGCTTATGTCACACCAAACTGACTCAACAGTGCACTGTCCATCTATATCAACTGGATGCACTTCTTTTGATTTTATGTTTTTCTTAATTAACAGCATAACACCTCCTCCCTTTCTGTCCTGTCTATCCTTTCTGTACATATTGTACTCCCCAAATTCCAGTTTTGCATTCCTTATATCCTTGTGACACCACGTCTCTGCTATCCCAACAATATCCGCCTTTGATGTCTTGACCAACACTTCAAATTCATCAAATTTATTTACTATACTTCTAGCATTGGTATACATGCAAGCATACATGCTCCTATGCCTATTCCTTGTTACCCTAACTAATCCCATATACCCAACTATTCCAGGATGACTGCCATCCGTCCCTGAAACCCCCAACACCCCTCGCTCCAGGTCGCTTCTTATTCTAATAGAAGTTGTGCAAGAATCACCTTCACCTCTGCCTGCGGTTACTGTTAAACTATTAGTCTTTGTATCCCCCCAAGCTAGCAGTTTTCCGACCCACCTAACACTGCCTCGATAGCATCAGCAAATATTCTTGCACCCTTTCTATTTAAGTGTATCCCATCCCTGTAGAAGCAGTCTCTCCTGTTAACAAGTACAGTCCAGGCTGAAAAAAATTCTACCCCTTGAGCCTTGCACAATCTTTCCAGGGCCGAATTGATCGACAAGGCTCTCATCATATACTCCCTCCTATCGTGTCTGGGCAGAATTGCAGACACTTTCAAATGCAACCCTAATTCTCGGCTTTTTTTCAACAGTGACCTGTACTTGTTGAGTAATTCTGCCGGTCTCCTACTCTTAATATCATTAGTGCCAACGTGTACAACTATATCACCTTTTGTGCCCTTGAAAGATGATATTCGCTCTACAACGTCATCAACCTTTGCCCCTGGCAGACATACACTGGTCCTGTTCCACCTATCCTTTTTACATAGCATGTTCCCCGTTTCCCTGACAATAGAGTCACCAACAACTAATAGTTCCTGTGGGACCAGCGCATTCTGCCTTGGGGTTTGCCGCTGTGTTGTGCGATGACCAAGTGCAAGCTCTGGCGTTGATGTGGGCAGCTGAGAGCTTGATGGGCCCCTCAATTTATTTCCTTCGAGGGCATCCACCCTGTCCTTCAAACTCTCATATAGGCCCATAACAACGCTGAGTTGTCGCCTGATTTCCTTACACTCCTTACATCGCGCACACACAAAGACATCCCCCATGGCAATATCATGTTCCGTTCCAGAGAGTTCGGCAAACATTTCACAAGTTGCACATTTTTTTAGGCTGTGACGCGTTGGAGAATCGCCCCCCCTCAGTTCTCCCCAGAGTCACAACACTCCTGCCACTTTGTGCCCGTTGCTTTGCTGCTCTAGTTCGGGGCATGGTAGTTTAAATTAATAAAATCAATAAATTAAATGTCAGTAGTATTTGAATAGACACTATGAAATAGAAACAGTGAAGCGTATTACTATATAATTATGCGTTAGAGCTACCTAGCTACCTCAATTAAAAACTTTGAATTCCCTACAAAAACTTTGAATTCCCTATATACAAAAACAATGGCTACAAAAATCGAACAAAAATAACGGTTTTACCTATCGTAAGTAAAATCCACAAAAACTCTTTATCTAAATTAAAATAAAAAATAACCAGCGTAACTATAACTATATGACTACGTATTAAGTACAATATAAAACAACAATCATGTAAATAAAAGGCAAACACTTATCGTTTTTGCGGAGCTTGTAACTGACAGCTGTAACTTTTAAATAGAGTCAGCGCCCTCCGTGATAGCGTTGAGGAGCCACCCTGAATAAGATACACACTTTCATATTGCTTGACACAAAAAAACTAAAAACCATAAAAGTTAAATACAGGCGAAACTTAGATTTTGAAGAACAAGCAACAGTTAGAAAATGTCCGCAGTGGTTTGCGGCCAGTTTAGAGCAGGTTTGTGAAGCCGTCAGTTTTTTTTTTTTTATAATTATAAATTATTTTAATTACTTTGTGCTATACTGTAAAGTAGCAAATAATACTGGTATACTCAGCATCAAGCCAACATGGGGTATGCTATAATATAATTTTGCTATTGTGTTGTTCATATTAGCCAGGGCAGTAAGCTGTTTGCCTGAACATAGAGACTTATGTTCAATACACGCACAGCAGTCCAAACACAGCATCGCAGCCATATACACTGAAAGGACAGAATTCATGAGATACCTGGTTCTTGGGCAATGCTGTCATTGCCCAAGAACTCGCTAGTGGACAAACCCACCACTTGGCAGGTTTACATTCGCGTAGACGGTGATTGGATGTCAGGATGGATAAACGTCGTGGGTTAACGGACTCTGAAAGAGGGATAATAGTGAGTGTCCGATGCATGGGTCACTCTGTCTCAGAAGTGGTACAGAAATCTATCCCCATTCGATAGTATCAAGAGTGTATCGGGTACATGCCATTTTTGGCATGTACCCGATACACTCATCGTGGGCAGAGAAACATCTCATCGTGGGCAGAGAAAGGTGGTGTATGAACATGTCTGTCTCGCATTGTTTCAACCAACCGGAGAGCGACAGTGACACAAATCGCCTCCGACTTCAATGGGGGAGGTGCCAGAAACGTCTCCCCCAAGACCATCAGGCGATCATTAGCTGCAATAGCTTATGGGAACTGCCGACCCATCAGAGTCCCATTGCTAACACCATGAAAGTGAACTCTACGCCTCAACTGAGCGAAAGAACATAGACACTGGACCTTGGATGACTGGAGACAGTCTCCTGGTCCGATGAGTCCCGTGTCCAGTTATTTTGAGCAGACTGGAGGGTCTGCTCAAAATAAAGAGTATCGACACTGGACCTTGGATGGTTGGAGACAGGTATCTGGTGAAAATAGCACAAAGCTATGCACCCGTCATGTCAACAAGGAACTGTTGAGACAGGTGGACGGTCAGTAATGGTCAGGGGCGTGTTCAACTGCCACACATTGGGACATCTGGTACGTCTAGATGCATCTCCGAACGGTCAAGGTTGTTTCCATCCTTGCAGATCATCTGCATCCCTTCATGGTCATCGTGCACCCACAGGGCAATGGATTCTTTCAGCAGGATAATGTGCCTCCCAACAGAACTAGTGACTAGAACACGTTTCAAAGAGCATTCCGCAGATTTTTCCCACCATGAAATGGCCTCCCTGTTCACCAGACATGAACCCTGTGAAGCATCTTTGGGATGCTGTGGAAAGGTCCGTTCGAGTTTTGGATCCTTCACCCAGGAATGAGACGGCATTATGGACAGCAGTGCAACAAGCGTGGATGGAAATACCTGTGGAACTCTTTTGTGAACTCAGTGCCTCGCCGTGTTCTTGTTGTTTGGTTTTTAGGAGCATTAGCAACTAAGGCCATATTGTTCCAGGAATATGCGGTGGTCATTCCCTTGACCTTTCCGCATCCTCCGTATTTGGTGGTGACGGGCTTGAACCCCGGTCTAATCAAGAAGCGTGTGCTACGCACTGCTGCTCCTTCCCACCTGGCTACGGAGGCGCCTGCCTCGCCGTGTGACTGCCCTTATACGGGCGAAAGCTGGGCCTACCCATTACTAGGGAGGTATCCCATGATTTTTGTCCACTCGCTTGAGTGCAAAAGCTGCACTCAAGTAGTTCAGTGGATGGGTATCTTGTCTTTGCATCGCCAAAACAAAATACAGGATAGTGCGATTATAACAGCTTTATGAATATAGTTTGGTTTTAAATTTAAAAACAATATTTATGATTTTCAAAACTAGAAAGTTCCAAAAATCAAAACCATTACAAAATAGCATTATTATTACTGTTATTAATTTCAGACTTTGCTGATATACAGTACATTCTTATTGTGGTATCTCTACTTGAAAATACGTAAATCTGATAAATCTAAAGAAAGATAAGCTATCCGTTTTCGAAATCAGTCTGCTGTATTTTTATGCTCAGTAGAAATACGCCCTACAATGATTAGATAATTAAATTTGAGCAGCAATTTTTCTTTTTTCGCTCAGCGTATTTGATGCTAATGATGTTTTTAACAGGAAAGGGAAATTTCACCACGAATGCCATGGTCTATAAATCCATCTTAATTTCATAAAATTTTGAATAGCATGCAATTAGGACTTATTAAACTGAAATTAAATAAATTTTAAGCACACAATTAACAAATACCATGTTAAGTCGCACGGGCTGGATCAAGATACGTAACCAGATACTGTACTCACAATCTAGCAGATGCCTGAAAATACATTTAAGGTGATATAGCTGATGTTTTCTGTTTCCTTGGTGACACACTAGAGGATGTGTTTAGCTTAAGAAAGGTTAAGCAAGCGTTCTGTACGAGACATCACAGTTACTCTGGGGATTCCTAGGTCAAGATTAATGACATCATATATAATTTGGAGAGGAATGGGACTGAATCCGCCAAAAACCAGCCTGGTAAACCCCGAAAACAGAACGGGACAAGAGAATTCTACAAAGAACTATGCGCGCAAATCGTAATTTGCCAGTCTCAAGTCACACAAACCCTCTGTGCGAGCATTGCGACTAATGTCAGCACTAGTACAATACGAAGGACACTCCGTGATATGGGTTACAATGGTTGTGCAGCTGTTCACAAGCCATCGATCACGTCAACAAATGCTAGATGACGATTAACATGGTGTAAGGAGCGCGAATCCTGGACTGTAGAGCAGTGGAAAACAATCCTATGGACAGACGAGTCGAGGTTCGCACTCTACAAGTCTGATGGCCATTCCTGGGTGTGACGAATGCCAGGGGAACAGTTCCTTCCTGATTGTATCCTCCCAACAATGAAGTTTGGTGGAGGCAGTGTCATGTTACGGGGCTGCTTTTCATGGTTTGGCTTAGGCCCATTAGTCGTTATCGACAAAACCATGAATGCTGAGCAATACCGGGACATTCTGGACATTAAGCACTTCCAACATTATGGCAATACTTCGGGGAAGGTCCCTACCTGTATCAGCAAAACAACGTGCCATGCCATACATTTAGGTCGTAACAGAATTGTTTGAGGACATGGGTGTGGAAAAGTTGGATTGGCCAGCCCAGAGAACTGATCTGAACCCTATAGAGCATCTTTGGGATGTATTAGATCGTCGAGTACATGCACGTCGAGATCGCGCAAAAAACAAGGCCGAACTGGGGGCTGCGTTAAAGGCCGAATGAAGGAACATATCACCTGGCATTTATAAAAAGCTGGTTGAGAGTATGCCGCGAAGATTGAAAGCCGTCATAAAAGCAAAAGGTTTAAGCACAAAATATTAAATGACACAATAAAAGCATTTTTTTTTTTTTTTTTTGTCTAAAGACAGGTGTCTCCATATTATTGGTAGGCCAGTGTATATTACCGTTAAATTTTTCTGTATTCGATGATTTTCCTTTGTGTCTTTAAATGAAATTGTAGGCTCTCCCTTCCCCCTTACAAGATTTATTGGGAAATATTTAAACTGAATAGCAAGTGGTTCATCATGGGATTTAACTGGTCCAGGTGATGGACCAACTTGTATCAATCATTGTTTTCTTGTAGTCGTATAGGATATGGAAGCAAGAGCTCTGAACCGGTTCTGAACGAAATGGAATGACAGTGACAAGGACACTTAAGGTGCCTCCGTGGGCAGGAGCAGCAGTGCGTAGCACACGCTTCTTGATTAGATCGGGATTCGAGCCCGTGCCCACCAAATACGGAGGATGCGGAAAGGTCAGGGAATAACCACCGCATATCCCCGGAGCAATATGGCCTTAGTTGCTAATGCTCCTAAAAACCAAATAACAAACAAACAAGGACACTTAGTTTTTCTCTCTCTCTCTCTCTCGCACCCGCGCTTCCACTCCCGCCTAAAAGTTTAGAATCACATTTCATTTTCCTTAATTTTCAAAGTTTTTATTAAAATAGGGCCAACTTGTTTACTATTTCGTATTAAAATATTTTCTCTTATGACTTTCATAAATAAAAAATCTTAAATAATTAAGAAATTTTTGGAATCCTCAGTCATAGTCGTTGGCCAAGTACACTGCATGATAATTGCATAACTCTTATCACTAAGATTTCAGTTGCATTGTTACCAGCAGATAATTCATACCGTAAAAATCCAACGAAATGCATATTAAGTGGTAATTTTAGGGCATACGGATCTACTGGAAAGCAGGATACACAAAAATATACAAAGTACTGTACTGTAGTTAAAAGTGTACGCCTCACTCTAGCATTAGTGCGACCAAGTGGGGATAGCAAATGAAGGAGGTCCTTAATAATGGGGCTTTATGATGAGTAACTTAAAACCTAGTAAGTCAGCCTAGTTCGCATGCGCACTGTGCAGTCTCACGTGTCACACTGTCGGTTCGGCAGTGTTTCCAGAAAAATAATTCGACCCTAATCTTTAAGTAAAATTTATAAACATGTAATGCATTATGGTTTTAGTTTAACAAACAGAAATTGGTTGAACAACGTCAATGCATAGTTGCAGATGTGTACTGTGTACCTTCATTGTACTGTGCTCAATGTGTTACTGCTGTGAATCTTAACTTCTGTATAATTAATGTTAATATCAAAACAGCGAAAAGTCAACATTCTTATCAACAACAAGAAAGAATAAAGAAACGTATTCTTTCTATTTTTTTTTTTTTTTTTTTTTCCTCCAGAGCTTCGCAATACAGAATAATTTTGTTGCCTAATAGTTTTTACCTTACTCTTATAAAAGTTAATTGGAAGAGTCTCAGATTAAGAAGTTATAAAAAACTGTTTCCTCACGTAAGGTGCTAACAGCTGCTGTCTGTATTGTCATTTCTCCCCTTGATTTCCCAACTTACGTGCTCCAATGCTATTTCTGTTCATATTGACAGTTCTGGTTCAGCAATGAATATATGTGCTTCTTATTCTTTTTGTGTGCTCTTTTTGGCAAGTCGTCAGAGGAAGAACTCTCAAAAAAGTCTCACGAACTACAAGGAGAGAAACACTTCTGTGATTAATAGGAAAATTTTTCTTGCTATATTTTTAATGTCCGGTAGCAAAGATGTAAAATATTCTTTGGCAGTAATCCTTGAATTATCCTGTCCGCTTTCAAAAGTTTGTGGTTAGAGCTGTGCAAAGGACCAGCGCGCTCAATAGATGCAATTCCGGAAAATCATAATAGCTGGGAGGGAAAGAAAGAAAAATAATCATTTTAACAGTTACGGTAAGATGTTTCATCCTAATCAGCGTGGGGAATTTCTGAATTTGCAGCAAACTGATCATTGAAATTGTCCTTAACTGTGAAAGAAGTTTTTGTTTATGGTCTATTTTAAGAGCCGACACTCAGCAGTGAAAACTGGCTTCATTGTGGGGCAGCAAATGCCCATACTTCTGCAGCATATATAAGTGAAAGGAAATATGGTTTTTATATAGTTTCTGGTAGTTGTAACATCCGAAATATAGTACAAATGCTGTTTGGCAATCCACCGAAGTCGAGCTGCCCGGATGAGCAGCTTATCCATGTGGTTACTGCTTAGCTTAGGGTCAAAAACACCAAAAAATTAGTATTCTTGTTGAAAATGGGAACAGAAGCATTACATTATACAGTGTTGGCTGAATACAGGAATGCATTTTCTTTAAGGGTAATATAAATTCAGACTTTTCTGGGTTTTATTTCTCGGAAATTGTGGTTTTTCTTCAAAAAAAAAAAAAAAAAACGACGCCTTCCGTTCTTGTCAACTAACTCAGCCAAGGTGTGGAATACCAATATCCACAAAAATTCCTTCAGTCTTAACAGGATTCCAACTCCAAACGTTGCTACAGGGTGTGGAAGGATAGCAAATGGAAATGAGCACATGTGCATATTGTACTTATAGGTGTACTTATAGTCACTTAATTCGGGTGTATGGGAATATTACACACATTTCATTGTCTAATGATACTAAGACACAGAACGAATGGTTCATTACGGTGGACAGCGATCGGCAGGATAAAAGCCGACGAATCACGGATGGGATTAACAAGGATCCTGAATGTCCACCCAAATGTCATACCCAGATCAGGAGAAGCATCTGAAGTACTCTACATCCGGGTCGCAACACCAGCAGATGACTGATAACTGCCCTAGCTGCCAGATGACGTCAGGAGACCACAGCACAGAAACCCCGTTTCGGGCTTAAAACCTCAGAACGAAATATCTACCAGATACAAACCAGCATAGGTTGTCCGGTTAAAAATATTATCCCACAGGTTGCGAAGAGAGGTCTGAGCGCAAGGGGATCTATGATTTGTATTCTCCTCACCTTATTGCAAGAGTTAGTCCGTTTCAACCATCGTGAATATATTTTTTGGACCTGAAATCAACCCGCAAATCCCATGGAAACACAATGCATGTAAGAAGCGGTACATCTTCGAAAGGCATTACAAATGCTGGGAAGTACAGGGATAAAATCCTCCTTGAACAATCAGAGCGGTAAACCTATATGTCCTTTATTATTTAACCTGCCTTATCTTTAGGGATACAGTAAATTCCTATTTCCTCCAAATTTTCGATATGGTTGCCCCCTCCCCCCCCCAAGAAGTGCGCAATTTATAGAAGAATTCCTTCAGAGTGAGGCTATTTTCCGAAATGAACTGACCCTGAGATCTTCAGATGGGAAGCCATTGAGCATGGGTCAGATGTTCTGGATAAACAAATTTCGAGCCATCAACCACCCCAGAACTTTACAAGAGTTACGAACTGGTCTCTTAGACATATGAGCTTGAACCGCCATTACTCTTGAACATTCTCATAAAACGCATGAGACCCGATTATAAATGTTACCCAGATGCCATGAATAATCATAGACCCCGTTAAGGTCTACAGCATCCTCGATAGATATTCATTTTCACGTATGCAAAAGATAATTTGCTTTCTTGCATCACATGCCTCTATTACTGCTATTACTATATTTCAGAAATGACATGCTTTACTTATGAGGTCCAGCATGGTACTGCTACGGCGTAACCAGAGGCCATACAATCCGATCTAAGGGATTTTATATTGGACTTTAAGGTGTTTTCTTTTTGCAAGTTGTTAACTAATGGAATAAGTTGAAGCTAACAGCTTGGGGAAACTCAATGGTCAGCTGGATAGTTAGCTATGTGAGGTAGGAATAAAAACAAAACATACGTTTTCTTTTTATTATTTATTTTTGTATATTTTTTATTTAGGTTATTTTAGTTATTTATTTATTTTTATAAGCGCAGCAAAGGCCTGTAGCTTCCTCCCACTGCATGGCTACTACTAATAATATAATGGCCTTCCATAACAAATTTCAATGGCTTGTATTTTGCAAGCTTTTTCAGTTACAGTATGTAAGAACTTTGGTCAACCAGTGTACTTAGGATATTTTACTGCTTCTACATGAACATTTCAGTCATCTGATGAACCAATTATGGATAGCTATTTGAAAAGATGAAAAAGAGACCCTTTTGTGAAAAAATATTTAATCACAGAACAGTGCAAGAATATCGGTGTATTAGCAAGTAGTCACGTAAGCTTGAATCACAGTCAGCTCAAACGTGCATACAACGTACCCTGCAAGTTTTAACATTCAAATACATTCTTTAAATTCGGATTAATAAAAAAAAAAATTAAAAAAACATTCTTCACTTTTCTCATTTGTCGAAAAACCTTAAATATACAAGGTGTCTCAAAAATATTGGTACAAACGTTTAGGAGAGGTAGGTAACATCTAAAGCAGGGGTGGGAAACTTTTTTCGTCAGCGGGCCGAATGAAATTTTCGTATCATGATGCGGGCCGAATGAAATTTTCGCATCATGATGCGGGCCGGAATAGATTGAACGATTTAATAAAAAAAATCAGAACCTAAAAAATGTTATATTACTTGAATTACCAAATTATTAATGTATTTTTAAAAAAAATATCTGAATGTCCAATTATCATTGAAAATGCGGCATTCGGCATCAATTTTTCTTTTTTTTTAATTGGCTCATTTTATGGGTTATAAATTATATTAAATTAAAAATTGTAATAATTAGAAAAGGCATAAAACATAAAATATCTCGCACCAATATTATTTTTTTCAATAAGAAGTCAAACTCAAAGGAACTTCGTTCGATCGATGCTACAATAATAATTAGGAAATAACTCCTTGACGATGCGTAGAATCACTTGGTTACTGTTGTACTGGCTGCGATTCCCGATTGAACCGAATTAAGCCGAACGTTTACGGCGAGTGTAGTCAGGTATGGATTTTCTATATTTATACATTTACCGAGGGGGTCGGATTCAACATCGTCGCGGGCCGGCTGTTGCCCACCCCTGATCTAAAGGAATGTGAATCGCATAGGAACCCATAACCGGAAACGTCACGGGAAAGTAGTAGCAGAGGCACGAGACAGTAATTAGTGGCAAACATTTATTTGACATAATATTAACAATGGAGTACGAGATCGATTCATCTCATGATGTTACAACAGATGCTCGAAGGTTCCACCATGAGACGCGATGCATGCGTGACACTGACGCAGCATGGATTGGCGGACACGGTCGAACGCACCTGGAGTAGTCTTTGACAGTAGCAACAGCGCAGACGAGAATCGCCTGTGCAGACGGAAATGGATCTCGAGATCCATTTCCGTCTCCACAGGCGATTCATACACGATATATTTGAGGGCCCCCACATAGAAAAAAATCAAGGCTCGATAAATCAGATGAGCGTGCGGGCCAGGCAACGGGTCCACCACGGCCAATCCATCGACGCCAAAAACGCCTGTTCAAATGGTCACGAACACACCTTCCATAATGGGCAGGCGCCCCGTCATGTTGAAACCAAATGTTGCGTCTCGTATTTGCTGGAACATCGTCAAATAACCCTGGTAGAACTTGTTCAAGAAAGACCCGATATTTAGCGGAGTTCATGCGGGATGGTAACAGGTATGGGCCGACTAAACAGTCACCGACCATACCTGCCCACACATTTATTGCGAAGCGATGTTGTGCCGCATGGGGACGCACACCGTGTGGGTTGTCGTGAGCCCACACATGAGCATTGTGCTGATTGAATAAGCCTTCCCGAGTGAAATAAGCCTCATCTGTGAACTAAACATAGGCTGGAAAATTCAAGTCTTGAACACTTTCTTGGAGAAACCACTGCGCAAAAGTCACACGTGCAGGATGATCTTGGGGGAGCAGTAACTGAACCCTTTGGAGATGAAAGGGGTGTGAGGAATCGTCGTGCCAGACTCGTTGTACACTGCAACGAGACACTCCTAAAGCAGAGGCAACGGCACGTGTGCTGGTAGTAGGATTATTCTGGACGGCATTCAACACACTTTCTTCCATGGTGGGAGTTCGCGTTGAACGTGGTCTGCCCGCACTACTCCTGTTACCTCTAAATGACCCATAATCGCACAAATTTTGATGCACACGCGCAAACAAACGGTGGTCCGGTACATGTCTGTTTGGGAAGAGTTCTCCATAAATTCGTTGAGCGGCCAGTCCATTGCGCTCTGCTAATCCATTCACTAGGTCCATGTCTGCCAGCTCACAGTTCGTATATCGATGCATGCTCTTCGTGCGGCGACTACTGCTTGAATGAGTAAACCAGAAATTTTCCCTCTCGCGAACTGATGAACAGCGCCGTCTACCGACTTACTGTGACGTTTCCGGTTATGCGTTCCTATGCGATTCACATTCCTTTAGATGTTACCTACCTCCCCTAATCGTTTGTACCAATATTTTTGAGACACCCTGTATATATATGTATACGACGTGTGGCAATAAAGTTTGGAGACTAGTGTAATAAAAAGAACACAAAGCGAAGGAGCTCAAAAGTGGTTTTATTTTTATTCAAAGTAATCACCACCTGATTGAATTCACTGATTACATCGTTCTAAAAAAAAGTTTCTGAAAAGAGTCAGCGAAGGCGTCCAAAGAGATGATGTTTAGTTCGGATGTTACATTTTTCTTTATGTCCTCAACATTCTGAAATCTCTTTTCTTTAAAGGCAGTTTTCACCTTGTAAGAAGTCCGTTGGCGCTAGATCGGGAGACTAGAGTGGATGGTAGATCTCTAAAATGCCATGTTTCATCAAAAATATCTTCACAACAAGTGCAGAATGGGCGGGGCGGTATCGTGCAGCAAGAACTAGCTGCCTTTCTTCGAAACTGCAGCTCACCTGGGAAATGTACTTCAATAGGTTTAGAAGCACCTGTACGTAGAATGCAATGTTGATTCCCCTTCAGGTACAAATTCCTTGTGAATTACACCGTTTATCGAAACACAAATCTCCAGTGCCAATACAGTCGAGGAAATTAGGATTGTCATGACAAGTCTGGATGAAACCTCCCCAAGACGACACTCTTTGTTGCTTCTGCTCATTTTGCAGACCTTTTTCCAAAAATCTTCATGCAGAATTTGACGGATCGTCTTTTTATTCATATCCAATTCATCAGCCATCATCATTGGCGCCTCCGTAGCCAGGTGGGAAGGAGCAGCAGTGAGTACCACACGCTTCTTGATTAGACCTGGGTTCGAGCCCGTCACCACCAAAATACGGAGGATGCGGAAAGGTCAGGGAATGACCACCGCATATTCCGGAGCAATATGGCCTTAGTTGCTAATGCTCCTAAAAAACAAACAACAAACAACTCAGCCATCATTCTTAAGGTCAAATGACGATCTTTTACCACAATTTACCGAACTTTCGCAACTCTGCCCTCATTTCAAAAGGTTGACGGGCGCCCACTTCTTCAGTCATGATGAACATCCTCACGTCCGTCTTTGAACCGTTTATACGATTCAAACACACTGGTGAGACTTAACATTTCTTTACCATAAACAGTTTTTAGCATTTCATATGTGTCTGTTGCAAATTTTCCCAGTTTAAAGGAATTCATATTCGTTCGTTGCTCCACTGCAAAATCGTGACACGGAACATTAATGCTACTAACAAAACTGGTTGTTACTTGCAGCCTGCCAGCCTACTGAAAAATCTCTCTACTACCATTTGTTGGAGGAAATTTAAACTACAACATACCACTTCCGATTATTTTCAAACTCATCGAACATGACCGCAACAGTACCAGTCCGGGAACTTTACAGCCACACCTTTATTGTCAAGGCTGCGTGAGTGCGAAGCTGGGAAAGCACCTTCCTCAGTAACGCTGTAACTAACTGTATGATGCAGACGGCAATGTAAAATGTTGAAGTCAGTTTTGTTTGTCGCATTGTCATGCGACAAACAAAACAAACAAAAAAAGATTTGTTTCTTGGACATGACTACTGCTACTTATATACACAGCGTGCAGTTGCTAACGAATTTCTCCAAGCTTCCCTCTGACCTGCAAAAATCGGATAACCGAATGAACTTCCCTCTGACATGCAGAAATCGGATAACCACGTGTACTGCACATGTACTCGTTTCAAGCGTGTCAGCCATTTTTGGTTAGTCTCATAATTTCAAAATGTGTACAGCGGCCTGTAATAAGAAGAAAAGAAAGAAACATCATGTCTTTACAACATCACATATCACGTTTCTCTACTGGGGAAGGCACGGTTTCTCCCCTCTCCCAAAAAATCTGTTACCTAGCTTTCAGACAGCCATCGTATCTATAAGGGTGACAGCAAGCTTGTCAAAATGTTTTTGATACAAAAATTCACTATTTCTTTTGTAATTAAAGGCAATGTTTCCATGTAATCTGCGCGCACAAGCAACGTTCCATCTTAGCACGTGTTCTATTCATCCTCTCACAAGCGGGAAGAGGTACTGTTAGCCACTTAAGAAAAGAAAGAAAAAACAGTTGCGACCTGGTTTCGTATGTTTCTTCGTTTAATTCATCGTCAGCACTTTAAAATAACTGGGCACACTGTTTATAAGGCATAAAATTCTCAATTTTGTCTCTGACACCCTCCATCCCTCGTCGCCAGTCCTCGGACTTAATGCCATTACAGCTGATGAACACGGCAGCACAAACCAGGAGAGATTTTATTCATTCCTTACTTTAAAACTGAATTTCCATATTCCACAGTTCCTCTCATTCAAAATTCCAAGTAGGCACGATTTAAAGAAATGATTCTATTACTTCGCGTTTGTGCAAAAAATAATTGTGCCCGCCACTGAGCAACATCATGCGGATCAGGTGTTTGTAAATATGTTGCCTCTCACGGTTCTTCCGGGTGTTAAGTGAGTAACTCTGTCATCGCAAATATCTAGGAATGAACTAAAAACGAAGTCTGTATTTAATCATGTGAATACACTTATCTATATAAACTACCAGTATAAACGGGAAATGAACTGCGCTAAAGCACATGACGAAATGCATACAGGGGAAACGGTAATTCGTTGTCTACATTTAGCTTAGTATCTCCAAACTGAAAAAGCCAAGTACAGTACGTCTTTATTGGGTAGTACATTACTGTAAGAATGTGTCATTAATAACACAGCCGACCGGGCTAGCCGGATGGGTATAAAGTGCCTGCCTGGTCGCTGGTTCGAATCCCGCCTCGGGCTTGGATATTACGATGGTGCCGTACTCTCCGGTTGGACCTCACGACCACGCGATATACGAAGGAAGCAGGAAAAAACTGGTTCCTTGATCGTATGATGTGAGCAATACGCGAAGGAACCAGTTTTTCCTGCTTCCTTCGTGTATATTCACATCACACGATATAAAAAAAAAAAATTAATAACGCAGGCCTGAAAATTGAAACTTATGGAATGGAGTTTCAAAATTGAAATTTTTAATAAATATATATATCAAAAAAGTTTTAAATTGTATATACTCTATATATAAATACATGTACATACAGTGTATACTGTGTGTATGTATGTATATATATATATATATATATATAATTTGGATTTTTCGAAAAGTGAGAAAAAAGTGAAGCATTTTTTCCCTTATTTTGTAAATTCGAATAAATAAATAAAAAAATGTAGCTGAGTGGTCATACCCGAGGGAACGTTTATATACTGTACACGTTTCAGCTGACTGTCATTCTAGCTCACGTGACTACTAAATACGCGGACGTTATTATATCTCTCTATTTTGCGAATTCCTCTGACTTTATGCCAATTATTATTTTGGCATAAAGTTTTTTTTATTAGTATTTTACTAATTTTTATTAGTATTTTACAAATACTAATAAAAATTAATATTTGTAAAAGAATAAGAGAAGTTTACCTCAATATGATACGTAGAACACTTTTTTTTTTTTTTTTCTTTTTCTTTCTGTTTATACTCCGGGACGACCAAACGGTCAGAGGAGTTCCGTATGATACTCTACAGAAATTAAAACGAAAACAATTAAAAAATCGAAAACCTTACATTACAGTAAGAAATAATTAACAATAATTAAAAATCAAATGAACACAATTAAAAATAAATTTAACGCCATTAAAAATTAAGTAAAAAATTTAACGAAAAAATTGCAAAACGATTTTTCTTCCTCTACGATACGTAGGGAATTTACTGAAGTAAATTCTTATTATTTTACAAATATTGATATCAACGTAGAATGTACTGAGCATTATAGTTCTGGTTCATACTATCAAATTCATTTTTAATCTCTTATTGACTATTTCATTCACTTCTTTTCTCTCCAAGTATAACCTATCGATACACACAATTATGGGTGATTTTTTGAATACCTTGGTGCAAAAAGGAAGGAAAATCGTTTAGCAATTTTTTCGTTAAATTAATTTTTTACTTAATTTTTAATTGTGTTCATTTGATTTTTAATTATTGTTAATTATTTCTTACTGTAATGTAAGATTTTCGATTTTTTAATTGTTTTCGTTTTAATTTCTGGAGGGTATCATACGGAAGTGTTTTACGTATCATATTGAGGTAAACTTCTCTTATTCAAATATTGATATCAAAGTAGAACGTATTGAGCATTATAGCTCTGGTTCATACTATCAAATTAAAATTAGTAAAATAAAAATGGACAAAACTCAGTTAAAGGGAAGAATATCAAAACAAAAAAAAATTTCATTTGAACTTTTTTTTTTATTACACCAGCCGTCTTCCTTTTAAACGACCAGCAGTAATCTGCCCTGACGTCTGTTCCACCTTCTTTGATGTCGTCTTTCCATCTCCTTTTTGTTTTAGCAGAATCACTCACATGTTGGACAAAAAGTCTGTGCGTGACGTAAGAAATAAACCTTCAAGCTCATTCTCATATCCCAATTTCTTGACTTTATTGAGTATATTTTAACGAAACTTTTATAATGGCTTCTTTCTTATTTACTGAGATGAAAACATTTTTCTTCTTTGTTCAACCGTGGTCATCACTGCTTCAAAATTCGAAGACTAGCAATAGATTGCTAGTCTGAAAGTTATCTTTCTTATCTGTGGTCCAAACTGCCTTCTATGAGTTTCGCAAGAGGTAAACTTGGAAACTGAATGCAAATGTATTTAATGAGTTTGGATCTTATCTAAACCCTTTACAAATTGCTTTATCAACCCTAATTTGATAAGTAAAAGTAATATGATTTTCTTTGAACTACAATAAGCTTTCATGTTAAATACTTTCTGAGCCCAGTTTAAGACTGTCCTTGCATGGCCACTGCCTCTTTGTCTAGTGACACATGAAGCATTTTTGTACCATCATTGCCGCCTCTTAAGCACGTTCGAATCCTGGGTTTGTTGTCATTTCTTCGCGTCACAGTATGATAAATAAAAAAATAAAATTTCCATTCCATTTTAAGGCGAAAGTGACATTGCATATTATTATATGTTTTTTTCAGAATGTATGTAACTTACCAAACTATTTTAATACTTGTATCAAATGTTTTAAACTATACAATGATATGGTCATAAACTGGAAATCAGAAATCTATACAAGTAAATAGCTGTCAGAAAAAACCCTGGTAATAATTTTTCCCTAATAAATAACATTTAACAAATTAATTTTTTGTTAAAATAATTTTAAAAATGTGTATTTTACGTTAAAAAAAAATCACGATTACTTTCACTCCTCTCTCAACCCCAAAATCACCTATCGGTACAAACACGTCATAGATTTTAAAAAGGTAGCAACTCTACTGCTCCCAGCAACATACACAGGACCTTCAAATCTCCACGAAGTAGCCAATTAAGTCCTTCATATTTAACGTTATTAAGACATTTTCAAGTTTCATACACCTGCTCGACCTTCGACTCACTTAGAAGGTCGCCCTTCTAAGTGAGTCGAATTCTCCAAACGAGCCATCAGGGATCTTATGATGAATAACTTGATGGCTTGTTTGGAGAATTCGACTCACTTGATTCCCGTACTGAGGTGCCCAAGACAGTCATTAACTTGCAATATTGCAGTAATAGACAGAAAAATGAAAATCTTCTTGAGAAAAGTATGGACTGAAATTCTCACTGTATCTGTATCAAGAAATGATTCCCTTGAGAGTGTACTGTTTGGTTAAGGAGTTTTAGTTCCAAGATTTCTGCACACGATTTTGGAATGCCTAAATCTCTTAGCAAATCATTTAGCATTGAGAATGCTAGCATTTATTAAAGGTAAATGATGCAAGGAAGCAGCTTTTTTCTGCCTTCGTCAAAATAAATTTAATGTAAAATAAAACATAATATTTCTATTCCCAAAAGGTCAAATTCCGCTTTGAATTTAGCCAGACTTACTGCCTCTGTCACATAGGGAGGCAATTTATTCAGATGTTCGATAATTCGCAGCCCATTTGTGAACCTCATAAGATCCAGTCTTCTGCTATTCCCTGAGATTTTATATTTGTGCCCCCACTCCAGTTCTTGTATCACGTACATGGAAGAATAGACTTCCTCATTCATTTTACTCAACGTCAGCGCCTTATACACCTTAGTCTTGCCTTATATGTCTAGTTAGCAAACTTTGCAGTCCACATCGTCTAAGCCGCTCTTCATATATGAATCGCTTTGCACTCATCACTAATTTGGTCGCTCTTCTTTGAACCCTGTCCAGAAGATCTGTCTTTTTTTAGGCGTGGTTTCAAGGCATGAATAAAATATTAGCATTAGAATTAGTAGAGGTATACGATATATGATGCAAGAAAGCAAGCTTACAGAGCATCAGCAAAAAAAAAATGGTGGTAAATGGTAAAAAATGCAGATCTAAAGGACATCTTGCTAAAGAAGTACCTGAATTTTCTGATGTTTCACAAAGTATTATAATAAGAGTTTTTAAAGAGTCGAAATCAATCAGAAATCAGCGACAGAATTATGGTTGAAAGCCTGTGCTGTGTAATCGTTATCGGCAACGAATACCTCGTCTAGTCAATGGCGAAAGTATAGATTCTAGCCTCCCCCCCCCCTCCCGCCAAACAGTCTCCTACATGATTTTTAACAACCATACAAATCGGGCCCCTAACTCATCGTCCCATGAGTTCAGATGTGAGCTGATACATTTGGTGGCTAATTTTGGCAGGGGGAATGAGGCAGTGTTGTTGCCTTCAGCTGTTAATTATGATGCATTACAGCATTTTTGTAGAATGGTTTTTAAAAAGAGGAGGCTGTTGTCAGTTAGTACTATTACTGAATAACTGCCATAATGTTTTTTTTTTTTTTTTTTTACTCGTTGCCTTCATGTGGATTCAGGTTGCGAGATATTTTATCCCGTATTTGGGAGTTAACTCCTGGGTTTTTTTTTTAATAGGCTGGCTTCCTGTAAATTCAGATAGGGGGATGTTTGCCCTTATATTTGGGAGTTGTCCCTTGAAGGTTTCTTTTTTTTTTTTTTTTTTCTTTTTTTTTTTAAGCTGGCTTCCTATGAATTCAGGTTGCGGAGTGTTTCTACCCTGTATTTAGGAGTTATGTTTTTTCTGATGTTGTTATTGTTGTTTTTATTTTATTTAATTTTTTTTATTTTATTTCATTATTATTTTATTTTTTTTTTTTTAATTTATTTTTTTATTAATAATAAGAAAGGCAGAACAGTATCACGGACTGCCAAGGTATTCTTCCACCTCGAAAAACCACCCATAGAGCCCAATGCCGGATTAAGGAATTCTGGGGCTCTGGTCCACGTATTCTTAGAAGTCAACGAGATCATAGGAACCCCTGGACCAAGAGGGTTATTGTTGGCTTTGGAGCAAACTCACTACACCTCGAATAAATCTGGCCTTATCAACGCCAAAAGAAAATCCGGGCCTAACAAACCACTTTAATCATGAAAAAATAGCGGTGAGTGACGGAACTGCTTAGCTTCAATAAATGATATTAGGTAAATAAAAAAAAAATAATTAAAAAAAAAGGGGGGGGGGGCAAAGTATTCATTACCTGTTCTCGGGAGAGTGTATTTCACACAAGTTTTATTTTAGTTTCTGGTGTTTCAACAGATTTTTTTGAGTACAGGTGAATGTTTCTTTGTATTTCTCAAGCTATATATCTAAATAACTTTAAAGAGCCTTAAAGCACAAGTATGAAATATTTAAATTCATTTCAAATTACCAAAACTATATTTAAAAAAAAAAAAATCACTTCAAGAGGCAGTTATCCACTAGGGCGTCAAAAAACCTCGAGCCAACGAAGTGCAAACAGGCCGACCGGGCTAGCCGGGTAGGTAAAGTGCGTACCTGGCAACCCAAAGGTCGCGGGTTCGAATCCCGCCTCGGGCTTGGATCAAAGTACTGCAAAAACCTTGGGAGGTGCATTATGGCCACAGAAGCCGATGCGCCAAAAACTATCAAAAAAAAAAAAAAAAAAACCAGAGTGCAAACAGATAAATCCAAATTCTACTGTAACCGAAACAATGCAGCAACATGTTGATTCATCAGAACGAACTTGAGCAGCTGACACAGTGCCATACTGACCTAGCCAAAACAAAATTAAACACTTATTTCTTTAACATATTTCGAAATATGAGATTAATAAAACAGAAACAGAGAATGTATAGAACTACTTGAATGGAAAGTGAAACACGACAACAGCACTGTCATGCTTCGTTGATGTTGGAATGATATTCCAACATCAACAAAACTATTGGAACTACTTTAAAAGCTGGACCACCCTTTATTGCCGTTAAAAATCAAAGAGAGCGAGGATGTCACTTGTAGATACGCTGTCTGACCTTGAAAATAGATGATCAAACTCATTCATCAAACGCCCTGGTTTTCTTCTTCTTTCCCCCCTTTATTTGTTTTTGTTTTTCTTGTGTGTGACATAAGAAAAATGACAGAAACATTAATATGTAAGAAAGCAAGTGCAAAGGAGGGGTGTCCTGTACAACTAAAAGTAATCTAACAGTCTCGTGAACTTAATAGGTGAGACTAACTTAACCACTAGCCAGTTCTGCTTTTCAGGTAGGGGAAGGGAAAAGAAAGCGATGAAAGGAATGACTAGTGACGACAAAAATTCATTTAAATGGAAGTAGCGTACGCAATTATTCAAAAGAACAACCTTGATAAGTGCATGCGTGTGCTTGACCGCCTGTTGCTACACTGCAACAAATCCGCTAATGCTGTCCAACACTTTGTTTTCTTTTCTCGCACTTGATCAAACTGACATCACGTTCGGCTTTCCCATAAACTGGATTGCGTGGATCTCCTGAAACGCTAAATAATGCGAAAACATGCACGAAGTATTCAGTAACTTGTTTCAAGGCTATCAACGGTCATTAACTGTTGATTTGATTTGATATTTATAATTCTTCTCCACTCTTTATAGCAGCATGAAAACAAGTTTCAGCTTTGCTGCTTTTATTGTAAAGAGGAACAGTCAAGGTCCCTTTTTTTTACCTTAATAATTTTCTCAGGCGAGATTCTTTTGTTACGCTTCAAATGTCAAGACTTCAGACTTTTCCTTTCGAAACACTAGCCGAGTTAAACCGGTCTTAGGCGACGGTTGTATGATTTTTAC
This sequence comes from Mastigoproctus giganteus, assembly GCF_048544385.1. NCBI lineage: Eukaryota > Metazoa > Arthropoda > Arachnida > Uropygi > Thelyphonidae > Mastigoproctus > Mastigoproctus giganteus. Next base: position 64,773,262 of record NC_143586.1, on the reverse strand, counting down.
CTTCCTAGAAACTTTGGTTTTTCATCCCAGAAAACGATCGAACTAACAATAGTCACACCCGGTTTACAAACACATTATACTGACTCCTCATAACCCATAACCTTAGTTACCTCGGCGCGAATTTTAAGCAACCAAGATGTGGTACCCACTCGTCCCAGTCAGTGCTAGTGTTCATTTTAGAAAACGCTGCTCCAAAAACTATTTAAGCCATAAGAAGACATAAACAAAATAGTTTTTGTCAGTTTGTTTCTTGAACACTATGAACACCCGTGCGACGTGGTCCTGTCATTCAAAATTATATCAATTGCTTTTAAACTTCAGCTAATTGAATACTTAGCAGAATACAAACGAAACAGTTTGTTTCCTTTGTATTATTTTATGGACTAGTGGGTCAATAAATAAAAATTCCTCACGTTACTTGACGGGATTCGAATTCAGACCTTTTTCTACTTGGTGTGAAAGGATGGTGATTTTAACCCCTGAACTACCGCGATGGCAGTAAATTAATTAAAAGCATCGCGCACGCCCAGATGGCCGTAAGCTCAGTGACTTCGGCAGCAATGAATAAATCTTGGATTAAATCAATGAATAAAGATGGCATTCATTCTGCAGTATATTATATTGTACAGACATTCTATGAATAATTTCCGAGGTATTAATTTTTTAAAATAATTTTTTTTTCGAGAACCCTGTCAATACACAATATAACCCTGAAAATATACAAGTAGTTATAATCTGTCGCTTTGGAGGGCTCTAAACTGAAAATGCATAATCATACGCAACAACGTGAGAAAAAAGTAAGCCAAAAAGTGATGTGCCGCAGTATGAAAATGGTATTTGGCTCGAATGCAACGTAACTACAAATCAGAGCCTTGTAAATTGGAATTGACATTTATTTTAAATGTGTTATGTCGAACAAATTACTCTATATGATGTCTATGATATGCTGAAATAAAAGAACTGCAATGTCATTGACAATTTACCCCAAATCCTGTGGAACACTAACAAAATACCATATAATGCTAACCTTACATCAGCCAGAGTTTGGATATTTTCTTTAAGGGTCCTGTATTTTGATACCCAAAAGTTGCTTAGATTTTTATCAGGTGAATAAAGTGACTAAGGATTTGTGAAACTGTATGAAATAGTGCAGTCACTGGTGAATATGCCATGATGTAATCGAGTCGCTAGGCATGCAATGTGATCCCATTCTATATGAAAATGTAGGCCAACTTCTTAGAAAAGCAGTTGACAATGACGTGCACCCATTACCACTTGTTGAAACTGTACGTTCTGGTCCTTTTGTCATTTCTGCAACGGTTACATAACACTTTATTCCGATAGAACAGCAGTCAATCTCACACCATTAATGATGTTGGTTCTCTGCGATGTTGACATTCTTCCTTGGCCTGCTAGGTCCCCTAATTTGTCTCCTATTGAAAATGTCTGGGGAATGATGGGATGGCAAGTTAGAGCCATGCCTCACTGAGCTTATTTTTTTATTTATTTATTATTTTTTTTACCTCACTGAGCTCAGAGCGCATTGGTTTAAATGAAGAGTGAGCCAGGCATGGAGTGGTATTCTTCAAGAGTAAGTCATACATCTTTCTGATCCATGACATACCCTTGAAGCGGTATGGAATGAATCCAAAAAGGGCTTGCAACTGTTACACCTTGTACGCATGCTGGTTTTTCGGTTTAAATAAAATCATTTGTTCTGATAACTTCTTGCATTTACACTTCTCTATTTGTAAACTAAACTTCAGATAAATCAATCTACAATGTTAGGGAGAGGAAAATTCTAATACTGAGTGTAATGATCGCTCGTTATCAAATCTGTAACTAGTGCAGTAAATAAATTTTTGGATGGTGTATAATGAGAAAATGCCTATGAGATATTTTTCCATTTTAGATAACTACGTGTACTTACATAAAATTTAATGTTTTTTAACCTCGGAAGGGAATAATAATAATAATAACTAGGGGGCTTTTCCCCCTGCTCGCTTTGCCTCGCCAATCCTCGCGCACGATTTTCTACGTAAAATGTAGAGGTATGACGGAATATGTCAAATCTTTTCTACGTAAAAGACACACCTGCTGAAACGTACTGATTGATATCTGATCAGGAAATGACATGTAATTATTTACCTGTGCATTTGTAATGAAGCAAATGCACCGCCCACTTGTATAACGCGACCCACATACCTCTTCTCCCATTGGCTACCCTACCCCCACCACACGGCATATCTCAAGGTGGAATAATTATCACTATGCAATTATTTACCTTCGTTCATATAGGTCACTTAGAAAACGCCTTTTGCTTCGGGTTCCATAATGCATGAGGAATATTGTTGCATCCGAAAGAGCAGGACAAAATATTTAACTAAAATATTTACAAACTATACAAATATTTCAAATATTTTCAAAATACTACAATATTTACAAATATACAAACTATATCGGGTCCCTTCATCAGCTGACATTACGATGAAACATCAAATGATGCCAGACGTGGTCATGTTTTAGACAGTGAAGCACGTGCACGAGTTGTCTTTTAATGGACGACAACAATGCAATATTTACCTGCGCATTTGTAGTGACGTAATTGCCCTGCCCTCTTCTCCCATTGGCTCGAATAAATATCACTAGGAGGAAAACTTTTTTAAATGTATAGATAGATAATAATAATAATAATAGAATAGAATTTTATTAGCCAGGATAAAAAATTTACACTGTAAACTCATTAAGGAACAAATGTCCTTGTCAATAAAAATTTCATTTAGAAATCAACATAACAAAAGATGATTAATTTCCTGCATTTTCCATCCCTCCCAATCCCCTCCAAAAAAAAAAAATATATATATATATATATTGATTCATTTAACAAAAGCTACAGTGTGGTTGCAAAAACAAATTACAATATCACATTTAAAATAGCAAGAAGAAAGAATACAAGAAGAGCAGCATATTTAGTAGTCGCTACTGCGGCCTTTAAAATAGCAATTAGGCCTACCTAAAAAACACAAGTACACAATTGTATTCAAATACGCTCTCTTGGGTAGTACAGTTGGTAGGATCACCATTCCCCCCCCCTAGGTCTTTTCCACCCAGTGGAAAAGACCTAAGTTCGAATCCCGTTGATGACGGGAAGAATTTTTACTGGTCTTTTTCACAACGTGGCTGAGATAGTCGGTCTCAGGCGAGGATAGGTTGGTTTTTTTCTCCCGGAAACTGGGGTTTTTCGTCCAGCAAACAGAACGTCGACCTCAGAACACACCTAAAACACCTCAGAATGCTCCTAAAACCCAACTACAACCTTTAATACAAACTTACACTGGTGTTAAGGAATAGTAAAGGAATAAACAAAAACTTAATTAAATTGAAAACCTTTCATCAGATTATAACAAGATTGTGTCTTATTAATGGGCAAATTGTGATCTGAAATAATGTAAATGATTTACGAGTAGCCACAATTGGGACATCGATAATCCATAGAAACATCACCCCTTATTGGAGTGTAACCCATTGAACCCCCCCCCCCCCGTTGGTAGCAATACATTCGTTACATTGACTCGTGCTAAAACAAGCCTAATAAGTGCTACAAGTATCAGTTTTCATTCTCGCATAAGAGTTGAAACATGGCTGAAGATAAAAATTTCAAGAGAGGCATTTTGAAATTTCTACTTTTCTTAAACATTATTTAATCTTAAATATTATAAAAATATAATCGTGGTTACTTCCAATGCAATAATAAAATATGGAGTTAATAAACAAAGACTGGCATAATAATAAATTATACATGCAGGCTACTAGATCACAATCATTATGTTTTCCATTAAGTCAAACATTACCATGCAGTTTATTGGGTTTTTCACTACTGCTGGAAAATAACTGATATAATTTATTTATTTATTTTATTTTTTATTCTATTAAAGTGAGATGTTTTCACGGCTTCAAAAGGTATAATATAGCATTAGCTATAAAACTTGAAGGATATTATATGAATGGCCTCAAAAAAATTACAAGTTTGTAGGACTATCTTTTCCATGTGTTTTTTGCGGCTAGCAAGGTGTAAACTGCTTAGATAATGCAATGGCCTTAACGCTCACAGCAGAACAAACATTGCCTTTCAAAGAAATTTCCCGAATCTTTTCAGAGTCACTTATTCCCGAAAGGTTGTCAAATTAATAATTTAAATTTTGTGTTTTATTAAATTTCATATATGACAATTTACATACGACGCTTGTTTAAAAGGCGATAGCAATACAACAGTCTGGTTCTTTAAAATCTGGCACATTATGCAAAAAAAAAAAAATCGACATTTTACAATATAGAAATACTAAAAAATCAATCTCAGTTAGCATTAGTAGAGGCATATGATGCAAGAAAGCAGGCTTATAAAGCAACATATCTGGCATCGTATTAACGTTCATTTGTCTTTAAAAATCCACACAAAAAAAGAGAGTAATTTTTTCTTTATAAAATGCTTGCAGGCCTACCTTGTCCATTAATCTGTTTTTGTGGCCAGAAAGATTTAAACTGCACAAATAATGAAATTATGTTAATTCCCACAGCAGAAAAAACTTCTTTTGTTTAAAAAGATGAGTTGCTATAGCAGCCTGTTCAAGGACTAACTGGTCCCTCATACGATAACAGGTATTATTAATAGCCATATGATGCAAGGAAGCCCGAGGCTCTTGCTGAACCAGCCAAAAAAAATTTCTGAGTTACCCTGAGAGAGAGAGAGAGTCTGAAGTAAAAGGGAATCACCAAGAAAGAGAAGAATGATGATATTCAGCTTAGGACCCTGGGTGTGCCAAGTCCATAAAAGATACTCTGTTGAAAGTCGTGCAGTACGAAGGCGACTTCGTATTGCACTACTTTGAAAGTACTGCATAAGATTTTTTTTTATACGAAAACGTAAATAAGTTCGTTGTTTGTGCTTAATATTCACTGAAATGTGCTCTTCTAAAACTGCTCAACCACTAGGTATACCTCTCTAAATTCGGCACTTTCCAATCCCTGAGGGTGTTACATTTTGTGGGTTACATTTCGTCAAAATAATCTCTAGCTTCCTACAAATCGATTACAGACATACGGGAGGTGTTTCGAATCACCAGCAGCTTGATTTTGTTGAAGGGTGGCGACAGAGGTATCGACTGGACGCAGCACGTCTGTCATTATTCGGACGTGCGGATGTCTGAGTGGCTCCTTCATCTTGTGGGAAAAATCAAGGTTTCGGTGTGGTTGTTAAGTTGTTACAGCAGCAATTGTAAATACTTGAGCACTCCTTCTCCATTATTCGGACTTTTTTCCAAGATGGCGTCACTTGGAGCTCAATGCAAGACATACTGCAAGAATTAAATTGGTCCGTTTCTACTCTTAAAGGCTACTAACAGCATCACACGCTTCCTGCATGTTTCTAATCGAGTTGTACAGGAAATCGGAGATTACTCTAAAGAAATATAATTATCATAAATAAACATTTAATTTATTTTTTCCTGTAACAGCTGTGTTACAGAAAAAACCTAAGACCCTCAGGTTAAAAAAAAAAACTACTTTTGGAACAATCCGCTTATATTACAGATTTGGAATAGGTAAATGCGAATCCCGCATAAATTTTAAAGTGCACAACTGCCTTTACTCCAAAAGTGTATTTTTCGAAAATATTCAAATTCCTGTTTCTCCAAAACAGCTATACAGTATACATACAATTGACGCTTCATGACACATTCTTAATGCAAAATTAATATACTGCGCACATTAGTGAGCAGACTGCTTCTCGTCTAAAGTACACATCACACAAAACTGTTCTCTTCGTGAACAATTTAAACTTTAAAAGTTTGAGAACACTTTAATTATGAATTACCATTTTAAGAAAAACATTCAGAGTCGAGTAAAATGGGTAGGAGTACATTGAAGGCGACGAATATGAACCGTCACAAACAGAGAAGGAGACCCAAAACCAGCCCTACGCCTGTTCCCTGGATACCAATTGCACGGTCCTGAATTCAATGCAATTTATGTTTCTTTGCGATGGTCATAGTTAATAGATGGGAGAATAACGTTTCTTTATAATAAGATTTTGCAGAACTAACCTCGCATAGCTAAGCTATCATGGACTCCTCTACCACAATTGTCAAGTTAAATTATTTCACAAACATTTCCTTGTAATCTTTATAATTGTTCCTCTCTCAATATGAATTTTTTCGCAATGTCTTTCTAACATTATTAGAATAATATATTTCTAATACGAGCCCGTATTAGAAAGACATTTTTATTTATATTATTATTAGTGGTGTCAAGTGTCATAAGCAGGGCTCGTCATGGCAACAAAGAAATTCGACTTGGCGACTAGTATTTTACAATCTAGTTACGAAGCTGAAGTGGCAGTTCTTTATTTTACGATCGCTGTGGGTCTGTACCTTGCAGACAAAGGTACAGTCATATACTCTTTGTATGGGGGTCTACAGCATTATTTTATAGAATGAATCTGACTGGATGTACGAAGGTGACGAAGAAAAAAGAGCCCAATAAATCAAACCTTGCTTTCATTAGTATAAGTATTGATACTTTTACAGAGGATTTTTTAAATTCATGTTTGAACTTCAGAAAGAACTATGGTGGCTGAAGCAACAAAAGGATAAAAAAAAATTACAGATTGTGCCTGAAATTAATTATCGAAAATGCACCGAGAGTGGAAGTACTACTACAGACTTTGCCTGGAACAGGCTAACACTGTGTGAATGAGTTTATGTCAATTCCAACATTGGGGAGACTGCCATATGCGGGGAACATCAAGAAAAAACTCTATAACAAAGTGTTAAATTTTCACTATTTTTTAATGTTAATGATAATATCAATATTACACTGCATATTTTATAGATGAAAGATCATTTCGAGACATGTTTTACTGCACGTAAAATTTACGTATCCATATTTAATTTAATAAAATTTATCAATATGGTTACCGTTACCATTCTAAGATTAAATTAATTCAATGTACTTGTAATTATTTACAACTTATTTGTACGTTATCTTAATACTCTCGGCTTTATTAATACTTTCTATGATCCTTTGAGCACTGGTTCTGTTACTCTTGTACAAATTTGTATTAATGGCATTGGAAGGAAATTTGGATTCCTGCAAGGCTAGCTTCATTTAAGTGGCACGGATGTAATTGTCAATTTGATGTAGTACATCGGACTTTTAATAATCAAGTTTAACCTCACCGTATTTCTTACTAGTTACTACTAAAGTTCTTTTAATCGTTACGATTAATATCTTTACATGTACGGTCATCAGTAGGCTTTTTGTTACTTCGACGAGTTTATCAGGGGCTCATGAGGGACAGAAGCCGTGCTGAGTGTAGTTATTTGTTAACGTCAGATTTCTTTTCATCTTTCCTCTTGTGGGCTGTCCTTGCAGCCTTCCAAATTTGGTTCATTTGATAAGCCCCTCTTGATAGATCTCAATTAGCCAATAGATTTTCCAGTTTCTTCCTTCTATAGCTGCCGTCGATACAATATTTGTCAGGCTTGATACCAATTTTTGCAGAGCTTTACTGTGTTTGTTGGCAACATGCATTCCAAAGACTGGTAGACACTCAGAGTTGTTGGTAGTTGAGATGTTGGGTCGTACAGTAATTTTGTTCTCCACTGCGTTATTATTTTTGCAATTGAGGGTGCACTGGTTATTTTCGTAATTAGCTTTACAAGCATGTGTTGTTTCGAAGGCGTGATTTGAAACTTCCATGGAGTTACGCCAAGGTTAGAGTGTAAGACCGATCTTAGCTTGTAGGTCTACTTGATATGCCGTCTGTATTGACGGCAGCTATACAAGAAATATCCAATATTCTAATCCGTAGAACATACAGAGTTGTGAGTGGCGCCGAGGACCATATTATAGAGGTTATCTTGGTCTTCAGTCATGATGCAATGCCAATTGCAGTTCGAGCAACATCAAAATTTGAAAAAGCCACAGCCTGATTTCGAAGTCAGTGCGTGCAATAACTCTGCTGATTCTCACTAACGTCCGGAATTGTGATTAATGATTAAAATAATAAAACTGTAGTGTTCTTGACTGTGTCATCCGTCAATAACCTGGACCTGTGTCAGTGGCGTAGCTACCATGTAGGCAGGCAAGGCAATTGCCTCCGGGCCCTTAGGGGCCCGGCGTCTTTGGCTGTCTCCTGTTTTTGCAATTTTCATTAATTAAGTAGGGGCCCGAACATGTTCTTTGCCTCCGGGCCCGAAAAAGGGTAGCTACGCTACTGACCTGTGTGCATTGATTACCCATGCACACAGGTCCAGTTACTTATTTTGTCGCCTTCCTTGGTATGCAATTTCAAAGAAAAGTAACTGCTGTTTAAGAGACAAGCGAAGTAATTTTTTTGATACTTTTGTCTGTGTAAACCTGCAAACAAATCTGGACAACACCCACTTAATGAACAAGAAAACGCATAAAAAAGTATTGAAAGGAGGTACAACTATTTAAACCATAGGTTTCAGAACAGGATTTTCTATTTAATTTTTACACTTGTATGATTGTTATTAACTTATTGTTAATTAATACTGTTTTTAAAAGACATAAGGATTCTGCAAATATTTAAATCTGCACAAAAAATATATATATATAAATAATTGAAAAAAAAAAAAAAAAAGCAATGGATTTTAAACAATTGCTGGTTTATTCCTAAAATACGAAGTAATGGAAACTGCTTATCCAGGAACGCATAAGCAGTGCTAAAGCACTTAACTAATAATTACTGTAGCCTTAAATTAGAACATTCATTTTGTTCAGCATGACTGTAGTTTTGACATTTAGGTATCAACACAAACACCGCACATGCTGTTTTATACATAATACATATATGTGCAATAATACTTAATCACACTGAGCTGAGGAAATACTGAAAATGTGTTCAGAGAAGCTGCAAACAGCAAAAGAAAGTCTCTCACTGAGAATATACGAGTAGTATCTGGCTACATCTAGACATCTGAAAAATGTGTATCTGAGGAGCACACAGAGACGTAGCCTGAATGCAAAGACTTAATTATTGCATGCTTTCAAATAAGTAATCTCTATGATTACGCAAGCAGCACGAAGAATCTGTTATTAGGACGCAGTTATGAAGCTGCATATAATTTCAGGCGTGCCTAAGGTTTTCCTGGATACTATGAATTAATCACTTATGAGTGATGTAATTCCTTATATCCTACGGCGCCTCCGTAGCCAGGTGGGCAGGAGCAGCAGTGCGTAGCACACGCTTCTTGATTAGACCGGGTTTCGAGCCTGTGACCACTAAATACGGAGGATGCGGAAAGATCAGGGAATGACCACCGGATATCCCCAGAGCAATATGGCCTTAGTTGCTAATGCTCATAAAAACCCAAATAACAAACAAACATTATATCCTACTTCGTGAGGTATAAAGGATGGTTGGTTGCACCCTACACTGAAACAGAAGTAAGCTCTTGATTCATACGGTAAGCATGAATGCAATTTTATACGTTAATAGAGATATGTGGAATCATCCTCCATGTTTTTGGAACACGATAGTGCCACTGAAGACCTTTCCTAAAGGAAAGAGGTTTTATTAAAAGAAAAATTAAAGAAGCTATACACATAAGAAAATTGACGATAAACGGAAATATGGGGAGGAATAGAAACGCATTATGGATGCAACTTTTCGGCGAAGGAATATAAATGTACACTGTAAAAAAATGCGGTTTTTGTTTTCTTTTTTCGTTCCCCCCCCTTTTTTTTTTAACTCACATGCGGAGATGGGGGAAACCCCTGGTGCCGTTAGACCCTAAACACACTATACACTAATAAAACCTAATAAAATCTCTTAGCAAATCATTCGCTAATTTTCATCTGAAGGCATTATACAGAGTTATTTAGCGTTCCCCCCACCAGCCAGTGGGGAAGAGCCCAAAACTTCGCCCGTTGATTATAGGGCAACAAATATACTTGTGGTTTGAATCCTTCAGCAGCTCTTGGAGCCTCCAATAAAGTAATACAACTAGGAACTGCTAATCCGGACAACCTCGTTAATCCGGAAACCTTACAAAATGGAAAATTAAATTATGGAAATAACTCCAAATGACTCACAAAGCCAATCTGAGGAAGTCATGATGGAACAAACTCCAATTGAAAGAGTTGATGACCCTGAAGAACAAAGACGGGAGACCACAAAATGGAAGAATAGAAGAAGAATGGGCCTAAAATTGGACCGAGAAACGTGCAGCACTAGTGAAGCCAAGGAACCGCCAGAGCAACACAAAGGTATCGAAGACTAAAGGCAGGGGGACAAAAACCACCCATTGGACCCTACCCTTCCCCAGGGGATAGTCCTGGAGCAGGCCTTCATCTTACGAACAGAGTTAGAGACCATTACGAAAGACAATAGCAGTAGAATATCCTCCATGCTAAGAGCAGAGATTGTCCTACGATGGACAAAACTGGAAACAATACTGCTTAAAACAAATGAGGAGCACCAGAAAGCGATTGCAGTTCTGAAGGTCCTCCGAGCGGATGGTGGAAACCAAATGCCACAGCGCGCCCCATCTTACCCACAGGCGCTGAGGACACCGGCCACAGCATAGCTGCAAATGAAGCTGACCAGACACAGCCAAAGAGGGAAACCCTCTTAAAAACTCCAAACCTAGTAATTGTACGTCCAAAGAACGGGAAGCAAGAAACAACAAGCGAGGTTATCAAAGCTAAAATCATGGAATCCATGAAAGAAGACCTTAAAAGAACACGGATAAAGGCAATTAGAAAGATGAGGAGCATAGGAATCGCCATTGAGACGGAGACTAAAGGAGAAATACAAGCGATCATGCAAAACCCCAAGCTGGCAACTCTGGGACTGCAGGCGGAACCCCCTAGAAGGAGGGGCCCAACAGCGATCATATTTGGTCTACCCAAGGACATTTACCCGCAAGACCTAGTATTTTTTTTTTTTTTTGGAGCATTAGCAACTAAGGCCATATTGCTCCGTGATATGCGGTGGTCATTCCTTGACCTCTCCGCATCCTCCGTATTTGGTGGTGACGGGCTCGAACCCGGGTCTAATCAAGAAACGTGTGCTACGCACTGCTGCTCCTTCCCACCTGGCTACGGAGGCGCCTGCAAGACCTAGTAGAGGAAATCTATGAGAGAAACCTACAGGAGATCATGCCAGACCGGGAGTGTAAGGAACTTATAACCCCGAGGTACTCGTCTATGTCCACAGATAATAATGCTCGAAATTGGGTTGAGGAATTCACACCAGATGCATGGCGGACTGTGAGGGCCCTGACCCGACTTTATGTGCAATGGAGCTCACATAGATTCAAGGAGCATGTGGTGGTGCCGAAATGTTTCAGGTGTCTGAAGTTTGGCCACACCACCCACACGTGTGTGTGCAGAAGGCTCCGACCTGCGGACACTGTACGAAAAAGGGGCACGAGTTCAGAAACTGCCCAAATAAGAGCAACAACCCAAATGCGCGAACTGCAAAACACAAAAAATGGATGCAAACCACTCAGTAAGAGATTCAAAGTGCCCATGTTATATTAAAGCTAAAGGAATATACCAAAACAGAACCAATTATGGGGACACGCAGTAAAAAAAATTATAACTGCACGGAGGTTAAGATTTTCCAGCACAATGCGCAGAGGGCTAAAGCGGTTACCAACCAGCTGAGACTGAAGGCCGATGAGGAGGGGACTGATATCCTTCTAATTCAGGAGCCATACACACATAGTAAAAAAAGTAAGAGGCTACCCTTTAGCCTACAAGCTCATCCAAAATTATGGTGACACCCCATGGGCAGCAATAATAGTGCGAAACCGTAACATAACGGTGACAAAGGTCAGACAGCTCTGTTCGTCGTGGGCAGTCTGTGCCCATGTGATCTCGCCAATTGGGGACTTCTTTGTGGTCTCCTTGTACTACCGACCGGGACAGGATATCACTCCAGATATGAACTACCTGCAGCACCTCCTAGACAATTACCAGAACAAAAAATAAGCATTGGATCAGACGTCAACTGCAGATCGCCTACATGGCACAGCACCACAGAGGATAGAAGAGGGACCCACAACGGGGAGCTCCTGGAAGACTTCCTCTCAGGATCACGGCTGACTGTCCTAAACAAACCGAACCAGCTCCCAACCTTTTGCAACCTACAGTGGGAGGTGGCGATTGATATCTCACTCGCCACAACCAATTTGGCCTCAGATGTCGCAGACTGGAGGGTAGGGAACTCCTGGACCACATCGGACCACCGGGTAATCACCTTCAGGATCAAAAGAAACCTTGCCGGAATTTCAGCAACTAAGCATCAGCTCAATAGGTTTGCCATCAACAAAGCTGATTGGAACCTCTTTGAAGAAACGCTCACTGAAGCAATCCACTCTAGATATCAAGAAATCCAAGCGGAGACTGAGCCGGATGCCCAGCAACAAAAGACTACGGATCTCATAACAAATGTCACTCAAATTGCAATAAAAAGAAAAAATCCTATGCCCGGAGCGGTCCCATGGTGGTCACTGGAGCTACAGGAACTGAGGAAGGAGGTAGCAAGAAGAAGAAAGGACTTCCAGCGAGCTCGCAGAACGTGGCCGGCACAAGAGGTAGAAGCACTAAAACAACTATACAGGACAGCAAGAAACCAGTATACAGACAAGATTCAGAGAAGTAAAAGAAACGCATGGGAACAACTAGTGAAAACAACAGGAAACAACGACCCCTGGGGAATGGTGTATAAGGTCACTACAAACAAACTCCCTAGAGGCGAGGTACTCACAACAACAAGAACTCCCCAAGGCCAGCTAACCACTACATGGGAACAATCAATAAACAACATTCTGGATACTATCTACAGGGAGCAAGTGGCGCCGAGAACTGAACAACAGCGAGAACTCTGCCACCAGAATGATAACTATGATCCAGAAGCACAGGAACCCCCCTTCACCTTGGAAGAGCTGCAGCAGGCGGCAGCAAGGATTAGAAATAGAAAGTGCCCTGGCACAGACCAGATGGAACCTGAGATCGTCAAGCGAGTGGTTGAATTGGCACCCAACCTACTTCTGCACCTATATAACTGCTGTCTGAAAGCGGGATACTTCCAAAAACAGTGGAGGACAGCTAGCCTAAAATTAATCCTCAAAAATCCTGGCAAGAACCCTGAACAACCAGAATCATACAGGCCAATAGCGCTCCTAACCGTGGCAAGTAAACTCTATGAAAGACTCCTACACAAGCAACTACAGCAACACTATACAGCAGCGGACTTAAATGCACCAAACCAATATGGCTTCAAGCCTGGATCCTCCACAACAGACGCCGTGAGGAATCTCTTCATTGCAGTGGAAGAATGCCAAAGCAAATACTTCCTGGCCCTTTCGGTGGACTTTGCCGGGGCGTTCGACTCCCTCTGGTGGCTGAACGTCCTTGGCAGACTCTGACAGGTGCAAACTCCAACAAACCTCTTTCATGCCATCAGCTCCTACCTCTCACAGCGAAATATAGAAGTCATAACCCCTTACCAAAGATTAGTCAGAGAAGTACACAGAGGATGCCCGCAAGGGTCAGTTTTGGGCCTATTGTTGTGGAATTTTGTCTTTGATGAGTTCCTGCGTATCGACCTGGGAGACGTCAAGTCACAGGCATTCGCCGACGACCTAATATTGACAGTGGCGGCTAACTCCAGAGCCCAGCTGGAAATAGCAGCAAACAGAGCCCTCATCACTCTACAGGAATTGGGCAGAAGCGAACTATCTGGTAATATCGCCCACCAAAACAACACCTATACTCCTCAGGGGAACCCTTGATCCAAGAAGACCCCCACAGATAAAAATAAACGGAGCCACAATCAGGTTCGCCACCGAAGTAAGATATCTTGGCATAATCCTCGACACAAAGCTCACGTTCAGGCCACACCTCATACAACTCAGAAAGAAAATTAGAAACTATGCTGCCATGGTAGCCCGAGTCACGCGACGAGACTGGGGACTAAACAAAAGAACACTGGCTCTTTATTACAAAGCCACTTTTATCCCCATAATCACATACGCAGTTGCCACGTTCTACCACAAAATGACGACTGTAGCCAACAAAAGGATCCTGAACTCAATACAACGGTCAATATTGTTGAAAATAACGCGAGCTTGTAATACAGTCAGCACAGAGGCACTTCAGGTTCTGGCGGGAGTCTTGCCGCTGGATCTGGAAATCATTAGATGTGGCCTGACATATTACATAATGAAAAGAATTACCATTACCTTCTTGGGGCATACAATAGAACCGGAAAACGGAGGAAAAACAAGAGAAAGCACGATTGCAGGCACACCTGAAACAAACGTGGCAGACCGGATGGTCCACCTCACACAAGGGCGAGGTAACGAGGAAATTCATCCCCCTTGTAGAAAAAACCTAGCCGAAGTCACCTGCGTGGCTCCACCCGGGCCTCTACACAACCTTCATGCTGACTGGCCACGGGCCCTTTAATGACAAACTCGCCACTCTGGGTATACTCCAAGATCCAAACTGTCCTTGTGGAGAAAGAGAAAGCTGGGAGCATCTGATGTACCAGTGCCCCATATACGAGGACTTGCGGGGAATCTTCATAACAAGACTAAGATTCATACCCCAACGGCCAGAACATCACCTATTGGATTCAAGGGACGAATACCAAATCCTGTCCAGATTTGCCTGGGACCTCTTCACAAGAAGAAGAACTCGAAATGCAATCAGGAACTGACGAGAAGATCCACTGAAGAGAAGGTCGTAAGCAAAACACACAAGGACAAGACATCCCATGAGACATTGAGTATGACTCTCAACTACAATAATCAATCCTCCTGAGCACTCAAAGACAATTTGAGATAACCCGACCCAGCCAAACAACGATGGTGGACGCAGCGCCTGACTGACAGTGATTCGCCATCGGCTGAGACAAATAAGGAACCAATCTCTCCAAAGAAAACACCTAAAGCAGGAATAAGAAAACACAAGGACGGGGCTAGCCCCATAAATGATGCAACTAGAAACGACAAAACAACGTGCAGCTTAATTGCCATTTGCCATATGGCGACCTGAAGAGGGCACCCTAGCCCCCTTCATCTTTGAATTACACTTCCCTGGGGGGAAGGGAGGGGACGGGTTTTTCCCCCTCGTCTGCTCTCCTCCTCGCCACCCCCACTTTTCCTCTCTAGTGGTGCATGGACCTGCCCCACTGAAACCCGGGGCCACCTTCTCTATTGGCCCCATACTTCTGCCTTTCTCACCCCCAGTCTTCAGTCTCCCTCCTCCCCTTTCCATCTGTACGCTAGCGAAAACCCCATACACCTAAATTTAAGCATGTCAAATCACCTTTCGCCCATATTTTGGCCTTTTCAAATTCAAGCGACACCATCATCGCGCAATCGATTAGTTAATTTTTTTTTTTTTTTTTTTATAGGTCCTAACCGCCGAAATCTCAGGAAACTACGCGGCAGGACCTGCCAGAGTAAATGAGTCTACTGGGTTCCTGGTCTGCCTCGACGGGGCGAAAGTGGGGCAACGTTGGGCCTCAGCAGGGTCCAGCAGCTAAACGACCAGATGAACAACGGTACACGACATCACACAGATACAAAGCCCACACACTTTTAAATCTCTGGCATTTCCCAGTGAACTGGTACACCCACAATGAAAGCAATGCGGAGATGGGGAAACCCCTGGTACCGTTAGACATCAACACACTTTCACTTTCAGGTTAGGACCTATAAAAGAGCAGGATAAAACTTTAAACTTTAAAGAACAGGATAGAATACTAATAAAACACTAATTAAAATAAACACTAAAAGAGCAGGATAAAACTCTAAACTTTAAAGAACAGGATAGAATACAATAGGTTTTTTCGATCTCTCTCATTGACCTATAGTATTGGGGGTCGATCACTCTCATATCTTTTCTTGCCTGGACATCCAGACCACAAGAGGAGTTGTGCATGTCAAGGGATCAGTATAGATTCCCAACCGTGATGCTCCATATAATGGCTTCTGTCTTCCTTATGCGCAAACTTCTCCTTATAAACTCTAATTTCCAACACCACTCCATTCTTTATTTCAGCAGCAGATCTACTGACTTACAATTGCTACCTTTTCCCTTTGATTCACTTCCACTTAAGAAACTAGCCCTATATGATTCACTTCAATTCGGCAAAAACGTTTCCACCTCGAGCAGAGCTCACCGTTTTCATGAAGAACGAGTGAATCAATAGATCGTGCATCAAATGAGTTTAAGTGTTTCATTTCCCTAATTTGACGTTAAAAACGTTTTTATTGGCGTTATTCCAAAAATTTTGTAACGAAAAACCGTCATGCGAAAAGTGTTACGAAAATTTATTCCAGTTTAATTTATCTTGTACTGGACAAAATTTAATGAAATTTTGCACGGAGTTTCATCTTAGCTCTATACTAGAGGAAAAACTTTCAAACCTCTGAAATTGCAGTAGTTTTTCCAGGATAACGGAAAATATGAACATGTGATCAAGGAAATTTTTTCACGTAATAAACGGGATAATCCGGACGTATAGATATCGTTGGAAAGCTAAGCAATTTAGAAACAGAAATATTAAGGTTTTAAGATACAAAAAACTTTCAGAAACTGGAAAATGCGTTAATTCGAAAACGCATCTGGTTTCAAGTCACCTGGTGTTTTCAGATTGAATGTAATTTTTTTCTTTACAATTAAACTCTGAAGCTGGAAAAGAGTTCAGCACATTTATGAAAACATTCTTCAACTTCGTCTTGTCATCAGATCTTTCGATAAACTACACGTAATAGAACAACTATAGATGGTGTAATCGTGAACTAAAATCTCTTCAATGTAAAAATTATATATCTTACTTTAGTCATCACAGACCAATACTTTCAGTAACCGATATGTAATTATTATTAATAAAATAAAACCATTGTTATATCATTATCCATGAATTTTATGTTATATCATTATCCATGAATTTTATTAATATGATGTATCTGAAAATTAAAACGTTTTTAATGCCTGACGATAACTCTTAAATGTAAAACCCGTTAAATATACTAGCGGCAGGACACATTATGTATCTGGTACAGCATTTTATTTTCTAATTTTTTTTCAAACGTTTATACAGTTTATTTACTCAAACATATACACACCCTTGAAAATTATTAAGGTAAATTTTTGCCCCTCATTCTGTAGGAATAAATTTAATGATTTCCGTTAAATTAAAATCATGGCTACAGTTTATCATTAACAGATTAACGATGTGGCAATGTAGCAGCAATGTCAAGCTTTGACAGCCTTAACTTTTATGGATCAAAATCATCAAAAGATAGAAAGGAGGATATTTGTTTCACTCCAGGTTTTAGATATCATTATTATTTACATTCCTTTAGGCAGTTTTCCTAGATTGTCGAATGAACAGTACTGGATTTCAGTATTATTCCAATCTCCTCTAGAAAAATCTGACGGTGCTCATTAAAGCAGGCCTACGTTATTTCATCTCCCCCCCCCCCCCACACACACACCTTGAACCTTCTAGATCCATTTTTAACTTCTCACATCACTTGAGAGCGCCATCTAGTATGGAAATTGTTGCTATAAAAAACTTATCCACAAGTCACTGCATTATATATTTACTAATTAACTATTTACTAAATAAACCAAATGAGTGTAGAAGTAATTATAGTAAACTCAGTAACATGTTTAGGCAGTATAAATGTTTTCAGGGCTACTTAGATATAGATGAATCTTTCATGGACATTTAACATTCAGTTCTAAAAAAGAACTGACTTCTGGATAATTGTATTTATACATTCCCTCGATGATGGATTACTCCGAAAAATCTAAGTTGTTGTGGTTTCAGCAGCTGTAATACATTTGTTTAAATTCTTTTGTTCCCTTCTCTCTGGTGATACGAAAGCGATGTTTTGTGTTTTTTTACTTTAAGTGAAAATAAAATTGTTTCACGTTGTTAAAAAGTTGTTTTATAAATCTTTTTTTTAATAACATAAAATTTATCCCTCTTCTGATTTAACGATTTTTTAATTTATATCTTTACTAATCTATCCATTTATTTGTGTCTTCACCTGACCTAAAATAAGATCAACGCACTTTCCTTACACCTACCTACCTTATTTGAGGGCAACATTATCCCGAGTCGTTTTTCTTTTCCGACCCCCTCGCCTCCCATCTATAAATACCATTCCATCCTTCATGCATAAAGTTTCACGTCTACAATATATAGACCGAGCTAACAATCTTCATCCCCTCTCAAAGATTGGCAAAATCCCAAACATGAACTTCCTTCTCAACCTATTCTTCCCTTGTCTCATACCCTAGATACAATTCTCTCCTGTGATAATTGATGACTTGAAAGCAACGCGGCAGTACTTAAAATGTGTACTTTTACTTTATTACTTCATTTTCAGGTTATTATTTGATTTTTAGATAGTGGTTGTTGATGGAGATTATTAATGTGATCTCCGACTGTTGGTTTGTTGCTTAAAATATTTGATTAACCGTTTTCCTCTTGTAAGTAAATATGTGTGGAGGAAATATGATGGGTTATTTGGAAATATATTTTTATTTTTATTTAACTTAAAAGTGTAAAATTAAAATATAAATAAAATATTCAAAATTATTTTTGCGATCACATTTACCTAGTAGGTAATGACATCTTTATAACATTTCATTTTGACGATGTTTGAGATGCTAAATGGTGAATGATTCGACTATCACGCTGTCAGCCTTCAACGATTTTAGATTGTTATATACCGAATGATTCAGCTATTTCAACAGCTGAATCATGAAAAACTGTATATCATATCTGTAGTAATTTATACACCATCTCGTGATAAAAGAAAATTCAGGAAGTTCCACTAATACTGGAAACTGCACATATTATAAAATATATAAGAAATATAAAAATAAAATTTTAAAAATACTGTAATTAAATTATGCACCAGTTCGCATCACATTATATATTTCTGAAGGCGGAATTTGAGAATATCCTAGTGATCATTACAAATTCATATATTAAAATAATAATAATAAATTCAATAAATCGTAATGTAAAAATTCCAAAAATGCTAATTCAGAAATTTTATTTATTTTGAGCATGAGCCTTATATTAACAGCCGGACAAGGTTCACATAACAATAAAGAATAGATTTAGACGTTTCATTAATTATGGTCAGAACAAGTTAGTTAATTTATTCAGAGCGATACATTTCAGGCACGCTAGATTTTTATTTCTTAAATTAATTGGTGTTTTTCTGTGATTAATAGAATTGAAAAGCAAATAACTAATTAATTAATAATTGATTAATTAATAATAATATAATGATATTAATTGGTAATAAAAGTAATTGTTTCATTTTGTTGCACATACCTGCGAAGTAATATTCACTCCAAGTTTTGCAATACTTCATAATCAACAGCACGTGAAATGCAAGATTTCAGGCTCTGTGATTTAATAAATTGAACAAACAGTATGCTGTCAAAACTATCGTAATGCATTTACTTATTTCTTCCTGGATTTTAATAACAATTGATATATCACAAACGTTAAATATATTTAACGTTTCTGTGGTTAATATTATACGAAAAGTAATAATTCGCAATTTATGTATTTAGTACGCTGAAAACAAAAAAAAAAAAAAAACTTTTATGCGTGAACCGAGGGCATTTCGTTTTTCACGTCCGCCAATTGTCCATACCTGGAAGCGAAGATGGGGGAAACCCCTGGTGCCGTTAGACCCTAAACACACTATACACACTGTCCATACCTGGACAATATGAGTGGAGGAATCACCGCACAGTGACAAACATAATAAGCAATGCTTCAGCTACAATCTTATTATCTCTCTATACATTAAAAAAGTTTTCTTCCTAGTGATATTTATTCGAGCCAATGGGAGAAGAGAGCGAAACAATTACGTCACTACAAATGCAATTAATTATTGACAACTGCTTCCATAATGTTCACCAACCTCGTGCTTCACTGTCTAACATTTGCTGTTCCATTGTAACGTTTTTATATATTAATGAATATTGTATATTTGTAAATACAGTAGTTTAGTATTCTGTAAATATTTTAAATATTTTAAATATTTGTATAGTTTGTAAATATTTTAGTTAAATATTTTAGTCCTGCTCTTTGAGATGCAACAATATTCCTCATGCATTATGGAACCCAAAGCAAAAGGCCTTTTCCTAAGTGACCTATGTAAACGCAAGTAAATAATTACATAGTGACTGAATATCGCGCACTACAAATGCACAGGTAAATAATTACACAGATTATTTCCTGATTAGATATCGGGCCTAATGAAATATAAGGCCAGGGTGTGTGTTTTGTGAAGTATCAGTGTGGGTTGTGTTATTCCTCTAGTCACTTAGCCTGGGGGCCTGTGGAGAGACACTAACGCCCCCAGTTTTCATCACCGCCCCGGGGTGGCGTGCCAGAACACATTAGGAGAGAAGAAAGCTCTGGCGGGGTGAACCCTGGTGTAGCCTAGGCATCCAAGGAGAGACCAAAAAAATTTTATTGGAAAGGATATAATGGGGAGTAGGAAGAGGGTGGTATAAACGGGGCAGAGAACAGAGGAGGCAGTAGTTGAGACACTCGCCTGATTTGAAAGGGGAGACAGTAAGGGACCCGCCCTGGTGCAGGACGTCCATCCTGGTTCAGACAGTGGGAGTTGAAAGTGGGTGAGCCACCACGCAAAGGGGGGGGGGCACCGAGGGTGGGGAAAGGGTTTGTTTGTTTGTTATTTGGTTTTTAGGAATATTAGCAACTAAGGCCATATTGCTCCGGGAATATGCGGTGGTCATTCCCTGACCTTTCCGCATCCTCCGTATTTGGTGGTGACTGGCTCCAACCCGGGTCTAATCAAGAAGCGTGTGCTACCACTGCTGCTCCTTCCCACCTGGCTACGGAGGCGCCGTGGGGGAAGGGGGTTGGACACTCAACCACCCCAGGTGGTAGGAATGAAAGAACATCGGGAGATTCCCATGGTGGAGCGTGCTCTTTGCAGCTGTCCCACACTGGCCTGGGGGTTACCCTAATGGCCAGTGTCAGAATCCCACACCATACCAGCTAGGAAAAGCTACAGCATGATGTCAGCTTGGATAACCATGAGGCCCCTGAGGGCCTGCATAAGTCTGTCCAGTGAAGAGGCTAAGATAGAACATGGAATTAATAATAACTTTCATTGACTCAACATTCACACAATTTTACTTTTTATAGTTTTTTTCTTACACTTTCTATTTACTTTTATATATTAGATTAGATATCGATCAGTGCGTTTCGGCAGGTGTGTCTTTTACGTAGAAAAGATTTGACTTATCCATCATACCTCTACATATTACGTAGAAAAGCATACGCGAGATTGGCGAGCAAAGCGAGCAGGGGGCGGAGCCCCTAATTATTATTATTATTGCCGCCCTTATAGTGCAAGGAAGCCTGAGGCTTATGCTGCACCAACCAAAAAAAATTTCTGAGTTACCCTGAGAGAGAGAGAGAGAGAGAGAGAGGAATCACCAAGAAAGAGAAGAATGATGATATCCAGCTCAGGACCCTGGGTGTGCCAAGCCCATACTCACCAGATGTGATCCCCTGGGGTTAATATACTGGTATAAAGATAACCTATGTGATTGAATGAAAAAAGAAAATAATAACTGCCAGATTTCTATTAGTCTAATTTTATTTGCTATTCTCACAGGTTTATAAATTTGAGGTTCACATAATACCGATCACAAGACAGTAATATGCATGCAGATCATTGCGAACATTTAACTAAAAAAAAAGCCCTCAGTTTATACTCCCCCGACCATCCCGATATATAAACAGAAAAATTATTTATTATTTACAGTATTTACAGTACACGTGAGCTCAAACCATGATCAACTAAAACGTGTGTGCTATTGCACTCACGCAGTGATATACATACGGGCCGTTTAATATATGAAAGATTATTTTTATTGTTTATTGTGAATTACATTGTATTTACAATACACGTAATTAACGTTTTAATATTTTTATTAATTACCCAAGCTAAAGAACGCCGCCTTCCTAGTAATTAGATTCATATGTTCAATTATTTAGAAAAGTTCGAAACAGCACTCATTCAGCTATATAATTAGTTATAAATAACATATTCAATAGCAGTAATCATATTATAAAAGTCCATATCGTAATAATATATAAAATGCAATATCGTATAAAAAGCACGCATTAAAAATTAGGGATCTCTTACAAAACTTTCACTAGCAAAATCATCAAAATAAAAATAAAATACTTACGAATATCCAGGGCTAGATATATGGAGGAGAAAATCAGCTGTACACCGTCCCAGAGCTACTGTGAGCGCTCATACCGATGTTATTGGAAGATGGATCTATCTTCCTGCAACAAAGTAAAGGTAGTTTTAAAGTCAAATTTCCACCCCTGCGAAAATCAAAAGAAATGCTAAAATTAGATAACCTATTTCAATTTAGTATATTATTGAACAATTATATGCTGATGCCTCATCCTCCATTCAGGATAATGAGAATTAATTACTGAAAGTGGTTGAGAGAAAGAGAATACTCTCTCTCTCTCTCTATATATATATATATATATATATATATATATATATATATAAGGATGCCATTTGTCCTTTTTTTTATAAGATGATGGTGAGTTGGCATTTAGAATATTCTGTTCAGATAAGGAGACCACGTTTCAAGAAAGACTTTGAACTTCTAGAAAAGATACAGAGAAAGGTAACCAGATTGGTAAGGAGTGCTAATCAATGTCCATATGATGAACGGCTTAGAAAGTGAAACTAGACATCTTGGGGGGACCTGATGAGATATATAAAGCTCTAAATAGAATCAGTAAAATGACATGCAAGATATTAATTTATTTACAAACTTCTCACCAACAGAGCACAGACCCTAGATAATATTGAGAACGCTGAGAATTATAGAGAATCAAAACAAAGCAGTCACTAGTATTAAAATATGTACTGTATATACGAAATTTGGATTAACAAAACAGAGTAAAGAGCAATTTCTTATACACGTATGGTTTACGTGTAAAATCAATACTGTGATTATTAAATACCTGAAGGAAACGGAACAGAGAACTACCAAGTGTTGAGTACGAGGGACAGGCAGGGAAAAATTAGTTTTAATAAGAGAATTCAAGCGAGGTATACTGAAAGGTATTTGTTCAAGAGATGGAGAATCGATAATAGAGTTTATGATATTGTAGACAAAAAGAGACCATGGAGTTGTCGTCTGGAGTGAACAGGCACGATTCTGAACCGACGACAAAAAGATTCTTCATTGATTCGACGGTGACAGGCAAGGCGATTTCGAAAGCATAAGAATTTGAATTTTCTCAAGTCTGTAGAAAGATATTCATGTTGTTTACCATATATTTTCACCGAAGAAAGAGGGAAGAACCATGGGGCACAAATACAGAATTTAGGGGGTTAACAGAAGTTTACTTCTGTTAACTCCCATGAAGTTTACTTTCAGTGAGGGTGTTGTAGATCACCAGAATGAAATGTCTGCGAGAGTGATCGAGGTTGACAGTTCGATAAAGTTGAGAGCAGACATTTTTTAGCGACGGGGAAAGTATGAGTGATAGGCTTTTTAAAATTCTGGTAATATCCTACTGCCTTGCTCAGAGAAATTGTGGCGAGTAGCTATTGTCAAAAGGGGCTGATGGTCACGTGATATGCAACATTTAACAGTTTTTGCTTCGCAGTTACTCTGAGTTGGGCATCATGCGGCCTTTGGCCCCCGAATGTACCGAAACGTTATTCCCGCCAAACCCGAGTACTGATTTCAATTATTCCTCAACATCTATGAACCATGTTTAGCTGTAGTGCTCAGAGCCGGCCCGAGGGGGGTGCGAACGGTGCAAGCGCACAAGGCCCCGCGTTTCTTAAGGCCCAGCGCCGCTGACTGATTTTGCAAAATAAAAATAGTTTCATTTTTTTGTTTGTTTTAATACTGTTGCAAAATCTAGCGACATCACCATAAAATGGCCACATTTTTAATATACACAAGAAATAAAAGGTCAATAATCATGTTATTAACAGTATCTGAAAGCCCGCTAAGAATTCTCCAAAGAACACAGAAAAATATATTTTCTTTCAAATATATTTAAAATAACTCTCCTTATAAATAAAAATAATAATTATATAATAATTTATTGGCGTTTCAATTGAAATTATTGAATAAATATTCCCCACAAATACGAATATATATATATATATATATATATATATATATATATATATATATATATATATATATATATATGAAGCTGATCGTACATCGTACGTTTTTATCGCGATTCGCAAGGTGTGAAAATAAATAACATATTCGTATCTATTTCGCAACATAACTAGTAGAGACAGAGATGCAGGAAGAAAGTATATGTGTGGCTCTGATAAATTGAAGAAAGAGAGAAAAAATTACGGAAAAACAGAGGAACTCCCTCGCAAAATTTTTAAAAACCGAAAATGTGCAACAAACTGAAGAAAAGCATAATTCACAGTTACTGGAAGATCAAACTCGCGGAAATGAAATTACGCCGTGCGACATCCACGAAAACGATCCTGATCATCATAAAGCCAGCTCTCGTCCTAATGAAGAGGAAAGCGATGATAAGAAAACTGTAGAACGGGAAGATAATCATGAAGCAGAGGGAAACGTACAGACGGAGGATTTTTTGTCAGCGTCGAACAAAGAACAAGATGAATTATTCCGAGGACCGCAGCTTCAAGAGAATCAACAAAGCGACGAAGACGAAAATATCGATATCAATGATCCTGGTACTTGGCCCGAAATTATAACTGATAAATTTAGAATGGCTATCATACAAAATGGCGTGACACAAGTAAAAAACTACGATTTTCCGAAAGATAAAAATAACAGAAGTTTTTCTGAAAATTATTATTTAAGAAAATTAACGAATGGGGAACGTCAAGAACGAAGGTGGTTACTCTACTCAAAGTACAAAGATGCCACATTGTGTTATGCGTGTAAGTTATTCTCTTCAAATTCCACTTCTCTGCGTTTAACTGGACTTAACGATTGGGTACATTTAAGTTCGCGATTACAAAGTCATGAAAGATCAGAATATCATTTACATGCTACGTACAAATTGTTACAACTTGAAAAGAATTTGAAACTTGGAAACACTATTGACAAAAACATAAAAAAATAATTAAAAACGAAACACAGCGTTTAAAATGTGTTTGTGAACGAATAGTGGCTGCAATTTTATATTTATCAGAGCATAATTTGGCGTTCAGGGGCAGTAGCGATGCTTTATATAAACCGCACAACGGTAATTTCTTAGGTCTCGTAGAATTACTTGTAAGATTTGACCCAATCATGGACAACATTTGGATCGGTGCGTAGAATCAGCATCGCGTTCCTATTTATCTCATAGAATACAAGATGAACAAGATTTCTGCTTTGGCTAAAAAAGTTAGAAAAGAAATTAATAAATACAGTTAAGAAAGCTAAGTATTTCACAATTTTATTAGATTGCACTCCAGACGTAAGCCATCAAGAACAATTATCTGTTATTTTAAGATATGTTAATGTAGATAACTCTGAAAGTGATGTGAGTATACAAGAACGATTTATTTGTTTTGAAACAGTAAAAGACTCGACAGGAAAAGGTTATCAGCCAAAACTGAAAGCATATTAGAAAAGGAGGAATTAGATTTAGGGAACTGTCGAGGACACGGGTACAATAACGCAGCTCATATGAGAGGTTTATATAAAGGCGTGCAAGCGCTTATCCTGCAAAAGAATTTCAAAGCACAGTATATGCCCTGCGGAAGTCATAATTGAATTTAGTTTTTGGAGACATTTCAAAATCATCTTCTCTTGCAAATTCATTTTTTGAGACTTTACAAAGCATATATAATATTTTTGCAAGTTCTGTAATACGCTGGGATATATTAAAAGAGCATGTCAAACATCTTACTCCAAAATCACTGTCAGAAACGAGGTGGGAATGTCGCCTCGAAAGTATAAAATCTGTGAGATACCAAGTACCACAATTTTCTCTAGCTTTGAAATACCTTTATGAACATACCAGTGACATGAAAACGAAATCCGAAATCCAATCAATCGAAAATAAACTTACTTCATTTGAATTTCTATTAAGTTTGGTCATTTGGTATGACATACTGAATGAAGTAAATATTGTGAGCAAGATATTTAAAAATTCAAATATAGATATCGGTATTGCAAATTCACATTTAAAAGGCCTTTTAAAATTTTTTGAACAGTATCGTGATTCGGGATTCAAATCTTCTTTAATAACTGCAAAGGAAATAGCTGAAGAATTACAAGTAACATCTGAATTTAAGAATCAAAGAACTGGACGAAAAACAAAGCAATTTTATTAAGAAGGAACCGATCACCCTATTTCATCAGGCGAAGAATATTTCAGAATTCAATATTTTCTAGTCATAATCGATAGTGCGATTATTTATTTTAAGAAAAGATTGGAAATTTATCACGAACATGAGACATCATATGGTTTTTTATATAATTCGGATAATATTCAAAAACTGACTGAAAACGATCTTCTTAAATGTTGCAAAGACTCAAATGCGATCTTGCAAGACGATA
The DNA here is from genome assembly GCF_048544385.1 of Mastigoproctus giganteus. Classification (NCBI taxonomy): domain Eukaryota; kingdom Metazoa; phylum Arthropoda; class Arachnida; order Uropygi; family Thelyphonidae; genus Mastigoproctus; species Mastigoproctus giganteus. Next base: position 64,746,583 of record NC_143586.1, on the reverse strand, counting down.
TTGATTGCATTGATTTATTTAATGAAATCAAAATTTGTCGTCGAGTTTTGCCTTCCAGGTTCACAATATTACAATATTTACTGAAAAATAATTTATTTGAATTGTATCCAAATTTTGTTACTGTTCTGAAAATTATATTAACCTTACCAATTACCGTCGCATCTGCAGAAATATCTTTCTCAAGATTGAAAATAATAAAAAATTACTTGAGATCTAGCATTAATCAAGAACGATTTACCTACTTAGCCATTTTATCTATCGAATCTGAAATAGCCAAAAAACTAAATTATGATGATATTATCAACGAATTTGCTATAAAATATGTAAGAAAAATGAAACAAAAATCACATATTGTGACCTTATTCGATTAAGTCGCATACCAAATTGTATTTTATAAGTATATGAAGCAATTATTTTTCTTATTTTATTTATTAAAGATTTTTTTCGGATTGAAATGTTAATTTTATTAAAATAATTTAATTATTTATCATTTTCATGTAATCCTTACTAAACCAATTTGTGCAATGTAATAAATAACAAAATGCAATAAATTATTTTGTTGTACGAAATTTGTATCAAGGCCACGCAAGCCAACTTTGCACCGGGCCCCGCTTCTGTTCGGGCCGGCCCTTGTAGTGCTGTATGATTACTAAAATTTGCTTAATGTTCAGTTAGACTCAAGAAACTCTAAAGAATCCACTGGGTCTGCTTAAATATGCAAAAACTTTGATAATTTAAGCAGACCTTTGTTTGTTTAATCGATAGAGGCTTTCACTTAAGTGGATGGCCAAAGGTAAATGGAGTGACTAACCTCTAAGATTATTTCAAAAGCATGTTCTTGCATCTTGTACTTCTCATCATAAATTAACTATTTCAGAAACTCTGTGGGGCGCGATTCGCGCCAGGATTAAAACATGCAGATTGAATTTGCTTTCTGAATGGTTGGTCATTCAGGCTGGAGGAATTGCAGATAACTTTACTGAAAGCCACGTTTTTAAATACATCTTCCTTCCACCCCCCCCCCCCCCCACTTAAAGGACGTCAAAAATAAACATTCTTTATTTAGCATATTTGGTTTAAAAATAAACGTATTCCAAAAACATTTGTAAAAGTAGAAACTTTATAAATGAAAAACCATTTTTTTTTATTATGGGGCGCATTTGGTCTATTCACAATACACGTTTGGCATTTTAAATTCTGAAAAGAGGTAAATTGGACTTCTTCCCTGCATAGCTCTCAATTTTGTATTTCGCTTGCGGTTGCAATTTCTGTGATTTCGTGCACAAACATTTGACCTTGAAACGACATGCTTATCTGAATGACATTTGTGACCCGGATATGTCGAACGTTAATTACATTTTCTCTTACGGAAAGTGATAGGTACGCAATTTATTTGATACAGTTTTGTGGTTTCTAAAATAGACTCCTGTGAGCCACAACCTTAGGCCATAAGTTGTGGCCTGTTTAAAAAAAAAATGTAAGTCGTGGTCTATTAAAAAACTGTCGCTTTAAGTCACGTTTCCGGCATGTAATCAGCATGTGGTGTCGTTCTTTGACTATCATGATTCAGTCTGAGCAATTTAACTATTGCATCGTAGTCAGGGCCGGATTTGGACATGCTTTAAAGGCCCTAACGCAAAGCATGTGAAGAGGCCTCAAATTATGTAATTATATACTTTCATTTTCACAAAAATGAAACGGGGTGACCCCCCCCTCGGATAGCGATGTCCCATGCCATGGCTTAATTAACTTATTACTAACTTCGGTTGTGGTCGTAGTCACAACAGTTCCTTTCCTCAGTGGTTTTTCCTGGAAAATTTTCTGCTAATATAAATATTTGATATATACTTGCTATTGATATCAATACGTATTTATAAAAATGTCGTAGATGGGAATATTTTCCGGATACCTCAAGCAATAAACAATGGGCAGAGTCTGTTTATCTCACCAGAAGGAAAGAACTTTTCCCGATTTGAAGCAATTCCTGATCGCAAAGATCTAAAAAAATCTTTGATAAAATGCTGTAAATTTTACGCATGAAAATATAAGATAATTGACTCCGGTAGCTTCTAGGTAACCCGCGAGGCATTTCCAACATAACATGTGGCCCGCTGCTGGAAAGCGTTTGTCACCTCCGTTCAAAATATCAAGAGCGAGCGCCCAAATTTTTGTAAAGATAAGGAATAATCATCAACGGAAAACAACAAAAAGTCAAACTTATTGCATATATATTTAATACATTTGAAAACAATTTTAAAAATTATTCTCAACTGTATTAGTTTTAATTTTTTAATAAAAATTAAAAACAAATTCATTTATTATTATTTTTTAAACAAATTAAAAAATAAAACTTATTATTTATTTTTTAATTAACTTTCAGAATGTTGTGCGTGCGCGGATCACTGACTCTTGACTCTCAGCAGCAGCAAGGAAGATGGGAAGAGTCCCCCTTTCCTTTAAGCAACTCGACTCTTTCTTTTAAACGAACTCAAATTTTCATGTTAGATTTCGATTATCTTTGAATCCTCCGAAGCAAACACATGAATTTCGTGTCAAAAAGAAGAAAATTATTAAAACTCAAAAGCGCATTAGACTCCATCAGGATGTCCTACAGCTCAGTGATACACGCGAGCAACAGGTTGAGAACCCTTGCTGTACAGTGGTGCGACATGATCCTGAATTGGTACAATATATGGTTTGGATATGTGCAACGTAATCATGTTGCAGTTAAAGCATTAACTGAGTCAGACAATCACGATACACTTGACCTGGCATGTTACGCTGACGTTTACTCTAACGTTTACTGTGCGATCCCTACATTTTAATAACTTTAACTTGTTAACAAGGACTCAGGATGGAATTCTGGTTCATCATGCGCAACCGAAATGTCATACATACACTTCATTATTAAAAATTAAAAATACTGTTAACTTTAAATTTTTACTTTAAAGTTAGCTGTATTTCTATTAACAGTGTTTTCCAATTAAGTTAACAGTGTAAAACCCATGTGAAAATTACACTACTTATTTTCATACAGCTTTTCATACAGGTAAATGGTGATACTGAAGAAGATACACTAATATAAAATTTAAACGAAGTATTCCATAAATGGTGATGGTCATAAGAATGAGTACTTTTGCGCAAGAGGAAATATGTAAAAATATTTCGCGTATTTCTTCTGCAACCCCTGAAAATACTCGTATTATTTGGATGATTCATTCGATTATGACAATTCATTCGATTATTTCATTCAAATGATATAATCGAATTTTTACATTAGATTATTGAAATCTCTATTACTAATCATTCGATTATGCACATCACTAGCTCTGTATATTAGCTCTTCTCCAAGCTTAACTAGAGTGTCACAAAAGGTATACTAACTTGAAAATATCGGTTCTTAGTTTCGAAATTTATGTATTGCTTTCTTATGACGTTTTATTCATCTTCATCAATATTTAACAACAAACACCACGTAAAAAGAATGTTATTTGGGGCTTGTAATAATTGTTTTGGACTTTCGTATTAAACTGTAAATACAAACGTTTATCAACAAAACATATTTTGAAAATTACATAATTAGTGGCAACAAATGGTTTTTCCAAACCTGTTTTTTCGAAAAGTAATGAAGGTTGTGCTGCAAAGTAAATGCCCTTTAATTTGGGGGGGGGGGGGGGAATTACCGAAATCGAAGTTACCGAAAGTGTACTTTTACGAGGGACGGGATGGGATTCACACGCCGCTGTCGTGTTTATCATATTAAGTGGCACGATTTTCATTATGGCATTGCTGATACAGAAATTTTTGAATAGACAAATAACACTAACATAAGCAAGTTTAGCACAGTCTGTACTGATTGCTATCAGTCTAAACCAATGGTGTACCACCAATCAATTGAAAATGGACTTGATATGACAGGCTGGTTAAAACCGGGGCTACAACCAATCACTTTCCATGCATAATTTCGATCGATACCAATCACTTTCGATACATAATCGAAAATCATACGAAATATAACCGACTCGTACACACTTGAAATAAACATTTCTGAACTCTTTCCTCTCATTAGAATTTTCTGGAGACGCTACTGGCCTAAATAGGCGAATATATTTACCTACAACTCAGATTTAGAGTTGCGGTGGCAGAATCACTGATGGCATAATCTGCCTTAGAGATTTCCTAAGCACATAACGGACATCGATATTAATAACACAGTTCATTATTGGCTAAGTGTTCCTTCTTGGTTTGGAAAACCTATGCCTGCATTCAGTCATTACTGTGGAGAAGGAATCCTTGAAAATCGCCATAAAAGGAGTAAAACCGTAAAACTCGCCGCCATTGAAACACAAATACTCCTGAATAATGCGCCAAGCTAAGAGATATAAAACAATGGGATGTTCGGTGCCACACTGAGCCACTCTATATGGCTGTTGCGCTTCACCAGTGATGAGAAGCGCAACATCCATGGATAAAGGCGGCGATTTAATAAACTAAAAACAAAGCATGATCGTGGGTACCAGAACGGAAAGTAACCAGGGCTTTATGGACGGTGGGCTGTTTACGTATTATTGTTGCAAGGTGTACACTAACTGGCAACCAATACAAAAAAACGCAGCAATCACAAATAGCGTAGTGGAAAATGAGGAGATCGCACTGATGGACGAGAGAAGGGTGGAGCTTATGGATGGATCCGATAGGGGGAGGGAACTCGCCCGGTTCACTGGATGGAGTATAAAAATAACACGCCACTGCGGAGAGACAAAAAGAAAAATAAATAAATAAATATATATATCAAATTCAGTCTCAAATAACGAAAAGAGTTAAAAATAGTATAATTTTTAAATTCGGTTTAAAATTTGTGTATGATATATTTTTTATTAGTATTTATTTAGTGTATGGATTCTAGCATGGCGCACAGATATTTTTTACTTCAGATAAGGTATAAGCTTTATACTATAAGGGAATTGTTTAAACATATAGTATTGATTATACTAAATATAAATTGTAAGCCTTGTATGTTCCTCCTTAGGACGAGTGCCTTAGGATGATACTTCTTTACATAAGTATAATATGGATTATTATTGTAGATGTTCAGGGTGATTCTAAATTTTTGTCGGGGTTTCCGTGGCCTATAATTTTCAAACCGGAAACAACAAAATAAAACTGCTTACGGAATATGAACGTATAATTTAAAAAGTTTTATTTGGCAAGGCTGTACTCGCCGCATTGATGTCTCTGAGAGATATTGACGGCATTACTTCAAAATGGTGACTGTTCAAGAGAAGGCAATGTGCATACTTTGGTTTTTCAAAAGAAGGTCTTTCATCACAACGCAACGTCGTTACAGAACTCAGTATGGAAAAGATCCACCTTCAGATAATGCATCCCACGTTGGTTAAAGCAATTTCAAGAGACTGGTAGTGTTCTGCACCGAAAAGGAGCGGGAAGACCGAGCACTTCGCACCTTGACTTCTGATCGAATCCACGAAGCGTTTTCTCGAAGCCCACAAAAATCAACTAGACAAGCTTCTTTGCAGTTAGGTATACCACAAACGACTATTTGAAGGGTTGTTCATAACCGGCTTCACCTCCATGCCTACAAACTGCAGATTGTGCAGGCTTTAAAGACGAACAATAAACCCCGCCGTTTCCAATTAGTAGTAGTAGTAGTAGTAGTGGCAAGTGATGAAAGAAAGCAGTGTATGAGCTTACACAGCATCAGCCAAAAAAAAAATTCGCGCAACCATTCTCTCTAAATGTTTGTCCAGTTCCTCCTAAAATTTATTTAACCTATCAACTTCTACGACAGATGTATGTTTGTTCCAGCAATTAACCACCCGCTGGCTAAAGGCAAATTTCCGCATATCTATTCTACATCTGTCTTTCCTTAATTTGAATTTGTGCCCCCTTAGGTTCGTAATCTGAACAAGCGGAAGAATCCCATCAGAATTCAGCGTGCTCAACCCATTCAAGGCCTTATACACCTCAATCAGATCACCGCGCAGGTGCCTAGTCTCCAGCCATTGCAATTTGAAGAACTTAAGCTTCTCTCTTGGTAAGAGGATCCCTTCATTCCCCCACCAATCTTGTTGCCCTTCTCCGTACACGCTCAAGCAAATCTACATCCTTCCTAAAATGAGGTCTCCAGACCTGTACGCAGTACTCAAGGCGTGGCCTGACCATTGCCTTATACAAAGGGACAATCACCTCCATTTCCCTGCTAGCAAAATTCCTATATATCATTGACAAAACACCATGACCTGCCCTGGCTGCCTGTCTGCTTTGCCCAGAAAACTTCATATCTGACTGCACAATTACTCCCACGTCTTTTTCATTTTCTACCACCTTAAGTGTAGTACCACACAGTTGGTACGTTTCTCTGGGGTTACTTCTACCCATATGCAGTACTTTGCATTTTTCAAAGTTAAACTTCAGTTGCCACTTCTAAGCCCATCTGCCCAAAATTTTCTAGATCCTGTTGCAATAGCACACTGCCATTACTGTCATTAACAACATTGACAACCTTTGTATCATCTGCAAACTTCGACACTAAGCCTGATATACCTTCATCAATATCATTGATAAATATACAAAACAACAGTGGACTCAACACCGAACCCTGTGAGACTCCACTAATAACATTAGTCCACGAAGAGCAGCACCCATTGATTACCACCCTCTGTCTTCTCCCACTCAACCATCCTTTTATCCATTGTAGTAATTTACCCTTAATACCATTCTGATACAATTTGTACAGTAGTCTTCCATGCGCAACAGTGTCAAAAGCTTTCCTGAAATCCAAATATATGATATCAAAATTATTTTTTGCATCCAGTTCCTTTATAACCACATAGTATCCAGTCAAATTTGTCAGACAAGATTTTCCCTTAACAAACCTATGCTGTGTCTGAATTACTGCTGCAGTCTTGTCTAGATGATCCTGCATTGCATCTTTAACCAGTTACTCCATTATTTTACCCGGAACAGAAGTTAAACTAACTTGTCTGTTAATTTAACTTCTTTAATTTTCCCAAGACATTTTATTTTATCAAACGTTGAAGCTGATGAAAATTACCTTCAGAGATGGAGATCTAGTGATGAAGCAACGTTTTAAGTATCAGGGAGGGTAAATTGTCATAACTGCAGAATATGGGGATGGGATCAGAAAACCCTCACGCTATTCGAGAATTCGAAAGAGATATTCAATGGTCAATGTCTGGTATGCTTTTTTATGTTCGGAAGTTTTGGGGGCCTTTTTCTTTGTGGGAAAAACAGTGACAGCGGTGACTTATCTGGACATGCTACAGCTGTATCTGTTACACCAGTCGGAAAATCATCATCCAAATGTGGTGTTCCAGCAAGATGGTGCACTGCCACATTGGGCTCTTATTGTCCGAGAATTTCTTGACATGCATTTTCCTGGGCGCTAGGTTGGGCGTGGTGGACCGATTCCGTGGCCTCCGCGCTCATCCGATCTTACGCCGCTTGATTTTTTCCTATGGAGATACGTGAAGGACATTGTGTACAAGACCTCTGTGACCTCCCTCGATGAACTGAAGCTCAGAATTGTTGCTGCGATCGAAACAGTTACACCGCAAATGCTGGAGAACACTTGGAGGGAAATCGAATATCGCTTGGACATCTTACGTGCCACGAAAGGTGCGCATGTTGAAGTTGTTTAGCATTCTGCAGTATCGACGATTCTATAGGCAATAAAACTTTTTGAGTACACTTTCATATTCCGTAAGAAGTTTTATCCTGTTGTTTCCGGTTTAAAAATTGTAGGCCAAGGAAACTCCGACAATAATTTTGAATCACCCTGTATATTCCTTCCATTGTTAATGCACTTAATTATTCCAGTTCGTACTCTTTTTCTATTTTATCTTTCAAGCAGGTTGATTTATTGTTCCAAACCGTACATACAAATTCTAGAGTTAAAATAAGGTATTAGTGAGACAATTATTTAAAGAAGTTGCCAGCCACTTGATGATACCTAACTTTGTGTATACAGTACTTGGAATGTGGAATTACATACACTGGAGCCAAAAAAATACGAACCTTTATTCAGTATCGAATCAGGCTACCTTTGTTTCGAATAACAGCAACTATGCGGTACGGCATGGATTCTATAAGGTGTTTCAGTGCGGTTTGGTCTAATTTTAACCATTCTTCCAGAAAATATCGCCTAGCTGCCACAAAGTTGAAGGAAGAGGACTTCGTTGCTGAATAGCTCTCTCCAGCATATCCCACACATTTTCAATAGGATTGAGATCAAGTGAATGTGAGGGCCAGGAAAATACGTGGAATTTCTTCAAACCATTCTTGAACGATTCTGGCTCGATGTGCTGTTGCATTGTCATCCATAAAGTGACCATCACCTTCGGGATAAAGTGTAACTATGAAGGGTGCAGTAGATCTGATAGAAAATTCAGGTACTCCCTGGATGACATTCGACTTTCCACCGGACCCAGGCCGTGCCAACAAAACATTCCCAAACATGAACATGTTTGGAAATGTTTTGTTTCCCCCATTCTGGCTTCAAATTACTGCAGTCGAACAGCCTGTGCAGCCTTTATAATCAACGCGTCAACATGTCAACACCCCACGTCACAGTTTTCTTTATATTTATCCACATTTCTTCTGTCTGTAACTGTCTTAATACAAAGGTTCGTACTTTTTTGGGCCAATGTGCGTATTTACGTGTGTTTGAAAAGAACAATTAATGGAAAAAGTCATTCCCAGGTTTAAATTTAAACATTTGCGGTCCTTTTGATTAATGACCTACGAACTTAATCTGGTAACTTCTTCCAGTGACAACAGTCAGATAATCAGTCTATTAAAGGATGTAATACCATATATTTGTATTTTGTACCTTAATAATGTATTACTTTAAGTCGAAGGCACGGGCCTATAGATTAATGTAAATGACATCAAACCTATCCCCCCCCCTTCATCTTGCTCGGTAGAAACTGCCAGAAGGAAACTAGTTTGATTATCACCGATACATCCCCCTAGGACGTAAACCGTACGGATCTATTTGTGAACAGTTAGGCTATGTACATAACTTTCAACAAGTTAATATTAACTAACGCAGAGCATTTTATTTCAGGCGCATCAGCAAATAGGAATAATACATGATTTATAAATTAATAAAAGCTAATAATAGCCAGATTTCTATTGGTCCGATTTTAAAGAAATTTGGGAAGGCTCGAAAAGTCATTCTAATAGAATCAAATACTAAATTTCATCAAAATTCATCCACTGAGAGTCAAATTATTTACATACGGACGGACGGAGAAAGAAATAATAATTGTTGGCTTTCTATTGGTTGCATTTTAATGAAATTTGGTATGGCTAGACAGGCCTCTCTAACAAAACTAAATAAAAAAAATTAAAAAATTATGAAAATCCATTTACATGCGGGCGGACGGACAGACAGACAGATGGACGGACATGATGAAGACAATAGATGCTTGAAGCAGATATGCTAAGCACCTAAAAAACAGGAATTTTCAAAATTCCGACATGTTCTATATGTCTCGAGGATGCACGTTCTACTATATTTAATTTATGAATTCAAATACGTCACCATTTACTGGTCTCAGTCAGAGTTCGAAAAAAATATTGGTTGAAACCACTCCAGTCATTCATACATTACGATTAATTACTAATATGCTCGAACTTATAATCTTCAATGATCATCTTAAAAGTAAGGAAGGGTTCTTCGGAAATTTAACAGCCGTAGCACCTTGTACTTAATTTTAAAAAAAGTAAATGACAAAACCAAAACGATGTTCCGATGCATTCCAGCCCATATCAACAGGTGATTTTAAATAATTGTGTATGTCTGATCAGATATTATGAAGCCTAATTTGATTAGGAATTATACTAAACAGAATAAAAAAATCATATTAATATTCAGCAGTGAAGCGCGAAATCATCTAATACATATCAACCCCAACAAGACTAAAAAGTAGTTGATAAATAGCTAGTTTCCTTCAATAATTTTCAATCACAACTTTGAATCTAAAATCGATAAAAAAACAGCTGTCAGACAAGACAAAATCACTCGCACCATCACTTCAAGATGGCACTGCGGTATAAAGAAGGTGGGAAATATGACAATGTACTACAAACTTTACCGATATTTTTAACATTAGATACGCATGACTTCCAACTTGGCAGCCAAGCCCGACTTCACCTAGGTCGTTGATTCCTACTTTTAATGACGCTATTTGTACAACCAGTTGCATTTGCGAGTGTCTTTTATTTCTTTCTCTAAGCCATTACTCAAAAAATTTCACTGAACGCGAATATTTCGCCGATTGCAATAATAAATTATGAATAAATCACTACTGATCTACATGCATTACTGAAGTCCTTCCACGAAAGAAGATGTAAATAAAAAAAATCAATCCCGAAACAATGGAAATATGTAGAAGGCACATTCCGGCTCCTTTATTCTATTCTTGTTTGAAAAAAAGTTGTTTTGTTATTGTTTTTTTAAGTCTTTGCACTTTGCCTTTTCGACAGGGTGTCCTTCATCACAGTACTCATTTCGACAAGATAACATTAACCTTATTGCGCGTCACGTGATCGAATCACGGTCAATCAGGTGCGTGTACTACTGACAATACTTTCATTGGATTCTGAATTGTTGTTTTTTCAAGTTGGCCGTAAAAATGTTTTATATTACTTATTTCAATCCCGTTAATATAATCTAATAACTATCTAATAATCTAATAATATAATCTTTTCGGATTATCTCTATCCGAAGAGATATAAGCATACTTATTGATATGCGGAGAGAGAGACAGATAGAGATAGCAACCGTGCCTCTAAGAGTGGGAGGTGCAACTGTGATACAAGTAGCAGGGCTTATTATCTGAAGAGGTGGGCGAACTTTAAGACAAATTTTGAATTACTTATCATATCAAGTCGATGGCTGCAATTTGTTATTGGTCCCGGCGATGGTATCCTTTAAGAGAACAGTTTCTTATTTAACTTGATTTTTTAGGAGGAGTTCTCAAAAATTGTACACTCTAAAAATTCTACTTATCCATTACAACACCCTTCTTTTTATAGCAGTTGCTTTATTTTATTCCAAAATATGTTACATCAGATCATAGCATGAACAAGTTAAATTTTTGGTCTACCGTAAAAAACAAAGGAGATTATAGTGACAAATGGGCCTGGAGTACTGGGGTCCATAGTTTAACAGATATTTATTTAAAGTATACCCAGTAAAATAAAATAAAATAAAATATTTCCAGAAGCTTTCGGAACTCGTGTCCCTTTCTCAACTGACAGAATTTTTAAATACATTACAAGCAAACTGTGGCACGTTACTCATTCGTCATTGTTGTAGCACGGACGTGTGCTGCCTTGCGCCAGTGATCATCCATCAATAAAACGGTTGTCTCCAGGATTGGATGTATACGCATGCCTTTCTGGCGATTTAATGCCTTAGGGTTGTTCATTATGTTTAGTGACTCTAGCCATAGGCGGTGGCGAAAGTGTCGCGCGTGGTCCACTATCTCAAAGTCGCGCTTGGGGTCAAGATCGTGGTTGGTAGCCCAAAAATGTTCTGCAAGCGCGGACTGGTCAGTTTCGGCAAGCCGGATTGCTCTGTCGTGTTCCGTGAGGCGATCCTGGAGACGTCTCGATGTCTCACCTACGTAGCAACTGTTACAGGCCCTACAGGTGATACGGTACACTACATTGCTGCGTAAGACAGGTGTGACAGGGGTCTTCACACTGGAGACAAGTGAACGTAGGTTCCTACCTGGTAATTGTACACATTTTATGTTGTAACTTCTCAGGATCTTCGAGATACGTCCTGACACTCCTGGATAGTACGGAATGTAGGCGGATGATATGCCGACTTGCTTCGGAGGTCTTGGGTTGGAAGTAAGCTCTTGTGCCTGTAACAAGCATCTGTTTAGTACATGGGATGGATAACCGCATCTGGTTAAGTCCGCCTTCACACGGGAGATCTCGTTACGTCTAATTGTGTCGGTGCTGGAATGGCTCCAGGCCCTGGAGAACAGGGTGCGGGCAGTGCTATTGAGATGGCTTGGAGCGTGGCCGGACCCGTAGTTGGTGAATTGACCGCACCACATGGGTTTGCGGTATACTGAGGTCTCTAGATGTGGGCCTACGCGATGCACTAGCACGTCCAGAAACGGGAGCGAACCGTCCACCTCTGATTCTACGGTAAACTTGATGAAATTGGATAGAGAGTTGAGGTATTCTAGTAGTACCGTTTCAGAACCACGTGGTATTATGGTAAAAATATCGTCGACATATCTACACCACGTTGTAATAGGTGTAGGTGGGTTCTGGTGTATCTGCTTCTCCAGATCTTCCATGGCGATGTTAGCTACTACGGAACTGACAGGGGCACCCATAGCAGTGCCATGTACTTGTTTGTAGAGTGAGTCTTCAAAGGTGAAGATGCTGCTAGAGAGGCATAGGTTGAGGGCGGTACAGATGTCATCAGTGGATAGTGACGTCCTGGATTGGAGGCTTAAGTCGCTCTCAAGGAGCCTTCTGGCGCAGTGCACGGCCTGTTGGACGGGAATCGAGGTGAATAAAGAAACCACGTCAAATGATGCCATGACAGAGTTATCAGGGATTGAAATGTCCTTAATGGTGTTAATGAATTCACTGCTGTTTTTAACGGTGTGAGATGTATTACCTATAAGAGGCGAGAGGAGGCTCGCGATGTGTTTGGACAGTTCATACGTTGGGGCACTGCAGCAAGACACTATAGGTCTGAGAGGAATACCCGGTTTATGGATCTTTGGTAATCCGTAGAATTGTGGTAGTTGACAGCCAGTACCACGCAGAAGATGGTGAGTCGCGGTCGGGATCTTCTTATCTTTAAGCCATGCGTGGACAAGTTTATTAACATTTGCTTCCAGACGTTTCAAGACTTTAACGGGAGGATCAGGTAGAGGTTCATATACGTTAGGATCGAGTAATAGGGCCAAGGCTTTCTCTCGGTAGGCTGATCGGTCCAGCACAACAGTCCGGCGCCCTTTATCCGCAGGAAGTACAACGATGGAGTTGTCTTTTCTTATAGATGACAGGGCGGCACGTTGGCGGTGGTTGAGGTTTGAGCACGTTTTTCGAGTGTTGCGGAGGACTGCGGCAGTCTTGAATCGGATCTCGTTGGCAGTTTCTTCGGGAAGGTTGGTAATACTGGCTTCTATGCCCATAGCGAGCTGTGTGATGGGAGGTTTCGATGGTATAACGGCGAATTTCATACCGTTTGATAAAACACTCAGCTGCTCGTTGGACAGTTGTTTGTTACTTAGATTCAAGACGAAAGAAGTCGTGTCGTCTGAACGAGTGTTCGTCTTTAAGGAGTTAGTTTCTATGCTCAAGTTTATGAACTTGCGCTGTTGGCGTAAACGGTAGGTATCCGAGGTCTGACTAGCCCGATGGCAGATGGTATGTATAAGGTTTGTAAATACAATAGGCGAGACCTTACCTTGTATATGTTGTAACAGTCTGGACTTGTTGTAGTCAGCGTTCCTGATTTCATGGTGGAGATGGGATATCCATAAATTTAACGTGCGCAGGCTGAAGTTAAAGCAGGCACGATCCATATGAGAGTTGTGGAACGGGGCTTTGTATCGGAACCCTTTAGGTATAATTCGATTGCTTTTGCATCTGTGGGCGAAGCGTAAATGTTGCCTGTAGCGAGCTATTGAGAGGAAGCATTTTTGCAACTGTGCACAATCGTTGTAGGTATTATGGCCATAAAGTGATCGAATAGTGACAAATGGGCCTGGAGTACTGGGGTCCATAGTTTAACAGATATTTATTTAAAGTATACCCAGTAAAATAAAATAAAATAAAATATTTCCAGAAGCTTTCGGAACTCGTGTCCCTTTCTCAACTGACAGAATTTTTAAATACATTACAAGCAAACTGTGGCACGTTACTCATTCGTCATTGTTGTAGCACGGACGTGTGCTGCCTTGCGCCAGTGATCATCCATCAATAAAACGGTTGTCTCCAGGATTGGATGTATACGCATGCCTTTCTGGCGATTTAATGCCTTAGGGTTGTTCATTATGTTTAGTGACTCTAGCCATAGGCGGTGGCGAAAGTGTCGCGCGTGGTCCACTATCTCAAAGTCGCGCTTGGGGTCAAGATCGTGGTTGGTAGCCCAAAAATGTTCTGCAAGCGCGGACTGGTCAGTTTCGGCAAGCCGGATTGCTCTGTCGTGTTCCGTGAGGCGATCCTGGAGACGTCTCGATGTCTCACCTACGTAGCAACTGTTACAGGCCCTACAGGTGATACGGTACACTACATTGCTGCGTAAGACAGGTGTGACAGGGGTCTTCACACTGGAGACAAGTGAACGTAGGTTCCTACCTGGTAATTGTACACATTTTATGTTGTAACTTCTCAGGATCTTCGAGATACGTCCTGACACTCCTGGATAGTACGGAATGTAGGCGGATGATATGCCGACTTGCTTCGGAGGTCTTGGGTTGGAAGTAAGCTCTTGTGCCTGTAACAAGCATCTGTTTAGTACATGGGATGGATAACCGCATCTGGTTAAGTCCGCCTTCACACGGGAGATCTCGTTACGTCTAATTGTGTCGGTGCTGGAATGGCTCCAGGCCCTGGAGAACAGGGTGCGGGCAGTGCTATTGAGATGGCTTGGAGCGTGGCCGGACCCGTAGTTGGTGAATTGACCACACCACATGGGTTTGCGGTATACTGAGGTCTCTAGATGTGGGCCTACGCGATGCACTAGCACGTCCAGAAACGGGAGCGAACCGTCCACCTCTGATTCTACGGTAAACTTGATGAAATTGGATAGAGAGTTGAGGTATTCTAGTAGTACCGTTTCAGAACCACGTGGTATTATGGTAAAAATATCGTCGACATATCTACACCACGTTGTAATAGGTGTAGGTGGGTTCTGGTGTATCTGCTTCTCCAGATCTTCCATGGCGATGTTAGCTACTACGGAACTGACAGGGGCACCCATAGCAGTGCCATGTACTTGTTTGTAGAGTGAGTCTTCAAAGGTGAAGGTCTTCATCTCACACCGTTAAAAACAGCAGTGAATTCATTAACACCATTAAGGACATTTCAATCCCTGATAACTCTGTCATGGCATCATTTGACGTGGTTTCTTTATTCACCTCGATTCCCGTCCAACAGGCCGTGCACTGCGCCAGAAGGCTCCTTGAGAGCGACTTAAGCCTCCAATCCAGGACGTCACTATCCACTGATGACATCTGTACCGCCCTCAACCTATGCCTCTCTAGCAGCATCTTCACCTTTGAAGACTCACTCTACAAACAAGTACATGGCACTGCTATGGGTGCCCCTGTCAGTTCCGTAGTAGCTAACATCGCCATGGAAGATCTGGAGAAGCAGATACACCAGAACCCACCTACACCTATTACAACGTGGTGTAGATATGTCGACGATATTTTTACCATAATACCACGTGGTTCTGAAACGGTACTACTAGAATACCTCAACTCTCTATCCAATTTCATCAAGTTTACCGTAGAATCAGAGGTGGACGGTTCGCTCCCGTTTCTGGACGTGCTAGTGCATCGCGTAGGCCCACATCTAGAGACCTCAGTATACCGCAAACCCATGTGGTGCGGTCAATTCACCAACTACGGGTCCGGCCACGCTCCAAGCCATCTCAATAGCACTGCCCGCACCCTGTTCTCCAGGGCCTGGAGCCATTCCAGCACCGACACAATTAGACGTAACGAGATCTCCCGTGTGAAGGCGGACTTAACCAGATGCGGTTATCCATCCCATGTACTAAACAGATGCTTGTTACAGGCACAAGAGCTTACTTCCAACCCAAGACCTCCGAAGCAAGTCGGCATATCATCCGCCTACATTCCGTACTATCCAGGAGTGTCAGGACGTATCTCGAAGATCCTGAGAAGTTACAACATAAAATGTGTACAATTACCAGGTAGGAACCTACGTTCACTTGTCTCCAGTGTGAAGACCCCTGTCACACCTGTCTTACGCAGCAATGTAGTGTACCGTATCACCTGTAGGGCCTGTAACAGTTGCTACGTAGGTGAGACATCGAGACGTCTCCAGGATCGCCTCACGGAACACGACAGAGCAATCCGGCTTGCCGAAACTGACCAGTCCGCGCTTGCAGAACATTTTTGGGCTACCAACCACGATCTTGACCCCAAGCGCGACTTTGAGATAGTGGACCACGCGCGACACTTTCGCCACCGCCTATGGCTAGAGTCACTAAACATAATGAACAACCCTAAGGCATTAAATCGCCAGAAAGGCATGCGTATACATCCAATCCTGGAGACAACCGTTTTATTGATGGATGATCACTGGCGCAAGGCAGCACACGTCCGTGCTACAACAATGACGAATGAGTAACGTGCCACAGTTTGCTTGTAATGTATTTAAAAATTCTGTCAGTTGAGAAAGGGACACGAGTTCCGAAAGCTTCTGGAAATATTTTATTTTATTTTATTTTACTGGGTATACTTTAAATAAATATCTGTTAAACTATGGACCCCAGTACTCCAGGCCCATTTGTCACTATTCGATCACTTTATGGCCATAATACCTACAACGATTGTGCACAGTTGCAAAAATGCTTCCTCTCAATAGCTCGCTACAGGCAACATTTACGCTTCGCCCACAGATGCAAAAGCAATCGAATTATACCTAAAGGGTTCCGATACAAAGCCCCGTTCCACAACTCTCATATGGATCGTGCCTGCTTTAACTTCAGCCTGCGCACGTTAAATTTATGGATATCCCATCTCCACCATGAAATCAGGAACGCTGACTACAACAAGTCCAGACTGTTACAACATATACAAGGTAAGGTCTCGCCTATTGTATTTACAAACCTTATACATACCATCTGCCATCGGGCTAGTCAGACCTCGGATACCTACCGTTTACGCCAACAGCGCAAGTTCATAAACTTGAGCATAGAAACTAACTCCTTAAAGACGAACACTCGTTCAGACGACACGACTTCTTTCGTCTTGAATCTAAGTAACAAACAACTGTCCAACGAGCAGCTGAGTGTTTTATCAAACGGTATGAAATTCGCCGTTATACCATCGAAACCTCCCATCACACAGCTCGCTATGGGCATAGAAGCCAGTATTACCAACCTTCCCGAAGAAACTGCCAACGAGATCCGATTCAAGACTGCCGCAGTCCTCCGCAACACTCGAAAAACGTGCTCAAACCTCAACCACCGCCAACGTGCCGCCCTGTCATCTATAAGAAAAGACAACTCCATCGTTGTACTTCCTGCGGATAAAGGGCGCCGGACTGTTGTGCTGGACCGATCAGCCTACCGAGAGAAAGCCTTGGCCCTATTACTCGATCCTAACGTATATGAACCTCTACCTGATCCTCCCGTTAAAGTCTTGAAACGTCTGGAAGCAAATGTTAATAAACTTGTCCACGCATGGCTTAAAGATAAGAAGATCCCGACCGCGACTCACCATCTTCTGCGTGGTACTGGCTGTCAACTACCACAATTCTACGGATTACCAAAGATCCATAAACCGGGTATTCCTCTCAGACCTATAGTGTCTTGCTGCAGTGCCCCAACGTATGAACTGTCCAAACACATCGCGAGCCTCCTCTCGCCTCTTATAGGTAATACATCTCACACCGTTAAAAACAGCAGTGAATTCATTAACACCATTAAGGACATTTCAATCCCTGATAACTCTGTCATGGCATCATTTGACGTGGTTTCTTTATTCACCTCGATTCCCGTCCAACAGGCCGTGCACTGCGCCAGAAGGCTCCTTGAGAGCGACTTAAGCCTCCAATCCAGGACGTCACTATCCACTGATGACATCTGTACCGCCCTCAACCTATGCCTCTCTAGCAGCATCTTCACCTTTGAAGACTCACTCTACAAACAAGTACATGGCACTGCTATGGGTGCCCCTGTCAGTTCCGTAGTAGCTAACATCGCCATGGAAGATCTGGAGAAGCAGATACACCAGAACCCACCTACACCTATTACAACGTGGTGTAGATATGTCGACGATATTTTTACCATAATACCACGTGGTTCTGAAACGGTACTACTAGAATACCTCAACTCTCTATCCAATTTCATCAAGTTTACCGTAGAATCAGAGGTGGACGGTTCGCTCCCGTTTCTGGACGTGCTAGTGCATCGCGTAGGCCCACATCTAGAGACCTCAGTATACCGCAAACCCATGTGGTGCGGTCAATTCACCAACTACGGGTCCGGCCACGCTCCAAGCCATCTCAATAGCACTGCCCGCACCCTGTTCTCCAGGGCCTGGAGCCATTCCAGCACCGACACAATTAGACGTAACGAGATCTCCCGTGTGAAGGCGGACTTAACCAGATGCGGTTATCCATCCCATGTACTAAACAGATGCTTGTTACAGGCACAAGAGCTTACTTCCAACCCAAGACCTCCGAAGCAAGTCGGCATATCATCCGCCTACATTCCGTACTATCCAGGAGTGTCAGGACGTATCTCGAAGATCCTGAGAAGTTACAACATAAAATGTGTACAATTACCAGGTAGGAACCTACGTTCACTTGTCTCCAGTGTGAAGACCCCTGTCACACCTGTCTTACGCAGCAATGTAGTGTACCGTATCACCTGTAGGGCCTGTAACAGTTGCTACGTAGGTGAGACATCGAGACGTCTCCAGGATCGCCTCACGGAACACGACAGAGCAATCCGGCTTGCCGAAACTGACCAGTCCGCGCTTGCAGAACATTTTTGGGCTACCAACCACGATCTTGACCCCAAGCGCGACTTTGAGATAGTGGACCACGCGCGACACTTTCGCCACCGCCTATGGCTAGAGTCACTAAACATAATGAACAACCCTAAGGCATTAAATCGCCAGAAAGGCATGCGTATACATCCAATCCTGGAGACAACCGTTTTATTGATGGATGATCACTGGCGCAAGGCAGCACACGTCCGTGCTACAACAATGACGAATGAGTAACGTGCCACAGTTTGCTTGTAATGTATTTAAAAATTCTGTCAGTTGAGAAAGGGACACGAGTTCCGAAAGCTTCTGGAAATATTTTATTTTATTTTATTTTACTGGGTATACTTTAAATAAATATCTGTTAAACTATGGACCCCAGTACTCCAGGCCCATTTGTCACTATTCGATCACTTTATGGCCATAATACCTACAACGATTGTGCACAGTTGCAAAAATGCTTCCTCTCAATAGCTCGCTACAGGCAACATTTACGCTTCGCCCACAGATGCAAAAGCAATCGAATTATACCTAAAGGGTTCCGATACAAAGCCCCGTTCCACAACTCTCATATGGATCGTGCCTGCTTTAACTTCAGCCTGCGCACGTTAAATTTATGGATATCCCATCTCCACCATGAAATCAGGAACGCTGACTACAACAAGTCCAGACTGTTACAACATATACAAGGTAAGGTCTCGCCTATTGTATTTACAAACCTTATACATACCATCTGCCATCGGGCTAGTCAGACCTCGGATACCTACCGTTTACGCCAACAGCGCAAGTTCATAAACTTGAGCATAGAAACTAACTCCTTAAAGACGAACACTCGTTCAGACGACACGACTTCTTTCGTCTTGAATCTAAGTAACAAACAACTGTCCAACGAGCAGCTGAGTGTTTTATCAAACGGTATGAAATTCGCCGTTATACCATCGAAACCTCCCATCACACAGCTCGCTATGGGCATAGAAGCCAGTATTACCAACCTTCCCGAAGAAACTGCCAACGAGATCCGATTCAAGACTGCCGCAGTCCTCCGCAACACTCGAAAAACGTGCTCAAACCTCAACCACCGCCAACGTGCCGCCCTGTCATCTATAAGAAAAGACAACTCCATCGTTGTACTTCCTGCGGATAAAGGGCGCCGGACTGTTGTGCTGGACCGATCAGCCTACCGAGAGAAAGCCTTGGCCCTATTACTCGATCCTAACGTATATGAACCTCTACCTGATCCTCCCGTTAAAGTCTTGAAACGTCTGGAAGCAAATGTTAATAAACTTGTCCACGCATGGCTTAAAGATAAGAAGATCCCGACCGCGACTCACCATCTTCTGCGTGGTACTGGCTGTCAACTACCACAATTCTACGGATTACCAAAGATCCATAAACCGGGTATTCCTCTCAGACCTATAGTGTCTTGCTGCAGTGCCCCAACGTATGAACTGTCCAAACACATCGCGAGCCTCCTCTCGCCTCTTATAGGTAATACATCTCACACCGTTAAAAACAGCAGTGAATTCATTAACACCATTAAGGACATTTCAATCCCTGATAACTCTGTCATGGCATCATTTGACGTGGTTTCTTTATTCACCTCGATTCCCGTCCAACAGGCCGTGCACTGCGCCAGAAGGCTCCTTGAGAGCGACTTAAGCCTCCAATCCAGGACGTCACTATCCACTGATGACATCTGTACCGCCCTCAACCTATGCCTCTCTAGCAGCATCTTCACCTTTGAAGACTCACTCTACAAACAAGTACATGGCACTGCTATGGGTGCCCCTGTCAGTTCCGTAGTAGCTAACATCGCCATGGAAGATCTGGAGAAGCAGATACACCAGAACCCACCTACACCTATTACAACGTGGTGTAGATATGTCGACGATATTTTTACCATAATACCACGTGGTTCTGAAACGGTACTACTAGAATACCTCAACTCTCTATCCAATTTCATCAAGTTTACCGTAGAATCAGAGGTGGACGGTTCGCTCCCGTTTCTGGACGTGCTAGTGCATCGCGTAGGCCCACATCTAGAGACCTCAGTATACCGCAAACCCATGTGGTGCGGTCAATTCACCAACTACGGGTCCGGCCACGCTCCAAGCCATCTCAATAGCACTGCCCGCACCCTGTTCTCCAGGGCCTGGAGCCATTCCAGCACCGACACAATTAGACGTAACGAGATCTCCCGTGTGAAGGCGGACTTAACCAGATGCGGTTATCCATCCCATGTACTAAACAGATGCTTGTTACAGGCACAAGAGCTTACTTCCAACCCAAGACCTCCGAAGCAAGTCGGCATATCATCCGCCTACATTCCGTACTATCCAGGAGTGTCAGGACGTATCTCGAAGATCCTGAGAAGTTACAACATAAAATGTGTACAATTACCAGGTAGGAACCTACGTTCACTTGTCTCCAGTGTGAAGACCCCTGTCACACCTGTCTTACGCAGCAATGTAGTGTACCGTATCACCTGTAGGGCCTGTAACAGTTGCTACGTAGGTGAGACATCGAGACGTCTCCAGGATCGCCTCACGGAACACGACAGAGCAATCCGGCTTGCCGAAACTGACCAGTCCGCGCTTGCAGAACATTTTTGGGCTACCAACCACGATCTTGACCCCAAGCGCGACTTTGAGATAGTGGACCACGCGCGACACTTTCGCCACCGCCTATGGCTAGAGTCACTAAACATAATGAACAACCCTAAGGCATTAAATCGCCAGAAAGGCATGCGTATACATCCAATCCTGGAGACAACCGTTTTATTGATGGATGATCACTGGCGCAAGGCAGCACACGTCCGTGCTACAACAATGACGAATGAGTAACGTGCCACAGTTTGCTTGTAATGTATTTAAAAATTCTGTCAGTTGAGAAAGGGACACGAGTTCCGAAAGCTTCTGGAAATATTTTATTTTATTTTATTTTACTGGGTATACTTTAAATAAATATCTGTTAAACTATGGACCCCAGTACTCCAGGCCCATTTGTCACTATTCGATCACTTTATGGCCATAATACCTACAACGATTGTGCACAGTTGCAAAAATGCTTCCTCTCAATAGCTCGCTACAGGCAACATTTACGCTTCGCCCACAGATGCAAAAGCAATCGAATTATACCTAAAGGGTTCCGATACAAAGCCCCGTTCCACAACTCTCATATGGATCGTGCCTGCTTTAACTTCAGCCTGCGCACGTTAAATTTATGGATATCCCATCTCCACCATGAAATCAGGAACGCTGACTACAACAAGTCCAGACTGTTACAACATATACAAGGTAAGGTCTCGCCTATTGTATTTACAAACCTTATACATACCATCTGCCATCGGGCTAGTCAGACCTCGGATACCTACCGTTTACGCCAACAGCGCAAGTTCATAAACTTGAGCATAGAAACTAACTCCTTAAAGACGAACACTCGTTCAGACGACACGACTTCTTTCGTCTTGAATCTAAGTAACAAACAACTGTCCAACGAGCAGCTGAGTGTTTTATCAAACGGTATGAAATTCGCCGTTATACCATCGAAACCTCCCATCACACAGCTCGCTATGGGCATAGAAGCCAGTATTACCAACCTTCCCGAAGAAACTGCCAACGAGATCCGATTCAAGACTGCCGCAGTCCTCCGCAACACTCGAAAAACGTGCTCAAACCTCAACCACCGCCAACGTGCCGCCCTGTCATCTATAAGAAAAGACAACTCCATCGTTGTACTTCCTGCGGATAAAGGGCGCCGGACTGTTGTGCTGGACCGATCAGCCTACCGAGAGAAAGCCTTGGCCCTATTACTCGATCCTAACGTATATGAACCTCTACCTGATCCTCCCGTTAAAGTCTTGAAACGTCTGGAAGCAAATGTTAATAAACTTGTCCACGCATGGCTTAAAGATAAGAAGATCCCGACCGCGACTCACCATCTTCTGCGTGGTACTGGCTGTCAACTACCACAATTCTACGGATTACCAAAGATCCATAAACCGGGTATTCCTCTCAGACCTATAGTGTCTTGCTGCAGTGCCCCAACGTATGAACTGTCCAAACACATCGCGAGCCTCCTCTCGCCTCTTATAGGTAATACATCTCACACCGTTAAAAACAGCAGTGAATTCATTAACACCATTAAGGACATTTCAATCCCTGATAACTCTGTCATGGCATCATTTGACGTGGTTTCTTTATTCACCTCGATTCCCGTCCAACAGGCCGTGCACTGCGCCAGAAGGCTCCTTGAGAGCGACTTAAGCCTCCAATCCAGGACGTCACTATCCACTGATGACATCTGTACCGCCCTCAACCTATGCCTCTCTAGCAGCATCTTCACCTTTGAAGACTCACTCTACAAACAAGTACATGGCACTGCTATGGGTGCCCCTGTCAGTTCCGTAGTAGCTAACATCGCCATGGAAGATCTGGAGAAGCAGATACACCAGAACCCACCTACACCTATTACAACGTGGTGTAGATATGTCGACGATATTTTTACCATAATACCACGTGGTTCTGAAACGGTACTACTAGAATACCTCAACTCTCTATCCAATTTCATCAAGTTTACCGTAGAATCAGAGGTGGACGGTTCGCTCCCGTTTCTGGACGTGCTAGTGCATCGCGTAGGCCCACATCTAGAGACCTCAGTATACCGCAAACCCATGTGATGCGGTCAATTCACCAACTACGGGTCCGGCCACGCTCCAAGCCATCTCAATAGCACTGCCCGCACCCTGTTCTCCAGGGCCTGGAGCCATTCCAGCACCGACACAATTAGACGTAACGAGATCTCCCGTGTGAAGGCGGACTTAACCAGATGCGGTTATCCATCCCATGTACTAAACAGATGCTTGTTACAGGCACAAGAGCTTACTTCCAACCCAAGACCTCCGAAGCAAGTCGGCATATCATCCGCCTACATTCCGTACTATCCAGGAGTGTCAGGACGTATCTCGAAGATCCTGAGAAGTTACAACATAAAATGTGTACAATTACCAGGTAGGAACCTACGTTCACTTGTCTCCAGTGTGAAGACCCCTGTCACACCTGTCTTACGCAGCAATGTAGTGTACCGTATCACCTGTAGGGCCTGTAACAGTTGCTACGTAGGTGAGACATCGAGACGTCTCCAGGATCGCCTCACGGAACACGACAGAGCAATCCGGCTTGCCGAAACTGACCAGTCCGCGCTTGCAGAACATTTTTGGGCTACCAACCACGATCTTGACCCCAAGCGCGACTTTGAGATAGTGGACCACGCGCGACACTTTCGCCACCGCCTATGGCTAGAGTCACTAAACATAATGAACAACCCTAAGGCATTAAATCGCCAGAAAGGCATGCGTATACATCCAATCCTGGAGACAACCGTTTTATTGATGGATGATCACTGGCGCAAGGCAGCACACGTCCGTGCTACAACAATGACGAATGAGTAACGTGCCACAGTTTGCTTGTAATGTATTTAAAAATTCTGTCAGTTGAGAAAGGGACACGAGTTCCGAAAGCTTCTGGAAATATTTTATTTTATTTTATTTTACTGGGTATACTTTAAATAAATATCTGTTAAAGGAGATTATGTTTATTCCATCGATGAATGCCTGAAAAGCTATCCCTCTGAATTTTTTTCCCTTTGAGTAGAATTTTGACTTTTGGGAATAAAAAGAAATCACAAGGCGCTATGTCTGGTGAATAAGGTGGATGGGTGACTAACTGAACACCAAAAGTAACTAAAAAGTCTAATGTCGGAGATGAAGTGTGAGCTCTCTAGTTGTCATGATGAAGCAAGATCCCTTTAAGTTGTTTTTTTGGGTCTGTTTTGAATGATTTTTTCAAACACTTTAGGAAGCAATTAGTAGTATGCCACTCACTGTTGGCATTATATCAATCTTCTTGCTTTATAATTTCTAAAAAAAAATCCACTTTTTCTGAAGAAACAAGCGACCAATTGTTAATCAACACTTTTGGCTTGGCGAACTTTTTTGAATGGAGGGTTATTTGAGAGCACCAAACGGTTGATTGCTGCTTTGTTTCTGGATCAAAATTGTATATCAAAGTTTCATTACTTGTAACAATATCATAAACAGACAGATTTGCTTTCATCAAACTTTTTAAGTATGAAACGGAACCATTCTACACGAGCAACTATATGATCATCATTCAAGCTGTGAAGCACCCATCTGCTAACAAGCTTCCTGCAGTGGCGCGTTATCCTATAGGCAAAAGAGATATCTGCCTAGGGCTCCGATCAGAGGGGGCCCCCAAAATCACTGTTTCAAAAACTCATTGCTGATTTTCACAAATATATATTTACGTGATTTTTATTGGTAACTGAACTTTCTACCCGCCAAGGTCAATGAACTTTACTTGAAGATTAATTTGAAAGTTACGTTTTTTTTCAAAATTGATTTTACCGATTTTTATGAAATTTTATATTTAGTTCTTCCTTAAATAGTTGAGTTAACTGAAAAAATAAAGACTGCCTTGTATGTAACTAGCGCCGTTGGGGCGCACTTATGCTTAAGGCAGTACTGTACCAGGGAGAAGGTAGCCACGCTCTTATCAACCAGTCTTGAGTGAATGTCCAAGCAGAACTGAGGTGCAGCGGAATAATTCGGAAGTTTTTGATTTTAATGAGTGTAAGAAACATAAAAAACGAGTGCGAGAACATTAAATATTGAGTGACAGAAGAACACGGAGAGCTGAACTTAGTTCAGCTCTTCGTGTTCTTGTTTTTGATGGGGCTCTTCTTGTTTTTTACTCAATATTTGATGGGGCCCCCAAATTCCATTTTGCCTTGGGTCCCATGAAGGTATAACGCGCCACTGGCTTCCTGTTCTTTAAATGATTATTAATGATGGTATTAACTGTTACTAATCCAATGCCCACATCTTTCTCTAACTGTCGATACATTACGTAATTCTTCGATTTTCTCTCAGTAACTCAATTGAGTTGGTAACCTTACCAACTCAATTGAGTTGGTAAGGTTACCAACTCAATTTCAGGCGCGACGGCTGTTGAGGACCTCCATGAGCGAGACTCACCTTCACAATTTGTTTTCCAAATTTAAATTCATTGAATTAAAAACTGTTCTAATTGATGATGCCTGGTCCCCTGAAGCACTGACTAATCTTTCGTGGAATTCTTTTGCAGTTAGATTCGATTTAAAATCATAGAAAATCATGGCGCGTAAACTTTGACGATTCATTTCCATTTTGGCTTACGCAATTTAAAAAAATAAATCGGTCAACTACTGAGTACCGGGCACTCAGGATGAAGTGTCCGTAGTCACGAATGGTCGTTAGTGTAGTATCTCAAATAGAGAGCTTTAGGGTAACTCAAAAAAGATTCTAGTACCCCGGCTTGGCCTAAAACTGAGAAAATAACGAAAACGTTGTCTATTTGAGTCTTTCCAGTTGTTGTGAATGACAAGTGTGGGAGAAGCGATTAAAGTCTTGGGGGAGAAGCGACTGGCAGGTGAGGGCCGTGCAAGACTCCGCGAAGGCTCCTCCCCACCACCGCCGCCTCAATACTGGCTCTCTGAGTACCTCCTTGCTGGGACAACTCCAGCTATGAAAACTGTTAAAAAATACCTCTCGCCGCAAAATTTATAAATGACCTTTATAGAATTATTAACTAACTATTTAGCAACCTTTTTGTCACCAAAAGGAGAGTTACTTAGTACAAAGAAGAGCGCTATCGAAGTGCAATAAAAAATTGTTTTTTTAATTTTAACACAAAAAGTAAATGATACATTTCAATCGGAATAGTTTTCCCTTGAAGCATCAAATAACGCATAGCTAATGTGATTTTTAAATTTTTAGCTCCATTAGCGACGGAAATAGAGGGGGACACGAAAATTACTCACATTTTCCTGTATGGCGCCGCCATATTTAATTTTAAAAATATTTTAAAATTATATTTTAAACCTACTCGTTGAGCTCTTTCCAACGGTGTATAATAAGCTATAGATTGTCGACAACATTTTTGTCCCCCCATATTTTACCCCCCTCATTTATCAGACAAATTTTAGTCAATAACGATCAATATGGCGTTATGTTGGCCCACATGATGTACAAACCCATGCAAAATTTCAAATCAATAGGTTGAGTGGTTCCAGAGATACCATGCTGTGACAGAAGGACGGACAGACAGACAACCGAGTGACATTATAAGGTTCCTTCATTACGAACCCCTAAAAAAAAAAAAAAAAAACTTGTCAACAAAATCGAGCCCTCCAGCGGAAACTATCTAAAGGATTTTGATGAAACTTGGCATTTAGGGTAAATAAAGAGCAGAGATTTAATAATACTATTTATTTTTATTATTTAACATCGCAATATGTTTTGGAGTGACACTTGTATGTGTGAAATATAAAAACGAAATACTATACTGTGTTTCATTTTTTTTCTCAAAAAATCATGAACTGAAGAAGGAGGACGGGGTCAAGCGGTGTAACTGTAGTTTGTTCTACAGAACTTCTTAATACGAAGACTTAGCTATCCAAGTGGGGTTTACCTCACAGATAGGCCTGAAAATATATACAGTTAAAAAATTGTAAAAAATCGTCTTTGCATCCCAGATGATTGCAATTAAATTTTTATTTACGTTTCTGTACATGCTAGCTGCAGGTCTAAATCCTCAAGTGTGTGGAAAAGGAGGGAGGAAATCAGGAACACCGTATTTAGTTCTCCAAATATCTCCAAGAAAATTCTTGAAAGGAATCGCAGATGTGAAGATTTGTAATAATCTAAAAGAAAAATGAGATTACAAATCATCACCTTCTCCAAAAAAAATCTGTACTTCGAAAAAGACAGAATCATTTCAATTGACTAAATCTGCAATGAGTACTCGTGTAACTGAAACCTTCTAAGTGGATTAAAATGGCAATGTAGTGTTAACATTTGAACAGGCTTCTCTGATAGTTTAAAAAGAATGCTTCCATTCCTTGCAAAATTAGTGGTAGTAGTACTTTTATCAATAATAAAGTGGATCCGTAGGCGCAGAAATTAACATTTGTTTGTTTGTTTAAGGGCTTTACGGCGCAAGGACAGCAAGGCCATAATGCGCCCAAGAAATTAACAGACTAATAAAATATGCTATTTTCTTAATTTACACAAAACAAAAAGAAAAAGAAGAAACCTAAAGTTTCCATAGAGATATACAAGAAATATGGGATAGATACCGAAGGCTTAATTAAGAGCTAACATAAGACGGATGGAAAATTATTACCTAATATAAGTCGGATGATAAATTATTACCCTCCCCTGGTATTAACAAGGTGACCATTACAAATACTCCCGAGAGAAATTCACTCAAATAAACCAAAAGCAATTAGTAATATGCACTAATGCTGAAAACAATAAAAAAAAAAAAACATTTAAATTTTTTTTATTCATAATTAAAACACACGCTATGATCTTTATCGATGATGAAAACTTCGGCCAATAGTAGCCCAGTGGCCAGCGTGCAGCAGTGGCGAAACTACCACTTCTCCAGGTCCGACAACTGGGGGAAAGTATAGTCAGGGGTAGGGGGGGGTTCTCGGACAGTCAGTTCGGTATAGTTGTTAAAAAGCAAAGGCATTTGAGTATCTCGCGACGGAGATGAGGTTCCAGAATTTGTAGTTTCGCCTCTGCTCGTGCAGGTACGAAGTTCCCAATGTCGCATGTTCCAATTTCAACGACAAATTATACGTGTACAGTCGTAAATTATACGACTACAGTTTTAACTTCACTGTGCCCCAGATTAGGGCAGGAGGGTGCATCGAGTGCATGCACCCGGGTCTCAAACCGAAAAAGACCACAAATTCTAACAACGGCTCCTCCCCCCCCCCACTCTCCAGACACGATGGAACTCGTTTCTGTCCTTTTCGTAGAGATGGTATTCATTTGAACAAAGGTGGTGCAAGGATTTTTGCCAGTATCATTGAAGTTGAAGTTACCTTAAGGGTTCAGGAAACTACAGGTTAGGCGGTAGAAGGATAATATTGATCCGCGTTTATCTGATGATATGGGTCAAAGTAATGCTTGCACTTACCTCAAGAATTCTTGTTTGTTGCCGCAACAAACGAACATCTTGCCGATGCTGGCAAGATGTTCTGCGGATAGAAATGTTTCAAATCGGAGGTAAGATAAAGCCAGGGAAACAAGCCTAAATAACTTAAAGGGGTGTCCAGGTAGTAAACTATAGAAGATTACTTAGTCTTAACTGTATCTACAGTAATGTCAGGAGTGTTGTCACTAAAATAGCTGAATTCGAACTCCTTGTCAGGACGACTAATGGTGACATAATAGGGCTAACAGAAACATGGTTCCACCAGGAAATTGAGGACGACGAGTTCCACTATGGTATGTATCATGTATTTAGGAAATAGCGAAAATAGAAGAGGTGGTCGGGTCATGCTTCTTATCAAAAGTAGCCTGAGCGCGAAGAGGGCTTTTGCTGACTCAGAAGTTACTTCTACCAACACAGTACGTTTTGTATGAGTTAGTTGGAAGCAAAGATATAATGAGAGTGTAAGTAAACTACACACCAGACGAGAGTCTCTACATGCAGATGGCAATGGCAAGCAAGCGTGGATATCTTGTTTTGGGAGACTTCAATCGGCTCCTAACTGAGGGAAAATCTGCCCATGGTAAGGGGAACTCACCATGGGGAACACAATTTTTAAATAAATTAGATGTTTATTATTTGTACCAGCATGCTAGAGAAAGTACTAGAGGTAAAAATATTCTTGAACTTATCATTACTCACGAATCAGATGACATCACAGGGCTTAAAATACTGAAACCATTGGAAGCTAATGGTCAAGCAGTCGTCAGTTGGAAGATGAAGAAAGATGATGCAGTAGTTAAAATCAAAAGCACGAGTTTTAATATTAGAAGGGACAATGACAGTTTAAGACCCTACATGGCATCTGGGCGGAATGTAGAGGGAGGACAAATTTATTTGAATTATGGAACACCTTAAAAACAAAAATCACAGAAGACATGAACGCATATCTCTCTATACATTAAAAAAGTTTTCCTCCTAGTGATATTTATTGGAGCCAATGGGAGAAGAGGGCGAGGAAATTACGTCGCTACAAATGCTCAGGTAAATAATTACATTGTTGTCTCCCATTGAAAGACAACTTCTTCCATAACGTCACTAACCTCGTGGAGGTGTTTCACTGTCTAATACATGACAACACCTGGCATCATTTGATGTTCCATTGTAATGTCAGCTGATGAAGGGACCCGATATAGTTTGTATATTTGTAAATAGTTTAGTATTTTGTAAATATTTTAAATATTTGTATAGTTTGTAAATATTTTAGTCCTGCTCTTTCGGATGCAAAGATATTCCTCGTGCATTATGGAACCCAAAGCAAAAGGCCTTTTCCTAAGTGACCTAGTAAACGCAGTTAAATAATACATAGTGATATTTATTCCACTTTGAGAATTTCGTATAGTAGAGTAGCCAATGGGAGAAGAGAGATGCGGATCACGTGATACAAGTAGGCAAGGCAATTACTTCATTACAAATGCACTCGTAAATAATTACATGGGTTATTTCCTGATTAGATATCGATTAGGGCGTTTCGACAGGTGTGTCTTTTATGTACACCTACTCCGTCATACCTCTACATTTCACGCAGAAAAGCGTGCGCAGGGGTAGGCGAACACAGCGAGCAGGGGTAGAAGCCCACTAGTTTATATTAAAAAAAATAAAAAATTTAAAAAAATCTGCTGCGTCGCATATCGATCCCCGTACCACACTTCATAAAATTTCACCTAATTTTCTTTCCGCTTGCCTTACATAATTTCTGAATGCCCCTTATAATAATATCGGTGCAAAAATTAAAGTGATGTGAACTAAGTGAGCACATAGCTCTGAACAGACTGACATAGCCGAGCGGTCAGAAGTAAGAATGAAATTGCACACGCTCTTTCAGTGGACTTCAAGACCTCGTGACTGCTCAATACCATTAACCATTGTATTCCTTAGTAATTGTAAGCTCCTGTGACCCAATGGTCGTACCGGAGTATATACAAGACTAGGTGAATAAATGGGAAATATGATGTGGACAGGACGAAATTTCAGCCCTTTCTGTTTCTATTCTATTCTAGCCTGAAAAAAAAAAAAAAAAAAAAAATTAACATATTGTTGGCAGTTAGTATTGTAGACAATAATAAAAAAAAAAAAAAAAGTAGCCCAATCAATTATTGTAGCAGATTTATATAAGGCCACTTTTAAAACAATAAAGGCAGTTTTTTTCTTTTCTTTTTTTTTCTTTTTTTTTCTTTTCCAAATGAGAATATAATTACCGCTATCTTTTAAACGAGGCGAGACGATAACAAGTTCTGATATGTTGAAAAACCCATTTATACTTTACAAGTCATACGAATAACAATAATAAATGCTTTGCCAAGTCATTACTACCCCCATACATTTATTATTCTTATTGCTGTTTTAATGTAAGAGCACTGAATATATGATGAAATTCTGAAAAACTAAAAAAAACATGCGAACTCTGCAGAAATACTATATACAGTATACGCAGTACTGACCTGTGCTATATTGAGTAACAATGTAACAACGCAGCGTAAGTACGAATTTTTCCTGATAGGTGGCGAATAGTATATTTTCGCGCGGAAATGGCAGTCTATGCTGTGTTTGACATGTTTGTGAAGATGTGCATAACTTGTTAATGAAAAGAAATGCAAACTACTTTGGTCAGTTTACTTGTGCATTCAATATTTATGGCTGAAAGCATACAATAAATCCTCCCCTACACACACATCCATGAAAAAGTTCCTGTAACTTTTTTTTTTTTTTTTTTAACGAAAACCCCAATCACGAGGAGTATTAGAACCTATAGCACCTAGTACCATGCATGGGCTGGAGGTTGAGAAGATGAAAGAAGATGCTTGTTGACATTACACTTGAATTTCTGTAGATTAAAATTTTCAAGAAATACGTATGAAGGAAGATTGTTCCAAAAACAGAAGTTAAATGAAAAAATGAGGAAGAAGTAAGTTGTTCTGTGAGTTTGAAGTTGGACAGTAAAAGGATGTTGGCTGGTTGCGGCACGTGTTCGGAATGCTTTGGAAGCAAGTGCGGGAATTATAGAAGTCAATTCAGAAGAACAGTGCCAATGGAAGTATCTTTTTAGAAAAGGCATGCAGCAGAAACAGAACGTATATGAGAGAGGGAGAGACTCTTTTAGAGATGAGTCATTAATTAGTCTAACTTCCCTCTTCTGAATGGAATCTAGAAGCCTCAGAGAGGTTTTGGGGGCACCTCCTCAGATGTGGGAATAATATTCCATGATAGGGCGGATTTGAGATTCGTACAGAGTGAATAGACGTTTGGAAGAAAAGTAACACCGAGAGCGAAAGAGAAAACCCAATTTTTTTATATGCAGATCAAGCAATATTTGTAATGTGCTTATGCCAAGCGAGATTAGAAGTTATGGCAATCCCAATAGAGATATATCATTTTGCCTAGAAATCAGTGTCATCGAAGATAAGCATAATAGCATAATAATCCTTTTTGCGAGATATAAGACAGGACTGAGTCTTGGAAGGATTGAAATCAACTAAGTTTTCTCAGCCTCACTGGAGAATTACTTAGAGATCAGCATTTAAGGAATTGGTAGTGGATATTCGAGAAATTGAAGCTGTTTGTGCAGGGCTAGGTTTCTCCAACTGGAAGGTGGAATGCAATGTGCTATCATCAGCAAAACTATGGATAGCATTTCTGGTCAATGAAAGAAGGTCATTAATATACAAGAGAAAAAGAGTGGGAGAAAGAACTGAACCTTGGGGAACACCAGCATTAGTTAGAAATTAGAAGATAGAGAGCCATCTACCATTATCAGCAGTGAGCGGTCAGAGAGAAAACACTGGATACTCAATTACAAAAAACAGTTGACAAACCATAAGATGGAAGCTTATTCCGAAGACCTTTATGCCAAACACAATCGAAAGCCTTTGAAATGTAAAGAGCAACTGCTTGAGTTTCATCAAACTTTCCCATTGAATTTGTCCATAGATAGGTAACATAAGCCAGAATATCACCTGTGGATTGACACAGACGGAATCCGTACTGGCGATCATTGATCTGACAGAAGGTTTCTAGATAGTTTAAGAATTGGAGGCTAATTGATTTCTCCATTACTTTAGAAAGAGTAGAATAAGTGCAATGGGACGATATTTTAATGGGAGGGATTTGTCACCATTTTTAGCAAATTCCAAGCAGAAGGGAAAACACTTGTGGAATGAGAAAGAGAAAAAAAGCAACACAGAACAGAATCACAGGTTTTGAGAACAAGTGGAGAAATACCATCAGTTCCTGGAGCTTTCTTAGCGTCGAGATTTTCAAAATTCTTCTAACATCCTTTTGTAGGAATACCACAGGAAGTACTGAATGGAGTATACGAGGTGGTTTACCAGCCATCAATACACGAGTTCGAAGAAAAGTACACTGGTGTGCAAAATTTAAGGACCGGTCAGGTTTTCACCCGTAGCTTCTCATAGGAGTGGCTTGGATATGGGAAAAGCATACCAAAGGAACCTCGTGAGGTACAGAAATGATGAAGGAAACAACACCGACACAACAACGAAAACAAAACGGTACAGAGGAACTTTATTGAGAAATGTCAACATAGCACTCGCTGCCATGATACAGATGCATCACTGCCAAAGATGGAACAAAGGGGGTAAAGCCTTGCTATCTACGACTGAGACCGACTAACTCAGCCACGGAGTGAAAAAAGCCCATAAAATTTCCTCGCGTCATCGAGGAGGATGGTGACGATACAACCGTGCTACCCGCGCAGACTCCCCACAAGAATAATTTCACTGACACGATCAGAGCAAGCGCTGACATCAGAAAATTTTAAACAGTAATCCGACCAAAGAAAAGAAGAAAATACCTTCTAATTCCAAACGACACTAGGTTTAGAATGGCCACAAGAGAAATGCTCCATTGGAGCAGAGATCATCACCAAGTTGTGATCTGAGGTGCCTAGAGGACCACTCACCTGGACTGTGTACTTAGAAGGGTTGTTTGTGAGAAAAAGATCAAGCGTGTTGGCTGCTTGGCTAGGATAGCTGATATTCTTGTAGGTAAATGAACAATCTGTGCGAGGTCATTAGTAATTGCAAAAGCCTCAGCATCTCGGCCAGCTGGGTCCGTGTAACTAGAAAATGAAAGCGCCAGCTGAAGTTGTGAACATTAAAATCGACAAAGAAAATTACCTCGCTGTTAGGAAAGTTGGACTGGAGAAAGTCAAGTTTCAATGAGTTGCAAGTGATTAGTGGAGTTGGAAGAACAACAGAGGCAACAGATGAATTTGACAGAATGTGAGAGATTTTCAGCCTGAGAAGATCAAAAAGAGATTCCAAATTACTGTCTCTGACAGGGAATATCAGAGGGGACATATGCACAAGTACCACCTTTGAAGCGAAAGATATCATAATGAGAATAATTCGGACAACTGAGATTAGCAGTCGTTGAATCAACCGATAACTGTGATTCTTTCAGAAAAAGTACATGGGGTTTAGCAGACTGTCAGTGGAAATGGTCATCATTCAGATTAGAAGTGAGACCACGTATATTTGTGAAATTAACAAGGAACTGTTTGGGAAGTTTAGATGTTTTCGCAGATAAGCTTGTTCTATTAATTTGACTATTTCTGATGTATTCAGTAGTGAAAAAGGTGGTGATGAGGACATGCTGTATGAAGTAATGAAATTTTTGGACATGCGTATACATGGCAAGAAATACCCAACTCCTTGAGACAACGTGAACTCCCTTTAGTCACTATCTGGAAGAGTGGAGGCAGCCAGGTTATACACTACCTGATCCGGAAGTTTCTTATAGAGTTACCAAAAGGTTCGGTCCGGTGGAACAGGCCGGCCTACGAACATCGTTTTAGAGCTGTATCCTCGAAATGTAAGGAAGATGGGATCTTGTTATTATGTCCATCATAACATCGAAAGACATCAATCACACTGCATGATGGAGGAGATGGGAGGGTTGCCGGAGCTTTGTTCTGAAGACTAGACAAGGGTATCCTCCATTTCAAACCTCCACTAAACAACGTGATGGTATTGCACTGAATGATGAGATTCATCTACACACAGTATTGCCTGGTAACACAGAGGGCAGCATTCCTCAGTGTGATGTGGACACCACACCTCAACCCTTGCTTATACTGGTTCGCACTGGGTAGTCACCTCCAGTATGCTAGATTCCGTATTTCAGCACTTGCACATGGGGGTTATACCCAGGGTTACTATCAGTCTCGCTATCGTGAAGGTCCAAGCAGAGGATTTGGCTGTCGCAGAACGACCAGAGTTTGCCGAAATTAGGTCCACTTGACTTGAGTGTCACCTGAATATCAGTTCCATCAGCGTTTTAGACTCTCAGGTAGCAAGCCCAGCTCAGCATACATGAGAGAATGTCTGTGATAACCTCAAGGTAATACTGTATGTATTCATTTTGCAACCCCTGAAAGTTGATACAGCCGATTCAAATCTACCACAATACTGAATGCATACTTTGTTTTAGAATTAAAAACTGATATTGCAGTTTATCTATAAATTTCTGGAAGGTAAAATACAAAGAAAGATGCACTTAACTTATCTTATAAGCTAAAATATATGTTGCATTTTATCGAGTTTGCAACTGTCCATTTATTCTGTATTCTTGAGCTACATTTCAATAGAAAAAAAAAAACTTAACTGGAAATGTACAGCATTTAAAACTATTCATGCTCGAGATAAATACATGGGAGTAACAAAAGTCTGGATCTCACGTTATTTACCTTTGGGCATCGTGTTGTTAATTATGGGAGTAAATTACTTGCCAATGTAGCCGAGATAGAGGTTTGGTTAAGTTCAAAGTGATAATAATAATTACGGTTTCCCTGTCGGCATTCTTTCTGTCGCCAAAAATCACTTTTGGCGACAGGGAAACTATGATTGTTTGTAAATTAAATTTTCTAGTCTGAAACAAAAACAGTTTGCTTCCTTGCATCATAAACCATGCTAATACAGTACTAATATACAAACTACAATTACGGCGGCTCCCGCAAATCAAAATCGAAAATGTCAAAATAAAATTCGCGAGCCAGCTAAAATACGTAGGCGTAATCCTGGAAAATAACTTGTCTTTCCAGCAGCACCTGAAATACATCCGGAGAAAAATCAGAGGCTACTCTGGGATGGTAGTGAGGATCACAAATAAGAACTGGGGTCTCAAAAACAGAACCCTCTCAATATACTAAAAAACAACTTTCCTACCAGCAATCATCTATTCAACAGCAGTATGGTTTCCCAAAGCGGCACTGGCTGTTAACAGAAAAATACTTGAAATGATCCAAAGAATCATATTACGACAACGCGAGCTTACAGCACAGTAAGCACCCAGCACTGCAAGTGCTTGCCGAAGCGCTCCCCATGGACGTGGATGTTATGCAGGCGGGGGTTGCTGTTCCTGCTGTCCAGGGGAGTAGCTGCCACCCACCAGGGCTAAACGACTGATCCGGCGAACAGGCTAAAGAATGAAAAAGTCAGGTTCTCTGCCTGGGACCACCAAGAGCGAAGTGGCAAAATAATTCCTACCGGACATCCGCAAGATATACCCAAAACAACCGGTGTGGTACTTCTCAGGGTACCACATAACAACGCTGTGATCAGGACATGGCCCCTACAATGAAAAGCTTTTCGGGCTGGGCCTCACCGACGCTCCCAGCTGTACATGTGGGTAGAGCGAAAGCTGGAGCCACACAGATCATGAATGTCCACAATATGATGACCGCAGAGGGACACTCATAACAGGAATCAGATACCTTACAAAGGGATTAGAGTCCCACTTCCTGGATTCAGAGGAAGGATACAGGGCCATCTCTCTCTTCGCGCAGGATCTATTCACCAGGAGGAAAATGCTAATTTGAATCTACAGCAATCAACATAGAGGCTGACAAGAAACGTTACCAGATGAAACAGAAAATCGAAATTTGCAAGACACCAAACTTGACCGAGTGGAACGCTGACTACTGGAAGAGACGTTGGGATGGGGATTATCCCATGAGTGACACTGAAAACAGAGAAGAGACTAAAAGCATCACTGGAAGAGACACCAGGACGAGAATTTCCCCAATGAATGACACCGAAAACTGAGAACAGACTAAAAGCAGCATAACTACCAACAGACTGACGGCGACCTGAAGAGGGCACCCTAGTTCCCTTAACCTTTTATTCCCACATCCTTGGGGCGACCTTCGTTCCCTCCCCTCCTCGCCACCCCACACCTACGCTGGTGGGGCATGGGCATACCTCACTGAAAACTGGGGCTACCCACCCTATAGCTTAAATAACTATAGGAGTAACTACTTAAACTAAATAGTTGCCACAAATCCTTTTCATGATGATTTGTTTACATCCAAGTGGTTTTAAACTTGATCGGGAAACTGTGTCCGAAAATTACAGTGACCGGCAGGCAGCCATTTTGCTTTTCTTCCCCTACCAGTTAAACAAAGGCCTTTGTTCTGTTGTAGTTTCAGGCGCCAATCACGTGGCTGTCAGTTAAGCTTCAGAAAAGTGTGCAACATTTATAAACTTCAGTGGAATCCAATGGTGAGATATTTTGTGTTTTGTTGAGGGTTTAACAGCTAGTTTTCTACGTTATTACCGGTTCTTTTGTAGTGAGACAGGCCACCATGCTGCTCTCTATACAGTAACGGGGAGTGCTCCGATATAACGCGGCCGCCGCGTACAAAACTGGTAACTTGACTGAGGAGGGTGCTGCTCTTGTGTGGAACTGCTAGATAGAGTTAGGACTGAACATTCTGTCTACCACTCTGCAGCGGAACATTAAATACTATGTCTTATCAGTGCTTTGCCTCCCCTCCCACGTGGAACTCTAAACGTAAAAGCCGCTGTGTACCTGAGACGAACACTAATATCACCATCGTGCTCGGAGACCTTATAAACCTACTAAAGAAAATAACCCCAGCCTTCTGAGTGAATTTTGGTGTTCCCCCGCTGCGTGATCTGTGCGGGTTTGCCAAATCTCTGATTTCGTAATTTCTTGGCATAGAAATACGCTACGAACTTGTAGCTACCTTCTTTCTCCATATCTTTGATAGCCTTTACATAGGCATCCAATACACCCGTTTATCCGGAACTGTTCTCTGATCCGAACCTTGTGAAAATGCTACAAGACACTGAAACACAGCTCTGCTGAACACTACAGCACAGGTGCCTGAGGAATTTCCTCCTTTTGGTGCAGACCAACCTGAGGCTGCAGATGAAGTGAAATCCACACCCCAAACCAAGCGGAAGTACAAAAAACAAAGCCCAAAAAAACGACAGAGAAACGAGAAGTCAACAAGAAAATCAAAACACTCAGAAGCCTCCCAGATGCCAGGTGTAGCACACAGGTGAAAATAAACAGGAACATAACACAGAGCCGCTAGAACTGGGGCTCCCTGAAGGGACGTCCTTGAAAAGACCTTATCCCTCAGAACTGCGCTTGAGGACTTGAAAGACTCCAGCAATAGGATCACTACTGGATTCTGAGGCAAAATTGTGAACATTTGGACCAAACTTGAAAAATCTAGACTGTGAATGTGCTAAAGCCAAACTTGAAGCTCTACAGTCAAGGGGAGCGAACCAAATGCAACAGCGTACTCCTCTTATGCACATGCGCTGAGGACCTCACCTAAGGAGGACCAACCTGCAACCTTGGTAACTTCAACAGTGCGCAAGACCCTCCTGCCCACTATACCTAGTTATACTCCTCCCTACCAATATGGACGAGTACACCACCAGCAAACGAGTAACAAACCTGGTAATAACCAATTCGGCAGATGACTTTAAACAAACCAAAATTAAGTCAGTCTGGAAGACACGAAATGTCGGCCTCATTATAGAGATGCAAACAAAAGAAGATACCACAAAAATAATGTCCAACGAGAAAATCCAAATGCTTGGATTAGAAGCTCTGCCTCCCAAATACAAGGGCCCCAGCATAATCATTTTCGACATTGACAAGGATCTCACCCTCATCTGCCCTCCAAGACGAGCTTTACTGCAGAAACCTCCAACTGACCTATCTGGCAGAGGACCCAGCGAGCTTAGTCATTTTCAAATTCAGCACAAAAGCCAAATCAAGAAACTCCAACTGGATAGTATAATTATCACCAGCAGCATGGAACACCTTGAAACAGCAAGACAGAGTATTTATAAACTGGGACAGCCACCGCTTTAGAGAGCATGTGGCTGCCCCCAAATGTTTCCGGTGCTGCCGGTTTGGGGACACTACACACACCTTTGCCCAGAGCCAGCCCACCTGTGGTCACTCCGCAGAACGTGGCCATGACTTCAACTGGTGCACAAAAAAGGAATCCTCACCAATCTGTGCAAACTGCAAGGCGCAGAAGCTACTGGCGGACCATTCTAACAGGAACAGCATATGCCCCATGTATTGTAAAGTAAAGAGAACATACCAAATGAGACTCGACTATGGCATCCTTAAACCATTCAACTTGTCTGCGTGGGTAGCACAGTGGTATCGTCACCGTCCTCCCCACACCGGGTGGAAAAGGCCCGGGTTCGAATCCCGTCGATGACGCGAGGAACTTTAGTGGGCTTTTTTCACTCCGTGGCTGAGTCAGTCGGTCTTAGGCGTAGATAGCAAGGTTTTTCCCCCTCAGAAACTGAGGTTTTTTTCGTTCAGCAAAACAGGTAAATCGACCAGAGAACACACGCAATTTACAGACACGAATACGGGTTAATGTAATCATTTACGGGTAACCCTAATATAGTAATTTGATTAATTTGAAACTATTCAACTTAAACAGAGTAAACTTCATACAGCTAAACACTGCAACGTTCTAAAGCAGTTGCCGCACAGCTTACCAAAATGGCAAATGAAGAAAACCTGGATACCTTCCTTATCCAGGAATCATATGCATACAACACAGAGGTCAGGGTATACCCTATAAGATTGTTCAGGACAGCAGTGAGACACCTTGGGCCTGCATTCTAGTGAGGTCCTCCACGTGCAGCCAAAACAGCACGTACCCGGCGAGGCATGTACGCTACAAGATTTCTTTACTTGTCTTTTGGTATTGGTACCAACACGTAACCAGCAGATCCTTTAACTCCTGTAAGGTCTGCGGTTGAGACGACGCAAATCGGAGTTGCTGTTCCAACACAAACCACAGATGCTCGATGGGATTAATGTCTGGGAAAAATGGGGGCCAGGGCAATACCTGGAAGTCTTCCTCATGTTCCGCAAACAAGTCTCGAACATTCCGGGCGGTATGGCATGGCGCATAATCCTGCTGAAAGACGGCACCGCCAGAGGGGAAGACCGTTGCCATGAAATGGTGTACCTGGACAGCAATGATGCTTAGGTAGGTGGTAGACGTCAGAATGTCCAGCACATGGATGACTGGACCCAGGGTATCCCAGCAAAACATCGCCAAAAAGCATGACACCACCGGCTTGTTTTCGTTCCGCAGTGCATCCAGGCACCATCACTTCCCCTGATAAACGACGCACACATACCCAGCCGACCACATGGTGCAACAGGAAACGTGATTCATCTTACCAGACGACTTTCTTCCAATCACTCAAGGTCCAGTTTCGATGCTCGTGTGCCCATTGTAGGTGATGTCGCTGGTGAACCATGGTTAGCATGGGCACTCGGAGTGGCCTGCGGCTATGCAGCCCCATGTTCATCAGGGTTCAATGTACTGTATGTTGTGACACATTACTCCCGTCACCAGCATTCCAATTACCGGGGAGTTGCACAACAGTCGCCGTTCTGTTGCCATGTACCATCCGGGAGGGCCTTTGCTCACCTCGAGCATCGATGACCTGTGGTCGCCTAACACCTCGCCAGCGGTTCGTGGGTTTCCCTCCTCGGACCATTTTCGGTAGGTAATAACCATGGCTGACTGTGAGCATACCACCAGCCGACCATCTGTGCGTGTAGCACAGTGTTTTAGTCACCATCCTCCCCACACTGGGTGGAAAAGACCCAGGTTCGAATCCCGTCGATGACGTGAGGAACTTTAATGGGCTTTTTTCACTCCATGGCTGACTTTGTCGGTCTTAGGCGGAGATAGCAAGGTTTCCGCCCAGAAACTGTGGTTTTTCGTCCAGCAAAACAGACAAATCGATCATAGAACGCACGCAATTAACAGACATAAGACACACAGCGCAGCATATGAATTTAATTATACGGGTAGCCTAAATATAATAGTTTGGGGTTTTTTTTTTTTTTTTTGGATATGCTCTGACCCAGTCGTCTGGCCATTACAATTTGCCTTTGTCAAACTCGCTGAAGTCCGCTACCTTTTCCATCTGAAGAACAAGAGTAACACTGATTAACGGCGCTCAGTATCAGGTGTTGTTTATACCTTTATACCGTGTCCCGACCCGCGCACACACCGTAATTCATCTGCAGTTCCTTCGATTTGTATAACGACTCGCTGGTCAAAATGTTTTGGCTCATCAGTGTATATGTGTGTGTATCGTCACTAACCTAACGGTTTTTTTTTTTTTTTATAGGTCCTAGTCACCGAAATCCCAGGAACGTAAGTGGCAGGACCTGACAGAGTAAAACTGAGTCTACTGTGTTCCTGGTCTGCTTCCACGGGGCGTAAGTGGGGCAACATTGGACATCAGCACGGGTCTAGTGGTTAAATGACTAGACACGACACTATACGTGAACAACTCCAGCACACTTTTAAATCTCTGGCATTTCCCAGCGAACTGCTACACCCACAATGAAAGCAACACGGTGATGGGGGAGAATCCCTAGTGCCGCATGACAATAACCCACTTTACACTTTACTAATTTACGAAATGTGAATAACAGAAAATTATAGTGAATGTTTTTTTGGTTTTGTTTCACGTGTTTTATTGCTGTGACTTTCATTATTTACTAATACTTTACGGTTGCTATCGGCCAGGCAAAATTAACATTACAGTGATAACAATTATGACTCTAACTTAACCCCCTTTACCAACACTTTGAAGGAAATTCCACTCACTGTGGTCATTTTAAAGTCTGCGTGGGTAGCACAGTGGTATCGCAACCGTCCTCTCCACACCGGGTGGAAAGGGCCCGGATTCGAATCCCCTCGATGACGCGAGGAACTTTAATGGGCTTTTTTCACTCCATTACTGAGTTACTCGGTCTCAAGCATAGATAGCAAGGTTCCCCCCCCCCAAAAAAATTGGGGGTTTTTTTCGTCCAGCAAACCAGACAATTTGACAAGAGAACACATGCAATTTACAAACACAATACGCATGGGTAGATGTAATCAATTACGGGTGACACTAATACAATAATTTTTTTTTTTTTTTTTTTTGTGGTCATCTTAAAACCAGCGAACTCAAACTTCTGTATGAAGCTATATTTCTCCCTGTTATTACGTACGGATTTGTGATTTGGTACCATAGTGCAATAATTGTTCGCAATAAACGCAAACTAGAAACAATTCAGCAGAGTATCTTGCTCGCCATTACCAGGATCTGCTGCACAGTAAGCTCTCCGGCCTTCCAGCTTCCTGCGAGTGTCCTCCCCCTTGTAATTTAGTAATCCTCGACGGACTGCACTACTGCTTCTCGTGGGGCATCCAAGCCACCATCTTTGGACATACCATCGACATCCTCAATGACTGTAAGTAAGAAAAGAAACAACTGCTGCTATGCTACTAAAGATCTGGCAAACAAAATAGGAAGAGACAGACAAGACAGACAGCCTAATAACTAAGAAATTCATCCTGGACGTCAAACTTGTATATCCAAAGCCTTGGTTCTCTCCCAGTCTCTACTGCACATCTATTATAACTGGACACGGCTCTATTAATCATAAATTGACTACCTTGGGAATCATCAATAAGCCCTGCTGTATATGGTGAGAAACAGAAGATTGGGATCATCTTCTTTATACTTGCCCAATTTACGACGATCTTCGAGGAGTATCTCGACTCCAACACACACCTCAAGGCCAGCAGAACCTGTTCATTTCTGACGAACAAATTACAAATTACTAACGGAGCACATACAGAACCTCTTTGCTACGCGTAGGACTCTACAACCAGCTCAAGCTAGGAATAC
This sequence comes from Mastigoproctus giganteus, assembly GCF_048544385.1. Taxonomy (NCBI): domain Eukaryota; kingdom Metazoa; phylum Arthropoda; class Arachnida; order Uropygi; family Thelyphonidae; genus Mastigoproctus; species Mastigoproctus giganteus. The sequence goes on along the minus strand of NC_143586.1, from coordinate 64,703,650 downwards.
AAACCCGTGAGGGACTTGCCCAAATCGGAAATAAAATCTCTACTTGACCTTATTACCAACATTCACTTGCTAACCCCCGAAAATCCAGGGTAGGATTTTCTGCTAACATAGCCACATGACTGGGTAGGTTCCAGTGGTCTATATCACCCTACCGCCAAATGTCGGTCACACTCAGCACTCTCACTGAATGGCTTTTCTACCCTCCCTGGGGTAGAAAAGACATTTGGCCGCAAGATGTGGTCCCTGGTGGGACCACACCTGCGGCCAAATGCCAGAACAACAACAGAACCCAACTAGTACTGTACATTAAACGAAGACACTTTCTAGCATTTACAGTAGTACAGTCGGTCCTCGTATAACACGTGTTTGCATTACACGAATTCGATCATACACGATTTATAAATAGGGGAACGATATCTTATATAACACGAACCGAATTCGCTTATGCACGATTCGCCTTTGTGTTTACAAGAAATGGCAGTCGAACGCGGAATCACCCCAACTGAACGCAACACGATAGGAACGAAGAAGATTCTGAAAATGTATTTATGTGTTTTATATCAGTGAAGGGGAAACATATTTCACCATAATAACGTAAAAACCAACACAATTCCAGCTATTGATATAATAGCAAATGCAATTAGATGGAGTTTTCTACCAGTTTATAACAGATTGCACTAGCAGAAACGCAAATGGAAATTGTTTTTATTGTTTTATGGTAGTAACCCCCAGAAATGTGCTTTAGTAAAATGTGAGGTGTTAATAGTGTATCTCGGCCTTTACGGTGTTGTTTATTCAGTTGCTACACGCGCGCAGCTTTGTTTATGTGTATCAAGCGTGCCTCCTCGTTTTGTAATTGTGCTTTATTCCCTAAAAATTAGTAAAATACTTAAAAGGTGTGAAAAGGAAGCGTCCTGGCTAAGACACTGCAGATTCAGAGAGAAAAAAAAAGAAGCAATATCGATAAACAGAGGCGGACTGGGTAAAAAATTTTTACCCGGGAAAATTTGTAGTGGCCTCATACTACGGTTTATGGCCAAAATCACACCGGCCTCTGGCCCACCGCGGTTTCCCCCGTAAGACTTATGGCCAGTCCGCTTCTGTCGATAGAGAAAAAATATGAAATTGTGAAACGCTTTGAGTGAAATGAAAGACCATGTGATATTGCACGTGCTACAGACCTAAATGAGGCAACGCCGAGAATTACAAAGAATGCAGAGAAAATAAAAACAACTTTCATAGCGGGAACAACTCAAAGTGTAATTAAAATCCATTAGATTAAGACACAAGAATTGGAAGAGATGGAACGGCTGTCATCTGTTTGGATAGAAAATCAAACAAAAAACAAGTTTGCTTACGATAGAAGCAAACGCATTAGTCGTAATAAAATACGTAAGTATTTTATTACGACTATTTTATTTAATATAATAATTTTTTTACGAATAAAATACGTATTTTATCCGTAAAAAATACTTTTTTAGTATTAAAAAATACTAAAAATACTTTATTATAATATAATATTTTTATTACGTATTTTAATCGTTATGAAATACGTAAGTATTTTATAACGATTAAAATTACCCGATTATTTATTGTGTTTGGTAATGTTTTGATTCCAAATGTGTGTTCAATCTTGGGTGGTCGGCACCTAACCCCACTTTTCCCATAGGGACTGTTGTTTATATTGCACGATTTTGCATTGCACGAGGGTTTCTAGGAACGCAACTATCGTGCTATACGAGGACAGACTGTACTGTACTTATTCACAGCGTACATATGGCGCAGATGTGGGAAACCACAGTAAACATTTCAGTTATTCCAATTTCATAAAATCTCACAAACAGAAATCTGCTTTCTTTCTTTTTTTTTTTTTTTCATATCTCCGGTTATTTATTTATTTATTTTATTTTATTTATTTAGTTAGTTATTTTATTTTATTTTGTTTATTTATTTTGTTTATTTTATTTATTTATATTTTTTTATTTTATTTTATTTTATTTTATTTTTTGAACATTTCAAAACATGTTTCGGTTATATTCAATGTATTTTCATTAAATTTCATGAAGCACAAATATTAAATTACAGTGTACATTTCATTTTGTGTGGTATACTTAAATTCGCATAAAAATAATTTTAATGAATTATTTAAATAAATAATTGTTTATAATAAATAATTACGAGCTTTTGCTGATAACTGCAAAAAGTTATTAATTTAACCAAATTATAATAATAATTCGACCGCATCTGAAATGCAATAAAATGTATAAGTTTAATGGTGGATAATTTTCCAAGAATAATCTTTTGAAGAATACATCTAGAATATTGCCATTCTCCATAATAAAGGGCGCCAGTATAACTGCAGTTCTTTGACGACAGTATTAGAGTTTTAATATGGTTAGGAAATGACGATATGTGCTTAATATATAGTTACGATGGGTTATCAAATGTATTTCTTGACACAAAACGACTTTAGACTGTTATACACGAAGCTGATAATACTACCATTCGGGTAGAACAGGTTCTTTTCCATTTTTTACTGTGAACTCGACAATCGGTCACTTGCACATGATTATTTTTTAATCACATTCTACTGATCTTGATAACATTAGCTAACATAATCGCAACTTCCATATCAGTTGCACCCACAGGTGGAAGTTTCTTCACCTAGTGGCCTGCTTTCCTTCACTAAGGAATGGCTTGATAAATTATCTGATGTTATTTTCATATTCTTTTAGATGAGTTATATAACACTGAACAACAAATTTTGGGTCATATCTTGTTACGGGCATGAAAGTTAAGTTTACTTTATAGATTTTGGGGTGATAAACACGGAAATAGTGCTTAAAATGACAGATGGGCTCTTGTTTTCGAAAAAAGTAGTGTTTATATTTATACAAGGTAGTTTTTATTTATATGTCAGTAAGATGTAGCTACGAACATACCTGTATCAAACACTGGACCTTTTCGACCTTTGCTTGTATTCGGGAGCATCCCTTTTCACCATCCGACAATAATCGGCTAACATGCGGCACTCCATTTCTTTTGTATCTTTATTCCATCGCTGCGATGTCTTGATGGAAGCGCTCACCACGTTCGTCGCTGACAGTACCACATTTGGCGGAAAGAATCCAGGTGTGAGCGTAAGAAATGCATCTTAAATGACATGTTACACCCCAGTTTTTCGTAAGAAGTAATGAGATCTAACACAAACTGCCTGTAGTTGCCGGCTTTAACATTTCCTAGAAAACTAGTTGAAACATTTCGCTATCACTAAGGGCACGTTCGAACTGTTCATCTTTGAAAAGTTGCCTTATTTGTGGACCAATGAAAAGGCCTGCCTTAATCTACTCTGTACTAAGTCTTAGATTAAGGCAGGCCTTTTCATTGGTCCACAAACAAGGCAACTTTTCAAAGATGAACAGTTCGAACGTGCCCTTAGTGATAGCGAAATGTTTCAACTAGTTTTCTAGGAAATGTTAAAGCCGGCAACTACAGGCAGTTTGTGTTAGATCTCATTACTTCTTACGAAAAACTGGGGTGTAACCCCAGTTTTTCGTAAGAAGTAATGTACTAAGTCTTCCCTGAGCTACAACATGTTAAAGTCCAAAATCTAAGAACTGTTCTGGATAATAAGATCGTCCTCGAAGTAGAAACAGAAAAAGATATAGATATGCTCGCAGAATGTCCAAAGTTCAAAGAACTAAAATTGTGTGTAGAAAAGGTACCGAAGAGAAATCCTAAAGTTTTGATTTACGATGTAGATCTAGATGTGAATGAAGATGAGTTAAAAGAACAATTATGGATCAAAAACTTAAAAGACTATGGAGTAAACCAAGAAGTGTATCAAGAAAGTTTCAATGTGGTATCTGTGAACAAGGCAAAGAGCAAGAAGTTAAATAACTGGATAGTGCAGATAGCAGGTCCTGTCCACAAACAGTTGATCAGAAAAGGAAAAGTGTTCATCAATTGGTCCGCTTGTCGGGTCCGTGACATTGTCACGGTAACCCAGTGTTACAGATGTATGAATTATGGCCATATTGCGAAGACCTGTAAAATGAAAGCGTTCTGCGGACATTGTTCCACCGAAGGTCATTCATATAAAGATTGTGAGAACAAGGAAAAGTCACCGTGCTGTATAAATTGCAAGCGTAAAAAACAGACAGCAGAACATAGTGCCGTAGACCATACCTGTCCTGAATATGAAAAGGCTATAGCCTTAAATCGAAGAAGAACAGATTATGATTAGAGATAGTGCTGTGCTTGGAGAGAGACCTAGTGTGAGACTACAATTTTATTATGAAAAAAATTTTTAGCCGCCTTACGAGTAGAGGTCTTCCTCCACGAGGAAGGGGCGGTAACTGTGGTCACACGGGATATTTGCTTATCTCTGTGTGACCACAGGCTAAAGACCGAAAAAATAAACTGTTTAATCAACAGAAATGTTAGAACAATTTTGGCCTAATAACCATAGTAGTGATGATAATTCACACAAATAATAATTGTAATAAAACTAAAAAGATTAAGACTTTTGCGCAGATAGGCTATTGCCTGGGTGGCGCACTGAAGGTTCTGTTGCTTAAATGGAATGTACTAAGTCTTAGGAATTTCTCTTGCAAGTACAAGGATGAGCCAAAACATTATGACCAGCGGATCGCTATGCAAATCGAAGCAATTGCTTGTGAACTATGGCGCGTGCGCGGGTCGGGACACCGTATAAAAAACACTGATACTGAGCTAGCTCTGTCAATCAGTGTTACTCTTGTTCTTCAGATGGGAAAGGCAGCGGACTTAAGCGAGTTTGACAAAGGCCTAATGGCCAGACGACTGGGCCAGAGCATATCCGAAACGGCACGGCTGGTGGGATGCTCACGGTCAGCCGTGGTTAGTACCTACCGAAAGTGGTCCAAGGAGGGAAAACCCACGAACCACCGGCAAGGCGTTGGATGACCATGGCTCATCGATGCTCGAAGTGGCCGAAGGCTCTCCCAATGGTACATGGCAACAGAAGGGCGACTGTGGCGCAACTCGCCGGTAATTGGAATGCTGGTGACGGTAGTAATGTGTCACAACACACAGTACATCGAGCCCTGCTGAAAACCGGGCGCATAGCCGCAGGGCGCTTCGTGTACCCATGCTAACCACGGTTCACCAGCAACAGCGCCTACAATGGGCACGCAAGCATCGAACTGGACCTTTAGTGATTCGAAAAAGGTCGTCTAGTCCGATGAATTACGACTTTCCAATTGCACCACGGGGACGGCCGGTTACGTTTGCGTCGTTTACCTGAGGAAGTGATGGTGTCTGGATGCACCATGGGACGAATACAAGCCGGTGGCAGCAGTGGGTGATTCTTTGGGCGATGTTCTGCTGGGATACCCTAGGTCCAGTCATCCATGTGCTGGGCACCTGACATCTACCACCTACTTAAACATCATTGCCTGAGCTTCTTGAAATTTACGATAGACCTCGCAAATGACACCAAAACAGAAAAAAGGAGAATTACCCTCACCCAACTCCAAAAAACCTGGCAAACGCGATGGGAAAATTCACCAAAGGGTGCAATCACCAAAAAATTCGTGCCAAAAGTACACTCTGTATATCCAATATATCTGAATTGCTCTCACCAGGACTATTAACCACTTATTTGCTCGCTGGCCATGGTACCATCAGACAGAAACTAGCAGACTCTGGGCTAAGCAGTACACACCTATGCCACTGTGGACAAACAGAAACGTGGGATATAGATCACTGCATCACTGCATCATATAGATCACTGCACCACTGTGATCTATATGATGACCTACGCTGACGGCTAAATACAGAAACCCAGTACATACTACTAAATCAGGAGGACTGTGTACTGGAAGAAGAACACAGCTATAAGGCTTTAACCAATTTTGCGCAAGATCTCTTTGGTAGAAAGACCTTCCCTGTGCCACAAGGCAACAGCAAACAACGTAACCCTCGTTTCCTCATAGGACCTAGAGAGCATTTTGCTCACACGGATTTAAGAACTCAACGACTGGAACTGACCACACCCCAAGAAACTAGAACACTGAAGAGACAGACCCAAATACGAACTTTTCCCGAACTTGGAACTCACGGGTCAGAAAACTGGCAAAGATACCATCACATGGACACCCAGAAATGCCAGCCATCCAGGACAGAGCGACTCCCCAGTAATCGCCTAAATGTTGACCTGACGTCATGAGACAAAACGTGATCTCCGGCACCGATCATGGAGAGACTACATCCCACAAATGGCAATTGCACTGAAAGACAGCTGTCGTTAGTGTTGGGCGGGCTTCACTACCTTCGATGAGAAACTGCTGACCAGCTGCTGTGGTGCCATTTTGGCGATATGTGCCGGCTCCCTTGTCGTGCTCACTTTCTTTCCACCCCAGCGAGGGGGAGAAGGCGACGTCGCCTGTCTTCTCCCCCGCCTCTACACCCCCTCCTTTTTCCTCTGGTGGGGCATGGGCATGCCACACTGATTTTTCGCTGGGAAAGTCTCCTCTATTGACCCCATTTGTTTCTTTCCCCCCAGTCTTCAGTCTCCCCCCTTCTCTACCTGCAACTTAGCGTACACCACTCCATACGTCAAAATTTATTCCGAACCAAAGCTTTTTCGCCAAATATTCGACCTCTTTTCATGCTCAGTGCCATCCCCTTGCAATCGAATTTAAACTGCGCGCATGCGTGCGTTTTTTTTTTTTTTTTTTTAGGTCCTAGCCACTGAAATCTCAGGAAATTAGGTAGCAGGACCTGCCAGGGTGAACTTAGAATACTGGGCACCTGGTCTACTTCCACCGGGCGAAACTGGGGCAACGTCGGGTCTCAGCAGAGGTCTGGCGGCTAAATGGCCAGAGGAACAACAGTACACAACACCACACTTAAACATTATCCACACACTTTTAAATCTCTGGAATTTACAGCGTACTGTATCACCTGACAATGTAAACTACGCGGAGATGGGGGAAACCCTTGGTGCCTTTTGACCCCAAACACACTTTACACTTTACCTAAACATCATTGCTGACCAGGTACACCCTTTCATGGCAACGGTATTCCCCTCTGGCGGTGCCGTCTTTCAGCAGGATAATGCGCCATGCCACACCACCCGGATTGTTCGAGACTGCTTCGCGGAACGCGAGGAAGACTTCCAGGTATTGCCCTGGCCTCCAAATTCCCCAGATATTAATCCCATCGAGCATCTGTAGTTTGTGTTGGAACAGCAATTCCGATCTGCGGCGTCTCAACCGCAGACTTTACAGGAGTTAAAGGATCTGCTGGTTACGTGTTGGTACCAGATACCACAAGACATTTAGAAATCTTGTAGCATCCCTGCCTCGCCGGGTACGAGCTTTTTTGCCTGCACGTGGAGGACCAACATCATATTAGGTAGGTGGTCATAATGTTTTGGCTCATCGGTGTATGTGAATGCAGGACTGTTCACTTCCAAAGCCTTCACGAAATTTTTCATGAGCCCTAGTTTGATATGGAAAGGTGGAAGCAAAACTTTATTTGGATCTACCAGCGGATCAAATACTACGTTCTTCATTCCACATGTTAATGATGTTCGTTGAGGACAACTACTCTTCTCGTAGTGCATATCCTTGGCACGACTATCCCACTCGCAGAGAAAGAAACAATACTCAGTGTAAGACTTTTGTAGTCCTAATCAAATGGAGATTACCTTAAAATCACCACATATCTGCCACTCACTCTTCTGATAGTGTACACCTAAGATGATGTTCTCCATGTGTGCATATGTTTCTTTTCTGTTGATGGCATACGCAAGAGGTATTGAAGGCAGCATATTTCCATTGTGTAATAACACAGCCTTAAGGCTAACCTTAGAAGCGTCCATAAATAGTCGGCATTCTATGGGAAAGTGCCTCATGTTCATTGCTGCCATTACACCATCGACATCCTTACAAACAGTGAATTCACCTTCTGTTTGATAGAATTTATCGGTATTTATTTCGAGTACGAAATATTGTCACTTTCACAGAATGATCTAGAACAATTATACATAAAGTGTGGTCCGCGGACTGTTTGTTACAAGTCCGCGACGAATTGAAAACTGGTCACGGACATTAAGGGTCCCCGACGATTCGTCCGTTATCGGACCGCGAGATGAATTGTAGGATCATCTAGACAAGACTTCAGTTATAGCTCGGACACAGCATGGGTTTGTTAAGGGGAAGTCTTGTCTGACCAATTTGATTGGATACTATGATGTGGTCACAAAGGAACTGGATGCGAAGAATAATTTTGATATCATATATTTGGATCTTAGAAAGGCTTTTGATGCTGTTGCACATGGAAGACTGCTGCACAAATTGGAGCAGTGTGGCATTGGAGGCAAATTGCTGCTATGAATAAAGGGATGGTTGAGTGGGAGAAGACAGAGAGTGATAATCAATGGACGCTGCTCTTCGTGGACTAATGTTATCAGTGGAGTCCCCCGGGGTTCAGTGTTGGCCCCACTGTTGTTTTGTATATTTATCAATGATATTGATGAAGTGATGAAGGTATAGCAGGGTTAATGTCGAAGTTTGCAGATAATACAAAGGTTGGCAGGGTTATACTGTAACAGGATCTAGAAATTTGGGTAGATGGGCTGAGAAGTGGTAACTGAAGTTTAACATTGACAAATGCAAAGTACTGCATATTGGTAGAAGTAACCCCAGAGAATGTACCAACTGTGTGGTAGTAAACTTAGAGTGGTAGAAAATGAAAAATATTTAGGAGTAATTGCGCAGTCAGATATGAAGTTTTCTGAGCAATGAAGACAGGCTGCCAGAGCAGGTCATGGGGTATTGTCAATTATATACTGAACAGGAATTTTGCTAGTAGGGAAAGGGAGATGATTATCCCTTTGTATAAGGCAATATAGGGCAATAAGGTCAGGACACGTCTTGAGTACTGCCTACAGGTCTGGAGGCCTCATTTTAAGAAGGATGAAGAGTTGCTAGAACGAGTATAGAGAAGGGCAACAAGATTGGTGAGAGGAACAAAGGGGTCCTCTTATAAAGAAAGGCTTAAGTTCTGCAAATTACAGCGGCTGGAGACTAGGCACCTGCGAGGTGATCTGATTAAGGTGTATGAGGGCTTGAATGGGTTCAGAACGCTGAATTCTGATGGGATTCTTCTGCTTGCTCAGATTATTAACCTGAGGGGGCATAATTTCAAATTGAGGGAAGACAGTTGTAGAATATATGTGAGAAATTTGCCTTTAGACAGCAGGTGGTTAATTGCTGGAACAAACTTCCATCTGTCGTTGTGGAAGTTGATAGCTTAAATAAATTCAAGGAGGAACTGGACAAACTTTTAGAGGGAATAGATGTGTGAAATTGGGTTTTTTCTTTTTGGCTGATGCGCTTGTTTTCTTTCATTACATACCTCCATTAATACTACTACTACAAAAGCACCGGTCCGCGACGGATTGGAAATAAATGAAACTGGTCCTTCACTACAGATAGCTTAAGAAGCACTGATCCAGAAGATCCACTGTTTTGGCCTTGAGGCCAAAACAGTGGATCTTCTGGATCTGCTTTATTCTTCGGCAGTTCGAGATCCCTGATGAGGGCATTAAACTCACTTTCTGTGATCTTATGTGGTTCAGAAGGATAAAGGTTTGGACAAAATCGTGGATCCCTTGACGTAGACGGCTGCTGTACGTCTTCGTGTATATCAAGTTGAAGTTCATCTTCATCAGAGTGTACAGAAAAACGGTCGGATGGTTCAGGAATAGGTAGTACTTCACCGTGAGGAACGGACAAATTGCAGATGGTATATTTGGGTACGTCACTGTCCGCTTTTTCTTCATTGTCATCACTTTTCTAATAGGAGGCACCATACAGAAGTAACAGTCTGTGACGTGATTTGTTGCCTCCCTCCATATCATGGGCGCTGCGAAAGGCATTAAACATCCCTTTCGATTCACCCACGCATTGCGTTTTGATGAACACGTAGTGCAAGCATATGTGTGGTGCCCAGTTCTTGTCCTGGTCGCCTACTTTAAATCCAAAGTACAAGAAGTAGGAATTTTTTATGGTTTGAGTTAAGGGACGCTTTCTTGAAGCTAACGTGACTTCTCCACATAAGTAACAGAAGTCATCCGGACTATTAACAGAATTACGGGAAATTTTACATGACACAAATACTGCGCAAAAAGTAGGAATCTCGTAGAGAACAAATCACCTAGTACCTAGCCGTATTCGAGGATTATTGCAAGAGTGAAGACGCATTTGAGGGGACCACAAATTACAGGTGATACAGAGCGAGGCGCCAGTTGCCGATCACGTGATAAGAGCGTGTGGTACTGAAACTGCAGTGTTGCCATGCGTTTTGCCGAGAGCCCTAGTTGATCATGTGGTTCAGAAATGTGGCTAATATGAAACTCCAACTGTAATTCGAAAACAAGAACCAATTGAGAATTTTTAATGTGATTTTCGTGTTCAGAGGAATAAAAATTAGTCAAGATTGGGTATTTTCGTTTTCGTAACATTTTACGTGTTGACCAGTGTAATCTAAAACACTACTTTTATGGGCCAAATTAATCAATTAAAATCAACTTATTTTAAATCAAAATACATACTGTACATTATAACGTATCTTGTATCTATTCGTAATAATATAATATTAATGATCTTTTTTATTCACTTAGAAAATATAGGTTGACTCGAAACACAGACCTAGAGGGTGTTTACAACTGGGTAATAATGACTTAATAATGGTGGATTTTGCTTTTATCAGTTTTCTTTTCAGCTTTTAGAGCAATTAATTTTGCACACAAATGCTCTCAGAGAGGTGCAATTGTAATTTTGCTTTATGCTACTGATCTGAGTCGACCGGGTTCCGACCCTCCTAATCCTCTGAATTACCAATTCCTTGAACTTTTAATGTTTCCTCAAACCTTGCACCTCTGTTTAAGTAAATACTGTCTTTACAAAATAAATTTCGCCGACCATGTAAGGCTGGTCGGGCAGAAAACAAAATCCCCCATAAGCTTTGCAAGAGCCCTTGAAGCCTAAAATTAATCCACAAGGATTTCATCATAAAATCACTCCATGTCTCGATAGAATTGCAGACACAATTATATTTTGTCCTATCTCGTGATACTTTTTGTGACATTCATGACCTGATATTTCATAACTAATTAATCAGCTGATAAATTGTTGGTTATACAGTACTGTCAATTTTTTTACACCCTGTAATCTGGTTCTATGCCATCTGTTTTTCATGGAGATTATGTTTCCTGTTTCCATTACATTCGTGTCTCGTAAGACTATCTCCTACAGGCAAAAGCTTTCTGTAACAAAAAAAAAAAAAAAAAAACCATCATATTAGGATTAAACGAGAACAACCTCGTCCATCCATGTATATTATGCCCATAAACTGCAATGGTTTTCTGGTCGGTTTGTCTGTTTTGCTAGACGAAATACCCGACTTTCCAGTAAAAACCATGCTTGACCTTTATTCTTTCAACTCTCTATTCTATTTCTCATTTTCAGTTTTCTTGAAATATTTGTCTCCACAAAACTCTGATATTTGTCTAGCATTCTCTTTCTCGCTCAGCCTTCAAAACATCCATTATGCATTATTATTATTATTAATATTATTAGCCATAAGGTGCAAGGAAGCCTGAGGCTTATGTTGTACCAGCCAAAAAAAATTCCCAAGTTACATTGAGAGAGAGAGAGACAGAGAGAGAGAGAGAGAGAGAAAGAATGATGATATCCAGCTCAGGACCCTGGGTGTGCCAAGCCCATACTCGCCAGATGTGAGCCTCCTCTCCTCTACTTCTAGTCTTTTCCTAGACTTTTAATAGTAGTAGTAGCAGAAGTATTGGTGGCAAATGAGGCAAGAAAACAAGCTTATATAGCATCGGCCAGAAAAAAAAAAAAAAAAAAAAAGCACCACATGCTTCTTCCATCCATACGCTCCAAGAATTTGTCTAGTTCTTCCTTGAATTTATTCAAACCATCTATTTCCACAACAGATGGAAGCCTGTTCCAACAAACAACTACCTGCTGGCTGAAGGCAAACTTCCGCACATCTATCCTGCAACCATCCTTCCTCATCTTAAATTTATGTTTCCTCATGTGTGTAGTCTCTGTAAGAGGAAGAATTCCATTCACATTCAGCTTACTCAAGTCATTCAAGTTCTTAAAACACCTCCATCAGATCACCCCGCAGGTGCATAGTCTCCAGAATCTGCAAATTGCAGCTTCTGGAGAGTAGTTTTTCTGGTTGTCTTCTCTGCACCCGTTCCAGCAGATCTACATCCTTCTTAAAGTGTGGCCTACAAGACCTGTATGCAATACTCAAGATGCGGCCTAACCATGGCATTGTACAAAGGGATAATCACCTCCTTATCCAAAGTTTCTGTGTATTATTGACAAAACCCCATGGGCTGTTCTAGTAGCACGTCTGCACTGCTCAGAGAATATCATATCTGACCGCTCAATTACCCCCAGGTCTTTTTCTTTTTCCACTACCCTAAGTATAGTACGATACAGTTGGTATGTTATTCTGGGATTACTGCTATCCATATGCAGTACCTTGCATTTGTCAATACAGTAGACTATCGAAATAACGGCACCCCAAATAACGGAACATTCAAGCCACCAGCACATTGTGTCGGTGGCTTGACTGTTCCTTTTACGCCCGATGTGCGGAGGACGGTGACGATACCACTTTTCTACTCGCACAAATAAAACTTGATGTACTATAATAAACAAAATAGAACGGCGAGTAAGCAAGAGTGTATTAATGGCAAAATATAACATGGGATCCTTAACATGTTTATGTTTTTATGTGCAGTTAATAAAATTGCGTTCTCAATCTCTGTATTTCTTAAGTAGCCTCGTTATTTCTGCATCAAATACATTAAAAATAAAACCTTCTAGATAACAGAAAAATCGAAATAACGGCATCTTGAATTCTCGAAGGTGCCGTTATTCTGAAATTCTACTGTATTAAATTGCAACTGCTATTTCTCAGTCCATTCACCCAATTTCCCTAGATCTTGTTTCAGTAGCTCGGCCTGATTACTGTCGTTAACCACCATTCCAGCCTTCGTATCAGCTGTAAACTTTGACATTAAGCCTGATAGACCAGCAATACCATTAACTAATATTGAAAACAACAATGGACCAAGCACGGAACCATGGGGATTCCACTGATAACATTAGTCCACGAAGAGTAATGCCCATTGATAACCACTCTGTCTTCTTCCACTTAACCATCCCTTTATTCATAGCAGTAACTTGCCCTTAATGCCATATTGCTCCAGTTTGTGCAGAAACTTTTATGTGCAACAGTATCAAACAACTCCCAGAAATCCAAGTACTGTATATGATGTCACAATTATTTTTGCGTACAGTTCCTTGGTCACTGCATCATAGTAACCTATACGATTGATTAGACAAGACTGCCTCTTAACAAATCCATGTTGTGGCTTCAGTATAATTGCACTCCTGTCCAAATTATCCTACATACTTCTTTAACCAGTGACTCCATCATTTTGCCTAGAACGGTTGTTAAGCTAATAGATCTGTAATTACTCATGTCATTTTGATCCCCCTTTATGAATTGCGAATTTTGCTCTTTATTTCCTTTGCATCTTGTCTCTCTTTTTTTTTTCTGCTGAGCGAACTGGAGAATTTTCATAAAAATTTCTGTATTAATACTGGTTTGAACCAGTAAGCATATATTCAAACTAAGAGAGAAAAGCTAGAAGTAGATTGTAGGAAGTTTTGTTTTAGCGTATATATTGGAATCAATTGCTATTATGGGTAGTTGAAGCCGAATACTTTGGGAAATTCAAAGATCAGCTTTGTCAGTATCGACATTATTATTCATTTTTTTGGTTGATGCAGCCAAAGCTTTATTTACTTGCATCACAGACTATTATTAATACTAATAGTAATAATTTAATTAATATTATAATTAATTAAAACAGTATTATATTTAATTATATTATAATAAAATTATAATTAATATTATAATTTTATTATAATATTAATTTTTATTATAATAAAATTATATAAAATAATTTATATAAAATAATAATATAAAATAATATAAAATAAAATAACTATATAAAATAATTTTATTTATTTATAAATTAATTTAATAATTTATTAATGCTTTTCTGATATTTGGCCATAGGTGCAAAAAAAATCTTAAATACACCTCTACTCCCTACTTTTAAAACGAGTTCTGATGTTTTTATTTAACTTTATTCCTTGCCATACGGTTCTCGTGAATCTCCGATAAGCTCATTTGCGTTTATAATGAGTCACAAGGATTTAAGAAATTATATATACTTCAAATTAACTACGATGCATTTTCTTTTAGTAATTTTTAAAAATATGTTTCATGACTTTCCTGCAGTAAATAATTTTTTTTTTTTTTTTGGTAAAATTTAGGTCCCCCTTCCAAAATAGCGGCGAGAAGAAGGCAGTGATTGACATGCTTAACCTGCTATGGTTAGTGCTAGTTAGGGTGTTATCCCCCCCCGCCAGTTTTTAAATCGGGAGCTCGTTTTCCTATTTTAAAACAGCAGGAACGGGGGAATAACACCTTAAGACTGAGGCAGTCTGGGGAGGGGATCCTATTCTACAGATCAGCTTTTTTTTTTTTTGTTGGTCAAGCTAATAAAGATTTTAGGAAGCATTATTTGCATCCAAGTTAACGCAAGCAGCACATAACCATTGAAGCCAGCAATATCAATTAGGGTTAGCAGACCATAGGAAGTGATAGAGAAAACACAATGCAGCAAAATATTAAAAAGTAATATGTGAATACATTAATAATAAGAATGGCAAACTGAAACGAAATGCAGGTAAATGGCTTGCAAAACATAAAGAAAACTTACGTATGCTAAAGACGAAAATAACATACGACGATATACAGGAATCACAAAAAATGTAGAATAATATAATATAATAACGCCACCTATAATTTCCTCTTTATGGCTTATTTATTTTATTAACTTTAAATGACAAATAAACGGAAATTTATTATTTGGAGACTTTTTTTTTTCACGGATGTATACACTTAAATAGAAGGAACACAGGTACTTTTGTTGCAAAATTGCAATATTACCGAAAGTTTCACTTGACTGTATTATGATTTAAAATTAGAAATCGGAGTTATTCGTTCTGATACATGACTAATATAATAAGAACCCCCAGGGGCTCACATCTGGTGAGTATGGGCTTGGCATACCCAGGGTCCTGAGCTGGATATCATCATTCTTCTCTTTCTTGGTGATTTCCTTCTATTTCTGACTCTGTCTCTCTCTCAGGGGTAACTCAGAAATTTTTTTTTTTTTTTTTTTTGGCTGGTGCAGCAAAAGCCTTAGGCTTCCTTGCACCATATGGCTAATAATAATAATAATAATAATAATAATAATAATAATGAAATAATGGTCTGTGCTCGCTAGCAGGGAATTTTTTTTTTTTTTCACGAATGTATAGAATGTATATGGTGAATAGGGGAAACCCTGGAGCCCGCCAAAAAAAATATAATAAAATACTTTGAATACTTTGTATAGAATGTATATACAGTATGTATATACTGTACTTAAATTGAAGGGACACAGGCACGTTTGTCGATGCTACTGGTGCAGTATTAGTTAGGTTGAAAAACTTATAGTTTTGGCGAGGGAGAGAATATATACAGACTAAATAATAAATGTCACACTAGGATCATCCAGAACATCAGTTCAACTACCTAAGGATACAGTAGACTGTCGAAATAACGGCATCCCAAATAACGGCACATTCGAGCTAACGACACATTGAGATCGAATGTTTACATATAGCGTAGATGTCTTGCAGTGCCGAAAAAAAATGAAAAGTCAAGTCACGTGATTACTGTATTTGTTTACTTTCACTATTTTGAAAGTGAATTCTATACTGATATCACGGATTATACCATTGTTTTACATTTATTTTAAATAAAATTAAAAACCCCTCACTATGGCTCCTAAAGTTAATAAATCTCATAAAGAAGAAAAGAAGAACAACATTAAAGCTTAGGGACAAACTTGATATAATCCAAATTATTACTTTAGGGTCACTCGGAAAGTCAATTCATATACCCATGTGCATTGTGTCTGTAAATTGCGTGTGTTCTCTGGTCGATTTGCCTGTTTTGCTGGACAAAAAATCCCAGTTTCTCGGGGGGAAAACGTTGCTATCTATGCCTGAGACCGACTAACTCAGCTAAGGAGTGAAAAAAGAAGTTCCTCGCTTCATTGACGGGATTCGAACCGAGCCTTTTCCACCGGGTGTGTGTGGGGGGGGGGACAGTGGCGATACCACTGTGCTACTCGCGCAGACCGAACTTGATATAATAAAGAAAATAGAACGGAGAGTAAGCAGGAGTGAATTAATGGAGAATATAACATTGGATTGTCAACATGTTTATGTTTTTTTATGCGTAGTTAATAAAATTACATTCTTAATCTCTCTATTTCTTATTTAGCCTCATTATTTCTGCATTAAATATATTAAAAATAAAACTTTCTAGATAACGGGAAAAATTGAAATAACGGCACCTTGAATCCCAGAAAGTGCCATTATTCTGAAAGTCTACTGTATTATGTTCGTGAATTGCGTTTGCTCTCTGGTCAATTTACCTGTTTTTCTGGACGAAAAACGTGAGTTTCCAGGGTAAAACGTTTGTATATACGCCTGAGACCGACTAACTCAGCCACTGAGTGAAAATAACCAATAAAAGTTCCTCGTGTCATTGATGGGATTCGAACCCGGACATTTGCCACTCGGTGGAGTAATGACGGTAACGATGTCACTGTGCTACAGCCCAGACATATATGTACAGACAAATAATTTAATGGCAGCCGCAAGCAGAGGCTACCGTTAAATTATTTCAGCAGCTTGAAAAGCAAAGAAGGCCTGCTAGATGAGACAAACAAAGTTTCAGTGTTGTGAAGAGCAAAGGAGGCACACATACATCTTGTGCACTAATGCTAGAAGTATAGTAAATAAATTTGAACTTGGAAGTATTGGTTAAATCAGCAAATGTGACATTAGAGAACTTACTGATTATATAAACTAACCACTGAACGTTAAATGGTAACATTATTTTTTGACTTTTATAACCATCCTCCACGCATTCACGATCCCCTTGGATCACAGATAACACAGACAAGTCGACCACAGAATCCGGCATTTGCATTCCTCCTGATCAAGTAAAATTACTACTTTGCATCATATGTAGAAGCACATTAAATGTATAATCATTATACTGACTCTTAACATTTATAACAAGTATGTATTCTCAAATATCTTTGAATACAGTCTGCCTTTCAAAAATATTTATTACAAAATTAAATTAAACCATCATAAAATCTGACAGGTCAGTACGCCGGGTTATGTCAACTTGTATCAAATTAAAAGAAATTTTAGAGAACTATCCGCAAAAAAGTAAAAATTTTAGTGTTTAAAAGTTTTATAGTAATGTAAATTACAAGTATCATAAATATTTGAGTACAGTGGCGATTCGTGATATAAGAAATGAGTGGATGTAACTGTCGTTTTGATTTTTGCAAGATTGCTAATTTCAAAAACTTATAATTGTTACTACCTATATAAGATATACCCTGCTAACGATCTCCAGAGCCTGCAGGACGGTGAGTACTCACGCGCTGCAGGTCCTTATGGGTGCCCTCCCCCTGGACCTGGAGATCGTTCGTCGCGGAATCCTACACCACCTCAGCAAAGGAAAAACGTCCACCTGCCTGAACTACACGATTGATTTAGCCAATGACCCTAAAATGGAAAAGAAGCGACTCACACTGCATCTCCAACAGACCTGGCAAACCCGCTGGGAAAATTCAATCAAAGGTGAAATCACCCGGAAATTCGTGCCGACAATTCAGACGGTATATCCAAAATATCCCCACTGGCTGTCTCCAGGACTCCTGGTCACATACCTACTCACCGGACACGGTGCATTCAGACACAAGTTGTCAGGCTTCCGACTCAGTGACACTCCTCTCTGCCACTGTGGCCAAACAGAAACATGGGAACACCTCATGTATCACTGTCACCTGTATCAAGATCTACGTTGCCGGCTCATCACTGAAATTCGATTCACACTGCAAAACCAGGAACACCTCAACCTTGAAGAAGAAGACAGTTACAAAGCGCTAACAAAATTCGCTCAGGGCCTCTTCAGCAGAAGACGGACTTCCCCCAGCCGCAACCACTGCAATGAAGAGAATGCAAGTACCCATCAAAGCTGCCCATAATCTGAAAAACAATTCGACACCACTAAGGACCACCAGAACAAATCAAACCCGCAGGGATCCGACTTCATAACAGAAGGAACAAAATGAAATCGCAAATGCACATCCAAGCTGACTAGACTAAATAACCTCGGATGGGATCTTAACCAATGAATGGCTACAAAATAAACTGGACTTTGTAAACCTCGGATGGGACAATGTCCCAAAAATGACATTCCACCGACTGAAGAAACTGCAGAGCCTCTCTGCACACTAGCCTTATTGGCGATCTGACCTGGCGCCCTTGCCTGGTCCACTTTCTTCCCTTTCCCTGGCTGGGGGGGGGAGGTGATGGTCCCTCTGTCTCCTTCCCTCGTTGCCACCCACACTTTCCCTTCTGGTGGGGCATGGGCATGCCCCACCAAATCTTGGAGTCACCCTCCCTATCGACTCCATTCTTCTGTCTGTCGCCCCCCCCAGCCTTCAGTCTCCTTCCCACTCTACCTGCACGCAAGCGAAAGCCCCACACATCCAAACTTAATTACAGCCAAATTTGATTCGCCCACAATTTTCGGCCTCACAATTCTAGCACAACCACCACGCGATAACCTCTGAATTTTTTTTTTTTTTTACTTAGTTATTTTTATTTTTTATTTATTTATTTATTATTTCATTTTATTTTTTATTTTATTTTTTTTTATTTTATTTTATTTTATTTTATTTATTTTTTTTTTTAGGCCACTGAAATCTCAGGAAACTAGGTGGCAGGACCTGCCAGAGTACTTATTTAAAATATTGGTGTACCTGGTCTGCCTCCACGGGGCAAAGTGTGGGCAACGTCTGGCCTCAGTAGAGGCCTGGCGGCTAAATGGCCAGAAGAACAACGATACACAACACTAATCATGTACAATATCCATACACTTTTAAATCTCTGGCCTTTACAGCGTACTGTATCACACGACAATGTAAACTACGCGGAGATGGGGGAAACCCCTGGTGCCGTTTGACCCCAAACATACTTTACACTCTACTTTACTTTACACCTATAATTGTAGTGCGTGGTAGCACAGTGGTATCGTCACCGTCCTACCCACACCGGGTGGAAAAGGCCCTGGTTCGAATCCCGTCGATGACCCGAGGAACTTTAATGGGCTTTTTTCACTCCGTGTCTGAGTTAGTCGGTCTCAAGCGTAGATAGCAAGGTTTTTCCCCACCAGAAACTAGGGTTGTTCGTCCAGCAAAACAGACAAATCGACCATTAAACACACGCAATTAACAGACATAAGACACACTGCACGGCATGTGAATTTAAATATTCGGGTGGCCTAATATAATAGTTTTGGTTTTTTTTTACCTGTAATTGTTATTACTGGTAATACTTTTAAATTTAAAACTAAGCTTTATTTGTAAAGCTGCACTAATCACATAATTCAGCATCTGTCTCCATAGATGTATCCAACCAAGCATTCACTAAGCTATTGAGTGCAGCCAAACGAACTATTTCTCTTTGATAAAGATGTACACTGAGTGGCCTCATCCGCCATAAACCAGAAACTCTGGGCTTTGGTCCACAAACTGAAAATCGGCCATAGAACACAAGCAATTTACAGACATTATACACGATGGACCAAAAAAAAATATTCACTCTTAACTAAGGAGTACTTGAATATGCTTAATCATGCAAAAATGGAAAGTTTATGTAATGATAATGATAATAATAATAATAATAAAAGGGGCACGATGGCCCAGTGGTTATGACACTGGAAAACCAGGTTGATGAACCCGGGCTCGAGTCCCACCTTGGCGAAAGCAAACGCATCTCCATCACGCTGGAGACTGGCATAATAATTGTAATTAATAATGATAATAATAAAAATAAAACCATCGCGAAAGCCGCCTCAGCGGACCTACGCCAAAGTCGAAGTGAGGGCTAAGGTAGATAGTAGCGCCGTCTGGTATCGCTTCCGAGAACTAACATTACCACTGGACTCAAGCTGAACAGGTCCACCTCCACAGATAATGTCGAAGAGAAGTAATAAGCATACTGCATCCAGTGTGGTGCAGGATAAAGTCACCCGCGTTCAGGTGACTGAACGCGGGTGACTTTACGCAGAGGGCTCGGCTCGAAAATTCGGAGACAGTGGAGCAAGTGATGCTGTCTCCCGTATGGCTAGCACAAGCGAAGAGCAAGACCATCCAATCCAACCAACTGGAAGTGCTTCCTGCGCAACTGCACTAGTGGTCTTCCACCCAGGAAGAAAGAAAACGCCAACACATAAAGTGGAGCATCGAAATGAATACGCTCGTCGTCATGCGAACATACTACGGAATAACCAAGCTAGAGACAGACATCACAATGTAAAAGACGAGGTCACCGAACATCAAATAGCGGACCAGAGAGAAACCATCATCATGAAGAACCTGATAGCGCCTGCAACCTTAGAAAAAATCAAACGGACGTGAGTGACCAACTATAAAGAAAAACAAAGAATATGAACATGTTGTCCATATTCTTGGTTTGAAATACAACCCAGAGCAACTAAAGTGAAAGAGACGAGGTCATGATATCCAGAATAGAAGACGAGTGGAAAAAACCCTAACAGAATTCGAGGGAATGGACCTCACAAAGACCCACGTGGTACCGAAATAGAGACCCAATTGAATCCTGTAGAGAGTCAGAGGTCACCCCAATCGACAAATAATACAAAATTACCTCGACAACCACGATGTAACTCTGGAGGCCATCCATACCGCCGTATACCGTGCTGCCATAGCAGCCACTAGGATAATTGGAATGGAAATGAGAGCAGAAGGAAAAAAACAAACAAACAAGGAACTGCAAACTTGGGAAAGAAGACTTCAGCAGAAGATAGAAGAAGTCAAGATGGGCCAATTGGCCCAGTATCAACGGGGTAATAGGAGTAAGAAATTGATTGGAAAAGTGAAGAACATCCTCAAGAGAGACAATGTCCACAGCAAACACGAGACCAAAAATTAGAGAACACACACTGAAGTATAATCTCCTCGCATTCAGCAAGAGAATACGCCGATATCAAAAGAATTCCCAGAGGAAAATAAACAACCTGATTTCGGTGAAAACCAAAGAGCCTTGTACAAGAGAATCGCACAAGACGGGAAAGAGGGTAACGGACCATCCGAGCAGAAGACAATAGAGGAGTTCTGGGGCAACATATGGAGCAGTGCAGTAAGACATTACAATCTAGCCCACCTGGATAGAACCGGAACGTAAGAAAACCAAGGAGGTACAAGAGATGAGAGAATGGGATATTGGGGAGAAATACAACAGTCGATCAGCAGATCCCACAACTGGAAAACACCAGGAATAGACGACTTCCACAATTGCACACAAGCACATAGCAGAGCAGTTCTTCCGAATGATAAGTCACCCAGAGACAGTCCCACAGTTTCTTACTCAAAGAATCACATATCACAAGACCAAGATATAAGAAGCCTGGCGAAATAAACGCTGATCACCTGTCTCCCAACGATGTACAGGATCCTGACCAGCTGCATAACCAAGAACATATCAGACGACTTGGAGAGTCAGAATTTCATAGCAAAACAGCAGAAAGGATGCAAAGAGCAATCGAACCTTCATACCATTTTAAAAGCATAGTTCACTGCGTAGAGCAAATTGTTCACAGTTATTGTATAAAACTTTACATAGTTATTTAGGTGGGAGAAGAATTGAAGTGTGTTCAGAACATATGCAATTTGGTAGGGATATTAATCGGAGCTGTCCGCAAAGTTCAGTACTCGGGCTGGTGTTTTAGAATATGTGTTAAACAAATGGCTGGAAACAGAACTCCCATATTGCTATCAGGTTGGGTATGCAGATGATCTGCACTGGTGCGCAAAACTTAAGGACCAACACGATTTCTAAAGGTTACAGCCTGTGGCGATTTGCATAAAAGTGGCCGGTCAGTAGAAAGCTGGTGCACCAAAAATTTGAATCGTGATAAGAGGGTTCACATAAACAGATAAAAGCAGCAGTTCAGCAGTTATGTACAAATTACACAATGGTAAGCACGATTGTAACAGACGTTCGATTGGTTTCATACAGTGCTACAGACAACGAAATGGCCAGTAGACAACATCTGGATGATTTTACCAGGGGTCGAATAATTGGGAAGCTAGAGGGAAGTCGAAGTGCGAGGAGTGTGGCTGCAGATTTGGGTATCGCCCATAAAGTGTTTGTTAACAGACGAGACTGCTTCTACAGGGTGGGATACACTTAAATAGAAATGGCGCAAGAATATTTGCTGAGGCAGTGTTAGGTGGATCGGAAAACTGCTAGCTTGGTGGTGGGGGGGTACACGGATTAATAGATTAACAGTAGCCGCAGGCAGAGGTGAAAGTGATTCTTGTACTGCTTCTATTGGAATGAGCAGCAGCCTGTAAAACAAGGTGCAGGGGGTTTCAGAGACTGCTGGGTGTCATTGCGGTACAAGTAAACACAGGGTTGCGTTAGGGTAGCCAAGAATAGGAACAGATGAATGTATACTTACGTGAACACCAATACTAGGAGTTTGGGAAATAAATTTGATGAATTTGAGGAGTTGGTCAAAACATCAAAGGCAGATATTGTTGGGATATCAGAGACGTGGGTGTCGTACATAAGGAATGCAGATCTGGAATTTGGGGAGTACAATGTGTACAGGAAGGATAAACAGGATAGGAAAGGAAGAGGGGTTATGCTATTAGTTAAGAAACACATAAAATCGAAGGAGGTACAGCCAGTCGACATCGCTGGACAGTGCAGTGTCGAGTCAGTTTGATATGACATAACCACTGGGAAATCAATATTGAGAGTAGGAGTGTGTTATAGGCCTAATGACTCTGATCAGTATAATAAAAAACTGCACAGGAAATAGCGTGGGCCAGTAAATCAGAGAGTCTTATAATGGGGGATTTTAATTTTCCGAATATTGACTGGAATTTGTGGGTTGGTCACTCACACACTAGGAGGTTTTTGGGGATTTATTGGATGATTGTTTTCTACCTCAGCATGTTCGGGAGTCAACTAGAGGGAGTAATACTCTTGATCTGATTATCAGCAGTGATTTGCATGCATTAAGAATCTGCAGATAAAGGAACCACTAGGTGGCAGTAATCACAGTGTGCTCAAATGGAATTTACTCAAAGAGGTAACTACCATTAGAGGTAAAGGGAAGGGCTTTTGTTTTCGTAAAGGCTACTACGGAGGTCTAGACAGTATTTAAATTCTATACGGTGGGACCGACTGATGACGTTACCAACAGCAAATGCAAAATGGGAACCATTCAAAGAACTTATCTTGGAAGCTACTAGGCTTTACATACCAACTAAGAAATATTGTTCAAGGATTAGGCCTAAATGGATGTCAGATGAACTAATGAGACATATGGCAGAGAAGAAAAATGCATGGGATACATATAAATTAATGGGTGACATGGAAGCCTATGATAGATATAAGCTGGTCTGTAACCAAGTCAAAACTGAGGTTAGGAAGGCAAAGGCAGATTATGAGAAATCTTTGGCAAAGGGTGCAAAGAAAAACAGCAAATAGTTCTTTACCTATGTAAACTGTAGAGGGAAGGAGATAAATCAGATTGGTCTACTGGATATTGATGGTTCAACTGTTGATGATCCTGCTCAGGTGGCTAACAAACTAAATGAGTATTTTGCATCTACATTCACACATGAAGAGTTATTCAGGGAGTGGAATGCCAGAAGCGAACTAAACTCTGGCAATGAGCTAAATTATTTTGTAATAACTGAGAGGAAAGTGAAAGAGAAATTGTTGCAGATAAACATAAGAAAGGCACCTGAGGTGGATGAGAGCTATCCAGTTATAGTAAAGGAGGCAGCAAAGGAAGTAAGCATACCCTTAGCCATAAGAGCTTCCTTTTACTCAGGGGAGGTACCCATGGACTGGAGCTGTGCAAATGACACCAATTCACAAAGGAGGATTAAAGGGCGACACAAGTAATTATAGACCTGTTAGTTTAACTTCTATTCCAGGGAAATTAGTGGAGGCACTGGGTAAAGAAACATTGCAGGATCATCTAGACAAGACTTCAGTTATAGCTCGGACACAGCATGGGTCCGAGCTATAACTGAAGGGGAAGTCTTGTCTGACTAATTTGATTGGATACTATGATGTAGTCACAAAGCAACTGGATGTAGCGAGAATAACTTTCATATTATATATTTGGATCTTAGAAAGGCTTTTGATACTGTCGGACATGGAAGGCTGCTGCACAAATTGCAGCAGTGCAGCATAGGAGGCAAATTGCTGCTATGGATAAAGGGATGGTTGAGTGGGAGAAGGCAGAGAGTGGTAATCAATGGACACTGCTCTTTGTGGACTAGTCTTATTAGTGGAGTCCCTCGGGGTTCAGTGTTGGGTCCATTGTTGTTTTGTGTATTTATAAATGACATTGATGATGGTTTATCAGACTTAATATTCGAGTTTGCAGACGATACGAAGGTTGGCAGGGTTGTTAATGACACTAATGACAGTACGCTGCTGCAACAGGATCTAGAAAAGTTGAACAGATGGGCTGAGAGGTGGCAAATGAAGTTTAACATTGGCAAATGTAAAGTACTACATATGGGAAGCAGTAACCCCAGAGTAATGTATCAACTCTGTGGTACTACGCTGACAGTGGCAGAGAATGAAAAAGACCTGGGGGTAATTGTGCAGGCAGATATGAAGTTTTCTGAGCAGTGCAGACAATCTGCAATTGTAGCTCATGGTGTCTTGTCAATGATATACAGGAATTTTTCTAGCAGGGATAAGGAGGTGATTATTTCCTTGTATAAGACAATGGTCAGACCACACCTTGAGTACTGTATACAGGTCTGGAGGCCTCATTTTAAGGAGGATGTAGAGCTGTTGGAATGAGTACAGAGAAGGGCTACAAGATTAGTGAATGGAATAAAGGGTTGCTCTTATGAAGAATGGCTTAAGTTTTGCAGCTTACAGTGTCTGGAGACTAGTCACCTGCGAGGTGATCTGATTGAGGTGTATAAAGCCTTGAATGGTTTGAGCATGCTGAATGCTGATGGGATTCTTCCTCTTGCTCAGAATAATCACCTGAGAAGGCATAAATTCCAATTGAGGAAAAAGATTGTAGGACAGATGTGCGGAAGTTTGCCTTTAGACAGTGGATTGTTGGAACAGACTGCCATTTTTAGTTGTGGAAGGTGATAGCCTAAATGTGCAGTTACTTATAACTGTTGAATGACTGCAATTTTTTTTTTTTTTTTTTTGCTGGCGTTTTGTTAAGGGTTACCAGAGCGCAGGGTGCTGGCACTCAGCTCAGTAGTTTTTTTTCCTTTTCCTTTAGCTGGGTGCAGGATTGCTCTGTGCCTATCCCCTAGTTGGCTAATTGGATTGGCATTGAGCAAAGTTTATTTTATTTTATTTATTTATTTATTATTTTTTAAAATTAAATAATTATTTATTTTTAATTTATTTATTATTTTTAAAATTTTAATTTAATTTAATTAATTTTTTACTTTTGATTGGTATATTTTTATATTTCTTATTATATATTTTTTAATTATTTTTTTTTAGTGCTAGACTTGATCATTGTTGGTTGGTCTGGTGCTTTTTTTTTTTTTTTTTTTCTAGCAGTCAGTCAGGTATGGTCATCCAGCCAGGGTGCATGATCCTGGCACCCACCTGAATAGCACTATTTCAGGTGGGTACGGTATTAGTGCTAATTTGCACGCTGAGTTTTATAATAGACCCAGGTTCGATTCAGATTTACTACATGAACAATACACAACACACATTTCAGGCCTTTACATAGTTTACAGTTAGACAAGATCAATAGGGAGATTTGGACGAGAGTCTTGGGGCCACCAATGAACTCTGTCAGCATTGCACTACCTCCTTCTGATATGGGATTTTTGGTGGTAATGACACCGGTAAAAGACGAAAAATAGTATACTTAGGCCCGGCTCCTCATGCCAAGGATGGGTACAAGTGAACAGCTGCTCAGGTATTAACTGCTCCTTTGGGGAAAAGTGGCCTGACACGCACACACATTTGTTATTAATTATATGTACACATAAAATTTTTTTCTTGCATTTATTACATTTTTAAGAATCGATCGGCCAAAACCATGCTGGGCTCTCCTAATCACTTAGGGTTAGGGTTGGCGCAAAGATAATTAGCGCCTACACATGAGCTGTAGATGCGTGCCCTGCTATGTTTTGAAAAGCTCGTATTGTTCGCCGAAATGGTGTTGCTTCAATAACACAGTTCCAGAACAAAGATTTTTTTGACTTAACTGTAATCAATCCTAGACATTTCTCCCCTCATTAAGTTTTCATATTTTTACTTAAATTAGGTAATCCTATCTAGAATTTGTTCAGAATTATTGCTGTCTCTAGCAAAGGGTACCCTAGGCAATCGTCTAGTCTGACTAGCAGGTAGTATCTACCTGCTAGTCAGACTAGACCTTGGGGTTCAGAAACTTTTTCCCTTCTCCCACTGTTGGGCCCAGAAAAGAAGATTGAACTGCTGGCCAAGCTGACCGTGAAGAATATATTGCAGTTGTATTATTTTCTCTGCAATAAAGAATATTTTTAGTTTAATTATTTTTTTATTTTATTTGAGATGGGGGCACAGCCGTGTTAACTTGGAAGCATGAATCGACTGCATACTGGTGATAGCACCCAGGGTTGGGGAAACAACAGTTTTTTTTAGATTCTTTTCATGTCGAACGGCTGGATGGGTTTCGTGTAGTAGAGTTATCCAAGTGAAAGTGTCCTATGCCTATAATTCGGAGGTCCATTGATCGAAACCATGCTTTGAGAACTTTGATTTTTTTTTTTTTTATACGGGAAAGATTTTGCCGAATGGCTAAGTCACTGTGACTAAGATATTGCTTATCAAAAGTGTAGACTAGATCACCTTAATCTCTCATCTCCAAAAAAGGTATTTTGCTAAAATACTTATCGTTGAAGTAAAAGTGTTTGAAATATTAATAAATTCTCATAAATGTAGAGAAACGAATTTAGTCATATTTCGTCTTATGCGCACGAAAATTGTTTATTTATTTTAACTATTTATTAATTAGTTAATTATAATTAGGTAATTAGAAAATTAATTATTTTTTTAAAGCTACTGTTCTCTCAGGGAATTTGGTCCCTCTAGATTACGGCCTAATTTACCTATAGAACCCCAGGGACTCACATGTGGTGAGTATGGGCTTGGCACACCCAGGATACCGAGCTGGATATCATCATTCTTCTCTTTCTTGGTGATTCCCTTCTACTTCTGACTCTCTCTCTCTCTCTCTCTCTCTCTCTCTCAGGGTAACTCAGAAATTTTTTTTTTTTTTGGTTGGTGCAGCAAAAGCCTCAGGCTTCCTTGCACCATACGACTAATGATAATAATACAGTAATAATAATAATAATATATGGACAGCGTACCCCCCCCCACCCCGCACTTGGCGCTAGAGAGGGCGCCTAGGTCACCTATTATGGTTCGGCGACCACTGACCTATGTGTTTAAAAGTCTTGACATCCTGGCAGTTTGTACACATTGTAGATATTTTATTTTGGAAAGTACTACTCGCCGAAATAAGAATTTCTGTGCTTTTAGTTTCCACTTTACATCTCTACCCTATGGCCAAAGACTAGATATTTTACTTTAAATGACAAGCAAACAGAGTTATATTGAACAATCTTATAAGTCTCAGAAGAAAAATAAAAAAAAAAAAAAAAAAACGATCACCCGATAACATTAATAGTAAGGAACACAAATTACGCTTATTATGTTACCAAAAAGCAATAATTCAATAATTATCACTGACGGTTTGGAAATCCGTTACACCTTTCCACTCGAAGGTTAAAAATGGGAACTATTTTCCCAAATTGTCAGAGATAATTAAATCAGTACTTTTTAACAATGTAGTGTAATTTTTTTCTCTGTTATTAAAAATAATTTAGTGCCTACATAAAAAAGTTAGAGCCATTTTTAAATCTGAAAGGTATATTTATAAACATTAAACCTCCTTATCAATTAGTTTTTAAGGCAGTTTTAAATCAGTTGTTTATCTATGCACTGCTTGTGTATACCAAATTCTTTTAATTCGGTTGAGGAAGAAATTACAGGGGAAAGAGGGGAATTATATACCCTTTGGCTTTGGTCGGCTTCCCCTGACTCTTCGGGTACCTCTACTCAGTTGTTTTAGCATTAAAGAGTAAGGGGGGGCCGAACACGTTTTTGAATCTTTCAGTGGGACAGAAGTAGTTTTGTTACTGCGGCTTCTTTGTTCTAAGGTGAGAAGGTGTGTTATAATGATGCAGGACGCATCATACAAAATTAGGACAGAGGTTTCAAAAAGCCAGACTCTCCAGTTGAAAGCTAGAAGGTCTGGTGGGCTCACAAAGTTAGCTCAGGTGAACCCTTCATTATGGGCTCAGGTGAAACAGCACTTTTTGCACACGACCAGTTAGATAGTTGAGGAGAGAGAGAGAGAGAGAGAGAGAGAGAGAGAGAGCCCGGGTGTTACAATTAATGTTAGGAACAATGGATCATCCTTCCTTGATGGGACTGGAGCTGGAGGACCTCATTTGTTTGAATATGGGGTCCTTTTCAATCGGAATTCTGGTGGGTTGCACTCCGCCACAAGCATTTAAGGATCAATTCCTGTTGCTGCACATTCATAATAGTCTATTCCAATAACTGCAGTCTGAGACTAATATCATATTATGATATTACTCTCAGAATATCATCAGAATACACTCAGTATAACATCGTACAACGGTTTTATTGATATTTTTCAATATTTCTGAATATTTTATATGCAAAAAATTCACATGCGTTTCTGTATTCTCCAATAAGACAATAACTAGCCGTAGACAATAACTATCTTATTAGGCAATTATTGTCTAGAGCTCACAATTTGGCAGCACTGTAAATTGCTTCGGTAGTCATTATTTGAAAATTTTCTCTGGTGCTCCTTTTTCCTTGGGATCTATATCTATGGATATTTTGCCGAATGGCTGAATATTTTTAAATTTGTACATACCTTTCAGTTCATATACACAGTGCCGGATTAAGGCACATGCAAGCAGGGTCCTTGTTCGGGGCGCCATTCTTTAAGGGGCGCAAAATTTTACACAGCATGAAATATATATATGTCCTTAGTAAAGGGGAGCTGAAAAATCTTTCCGCCCGTGGCTCAAAAATACCTTGATCCGTCACTGAATATACGTTTTATATGCATATTAGACTTTACTAAGACCGTATTTTTAAATTTTTCATTTTCTCCCCCTCACCACATCCCTCCACTAGAAAATCAATTTGCTTTTTTCTCTGGACATTTTATAACTACTTTTCTCTGGACATTCTATATATACTTATACTGTATTATATGAATAGTGTTTATATGAATAGTGTTTATATGAATGATCAATTCCAAATCTTTTCGTTTCTGGTACTCATAATGAATTATTTCGTATTGCACTTATCAGAAACACGCGCTTTCCATTTTTTAAGAATATTTTTATTCTAAATTCAGGCCAAATGACTACCCAAATACATGAAAACCCGTTAAAATTTGGATTCGGTGTTTAATTATTTACTTCATGATATCTTTAATACTTATGTAATTACAGGGTAACACGAAACACCGACACTGATTGAACCAATTAGATTGTTACGCATGCGTATTACGATATTATCCGGGTACTTTCACTGGTGCATCTGTGGCCTTAGAGTAAGTGGGTCAGTAGGCCATACGAAAGAGTGGAAGTTTCATTTTCATCGGTTGCGGACTGTTGACTGTCTTTTTTTTTATTGTTCGTGCACTTGCAAAATTGCGGCCGATGTCCGTGACATTGCAAATGTTCAGTAAAGCGTAATTTTGGGAAAGCGGTAAGTTTTTGCTTCATATTTACTTCTCCAAGTGCACTCTGCCTGTTAAGCCTAGCCGCTTGTATGTTGTGTGTGTCGATACATTCGAGTTGATATTTTACATCGAACTGAATCCCTCTATAAAGAAATAAATAAATCAACGGATGATTTATACAATAAATAAATGTGAAGCACATCATATTTAGTCATTTACTTAGATGATGTTATGTTAGTTTGTAATAACCAGGAAGAATCAAGAAACAATATCACCATAGTTACAGTAATTAGCGTTGCTATTCATACCATGAATGACTATCGAAATGCTGACAGGTGTGAAACAAGCATCCGGAAGCAAACTGTTATGAATGATATAATTATAACAGTTTTTTTCTGATCGACTTGTGCCAGTTATCAAAAGAAAACGAACCACTATGTACACATCTAGTCTAAAAGCATGTACGTTACATGTCTGCAGAATACAGTTCATAGGTTGTCAACAACAGAACTTGAATCAAAGCATTACATAAGTGAAAACTAATATTAATATACCTAATCTATGTAAAAATGGTTGCATTTCTCACCTTAGACTGAGCGCTTAGAGTTAGAAGTGAAACACGTTTTTATATAGTGTTTTGGTGTTATTTCTTTATAGTAAAAACTACAAGAACCAGACACTGTCTCATTTCTTAAAAGTCTACAAAGATAAAACTTGTTTCTAGTTGTTTTTCTTATGATATTAAAACGTTTTAAAGAAGTACAGTGAAAGTACTTCATGTTAAATATTTGGTAAATTGCAAATATTTAGCATAAGGTATTCTTAATTTACCATATATTTATAAATGTACAGTTTATTTAGATCATTTTTAATAATTAATAAAAACTGATGGAGATGCCTGCCTATATGCATTTATTTTGGATATAAAATTTGAGGATAAAAAAAAGCTACTTATTTTTTGCCATTCATATGAAACAATACCTACAGTGTCATGTTAATATGAATGGTAAATTCAAAATCTCTGGTTCTAGTACTCATAAATTATTTCAGGTTACACTTATCAGAATGTGGTTTGCACTGGCATTCTATGCTGTTGCTGCATTAGAGAGGGATGCCCACTTAGCAGACTTATTTTTTCCTAACAAAATTACCTGAATTATAGTAAAAGGCTTCTGGTACTTGAGAGAGAGCATCAGTCATCTCTCCAAACAGCATTTCTCAACTATTTGGAGCCAAGGGCATCCTACAAAATCTGTTTCTTTGTACCTCTTCCCACCCTCCTTCCCTCCATAAAAAAGTTTAATTAATATCATGCTTATATAAGCAAGGAATATAGATATTTTAACACAAATAATAAACAGTAACATTGGAAAATTCTTACTAAAAAAGATCCCATTAAATTCCCATTTAATTTTGCTGTTTTTTTGTTTTAGGTAAAGTATTACCTAACTGGCAAAATGACACTAGGAAGCAAGCTTACACATCAGCAGGAAAAAAAAAAAAAAAAAAAAAAAAGTGCTTCCAATTCTTTAAATTCATTCAAGCTTCCTACTTTCACAACACTTGGTGGAAGTTTTATTCCAGCAATCAGTTGCTCTCTATATGAAGGCAAATTTTTGTACTAGGTTCTGCAGCCATCCTTTTTAATTTTAAAGTATGTGTATGTTGTCTGAGAAGGGGTAGGCATGCCATTAGCATTTAGCTTACTGAACTCTGTTAAAGCCTTAAACACTTTGGTTAGTTCTCTTTTTTTGTTCTTCCCTTCTCCATGCCATTCTGACAGCCGATGTATGTCCCTTCTAAAGTGAGGTTTCCAAACCTGTATGAAGTACCAAGATATGACCTAATCATTGATTTATGTAGTGGGATATATTTTATACCTCATTATCCTGCTGGCAAAGCAGGATATCATTCAGAGGTCTCATGAACTCCAGCAGCCTGTCTGAACAGCTCAGAGAACTTGATTTCAGACTATACAGTTACCCCAGCTCTTATTCATTGCCAATTACCTTGGTTTTGTTACTTCTCAAATGCTGTTACTTTGGAATTATTGCTAGGCAGTTGCAATATACCTTGCATTTATTAATATTATATCTTATTTGCTATTCCATTCCATTTCAAGCCCTGAATGGGCTTGAAGTGGACTGGACCAGAACACCGTTCTGGTTCATACATGCATTTTTTTTTATGACTCATCAAAAATTTAGCATATCCATACCAAGCTGTTAATCAGGAGGCAATAAAATTTACTCCCAATTCCCACAGAGTTAGAAACGAATCATTACTACACTATAAACCATTGTACAAATCTTTGTTTTCTGCTCAGAGATTTGTACCATGGTTATGAATTTATGTTGCTGTGTTCATGAAGAGGAAATAAAATATAGAAATAAAGTTGCTTTTTTAGAGTTGTAGAAGAAAGCAATTTACCTTTTAATTGAAAGTTTATTAGATAAGTCCATTTGTTATTGGGCTTAGTATATTTATATTATATGAAAACTGTGTGTTAGGTTAATTAATTATTAACATAACATATAGTTTTCGAACTTTCAAAGTTTTCTGCCCTGATTATATGGTTAAAGGCAGTTATTTAAAAATGAAAGAAAAATTTTTAGGTAAATTGAGCCTCATATTGTAGCGTCTGCAGTGGGAACCCTTTCACAGCTCATTCCTTTCAAACAAAAAGTATTAGCCATATAGTTCAAGGGAGTCACAGGCTTTTGCTGCACTGGCAAAAGAAAAACTGTAGTTGATAAGCAAATACATATTATCTGCTTCCATCCTTATGTAAGTAACTGTCCAGTTGACCTTTGAATTTCTTCAATCTGTCAGCCTCAACTACCTGCACAGGCAACTTGTTCAGTAATCAATAACAGTGAAAATTCTGCCTTCACTCATTTTACTAACCCCTCTCACAGCCTTATAAACCTCAATCAGGTCCCTACTAAGGTGCCTGATTGCCAAGCTCTGTAGTCCACATAATTGGAGTCTTTCCTAATATGGTTGCCCATTTGCCAATCTCAACATGTGACTTATCTGTGTATGGACCTTTTTAAGAAGCTCAATGTCTTCTTTTTCAGGTGAGGTTTCCATACTTGGACAAAGTATTCCAAATGTGGTCTTAAAATTGCTTTACACAGTGGCATTATGACCTCACTATTTCTACCTAACATTGTTCACTATCATTGACAGGACACCATGGGCTTTCCTGGCTGCCTGTTTACACTGCTCAGAAAACTTCATATTTGTGCACATTGTAACTCCCAGATCCCTTTTGTCCTCTATTGTTTTTCATTCAACCTCACGAAGTGTGTAATTTATATTGGGAATTGCTATTCCCCAAGTGTAAGTAAGACCTTGCATTCTGCTGCCACTTTTCTGACCATTCTTGAAGCCTGTCCAAGTCATCCTGAAGTTGTCATTAACAACTCTCCCAATCTTTACATCATCTGAAAATATTGATATCATGTTCATGATCCCTTTGTTGATGTTGTTTATGATAATGAGAAACAATATTGGTCCAATAACTGATCCTTGCAGGATCAATTAAGACATTCTTATCTAAGGTATTCTCTGCACCCAGTACACAAGGGTCTGATCTATTTTTTTTTTTTTTTTTTTAGTTCACATACATGAAAAACCTCCTAGTCCTCATCCTTTGCTCTTTTAGCCAGTGATTTCTCATATTCAGCTTTGGCCTCTGTAACCTTATGTGTGGTACTGTTACAGATCAACTTGTAGCTGTGTGGGCTTCAGTACTTTTTTTTTTTTCTGCTCTATTAGAATATCCAGCTCTGTATTCACCGTTTTAGCATCTTCCTTGTGCCATATTTTCTTAATGGTATGTGTGTGTTCATGGCTTCTGTGATTATTCCTTTCAAGGTATTCCATGATTCTGATGTATTCACCTCTGCAATCCATCCAATTAATTAGATGCCTTAAACTGTCATAGTCCCCTTTTCTTAAATTAAAATCCTTGTCTTTACCTTTAGCTACTGCAAAATCTTTCTTCATTTTCCAGTTAACCACTGCATGATTACTACCTGGTTATGTACTTTAAGTCCTGTGGTGCCATTTGATTCATGAGTAATTATGAATTTAAGAATATTCTTACCTCTAGTATTTTCTCTAACATGCTGGTACAAATAATAAATATCTAATTTTGTTCCCCCTGGTGAGTTTCCCTCCCACTGATTCCAATCAATTAGGGGCACAATAAGATATTTACACTTTCTTGCCCATTCCATCTGCTTGTATAGACCCTTGTCATACTCTTTACAGTCTTCTGGTCTATAAGTTACTCCCACTTTCATTATACCTTTGCTTCTAACTAACTCACACCACCAATTCTATGCCGGCAAGATAACTTCTTACTAAGCAAAAATACTTTTCGTACTCAGGTTGCTTTTGATAAGAAGCATGACCCTGCTACCTCTTCTATCTTCCCTGTCTTTCCTAAATACATTATGTACTACAGTGGAACCCGTTGTCTCCAGTTTCTCGCTGACACTAAGTTTCTACACCAATTTTATTGACAACGCTCCTGACATTACTGTAGACACAGGTAAGACTCTAAGTATTCTTCTCTATTTTGCTTCTCTATCTTCCTACTCATTTGAAACGTTTCTACCCACAGAATGTCTTGCCAACATTGGCTGTTGTGGCAACAAACAAGAATTCTTGAGAAGTGTGCAAACATTACTTTGACTCATATCATCAGATAAATGCGGGTCTATATTACCCTTCTCTGCCCTAACTAGCACTTTCTCTGAACCCTTAAGGTATTTTGAGTGATACTGGCATTAATCTTTGCACCACCTTTGTTCAAATGAATACTGTCTCTATGAGATAGATGCCTTCTACCTACAAATGAGGGCCATTCTCATAAAAAAAAATTTTCACCTTGCAGACTTCCTCAAGTCTTGAGTTAATCCATAAGGCTTTTAGCATATAATCCTTCCTATTGTGTCTGGGTAGAATTGCAGACACACTCATTCTGACCTAACCTGCACCAATTTTTCAGCAGCATGGTCCTGTATTTATCCAAAAAATCATCAAATCGTGTTCATTTAATATTGTTAGTCCCGACATGAATAATAATGCTCTTTTTACCCCCATTAAAATCTGGCGGCATGTTAACACACCAATTGTTGCTCCTGGCAAACACACTCTAGTTCTGGTCTACCTATCTGTATTACAAAACATTTTGCCCATTTTCCTGGCAATAGTCTCCCAATAAAACTAAATCTCCTACAACCAGAGCAGTATGCATGTGACTATTCTGTTCTTGTACCTGAATCATCGGTGCATCGTTTGGGAGATCACAAGATACTTGAGCCTTTGACAAACTCCCATTCACATTTGTTTTTAGGGCAAGCACCTGTTTCTTCAGTAACCCAAATGCTTCTAATAATGCACTGTTTTGGTTTGAGATCAATACACTCCTTACATCGGGTGCAAAGAAAAGTAATCATCAGTTGAGCTTGGTTTGTTTACTAGACTGACCTTAGAATACATGCCACAGATTATACAAATGACAAACTCATGATTCATACTGGAAATGCCTGCAGTCATTTCTGTCTGCATCATGATACTCTCGGACTTTGTATTGAAAGTAGACCTTAAGAAAGATTATAAAAGTTATTACAGAATTTAAATTAACAAAGTATTATAGAAATTAAACTGTTACCAAAACTTTATCCATTAATGGAGTTAAAATTAAGCTGCCAAAGTTACTGGAAAGAATTTTAGTCAGCAGAAATATGTTAGAAAAGTTAAGGATTAAATTTACAAAATATTGTAGAAATTAATTTAACAAAATTACTGAAATCAAATGTAAAAATTAGAGAAGTTAAATGTAAACAAAAATTTTGTCTACCAGACACCTGATGTTAATCCCCTTCAGTTAAACTGCCAGAACCAATTTAAAACAGGTCTTCTCTCTTCAACTCACTACTTGCAATTCTCCTATTATTCCACATTGGACATATTACAAATGATGAATGGAAGATTGTTGTTGGTTATTCTGAGTTGAACTTCCAAGTTTAGTTACCCAAATATATGTGTAAGCTTTCTCATTGCCTGCAGAGGGTTAATGTATTGTTTTATGCTGCAAAATAACCAGCCCTACAGTTGAATAGCAAACAGTTGTAACTCTCAAAAGCAAAGAATAATGAAATAAAAAATTTAATAGAATTACCGCATTTCAAAGCCATAGCCACAATATTTGTTAATGCCATAAAAACACTTAACATTTTAAATATGTGCATTTGTGTTAAGGTATACATATTTATCTGTTTTGGATTTTATATCTGATTTTATCCACATAGGGCTCAGAATGGATGTACACATAACAGAATTCTGTTTCTGCTCTTATGCACATCACTACAATTGTGTGTATATGTTAAGTGCCCTTCATGTGCTGGCAGCATGGTGCTGTAAGTGCACCACCTTTGGATTTCGAAGTAATACACAATTTTTAATATTTTCATTAATTTATTGAAACAAGATATTGCGTGTATTCGAAAATTTTGTGAACAAAAAATTTATACCCACATGCATCACCTTTACAAAATATCCTGCTGGTGCTCATGGTGTCTTCTGTTGTTGACGAGCATTCCACTTTGTAAAAATTTTCCACTTGGATCCCTGGGCCCATCCAAATATTTTATCTAAATCTTCTTGAAGTAACATGCACTCATTAATGTCATTAACCCTTCTCTTCACCTTTGTACATTAATAAATATTAGAAACAGTAAGGGACCCAGCACTGAACCATTTGAGACTTGCTCATAGCATTATTCCATGAAGAGCAGTGGCCCTTCATAACTACTGTGTCTGTTATCACTTAGCCAACTTTTATACATAGTTGAAATTTGTCCTTAATTCCATAATGCTCCATTCTATGCAACAGTCGATCATATGAATCTGTATTGAAAACTTTACTGAAATATAAGTAAATGATGTCAGAAGTATCCTTTACATCCAGTTTCTTGGTGATCAGTTCATAATAGCAAATTAGATTGGTTGGATGTAATCTCCATTTAATAAAACAATGTTGTGATTGCCTTCTAGCTCCATTTCTGTCCAGATGATCCTGCAATACCTTTCTAAATACTGACTTCATAATTTTCTCCAGCACTGAAATCAAACTTACAGGACTTATTAATCATATAACTCTTCGAATTACCTTTATGAATAGGAGATGCATTTTCACACTTTCAGTCTGTGAGGACTTCTCTTGGATGCTCTCAGTTGAGTAATTACAGACCTGTTAGCTTAACAGTGAACTCAGGGGCTCACATCTGGTGAGTATGCGCTTGGCACACCCAGGGTCCCGAGCTGGATATCATTCTTCTCTTTCTTGGTGATTCCTTTCTACTTCTCTCTCTCTCTTTCTCTGGGTAACTCAATTTTTTTTTTTTGGCTGGTGCAGCATAAGCCTCTGGCTTTCTTGCACCATATAGCTAACGATAATAATAATAATAATTATTATTATTATAAACAATAAACACCTATGCAGCTCCAATACTAACATATTCCTTTGGGGGTCATAGATTGGCCTAACACCGAGCTAGAGGATATTATGCGAAAGATAAGGACAATGATGACCAAGAGCCGCCAACACCACCCGAAGTCAGCAGTGAAGAGACTAACAATAGCACAGAAAGAGGGAGGAAGGGGCCTGATAGACCTGATAAAGCAACAGAAAACAGCGATAGTTAACCTGAAGGATTACTTTGAGAACAACACACAGCACCACTCCACCCGGCCATAATGAAGATAGATAAGTGGTATACCCCACTCAACCTATGTGAGGAGCCCCTTCCCACCCAGACGCCACAAGAAATGAAGCTAGAAAGATGGGCAAAGAAGACACTACAATGACCTCCATCAAGATCACATTGATAACATTGCTTCCAATGCATGGCTCACAAGTGGGACGCTCTTCCCCGAGACTTAAGGATTCATACTGGCCATCCAAGACCAGGTAATCACACCAGAAACTATAGAAAATACATCGCAAAGGAGTCCGGAATGTCAGATGGCACATGTCAATGATGCCACCTGGCCTCAGAAATGATCCAACACATCACAGGGGGGATTCAAGGTGATCACTCAGACTGAGTACACTCATAGGCACGACTACTTAGCCAGGATAATACATCAGAAGCTAGTGAGGAAATACCAGTTGACCAAAGAAAATGTACTGTACTACAAGTACAAACCCCAGGCAGTACTAGAAACCCCAACTCTCAAGCTGTACTGGGACCATGCCATAATAACGGATAAGACCATCCCATACAACAGACCGGACATAACCCTTGTGGATAAGATGGAAAAGGCTACCTATCTGATTGACATAGCGGTGCCCAATACTAGCAATGTCCAGAAAACCCATGAGGAACAAATTAGGAAGTACATGAACCTGAGACATGAGGTCAAAGAGATGTGGCATAT
Source organism: Mastigoproctus giganteus (assembly GCF_048544385.1). Classification (NCBI taxonomy): domain Eukaryota; kingdom Metazoa; phylum Arthropoda; class Arachnida; order Uropygi; family Thelyphonidae; genus Mastigoproctus; species Mastigoproctus giganteus. The sequence goes on along the minus strand of NC_143586.1, from coordinate 64,665,037 downwards.
GTAAGAAGTAATGATTGTCCCGATCATCGTGTCAACCACCAGTATGGTGCCAAAGACCCTACATAGCAGCCTAGCAGCAATAGGTTTCCCAGAGAACACCTACAAGGAGCTCCAGAAAGTTGCAATCCTGAACACCTGTAGGATAGTCAGAGTTCCTCAACCAACAGTAACACCAGACATTACAACCACCCTGTGTACTTGGTAGCAGTACCCATCACAGAGTGGAATCCCCCAATCAGGGAAAAATAATATAAGAGCAACAATAATAATAATAATAATCTGTGTTGCAGGGAAAATAATGGAGTCACTGGTGAAAGAAGCAATGTAGAACCGACCATTTGGACAGCAATGCAATTATACTGCAATCACAGCATGGATTTGTTAAGAGGCAGTCTTTTCTAACCAATCTGATAGGTTATTGTGATGCAATGACCAAGGAACTGAATGCAAAAAATAATTTTGACATCATATACTTGGATTTCAGTAATGTTTTTGATACTGTTGCACATAAAAGACTGCTGTACAAACTGGAGCAATGTGACATTAAGGGCAATTTACTGCTATGAATAAAGGGATGGTTAAGTGGAAGAAGACATAGTAGTTATCAATGGGCACTGCTCTTCGTGGACTAATGTTATCAGCGAAGTTAGCATTAGCATTAGTAGAGGCATTTGATGCAAGAAAGCAAGCTTATCCAGCATCAGCCAAAAAAAAAAAAAAAAAAAACCCACTTCCACTTCACCCCTCTGTTCGTTCAAAATACCTGTCCAGCTGAGCCTTAAACTTATTTAGGCTATCAACCTCCACCACAAGGGATGGAAGTCTGTTCCACCAACCAACCACCCGCTGGCTAAAGGCAAATTTCCGCACGTCTATCCTACATCTGTCTTTCCTCAATTTGAATTTATGCCCTCTCAGGTGATTTTTCTGAGCTAGAGGAAGAATCCCATCAGCATTGAGCATGCTTAAACCATTTAAGGCTTTATACACCTCTATCAGATCACCTCGCTGGTGCCTAGTCTCCAGACACTGTAATTTGCAAAACTTAAGCTTTTCTTCGTAAGAGCACCCCTTTGTTCCATTCACTAATCTTGTTGCCCTTCTCTGTACTCGTTCCAGCAGCTCTACATCCTTCTTGAAATGAGGCCTCCAGACCTGTATACAGTACTCTAGGTGTGGCCTGACCATTGCCTTATACAATGGAATAATCACCTCCTTATCCCTGCTGGAAAAATTCCTGTATATCATTGACAATACTCCATGAGCTACTCTTGCAGCCCGTCTGCACTGCTCAGAGAACTTCATATCTGCCTGCACAACCACCCCCAAGTCCCTTTCATTCTCTACCACTGTCAGTGTAGTACCACAGAGTTGATACGTTGCTCTGGGGTTGCTGTTTCCCATGTGTAGTACTTTACATTTGTCAATGTTAAACTTCATTTGCCACCTCTCAGCCCATCTGCTCAACCTTTCCAGATCCTGTTGCAGCAGCATAGTGTCAGTAGTGTCCTTGACAATCCTGCCAACCTTTGTATCGTCTGCAAACTTAAGCCCGATATACCATCATCAATATCATTTATAAATACAGAAAACAATAATGGACCCAACACTGAGCCCTGAGGGACTCCACTAATAACATCAGTCCACGATGAGCAGTATCCATTGATTACCACTCTCTGTCTTCTCCCCCTCAACCACCCCTTTATCCATAGCAGCAATTTGCCTCCAATGTCACACTGCTCCAATTTGTGTAGCAGTCTTCCATGTGCAACAGTATCAAAAGCCTTTCTAAGATCCAAGTATATAATATCAAAGTTATTCCCTGCATCCAGTTCTTTTGTGACTGCATCATAGTATCCAATCAAGTTGGTCAGGCAAGACTTCCCCTTAACAAAACCATGCTGTGTCTGAGCTATAACTGAAGTCTTGTCTAAATGATCCTGCAGTGCTTCTTTAACCAGTGCCTCCATTAATTTTCCTGGAACAGAAGTTAAGCTCACAGGTCTATAATTACTTGTGTCAGCCTTTGATCCTCCTTTGTGAATTGGGGTCACATTTGCACATTTCCAGTCTATGGGTACCTCCCCTGAGTCCAAGGAAACTCTCATAATTATGGCTAAGGGTTTGCTTACTTCCTTTGCTGCCTTCTTTAATATAACTGGATAGATCCCATCCACCCCGGGTGCCTTTCTTGTGTTTATCTTCAACAGTTTCTCCTCCACTTTACTCCCAGTTATTTCAAGATTCTGTAGCTTACTGCTAGAGTTGAATACACCTCTGGCATTCCCCTCGCTGAATAACTCCCCATGTGTGAATGTCGATGCAAAATATTCATTTAGTTTGTTAGCTACCTGAGCAGGATCATCAACAGTTGACCCATCAATATCAAGTGGACCAATCTGATTCATCCCCTTCCTTCTAGAGTTTACATAAGTAAAGAACTCTTTGCTGTTTTTCTCAGAGTTGAGTGCTGGGCCCACTGTTTTCAGTATTTATTAATGATATCGATGACAGTATATATTAGGCTTAATGTCAAAGTTTGCAGGTAATACAAAGGTTGGCAGAATGGTTAATGACAGTAATCGAAGTGAGCTGTTGTGTACAGGTCTGGAGGTTCTCACTTTAGGAAAGATGTAGATCTGCTGGAATGGGTACAAAGAAGGGCAACTAGATTGGTGAAGAGAACAGAAGTGTGCTCTTACCTAGAAAGGCTTCAGTTCTGCAATTGCAGCTTCTGCAGATAGCACCTGTGGGGTGATCTGATTGAGGTGTTTACGGCCTTAAATGGATGTAGTAAGCTGAAGTGTTAGACGATATGTTCAGATGGTATGTTCGTGTCAGACGGCACCCGGGATTACTCCCATCTCCACGCGTGTTCGCTGTATCAAGGACAGTACACTGTCAAGCCAGAGACTTGAAAGTGTGTGGGCCGTGTCTGTGCAGTGTGATATGTTGTGCCCATTGTTTATCCGGCTTATTGGCCGCTAGGGCCCTAGTGGGGCCCGATGTTGCTCATACTCTGCCACGTGGAGGCTAGCCAGGTGTATCCAGTATCACAACAAATTGCTCTGGCAGGTCCTGCCACCTAGTTTCCTGGAATTTCAGTGGCTAGGACCTTTTAAAAAAAAAAAATTTGCGTTTGACATTAATGCTTAATGGGATTGCTGTTAGGAAATCGCTGGTTGGGGTTGAACGCTAAAGAGATGTGTTAAAGGCCAAATAGGTCGGGCAAAATTTTGATGTTATTAAATTTAGACATGTGAGGCTATACGCTAGATAAAAGCTAATAGTGTTAGTTGTCTTAGAGATTTACACAAAACCGGTAGAATTTAGACGTTGATTATAATTTGGTGGCATTGTTAAGGGTGTACTCGGTCGATTTAGTGAGGGGGGAGACTGAAGACTGGGGAGAAAACAGATAGAAGAATAGGAACAATAGAGTAGGCATCCCTAAAGAGGTCAGTGGAGACGAGCCCCACCAGGCAAAGTATGGGGGGTAGGCAGGGAGGAGAGTTGACAGAGATCTGTCTCCCCCCCCCTGCCTGGGGATGGGGTTTTAAAGGGAACTAGGTTAAAGTACCCAGTTCAGATCGCCAATGGCGTGTTGGCAGCAAAGTCGCAGAATGCCTTTGTCGGTGTCACGTCCAAGCAGTGTCAAATCTGGTATGAAGGTCAAGCTGCCCATTCCGCTCCTGGGGTGAGATATGTTAGCTGGTAGTGGGGAACCCAACAGGCGAGGGGGTGGGAGAGACACACATTTACTTCATTCATAATCTGCATTCTCACTCTACTTGCATTCTTTTTTTTTTATTATTATTTTTTATTTATTTTTTTTAATACTTTTTTCTTATTTTATAGTTTTTTTTCCAAGTTTTATATATATATATATATATATATATTTTTTTTTTTTTTTCACTCAACTCATTCATCTTTTTCTCACGCACCAGGAGGGGATGCAATGATGTGTAGTGTAAATTTAAATACTAATTAAAACTAGGGTTAGTGTGTACTTAACTGTAGCATTTATGGTTTGTGTTCTTTTTCTCACAACCTTACACTTTTATTCATTCTTCTAGCTCTCATCTCATTTATTCGACTCTTACTTTCTGCACTGCACTCTCTGGGCACCTCAACTTACTGTTATTCTTCAGTTGTGGTGCAGGCCTAGCTGCAAGTTTTTTTTTTTTTTTGCAGGCCAGGGGAGAATGCAGTGATAGTGTTTATGTGGTTAGTAAACGTTTGTTGGTATAGTATATATAAAGTAATGTAAGTTATTTTTAACTTTGTATTCTTTCGGCCAATTACATTTGCTCTTCCACTCATTCCCATTCACTCTCTCTCTCTCTTTCCCTCATGCTAGGTCACTCTTTCTTTCACCAAAACTGCCATTTATTTCCCTTTTACCATAATTCCTAGTTCACTCAGTGCCCAGCCTATTTATTCTATCTTTCATTTTCATTCATTCGTTCTATCTTTCATTTTCATTCATTCGTTCTATCTTTCATTTTCATTTATTCGTTCTATCTTTCATTTTCATTCATTCGTTCTATCTTTCATTTTCATTCATTCATTCTATCTTTCATTTTCATTCATTCATTCTATCTTTCATTCTCATTCATTCATTCTTCTTTCATTCTACATTGCATCCCCTTTCTACTAGCTTACTGATATTTTTCAGTTAATCTGCTTCCCTGGCTGCCTGTACATCTCCCTCCCCTACATGGTTACTTATTTGGGGCCCCAGGTTCCTACACATGGCAGGGTAGTCCTGGGGAGTTTTGTTATGTCAGGTTTCTGTCAGGGTGCAGAATACTGCTATCCTAACAGTTTTTAAGTCATCATCTGGGAGTGGTAGGAAACTTGGGCAATTTTACTATTGATTATTGTTTAATTGCTGGGGGGGGCTGAATTGCCATCCTTTGCATTGCTCTGCGCATTTCGAATACTTTCTGTGTGAAAGATGTAAAAGCTTTATAATTTTGCTCTTCTGGGGACCAATCTGTGCTATTAGCTCTGTTCTGGGGATGTCATATATTATACATTCATATAGAATGTGTGCCCGGTCTTCACTTTCGCCACAGGTGCAGTTTGGGTCATCGGTCAGGCCTAAGGAGGTTAGTTTCGTCTTTAGGGAGCCGTAACCTGTCAATATAAATGTTGTAAAAAGTCCAGGGGCATACCACTTAGGTGGCTTTGGGCTAACCATCGACACTCGTGGCAGAAACCGTTTGGTAACCAGACCTCTGGTTTCCTGCTCCCACTTTGTTTGCCATAGCTCGCGGAGCTTTGTGGCTGTTCTTTTTCTTTCATCATTGAAGGTGTTGGTTGTATCAAGGGCTATCCCCAGAAATTCTGTGGGTATGCCCTTTTTAAATCTATAATATAAGCCTCTTTTGGCTACTTCCAGGTAAAGTGGGAGAGTTCCGGCCAGCAACTGTAGTGCAAGTGGCCGCTAGGGCTAGGGCTTCTGTGTGACATGCTCTGGTAATAGTGAGTAGTATTGTCCTTTGAATCGATTCTAATTTATTCCTCTTTCTTACTATGGCCAAGTGGATGAACCACGCACCGGCTCCATAGGTGATAACAGGTAGGAACATTGCACAGTATATGATTGCCAGGGTCTTTCTTTTGAGTCCCCAGTCTGCTCGACCCCCAGCAAATGGGGGTAAAAAGTTAATTTTGAATCGAAGACCACTCTAAGATATTTTAGTTCTGTTACCATTTTTATAGTGGTTGTGTTAATTTTGATTTGTGGATGTCTTCTTATGTCCAAATTGCCTTTTAGAAGTATTTGTTTGGTTTTTTCAGGCGATATTTTGAGCATGTGCATTTGTGCCCACTCCTGCAGCTGCAAGAGGGCGGCATTTGATCTTTGCTCTACAACCACTCGTGAGTTACCTTTTACAAAGAAAATCATGTCATCTGCAAAGGCCAGGCTTTCCACGGGGCCCAGATCTAAGGCCAGAAATTCGTCCAGAACAATGTTCCAAAAGAAAGGGCCAAGGATTGAACCCTGCGGGCAGCCTTTATTCACAGTGTCAATTCCTGGAACCTTGTGCTTACTGAGACACTTCTGTCTGTAAGGTAGCTGTTTATTACCTTATAGAGGTTTTGTGGGGCATTTGCCTGGCGAAGTCTCCTAAGGACACTAGGCCACCAGAGTGAGTCAAATGCCCCAGCAAAGTCAATGGAGATTGCCAGCATATATTTCTCCTCTGTGTTTTTAACTGTTGTCAGTAGGTGGTGCATGGCATCCTCCGTAGAATTGCCCTGCTTAAAACCGTACTGATTGTTGGAATGCAAACCTGCTTCTGTGTAATATTGAGCTAATCTGCTATATATTAGTCTTTCATATATTTTCCCTAGTACAGGGAGGGAGTAGGGCTATTGGTCTATATGATTTGGGATCAGTAGGGAATTTTTCAGGGTTTTTGAGGATTAATCTTAACACAGCTTGTTTCCATATTTTTGGGAATATACCTTCTGTCATACAGTTATTATATAGTACTATTAATTTATCTGGTGCTATTTCCGCTAATTTTTTGATAATCTCAACCTCTAAGAGGTCAAAACCTGGGCATTTATTGTTTTTGGTTTTGGATAGTGCTATTTCTAAGTCTTGTATAGTAAACAGAGGTTCATATTGGCATTGTCATATTCAGTGTTTTCTTTTATAATGTTTAGCTGGGTGGGGGAATGATTCCCAGTTTCAGTCTGAATGATACTGTCTAGGATGTTATTTACAGAATCCACCCAACACAGGGTTGGGGTTCCATCTGGTTTGACAGTAGTTTCTAAGACATCTCCTCTTGGCAGCTTGTTGGTCACTATTCTGTAGACAACTCCTCAAGGGTTATTGTTTCCAGTAGTTCCCACCAAGTGCTTCCAGCATTCCTTTTTCTTGTCTCTTATGAGGGCTATATACTGATTCCTGAGAGTTCTATAAGAATCTCTCAGTGCATCCACCTCATTTTGTGGCCAAGATGTTCTGGCTCATTGAAAATGTCTCCTCACCTGGTGTACCCTACTTCTGAGTATAGTCAGTTCGGGGCACCATCAGGGAACTGTCTGCTTCCTCGTTTTTTTCTGTGGGATGGACAGGGTTGCTGTTTTTGTTTAAATGTTTGTCATAGTCAGAGCTTGCTCGTCTGGGCTACAGTTGTCTGATCTAGACCACTCATTTTCCTGTTTTTGCAGCTCTCCTGCTGTATGTTCTGCAAAAATCTGCCAGTTTGCCCTTTTAAGGTTATACCTTTTGATATCCAACAGGGAGTGTTGGGTTGTTTGTAATTGCCTGTTTAGTTTGAAGGAAATGGCTCTGTGATCTGATGTGGTCCAGGCTGGCTGGACACACCAGTCTCTGATTTTATAAGCTACTGAATTGGTGGCAAGAGTAACATCAATGTCACTCTCGCACATGGTACTGCTAAAAGTTGGGAGGTTATTTGGTTGGTTTAGCACTTGAACGGGTGAGGTGGCTATATAGTCTGAAAGTATCTGGCCGTTGTGTGTGCCTGCTCTGTCTTCCGTATGGCTATGCCATAAGGCTGACTGGCAGTTGACATCAGCACACACTATGATATTTGCAGTAGGTAGTAAGTTTGTGACTACTTGTAGGTATTCAATAGTTGGATTTATATCTTCACCTGGTCTGGAATATAGTGAAATAATGTAAAACTGTCCTACAGCTGGTAATATGGGCACACACTCCCACTGGGGAGCCGAGGTGCCCCACCTTTGTGACTGTAAGAGGAAATTCTTCCTCTTACTGAGACTTCACACAAGGGGGCATAAATTTAAGTGGAGGAAGGATATTTGCAGGATAGATGTGTGCAAGTTTGTCTTCAGCCAGCGGTTGGTTGTTTGTTGGAACAGGCTTCCATCAGTTGACGTGGAACTGGATGGTTTGAATAAATTCAAGGAGGAACTAAACAGTTTCTTGGAGGGTAAGAATGGGAGAAGGGTGCACTGTTTTTTTTTTTTTTTTTGGCTGATGCTATATAACAGGGGTGGCCAACAAGTCGATCGCAGATTTAATTTCAGTCGATCACAACGAATTTTAAATATATAGTCATCCCTCGATTTGTGCACCTTGTGCAATGTAATTTTTGAGATGGTAGATGGCGGCGCATTTTGAAGGAAAAAAGTAGATCACATCACAAATTAAGTTGGCCACTCCTGCTATATAAGCTTGCTTTCTTGCATCATTTGCCACTACTACTGTTAGTATTGTTAAAAGTTTGATTACCTCTTTTGCTACTACTTATAATGTAAAAGAAACAACAGAACTTAACACTACACAACAAACCACTCCCACACACTTTTTAAATCTCTGACCTCCTCAGAATTTTGTGTCATACAAACATACACAACTTGGAGATGGGGGAACCCCTGATGCTGTCAGACAACTAATACACTTTACTTATAATGTAATTGGATAGGTTCCATCAGCTGCAGATGCCTTGTTTACATTTAGCTGTGACAGTTTCTCTTGTAGATTCATTTTGAGTTATAAAATCATTTGACTCCCAGTTGGTATTTGATATACTGGTATCTCCATCTTTAAAAACTTCTTCAAATGCAAATGTAGGTATAAAATATTTATTCATTTTACCAGCAAATGACATAAGCATTGATGAAACTCTACAAGGTCATCAATGCTGATGTTGTGCACATGGTCCAGTGTGGTTCATCCTTTTTCTACTGTTATCAACTTCTCATAATCTTTCTTAGCAAGATCTAGCTGAAAGGGTTGTGGTACCCGTGCATTGGCATCTACACTCCCACCCTATTCATATAAGCTGCAGGTTTTTCAGTTAATAAAATATAAATTTTTTGTTGTAATTTTGTTTATTTCATTTGATTCATTTTATTAAATTTTTAAAATAAAAAATATAATTTCTTAATTTTAATTTGAATAAACAAATAGCCTTAATTATTACATAACCTGTTAAATTTCACTTTCAAAGATTTACTTTTCCCTGCCTTCAATCAAGCTGCAAAGGCAGGGAGAAGTTAACCTGTGAAAGTGAAACAACTACAAATCTTTGGATCATTTCATCCAGGTCTAAATCCTTGGTATGTTTCAATTGATGAGGTTGCCAATCTATCCAAGCCAGTCATTTAAATTCAAATTGAGGAAAGACAGATGTAGGATAGACGTGCGGAAATTTGCCTTTAGCCAGCGGGTGGTTGGTTGGTGGAACAGACTTCCATCCCTTGTGGTGGAGGTTGATAGCCTAAATAAGTTTAAGGCTCAGCTGGACAGGTATTTTGAACGAACGGAGGGGTGAAGTGGAAGTGGTTTTTTTTTTTTTTTTTTTTTGGCTGATGCTGCATAAGCTTGCTTTCTTGCATCAAATGCCTCTACTAATGCTAATGCTAATGTGTCATCATTGAACAGAGATAAGTTATGATTAACTTCATCTTTGAAAAGGTCTGTTCTGCAATGCCATTGATACTAGCAATGTTATAAAAATTATCAGTGCCATGAAAACATTTGCCAGTGCCGCCGTGAAACTGTGTGAACGCATGAATTACTAAATCGGTGGAGAATAACTACCTTTGAATTGGTTTTGCAAATATTTTAATTCTTTATATAAATTGATGCTGGAGATGTCTGTTTCCAGCAACAATTTATTTGAATGAATTTGTTACACAGAAATCGATACTGATTTCTGTGGCATATTTCAAAGTGTGTAGAAATTAGAATTAATCATTATGCTTTACAATCAGCCCAAACCTGGCTTTCAAAGACTTGTGTTGTGTTAAATGTTGAACAAGTGAATCCTAAAGTTTCCTTCCCTAACATTCACACACACACACACACACACACACACACACACACACACACACACACACACACACACACACACACACACACACACACACACACACTCTCTCTCTCTCTCTCTCTTACTTTTTTGGAGTGAATTCTTGCTCAAGTTCAGGTTCAATTCAGTTGCTAACTTTGCACTTCTAGAACAGTGCTTCTCAAACTATGCATGGTGAAGGACTAGTTTCTTTTATTTCAAATCTGTCACGGACCGGTAACCTTCCGCAGCAAAATTCCCATTCGTTGCAGACCGGTAACAAACAGTTCGTGGACTGGCACTTGGTCTGCAGACTACACCGAGTAGCACTGATGATAAAGACACTTAAATTTATCATCTTTTCTTCAGTTATTAAGGTATATTTGATTGATTTTGAAAGAAGGGAGACGTGATATATTCAAATTGACTTCTGAGAGGGCTTTGCATGTAATATTTATTTGGCTCAAAATGTACCAATGAAGCAGCAGATGGATTTGTTTTAAAATGCATGCATTAATTTTCTACACATTTCTTTTATAAATCACTTGTTTCTTGTTGGGTGATAGTTGTGTTTGTGTGTGTGTGTGTGTTAAACGAGTAGTATGGTAGGTAATCATTAATATATGAATTTATGGGCTAGTTTTATATGTTATATATATATATATATAACATAGTAACAAAGTTTTGTATATATGTTTGTTTGTTTGTTATTTGGTTTTTAGGAGCATTAGCAACTAAGGCCATATTGCTCTGGGGATATGCGGTGGTCATTCCCTGACCTTTCCGCATCCTCCGTATTTGGTGGGCATGGGCTCGAACCCCGGTCTAATCAAGAAGCGTGTGCTATGCACTGCTGCTCCTGCCCACCTGGCTACGGAGGTGCCTTTGTGTGTGTGTGTGTGTGTGTGTGTGTGTGTGTGTGTGTGTGTGTGTGTGTGTGTGTGTGTGTATATATGTGTGTATATATATATATAACATAGTAACAAAGTTTCACGTGTGTGTGTGTGTATATATATTAGTAAATTTTATTTTATGGTATCTATCTGTAGGGAATTAGGTGTATAAGGACCAAACTAACAAGTTAGTAAAAATAAACTAGCTTTAGCTTGGAAGGCCTATATAAAATTATAATAATTAAAAATGGAAAAAAATGAAAATAACAATAAAAAATGATAATAAACAATGATAATGTATATATATTTCATCTTAAAATCTATCTTAATGCATTTAAACTGTGTGGAATGAAAAAAACAAAACAATAGTTTTGATTGATATCAATATCAACACTATCAGCACTGGATTGCCAGTGATGTTTCAGGATCCTTTCTAAGCAATGATTGGAACTTAGTGGAGCTTAATTTAAGAGAAGGAAACAAAATTTAATCCATCTGCAGGCATGAAAAGATTGCTCTCCCTCTAATTGTACGGGGTCACTTAGATCCCACATGCCAACAATTTGAAAAAATTGGAAATAAATAATTAAAAATTGTTCACTTTTTTATTCCAACTTTATTTTAAAAATTCCATTTTTTATATTAAAAGCATATTTTAAATTAATTTTTGAAATTAAAACTCCCCTTTAGACCTGTTGGTGAGCAAAATGCAAATTTAAAAACAATGTGCTTCAACAGTTGGGGATTTGAGGATAAACATAAAAAAGGCACCCGGGGTGGATGGGATCTATCCAGTTATATTAAAGGAGGCAGCAAAGGAAGTAAGCAAACCCCTAGCCATAATTATGAGAGCTTCTTTGGACTCAGGGGAGGTACCCATGGACTGGAGATGTGCAAATGTAACCCCAATTCACAAAGGAGGATCAAAGGCTGACACAAGTAATTATAGACCTGTTAGTTTAACTTCGGTTCCAGGATAATTAATGGAGGCACTGGTTAAAGAAGCACTGCAGGATCATCTGAACAAGAATTCAGTTATAGCTCAGACACAGCATGGGTTTGTTAAGGGCAGGTCTTGTCTGACCAATTTGATTGGATACTATGATGTAGTCACAAAAGAACTGGATGCAGGGAATAACTTTGATATTATATATTTGGATCTTAGAAAGGCTTTTGATACTGTTGCGCATGGAAGACTGCTGCACAAATTGGAGAAGTGTGGCATTCGAGGCAAATTGCTGCTATGGATAAAGGGATGGTTGAGTGGCAGAAGACAGAGAGTGGTAATCAATGGACACTGCTCAACGTGGACTAATGTTATTAGTGGAGTTCCTCAGGGTTCAGTGTTGGGTCCATTGTTGTTTTCTGTATTTATAAATGATATTGATGATGGTGTATCAGGCTTAATGTCCAAGTTTGCAGACGATACAAAGGTTGGCAGGGTTGTTAAGGACACTACTGATACTATGCTGCTGCAACAGGATCTGGAAAGGTTGAGCAGATGGGCTGAGAGGTGGCAAATGAAGTTTAACATTGACAAATGTAAAGTACTACATATGGGAAACAGTAACCCCAGATCAACGTATCAACTCTGTGGTACTACGCTGACAGTGGTAGAGAATGAAAAGGACCTGGGGGTAATTGTGCAGGCAGATATGAAGTTCTCTGAGCAGTGCAGACGAGCTGCAAGAGTAGCTCATGGTGTCTTGTCAATGATATACAGGAATTTTTCTAGCAGGGACAGGGATGTGATTATTCCCTTGTATAAGGCATTGGTCAGGCTACACCTTGAGTACTGTATACAGGTCTGGAGGCCTCATTTCAAGAAGGATGTAGAGCTGCTGGAACGAGTACAGAGAAGGGCAACAAGATTAGTGAATGGAACAAAGGGTTGCTCTTACGAAGAAAGGCTTAAGTTTTGCAAATTACAGAGCCTGGAGACTAGGCATCGCCGAGGTGATCTGATAGAGGTGTACAAGGCTTTGAATGGCTTGAGCATGCTCAATGCCGATGGAATTCTTCCTCTTGCTCAGAATAATCACCTGAGAGGGCATAAATTCAAATTGAGGAAGGACGGATGTCGGATAGATGTGCGGAAATTCGCCTTTAGCCAGCGGGCAGTTGGTTTGTGGAATAGACTTCCATCGCTTGTTGTTGAAAGCCTAAACAAATTTAAGGCTCAGCTGGACAGGTATTTCGAACGAATTGAGGGGTGAAATGGGAGTAGTGGTTGTTTTTTTTTTTTTTTTTTTCTTTTTTTTGGCTGATGCTGAATAAGCTTGCTTTCTTGCATCATATGCCTCTACTAATGCTAATGCTAACAGATACCAGCAGTTGGATGACAGTTTGTCACTAATAGAAGTGCCGGCTAACTGAAATGAAGTGAATGCATCAGTAGTTTGATTTCAGACTGTGTCAATGTCATGAAGCTAGAGAGCAATACTGATTGGAGGAAAGCACATGGCAGCAAATGCAACTTGCTATCAGTAACTGAAAGTGACACATGCCAGTCAACATGTGCATATAATTAGATTTAACTTATTTCATGAATTTTTCCATATTGCGTGGTAATTAACAGATTTTTAGAATTTTCAGTGGAGAATACTAAATAAAAAGAAAACTAAATAAAAAGGACTAAATAAAAAGAAAACATTTTAAGAAGGGCAAAATTATGAATTTTTGATAAAGTTATAATAAAAAAAAAAATGCAACTAAGCTTCCTTCTGGAGATTTTTCCAAATGTACAGAATCTAATGGATATAACAAGAATAATATTTAGCTAAATAATTTTTGGAACAGGGAATACTAATTGCATACTGAATTTAAATGGGTACACTTTTCTTACACACACACACCCAAAAATATTAGGCATGCTTCAATAAATTCAAAGGCCCCGGGTGCCAAGCAATCTTCCCTGCGACTTCTACTGCGATTATATTAGAGAGATAAGCTTTTTACTTTGAGTTCACACGTTTTTTCTTCCGTTATTCAAATATATAATAAGAGTTCTCTTTCTTAAAACATAAGGAAGAAGTTTCAGAAAGGAAATAACCTTTCTTAATTTTTCTGTGTACTAACCTATTTTACTCGCTTGGTCACTTAGTGGCAATACTCCTGCCTCCCCATGGTGGGGCTGGACCTGGGTGAAAAGACATCACCCAGGACTAAAAGGAGTTTAAAATGGACCAAAAAACTAACAACACAAGATTGGAGAAAGTTAACTCCAATAAATGTGATGACTTACAGTTGAACATGTCTCAGGCTAAGAGAATGAAAATAAACAGCTCTCAGCCTACTGTTCCTTTCTTTTTGGTGATACATTCGTTATCAACACAACCCGTTGGGAAATTATCCCCTTTCTTAGTTCAGAAGACTATAGAGTCCGTGGTTGGATTACCAAAAATGATAAAACGATTACAATCAGGTGATCTCTTAGTAGAAACCTCACTAAGCCATCAATCTGAGAAATTGCTAAAAACGAAAACTTTTGCAGGACTGCCAGTTGAAATTACCCCACATAATTCCCTGAATACATGGAAAGGTGTTATTACGGAATGGGACCTTTTGACTGTTTCAGAGGAAGAATTACTGTGCGAGCTAACAGAACAACAAGTGATACATGTTAAGAGGATAATGATGAAGAAAGACTGAATTCTGATTCCAACCCGATCAGTAATTCTCACCTTTAACAATCCTTCTCTTCCCCACTCAGTTAAAGCAGGATATTTAAATTGCAAAATCCGACCATATATACCAAATCCAATAAGGTGTTACAACTGTCAGCGTTACGGACACTCTCAGGCAACATGTCGCAGTGATCCCATCTGTCCATTCTATGGATCAAAAGACCACAATCAAACAAACTGCACATCCGCTACACCACTCTGTCCCAATTGTCACGGAAATCATCCTGCTTTTTCGAAGACATGTGAAATGTGGGTATTGGGAAAGCAAATTCAAAAATACAAAGTAGAAAATAGTGTCTTATCCGGAAGCAAGAAAACAGATACTTGCAACCAAACCTTCATGTTCCTATGCTTCAGCAGTGAAACGACAGCAAACTATAGCCACTCAAACGGAGGTAGTAATACCTCTAAATCAAATTATAGACTGGAGTAAAGTAATATTGATGACAAAAACAGCTTCACAAGAAACATCCAGTGCTAAAGAGCAAGATACTTCTGTGCCTGGAAAGCAGAAATCAGAAGTAACATCTTCAAAAACAAAGCAAACAGCATCTAGTAAACTGTGTGAACAGAAACAAACAAACATAGATGAAATGGATACCGATGAACAGGGAGAGAATGTACTAGAACTACACCCTGCAGAAGATATTGATACACCTCATCCTAATTTTCCGAAGAAAGACAGACCCAAATATGATAAACGAAAAAACTCAACAGCGCAGTCAGATTCAACAAATCGTTCTGAGACCTAAATAATGCAACATATTATTATGCAATGGAACTGTCGTGGTTTACGTGGAAAATTGGATGAAATAAAAGATATTATTCAGCAGTATAAACTGCCCTGCATTTGCCTTCAGGAGACCATCTAACACTTCAATCTTCACCCACATTTCAAAATTATACACTTTTCCGGAGAGACAGGAATGATAACAGAACTGCCAAAGGAGGAGTGGCAATTTTGGTGAATACTCATATACCAGCTAAGCACACAACATTAAGAACCAACTTAGAAGCAGTAGCAGTGAGAATAGCCATTGGAATTTCTATCACAATCTCGTCCATTTATCTTCCACCAAATATCTCTCTCTCCAGATCGGAATTAAACGACCTTACTATGCAGTTTCAACCTCCCTATTGCCTCATGGGAGATATGAATGCCCATCATCATTTGTGGGGATCTTCTCACACAGACAATAGAGGTAACTTAATCGAAAATTTCATAGATGATCAACAACTGAATTTACTGAATACCGGATCTCACACTTATATCAGTTTCGGTACAGGTATCACTTCTGCAATAGACTTAACAATATGTTCTCCATCAATTTATCCTAGTATAGAATGGTTTGTATTGAATGATCCTTACAACAGTGATCATTTTCCGATAGTATGTTCCATACAGACACAATCGACTCTTACAGAAAGAACCAGAACAGTATGGAATTTTAAAAAAGCTAATTGGAGTAAATATATGCAATTAATCAAACTGGATAAGCAATTAATAGAATCCCTGCCAATAGATGATGCTGTCTTATATATCAACGATCAACTGCTAGAAGCTTCCAAAGCTACAACACCTCAAATAAGTAAAGCAAGGCAGGCACAGTACAACTCTTGGTGGAATGCAGAATGTGCAACAGCGAAAACAAAACAAAATCGTGCATGGAATAGATTCTGAAAATATGCAACTACCCTCAATTTGATTGCATATAAAAAAGCCAAAGCTGAAGTGAGGAGAATTCAGAAAAAAGCAAAGAAAAATTCTTGGATCGTGTTTGCTTCCACACTTACTAGGAACTAGAGTCCTGGTTTGGTGTGGAAAAAAATTCGGATTTTAAGTGGAAGATATCCAAGCACACAATCTCCAATCTTCCATTGGAAAGGGCAGGACGTTTTTGCAACAGACTAGATATCAGAAATTCTGGCTGACTCTTTCGCTTCCATATCAGCAGTTACAAGCTACAACACTGACTTTCAAAAACATAAAGAGCAAACTGAACGGAGTAAGTTGAATTTCTCTACCAAGACATCTCATCCCTATAATCTATCATTTCTAAAAGAGGAATTACTTACAGCCATTAAAAAATTGCCTAATAGTGTACCAGGTCTCAATGGCATTTATTATACTATGATCCAACATCTAAACTCTGATTGTCTGGAAATCCTACTAGCTCTATATAATAGAATTTTTCTGAACAACCTGTATCCATCCATATGGCGGCATGCAATTGTCCTTGCATTTCCTAAACCTGGAAAAGATCCTTCCTATACATATAATTATTGCCCGATTTCACTGACCAGCTGCTTAGGGAAAATCCTTGAACGAATAGTGCATAATAGACTTACGTAGTTGCTGGAAAAAGATAATGTTTTATCACCCCACCAATTTGGATTTAGAAAAAATAGAACAACACTTTACCTACGTGTCAAAGTGGAAACAAATATTAGAAACTCATTAAAAAGCAGCATATGGTAATGGTAAATCTAGATCTTGAAAAAGCTTTTGACATAACATGGAGATTCGGAATTCTACGAGATCTATTTCAATTAGGATACAGAGGACAACTTCCACAATTTATAGAAAAATTCCTTGCTGACAGAACATTTCAGGTACGATATAAAGGCTGTTTATCTACAATATATATACAACAGGAAGGGGTTTCCCAGGGCTCAGTATTAAGTGCAACCCTGTTTGCACTGCGTGTGAACAATATCACAAAGGTTATACCACCATCATTGGAAATCTATATGTATGCAGATGATCTTTCCATTTCATTTCAATCACAAAGCATGAACACAACTGAACAACAGCTCCAATTATCCATAAACAAAATAGAAGTATGGACTAAAAATAATGGATATAGAATATCTGAGAAAAAATCAGCTGTTATACGCTTCTGTAAAATGTGTGGTCTTCATCCTGAACCGGTCTTATACTTAAATAAAATTGCACTACCTGTTGTTCAAAATTTCTCCTTCTTGGGCTTAACATTAGATAGAAAACTAAACTTTCATGAACATATACTAAGACTTCGAACTAGTTGCCTCTTAAAACTTAACATCTTGCGCACAGTATCTTCAATGGCCTGGGGAGCTGACAGGTCCACATTATTACTATTATATAAAACTTTGATTAGATCTTGTTTGGATTATGGATCTCCTATATATGCTAAAGCAAGAAGGAGCATCTTACGTCGCCTAGATACCATTCACCATAATGCTCTCTGCATAGCTCTAGGAGCATTTAGAACTTCACCAATTTACAGCCTGTATGCAGATGCATCAGAATTCCTGCTGCACCTTCGACGAGATTATCTACTGTGCATGTATGCAGCAAAAATATACATTCAGTCATCACATCCAGATTGGTCCATTATTTATTCACGATCCACCATGGACAAGGAATTATGATTACAAGCCAAATGAAAATAAACCAGTAGGACTGCATCTCAGACACTTAGCTCAATTTTGCAAAATACATTTCCAGCACATTTCTGCAGTAGATATAAACTCAGAACCTCCTTGGATTCCGACTATGCCTTTATCCATATCATATCTTACAAAGAGGAATAAAAAAGAGATCTCTCCAATTGTTATACAGAAACTCCATGCACTGCACAGTTTTGAAAATAGAAACAGTCATCAGATTTACACGGATGGTTCAAAATCAAACAACTCAGTAAGTGCCGCAGTAGTTTTACCGGAATATATTATATCCATCTCCTTGCCTCATGTTTGCAGTATTTTCACAGCAGAATTATATGCTATTAAACTAGCACTGGATGATATTACCCAGCATCAACTTCTACCTGCTCTAATCTATACTGACTCCCTTAGTGCAGTAGCAGCTCTACAGAACAGCAAATATTCCTCAAATTCCTTGATTCAGCATCTCAAAAAACAACTCAGAGTTTTTCATAAACAAAGAAAACAAGTGTCTATCTGTTGGATTCCCAGCCATGTTGGAATCCCAGGAAATAATCATGCAGACCAAGCCGCAAAAAATCCAGATCTTAATTTACAAGATAACTTTCAGTTTGTACCATTTACAGATTATAGGGATGTATTTCGTACCAAATATACTTCCATTTGGAAACGACTTTGGAGGGACAGACCGTGCAATAAACTTCGCAGAATAAAAAAAATCTATGTTCATGGCGTTCTAGCTCACGTACAAATAG
Source organism: Mastigoproctus giganteus (assembly GCF_048544385.1). Lineage (NCBI taxonomy): Eukaryota > Metazoa > Arthropoda > Arachnida > Uropygi > Thelyphonidae > Mastigoproctus > Mastigoproctus giganteus. The sequence goes on along the minus strand of NC_143586.1, from coordinate 64,646,462 downwards.
GCAGGAGGAAGTTATATTAACAAGACTGCGCATTGGACATACCTTCCTCACTCACAAACATTTACTTCTAAGAGATCTTCCACTCTGCTCCATCTGTTGGATACAACTTACAGTAAGGCACATCCTGATTGATTGTCCATCCTATTCAGCCGTTCGAACCACATCCTTCCAATCATTAGCAAACTTGCAAGCTCCTCTAACCCCTCTCATGTACTTGGTGACAAAGCAAACCTAAGTGAACTCTTTATATCTATTAAACATCTAGGAATAATAAATACACTCTGATATATCCATCCTAAATCATTAAAATGAACATAATGACACTGACAGACACATATTGGCTACAGTTGCTCTTGTGTCGTGAAACTTTCATAACAACAATAAATTCAAAAATACCAGTGTTGTTCAGATTTAATATTTTTTTAATCTTAAAATTAATAGATTCAAAGTAATTTTCACAAATGTATCAGTACGTATGTATGTGTATATATGCATACACAAGTATATCAATATATGTTTCTGCACTTACACATTACTGAATGCTGGAGGTGTGGAAAAGGTGTTGGGTCTACCCTTACAGAAAGTAAGGGGGCCCAAGTCACTTATCACATTAGTCAAATCACACAGGCCACTGTTCTTTAGCGCAATGACCATTTATAATCATTTTTGGCTCATCTTTGTTTCCTACTGTCACTTAACTAACCCTTCATCCATAGTAGTAACTTACCCTTAATGCCACATTGCTCCTATATATACAAAAGTCATACATGTTGCACAGTATCAAAGGCTTTACTAAAATCTAAGTACCAGTATATGTCAAAATTATTCTTTGCATCCAGTTCCTTAGCTACTCAGATTGGTGAGCCCTGATCTCCCTTTAACAAATTCATGTGTTGTTATTGCTTTATGGCTCCACTCCTATCAAAAGGATCTTGCATTACTTCTTTAGCTCTTGATTCTTCCATTATTTCCTTGTCACAAAGGTTATACTTACAGGTCTGTAGATACCCACTTCACCCTTTGAATCACACTCGAGAATAGGAGATATACAGTATTTGCACATCTTCAGTCTGCAGGTACTTCCCCTGAATCTAAGGATGCTCTAATTATGCTGTTTAAAGGTTAAATTGCCCCTTTTGCTGCTTCTTTTAATGTAATTGGTTGGGTTCCACAGCCCCAGGTTCTTTGTTCACTTTGTTTGTTTTTAGCTACAGAAATTCCTCTTCCATCTTACTTTCTGTTATTATAAAATCATTTAATTCTCAATTAGTATTAGATACACTACTGCTAACCCATCTCTAAAAACTTATTCACGTATGAATGTAGATGTAAAATATTTCTTCATTTTACCAGAAAACTACATGATCATTAACAGTTATAATATTCTTATTCAAAGGGTGAATGGGATTCATCCCTTTCCTTCTATTATTCAATGTGATTCGGCTCTTCTTGTGTTTTTTTTTTCTTCTTTTTTTTCTTTCAAAGAAAAGCAGAAAGGAATTATTTGCATAGTAACATATTCAGAATTATTTTATTCCTTTCTTTGCATCCTTAGCCAAAGACCTGTTATCTGCCTTAGACTGCTTAACTCCTTGAATAATTTGAACACACCACTAGTTTGCACTTAATGTAGGACTCTGTATTCCCCCTGACAGGTTAGAATTTGTACCTATCTTCTGTCTCCAAGCTCATCAGTTTATGTAACATCCCTTTTTGTCTAAATCTTGAACATTATCCCTTAGTTTTGATAAAATTCATAGTAGCCTCTGATTATGTCTCTGAACACTTCCCATTTGAAATTTACGTTTTTCATCAACATCATTTGGCCCATTGAAAAGAGTTTTTATAAAATGTCTGAGCCTATTATGATCACCTTTGCAGAAACAAATTCTTCCCCTTACTCTTAACAGTAATTATTTCTTTGAATAAATCCCACATGCTGTGTCCTCTGCCGCCCAAAGGTTTCCTTATGTGAAGATTTTTAATATGTGATGAATTATTGCTGATAACTAGATGAAGGATATTGCTTTCTCTTGTTGCTCCTGTAACATGTTGATGTAGAAAGCAGTCATCTAGAAAATTGAGAAAACGTTTTGTTACTGAGTGGGCTGCCAACCCACACATTCCAGATTATATCTGTAGAGTTAAAATTCCCAAAATAAGACATTCTAATTTGGCTAGCCCACTCTGTTTGTCTGTTTAGTTTTCATTGTATAATCAGTCATTTGGCCTATAACAGGCTCTAACTCTCATTTCTGTTTTCCCAGTGTTTTTCACACAAACTGACTCAATATTATATTTGTTAATAATAATATCAGCCAGCATTTGATGATTTAACCAATACTTCAAACTCATCAAATTTATTTACTATACCAGAGGTTCCCAAGGTGTGGCCTATAGGGGGACAAGTTTTTATGAAGCATCTTAAAATATGGAAAGCTATCCTACTAATCCAGTTACAAAGCATGTATTTCAGTCTTTTGTGATTAAATGTATTGAAATATACAATTGGGTCTCCATATTCAAGTTTTCGTGTTGGCAGTCGCAAAATTTATCATACTAAAATCATACAAGCATTGCATTTGCCCTGAGTGATGGTGAGGCATGCACATCTTCAGTCTCACAGTGAGTGTTATCTAAGTAAGATCGTCTCGCAGTGAGCATTATCTAAGTAAGATGGCTTGTGACCTTTATGTGTGTGTCTGTGTTTGGCTACTTGTGCTTAAAATATTACTGTGCTTATGTGTGAATACCCATGGGTTCATGCACCTAGTGATGGACAAAAGCCTAAAAGGGCCAAGAAAGTGATGACTTTGAACAAGAAAGTGTGGATTCTAGATAAATGTCGAGAAGGGTTCTCATATGTGGCTCTAGGCTGCATGTTTGGTATCAATGAAAGTACTGTACGATACATAAGGAAACAAGAAACTGAGATCAGAGAGGCAGTGCAAACTGGTGGTATTCTTACTGCTAAATACACGGCTTATATACGTGATAATGTGATATTAAAAATGGAGAATACACTGTTCATTTGGATCAAAGAATAGCACAAGAAAAACTTGCCTGTGAACATTGGTATGATTTCCACTAAGGCCTTCGTTCTTTACAACAGATTTAAGCAGCAAACCCCCTGTACCAGTAGCACCATGGAAACCATTTTCATTGCCAGCAAAGGCTGGTTCCAGAAATTCAAGATGCGTTTTTCAATCCGTAATGTGAAGATTATGGGCGGATGGGTGCTTCAGCTGATCACGAGGCTGCTAAGGCCCACCCTGAAAAACTCAAGAAGCTCATGGAGGAGAAGGGATATAAACCTGAACAGGTTTTCAATGCCGATGAGATAGCATTATTCTGGAAGAAGATGCCTTAATGCACCTATATAGCCGTTGAGAAAAGGAGGCACGAGATCAGGTTATGCTGCTAGTTTGCAGCAATGCAGCAGGCCATATTAGCATTAGTATTAGTTTAGGCATATGATGCAAGAAAGCAAGCTTATACAGCATCAGCCAAAAAAAAAAAACAACCCCTTCCCATTTCACCAATCCGGTCACTCCAAATGTTTGTCTAGTTCAGCCTTAAATTTATTTAAGCTATCAACTTCCACAACAACAGATGGAAGTCTGTTCCAGCAATCAACTACCCACTGGCTAAAGGCAAACTTCTGCACATCTATTCTATAACTGTCTTTCTTTAATCTGAATCTATGCCCCGTCAGGTTCTTAATCTGAGCAAGCAGAAATATCCATCAGCATTGAGCCTGCTCAAACCATTCAAAGCCTTATACACCTCGATCAGATCACCTCATAGGTGCCTAGTCTCCAGATGCTGCAACTTGCAGAACTTAAGCATTTCTTTGTAAGTGCACCCATTTGTTCCTCTCACCAATCTTGTTGCCCTTCTCTGTACTTGTTCTAGCAAGTCTACATCCTTCTTAAAATGAGGCCTCCGGACCTGCATACAGTACTCAAGGTGTGGCCTGACCATTTCTTTATATAAAGGGATAATCACCTCCTTGTCTCTGCTAGCAAAATTCCTATATATCATTCACAAAACTCCATGACCTGTTCTGGCAGCCTGTCTGCACTGCTCAGAGAACTTCATATTTGACTGCACAATTACTTCCAGGTCTTTTTCATTCTCTACCTCCCTGAGTGTAATACCACACAGTTGGTACATTTCTTTTGGGTTACTGCTACCCATATGGAGTACTTTGCATTTGTCACTGTTAAACTTCTGTTGCCACTTAATAGCCCATCTGCCTAATTTTTCTAGATCCTGTTGCAGTAGCATACTGTCTTTACTGTCATTAACAATCCTACCAACCTTTGTGTTATCTGCAAACTTGGACATTAAGCCTGATATACCTTCATCGATATCATTGATAAATACACAAAACAACAATGGGCCTAGCACCGAACCCTGGGGGACTCCACTAATAACATTAATCCACATAGAGCAGTGTCTGTTTATTACCACTGTTTGCCGTCTCCCACTCAACCATCCCCTTATCCATTGCTGTAACTTGCCCTTAATGCCATACCGCTCCAATTTGTACAGCAGTCTTCCATGTGCAACAGTATCAAATAGCAGTCTTTCATGTGCAACAAATATATGATATCAAAATTATTTTTTGCATCCAGTGCCTTTGTGACCACATCGTAGTATCCAATCAAATTGGTCAGGCAAGACTGACCTTTACAACCATGACTGACCTTTACAAACCATGCTGTGTCTTAACTGTTACTGCTGTCTTGTCTAGGTGATCCTGTATCAGCTCCTTAAACCAGTGACTCCATTATTTTCCCTGGAACATTATAACAAAGCCTGGCCTAATTTTCCGCACGCAGAACCCAAGAGCTCTTAACGGAAGAGGTTTCGAGGACTTAGAGGAGGAGCACATCAATGATTTAATTGATGGAAAGACAACAACACTAATTGGATGATGAACTTGTTTGTTCCAACTCTGAGGATGAGAACAAAGTTGAGCAAGAACCATGCCAAGAGAAGTTCGACTTGGAAAACCTAGCACAGGCAATCCGTGACGCCAAACACCTTGTGGACTTCTACAAATATGACGACAACATGATTCGTGCAATGAAGTTCAAAGAAAGCCTTGACAATATTTTAACACCATATACAGCCATGTTCAACGAGTTCAAACAAAAGAGGCAGCTTCCCAAGAAAGCAATGTTCCTGACAAGGACAACTACATTGTCTAAAACTCCTCCTACCCCCCCGAACCGGAAGTCTCAACGTCAGCCAATCCTGCATCTTCTCCAGCCTCTGAGACTCCTACAACCGAGGAGAATAACTGTATATTAATTTTTTTAAAAATACATATACTCATAGTTAAATGAGCTATGAGTATATGTTATAGCTATGTCAAATCTGTTTTTTTTTGCACTTAGCAAAATAAACAGATTTTATTTTGCAACCTCTTCGCAGTAGTGTCCAAGCAAGTAAATGTGTTCCTGTGGTGAATACCCTGGTAACTTTGTAATAAAGTTTTGATACAGTATTTTCAAAACATGGGTCTAAAATGCTACTCATTATTGTAAAACATACTTAAAACCTTTTAAACATATTCAAACAATTTTTCTGTTAATTGTAAATGGTTGCATAAATGTTTAGGCATGTGTAGAAAACATCTGGGGCTATTTGGATGAGATTGCAGATTTTTTCAGAATTTCACATTTTTGCCTGAAGTGTTGACACGTAAACCCCGCAAATATGGAGACCCAACTGTATATTAATTTTTTTAAAAATACATATACTCATAGTTAAATGAGCTGTGAGTATAAGGTGGGGAGGGGTGTATGTAATTTGTAAAATATTTTAAGGGGGCCAAAGTATAAAGGTTTGGGAACCTCTTAGCAGTAGTGTCCAAGCAAGTAAATGTGTTCCTGTTTGTTTTGAGTAATTCTTGCACAGCTCATGTAATTGTTGGTTCCATGTGGACCCCCCCCCCCACCAAGCAGTGCTTGTAATCCTCCATTCACTGCTTTTCAGGCTGCTGCATGTGCCAATAGAAATGCAAGTATTAATTTTGCCTTTGCTTGTGGCTGCTGTTAAACTGTTTAGTCTGTTATCCTAACTGGCAGTTTTTAAACCCACCAAACAATCCCTTGTTAGCATCAGCAAATATTTTTGCATCCTTTCTATTTATGTGTATCCCATATCCATAAAAATAGTCCCATCTGTTAACAAGCACTGGACATACTTAGAAAAACTCTACCCTACAAGCATTGAACAATCTCTCAGGGCCAAATTAATTGACAAGAATTTCATCATAAGCTCACTTCTGTTGTGTTGTGGCAAAGTTTCAGCTCTAACTGCTTTTTCCCAATGTCACCTCATACTTGCTAAGTAAGCCTCAACACTGTCAACTTTTGTGTCCATAATTGTTTTACAATATCACCAACTTTTGCCCCTGGCAGATCTGCCCTAGTCCTATTCTGCCTAGCCTTATTGCATAAAATACCCCCTATTTCCCTGACAACAGTCATCAAGAAGAATAACTGACTACATGGTGGGATAGAAGTATCTTACTCTTATCCCACCATGCAGCTAGATGCATGAGGGCAGGCTTTAACATTAAGGTGGTCGGTCGGCTGGCTGAGTGCTTGATTAGTCTTCTGATTTAATTCCTTTGAGGACAATAACCCTTTTCTTCAAGCACTCTAATTGTCCAACAAAATGCTAAACTTCTGCTTATTTTCCTTACTTTTTTTTCACACACAAATGCATTTCCTGTGGCATTATGTCCAGCTACAGTAAAGTTTATGCACATGCACACACACAGGGTGCATGCAGTAAGGCCTTGATATATAGGAGAACTGCCATTAAGGGCACAAGTAACAGAGTTAATATTTCATCATTGGAGATTTAACTTTTAATAAGTATCATTGTGTAGAATTTTAAAGGCATGACCATAAAAAAAATATTAAAATTAAAAAATAAAATTTCTAAATGGAAGGGTGCAAAATTCACTATTTGCTATTTTCTCTACTAAAAGGCAGATGGATGATGATTCGACATGGAATCCCGAAATGTCTCAAGTGTGGAAATTTAACTTAAAATTGTGTTGGAATCTAACTTACTTTTACACAGTAAAATTTGCTCACTAACTATTATATAGTCCATATAAATTTTTTTAAGGTAAGTTTCTGTCTTTTTAAGATGTTATGCATTGTGCATAATTTTTAGAAATTTTTAGATTGGTGGAAAAAATCATTAACTGCCTTCTTGTGTGTGTGTGTGTTAACAGCGTTTAAATCCCACTGACTACAAAATGCAAATGCATATATGAAATGGGCAAAAATAACACTATATACATGCAGCCCTCCCATAAAGGGATGAGGGGGAATCACTCTGGAAATGTGAATTTAGCCTTAAACAGTGAAACTATTTCACTTGATGAAAGTGTAAATATAGGCTTAATATCTGAATTTCAACTGAGTCTCACTTGATTACTTAATTAGAGATGATGGACCTTTTTACTTAAAAATAAACTGAGAAACCTAAGTCGAGGTTATGTGAGTCTTTTGATTTTCTCAGATACAGAAAATGAACTTTTCTCTCTGAGTGTAAATATTATTATAGTCGTGTGTATAAACTGGTAAAATATGCTTTGTGTGAACATCAACTGTGGAATGGTCATTATTCACCATTTCATCAAAATTAAGTTAAGGAGGTTTATTTTTTAATTTTTTTGTTTGTAATTTAATTCCATACTGCTTCAGGCATTCTCTCAAAACCCAGAATTCCTACTCATCACTTTGACACATACAGTATAAAGTATATATTCAGAATCCATTGTAAGAGCATGAATATACTTCAACAGGAAGAAAGAGAATAATATATGCTTATTCACCAAGGATACAACTTATTACTCCAAAATCCTCCATGAGAGAATTGTTGATTAGCTTTATTCCACTCCATATTACTTTGGTCTATTTTGAATGGGGGTGGGGGAAGAGTATAAATACATTGGGAGGTTAATTTCAGGCCTAGCTCATTTCAAAGAAAACAATATGTGGTAACCTCTCCATTTGAAAGTGCCAGTTTCTTACAGAGCCTTTAGACTGAAGAGTGGTCTGTTTTTCAGTATTCTCTTCTGCTCCAACATATTTTTTTCTTTCCTCTAATCTGAAACACATCTAACCAAACTACTTAAATGCAAATGTTTGCATTATATGAATATTTGTGATTCCAAAACAAGCCATGCTAACTGTCTAACTGGCAATTTTCCAGATGGCAAGTGTTCTTAGAAAGATTTATTTCTGCTGGATGATGAGATTCAATCTAAAGTTCAAATGTGAAATATTTATATTTTATTACAACCTTTTTTTTGATGGGGTGAGTGCGGTATCATAAAACCAAGTATTGATATCCATAAGACATGTTGGTGTAAGAAAGGCAAAGAAAACCTACAACTAGAAGCAAAAGAAGTGTAATACAGGTGATCTCTCTGCTTAACACTGATAATTCATTCCGGAAAAATGCTAAGTGAATCAGTACTAAGCGAGCTGCGTATTCCCATAAGGTAACAAATGTATTTGTGAGTTGCAGTGAATGCCATAGAATATTTCCTAATTGATAATAAAGGGTAGTGAAAAGACTGACAATGTCAATTAAAATATTTAATATCCAAAAATTTTTATACATATAAAATATTGTACAGTACATACATGTATAATTATGTGGTAAATAACTACATTATGTATCAAAATTAAACTTAAGGGAATAATTAAAGTAGAGAATAATTTAAACTTTGTTTTATTTGGATTTCAGCAAAGCATTTGACTCAGTCCCACATGAGTGGTTATTTTATAAGCTGGAACAAGTTGGAATCACAGGGAAAATCCTTAGATAGATAGCAGGGTGGCTTCAGGGCAGGGGGCAGAGGGTTGTGATAAATGGTTATCCCTCAGATTGGGTTGATGTAAGAAGTGGGGTTCTCCAAGGATCAGTATTAGGACCATTGTTGTTTTTGATTTTCATAAATGACATTGATGAAGGGATAGAGGGTGTGATGTCTAAATTTGCAGATGATGTAAAGATTGTTTCCGAGCAGAGCTTCTTCAGAATGACCTATATAGACTTCAGAGATGGTCAAAAAAAAAGGGCAGCTATGCTTTAATCCAGCAAAGTGTATTGCACCTCGGGAACAGTAACCCCAAAATAACTTATACACCTGGCAGGGTTGAACTAGAGCCAGTAGTGGAGGAAAGGGACTTGGATATTGCGATACAGTCAGATATGAAGTTCTCCGAGCATTGTAGACTGGTTGCATGGTGTCCTATCAATGATTTGTCGAACAATCGCTAGTAGAGATAAGGACATCGTAATCCCATTATATAAGGATATTGTTAGACCACACTTGGAATACTGTGTTGAAGTATGGAGACCTCACCTAAAGAAAGACATTGTTCTTGAAAGGATCCAAAGATGGGTAACTCACCTGGTGAGATCGGCAAAAGGGTGTCCATATGAGGAAAGACTTCGAATGTGTGGGTTGCAGAGCTTGGAAACTAGGCACCGTAGAGGAGACTTGGGTGAGGTGTTTAAGACTCTGAGAGGCATAAGCAAAATGAATAAGGACGAACTTTTCACGGTTATAAATTATTCTAGAACAAGGGGCCATAATTTCAAGTTATGGGTGGGAGTTGTTTAGACCGGATTGCAGGAAATTTTATTTTAGCCAGCGAGTTATAAATTACTGGAATAAGTTACCTACATGGGTGGTAGAGGCTGACAGTCTGGGGAAATTCAAAGGTCAGCTGGATAATTTCTATGGGAGTAGGGAAATGCATAGGTTGTCCATTCTTTTATTAATTTTTATTATTTATTATTTTTTTTAATTTTCTTCTTCTTATTATTTTTTTAATTTTCTTCTTCTTATTATTTTTTTTAATTTTCTTCTTATTATTATTTTGTTTTTATTCTTATTTTATTTTATGTAATTTTTGTTATTTTATTTTATTATTATTATTATTTTTTTGGCTGGTGCAGCATAAGCCATAGGCTTCCTTGCACTATGTGGCCATTACTAATACTAAAGTAAAAATTAAAATATCAATTAAAATCATGAATTTATTAATCTGTTGGCTCTGGGCTGTTGAGTTTACGTATCTTTGGACCGAAAATTATGTCGATTTTTGGGCTGTACTTTGGCCCTATTCCTCTCATTGTACAAAATAATGTAGGGATTAATTTCTTTCTTTAAATTTCTTATTACCTTTAAACTTGTTCTATGTCAGAGTCGTTCTCCCGGTAATAATCCCACATTTTTTTTTTCAAAGTGTTCAAATGCTTCACTAATTCCTTTTGCAGTTAGGGACTTTATGGGTTCTTCATCTGTAGGGTCTTGATCACCTTCTTCCTCAATTACATGCTCTTGCTCTTTTGTCATTTCCACGAGTTCTTCATTAGAGAGGCCATCCCTGTCATTGTCACTCAACTCTTGTACATTGTGATTGTCAGTTTTATCCAATCCTGCTTCTTTTCCGAGCTCAACAATTTGTGCTTTAATATTCTCAATTGAATCATCAGGTTCTTGGGAATCCTTTTGCAATCCTTCCAAACTTTTCTGCACATTCCCCTCATGGTTTTGAGTCACTTCATCCCAGCCACTGGAAATTTTTTAGATAGCAATTTTAATGCTGTAGGATTTCCAAAACTCATTTAGGCTTGGTGCATTTTCACCAGTGTTTGATGGCTTTCACAGCTTGGGAAAAGGTGTTTGTTCCTTATCTAGTAGGCTTTAAATATGGCAATAACACCCTGGTCCATTGGTCGAATCAGAGATGTATCGTTTGGAGGCATGTAAAAAATGTTTATATGATTGTTCAAGTCTTCTAAGCTCTCTTTGCTTAGATGTCTTGGCATGTTGTCCATGCTCAGAGTTGCTTTGTAATACAATGTTCGAGTAAACTGTGTTATGGGCGCTATACTGAGTGACGACTGCGATCACGGAGCTCAACTTTTCGTCACCGTTAGAAGAGTGTTATAACATGTTGTGACAGTGTTATACCGAGATAAAGGTTATAACATAGGAACAACGTTATAGCAAATCAGCATAAAGCAAACTGCATTATAATGAAACATTATACAGGGTCTACTGTATAATGTTTATAGGAAATGTTTAGTTAGGATAGAATGGAAGTCTGCATGGGAGTGGCTCAACCCAGTCCAGTGCAGTGCTATCAAAATTGACCTTGGGTTGAGTGACCAGTTGTCACAATTTTCATCTTTTTGTCCCAATGTCCGAAAGTTTCTTTTCAGGATGCATAAATGTCCTGAATTTTAGGCTTCTGAAATTTAAAATGTAATCAAGCAGTTTTTTATCATCTCCATTAGTAGGAATTCATTTTCATCCCTAGACTAGATCTACCAAATGTAACTTAAAAAAGGTGTTCCGATTTCTATTGCTGGAAAAACCATTTATATAATTCACTAAGAGCTGATTCTAAGAAAATAAGGATGACATATCGTCTATTTCCCTTTTCTTCTATCTGTAAGTAGGCTTGTGGCACATGTTTTGAATGCTCCCACTATGCCATTCTGCAAAGCAGTACCCTACTGTGAGCTGAAAGGTGGAATTCCATCTGAACAGTAGAGATGCTTGTTTGTTATTTGGTTTTTAGGAGCATTAGCAACTAAGGACATATTGCTCCGGGGATATGCGGTGGTCATCCTAAGCTCTGACCTTTCCGCATCCGCTGTATTTGGTGATCACGGGCTTGAACCCCGGTCTAATCAAGAAGCGTGTGCTACGCACTGCTGCTCCCACTCACCTGGCTATGAAGGCGCCTAGTAGAGATGCAATCTGTGTTGTGTGGTAGAGTAAATCTGTCTTGCAGTCTTCATTGATCATGCTCAAGGATGTGATTTTAGTTTCATTTCTAGTGTGTGGAACTTTGATTTTGAGAATTTTCTTTAGAAGATGCAATATATGACAAGTGATTGACGCATTCAAAAATTCTCTAATTAATTTTATGACAAGTGATCATTTGAATATTAAAAATATTCAAAAGATTTTTTCCTTGTGGAAGAAAACTGCCAAAGTTTATTGTAAAATTTTTTGAATCGCCATTAAATGAAGTGTACTTGCACGTTTTGTATAGTGTTATATTTGTATAGTCTTGGCATATTCAATTGCTAAAAATTGAATATTCCAAAATTTCAAAATAGAGATCATAAGTTATGTGCATCATAACTCAAAATGATAATCAAAATGCTTAAATTAGTCTTGAAGAAAAATTCATTCTTTTATAAATATATTGCTTAAGTGTCTGCAGAATTTTAGCCCTAAGTATTCACAATTTGATTTATATACATCAAATATCTCATCTTTAAATGATATTATTTCTCCAGCCTGAATTTATGGTAAGTTAAAATTCAGGCTTCATAATATCATTTAAAGATGAGATATTTGATGTATATAAATAAAATTGTGAATACTTAGGGCTAACTGCATCAATAAATTAAAATTATGGAATGGATGCTTTTAAATAATACACCAGTTTAGAAGTATTAGTATTAATAGTGTAAAATGATGAAGGAAAGCAAGATTTATAGAGCATCAACAACAAAAACAACAACAAAAAAAAACACTTCCCACATTATCCATCCACTCTAATATTTTGTTTAGTTCTTTGAATTTATTCACACTACCCACTTCACAACAGCAGATCAAAGCTTGTTCCAAGTCATCTACCTGCTGGCTGACGGCAATTTTCCCCACAACTATCCTTCACTTTGAATTTGTGTCCTCTCATGTATGTGGTTGGAGCAAGAGGAAGAATCCCATCAGCATTGGCTTACTCAATCCCTTCAAAGCCTTAAATACCTCAATCGGATCTCCTTGCAAGTGCTTAACCTCCAGACTTCAATTTTCAGCATTGAATCCTTTCTTGGTGAGAGCACCAAGAAAGCACCCTCTTATTCCTCCTCACTAATTTTGTTGCTCTTCTCTGCACTCATTCTAACTGATCCACATCCTTCATAAAATGATGCTTCCGGACTTGTATGCAGTACACAAAATGTATCTTAACTATTGGCTTATATAACGGGGTAATCACTTCCTTATCATTGCTGGTAAAATTCATGTATGTCATTGACATACATGAATATTCCCCTCCCCATGAGATATTCTAGTAGGACAGCTGTCTGTACTGCTCAGAGAAATTCTTGTGTGATTGCACAATTAACCCAAGGTCTTTTTCATTCTCTAGTATCCCGAGGTTAGTACCACACTGTTATGATATTCTGGGATTACCACTACCCACGTGCAGTACCTTGCATTTGTTGGTGTTAGTATTAGTAAATAATGAAAAGAAGCAAGCTTATATTGCATCAACCGGGGGGGGGGAACTCTATGCCATTCATCTTTCTGTCCCCTCTGATGATTCCTCTCATTCTTCCTCGACTTCATGTTAAACTTCAATTGCCACGTCTCAACCCATCTGCCTAATTTTTCTAGAACTTGTTTCATACCCTGGTTGCTACCATTAACTATCCTGCCAACTTTTGTATAATCTGAAAACTTAGACATTGTCTGATATGCCTTTGTCAGTATCATTAATAAATACAGAAAATAACACTGAGCCCAGCACTGAACTCTGGGCCCATTGTTAATCTTTATTTTTCTTTTCCTGCTCAACCATTCCTTTATCCATATCATTAACTTTCCCTGAATGCCACACTGCTCCATTTTATATAACAGTCATTTATGTGCAGCAATATCAAATGGTTTTCTGAATTCTAAGTATGTGATGTCAAAATTATTTTTTTGCATCAATTTCCTCTGTTACTGTGTCATAGTATCCAGTGAGATTGGGTTATTCATATGGTTTTTGTGAAGCTTTATACTTTGCTTTATTTCAATATACTCAATCATTTTGTCCAAAGTGTATCTGTAGTGCAGTGTTTTTCAGTCTAATTCTTATAATTAATGTGTACACTGACAAACTGTTACAATTGAATAAATTGACAAATGTAAAGTACTACATATGGGAAACAGTAACCCCAGAGCAACGTATCAACTCTGCGGTACTACACTGACAGTGGTGGAGAATGAAAAGGACCTGGGGGTAATTGTGCAGGCAGATATGAAGTTCTCTGAGCAGTGCAGACGAGCTGCAAGAGTAGCTCATGGTGTCTTGTCAATGATATACAGGAATTTTTTCTAGCAGGGATAAGGAGGTGATTATTCCCTTGTATAAGGCAATGGTTAGGCCACATCTTGAGTACTGTATACAGGTCTGGAGGCCTCATTTCAAGAAGGATGTAGAGCTGCTGGAACGGGTACAGAGAAGGGCAACAAGATTAGTGAATGGAACAAAGGGTTGCTCTTACGAAGAAAGGCTTAAGTTTTGCAAATTACAGAGTCTGGAGACTAGGCACCGGCGAGGTGATCTGATAGAGGTGTATAAGGCTTTGAATGGTTTGAACATGCTCAATGCCAATGGGATTCTTCATCTTGCTCAGAATAATCACCTCAGAGGGCATAAATTCAAATTGAGGAAGTACGGATGTCGGATAGATGTGCGGAAATTTGCCTTTGGCCAGCGGGTGGTTGGTTGGTGGAACCGACTTCCATCACTTGTTGTTGAAGTTGATAGCCTAAACAAATTTAAGGCTCAACTGGACAGGTATTTCGAACGAACGGAGGGGTGAAATGGGAGTGGGTTTTTTTTTTTTTTTTTTTGGCTGATGCTGAATAAGCTTGCTTTCTTGCATCATATGCCTCTACTAATGCTAATTAAGATGGCCTTAACCTCTTTTCAAGGTTTTTTTCAGCTTGTGGAAAAGGCAAATCTAGACTCATTATCTTGCAAAATAATTCCCAAGCTTTTCATCCTGTCAAAGCAAATTTGATTTCTGCCACTTCCCCTTAATCAAAATAAACTGACTAAAATTTGCTCTTCCTGGGTATGCTGTAAAACTCATACCACATGTAGAATATCTGCAATAAGGCCTCTGAGGTTGGGATTATTCATACTACCAATTTTAAACACACACACCAACCGTTTATGACTGGTTGAATAATGAAATAAAATAAAATAAAATGATAGAAAAGACTGTAAAATAATATTTACAAAAAACTTTTAGTCATTTACAAAAAACTAAACTATAACAAAAGTAAAATAAGTAAATAAGTTAAAATGCATTAAAATATAAATATAAAAGCGATAAAAAGACGATAAAAAACACTAGAGCTTTCGGAGGTGTCTTCCTCCTTCCTCAGTAATAGTGAGACTTAAATGACACATCCTTAAATACCAGGTTCACGGCACACGTGGATGACCAGGCGCATACTCAGCATTCCTTTCACTTGTACCGGAACCGGAAGTGGACTGGACACGTGGAAAATTAAAACGTTTGTCTCTTGTCAAAACCACCGCCTCAAAAAGGGGGTGAAGCCTAACTCCCCTGTCTCTGTTTATACTATTGTTACCAGAGGATCCAATCCACAGACTTTCCAGCCACTTGCGGTCCCAGAATCTATGCGCCCGGTCAAATAATTCCCAAGCTTTTCATCCTGTCAAAGCAAATTTGATTTCTGCCACTTCACCTTAATCAAAATAAACTGACTAAAATTTGCTCTTCCTGGGTATGCTGTAAAACTCATACCACATGTAGAATACCAGGAATGAATATGCTAATCAAGCAACAAGAGATGCTTCTGACATTTGATTCCATCCAGATTCCTTTTACTGACAATAAACAAGTCATACAGTGGATATCCAGATGTATAATAAGCTCCTTCAACTAAAGCAGGAACCAAAGCTGTGGAAATCCAGTTTCTGATTAAACAGGGGCACAAAGAGGTTGTTCTGGTTACACCATGAATTGGATATGCTCATTTAACACTTTTTTTTTTTTTTTCGCTGATGAAGAGGATCCCCACATTGTTTTCGCTGCTGCTTCTTACTTTGTGTAAGGCTTGGATGTGCTCAGTACTATGCTACCAGAATCATGTCTTTCCCAATATTGTTTGACCAACAAGAATCGGTACATCTGATATTTTGTCGTAGGTGATGTCAGTTGCACAGGTCAACAAGTATTTTTGATCAGAAAAAAAAAAAAAAAAAGAGTATGTATATATGGATAGATAGATCTTTGGATGCTGATTCCAAATCTGTTTTCGATTAACCTGTAACACTTCTAGTATGTGTGACAAGACTGATTACACGAACATAATGAGACATTATACCACTCACATACCTATTCAACTAACCCACATGAATATTAATTATTGTTTATACATTCATATTTAGGTGATTGATAGAATCGTATTTGTAATTCTTGAAATATATATGTATTCTTGTTCTTTCATAATTTAATTATTTGATTGTAAATTCTTTCAGGTAATATCGAGTGAGCTATTGTAACACATTAATCATTGTACCTTGAAAGTGTAACACTCATCCCAACAAATTCTGTGTAATGCTTTCCCAACTAAATCACACTGCATATTCAGATAATTTGCCACTTATATTTAGCTGTCCTCTAGGTGACCAGAATAGATGTGGGCATCTTGTTATTTGTACCGCTTGTTTGAATGGATTACATGACTGAACAAAAGGAAGAATTCAATGCTGTTTGCCATACCTGTGATATGGAGGGAACCAAACGACTGTGATGGTAATTATTGCTTTTGTAATGTGAATGTAACTGGATTATCAGCAAAGAATAAGCACAAGATTGTTTATCCAAACCTGGAGTCATTGATGAGACAAATCCTTTGTGATGATAGCATGACAAATTCTGGTACCTCCACAGCATGGACATTATTTAGAACCATGGTTCTCAACCGAGAGTACTCATACCCCTGGGGTACTTTGGGTGTTGCATCCAAAATGCAAATTTTTATATGCTTAGTTTTTAGTAAAATATTTATCAGCTAATTGCAAAATTTTACTGATTTTGCTGTGTATTTATTTCTAATACCCTAGAATTTATCCTGTTTTGAGAAAACTAAATCAAAACCAAATTGTCTGGCACTATCATAGTGACAAAGTGAAGTCACATGATTTCTCCATAAATCACTTCTCATTTCATCTATATTTTTGTCTACTTTAGCCCGTAGCAGTTTTTACTATCCTCGGGATAATCCTCAGTGCTATCCTCAGCACATGATATCCTTTCGTTAACTTCTAGTTGACGAAACGGTATCATATGCTGTTGTTTACAAAAATTATGTTGTAACTAATGTATTGCGGTTGATGGACGGTAGCTGTATTCTCCTTGCTAATCACAAACAGTGGAATGCTAATCACAAAGAGCTACCTCTCTGGAGGTAGCTGTTTGTGATTAGCATTCCACTGGAATACTCTTTTATTATATCTTCAGCTGAGGGGAGAAACTGGGTGTTTATAGTAATTATTTACTGATGAGTCCTGTTTTTTACAAAAATTACTAGATTACTAGGCAACTGAATACATTGAAGCGAATATACAGCCAGTTTTTAGCTATTTTTCCCTCTTAGAAATACTGATGTACAATAGATACGTGTCCCAGAAATGGTTTATGTTGAGAGATGTGGTGGTTTTTCTCTGTGTAACTATTTTAATTTTTATTTTATACTGTTTATCGTGGATAAATTGCTAAGGGGAACACAGAGACAGAGAGAGAGAGAGAGAGAGAGAGAGAGAGAGAGAGTGTTAGTCATTTAAGACATAGAAGTGACGTCATTTAAAATCTAACAGCCACCTAATAGGAAGTGATGTAATTTGCATCATTTAAAATATAAATGTTCAGCTTTCTTCATTACCAATCAATTGCATCATTTCCGTTACAAGAAAATTTCGTTACAAATCGATTTTACTCTAGTGTTGCCCATAGATGTTTTCACATCAAAAAGATTTCATTGGTTAAATCTATATTTGTGAGTTGTTTTAAAAAAGAATTATTAGAAGCCTTGCTGAAAGTGAGCTATCGCATCGTGTGTCAGGAGATGCCCACACTATTGGTGAAAATTTGATAATGCTATGTGCTATTGATCTGGGCGAGACAATATTCGGACCAACGAATCAGCAAAAAAAAAACAGGTGCCACTGTCTAATAACACTGTAAAAAAGAATTTTACTTTGCTCAGTGTGCATAGTGTTTGGCTCAGGTGCAACCAGTGGTGTCCCACATCTGCACCATAAGTACTCTTGTAAAGAAATACAGTACCACTATAAAAGCCAAAAAAATTTATTGTGTTGGGTTCTGTTGCTATGTTCTGGCTTTTGGCTGCAAGGCCCCTGGTGGGACCCCATGTTGCCCATACACACACACACACACACACACACACACACACACCACTAGGAGATAACCAGGCTGCCATTCTCTGAATGGCCTCTGCCAGGGGCGCCTCCGTAGCCAGGTGGGAAGGAGCAGCAGTGCGTAGCAGACGCTTCTTGATTAGACTGGGGTTCGAGCCTGTCACCACCAAATACGGAGGATGCGGAAAGGTCAGGGAATGACCACCATATATCCCGGAGCAATATGGCCTTAGTTGCTAATGCTCCTAAAAACCAAATAACAAACAAACAAACAAGCCTCTGCTAGGGTCACCTGGTCTTCTTGGATATAGACCAGATTTAAAGGGGGGGGTTTGAGTGTGGGGAAGTACAGAGTGCATAAAGGCAGAATGAAAGTAAGACTGAGGGGATGGAGATGAAGGCATCTCCCTAGTTATCCGTGGAATATTAGTTTTCCACAAGGCATAAAGGGCAAGGGGAACCCAAGTTAGGGAGAGGAAAAGACCCTCAATAAGGGTGCTGGGTGAAGTCACCAATCCACATTGGAGTGGTTTTAGGCCACTGAATGGTACCCAGTCCGAGCACTGGGTTAACAACGTCCTACCCGGGAGGTAGCCAGATTAGCAGTCATGAATTCCTACCGAGCTGGGTTAGCAAGATCATCCTATCCAGCGTACGCAGGATTGGCAGCTCCTACCCTGACAGGGGTCAGGATTTACTATCTTACTCTGGGAGACCCAGGGTTAACTTGTTCAGTTGATAATCCTAGCCCACTGTAGGTTAAGTTAGCATGATCCTCCCCTCATATTTCTGGTCCGACCTATTAGTTGGGTCTAATCGGGGTTGTCCGTTGTACAAATCCAGGAAGTATTATTTCGAGTGAGACAATCCAGGAACTATAGTCTGTTCCAGTTTAGGACAGGTACGGGAAGTAGTAGAGGTCTAGATTGGGGCATCAGTGTGTATGCCCAGGAAGGTCAGCAGAGGGATCCTTTGAACTAGGAGTCATTGGCTTCTAGTGGTGGGATTAGTGATCCTCTCTTTACAAACAGATCCTGAGCAAATCATGAGAAGGCTTTTTAGTAGTTCTCGTTTTTTAAGAAGAGGTGTTTCTGTCCACAGGGAATGTCCTGAATGGTGGTACAAATGATGGATCTTAGGTCTTATACAAGGGACTTTCACAGACGATATTGTCCCAATCCTCAATGCCACCACACTGACAGTGTGGATCCTCTGAGATACCCAGGGAGAACAGTTTACTGTTGTTGGAGCCATGTCCCTTTATAACAAAGGTGGTGTGAAGGCCAGGAGAAAACCAGGCAGGAGGTTTAGGAAAGACTTGAGCAATGTTAGGGATTAACTTTTTCGTGATAGGACCCTTAGGTGAACCAATCCATCTAGTCTGCCAAGTCTGAAGCAGAAATGCAGCAAGACACTTTTTCTCAAGCTTGAGATCAGTGGTGAGATCTATAGGGAAGCCCCTGGAGATACAGAAGTGAAGACCATGACGAATAACCTGTAGGTCCAAGGGGAGGATGCCCACAAACACCTGGAGGGCTGGTATGCTCACTGTACAGCAGGCATAGCTAATTGTTTAAAAGATGCTGGAATGAGTACAGAGAAGGGCAACAAGATTAGTGAATGGGACAAAGGGTTGCTCTTACGAAGAAAGGCTTAAGATTTGCAAATTACAGTGTCTGGTGACTAGGCACCTGCAAGGTGATCTGATTGAGGTGTATAAGGCCTTGAATGGTTTGAGCAAGCTCACTGCTGATGGGATTTTGCCTCTAGCCCAGATTAATCATCTGAAGGGACATAAAATTCAATTTGAGGAAAGACAGTTGTAGACTAGATGTGTGGAAGTTTGCCTTTAGCCAGCATGTGGTTGATTGCTGGAACAAACTTCCATCTGTTGTTGTAGAAGTTGATAGCTTAAGTAAATTCAAGGCAGAACTAGACAAACATTTGGAGTGAATGAATGGGTAAAACCGGTAGGGTTTTTTTTTTTTTTTTTTGGATGATGCTGTATAAGCTTGCTTTCTTGCATAATATGCCTCTGATAATGCTAAAGATGCTTCTTTGGATGGTATCCAATTTTCTTTACTTTCGATTGATGACTGCCCATGGAAACCAGACCTCTGTGCAACAAGAGTGACCACAGGCAAGAATATAGCTTTATATAGGAGTGAGAGGGTATGCCATTTGAGGCTCCAGTCATGCTGGCTCATTCTAGAACATTGGCAGTATATTTTCTTACTTTTGTCTGTAGAATTGCAGGTACAAGAAAAATGATAACTTGGAATCTAGAATAACACCTAGATGTTTGAATTTGGTTCTGAACTTAATGTCAGATCCATCAGTCTTGATTTGTGGTGGTCTTGATAGATGGAGTGAGTCTTGCAAAGGGTGTCGTTTGTGTTTTTTTGTTGCAGAAATATGACGATTATCCTGGTTAACCCAATCCTGAGAGCATGGTTAGCGAAAGCCCCGAGAGAAGCCTTGAGTCCTCGACCACAGTAAGAATAATGTCATTGGTATATGCCTGGACAGAGACACTGCCCAGGTCCAGACCCAGGAGCTCATCTAATATGATATTCCATAAGAATGGGCCTATGTGGAACCCTGTGGGCAGCCTTTGTATATAGAGTGGGTAATCTTCAAGCAAGGAGATGATACCGTGATTCTTCTGTTGGAGAGGTAGCTTTGAATGCACTGGTATAGATTTAGCAGAAACTGAGTTTGTCAAAGCTGGTTGAGGATGCTTGGCCACCAGAGTCTGTCAACTGGTCCAGCAAAATCGGTAGTTATGACAAGAAAGTATTTTGTGTTGGCAGTGCTTGCTGTGGTGATGAGATGTTGGAGGGCATCCTCAGTGGAGTGCCAATGATGGAACCCGTATTGGAAGTCAGAATGCATGTAGGCAGTAGTGTAGTGTTGGTCCAATCTGTAATGCAAGAGACATTAAAATGTCTTGCTTAGAATGGGGAGAAGAGCAATAGGCCTATATGAGTCAGGAAGTTCAGCTGGTTTCACTGGATTCTGAAGAATCCAGAAATTCATTCCGGCCTAAAGACAGTGATTATATAAGTTGAGAAGGAGTTGAGGATCGATTTCCACGACCTTTCTGATAATCTTAGGTTCAAGAAGATTCAGGCCAGGACATTTTTTATTCCCAAGTCTTCTGAGGACTGGTTATAATTTCTCCAGTGTGAAGGGATTTTCGAATTGATCCAAGTGATATGTGCTATTATATTGGCACATCTCCTGCTGTTTGTGCTGCATTTGCGGGTCCTTAGCAGGATAGAAGATAGTGTCTAAAATGTTGTTTATCGACTGTTCCCAGTGGTAGTCATCTGTCCTTGTGTAGTTATTGTTGAGTTGGTAACTTCTCCCATGGGAGGTTTATTGGTAGTAGTGACATGGTACATTACACCCCCGGGGTCAGTGTAGCCAATCTTGGTAACTATGTGTTCTCATGATATCCATTTCCATTGTCTGATGAGAGCGGTATAGTTATTTTTGGCTCTTATAGTCTTGGGGTAGACCTTCAACTTCTTAAAGGGGCCAGGTACGGTGAGCACATTGGAAAGGCTTTCCGTTTGGTGAGGACAGTGCACCACAGATTCTGTTGCTTGGGACACCACCAGGGAAGAGTGCCTTGGCTGGGGTTTTTCTATTTTTTATACTGTTATTTATCACGATATCTGTGACTCTCCTCTGATGTTCTTCAACATCTAGGTTATAGACTAGCTGTGTCTGTTGCTTGTATAGAGGACTGACTGTAAAGTTGTGGCAAAGAATTCCCAGTTTGCACTGTTTATGGCAAATAAGTTAATATTGTACCTGCTTATGGGTGTTGGGTCCAAGGTGGTCCATGCCTTGTTGATGTGCCAGCCAAAAACTTTGTGGGAAAGACCTAGTGGCTATGGTGATGTTGGTGGTGGCTTCCCACAGGGTATATTATGGAAGGTGGGAAGATTATTTATCCTGTTTAGTAGATTAAATGAAGAACCCGAGAGAAAGTCCTCCAAGTGCTGCCCATTGTGGTTGCTGTTTCAGCAATCCTCTGTTATGATGAATCTTGTCGGGGAATGGCACTTAATGTCCGCCTCCAGCAAAATCTTGTTAGGCAGAGCTTCAAGTATAGTGCAGAGTTACCTGATTCCAGGCGTGATATCTTCTCCAGGATGACAGTACATGGTGATTACATAATTTTTCAAGAGGGCCCAGAATGTGGGTGCATACTGCCCAGGCTGAGCAGAGTTGGCAATTTGGGTAACCATTAGGTTGGTATGAGAGGCTCTGTAGCCGAGTGGTCAGGAGCAGGAGTGTAGTGGTACGCTCTTTGAGTAGACCGGAGTTCAAGCCCTTGACTGCTAAATACAGTCAATCTGCCAATCCGCAGTGGACCAGCTTGGCAGATTACGGTCCATTTTCCCTCAACATGAATTGCTGAGGCTTCCATCCTGCAGTGGATTGATAATGGCAGCAGTTTACCTTTTAGGTTGGTATTATGGCTGCCCATAGAATGTCATCATTTATCTGCTATTTCATAGTTTAGTGGGTAACCTCTAACTTGTTTGGAATGGGTATATGGTTCCTGTATGATGACAACGTTGATTTCTCTTTAGCGGCTTTAATCCTGATTTGGTCTGCAACTGCACAAGCTTGTGTGTTTATTTGAAGTTAGTGGTGTTGAACTGTTTATGGCGTGCTGCCATAGTCGGTTTTCAGCTGTTGGTTATGTGTGGCTTTGAGATATGCCAGGAATTTATTATCACGGGTAGAATGATTGTGATCAATCTTGGCACTCTTGCAGTTGATACAGACTGTGCTGGAATCTTTGTTTGGACAGCCATTGTAATTGTAGCCCTTCTGGGCACAGTAGCCACACGCAGGCTCTGTCTAGGTACAGGTGGGTGTAGTGTGCCCACAGTGACAACACCCAAAGCATTTGAGAACAGCCACATGCTCCCTAAAGCGATGGCTGTGCTATCACTATGGGCACACTACACCCATCTGTACCTAGACAGAACCTGCATGTGGCCACTACAAAGTCTCTGAAAGTTCATTTCTTGCATTTGTATTTAGTCTTCTTAAAAACTTTGATATGTGAGTCACAAGCAGGTGGAATGATTCCATCAAGACATTTAAGCCAGTGGAAAATCATTAACCAAGGTTTCTTGAATGAACTTGTTGGCAGACTGTTGCTGGATGATATACTGTGACATTCCAGACAGAACATACTAAAGGAAGGAAATCACCTACAACATTTTTCAATGTACACACTTTTTTTTTTTTTTTACAACAGATTCTATTAATAAATTCTGTCATTTATTTTAACTGTGTATAAAGTGTATTGGGAACAATGTGCTTTGTAACGAAATCTGTGTTCTGTTTTGTAACAAAATTGTCTTAACCTGTACACTCATTATCAGCACTCATATTATGAAAACTATCATGTGCTAGGAAAAGAGAACATATTTTATACAAAATGTAAACCTGGTTTAGAAAAGCATATTTACATCTTTGATCTTCTGAAACATGAAAATAACTAGTTTATGTTCATGTATTGTGAAAGAACTGTCTTGGCATGAGTATTAAAAATATGTAAAAGTCACTTAATTGAAAGCAACAGCACAGTTTAATATAAGCTAGAATCAAAAAGTTTTAGGAGCGAATTTGTTTGAATGATAAAATTTTTTTAATTTGTGACCTAGGAGTGTCTAGAATTTTTTATAGGTTGCATTTTGACTTCGACATGTGGTATAGTTTTATTTTTATATATATATAAATATAAAATAACTATATATAAGATTAAATCTCTGATCACTTATTTTGATGTCACTTTTTGAACAAAGACAATATAAAAGTGTTTTTTGTTAAAGAAATCAGCCTCGGGGCTATTCAAATTATTCTTGAGACATGGTGAAAAAGTTTATCAAGAGGTGGATATTCCAATGTTATAACTACTTCAATAATGAATGTAATGAGTGAGGAAACGCCTTGCATATCAACAATGATGAACTTCTCTTTCACTAGGAGTATTATTCAGGCTGATTATCAAGTAAGATTTGAAGACATGCCCTTGAATTTGTGATATCATGGGCAGTTGCCAAGCCATCATATCTGTTATTTGAAGAAAAAAAAAAAAAAAAAAAAAAAAAAAATTCTTTGTTTACATTTTTTACAAGAGGTGAACTTTCAAATGAAGTGATTGAAATTTGTAGTTGTGATCCAAGATTTCTAATAATGACTATGGTGAAACATGGTATTATCTTAATGACATCACTCCTCTGAATGGAAGTTTCCCGTGTCTGTTTAAAAAAAAAAAAATTGGACTGATAGGTTGAAGGTAAACTTAAGCTACAATTATTTTTTGACTATAAAAGCCATAATTCATTTGAATTTATACCAGAGGATTAGTCTATTGATAATAACTAGGAAAGCCAACCTACTGCACAAGCATATGATATACTGCCAACCTTACGGCGCCTCCATAGCCAGGTAGGCAGGAGCAGCAGTGCGTAGCACACGCTTCTTGATTAGACCGGGGTTCGAGCCCGTGACCACCAAATACGGAGGATACGGAAAGGTCAGGGAATGACCACCACATATCCCTGGAGCAATATGGCCTTAGTTGTTAATGCTCATAAAAACCAAACAACAACAACTGCCAACCTTAAGCCTACCCCTGAATAGTTGGGGATTAGGGGGATGAACTTGCAAAATTATTTCAATTAGTGAAATTAAGCATTGAAACAATTACAGATGGCTCCCACTGAATGCTGATAATACGTTCCGGAAAAACAGAGCGCTAAGTGAATCAGC
The DNA here is from genome assembly GCF_048544385.1 of Mastigoproctus giganteus. Lineage (NCBI taxonomy): Eukaryota > Metazoa > Arthropoda > Arachnida > Uropygi > Thelyphonidae > Mastigoproctus > Mastigoproctus giganteus. The sequence goes on along the minus strand of NC_143586.1, from coordinate 64,621,374 downwards.
ACTACATTCCCATAAGGTAACAAATGCAATTGTGAGTTATTGGAGTATGCTATAGGATATTTCTTAATCGATAATAAATGGTAGTGAAAAGACGCACAATGTCAGTCAAAATATTTAATATTCAAAAATTTGTATACATATAAAATACTGTACATAATATATGAATATAATTAGATTAAATTTTCTTATCTTTGGACTGAAAAATGTCAATTTTTGGGTTGTACCTTTTTTCCTTATTCCTTTCATTGTACAAAATCACATAGGGGTTCATTTCTTTCTTTAAACTTCTTATTACCTTTGAAATTTGTTCCATGTCAGAGTCATTCTCCTGTAAATAATCATTCTTTTTTTTTTTTTTTTTTTTTTTCAATGTGTTCGAAAGCTTCACTAAGTTCTTTCGCAGTTAGCAACTTTATCGGTTCTTCATCTATAGAGGCTTGATCTTCTCCCTAAATTGCATGCTCTTGTTCTTTTGTCATTTCCACAAGTTCTTCATTAGAGGCCATCCCAGTCATTGTTGATCATCTCTTGTATGGCAGTTTTAGATGGCAGTTTTAATGTTGTAGAATTTCCACAACTCCTTCAGGCTTTGTACATTTTCACCAGTGTGGCTTTTAACAGCTTGGAAAAAGGTGTTCTTTGTGTAGTAGGCTTTAAATGTGGTAATGACACCTTGGTCCATTGGATGAATCAGAGATGTAGTGTTTGGAGGCATGTAAAAAATTTTATATGATTGTTCAAGTCTTCTAAGCTCTCTTTTGCTTGGATGTCCTGGTGTGTTGTCATGATCAGAATTGCTTTGTAATAGACAATGTTAGAATAAACTGTCCATTACGGATGCTGTACTGAGTGATGACTGTGGTCACAGAGCTTGTACGTATAGGCAAATGCAATGCACAACTTTTCTTTGCTATTAAAAGAGCGTTATAGCCAGTTGTAACATCCTTATAGTGAGATATGGGTTATATAAGAACAGCATTATAGCAAATCAGTGTAAAGTGAACCACGTTATAATGAGGGCCTACTGTAATTGACAGGATCTTTGTCAGAGTGGCCAGTAAGGAAGTGGACATTTTCAGCATCTGCCAAAAACAATAAAAAAAAAATAATAATAATAAATAATAATAAATTTATTATTTTTATACTTTTTCCTTAACAAATGTGGCTGTACCAATTCCACTCTAAACTTTACTGAACTATCTACCTTGATTACCGTTCCAGGCAGTTCATTCCAGTAATATGTGTAGCCTTTGCCTCCGTAGCCGAGTGGTCAGGAGCGGGAGTGCAGTAACACATGCTCTTTGAGTAGACCGGGGTTCAAGCTCCTGACTGCTGAATACGGTCGATCTGCCAACCCGCACTGGACCAGCGTGGCAGATTATGGTCCATTTCCCTCAGCATGAATTGTTGAGGAGGCTTCCATCCTGTAGTGGGTTGATAATGGCTCCACTTTACTTTTTTTTTTTTTTTTTTTGTATCATTGTCAAATTTATCCCAGTAATTAGTACTACACCACATCATTGGAAATAACGCCAACTTTATTGAATTATTCAGTTACCTGGAATGGACTCATGTATATATTGTCTTTAATTAATCTATATAGCTTTTCCTTCAATAGCATATGAAGAGGCATAGTGCAGTAGCTATTGTGCAATTAAAATTTAAACTCAAAAATCAAAAGGCCTAACACTCCTGTGGGTAAGGCCTTTTGATTTTCACGTGCGAAAAAATAAAACTCTTGTCACAAAACACTACTTGCGAGTGCAAACCTTCTACGCATGACTTCAAGTACATTTCATTGCATCCATTTTTCCGTTTCAATGAGCATGCTCTGGCGTGGGTCGCCTGTTGTTAATGTCGTTCATTTGTCCATTTACCAAGGTTGTGTCACCGCAGTTCACCAAATTACTAGGTACACATTGCGATTGATTTTCATGTTATCTTCAATATACTTCAGTTCTACTTAATAAAGTACTACTTATCGTCGAACAACCATGTTTCCCAAGAAAAGAAAAATTGAAGAAGAAAAGTGAATGTATCAAAGCCAATGGGAATCAGACTATTTGATTACAAACAACAAGAATAAAATTCAATGTCATTGCATTAGCAAAGGCACATGATGCAAGAAAGCAAGCTTATATAGCATCAGCCAAAAAAAAAAAAAAAAAAAAAAACCTTATTTAACCCATCTACTCACTCTAAATGTTTGTCAAGTTCTACCTTGAATCTATTTAAACTATCAACTTCTACAACGACAGATGGAAGTTTGTTCCAGCAATCAACCCCCGCTGGCTAAAGGCAAACTTCTGCACATCTATCCTACAACCGTCTTTCCTCAATTTGAATTTATGCCCTCTCAAGCAATTATTCTGAGCAAGAGGAAGAATCCCATCAGCATTGAGCATGCTCAAACCATTCAAGGTTTTATACACCCCAATCAGATCACCTTGCAGGTGCCTAGTCTCCAGACACTGTAACTTGCAAAACTTAAGCCTTTCTTCATAAGAGCAACCCTTTGTTCCATTCACCAATCTTGTTGCCCTTCTCTGTACTCGTTCCAACAGCTCTACATCCTTCTTAAAATGAGGCCCCCTGACCTGTATACTGTACTCAAGGTATGGTCTGACCATTGCCTTATACAAGGGGATAATCATCTCCTTATTCCTGTATATCAGTGACAAGACACCATGATCTATTCTTGTATACTGTCTGCACTGCTCAGAAAACTTCATATCTGCCTGCACAATTACCACCAGGTCCTTTTCATTCTCTACCACTGTCAGTGCAAAGTGTGTTAAGTGTCTAACGGCACCAGGGGTTCCCCCCATCTCCGCGTTGCTTTCATTGTGAGTGTACCAGTTCACTGGGAAGGCCAGAGATTTAAGTGTGTGGATCATGTGAGTGTGTTATGTTATGTACCATTGTTCTTCTGGCCATTTAGCCGTTGGACCCCAGCTGAGGCCCAACGTTGCCCGCACTTCGCCCCGTGGAGGCAGACCAGGTAACTACTAGTTTAAATTTGCACTCTGGCAGGTCCTGCCACCTAGTTTCCTGGGATTTCAGTGGCTAGGACCTTAAAAAAAAAAAAATTTTTTTGCACGGGAATATTGCGCTAGAATTGGAAAAGCCAAAACGGCGGGCGAACAGCGTAATTTAGACACAGTTATTTTTGGCATGTGGGGCATTTGCTTGCATACAGATAGAGTTGGGTAGGGAGAATGAAGACTGGGGGGATAAAGACAGAAGAATGGGGTCAATAGGGAAGACGACCCCAGGTGGAATCAGTGGGGCATGCCCATACCCCATCAGAGGGAAGAGTGGGGTTGGCAAGGAGGGGAGGAGACAGGAAAGCCGTCGCCTCCCCCACCGGGGTAAGGGAGAAGAAAGGGCCGAACAAGGGAGCCGGCTCAGATCACTAACATGGCGTGTATGCAGCAAAGCTGTGGCTTCGTCAAGTCCGTGACAGTGTACAATCCATTAGTTGGTCAGTGTTGGGATAGGATCTCATCCACTGCTGTTCCAATAATGAGGATGTCAGTGTGGGATGGTGTCACTAAGGGGATATAGATCTCATCCAGTAAAGTCCTAGTCACTGTTGTCCGTTTCAGTTGTCAGAGTTCCAGTGTCGAGTTTAGGGAAGTTGTGGTAATGCTCGTAGTCTGCTGAACAGTTCGTGCGCAAATTTCGAGAGGGCTCTATAGCACTCCTCCTCCCACAGTACAAGGTGTTCCCGATCCTTTGGGTTGAAACATATTTTTGTTATAAAGTGACATCTTATATCATCAAAGAGGGGGCATTCATGCATCACATGTGTCCATGTCTGATTTTCACCGCAGTGGCATAGTGGTGATTCTTTTATTCCGAAGGTCGAAAGTTTGGCATTAAAGGAACCATGTCTCGTTAGAAGGAAGGTGGTGTAGAGCCCCGGTGAGAACCAGGCCGGCTGGTGGGGGTAGACTTGGGTAACGTCCGGGATACATTTCCGGGTTATGGCTCCTTTAGTTGATTCTGCCCATCGGGACTGCCAGGTTTGCTGGAGATGGTTGATAAGACGTTTTTTCTCTGTGTTGCTGTTGTCGGCTGGATTGGTAGTGAAGCTGATGCAGGATACACTTTTTACCTCTGGACAGTTGAAAGAGCATGCCGCAGCGGACAATTTCCAGGTCCAGGGGAAGTGATCCTGCCAGGGCCTGCAGCGCATGAGAGCTGACAGTGCAGCATGCTCTTGTGATGGTGAGCAAGATGCTACGCTGTATTGATTCTAATTTCCTTTTGTTCACAGCCGTGGTTGCTTTCTTGTACCAAATCCCTGCAGCGTATGAGACGGCAGGGATGAAAAAAGCCTTGTAAAAGAGAGACAGGGTCTGTTTCCGTAGTCCCCAATCTTTTCGTGTGACTCTTGCTATGAGGGCTGAGTAGTTCCTGATCTTTCTCTGGAGATAGATGAGATGTGGGGTGAAGGATAAGTTTTTATCCAATACGATTCCGAGGTATTTTAGTTCTGTAGTTAGTTTAATCGTGGTTCCTTCTATTTTGATTTGTGGTGGCCTTCTCGTGTCGAGAGAACCCTTGAGGTTTGTTTGTTTGTTTGTTTGTTTGTTTGTTTGTTATTTGGTTTTTAGGAGCATTAGCAACTATGGCCATATTGCTCCAGGATATGCGGTGGTCATTCCCTGACCTTTCCGCATCCTACGTATTTGGTGGTGACGGGCTCGAACCCCCGTCTAATCAAGAAGCGTGTGCTATGCACTGCTGCTCCTTCCCACATGGCTACGGAGGCGCCTAACCCATGAGGAGTATTGAGGATGTCTTGGTTGGTGATATTGTTAGGTACCTCAGAGTTGATACGTTACTCTAGGATTACTGCTTCCCATATGTAGTACTTTACATTTGTCAATGTTAAACTTCATTCGCCACCTCTCAGCCCATCTGCTCAACTTTTCTAGATCCTGTTGCAGCAATGTACTGTCATTAGTGTCATTAATAACCCTGCCAACCTTCGCATTGTCTGCAAACGTGGACATTAAGCCTGATATACCATCATCAATATCATTTATAAATACAGAAAACAACAATGTACCCAACACTGAACCCTGAGGGACTCCACTAATAACATAAGTCCACGAGGAGCAGTGTCCATTGATTACCACTCTGTCTTCTCCCATTCAACCATCCCTTTATCCATAGCAGCAATTTGCCTCCAATGCCACACTGCTCCAATTTGTGCAGCAGTCTTCCATGTGCAACAGTATCAAAAGCCTTTCTAAGATCCAAATATATGATATCAAAGTTATTCTTTGCATCCAGTTCCTTTGTGACTGCATCATAGTGTCCAATCAAATCAGTCAGACAAGACTTCCCCTTAACAAACCCATGCTGTGTCCGAGCTATAACTGAAGTCTTTTCTAGATAATCCTGCAATGCTTCTTTAACCAGTGCCTCCATTAATTACCCGTAATTACCTGTGTCTCCCTTTGATCCTCCTTTGTGGATTTGGGTCACATTTGCACATCTCCAGTCTGTGGGTACCTCCCCTGAGTCCAGGGAAGCTCTCATAATTATGGCTAAGGGTTTGCTTACTTCCTTTGCTGCCTCCTTTAATATAACTGGATAGATTCCATCCATCCCAGGTACCTTTCTTGTGTTTATCTTCAACAATTTCTCCTCCACTTTACTCTCAGTTATTACAAGAATATCTAGCTTACTGCCAGAGTTGAATGCGCCTCTGGCATTCTCCTCACTGAATAATTCCTCGTGTGAATGTCGATGCAAAATATTCATTTAGTTTGTTAGCTACCTGAACAGGATCATCAACAGTTGAACCATCGATATCAAGTGGACCAATCTGGTTCATCCCCTTCCTTCTAGAGCAGGGGTGGCCAACAAGTCGATCACAGCTTTAATTTCGGTCGATCACGGCGAATTTTAAATATATATAAAAATATGAGTCAAAATTTAAATGTTATTGTTATGTCTAGTTAAAATTCAAGCAGTTACGTTGTGGAGAGCGTATGGTATGTGTCAAATTCTTATTTAGATTACTTAATATTAATAACTGGACAGTACTTATACGTTAATTTAATACCCTTTGATTTAAAATGAATACTATGAAAAAGAGTAAAATGCATAATTTTTATTAAGAGTGAGAACTTCTTTTTATACTGAGAATAATGAGAATATTTTTTTGTGATGATAAAAGAAAAATGTTGTTGTCTGATTTGCAATGTTTCCGCGGCTATACCCAAAAAACAAAATTTAGAAAGGCACTTCAACGCACTCCATGGTAAATACCAATCAGATTTTCTGCCTAATAGTGACCTTAGAAAAAATAAATTAAAAGAACTTAAATCCAGATTATTCTCATAACAAAATTTCTTCATGACACCAATTTACAATCAAAAGCAGTAACTGTAGCATCATTTGAAGTGGTCGTCTTGCAGAAAATGCAAACTATTTTCTGATGGTCAATTCATCAAAGATTCATTTTTAGAAAGAACAGATTCTTTTTAAATACTAAAAGTGTTATGGACATACAGCTCAATTGCTCATTTTTATTCGTATGGTTTTCGATGATTCTGCCACTAAAGAAGAACTGATAGGTATGGTTTCGTTAAAAGAATGAACTAGAGGTTTTGATATACTTAAGGCATTCAAAAATTTTATTGAAAAAATTAAATTACCGCTTTTAAGCTCGTCTCAGTAACAACAGATGGAGCTAAAGTAATGACGGGGCATCTTAACGGATTCATCGCATTGTGCCAAAAGAATGATGAATTCCCAGATTTTTTGAGTTACCACTGTATCATTCGCCAACGTGTGTTAGCCAGCAAAAGATTAAATAATAAAAGTGTTATGGACACAGCTTTCAAAATCGTGAATTCCATCAGAGGACAATCTCTTCAAAGGAGACTTTTCAAAATGCAACTCAAATCAGCAACGATCAAAGGGGAGATGATTATCAGCAGCTACAAGATTTGGAGTGGTTGTATGATCTGGCTTTTTTGGCAGATTTTACCAGTAAATTAAGTGATCTGAATTCGGAATTACAAGGAAAAAATAAAAATGTGGGTGACATGATTAGTAGTATTTTTTGGCATCAATTTTTAGTATAAATTTTTGGCAATGGCGAAGGATCTCAAAAAAAAAAAATTCGATCATTTTGCAAAATTATTTGCAAAAATATCCTATTTTTGAATTAAATAGTGTTTCTGAAATTGAGAAAGTTGTGGATGATTTTGAAACCAGATTCAGTGATTTTAAAACAATTGAAGACATTGTTCAATATATTTCTTATCCATTTAATGTCCACTTAGATACGAAACAAATTGCAGAAAAAATCGCTGAGATTTTTCACATGGAGAAAATATTACTTGAAAATGAAATTATTACATTGCGAAACGATATCTTCCTAAAAGCCAGATCATCAGAAAAAGACTTGGAAATATGTTTGCAGAGAGAAGTAATGTAAAAAAATGCAGTGAACTTTTAAATTCCTGTTTTTGTTCCACATATTTATGTGAATTGGCCTTTTCGTATTTGAAACAAACAAAAACGAAGAATTGCTCTACTGTTAAACGGACTTGCATACAGAAGATTCTTTACAGTTGGCCTTATCACTATCATCACTAGTCATATGGTGCAATAAAGCCTGAGGCTTTTGCTGCACCAGGCAAAAAAAAAAAAAAAAAAAATTCTGAGTTACCCTGAGAGAGACAAGGAAAGGAAATCACCAAGAAAGAAAAAAAATGATGATATCCAGCTCAGGACCCTGGGTGTGCCAAACCCATACTCACCAGATGTGAGCCCCCTTATCACACTATATCCCCGATTTTGAAAGCTTGGCAAATGACACGAAGACCCAAACTTCGCATAAATTAAAATTTCAAATACGTATTAATTTAAAATAAGAATTCTGAATTGTATTGAATTTTAAAATTTATAAACAACATTTTTCAATGTGTTTTTAACCTTTTAACTTTTTTAACCATGTGCAATGAAATTCTTGAAATGGTAGATCGCAGCACATTTTGAAGAAATAAAGTAGATCGCATCACAAATTAAGTTGGCCACCCCTGTTCTAGAGTTTACATAAGTAAAGAACTCTTTGCTGTTTTTCTTTGCATCCTTTACCAAAGATTTCTCGTAATCTGTCTTCATCTGCCCAACCTCCTTTGTAACTTGGTTACAGACCAGCTTATATCTATTATAGGCTTCTTTGTCACATGTTAATTTATATTTATCCCATGAATTTTTCTTCTCTGTCACATGTCTAATTAGTTCATCTGATATCCATTTAGGCCTAAATCTTGAACAATATTACTTTGTTGGTATGAAAAGTCTAGTAGCTTCCAAGATTAATTCTTTGAATGCTTCCCATTTTGAATTTGCTGTTGGTAATATTGTCAGTTGGTTCCACTGTATAGAATTTAAATACTCTCTCAGACCACCATGTCACCTTTCGAAAGCAAAAATCCTTCCATTTACCTTTGATGGTAGTTACCTCTTTGAGTAAATCCCACTTCAGCACACTGAATTAGTGGTTCCTTTATCTGCAGATTCTTGATGCATCAAGAATCACTACTGATAATCAGATCAAGAGTATTACTCCCTCTAGTTGCCTCCCGAACATGCTGCTGTAGAAAATAATCATCCAATAAATCCACAAAAGCCTTGCTAGTGTGTGAGTGGCCAACCCCCAAATTCCAGTCAATATCCGGGAAATTAAAATCCCCCATTATAAGACACTAATTTACTGGCCCACTCTATTTCTCTGCACAATTGCTCATTATACTGATCAGATTCATTAGGCCTATAACACACACCTATTCTCATTTTTCCTTTCCCAGTGCTTATGTCACACCAAACAGACTCAACATTGCATTGTCCACTAACATCAACTGGATGCACTTCCTTAGATTTTGTGTTTCTTAACTAACAGCATAATCCCTCCTCCCTTCCTGGCCTGTCTATCATTTCAGTACACATTGTACTCCCTAAATTAAAGTTCTGCACTGCTTATGTCTGTGTGATACCATGTTTCTGATATCCCAACAATATCTGCCTTTGATGTCTTGACTAGCACTTCAAGCTCACTGAATTTATTAACTATACTCCTAGCATTGGTGTACATGCAAGTATACATGCACCTATTTCTACTCTTAGTTACTCAAACACAACCCATGTATTTACTTGTTTCACTAGGACTCCCAGCAGTCCTGGAAATTCCCATTGCCTTGCTTTCCAGGCTGCTGCTCAATTGCATTTCAATAGAAGTAATGCAAGAATCACTTTTACCTCTGCCAGTGGCTACTGTTAATCTATTAGTCCATGTATCCCCCCCCAAGCTAGCAGTTTTCCGACCCACCTAACTCTGCCTCGATAGCATCAGCAAATATTCTTACACTCTTTCTATTTAAGTGTATCCCATTCCTGTAGAAGCAGTCTCTCCTGTTAACAAGCACAGACCAGGCTGAGAAAAATTCTACCCCTTGAGTCTTGCACAATCTCTCCAGGGCCGAATTGATTGACAAGGCTCTCAACATATACTCCCTACTGTCGTGTGTGTGGGCAGAATTGTGGACACTTACATGAACTGTCAATGCCAAACTGAAAATAGGAGGTGCAGGGATTTTATGGATAGAGAGATTGATTAATAACATCAATAAGAAGGGAATTGTCAGTCATGTTGGTCCCATGTACCAAGCATTATAGTGATCAAGCAATTTTCTGACCGATTTATAAGGTGTTTTCTCAAAGCTACAATTCTTGTTCAGTTTTAAAAGTTTTTCTTACATTTCCATTAATTAATTGTAAATTTAGTCTTTCAAATTGTAAGTTTCAGAAAGGGGAAACTACCTTTCGTCATTTTTTTTTTTTTTTTTTTTTCCCCTTTAAACTAACTTTTATACCACTTGGTAAGTCTAATGGCACTGCTACTGCCTCTCTGTGGCAGTGCTGGGAACCTGGGAGAAATCTACTCTCCCAGGGCTGAAATAAGCAAAGGTGGGTAATGTGTTTCCACCTTTAGAGCCATCGAGCCTCAAGACAAATAACACTGAAAATGACTTTTCTCAACCCAAGAGGTTGAAAATGATTCCTCAAGAAAAAATGCCAACATTCCTCATTTTGCGCTCTCTATCAGGCCAGCTTCTGAGTAAATTATTGCCCTTCCTTTGTGCAGAAATGCATTGGGGCTTCTACTGGTTAACCAAAATGAGTAATGTGATTCCAGAGTGGAGATCTTCTGATAGACTACTCATTCCCAACATTCTACAAAACTATTAAAGCTGACAAAATTTGGCAGACATCCAGTTAAAGTGACTTCCCATGCCATCGTAAACTCCTCAAAGGGAGTAATAACAGAATGGAACTTAACTGTATCAGAGGAGGAAATTGTTAGAGCTACACGAACAAAGTGACAGCTAAGCAAGGAGAATTATGACTTGAAAAAACAGTATTGTTCCGACAAGGAGCATAATCCTGTTTTAGCTCTCCAAACTTACCATCTCTCAAATCAGGCTATTTCCACTGCCGTGTCCAAACTTATATCCAAAACTCCTTCAGGTGCTACAAGTTCCAAAAAGTACAGACACTCAAAAACTGCATGTTGGGGTTATGCAATATGTTCTAATTGTAGATCAAAGGAGCACAACCAGTCTAATTCCACTGTTACTGCTTCTCATTACCCAAATTATAAGGGTAATCACCTGGCATTCTCCGAAACACAAACCATGAAAGTAAGGGAAAAAAAAGTCCAGAAATATAAAGTGGAGAACAAAGTCATATACTCAGATGTGAGAAGACAAATAATCAAAACAGAATCAAAGCATACATATGCTACAGCTGCTCAACATTTTCAGTCAGCAGGTATTCAGATGTATCAGTTCCTCCAAATATATCTGTGGCTAATTGGTCACATTCCTTGCTCTGTTTTCAAACAGTGTCCTTTGCAACTAACAACTGAATAAGCTGGTAATACCCAATTACAATTACAGCCAATATTCCTCCAACAACAAAATCCAAAGTGACAAACTCTCAAACTTCAACCTTCACTCTCCACTAGAATGGATATTGATGAACAGAATGATCCAGATGATGAGATTTTAGAACTTCACATGAACGATGAAATGGACATAACATGCCTCTTCTTTCCTAAAGAAGACAAACAAAAATAGATCAATACAAGCAGTATACAGTTAAAAAGCAGTCAAAATCAAGAATGCCCCTTAAAACTACATAATAGAAACAATCCTTCAGTGGAATTGTAAAGGCTTTTGGTATATAAAGAATGATTTACTCAATCTTATTGCTTGATTTGCAGTAGTATGCATATCCTTACAGGAAACTTATTTAAATTCACGTCTATCATTAAAAATTATATTATCTTTAGATGAGATGGGAATATTGATTCTCCGTCCTATGGAGGGGAGGGGTGGTGGTTCTTGTTAGAAACAACGTTCCATCCAAACAAGTTTTTTTTTTTTTCCAATTCCTTTAGCAATAGTGAAAATACTCATTGTAATTGGTATCACTCATACAATATCTTCTATATATCTCCCTCATAATTTCTTGTTCTCCTCGGATGACCTTCGGGTTCCATGTTCAATTTGAACGTTGGAGACCAACATTTTTCAGCCAACTCTGTGTCTTGCTTTGTGAAATAGTTCTTGTGTTATAAACCCCCCCCCCATCCATTCTTTGATGTTATCAAGTCACTTTTTTTCTTTGTCTTCCTTTTCCTCTTTTGCCTTTTAATCTTCCCTTGCAGGATTAGTCTCTGCAAGTCATATTGTGGGCCTCTTATAATATGCCCGAGGTAGGCAGTCTTTCTCTTTGCAATTGTAGTTACTAGTGTCCTTGTAGTCCTTGCCCTCTTAAGGACCCACTCATTGGTGACCCGATCTGTCCACAGAATTTTGAGTGTTCACACTTCAAAGGCTTCCAGTTTCTTGATTACTGCCTTCCGCATGACTCAGATCTCACATCCATGTTGGAGAGTGCTCCGTGTGTAGCATTTGGCTATTCAATATCTTTTCTGGAAATCCAGTTTCATGTCATTGAAGAAGTTCTTAAGATTCTTAAATTCTTAAATTAGATTCTTTGGCCATACCAACTCTGCTTCTAATTTCTGTGCCTTGGTCATTATTATTATTTGTAAAGATCTTCCCTAGATATTTTAAAGCTACCCACTTGTTCGATGGCGGAGTTACCACAGCATATTTTGATTTCGGGAAAGGTGTTTTTGCTTATGACCATGGTTTTGGTCTTTTTGGTATTCATTTTTAAGCCTATCTGCTCGCTGGCTGTTATCACTTTGTTGAGGAGTGTTTGTAGCTTTTCCTCTGATGTTGTAATGAGGGCAGTATCGTCTGCATATTGCAGGTTACTGATAACTGAACCATTAACAGTAATTCCTTCTTTAGAATCTTCTATTAGATCTATAATGGTTTCAGCATCTAGATTGTACAGCATAGGTGACAACACACATCCTTGCCTCACTCCTTTCTGGATTTGTACTCAGTTTGTGTTTTCTCCCTCTACAGTGATTGCCGCTTCTTGCTCGGATGACCTAGAAAATCTAATAGATTAGTTACCATCTCTGTTTTGCTTATTCAGAGATTTTATTTCATTGTTCACTTTGGCGATCTCCAACTATTGACAAGAGAGGTAAGCTCATAGAATCCCTGCTTGATGCTTATAAACTTACCCTGTTGAACCTTGTGACTCTGTATCCATTTTTCTACTAGATCTATGACTGTAATAGACACTTCAGTCTATTCTCCTGCCATATATGCCAATGTGGAGTGGCCAGTTTCTTTCTGCCCAGTGGGTCTTTTACCTGCAGATTCTTAATGCATGAAGAATCACTGCTGATAACCAGATCAAGAGTATTGCTTCCTCTTGTTACCTTTCTAACATGCTGTAGAAAATTGTCATCCAAGAAATCCACAAAAGTTTTGCTAGTCTGTGAGTGACCAACCCACAAATTCCAGTCAATGTTTGTTTGTTGTTATTTAGTTTTTAGGAGCATTAGCAACTAAGGCCATATTGCTCCGGGATATGCGGTGGTCATTCCCTGACCTTTCCGCATCCTCCGTATTTGGTGGTGATGGGCTCGAACCCCCGGTCTAATCAAGAAGCGTGTGCTACGCACTGCTGCTCCTTCCCACCTGGCTACGGATGCGCCTCCAGTCAATGTATGGAAAGTTAAAATCCTCCATTGTTAGGCATTCTGATTTGCTGGTCCACTCTGTTTATATTATATTATATATTATAATTGGCTTTAAAGTATACCCCTCCCTTAAAGTGACACAGAATCAGCCAGTAACACAGTTAGGTCATCCCCGAGGCTTGTCACAGTAATTTTTTCCAGGTATGACAGACTAAGGCATCGTACCAGGAAGTCTAAAATGCTGATAAAACTGATATTCTGGTCCCATTTCTGAGTCAAGTGGATGAATATCAGTAAAGTGCAGTTCTGTTATAACCAGATAATCTGCTTGTACCTTCACATTGGTGGGACTGTTAGTAATCCTGTGTATACCCCTATGTATGAGGTGCTGTGCCTATTGTACCAGAGGTGATCATCTTGGCGTGAACTCACATAAGCAGAGATTGAGGTGTGGCATCCACATCACAGAGAGGATTACCACTACTCTGTGTCATCAGGCAGTACTGGGTGGGAGATGGCTCATTGTCTCGGTGCAACTTCATTTATTAAAGGCTCAAAGTGATGAAAACCATGTTGAGTCTCTAGAGCAAAGCTCCAGCAATTCCCATCTCTTCCATCATGTAACACGAGTAGTGTCGTTTGAGGTTATGGTGGGCATCATTATGAGATCTGATATTCTTTACGTTTTAATAGTACAACTCTAAAATGGTATGCACAGACTACTGCTAGATAGTACAGCAGACCAAACCTATTTCTAATTCTTTAGAGGGGCATCTAGATTAGCTAGTGTATAATCTTATTGCCCCTAGTCTGCTAGTTAGTGATTGGAGGAGTCATAGTGGTGTCTATATAGGGACATTGTTGAGGGCATATTATGTCAGGGAGCCGAGTATATACTTGCTCTGTGTACACCATAATCAAAAATTTCATTAATTCATATGTGATCCTCCCTTTTACTTTATATACTGAATGCTTCATGAATAGACAAACTAATAGAACAAATTTATCTGTGACAGGGTCTAAACCACCAAAAAGCTTCCTCATTCGGTTTCAAATATACATGGTTTCAGTTCTGATCTCAGTGATTTCTGTTTCCATCTTCAGTCAGCCAATCCACATTGTTTCTGCCAGTGTCTTAATTATTGGTTCCTCAACACATCACACAGAACTCACCCTATAGTTCCTTTAGCTTCAAAGGTGGTACTCATGCATATGTGTGCTCAGATATTCCTTATGAGAGACTTTCTCATTTGGAATCTCCGCTATCATGCAGAACATGACTTCCAACAGTCTGACTTTCCTAACAGTGAGGTAATTTTACTTGGTGATTTTAATGTTCACAGTTCTATTTCACTTCAGTTTTCTAGTTATGTGGGCCCAGATGGTCAAGATCCCAAGGCTTTTGCAATTATTAATGACTTCACACAGCTTGTTCATTTCCTGTTATCCCCAACCAGAATACTAGACAATCCTAAATACAAGCCCAACACCCTTGATCTTCTTTTCACTAATGATTCTTCAAAATATGTGGTCAATGTTAGTGATGCTCTAGGCACTTCAGATCACAACTTGGTGATGGTCTCTTCTCTGATGGAGCCTCTCTCCATGGCCATTCTCAGTCTCCTGTTTGGCATTACAAGAATGTGAAGTGAGATGATCTGCTTGGTTTATGTTAATCTTTTCCTTGGTTGGATTACTGTTTTAAATCTTCAAATTGTGGTGTTTACTCAAAGTGTTTTGTCAGTGAAATTATTCTTGTAGGGACAATATATTTTATTCCACATTTTACTCTAAAATAACATCTTATAAAAATCTTGGTTTCCAGTAAATGTGCTAAGGCTGTTCAAGATAAGAATGCAGCATATTGCAATTGGCTTGTATCCAAATTCCAGGCTCCATTTTCTTCTTACACTAAAGCTCTGTAAAGCTACTAATCAATCCAAATTTGATTTTGAACAGGCTAAGAGTAGAAAACTTGCGTCTTGTTCATATAATAGTCAAGCATTCTGGTCTCTTGCCAAAGCTGTTGACCGCAACTGCTGTCCAACAATACCTCCACCATCCGTTATAACCATATTGTTCTATTGCATCCTTAGATAAAGGCAAGTGGAGTGGGTTGAGAATGACAGGATAAACCATCTTCTGTCATCGCCAGTGCACTCTACTCAGTGGGGTGTGTTGGGGATTCTTCTAATGACCTTCTGATGGCGCCTCCGTAGCCAGGTGGGAAGGAGCAGCAGTGCATAGCACACGCTTCTTGATTAGACCGGGGTTCGAGCCCGTCACCACCAAATACGGAGAATGCGGAAAGGTCAGGGAATGACCACCGCATATCCCGGAGCAATATGGCCTTAGTTGCTAATGCTCCTAAAAACCAAATAACAAACAACAGACCTTCTGATGGAAGAAGGACATTAGAAGAATTATGAACAATCTTGACACCGAGTAAACTCCAGGTCCTGGCATTTCTCCAGTTGTTCTCAAAAGTTGTACATCTCAATTGTGGTTTCTCTGTGTCACCTTTTTTTCATGTTCTTATTCCACTGATGATTTTACTTAAGTTTGGAAATTTGCTTATATCTAGCCAGTTCCTAAAAATGTTAAAATTACTTCCCTTCTCATCATTGCTCCATTGCACTTACCTCTATTCTTCCAAAGTAAAGGAGAAATCCATCAACCACCAACTCTTAAGCTATCTGGAAATCTTATATCCGATCAGTGATTGCCAATGTGGATTCTGTTAGTGTCAATCCACTGGTAATGTATTAGCTTGCATCATTCATCTTTGGACAAATTGTGAAAAAATTTGGTGAAACTCAAGCAGTTGGTGTTGACACTTCTAAAAGCTTATGATTGTATTTGGCATAAGGATCTTCTAAACAAGCTCTCAACTTACAGATTGCCATTTCTTTCTTTCTTTCTTTTTTTTTTTTTTTTTTGCAATTGATCTCTTTTTCTCTCTGCTCTCTGTAGGTGATGTTAAATGGCCTTTCTGTCTTCTAACTTCTGTTTTCTCTACCAATGCTACTGTTCCCATAATGATAATCCAGGTGCTCCACTAATGATAATCCTAGTTAAGGATCTTTAGGATTAGAATATATCATATTGCAGTTGACTTTTATTCAGGTCTGCAGATTTGTTCTCTGCATACATTAGGATCACCAGGTGGTTTGTTTTTAACAGGGTCTTCCTCTTTTTTTGAGTGAAGTCTATTTAAATTTAGGCATTCCCCAATTCATATTAGTCAGATGGGGCACACTTTTTGAGTGTCCTGTCTGATTAATATGAAATGGAACATCATATATATAGTCTTGTGTTTTCCGGCGTTGCTATTTTATTTAGAAGGTACATGAAAATTTTGTTACCTATGCACTTCCTAAATATCCCCCCCCCCCCACACACAGTTTTATTAGATGTTATGCAGCTTGATCTCACAAAAAGAAATAATAATTGCCACTGTTGGGACTAAAACATTTATCTGCAACATTTGTTTGGTTTTATTAGTAAGATGTGTTATATGGATAACATTTCAAGCTAAAAGTTTTTAAAGAAAAGAATAATTATAATAAAATGTTTACTGGTTCACCATCTATTCTGAATAGGCATAGATTCATTTGTGATAGTGTACATTTCTGAAATAACTTTGGCAATCATTTGTTCATGATTTGCATGTGGACCATGAAGTTTATGTTGCAATGCCAGTTTGATGGGGACGGTTTCGGGTTTTTTTTTTTTTTTTTTTTTAAGTCTGATCACTGGCCTATGTTACAGTTCACAACAGCCATAAATAAGTTAAGAAAAAAACTGAACTATTTTGAAAAGACAAGTCTCTAAGAGTAGAAAATTTGCTTATTGTCTAAATGGCAGTTGAACATACTTTTCTCTTGTCAAAGCTATCAACTTCAGTTTATCTGTATTTCTGCCTCTGTTACATTGTGATGGTTCTGTTGCATCCTCAGCTAAAGGTAAGGCTGATTTATTAGCATCTTGCTTTTCCCCTCTAACTTTTGCATTGGTAACGTAACGTTGGTAAAACTTTTCCTACCATACTGAACACATTCGTTGAATGTGTTCAGTATGGTAGGAACACCCCTTGATTTTTTTTTTTTTTTACAGGAATAGATTAGAAAAATCCGTAACAGTTATGATGCCAGAAGGTTTTCCAGTACTAATAGTATTTTTTTACTTGTTCCTGGAACTTATACTCCAGAATTAATTTTGTTTTGGATTTTTACACTCTTAGTGTGTTTTTCCTCTTACATGGAAATTTGTTCATACCCAGCCAATTTTTGAAAAGGAGGACAAATCACTCCATTCCAGTTATCATCCTATTGCAATAAGTGCACTGTATTGTCTGGTACTGTTTTAATTTTTCTTAGAGTTTTTGGTTTCACTTTTGATTTTGCATGCTTTGTTGATGGTTAAAGAATATTTGTATTTAGAAAGAAAAATAAGAAATTATCTAAACGGTATTCCTGTTGACATCTAGACAGGAAGTGTTATTTAGTAGTAAAATAAAGTCTACCTGTATAGAGAAATCAATAATAGGAGAAGGGAAAAAAATTATTATTTCAGGTGTGTTGGATTATCTTTGGGTAGGTAAGTCTGTATTTAAATGGATTGATAGAAGAATTAGAACACAAAGCTGATATTTCAGATGAATCATTGTATGGTAGCTATTTGTAGATTCATCTGAAATAAGTTTCAAGGTTGTTCCCTTTGTTTGAGCATCTTTGAGGGGGGGTCATTTTATTATATATATTGGAAGCACAGCCTCCTTGGTGCTCATTATTTTGGAATGAAGTAAAGCCTGTGAGAGTATGTCCCAAATATTGAATACAATCAAATATAAAGAATGTCACCTGCATTTAAATGGTAATTTTAAGGTTATCTCACTTTTACGTGAATTGCCCAATGGGTTTACCAAGGTTTGCCTTCCTCTGTGAGATGTTAGAGCAACTGAATAGTACTGTGTAGTTGAGGATTGACCAGCATGAGAATAATCCATTCCTGGAGAAAGTATTATCAAATATGCACTATTGGTGGATCCCAGTTGGTAGTTCTTCCTCCATTGCATGAGAAGCTTTAATGAAAAATGTTTTGAAGACTATGGATTCTGTGGTTTTAATCTATTTAAAGGAATTTTTTCAAAATTTAGGATTGAAAACTCAAAGGAATGTAATTTTTGTGCATTATAATTCTTTTGAATTAAAACTAAATCCTATTCAATTATTTGCATGGTAGTCTTTTAAATCCTTAATTCATGTTTTTTTTTTATATATATAATTAATAAAAACTGATGGAGTAAATAAATGCTGAATAATTTTAAATGCATTTTAATACATTTAAAAGACACCTTGATTCAAGCGACACATGGCTACCTAAATTTTTATAAATTATTCAGCATTTATTTACCCTAAAGTTTAGGGTACATTTGCTGTTGTTTAGGGTACTATTGTGAAGTAAGGTTGTGTCCAGCCATGATGAATAATTTTGTTGGATTTTGCAAAGTGAATGTGGAAATTATACATAAGAGAGAGAAAAGATATATATATGTTTTTTGAATTTTGAGCCACTTTTAAAGTTTGTAATATTTCTACACATGAGAATATGATGTTTTATTAATGAAATTAATAAAAGTTTATTCTCTTTTAAATAACATTATTTCAGATTGCATAATAAATGTATGTACATTCATGTCATACATTGCATAAAAACAATTACAAAAAAAAAAAAAAAAAAAAAAATCAAAAAGCTGTATCCTAATGCAGCTTTTTTATTGCTATTTTCGTGATCATTGTCTCTGCCGTGGCTGCTTCGGCAGCCACGTAGAGGTTCCTGAGGCGAGTGAAATGCTGTAATTACAAAGTTCATGTTCAAGAATTACATGTCCAATGATGTTCAAGCAGTTTTCAGAATGGCTTCAAGTTTGGGGGAAAAAATGCTTTTCAAGTTCATATGATGTGTAGTTTGAACTAACACTAGCTCTACATACTGCAGGGAGTTCGATGTAGAACATTCTTTCAAAGGGTAGATACAATAATCACAAGTAAGAAGGTAGTGTTTCAAACCATTATAAAAAATGCACAGCAAATTGTGACTGTTGCACTGAAAATCAGAAAATCACATGTATTCAATTAATAATTGAATCTATGTGCAGTTACAGTGAGTGTGTGTGTGTGTGTATATATATATATATATATATATATATATATATATATATATATAAGTTGGTGAATAGATCGAGCGGAAGAGAGTATGAAATGAGCTAGCAAAATCCACTAGCTCATTTCCTACTCTCCTCCGCTCAATCTATTCGGCAACTTATTAGCATTAGCGTTATATTTCCATTACGGTTGTTGGGTTCATTCTGCTAAAAATAGCAGTGTCCCTGGTCCATAAACCATATATATATATTGTTATACTCCTCTTCAACCTCTTATAAATGCAATATATGTATATATATACATACAGCCACTCCCCGATTTACGTAATGGTTGCGTTCCACGGAACTCTATGTAAGTCAAAATTTCCTTAATTGCTTATGCAGCACTTGTACATTACAAAAGTGTAATATTTCTACACATGAGAATATGATGTTTTATTAATGAAATTAATAAAAGTTTATTCTCTTTTAAATAACATTATTTCAGATTGCATAATAAATGTATGTACATTCATGTCATACATTGCATAAAAACAATTACAAAAAAAAAAAAAAAATCAAAAAGCTTTACAAAAATTTCAAAATTATAAAATTACAGAAAGAGAGGAGACAGGCATAACGTCAGCAAGTTTTACCTTTTAGAGCATTGTTGCCACAATTAACCCTCCAGCTGAGGATTGGAAATTTAGAAGGTTTTTTTTCAGACACATCACAAAATTTCTCTGCAGCTGCAGGGTCAGCACTGGCGGCTTCACCATTCTTTGATGTTGTGGAAACCAGTGCAATGCTTGAACCTATTAAACCACCTGTTGCTTGGGTTGGGGTTCGCTGTACTTATCCTTAATATCTTCATAAATATTTCTTGCTTTTGCTTTAATGTCCATTGGACTCAGGGGCACTTGAAAGCTGTTTTGTGATCACTGTTGATCTTAAATGCTTTGATCCTTTAACATGTTCTTTTATACATGCACTCCCTTGAAATAGTATTCACTGTTGGAGCAGTGAGACCTAATTCCGTGCAATAGATGACAAACTTTGCCCTGCTTCGTACTTCTTAATTAATCATCTTCATTTCTAAATCAATTTTTTTTTTTTTGTTTCCTAGCACTGCCAGCACTTGCACTTTCCGTTGGTCCCTTTCTCTTCACCATTGTAATAAGTAAATAGGAATGAAGAGAAGATTCTGAAAATTTGTTTCTTGTATGATAGAAGATTTCAGTGAAAGAGAACTCATTTCACCATAATACCATAACGCAAAAACCCACAGAATTTCAGTTATCGGTATTATTGCTAATGCAATAAGATCGAGTTTACTACCCGTTTATAATAGATTGTGCTAACAGAAAAGCCCAATAAACTGGCAAGTGCAAATTATTTTTATTGTTTTATGGTAGTGACCTCCAAAATGTGTTTTAGAAAAATATCACAGAGGCGTTCAAAATTGATTCTTATAATGGAACATATGATAACAATGAAAGTGTAGTGCAATTTTCATTATAAAAATGACATTTTAGAGATAAATAGTGGCAGACAAAAAAACTGAATCACCTTAAAAAAAAGTAACATTTGTAGTGAAATGTATAAGATATTGTTTGATTAGTCATTTTGTTAGTTGCAAAGCAAAGGTATTGCATCAGACAGTAATTGCAAGGTATTACACCAGCTGTTACTATAAGTACGGTGTTGGGAGGGTTTTGTGGAGGAAGGGTTTTGACACCAAGAAAAAAAAAGTGTAGCCGTTGCTCTGTTCCAGGAAGGGCTTTCTATGTGTGCTATCGCTGATAAAATAGCCTGCCACCAGCCAACGGTATCTCAGGTGCTGAAATTAAAGTGTGAAATCTGTGATGTGAAGAAAAGACCTGGATCAGGCCGTAAGAGAGTGACTATGCCTTCCCAAGATCGATATTTGAAACGGCTATGCCTTTGTAATCGCCATGCTAGTGCTCCTGATATAAAACTCTACTTTGAGATTGCCTCTCATGCTGGAACAATGCACAAACTATCTAAAGACGGCAGTGCGGTTCCTTGCGCCGCTGACTACAGCTGTGTGACGTGGTTCCCAGTACTGCAGGCACAAGCTTTGGCAGCTGCTAAGATAATCACTAATGATTCAAGATGACTAGTACAAATAGGCCAGACAAACATCCCTAGTTAGCCCACATTTCATCACTGAGTGCTCTTTCATGGCGGAGTATTTTAGGACAGGTGCTTCCCTGAGTGGTATTTCAAGTCTGAGTATTCGACGAGGATGAGTGATTCAGGTTGTGCATTTCATCACTGATTGGTCTTTTAAGTGTACTGGACGAGTCGATCCGTCTACAGAATTCAACCTCTAACTAAACATATTTCAACTCTTATGATGATGCATTTGCAATAGATCTGTGTTCATCTTCTGACTACAATTTACTGAGAATACTTTTCTGACCTGACTGCAATTTACTTTGGAGAATATTTCCAGGTTGTGATTAGTGGTGTGGATGCCAGGATAGCTTGCTGGGACTGCCTAGTACAATAAATAAATAAAATTTTTAAAAAAAATAATAAAAAAAATATCCAAAGACGTCTCTTGGAATGTGGTCTGCATGCCTATTGGTCCAAGAAGAAGCCTTTGTTGACCCAACAAATGAGGAAGAAGCGACTTGCTTGGGCTAAAACACATGTTTCATGGAAAAAAGAGCAGTGGGATACCGTCATCTTTTCTGACTAATCGAAATTCAACCTGCATGGCTTGGTTGGGAAGCGATATGTCAGAAGATGAAAATTGGAGGCATACCATCCTGACTGCATAACACCGACTGTAAAGTTCCCTGCCAGTCAGATGGTCTGGGGATGCATAACAAGCAAAGGGGTGGGCGAATTAACAGAACGGTAAATGCAGAAATCTACACTGCTATCTTGGAGGAATGCCTTGATTAGGGATCACCACACAGACATCCAAAACTACATTTTTTCAACAGGACTCAGCACCTTTCCACACAGCAAAATTGTAAGTTTTATGCTATTTAGATTTAATGACGAGTTTGTCTTCTTGTCTTACAAGGCTTAAAACATACACCAATGTTTTCCCTTGTTTTTCTCCCTTAAGATGCAGTCATACCTCAGAAATGCTGTCATTACTCTGTTGGACTGGCCCGGCAACATGAACCCTATTGAAAATTGCTGATACATAATGTTGTCTTAAATTGCTCAGAAGAAGCCAACAAGTAAGATTCAGCTGCATTGTAAGAGTGTGGTACCACGAAATTGGGCAACCGTATATCCAGAATTTAATTAACTCTATGCCAGACCATAATTGCAGCTCGAGGAGGAATAACAATATTAAGGACCTATTTTACAGTACATAATACTATTACGTTAACTTGTCATTGCAGTTTGTATGCATAAATGCAATGAAATGTATGTTTGGTTGTCGTGATTGCCATTTGCATGATTTCTCATATTTCCATTTATTTCTCATTTTCCCTTTGGGAAGATATTTATGGCAGTTAGGTATATTAAGTGGAGTCTTTTTATTGGATTTCATTCACAGAGCTATATCCATCTAACAAATGTATTTCGAACATTTCTGCAACCCACAATGCAGTGAAAAACACATATTTGCAAAATTCACAAGTGGTGCAGTTTTTTTTTGTCCGCACTGTAGCTTAGTTATATAGCGAAAATTTCAACTAAGTCTTGGAACGAATTATTAAAAAAACAGTGTGTTATTGGGTTCACATTGCAGTATTTTCACGATACTTCCATTTATTCCTACGGGATGCAAAATAAGTTTCCACGATATTTTTAAGTTTGCACCGGCCGGAAAAAACTTACGGCAAAAACACAAAATCTGGCATTCAAATGTGTCAAAAGTGACACATTTGAATGCCAGATTTTATGAGGTTTAAGATATCAATAAAACTAATATGCTTACCTTTTATGGTGTTAAGTATTATTATCTTACTTTATTTTTATTGATATTTTCTTGAATGTTATTTGTGAAGAAAAACTAGGGTTTGAAAACCATTCCATGTGAGTACAGGTAACCCTCGTATAACATGGTAGTTTGATTCCTATAAAATCTTTTGTAATGCAAAACCGTGTTATATGGGACTAAGAACCATTACGAAAAAGGTTGTTATGTTCCAAATGCTAACAAAAATATGCCATTTTTTTTAAATAACTATCCGAAACTTAATTTTTATAGTAGTAATAACTTAATATTTTAGCTTCATTTT
Source organism: Mastigoproctus giganteus (assembly GCF_048544385.1). Classification (NCBI taxonomy): domain Eukaryota; kingdom Metazoa; phylum Arthropoda; class Arachnida; order Uropygi; family Thelyphonidae; genus Mastigoproctus; species Mastigoproctus giganteus. The sequence goes on along the minus strand of NC_143586.1, from coordinate 64,597,820 downwards.
TATAATCGTAGTAACTTAAATAGTAATAACTGAACAAACGTCTTACTTTACAAACTGTGATACTTACATGTGAGATAATGTATGTTCGTTTAATTTTCTTCCTCTTCATCACTGCTAAGCACAATCTCTTCTGCAGCTCTAGATTTCGTGTACCTTCTGCTCTCTTTAAAAGTCACGAACTGCACTCTTCAGTCACAATTATTTTTTATGGTCTCAAACAAGCATAAGTTCAGCACAGAACCTCTCTCAACAAAATACAGTGGACTCCCACTTTAAATGATACGTGAAAATCGGAAGAATATATTCCAGTTAGCAAAATAAAAATAAATTTATGTTTACATACATAGCTTAACTAGTACATACATGTACTGTAATATGTACTTACTAATTGATTGTTGTTGTTTCTGTACACTGACTTTTTTTTTTTTGTTGTAAAATTTTAAAACAGTAAAAATGATAGGTGGAACAGGACCAGGGTATGTCTGCCAGGGGCCAAAGTTGATGATGTTGTAGGGCAGATATCATCTTTTAAGGGCACAAAAGGTGATATTGTTATACATGTTAGCACTAATGACCTTAAGAGTAAGAGATCAGCAGATTTACTTAACAGGTACAGGTCAATGCTGAAAAAAAGTTGCTTGTTAGGGTTATATGAAAGTGTCTGCAATTCTGCCCAGACACGATAGGAGCGAGTATATGATGAGAGCCTTGTCAATCAATTCTGCACTGGAGAGATTGTGCAAGACTCATGAGATAGAATTTTTTTTTTCAGCGTGGTCTGTGCTTGCTAACAGGAGAGACTGCTTCTACAGGGATGGGATACACTTAAATAGAAAGGGTGCAAGAATATTTGCTAATGCTATCGAGAGAGTGTTAGGTGTGTCGGAAAACTGCTAGACTGGGAGGATTCACAGACTAAAAGATTAACAGTAGCTGCAGGCAGAGGCGAAAGTGATTCTTGCACTGCTTCTGTTGTAATGAACAGCAGCCTAGAGAGCAAGTTGCTGGGGACTTCAAGAGCTGCTGAGAGGCATCATGGAACAAGTAAATACATGGGCTGTGTTAGGGTAATTAAGAGTAAGAACAAGTGCATGTATACTTGCATGTACACTAATGCTAGATGTATAGTAAATAAAATTGATGAATTTGAAGTACTGAACAAGACATCAAAGGCAGATATTGTTGGGATATTAGAGACATGGTTTCACTCAGATATAAGAAGTGCAGAATTGCAATTTGGGGAGTACAATGTGTACAGAAAGGGTAGTAAGGGAGGAAGGGGTATGCTGTTAGTTAAGAAACACACAAAATCTAAGGAAGTGCATCCAATTGACACGGGTGGACAGTGCAATGTTGAGTGTTTGGTGTGACAAAAACACTGAGAAGGGGAAAATGAGAGTAGTAGTAAGCTATAGGCCTAATGACTCTGATGAGTACAATGAACAGTTGTGCAGAGAAATAGAATGGGCCAGTAAATCAGTGTCTTGTAATGGGGGATTTTAACTTTCCAGATATTGAATGGAACTTGTGAGTTGGTCACTCGCATGCTAGCAAGACTTTTGTGGATTTATTGGAGGACTGTTTTCTACAGTAACATGTTCAAGGGGCAACCAGAGGGAGTAATACCCTTGATCTGATTATCAGCGGTAATTATTCATGCATTAAGAATTTTCAGATAAAGGAACTACTAGGTGACAGTGATCACAGTGATGTGGGATTTACTTAAAGATGTAACTACCATCAGGGTAAAGGGAAGAGTTTTTGTTTTTGTAAAGGTGACTACATTGTTCTCAGACAGTTCTTAAATTCTATACAGTGGAATCAGCTGATGATGTTATCAATGTTGAATTCTAAATGAGAAGCCTTCAGGGAGACTTAATTTTTGAGGCTACTAGGCATTTCATACCAACTAAGAAATAGTGTTCAAGGTTCAGGCCTAAATGGATGTCAGTTGAATTAATGAGGCTCGTGGCAGAGAAGAAAAATGCATGGGATGCATGTAAATTATCAGGCTACACAGAAGCCTATGGCAGATATAAGCTAGTCTGTAATCAAGTCACAAAGGAAGTTAGGCAGGCGAAGGAAGATCACGAGAAATCCTTGGCAAACGATGTAAATAAAAACAGCAAAGAATTCTTTACTTGTGTAAACTCTAGAAGGAAGGGGATGGATTAGATTGGTCCACTTAACATAGATGGTTCGACTATTGACGATCGTGCTCAAGTAGCTGATAAACTGAATGAGTATCTTGCAGCTACATTCACACATGACGAGTTATTCAAGGAGGGAAATGCCAGAAGTTTATCAAACTCTAACAGTGAGCTAAGTGATTTTTAATAACTGAGAGCAAAGTGGAGGAGAAATTGTTGAAGTTAAACATAAAAAAAGGCGCCTGGGGCAGATGGAATCTATCCAGTTATAATGAAGGAAGCAGCAAGGGAAGTAAGCAAACCCTTAGCAATAATTATGAGAGCATCCTTAGAGTCAGGGGGTGTCCCCATGGACTGGAGATGTGCAAATGTATCCCCAATTCACAAAGGGGATTCAAAGTGTAATTATACATCAGTTAGTTTAACTTCTGTTCCAAGGAAAATAATGGAATCACTGGTTAAATAGGTGATGCAGGATCATTGAGACAAGACAGCAGTAATAGTTCAGACACAGCATTGGTTTCTTAAGGGTAAGTCTTGTCTGACCAATTTGATTGGATACTACGATATGGTCACAAAGGAACTGGATGCAAAAAATAATTTTCATATCATATACTTGGATTTCAGGAAAGCTTTTAATACTGTTGCACATGCAAGACTGCTGTACAAATTGGAGGTGGTATGGCATTAAGGGCAAGTTACTGCAATGCTTAAAGGGATGGTTGAGTGACGGCAGAGACTGGTAATAAATGGACACTGCTCTATGTGGACCAATGTTATTAGCGGAGGCCTCCAGGGTTCGGTGCTAGGCTCATTGTTATTTTGTGTATTTATCAGTGATATCGATGAAGGTATATCAGGCTTAATGTCCAAGTTTGCAGATGATACAAAGGTTGGCAGGGTTGTTAATGACAGTGAAGACAGTATGCTACTGCAACAGGATCTAGAAAAGTTAGGCAGATGGGCTGAGAAGTGACAACTGAAGTTTAACATTGACAAATGCAAAGTACTCCCTATGGGTAGCAGTAACCCAAGAGAAATGTACCAACTGTGTGGTACTACATTCAGGGAGGTGGAGAATGAAAAAGACCTGGGTGTTCTCTGAGCAGTGCAGATGGGGCTGCCAGAAGAATAGGTCATGGAGTTTTGTGAATGATATAGTTAATTATATAGGAAAATATAGGAATTTTGCTAGCAGAGACATGGAGGTGATTATCCCTTTGTATAAGGCAATGGTCAGACCACACCTTGAGTACTGTATACAGGTCTGAAGGCCTCATTTTAGGAAGGATGTAGAGTTGCTAGAACGATACAGAGAAGAGCAACAAGATTGGTGAGAGTAACAAACAGGTGTGCTTATGGAGAAAGGCTTAAGTTCTGCAAGTTGCAGCATCTGGAGACTAGCTACCTGCGAGGTGACCTGATCGAGGTGTATAAGGCCTTGAATGGTTTGAGCAGGCTCAATGCTGATGGGATATTTCTGCTTGCTCAGATTAAGAACCTGAGGGGGCATGGATTCAAATTGAGGAAAGGCAGTTGTAGAAGAGATGTGTGGAAATTTGCGTTTAGCCAGCAGGTAGTTGATTGCTGGAACAGACTTCCATCTGTTGTTGTGGAAGTTGATAGCCTTAAATAAATATAAGGCTGAACTAGACAAACATTTGGAGTGACTAGATGGGTGAAATGGGAAGGGTTTTTTTTTTTTTTTTTTGCTGATGCTGTATAAGCTTGCTTTCTTGCATTATATGCCTCAACTAATGCGAATGCTAAATGATAAGCAATTAATAACAAAGAACTCAGCACACACAAGTTGCAACAAACAATACCCACAAGTGAGATACGGTGTAATGAGTTTCTGAAAATTAATTTGTTTTTTATATGATCGAATATTTCATGGAAGGTGAAACACATTTCACCATAATAACACGAAAACCCACAGAATTACATATATCGGTGCTATAGCAAATGCAAGAAGATAGTTTATTGCCCATTTATAATTGATTACACTAACAGAAAAGACCAATAAACCGGAAACTCCAAATTGTTTTAGAAAAATATCATGAAGGCGATAAAAACTAGCAAGTCAACAGCAGGGATTCACAAAAAGGAATGGAAACGTTGAAAATTACATTTAACATAATAGCAGGGGTGTTCCCAGCACAAAAGCTCAAAAATACCGCATTATGCGAGATTACCAGCAATTCTCAAACCGTTTTGGAGCGAAACCTTGTTATAGAAGTACTGTGTTGTGTGAGGATTTCCACAATTTATCAATCGTGTTAGAGTGAAACCTTGTTGTAGTACCGTGTTATACGAGGGCTGCCTGTACTAACATCTTGAATTATACAAATTGCATCTAAGATATCTCTTGTGGTAGGATGCTGTCACAATGAGTTTCTACAGTGTTAACCTACAAATAAATAGCATTTTTCCTGATAGAAGTATATTGCTATTTACTTTAATGCAGTGCCACCATTCAGGTGGCTGTTTTGGTGGATACAAGAAACCAGTTACTGGAATACCCCCTCTCAGACCATTACACTACCACAAAAAATGCAAGCATATTGCATTCCACAAGAGTAGAACTGAAGAGGAAATTTTAACTACAAGCCCACAACTTAGCAGCTTGAATGAAGGAATGGTTTGTAGCTCAGGAGAGAGTAAGGAGTCAAAAATGTGGATCAGGGTTCAAATGAGAAACAGAAGGGGCCCCAGCAATGATTCCTTAAGGGTGTCCTTTATGGAATTATTGCTGGAACCATTCTGGCTTATATCTTAAATAATTATACAGTGTATGAAGGGCATGTTTTCAAAATTTGCAGATGATGAACAATCACAACCAGGACATACCACTTTAAAATGGTCTGGACTTTGTTGCACAGAGGTCTGAAAAGTGGCAGTTATAATTAATGCCCTAATTGTAAGGTTTTGTATCTGGGGTATGATAAGAAGCAGACCTTTTGGCATCTCTCATATTGTGTAAATAAGTCACAACTGGGTTGTCACCCCTTATACCTATGAGTATTTGGCACCTGCCCACTGATGAGAAGCCAAATAGCTTTGAAACAGTGCTATCTGAGTGGTGTTACTCAACTGGAAATTAGTAACAGTAGTCTTCTCTAATGGGGAAGCATTACTTGTTTGAAGTATAAGGAGGACAACTCATTATGAAGGAATTCACAGTATTAAATGTTACAATAATGATGCCAATATACAAATTCCATTTTATCTAAAAAATTCAGCTATGTAATAATGATGCAAATGCACTAACTAAAGTCATGATGTAAAATTATAGTAAATTTATAGAACTTTATAAAATATCAATATAAAAATGGTCTTTAGTCCATTTTTTATTGATATTTGCAATTTTACTGATAATAAATTCAGTAAAAGCTCCTTAGCCAGTAATACATTTAAAAAATCATAAGGTTAAATAAATCAAAGAAATACTCATTTATTGTATTACAAAGGCAAAATTTAAAATAACTGTAATGCAAAACCTTTTGTGGTGATCATTGCAGGGTGTATGTATTTATAGTGTACATTCTATTTCTTCAGATTATGAAATAATTAGATTCCATTAAAATTGTTATTTAAGTATAGTTCATTAAGAATTAAAGATTATGTTCAATTAATTAATTAATGTACAGACTTACTCATTATAATTTGTTTAATGCAGCTAATGTAGTGATAATTAAAAATGGTCAGTTTTACACGAACATGATAATTCCTCATAGCGTGAGAAAAACAGCATATGTGTTTATGAAAAAATTTTAGCAGTCTGCATCTATTTTCCGAATTTGCTGTAAGTTTTTATAGGAAAATAATTTTTTATGGTATTAACCCGTTAGAGGTTAATGTTGGTAGTTCAGGAATTTGCCAAGTGCAGTCAGTCCAGATATTTGATTCTGAAATTAAGTCAATTAGGCATCTTGGCAATGAAGGTCATTCTTTTGTCTGGTAAGAGTGATAATCAAGATTGCAAGTTCTTCATTTCAGTTGTTTTAGTTTCTGGAGGGACATCTAATTTGCAGGTAAACTGCTCTTTGAAAACCAACATTTGTATGTATAGAGTAGCTTCAGTAGTGATGAGCTGCTAGTTTCCAAATTTAAACTATACATAGGAATATCTTGTATAGTTGATTATAAGTGTCAAGAACTTAGATATCCAATCAGAGTTAGATTTTAGTGCAGAATATGAGAACAGATTAGTGTTCCATAACTGTTGGGTTCCTCTATTCCATTTGTTACTGTTTTGATGATTTTTTCTTCAAGGAGAAGATTGTTTAGAATTTACTGGGATTTTTCTTTTCTGTTGAGTAGTTCAAGAACTTAACTGCTCTAAATAGAGCCATTGAGAGGTATTTCTCCTTAAGGAATGCTTGCTGTGATGTTTTTGGAATAAATTATCTTATTGATTTATCGTATAGTAGAACTGATTTGTTCCTTCTTAATCCTCACATCAACACGTGGACACACACACACTCACACAAAGAGGAGCAGTTCATCATGAAATTGCACTGGAACCTGTATTAACTTTTGATACCTCTACACAAGGTCTGTAGACAAACCTTTTATTTGATGATATTCCTGATTCAATTCGGAAGGATTTACTCTGTCAGCTAGCTTTATGGGGTGTATGGTTCAAAATTTGTTTCCCAGCAACATGCTATGTACATCTGACAACTTTTATTAAACCATGCACAAACAAATTTACATTATCCTAAAAATTGATTGGCTGAATGCATAGAATTTTCAGTAATGCAATCATTCTTCAGTTGATCTATAAGTGAGTAATTATACTCATTACATATCAGAGTAGTGCTTTACCAATTTTTGTGACCAATCTTATCACAGAAAATTACTCAGAAACAGCCTTGTTTCTGAATCATTTATATTCTCAATTTTGTTAACATCTTATCTTATATCTTATCTTCCTTCATGGATTAGGTGATCTGCCTGTTCCGATCTTGAAGAGGTCTGCCCATCTTTTCTTTGGTCTTCCTCTGTCTCTTTCCTTTTGCTCTATATGTATAAGCTAATTTAGGGAATCTATTATCTTCCATTCTTTCTACATGTTATTTCCATCTTTGTCTATATTCTATAATTTTTCCATTAATTGAATAAATCTTTAATTCCTTTCTAATTTTTACATTTGGTATTTTATCTAATTTTATATATCCTTTAACATATCTTAAAAATTTCATTTCTGCAGTTTGTATTCTATTAATGTCTCTTTGTTTCGGTATCCATGTTTCAGAACCATAAAGAAGTGTTGGTATTGCCATTACTTTGTAAAATTTTAATTGTTTCTTTTCTTGTTTTCTTAGCCAGAGTTTTTTTTTTATTGTTCCACATATATTTTGAAATTTTGCCAATTTCTGGTTTCATATCTTCTTCGACATCATATGTTATATCACATCCTAGATATATAAAATGTCTTACTTGTTCTGATATTTTATTGTCTATAACTATTTTTGTTCTCACCGTATTTTTCCCTTTAAAAGCTATTGTTCTAGTTTTCATCGTTGATATTTTAACTTTATATTCTTCTGTTATTTGGTTTAATTTAAATACTGCTCTTTGTAAATTATCTTCACTATCTTGAATAATTACTTGATCATCTGCAAATAAGTTTATTAATCCTATTCTTTGTATTTAAATATATACCTGTATTAATTTCTTCTTTCCATTTGCATATCATATCCTCGATACATATGATAAACAGCATTGGTGACAAGCTACATCCCTGTCTAACTCCTTGATTTATTATACTTTCTTCTGTTAATTTATTACCTGTATCTATTACTATTTTTGTTCCTTGATATAAACTGTTATTTTTGTAAGATGCTTTGGGTATCCTTTATTACTCAATATGGCCTGTAGTTTTTGTCTGTTTACTCGATCAAATGCTTTTTCATAATCTATAAATGCTAAATGCATTTCTAAATTAAACTCTTTTCGTTTTTCTATTATTTGTTTTAATATAAATATATTATCTGTACATGATCTTCCTTTTCTGAATCCTGCCTGTTCTATTAATATTTCATCAGAGATAATTTTAATTCTATTATTTATCATTTTTCTATACCTTTTATATACTGTATTTAGTATGCCAATCCCTCTATAATTCTTTGTATCATTTCTATTTCCTTTTTTAAATATTGAAATAATTTTTGCTATCTTCCATTCTGGTATTTTATATTGTTTCCAACATTTATTAAATAAATTTTGTATCCTGTCTGTTAAAAAACTTCCTCCATACTTGATCAGTTCTGCATTTATACCATCCATTCCTACTGCTTTCCTATTTTTTGTAGCTTTCAATGCCTTTTCCAATTCTTCCTTCATTATCAGATCTATGTCACTAACTGGGTCTAACTGTATCTCTTCTGTTTGATATGTTGGGTCTTTCCACAATTCTTCATAATGTTTTTTTCCATTGTTCTTCCTTTATTATATTTATTCTTGAAGTGTCTTTCTCTGTGCTATTCAAGTGTTTCATCATTTTATATGCCAAATTTTGTTTTCCATGAACATCATGTCCTGTTGTGCTTATAAATCTATCTCATGACTCTGCTTTAGTCTTCCTTATTATATCTTTAGTTTTATTGCGTTCTTGTTTATATATTTCTTCATTCTCACTTGTCCTGTTTTGTATATATTTAAGATGTTTATCTTGTACTGCTTTAGCTATTTCTTCATTCCATATCTTTATCCCACTCTTATAGTTTTTCATGAATTGTCCTAGTGTCTCTTTTGCTATCGTTTGAATTATATTTTGTATATTATTCCATTCTTCTATTTGTTCTCTCTCTCTGTCTCTCTCTGATGTTTTACTTATTTCATCTTTAATCCTTTTTTTCATATAAATTTCGTATACTGTACTTTCTTCTTGAAGTAGATATACTTAATAACCCAACTCCTCCTTCCCCTGTTTAGTAGTTTTTCTCTTCTTCCATTTAGCCCATAACTCTATTTTTGAAGCCACTAAAAAATTATCTGAATTAATATCATATCCTCTAAACAACCTAGTATCTAGACATTGTTTTGCTAATTTTTGATTTACTATTACATAGTCTATTATTGATTGTGTACCTCTTGCCAACCATGTATATTTATGTATATCACGTTTTCTAAAGAATGTATTTGTTATCTTTAAATTATTAAATGTAACAAAATCTCTTAATTTATATCCATTTCCATTTACTTTATTTTCTCCATAACATCCCATAATATTTTTTATTGGCTGATTCCCTACCCATTAACATTTAGGTCCAAAAAGTAGTTCTTCAAAGTAATCAAGACAGTATAATAGTGTCCTGAATTTCATATCCTTGTAACTTCTCACAGTGGCCAAAAATATCAGAATATGAGAATATTTGGACTGATATTCTCTCTTATTAAAGTATTTTTTATTTTCATATAAGAATGAAAATGTGCTATCCATATGTAGGAGAGTCATTCAAAAAAATATTGGTCTTAAATTTCATGGACACTTAATATTTGAACTGATGTCGCCCATTGTTATTGGAGTCTTTAGATTTTCTCCATTTTCTGATACTTAATTGATATCCTTAAAAAAAAATCTATATAAATGAAAGACATTTCGGTAAAATTGTTGTTTGGTGTAGTTCTAATATCTGTACTAACTACGCATAAAATTTAAAGCCTAATAAATTGAGTGACCCATTTAGAGAGAGAATCTTTAATGCCCTTCACGGCCAAAAAGCCAGGGGTTTACATTTATTAGACTACACTGATGTAATAGTGAGTAGCACCTTTAACCCTCAGAACAGCCCAAGTTTTTGGTGCCTGTACTCTACTAGAGTCAAAAGCATTCCTCAGAGAAGAGCCTATCACATTTGATTGTAATTCTGTGATTGGTGATGTATCACTCACATTAACAGCTTGCTCTCTCTCTTATCTCCCACAGATGCTCAATGAGGTTGATATATGGTGACCAAGCAGGCTAATGAAATATGGGGAATCATTCCCAAATAATGTGTTTATAGTGACATGGTGTATAATCCTAATGTTTGAAGGTACTGGTACTGGGTAACACTGACCTGTTACTATTACCAGATAGATAAACTGTAAGCATGAATGGATGCACCTGGTCAGCAACAGTGTGTTCAAGTTGGTTGGCATTTTGTTGCATGTATGACAAAAACATTCCTTACTCTATCATACTTCAACTACTGATTGTGGCCTATCTATCGAGCTGCATGGTTCTTTTTACTCTGACCTTTCACACAAAAAACTTGTTTCTAGCCACAGGACTGTTGTTGTTGGTGGTGAACCATTCTCAGTTCATAGAATATGAAAACACACACACACAATGCACATTTTGTATGTGCATATATATAATATAAATTAAAACATTTAAATTAATAATACCATTAGCAGAATGGCTGAGTAAGATACATATAAAGGAAACTAGTACCATGCATATAGAAATAATTGGTGGAATAAATTAAGATTAGTGGTGTTGTAGAAGGAATATGTACCCAAAAATAATTTATAATCAAATATTCTTTGGTGCTGTTTGGAACAGTACCAAAGAATTATTTTGATTAATATTATTGTGAGCAGTGCTATTTCACAGTATTCTTCCGTGATGGTGTCAAGCGGTATCAAGTATAAATTTATTTCTATTAGTGTATTCTAAATTACTTTTAGATTATTCCTTCTATGATACCTTTATTCTTAATTTAGCCTTTTCTTATATGTTTATAAGTATTTTGTAGTACTTGACTCATTCATTTACATTATACTGTGGCAATATTTTGTTGGGAATACTTTGCAGTCACGAATCTTTGATGAACAGACTCCATGTACTCAGATTTTTGATTGAAATTTTTATTTTTAACAGCTTTTCACTCATATCCAGTATCCAGGTATTGTCTGTAGAAATGTGTTTACTGGCAAATTTTCATGTTTGGCAGGCTTAAAAACAGAATAAAGTTTTATATTAAAAAAGCACCAAAGGAGATTATTACTGGTTTCTGGGGTGATTCGTTTGGACTGAAGTGCAGGTGTCTTATTCATTTGTGTGTGTGTGTGTGTGTGTGTGTGTGTGTGTGTGTGTGTGTGTGTGTGTGTGTGTGTGTGAGAGAGAGAGAGAGAGAGAGAATGTTAGAAACAATTGCATTTGATTTGGTCCCTCATAAGAAGCTGCTGTACAAATTTAGCATGATGAGATGGATTACTTGGAAGATCCTTAAGTGGATAATGGGCACGCTTCAGAGCGGAATAGTGTAGTAAGCAGGATTAAACCATTGGGTTCAGTGTTGGGGGCGGCCTCTTCTTTCTAATTATCCTCAGTGATGTTGATGTGTATACAGAGAAGCTTTGATGGCAATTTAAAGGTAGGTAGGATGGTAAATAACTGTGACCAGACTATGCTGCTTCAAAATGACCTAAATCATTTACAGATATGGTCTGAAAAATGGCAGATGAAGTTTATTCCTATTAAATGTAAGGTTTAAAGAGAAAAAAAAATTGAGAGGCTTACAGACTACAGGACGCAATTAAAGGTGACAAGGGTAAGAATGATGACTTATGATACAAGAAGACATTGTTTTCCTTGAGGTGTAAGACAGCCAAGAAGAAGGCTCTGGGTGTATCAAGTATCAGCCGGTATCAAGTTATCTAAATGATAGTGAGATCACATTTAGAATATTTTATTCAGGTCTGGAAGGTCCTCTCCCCCCCCCCCAAAAAAAAAACTTCTAGAGAGAGGATCTAAAGATGGATATCTATATTAGATGGATGTGCTAAGAGCTGTCCCTGTGGGAGTGTCTTAGAAGATGTGGACTACAGGAGCTGGAGGCTAGACACCTCAGGGATGACCTGATATAATTAAAGGTGGTTAAAGGAATAAGCGAAATGAATGAGGGAAGTATATTTATAGTAGTACATGAAATAAGAACAAGGGGGCATGATTATAAAACTTTTGGATGCAACAGAAGATTAGAATCTCATGAAATTCACCCTCAGGCAATGTCTTGTTGATCATTATTAGAATCAATTGCATCCCAAGGTAGTTGAAAAAATTGATTGAAATTTTTTTTTTTTTTTTTTTTTGACTGAATAGATTACATTTGCTTCCTTGCATCATTTAGCTTGATTAGTATTAATAGTGATCCCTAGCCCAGGTTCATCGATTTTATTTATGTCAATCCTGAAATCTGTATTAAATAGTTTACTTTATATTTGCTCATTACTAATTTTCCTAATATATCTCTTGTAATTACTGAAATATGTTTTGCCATTGCTAGCCTCTCTCATTCATTGCTCTCACAAAATCTTTTAATATACATATTGATTAATTGATCATCTGTGGACCTTTTGAGACCACAGTTCAGATTTGGGTTCTGGAAGCCTCTTATTTGAAACCTTGAGGAGAGGGTCAGTTTGATAGGAGATTCGTTTCATTTGGATTATGTTAGCAGAGTTGTTTTAAGAATATTTTTTATAAACCTTTGTTCAGGATATTGCAAATGGATATCTGGCCTAATCCTGCAATTTTTTAATGTTGGTAAACCTAGCTGCACTCTGTATATCAGCATCATAGGTCAAAGCAGGGCGCCTCCGTAGCCAGGTGGGAAGGAGCGGCAGTGCATAGCACACGCTTCTTGATTAGACCGGGGTTCGAGCCCGTCACCACCAAATACGGAGAATGCGGAAAGGTCAGGGAATGACCACCGCATATCCCGGAGCAATATGGCCTTAGTTGCTAATGCTCCTAAAAACCAAATAACAAAAAAAGGTCAAAGCAGAGAAAAGGTGCCTATTAATATACAGTACCTTATATAGACTGATTACAGATATTATGTATCATACATTTTCTGATAATCCAAAACTTTTTCAGACATTGCTGGACGCCTCCATAGCCAGGTGGGCAAGAGCAGCAGTGCGTAGCACACGCTTCTTGATCTAGACAGAGGTTCGAGCCCCTGACCACCAAATATGGAGGATACGGAAATGTTGGGGAATGACCACCGCATATCCCCGGAGCAATATGGCCTTAGTTGCTAATGCTCCTAAAAACCGAATAACAATAATAACAGACATTGCTTTAAGCTTATTAATCTGTCTTATATCCCAAAATATAGCTGTGATGTCTATTAGATCCATATTTGTTTTTCTTTTAGAAATTTTTTCTGTTGTAGGCTTTAGCTCTCTTTTATTCAGTACAATTTGTATTGTTTATCCCATTCCTCCTTTGAAATTTTTTGTGCTGTGTCTATTTATTGTTCAGTCATCTCCACTTTTCTCTATTTTCGGTTTTTCATTAGTATTAGTAGTAGTGGCAAAAATGATGAATGAAAAAAAGTTTTTACAGTATCAGTCTAAAAAAAAAAAAAAAAAAAAAAACCGCCTCGTCTACCCATTTCTCTAATAATGTTGTCTAGTCCTTTAAATATTCAGATTATAACTATTCATTATAATTCTCACAGTCATTTGGCTGTAACATGCTCCCACTCTCATTTTTGTTTTCTCAATACTGATGTGACACCAGGCTGACTCAACATTAACACTGGAAACCCATATCAGTTGGGTGTACCGACTTCCATAATATTTTAGAATCTGTGCTTCTTAACGAAGAGCATATGCCCCTCCATCCTTTCTGTATGTGACCTCACCATATTCAAATTCTGCATCTTTTATGTCAGAATGGTACCATATTTCTGATATTCCTATAATGTCAGCTTGTGATGACTTAACCAATGCTTCTGCTACCTAAAAACCAAATAACAATAATAACAGACATTGCTTTAAGCTTATTAATCTGTCTTATATTCCAAAATATAGCTATGATGTCTATTAGATCCATATTTGTTTTTCTTTTAGAAATTTTTTCTGTTGTAGGCTTTAGCTCTCTTTTATTCAGTACAATTTGCATTGTTTTTCCCATTCCTCCTTTGAAATTTTTTGTGCTGTGTCTATTTATTGTTCAGTCATCCCTTCATCATATTCATCAAATGTATTTTTATTTATTATTTTTCCTCATGTAAACCCCAAACACAAGAGGTATTAGAACCTATAGTACTTAGTACTGTACTTGGGTTGGAGGTTGAGAAGAAGAAAGAAGATATTTGTTGACATTGGACTTGAACTTCTGTAGACTGTAATTTTCAGGAAATACGTATGAAGGAAAATTGTTCCAGAAAGCAGCAGTTAAATGAATAAACGAGGAAGATAAAAAGTTGGTTCTGTGAGTTTGAAGTTGGACAGTAAATGGATGTTAGCTGGTGGCGGCACGTGTTCGGGCTGTTTTGAAAGAGAGAGTGGGAATTATAGAAGCCAATTCAGAAGAACAGTGCCCATGGAAATATCTGTAGAAGAGGCATACAGCAGAAACAGAACATCTATGAGACAGTGAGTGGAGAGACTCTGTTAGAGATGAATCTTTAATTAACCTAACTGCCCTCTTCTGAATGGAATCAAGAAGCCTGAGAGAGAGGTTTTGGGGGCACCACCCCAGATGTGGGAACAATATTCCATGGTAGGGCGGATTTGCGATTTGTACAGAGTGAACAGCTGTTTGGAAGAAAAGTAACGCCGAGAGCGAAAGAGAAAACCAAGGTTTTTAGATGCAGAGGAAGCAATATTTGTAATGTGCTTGTGCCATTATTAGTTCATAAGATTAGAAGTCAGGGTAATCCCTAAAAGAGATATCATTTTGCCCAGAAATCAGAGTGTCACCAAAGATAAGCATAGGAGCAGAAGAATCCTTTTTGCAAGATATAAAACAAGACTGAGTTTTAGAAGGATTGAAATCAACTAAGTTGTCTTTGTCCCACTTGAGAATTACCTGGAGATCGGCATTTAAGGAATTGGTAGCAGATTTTCAAGAAGTTGAAGCTGATTGAGCTGGGCAAGATTTCTCAAAATGGAAAGTGGAATGCAATGTGCTATCATCGGTAAAACTGTGGATAGAATTTCCAGTCAATGGAAGAAGGTCATTAATATATAAGAGGAAAAGAGTGGGGGAAAGAACTGAACCTTAGGGGACACCGGCATTAGTGGAGAAAGAAGACAGAGAGCCATCTACCATCACCCTCAGTGAGCGATCAGAGAGAAAACTGGATAACCAGTTACAAAAAACAGTTGACAAACCATAAGATGGAACCTTGTTTAGAAAACCTTTATGCCAAACATGATCGAAAGCCTTTGAGATGTCAAGAGCAACTACTTTTGTTTCACCGAACCTTTCCATTGAATTAGTCCATAAATGGGTAACGTAAGCCAGAATATCGCCAGTGGATCGACACTGATGGAATCCATACTGGCGATCGTTGATCAGACGGAAAGTTTCTAGGTAGTTTAAGAGTTGGCGGTTAATTGATTTCGCCATTACTTTAGAAAGAGTAGAGGTAATTGCAATGGGACGATAATTGGATGGGAGGGATTTGTCACCCTTTTTAGGAACTCGCTGGATATGAGAATTTCCAAGCAGAAGGAAAAACACCATTGGAATAAGAAAGTGAAAAAAGGTGGCAAAGAACAGGAGTAAGTTCAGGAGCACATGTTTTGAGAACAAGTGGATAAATACCATCGGGACCTGGAGCTTTCTTAGCATCAAGATTTGTCAAAATCCTTCTGACATCCTTTTGACGGAAGACCAGAGGAGGCATTGATTCAGTGTGTTGGGAATGGTGGGAGGTGTTTTACCAAGATCATTAATACACGAGTTGGAGGGAATATGGGATGCTAGCAAGTCAGCTTTATCCTTGGCTGAAGTGACAACAGAACGATCTGGTTTGGATAGAGGTGGGAGCAGAGATGGGCAAAAGTTGCGGCCAATTGTTTTGGCAAGAGACCAGAATGCTCGGCTACCATTAAGGCAAGAAGCAAGTTTTCTACTCTTAGCCTGTTCAAACTCTAGATTGGACTGATTTATAACTGCTTTACAATTGGTGCATCAATTCTTAATGATTTTTTGTGCTGTGTCTATTTATTGTTCAGTCATCTTTTCACTTTTCTCTATTTTCAGTTTTTCATTAATATTAGTAGTGGCAAAAATGATGAATGAAAACAAGTTTTTACAGTATCAGTCTAAAAAAAAAAAAAACACTTCATCTACCCATTTCTCTAATAATTTTATATAGTCCTTTAAATATTCAGCTATAACTATTCATAATTGTCACAGTCATTTGGCTGTAACATACTCCCACTCTCATTTTTGTTTTCTCAATACTTATGTGACACCAGGCTGACTCAACATTAACACTGGGAACCCATATCAGTTGGATGTACTGACTTCCATAATATTTTAGAATCTGTGCTTCTTAACGAAGAGCATATACCCCTCCATCCTTTCTGCATGTGAACTCACCATATTCAAATTCTGCATCTTTTATGTCAGAATGGTACATGTTTCTGATATTCCTATAATGTCAGCTTGTGATGACTTAACCAATGCTTCATATTCATCAAATGTATTTACTGTGCTCCTAGCATTAGTGTATAAGAATACCTGTTTGTGTTCCATAATTTTCCCTGGAACAGAAGTTAAGCTAACAGGTCTGTAATTACTCATGTCATCTTTGATTCCACCCCCCCCCTTGCGAATTGGAGACATTTGAACAACTCCAGTCTGTGGGGACCTTCTTTGAGTCCAAGGATGCTTTCATA
Source organism: Mastigoproctus giganteus (assembly GCF_048544385.1). NCBI lineage: Eukaryota > Metazoa > Arthropoda > Arachnida > Uropygi > Thelyphonidae > Mastigoproctus > Mastigoproctus giganteus. The sequence continues at coordinate 64,581,024 of NC_143586.1, read as the reverse complement.
ATTATGGCTAAGGGTTGGTTACTTTCTTTGCTGCCTCCTTTAACATAACTGGATGGATCTCCTCCACTTTGCTCTTTTATTACAAAATCATTTAGCTCCCTGTTAGAGTTTTATAAGCTGCTGACCTTCACTTTCCCATAATTCCTTGTGTGAATGTAGATGCAAAATACTTATTTAGTTTGTCAGCTACCTGAGCAGGATCATCAACAGTAGAACCATTGATAACAAGTGCATCTTGTGCATTTTACTTCTTTGTCATGAGTCTCATTAGTTCATCTGACACTCATTTAGGCCTAAACTTTGAACAGTATATTTTAACAGTATGAGAAGCCTAGTACCCTCCAAGATTAATTCTTTGAATGCTTCCCATTTATAATTTGCTGTTGGCAACATCATCAGTTGATCTCCCTGTAGAGAATTTAAAAACTGTCTTAGACCACTATAGTCACCTTTACTAAAGCAAAAACCTTTCCATTTACTCCTGATGGTAGTTACATCTTTAAGTAAATCCCACATCAGTACACTGTGATCACTGCCACTTAGGGGTTCCTTTATCTGCAGATTCTTAATGCAAAAGCCTAGACCAGTTGCTGTTTTGAAAGGTGAACATAAGAATCAAGAATTGTATTAAAGTAGTGAGAACAGATCTGTACAGCCACTTAGAATCATTTCAGTACACCTGCAAACAGGAACCACAATCCATGCCACTAACATCTTCAAACAGATGTTAGTTGCATGGATTGTGGTTCTCCATTCTGTCCAGATAGAAATGTGTTCAGAATTACACTGAAGGCTGTACTTTGACATACCAGCGAATAGCAGCACAGTTCACTTCTCATGGAATCAGGCATCCCTCTATCTACACCAATTCAGACAGGCTTGTTTGCATATAGGGGTCATCATGCATAAAAATTCAACAAGGTCTGAAATTGTGATGTATTTTTAGATGCCTTATAATTAGGTCTAGATAAGTTATCTTACAAGAAAGATTATGATAGCTTCAGGCAGGTTTTTGAAAGAAAAGACTACATGTTTTTGAACTGGTTCCACAGTCTGCTAACAACACCATGAGTCATATTCTGCCACTTGAACAATTTAGCTGGACTTTTAGCATTAGCATTAGTAGAGGCATTTGATGCAAGAAAGCAAGCTTATGCAGCATCAGCCAAAAAAAAAAAAAAAAAAAAAAACCCACTTCCACTTCACCCCTCTGTTCGTTCAAAATACCTGTCCAGCTGAGCCTTAAACTTATTTAGGCTATCAACCTCCACCACAAGGGATGGAAGTCTGTTCCACCAACCAACCACCCGCTGGCTAAAGGCAAATTTCTGCACGTCTATCCTACATCTGTCTTTCCTCAATTTGAATTTATGCCCTCTCAGGTGATTATTCTGAGCTAGACGAAGAATCCCATCAGCATTGAGCATGCTTAAACCATTCAAGGCTTTATACACCTCTATCAGATCACCTCGCTGGTGCCTAGTCTCCAGACACTGTAATTTGCAAAACTTAAGCCTTTCTTCGTAAGAGCACCCCTTTGTTCCATTCACTAATCTTGTTGCCCTTCTCTGTACTCGTACCAGCAGCTCTACATCCTTCTTGAAATGAGGCCTCCAGACCTGTATACAGTACTCTAGGTGTGGCCTGACCATCGCCTTATACAATGGAATAATCACCTCCTTATCCCTGCTGGAAAAATTCCTGTATATCATTAACAATACTCCATGAGCTACTCTTGCAGCCCGTCTGCACTGCTCAGAGAACTTCATATCTGCCTGCACAACCACCCCCAAGTCCCTTTCATTCTCTACCACTGTCAGTGTTGTACCACAGAGTTGATACGTTGCTCTGGGGTTGCTGTTTCCCATGTGTAGTACTTTACATTTGTCAATGTTAAACTTCATTTGCCACCTCTCAGCCCATCTGCTCAACCTTTCCAGATCCTGTTGCAGCAGCATAGTGTCAGTAGTGTCCTTGACAACCCTGCCAACCTTTGTATCGTCTGCAAACTTGGACATTAATCCCGATATACCATCATCAATATCATTTATAAATACAGAAAACAATAATGGACCCAACACTGAGCCCTGAGGGACTCCACTAATAACATCAGTCCACGATGAGCAGTGTCCATTGATTACCACTCTCTGTCTTCTCCCCCTCAACCACCCCTTTATCCATAGCAGCAATTTGCCTCCAATGTCACACTGCTCCAATTTGTGTAGCAGTCTTCCATGTGCAACAGTATCAAAAGCCTTTCTAAGATCCAAGTATATAATATCAAAGTTATTCCCTGCATCCAGTTCTTTTGTGACTGCATCATAGTATCCAATCAAGTTGGTCAGGCAAGACTTCCCCTTAACAAAACCATGCTGTGTCTGAGCTATAACTGAAGTCTTGTCTAAATGATCCTGCAGTGCTTCTTTAACCAGTGCCTCCATTAATTTTCCTGGAACAGAAGTTAAGCTCACAGGTCTATAATTACTTGTGTCAGCCTTTGATCCTCCTTTGTGAATTGGGGTCACATTTGCACATTTCCAGTCTATGGGTACCTCCCCTGAGTTCAAGGAAGCTCTCATAATTATGGCTAAGGGTTTGCTTACTTCCTTTGCTGCCTCCTTTAATATAACTGGATAGATCCCATCCACCCTGGGTGCCTTTCTTGTGTTTATCTTCAACAGTTTCTCCTCCACTTTACTCCCAGTTATTTCAAGATTCTGTAACTTACTGCTAGAGTTGAATACACCTCTGGCATTCCCCTCGCTGAATAACTCCTCATGTGTGAATGTCAATGCAAAATATTCATTTAGTGTGTTAGCTGCCTGAGCAGGATCATCAACACTTGACCCATCAATATCAAGTGGACCAATCTGATTCATCCCTTTCCTTCTAGAGTTTACATAAGTAAAGAACTCTTTGCTGTTTTTCTTTGCATCCCTTGCCAAGGATTTCTCGTAATCTGCCTTCGCCTGCCTAACCTCCTTTGTAACTTGGTTGCATATCAACTTGTATCTATCATAGGCTTCTGTGTCATGTGTTAATTTGTAAGTATCCCATGCATTTTTCTTCTCTGCCATATGCCTCATTAGTTCATCTGACATCCATTTTGGCCTAAACCTTGAACAATATTTCTTAGTTGGTATGTAAAGCCTAGTAGCTTCCAAGATAAGTTCTTTGAATGCTTCCCATTTTGAATTTGCTGTTGGTAACATCATCAGTTGGTCCCACTGTATAGAATTTAAATACTGTCTCAGTCCATCGTAGTCGCCTTTACGGAAGCAATAACCCTTCCCTTTACCCCTAATGGTAGTTACCTCTTTGAGTAAATCCCACTTCAGCACACTGTGATCACTGCCACCTAGTGGTTCATTTATCTGCAGATTCTTAATGCATGAAGAATCACTGCTGATAATCAAATCAAGAGTATTACTCCCTCTAGTTGCCTCCCGAACATGCTGATGTAGAAAACAATCATCCAATAAATCCACAAAAGCCCTGCTAGTGTGTGAGTATCCAGCCCCCAAATTCCAGTCAATATCTGGGAAATTAAAATCTCCCATTATAAGACACTCTGATTTACTGGCCCACTCTATTTCCCTGTACAGTTCCTTATTATACTCATCAGAGTCATTAGGCCTATAGCACACTCCTACTCTCAATTTTGATCTCCCAATGTTTATGTCACACCAAACTGACTCCACACTGCACTGTCCAGCGATGTCGACTGGCTTCACTTCCTTGGTTTTTATGTGTTTCTTAACTAATAGCATAACACCTCCCCCCTTCCTATCCTGTCTATCCTTTCTGTAGACGTTGTACTCCCCAAATTGCAGTTCCGCATCCCTTATATCTGTGTGACACCACGTCTCTGATATCCCAACAATATCTGCCTTCGATGTTTTGAGCAATACCTCAAATTCATCAAATTTATTTACTAAACTCCTAGCATTGGTGTACACGCAAGTATACCTGCACCTGTTTCTATTCTTAGCTACCCTAACACAACCCATGTGTTTACTTGTACCGCAATGGCCCCCAGCAGTCTCTGAAATACCATGCATCTTGTTTTTCAGGCTTCTGCTCATTCTAATAGAAGCAGTGCAAGAATCTCTTTCACCTCTGCCAGTGGCTACTGTCAATCTATTGGTCTTTGTCTCCCCCCAAGCTAGCAGTTTTCCGACCCACCTAACACTGCCTCGATAGCATCAGCAAATATTCTTGCACCCTTTCTATTTAAGTGTATCCCATCCCTGTAGAAGCAATCTCTCCTGTTAACAAGTAGACTTGTTAACAAGACTTGTTGTGCTGTTCCATATTGTTATGCCCAAATGGCCCCACCCCAACAAAGAATCATGCAAAGGGTGCCTTTGTGATCTTGTCTCAGTGATGGCTATCTCAGAATCAGTATTGCAATTTAATAAATTCAAAATGCAGAGGTATCAAAAGTATGGAAATATTTTAATATTGACAAAAAATTGTTTTTAGCATAAGAAAAATACTGGAAACCTTGTACTCTTAGAGACAGTGTTGTTAGGCTTGTTGTAATACTGAACATTCTTTTGCAGTATCAGTTGTGGAACAGCAGCTATAAGCTATATCTTTCTGGATTATAATTTTCAAATCCAAGGTCAGCTTTACTGATTAACTGCTTTTTAAACATTCCCCACAAAAAGAAATCTTGGGAGTGTGGAGGCTAAGAAATGGCTTGGAATTGAGAAACAAGTTTTACAGCGATTCCGTATAAAATCGAGCTCTGTGGGAAGTGGTTCCATTTTGTTGAAACCAAGTATTCTGGTTTCCAAGACATTGCAATTCAGAAGCTAGATAGGTTTCAGTCGTAGGGAAGTGTAATGTCCTGATGTAACTTACATTCTCGTTTTTGTTATTGCACCATACCTTAACTAAATGAGGAATTTGATGTATTTCAAGTGGATTTTCCCTTACCCAGTAAAGATGAGTTTCATCAGACATTATAAATTAATTTAGGTTTGAGTATTGATTTTCCAGCTCTGAAAATTGTCTACAGGACTGTGGGATTTAATTTATTACATTCTGACAGTTCTTGCACAACGCTTATTCTGATGCAAAGAAGTACTGCAGCATGCTGTTTAACTGATGTGTGAGGAATACGAATTACTGCAACATCTTGTTGTTTTCTAGAGATGTCACAGGACGCTTGGATTACCAAGTGGCTTATTGTGTTTCATGATATGCTACTTGGTAACCCAAGTTGATATGGACTAAAGTAGGTATTGCAGGTTTGAAACTGATGGGAACTTTCACATTTTCTGTTATGTAATTCATCTTCAAAAATACATAAACACAAGCAACGTGCAACTGAATAGACCGGTGTTTCCATCATGTCTTTTGACAGACATTGTAATTGCTGGAAACAAAGTTCCAAGATCATGCCTTTTGATATTTGGCCTCCTTATGTAACTGCATTGCGTCTAGCATGCGCAGTTTAAAAACTAAGTTCCCTTACTTCCTGTCGCATCCCTGTATCAGGAATAGTGGATCTCTCCATGATGTCTGATCTTAGTTGAGATCGCACATTATGGAGATTGGTGATTTTGTAACCTCAAAAGATATGATGCGTACTTCATTATAAGAGATGTGGCAGGAATTTTATTGTACCCAGTTGTTTTTGAATTCTTGATTGCAATTAAACGAAACATGGACAGTAGTGAATTTTTCCCACAAGTTTTTACCACAATACAAAAAAAAAAAAAAAGAAAAAAGCCATTAGTCATATTGATTGTGAAAGTTGGAGATTTCAACTCCTCTGAGCCACGAAAAGGCTTCATTGTGCTCCAACCACTTTGAAGTAAACACAGCAACTTACAATACAGTCGTTTCATAATTAAAGCATGTTTACTATTACAGGGAGTTGGTTAAACATTATTGCAATTGTGCCTTTCTTGAACATTAGAGACAAGATAATTGTTAGCGATGGACAACTCAAGTTTCTCCGTCTGTCGGTCGAGTAAAGCATTAGTGCCAACAGTAGAGCGACAAAATGCAGAGGGGATCAGAACCAAAAAGGGCCTGGGTCTCCACGTCTAACTTTGTATTCATGAGAAGTTTCTAGCATTAGCTAACACGCATTCACTCTACGCTTTAAACCAGTGATTCACAACTTTGATCATATATACTGTTTGAATCACCAAGTCAGACATGGTGTATCAATTGTTTAGCTTGGTGATTCAAAAATTTATAGAAATGAAAATTCGAAATTTCACTCTGGCCATCTGCATATGAAAATCGGACATACACACAGCAAATCTCCAGTATGTTTCTTGTGGGCTCATCAGGTTTTCGATATGAATCCCACATTATACGACAGACATTGATTTAAAAGTCACTTTCTTGTCAGTAGATCTTGTGTCAATTTTACATTCTACATTGATTCTACATTGCAGTTGAGGAACGAGTATTTACATTGTCGCCCACAAAAAAGAAAGTAGTGTTAGGACTGGAGACCGGGGAGGGGAAGGAAAGTACCTTTTCATCTCTGTTATCTCGACTCACGCATGTGTTATTGATATATATATGCACACACAGTATAGTATATATTTCCCTCCCCCCTTTCTATACATGGGTGAAAGTGAGAGCAAGCACACTTTTTCTGGAAGATGAAATCGGCAAACTCCTCATTAAGTTTATTCTGCATGTCCGGGTAAATGTTCCCATTGATTATATTTTCCATTAAAACAACACGTTTTTTTTTTTTTTTTTTTGTGAAATAGCACAAAACACATTTATATTTTTGAGGAGACCGTTCATGCTCGATGACTTGCTGAGAATTTAATGGCTCATACTCAGATGTTGTAATGTTTGACTTTTCGCTCAACTGAAAAGTGGCCTCGTCATTCAAAACAAGCCGTGCTACGCGAACAATCTCCTCCACTTTGTCTGTTGAAAGTTACACCAAAACAAACTTGTATCGCTGAGTTGGTTCTGTTTTAACGCCTGCTTTAACTGCAATTTGTAAGCTTTCAAAAGGAAACGCTTTTAGAACATGCCATACTGTGGGGCATGTTCAATTCGGACTATATCTGTAAGCGAATTTTTGCTAGTTTCACTGAAAGGCTTCTCTTACACGTTGCGCTGTTTTATCATGACGTGAGGTTTCCTCCGGATTCACCTGCTTTGTAGATACAGTTTCATTCTTTCGGACTTAACACGAATTGTAAAATGTTTTACGTTGTGGCCGAACAAAGTCATGTTACGCACTAGTTATTGAATTTGGCTTTGAAAGTAGTTGACACAAATTACTTTTCCCGTGGTGAAGCCATTTTAATAACATGCTCTGCTCTGTTATTGGACCTGACTGGAACTACAATTAATCTGGCTTAGGTGGGGGAATAAAAAAAAATTGAGTTCATCAATCGTTTGTCATTTTAGAATTTACTAAAATCATATGAATGGTTTTATAAACATCTAAAAAGTGTTTACTTCTTTTTGAATCAGTTTGCGTTTGTCATAACTTGTTAAAAGGCACATGTTTAATTTGGGGAAAATAAAAAATTGTACTGGACAAGGTCAGATGAATAAGGGAGATATTAGAGCATTTAGAAAGGTGCACTGCCCAATCAAAACATTATGGTCACCTACACTGCCGCCTAAAATTTGGAATCAGGTTTCATTTTTCTTAATTTTCAAAAGGTTTTATTAAAATATTTTCTATTATGTATAAAAATCAAAAAACAATATTTAAAAAATTTCTAGAATATTCCTGAAGGGTGTAGAAGAATCCTGAAGAGAACGTTGTAGATGATTCTACAGTACTCTAGAAAGTGAGAGTATTGTGTCAATATTATAGATTGTAGATTGTTTTTCAATAATATACACTGAGGAGTAAGAGCAGTAGCTTATAAAATCGAACACCTGCCACTCAGAAAGAGTGTTTGGTGTACGTTTTGCGTGTTTCCTGATAAACATGGCAAGAAATAAAGAACTAAGTGTTGAAAAAAGAAGTGCTATTATAGCTCTGTGTAAAGAAAGTTATTCTTTCCATGAGAGGTACTGGCAAAAAACCTTAAGTGTTTCATAGAAAAGAGCACAAACTCTACCATTCAAGGGACTGGCAATTTAAAGGACAAGCGACGATCAGTACGACTACGTGTAACAACAGAAGCACAAGATAAGATCATAACTCTGATTTTCAAATGCAATCAACAGCTTACTGCACTTGAAATCGACTTCAATAGAAACAGAGAAACTCCAGTTTCTATTGAATAGAAAAATTGAGAGAGTGGATGTCTACATTCACTGTAAAATTTTGTCTTAAACAGCACTTCATTGTCATGTAGTGGTCCGAAAATTCTTAATAAAACCGGAAAATCGAAAGAAACGGTTTGGGCTAAGAGCCATCAGCATTGAACAATTGAAGAGTGGAAGCGTAGACGATCAACTGAAGGAAAAAATGGTGCTACATTGTTTAGTGCCTACAAGCACGGTGGTAATTCCGTCATGAACTGGGGGTACTTCTGTTTTCGAGGAGTAGGATCTAAAGAAGAATATAAAAACATTCTTGAACGTAATACTTATTTTAATAAGACAATTACCTGCAGCACAGCTCTTGGCTGAGCAGGGACTTCCTAGCAACTAAACATCAGGAAGGGATATTGCGAATTATGGTGTGGCCACCCCAATCGCCTGACTTAATCTAATATAGCTTTTATAGGATCAACTAGACTGTCACGTCCGTGAAGTCTCCCCATATTTACATATTTATGGGAAACCTTGCAAATCGCTTGGAACAATGTTATTCAACACACTATTATAAAATTAATCGTCACAATGCCATGTCTATGTAAGGCAATGATAAAATCTCATTGAGGATATTTTGATGAAAAATCAGTATGTTAATATTAATCATTTTAATATCTTTTGCTGTAAATTCTTCAATGCTTAATAAACAATATTAAAATACTTTGTAGTGTGTTGATATACACTGTGCTGCCACTTTATTAGGTACACCTACCTAGTAGCATGTTGAGCCTCCTTTAGCCTTCAAAACAGCCTGAATTCGTGGCGCCTCCGTAGCCAGGTGGGCAGGAGCAGCAGTGCGTAGCACATGTTTCTTGATTAGACTGGGGTTCGAGCCCATGAGCCACCAAATACGGAGAATGCGGAAAGGTCAGGGAATAACAACTGCATATCCCCGGAGCAATATGGCCTTAGTTGCTAATGCTCCTAAAAACCAAATAACAACAACAACAGCCTGAATTCGTCTAGGCATGGATTGAACAAGATGCTGAAAACGTTGTGCAGGAATGGAGTACCATGCAGGCATGAGTGTGTCACGCAGTTCCTTGAGATTCGACGGAAGTGTAGGCCTGCAGCGAACAGCCCTTTCCAGCTCATCCCAAAGATGTTCAATAGGATTGAGATCCAGGACTGAGCAGGTCACTGCAGCAAAAAAAAAGTCATTGTCATGTTCCTGGAAACATTCCATAGTGATTCGGGCTTTGTGCACCGGCGCATTATCCTGCTGGAAGTAACCATCTGACTGAGGATAAACTGTCAACATGAACGAATGCACTTGGTCAGCAACGATGTTTAGGTACGATGTGGCATTAAGACGTGAATCTATGGGTATCAATGGACCCAACGTATGCCAAGAAAATATTCCCCACACCATAACACTGTCCATACCACCTTGCACAGTAATCAGACGTGAGGGTCCATGGATTTATTTTGTTTTCACCAAATTCTGAGCCTTCCATCAACATGATGCACCAGGAACTTCGACTCGTCAGATCGAGCAACTGTTCCAATCCTCGATAACCCAGTGCTGGTGTTGCTGTGCCCAAAGGAGGCGTGCTCTCTTGTCCTTCATTCATAACAAAGGTACGCGACGTGGCCGTCGGCTGTTGTAGCCCATTCGCAACAAAGTGTGACTAGTGGTCCGTTGCGATATTTTGTTCTTCGCACCAAGGTTGTATTCTGACGTGATTTGCGATATTGTGGCCCGTCTGTTTTCTTGCACAATTCTAGCCATCCTCCTTTGACCTCTCTTATCAACAAGCGATTTTCTTCCACAGGAGTGCCGTTGAGAGGATGTTTTCTGTTCGTTGCACCATTCTCGATACACCCTTGAAACTGGTGCGTGAAAAGTTCAGGAGAACTGCCGTTTCAGAGATGCTTGTCCAGTACGTCTTGCACCTACTACCATGCCACGTTCGAAGTCCGTTAGATCACTCCTTTTCCCCATTCTTGCTACGTTTTGTACGCTTAACTGATACTAGAAAGGTTGTTCTGCTGCATTTATATCCACAACTGTGGTCATGCGACTTGAACGTTGTGGGACAAATCATTTGTGTGCACAGCAGGGGTGTACCTAATAAAGTGGCAGCACAGTGTATATAGTAAATCTTACATTGTCATACGCTGTGATTCGAAACTTTTAGGCAGGAGTGTACCTAGTAGTGCGTATGGCCTTTGAACGTTGCATGAAGTTGCAACACAATCCTGGCGACGTTGTGCCACGTCGCCAGGATTGTGTCATTGGAAAACGCAACTGTTTTCCAGTAGTCAGCAGTACGATGATGCCTTTCAGGTGCCAACTTTAGGCATTGACGTTGGGTGGCCATAAACTTGAATACCTTGACTGGACTCTGACTCCTAGTATCCATATGGAGGAGGATTCCTTGGATCCTAGTCTTGGAAACACCGCTGGTCTGCTCCCGGTTAAAACCCATGGTCTGTCGTTCTCCCACCGTTTTCCGTCTATCGGCTTGCGCTTTGTGGAACAGCCATGTTCACCACGACCCTTGATGAGGCATGAGCGGCCGCCACTAGCCCGGCGACCGTTGCTTTGTCTGCCCACTTTTGAAACACCTTAACCAAGAGGCCAGAACAGAACACACAAACCTACACTAGACACATTTCTGGCCTTTTTTACAGTTGATTCTGTTCTTGACAGCGATACGAGGCGGAGTTGAACAAACGTTCTAGGTGCCATCCTTACATATACACACGTTCCACCATTCAGCAGCTACCCGACAGTCATCCCTTTTTCGAAGTTTGTCAGGTCACGTCGCTTGCCCACGTCGATGAGTACTTTGTATGGACCGCATACCACGAACCTGTACATTTACCATTTCTAACCGCGACATGTATGCCACCAGGCGGAGAGAAACGGCCGATTGCTAAAACTTGGGAGTGGACATAATGTTTTGATAGGACAGTGTATTCTGAAATTATTGGCATTGTAATGGAGCAGTTTTTTTACGTTACCCACAAATCGATTTTTCTCATTTTGATTGTATATCTCTCTAGCTTTAATGATTTCGAAATAGTATTATTAGTGGTATGATTTCCTGGTATAAATTCATAATGAATTGTGCCTTTATTGTCAAAAAAGAGGATTTGCGTTTTGTCTGCCGGTCGTAAAGGTAACCCCGTTTCATCTCTTATTGCTATTGTACATGTATTTAGAAATCCTGAATCACATTCAGCTCTGGTTTTCAGCTGTTAAAAACTTGGGACAAAGAAGTTGCACAATGTTTCCATTTTAAAATATCATGATATTATATGATTGCTTTGCGACTACGCTGTAAGGTTATTATTCAAGAGGCGTCAATTGTTATTTCTTTTATGGCTTCAGTTTTTATTTGGCGATTGGCACGGCAAGAGACAGCTTCATTTGTGGACATGAAAGGTGCCCCACACTTCGCGCCAATCTGCGTGATATCGTATCCATCTTTGAAGCATATGTACCATTCAAATAGTCTAACTACTGTTCATAAAGCTTTTTCACCGTATTCTTGAACTGTAATTTCTAGTCTCCGAGCCCGACATGTTCTAGACAAAGCAAAATTTTATTAATGCTTTTATTACTTTTTTACATTTTTTTTTTTTTTTATTAAAAGAAATTTGGACGCTTCCAGAATAAAAGTTTTTTTGATGTTCAAATATTTTTGACAAATTCAAGTATTAGATTATGCTTTTGTATATTCCTTTGGAATCATTAACATTTATGTAGGAATTTAGATTTTTGCTGAATGCACTAATCAGCATGTATGCAGGTTAAATTGGCGCGAATCCAAAACAGGCCAACTCTTTTTCTGGTGGTGCTTCTCTTACATTGCTGTTCTCTGCCCTGCTCTTCTCGTTACTTTTCGTTACAACAGTGCTAACGAAATGAACTGCATGATTTCTGTTCCTCTTTTCCTTGGTTGTATTTAAATATCCTGATCCAAACACTCTTAGATCGTGTCACTAATATTATTCTTGGAGGCATGATCCTTTATTCTCCATTATACACCAAACTTCTTCCTCAGCGTCGTTGTGGTAGCAGAGTGGTTATTATTAGTGGGCATAATCGAGAGGTCATAATTGATTATTTCGGTTATAGCAAATCATTCTATTATATTCATATCATTCGAATGATTCATTTATTTTATTATGGAAAATCATTCCATTATATCATTCGATTGTGGTAAATCATTCCATTATAGCATTCCAGTTATATCATTCAAATAGTATAATCATTCGATTATGGAAATCATCTGATTATTTCTGACTAGGAATCAAACATTCCAGTGTTTTGATTTCTGCGTTTCAGAGGTGAATTGTAGTCTAGTAGATTTATCAGTATATGATAGGAGATCTTGTGTTGAAACTCTGGAACATGGACGGCTAGTTGCAGTCTTGTGAAGAAGCTTGAGACCCGTAATACCCCTCCTTCAGTGTTGCCAATTTAGCGGTTTTCCCGCTAGATTTAGCGGAATTGCTTCAGGTTTGGCGGATTAAAATATGTGATAGCGGTTTTTTTAGTGGAATGAGTTTAAATGTAAAAATTTAAAATATGTTTAGCATTTTATATATTTTGGCAATGTAACATTTAAATTAAGAAATATTTATTTAACAATGCAATATTTCATAATTGAAATGTTTTATTTCTATACATCGTAAACATAGTAGGGATATCTTATTTAATAGTTTTTTTTTTATAAAGCGAAGAATCGGTTTTATATTATTCAGGGATCCCCTGAGGGGAACCACAACAATTTCAATACGTAGTTACACTCGCGGTCAAACGATAATGACCGTTGGTTCATAGCTTTAAATTGTTGAATCAAATCTAAAAATGTAGAAAAAATTCTAATGGATTAGCCCCACCTTTTTTGAAACCGCGAAGGCATGCCATTGGATTATTTTTCTTTGTCGTAATTGAATCATCTGGAGAAACAAAATTATAGCGATGAATAACCTCATCATGGGTATAATTAATGTCTCGGTAGATATCTTTATATGCAGGCCATCCATCACTGATGATTCTTGTACTTGACAATATTCTCTTTCTTATAATTGATAATAGAGTTGTTTTATCTCTATTTTCTACCGTAACTAAAAAAACATCGTTTGGTAATTCTTTCAAATGCACCAAAAACCCATTGTGTTCCTATTAGTTTTCCTCTATTATTTTATTATTATCTATACGGTGCAAGGAAGCCTGAGGTTTATGCTTCACCAGCCGAAAAAAAAAAAAAAAATCTGAATTATTGAGAGAGAGAGAGAAGTAGAAGGGAATCACCAAGAAAGAGAAGAACGATGATGATATCCAGCTTAGGACCCTGGGTATCGCAAGCCCATACTCACCAGATGTGAGTCCCTGGGGGTTATTATATATTTTCTTTTGAAAAATGCTGATTCATCAATTTCAATTTCGATAGGTATTCCATTTTCTGAAATCCCCCTAGTTAACTATCTTAATCAATTATTGATATCATGCAGATCTCCCTCAGATCTTTACATTTTCCAAAAATAGTGTTTTTTTTATTTTTTTTTTATTGATATTTAAATGAAGAGCAATGCGACCTTTGAGACCAACCTTAGGACCAGAAGTATAGAAATAAATTTTGATAGAAAATAGAACTTTTGATAGAAATAAACTTTAATGTACTATCATCAAAAAATTATTTATGTCTAATACAGTCTGTCCTCGTATAGCACGATAGTTGTGTTTCTAGAAACCCTCGTGCAATGCAAAATCGTGCAATATAAACAACAGGCCCTATGGGAAAAGTGGGGTTAGGTGCCGACCACCCAAGATTGAACACACATTTGGAACCAAAACATTACCAAACACAATAAATAATCGGGTAATTTTAATCGTTATAAAATACGTAATACATAATAAAAAATATAATAAAGTATTTTTAGTATTTTTAATAGTAAAAAGTATTTTTTACGAATAAAATACGTATTTTATTCGTAAAAAAATTATTATATTTAAATAAAATAGTCGTAATAAAATACGTATTTTATTACGTAAGCATTTTATGTATTTTATTACGACTATTACGTAATAAAATATTGCTAATGCTTCTATCGTAAGCAAACTTGTTTTTTTTTGATTTTCGATCCAAACAGAAGACAGCCGTTCCATCTCTTCCAATTCTTGTGTCTTAATCTAATGGATTTTAATTACACTTTGAGTTGTTCCCGCTATGAAAGTTGTTTTTATTTTCTCCGCATTTTTTCTAATTCTCGGCGTTGCCTCATTTAGGTCTGTAGCACGTGCAATATCACATGGTCTTTCATTTCGCTCAAAGCGTTTCATAATTTCATATTTTTTCTCTATCGACAGAGGCGGACTGGCCATAAGCCTTACCCGGGAAATCCCGGTGGGCCGGAGGCCGGTGTGATTTTGGCCATAAACCGTAGTATGAGGCCACTATAAATTTCCCCGGGTAACAATTTTTGACTCAGTCCGCCTCTGTTTATCGATATTGCTTTTTTTTTTTTTTTCTCTCTCTCTGAATCTGCAGTGTCTTCGCCAGGACGCTTCCTTTTCACACCTTTTAAGTATTTTACTAATTTTTAGGGAATAAAGCGCAATTACAAAACGAGGAGGCACGCTTAAACATAAACAAAGCTGCGCGCGTATAGCAACTGAATAAACAACACCGTAAAGGCCGAGATACTATTAACACCCCACATTTTACTAAAGCACATTTCTGGGGGTTACTACCATAAAACAATAAAAACAATTTCCAGTTTCGTTTCTGCTAGTGGAATCTGTTATAAACTGGTAGTAAACTCGATCTAATTGCATTTGCGATTATATCGATAGCTGGAATTGTGTTGGTTTTTACGTTATTACGGTGAAATGTGTTTCCCCTTCACTGATATAAAACACATAAATACATTTTCAGAATCTTCTTCATTCCTATCGTGTTGCGTTCGGTTGGGGTGATTTCGCGTTCGACTGCCATTTCTTGTAAACACAAAGGCGAATCGTGCATAAGCGAATTCGGTTCGTGTTATATAAGATATCGTTCCCCTATTTATAAATCGTGTATGATCGAATTCGTGTAATGTAAACACGTGTTATACGAGGACCGACTGTACTCTTTGTTTTACGGCAAGGTTTCTTACAACCCCATCTAAACATATCAGTTTTACATTTACTTTTTGTTAGCCGCATTTCAAGTTTGCAAACTTCACCAAAAGCTGTACTTTGCAAAATGTGATTTTTCGCCAACCAAGAAATCAAGTGATTAATATTGCCGCTGCATAAATTCATCAACTCCGTTAAACGGTAGGTGTTATTTTTGACTTCTTCCTCAGAATAAACTGCATTTAATATGCAATTTGGAGGTTTTTGTCTGGACATAATGTAGGGTCTTAAAATTTTTTATGGCGCCCATTAATAGGATTTAACCGAAATTAAAATTTAAAAAGTTGGCGGGTTAAGTGTTAAAAATAGCGGATTTTGAGCATGCGGCTAGCGGGAAGTATTATTAAGAGTTGGCAACACTGCTCTCCTTGCTTTCAGAGGTTTTCAGTTTGAAATAGTTGTGGACGTGGTCATAGTTTCCTGTGGTAAAACTTCGCTCCCGAGAAGTCAGATATCGGTTAACGCTCTTTTATAGCTGATTTTTGAGAAGCATTATGTACGGTTCCGTGTTTGAGATAAACTACAGCTAGGAGGACTCGAGCCTTAAAGAGAAGGCTAGCGAAACTTAGTTCGTGAAATTTGTTTCTTTTGATGAATGCTGTCTTTTTATAGACCTAGCTAACAATATATTTGAGACCTGTTTCTCGAAGCTGGCAATGCTTGTGAAGGGAAAAAAATTGGGTGGCCTTTTACTATTGGTAGTGGAAATTGATGCAAGAAACTTATAGAGCATCAGTCAAAAAATAAAATAAAACACTTCCCACTTTACCTATCCAATTTTTTGTCTAGTTCCTCCTTGAATTCATTCAAACCATCCTCCCAACACCTGGTGGAAAAGACCTGCGTTTGAGTCCCGTCGATGACGGAGGAATTTTTATGGGTCTTGTTCACACAACGTGGCTAAGTTAGTCGGTCTCAAGCGAGGTTAGCATGGTTTTTTCCCTCGGGAAACTTGGGTTTTTTCGTCCAACTAACAGAAAATCGACCTCAGAACATACAATTTACAGACAATATACGCGGAGCAATATGGTCTTAGTTGCTGATGCTACTAAAACCCTACAACAACAACAGACGAAATCTTGTTCCAACAATCAACGATCCGCTGGCTGAAGCAAACTTCCGCACATCTATTCTGGAACCACCCTTCTTCAATTTGAATTTATGCCCCCTCTTATGTGTGTAGTTTCAGAAAGAGGAGGAATGCCATCAACATTACTCAATCCAATCATCCCCACCCAAACTTACTCAATTCATTCAAGGCCTTAAATACCTCAATCATATCTCTTCGCAGGTGCCTTGTCTCTAGGCGCTGCAATTTGTAGAACTGAAGCCTTTTTTGGTAAGAACTCCCTTTTATTTACTTTTTAATTGAATTTTCTCTGATTTCGTAATTATGGCTTTTATTACGCCTTCTTGGCTGCTTGAAATGCGATCTTGTTTAGCTAAATTCACCTCCACTACATTTTTTTTTACTGCCTACGTGACGTCTCGTTATCAGGCCTCTCATGGATTCCTTGTAGAACTTTAAAGGTATCACTGAGAGGCTTGATATCGAGAATATTTTGAAGTCAACAAAAATTTTTAACGTGAAAAAACATTAAGATTTGCATTGTGGTCGACAGCAATGTTTGTAAATACAAATGTAATGCGAATAACAAAGTGATCCTGATATACAATAATTGAATTATTGTATATCAGATTCACAGGTTAATTGAATTAATCACTCTTAAACAGCAGATGGTAGTACGAAACGTGCGGAAAGTGTAGTAACCTTTAAAATAAAAAATGTAGTAACCTTAAAAAAAAAAAGAAAGAAAAGAAAGTAACGGCAGCCTACGTCAGATAAAGGCATGAAAATTTTTTTGCAAAAATACTTCAAAACGGGAAAGAAAAGCAAATATGCACTTAATAAAATGAAATCTGATGACGGTAAAGTGAATATTGATTCATAATCAGATATATATATATGAAATCACAAAATAAGATTTATGCAGTTACAGTATTGTTTTACATGGTAACAGCAGTAGTCACCGAAATGCATATGTTCTAGTTTCAGAACTATTACTCTCACATGGTTGAAGAGTAATAAATTCAATTAAACTCTTTGTTTGATTAAATATATTATGTAAGTTCTTTTTCCTGTTTGAAGATACAATGTGCAATCCTGTGTTTTCGCTTGTTGATGTAGCTCAAAAACCATGAGTGAAAAAGATCAAGCGTGAATCCTAACTTAACTGGAAGATAAATTTCAGCACAACAATAGTGCTTAAGTGTATATCCGAGAAATTTTTGAAACCCTTAAAGGCTTGAGAAATCTGTTGTTTATAATCTTATTCGAAATATATGTTATGAATAACATCTACCTGATATCTTTTATTTACGTTGTTAGAAACAAATTGCCAAAGATTCTATAAATTTGGTGGAAATAGGTTTGGCTTTATGAAGCCATACTCAGTGTTCTCCCCAGAAAATTTTGCCAGCTGGGCGGAATTATGAAGTAGCCGGGTGGGAAGTGTAATACTTCGCAATATTATAAAATTTTCTGTTATTTATAAATGTGATTTAAGCGATACAGAGCAAAAATTAATTGCATAATTTAACATTATATGCACCTATCACATTGAACTCGATTGCATAGTATGTTCGAATTAATATTAATCGAGATCACTGAGCAGTATACCATACGCTACCGCGAGAATCGCTTAAATTTTACCTGGGCGGTCAGTTAACTTCACTTGGCTGTGCTCCCATTCGATAGGTCCTGGGTAGAACACTGATACTGGTGACCTGCATAAAATTTGCCCAGAACTTTGGGCAAATTTTATGTAGGTCACTGTATCAGTGTTCTACCCAGGACCTAGTATCAGTGTTCCGTGGGATCAGAACGGTTCAAAATTATTGCTCTAGTCTGTAACCACTTCCTCATGTCAAGAGTGGATTGTTACCTTCTTAGGATGTACAGTACTTGCCACTTCTCATACCTTCCCCCACTCTTTTCGACCTCTGATTATGATCATGGCCATAGGCGCCGACTTTTGAGTCTTATTGCCTACTGGGGCAATAAGGGGCAATCTTATTGGGGAGCGTAAGAACAGTTCCATCCCTCTATAGTTGACTTCTATACAAGCTTTATGTAACCATAATTGACTTCTATAGGCTTTGTTTTATGTAAAGCATCTTTGGCGGCACCTATTAAATTTTTCTGACTGAAGTAAAACCGATTGGTAACAGAAATGACGCCAACTCGGTCACTAGCTTTGATTCGGTAGAGTAAGTAATGGGC
This sequence comes from Mastigoproctus giganteus, assembly GCF_048544385.1. NCBI lineage: Eukaryota > Metazoa > Arthropoda > Arachnida > Uropygi > Thelyphonidae > Mastigoproctus > Mastigoproctus giganteus. The sequence goes on along the minus strand of NC_143586.1, from coordinate 64,562,323 downwards.
AGTGAGCGTTAACGGTACATCGTTCATAACTTCGGTTCTAGCTGCTCGATTTTAAAAATTTTAAATGTTTTGATTTTCGTCAAAAGTGTTTTCACATAAAATAAAACACCTTTAGTGCGCACAGGCTACACACGCGGTTTTTTTTTTTTTTTTTTTATATACTGGTGGCCCACCCTGAGATTTTCAGGGTGGATTCTCCGCATTTTTCAGATAGCATGATATGCACCTTGAACATGTACTTCTACAGACAAAAACCATACTTGCCGCCTATTATGAAGTAGCGCGCTGTAACCAAAGTAGGCTTCTGTAAACGTCTAATGGCTTTGCTACTTGTCGCTCGTTTGATAAGGTTTTGCGTTCGATTCCCGTTGACGATGGAGGAATCTCTAACGTCTTCTTCGATCGAAGCTATAGTTAGCCGACCTCCGGCGGAGGAACAAGGGTTTTCTTTCTAGTGAGTTGTTCAGTGTTTCTCATTCCGCACAACATGCGAATTGGCCCTTGAAAACACACACATACTTCTACAGTCACAATACACTTTTTGAATAAGTTACACTTGGGAACCATTAACATAATTATTTATCACCAAAGTAGTCGATGCGCTAAAAAATTCAAAACCAATTACGGAATCGCTCCCTTGGGGATTACGTTGCTGGAAAGTACTGCTGTTGGCAAGACTAAGGTCCTGTAGAAAATATGTTAATTTACATTTCCGTATAATCTTCAGAGCGTTGCGAAAAGAAGTCCAAAATACATGTATATCTGGGATCCCCAATTGGCAGACTGTGGTCCACATTCGGACTGCCAACAATTTTCATGGTCCGCAAGTGATCTGAACCTTGGTGTGTAAGTTCCCTTCATTTGTTGTTTGACATTTAAAAAATTGACCATATGTTATATTGAATGCACTTTTCTTGTGTTCTTCAATAAAATGAAATAAAGATATGTTATAATATTCATTTGACTTTTTATTGATTTTATGCCAAAAGGGATTCAGACTCTATGAGTAACTGTTTTTACTAATGTGGACCGCAGTGAATTGCCTATTTTCTAATACGGATCGGAAAGAAAATTAAATGGTTACCCCTGTTATATAATAGTACTGAGGTGTGCGTCATTCAGGAGAATGGAATGTAAAAAAATTTCCTTCCTTTCACTACGTGTAGCAAGTTGGATTTACCGAGGCGCAGTGGCAAATTTTACTAGAGGCTCTAGGGTCACGGGGAACCCCGGAACAACACAATTACTGTTGGCTCAGCTTTCCCCCCCCCCACAACGGCAGTCACCAATTGGCAGACTGCCAACACCTGAATAGGACCCACACCACAGAAATGATGGGTCCACTGGATGGAAAAGGTTCTGGACCACCCTCCCTGATGATGGGAACAAGATCAACGGACCAGACCCCTTCAGGGTTGCAAAAGACCATCTACGAGACATTCTATCCTGATCTGGCATCTAGCCCATGAACATGACTGACCTCAACTTACCTAGATGGCACATGGTCCATGAATGACATGAGGCACTGATTCCGACTGCCTCGTTGGACCTGTGTTTTTTCCCCACCTTGAATAGCAGATTTGCTGCCAGTGCACCAATTGGCGACCCAAGCTGGGCACTCTTTCCTGTCTTGCTTTCCACTCCACTCCCCTTCCCTGGTGGGGGGAGGTGACTATCCTCTTGTCTCCTTGCCACCCCCATGTGGTCAGATGAGGCCACAATTAAAATGAATGGCCATATAAATCGTCACAGTTGTGTTTACTGGGCCACTGAAAATCCACACATCACTCTACAGAAAGATGTCAATCTACCAGGCATTACTGTGTGTATGGGGGCTCTTTTCACGTGGAATAATTGGTCCCTATCGATTCAATGTCACTGTTAATGAAAAAAATATATATATCTGGATATGTTAAGGGATTGTGCTGTACCAAAAATCAGAGACATGTTTGCAGATATGTGTGATATATTTTCAACAAGATGCTGCACCTTCACATTATCATACAGCTGTGCGCGATTATCTTGACAATGAATTTCATGATCAATTGATAGGTCGTCGAGGGAGTGCTTCTGAATATCCTCCAAGGTCAGCAGATCTCACACCTTTAGTTTTTTCTTCTTGGGGATACTTGAAAAATCGGGTTTACAGTCACAAACCGCAAACATTGGAAGAATTGTGAATAAAAATTCAACAAGAAGCAGAAAACATTTCACCAGATTTGTGTTTGTGCATTTCAGTATGTAGGTCTGTTGAATATAGATGCTGCTCATGCATTAATGCTGATGGAGGGCATTTTGAAAAATTAAAGTTTTATTATTGTAAAGAAAAAAAAAAAAAAACGTTTTTGTCTTCAAAGTTTTTAAAAAAATTACATTTGTATATATTGTTCATTAAATTTAAAATTTTAAAGTATGTATACATAATTTTGAAACACCCTGTACATATGCCACCCCGGGGGCTCACATCTGGTGAGTATGGGCTTGGCACACCCAGGGTCCTGAGCTGGATATCATCATTCTTCTCTTTCTTGGTGATTCCCTTCTACTTTTGACACTCTCTCTCTCTCTCTCTCTCTCAGGGTAACTCGGGAACTTTTTTTTTTTCCTGGTGCAGCATAAGCCTCAGGCTTCCTTGCACCATATGGCTATTAATAATAATAATAATAATAATAATAATAATATACACTAAACCTTTTTGGAAATTTGTGTTTTTTTTATATCAAGTGTAACTAAAAGGTTAAACTGTCGAATAATGACATCGATTTAGTAGTCAGTGGCCCTATTCTGTATATAAGTGGTTCTCAATTAGTAGATCACGAAAAATATCGTGAGAGATTGTGGTATACCATAACTAATTAAAAGCTCGAAGGAATAAGCTTATTACGACGAGTGATGGTTACATTTGGAGGGAGGGATTTCTCAATGATCGCCGAGTTTGGTGTTTTCAAAAAAGGATCGCCGAAAGTAGAAACTAAAAGCAATCTGCTGTGAAAGTGTACCCGCATAATTTTACATCACATAGGAGAAAAGTTTACAAGAATTTTGTTGTTGGTTTGGTTTGTTTACTCATTTTTAAACAACATAAGTAAACGAGCAACAAAAAAAAAAAAAAAAAAAGATACGCAGATGTTAATAGCTCTAAATCTGATATTTTTGGCATAATCTTAACCATAGCACCCAGAGATAACCCAAGGTTAAACCCGAATTTACTGTGCTTTACGGAGCATAACGCTACAGGGTGTTCAAGAGAATGGACTGCACATTAAAATTACCTTCGGCAGTAGGCATAGGCATAATGCCAGTAGCCGATATACATGACCTACTTTACAGCAGTGAGAGTACCGCTCGTCGTCTTGGAAGCTCGAAACGCCTAGTTCCTACAGTACAGTAAAGCCATCGACATGTGAGAAGCGCACCACGTGGCTGGTGGCTGACTCTTAACAATGGAGCGGGTTCACAGTCAAGGCCAGGTACGCACAGGTGAGAAGCAAACGCTTATAGTTTTCATGCAGTGGTATTGCTATTTTAAGTCTGTATTCTCCGTAAAGACGTTATATTTCCTGAAATCGCTTTGCAGTAAGAGAAGGAAAAAAATTTATTCTCTTTTAAGGTCCTGCAGCAAATCGCTACTGAATAAAGACGACAGCATAAAATGCACATTTCAGACTAAAGATGAAAATTACTCAGAAGCCATTATCTCAAACATAGTGGACCTCTTGCCCATAGCTAGCTACCCCTTCATGTACCAATGGACAAACTGAGTTTGCTACGTAGTGCATCGATCTCATATTGTGTGGGCACTTCGCCATGGGTTGTTGAGTATTGCACCACTATTAAAAAAAAAAAAAAAAAACACAGCTCCAGTGGAGAAGTGTATTACTTTTTATTTAAAGTGTCTCATCGTTGGGCAAGTATTGTGGATATATCTCATCACTGAGTTGTTCACGTCTTCACAGTGTCTACTTGCCTACCGATGAGACTCCGCTCAGAGTCGAAACTCGGCTCTGGGTGGTGGAATACACTTTAAATAAAAAGCAATATAATTCTCCACTGGAACATTACTGTTTTTATTTAGATTGGTGCAATACCAAGGCACCAAATCGCTACATGGCTAAGTGCTTAACATAATGTGAGATTGATGCACTAAGTAGCAAATTTAGTTTGCTGATAGCTACGTACATTATTGCATGTTTCTACCCGTGTAGCTTCTGCTATATATTGGCAGTGTTGGTGCTAGTGCATTATAGTTGATTTTTCCCCCCGATTTTTACCGTTTGAAGGAGTTAAATTAAATTGCTAAATGCGGTATTTATTGTGTTATATTATCAGAATTAGTTGTAAGCTCCGTGGTATAGCTTGTACTGATTGAGGTATACTATAATTGCGCACCAACCGCCCATGGGCCTGGATTCTGATAACTGAATTGTGGCCTGATAGAACCGTTAGGTACGTGTATTAATAGATTATGATGCTACTGTCAAAACATGACTAGACAACATTTTTTTTTTTTTTTTTTAATTTAATTGTTTGAAATTCATTCGCCAAACGTTTTTAGATTCTAAATACTACGCAGGTGAAGTGACGTCACACAATTTTTTTTTTGTCGGCTGCGGAACAACCAAGTCGTTTTAATGAAACCCAATCTCTCCCCTCTTACCATGATTGTTCCTCTATAGTGTTTCACCTGAAAATCATTGGACACCGCTGAGGAGACGGGATTTTTACTTGCTCGTACTCAGATTTGGATTTCTGATTACAGGAACTGCTGCCGACCGGGCTAGCCGGGTGGGTAAAGTGCCTGCCTGGCAACCCAAAGGTCGCGGGTTCGATTCCCGCCTCGGGCTTGGATCAGAGTACTGCAAAAACCTTGGGAGGTGCATTATGGCCACAGAAGCCTATGCGCCAACAACTACAAAAAAAAAAAAAACAGGAACTGCTGGCATCCATTGGTATTACTTTCTCCAGTGGATGCGGGATTCTTTGTCTTCACCACTGTACGTGATTATAGAAGCCTGCTGCACCCGTACGACTTGCGCTTCTTCCTATGGGTACTGGTATTAATACATTTAGTTTACAACGTGTATAGTGGGGCCGCCTCCTCGTGACGTGGAGGGGTACTAGGAAGCAGCCTTCCTGGTAGGCTGCTTCCTAAGTGGCCAGAAACAACTAAACAACACACACACACATACTACGCAAACATAGCACTACTGGCCATTGTACAGAGTTTTGGATATTATCACAGAGAGCCATGAAGGAGTTGAACTAACGTTTAGGGAACCCGCCTTACATAACACAACGTATGGACACCGCCAAGGTCCCGGACCAGCCACGGAAAGTCTAGCCTACTTCCTCGTGGTGACGTACGGACAACGGGAGGACCTTGGCCACTTAGCCGTGGGACCTTGGAGCACCATTGTCCCACGGCTAAGTGGCCAGAACAACTCACCCCAGCACTACTCTGCACACCCCATTGGTACTTGGAGGATGTATTCCCCTGCATCCTCTATTTCTATCTCTTGTGTACAACTTGTACTTCCCCGCAATGTTTATTTTTTAATTTTTTCAGTCCCCATCCTGGAAGCGCAAGTGACCCCGGTGGAGACTAGTCAGAGACTTCACGCAAGTATTCAATGCCAGATGAACGAATAATACTTTCTGATCCCACTGCATAAAGTTCAAGTGCCAATAAATCCAAAGGTTTCAGCCCTATTTCAACTTCTTCCACCCTCCTCAAACTCCTATAAAAGTAATTTCTTCTTGGATTAAGCCTACGGCTCATGCCTCAGAAACTGAAACAATTCCGATTTGCAGTCACAATTAGATCAACCTTAACAAACTTCTTGGCAGGACATACACCCATCCTTCAAACCTTCGAGTCTAAAAATGTACGCTGGTATCGAAACAACTTTTGACAGCTTGAGCACCACAGCCTTTCTCAAACTACTGCAGATCTTCAGGATACTTCATTATTGAAGAATAGAAGTGTCCACTTCACAATCAAGAAATCCTGCTATACCCGTCAAATCGCTGCAGGGAAAAGAATCCACCACAACGCGGATTACATTACTTCCTTTTGTCATCCATACTAATGTGATGATGCAGTTATATATGCTGATGATACAAAGTTAACTTAATCCCACCTACAGCAAATTTAGTGACAGTAGCTTCTTCAGTCACCGAGAACTTGACTGCACTTGCAACGTACGGCACTTCGGCTTAAATCTCAAGCCGGATAAATATGCAATAATGCATATTTGATTTAAATCTTAAGCCGAATAAATATGCAATTACGGATAAACCACAGTTTATTCGTAATTTTGTACCCTGCTGAAATTTGAGCATCTGCTTCAGAAACCGGTGTACGCATGTGAATACTGGACTCTTAAATGGGTCACTCATAAGCCGACATGCTTGAGCAGCTGTGTTACTCTACCCAGTCTCCCAGAGTTAATCGACATCCGACGCATAATTACTACTGCCAAAATGTTTACAGGCACGATAAACATCTGGGATATCTGTCAAAAGCACAACACCCCACCATTCTTGAGGTCCAACCCTACACTTATTCTGAAATACAACCGTCTGAAACTGTGATCATTTCTTACCTGCCCAGGCACTTCCAAAAATGCAGGGGCGCCTCCGTAGCCAGGTGGGAAGGAGCAGCAGTGCGTAGCACACGCTTCTTGATTAGACCGGGGTTCGAGCCCGTCACCACCAAATACGGAGGATGCGGAAAGGTCAGGGAATGACCACCGCATATCCCGGAGCAATATGGCCTTAGTTGCTAATGCTCCTAAAAACCACATAACATAACCAAAAATGCAGGCATTCTTGCGATTTGAAATTGACCTGCAGAGGATGACTACCGATAAGAAATATAGCGTACACTTGCAGTGGGTTCCATCAGCACAGCTGGAATAATTTGTGCTAATTTTGAGGTGCAAACTGTTCTAGATTACCTGATGAAGAAATCAATCATCCGCATCGCCTGTACGAGCCAGGTGGTAATTAGTAACTGGGACATCAATTGTATATCAACTGATTGAGGGAGTAGTGCTGTGTGCAATTCTAATTACACAATTAAAAAACCTTATAATTTAGCAAATAATGTTACTTAGGATTAAAAAGCTAATAAAAAAGTATCGGTATTATTGTATTAAAATTATTTCATTCAAAAACTTGGACCGCACCCGATTAGCAAAAATTTCCGAAGACCCCACTTCCTTTGCAGGTTTCGGCAAGTACCCGACTCGATGCAGGATTCTGTTGCAACTGCCCTTAATTCAAGAACTCACTCGTCCAAATATCGTACGATATTTGTTACCTCTAGCGTTCACCCATTCATACTACAGTCCTTCAATTCCTGTAATCATTTCTTTTTCCCACCGTGGAACTCTTCTTTAAATCAAAAATTTCCGTGTAATTCTTGAGATCAAAATCTTTCGTTGAGACCTAATATCTTTAAAAACAGTTATTATTAACAACAAATACTAAGAGGTATTACTATATATTAAAGAGGTATTATTATAGAATAATACTTGAATATATAGTAATACCTCTTAGTATTATATCCTGGTTATGTAACTCGCTAAAAATTTTATTAGTAACTTTACCTCAGTATTTTCTACTTCATTATTGAAAAGAGAGGGAGTAAAAATATATGCTGTATATATTATAGAACTAGGATATCCTATGGTTTTACTCGATGATCCTTATAAGTCGATGTCTTTAACCCTCCACCCAAATTCCTTTGGATGTAGGATCAAGGTGGATTTAAACGAGACAAATAGCAAATTTTGTTTTTAAACGTTATTCGTTGTTCATTTCTTTGTGTTATATCAGTGGTGTCCAACCTGCGGCCAGCGCGGAAAGCGAATGAAGCAGCATTTTAGATAGTCGCGCCACTACGTGTACAGGTGCAAGCGTCGAGCTCGACTGTATCAAACGTGTACACGTAGCTCAGTCTTTTCATATTTTGAAATTCTATTATTTTGATATAACTTGTTCATTGTATTGAATTAAAAACAATCATCTTTAAAAATGTTCCGAAAGAGGAAATTCGATTTGGAGTGTCGCGCTTCTCATCAAAGGTGGACTGAATGCTGTTTCTTCATTGAGTACGACGGAAAAGCAGTCTGTTTGGTGTGTAAGGAGATTGTCAGTTTTTAAAGAATATATTTTAAAACGACACTGATTCCAAGCGTAAACGTTAGGATCAATATAAAGGAGGGTTGCGAAAAGAAAAGTGTTCAAAATCGAATTAAAAAAACCACAAAACACACTGAAAACGTATCGCTCAATAAATTTATCTGCTGTAAGTGCTAGTTATCAAGTTGCACATTTGATCGCTTTTGAAAGTAAACTGTGATAGTGAATTTGTTAAAAGTTGTGAAAGAAATTTGTCCAGAGAAACGAACAATGATACAAGACATTAATTTGTTACGACAAACAGTTATGCGAAGAGAAGGTACTAGAAAGAATATGTTCTAACAACTTTTGGAAAACATAAAACAAATGAAATATTTTAGTGACAAAAAATATCTGGCAAAAACATTGGGCTTATGGACAGAATAACCAAGAAAATGATAGATATCGGAGCAGAACCACCGATTGGAATTCACTGCATTGTGCACCGAGAAGTCTGTGGAAAAGTATTGGATCTCTAACACGTTATGAATATAGTTATTTCTGCTCTAAATTTTATGAGATAACATGAGCTTAATCACCATATGTTTCTACAGTTTCTTTCAAAAATTGAAGCTGAATACGAAGATGTAATTTTACATAGTGCAGTGAAGATGGCTTAGTCATGGCAAAGTGTTTAAAACTGTGTTATGAAATTGATATTTTTATGACAGAAAAAGGGAAACCAATAAACTATCAAATATGGAGTGGCTGTTTGATCTTGCAATTCTTACAGCGCATTTAAATAAAATAAAATAAATTTTCTGTTTATACTCCGGGATGACCACACGGTCAGAGGAGTTCACAAGGTAGAGAGAGAATACAAGAAACAGCACCGTATTCAGCAGTCACGGGCTCGAACCCGGACCACTCAAGGCACGTGTACTTATTCACCCGCTCGCCTGACCACTCGGCTACTGCGGCCTATGGCTAGATCATTTCAGAATAAGATGTTATTATTTAAATCCCAGATTGAGCAAGACAGTTTAGTTCACTTTGGATGTTGTACCGAGCTAAAAGAGAAATATTTCTGAAGAATCGTTGCCTCCCGTTATTACAATTACTTTTTGACGAGTTTGAAAGTCGATTTTCTGATATAAGATACCACGAAAAAGACATAAGCTTGTTTGAAAATCCATTTACTTTTATGGCTGAAAACTGCAATCCCAGCTTGAAACTTGAAATTATTGATCTTTGATTCATGGTTCAAAAATGAGTACAGTCGAAGCTCTATATAACGACCTCCAAGGGAATTAGAAGACGATCGTTATATCGGAAGGGCGTTATATCGATTGTTCATAAAATTGCATTAGGTTAATGAGAAATTGGCCGGAACCACACATATAGGACGTTAAAAAGAGGGTCGCTATAAAGAGCTTCGACTGTATATGGACTGCGAAAATAAACTACATGTACTTGAATTCTATTTGAAGATTTTCCGCTAATAAAAGAAAATGCCATGAAAATGGCTACTTTGTTCGGATCAACGTATGTTTGCGAGAAAATTTTTCTCTCTCACGAAATCAAATAAATGTTTAAAGAGAAACAGAATAACAAGTGAGCATCTTCATTCCGTATTAAGAATTGACGTCACAAATTTTCAACCAAATTTTGAACAATCGTCTAAAAATATCCAGCTCAATCATCTCATTAAATGTAAAGTTTTGTTCAGTAAATGTTATTGTGTATTGTACTTAATAGAATTTTCGGACAATTTTTAAAAAATGATACAAGCGAATCAATTTTAGAGAAATAATATCAGTTAATTTCTAGAAAAATTTTGTAAAACTGCAAACATCTTTTCGAAATGATTTCTGCTGTCCTTTGTTCCCATATGTCATGAAATGATTTCTGGCATCTTTCGCATTGCTTTCCGATTTCCTTTCTTACTAAAATAACCTTCCCCCATTTATTTATTTATTATTATTATTTTTTAAATAGAATTTTCGGTTTTTTTCTTGGATACGGGCACCGGACAAAAAATGAAACATTTGTAGTATTTAGGGCATATAACAGATTGAACACGTTTATCTTCTAGGCTTGCTTGCTTATAACACTGAAATCAGAGTATTAAGGTTAACCCATTTTCTCTATTTATGATTATGCTAGCTATGACTAAAGAATCAAGGGTTTCCACCATAAAAGATGGGGCGCAGAAAAAATTGTTAATGAGTGGCAAAAAGGAATGATAGTATTTGACAGGTGTAAAGGACATCGTGTAAAGGAAAAGTAGCTGAATTTGCTGGTGTTTCGGAAAGAACATTGGCATTAGAGTTTTGATGGAATTTGAGTTGAAGACAACCAGAAATCAGGGACAAAACTCTGGTCTAAAGTCTGCGCTAAGCTGTCGTGATTGGCGGCGGTTAATATCACGTCTATTAAACGAAAAGGGATTTCAAACAATACGATAACCGTTGAAAACAGTTAATCAAGGACATCATCAGCCGATTTCTGAGAGAAGAGGTATGCATAATATGAACGTCTAGAATAGGGTCCCCTGAAAAATACCAATGTTTAACAGCAAAAGCCCGTCTGATATGAGCTATAGAGAACGTATGGAACAATCTTGAGTGGAAAGTGAAAACATAACATCCACGAAACCTGATTATGGACTTAATTGTTTTCGGGATGGCCTAATATAACTACATGCGCGCGCGCGTGTGTAAAGTGTAAAAACTATATAACTGTTTTCAGCACTTCTTGTATTGTATGACATCGCTTTTCGTTTAATACACGCGATATTAATCGCCAATCACGATCGCTTGGCTCAGACTTTAGACCACAATTCTGTTTCTTATTTTTGGTTGCCTTCGACTCACATTCCTTAAAAAAAGCTGTAATACTGTTCTTTCCGAACACCAGCAAATTGGGCTACTCTTTAACAGGATGTCCTTTACACCTGCCAAATGCTATCATTTCTTTTTTCCACTCACTTAATACTTTTTCTGCGCTCCACTTATGGCCTAATAAACTATTTAAAGGATCTAGTTGAATTCCTACCAACTAGTTGAATTCATGAAGTGATTTGTGTTAAAGGTGTTACATATTATTAATTGAATAATCATATAGTGAAAATTTTCTTGTTCGGGGTATTTATTTAAGTTATTTTTGCCCACAGTGAGTTTCCTTCTATACATAGATGTTGATATTTCTGATAGTTAATTTCTTTGTGCCTTTTTTTTTTTTTTTTTTTGTTTGTTTTGACTTGTTTTCCGTTTTGGTGACTGTGCTGGTACAGAAGTACACTCGATATACTAATGCTTGTTTGTTGGGTTTTTAGGAGCATTAGCAACTAAGGCCATAAATTGCTCCGGGATATGCGGTGGTCATTCCTTGACCTTTCCGCATCCTCCGTATTTGGTGGTGACGGGCTCGAACCCCCGTCTAATCAAGAAGCGTGTGCTGCGCACTGCTGCTCCTTCCCACCTGGCTACGGAGGCGCCACACTTTCTCGAGTGACCGTGGTTTAAGCCCCTGTGACTACTAAATACGGATGTTCTTGTATTTTCTCTATATCTGGAACTCCTTTAACCTTTGTCATCGTCCCGGAGTATAAACAGAAAATGTATTTATTTATTGAATGTTACCACCAAAATTGCAGTATTTATTGAGCTGTTTTCAGGTTGAGACGTTGCATGCATCATCTTCAAGATTGATTGAATTGAGAGGATCATATCTTGAATCAAGACTAGTAAAAGCGTTAGGTATATTTGGAAATATATCTTTATTAAATTGAAATATGCTCGTTACCCTAATATCATCATTTGTAGCAATCCCTATCGTTGCTAAAGATCTTAAGATATCCCAGAAACGTTTAATTATAGCTTCTCTACAATTTTTATGACGAAGTTGTTACATTCTTCATGGTAGTATATTTCCAGGGTCTTATCAAGTGGCTGAAGGTGGTGACTGTACGAAGTATGATATAAAAAAAAAAAAAAAAAAAAAGATGATGTATTTGGGAAATGATGGATCTTCTTCGAAGTTGTCTCCTTGACACTATAAAGAGTCCAGTCACAATATTATGACCCCCCCCCCCCAATGCAGACTCACACACACCTAGCGAATTACACAGCGCACGTGTCAAGTTCACACACCGCAAGCATATAAGGCTTGATGTTCATCGTCCGTGAACACAGTAACAGTCTCTGTCATGGGCAAAGCACGCGACCTATCAGACCTGGAAAAAGGCATGATCATCGGCTGTCGGGCCAGGGGTGAAAGCATTTCCGAAACAGCGGACTTTGTGAAATGCTCACGTGCTGCAGTTATATGTATAATGGACGAATGGGACAGTTTTGACGATCCGACGTGCCAATTGTGGAGCCCCATGTGCCATTGATCCCAGAGGTGAAGGTCGGCTGAAACGGTTGGTCAGGACCGGTCGGTGCGCTGCTGTTGCTCAACTGGCCGTCCGAATGAACCTTTGGGCCACTAGAAAGGTCTCCAACACGACGGTGCAGCGAACCCTGTTGCTCATTGGGCTCCCGAGCAGACGCTTGGTGACATCACCCATGCTGACGGTCGTTCATCACAAACAACACCGTCAGTTTGTACAGCAATACCGACACTGGACCCCGGCCGAGTGGCAACGGGTGGCCTTCTCCAATGAGTCACGGTTTCTGCTCCACCGAGTGGATGGACGGTGGTGTATTAGGCGTGAAACCTCCGAGAAGAGACGTCTGGACACGATTGTTGGCATAAGGCAGACTGGTGGGGGCAGCGTTATGGTCTGGGGAATGTTTTTATGCCATGGCTTGGGTCCGCTGATACCTCTAGAGGTTACTCTGAACGCAAATGGTTATCGATCGTCGCCGATCAGGTACACTCGTACATGTTGACCGTGTTCCCTGGGGGCGATGGTATCTATCAGCAAGACAATGCGCCATGCCATGTCGCCAGAATTATCCGTGAGTGGTTTGAGGAGCACGACGAAGACTTCAAGCTACTCCCTTGGTCACCGAATTCCTTGGATTTTAACCCAAATGAAAATCTATGGGACCACCTCGATCGACACATCAGACGGATGGATCTTCCACCAAGGAACCTACAGGAACTCCGGGGTTCACTGCAGTCTGCAGGGTCCCTCCCACGGCGTCTGGCTGCGGTGCATGCTGTGAAAGGCGCATATTCTGGATACTAGGTAGGTGGTCATAATAATGTGACTGGACACTGTATATTTTCTGTAACTTTTGGAAAGAAGTTGGAATGCTTCTAACTTCTTTCCAAAAGGGGGGGGGGATCACAGTGTTTGAGTGCTTCGAGATCAATTTTTGAATGGAAAGCGCCGAGTGTGCAGGGACGTTGTCATGATACAAAGGCCAGTTCTCTGAAGGCCTCTGTGGCAGTATAGCGGTTTCACCGCTATACTGCCACTCTATATATTCACCGCTATGCTGCCACAGAGGACCTCTTTAAAAGAGTGACAGTATAGCGTTTTCACCACTATAATGTCACTCTTTTAAAGAAGTTTTAATTCGACCGCCGTCTATAATTGAATAAATCTCTAAAGTCCTTTCAGTCGAGGCTGTTGTTAGCTGATCTCAAGCGAAAGAAGTAGCCCCCCCCCCCCCGGGTTCTTTTGGTATTTTTCAGTCTGCTCAACATGTAAATAGGCTCATGAGAACGCCCTTCTATAGACAGCACATATATGACCTAATGTGGCTGATGCTCCTAAAATCCAACAACGTCAGGGATTGATAAATTGTCATTGAATGTGTGAGAATATAAATTAATTATCTATTTCCTTGCAATATGGCCTTAGTTGCTAATGCTCCTAAAACCAAAAAAAAAAAAAAAAAATCTATTTCCTTGTTTCCTTGAATACCCAGATTTGTGAATTTTCTGCATGTTTTTGTTTTCATGTTTCATTAATAAAAATATATGCGTTTCTTTCTTTTAATTAAAAAAAAAAAATAACTAAATCTTCCCTCCCCTCAAGCATATACAGTACAGTATTTCCGTTCAGAGACGACGTTTGTAACCGAAACCCAATAAAATTGCTAATACAGGTTTAAACATCGTACATTTCTAATAAAAATAAATATTACTGTAAATATAGCGCTGTAATATATACTTATTAATTGATATTTCTGTTCACTGAATTTTTTTATTGTAAAATTTAAAACAGTAAAAAAGATAAGCAATCAATCAACGAGGAACACTGCACGCACAAATTGCACAAGTGAGATACGAAGTAACAATCTCGCGCATTAAAAATAGGAAGCTAAAAAAATAAGAATACAGATGATTCCGAAATTTTATTTATGCTTTTTATATGATTGAAAATTTCATGGAAGGGGAAACACATTTCACCATAATAACGTAAAAACCCAATTTCATATTTTTTTTTTTTTTTTTTTGGCTGGTGCAGCATAAGCCTCAGGCTTCCTTGCACCATATGGCTAATAATAATAATTCCAGCTACCGGTATTATCGCAAATGCAATAAGATCGCGTTTATAATGAGATCTCACTAACAGAAAATAGTGGACATAGGGTGCATCTGTCAGCGGTACCAGCGGTCCCCACAAAACCGCGTAAAATTGTCACTGTGAAGTAGCAGAATCTGCCAGACCAGATGAAGGTGGGGGTATAGTGTAGTCGTGTTGTTCATCTGGCCACTTACTCGAAGGTCCCCTCACCAGAAAGGGGCATTCCAGCATCCGTTCACGGCACGAGGAGCCGGACCAGATCAGTAGAGGGACGCTTTTCGGGGTATACTCCTGCCAAGGAGGGAGGGAGACGACCCAAGAAATGAAGTAAGGATAGAGGGAAGGAGGATAAAGTGTTGAGAATTATTGGGGACCACGCGGATGGGTCCACCAGGCGAGCAGGAAATCAGAAACGCTAGTGGGAGAACACCCTTGAAAAGGGTGAGTAAGCACAGCAAGAGTGCAAGTTGATAACAGATATAAACAGGAATGAGTGCCGAGAGATCGACAGAGAAGGCGCTCCTTCCCAAAAGAGGAAGAGTGCAGGCACAGAGACATACCACATTAACATAGTGGTCTGCGATGAAATCCTACCCAAACGAGTTTGCAATGATCATGACATTTCATTCCTGATTGTGGAAAATACTGGATTCGGGTGTAGCCCAGATGAGCGGGCTAGTCAGGAGCCGGTGATATGGAAGCAGTGACCAGAAGGTGTCTTCTACGCTTGAAAAGAGCTGTGCAAAATTGTAGGAAGGCTTCCTTGTTTACAGTCAAGGAATGGAGCGAATGAAGGTCTGGAAGGTTGGTCTGAAGGAGGAGTGTTGCCTGAGGTCAAGGCAGGCCACGTAATCGTGCAGGAGATGAGCCCATCTTCCTTCTCACCACAGATACAGGTGCACTAACAGAAAAGTTCAATAAACTGAGACCTGCAAATTGTTTTTGTTGTTTTATGGTAGTGACCTCCAGAAATGTGTTCCTCTGATCACGCCTCACGAAATTTATGTTCGAACTGAAAAATGTGAACTGAAAATACTAGTCGGCCTACAATATCTTGTGAATACAGCGAATGACAATAGTGTGTCTCCGACCAATACAAATACAATAAATGGGAAATATAGCTCTCACACCTTTGACGTTTGACATTTTTTAAGCTTCGTAAACTTGTATGTATTGCTGCGCAGGTCGCTACTTTCAGCATGGTGCCGTGTTTTGCGTTCACTGCTGCTCGCAGGCGCATGAGCTAGCTCGAAAATCGCGTTATACTCACATTGTTCTCTAATATACCAGTTGCGAGCAAATTCGGGTTGCCAAAATGTAGTCAGTTCAGCTATCTCTTGAGATAGCTGAACTGACTACATTTTGGATAGACAACTTGGGTGATCGAGACCCGCTAATGTTCGTAAAATCGGACAAATGCTAACTTATTGTGAAGACGCAGATTCTCTTGTAGAGAATCTGCGTCTTCATTTTGAATTTAAATCTGGATTTAAATTCAAAATTTAAATTCAAAATGAGGACAGATTCTCTACAAGAGAAAATCACAATAAATTAGCATTTGTCCGATTTTACGAATATTAGCGGGTCTCGATCACTCAAGTTGTCTTTCCGCCATGTCTGTTTACAATTGTCATTTTTGTCAATGGTAGAAATGGTGTTTAAGATGTAGGGACCACGCGGTCGTTTGATTTACGTCTAGGAATGACACGAACTTCCAGTACATTAGTATAGAGGAGGTCACACAGTTCATCTCCCCCTTCTGTTTCCATTCCTGGTGTATTTCAATAGACAAAGGCTAAGTTCACACTGCGATACTGAAGCGAATCTGTCAGGCCTTAATCGCCGAAATGACAAATAAAATTAAAGATCCTTCGCACCTCTTTAATTTTATTGATTTGTTGACGAATTAAGCACTAGCGGATCTCCTTCAGTATCGCGTGTGTGAACGCAGCGAAAATCGATAACGAACGTAATCTCTCATGCAACATTGTTGACCGCGGTGTTGGAAATTTTACCCCATTTATTTACACGCATTCAGATCTCAACATAGTCGTAAGCATTAGTAGTAGCAAATGATGCAAGACTTATTCAGCATGGGTGAAAGAGACAAAAAAAAAAAAAAACACCTTCCAACATCACCTATTCATCCACACCAAAGTTTGTCTAGTTCTTCCTTGAATTTATTCAAATTCCCCACTTTCACAACAACAGTTGGAAGTTTGTTCCAACAATCAACCACTACTGACGGAATGCAGATCTCTTCGCAGGTGCTTGGTTTCCAAACGCTGCAGTTGGCAGAACGGAAGCCTTTCTTGGTAAGGGTACCATTTCTCCCCCTTACTAATCGTGTTGCTCCTCTCCATACTCATTCCAACAGATCTATATGTTTCCTAAAGTGAAGTTTCCCTGTGCTCAAGATGTAACCGAACCCTTGTGCAAATATAATCACCTCATTATTCCTGTTGACAAAGTTTCTGTATATCATTGACAAAACCCCAAGTCCTAGCAGCCAGGCTATCTTAGACACCTGAGCTAACTGGCATAATGGTGTTAGGTTTGAATGTTGGCATGTGTGGCGGGAAACTTGTGGGCTACTTTCTCACATTCGGCACCGAAGCGGATGCGATATGGCTCATTGTCACTAGCACAGAGAAGTAAGATATATTACTACTCTGTGGTCCCTAGGCTCTCCACACCCTCTTTAGTTTTATTGGTTGCTTAAAGCAATAAACACCGCTGTATCCGCTTCATTGCTGTACATGTTATTATTATTAGCCATATGGTGCAAGGAAGCCTGAAGCTTATGCTGCACCAGCCAAAAAAATTCTCAAGTTACCCTGAGAGAGGGTAGAAAGGAATCATCAAGAAAGAGAAGAATGATGATATCCAGCTTGGGACCCTGGGTGTACCAAGCCCATACTCACCAGATGTGAGCCTCTGAATGTTAAGCAGCCTTAGGCTTGACTGCCCAAGGCTGCGTAACATTGGTCCCTAGGGGCCCTCACCATTGGGGGCGCCTTCACACCAACTAACCCCCCCCCAGCAACTGTTTGGTCCTGCATCAACCGTGCCACTGCACTTTAGTAAATCCAGCCTTGGGAACTAACTACTATTTAAACATGAATTCTATGGAAAATGATTTAGAAAAGCGTCTAAACGAACGAGCTTTTGAGACAGCCCATTCGTAATTTGTACTGCGTCAAATGAAATAAAATGTGATTTCCAAGCTAGAATAAAATTTTTCAAAAATTCAAGAATCTTTTGAGTCAGGAATAAACAGTATTTCCCAGTAATTTTAAAGGGAAGAGGAAATTGGGGTAAGCATAAAAACAGCAGAGTAAAGTTGATTTGGAGATGTATACGGCCCGTAAAATGATTTAACAACTTGAGAAGTATGAATACACCTCCACAAATACTTATTCCACACAACTGAGCTGCCTAATTTCGTGCCATACTTCGGGATGTAGCGGTACTGCGTTCATTGAATATTTAAGAAGTAAGGTGAAATTTTTACGGTTATAAACAAGAAGTGAATTCAAATTACAGAGGAAGAGGGTATGGACTTGAATGTAGGTTTCCTTTTCTTCTCTTCCTTTTTTTAAATTTTTTTTAAAATTTTACCCTTTAGCTAGCAAAAATGTCTACAAAGATATGCGACATCATGCCATTAAAATTCAGTTTTACATTACAGCTCAACTTTTCTAGACATTCCAACCTGGTCTGTTGACTTGTCAGTACTACTGGAAACAACTTTATCCAAGTGTACTTGTTTAGTGACAAAATCAGATAAGAGTTAGCTGGTCTCGGTAGAATGTGCGAGTTATTATTTATTCCTTCCCCGCTTGAAACAAAATTGATTTACTTTCATTCGGAAGTGCATCGATGACTGTTTTAGACTTAACCTAGCAAGGGGACAACTTTCCTATTGAGAAAATAAATAAATAAAAAAACAGCTGATTAGGCAAACTTTAAATTTCTAAATCGTAAAACCACGAGGCAACACGTAGCCCAATTTTAACACCATATTCAAAAATTTCAGTGAAATATGACAAAATAACAGAAAAAAATACTAGCTACAAATAATAACTTAAAAATAAGCTAGATAGAGCTTAGTGCCCCTTAATTGTCACGCCCTGTAATAAATTCTGACAGTATATTAAAAAAAGCACAGGAATTATCTTTATATAAAAGATGAAATGATACTCCGGTTTGAGATAAATAAACTTTTTATGCTTGATAAGATGGAAACGCTGAGAATGTTATTTTCGTATCATGTAGGAAGTCTTTGGTTGTAAACTCACTTTTTATCAATATTACTTTTATTGTAGATAGAAGAACAGTAGATATAATCAATTGAAACATTAGCATTTTAAAACATAATGTAAAATAAATTCCTTTATCCATGTAGGAATATCTATTGATTTAGAAACGTTATGTTAGAAAAAAAAGTAATGTATACAATTACAACGAATACCAAAATAATTTAGGGAACACTTGTTTGTTTTACATGGAAGCCAGAAAACTAGCCGAGTGATCACGCACGAGCGTACATAAGTACACGTGCTTTGAGTGACCCGCGTTCAAGCCCGTGACGACTGGGTACGTCGTTGTTTCTTGTATTTTTTCTATCATGTTAACTCCTCTGACCGTGCGGTCGTTCTGGAGTATAAACAGAACAATTAATTTTATTTTATTTTTAGAATTGAAGTTTGTTGTCCAAGTGCGGGTCAGGTTCTTGTGCGCCTCACTAGCTCTGGCTTCAGAATTAACTTCAATTTTGTGTGTCATTTTTATACTCATTGTATAAGTTCAGTAAGTTTTTGTGCTTGGGATCAACCATTAAAATTTGTCTGTTTTGCGGACAATTTTTAATCAATCAGTAGATTACAGGGAAACTTATTATTGTAATTTATCCTTAAACTTGACTTTTACTGTCTGTTATATCAATTTAATGCGGAACTGATGTATGGAACTGTTTTTTGTGATGTTCACTGAATTGTTTTTATTCTTCGATACCGAAGAATTTTAGTAATTGACCAAATTTTTTTTCCACGGTTATCTTTTTTTTTTTTAATCTTGTAAAGTCTTGCAATATTTGCTGAAAGTGCACACTTTAATAATTAACACTGTCAAGCTGCTTCGACTTAACGTTTCCGTAGGTAAGGGTACTTATTTGACTATACCGATCGTGAGCCTCGTGTCTATGTGTTAACTTTTGCTACCCTGCAGACAGAGTGAGACTTTCCCAGTATGTAGAGGTATAACCCATTGATATACTGTTGGGTGGTCTTTAGAGCCGTGGGCTGCGTCATGCTGTAGCCATTAAGACCTCGTCATTCCCCACCTTTCCCCTACCTCTCCTGTTCTGCCTGGACTGCGCGGCGTGCTGTTCACCCTCGTTTTTCGGTCAAGGTCAGCCCCAGTCAGTTAAATCTATGGAGAATTGATCTTCATGCTGTTTCTTAGCCTTGAAAACGAAAGCAGCCAATCGAAAATCAGCATTTCTTTTAACATATCCAATTCCTGGGCTGTGGAAAGTGTTACTGTTAGTTCTGCCGCATCTTTTGGAGTCTGTAGATGTGGATTTCTAAAAATAGACAACTATAGTAGCCTCATTCTAAAGTTAATCCGACTTAGACAACAGGAACTGTTTTAATATTTATAGGAACTTGTTGCGCGCTTTTATATCGTGTCGCACATTTTGGGAGCGCGCTTGTTTCGATTTAACGTTTTTATGTGTATGTACCTGTTGTCTTTTCTGATTTCGGACTAAAAATTGTCGTTGTCCATTTTATACAATGGTTTCGCAAACACCTAAGCTAGTACCAGTAAAACAGTAATGAGAGTTGAAAATTTTCACCTTCATTTCTTTCATATGTAGATTGCTAACGTAAAATATTCATCTAAAAGATAACATGGCGAGATAATTTGTATATACTAAAGTTTACACCTGATAGGACATTGAAAAATACAGTTTCAGTCTTAACAGGAAACACGTGTGAATCATGCCATTTTTTAAATGAATTACTGTCCGATTCCTGCCTGCGAAAAGAAAAATGAAACAGAAACTGTGCTTGGCCATTCGCGATATTGTATTGCGATTTGAATATGTCAATGGAGAAATCGATGCACGCAACACAGTTATAAAATGTAAATAGCATGAAAAGACAATGGGAAAAAGAAGAAAAACTCTAAATAAAATATCGCAACTTTAGGAAGCTGGTTTAACAAAAAGGAAAACAAGATTTCGTACCGAATGTTTTATCAGTAGGACCGAGTTCGTAAGCGGGATTTAAGAAGCATAGAACACCCCTGTCTATATAAATAAATTTTCTGTTTCTACTCCAGGGTACATGTAGATCAGAGGAGTTCACAAGATACCACATGAAAAAGATTTATAAAAATAAAGTTACTCCCAATTAGACAACAGGAACTGTTTTAATATTTATAGGAACTTGTTGCACATTACTGTATTGTGCCTCTTTGCTTGTTTCAATATGTTGTATTGATGTGTTTGTACTTCTACTTTTTTGATTCTTGACTAGAAATTGTCGAGAATAAACTGTATTTTTTGGTATTATGGATTCGAACACTTGGTGTATGCAATGCTTTACTTGGATAATGACCCTTCGGCAACAGTTGCGCTTGTGCGATAAAACTGTTCAGTGTTTGGTAAAGAGTATTTTACCAGTTTGATAGTACGGCTATTTGGCGCCTCTGTAGCCAGGTGGGAAAGAGCAGCAGTGCGTAGCACACGCTTCTTGATTAGACCGGGGTTCGAGCCCGTCACCACCAAATACGGAGGATGCGGAAAGGTCAAGGAATGACCACCGCATATCCTGGAGCAATATGGCCTAGTAACTAGGCCCTAGTTGCTAATGCTCCTACAAAAAAAAAAAAAAAAAAAAAAGTACGGCCATTTAACAGAGCTTGTTACTCAATACGTTCTACGTTGATATCAATATTTGTAAAAGAATAAGAGAAGTTTGCCTCAATATGATATGTAGAACATTTCCGTATGATACTCTCCAGAAATTAAAACGAATAAAAGATTAACGCGAAATGATTACAGTAAAAAATCAGTTGAAAATAATTCAAAAATCAATTAAAATTCAGAAAGCAATTAAAAATTAATTAAAAAGTTTAACATAAAATATGAAAAACGAGAAAGGAAAATCGTTTTTCATATTTTACGCTTAATATTTTATTTTGAATTATTTTCAATTGATTTTGAATTATTTTCAATTGATTTTTTTTTTTTTTTTTTTTTTTTTAGAAGAAAAGAATACAGCAGAGCCAGTGGAAGCAGTAACTAACTAAATTTAATACATTTTAATACGACAAGTAGCTTTCGGTGTAACGAACTCCTCAGCAAGTACATTTCTGTATGTACTTGCTGAAGAAGGAGTATGTTACTCTGAAAGCTACTTGTCGTATTAAAACGTATTAAATTTAGTTAGTTACTGCTTCCACTGGCTCTGCTGTATTCTCTTCTCTTTCTAAACCATGGAAACCAGTGCCATAGGCCCATTCTCTTTCATTGATTTTTTTTTTTTTTTTTTTTCGTTTTAATTTCTAGAGAATATCATACGGAAGTGTTCTACATATCATATTGAGGTAAACTTCTGTTATTCTTCTACAAGAGTATTTTACCAAATGTAAAATTTTCAAAAGTTAGCCAAAAATCCCATTTTATCAAATAAATCCATAATGAATTAAATTAAAAAAAAAAAAAAAAAAACGGTTCGTGTACAAAAATATTCTGAATTAAATTACCATAAATCAGTTTATTTAAATGCTCTAAAATGAAGTTAAGTCTGCACCTATCATATTACAGTATCGTAGGGAGAAAAACAACAGACAGCTCAGAATAACTCATTTCTCCCCTTCTCCATACTAATGCTATGGTAGAAAAGGCCAAATGAGTGGCCTAACTTTTGAGTTGCCTGTTTTCCTTTCTGTTATACCACTTTAGAGTACCTCTTGCATCATGAGGCGAAACTTAGATGGCTTTACCCCTGTGGCACAATATGCCTGAGATTGTTTTTATACAAGTATATCAAGGGTGTTTAATAATGTGGGCCATATTTTCAGGATCTGAAAACAAAGTCATTATTTAAACATGTCTGATTCAGAATGATTATGGAGCTATGGCTGTTTGAATTTAAAACAAAAAAAGGCTATAGAGTTTTTGATGTAAAAAAAAATAATAAATAACAATGAGAGACACATATCTAGTAAAATGTTTATTCATACTAGGTTCTTGCTTGCTTATTCCTATTCATCTTTTATTATTTTTTGCTATTGAAAACTAGTGATTTTTTAAAATTATGGTATAAATAAAACTTTAATAAAAATATAAATAATAATGATATTAGTGGAGTTCCCCAGGGTTCAGTGCTGGGTCCATTGTTATTTTCTATATTTATTAATGATTTTGATGAAGGTCAGGCTTAATATTTAAGTTTGCAAATGATACAAAGGTTGGCTGGGTGGTTAATGACAATAATTAGGGTAAGCTACTGCTGCAACAAGATCTAAAAAAATTACGCAGATAAAATTTAACATTGGCAAATGCAGGGTACTGCATATGGGTAGTGTTAATTTCAGATTACCGTATCAGCTGTGTGGTATTACCCTTGTGGTGGAAAATGAAAAAGACCTGGGTGTAATTGTGCAATCAGATATGAAGTTCTCTGAACAATGCAGACAGGCTGCAAGAACAGCTCAAGGGGTTTTGTCTATGATATACAAGAACCTTGCTATCAGGGATAAGGAGGTGATTATCCCATTGTATAAGGCAATAGTTAGGCCACATCTTGAGTACTGCATACAGGTCTAGATGCCTCATTTCAGGAAGGATGTAGACTGCTTGAATGGGTGCAGATAAGGACAACGAGATTGGTGAAGGGAACGATAGGATGGTCCTGCCAAGACAGGCTTCAGTTCTGTTTGTTTGTTTGTTTGTTATTTGGTTTTTAGGAGCATTAGCAACTACGGCCATATTGCTTCGGGAATATGCGGTGGTCATTCCCTTGACCTTTCTGCATCCTCCGTATTTGGTGGTGACGGGCTCAAATCCCGGTCTAATCAAGAAGCGTGTGCTACGCACTGCTGCTCCTTCCCACCTGGCTACGGAGGCGCCACTTCAGTTCTGAAAACTGCAGTGCCAGAGACTAAGTACCTGCGAGGTAATCTGATTGAGGTGTTCAAGGCTTTGAATGGATTGAGCAAGCTCATTGCTGATGTTATTCTTCTTCTTGCTCAGACTATACACACATGAAGGGGCATAAATTCAAATTGAGAAAGGACTGCTGCAGGATAGATGTGTAGAGGTTTGCTTATCTTGGTAAGTAAACCATTTTCTCCATTTAATACTGTCTGTCCTGCCATCATTCATTCCTCTCTCCCCCCACCTTTTCCCATCCAACTCCTCTTGGTCCTCTACTCTCCATTTCCATTCTAGCATTCTCTTTGGCAATTTGCCCTCCATTCTCTTCACATGCCCAAACCATTGCAGTTTGTTCCTCTTAATTTTTTCTTGTAAATGTTCTTCCACTTTTGCTTTTATTGCCACATTTCTTATTCTAACTGTTCTTCTCTGTATTCTTTGTGTGAAATTCAAATGATAATCTACTGTTATAAGGAGACTTGACATGTGCCACAAAATGCACCCCACACCATCACACTTCCATTACAAGCATACAACGTTGATGCCCGGCATGATAAGTCTATTGATTCATGCTGCTATCGCCATACTTGGGCCTTGCCGATGAGTACCAACTTCCCTGACCCATCTTAAATACTATATCTGTGTTTTCTCTATCATTTGATGCTTTCCCCTTTGCACAAAAGTATAGAAGTTATTCTTAGGTGCATGTAATATGCAGTAACTTGTTTTTCCTGTATTTCATTTTTCACTTCTTATCACTGTCACTTTACTTTCCCAAATAGCATAGAATAAATTGTATGTAGATGGTATTTTTTAGTGTTGAAAGTTAATTCTTTATTTGAGTCAGTGAAGGGAAAAAAAATTACTTTTGCTTTTACTTTGCAGGTTTGTTTAGGTTGTCTTACCATGGCTGGTGATTAAAGTGAGGTAAGATTGTCAGTGTTTAAATTATAAATTCTTTCTCCTCTATAAAAATCTTTAATTGTAAACATGTTCAGTATACAGCTGTGTTGAGAGGGAGGCAGGGGATGGTCAGATTTTAGTTGTTATTTAAAACATTGCATTACATTTCAGGTGCTTTTGATTTTTATTTCTTACACTAATTGAATATTTCTAACATTAATTGAAAGTATGAACCAGAACTATAATGCTCAATAGGTTCTACGTTGATATCAATATTTGTAAAAGAATAAGAGACGTTTACCTCAATATGATATGTAGAACACTTCCATATGATACTCTCCAGAAATTAAAACGAAACAATTAAAAAAATCGAAAATCTTACATTACAGTAAGAAATAATTAACAATAATTAAAAATCAAATGAACACAATTAGCATTGTCAGCTTCAGGAAGGAGTTTTGCAATTTTTTTTGTTAAATTGATTTTTAATTTTGTTCGTTTGATTTTTAATTATTGTTAATTATTTCTTACTGTAATATTTTTGATTTTTTAATTGTTTTTTTTTAATTTTTGGAGAGTATCATACAGAAGTATTCTACCTATCATATTGAGGTAAAATTCTCATTCTTTTACAAATACTAACATTAATTGAATACAACATTAATTGCTATTTACTTTTCAATTCTATTATTTATATTTTCTGTGAATAATAGAATGTAAAAGTAAATAACACTGTGCAGCAAAATGAAGTTTGTTTATATTTAACTGTATTTTATATGTTGAATCCAATGATGCCATTGGTTTTACTCTGATGCTAATATTTTGGCAGAAATTGGCAGTGGTATGTTTTTGAACATTTATATGTATTACGTAAGTATGTTTTTTTTTTTTTTTTTTTTGCAGTTTGCTATAGCTCTAAATTAAGGTGCAGATTATCTCCATATTTGTCCTGCTATGTATATGGGTATTATATAGGCCTGAAAAAGGTGAAGCACTATATTACTTGTGGCACCAAATTTTGCAATGCCAGTGGGGAAATCAAGACAAGTTGTGGGTACCTCTGTTCTGCTGTGGTAGTTGCAAAGCAACATTAAAGGGATGGCTTCATGGTAGCCCTTAAGTGCATGCATTTTGCTATATCTGAAATATGGAGATAACCCATGAACCACCATGACTACTTTGTTTGATGAATACATAGATATTTAGTCTTTGGATAGAAAAGCCTTTAGTGTATTTCAATAGTGTGAGGGTCATAATCAAATGATTTCCATTATTAGTAATCAAGAGATTTCAATAATCAAAATAATTTTTCTAAACTATTTTTGTTTACAGATTAAATTTAATAATTAAATGTAATAATATAATTCAAAATAATAGATTTAATTAGAGTTAAATTTAATTATTAATTGAAATAATTAATTTCTTATAAACAACAGTGAACTCTGTAGAATCTCAAATTTTCCCCACTATGGAATATCTCACCCTTCTAGACTGCTTAAAAGAAGGCAGCTAATTAATTATCCATCTCTTATGAACATGATAAGTTGTGAGTACTTGTAATTCCACTACTCTTCTGAACCAGCATGAAAATGTGCTGCAATCAGGCAACATCCATTCAATGTCCAGGTGTCAACTGAAACACCTAATCTTACCTCATTCAAAACTTCTACTTCAGTTCTCTGGAACAGCCTTCCTTTACATTTATTTCCTAAAAATTGTAGTGTATGAAATTCAGATATTATGTCAACAAGTGTCTTTTGTCTTCTCAGCCTTCATCTGTTCACAGTATCAGATACTAATAAATATTTTTATTTTTGGGGTTTTCAACCACACACACACACACACACACACACACACACACACACACACACACACACACACACACACACACACACACAGAGGGTTAGATAAGTTGTAAGTGAATAAAATTGAAAGTATATAAAGAAATTACAACAATTAATACAGCATTAAAGTTCTATAAAATAAATAATAATAAAACTGCACACAAAAATGTTTTTCTGTTTAAATAAATTCAAGAAAGAAATCTCTTCCAAATAGTTACACACACATATATATATATGTATATATATTTTTTTTTATGAAAAGTAAGATTTAATTTTCAATTCTGTATTTTTATGAAAAACAAAGGTGGAAATTTCATAAAAACATGGGCATAGATAACCTTCTACCATATTTAAAATGAGCATGAAACAAGTTAAGTAATGTATGTATTGGGCACACTCAGTTATCAAACAGTAAGAATTAAAAACTTTATTTACCAAGAAGTGTTTACAGTGGCTTGCCATCACTTGAACATCACCATGTGGTGTTTGCCTAATGGGTAGCCATGAGATTGAATTTAGATTTAGCATTACTACTAGTGGCAAATGATGCAAGAAAGCCAGCTTATACAGCATTAACAAAAAATAAAATACCTAACTTTCCAGTATCACCTGTTTATTCCCTCTAATAGATTGTCTAATTCTTCCCTGAATTTATTCAAACTACTCACTTCTACAATGCCAAATGGAAGTTGGTTCCAACGACAGCTACCTGCTGGCTAAAGGCAAATTTCTGCATATCTCTCCTGCAACCATCATTCCTTAATTTAGCACAGCATAGCTATGGCCAGGCACGAGGGTGCAGAAGTGCATAAGCTTTGTTTGGATCATTATTTGACACCCTGTGTGACTGCTGAATACGGCTAATGATTGTATTCACTGTAAGAATAATTCATATAAACTCCTCTGACCTAGTGGTCATGCTTGAGTATAAACAAGAACTTTTTTTTTTTCTTTTTTAATTTATGACACCCTCGAGTGTGTAGTGTTAGCAATGGGAAGGATGCCATCAGCACTGAGCATACTCAATTCATTCAAATCTTTAAATACTTCAATCAGATCCTCTTGCAATTGCATGCTCTGAAATTGGCAGAACTAAAGCCTTTTGTTGCCGCTTACTAATCTCAGCACCTGCTCCAAGAGAGCCACATCCTTCTTAAAATGAGGCTTCCAGACCAGAATGCAGTACTCATGATATGTCCTAACCATTGCCTTATATAATTGGATAATCACCTGTTTAACCCTCTTGAAAAAATGATTATATATCATTGAAAAAAAAAAAAAAAAAACCCATGATTGGTCATGCAGCCTGTCTGCACTGCTAAGAGAACATATTTGACTTTGCAGTTAATCCCAGGTCTTTTCCATTATCCTGTGTGAGGTACTACACAGTTAGTACATTAATCTGGGATTACTTTTATCCCTATATGGGCGCCTCCGTAGCCAGGTGGGCAGGAGCAGCAGCGCATAGCACATTCTTCTTGATTAGACCGAGGTTCGAGCCCATGAGCCACCAAATACGGAGGATGCGGAAAGATCAGGGAATGACCACCGCATATCCCAGAGCAATATGGCCTTAGTTGCTAATGCTCCTAAACAGCAACAACAATATATCCATATATAGTATTTTGCATTTGTTAATGTTAAACTTCAATTTCCACTTCTCAACCCACATGACTAATTTTTCTAGATCTTGTTGCCATAGCATACATTGATGACTGTTATTAACCACCCTGGCAACCTTCATATCATCTGAAAACTTAGATATTAAGCTTGATATGACTTTATTAATATCATTAGCAAATACAGAAAACAACAATGGGCCCAGCACTGAACCCTGGGAATTCCATTAATAACATTAGTCCAAAAAGAGCATTAATAACATCTCTGATCTTCTCCCACTCAACCATCCCTTTATCCATAGCAGTTACTTGCTCTTAATGCCACACTGCTCCAATTTGTACAGCAGTCTTTTTTATGGAAAAGTATCAAAAACTTTTCTGAAAGCTAAGTATATGATGTTATTAAATTATTTTCTGCATCCAGTTCCTTTGTTGCTGCATCATAGTATCTGATCAGATTGGTCAGAGAAGATCGTCCCTTAACAAATCCATACTGTGACTGTAGTATAATTTCATTCATCTCTGGATGGTTCTCCATTACTTATTTAATTCAGGGACATTTAGCATTAGTATTAGTAGAGGCATATGCAGTATCAGCAAAAAAAAAAAACCCTCCCATCTCACCCATCCATTTGCTCCAAAACTTTGTCTAGTTCTTCCTTGAATTTATTTAAGCTATCAACTTCCACAACAGATGGAAGTTTGTTCCAGCAATCAACTACCCACTGGCTAAAGGCAAATTTCCACACATCTAATTCTACAACGGTCTCTCCTCGATTTGAATTTATGCACCTTCAGGTTCGTAATCTGGTCAAGAGGAAGAATCCCATCAGTATTGAGCCTGCTCAAATCATTCAAGGCCTTATGTAGGTATGCCATTCTGAATAACACACAGCATGGTTTTGTTAAGGGTAAATCATGTTTAACTAACTTAGTAAGCTTTTTTGACATGGTTACTCATAAGCTGGATGTAAGGAACAATTTCGACAATTTTATAATTGGGTTTTAATAAGGCATTTGAATTAGTCTCTCATGAGAGGTTATTGTGTAAGCTAGAACATGTTGGGATTACTGGAAAAATTCTAAGATGGATTGTTGGGTGGCTGCAGGGCAGAAGGCAGAGGGTTGTGATTAATGGATATTTTTCAGATTGGTGTAAAGTTAGGAGTGGGGTCCTTCAAGGATCTGTTCTTCGACTACTGTTTTTTTCTGATTTTCCAAAATGACATTGATAATGGGATTGAAGGCTTAATGTCAATTTGCAATGATATAAAGATTGGTGGAGTATTTAATGATCAGTACCAAGCAGCCGTCCTTCAGAATGACTTGAACAGACTTCAGAGATGGTCGGAGAAGTGGCAGCTTTGTTTTGATGCAGTAAAATGCAAGGTCTTGAACTTTGGGAATAACAACCCTAAAATAAATTGCACACTTGATGGTGTTGAATTAAAAATAGTGGACGATCTGGGAATTATAATATGGGCAGATATGAAGTTTTCTGAACAGTGTAAATAGGCAGTCAGGAAAGGCAGTGGTGTCCTGTTGATGATTTATCGAACATTATCCTGTAGAGATAGGGAGGTTGTAGTTCCACTTTATAAGGCAATTGTAAGACCGCATTTGGAATTTTGTGTTCAAGTGTGGAGACCTCATCTGAAAAAAGATATTGAGCTTCTTGAAAGGGTCCAAAGATGGGCAACTCGCATGATGAGATCAGCAAAAGACGACCATATGAGGAAAGACTCTGTTATATGTGGGATACCTAGCTTGGCAATCATGCACTTCAGAGTTGACCTGATCAAGGTTTATAAGCTCTCTGAGGGGTTAGTAAAATGAACGAAGGTGGAATTTTCATTGTTAAGAGAATTCCAGAACTCAGGGGCATAAATTAAAATTACAGGGGAAGAGGTTTAGAGTAGATTTTAGGAAGTTTTCTTTTAATCAGCGAGTCGTTGATTGCTAGGTCTTCACAGGTAATTGAGGTAATTGAATAATTTGATGGACTACTTCTGGCAGTCGGTTTTGGCTTCTTTGCTTTTTGTTTACAACTGGGCTTTGAGGACTCCATCATTTTCATTTGCAGTATCAACTTTCATGACTCCTTCCAAATTCACTTCTAAAATTTCTGGGGAGATATAAGGCTCTGAAGATGTGGATGGACCGTCTCCAGCTTCTTTTTTTCAACTCCATCGCACGCTATAATTTCTTCTGCTGTCAAAATAGCTTAGATCTCTCCTTTGTACTCAATGGAGGTGGTTTTGGTGGTTGCATTGCACGTATATGTGCTCTATATGCCTTACAATGCTCACTATTAGCCTTCAACATGTTGAATTATAAATTTTTTTCTGTTGAAATTTTTTATTAAATACGGTGGTGAATGACGAAGGAAATAGCATGATGCAACCAATAGGGATCATGCATCACCCGTGCCTGGTAGAGTGGTACAATGGTGGGGTGGGATGAATCATTTCATGTTGCATTTTCTTGGTGATTTTTGTCAATCTCTGGATGCATTGCATCTATACATTCTCTATACGCCTTATCACTACAGTGGCCCCCCGCTTTATGATTGGTTCACCCTATGATCAAATCACTTTACGACGGACACTGCATAACAAAATACCATTCACTATATGATATATATAGTAAGCACCAGTCATTGTGATCACATTTACGAATTGAATTTTAATTTTATTAACGGTGATTCTAATTAGTTGAAAATAAGAGGAATATTATCCACAGGCTATAAAAGTAAAGATATAAAGCACAGATTTACACTTTATTACCTTACCAATTAACAAAATTAATTGATATGTGAAAATTAGAAGAATATTTTCACAGGTTAAGAAAAGAAAGGAAGGAAGGCAAAAAGTAAACTGCACTGGGTATTCCCAGGTAGTCACCCTCCCAATTACTAACTGGGACATTTATCCAAGTATGATAGTTGGCTGTTCAGAATGCCTGTAATGCATTTACTTATGGTTACTGTTGCATTTTCGTTGCATTTTTGTCAATCCACGAATGCAAATTACTCCCATCTGAAAACTGC
This sequence comes from Mastigoproctus giganteus, assembly GCF_048544385.1. Classification (NCBI taxonomy): domain Eukaryota; kingdom Metazoa; phylum Arthropoda; class Arachnida; order Uropygi; family Thelyphonidae; genus Mastigoproctus; species Mastigoproctus giganteus. The sequence continues at coordinate 64,531,119 of NC_143586.1, read as the reverse complement.
CTGGAGCATGCCTAAAGAAGTTTCATCTCAAAAAACCCATTTTGAGAAATATAACCTGGAATAGTTAAGCAAAAATATACTAAACTGTTAATAAAAATCAGTTCACATAGGTATTTACATTATATTACATCAATGACAGTGTTAATCAGTGACAATAGGTCATGACAAGAAAAACAGCCAATTAAGGTCCAAATATAGAGTTCACACATAGAGTTCACTGTTGATCCAGAAATTCAAAATTGTCCGTAAAAGTTCAAGTCAGTTTAAGTTTTTATTTAACTTCAATAGTAGAAAGAGATGATAACATTAAAACAAACCACAAAAATTTAAGATAAAAGTGTTGTTTCACATGACACAAACGGTCTAAACAAAAAAATGGATGTAATTACGAAATATCTGTATATAACAATACAAGGAGGCAGAAGTTTAGAAAATTAAAATTTTTAATGTTTGTATTATCATAGTTGACAGGTGATTTGGAAGGTATGTCCACTAAAACTGAGTTTAACAATTTTAGGGGAAGAAACTTGATGAATTTTTGTAACGGAAATTTTTATAAAATCATAAACAAGACTGAAGAAGGAAATTTAAAAAATAACAATAGGTAATAAGCAATTTAAAAAGTAATTTTATTATTCAGAGAGTAATTGCTGCCTTTTAAAAAAGACAGAGTATAAAAATTTTGAAATGATTGAAAGAATGTGGGAGAAGAAATAAAGACAGGTTCCTGACCTGGAGAAACCTGGACCAGTGACCAAGAATAACTAGAAACGAAATTCATCGTAGAGGGGACAGAAAAATAGAACATGGGTAGAGTCCTCAATTGAATTACAAAGACAGGCAGAGAGAGAGATTGAAGTAGGCAAGTTTAAAATTTAATTATCTGTATTCAGTTCAAAGAAAGCTAGAAAACATACTGTAAGAGAACCATTTATGATTATTTTATTAATAAATGCCACATCAGAGATAAACAGTTTTGTGATTAAACCTTTTTGGGAATCAGCCCAGTGAAGTTGCCAATGATTATAGAGAAATTTAAGGATTTGCTGCTTTTCTTGTATTGGACTAGAGAAAAAATCAATTTTGATTCCATCGAATTCAGCAGGAATAACTTTGCGAATGAAATAAGAGAGTTCACAGTAAATTGGAAATAAGTCTATAGGTAAGAGAACTCAGAAAGAACATGTAGGGTAGGGGTAGGTACAATTCTACATGCCCTAACCAAAATAAGGAGAAAACTTTGGTGAAATGAACACAGCTTCGTTTGTATAGTAAGAAATTTAGTATATCTAAACTGTGCTGCAGCAGTATAAGTAGTGATTGGCAGAATGACAGCCTTGTAGAATATTCAAGATTTGATGGTTCAGACCCCAGTCCTAATGGGAAATATGTAGAGTCTGGAAGACAAATTTTCTAACCCTATCAGATAAATGATTCTTTAAGTACTTAAATATTCAACTCTATTGTCTTCAATTCCCTTCATGTCTTATAGTCAGATCTACCCCAATTGGAAGGCTTATGCATAAACCTACCAGTTTTAAATATACCTGCTACTGGAAGACACATCCAGCTCCAAGGTGATGCATATATGATCCTGGTGGTCCAATTTACCCCAGGGGTTCACATCTGGTGAGTATAGGCTTGGCACACCCAGGGTCCTGAGGTGGATATCATCATTCTTCTCTTTCTTGGTGAGTCCTTTCTACTTCTGACTCTCTCTCTCTCTCTCTCTCTCTCTCTCTCTCTCTCTCTCTCTCTCTCTCTCTCTCAGGGTAATTCGGGAATTTTTTTTGGCTGGAGCAGCATAAGCCTCAAGCTTCCTTGCACCATATGGCTAATAATAATTACTACATGCTGTAAGATCTCTAAATGAGTCCCTGTGTATGGAGGAGTAAGTTAGGAGTTGACCATGTACATTCAACATCCCTAGAAGCAGAGAGAATTCTAGTCTCCTCTATCATAGTTCAGCTCCTCTTCACTCTAGATTGGAGACAAAGCATTGTCATCTAAACCCACAGTAAAATTAACTGATCTTAAAATCTCATACCCTGTTTCAACGTAGTATGTATTTAACTAGGTATCAAAATTACAGGTGGTTTGGAATAATATATTTTATAACTGTATACTGATCAACCAGCAGGGTTTAGCCGTTTTTGTGCCAATAAAATCAAAAATCAAACCAGCAGGATAGATCTATAAAATATACCATTCCAAAATTACTTATAATTTTGCAACACACGCCATGCTCATTACATAAGGACAACACTTCGGTAACGATTAAATTTTTATTCCTATTCACCAATGCTACTTGAGGTTTTTCACACAACACTAATAACCTTATAACTGTCAGGGTAACTCCTTACTAACTAACAACTCCATATGGCTCCCAAACAAGAGCTAGATCCATATCATCCTCTTCTATGAAATGGTTCAGCTACAAAGTTGCACTTTTTGTATGCTGCCCATCAAGCTATAAAATTTTATATTTTTCACTCATAATTTACCTTCTTATTCATTATCTAATGCCCTAAGATATTCTGGGGATTTCTTATCAATAGCTGTATGCACAGCATTCCTTTCTTTTTGCAGCTGTAAGAGACAAGAGGCTCATCCAGTGATGAACAGTTCTTATGAGAGTGGCCACCAACAGAGCAATTACTACTAACATTCCCATTCCAACAATAATTTGCAATGTGTCTATAATTTAAACACTTATAGCATTATGTCACTAAAAATTTCTTTTATTTTATAAACTGATCAATCAGTATTTGTCCTTCCTTTTTTCTGTAAACCCCACCTATAATTCTGCTAGTGGAACCTTTATTCCTAGTTTTATTAATAGATAGTATCTGTACACTATCAGATACAATATCTTTAGAGTAATTAATATCCTTTAAACTCCTATACCATAATTGATATAAGAATTCTTCTTTGTGCAGTTACAACAAATTTTGGGCCTTTCTGTTTGGGAACCAAAAACATTGCATCTCTCTCTCTCTCTCTCTCTCTCTCTTGAATTCTAGAACACACCTCTTAACCTTGGTGATGTATGTCACATCATTCTTCACCTCTACACCATTTTCTGGTCCCTAATGGTTTTTGTGCTTTACATCCTTTAGGGAACAGACATATTTCAAAAATTTGCACTTAATGTCCTCACTATTATTAAGTTTGTCACTAGCGCCATTATAAATAAAACTTTTGGAGGTGTCCCTTTCATTTCAATATTTTTGAAAAAACTTCTGCAAAAGATATTTCCTTTTGAATATTGATTTTCCAATCTGCCCTTTAAGATTTTATTTTCAACACACATACACTTCATATGCTTTAGTTTACAAAATATTCCATATCTAATAATTTTACTCAAGGTCACTGCTGAGTAGGGCTTGCATAAAACCAAGAAATTTCAAAACCGAGTTTAACTGAAGTTTACTCTTAAAACTGGTTTTAAAACCGATTTTCTCAGACTTAGGGAAAATAATTAAAAGCTTATAACACAGGTATTTATTTAACTTGGGTAGATTGTACAAATCGTAATCAAATCTTTTAAACAAAATCTATCACCTCTTATTGCAAATTGTATTCAAATCCTTTGAATAAAAACTATCTTCTTGTATAGTAAACAAAAAAATAATAAGCCCTATAATAATAATAATAATAAATAAATAAAAATAATGTGAAAAAAAAAACAGCTTGGGGAAATTACTTTACTATTTATTGCTCAGCTTTTTTCTGAAAATGATCCTTTAAAAATCACAGTATATTAAGCATTTTTCGTGATAGACTTGACCTTATTTTTGTGTTAAAGAGACCAGTGATCGAAAACACTCTCTCAGATTGGACACTTGTTGGTTTAATAATCAGCAGTGCTCTATAAACTTTCTCTAGCTTTTCACTTCTACTGCTAGTTGCCTCCAAAATTTTAAATTCTTTGCTGATTTCCAATTCACTCAGATATTTTGAAGGCTATTCAGTTAATCTCTTTATTACACTATCATACTCTCGCATGAGTGTATCTCCAACATCCGAACTAGACGAGTTTTTGTTTTCTTCTAAAAGAACAGTTCGTTTATTTTCAGTTTCTTCATTCAACGCTAAGACTCCTTCGGAATGTTTTGCAAATAATCTCTGATAAATCTCTTCAGCATGCTTTTTCAAAACTTTCTTACTTGAAAAATCAAAAGTTCTTGAACCTGAATCTTCTTTCCTAAACTTTTTGGGGTTGTGCAGATAGCTCAGCAAAGCCACAGTTTGGCAATTTCGTCTTGCATTGTAATGCTGCAAAAGGCTTTGGTAAAACTTTTAAAGCAAATGGGTTTTCTGCTGTATCAAGCTTAGCAAGCAGAAATTCTATTGAAGACTCTGCTTTAAGTAAGTCTGTATCTTCTGAGGTTATAGCCTTCAGAATCATTTCAACTGGTCGCAAAGTTTCACATAGCAATTCAAGTGTTTTCCAGTCATTGTCAGACACAGCTTCAGTTGACAGTACTGCACATAGAGCATTTGGAATGCAATTTTTCAATTTAAAAAATCTCTCAATCATATAGAATGTGCTATCCCATCTAGTCTTGCAATCTAATATAAGTTTATATTCTTTCCCATTAAATTTTGCTTTAACAAAATTTTATAATATGTCATTTTTGGTAGGCGATTTTTGAAAAAGCTTGCAAATTTTTCTGACTTTGTTAATAGTTTGTGCAATATTGGCCATTGGATTGAAGAAATAAATGAGCTCATCGGTAAAGTCGGTTTGATAAAGCATGCCTTTCTGTCTTTCTTCAACATCTCTACTTTCTTCATTGTCTTTGGGAGACTCAGAGACTGTGGCACCATAATTGATTGCTTTTTCATAAAATACATCTATAACTGACAGATGTATACAATGGGCTATACATCGTTGATGATTAGGCGTAATTTGCTTGCCAAACTTAATCATCATTGCTGCTCCATTGGTGGTGCAGGCAACATATCCTCATCCAAGTTCAAACAAAATTTCTTCAAGTGTCCATTCACAATTTGCTCAGTTCTTCTGCTATCGAGTGAACCATTAATCTCAATAAGACCTAACGACCAATGATTGTCTTTTGAATGCACATTTATATTCATATACCTTTTATTTTGTATAGACGTGTATTCGTCTAGAGTCAATGAATACCGTGCACCCAAAACCAATGAATTTTTGAAATGCTGAATGAGTTCTTCTTTCTTAGTTTTATAATAATTCAGAACCATATTTTTAACTCCATTCACTGAGGCTGGTGGTAATTTATCGTATTTATTTCTCTGAAGGTGAAGGCTTGATTGTATAAACTCAGTCTTGGCAATTGAATTAAAAGAAAATCCATCTAAAGCAGCCAATTTTGAAATCTCTTCTTCCATAGATTTTTTAACAATAAAGTTTCCTGTTCTTACCATTTTTACGGGAGGTTCACTTGTTTAATGTCAATCTGATGCATTTTCTTTAAATGCAACATCAAAGATGATGTAGATTCTCCAGATGACTTCATTATCTTCTGACATTTCGAACATTGTGCTTCATCTTTGCTTTTTCGATCAAAATAATTCCATACATTTGATTTCATCTTAGACATTAAGAGTAATAAATATAAATATTTGAATCCGGTTTTATAAGCTCGGTTTCGGTTTTAAAAACTCAATATGAAAACCGGATTTAACAGGTTTATAAAACCGGTTTGCAAGCCCTACTGCTGAGACTTTACTTGAAATGTCAAACAGATATACCATATTTCTTCAATTATAAGATGCACTTTTCCCCCTCTATAAACGGAGTAAGTCTTAGAATCGATGGTGTCTTAAATCGCAGTTTTTTTTTTTTTTTTTTTTTAATTTTCCTGCACTTTGCACTTGGTACCACATGTTATATTTTTATGTGGAAACCCCGCCTCCAAGTTTGACTATTTTCACATTCTCCAATTCCATTGGAGAATAAAGTGGCATGGGTGATTTCACGCACTTTTGAAATGTGAAGCCACTCTTATTTCATTATAATGGAGCTCACTCAGGAAAAACTAAGAAGTTTTGTTTGTATCTTCGAAAGTACATAAGAAGTGGAGTTACTCTATTTCTTCATTTTGATCCCTTATTGCACATTAAAATGTCAAAAAGATTGCACTACGAAGCCACATTGAAACGAAAAGTTATTGTGTATGCAAAAGAACATGGAAATAGAGCTGTGGTCGACATTTTGACATTAGTGAAGTACACTGTGCTGCCACTTTATTAGGCACCCCCTGCTGTGCACACAAATGGTTTGTCCCACAGCGTTGCAAGTCACATGACCACAGTAGTGGATATAAATGCAGCAGAACAACTTTTCTAGTATCAGTTAAGCATACAAACCGTAGCAAGAATGGGGGAAAGGAGTGATATAACGGACTTCGAATGTGGCATGGTAGTAGGTGCAAGACGTGCTGGACAAAGCATCTCTGAAACGCCAGTTCTCCTGAACTTTTCACGCACCACAGTTTCAAGGGTGTATCGAGAATTGTGCAACGAACAGAAAGCATCCTCTCAATGGCACTCCTGTGGAAGAAAATTGCTTGTTGATGAGAGAGGTCAGAGGAGGATGGCTAGAATTGTGCAAGCAAACAGACGGGCCCTAATGTCGCACATCACGTCAGAATACAAACCTCGGTGCACATAACAAAATATTGCAACTGACCACTAGTTGCACTTTGTCGCGAATGGGCTACAACAGCCGACGGCCACATTGCATATCAATGAAGAACAAGAGAGCATGCCTCGATAGTCCAGCACTGGACTATCGAGGATTGAAAAACAGCTGCTTGGTCTGACGAGTCGAAGTTCCTGGTGCATCATGTTGATGGAAGGCTCAGAATTTGGCGAAAACAACATGAATCGATGGACCTGTCAAGTCTGACGACTACTGTGCAAGGTGGTGGGGGCAGTGTTATGGTGTGGAGAATGCTTTCTTGGCAGATGTTGGGTCCATTGATACCCATAGATTCATGTCTGAATGCCACATCGTACCTAAACATAGTTGCTGACCAAGTCATCTCTTCACGTTGACAGTTTATCCTCAGTCAAGTGGTTACTTCCAGAAGGATAATGTGCCAGTGCACAAAGCCCGAATCACTATGGAATGGTTCCAGGAACGTGACACTTTTCTTTGCTGCAGTGGCCCGCTCATTCCCTGAATCTCAATCCTATTGAACATCTTTGGGATGAGCTGGATAGGGCTGTTCGCTGCAGGCCTACATCTCCCTCAAATCTCAAGGAACTGCTTGACACACTCATGTCTGCATGGTACTTCATTCCTACAACATTTTCAGCATCTCGTTCAATCCATGCATAGATGAATTCGGGATGTTTTGAAATCTAAAGGAGGCTCAACACGCTACTAGATAGGTGTACCTAATAAAGTGGCAACACAGTGTGAATGTTTTCAGTTGGAGAAATGATCGCAATATCATATTTTCCTACAAAGCAACAACTGAGTGCTTTACAGAGCCTAAGAAAGGAAGATTTTCACAAGTTGATGAAGCTGTGAGACGTTTTATAACAGAGACATGAGCAAAAGGATTACTCATCACTTGACAAGCCATGCAATTGAAAGTCGGAGAAATTGCCAAGTCCCTCGGAATAGAGAAAATAATTTTTAAAGGCAGTTGCTGCTGGTATGACACGTGCATCGTAGCGGATTATTGTTAAGGCACCGAACATCTATCTGTCAAAAAAATGTATCAGGCACTGCACTTCCAAACTTGTCTGTAGTATTAGAAAAGGGAGAAGTAAATATGCATCCTTTATCATAATACTAGTAGACAAGGTAGTTTTACCAGTATTATAATTAAAATAAATACAAATTTACAAATGTGTAATGTGAAATATAATACAAATGTATGTGAAGTGTGGAAGGGGTGAAAGGTAATTAAATTAACGTGGTTGAAAATTAAAATTCAAATATAAAGCAGAGAAATTTGATTTTAAAAGTGTGGACAAGCAAATGGTAAAATTCTTGGGGAGAGGAAGGGGAGAAAAAGATGGTTAAAATAGCGATAGGATTGAGGATAGACGGAGCATTCGTATCACCCTCATATTACACTAATAGTTTTACCAACGGGAAAAAAATGGAAAAAGACAATATAGAGATAAAAAAGTGTAGAAAAAGTCATTAAAAATACCGAACTTACTTACTGGGTTTACTTACTGAACTTACTTTTATTTTTTAATGACTTTTTCTACACTTTTTATCTTTATACTTTCTTTTTCTATTTTTTTCCCCACTTCCTATTTTAGTCCTTATTACTTACCCTTTATTACTTACCCCCACCTCTCTGATCTTATGTCTATAATTTGTGTATTCAGTCTGCTGTCTGTTATTTTTGACAGTAAGCTGCTAAATTTTGATAAATTATTACATTTTTCTTACAATAGCTGATTGGCCCATCAATCATTAGGTTTGGATGTAGTGAATTATTTGGATGTAGTGAATGGAGCCAGATCTTGATAACATCAGTGTTTTCTTTATATACATATATATTTTTTATTTATTTATTATATATTTTTAAGGGGTTTTTCTTTTAGTTAAAGCTCAGGGCACTCATACCTTTTCCTTTCAGTATTTATTAACCAGCCTGGTTTCCACTTTTCTTTCTAATATGCATAGCTTTATTCTTTTTCATATATATATATCTTCATATTGTCTTATTCTCTAATATCACAGTTTGATGACATTAATCAGTTCTGATAAATTTACTTTAAATAACATTATTCTTCACATATGTGTTTAGTTTATATCTTTAACTGCTTATTCAAAATTTGTTTCAATTATATATGTGTGCGCCCTGGAATCATAAAAGGTTTCTCAATGAACTCAAACTTAAATAAAATTGCAATATAAATTTTAAATTAACTTTAGTAATTTACTATGGAGGGGGGTATTCAAAAAAGATTTATATTCACCAGAAGTAGTTGTGATAGAAAGTTGAAACAAATGCCATGCATTACACTTTTTCAACAAAATGACAAATGACACCAGACAAAATGAAAAATTTTTTGCACATCTCAATACACTTCTGCAGGCCAGTTTTGTAGAAGTCTAAAGCAACACTCAGCAGAAGAAATCACCTCATCATCAGCAGCAATGCATTTTCCATGAAGAAAGGACTTCAGGCCAAGGAAGAGGAAGAAATCTGAGGGTGCAAGGTTGGGGGAATAAGCAGGATGTGGCAATATTTCAAAGCCACATTATCGTGGAGCAGGCACACACCTTTTGACAGCTTTCCCAGTCTGTTTTCTTTTATAGCAGCACATAGCTTTATGAGGAGGTTGGAATAATACTTTGCCATCACATAGTACAGCCTTTTGAAATTAATCTGTTAATATGCCAGCACTTGGTCGCACCTTTGCCTTTTTTTGAGGGGAGGTGATGATTCTGTGTGCTTCCATTGTTTTCACATTTGTTTAGTTTCAGGATCATAGTGATGGGTAAGTTTCATTCATGGTGACTAGTTGTACAAACAACTCCTCTTGCTTTTCCTGGCACATTGACAATGTTTCACGTGCTCATTCTGCCCTTTCCATTTTCTGGTAAAAGGTCAGAAGTCTGGGAACTCATCTAGTAGACACTTTACACATATGAACTGCTGATGGATGATGTTCGTCAGACTACACTTATTTGGAACTCTGCAGTTAGTGCTCTGATGCTAATACAGTAACCTTTCAGGATTAATGCCTTAATTTGTTGCAACACTTCTGTTACAGCAGTTTCTGGATGTTCTGGGATTTCTTCATCATGCACTGAGGTTCTTCCACATTTTAATTGTTTATACCAGTGTTTAACAATGCTGTAATCTGTCTTCTCCATAAACAGTGACAATTTCTTTGTGGATTGTTTTGGGTGTTTTACCTTGCAGAAAGAGAAATCGAATCACTGATCATCTGTATTCCACTTTATCCATTATGACACTTTGCTTCATTCAGTACTGCAAAGAAAAAAAAAATGAATTGTCAGATCAAAACCAAAATTTGTGTGGCTGCTATAGAGATTTCAAGGTCTCAAACAAAAAAAAAAAAAAAAAAATCATATTTCTATCACAACTACATCTAGGTGAATACAAATATATATTAAGTCCCCTCTTGTAATTTAAAATAAAACCCCCAAAAAACAAGGATGGAAATGCAAAAATTAGCTTGAATCAGTATTTAACCTTTTTTGTTATCAAAAGTCCATTTAGCCAGCCAAGGGAAGCCCCTCCTGACTGTCCAATCCAAACTTCATAAGATGTATCTGTAAGATCAGAAATAGTGCTAACATTTGTGGTGCCTGAGGCAAAACCTTCACACACCCAATTCATGGTGCCTCCGTAGCCAGGTGGGCAGGAGTAGCAGTACGTAGCACACACTTCTTGATTAGACCTGGGTTCGAGCCCGTGACCACCAAATATGGAGGATGCGGAAAGGTCAGGGAAGGACCACCGCATATCCCCGGAGCAATATGGCCTTAGTTGATAATGCTCCTAAAAATCAAATAACTACAACCCAATTCATGCTGTATTAACACACATATATATGTAGTAGCACATATGTTAGTGCCTATTTTAGGCAGTGCCTGTGGTAAGTACCTCTCTTGCACACCTCTAGCACCAGGCCTATGTAAGATGTATTTCTCCCTCCCCCCCTGTTTTGTACAAACAATAAAAAAATAAGAAATCTAAAATTTAATCAGTTTAGTATAGTATCTCTTATATCACTGTTTGCCTCAAAATGCTGAGGCAAAAAAAAATCATAGCCCCAGTCCAGTGCTAGTGTTTGCTCAAAATCATAGCCCCAGTCCAGTGCTATTGTTTAATGCAACTCCAATCCTGTTTTGAGGCGTTGATGAGATCCCCGGACAATATTTAAGCATTTCACCCACCTCTATCCACACAGAGTGGTAGCAGCTGTAACAGTTGTTTTGACAATGTTTTCTCCATTGAAAATTCCAGAAATCTCTGTTAATTATTTCATGATTAAGAAAAATGCAGTACTAAGTTAAACCTAATTATTATGCACATGTTGAGTGGTATCTGCCACTTACAATTTTATTCCAGATGACATTGAAGTGTCATCTGAAATAAAACCATTCATGCATGCACTTCACGTTTCATGCAGAATTGTTGACCCTTGTTATTGGCAGGCTGGCATCCAATTGCACATGTTCGTTGAAGCATGTGCAGGTTTCTCAATTTGCATTTTGCTTGCCAACAGGTCTAAAGGGAGTTTTAATTTCAAAAATTAATTAAAAATATGTGTTGTTAATATAAAACAATGGATTTTTCACAGTTGCATTCAGAAAAAATTGAAAATAAAGGTAGCATCAAAAAAGTGAACAATTTTGAATTATTTCTTGCTGATTTTTCAAATGTACATGTGTGGTGTCACTTTGTTGCATTTTTGCAAATGCCTGTGCATTTGGAAAATGCAATAAACGAAAGCAATCCTTAGCTCATTGGTATTGAGTTAAACCATGTTGCAGTAAACAGAAATAAAGGCAGAAATATAGGGGGAACTATGGAATGAACTTTATAACAATAAGATTAAGTTGTGTGTAAATAGTAGTGGTAGTAGTTGTGACAAATGATGCAAGAAAGCAAGCTTATATAGCATCAGCCCAAAAAAACCCACATACTTCGCCCATCAATACCCTCCAAGAATTTTTCTAGCTCTTCCTTGAATTTATTCAAACTATCTGCTTGCACAACAACAGATGGAAGCCTGTTCCAATAATCAACCACCCATTGGCTGAAGGCAAACTTCTGCACATCTATCCTGCAACCATCTTTCCTCAGATAGTGTGGATGGGGCAATCCACTTGGCTGTGAGATGCTGGATTAGAGACTCTTCTTGTGACACAACAGCAACTGTTTGAGAAAAGCAAAGTGTGGCATATAATGTGTTGTAATAGTTCATTTCTTGATGGTTATTATCCACAAAGAAAATGCCCATCAATATTTTCTAACTGATTAACAGTATTTTTTGCTTTCATTTTGATATATTATGAATTACAAGACATTAAATTCTTGCTTGGGGTTTAGCAATTGCCAGACGAGCAAAAGCATGTATCTCTCTCTTCCAGGCAATCCCATTTCCATGTGGTGTATGAGATGCCAGCAACAGGTGTCTAATCTTGCCATAGAGCTTTTGTTTCACCAGCTAAATGTGAATAGCTGACAAAAATATAGGCGTTGGTGTTGCCTGCCAGACACTGAACAAGTGTTTGTGTTTCAGTTTGGGAGATAAGTGACCTGAAATTTTTAAAAAATGCGATAAAAAAATATTATTAGTATTTATTTCTCTCATTCATTTTGTTCTTTATTTTTAATCAAGTATAGCAGATCATAATTAATAGATCACCATTTTCACTTCAGTAGAAAAGCTAAAAAAAAATTTATAATTAAAACAAAAAGGGATGTCTCACAGATGCCATGTGAGTGCCTTTGTTAAATTGAGGGCGCAAATGACCAAAAGTTAAAAATTCAATAGAAACATATGGGTGTATAGTCTGTTGCCCTCATCACTGAAGGAACCTGGAATGTTATTGCTACAGCAATGACTTAATTACTCTAGATAGCTTTTGAATTTAGCCTTGCTATAATTCTGATGTGTGGTGGTCCTACAAGATACTGAGATTCAGTTTCTAATAATTTGGGGAAGTGTATTTTGGCATTGTACATAGTATGAACCAGAGCTGTAATGCTCAATTGTACACCTATGTAATGTTCATTTATTTTATCTGTCCAATTGATAAGGTGCCCAGTTTTATTTATAACATTATAAATATATATATATTACAGTACATTATAAATTTTTTATTATTAATATTAATATCCATATGATGCAAGGAAGCCCGAGGCTTATGCTGCACCAGGGAAAAAAAAGTTCCCGAGTAACCGAGAGAGAGAGAGAGAGAGAGAGAGAGAGAGAGAGAGAGAGAGAGAGAGAGAGAGAGAGAGAGAGAGAGCGCGTGCGTCAAAAGTAGAAGGGAAGGGAATTCAGCTCAGGACCCTGGGGATCCTGTACATTCTGGATCCTAAGTGACTTACTTATGGTTAAAGTTTTCACTATAATTTCACAAAAAGGAAAATGACTGTTTTGAATTGAAGTTTTCCAGACCTTTTATTTTTAACCTCACACTAAACTAAGGTGGTACTTCTTGCTTTTTTAAACCTCAGGTAAATCATATAAACCCACAAACAGGACAATCCCCCCCTTCCCCAGAAAGTATAGCAATAAAATGTTAAATGCATAAACTTATCATATATTTATCGTGCATTGTATTTTATTTTGGATATTGAATATACTGTAGTGTTGGATAAGTTTTTCATAGGCTAATATAAATCTGATAATGAAATGATGTATGATAGGGATTAAATATTATTTATCTTATAATTACTAAATTAAAATAGAATAATGACAAATAATATGTACAAGAAATTTAAGGTAGAAAATGTTAATGGAATCCTCTATTTTTGCAGACAATGCTCTCCTCTTTTGATTCTAGCAGTCCATTTTTTCACTACATTCTGTTGCTAGTACATGTTTGACAGATTCCACAAATTTGTAAATGAAATCAAATCCTCCTATGTATCTTTGGCCACCAATATTCTCTAACTGGTTATACAGTATTTTCTGCTTTCATTTCGATATACTGTGGATTATGAGACATTAAATTTTTTTTTGCATTTAACACATACCAGGTGAGCAAAGGCATGTATCTTTCTTTTAGGTAACCTCCTTTCTCACATGGTGTCTGTGAGATGCAAACAACAGGTGTCTAATCTTCTCATACTGATTTAGTTTCGCTGGTTAAATGTGAACAGCTGAGAAAAACATAAATGTTCATGTTGCCTCTGCCAGATGCCACATAATCATTTGTGTTTCAGTCTGTGGATGAGTGACCCTAAATTATAAAGAAAAATGTGATAAAAACTTATTATTTAGCATTAGCATTACTAAAGACATATGATTCAAGAAAGCAAGCTTATACAGCATCAGTGAAAAAAAAAAAAAAAAACCTATCCATTCGCTCCAAATGTTTATTTAGTACTGCCTTGAATTTATGTTGTCAGCTTCTACAATGGCAGATGAACGTCTGTTCCAGCAATCAGCCACCAGCTGACTACAGCCAAATTTCTGCACATCTATTCTACAACTGTCTTAACTCATTTTAATTTATGTCCCCTCAGGCAGTTAATCTTGGGCAGGAGGAAGAATCCCATCAGCTTTGAGCTGGTTCAAACCATTCAGGGCCTTATACACCTCAGTTAGATCACCTTGCAGGTGCCTAATCACCAGACACTGTAATTTGCAAAATTTAAGCCTTTCTTTGTGTGTGGCAGGAATGGAACCCTTTGTTCCATTCACTAATCATGTTGCCTTTCTCTGTACTTGTTCCAGCAGCTGTACATCCTTCCTAAAATCATGCCTCCAGACCTGTATACAGTACTCAAGGTGTGGCCTCACCATTGCCTTATACGAGGGGATAATCACCTCCTTATCCTTTTTTTTTTTTTTTTTTTTTTTTCAATTTTAACCTTTTTATGGTGCACTATATATAACCTTGCTGTTTTTGTGCCATCAAAATCAAATCAAATCAAAAACCTCCTTATCCCTGCTAGAAAAATTCCTGTATATCATTGACAAGACACCATGAGCTGCTCTTGCAGACTGTCTGCACTGCTCAGAAAACTTCATGTCAGGTCGTTTTCATTCTCTACCACCCTGAGTGTAGTATCACACAGTTGATACGTTACTCTGGGGTTACTGCTACCCATATGCAGTACTTTACATTTGTCAATGTTAAACCTCAGTTGCCACCTCTCAGCCCATCTGCTCAACTTTTCTAGATCCTGTTGCAGCAGCATACTGTCATTATGTGTCATTAACAACCCTGCCAACCTTCATATCTTCTGCAAACTTAAACATTAAGCCTGATATACCTTCATCAATATATCATTAATAAATACAGAAAACAACAATGGACCCAACACTGAACCTTGGGGGACTCCACTAATAACATTACTCCATGAACAGTAGTGTCCATTGATTACCACTCTGTCTTCTCCCACTCAAATCCCTTTATCCATAGCAGCAATTTGCCCTTAATGCCACACTGCTCCAATTTGTACAGCAGTCTTCCATGTGCAACAGTATCAAAATTATTCTTTGCATCCAATTCCTTTGTGACCACATCATAATATCCAATCAAATTGGTCAGAAGACTTCCCCTTAACAAACCCATGCTGTGTCCGAACTATAACTGAAGTCTTGTCTATCCTGCAGTGCTTCTTTAACCTGTGCCTGCATTAATTTCCCCGGAACAGAAGTTAAACTAGCAGGTCTGCAATTACTTGTGTCATCCTTTGATCTTCCTTTGTGAATTGAGGTTACATTTGCACATCTCCAGCCCATGGGTACTTCCCCTGAGTCCTCATAATAATAATGGAGAACTGGCAGCACCTCATGCATGATTGCCAGCTCTATGACGACCTCCGCAGTGCATTCAACACCAAAATACAGTATCTACCATATGGTCAGGAGCACTACATCTTGGACACCAGGGATATCAGGCTTTCTCCAACTATGTACTTGCCCTGTTCACAAGACAGAGAGCTCTTATCACAGAACCACAACCACAACCAACCACGTCCCACAGAAGACACCTAGAACCCAATGGCCTCCGATGATCAAGGCACAAAACCCTGAGGTGGATCTAAAATCGAATCAATGAGAAATGACTCTATAAACAACAGTGATGCAAATACCACATGGATGGGAAATGACACAAGAAAGACCGCACAAATGCCGACAAACAAACCTGGACCTTTTGACTGTAAAGACTGCAGAACAGACGGGAACCATCCCACGAATGATCCCGCTCCGTTCTGATCTCTGCTGGGAATGGACTAGAACCACCAGCAGCTCCGCTGCCAAATGCTATATGGTGATCTAAATGGGATACGCTAACCCTATTCATCTTTAATTCCCACTATTATCCTCGGCAGGAGGGAGAGGAGACAGATGCTCTGTTTCCTCCCTTCCCTGCCGACCCATCTCTTTGCCTGGTGAGGCATATGGGCCTGCCTCACTGGCCACCTGGGGTCGCCTTCTCTATCGTCCTCATACTTCTGCCTTTTACCCGCCAGTCTTCAGCCTCTCCCCCACTCTATCTGTATACCCTATCCCTGGCAAGGGGGAGGTAACTTTTCTTTGTCTCCCCCACCTGCCATCCAAACTTCCCTCTGTTGTGGAATGAGCATGCCACACTGCCTAGCAGGGGTAATCTCCTCTATCAACCCCTTACTTCTACTTCTATCCCCCAGATTTCAGCCTCCCCTCCCTCCCACTATTATCTTTCATCTAGCATATAGCCCACATGTCTAAATATAATAACAAAAAAATTTTGCCAGACCTATTAGGCCTTTTAACACATCTCTCTAGCGTTCAACCCAAACCAGCGATTTCCTAACAGCAATCTCATTAAGAATTAATGTCAAACAAATGGAATTTTTTTTTTTTTTATTTTAAGGTCCTAGCCACTGAAATTCCAGGAAACTAGGTGGCAGGACCTGCCAGAGCAACTTGTTGTGATTCTGTACACACCCTGCTAGCCTCCACGTGGTGAGGCATGGGCAACGTCGGGCCCCACTACGGGCTTGGCGGCCAATAAGCTGGACAAACAATGGGCACAAACACATCACACTGCACAGACAGAGCCTACACACTTTCAAGTCTCTGGCTTGACAGTGTACTGTCTTCAATACAGCGAACACGCGCAGATGGGAGAAAACCCAGACGCCGTCTGACACGAACTTACCTTATACTTAAACATCATTGCTGACCAGGCAACGGTGTTCCCTTTCATGGCAACAGTGTTCCCCCTCTGGCGATGCCGTGTTTCAGCAGGATAATGCGCCACACCGCCCGGATTATTCAAGACTGGTTCGAGCATCTGTGGTTTGTGTTGGAACAGCAACTCCGATCTGCGGCGTCTCAACCATGGACCTCACAGGTTTATTGAATCGTCACTACTTTTTGTAGTGACGATTTAATAAACAAACGTAGATAATTCCACCTGGCTTCGTGCCCGTTGAACACTTCCCTTGCCCTCCTTTTCGATGCGGGGTACAGGGAAAAAATAAATAAATAAATAAATAAGAGAAGAGTATCCTCTCTTTTGACTCACATTGACGTTGCGGGAAAAAAAATGAATTGTAATCTCTTCGTTTTGATTTTTCTTTTGGAATTATACTTCTCTTTTCGTATTTCGAATGAATGATATTTAGAGGAAAAATACTAATAGCCATGGGAAAATCTAGCAATTTTTTAGGGAAGAGAGAGCGAATGCTATGCTAATGTTAATTCAGTACTGGGCTCATTTTCCCCATTATTATGGAAATAAATGTTGAATCATATCGAATATTGTAAATCTGTAGAGAAGTTTTGAGTAAAACTTTTGCCAATAACTAGGAGTTTGTTATATTTATAATACGTGTTATTGATAAGTTCGATAAAGGACATGATAATTCAAATTTGGATTAGCATGCCCAAAATTTGAATATTTGTCATCGTTAGGGAAATAAGAATATTAAGTATAATTTTAAACTTAAATAGTAAGATTTCAAAACTTTTGCCAGATATAGGAATGCAACGAAGATTTTACATATTTGTTTAGGAACGAAGATTTGATATACACTGGTATCCTATATCTGGCAAAAGTTTAAAATTATACTTAATATTCTTATTTCCCTAACGATGACATTCAAAGAAAGTGCATCACCCCTTAAAATTGTAATTGTCATCCGAATAGCGAAAGTATATGGCAATATTTCTTACAGATTGCATCAGATAAGATTGACACTCGTAGGTGATGACGTAATATTATATCGGCTGTTACTTTAAGCTATATAAGCACGCTCTGCAGGAATTGCATCATGCCTTGCTTGTGTCAGGATAGCGAGTTACGTGCAGTTGACGCCAAGAAGAAAGAGTGCTATTGTTGCTTTACGTGAGGAAGGGGCCGACCGGGCTAGCCGGGTGGGTAAAGTGCCTACCTAGCAACCCAAAGGTAGCGGGTTCGAATCCCGCCTCGGGCTTGGATCAAAGTACTGCAAAAACCTTGGGAGGTGCATTATGGCCACAGAAGCCGATGCGCCAATAACTACTACCCCCGGTGAGGAAGGATGTTCTTCCCGGCATATTGCTTATAGAGTGTCTTGTAATCAGTCGAGAGTGAGTAGATTTCTTTTCAAACTCAAGAATACTGGTTCTGCTGATAGGGAAAAAAGGAACCGGACGCAAACGAGTCTACGCCAAAACAGGACCGCGTTTTGAAGCGCTTATGCCTTGAAAACCGGAAAGCTTCTTCGTCTGAGCTGAAAAGAGAATGGGAAGAATATACAGGAGTGGTAGCAAGTGCAGTAACAGTCATACGACGCCTATTCAAAAATGAAGCCCCTCCTCACACAAAAAATGAAAAGGGCTCGATTAATTTGGTGTAAGGAGCATGTCAAATGGACCCCCGAGCAGTGGAAGTCAGTTATTTTCTCGGATGAGAAGGAATTCAACCTGCATGGCTCTAATGGGAGACAAACGATTCCCCTTAGACGTAGTGAAGAATACCATCCAGACTGTGTGGTGTCTGCAGTGAAATTCCCTACCAGCCAAATGATATGGGGTTGCACTTTGTATCACGGAGTAGGTCACCTGCAGTTGTTTATAAAAGATTCCGTAAATGCCAATGTATAACTGGCTATATTGGAAGGCAAATTGCTGCCAACCATTTCAACCTGCTAAGTAACAGCATCTTTCAGGACGACTCTGCTCCTTGTCATCGGGCGAAAACGAAAAGTGTAAGTAGGCACTTCTGTAGTTACTGTTACTTTAGTAGCTTCATTTCTGCATTAGAGGTTCGACAGTAATGTGTTTACATTTGTTACAGGTGAAAAAATGGTTGGAAGAACGGTCCATTACAACTCTTAGCTGGCCAGGAAACAGCCCGGACCTGAATAATATAGAGAACTGTTGGCATCGTGTGGAATCTGCAGCTGCCAGAAAGAAACCAAAGACCCTTCGTGAACTTTAGGAAGCCATAATTCGTGTTTGGAACCACGAACTATCAGTTGATTATCTTCAGAAATTGATCTTGTCAACGCCATACTGCTGTCATCAGGGCCAGAGGCGGTTCAACTAAATATTAGTTTGTTTGTTTGTTATTTGGTTTTTAGGAGCATTAGCAACTAAGACCATATTGCTCCTGGAATGTGCGGTGGTCATTCCCTGACCTTTCCGCATCTTCCGTATTTGATGGTCACGGGCTCGAACCCCGGTCTAATCAAGAAGCGTGTGCTACGCACTGCTGCTCCTTCCCACCTGGCTACGGAGGCGCATATTAGTTTGCACCTGGTAAACTTTTCATTTTGTTTTCTGTTTAAAATGATAAACTGAAGCAAATTTGAGAGCTTCTGATAACATTTCAGCCATAATTGTCGTGTTTACCAAAACCGTTGTGTTGGTATAACTTGAATTTTCTATCCGCGTCTCAAAATATTCCAAAATGTTCATTTTGAAATATTTTGAGAGCACCTGTCAAATATTATTTAGCTTTGCCTTAACTATTAATAAATATATTTTTGTTTATATTTCTATTTGTGATGCTAGTCATTAATTAATGTAACATACAATCGCGAAAAAGGGTTACAAATGTGAAATTCCTAGGTGATGCACTTTCTTTGAACACCAGTATAATAAAATATTCTAGCAGCCACCAACCGAATGGGTTGGGGATGGGGTGATTGGAAGTGTGGATATGTAAACGAAATCTGAAAATTTTGTTTAATCTTCCCCTCCCCATGTTCGGTCGGTGGCTGCTAGAATATATCTTCTTCCCTACCTTATAAGGACTTTTATTATTCATTTAGAAGCTTTTAGGTAATAAGTATTGGGGCACCGGTTGAAGTTTAATGTATTATTTAACATTTATTTGTTTTTGACTTTTTGTTCATTTAAACGAGGGAGGTACACTCATAAAAACAGATGATTTCTTACCTTATGAAATGTATACTCGTGTTCAAAAGTGTATATCTGTAAAACCAGGCTTATTTCTGAAGAATTCGAATTACAATGCTAAACTTGCAAATAGAAACAGCCTGAAATCTCGATGTACTTTTTCCTTGTGCTATTTTTCAGCACGCGCATTCAGAGGACTAATGATAACAGCTTCAGGCTCGTGTGTTTTTAGCAGCAGTGTTTACTGCCGTATGTTTGTTGATAGCCTTATGTAACGACAGAATGGGTAACTCAAGGCTACTATTGATATGACTGCTTTCCTGCAGCCGTGGCAAAGACCTCGTGACGTTGCTTGGCCTTGGCGCTATTCAGCCACTATAGATTGTGTATTAGCTATACTAGCCGCTGAAGGCCAATGGTGTTGTGGCCTTGGCCTTGAATTTTCTATCCGCGTGTGATAGTAATCTAGCTGCTAGCTGTCGTTTGTGGCGCTCGTGTTGCACGCTTGTAAACTGCCTGTACTGCCTCTTCAATTGCCTGACACCAAACAGGAATTTAGTCACATGGCTTCTTGATTTTCCGTCCCTCGTGATTTCTTCGTTGAAGAAATCTAATGAACCGATCTTTGCAAGAAAAAAGATAATTGTTTTTAGTTTTCATTTTTTAGAGCTTGTCCTTTTGTAATAAAAAATATTATAGCGAGGATGGTGTAATAATTTGGAGTCTCGTTAACGTTAAACGTTATGTAATTTTGTTTGATTCCACTGAAATGCTATAACGGGCTTGCGTAAAATGAAATTTTTTTTATTCTTATTATTTGGAGTGTGACTTTAAATGTCAGACATTTTCTTTTTAATTCGGCACAGGTTAAAATTTGAGAGCAACTAGAATTTGTATAATACTCATTTTTAAACAGAGAAACAATGCTGAGCTGAGTCCACCTCAGTAGATTTTTGGAAGCTGTTATATGTGTATTAAAGCAGTTTACACAATAAACTTTACTGTAGAAAACCTCCCTCGTTTGGGAAACATGGCAAATATGATTAACAACTCGCGTGGTAATCTATAACTACAAAGCCCTTGAGGATCCATGTTAATATATAGGCATTGCACTTGGCTTTAGTTAATTATTTCGTATATCCTTAAAATAACTCCAGGAGCTCGTGAATCTTTTTCTGCTTAATATTTAAAAGTTAATTTATGCCACATATCTTTTGCACTATCCTATTGATTATTTAGTCTCGTTAATCAGACTATTCGAAAAAATATTATAAGAAGGAAAATTGCTTGTCATTGTGCGGTTATGGAAATTGAGCGATACATGGTTAGTCATACATATAGATTAAATAACAACTAAGTACATTGTTATACCACGTGAATATATTTATTGAAGTGTTGCCACATAAGTTTACAATTAAAATATTTACAATGTTTCGAGATGCTACTAACTACACCCTGTCTTCTTGCCTCTGGAGTGAACACAAGAGAAATTGCATACATTCTGTATTTGTACAAGTGCTTTCACATAAGATATTGTTATAACAGCAAAGAGTGAAAAAATAAGGAGGTAATTAACTTAAAATTATTAATAAATTATTTACAGTATATTATTGCCATCCAGGTAGAATTTGGAAAGAAATTAGCTCAAAACATTTATAAAATATATTACTAGAATAAAAAATTAAGAGCTAAAAAATTGTACAAGTACCATGAAAGCATCAAGAAAACGTATCTTTAGAGAGGGAGATACTCGCCTCAAATATGGCTGCTTTCATCGAATTACCTAACAGATTAAGGAGGTGCCACCATTACATAAGATGGTTTTTTTTTTTTTTTTTTTTTTGATTTGATAGTTGTTGGCGCATCGGCTTCTGTGGCCATATTGCACCTCCCAAGGTTTTTGCAGTACTTTGATCCAAGCCCGAGGCGGGAATCGAACCAGCGACCTTTGGGTTGCCGGGCAGGTACTTTACCCACTCGGCTAGCCCGGTCAGCTACATAAGATGTAATCGTTATAAAAGGGAGAGTTCTGGGTCTGGAGTAACTGACCAATCAGTGGGAATCTGTCAGACCTTTGTCTTTCAGAGAAAGATTAATTGCTTAATTCCAGAGCTGTGGTATTCAGAGTATGTTATTTCGATATGGTTATGGGATTAAATGCAGTTTGTATAAAAGTACATTGCCAGGAAACTTATTAGTAAAAATAATAAGAGGAGTTTACCTCAATATAGTGCGTAGAACACTTCCTTACTAATATTATTATCAACGTAGAACATATTGAGTAGTACAGCTCTGGTTCATACTATCTAATTGCCAGGAAACAGAATCCAATCCTATGTTTTGACTTTGTGGGAGAAAAGAAAAACCTGCGGAATTCTTTCATAAACTAAGTAAATTAAAGATTAAGGATAGAATCGACCTGAGGACCGATTGAACGATAAGGCATTAGACTAATGGTAGAATCACCGACTTGGGAATAATATTTCGCGTGAATTCGCGCGAATAGGAGAAACCAACCAGGATAGGATGGTCTAAAGATTAAGAAGTAAATGAAGATTTGTTTTGGAGCTGTAGCCTTTTCTGTTGCTTCCATGATTTATTCTTGGAACATGTTGAAGTAGAGGCTCCATGCTTCACTGATGCCCTAAAACAAGGATGCTCTTCAGAGGCGAGATCTTTCAGCAGAGAGAACTAATGGGTTATTTAGACCATCCTATCCTGATTTATCTATGCTGTGTATGGTGTCTTTGCTGTGCTCCTCTATTCTTTTCTTTTATATAATTTCCTGTAAGATTCACCTATGTAGGAAGAGTTACATGAACAGGTAGTGAATTGGGCCTCTGAGATTGTATGGAGGTTGGTTTCTCTTTTCTAGAAGTTGTTAAAAGGTCTTTGGCAACTTTAGATATAACGATGCTGCATCATGGAACATATGGTATGATGAGTTGTATGGCTAATAACAAGGGCGACTTTTAGGAATGTGGAAGTTAGCCAGAGTACTGGTTATGGTCTTCTCTGTAACACTCTGAAGATAATTGTTTAAATTTGTCTCTGTGCCTGATGTTGCGTAACTCCTGTTGCAGGTATTCTTGGCCACAAAGCTGTAGGGCTCTCCGGACATAGGATTTGATGACTCCAATCTTGGGTGCAATGATTTAAAATTGAGTGTCTTGCCTTTATCTGTGGGTGTTTTTTATTTATTTATTTATTTATATTTAGATCTTGAGACGTCATTGGCAGTTTAGACAAACACGATGTTACAAAGAGCAGTAGCTGTTGGTTCTTTTCTGTTTCGATTTTGTATGAAAGCTTTTCTTGATAATTGTTTAGATCGGCAAAAAAAAAAAAAAAAAATTCTATGAAGCTGAAACTTTTCCCATAGTTTCATACCAAAAGGAAAGTTGTCTATCTATCTAAACCATAGCTTGATTAGTCTTCCTCGTTGGTTTAAGAAGGAAGATTCTAGGTTGCCAAAAAGATTTCCGCAAAAAGGGATGTGGGTCGGGTACCATTCTCAGCCCGCATATTTTTTTGTAGAAAGTGCCATTGAATGTGAAGGGCAATTACTGCTGGGTTTCTTGAGAGGGAAATCAAGATGGACTATAAGAAAGACTCTCCGAGTGGCTAATATTTTCAAGGAAATAAAATGCATGTTGTATATTATGAGTTTGATTAAAATGTTCTAGAATGAACTAAGAAATGTTCTAAAATGAATAAGACCATTTTTAAGATAGCATATATTACTGTATGATATTTGAAATTGATCGTTCATTGAATTACAAAAAATTCAGTTTATATCTTTCAATTGTGACGTGATAAAGACATATTTTGGTATTTTTGGAATCAGCGGATCAATTTCCGGTAGAATCTGCAACTTTTGCTTTGGAGGCATCTTTTTATTTATTTTTTTTCCAGTGTAATTTGTGCGAACCTTTAAATTTATTCAACCTCCACTTCCGCAACATCAGGTAGAAGATTATTTTCACAATCGGTTATCCTCTGGTTGAATGCGAATTTCCATACATCTCTTCGCTTATTTTCCAGAGCCTGAAATTTACAAAACCTCGGCTTTTCTTGGCGAGAATATCCTTTTGTGCCCGCAACTAACCTTGTTATTCTTCTCTGCACCTTTCCTACACCAATTTTTTTTCTAAATTGAGGTTTCCAGACTTGTGTGCAGCATTCAAGAGGTGATATCACCATAGCTTTGTACGGTGGAATCAGATATTAATAGTGACAAATGATGAAAAAATTCAAGCTTATACAGCATCAGCAAAGAAAAGAAAGAAAAAAAAAAAAAAAACACTTTCTATATTGCGTGTCCATCCCTTCTAACAGTTTGTCTAGTTTTTCCATCAATTTATTCAAACTACCCACTTATACAACACCACGTGGAAGTTTGTTCCAACAATCTACTACCTGCTGGCTGAAGACAAATTTCTACATATCTATCCAGCAACCATCCTTCCTAATATGAGAAATGTGCGTGAATGACAGTGGCATAGATTCAATATATAAAGCAGTGATGCTTGTCCCTGCTGGCAAAGTTCCTGTATATCATTGACTATAGCTATTCTAACAAAAATAAGCCTTCCATTCCAGGTTAATCAAATTCACTAATGGTGTATCAATCAGTAAAAGTTGCAAGTGGGATTTTTGCTATTCTCCATAACCAGGCGGTTGTGGCAACCGAAAGGGTAGCAGAAACGGTGGCGGGTCACCTGACAAGTGCCCAACTTTCGTCTTGTTTTTTTTTTTTTTTTAATTTCTGGAAAATGTTTTGGATTTTTTTTTTTTTTTGTTGTTTATTTATTTATTATTAATTTTTTAATGATGTGCAGCTTGATTTGAGTTCCTCTTTGGCTTCTGAAAGGAAAATACTGCGTTCCATCTACACTGAAAAGTGGAAAAGAGATTGGAATACCTCAGATTTTGGCAGTGTAACGAGAGAATTTTTACATTTAGTTGAGAGAGTTCAAGAAGAAAGAATTTTTATGGTTTTCTCCAGGATTGCACGGCACATTCCTGCTGTCGGGTCATGGCAGCATTAATAGTAAACTGTTTAAACTAGGACTGTCTCCTACTGCACCTTGTCTGTGTGGGGCTGAAGAGAACGTGGATCATAACTTATTTGTTTGTCTCTACTATTTGGACGATAGACAAGAACTTCAACTTAGGGTTGAAGTCGCGAGGTAGGATTGACTGTGAAAGTGTCTGCAATTCTGCCCAGACACGATAGGAGGGAGTATATGATGAGAGCCTTGTCGATCAATTCGGCCCTGGAGAGATTGTGCAAGGTTCAAGGGGTAGAATTTTTTTCAGCCTTGTCTGGGCTTGACAGTAGAGACTGCTTCTACAGGGATGGGCTACACTTAAATAGAAACGGTGCAAGAATATTTGCTGATGCTGTCGATGCAGTGTTAGGTGGATCGGAAAACTGCTAGCTTGGGGGGGGGATACACAGATGAAAGGTTAACAGTGGCCGCAGGCAGAGGCAAAAGTGATTCTTGCACTGCTTCTATTAGAATGAGCAGCAGCCTGCAAAGCAACGTAATGGAGATTTCCAGAACAATTAAATACATGGGCTGTGTTAAGGTTACTAAGAGTAGAAACAGGTGCATGTATACTTGCATGTACACCAACGCTAGGAGAATAGTTAATAAATTCGATGAGCTTGAAGTGCTAGTCAAGACATCAAAGGCAGATATTGTTGGGATATTAGAGACATGGTGTCACACAGACATAAGCAGTGCAGAACTGGAATTTGGGGAGTACAGTGTGTACAGAAAGGGAGGAGGGGTTATGCTGTTAGTTAAGAAACAAAATCTAAGGAAGTCCATCCAGTTAATGTTGGTGAACAATGCAATGTTGAGTCTGTTTGGTGTGACATAAGCACTGGGAAAGTAAAAATGAGAGCAGGTGTGTGTTATAACCTAATGAATCAGATGAGTATAATGAGAAATTGTGCAGAGAAGTAGAGTGGGCGAGTAAATCAGAATCTCTTATAATGGGGGATTTTAACTTTCCAGATATTGATTGGAACTTGTGGATTGGTCACTCGCGCATTAACAAGACTTTTGTGGATTTATTGGATGACTGTTTTCTACAGGAACATGTTCGAGAGGCAACCAGAGGGAGTATTACTCTTGATTTGATTATTAGCAGTGATTATTCATGCATTAAGAATTTGCAGATAAAGGAACCGCTGGGTGACAGTGATCGCAATGTACTGATGTGGGAATTCAAGGTTAAAGGGAAGGGCTTTTCTTTCGTAAAAGTGACTACAGAGGTCTCGGGCAGTTTTTAAATTCTGTACAGTGGGATCAACTAATGATGTTACCAACGTTGAATCCTAAATGGGAAGCCTTCAGGGACTTAATTTTAGAGGCTTCTAGGCTTTTCATTCACTAAGAAATGCTGTTCAAGGTTTAGGCCTAAATGGATGTCGGATGAATTAATGAGGCTCGTGACAGAGAAGAAGAATGTATGGGATGCATATAAAGTATCAGGTGACGCAGAAGACTGTGGTAGGTATAAACTAGTCTGTAATCAAGTCACAAAGGAGGTTAGGCAGGCGAAGGCAGATTACGAGAAATCTTTGGCAAAGGATGCAAAGAAAAACAGCAAAGAGTTCTTTACTTATGTTAACTCTAGAAGGAAAGGGATGAATCAGATTGGACCACTAAACATAGATGGGTTGACTATTGATGATCATGCTCAGGAGGTAGCTGATAAACTGATTGAGTATTTTGCATCTACATTCACACATGAGGAGTTATTCAATGAGGGGAGTGCCAGACGTTTATCAAACGCTAACAGGGAGCTAGTGATTTTTTAATAACTGAGAGCAAAGTGGAGGAGAAATTGTTGAAGATAAATACAAGAAAGGCATCTGGGGTGGACGGGATCTATTCAGTTATATTAAAGGAGGCAGCAAAGAAAGTAACCCAAACCCTTAGCCATAATTATGAGAACTTCCTTGGACTCAGGGCAGGTCCCCATGGACTGGAGGTGTGAAAATATATCACCAATTCACAAAGGGGGGTTCAAAAGGCGACACAAGTAACTACAGACCTGTTAGTTTAACTTGTGTTCCGGGGAAAATAATGGAATCACTGGTTAAAGAAGCATTGCAGGATCATCTAGAAAAGACTGCAGTAATAGTTAAGACACAGCATGGGTTTGTTAAAGGGAGGTTTTGTCTGACCAATTTGATTGGATACTATGATGTGGTCACAAAGGAACAATGCCAAAAATAATTTTGATATCATATACTTGGATATCAGAAAGCTTTTGATACTGTTGCACATGAAAAACTGCTGTACAAATTGGAGAGATATGGCATTAAGGGTAAGTTACCACAATGGATAAAGTTATGGTTGAGTGGGAGACGACAGATAGTGGTAATCAATGGACACTGCTCTTCGTGGAGAAATGTTATTAGTGGAGTTCCCCATGGTTCAGTGCTGGGCCCATTCTTATTTTGTAAATTTATCAATGATATTGATGAAGGTATATCAGCTTTAATGTCCAAGTTTTCAGATGATACAAAGGTTGACAGGGTTGTTAACGGCAGTATGCTACTCCAACTGGATCTAGATAAGTTGGGAAAATTGGTAGCAATAACAGGGAAGTGGAAAGTGAAAAAGACATGGGGGTAGTTATGCAGTCAAATATGAAGTTCGCTGAGCAGTGCAGACGGGCTGCCAGGCCAGGTTCCAGGTTCAGGTTCTATTGTCAATGATATATAGGAATTTTGCTAGCAAGGCCATGGAGGTGATTATCCCATTACACAAGGCAATGGTCAGGCCACACCTAGAGTACTGTGTACAGATCTGGAGGCCTCATTTTAGGAATGATGTAGAGTTGCTAGAACGAGTAAAAAGAAGGGCAACAAGATTGGTGAAGGGAACAAACGGGTGCTCTTACCAAGAAAGGCTTCAATTCTGCAAATTGCAGTGCCTGGAGAGTAGGCAACTGCAAGGTGATCTGAGTGGGGTGTATCAGGCCTTGAATGGGTTGAGTAAGGTGAATGATGATGGGATTCTTCCTCTTGCTCAGATTAAGAACCTGAGGGGCACAGTTTCAAATTAAGGAAAGATAGTTGTAGAATAGATGTGCGGAAGTTTGCCTTCAGCCAGCGGGTAGTTGATTGGTGGAACAGATTTCCATCTTTTGTTGTGGAAGCTAATAGCCCAAATAAATTTAAGGCTGAGCTGGACAGGCATTTGGAAAGAATGGAGGGGTGAAATGGGAGTTTTTTTTTTTTTTATTTCGGTATGATGCTGCATAAGCTTGCTTTCTTGCATCGTATTCCTCTACTGATGCTAATGCTAACTTACTGCAGGAGGACACGTCACTAGTGAAAATAAAACTTTACTTGTTCGATCTCAGGTTGTATATAATGCTCTTGATACATTTGCTACACGTGTCTTCAAAAGGAGAGATGAACTTCGATCAGTTAACTCAAGATAGACTGTCGTTCTTGTGACTCTTTGTACCTCAGGGTTGGTGTACAGAAAAGTGACTTTAACTACGAGTTGTCACAGTGATTACTTGTATTAGATGGTAACAATGTTATTGTTATATATTAGAACTATTGGATTTCTACTGCCTCCAAAGATTATACTTTTTGTTCCTTGTCAGTGGATTATAATCCAATGGATTATCCTTTTGGACTTGTATTGTTTGGTGAACTGTTGAAGCCATCTAAGACTTGATATTGATTGTATGTAGTATTTGTTAATGATGAATCTTTCACTATTAATAGTTTGATGGGGTTAAATTTGGTCCATGATATTTGGACTCTTTCCTCAACGAAGAAAAGAATGTCTTGAGGAGCTTTCTCTGTTTGCTGATTCTGATACCAGGATGGGATTTTTGGTAAGATGCCAGGTGCTCGTCACGATGACAGCAGAACAGAGCATAAAATTTACACACAAAACACTACGCACACGACCGGTTATGGCGCAAGCCTCATCACAAGAAGTATAAAAGCGGCTAATTGGGGAAACCCTGGGGTCCACAACAACTACACACAAATACTTAAAATTTATTATTTTTTTTAAAAATTCTGAATGAACAATTGCCAGTACAGTATTTCAAAAGATAGTACATACTTATTGTATGTAGTAAAATTTAAGGAAGTATGTACTTCCTTAAATTTTAATAAAAATTTTAAAACGTTATATGTTTTATATCCTTTATTTTCAAAAAGAAAAATTCATAATAATAATATTCTGCAGAAAATTGCAAAAAAGATTATTATTATTATTATTTTTTTTTTTAGAATTCCAATTGCATTATAGATGGTTACCTTATTTGCTCTCTCTCTGTGGATTTATTGTATCCTGGTACTGCAGGCTCTGCTTTTTTTTTTTTTTTTTTTTTTTTGTCCCGATCGTTTTTGTAGGTAACATCTTATAATTTAGACCAGTTTCGTCCGTGCTGTAGAGGAGTTATTATCTAATCAAATTTTCTCTATTGATAAACGACCTCAAATATTTTGTAAATTTCTGAACAGCAATCTGTTCAGCAGATATTTTCTCCTCGATAATGCTCAGTACGTGAATGCCATGACATTTTTTCTAACTTCCAACCACTCGTCACTTGCTGTAAAACTTTCTGTGCTATCAGCCTTTGATCTAAGGATAAAGCCTTTTATTTGATGCTGCTTTTATGGGCCCGCTGATTGGAGTTCTGTGTTGTCTTTCTTGCATGTATCCCAAGCCATAATGTATTGTCTGCCATCTGTAATTTTTTTTTTTTTTTTTTTCAAAGTGGATCGAATGATTTTAACCCAGTCTTTTACAGTTGTCTCGCCCACAGCAGTTTCAGCAATTTTTTTCAGAGACCTGCATTATCAAAATAGCTGCAGCAATTTCTCTTCCACCTTACTTTCTGTTTTTACAAACTAATTTAACTCCCAGTCAGTATTAGGTAGATTCCTGCTAACACATCTCTAAAACTTTTCATTTGTGAATGTACAAGTAGATGCAGAATGTTTATATAGTTTATCAGCAGTCTGTACAGGATTATCAATAATGATTACCATTCATATCAAGTGGACCAGTGATTTTTTTTCCCCTTTCGTTCTGGCGTTAACACATGCAAAGAATTCCTTGCTACTTTTCTTTGAAATTTAGCCAAAGACTTCTTATAATGTGCCTTAGCGTGCCCACCCGCCTCCTCTAAATAACTTGGTTACATACTAGTTTGCACTTATTATAGAACTCTCTGCCACTAAACTGATTAGCTCACCTGATATCCATTGTTATAAATCTTTTACTAATATCTCAGGGTTGATTCATGTGATTAGCTATCTGAACACTTCTCATTTGGTATTTACATTTTTTAACATCAGTTGGGGCCCACTGAAAAGAGTTTTAAAAAATAGGCGAACCCCTCCTAATTACCTTTGCGAAAACAAAATATCTTACTTTTTCTCTTACCAGTGGTTATTTGTTTAATTAAATTCCACGTGATCACTGCCACGTAAAGATTCTTATACTTGAAAATTCAAATTCATGATGAATCGTTAGTGATTAACTAGATCAAGAATATTACTTTCTTTTGTTGCCTCTCTAACATATTTATGTACCAAGCAGTCATCCCATCCAGCAAATCGAGAAATGTTCTACTGAGTAAACTTTTTAGATGCACAGTTTGGTCTAATTTATTAAAGAAAGATTCTGTACGGATGTTATTTTCAAAACGTTTTTACTTCCTCTACATTTTCAGCGTCATCCGTTGGTAGCTTAATCCGTTTTTGAAGATACAACACCATCTTCAATTCGTTTGAAGAGAGGTCTGGTTTCAATTCCTGTCGATAACTGAAGGACTTGCTAAAATCCCGATAAATCGAGGCTGTAGTTAGCCGATCTCATGTGGTGTGGGTGCGGGCTGAACTTTCCTTCCGTGAGTTATTATAGGTTTCATCCCGTACAACATGCAAATCGGTCCGTGAAAACTCTCTTTTACTAACAAACAAACAAAAAACCCATTATATTGATGGCAAAGTAATAATGATGGTTAAGGAATTTAAGTAGTTAATTAATGAAATCAAAACTTTACATTTGATTTCATTAATTACATTTGATTTACGACTTAGATTACAAACGTAATATAATTAATAACATAACAAAATTAATTAATAAATTAATAGAATCATGACTCAGACCAGAGCAGCAAAGCAAAAGGCTCAAGCTAATGGAAGTGCTGTGGCTCAGAGCAGAACTGAGGGGGGCAGTTGTCCTCTGACTCACAGCCTTATAAAATGCACTGTTTGCTTGATGTTTGCAGAGCAATCGGGTACGGGACATGATACTGCCAAGGGGGATGTCTTTGTGTGTGCGCGATGCAAGGAGTGTATCGATATCAGGCAACAACTCGGCGTTCTTGTGGGCCTATATGAGAGCTTGAAGGACAGGGTGGATGCCCTCGAAGAAACTAAATTGAGGGCCCATCAAGCTCTCAGCTGCCCACATCAACGCCAGAGCTTGCACTTGGGCATCGCGTGACACAGAGACAACCCCTAAGGCAGAATGCGCTGGTCCCGAAGGAACTAGTAGTTGTTGGTGACTCTATTGTCAGGGAAACGGGGAACATGCTTTGTAAAAAAGATAGGTGGAACAGGACCAGGGTATGTCTGCCAGGGGCAAAGGTTGATGACGTTGTAGAGCGAATATCATCTTTTAAGGGCACAAAAGGTGATATAGTTGTACACGTTGGCACTAATAATATTAAGAGTAGGAGACCGGCAGAATTACTTAACAAGTACAGGTCACTGTTGAACAAAAGCCGAGAATTAGGGTTGAATTTGAAAGTGTCTGCAATTCTGCCCAGACACGATAGGAGGGAGTATATGATGAGAGCCTTGTCGATCAATTCGGCCCTGGAAAGATTGTGCAAGGCTCAAGGGGTAGAATTTTTTTCAGCCTGGACTGTACTTGTTAACAGGAGAGATTGCTTCTCCAGGGATGGGATACACTTAAATAGAAAGGGTGCAAGAATATTTGCTGATGCTATCGAGGCAGTGTTAGGTGGGTCGGAAAACTGCTAGCTTGGGGGGAGACAAAGACCAATAGATTGACAGTAGCCACTGGCAGAGGTGAAAGAGATTCTTGCACTGCTTCTATTAGAATGAGCAGAAGCCTGAAAAACAAGATGCATGGTATTTCAGAGACTGCTGGGAGCCATTGCGGTACAAGTAAACACATGGGTTGTGTTAGGGTAGCTAAGAATAGAAACAGGTGCAGGTATACTTGCGTGTACACCAATGCTAGGAGTTTAGTAAATAAATTTGATGAATTTGAGGTATTGCTCAAAACATCGAAGGCAGATATTGTTGGGATATCAGAGACGTGGTGTCACACAGATATAAGGGATGCAGAACTGCAATTTGGGGAGTACAACGTCTACAGAAAAGATAGACAGGATAGGAAGGGAGGAGGGGTTATGCTATTAGTTAAGAAACACATAAAAACCAAGGAAGTGAAGCCAGTCGACATCGCTGGACAGTGCAGTGTGGAGTCAGTTTGGTGTGACATAAACATTGGGAGATCAAAATTGAGAGTAGGAGTGTACTATAGGCCTAATGACTCTGATGAGTATAATAAGGAACTGTACAGGGAAATAGAGTGGGCCAGTAAATCAGAGTGTCTTATAATGAGAGATTTTAATTTCCCAGATATTGACTGGAATTTGGGGGCTGGTTACTCACACACTAGCAGGACTTTTGTGGATTTATTGGATGATTGTTTTCTACATCAGCATGTTCGGGAGGCAACTAGAGGGAGTAATACTCTTGATTTGATTATCAGTAGTGATTCTTCATGCATTAAGAATCTGCAGATAAATGAACCACTAGGTGGCAGTGATTACAGTGTGCTGAAGTGGGATTTACTCAAAGAGGTAACTACCATTAGGGGTAAAGGGAAGGGTTACTGCTTCCGTAAAGGCGACTACGATGGACTGAGACAGTATTTAAATTCTATACAGTGGGACCAACTGATGATGTTACCAACAGCAAATTCAAAATGGGAAGCATTCAAAGAACTTATCTTGGAAGCTACTAGGCTTTACATACCAACTAAGAAATATTGTTCAAGGTTTAGGCCAAAATGGATGTCAGATGAACTAATGAGGCATATGGCAGAGAAGAAAAATGCATGGGATACATACAAATTAACACATGACACAGAAGCCTATGATAGATACAAGTTGATATGCAACCAAGTTACAAAGGAGGTTAGGCAGGCGAAGGCAGATTACGAGAAATCCTTGGCAAGGGATGCAAAGAAAAACAGCAAAGAGTTCTTTACTTATGTAAACTCTAGAAGGAAGGGGATGAATCAGATTGGTCCACTTGATATTGATGGGTCAAGTGTTGATGATCCTGCTCAGGTAGCTAACAAACTAAATGAATATTTTGCATCGACATTCACACATGAGGAGTTATTCAGCGAGGGGAATGCCAGAGGTGTATTCAACTCTAGCAGTAAGCTACAGAATCTTGAAATAACTGGGAGTAAAGTGGAGGAGAAACTGTTGAAGATAAACACAAGAAAGGCACCCGGGGTGGATGGGATCTATCCAGTTATATTAAAGGAGGCAGCAAAGGAAGTAAGCAAACCCTTAGCCATAATTATGAGAGCTTCCTTGGACTCAGGGGAGGTACCCATAGACTGGAAATGTGCAAATGCGACCCCAATTCACAAAGGAGGATCAAAGGCTGACACAAGTAATTATAGACCTGTGAGCTTAACTTCTGTTCCAGGAAAATTAATGGAGGCACTGGTTAAAGAAGCACTGCAGGATCATTTAGACAAGACTTCAGTTATAGCTCAGACACAGCATGGTTTTGTTAAGGGGAAGTCTTGCCTGACCAACTTGATTGGATACTATGATGCAGTCACAAAAGAACTGGATGCAGGGAATAACTTTGATATTATATACTTGGATCTTAGAAAGGCTTTTGATACTGTTGCACATGGAAGACTGCTACACAAATTGGAGCAGTGTGACATTGGAGGCAAATTGCTGCTATGGATAAAGGGGTGGTTGAGGGGGAGAAGACAGAGAGTGGTAATCAATGGACACTGCTCATCGTGGACTGATGTTATTAGTGGAGTCCCTCAGGGCTCAGTGTTGGGTCCATTATTGTTTTCTGTATTTATAAATGATATTGATGATGGTATATCGGGCTTAATGTCCAAGTTTGCAGACGATACAAAGGTTGGCAGGGTTGTCAAGGACACTACTGACACTATGCTGCTGCAACAGGATCTGGAAAGGTTGAGCAGATGGGCTGAGAGGTGGCAAATGAAGTTTAACATTGATAAATGTAAAGTACTACACATGGGAAACAGCAACCCCAGAGCAACGTATCAACTCTGTGGTACTACACTGACAGTGGTAGAGAATGAAAGGGACTTGGGGGTGGTTGTGCAGGCAGATATGAAGTTCTCTGAGCAGTGCAGACGGGCTGCAAGAGTAGCTCATGGAGTATTGTCAATGATATACAGGAATTTTTCCAGCAGGGATAAGGAGGTGATTATTCCATTGTATAAGGCGATGGTCAGGCCACACCTAGAGTACTGTATACAGGTCTGGAGACCTCATTTCAAGAAGGATGTAGAGCTGCTGGAACGAGTACAGAGAAGGGCAACAAGATTAGTGAATGGAACAAAGGGGTGCTCTTACGAAGAAAGGCTTAAGTTTTGCAAATTACAGTGTCTGGAGACTAGGCACCAGCGAGGTGATCTGATAGAGGTGTATAAAGCCTTAAATGGTTTAAGCATGCTCAATGCTGATGGGATTCTTCCTCTAGCTCAGAAAAATCACCTGAGAGGGCATAAATTCAAATTGAGGAAAGACAGATGTAGGATAGACGTGCGGAAATTTGCCTTTAGCCAGCGGGTGGTTGGTTGGTGGAACAGACTTCCATCCCTTGTGGTGGAGGTTGATAGCCTAAATAAGTTTAAGGCTCAGCTGGACAGGTATTTTGAACGAACAGAGGGGTGAAGTGGAAGTGGGTTTTTTTTTTGGCTGATGCTGCCTAAGCTTGCTTTCTTGCATCAAATGCCTCTACTAATGCTAATGCTAATTTATGAAGTAATGTTCATTTCTTCATAAATGCAGTGTGTGTTCGTAATTTAAATTCCGAATTTTAAAAAAATTCGGTGAATTTCTGCTTATTTTTGTGGTAATTGACCAATTCGTTAGAATTGGCTCCTAAATGTGCTATCTACTTTACATAAAATATGTGGAGTGCGTGAAAAAGCATGCCTTGTTCTCTACATGTTTACGGTATTTTCTTTATTTTTCGCAGCTAATTTAACCACATATTTCAGTAAGGTGCCAAAGGAATACGACGTAACATTTCAGAACTCAAGGTTTTTCGTAACTGTATGTAAATGTAATTTTTGCAGTTTCAAGCAGAATAAATACGATGAAGTCAGACATTTGCAAAAAAATAAGCATAAGAACAATGTGCTACTTTTTGAAAGAATACATTTCAAAGTGATAATGTCACACAGGTTCAACGTTGATTTGTATTATAGAATATAACTTCCTCTGAGCTGTGCTAATTATGAATGGTTGTTTAAAAAATGTTTCCCGATCGTGAAATAGCAAAAAACAAAATTAAATTAAAGTAATAAATAAATAATATTTGTGGATATGGGGGGGGGGAAGCGGTTATAGTAATGAAATTGCACAGAGGGGGAAAACAGAGATAGGGATGGCTTTGAATTGACTTACCAGAGCTACCCTAATGTCATGTACTCTTCAAAGAGTACATGAAGTACATGATGTACTTTTCAAAGAGTACATGAAGGTAGGGTTACATGATCTGCCAAACTTAAGAGTACGTGAAAGTGAACCGAATCTGTAAGGCGTAATTCTTCAAAAAACAAAAATGTTAAGAAACAAAATTGTATTCTTTATTAAAAAATAACGAACAACTAGTTTATGATTAAGCAATCATAAATTGTCTGCGCCGGCAGCACAGTGGTATCGTCCTCCCCACACCGGCTGGAAAAAGCCAGAGTTCGAATCCCGTCGATGACGTGAGGAACTTTAATGGGCTTTTTTCATTCCGTGAAGGCTGAGTTAATCAGTCTCAGACTAGATAGCAAGGTTTCTCCCCAACCCCCCAGAAACTGGGGTTTTTTTCGTCCAGCAAAACAGGCAAATCGATTAGAGAACATGCACAATTTAGACACAAAATGCGGGTTTGTGTAATGAATTACGGGTGACCCTAATATAATATAATAATTTTTTAAAATTATAAATTAAAATTACACAAGGATTAATAATAGTCATATTAAATATACGTAGGAGACTTTAATAACAAAAACAAAAATTTCATTTAAGTATTAGTATTTATTAAGCAAATTGCTTAATAAATTTATTTATAAAATATTTATTAAGCAAGAATTGCTGCCTTCTTAGAATAACAGTTTTTTTGTTTCCCATACAATAGTCATAAAACTATACACCAGTGGTCATCAACCTGGTCCCTACCGCCCACTAGTGGGCGATTCAAGCTTTCATGGTGGGCGGTGGGGGTTTTTGTCCGTTGTTACAAATTTTGTTCTTCCTCCAT
Organism: Mastigoproctus giganteus; assembly: GCF_048544385.1. NCBI lineage: Eukaryota > Metazoa > Arthropoda > Arachnida > Uropygi > Thelyphonidae > Mastigoproctus > Mastigoproctus giganteus. The sequence goes on along the minus strand of NC_143586.1, from coordinate 64,494,479 downwards.
ATATCGAATACATTGCTAACAACTTCGCGAGTTTGACTTTTTAAAATATGCTTTTGCAATTTACTTTTGAATTCCATCTCTAAACTTTGAATATAGATAATATTCAAAGGACACTTTTCGAAGTACAGTATACTCGTTGTTGTTGTTTTGGTTTTTAGGAGCATTAGCAACTAAGGCCATATTGCTCCAGGATATGCGGTGGTCATTCCTTAACCTTTCCGCATCCTCCGTATTTGGTTGTGACGGGCTCGAACCCCGGTCTAATCAAGAAGCGTGTGCTACGCACTGCTGCTCCTTCCCACCTGGCTACGGAGGCGCCAGTATACTCGTGGACGAGGGGCTAAATTGAGTTACTGCGGCAACGGTGGGTGGTAAGGAAATTTTACCATCAACAAAGATACAAAAGTGGGCGGTAGGAATTAAAAGGTTGATGACCCCTGCTGTACACAATTAAAATACTTGAAATTAAATTTCTCCATTAAATATTATTTTAGTGGCATGGTGCGCAGTATATCAAGATTTGAAATTGATGAAATAATGAGCACTTTAACCTGGGGGAGTTGTAAACTGCCTTTAATTTCTTATTAAAGAATTGCAAGATTATTCTCAGACGTTACGTGTTACTTCTATACCACTTTAGTGAACTGTAAGATGTAAAATCTTACAAATATATTATTTTATAGAAAAGTGAGATTAATTTAAAGTAAAACTTATAATATGACAATATGGGGGAGCGAAACCATACGTCAAGAATATTACTAAGATCACCCAAGGGATTAAATTAGACAACATCTATACAAGGGGAGCGGTAAGTGAAAAGCTAACCTGGGTACACACCCGACTCCCAGCTCACACAGGCAAACCAAAACAATAGAAACCAGTAGCAACTGCTATTAGTAGAAGGTGTCAACTCTGGAAAACAATGGCGCGGTGGACCATGTACTTTCGGGACATTTTCTTTAATCGGTGACACCTGTACAAAAGACAGGATAGTGAAAACGGAACAAATTCTGAGAATTAGATTTAAGTGTGTCTGGCCGGCAGTGATGGCAAGTTTTATATATCGTGGGAAATTAGTCTGCTACAGTATAACTATAAGCGGCTGACTTCAAAGGTACAGACAGCCTGAGAAATTTTACAAACTTCTTAAAATAAGAAGTTAGATCGAGCAATAAGGAATCAGCTTGAGAAAATAAAACGGGCAAATAAGAAGAGAGTGGAAGTGGATAAAATCAGTAAGATTGGTTAAACTAAAAACTAGGGAGAAATTGACATATGTAGGCGGTACAGAAATTGAGATGAACAAAAAGTGAGTGAACAGGGGGAGACAGGACAGATCCCCGAGTTGAGTTATGTGGGTGTTTATGGAAATGAGTTAGGGGGAGACAAAGTTTAGATTCTCGTCGGTGTTTGGGAAAATGAATTAGGACAGAGAGTTGAGTTCTTTGTCGTGTTATAAAATGTGAGAAGACCCAGAGAACCCCGAGTTGAGTTATGTGGGTGTTTATGAAAATGAGTTAGGACAGACAGTGAAGTTTTTCTGTCGTGTGAGAAATTGGGAGAAGACACAGATCCCCGAGTTGAGTTATGTGGGTGTTTAGGAAAATGGGTTAGTGGGATTCTAAGTTGAGTTTTTGTTGGTGCTAGGGAAAATGAAATGGTCAACGGACACAGCAGTCGAGATTTTCGTCGAGATAAGTAAAATTAGTTAGTAACATGGACAGTTGAGGGTTCTGTTGTGATAGGAAATATGTGTCAGTTAACAGTTGAGTGTTTGGTCGTGGTAGGAAAAGAGAAGGGTAGCGCTCTGGGAAGTTTTCTTCTTGAAAAAGTTCTTAATAGGTGGAGCGGAAAAACGAGGGTAGCACCCTATGAGTTTTTCCTTGTGATAAGTTTTAATAAAGTGGAGTGGAGAAGGAGTTAGTGTGAGATGCCCTATGAGTTTTTCCTTGTGATAGGTTTTAATAAGGTGGAGAGAAAGGGAGCGAAATCCGCAGAATCAGTAGCTCGAGAGAAAGGAGCGAAAATGCGAAATTAGTAGCTCGATGAGAAGGAAGGAAGTAGCGAATGGATGATAGCCCGAATAAGGTGGAGAAAGAACACAAGTCCCATGCAGCCAAGAGTTCCTAAAAAAATTATCTGTAGCAAATTCAGGTGAAAGCAGATGAAGGAGATCCTCAGTGAGCCAAAAATGGAAGTTTGAAACCTCCCCGGAAGAGAAAGAAAAAAGATAATAGTAAGTACTGTAAGTTAACAAAGACTGTTAGTAAAACAGTATAGTGATTAATTAATGAAAAACAGAGATAGCACTAGAAGTAAATTGAAAGATAAATTATCTTTTAAGTAAATTATATATATACTAACAGAGTTTAATTAATTCAAAAAGGTTATTGTAAAATGCAAGAAAAACGAAAGATAAGTAATAGATTAAATTGTTGTTCAAATGATTATAATATGTTAGAAAGATAGTAAATTTTATATGAGAATCTTTGAATTTTTTTAAGGATAGAAGGATAATTGAACTATATAAAAAACCTTGAATGTTTTAAGGATAGATAATTGAATATAGTGTTTGTATTGATGAAAAATTGTTGGTCCAACTGAAAGACTAATAACAAATAGAGACTTTAGGAAGGTTAAGATTGGTCTTCAGTGTATTGTAACCGAATGGTGAGAACACAGTATAATGACGAAAATAGCATAGTGATTGTTAAAATAAGAATAATTTATGCAAGGTATCCTTGATTTAACTTTGTATGCATATTACATGTTTTTTTATTCAATTGTATATTTAGTTGTATATATATATGTAAATAAACTTTGTTGTTATTAATTTGTGAGTTTGTTATTCCTGAACACTCAGCCTTTCCAAAGGGAATTATACACAATTGAGAAGTTCCCTGGAATCTGGAATTCTCCTAGGAAGTAAAGTCAGATGCGTAAGTGGAGGAAATAAGAATAAAGTGGACAAACACATAATAGGGAACAAAACGAAATAAGAACAATAAAACAATAACTAAATATATAAACAATCATCTTTTATTCCACTCCCCACAGAACACTTGCCTTTATTACTTAATGTGAAGACCACGAAACGTCTGATAATAATCTGTATAATTCTTTAAGAAATTAAAGGCAGTGTGTGTGTGTGTGTGTGTGTGTGTGTGTGTGTGTGTGTGTGTGTGTGTGTGTGTGTGTGAGCATTAGTAGAGGCATATGATGCAAACTTATGCAGCATCAGCCAAAAAAAAAAAAAAAAACGCTCCCATTTCACCTCTCCATTCATTCCAAATACCTGTCCAGCTCAGCCTTAAACTTAAATGTATTTAGGCTATCAACTTCACAACAAAGGATGGAAGTCTGTTCCACCAACCAACTACCCGCTAGCTAAAGGCAAACTTCCGCAGATCTTTCCTACATCTGTCTTTCCTCAATTTGAATTTATGCCCTCTCAGGTGATTATTCTGAGCAAGAGGAAGAATCCCATCAGCATTGAGCATGCTCAAACCATTCAAGGCTTTATACACCTCAATCAGATCACCTCGCAGGTGCCTAGTCTGCAGACACTAATTTGCAAAATGTAAGCCTTTCTTCGTAAGAGCAACCTTTTGTTCCATTCACTAATCTTGCTGCCCTTCTCTGTACTCGTTCCAACAGCTCTATATCCTTCTTAAAATGAGGCCTCCAGACCTGTATACAGTACTCAAGGTGTGGCCTAACCATTGCCTCATACAAGGGGATAATCATCTCCTTATCCTTGCTAGAAAAATTCCTGTCTATCATTGACAAGACGCTATGAGCTACTCTTGCAGACCGTCTGCACTGTTCAGAAAACTTCATATCTGCCTGCACAATTACTCCCATGTCTTTTTCGTTCTCTACCACTGTCAGTGTAGTACCACAGAGTGATACGTTGCTCTGGGGTTGCTGTTTCCCATGTGTAGTCCTTTACATTTGTCAATGTTAAACTTCATTTGCCACCTCTCAGCCCATCTGCTCAACTTTTCTAGATCCTGTTGCAGCAGCGTACTGTCATTAGTGTCCTTAACAACCCTGCCAACCTTCGTATCGTCTGCAAATTTGGACATTAAGCTTGATATACCATCATCAATATCATTTATAAATATAGCGCGTGTGTGTGAGAGAGAGAGAGAGAGAGAGAGAGAGAGGCATATTTTAATGGAACTCATTAAGGATCAGCCTTACCCGAACGAGTGCTCACTTATGGCCGCTACACACCTTCAGGTAAACTTGTCAGGTATGCCTGCGCAGGCACGCCTGTACAGGTCTACCGAACGCCCGTAGTGCATCCACACGCTCCGGTAAACCTGTCATCATTCATTCAGTCGGCTGACCATGGCATCGACAGACGACGTTTTAGCAATAGTTGGCTTATTATTTGCAACGAAGTGTTTTAAACGTGAAATAAAACGTAATACAGTCAGTCCTCGTATAGCACGATAGTTGTGTTCCTAGAAACCCTCGTGCAATGCAAAATCGTGCAATATAAACAACAGGCCCTATGGGAAAAATAGGGTTAGGTGCCGACCACCAAAGATTGAACACACATTTGTAACCAAAACATTACCAAACACAATAAATAATCGTAATAAAATACTTACGTATTTTTTACGACTATTACGTAATAAAATATTGCTAATGCTTTTGCTTCTATCATAAGCAAACTTGTTTTTTGTTTGATTTTCTATCCAAACAGATGACAGCCGTTCCATCTCTTCCAATTCTTTGTCTTATTCTAATGGATTTTAATTACACTTTGAGTTGTTCCTGCTATGAAAGTTGTTTTTATTTTCTCTGCATTCTTTGTAATTCTCGACGTTGCCTCATTTAGGTCTGTATCACGTGCAATATCACATGGTCTTTCATTTCGCTCAAAGCGTTTCACAGTTTTTCTCTTTCGACAGAGGCGGACTGGCCATAAGCCTCACCGGGGAAACCCCGGTGGGCCGGTGGTCGGTGTGATTTTGGCCATAAACGCTAGTATTGAGGCCACTACAAATTTTCTCGGGTAAGAATTTTTGATCCAGCCCGCCTCTGTTTATCGATATTGCTTTTCTTTTTCTGTCTGAATCTGCGTGTCTTCACCAGGACGCTTCCTTTTCACACCTTTTAAGCATTTTACTCATTTACGGAATAAAGCACAATTACAAAACGAGGAGGCACCCTTGATACACAAAGCTGTAGCAACTGAATAAGCAACACCGTAAAGGCAGAGATACACTATTAACACCTCACATTTTACTGAAGCACATTTCTGGGGTTTACTACCATAAAACAATAAAAACAATTTCCAATTGCGTTTCTGCTAGTGGAATCTGTTATAAAATGGTAGTAAACTCGATCTAATTGCATTTGCGATTATACCGATAACTGGAATTGTGTTGGTTTTTACGTTATTATGGTGAAATGTGTTTCCCCTTCACTGATATAAATAACATAAATTTTCAGAATCTTCTCTTCATTCCTATCGTGTTGCGTTCAGTTGGGATGATTCCGCATTCGACTGCCATTTCTTGTAAACACAAAGGCGAATCGTGCATAAGCGAATTCGGTTCGTGTTATATAAGATATCGTTCCCCTATTTATAAATCGTGTATGATCGAATTCGTGTAGTGTAAACGAGGAGTGGAGTGTAAATTCGTGTAGTTATACGAGGACTGACTGTATATGCTGCAAAGAATGGTTGAAAAAAAGAAAAGTTTATTCACATGTGAACTTGTTTAGTGAATTGCAGTAATTCTCAGAAAAATCCTCCAGATTTATTAAAATTTAATAAAATCATATAGTAATGAATTTTATTATTGCTGTTATTATAAATTATATTTACTGACACTCTGATATTAAAAGTTAAAATTTACTTCTAATTCAGGCAAATTTTTTATTAATCGGCAACAAAATTAATAGTGAATTTTTTTTTTTGTCATAGAACTGATGTAATTATTAATGATAGTCGAATAGGGAAATCCTCCAATCTGGCAGTGCGCCTGCCACGTCGCTACACACGCTCCGATTTTGCCTGCACAGGCCACTCCGGTTCAGGCAAATCGAATGATTTTTCGTATTTCCTTCGGTCGCCTGTGCAGGTCAAAATAATTGTGTAGTTTTATCATCCACACACTCCGGTAGACCTGTAGAGGCGTGCCTGTGCAGGCATATCTGACAGGTTTACCTGAAGGTGTGTAGCGGCCATTAGGCTGGATTGCTGTTTCGTAGAGGGACGAAATTTTCCAGGTCTGAAAAGGAGACACGAAATCCAAAACCCCCTATCCCTTCAGTCTAGTCAAGGCGAAATTTCATCTTTTCCCGAACTTTTAATTCTCGCACCAGGTTTCCCGAACCAGGGGACCAGCCTTTCAGATCACCCATGCACACAAAAGGGCATTAAAGTATTCAAAAATTTCATAATGGATTTACGAATAGAGTAACTTGTTTTCTTTCATGTTGTCGTTAAATAGCGTATTATTTTTATTTTATTTATTATTATTTATTTATTTATTTTATTTTATTTTTCAAATTTTTACCATTACAGGTAATAATGTTTATACGTTGATAATACTTCTTACCGGGTGTTTATAAAGAGCAGAGTAATAATTCTGTGCAAAGGAAATATGTGAAATTATTTAATAATAACTAAATGCACAAGGCATAATACGTTAAGAGTAATAGTTTAATACCTATATAATATCGGTGTAGATACATGGCATGTTGATGGCATGTGATGGCATGTTGCATTACCAGAGTACCTGCCCATTCACTGATGATGAAGCCAAAAAGCTTCAAAACGATCGTCTGGGTGGTGGTATCTCCTGAAAATAAATAACAGTAGTCTTCTCTACTAGAGAAGCGTTATTTATTTGAAGTAGTGCTATACCAGCTATCTCGTTGTGAAGGCACCCACAATATGAGATACAATTAAAACGATGCCTTTCACACTACATACGTAGTTCAAATTTATGGGTAAACTATGGTGTATCTACACCGATATTATATAGTTAATTACCTAAACCCATAAGAAATTATTATGCCTTGTGCATTTTATCTTATAATCACTGAGAATAAGTAACAATAGCCTTCTCTATTAGTGAAGCGTTTCTTATTCAAGGTAGTGCAATACCATGGCAACTCGTTGTGAAGGAAGAGCACAACATGAGATACAGAGCAAATGATGCCACCCACACTACCATCGTAGTTTCTTAAAAGTTATATATGGTTTATCTACACCGATATTATATAGGTGAAATTATTTAATATATACGTTTCAGCTCGTACTAATGCACTCACCCACACTTGTGTAGTAATGCTACACAGGTGCGTGTGTATGTGCATTAGTACGAGCACTCACCACTACCCCAGAACTCACTGCGAGCACTTCTGAGCTTGATATTTCTGGGCTAAAAAGAGCATAGTTTCAATTTGGGCAGGCTTTCAATCATGCGGTCATTCACATTCTCACCCTTACTTGTGTTCTTTCCCGCTTCCAATTGTGCATCAGAATTACTAATGTATCTAAAGTTTGGCTGCTCCTTTGGGGTCTATTTATATGACCTTTGCTTGTAGTAAGGAGGACATCATTATCCCTGTTCACAAGACAATGGTTAGACCGCATTTGGAATATCGTTTTTAGTTTTGGATACCACACTTGGAAAAAGACACGTCTTCTGGAGAGGTTTCAGAGAAGGACGATCTGATTGGTGGAGTGAATATAGGTGTACATATGGAGAACGGCTTAGAAGGTGTGGACTTCAAAGTTTTACGACTAAACGCCCAAGGTAGATTTTATTGAGGTGTATAAGCAGATGCGGACTGGGTCAAAAATTCTTACCGTGTAAAATAAATAGATTGTATCGGAGGTCGGTGTGTGTAATATTGAAAATCACACCGGTCTTAGGCTTACCTGGATTTCTCCCGTTTTATGGCTAGTCCGCCCCTGGAAGGTTGAGTAGATGAATGAGGAAAGTCTGCTTTCCTTCGTACGTGAAATATGAACCGGGGGAACAAATATAAAATCTCAAAGAATAATAGAAAAGTGGATCTTATGAAGTTTACCTATACCGCACCGAGTTCTCGAGCACTGGAATAAATTCTCTCTCAGCGTGGTAGAGGCAGTGAGTTGGGTTAATACACAAGGCAGAATTGGATAGTTATCATTCTGGGAATGGAATTGTATAAATATTCTGCTTTATGTTATTATACACACTGCCTTGTAAAAACATTATGACCACCCACGTGTTTTAGCAATCTGCTGTTTTTCCTCTCCTGGTGGCACATGTGTCACGGTGAGAACCTGTAAATGTGATATTGCAGGTTCGTGGAATGCGGTCCATGCGAAATACTTAATCGACATAGGCAAGGGAAATGATCTGACGGACTTAGAAAAAAGAAATAATTATCAGATACCGGTTGAAGGGGTTAGCAGTATTTCGGAAACTGAATCTCTCTGCTGTTCGCAGAGAGCTGTAGTTAAGGTGTTCAAAGTGTAGACGGATAAGTGACAGAACAGCAGTGGCAAGGCGCCCACGCCTAATCGATGGTCGTGACGAATGTAGGCTGTCATTCCTTGTTGCGAGTCGATAGACGGAAAACGGTGAAACGGCTGACTATATCCTGTGGCTAATATTTATTTTTGATAAGAGGTTGGGGAATGTATTCTTAAATGAATCTCTAAGAGTCAGTGGAAGCGGTTTGAACTATGGATGGTTAATGGACTCAGGATAAAAATGGTACTACTATGTTACATTTTACGCTGTGGCTGCTCGATATAGGCGAAGTAGCGGTAACCACTGTCCTCCCCCCCCTCCCCAGGAGGCTCCCAGGTGTTTTGCGCCAGTAAAGTCTAAATCAATCAATCAAGCTCCCAAGTGTGTGTGTGTGTGTGTGTGTGTGTGTGTGTCCTCTGGAGTGGCTCTCAGAGGAATCTGCCTCTCCTTTTGGCAACATCAGGTGGGACATCATCTCTAATTGAGACACAGTACGTGCTCTACTGGGACTCGTCCACCTTCCCGTGTTGTGGTGTGGACGAGTATCCAGAGTCATCTCTCCATCTAACTGATGCTTCTGGCTAGCCAAGCGAACAGAACACAACATACACAATACACACAAACCTGCACTAATCACATATCTGGGCCATTTACAGTAGTACTGTTCTTCATAGAGATACGAAGCGGATTTGAACTGACGTTCTAAGAGCCGCCCTTTACAAAAACACATGCGCACATGACCATATCCTTTTGCCGAAGGACAGACAACAGTATTAGATATTTCGGGAAAATGTTCTAATACTTAGAGCTGCAGAGAATAATGACCTTAAGTCTAGTACGGATGTAAAAAATTTAGTTACAAATATACTGAAAACAGAGTTTAAGACTGCGAAAATAAAGTTGCTTAGTCTTGTACGTAATAAACGAGTAGTACTAGAAACGACTTCAAAATCTTAGCAGTCTGGGGCGTGAACCCCAGTCTACTCAAAGAGCGTGTGTTAGTGCACTCCCGCTCCTGACCACTCGGCTACGGAGATTGATTACTGTCATTAACCATCCTGCCAACCTATCTATCATCTGCGACGTAGACATTAAGCCTGATATACCTTCATCAGCATCATTAATAAATATTGAAAACAACAATGGGCCGAGCACTGAACCCTTGGGGGACTCCACTAGTGACGTTAGTCCATGAAGAGCAGTACCTATGGATAACCACTCTCTGTCGTCTTCCACTCAACCATCCCTTTATCCATAGCAATAACTTGCTCTTTATGCCACATCGCTTCAGTTTGTACAGCAATCTTTTATGGGCAATACTCAAAAGGTTCCTGAAATCCTGGATATGTTATCAAAATTATTTTTTGCATCCAATTCCTTGGTCACTGCATCATAGTATCCGATCAGATTGGGCAGACAAGACCGCTTCTTAACAGATCGATGCTGTGACTGCAGTATAATTGCATTCCTGTCTAGATGATCCTGCATTACTTCTTTAATCGGTGATTCCATTATTTTCCCTGGAACAGACGTTATGCTAACAGGTCTGTAATTACTAGTGTCACCTTTTGATCACTGTGAATTGAGGATACATTTGCACATCTCCAATACGTAGGGACTGCCCTGAATCCAAGTATGCTCTCGATTATGATATCATCCTTTGATTATGACTAAGGGTTTGCTGCCTCTCTTAATATAATTGGATAGATTCCATCCAGCCCAGACTCCTTTTTTATGTTTAACTTCAACAATTTCCTTTTACACTTCCGTTTAAATTGTCACAAAATCATTTAGTTCCCCGTTACAGTTTTATAAACCTCTGGAACCCCCCCCCCCATCCCCTGCCTTGAAGAAGTCCTCATGTGTAGATGCAAGTGCAGAATACCTATTCACTTTATCCGCAACGCAGGATCATCAACACTTCATTGACATCAAGTGGCCTAGTGTAATTCAAGCCCTTCCTTCTACTGTTAAGATAAGCATAGACGTCTTTGCTGCTATTCTTTACTTTATTTGTCAGAGACTTCTCATAATCTGCCTTAGCTTGCCTAACCTCATTTGTGACTTGGTATATAAAATTAGTCTCAATTTTACATACCACAGGCTTTTGCATCACCTGATAATTTATATGCGTCTCACTTAGGTGTGAGACGCATATAAATTATTTTCAAAAGTCTTGTAGCTTCTATGATTACTTCCCTGAATGCTTTCCATTTAGAATTTCTTGTTGGTAACATCATCAGTTAGTCCACTGAATTTAAAAACAGTCTTAGACCACTGTAGTCAACCTTGCAAAAGCCTTTCCCTTTACAGTAATGTCTTTAATTTACTTCCACACTGGGATCACTGCCACACGCCCTCGTGTGTAGCATAGTTTGTAGGATTGCCGTTCTCCCCACACCGAGTGGAAAAGACATGAGTTCGAATCCCGTCGATGGCGGGAGGAATTTTTATGTGTCTTTTTCACAACATTCCTGAGTTAGTCTGGCGAGGGTAGTATGGTTTTTTCTCCCGGAAACATGGTTTTTGTCCAGCAAACGGAAAATCGACCTCAGAACACGTTCAGTTTACAGAAAATATACACGGAGCAACATGGCCTTAGTTACCAATGCCCCTAAAACCCAATAACAACAATAACAGCACTACCTCACAGGGAATCTTTTACCTGCAGATTCTTAATGCTTTAAGAATGGCTGCCGATTACGAGATCAAGAATATGCTTCCCCTTGTTGCCTTTCTAACATGCTGCTGTATAAAAGAGTTATCCAGTAAATCTACAAAAGTCTTGCTAGTGTGTGAGTGACCAACCCACAAATTCCACTCAATATCTGCAAAGCTAAAATCCCCATTATAAGACATTCTGATTTACTGGCCCACTCTGTATAGCTGTTTGGTATACTCATTACAGTCATTAGGCCTATAGCACACACCTACTCTCAATTTTGTTTTCCTAATGTTTATGTCGCACCAAACTGACTCAGCATTGCTCTGGTCACTCATGTCTAATGGACGCATTACCTTAGATTTTATGTGCTTCTTAACCAAGAGCATAACTCCTTCTGTCCTTTGTGTACATTGTACTCTCCATATTCAAATTCAGCATTGCTTGCGTCTGAGTGACACCATGTCTCTGCTATCCCTATCTGTCCTTTGTGTACATTGTACTCTCCATATTCAAATTCAGCATTGCTTGCGTCTGAGTGACACCATGTCTCTGCTATCCATATGTATGCATTTGATGACTTGACTTAATCAGTACTTTAAATTCATCAAATTTATTTGCAATGCTTCTAGCATTAGTGTAAAAGCACGTATACATTCATATGTTCTTACTCTTAGTTACCCTAACACGGTCCATGTATTTACTTGTTCCATGGTGACCCACAGCACGTCCTCGTAGGTTTCACAGCTAGTACAATCGCCATCCTCCCCACACTGGTTGGAAAAACTCACGTGTGTTATGTCACGGACATTACACACGTAGAAATATGGCCTTAGTCGCTAAAGCTTCTAAAACTCTGCTACTGCGGTCCACAGCAGGGCTTGATATCTCTGATACCTTGCTTTCCAGGCTGCTCTATGTTCCGATAGAAGCAGTGCAAGAATCACTTTCACTTCTGCCTGTGGCTCTATTAATCTGTTTGTCTGTGTATCCCCTCAACATTTACTCCCTCCTATCGTGTCTCGGCAGAATTGAAGACACTTTCAAGTTCAATCCTACAACATTTTACAACATTTTCCCAATTGCTCTGTACTTGTTAAGTAAGGCCTTAGATCTCTAAATATTATTAGTGCCAACGTGTACGACAGTATCACCTCTTGTGCCCTCTTAAAAGATGATATCTGCTCTACAACGCCATCTGCCTTTGCTTCTGACAGACATACCCTGTTCCATCTATCCTTGCACAATATATTTCTCGTTTCCCTGACAATAACTACCAGCCCATCAGACAACACAGTGGCAATTCCCAAGGCAGAAGCCTTGGGAATTGCCACTGTGTTGTCTGATGCACAACTATGAGCTCTGCCATTGAGTTTGTCAGCTGAGAGCTTGATGGGCCCCATTTTAATTCTTTCTGGGGCATCTACTTTACTCTTCAAGCTCTCATAAATGTCCATCAGAACGCTTAGTTGGCGCTGAATTTCTTCACACTCTTTGCAGGGAACACACTCAAAAACATCCTCTTGGCTGTATCATGTCCTGTTCTAGATGGTCCGCAAACGTTACATTAATTAATGACTAGCATCACAAATAGAAATATAAACAAAAGATATTTATTAATAGTTAAGTCAAAACTAAGTAATATTTAACAAGTGCTCTCAAAATATTCCAAAATGAGTATTTGCAACCTTTATACAACAGTTTTGGTAAACATGACAATTATGGCTGAAATGTTATCAGAAGCCCTCAGTTTGCTTCAGTTTATCATTTTAAGTGGATAACAAAATGAAAAGTTCACCAGGTGCAAACTAATATCACTGGTCAACACCAAAAGTGTTTCTGGCTTGAAAATAGTCAATTTTTAATATCAGCATTAGAAAAATGAATATAACATTTAAAATTCTTAGTTAGCTCTCGGTTCCACGATATAGCCCTCTTATGATTTAGGGGAATACATGTATTGGTGAATACTAGGGAATTTTGGAGTCTAGAGAACAGATAGGTTGGTAACACTGAAACAGGAACCGATTCGCCATGTTTTTTTATTTTTATTTATTTCTTTGTATTTGTTTCCTTTTTGTTATTGTTATTTTGGTTTTTATGAGAATTAGTAACTAAGGCCATATTGTTCCGGGGATATGCGGTGGTCATTCCCTGACCTTTCCGCATCCTCCGTATTTGGTGGTCACGGCCTCGAACCCCGGTCTAATCAAGAAGCGTGTGCTACGCACTGCTGCTCCTGCACACCTGGCTACGGAGGCACCTTGTGTATTTGTATTTTTTTATTTCTGTGTATCATTTACCTTGCAAGTGATGTTGATTTCTTTTTTTTTTTTTTCCCCCAGGTTTATGGACAAAAATTACTTAAAAAGCCAGGATGTCACTTAAATGTGTTAACAATTTTTGTTATGTGTGTGGTGATGTGACATTTTCCACTCAGAAACGCCAATTGACTCCACTTGTGAAGACAACCTACTGTCATTATTTTGGCTGTAAGGTAGGAAGACAAACCCTGGGCACCTTATGATTTGAAGACTCCCTCCAATGATTTGGAGGGAGCCTTCAAATCATGTAAATGACTGTTATTTCTGCATGGTGCCTCTTCTTCAGCATGGCATGTCAAAAAAAAAAAAAAAAAAGGAAGTGGACTGTGGAATACTCCAACGTCCCGTCAGCTATCCGACCAGTGGCACATGGGGATAGTCTGCCTGTACCTCACCCTCCAGAAGAGTACACTTTGGAGTCTGATAAAGATGGGGAAGTGTGAGGAATGATGGTCAACCTGGGCCTTCAACATCACAGGATCCTGATTTTGTACCAGAACCCGAGTGAGTCACACAGAATCACTCAAGGTGAACTAAGTGATCCAATTCGATACCTAGATCTTTCGAAAGATAAAGCAGAGCTTCTGGGATCAAGACTCCAACAGTGGAATCTTCTGCAACCAAATGTCAAGGTGTCCGTGTATAGAAGCTGGCAGAATGCTTTGACTCCATATTTTAAAAGTGAAAAATTGTTGTTATTTGGTTTTTCGGAGCATTAGCAACTAAGGCCATATTGCTCCGGGGATATGCGGCGATCATTCCCTGACCTCTCCGCATCCTCCGTATTTGGTGGTCACGAGCTCGAACCCCGGTCTAATCAATAAGCGTGTGCTACGCACTGCTGCTCCTGCCCACCTGGCTACGGAGACGCCTTAAAAGTGAAAACAACCTTGTTGCCTACCGTGATGTCAATGGTTTGATGACAGCTTTGAATATGGAGCACAACCCACAGGACTCCAGGCTATTCATAGACTACTCATCAAGGCTAAGTTTAAAAGCTGTTTTTGCTCCACAATGGCAACGCTCTTCCTTGAATTTCTCTAGGCCATGCTATCCACATGAAGGAGACATATGAGAATATGAAATTAATTCTGGAAGTGGCGCCTCCGTAGCCAGGTGGGCAGGAGCAGCAGTGCGTAGCACACGCTTCTTGATTAGACCGGGGTTCGCGCCCGTCACCACCAAATATGGAGGATCTGGAAAGGTCAGAGAATGACCACCGCATATCCAGGAGCAGTATGGCCTTAGTTGCTAATGCTCCTAAAAACCAAATAATCAAATAATCAATCAATTCTGGAAGCAATGAAGTACAAAGACCACCAATGGCAGGTCTGTGGAGACCTGAAGGTGATTGCAATACTGCTGGGCATGCAGTTGGGATACCCGAAGTACTGCTGTTTTCTGTGTGAGTGGGATAGTCGAACTAGGTCTTCACAGGCACCTCCGTAGCCAGGTGGGAAGGAGCAGCAGTGCGTAGCACACGCTTCTTGATTAGACCGGAGTTCGAGCCCGTCACCACCAAATACGGAGGATGCGGAAAGGTCAGGGAATGGCCACCGCATATCCCGGAGCAATATGGCCTTAGTTGCTAATGCTCCTAAAAACCAAATAACAACAAACAGGTCTTCACACTACAAGAGAAATGTCTGGCCTGTAAGGGAAAATCTGTACCCCGGGGGAAAAAATGTCCAGCACAATCCTCTGGTTGATCAAAGCAAAATTCTTCTGCCCCCTTTACACATCAAACTGGGACTCATGAAGAACTTTGTTTAGGACATGAACCAGATGGAGCTTTCAAGTACCTGAGAGGACAATTTCCACTGTTGAGTGATGCTAAGGTTAAGGAAGGAATCTTTCTTGTTCTTCAAATTCGTGAACTTTTAAAGGATGAAAAACTTTGAGTCCTCCGGGGTAATGAGAACGCAACTTGGGAAACCTTTGAAAGTGTTGTGCATGACTTCCTGGGAAACCGGAGAGCTGGAAACTATGTTGAGACTGTGAACAACCTAGAAAAGTATCATCAATTAGGCTGCAACATGTCACTGAAAATCCACTTTCTCGACTCTCATCTGGACTTCTTCCCTGACAACTGTGGTGCAATGAGTGACGAGCATGGTGAGCGATTCCACCTTTCAGCAATGGAAAGAAGATATCAGAGTAGGTTGAACGCTTCTATAGTTGCTGACTACTGTTGGACTGTAACAAGTGATGCTCCGGAAGTGGAATACAAGTGACAAGCGAAAAGAAGGCACTGTCCTGAATAGGCCACATTTTGAGTTTGAGAAAGTACTTTCGGTTCCTGTGCAGTTTTATTGTGTTCTTGTTTGTTTTTACGTTTTAATTAAAAACAACCGTGATTTATGTTGTATCAAGAAAATGTAAATATGAGTTTTTTTTAATATTACTTTTCACTTTGACTACTACTGAAATTACTATATTCTTAGACAATAGCGAAAGTACTGTATCTCAAAAACTAAAGCTAATAAAAATTTCTGAAGTCATATTCTTGTTTCTCGACCCAAAATTAGTAAAGTTTGCCTATTTTAAGAAAGGAAACAAATTCAACGAATTTTTTTGTTGAACAGTGTATTTAGTTGAACCGCCTGTGGCCCTGATGACAGCAGCACACCGTCGAGGCATTAGCAAGATCAATTTCTGAAGATAATCAACTGATAGTTCATGGTTCCAAACACGATTTATGGCTTTCTAAAGTTCACGAAGGGTCTTTGATTTCTTTCTGGCAACTACAGATTCCACACAATGCCAACAGTTCTCTATAGAATTCAGGTCCGGGCTGTTTCCTGGCCAGCTAAAAGTTGTAATGGACCGTTCTTCCAACCATTTTTTCACCTATAACAACACATTACTGTCGAACCTCTAATGCAGAAATGAAGCTAAAGTAGTGCCTACTTACACTTTTGGCCCGATGACAAGGAACAGAGTCGTCGTGAAAGATGCACTTACTTGGCAGATTGAAATGGTCTCTAATATTTGGCAGCAATTTGCCTTCCAATATAGCCAGGTATCCATTGGCATTTACGGAACCTTTTATAAACTGCTGGTGACCTACTCCGCGATATGAAATGCACCCTCATATCATTTGTCTGGTACCTAATTTCACTGTAGACACCATACAGTCTGGATGGTATTCTTCACCACGTCTACGGCGAATCGTTTGTCTCCCATCAGAGCCATGCAGGTTGAATTTCTTCTCATCCGAGAAAATAACTGACTTCCACTGCTCGGGGGTCTATTTGAACTGCTCCTCTCGCCATCCTGACACAAGCAATGAATGACTGCAATTCTTGCAGAGCTTGCTTATATAGCTGAAAGTAACAGCTGATGCAATATTACGTCATCACCTACGCATGTCAATCTTATCTGATGCATTCTTTAAGAAATATTGCCATATACTTACGTTATTCGGACGATAATTACAATTTTAAGGGGTGATGCACTTTCTTTGAATACCAGTGTATATTTCATTTCTTACATTCTTACTGGACACGGTTCTCTGAGAAACGTTTTTAAATTACGGTTACTCTAACCCCAGGAGCTCACATCTGGTGAGTATGGACTCGGCACACCCAGGGTATGTGTGTGGAAATGGAAAGTTGGTCTCACGTGTTATATGAATGCCCATGTTACTGTAGGGGAGTCCCAACTTGAAGCCTGTATTGGAGAACTTCTTCCTGGTTTGTGTACATTGCAACTTCTCAGTTTGAACACTTTCCGTACTTTAGCAAACGAAGTTTTTAACACAAGAAAACACCTTCTAGTGGTTTCAGTATCTACTGGAGGTACTGATACTTACAAAATCTGAATTAAAAGTGTGTGTGATGTACGTACAAATTTGTATTTGGAGCAGTTATTTCTTGTTGCAGTTGTGAACTCTAGTTTGTAATAAGAGTTTCATCATGACATTTCATTTGGCAACAGGTACATCTTTCAAAATTTGTTCTACATTGGGTACATATGAGTGATATTAACCCTAATAAAGAGTTAAAATTATATGGAAACATTATTAATTGTTGTGAACCTAAAACATTTCTTCTTTTTTTCAGTTTACTCTTATGGAATTACGAATAGGTTGTGGTTATTATTGGCGCACTATGGTCATAGTTGTCGATGCGCCTAATAAATCCCCCAACAAACAAACAAACAAACAAACTGTGGTTATTACACCATACAAATAGGAAAATAGGCTATTCTGAAGAAGTATGTGAAACTTGTCAGTGAAATTGCTGCTAGTAGCTGCTTTTTGGTAGCATGCCAATTTTTTTTTTTTTTTTTTTTTCTCCATAACGAATTCAAACTTTTATTTTATCTTATTTATTTATTTTTTTATATAGCTGAATGGTGGGCAACATCCATACGAAGTGAAAATATCTGGGTGTACTTATTGACTAAAAGTTGTCATTCCATCCATCTTTTGTATAAGTAATAAAGTCAAGAAATTTTCTGGTTCAATTATAAGCGGGTCTAAAGCTGTTAAGGATTATCTCGGAAAATCTTGAATTTATACTGCGCAGCAGCAGCAGTAGTCTTCCTTCCTATGATAACATTTGCTGCATGGGCCTGGTTTTATGACAGCAATTGTGAAATTTCAAGCAGATATAAACTCTGTTCAAAGAACAATGCTTTTTTGTATTCTGAGAGTATGTAGGACTGTAACCCCAGGAGCTCACATCTGGTGAGTATGGGTTTGGCACACCCAGGGTCCTGAGCTAGATGTTATCATTCTTCTCTTTCTTGATGATTCCCTTCTACTTCTAACTCGTGTTCTCTCTATCTCTCTGGGTAACTCAGAAATTTTTTTTAGCTGGTGCAGCAAAAGTTTCAGGCTTCCTTGCACCATATGGCTAATAATAATAATAATAAGTCAAGTTTCCGGGAGAAAAACCATGCTATCCTCGCCTGACGAACTCAGTCATGTTGTGAAAAAGACCCATAAAATTTTTTTCCGTCATCGACGGACTCCAATTCAGGCCTTTTCCACCCGGTGTGAATAGGACGGCAATCCTACCAACTGTGCTACCCAAGAGGGCATTTGTCGTTTGCATTAAACACCACTTACCACAGTGGCCGTAATACGCTCTATGGTTCTTTTTGCTTCAAAGGTGCTTGTGCGAATGCTTGCTGTGATAAAATTTTATTTATTCATTTTTTTTTTTTTTAATGATTTGGACATACATGGCACTCAACATTTGCTGTAGTTTCGCTTTCAGTTGTGGTCCTCCTTCTCTTAGCGTAGACGGATACCAGGATGCACCTTCCTGGTTGCAAAATGGTCAGAGAGAACTAAACAGCATAACACATATACAGCACTACACAAATTTCAAGTTGGAAAGATCTCGACGCCCACCCATTCTTCTCCGCAGACACTCAAAAACATCATCACGTGTGCAAACTACAATCTTATATCAGCTGCTCCCGACTTTGAACCTTCACCGGCGTCACATATCAGCCCATTCCTACACAAGGGGGTGTTACCAATGCAAAATCAACTAAGAGTATGTATGCATGTATGATTTGAGAGAGAAAATAATGTACAGCTATATACAGTGGCGATCCCAGATAGATGCTAAAAGGGCTATAGCTTCCTCTCATGCGGGATTTTTTTTTTTTCCCGATTATGATGATTAAAGCTCACTGATTCCCCGAAACATTGTTTTAACCTCATCTCCTTAGAAAATCCTGGAACTGCTGCTGGCTGTCTTGTGATGCCTTGTGTACCTCACCCTGTAATAGGCAAGACATAATGGCGAATGTTTTCTGCCCACCCTGAGTGCCAAAAAATATATAAGTACTGTATAAGCTGAAGTAAAAATATAAATTTTTGCATGACGTTGTGATTTAGAAACAAATAACTGAATAAAACTCTAATTAGTTTTTATTGTTATCCTGAAATAACAATACTTTATAATGAGAACTTTGTTACTGTATAATAAAATAAAATAAAATTTCTGTTTATAACCCATGACGTCCACATGGGGATCACAGGAGTTTACAAGATAGAGAAAATATAAGAGCACTGTATTTAGCAGTCATGTGGGCTAGAATGGCGGTCAACTCAGACTTACCACACTTCCATTGGGTTTGACCACTCGTCCAATTGCCCTTGCAGGTAGAAGTGTATAATTACTGTTCTCCTACCATGTAGAAGAGGCCTGAGTTCGAATTCCGTTAATGGTATGAGAAATTTTTATAGACTCTTTTACAACACGGATGAGTTGGCCATTCTTGGAAGTAAACCTTTTGTCCTCTAGAAACGTGGGTTTTTCTTACAGCAGTGAAACAAGCTGACCATAGAATAAACTGGATTTACAGACAGTATACTGACTCCTCATAGTCTTAGTCAGTTTGATGTGCTTAGCACACACTGACATGCTTAAAGAGATGCAGAATTCTTCTAGCGACGTGTTCAGGATGGTTTGGAAGAGAGTAATATGGCACAAGAAAGCAAGTATATACAGCATCAGCCAAACACCCCTTTCGCATATCACGTGTTCTTCCCCTCTAATAGTTTTCTGATTCTTCCTTGATTTTTTTCAAAAATTGCCCACTTCTGCAACACCAGATGGAATTTTACTCCAACAATCAACTAACCGCTGGTTGAATGCAAACTTCCGCACCTCGGTACTGCGATCTTCCTGAATTTATGCCCCCTAATGTGTGGTGTAGTCTGAGCAAGAGGAAAAGTTCCATCAGCATTGAGCTTCTCAATCCATTCAAAGCCTCAAACACTTAAATCAGATCTCGCAGGTGCCTAGTCTCTCGATGCTACAATTTACAGAACTGGTGCCTAGTCTCTAGATGCTACGATTTGCAGAACTGATGCTTTTCCTGGTATGTTTACCATTTCGTTCCGTTCGCTAATCTCGTTGCCTTTCTCTATACCCGTTCCAGTAGATCCACATCTTTCCTAAAATGTGGTGTCCCGACCTGTATGCAATACTCAAGATGTTGCCTTAATCATCTCCTTATCCCTGCTAGCAAAGTTGCTGTATGTCATTGACAAAACCCAATGAACTGTCCTAATAGACTGTCTGCACTGCTCAGAGAATTCCATGCTTGACTGCACAATTACCTCCAGGGTTTTTGTTATGCACGTGGAGAGTACCACACAGTTCATATGTTATTCTTATTACTGCTATCCATATGCAGTACCTTGGATTTTTTACAGCGTTAAGCTTCAGTTGTCTTCCCAGTCCGTCAGCCTAATTTTTAAAGATCATATTGCAGTAGCATTTACTGATTACTGCCATTAACTTCCTTTCGTATCACTTGAAAATTTAAGTATTCAGCCTGATATGCCTTCATCAATATCATAATAAATATTGAATGTCTAACCAGTATTCAGTGCTGGGCCCAGCACTGAAGACTGGTTAGGATTGAGATTTCCAATGATAATATTAGTCAAAGAAGAGACGTGCCCATTGATAACGACTGTCCTCTTCCACTCAACCATTGCTTTATCCATAGCAGCAACTTGTCCATAATGCCACACAGTTCCAACTTGCGCAGCAGTCTTTCATGTGGAAAGTGTCAAAAGGTTTTCTGAAATCTAAGTGTATGATTTCAGAATTATTGTTTTGCATGCAGTTCCTTTGTTACTGCGCCATAGAACCCAAATAGATTCGTCAGAGAGGATTTTCCCTTAGCAGTTATCGCTGTCCTCTCCACACCAGTTGGAAAAGACCTGAGTTAAATTCCAGTCAATGATATGAGGAATTTTTATGGGCTTTTTCACAACGTGCCTGAGTTAGTCTGTGTCGGCGAGCGTGGAGTGGTGTTTTCTCCCGGAAACGCTGGTTTTTCGTCCAGCAAACCGAAAATCGACCTAAGAACACGCAATTTACAGACGTATTACACGGAGCAACATGACCGTAGTCGCTAATGCTTCTGAAACCGTACAACAACAACTATTTTTCCTTTCGATCCGTGGAGATTCGCACATCTCTAATCGATTGGACCCCTCCTGAATCAAGGCTACTCTCGTAGTGAATATGGAACCTGTTTAGAAGACCCTTATACTAAAGATGAACAAACGCATTAGAATTGTTAAGACTAACTGCTTGAGTTTCCTCAAACTTTTTTCATCGAATTTGTTCGAAGATGAATAACGTAAGGCAGTATATCACCAGTGAATGGACACTGACGAAATTCATGTTAGCCAATATTAATCAGCTGGTGGATTTTGAGATAGTTTGAGTTGGCAGGGGATGCATTTTACCATTTCTTTTGGAAAGAATAGAGGTAAGTCAATTGGCTGATAATTGGAAGGGTGGGATTTGTTACCCCCCCCCCCCCCCTTTTTTTTTTTTTTTGGTAGTGGCTAGATATGAGCAAATTTCCAAGCACAATTAAAAACACCAGTGGAATAAGAAAGTACAGAAAGATAACACAACTGGAGAAAGCTTAGGAGCGCAGATTAACAGGGATAATAACAGGGGAAATGCCATCAGGACCTGGATCTTAGCATCAAGATTGTGTAGAAGTCTAACATCCTTCTTCGGATGATCATAGGAAAGGTTGACCGGAGTGTACTGGTATGGTACAAAGTGATTTACCACGATTTTCAACAGATCAGTTAGAAGAAAAATAGGATGTTGGTAGTCAGCTTGTTTTTTTGGCTAGGACGCATTGAAACCATTCAGTTTGATGAACAGCGGTGGGAGTACTGATGGACTGAATTTACGATGAGTAGCTTTGGCAAGAGACCAGAATGCTTGCCTACTATTTGGATAAGAAGCAAGTTTACTGTTCTTAGCCTTTTCGAAATGGCGTTATTACTGATTAATAATAATACCCTTACAATTGTTGTGAGCTTTAGTGCAGAAGATGAAGGTGACGATTTGGATATCAGCCAATTGCAATGTGCTATGTTCTTATTTTGAACATCCTTAGCACATTTATAGGAAACACAAGGTTTAGATAAAGGGCGATATTTTAGGGTGAAATACGAAATTTAATAAATATTTTTACCCCATACAAGAATAATATCTGACATCTGAGAGCCAAACATTGGAAGATTTAAAATAGTAATCCAACCAAGGAAGTGATAGATGTCACGCAGATCATGTCATTTTGCATTTCTGCCAAACAATACGAGACTCCGAATGGCCGGGGGGATACCATCACCAAGTTGTGATCTGAAGTGCCTAGAGGACAACTAACATTGGAAGAGTTATTCTGGCGGTAGTACAGTTAATGATCACTGGCCATCTCATAGCAAGTGGTGAAATATCAGAGTTCGAATTCCATCAATGACGCGAGGAATTTTTAAGTGCCCTCTTCACATCGTTGTTGAGTTAGTCGGTCTTAGACGATGGTGTTTTTCTTCCATCAATCAGGCAAATCGATCATAGAACATACACAATTAACAGACAATATACTGACTGCTCATATCCTTAATCTCTTTGGCGCTTAAGCACTTTACATTAAATTACATGATAGGATTGCTGGTAAGAAAAATTTAGTGGTGTTGAGTGTTTAGAAACTGTGGTAGGCAAATGAACAAGCTGTGTGAGGTCATTAGTAATCAGAAAAGCGTCTGCATCTCGACTAGTTAGGTCCGTGCAACTAGAAAACTGAAGCCATCTGGAGTTGTGAACATAAAATCACCAGGGAAATTAACTCACTGTTAGGAAAGTTAGACTGGAGGAAGTCGAGTTTCGAAGAAAGGAAGTCAAAGAGTTCATAGTGATTAATAGAATTGGGAACACGAGAGAGTCAACAGATGAATTTGACAGAAAGTGGCAGAAAGATTTCAAGTAAAGAGGAAACAAAAAGAGAGGAGATTCCAAATTAGAAACTCTCTGACTGGAGTGTACTGGTATGGTAGAATATAATTTACCAAGATCTCTCTGACACTCTCTCAGAGTGAGCATGTGTAGAAGTACCACCTTTTAAGTGAAACGAATAGAGAGAATAGAGCAATTAAGATCAGTAATAGTTAACAAAATCGGTAATTGAGATTCTCACATATGAGTGTGGCTTGGCAGATCGTAGGGTGGAAATGGACGTCACTGGGGCTGAAGCTAAGAACATGTATATTTGTGAAATGAATGAAGTTCCTTTTCACAAAGAGGTATAGATCTTTTTTGCAGGATAAGTTTGTTTTATTAATTTGACTATTCATGACGCATCCGGTAGATAAAAATAAAATAGGACATGATAACATATGTGAATTAATGTAATTTTTGGGAATTCTAAACACTCAGCCCCTTGATATAATATCCTCGAAATGCTTTCCTGCACACACACAAGTTCCATTCAGTTACTAGCTGGCAGGGTTATTGCCCGCCTCCTAGAGAGTTACTAGTAGGTTCGGTCCGATTGACTATCTAGTGGCCGGCCTGCAAACACAGTTTTAGAACTGCACCCTTGATATGTAAGGGATATTGGTTCTCACCATGTTGCCCATCCTGACCTCAAAAGATATTACTCATACTACATGAATGAAAGAGATAAAAGTTGCTGGACCTTTGCTCTGAAGATATGGGTTTCACCACTTCAAGCCCCAATAATCAAAGTGGTGGTGTTGCACTGGATGATGAGTCATGTGCCATCTAGTATTACCTTCTGACACAGAGGTGTGGCATTCCTCTGTGTGAAGTGGATGCCATCTCCTGGGTGGTCATCTCCGTTATATTAGGTCTAGTGTCTCCCGTATTGCTTATGGAGGTGGGGGTACATCCAGGGTTAATAATAGTCCCACCATTGTGAAGGTACAAGGAGAAAAGTTGGGTTTCACCCAGACTTTACTGAAATTTGAACAAATTTGACCAGAATATTAGTCCAGTCAACGTTTTAGACTCCCAAATAGCAAGCACGCCTGTTGTACCTGGAAGAATGTCTGTGACAAGCCTCAGGGACCAAGAATTCTTATGGTCCATCGATCCCTTCTACAAAAAGTTACACTTACGATTGTCACCGCTAGATATGTGTAGCGGTGCCCGTATTTCCTGTGCGTGCTGCTCTTGGTTTGCCATCCCTTGTCTAGAATCCGCGAAACTATTGTTCAGAGAGAGTTCTGCAAACTCACATTACTGAGATCCTATCGCTACTCTTTAGAAATGATTGGAGACGTTGAGAGCCAGCACGCGCCCTGTGGAACAGTGCCACTTGGCCGGCCTAGCTTTCCTTAGTACTCTTGAAATCTGCTTCGAAGCCCCTTTTTTTTTTTTTTTTTTTTTATGTGAACCCCAAACACGAGAGGTATTAGAACCTATAGTACTTAGTACCGTGCTTGGGTTGGAGGTTGAGAAGACGAAAGAAGATATTTGTTGACATTGGACTTGAACTTCTGTAGATTGTAATTTTCAGGAAATACGTATGAAGGAAGGTTGTTCCAGAAAACGGCAGTTGAATGAATAAATGAGGAAGATGAAAAGTTTGTTCTGTGGGTTTGAAGTTTGACAGTAAATGGATGTTGGCTGGTGGCGGCACGTGTTCGGACTGTTTTGAAAGAGAAACCGGGAATTATAGAAGCTAATTCAGAAGAACAGTGCCCATGGAAGTATCTGTAGAAGAGGCATGCAGAAGAAACAGTGCGTCTATGAGACAGCGAGTGGAGAGACTCTGTTTGAGATGAATCATTAATTAACCTAACTGCCCTCTTCTGAATGGAATCAAGAAGCCTGAGAGAGGTTTTGGGGGCGCCACCCCAAATGTGGGAACAATATTCCATGGCAGGGCGGATTTGCGATTTATACAGAGTGAGCAGCTGTTTGGAAGAAAAGTAACGCCGAGAGCGAAAGAGAAAACCAAGTTTTTTAGATGCAGAGGAAGCAATATTTGTAATGTGCTTGTGCCAAGAGAGTTTAGAAGTCAGGGTAATCCCCAAAAGAGATATATCCTTTTGCCTAGAAATTGGAGTGTCACTAAAGATAAGCATAGGAGCAGAAGAATCCTTTTTGCGAGATATAAGACAAGACTGAGTTTTAGAAGGGTTGAAATCAATTAAGTTGTCTTTGCCCCACTGGAGAATTACCTGAAGATCGGCATTTAAGGAATTGGTAGCAGATTTTCGAGAAGTTGAAGCTGATTGAGCAGGACAAGGTTTCTCAAAATGGAAAGTTGAATGCAATGTGCTATCATCGGCAAAACTATGGATAGGATTTCCAGTCAATGGAAGAAGGTCATTGATATACAAGACGAAAAGAGTGGGGGAAAGAACTGAACCTTTGGGGACACCGGCATTAGTGGAGAAGTTAGAAGACAGAGAGCCATCAACCATCACCCTCAGTGAGCGATCAAAGAGAAAACTGGATAACCAATTACTAAAAACAGTTGGAAAACCATAAGATGGAAGCTTGTTTAGAAGACCTTTATGCCAAACACGATCAAAAGCCTTTGAGATGTCAAGAGCAACTACTTGTGTTTCACCGAACCTTTCCATTGAATTAGTCCATAAATGGGTAACATAAGCCAGAATATCTCCAGTGGATCGACACTGACGGAATCCATACTGGTGATCGTTGATCAGACGGAAGGTTTCTAGGTAGTTTAAGAGTTGGCAGTTAATTGATTTCTCTATTACTTTAGAAAGAGTAGAAGTAATTGCAATGGGACGATAATTGGATGGGAGGGGGATTTGTCACCCTTTTTAGGAACTCGCTGGATATGAGCAAATTTCCAAGCAGAAGGAAAAACACCTTTAGAATAAGAAAGTGAAAAAAGGCGGCAAAGAATAGGAGTAAGTTCAGGAGCACAGGTTTTGAGAACAAGTGGAGAAATACCATCGGGACCTGGAGCTTTCTTAGCATCGATTCGTCAAAATCCTTCTGATATCCTTTTGACGGAAGACCACAGGAGGCATTGAATGGAGCGTGTTGGGAATGGTGGGAGGTGTTTTACCAAGATCATTAATACATGAGCTGGAAGAAAAATGTAATGCTATCAGGTCAGCTTTATTCTTGGCTGAAGTGACAACCGAACCATCTGGTTTGGACAGAGGTGGGAGCAGAGATGGGCAAAAGTTGCGGCCAGTAGCTTTGGCAAGAGACCAGAATGCTCGGCTACATTAGGGCAAGAAGCAAGTTTTCTACTCTTAGCCTGTTCAAACTCTAGTTTGGACTGATTAATAACTGCTTTACAATTGTTGCGAGGCCCACTGGTTTTGAGCTAATATTTCAGGCTCAAGATCTCTCCTTAGCGGAGATTCATACCTCTTCGGAGAGACCTTGATCCATGAAATATTGATTACTGGAAGGTCATTAAACTTTATGCAGTAATATGACTAAATAGGTAGTTTTTGAAGTACTAGGAAAACTAAATTTTTATGTTTTTTTATTAAAAAATGTAATGTTTTCAGTGTTTACAGATTTACTGTATCTGGCCTTTTTAGTGGTCTCTGCCCTACTCAATATTGTTAAACGGTCATATATTGAAGTGACAGGAAAAGCTAGAGCTTAACAAGTTACAAATTAAATGTGCTGTAATCAACTAATGATATCTCAAATTGTGCATTCTACGACATATAAAGATTGCTGCTGACTGCAACAAGTGTTGCTTGAAAGTTGCTACCGGCAACCAAGAAATTAAAATAAACAAATAAAAACTATAAAATTACAAAATGAAATATTAAAATAAAAATTAACAAGCAAAAGCCAGTACATGTACTCACAAGTTGCAATTAGCAACAACCTTCATGTGTGATATAAAAGTGCTCAATTTGAGATATCAGTTACTAATTAGGTTTTCTTTGTGCAAGCCACACCTCTTTTTGGTTTTATGAATGAATGAGGAATCAGAATATTGTCGTTGATTTCTTTATGATATCAAAATGTTTCATCTAATTAAACAGGCTATTCAAATAAATATCCACTTAATGCTTGTTTATATACGCATTATGAAATTTGAAGGGCGCTGTTTTAACAGTGCTATTAAAAATAACAGTGCATGCAGTATATATTGAATATTATTATTATATATAATGTATATTTATTAGTTTATTCTTTTCATATTTGATATTGAATTTTTTTTCCTGATAGTTTACTCCATAACATGTTGAAACTTAAATAGAAAGTATACTATTGGTCTGTAAAGCGAAACCAGTTTTCGACCAGTAAGTTTCCTCGCTGTAGCGTTGCTGACGGCTTTTATGTTTGTGTGTTTATAGAGTGAAGGTGGATCCGCGGCCAGTAGTGGTGTAGCAATGTGCTTCAACCGGAGCTGGTTGCCAGCTCGCGGAGTGGGGCCCAGCTTGTGACGTGACTAGCATGGGCTGTTTGGCCCGCGGCGGTAAAAAGAAAATCAAGTTCAAGGCCAGTTGACTGTACATGAAAAGATACACCGGAATCTGGGCTGTACAGCTATCGTGCAGCCAGTGAGAGCTGGCATGTAGGCTTTGGAGGGCTGCCACCTGTTCCAGACTAGCGTGAACAGTTTCCCTAGCCCATTGCCGTGAGATGTAGGCTACTGGAGCTACAAGCTGCTAAAAAGAACCAACGATGGTAGGATTTTTTTTTCTTATACATTTTAACACTTTTAAACATCTTATACGCGTCGACGCGCTGAAATGACAATCATTGTACAAACGAAAGCTGTATGGAAGTGAAAATGATGAAATACGCGTTCCATTATTAATTTTTAACTCCTATGAAATTAGATTTTTGTGATTTATCATTTTATTATCTTTAAATAATAAGCGATGAAAATCCTGAACTTTTTTGCCTATCGAAATTTTAAATATTTTGCTTAATTAACAGGCCACGTGCTATTGCAACTAGTTCAAGGGAAAAACAGTATTTTCTTTGGCTACTTCATCACTTTCCCCTCCCCTGCCTTTTGGTTTTCAATATAGAAAACTAGACGTTGTCTCCATGGCAACTTCATTGTAGTTTATATGGATTATTAAAAGCAGCGGTGTTTTCATTGGTAATTGTGACAGCAGAAAGGCATTTAAGACATTCGCCTGCTTGCTGACGTTGCTGTGTAAAATAGTTACCTTTATTTTCTCTCGCCAACTCTTATTTCAGAATTGACAACAGTTGATATGTTGAGTGGATAATATAAACATTACTGCATGCCAAAATCTCTCAAAGCTAATGTCTTTTGAACACCTTATTGGACTACGCGATTATATTTATAGTTAGCAAAGATAAGGTGTCTAGTAAAGGGAAGTGAAGAATCATTCAGAAAGTATGTTAAAGAAAGAAGTGAACTTGTATGGGTTTTCCGTTAATGTAATGCTGGGGTTGTTTGATACACGGGTGAAAACAGTGATGTATTTTCTTCTTATTATTATCATTAACGGAACCAGAAGGGGTGACCCTCACCAGAACCTGAGTTAATTGGAGAAAAATGTGTTTTATGATATTAATTTGTGGTATGTTAACTTCATGTTTTATGTATACCATATAATGGCTAGTTAAAAATTAAAGCTAAAATCGAGCCTTAATTTTCAGTTGCTGTCATTTGCATATATCATGGTTATATTACTGTCCTCCCCAGAAACACTATTGTTATACTCCCCTCCTCCAGGAAAACAATCTGGAACTTCCCCTGATTGTTGTGTTATTATTAACAATATTAGAAAGCATGGAGTACAAATGCCAAAATTTGAAATACCTTACAGATTAGCATAATTAACACCAATAATAGTACTTTAAAAAATCGGGTAATTTTATTTGCTTCTCTCAGTGTTAATCAAGCATATAGATTCACAGACTAATTTTCTCTCTCTCTGATGTATATTCTTACCATATTGTTTTAATTTTCACTTTTATTGACTACCTTATTTTTGCTAATATAATAATAAAAGTATAGATGAAGTTCTAAGGGTTTAGACTTGCCAACAATTTAATCACTCAGCTGTTTTAATATTTATGCATTAGAAATAAGGATCGTTATTTATTTATTTAAATATTATCCTATAAAATACATTCATCACAGGAGATTTGATTCGTAATTTGGTTGTTGCATTTGGTAGTTTATCTCTTATATTAGAAATAATTTGATGGTTCTAAAAAGAATTAATTGCAGGCTCATCTATTATGGAAATTATATTACTCATGCTTTTACTGAATGTTTCAGTAAAAATTATGACAAAGCTTTCTTGTCTTTTTTGTAAGTAAGTTTAATCAAGATTATTTAGTGCCATTGACCACTGTTTTTACTGTGAAACTTGGAGTATTTTTTTTTTAAATTAAAAATGAAGTATTTATTTATTAGAAACACTTGAGAGAAATCCACCTATTTTCCAAATTACAATTCAGTACTCTTAACTTTAGATCTTTTTAATGTACTTTTGAAAACTTCTTAAGTGCATTTTGCAATAATGGAAAACTTCTAGCGTATAATGGTTGAGCTTCAGCTTACTTCTTCATTAATGTAACCAGTGTAAGATGAGCTCTCTAAATATTTGGTTATCAGTCATCCTGACTGATAATCAGATATTTGAAAAGCTTATTTCATAGATAGCCAGTTTAATTAACACTTGCATTTTATTTAAATGAATTAGGTTTAACCTGCTAGAACTTAATGGCAATCATTTTGACCCCCCCCTCCCTTTTTTTTTTTTTTTTTCCCTATTGTGCTCTAAAACCCCACTCTGACCATCCAACTGTAATTATTTATTGTTGCATTTCAAAAAAGTTTGTTTACATATTCTGACTTGCTTGGCATTTGAAAGATGCTGCTGTTTTGTATTTGCTGAATTTGGAAGTCAGATCATATCCTTTGTATATACCTTTCTTCACCAGCTTTCTTTTAAATGATAATGGTCATATTTTCATTTAGATTTTTTATGGAGCATGAAAGATTAATTGTTTGATTGGCATATAATAGACATCTTGTGAGTGGTAGCATTTATGTACACAGACACATGATATATGAAGAATGAAACAGGTGTAAAGTATTGAAAGGTACAATAATAATACATATTTTGGGCTAGGCCACTATATTTTCAATTAAAGCTATGGCTTTAGTTTATTATATATTTGCATCTATAATAGGTATATCTGAAAGAATAAAAAATGTAGGAATATCTGGAAAAAAATAAATAAATAAACATTTAGAAATACTCCAGCAATAAACAGGGTGTTTCAGTTAAAATCACTGGGGGGTCTATCTTGCTCATTTTTAAGTTTAGGCTTTGTGTATTTAATGTTAAAATTGGATTAAGTATTACTGTTTAGATTTTACAGTTTCTGAATTTGAATTTTGCTTGATCAACTGCTTTTTTTCCTCAGTTTAGTCTAAAAACATTATTGGTGTACTTCCAAAATCTATGTAAACCAATTTTATATCAAGGGGGGGAAACCACAATGGTTGAGTTTTGATAGACATTTTTAGCATTGTGTAGAGTAGCTGGCTGTACAAGCACATTTGTGTCACCTCCCCCTTGCTAATAATGACAAAAAAAAAATTTTTTTAAAAAAATCTGGGTTTGAAAGTAGCAATTTCATGAAACAGAAGTTTAATGAAAAAAAATATGAAATACACAATAATAAATTCATTATCAGGACATAAAAAAAGTAATAAATTGAATGGAATGGATATTTGATGCTTAACTTTGATTTTGCCCTTTTGTTATCAAAGATCAGTAGTAATGTTCAATAACACTGTATGTCCGCTGCTGTTGTCTCCACAAATGTGAAAGGTAGCAATGTAACTAATAATAACAATGGCAGATTCAAATAATTTTAAAATAGCAGATACACGCAATACAAATAATTTACAAACATTCTACATTGTTTAAAGGAAAGAATGATATATTAAGTAATAATATAAATGATACATGCAGTATAGTTTCAAAAGCAAGTGTAAACCACAGTACAAAATGAAGGTCCAACATCTGATTTAAATGTGGAGATTGTCAATTTCAATGTCCTGTGAAATGCCATGTTATCGCTAGTAAACTGAGAATAACAAATACCTTTGCTGTATAAATTTTTATGCAAATATGCCATAGGCTGATCCTTCAATTAAATCGGCAAAACCCAGAATACACGCCGACCGGGCTAGCCGAGTGGGTAAAGTACCTGCCCGGCAGCCCAAAGGTCGCGGGTTCGATTCCCGCCTCGGGCTTGGATCAAAGTACTGCAAAAACCTTGGGAGGTGCAATATGGCCACAGAAGACGATGCGCCAACAACTACCAAATCAAAAAAAGAAAAAAAAAAAAAACCAGAATACACATGGACACGTGGCAAAAGCATGAAATTTACGTATCACAGTTTTAGCTGAGCTAATTAAACTGAATGAACACTGCAGCAAAATTCATTGGAAATTCAACTTGTTGGTGTTTATTTTCATGGACATTTGTAAAATCATATGAAAGCATGTTTAAAATAATTTATGCAAAAATGGTAATACTGTATGGAGAATGCATGCAGCCTAAATGGTAGAGCAGCAACACAGTTATTTTCTGAGAGACATTCTCAGAGGCTGCAAATATCACAATTGTGTGTATTGTGAACTGTTTTATGCTAACTGGAAAAATGATGCATAAAAAAGGATACAAATGTGTACAGAATTTGGATCATGTTCAAAAAGATGTTGTGGCCTTCTTCCTGTTGCATCCAACTATCAATGTCCAGGAAGCTTCTTTTTTTTTAACAATGTTTGCATGAAGGTGATGCTTGGAGTTTTGTACTTTTTAATTTTTTTTATGATAACCCCTAGCACGAGTGGTTTTAGAACCCATAATACTTAGTACTCTGCCTGGGTTGAAGGTTGAGAAGATACTTACTGAAATTAGACTTGAATTTCTATAGATTGTAATTTTCAGGAAATACATATGAAGGAAGGTTGTTCCAGAAAATGGAAGTTGAAGGAATAAATGAGGAAGAAAAGTTAAAGTTGGTTCTGTGGGTTTGAAGTTGGAAAGTTGGACAGTGAAAGGATGCTGACTTGGTTGTGGCACATGTTTGGATTGGTTTGGAAGAAAAAGTGGGAATTATAGAAGCCAATTCAGAAGAAAAGTGCTCATGTAATTATCTGTAGAAACAGAATGCCTAAGAGGCAGAGACTTTGTTAGGGATAGTTCATTAGTTAACCTTAACTGCTCACTTTTGAATGGAGTTTAGAAGGCTGGGAGAGGTTTTGGGAGCACCACCCCAGATGTGGGAACAGTATTCCATGATAGTGCAGATTTTGATTTGTACAGAATAAGCAGCTGTTTTGAAGAACAGTAACACCTAGAGTGAAAGAGAAAACTCACTTTTTTAGATGCCAAGGAATTGACATTTATGATGTGCTTATGTCAACAGAGATTAGAGATCAGGGTAATCCCTAATAGAGATATGTGTTCTTGTCTAGAAATCTGAGTGGCATCAAAGATAGGCATAGGTGCAGAAGAATCCTTTTTGTAAGGTATAAGACAGGAATGAGTTTTCGAAGGATTGAAATTAACTAAGTTATATTTGTCTCACTGGTGAATTACCTGAAGAACAGCATTCAAGGAATTGTTAGTTGATATTTGAGAAGTTTAAGTTGTTTGTACAGAGAAGAGTTTCCAAACTGGTAGATGGAATGCAATGTGCTATCATCAACAAAACTACAGATGCAATTTCCAGTCAATGAGAGGAAAAGAGGGGGGGGGGAGTAAGAACTGAACCTTGGGGATGTTGTTGTTTTGGTTTTTAGGAGCATTAGCAACTAAGGCCATATTGCTCCGGGATATGCGGTGGTCATTCCCTGACCTTTCCGCATCCTCCATATTTGGTGGTGACGGGCTCGAACCCCGGTCTAATCAAGAAGCGTGTGCTATGCACTGCTGCTCCTTCCCACCTGGCTACGGAGGCGCCTGAACCTTGGGGAACACCAGTATTAGTGGAGAAGTTGGAAGACAGAGCCACCTACCATCACCCTCCCCCCTGTGAGCAGTCAGAGAGAAAACTGGATAACTAACCCAACTACAAAGAATAGTTGGTAAACCATAAGATGAAGCTTATTTAAAAGACATTTTTGCCAAATGTGATCAAAAGCATTTGAAATGTCAAGAGCAACTGCTTGAGTTTCACCAAACTTTTCCAATGAATTTGTGCATAGATGAATAACATAAGCCAATATATATTACCCATGGATTGACACTGACTGAATCCATACTGGTGATTACTGATCAGATGAAAGGTTTCTAGATAGTTTAGGAGTTGGCAATTAATGGATTTCTCTATTACTTTGGAAAGAGTAAAAGTAAATGCAATGGGACGATAATTAGATGGGAAGGATTTGTCACACATTTTTTTAGAAACTGGCTGGATACAAGAAAATTTCCAATTATAAGGGAAAATACCTGTGAAATAAGAAAGTTAAAAAGGTGACACAGAACAGAGGTAAGCTTAGGCACACAGGTTTTGACAACAAATGGAGATTTACCATCAGGATCTTACACTTTCTTGGCATCAAGACTGTTCAAAATTCTTCAGACATTCTTTTGACAGAAGACCACGGGAGACATTGAATGGAGTGTACTGGGAATGATAGGTGGTTTACCAAGATCATCAATATACAAGTTAGAAGAAAAGTAGGATGCTATAGCAAGTGAGCTTTATCTTTAGCTGAGGTGGCAGTAGAACCATCTGCTTTTAACAGAGCTGGGAATAGAAATGGACAAAAGTTGCAGCCAGTAGCTTTGACAAAAGACCACAATGCTTGACTACCATTTGGACAAGAAGCAAGTTTTCTATTAGCTTGTTCAAAATCTAGTTTGGACTGATTAATAACCGCTTTACAATTGTTGCGAGCTTAGGTGTAAGCAGAAAATGAACCTTAAAATTTAAATGCTAGCCAATTGCATTATGCAACATTCTTATCTTGGACAGCCTTAGCACATTTATTGGAAAACCATGGTTTAGATAAAGAATGAGATTTTAAGGTGGAGTGTGGAACAGAGGTGGACTGGGTCAAAAATTCTTACCAGGGAAAACTTGTAGTGGCCTCATACTAGTGTTTATGACCAAAATCATACCGACTTCCATTGTCTCTGGCCCACTGCAATTTCCCCGGTAAATCTTATGGCCAGTCCGCTTCCAGTGTTGAATAAAGGATTTCATCCCTACAAGAATAATTTTGCTGACACGATCTGAGCAGATGTTGATGTCGGAAGATTTAAAATAATAATCCAACCAAGGGAAAAATGAAAAGAAATCTCACAGAAAGTTCTGGGGGAGTATTAGAAGGCTGGATCTTGTGAAGTTAGTTTGGAATAATGACATCCTTTTCCCTCCACAAGTAGGGAAAAGGATGTCATTATTCCTTTATGTAAGATAATTGTGAGATTGCATTTTGAATATTGTGTTCAGGTCTGGAAGCCATACTTGAAAAAAGAACTAGAATGGGTTCAAAGAAAGAAAACCAGAGTGGGAAGAGGTGCTAATTTATGTACATATGAAGAAAGGCTTAGAAGATGCAGTCTGCAAAGCTTGGCATCTAAACATCTTGGGAGAGGATCTGATAGAGCTATATATGACCCTGAAGTGGAATCAGTAAAATGAATGGGGGAGGTATATTTTCACTGGTAGAAGAGAGAAGAATCAGGGAGCACAAAGTTCTGGGGGAGTATTAGAAGGCTGGATCTTGTGAAGTTAGTTTTGAGTAGTGTATTGTAGATTAGTGGAATGAATTGTCTGCTGCAGTGATCAGGGTGCATGGCTTAGAAAAATTCAAAGCAGAATTGGATAGCCACTGTTTGGTGGTAAGTAAGGTGTGAATGATATTTTTTTTTTTGGCAGATAGCAGAAAAAGGCAACTTTCTTTCATCATTTAGCCATTGTAATACTAATACCAACTGCAAAACTCTTTGCTTGTTTTGAACAGTGATTTCGTATATGCAGTCTTTGTCAACATAACCCGTGTGTGTGTAACTATGTAACAACACAACTGTGTAACTATACAAATACTTGTATTTTATTTGCTTTTTACTGTCATATGCTGATTTTTTGTTTTTGCTGTATTAAACTAGCCAGTTTCTTATTCAACCATTTGGCATCCTTGTTGTATTGTATTTTCCGAATGTTATTTATTTATTTGTGGTTTTCTTGATGATGGCTTTAAAGCTATTCCATAACTAATCTATATTTACTCACATCACATTGTTTTCCTAGTTGCTAGGTATCCTTTAGTGTCTTAGGCATTATGGTCTTTTTTTCTTGATGTTGAAACACCAACCCCTACTAAACATCCATGTACTATCAACCTGTACATGATTGATAGTACATAACCTGTGTCTGCATTGCAGTTAATAATGACGTCCAGAATATTGTACTGTAGTACTTTCCCCTAACATGCTGGTACAGATAACACATTTTATTGATTTAAAAATTTTGTCTCCCATTTGCTCCATTTAATAAGAGGGACATCAAAGTCTGCCTAACAAAACATGTGCACTTGCTTGTCCATTTCATTTGCATGTAGAGACTTATCGTCCTCTTCATGGTCTTTTATTTTGTAGTGTGCCACACTCATTTACCCTTTGCTTTTGATACCTCATACTACACAGTCTCAAATCATGTGTTATTTCCCAGGCTCAGAATACCCTTATGCACAAGCAGTGAAGAGTAACAACCCCCCTTCCTATCCCTCCTTTCTTGTCTAGGCTTTCTAAATTGTACATGTTGAAATTCCTTTTCTGTTTCTTAGTGTTAAGTTTGTGTTAGTTGTCTTAACCAAGAGTTTAGACTCGCTTATTTTATTAGCAGTGTTTCTAATGGTACTATGAAAACAGTTCAGGAAAGCATTTTGTGTTATTTCTACTTAACACATCCCTTACAGTTTTTAAATTGTAGCTTTAGCTTCCCATTCATTGGAAACATTGCTATCCTCCACACATCCTTCCAGTGTCAGAAGACCCATTGGCTTATAAGGATTTCACACAAGAATATTTAAGATGATGTGTTTCATAAATAAAATGCGTCTCCATTTTTTTTTTTTTTTTTTTTTTTTCCCCCTGGCAAGCAGTTTCCCTGAACTTTTAACCCTTTAAAGAGTACATATGTAGGCGCCCCCGTAACCAGGTGGGAAGGAGCAGCAGTGCGTAGCACACACTTCTTGATTAGACCGGGGTTCGAGCCCGTCACCACCAAATACGGAGGATGCGGAAAGGTCAGGGAATGACCACCGCATATTCCGGAGCAATATGGCCTTAGTTGTTAATGATCCTAAAAAAAAAAAAAAAAAAAACCAAAGTACATATGTGTATTTATTTTTTATTTATTTATTTTTTTTTTTTTTAAGAATAGGGCTTATTACACTATATGTATTTATGTTTTGGAGGTCATTTCAAAAAGTTGTTATAATGTGTCTGTTTATATATGAATTGTTTTGAAGTCTTCCGGTAGTGCTACTATCATATCTGTTTCCAAATAATGGCAGCATAAAAATAGTTTTCAAAATTGGAGGAAATCACATCTGTTAGTCGTTATTCTGATTTGGACATACAACAGCTGAAATTCTCAGAGGAATTTAGATTCAGAAGTTGATGAAATTGAATCAACTGATGATACATAAATAGACATAGGCTATTGCAATAAAAAAAATAATAGTGAGTTTTTTTTTTTTTTTTTTTTACTCAAACTTCCAATTTGATTTTTGACAGTAATTTCATGTTAAAGTCGAATGATCAAGTCAAAACAAGAACAAATTAATACTTAAAACTGTTTATATACAAAATTAATTTTTAAAAATTTGTGAAGAAACTCATCCCAAAACAGCTTGCCACTGTCACAAAACTTACACACTTCTGTTCAAGTATATTCCATTTCCATGTACACGCACGCACACACACACACGCACACACACACACAAAGTTTCTTCTCTCTCTCTCTCTCTCTCTCTGAAAGAACCTTCCATGTAAATGGAAAAAAAAAAAGAGTTAGGTTTCCTTGCCTGGAGTAAAAAATGTTTGTTAAACATCAGTTTTTGCTCCAGGCAAGCATACCCTGATTCTGGACCACCTATTTTATTTCAAAAAATGTTGCCCATTTCCCTTACAATACAGCCCCTTAATAAAACTACATCATTTTGAACTACTGTAGTGTTCATTTGATAGTTGCCCCTAAGGTCTAAATTGTGAGTGCATCAGCTGGTAGTTTACTGGAATACTTAAATTTCTTCTGGCTCCCTGCTATCCTTTTGTCCTAGGGTAGTGTTGTTCAATCTTTTTTATTGACAAGTTTCATTGGAGAATTTGAGAGACTCCACAGGCTGTATAAGGAAAGAGTAGGGTTGATTTATTATTGTACTATTTTGTTCCATAACAGCTAATGAAAATACATGGTATATTTTTAGGTTATGCATGCTCCTTTGTCTTTTATCTACTCTTTCTTTGCAAATTGACCACAAATATTTTTCTTGACAATCTGTAAAGAAATGTCTATTCTCCCGCTGTTCATTAAATATTCATTTTCTGTCTACACTACAGTTTGCAACAATTGTAAAACAGCCATTAATCAATCCAAAGTTTAATTTGAACAGGCTAAGAGTAGAAAACTTGCTTCTTTTCCAAATAGTAGTAAAGTATTCAGGTGTCTTGCCCTATTTGCCACAACTTTAGTCCATCAGTACATTACCTCTGTTATAACCTGATGTTTATACTGCATCCTCAGCTAAAGACAAAGAGCTAACTATCAGCATCCTATTTTTTTTCTAACTCATATATTGAAAATCTTGGTAAATCGCCTCCTACCATATCCAGTACTCTACGCTCATTTCCTCCTGTGGTCCTCCAACAGATGGATGTTAGAAGAATTCAGAAGAGTCTTGATGCCAAGAAAGAACCAGGTTCTGATTGCATTTCTCCAGCTGTTCTCAAAATCTGTGCTCCTGAGCTTTCCCCTCCTACACTTTGTTATTCAGTGGTTTTTCCTTCTGCTTGGAAATTTTCTTGTATCCAGCCACTTTCCAAAAAAGGGTGACAGGTTCCACTCTTTTTTTTTTTTTTTTATTATTATTATATTGCACTTATCTCTATTCCTTCCAAAATAATGGAAAAATCTATTAACCAAACTGTCCTGAAACCCACATGTATATACCTGAACAGCATTAAACATAAATGATGTGTGAAAATGTAGTTCCATATTTTGCTTCTGGTATGTTTGATTTGATTAATGATAATTTGCCAATTTCTTTTGTGTGTTGGATAAAATCTTATTAAGGATTCAGAACATTGGATGTCCAATTTGATTAGTGATCATTTTCAAGATTCTTCCATGGGTTGTGGGCTGTGGTTTGAGCACCCCTGCTCCAACTTTTTCCCCAGTGATTCAGTATAATCTGGAAATGAATGAGATTTGTAATATAGTAAAGTCATTGCTTAATGCAGTGGTTCCCAAACTTTCTTGGTTCACGCCACCCTTAGTGTCCCAGTAATTTTTTCACGGCACCCCTGGCCAAAAGAAATACCTAACACAGTGGTTTTAGACCTTTTAATAATCAGTCTCTCTCTCTCTCTCTCTCTCTCTCTCTCTCTCTCTCTCTCTCTCTCTCTCTCTCTCTCTCTCTCTCTGTCTGTCTGTCTGTCTGTCTGTCTGTCTGTCTGTGTGTGTGTGTGTGTGTGTGTGTGTGTGTGTTCCATGATGCTGGGAGTCATCACGGAACAAGTAAATACATGGGCTGTGTTAGGGTAACTATGAGAAAGAACAGGTGCATGTACACCAACGCTAGGAATATAGTAGATGAATTTGTGACATCACCTCCCTGATATCCCAACAATATCCAAAGGTGGATATTGTTGGGATATCAGGGAGGTGATGTCACAGATATAAGGAATGCAGAATTTGAATTTGGAGAGTACAGTGTGTACAGACAGAATAGGAAGGAAGGAGGGGTTATGCTGTTAGTTAAGAAACACATAAAATCTAAGGCAGTGCATCCATGGGTGGATGGTGCAATGTTAAGTCAGTTTGGAGTACATAAGCCCTTTGAAAGCAAAAACAAGAGTAGTAGTAGTGTGTTATAGGCCAAATGATTCTGATGAGTACAACAAACAACTGTACAGAGATATAGAATGGACCAATAAATCAAAATGTCTTATAATGTGAGATTTTAACATCTGAGATATTGATGGAAATTGTGAGTTCGTCACTCGCACATTAGCAAGACTTTTGTGTATTTATTGCATGATTTTTTAATACAGCAGCATGTTCGAGAGGCAACCATTGATCACATTGTACCGATGTGTGATTTACTTAAAGATGTAACTACCATTAGGGGTAAAGGGAAGGGTTTTTGCTTTCATAAAGGTGGCTGCTGCAGTCTCAGACAGTTTTTAAATTCTATACAGTGGGACCAACTGTATAGAAATATACCGATTTCTATAAAACCAACAGCAAATTCTAAATGGGAAGCATTCAAAGATGGTACTAGGAAGCATCTTGGATGCTACTACCAACTAAGAAATATTGTTCAATGTTTAGGCCTAAATGGATGTCAGATGAACTAATGAGACTCATGGCAGAAAAGAAAAATGCATGGGATACATATAAATTATCAGGCGACACAGAAGTCTATGGTAGATATAAGCTAGTCTATAATCAAGTCACAAAGGAAGTTAGGCAAATTACGAGAAATCTTTAGCAAAGGAAAAACAGAAAAGGCTTCTTTACTTATGTAAGCTCTAGAAAAAAGGAGATGAATCAGATTTGTCCACTTGATATCGATGTTTAGACTGTTGATGATCCTGTTCAGGTAGCTGACAAACTGAATGAATATTTGCTTCTACATTCACACTAGTTTTCTAAAGAGGCCAGAAGTTAATCATCAAACTCGAACGTGGAGCTAAGTGATTTTGTAATAACTGAGAGCAAAGTGGAGGAGAAATTGTGAAGTTAAACATTAACGAAGGCATCTTGGGTGGATGAGGTTTATCCAGTTATAATAAGGGAGGCAGCAAAGGAAGTAAGCAAACCCTTAGCCATAATTATGTGAGCATCCTTGGATTCAGGGGAGGTCCCTGTGGACTGGGGACTTTACTCTGATGTCAAGTCTATTAACTTTACTCTGTATCAAATTTATCCTGGAGACCTCATTAGTGCTACATTTTAAGTTTAAATTTACATGCCAATATGCTATTTCAGGCCCAGTGCTAGGGGTGCTCAAATGAGGCACTTTCCACAGGTGCCAACTAAAGTAGGTGCTGCTAGATGCGCTACTGTGTGTGTGTGTGTGTGTGTGTGTGTGTGTGTGTGTGTGTGTGTGTGTGTGTGTGTGTGTGTTAAAATGTGATATGAATTAGGTGCCGTTACAATGTTTTGCCTCAGGCACCACAAATGTTAGCATTAGTCCTGGCTACTTTATCATACTTAGATAAAATTTTGAAGCTCTGCAGAGTGACTATAAAACCAAACAATTAAAATAGAGATACAGATGTTTTATTTGTATGCTGGGTCAAGATGTAATAGCCTTAGTGCTTAATTTTGCAATTGCAGTTGGTACCACCAAATCTAATAATAACAATGATGCAGGTTTCTGACCGCCCCCAAATTTTCTCTTTTATTTACAAAAAAAAAAAAGACGTTTTTGGCCTTTTTGAATAAAGCTTTCTCCCTTTTATTAATTATGCAGGAGGGAAACAAAACCTACATTATAAATGTGAAACTATTAATCTTTCATTTTCAAGTTCATAAAATTAAGAGTGCGCTGAAATTTAGCACTATGCATGTGCACATATTTCTGCTTAGAATGAAGGGCACTCTGAAACCAATGCCTCGGAGTTTTTTTTTAACACTCTTCTGATGTTTCATTCAAAATCTAATGGTGTTACTAAAAAATTTAAGCATTACTGCCAAAATTCTGAAAGTTTCAAAGCTGCATGCCAGGTGGCAGTGCTGTATTAGTCTAAAAATGAAGAGTGGCATTTATGTTCATATGAAGCAGCGGTATGTTCCTGAATGCAGAAACATTGTGCATATCAAGGTTCAATGATATTTGAAGAACATTTATAGGGACATGACAGTCAGTGAATTGAACAGTTAGGCATGTTGGTGATGGCAGCATTGGTTTGAAGGACATGCCAAGGTCAACCTGTCCTTGCACTTCAGTGCATTTACACTGAAGTGCAAGAACAATGGAAAATGATGAGAGAATTTCATGAAGACCAATGCATTAAGACCAGAAATGAGATTGGGAATAAGTTTTAATGCATTGAATACAATTCTGGATA
Source organism: Mastigoproctus giganteus (assembly GCF_048544385.1). Lineage (NCBI taxonomy): Eukaryota > Metazoa > Arthropoda > Arachnida > Uropygi > Thelyphonidae > Mastigoproctus > Mastigoproctus giganteus. The sequence continues at coordinate 64,452,886 of NC_143586.1, read as the reverse complement.
ATCTGGGATGCAGGGAAATTAGTCATTGTTGAAAACTCCAAGATAGGAGGTGATACCTTTTGATTATATTTAGTTAATATTTTAAAATTCCATTTAAATACATACTATCTAACTTACACAGTGAAGTATGTAGTAGTAGTGGTGGCATGTGATGCAAGAAAGCAAGTGTATGAGCTTATGCAGCATCAGCCAAAAAAAAAATCACACCATTCCCTCCAAATGCCTGTCCAGTTCCTCCTTAAATTTATTTAACCTGTCAACTTCCACAATGACAGATGGAAGTTTGTTCCAGCAATTAACCACCCGCTGGCTAAAGGCAAATTTCCACACATCTATTCTACATCTGTCTTTTCTTAATTTGAATTTATGCCCCCTTATGTTCGTAATCTGAACAAGTAGAAGAATCCCATCAGAATTCAGCGTGCTCAACCCATTCAAGGCCTTATACACCTCAATCAGATCACGGCGCAGGCGCCTAGTCTCCAGCAACTGCAATTTGCAGAACTTAAGCCTCTCTTGGTAAGAGGGTCCCTTCATTCCCATCACCAATCTTGTTGTCCTTCTCTGTACACACTCAAGCAAATCTGCATCCTTCCTAAAATGAGGCCTCCAGACCTGTATGCAGTACTCTAGGTGTGACCTGACCATTGCCTTATACAGAGGGACAATCAACTCCTTTTCCCTGCTAGCAAAATTCCTATATATCATTGACAAAACCCCATGACCTGCCCTGGCAGCCTGTCTGCATTGCTCAGAAAACTTCATATCTGACTGCACAATTACTCCCAGGTCTTTTTTCATTTTCTACCACCTTAAGTGTAGTACCAAACAGTTGGTACGTTTCAATGGGGTTACTTCTACCCATATGCAGTACTTTGCATTTGTCAAGGTTAAACTTCAGTTGCCACTTCTTAGGCCATCTGCCCAAATTATCTAGATCCTGTTGCAGTAGCACACTGCCATTACTGTCATTAACAACCCTGTCAACTTTGTATCATCTGCAAACTTCGACATTAAGCCTGATATACCTTCATCAGTATCATTGATAAATATACAAAACAACAGTGGACCCAACACCGAACCCTGTGGGACTCCACTAATAACATTAGTCCACGAAGAGCAGCACCCATTGATTACCACCCTCTGTCTTCTCCCACTTAACCATCCTTTTATCCATTGTAGCAACTTACCCTTAATATCATTCTGCTCCAATTTGTACAATAGTCTTTCATGCGCAACAGTGTCAAAAGCTTTCCTGAAATCCAAATATATGATATCAAAATTATTTTTTGCATCCAGTTCATTTGTAACCACATCATAATATCCTATCAAATTTGTCAGACAAGACTTTCCCTTAACAAACCCATGCTGTGTCTGAATTATTGCTGCAGCCTTGTCTAGATGATCCTGCAATGCATCTTTAACCAGTGACTCCATTATTTTACCCGGAACAGAAGTTAAACTAACTGGTCTGTAATTACTCGTGTCACCCTTCGATCCCCCTTTGTGAATTGGGGATACATTTGCACATCTCCAGTCCGTGGGAACCTCCCCTGAGTCCAAGGATGCTCTCATAATTATGGCTAAGGGTTTGCTTAGTTGCTTTGCCGTCTCCTTTAATATAACTGGATAGACCCCATCCACCCCAGGTGCTTTTCTTATGTTTAACTTCAACAATTTCTCCTCCACTTTGCTTTCAGTTATTACAAAATCATTAAATATCCTGCTACAATTTGATAACCTTCTGCCATTTTCAAACCTTAATAGTTCCTCATGTGTGAATGTAGATGCAAAATACTCATTCAGTTTGTTTGTTATCTGTGCAGGATCATCAACAGTCGAACCATCGATGTCAAGTGGACCAATCAGATTCATCCTCTTTCTTTTAGAGTTTATATAAGTAAAGAAATCCTTGCTGTTTTTCTTAGCATCTTTTGCCAAGGATTTCTCGTAATCTGCCTTCGCCTGCCTAACCTCCTTTGTGACCTGATTACAGACATGTTTTTACCATTATTATCCGTTGCCTGCGTATAACTGTGTCCCTCTGAGACTACTACGTTAGAATTGTAACATCTCTTATAAGCACGGTATATATATATATTTGTGCATTGAATCTTCAGTATTTGTGTTTTCTTTTTTTTTTAGATGTTCAAGATTTTGTTTTTTAGTGGCATTTAAAGGCAGGCATAAGTAGCAACACATTGTCATCAAAATATTCAACAAGTTACATTAGTGTTAGTTATTAAATTATTATAATTATTACTCTGTGTGATTATGATTAAAGATTATTAGGGGAGAACTTGTCTGAATAATCTGATTAAACAGCTATTAAACAGTAGATGCGAAAAATAACTTTGACATTGTATACTTAATTAAAGCGGTGGTACCCTTCCACACTAATGCTGCACTAATTAGAGCAGTGTAGCATTGTTATGAGCGGATCACACATGGTTTGGCATTAGGCTCATTACTGTTATAATGATATTATTATTATTATTATTGACTGTATGGTACAAGGAAGCCTAAAGGTCATGCTGCACCAGCCAAAAAGAAGAAAGAAAGAAAAAAAGAGTAAAATAATAATAAAATTAATAAATAATAAAAGAAAAGGAAATAGACAACCTATGCATTATTCTCTCCTCCCATAGGTGACTATCCAGCTGACCTTTGAATTTCTCCAAACTGTCAGTCTCTACCCCATCTGGGTAACTTATTCCAGTAATTTATAACTCTCTTGCTAAAATAAAACTTCCTGCAATCCGGTATAAACGTCTCCCCCATAACTTGAATTTATGGCTCCTAGTTCTAGAATCATTTATGACCATGAAAATTTTGTCCTCATTCATTTTACTTTTGCTTCTCAGAGCCTTAAACACCTCAATTGCTCTTCTAAGGTGCCTAGTTTCCAAGCTCTGCAACCCACATATTCAAAGTCTTTTTTTCCTCATACAGACGCCCTTTTGCCGATCTCACCAGGCAAGTTACCCATCTTTGGACCCTTTCAAGAAGCTCAATGTTTTTTAGGTGCAGTATCCATACTCGAACACAGTATTCCAAGTGTGGTCTAACAATAACTTTGTGTAATGGGATTCTGATGTCCTTATCTGTACTAGCAAATGTTCGATAAATCATCGATAAGACACCATGGGGACCTTCCTTGCAACCTGTCTGCAATGCTCAGAGAACTTCATGTCTGACTGTATCTTAACTCAAGTCCCTTTCTTCCACTACTGACAATTCCACCAAGTGTATAAGTTATTTTGGGGTTACTGCTTCCCAGGTGTTAAGAACTTGCACTTTGCTGGATTAAAGTAAAGTGCCACTTTTCTGACCATCCCCAAAGTCTATCTAAGTCACTCTGAAGAAGCTCTGCTTGGCGGTGATCATTAACTACTCTACCAATCCTTACATCATCTGAAATTTAGATATCATGCCCTCTATCCCTTTATTGATGTCATTTAAGAAAATCAAAAACAACAGTGGTCCCAGTACTGATTCCTGGTGAACCCCACTTCTTACATTAACAGAATCTGTAGAATAATCATTTCATAACCCTCTACCTCCTGCCATGAACCTATCCTGCTATCCATCTAAGGATTTTCCCTGTGATTTTATAAAGTACCTGCTGATGCAGGACTGAGTCAAATGCTTTGCTGAAAACAAAATAAATAATGTCAATATTGTTCCTTAAATCCAGCTCGTGTAACCCTGTCAAAATAGCTAACCAGATTTGTTAAAGATGATTTTCCCTTTACAAAACCATTCTGCGTATCCTTCAGAATTCCATTTCATTCTAAATGAGCCTGAATTCCATATTTGATCATTGCCTCCATGATTTTCCCTACTACTGAAGTTAGATTGACTGGTTGATAATTTCCCGCTACACTCTTAAACCACCCTTATGTATTGGAGATACAATTGGCACTTTTCCAATCCAATGGAAGCTCTCCTGAGTCCAGTGATGCTCTCATAATTAGTTTCTATGGTTCAATGCACTCACTTGCTGCCTCCCTTAAAATTATAGGTTATATGCCATCAACCCCAGGAGCCTTGCTCATCTGTAGGTGAGAAAGTTTTTTCATTAAATAATCATGTGAAATTTCGCTATCATTAATTAGATATTTTTCAACTTCACTTCCATAATTTCTCATTGACATAAGGGGTTTTTCTTCTGTAAATATCGATGCAAAGTAACTGAGTTCATCTGCAACATCAGCTGGGGTATCTAATACTCTCCCATGTCTATTACATAAGGGTCTGATCTGGTTTGTTCTTCTCTTCTTTGCATTTATATATTTGAAGAATTCGTTATCCCCACAATTTTCTCTCTTTGCCATTGATTTCTCACAATCAGCCTTTGCCAGCCTAACCTTTTCTGTGGCACTATTACCGATCAATTTATAGCTGTTATAAGCTTCATTACTTTTTATTGCTCTGTAACTTTTCAATGCTGTCTTTTTCTGTTCAAGTAATCTAGAAACTTTTATTATTCATCCAACTCGGAATCCTCCTTGTGGAGTATTTTTTAATGGTGTATGTAAAATCATCAGTTGGTCCCACTGAGTAGATTTTAAAAAATATCTGATACTATTGCAGTCACCTTTATAAAAGCAAAAACCTTTGCCCTTGTCAGTAGTTATATCTTTAAGTAAATCCTGCATCCGTGCATTGTGACCAGTGGCATCTAGTGGTTGTTTTATCTGTGGATTCTTAATGCATGAAAAGTCACTGCTGATAATCAGATCTAACTTAATGGTGTAAAAAACAATCATCCATTAAATCCACAGAAGTCTTGCTACTGTGTGAGTGATCCATCAACTACTTTCAGTCAAAATCAGGAAAGTTGAAATCCACATTATAAGACATTCTGATTTATTAACCTACTCTATTTATCTGTACGGTCATTCATTATTACTCATCACAATCATTAGGTCTGTAACAAGCTCATTCTCTCATTTTTTTCAATGTGGTGTTTATGTCACAAAAAACTGACTCAACATTGCACTGGCCACCCATGTCAATTCCTTCCCCCCCCCCCACTGTCCTGTCTGTCTTCTGTGTACACATTGTACTCCCCATATTTAAATTCTGTATCCCTTTTGTCTGAGTGACACCGTGTCTCATATATGCTTACAATATTCCTATTTGATGACTTAACCAGTACTTCAAATTCATGAAATTTATTTACTATATGCCATGCATTAGTGTACAAGCAAGAATGCATGCACATTTTTTTCCCTCTTAATAACCATAATGGAGCACATGTAATTGTATGTTCCATGAGGACCCCAGAAGGCCTTGTAATCCGACACCTTGTGTTCCAAGCTGCTAGACATCCCAATAAATGCAGTTCAATATCAGTGGTAGGTAGGTTGGAAAACTTTAGTTTTCCAACCTACCTACCACTGCCTTGATAGCATCAGCAAATATTCTTTTACCTCTTGTATTTAAGTGTATCCTTACATGTAAATGCAATCTCTCCTGTTAACAAGCACAAGGGTAGAATTTTTTTCTCTCAAGGGCTGAATTGATTGACAAGGCTCTCATGTACTTCCTCTTATTGTCTCTGGGTAGAATTGCAGACACTTATATTTAATCCTAGCTCGACTTTTCATTCCCAATAGCTTCTTTAACATGTTTAGCACACAGATATGTATTATTTATATTTTTATTACTTATCATCTGTCACTGCATTAAATAAATTCCTGATAATTATCTTATATTACCACCCAGCTGAATATTCATATATGTATATAAAATTACTCAACCTGAACTTCCTTTTTCATATAAGCCATTTCTGTAATTTTTATTACACTGGTGGGTGCTATAACTTTGTCATGAGCTATATGGCATGTATTCATTACGTTACAGTTTATTGAAGTTTTTCTTTAATTGGTTGGTACTCTGATAAATTCCTCTGATTTCTGCTGCAAAATATTCCTAAATTATTTCCTCTGTTTTGGGATATGCAGATATCATGTGTTTACTGATACCTGCTATTGAGGACTAAAACTGAAGGGATGGAAGAAAGTAAATTCCCTTGAAAACATTTTGTAAAGCCAAACTGTTAGCCTTACTTTTTAGTAAATGAGTATGCTGAGTTTTTTTTTTTTAAATTTATTTATTATATTTTAAAATTTACTTATTTTTTATTTATTTTAAACTGTTTACTAGTCTTCTAGTGCTGATTTAAAATTAGTCATCTGTCCTTTGAATGCATGTTGTCTGTGGAAGTTACTTAATTTCCTTTTTTTTTTTTTTTTTTTTAGTACACTGTAATGGCCGGACATAGCAGTGTAATAGTAACTCAGATAAAGACTGAAGATCCCAGTGATGTTAGCAGTGGCTCACTCTCAGTATGCCCGCAATCTCCTATGTATTCTCCTTCAAATTCAGCTATTTCAAATGGTCAAACAGAATTTTCCAGTAGGACTATGGGACCAGTGGTGGGAAGTACCAAATCACACTGCCAGTCTCCAGAACAGATGACCTTGGTATGTTTTGTTTTTATATATTTAATTATATTTAGGAATCTTGATTATAATGATTATAAGAATAATGCATGATTCATTTATTAAATGTATCATGCATTATTCATTCATTAAATATGCCAGAAGGGAACAAAAGAAAATAAGCTACGAAAGAAGAGAACACTTGTGACATTCCTGTCAGAGCACTGCATCAAGATTCAGTGTTTAAGGGGATGGGAAAATTGTATTTAACAGCACATCTCACGAATTATTAAATGACCTATTTTCATTCTAAGCAAATGGCTAAAACCATTGGTTAGTGAAGATTTTAAAAGTATTTTATAGATTTATAACATTTAAATATGTTATTTTTTTATATAGATTTTTGCAGTGATGCCTTTTCATATATTAGCAATAGCATGACTTAATTTATATCAAAACTTTAGTTAGTATTATTGAGGCCATTTGATGCAAGGAAGCAGACTTTTCCTAGTAAGAAAATAAAAGAAATATCTGCAAAAAATCTCTGCATCAGCCAAATAATGATAAAATATAGAAAGTAAAATAAATAATGTAATATAAAATAATAAAAAAACAAATAGGATATTAATATTATTTTCCTATTCTCACAAGGTAACCATCCATTTCAGCTTTGAATTTATCCTGACTCGTTGCCTCTATGATATTGGGACTCAGCTTATTCCAGTGTTTGACAACTCGCTGCTCAATGCATTTCACGATATCCAGTCTTTTATTATATCTTGAGATTTTATATTTTTGCACCATAGTTCTTGTCTCATCTGCAAGGGAGAACAGACCTTACTCATTAATTTACTCAACCCTTTAAGCATTTTATACACTTCAATCAGATCTTCCCCTAGATATCTAGTTGTCAAACTTTTCAGTCCATACCTTCTAAACCATTCTTCATATGTGCATTGGTTTTCACTTGTTACTAATATGGTCGTCCTTCTTTGAACTCTCTCCAGAAGTTCTAGGTGTGTTTTTTAGGTACTGTCTCCAGACCTGAATACAATATTCTAAATTGTAGTCTAATCATTGTATTATATAGAGAGATCATGATGTCCTGCTCCCTTGTAGCAAAGGTTCTATGAATCATAAATAGGATACCATGTGCCTTCCTAGCCACCTGTTTACTTCACATGGAAAATTTTGTCAGGTTGATCATAACATCTAAGTCTTTTTCATCTTGAAACAACTATTAGCTCCTCTCCCTCTGGTTTATATGTGACTTCAGGATTTTTCTTCCCCAAATGCATACGCTACATTTTTTTTTTTTTTTTAATGAAACCCTCAAACTTGAAAGGTATCAAAACCTTAGTACCGTGCATGGGTTGAAGTAGATGGAGGCTATGTTTAGAAGCATTAAACTTTAGTTGCCTCATTTTGGACAATATATGCACCTGATCTAAGTTGTTGTTGTTGTTATTTGGTTTTTATGAGCATTAGCACTAAGGCCATATTGCTCCGGGGATATGCGGTGGTCATTCCCTACCTTTTTGCATCCTCCGTATTTGGTGGTCACATGCTCGAATCCCAGTCTAATCAAGAAGCATGTGCTACGCACTGCTGCTCCTGGCTATGGAGGCGCCTACCTGATCTGCTAAGATCAGGTAGGCTCCATTTCCCCCTCCATCTTTGCTCTGTTTGCTAGCGATTTCTCATAAACTGCCTTTGCCTGTTGAACCTTTTCTGTGGCTCTATTACAGATCATCTTGTAGCTGTTATAGGCTCCAGTACTTTTTATTGCTCTGTAACCTTTCCATGCCACCTTTTTCTGCTCAAGTAATGTGGCAACTTCGCTATTCATCCAACTTGGAACCCTCCTCGTGGAGTATTTTTTTAATTGTAAATATGCATTCAAGGCAGCTGTGATTAATGTTTTAAAAGTATACCACAGTTCAATTGTATTCATTCTCTGTGCGATATCTACCCAGTTAATAGAGGCCATGTAGCACCTTAAGGCATCGTAATTTCCTTTTCTGAAATTATAACCCATTCCTTTGCCTTTTACTACTGCTACCTCTCTCTCTTTTCATCATCCACCGTAGAACTCCGTAATCACTTCCTACTACTGGTTCCTCTACTGTCAGCCCTGTTATGTCATCTGATTCATGGGTAATTATGAGGTGTAGGATATTCTTTTCTCTAGTACTTTCCCTGACATGTTGATGCAAATAACAGTCATCTAGTTGATTTAAAAATTTTGTCCCTATGTCGAGTTTCCTTCCCATTTTCTCCAATTAATTAGAGGCAAATTGAAATCACCCATAATAAGACATTGACGCTTACTTGCCCATTCCACTGACCCTTACTTGCCCATATAAATGAATAAGAATAAGATCAAGCCATGGGGAAGAAGATGTGCACTGATTTTCCCTAGTTGTCATTTATAAAACTGCGTAAAAAGGGACTACGATGTAATATTGATAACCAAGAGTCTAAATGTAGGACTTTCGATGTGTTCATCATCTATTTAATTAAACTATTTAATTTTCTCTTCTTTTTTGTATTTCCATATGATAAGAACAGAATGCCCTGTTCTATTCACAAAAGCAAATTGGACAAATTCACAAAAGCAAATTGGACGAAATATTCAGTCTGTGTTTATTTTGATCAATTTATTAAAACACAACCAATAGATGAAGTCACCGAGCACATTACCACACAAATTTTGTGTGGTAATGTGCGAACAAGGAAAATTGATTTAAAATTTATTGGATGAGCAAAATCTTTCAATACTTAACACCAAAGTTCAAACATATATCCATTTACCTACAGGAACCTCTGCCATTGGCATTTCCATATGTTCACCAGTCCTGTACCCACTCCTTGAATGGGCAATCTTAAATGATCACTTAATAGTGATCATCTCCCTGTGGTCTGTATATTAACAAATAATAGTATACATCATGACGGCAAAAAAAATTGCGATTCCATAAAGGTCACCAGACAAAATATACAACTCTTGCAATAATGGCTGAACAAATAATCACTACTCAGTCTGTAGACATTGCTGTAACTAATGTTAAAAACCAAATATTAATGGCAACCAAAGCTAGAGTACCTTGATCATCTGTCAAATATCATAAACATGCCACTTCATCTTTTCACCATGTAGCAGCATAAGTATGCCATTACATGGTGGAAAAATGAATGCAGTATTGCCAAAAGAGAGAAGAATAAGGCTTGGAATCTCTTCTGAAAATATCCCATCATCACCAATCTTATAAATTTTAAAAGAGCCAGATACATTGGTGTAAGAGTAGAAAGGAATTGTGATTACATTTTGCCTCCAAAATCAACAGAAATATAGTCTTGTTATGTGGAATAAAATTAAACACTTCATTGGGGAAATATCTTTCAATTCCAGCTCCATTAATAAACTGGAAGGGACAGGATATCACTGAATCTGAGGAAATCATAAATATTTTGGCAGCTACTTTTGCTGCCAATAAATCAGTATTGGCATACATACTGATCTTTCAAAATATGAAATCCATAGCTGAAATATATAAACTAAACTTCAATACCAATCAACAACCTCCATATAACCAGCCTTTCAATATAGAAGAACTGAAAGATGCTCTGGCTAAGTCAAGTAGGAGTGTGGCAGGACCTGATGGAGTGGATTAGCAAATGAAACAGCAACTTAGTGAAAAATCTTTAAATCCATTACTTGTATTATACAATTATTGGCAGTTGCCCAAATTATCCAAACTCATGGTGTCATAGTAATCACTTCTCCCAAACTTGCTAAAGATCGTATGAATCCCACAAATTATTGACCTAACAAACTGCCTAGGGAAAACCATGGAAAAATGGTGAATAACTGACTAACCTGGTTCTTGGAAACTCATAATGTATTAAACATAAATCAGTATAGCTTTTTTAAAAATAGATCATTGCTAGATCCCATGGTAAAAGCAGAGACAGATATTCAAATGCTTTTCTAAGGAATGAGCATCTAATTATGTCAGCCTTGACTTTCCTTTTCTTGACATAGAAAAAGGCAACATTGGCATTCTGAATGAACTTCATAACTATGCTTTGTGAGGAAACTGACAATTTTAATACAAAATTTTCTGAAACACAGCCTTCCGAGTGAAATATCACTTGAAATATTTCACTTGGAAATTCTCTCAAAAACATAAGTATAAGGAGTTCCTCAGAGCTCAGTTCTACTACTTTCTTTGCAATCAAAATAAATTCTATTACAAAAGACTTGCCGATCACAGTTGAAACATTCAGTTATACAGATGTTACCATTCACAGAACATGAGTATGATTGAAGGACAACTACAGGTTGCAATTAAAAAAATAGAATTGTGGACAAAAAAGAATGGATACAAAATATCACAACAAAAAACAACAGCCATATGTTTCTGTAGAAAGCAAAAAAAGGCACCCAGGACCCTGGATGTGCCAAGCCTATACTCACCAGATGTGAACCCCTGGATCTAGAAATAAAACTGGAAATCCAGCTGATACCTCTAGCAAATAGTGTACATTTCCTTGGCCTAATTCTTGATAAAAAGCTTAACTTCTTAGAATACATCAAATAGCTCCACACAACCTTCCTTAGAAAATTAAATATTCTTAGAGTTCTTTCTGCAATGACTTGGGGAGCTGATTGGTACACATTACTGTGCCTATACAGATCAAGACTATACTATAGAACCCCAGTCTACAGCTGAAGTACACAAAGTGTTGTTAAATGGCTTGACTCCATTTAAGTAAGGCACTATACATAATAGTGCCTTATGAATTTTTCTAAGTGCATACAGAATATTGCCAGTACAGAGCTTATATGCATGGGCCCATGAGCCACCACTATATTTACAGAGACAGATGTTATTAAAACTATGCCATCAAAATTTGAAGCCTTCCTAATCACTCTACATGGCAATATCTTTTTCAATCCACAGTGCAGTAGGTTTGTTTCTGTAAAATAGAAAGAAACCCACAGTAAATAAACCAGCTGGAATACGACTATAAGAACTAGCTTCAAAATGGGATCTAAGCTTTGACAACCTATATGACGATAATAGTGTAAAGAATCCACCATGTCAGACTTGCCGATTTGCTGCCAATTTATTTTAAGCAGCAGGGAAAAGGGCTCTGGCAAACATCAGCATAAAACAGATGCACTTAGCCTACTTGTCGCAGTTCTCCAAATATTTTCAAATATATACAGATGGCTCTAAAACAGATACCTAAGTGGATGCTGCAATGATACTTCCATACACTGTTATCTAACAATTACTCCCAAATGACTGCAGTAGCTATTCATTTGAGATATTTGCTACACTTGAAATACTATAGCCTTGAAATACATTGAAACGTCTCCTTTGAAATACCTCACACACACACACACACACACACACACACACACACACACACACACACACACACACACACACACACACACACACACACGTTAGGTGAATACATGTCCTCCAATGAAAGAACACACCATCTCATCTAATACTTCACCAGATTCAAACTCATCTAATAAAGATCAAAAATAGCAAAAGGCAAGTCAATTTCTGTTGGATCTCAGGACATATTGGCATTGATGTAAATAAATGTGCTGATCAATTAGCAAAGAACCTGACAAGTACAAATCTGCTGCTCTGTGAAGTCTCACATTTTATTTACTGACTTTTACCACTTAATGGTTGCAAATTTGGCCATGTCAACCAAATAATGAAGTACTGCAAATAAAACAGGAAATTCAGCCATGAAATCCAATTACCATATGAATTAGCATGAAGAAGTCATTCTAACAAGATGCATTAGACATACTCATCTGCCACAAAATCTTACTCATCTTACTCACAAAAACTAATCCTCCACATGTCTTCACTGCTGCTGCCAGTTCACTGTGAAATATTTCCTTATAGAATGTTCACTGTCTCATATAGCATGACAAACAGCCTTTCATCTTCTGTAAATATGCAGCAGTCCTTAACCTTATCATAAATCAAAGGCAATAATTCTAGAATTGACAATGTATTTACTTTTTTAAAAGTAATAGGACATTTTGGCCACGTATAAATCATGATTAAACAACATTTATTTTTCATAATACCAATAGTTAGGCACAATATGGCTAAAGTTGCTTTTGCACCAAAAAAGTCAGTATTAATTGCAAAAATTAAGAATTATATTATCTTATATATTATTGTAATGATTATAATTACAGGTGATTAGCTGATATATGGGAAATGGTATTTCTTCAGGATGCCACACCATTTCACTATTTCTGTAGTGATTATGCCTAGATAGTTCATACTTTGGATTTCCTCTTGCATATATTAGCATTAGCATTATACTAATGCTAATGCTAATATATGGAGTGGGTGATGTTATTTCCAATGTGATGCTCACTGAAACATATTTCTTCTCAGCTCCAGTGGCTAATGCTAATAAACTAGCTCCAAGGGAGCCAATTTATTAGCATTAGTTGTGGCATATGATGTAAGAAAGCAAGCTTATACAGCCAAAAACAAAACAAAACAAAACACACCCCTTCCCATTTCATCCACCCACATCACCCATCACCATTATGCACATCATAACACTTTTTATTTTAACCTATAACATTTCAGTAGTTACCTCATGCTTAACATAAAATTGAATATTCCTGAATTTTTCTGATTAAACTAGATTGCTTAATGTCATCTGAATAATTGCCATATTACATATATGGCAATTATTCAGAAGACACTTCTGACACTATGCTGCTGCAACAGGATCTGGAAAGGTTGAGCAGATGGGCTGAGAGGTGGCAAATGAAGTTTAACATTGACAAATGTAAAGTACTACACAAGGGAAACAGCAACCCCAGAGCAACGTATCAACTCTGTGGTACTACACTGACAGTGGTAGAGAATGAAAGGGACTTGGGGGTGGTTGTGCAGGCAGATATGAAGTTCTCTGAGCAGTGCAGACGGGCTGCAAGAGTAGCTCATGGAGTATTGTCAATGATATACAGGAATTTTTCTAGCAGGGATAAGGAGGTGATTATTCCCTTGTATAAGGCAATGGTCAGGCCACACCTAGAGTACTGTATACAGGTCTAGAGGCCTCATTTCAAGAAGGATGTAGAGCTGCTGGAACAAGTACAGAGAAGGGAAACAAGATTAGTGAATGGAACAAAGGGGTGCTCTTACGAAGAAAGGCTTAAGTTTTGCAAATTACAGTGTCTGGAGACTAGGCACCAGCGAGGTGATCTGATTGAGGTGTATAAAGCCTTGAATGGTTTGAGCGTGCTCAATGCTGATGGGATTCTTCCTCTAGCTCAGAATAATCACCTGAGAGGGCATAAATTCAAATTGAGGAAAGACAGATGTAGGATAGACGTGCGGAAATTTGCCTTTAGCCAGCGGGTGGTTGATTGGTGGAACAGACTTCCATCCCTTGTAGTGGAGGTTGATAGCCTAAATAAGTTTAAGGCTCAGCTGGACAGGTATTTTGAACGAACAGAGGGGTGAAGTGGAAGTGGTTTTTTTTTTTTTTTTTTTTTTTTGGCTGATGCTGCATAAGCTTGCTTTCTTGCATCAAATGCCTCTGCTAATGCTAATGCTAATATACATTTTAGTGCTTTACATAGAATTGAATATATTTTTTTATACATTTAGTATTACTATAATACATTTTTATACATTTTGTATAAAATAAGTATAAATATTACTAAATGTATAAAAACAGTGTCGAAATAGATTATGGTTGTGTGTCCATATGCTTTACTTCCTGTTCCAAATTGCCTGACCTCAATCCAATTGAATACCTGTGAGATGTTTTGGAACAGGAAGTGAGGCATATGGACACACAACCATATTCTATTCCGACACTGTGGAAAGCCTGGAACCATGACTGCAGATCCATCAGATGTTTTCATCTTTTGTCCCTGCAAATGGTAGCCCAACATGGTGTTAGGTAGGCAGTCACAATTCAGTGTGTGTACAAGCACGTATATATGGACTATCTTGGTGTATGTTACTGAAATAGTGAAATAATGTGGCATCTTGAAGCCTGTTGCCTGTAATTATGATCTTTATAGTTAATACATAAGATAATATATACAGTGGTGGACAAAAAAACTGCATCACTTGTGAATTTTGCAAATAATGTGTTTTTCCCTGCATTGTGGGTTACAGAAATGTTCGAAATGCATTTGTTAGATGGGATGTATATCTCTGTGAATGAAATCCAATAAAAAAGACTCTAAAATTGCTACAAATATCTTCCCAAAGGGTAAAATGCATAATTAATGGAAATATGAGAAATCATTCAAATGGCAATCATGACAACCAAACATACATTTTATTGCATTTACATGTACAAACTGAAAATCAGCAAAATAAGTCCTAAATATTTTGTTGTTCCTCCTTGAGCTGCAATTACAGCCTTGCAACGATTTGGCATCGGGTTAATCAACTTATGGATATATGGTTGCCCAATTTCGTGGTACCACACGATTGCCCAATTCAGCTGCAGGAGAGCACCCTTATGGTGCTCTCCTGCAGCTGAATCTTACTTGTTGGCTTCTTCTGAGCAATTTTAGATGACATTATGTACCAGCAATTTTCAATAGGGTTCAAATCTATACTGTTGCCTGGCCAGTCCAACACTGTAATTGCGCCTCCGTAGCCAGGTGGGCAGGAGCAGCAGTGCGTAGCACACGCTTCTTGATTAGAATGGGGTTCGAGCCTGTGACCACCAAATACGGAGGATGCGGAAAGGTCAGGGAATAACCACCGCATATCCCCGGAGCAATATGGCCTTAGTTGCTAATGCTCCAAATAACAAACAAACAAAAAAAACAACACTGTAATGCCAGCATTTCTGAGGTATGACTACACCTTGAGGGAGAAAAACGAGGGAAAACATTGGTGTATGTTTTAAGCCTTGTGAGACAAGAAGACAAACTGATCATTAAATCTAAATAGCAAAAAACTTACCAATTTTGCTGTGTGGCAAGGTGCTGAGTCCTGTTGAAAAATGCAGTTTTGGACATCTATGTGGTGATCCCTAATAACGGGTTTCAGTCATGCCTCCAAGATAGCAGTGTAGGTTTCTACATTTACCGTTCCGTTAATAAACTTAATTCGCCCCACCCCTTTGCTTGTTATGCATCCCCAGACCATCTGACTGGCAGGGAACTTTACAGTCGATGTTATGCAGTCAGGATGGTATGCCTCCAATTTTCGTCTTCTGCATATCGCTTTCTATCCGAGCCATGCAGGTTGAATTTTCGATTCGTCAGAAAAGATGACGATGTCCCATTGCTCTTTTGTCCATGAAACATGCGTTTTAGCCCAAGCAAGTCACTTCTTCCTCATTTGTGGGATTAACAAAGGCTTCTTCTTGGGCTGATAGGCATGCACACCACATTCAGAAAGCAGTCTTTGGATAGTTCGTGCACTTGTTTCAACACCAGAGGCCATCTCAAAGTCCAGTTTTGGATCAGGAGCACTAGTATGGCGATTACGAAGGCATAGTCACTCTCTTATGGCCTGATCCAGGTCTTCTCTTCACATTACTGGTTTCACACTTTAATTTCAGCACCCAGGATACTGTTGACTGGTGGCAGCTTATTTTATCAGCATTAGCATGCGTAGAAAGCCCTTTCTGGGACAAAGCAACAGCTACACTTTTTTTTCTTGGTGTCATATGGAGTCATATTTTTTCTTGGTGTCATACTGAACATATGGAGCCATGCTTACACCTCTGCAAAACAGGATACTAATGAACGTGTATGCAATTCCAATGCCGTATTTATACAAATGGCTGGTGCAATACTTTGCAATTACTGTCTCATACAATAGAAGCATTATCTGACTCAATACCTTTGCTTTGCGACAAACAAAATGACTGTAATCAAACAATATCTTATATGTTTCACTACAAATGTTACTTTTTTTTTTAAGGTAATGCAGTTTTTTTTTTGTCCGTCACTAATTCTAATTTCTGCAATTAATGCTGAAATATTTATAGTTTTAAAGCATATAACCATTTTTCCTGCCCAACATAGCTACAGTATTCAGAGCTCGCTAGTGCAGACCAGAAATTATACTCCCGGATAACCCAAGTACAAGTTTTATAGTCTTCATTTGCTTACTTTTCACTTTCCTTCAACTATTTTAACATTCTGAGCTATTTCAGTTACTGAAGGCAGGAGTACATATTTTAATCCTAATTTTGCCTCATGTTAGCAAACTGTTGCCCATGGCCATATCACATAACATTTAGACAAATGGAATAAATATAACTGGAGGGAAATAATATATATATATTGCAGCAATGTAGAAAGAAACACTTTTTTATGTGTATAGTTAATTATGTTGCTTTCACTTCTATTAATTATAAAAAAAATTGATTGGACCTGAAATGTAAATACATGTACATTACTGATACATTATATAGCTTTTGCATTTGTTCAAATGTTATAGCTGAAATTTATCAACCAACTACTTGAAGTTTATGTTATTAAAAAAAAAGCAAAAAGAAAAAAAACAACCGAACAGAATTTACTTTACCTGATTCTGAATTATCAGTATTAATCTAAATAATAATCCATTACAATTTGAATATATGTGTTTGTATACTTTGTTTTAAGGATCTTTATCCCAGTGACATTGCAGAGCCTTCCCCATCTCCACCAGTGAGCCCAGAAAGCCACCATCAAGATATGTTCTGTTCTAGTACTATGCCAGGAGATGGTACATGTAGTGCTGGAGTTAGTAATTCTGAAGGAAAATCTGGAGACTCACCTAAAAGGCTGTGCCTTGTCTGTGGGGATATTGCATCAGGATTCCATTATGGAGTAGCTTCGTGTGAGGCATGCAAGGCATTTTTCAAAAGGACCATTCAGGGTGAGTATGCTCAGTATTTGAAATGTTTTTCCTATTTTTTCAAACTGGATTATTTTTGTGTAATGCAAGCCAGGTGTTGTTTTTTTGGAGGGGGGTGGAATGTGTACACTAGGAAAGACCTTACTAAATTTTGATGTGATGTTGGAAGGTATGCTCATAAGTCAAAACATTATGACCACCCACCTACCTAATAGCTCGTTGGGCTGCCTTTTGCCATGATAGTCACTTGTACCCAGCTTGGCATCAGCTCCATGAGACCACAGAAGGTGTCTTCTGGTATCCGGGACCAGCTGGATAGAAGGATATCCTGGAGTTCGGAAACAGAGTGAGGCACTGGCACGTTCTGGCGAATACTGCATTTCACTGCCTGTCCGATGAGATTTATGTTAGGGAAAATTTGGTGGCTAGGGGAGCATACAAAATGCTTGTAAACAATCCTCAAACCATTCCTGCACAATGCTGGGCCTTGTGACATGGAGCATTGTTTTGTTGTAAGAATTCAGTGTCATTTGGATACACGGTTACTATGTATGCAAGTTTTGTTCTTTCTAACTACAGCTAGGGTGAAACTTGGTCTGAAACGAAGCCGAGGCAGTGAGGGTGTGTTCAGTGGGGATGAAGTCGGTAACATCTTTGAAACATTCTTCAAACCAAGATACCACTGCCACTGGCTTGTTTTTGTCCAACTGTGATTGCAGCTGTTCATCTGCTCATTGTCAAATATGCACCCATCTATCAGAATGAGGGAGCTGAAACCTTGATTAATTAGACCAGGTGACTCTTTTTCCAATTATCCAATGTCTAGGAATGGTTCTTCTGTGAGGCGCCTCCATAGCCAGATAGGAAGGAGCAGCAGTGCGTAGCACACACTTCTTGATTAGACCGGGGTTCGAGCCCATCACCATCAATTACGGAGGATGTGGAAAGGTTAGGGAATGACCACCGCATATCCTGGAGCAATATGGTCTTAGTTGCTAATGCTCCTAAAAAAAAAAAACCAAACAACAACAACAAGGTTCTTCTGTGCTCACTGCTAGCAGAGGTGTTGATGACGATCAGTTAAGGTGGGCACATACGGCGTATGTGCCCATGCAAGAGCATCTCCAGATGGTGGGCTCAGAAACATTTCTATGTGCTGCCTGGTTATAGTCTGCCATTAATCGAGGGCTCATGAGCCCTCTATTGTCCAGGACAGAACGTGCCAGCTGTCAATCAGCAGTTGTGGTCTCCCCATCCTGTCATGTTGAGGGGCTGTGACCTTCCTCTTCAGACCATTCCTGCCACACTTTCACTATGCTGACTCGAACAACTGACAATGCCTGCAGTTGCTGAGATGTTTGCCCCACCTTCATAGTACTGCAAAGCATTTCCCATTCAAATTCTGTTAGGGCCTTCCCTTTTTCCATTGTGCTGCCTTTTGTACTGATGAACTGACAGGCACTATTTGTACTATCACTATATATGCTGTGCCAGTTGGCAAAGTCTCTCTGAGGTGCTGTGGGATGCATCCATTCGTTGTAAGGCATGTCTTGGGCAGTACTTTATGAATGGTCCCTGCTCTTCACAAAGAGCATGTGCTCACTGAAGAATAATCTGAATGAGACAAGGCTGACAGCTCTTAGTGAGAAGACAATATCCTATATTTAAGAGGTTAAAAAAAAAAAAAAACTGCAGATGACATGTTTGTTTGTTATTTGGGAGCATTAGCAACTAAGGCCATATTGCTCCAGGGATATGCAGCGGTCATTCCCTGATCTTTCCGCATCCTCCATATTTGGTGGTCGCAGGCTCGAACCCCAGTCTAATCAAGAAGCATGTGCTGCTCCTGCCCACCTGGCTACGGAGGTGCTGCAGATGATATGAGCACATTTGTTTCTGTTGTCACAGTGTGATATGGAATCACACAGATCAATTGCAAAACATCCCCCCCCCCATCAACATGGAGGTGAACAGGGTGGATGTGTATCCTTATGCTCTGAACAGGGTTTTTCATTACAGGTGATAAAAATAGTGCTATCTGTATGAGCCCATGAACCACTCATCAAACCCCATTATATTTACATTTATTGTATAAAATGATACCTGCTAAAACGTTTGCAACACTGTCAATTTAGAGAATTACAAACCAAATCCTCCCCCCACCGCTTGCCCATTTGCAGGCTGGGAGGACCTTAAAAATACAAAAAAAGATAAGAAAAGTAAGTAATAACAATAATAACTAGAAAAGAAGAAAACCCCAAACTACAAATCAGTACTGCTTCCCAGTATGCATTTGATCTGACTATTTAAATGCAAGGTTAAAGTAAGTGTAAGTATTCTTTGAGCTAAGGCATTGTTCATCACGAGTTCTGACCTACACTAAGTTATTTATTAGTAACAGTAACACTGAGTTATAAATTTATTTAATTGCCTTATGCATAATTTTTCTACTGTGGAACATTCAGTATTTCCATAACTGTACCATTCAAGTCTGAAGCTATATAAGCCTTGCTTTCTTGCATCATATGCCTCTACAATGCTAATTTATTGAGTGCCTCTCATACATTATTATTGGCTTTAATTTCCTCAACTCCTTAATTTATTTCAAATTATTTAGCTCATATAGTTTTAACCTCAATCTTCGTTGGCATTTATTTTCTGTTCAAAAAACAGTTGAGACTCGATATTATCATATTTACGTGCAATCTTGATGGTTAGCTCTTGAAAAGTGACACCAAAGTTGTGTCATGGGAAATAACTTTTTCCTTAGTATAATATGATTATATTATGATATATTATATATATTTTTTTCACTTTTCTCTTCTGTTTCTCTCATCTTTCTGTTTGATCTTTATCGAATTTTTTCTCCTTTGTTACTCTTCTAATTTTTTTCAATCTTCTGTTTTTCTCTAAACTAATATCAAAACCACACACACACACCTTTTGTAATAATTATTGTAACATTGTCTGCATATAATTGTATACTTTGGATTGTAGAAAAAAGCCACAAAACTCTGTACATTATTTGATTCTTTCAGGAATTCCCTCAGCAACATCAGAAGCACCAAAGCAGTTCATAGGTTATTTCAAGATTAGTATTAGCAGTGGCCACCCACATGGTGCAAGGAAGCCTATGGCTTATGCTGCACCAGACAAAAAAAAAATAATAAAAAAAAAAAATAAATAAATAAAATAATAATAATTAATAAGAGAAAAGAAAATAGACAACCTATGCGTTTCCCTCCTCCGATAGGTAATTATCCAGCTGATCTTTGAATTTCCCCAAACTGTCAGCCCCTGCCACCCATTTAGGTAACTTATTCCAGTAATTTGTAACTTGCTGGCAAAAATAAAACTTACTGCAATCCAGTCTAAACATCTCCCCCATAACTAGAAATTATGGCCCCTAGTTCTAGAATCATTTATAACTGTCACAATTTCATCCTCATTCATTTTACTCATTCAGAATTCCGTTTCTATCTAAATGATCCTAAATTCCGCCTTTGATCATTGTCTCCATGATTTTCCCTACTACTGAAGTTAGACTATTGCATATTGCAGTCCATGTTTTTAAAGGCATCAGCATTTCTATAACAATATCCACAGAACTTTTGACTTGTGCTTATGAAATTTGCAGTAACTGTTTTAAGAGTTCATTCTGAATATTTTTTTTTTTTTTTTTTTTTATTGGGTTTACCATGGCTTTGCATGTGCCTTCCTGCATAATTTTTCTGATTTGTTAAATTTAGGCCCTTTAAACAAGATCATTTAATTTTGATTATGAAATCAAGTGAGATGTCATTGGTCTAGGTAGTTGAAATTACAAGGCCTTAAAATTTTTTAATATTTGTTTGAGTTCAGCGCGCGCGCGCGCGCACACACACACACACACACACACACACACACACACACACACACACACACACTTTTAACTTATTTTTCAGTTACAACCAGTATGCAGATAGCCTATGTGAGATGAAATGATTTCTGGATCTCTCTAAGTCTGATTTTAATAAACTTTTGGAGGCTTATCATATTGTTCTACAAAAGCCAAACATAAAATTTCCCGACAATACATCTACTGGCAGTTCAGCCTTTATCCGTGTGGACGGATCTATACAACCACTCCCCGACTTACGTAAGGGTTGCGTTCCGCGGAACTCTATGTAAGTCAGAATTCCCCCAAATGCTTATATGGCACTCGCAGCTGTGTGCGCTGAATTTGATTGAAGCAAAAAAAGAAATGTTCGACAAACATGTAAATAGAATTATCTATTCAATTTTTTTATCTCATGTGCAGGAAAAATTACAAAAGTGTACAATTACAAAAATTTCAAAATTATAAAATTACAAAAAGAGAGAGGAGACAGGCATAACATCAGCAAGTTTTACCTTTCGAGCATCGTTGCTAGAATCAACATCTCTAGTTGATAAACATGCTGCTGCGGAAGTTGAGGGCTGTGAAGATTTAGAAGGAGTTTTTTTCCAAAATTTCTCTGCAGTTGCAGAATCGGAACTAGTGCGATGCTTGAACCTATTAAACCACCTGTTGCTTGCCACGAACTTGGCTTGGGGTTTGCTGTACTTATCCTTAATAGCTTCATAAATACTTCTTGTGTTTGCTTGAATGCTTATTGGACTCAGGGGCACATATTATTAATAGCTTTTCCATCTTTGATATAGTGCCTGAATGCTGTTTTGTAATCACTGTTGATCTTAAATGCATTGATCCTTTAACATGTTCTTTTAAATGCACACTGCCCTTTAAAACAGTATTTGAAGTAGCGAGACCTAATTCTGTTCAAAAGATGACAAAGTTTGTCCTGCTTCATACTTCTTAATCATCTTCATTTTTAAATCAGTTTTGTTTCATTTCCTAGTACTGCTGGCACTTGCACTTTCTGTTGGTCCCTTTCTCTTCACTTCACCATTGTAATAAGTAAATAGGAATGAAGAGAAGATTATTATCGGTATTATTGCAAATAGATTACTCTAACATAAATAATACAGATTGCTCTAACAGAAAAGCCCAATAAACCAGAAAGTGCAAATTGTTTTTGTTTTATGGTAGTGACCTCCAGAAATGTGTTTTAGAAAAATATGACAAAGGCATTCAAAATTGATTATTATAACAGAACATATGATAACGGTGAAAGTGTACTGCAATTTCCATTATAAAAATGACCTTTTAGAGAGATAAATAGCTTAATTATATAGTGAAAATTTCAACTTCCGAGGGCTTGGAACGAACAAATTACCAAAAAAAAAAAAAAACAGTGTGTTACTGGGTTCACATTACTATCTTTTCACGATACTTCCATTAATTGCTATGGGATGCAAAATACTTTTCCACAATTTTTTTTAAGTTTGAACCGGCTGGCAAAAATTTACATAAAGTCGAATTTACGTAAGTTGGGGAGTGCCTGTAATGAAAAATTTTCAGATTTCTATCAGTCTAATTTTAATAAAATTTGGGATAGTTCAAAGGTTTATAAAAAAAAATCTACCATCAAAAATCCATTCACTAGGACCTGAATATGGATGGGTAGACAGACATGCTAAAGAATAAGCTTTATGCAATTATACTAACTCGCCTAAAAGGGAAGAAAGGGGTCCAAATGACAACAGGACTCTCAGTAAATGGATTTTCATAAATTTTATGTTCTGTATTTTTAGAAAAACTTTTGAAGAAAAACTTTTTGAATGTTACATAAAAATAATTGAAAGAAAATAATTAAAACATTACTAATTGAGCATTTTTATTTATTTTTAGAACATAACATGTTTTAAAAGAAAACCCACAATCAATGAGATTTGAATTCTCTATAATATTGAGTTATGTCTAATAGACTTTCATTTAATTAATTACTTGTTATTTATTTATTGCAAACAGTAGATTTATGACAAAGACAAATTGCAAATTCTCCTTCCCATCTGAGATTCTGAGGGTTTGGGAGACATAGTAAACCTAGCTATTTTTTCTCATTGCACCCATAACAAACCAGTGGTAGTTTTTTTTTCCACTAGTTTGTTATGAGTGCAATGAGAAAAAAGTAACAACCAGTTTGAACGGTACCGGCAGCTAAACCGAGAAGTCCGACAAAGAATGACAGCAGAAAGAGAAGCATACTGGAACCAAGTGGCAGACGAT
Organism: Mastigoproctus giganteus; assembly: GCF_048544385.1. Lineage (NCBI taxonomy): Eukaryota > Metazoa > Arthropoda > Arachnida > Uropygi > Thelyphonidae > Mastigoproctus > Mastigoproctus giganteus. Next base: position 64,429,382 of record NC_143586.1, on the reverse strand, counting down.
CTTGAAGTGGCGGCATCCAAAAACGAGTACCGCACTCTCTACCGCACCCTCAGATGTCTGAGTGGAAAGACTAAATTGACTAGTGACAACATCAAGAATGCTGATGGGACCTTCGTGCGATCACCATCCGAACGCCTGCAGCGGTGGAGTGAATTCTTCAAAGCTCTGTATAATCACGCCCCACCTCAGGGACCGCCAGCAACAGCACTCTCGATCGACCCCCCTGAGGTCTCCATGGTCGATGTTGAGCCTACAGTAGAAGAAGTGAAAGCAGCCATACAATCCCTGAAGAATGGCAAGGCACCAGGAGTGGACCAAGTCACCACAGAAGCGATCAAAGCCGGGGGAGATGTACTGCTTCGCCGACTACACTCACTCCTCAAAACCATCTGGTGCACTGAACAAATTCCGTTAACATGGAGGAAAGCCATTATCGTACCGATCCACAAGAAAGGTGATAACCGGGACTGCAAGAACTACCGTGGCATCAGCCTCCTTTCCATCATTGGAAAGGTCTTTATGAAGATTATCCAGTCAAGACTGCAAAAACATCGCGAGCAAACTAGTCGAGAAGAACAGGCAGGATTTAGACCCGGGCGAGGATGCTGTGATCAAATCTTTGCCATTCGTCAGCTGATGGAGGAGAGGATCCGGTGTGGACAGCGAACCGTCATTGTTTTCATTGACTTTAAGTCTGCTTTCGACTGTGTCCACCGGCCTGCCTTATGGAAACTACTAGAGGTTGAACATGTACCTCGAAAAGTCATCACACTCCTCCAAACTGCATACAACGGTTTAACCAGCCAGGTGCGCATCCAGAACGATTTATCTGAGGAATTTACCATCCAAACTGGAGTCCGCCAAGGGGATGTAGCCTCCCCGTTGCTTTTCAACATCGTGGTCGACGCCATTATGAGGCAAGCATTCAGAAACAGACAGGGCATACAATATGACAAGGATCACTATGTGACTGACCTGATGTTTGCTGATGATAGTGCTATCCTTGCCGGTAACGACGCTGAAGCCACGGAAATCCTCTACGACATTGCCCGCATTGTCCGGCCATACGGTTTGAAGATCAATGCTGGTAAGACAAAGGCCCTGACAACAGATGGGTCGCAAGCCACCATCTATCTCGAAGGCGTCCAGATCGAGCAAGTGCAGGACTTTAAATACCTTGGGTCGCTGGTCCAGGAGAAGAAAGTTGCATCCACCATGGAAATTCACAGCAGAATTGGACAGGCGGCCACTGCGTTCGCCTCGCTCAAATGGTGTCTGTGGAAGAGGACCAACATTTCCACAAAGACTAAAATCCGACTCTTCCGGACTTTGATCCTGCCCATTCTTCTTTACGGATCGGAAACATGGATTTGTCTCAAGTTAGATTTGAACAAACTTGAGGTATTCCAAATGCGATGCCTGCGGCAGATCTTGGGCATCTCTCTTCGCGACCGCATCACTAATGATACCATCCGCGCCAGATGCCAACAGCAACCAACCATTGCCGACCAAATCCAGAAGCGAAGGCTCAGATGGTTTGGCCACGTATGTAGAATGGGCACGAACAGAATACCATCCACACTCCTTTGGAGACAACGACCCACCCAATGGAGCATCCAACGGACTGCGCCTAGGAAAACGTGGGCCAAGCAAGTGGAAGATGACTTGAAGAGCCGACGTCTCGACCTTAACCAGGCCAGGACTGAAGCCATGGATCGTAAGGTATGGAAGAACATCACAGAGCAAGTCCGAAACCCTGCGGCACCTACAGCAGCATACTGGTTGCGTGGCCAACCGCCTCCCCCAGCTGCCAGCTAAGGACCAAAGAAGAAGAAGAAGAAGAAGATATTTATTAATGATATTGATGAAGGTATATCAGGCTTAGTGTCGAAGTTTGCAGATGATACAGAGGTTGGCAGGGTTGTTAATGACAGTAATGGCAGTGTGCTACTGCAACAGGATCTAGATAATTTGGGCAGATGGGCTAAGAAGTGGCAACTGAAGTTTAACCTTGACAAATGCAAAGTATTGCATATGGGTAGAAGTAACCCCAGAGAAACGTACCAACTGTGTGGTACTACACTTAAGGTGGTAGAAAATGAAAAAAGACCTGGGAGTAATTGTGCAGTCAGATATGAAGTTTTCTGAGCAATGCAGACAGGCTGCCAGGGCAGGTCATGGGGTTTTGTCAATGATATATAGGAATTTTGCTATCAGGGAGAAGGAGGTGATTGTTCCTCTGTATAAGGCAATGGTCAGGCCACGCCTTGAGTACTGCGTATAGATCTGGAGGCCTCATTTTAGGAAGGATGTAGATTTACTTGAGCGTGTACAGAGAAGGGCAACAAGATTGGTGAGGGGAACGAAGGAGTCCTCTTACCAAGAAAGGCTTAAGTTCTGAAAATTGCAGCAGCTGGAAACTAGGCACCTGCGAGGTGATCTGATGATTGAGGTGTATAAAGTCTTGAATGGGTTGAGGCGCGCTGAATTCTAATAGGATTCTTCTGTTTGCTCAGATTACAAACCTGAGGGGGCATAAATTCAAATTAAGAAAAGACAGATGTAGAATAGATGTGCGGAAATTTGCCTTTAGCCAGCAGGTAGTTAATTGCTGGAACAAACTTCCATCTGTCGTTGAGGAGGTTGATAGATTGAATAAATTTAAGGAGGAACTGGACAAGCATTTGGAGAGAATGGTGTGATTCCCCCCCCCCCCCCCCAGCTGATGCTGCATAAGCTCATACACTTGCTTTCTTGCATCACATGCCACTACTACTACATACCCATATTTCAGTGTGGATTATGTTTTTTATTATTTCTATATACTGAAATGTGGCATTCTGTGTATCCCAATCTTTGTAGCATCCATTTTAGTGTTCCTTTATCAAACTTATAAGATATTCCCTAATTCCTATAACTTCAAAAATTTCACAGAATAGCTTTTGTTAGCTGAAGATGATCTGTATTACACACAGGGTTCAACTATGAATTTATATGCTCAGTTAAAATATAAATTTTTACTGAGCTCATAAGAGCCCAGGAATTGCTGTAACCAGGCTTTTTACCTGTATGAAAATTATGAAATATTAATTCCCTTTCCAATTATAGAATGCCTCTAGCTTTATTTTTGCATGGATTGTTATGCCACAACTTCATTGGGCATAGGGAAAATTTCACACTTTCTCATTTAGTTATGAATCCATGGTTGAGGTTGCAACCTTTCAAAAATTGTTGATTGTTAGATTTTTTTTGTTTCCAACCAATTGAAGGCCCTCCCTGGAAACTGTTTTCTTTTTCTGTCACATCTTTGGGCTCTGACTACACATGCCATAATGAGCAGTAGGTGGTAATGATCAATGAGTACTAGATTGCAGTGCATTGATGTAGGGATCACTTAACTACTGTCAAGGGAAAGGCTTTTGTTTTTGTACAGGTGACTTACAGTGGTCTCAGAGAGTTTGTTAAACTCTGTTCATTGGGACCAACTGGTGATGTTACCAACAGCCAATTCATATGGAAAGCATTCAGAGAAGTAATCATAGAAGCTGCAAGGCTTTTTATTTCAACTAAGAGAGTCAGATAAACTGATAAGACTAATGGCAGAGAAGAAAAATACATAAGGATGCATATAAGTTATCAAGAGATACAGAAACGTACAGTAGGTGTAAACTAGTCAGTAATTAAGTCACAAAGTGAGTTAGGCAAACTAAAGCAGATTATGAACAGTCTCTGGCAAAGAATGCAAAGAAAAGTAGCAAAGAATTCTTTACTTATGTAAACACTAGAAGGAAAGGGATGAATCACATTGGTCTGCTAGATATGAGTGATATAACTGTTAATAATTTTGCACAGGTTACTGACAAACTGAATATATGTTTTGCACCGTTACAGATTAGGAATTTTTTAGGGATGGGGATGCCAGAAGTATATCAGATTCTGACAGGGGACTAAATGATTTTGTGAAGTTAGTTCCTAAGTGAGAGGAAGGAGGAAGAAAGATTGCTGAAGATAAAGGCACCTAAGATCTATCCAATTATATTAAGAGAAGCAACAAAAGAGGTAAGCAAAGTCATCATTATAAGACCATCCTTAGATTCAGGATTCAGGGGGGCCTTATGAATTGGACGTGCAAATGTATTCCTAATTCACAAAGGGTGACATGCATGATTACAGACATATAAGCTTGAATTTTTCCTGCAGGACCATCTAGACAGGAATGTAGTTGTACAGTAGTAACAGCATGAATTTGTAGTGGCAGCCTTGTCTTACCGATCCAATTGGATACTGTGATGCAGTAACAAAGGAATAGGATGCAAAAAATAATTTTGATTGTTGTTTACTTTAATTTCAGAAAAGCTTTTGATGTTGTTCCATGTAAATGATTGCTGTACAAATATTGTACAAATGATTGCTGCACATCCATAGATATTGTTCCATGTAAATGATTGCTGTACAAATATGAGAAGTGTGGCATTAAGAGGCAAGTTGCTACTGTAGATAAAGAGAAGAATAAATGGAAGGCAATAAAGTGACTATTTTCTTTTATTGGCAAACACAACATCAAAGTCAATAAGTGTATGATAGAGTTCAAAATAACAGAACATAAAATATTAAATAAATATAATAAATTAATATACAATAATAAACAGATATAAGCGCATGCACACACAGTAACATAACTTTTAAGAGTCTTGGAAACAGAGGTTCTCAGACAATGCTTTTTGTCTCATCAGGATCAGAAGGAAATCAGCATTCAATGAAATGACAGAGTTATCAATGGGTACTGCTCTTCTTGAAGACTAACATTATTAGGAAGTTTCCCAGGGTTCAGTGCTGGGCCTTTTTTTTTTAATTTTTTTTTTTTTTATCAATGATATTTACAAAGGCATATCAGGCTTAATGTCCAAGCTTGCAGTTAATACAAAGGTCAGCAAGGTAGTTAATAGCAGTAATCAGGGTGGACTGAGAAGTGCAATTGAAATTTAACATTATCCTGAAAAAGGCCTCTGAGGTTGGGTAAATTCATATTTTGGCAATAAATCAGCACATACACCAACCATAAGAATAAGTATTTTACTGTAACTAAAATATTTACAAATTAAAATAAAATAAAATAAAATAAATATTTACAAAATATATGTTTACAAAAATTATATATTTACAAAATACAAAATTTACAAAAATTATATATGGATGTGCTGCAGGAAGTTTTGTTACTGCTGAGGAAGGAAGCCGATGTTTCCGAAAGCTCCAGAGATTTTATCGCTTTTAATCCGGTTTATTTTAGTGTATTTTATCACAAGGATTTTATTACAGTTTTAATGTGTTTTTCACATGTACATAATTTAATTTAATATAATAGCAGTTTTTGTAAATATTTATTTTATTTTAATTTGTAAATATTTTAGTTACAGTAAAATACTTATTCTTATGGTAAATATTTATTTTATTTTAATTTGTAAATATTTTAGTTACAGTAAAATACTTATTCTTATGGTTGGTGTATGTGCTGATTTATTGCCAAAATAGAAATTTAACATTGATGAATGCAAGGTACTGCATGTTGGTAGCGGTAATCCTAGAATAATATACCAACTGTGTGGTATCATCATGAGGGTAGTTGAAGAACAAAATAAACCTGGGTTAGTTGTGCTGCCATGCATAAATTTCTCTGAGCAGTGCAGACAGGTTGCTAGGACAGCTGAGTTTTTCCAGTGATTTACGTGAATTGTACTGGTAGGGATAAATAGGTGTGATTATCCAGTTGTGTAATGCAATGATTAGGCCACATCTTGAGTACTGCACGAAGGTCTGGAACCCTAATTTTAGGAAGGATATAGATCTGTTGGAATGAGTTCAGTGAAGAGCAACAGTATTAGTGAGGTTACACAACAATCTGGAATATTTGGCACCTGAATGGAGATCTGATGGAATCATTTAAGATTTTGAATGTGAATAAGCTAAATACTGATGATATCCTTCCTCTTGTTCAGAAAACACATGTGAGGGGGATATAAATTTAAATTGAAGAAGGGTGTTTACAAGGAGAGATGTGTAGTAGAAATTTGTAGTTGATTGTTGGAAGAAACTTCCATCTGATGTTTTGGAAGTGGATAGTGTGAATAATTTAAGGAAGAACTAGACAGATTATTAGAGAGGATGGATGTGGGAAGAGGATTTTTTTTTTTTTTTTTTTTTGCTGGTGCTGTGTAAGACTGCTTCCATGCATCATTTGCCATTACTATTACTAGCTGTTGTTATAATGTCAGTAATGGCATTCGTTAGATACCAATGTGTAGTTATCCATTTTGTTTAATGGCAATTCTTAACCATGCTCTTAGGTATCTTGGCTCTTAGATAAATGCTCTAAAACATAAGGAGGATCATTTTCTGCACATCTCTAAAAGAATATATTGTGAGATATTTAGGCATGCTGTGGCACCGTCTTGTGAGGTGATCCCGTGAATTGTTTTCCTGAACTGTTTACAGGAATATCAAATTGTTGTGTTGGGAAAAACTCATAAAACAGTTATTTTTTGTTCATTTTCCAGAACTTTTTTGGCTATTGTCTCATCCCCAGAATTTATGGTTGAGTGTGATATATGTGGTAGTGTAAATACATCCTTTTAATTATGTACAAATGTTATGCATTTGCACTAACTGACAGTTTAATATCATCATTAGCTTGAAGCTTTTTTGCCTTTAAGTATGTGGAGGTATACCAAACATTGCAATTTAAGATGGAAAATTTATTTAAAGGCTACTGTACATGTAGAAATTGTTTTATTTTTGCTTATTAGAGTTTGTGGTTTTCAGGAAATATTGAATATACTTGTCCTGCACAAAATGATTGTGAAATAAACAAAAGGAGAAGAAAAGCTTGCCAAGCATGTCGATTTCAAAAATGTTTAAAAATGGGGATGCTTAAGGAGGGTATGTAACACTCTTTCTCTCTCTCTCTTACTATTTTATAAATTGAACTATAAAATTCTCATTCTTTGTGTATAACTATTCATAGCAAAACAATAATCAGTATACAAGATGTTTAATTTAAAAAAATTCACAAATTTCTTTTTTTCTGTCCTTTAATTAATCCTCTTTGTGACAAAAATAGTCTGAAATGTAAATCATTCATAAAACAAAGTTTTTATGCAGGCTCAGTCTTCTGAGGTTTTTTTTTTTTTTTTTTTATGATATTAATGGTATTATACATAAACTGGGTGCAAAGTTTAAAAATGATTACTCACAATAAACTATTTAAAAAGATAAACGCCAACTGTCCATAAAATATCTCATTAAGAATGAGATTTCTGTTTTATATGCCCTTGTTCATTTTTAAGTTTTTATAGCAAATTAATTTATATTCTAAATAAGTATATCTAAAAACATAACAAATATATAGACAAAATATAATGAACTGCATTAATAAATTTTATGGTTTCCAGTCAGTTTGCAAATAAGATTATTTATAGTTCAAGGTCTTATGCAAACATTAAAAAAAAATTAACATTGGTATCATATTTTTCATAAACTCAAAAGAAATAAGACCAAAAGATTTTTTTTGATAAAATTTTACTATATTATTAGGGTGATTCAAATGAAAAGAGCAAAAGTAAAATAATTCTTTGTTCAAATCTGTGGTAAGGCACCTCATTATAAATTTTACTGTATTCATTTGAACAACCCTCATAAAATGTCAGTTCAGAGTGAGGAATCTCAGCAAGAAGAAACTGTTAAAATGACATATACATTATGTTGAATCAAGTGTGAAGGGAAATTTTAATAGATTAAATGAATGAATGTGGATGCTTGCTGAGAGCATACTGTCTCTTCTGCGAGCTTATGGATAATGAAAAGTGCCAGAGAAGAAAATAAAATTAAACTCCACGTTTTGTTCAAATTCTTATTGACAATGAATTTTTAGGAGATACAGGTAAGTTAATAATTAGCAGCCAGTGCCTGAAGTCCAGTAAAAAAGATTATAGACAGCTTTATTTTAATAAAAACAAATTAGGGAACATTTTTATAAGCAGTCTCATGCAAAGTAGTTTTATCCTAATCATATGCAAGTGTTCTAATTTTTCTGCTACTTCTGGAAGTATGAAGTTGGATGTCATCAAATCTTCCATTCTTTTGTATTCATTTCAAGTTTGGAAAAGAGAAGAAAAATCATATGGTGTAGGTCAGGTGGGTATGAAGAGTGGAATACTAAGGAATGTTTTTTAGACCAAAAATTCTTGAATGAGAGTGCAGTGTATGCAGAAGCATTGTCATGCTAAAGAAACCATGTATTATTTTCAACAGCTGGTGGTGTTGTCTCTTAACTTTTCCCACAGTTGGCCTAGTTTTTCAGAAAATACATGTGAAAAAAAGTTGGTTATATGTATTTGGAGTTGGGCAGTTGTTGTTGTTATAGAAACTTCTGATGCAAAGGCTATTTAGGCCATATTGCACCTATTAGCATAATTGAAGCTACATATGATAACTGCTAGAGGTGCAATCAGAGTTGGACAGTGAATGAATTCTGTCTGGTTGTAGCATGTGATCAGACACCACCAGAGCTGTGGAAACAATATTTCATGACAGGGAAGATTCAAGATTTCTACAGAGTGAGTAGTTCTTTAGAAGAAAAGTAATGCCAGGAGTGAAAAAGAAAATCCAGTTGTTTTGATGCAGAGAAAGCAATATATGTAATGTGCTTATGTCAGGAAAGATTAAGACTACTTGCCTGTGTAAAACTTTTATGCCAGACATCATTAAAATCATAGAAATGTCAAGAACTCAACTTCTTGAGTAACAGAAAATTTTCCATTGAATTTGTTCAAAGGTGGGTAAAATAAGCCAGTATATCACTACTGGATCAACACTGATGGAATCCATATTGACATCACATGGAAGGTTTCATGATAGTTTAAGAGTTGACATTTGATGGATTTCTCCATTACTTCAGAAAGAGAGGAGATAAGTGTATTGTACTGGGATAATTGGACAAGAGAGATTTGACACTCTTTTTAGGAATTGGCTGTATGTGAACAAATTTCTAAGCAGAAAATAAAACAACAGTGGAATAAGTTTAAAAACATGATACAACAGGAGCACAAGTTTGGAGAACAAGTGGAGAAAGATGAACAATGGAAAACCAAAGTTTAAATTAAGGACAATATTTTGGGGTGGAATGAAGAATAGAGGATTTCGTCTTTGCAAGTTTAATTTCTCTGACATGAATTGAGCAGACATTGGGGTTGGAAAAAAAAAAAAAAAAAAACCCCAATAATAAAACAAAGGAAAAGAGGAATAGAAATCATGTAGTTCATCACATTATTTATTTTCTATGCCAGATGGTGCAAAACTGTGTGTGTGTGTGTGTGTGTGTGTGAGAGAGAGAGAGAGTGAGTGAGTGAGTCAACAGGAGAAGAGACCATCACTAAGTTGCGATCTGAGGTGGCTATAGTACCACTAATATTGAGCATGTGGTGTTAGGATTGTCTGTTATTCTGATAGGAAGATGAACAAGCTTTGTGAGGTCATTAGTAATTACAAAATCCTCAGCATGTCGACCAGCTGGATCCATGTAATTAGAAAACTAAAGCCAGATGGAGTTCTGAACATTAAAATTACCTCACTATTATGAATAGTGAGGTAATTTTAATGTAACTATAGTAATGTAACTATAGACTTTCTCCAGTCTATAGTTAGACTGGAGAAAGTCTAATTTCAAAGGAGGGAAATCAACCCTAAGCTATTAGTACAGTTGGGAGAATGATAGAGCCAAAAGATTAATTTGATTGAATATGGTAGTGAGATTTTAAGCCAGAAGAAAGCAAAACTAGGGGATTGCAAATTATGAAGTCTCTGCCAAGGAACATCTGGCTATTCCTTTAAAAGGTAAAAATCAGAAAGTGTGTAATTATAGCAACTGAGATGAATTGTGGTTGGTGCAGCCAGTAGTTGAAAAAGTGAGACTTACCAGATCATAGGTGCAAAAGGATGGAATTGAGACCATGTATATTTTTCAAATAAATGAGGAAATTTTTAGGAGGTTTAGATCTATTAGTTTGACTATTCATAATGCATTCAGTAGGTAAAGTAAAAGTAGAAAGGGGGGGATGTGTTGTATGAATTAAAATTTTTGGATATGGCATAACACTGAGCAAGAATATACCCAGCTCCTTGACAATGCCTCCCTCCCTAGGTGATCCAGATCGTCCCTGGAGAGTTGTCTTGATCCAGTGGACTATTTAGCAGCCTCCCTCTGAAAACCATTTTAGAGCTGTAACCTTGAAATGTAAGGAATATTGGATTTCCCCATGATGCTCATCATACCTCAAAAGGTGTTACTCATACTACATGATTGAAGAGATCTGGGTTGCTCTGGAGACTAAATATGGGTTTAACCACTTCGGGCTTCCAATGAGTAAAGTGATGGTACTGCCTGGTGACACAGATGGGTGGCATTCCCGTGTGATGTGGATGTCACTATAGTAATGTAACTCCCCCAACTCCCTCTTACATTGGTTTACATCTAGGTGGTCGTGTCCAGTATACTATCTGTAGTATTTAACCCCTTGCATTGGGGGTATACCCAGCATTATTAACAGTCTCATCATCACAAAGGTGTAAGGAGAGAATTTGGTTGTGGTAGAATCACCAGACTGCAGTGAAAATTGGTCCACTTGACTCACAGGTTGGATCTGGTATCAATTCCCTCATTGTTTGACTCTCATATAGCAAGTCTCTGCTGTTATATCTAGTAGAGTGTCTATGACAAATCTCAGGACCATAGCCATACACCCATATTTCATCACTGATAACATTGATGATATTAGGCTTTTTTTTTTATACTTTTCAGCCCCTGCACAGTTCTCAACAGGGAACCTTTTAGTCGTTGTCACAAATCAAGTCACATAGGAGGTTAGGCAGGTGAAGGCAGATTGTGAGAAATCTTTGGCAAAGGATGCAAAGAAAAACAGCAAAGAGTTCTTTACTTATGTAAACTCTAGAAAGAAAGGGATAAATCAGATTGGACCACTTGACGTAGATGGGTTGACTGTTGATGATCATGCTCAGGTAGCTGATAAGCTGAATGAGTATTTTGCATCTACATTCACACATGAGGAGTTATTCAATGAGGAGAGTGCTAGAAGTTTATCAAAGTCTAACAGGGAGCTAAATAATTTTGTAATAACTGAGAGCAAAGTGGAGTAGAAATTGTTGAAGTTAAACATACAAAAAGGCACCTGGGGTAGACGTGACCTATTCAGTTATATTAAAGTAAGCAAACCCTTAGCCATAATTATGAGAGCTTCCTTGAACTCAGGAGAGGTCCCCATGGACTGGAGTATTTAATGATGTCAATTTATAACTACTTATGTAGTTGGCTATATACAGAAATGATGCAAATGCAATAACTTGTACATTAGTTAAACTATTTATGTAACCCGAGGCTTTATCCCTAAATTATACCGTTATCTAAATTACTCCACACCACCAGGCATCTCTCATACTGGGTTGTCATCATCGCAACACCAGGGTACCTGCCCACTCACTGATGAGGAGCCAATAAGTTCCGAAATGGTGCCGTATGGGCGATGGTATCCGCTGAGAATAAGTAACAGTAGTCTTCTCCTATGGTGAAGCGTTACTTATTCGAGGTAGTGTATTATCATGGCAACTCGTTGTGAAGGTGTTCACAATATGAGATATACTTGATGATGCCAATTTATAACTAATGTAGTTGGCTATGTACAGAAATGATGCAAATGCACTAATTTGTACATTAGTTAAACTATTTGCGTAACCTGAGGCTTTAGCCCTAAACTATACTGTAGACCTGTTAGTTTAACTTGTGTTCCAGGAAGAATAATGGAATCACTGGTTAAAGAAGCATTGCAGAATCATCTAGACAAGACTGCAGTAATAGTTAAGACAGCATGGGTTTGTTAAAGGGGGGTCTTGTCTGACCAATTTGATTGGATAGTGTAATGTAGTCACAAAAGAACTGAATGCCAAAAATATTTTGATATCATATACTTGGATTTCAGGAAAGCTTTTGATACTGTTGCACATGGCAGACTGCTGTACAAATTAGAGAGGTATGGCATTAAGGGTAAGTTGGTACAATGGATAAAGGGATGAGTTGAGTGGGAGATGACAGCGTGGTAATCAGTGGACCCTGCCCTTCGTGGACAAATGTTATTAGTGGAGTTCCCCAGGGTTCAGTGTTGGGCCCATTGTTTTGTATATTTATCAGTGATATTGATGAAGGCATATCAGGTTTAATGTCCAAGTTTGCAGGTGATACAAAGGTTGGCAGGGTTGTTAACGACAGTAAAGACAGTATGCTATTCCAACTGTATCTAGATAAGTTGGGAAAATGGGCTGAGAAGTGGCAACTGAAGTTTAACATTGACAAATGCAAAGTACTGCATATGGGTAGCAATAACTGAAGAGAAACGTACTGACTGTGGTACTACACTTAGGGAAGTGGAAAGTGAAAAAGACCTGGGGGTAATTGTGCGGTCAAATATGAAGTTCACTGAGTAGTGTAGATGTGCTGCCAGGGCAGGTCATGGGGTCTTCTCAGTGATATATAGGAATTTTGCTAGCAAGGACAGGGAGGTGATTATCCCATTATACAAGACAGTGGTAAGGCACACCTAAATTACTGTGTCCAGGTCTGGAGGCTTCATTTTAGGAAGGATGTAGAGTTACTAGAACGAGTACAAAGAAGGGCAACAAGATTGGTGAGGGGAACAAAGTGGTGCTCTTACCAAGAAAGGCTTAAGTTCTGCAAATTGCAGCACCTGGAGAGTAGGCACCTGCGAGGTGATCTGATTGAGATGTATAAGGCCTTGAATGGCTTGAGCAAGCTGAATGCTTATGGGATTCTTCCTGTTGCTCAGATTAAGAACCTAGGGACACAGATTCAAATTTAGGACCGACAGTTGTAGAATAGATTTGCAGAAATTTGCCTTTAGCCAGTGGGTAGTTGATTGGTGGAACAGGCTTCCATCTTTTGTTGTGGAAGTTTGATAGCCTAAATAAATTTAATGCTGAGTTGGACAGGCATTTGGAACAAATGGAGGGGTGAAATGGGAGGGTTTTTTTTTTTTTTTTTTTTGGCTGATGTTGCATAAGCTTGCTGTCTTGCATTGTATGCCTCTACTAATGCTAATATTATTTCAGCGTTGGAACAATTTTCCTGATACTGTTTACGCAAGGTTTTCACTTAAAATTGCCTGGTGATCCAGAGGATCACTAGTTCATCAGCAATTTCCTGGATAGTTAAATACTGCTCAGATTAGCAATCATTTCATCACTGCTTGAATGTGATCTTCAGCTTGAACATTGGTCATCTTTGACAAATTCTTATCAATTTTGGAAATCATTGACTGATAAATGACAGCTTGATCTAAATGTGCATCACAAAATGCAGTTCTTATTAAGAACTGCATTTTGGAGGAATTCTGCTCTTTTCTCCCTGAACTCCTTGATGCATTCATGTCATTTCACTTTTGTATTCTTTATGGTTATGATAAGCCAAGGATGCATGTGAACTTCATTGTATGCTGCTCATTACTGGTTTGGTGGAGTGGACACAGCACAAACTAGCAATATGGCACTTACACACACACTCAACAGATTTCCCTTTACCTCCACCACATATTCTGTAAAAATAAATTCTTAGAACTGCTTGATCAGATCTTATATATAATTGACTTACTTACTCTGTATCTACTAAAAACAAAGTTAAACGGCAGTGATTTTGGATTCCACATGGAACCTTTTTATCAGATCAAAGGAGGGGTGGAAAGTTAAAGCACTTAGACTTATGCTATGGGTGCTGCATGAAAATTTTGACCTCGTGTTTAAATATAAAATATTTAAACATGGGATCTGGATTCTGATAAGAGGAAATAATCCATATGGTAAACATGAGAGAACCAAGGATGCACTATGGAGAAAACCTTTCAAGAATGTCTGCAGTGAACATATTCTTGCTGTGTTCCTTGACAAGAGATGAAACAAAGTAAGAATAAACTGATAGAATGACACCTAAACTTTATTGAATCCAGGGCTTCAGAAATATGCTTACCCACTGATAATTTTCAGTAATAGACAAGAAGATTTTTAGTTTTGCCTACAACAAATTTAAAAAAGCAGTTACTTTTGTGATGCCAGTAGCTTTCAACCATAAATGCATGCTTCCTATGTGCTATCATTACCACTGAGCATCAACTCTGTTCTTGTATCACATTAAGCAATAAAGGCATGTCTTGTACCACATTATTGAAGTGTACACCTCACTACACATTGCCGTTTTATGAAAATTCAGGCAGATTTAAATGTATTTGTTAGTACTCATAATCTGTGCTCCCCTTCTCTCTCTTCCCCACACACACAAATGAAGCCATAAAACAGTAGGACAGACAGAGATTAATGTATATACAGTAAGCACCAGTTATAGTGATCACTGGTTATTAGACTCAGCTGCTTTATAGAATCAAATTTCAAAGAACTGATTCAAATCAGTAAAATGCACTACACTTTCATCGTTTATTAGAATCACATTTTCGGTTATAAGAATCAATTTTGAACTCCTCTGTGATATTTTTCTAAAGCACATTTCTAGAGGTCACAACCATAAAACAAAAGCAATTTGCAATTTTCGGTTTATTGGGCTTTTTTGTTTGTACAGTCTGTTATAAATGGGTATTAAACTCGATCTTATTGCATTTGCAATAATACAGATAGCTGGAATTCTGATTTTTTAAATTTTTTTATTTTTTATTTTTATTATTATGTTGAAATGTGTTTCCCCTTCACTGAAATTTGCTCTTCATTCCTGTATCTAAACATTATAAACTTTTTACTCCATACTCACTTGTGTGTGTGTCATGTTAATTCCAATTTGTGCATGCCATGTGCTTTGTTATTGATTGAGGCTATCTTTTTTATTATGTTTTCAATTTTACTATCCAAAAAAATGTCAGTGAACAAAAAGAGAGTGAATTTGAGTGCGAAAGATAAGTTATGAATTATAGAAACATACAACAAATTGAACTTAAGCAATATGTCTCAAAGGGAAATAGCAGTAAAATTAGCAGTGCCTCAGTCAACTTTATCAAAATTATTAAAATAACATCGCACATTAAACGCTAATGTGATTAGTGAAACCAGAAAAAGGAAGTGTGAAGGGAAATGCCAAACTGTAGATGAAGCTCTGTTCGTTTGGTTAAAACAGGCCAGCTCTTTTAATGCACCAGTCAATTGTAGCATTTTGCTGAAAAACTACACAGTGTTTAAGGCGACGATCGATGGCTGACAAGATGGAAGGAGAGGCACTATATTGTTTACAAAAAACTTCACAAAGAGAAACAGGATTCCGATGATTCTGCAGCTAACTGCTGGTTGAAAACCTCTTGGCAAACTGTGTTAAACACTTAAATCCTGAAGACATTTTTAATACAGGTGAAACAGGGTTGTATTACAGGGCCACCCCAGACCAATTGCATGACTTTTAAAAATTCCTCTGCATCTGCAGGAAAGAAGATCAAAGACAGGATTACAGTTCTTTTGACATGCAACATGACAGGAATAATCAAGATGAAGCCGTAAGTTATGGGCAAGAATAAGTCACCTAGATGTTTAAAAGGAGTGAAAACAGCTGCCTGTTTGAATGTGCCAATAACACCGATGCTTGGATGACAGCTTCTTTATTTGATGACTATCTTCATAAATGGGATTTGCAATTGGATAAGAAAAACAAAAAAATTTCTTTGGTTTTGGACAGCTGCTCAGCTTATCTAAAGTTGACTTTCATAAACATTGAATTAGTTTTTCTACCTTCAAATACCACATGACTGATTTAGCCACTCGACCAGGGAATAATAGAAACCTTTAAGACCTTTTATAGACTGGATATGAGGCGAAGAATCATCCAGTCTATAGATGATGGTTTGGGAACGTCATCTGATATTGCATCAGATAACTGTTCTAGATGCACTTCATATGACAGTGAGTGCCTTGAACGAAGTTTTCAAAACCTGCATTAACAACTGTTACAAAAAATGTGGATTAATTATTCATGATGGTCAACTAAGTCACAATACTGATCACATTGAAAAACCTGAAGGCATGGGTGAATAGGAAGTTAATGATTGGGTAGACATAAATGGTGATCTGCAAGTTACTACATCTTGACAATGAAGAAATTGTCCAGTCTGTTACTGATAATTTCGCCAAGGAGGAGGAAAATGAAGATGGACCCGAACAAATTCCAGTTGCAAAACAGCAAACTTGTAAAGCTATAGCCATCCTGAGGAGAGCATTGGAAGAAATTGGTGCAAGTGATTGTGAATATAGACTGTTATATAATATTAAAAAATCTATAAATAGACTTTGCAGTGATAATTTAAAACAATCTAAAATAAGTGACTATTTTAAATTATAATCATATTACAAAGTGTTAGGTTTAATTAATATGTATATTGATTAAGCAATGTACATAAGTATAATTTTTTTTTTATTTGGCTAACCTGTGGATAATATTCTTTTGATTTACACAATTTAATTGGTAATAAACGATTTCGATTTTAATTTAATTGGTAATAAAGTGTAAATTTGTGCTTTATATCTTTATTTTTATAGCCGGTGATAATCGGTGATAACATTCACCAATTTTTGCTTATTAGAATCGAAATTCACAATTGCAAATGTGATTGCTATAACTGGCACTTACTGTACTTCAATAACATTGATTTTATAATAACCAATCTCTCCCTCTCCCAATAATGTATTAAAAAATATTCTGATACCATAGCATGCATTTTGTTACTTTAGTTTCAGTAATGCTTGTGTTTTCCTAAGTTAACTGAAATTGAGATAAGATAATTAAATTGGAATACCAGATATTGTATTGTAGGTAAAAACATATTTGTTCATGTTTGTAATGCAATAACTAAAAATGCCTCATTATCCAAGATCCATTAGTATTCACTTTAAAAACATCCATCAGTTAAGTGTTTAAAGATGATATTATTACTAGGATATGGAAATTTCTGCTACTTCCCAGGTGGCTGTTTCTCTGCTATTTGGCATTCATTAGCGAGAAGCCAAGCATTTGAATAAAAAGATTCCTTAGAATTCAAACTGAAAATTACATTTTTATACCCTAAAATGTTAAGTGTTTTAGGATGCAAAATATATTTAAAGTCAAAAATAAATGAAAGAAAGAAAAATATACATTCCTCACTCAAACCTAGAATTTATTTTAGGTTTTGAGAATAGAAAGAAAATTGAGAATTCCTAGAATTTATTCAAGCTGTCAACTTCCACAACGACAGATGGAAGTTTGTTCCAGCAATCAACCACTTGCTGGCTAAAGGCAAACTTCCACACATCTATTCTGCAACTGTCTTTCCTTAATTTGAATTTATGTCCCCTCAAGTATGTAATCTGAGCAAGAGGAAGAATTCCATCAGTATTGAGCTTGCTCAAACCATTCAAAGCCTTGCACACCTCACTGAGATCACCTCGCAGGTGCCTAGTCTCTAGATGCTTCAATTTGCAGAACTGAAGCCTTGCTTGGTAAGAGCAACCCTTTGTTCCCTCACCAATCTCATACCCACAATTACCCAGGTCTTTTTCATTCTCCACTACCTTGAGAGTAGTGCTGTGCAGTTGGTACATTACTCTGGGGTTACTGCTACCCATGTGCAGTACTTTGAATTTGTCTATGTTAAACTTCAGTTGCCCATCTGCCCAACTTTTCTAGATCCTGTTGCAGTAGTGCACTGTCATTATTGTCAATAACAACATTGCCAACCTTTGTCTCATTTGCAAACTTGGACCTTAAGCCTGATATACCTTCATCAGTATCATTGATAAATATAGAAGAAAACAATGGGACCAACACTGAACCCTGGGGGACTCCACTAATAATATTAGTCCATGAAGAGCAGTGTACATTTATTACCAGTCTCTGCCTTCTCCAACTCAACTGTCCCTTTATCTATAGCAGCAACTTGCCTTACTGCTCCAATTTGTATAGCAGCCTTTCATGTGCAACAGCATCAAAAGCTTTCCTGAAATCCAACTATATAATGCCAAAATATTTTTTACATTCAGTTCCTTTGTGACCATATTGTAGTATACAATCAAATTGGTCAGGCAAGATGTCCCCTTAACAAACCTATGTTGTGTTTGAACTATAACTGCATTCTTGTCCAAGCATCACACCCTTGTTGCTAACCAGCTACTCAGTTTGTATTTCTCTAATATTGTTATTTTCGGTATTATGATAACAGTCCCTTTTTATCTTTTAGTGCCTCTAGTTGGTCTGTTTCATCTGTCCATTTTATGCAAAATGTTGTGTACCTCTCTAACAAGTCACTTAGTATTATAACCTCCTGTATTGCTGGTTCAGTTCATTTGTTGTAATTCCCATTCACAATGCTCTCTTTTCACATGAAGATTTCAGTACAAATCCTGACTCCTGGAGATGCTTTCATGATTACATCATTTCTAGATCATCGGCTCTTTTAATAAAAGTTCAGTTTTTCTGTATTAAAATACTAAATTTCCTCTATTTAAATTTTGGCTTTTGTTCTCCTTACATTTGTTACCTGAAGCTCTCCACTCCATTTATGTTAATTTTTGTGAATTTTAGCGTTAGCATTAGTAGAGGCATTCGATGCAAGAAAGCAAGTTTATGTGCCTTCATGCAACATCAGCCAAAAAAAAAATAAATAAATAAAAAATAACCACTTCCACTTCACCCCTCTGTTCGTTCAAAATACCTGTCCAGCTGAGCCTTAAACTTATTTAGGCTATCAACTTCCACGACAAGGGATGGAAGTCTATTCCACCAACCAACCACCCGCTGGCTAAAGGCAAATTTCCTCACGTCTATCCTACACCCGTCTTTCCTCAATTTGAATTTTTGCCCTCTCAGGTGATGATTCTGAGCAAGAGGAAGAATCCCATCAGCATTGAGCATGCTCAAACCATTCAAGGCTTTATACACCTCGATCAGATCACCTCACTGGTGCCTAGTCTCCAGACACTTTAATTTGCAAAACTTAAGCCTTTCTTCGTAAGAGCACCCCCTTTGTTCCATTCACTAATCTTGTTGCCCTTCTCTGTACTCGTTCCAGCATCTCTATATCCTTCTTGAAATGAGGCCTCCAGACCTGTATACAGTACTCTAGGTGTGGCCTGACCATTGCCTTATACAAGGGAATAATCACCTCCTTATCCCTGCTAGAAAAATTCCTATATATCATCGACAATACACCATGAGCTACTCTTGCAGCCCGTCTGCACTGCTCAGAGAACTTCATATCTGCCTGCACAACCACCCCCAGGTCCCTTTCATTCTCTACCACTGTCAGTGTAGTACCACAGAGTTGATACGTTGCTCTGGGGTTGCTGTTTCCCATATGTAGTGCTTTACATTTGTCAATGTTAAACTTCATTTGCCACCTCTCAGCCCATCTACTCAACCTTTCCAGATCCTGTTGCAGTAGCATAGTGTCAGTAGTGTCCTTGACAACCCTGCCAACCTTCGTATCGTTGCAAACTTGGACATTAAGCTTGATAAACCATCATCAATATCATTTATAAATACAGAAAACAATAATGGACCCAATACTGAACCCTGAGGGACTCCACTAATAACATTAGTCCACGATGAGCAGTGTCCATTGATTACCACTCTGTGTTCTCCCTCTCAACCACCCCTTTATCCATAGCAGCAATTTGCCTCCAATGCCACAGTGCTCCAATTTGTGCAGCAGTCTTCCATGTGCAACAGTATCAAAAGCCTTTCTAAGATCCAAGTATATAATATCAAAGTTATTCCCTGCATCCAGTTCTTTTGTGACTGTATCATAGTATCCAATCAAATTGGTCAGGCAAGACTTCCCCTAAACAAAACCATGCTGTGTCCGAGCTATAACTGAAGTCTTGTCTAGATGATCCTGCAGTGCTTCTTTAACCAGTGCCTCCATTAATTTTCCGGGAACAGAAGTTAAACTAACAGGTCTGTAATTACTTGTGTTGCCCTTTGATCCACCTTTGTGAATTGGGGTCACATTTGCACATCTCCATTCCATGGGTACTTCCCCTGAGTCCAAGGAAGCTCTCATAATTATGGCTAAGCGTTTGCTTACTTCCTTTGCTGCCTCCTTTAATATAACTGGATAGATCCCATCCACCCCAGGTGCCTTTCTTGTATTTATCTTCAACAATTTCTCCTCCAGTTTACTCTCAGTTATTACAAGATTCTCTAGCTTACTGCCAGAGTTGAATACACCTCTGGCATTCCCCTCGCTGAATAACTCCTCATGTGTGAATGTCAATGCAAAATATTCATTTAGTTTGTTAGCTACCTAAGCAGGATCATCAACAGTTGACCCATCGATATCAAGTGGACCAATCTGATTCATCCCCTTCCTTCTAGAGTTTACATAAGTAAAGAACTCTTTGCTGTTTTTCTTTGCATCCCTTGCCAAAGATTTCTCGTAATCTGCCTTCGCCTGCCTAACCTCCTTTGTAACTTGGTTACAGATCAACTTGTATCTATCATAGGCTTCTGTGTCACGTGTTAATTTGTATGTATCCCATGCATTTTTCTTCATTGCCATATGTCTCATTAGTTCATCTGACATCCACTTAGACCTAAACCTTGAACAATATTTCTTAGTTGGTATGTAAAGCCTAGTAGCTTCCAAGATAAGTTCTTTGAATGCTTCCCATTTTGAATTTGCTGTTGGTAACATCATCAGTTGGTCCCACTGTATAGAATTTAAATACAGTCTCAGTCCATCGTAGTCGCCTTTACGAAAGCAATAACCCTTCCCTTTACCCCTAATGGTAGTTACCTCTTTGAGTAAATCCCACTTCAGCACACTGTGACACTGCCACCTATTGGTTCATTTACCTGTAGATTCTTTATGCATGAAGAATCACTACTGATAATCAAATCAAGAGTATTACTCCCTCCAGTTGCCTCCCGAACATGCTGATGTAGAAAACAATCATCCACAAAAGCCTTGCTAGTGTATGAGTGACCAGCCCCAAATTCCAGTCAATATCTGGGAAATTAAAATCTCCCATCATAAGACTCTCTGATTTACTGGCCCTCTCTATTTCCCTGTACAGTTTCTTATTATACTCATCAGAGTCATTAGGCCTATAGCACACTCCTACTCTCAATTTTGATCTCCCAATGCTTATGTCACACCAAACTGATTCAACACTGCACTGTCCAGCAGTGTTTCACTTTCTTGGATTTTATGTATTTCTTAACCAATAACATAACCCCTCCTCCCTTCCTATCCTGTCTATCCTTTCTGTAGACATTGTACTCCCCATATTCCAGTTCTGCATTCCTTATATCTGTATGACACCACGTCTCTTAAATCCCCACAATATCTGCCTTTGATGTTTTGAGCAATACCTCAAATTCATCAAATTTATTTACTAAACTCCTAGCATTGGTGTACACGCAAGTATACATGCACCTGTTCTTTTTCTTAGCTACCCTAACACCACCCATGTGTTTACTTTTATCCCAATGATTCCCAGCAGTCTCTGAAATATCCTGCATCTTATTTTTCAGGCTGCAGCTCATTCCAATAGAAGCAGTGCAAGAATCACTTTCACCTCTGTCAGTGGCTACTGTTAATCTATTAGTCCTTGTATCCCCCCCAATCTAGCAGTTTTCCGACCCACCTAACACTGCTTCGATAGCATCAGCAAACATTCTTGCACCCTTTCTATTTAAGTGTATCCCATCCCTGTAGAAGCAGTCTCTCCTGTTAACAAGTACAGACCAGGCTGAAAAAAATTCTACCCCTAATTTTGAGTCTTGCAAGTTCATATATTTATTGATATAGTACAAGGCCCCAAAAATGTGGCCATATGTAATGTCAATTTGTTTTCTACACCTGCAAGGGGAAAATATGTTTTGGATCAGTGATCAAAAAAATTTTATATTTGAATACATTAATGATTGTTATAAAATAGAAGATCCTCCATTTTGTTGTTTGAAAGCGAATGAACATTCTAAATTTTTAAGTACCAGTATAGCAATTCTGTTGCCATAAGCTTTCACATGAATTGAAAGTTCAGTACTTATAATTTCCAGTAAAACTTTATTATAGCTTGACAAATTTCCAGATTAATCCTGATGCTACTTAATTTTTTTTTATTGCAATCTTCCTGTTAATGATTACAAAATATTAATTATATTTTCCATAAAAATAAAGTTAAATTAGAACTTTTTATTCACTAAATTAAGAAATTTATAATACAGTATATAAAAGATATGTTACAAAATTGAGGGTATCCAAAAAGATCTACAATTTTATATAATATAAATCTTGGTGGTTTTAATATTTAGTGGTCAACAAATTTTTAAAATATTCTCTCTCTCATACACCCACCATGATTCAATTAATTAATTTTTTCCAATAGGTGTTCGGTTAGACAGGGTACGTGGTGGAAGGCAAAAGTACAGGCGAAGTCAGGACAGCCCATACCAAATTCAAACTCTACCTTGCAAGAAACCATCACTAGAAGGTCTTCTTCTTGTTTTATTTTATAGTAGAAAGTAAAATTGCTTTTAATGAGAATTAGGAACTAGCACATCATTATTTGTTTAGTATCCTTGTTCATGTTGGATGTATAGGAATAGTACAATATGCAAAGTTTAGAACTTGTATTTTAATTAATAAATATTGCAATAAATTCAGTTTCATGATTTTGAACAGAATATAAATAGTGTCAGATAATTTTAATGTTAAGTGGTACAATCAATAATGTTTTAAAGGTTCTCTTCGGGGCCGTGCAAATGAGGGGTGCATTGGATGTGCTGCACCAAGGCTCTGTGGTCTGAGGTCTGTGGGCCTCAATCGAGGGAGCCATCAAAATTTCAACATAAATAAACAAGGCCCCATAACCCCTTTTGCAACTGGGCCCCCAAGTACCTTTGCACGGCCCTGGTTCTATTGTATAATTCTTATGTTGCATAGCTATAGATCTTCTTGTATGCAATGAAAAGCTGGCATAAAAATATAATAAAAGTATATGTTGATGGTGGGAACAGGTTAGTGTCTCTCTCTCTCTCTCTGCTTTTTTATTTCTTTCTCTTCACTTAGAGCTTTTATTGTTGTTACTTAGTTATCGATTTGTGGATAGTCATTTGAAATCTTCATAAAACTGTTAATTTTTATTAACCATTTTAGTTGATTGAATTCTATTGCTGCTTGAATCTATAAATTTATTTCTAGTGAATACAGAATGATTAAAACTGGTTTTAAATTGTATTTGGAATAATTAACTATTGCCTCTAAGTGGTGAAAAATTGATATTCTTCACTACATTATAAATTCACTAATTGAAATCCTTATGGCACTGATATTACAAGGATTGCATTGCAGTTCTATCCGATGTATGCTGACATTAGATGTTGGAGTAGATCAGATGTGATTTTAAAAACTTGTAATCACAAGGAGTGATTACAAGTCTAGAGTTAGCTGCTATTAGTAACACTTAATATACTAATACAAACTGCTTTATTTGTATAACTGCTTTATTAACAAAGCATCATGTTACACAATGTCTGCACATCTGTTGTTTACACAGACAACAAAACATAATGAGTTTGTCATGCTTTAATATGAATATGCTACTGACGGCCATAAGCCTATTCACTATGCAGACAAGTCTAACATACTGTCAATCCATAATTCTGAAACTGCTACACTTGTTAAATCCTATTTCCCTGTTACATTCTGAAATATAAATGTATTTTACTGATGTCATAGTGTGCCCTGCTATTGTTAAAGGTTAAATTTCTTCAAACTATTTATGACCTATATCCTTAGAAATTGTGCTGTTAAATCCTGGAGCTGAACTGATTCACCTATAATTTTTCAATATCACTACCCACATTTCTGTTTTTTATCCATTCTTTAAATTTACATGTATACATGCTCATTTATTCTGGTTTTAACTATCAAGCAGTCATGACAAAAATAATCATCCAAAAACAAGTTGATGCCAATTTTTGAATATGAATTTTAGTATTCCTCAATTATGGTATTTGCACCCCCCCATCCTTTAATTAATCATTAAAGGGTGGGGGGGTGAAAATACCATACCCAACTGAATTATTAGTTGCTTTTCATTTGGAGAAATATATCTGTAAAAAATTCTTAAATGCACCCTTGAAGTGTAAAACATGCTGCCCTGCCACACTGTGTTAATGTTCTCTAGATTTTTTGATACCCTTGATTTAGCCCACTTCATGACAGCCAAGTCAGAGACTTAGCTTTTTCTGGATAACAACACAGCTGTTTCTAATGTAGCTTTTTTGATCCTATTATGCAATATAGTGTAATCAGAATTAACCGTTTTCATGACTTGCCTCTATATGGTATGGGCAGATGTGCTGATTAAATTCATTTGGCTATGTCAAGGCATTGAAGCATACAGTGTTTACACTTCATCTAAGTTTTGTTTTGAGCAGAAATATTTGCAAAACATTATTTTTTTCTGTGATCAATTTTGCTACTGCACACTAGATGGCTATACTTTCATCAACTCAGTA
Organism: Mastigoproctus giganteus; assembly: GCF_048544385.1. Taxonomy (NCBI): domain Eukaryota; kingdom Metazoa; phylum Arthropoda; class Arachnida; order Uropygi; family Thelyphonidae; genus Mastigoproctus; species Mastigoproctus giganteus. Next base: position 64,404,763 of record NC_143586.1, on the reverse strand, counting down.
ACAACAACATGTGCATTACCTTTCAATGACTGCACGTGTCGAGGTTTTTTTGATGCTTTAGGTTTTTTTCTGTGATTGGTTATTGTAGTTACTTTTTATTACATTGATTTTCATAATGAAAACTGGCAGAAATAATGATCCATAAATCAAAATTTCATTTAGCAAATCTAGTTTATTGGTTAATAATGATTCAGAAGATGATAAAGATGACTTAGCATTAACATTAGTACAGGCGTATTATGTAAGAAAGCAAGCTTATACAGGGAAGCCAAAAACATAAGCCAAAAAAAAAAAAAAAAAAAAAAAAAAAATCCCCATTTCACCCATCTATTCACTTTAAAAGTTTGTTCATATTCTACCTTGAATTTATTTAAGCTATCAACTTCCACGACAGTTGGAAGTTTGTTCTAGTAATCAATTACCTGCTGGCTAAAGGCAAATTTCCACATATTATTCTACAACCGTCTTTCCTCAGTTTGAATTTATGCCCCCTCGGGTTCGTAATCTGAGCAAGAGGAAGAATCCCATCAACATTGAGCCTGCTCAAACCATTCAAGGCCTTATGCACCTCGATCAGATCATCTCATAAATTATGACTTGTACAACTATGCAATTTGATTGAAATGAAATTTGTGATGCAACACGTGCACACACACACACACACACACATACACACACAATATAGTAAATTTGGTTTGCCTCAGATGTATGAGTGAGCAATGATTAAAAAATATATGGGTGGGAGAAGTTGTGTGGTTTTGATCAGAATGTAAACAGAAATGTTATTAGGATGGGGTTTCAGGAACACATACTTTTGGCAGTTTTATAAGCCAGCTAGCATATTATAGACTTAAAAAAAAATTGACAATTTTTGAAATACATTCTTGAAACAAAATAAAATTTTGTTTCAAGCATTTTCTATTTTCTACAGATTTTTCTATTGCTACAGATGTCAGTAATTAAAGTGATACCAAGCTATATTCTGTTGTAGTACTTGTTCATAATAATAATAATAAAATTGTAAAGTCAAGAGTAGTTTGCTCTTGGTAATAGTGCTGTAGGGTGACTCTACAAGGTACAACACTGAGAATCCTCTTTTGAACAACCTGAAAATGTGGCATTCCATCAGAAACCTGTCTGGCACAGTGTTGATAAGCACCTGTTGTGATAGGCATAAAAACTAGAGGAGTTAGGATTTTAAAAGAGGCAATTTAGCAACCTTTTGATGTTAATAGACTGTCCTTGCCACATTATTAATTTGTTTCCAGAAGTGAGAGCTGCATGCCTTCCTGTGAAAGTGGATGAATATTTGGTGGAAATTTACTACTATCTATAAGGAATTGCTAAAAGGAAAGATATATTTGCAAATTTGAATTAATGTGTACCCACATATTTTGAAATGTGTGCATGTATATGCATTGGCTGTCTTTGGTTAAATTGTAACTAGACTGGTAGAACAGTGGCAACCTCTGACAAGTTTGTTTAAAGAAGTGGTGAGAAACGCCATATGAGCATTTTCAGAGTTACCAGATTGAAAAGTACAACTAATTACTAGAGAGTGCAACTAGTAATTAGTAATCCAAATCCAGTTCATGACCCAAAAGAAGACAAATTAATGAGCTCCCCAAGAAAAAGTACTTCATTAAAGCAATCCTAAATAGGCCAAATAAGTTTAATTCTAAGCATGTCATCCTCATGTGTGCAGAAAGTCTTTCATGTTCTTCTCTTCTGGCTTAATAAAACAGTTTGTTTGTTTTATTCAAGCAAATGTTATCCCAATTTTTGAAAATGGCACCATAATCCAATCCAACATACCACACATCCTTTGCTGAAGTCATTGTTCCTAGATGCACTGAAGAATGTTATATGCAAATTTGTTATTTCAACAGCTTTTAAATCTGCTACTTCCATTTTGGAGTTGATTACCATAGCAGACTAAACTAAAAGGATGATTCTGACTTAAAAAATGTTCTTATAAATGCTGAGGTGATGCATCATTTTGAAATATGGAATTTTTTGTTGATAAGTTGAGTACTGCTTGGCATCCTTAAAGATAAAAAATAGATGAAGGAATGGATGTTTTGCAGCATAGTTCTGTCAATTTCAATGTGAGGACTTGCCTGACACTATTGTGAAAGAAGAAAGAACTGATGTAAGGTGCTACTTGGTCAGGGAACTGACAAGTGTCCAACCCACTGAGCACTATAATCAGAATTCTTTGCCTCATAGATGATCATGGTACCAGAAGAAAAAAGCACAAACTGGGGTGTTGTTTACTATAACAAATTATCCTGAGTTTGAGACAATTTTCAACCAAGTGAGGGAAACCAAAACTGTATTCAGATCTTCTCTTTCAAATGAAGAGTTGGAAATGCTCTTGACAACCAAGTCTAGACAGCAGGGCTATTGTAATGTAAAAAAAAAATTTTGACTCGTCATTTCTGAAGAGGACAAAGTTGGCAACAGTATCTTTCTTGAAGCAATCAAAATTAGTTGAATTGTATGTCTGTAGTTTAATATAAAATGTGTTTGTTGATTAGTGAAATTTAATTTCTACAGCAGTGTGGTGTAAAACAGAAGATTTTTTTCTGAAGAAACCTGTTTTTTTTTTTTTTTTTTGCTTATTCTGGCCCAAAAATGTTATGAAGTGTTACTTATTCGATGTAGTGCAATATCATGGCAACTCGTTAATGTATCTCATAAGTTAAGTATATCTCATATACTGATTAAGTATATGAGATATACTTAATGATGCCAATTTATAACTACTTAAGTAGTAGGCTACGTTCAGAAATGATGCAGTTGCACGAACTTGTATGCTAGTTTTCCTCCTGCTTAAAATTAAAATTTCCTCCTCCAGCTTTTCCAAAGTCAAAAGTTGGCAGTTGTGCTAATAGTAAACCAACTTATTCATTGAATATTTTATTAGTGACTTGTTACCATTTGTGACATGTGATGAACACCATTGTTGAGAGAGAGAGAGAGAGAGAGAGAGAGAGAGAGAGAGAGAGAGAGAGAGAATGCAAATACTAATGGTTTGCTCTATACATAAATATGATTGTATATTTTAAGATTCTTGAATAAAACTGTTGTTTTCTCTTTCTCTCTTAGAAAATAAAATAATCGCAGCATTAATAAATTGTGAACCTGAACCACTGCTGGCAATAACAGATCCAGGCTCCCTTGACACACATTTTCAGATAGTTAGTACACTAAGTGATTTGGTGGACAGAGAACTCGTGGCAACTATTGGATGGGCAAAACAGATTCCAGGTAATTTTTATTTGAATAATATTAGTTAAAATTTGAATACCAAGTTGTAAATCAGACATCCAGTGGAAACTTTAGATTATCTTTCTGTTCTAGACATATATTGCATTTTTTTTCCAAAACACTATTTCAGACTACTTACAGGAAATATGGGCATTCTCATCACATATAGCTACATGGAAGTAGACTTAAACTCTTTTTCCCTCAAGTGTTTCAGGCTTTTATCATTTATCATGAAGTGTTTGTGATGCAAACCTGCAGCTTAATTCAATATTGCCTCAAATATGTCCTAATTTCCTTGATCTTGTTTTTACCTACCTTTTTTATTCATCTTTCCATCAGTTCTAGTATTTTGCTCTCTCTCTCTGAATTTCAGGAAAGTCATCATCTAATGTTATAAACTTCATATGTATTTCCCATCTATCTGGCTGAAAAACAAAGGAACCATCTTATAGCATTCTGAAGCCCACAGCTGTCTTCAAAGTCTTTGCTAATTACTAATTCTCTCCTTTTCAAACTCTGTCGATTCCTTTCAGGGCTAGCTTTAGGATAAGCCCAAGTAGGCACTGGCCTAGGGGTGCCAATGCCCCTAAACCTTGGTGCAGTTGGTAAAATTAATCATTCCAAAAAATGAAAATCTTTGCATCAGTGGGAGGGGGGGGCACCATCAGTCAGTGTGACCTAGGTGTGCCATATAACCTTGAGTCGGTCCTGATTCCTTTAACCTCATTGATAAAATCACTAAGATCAGTGACCATAAAATCACTGATCTTAGTGATTTTATGGTCACTGCTCTTCATGGACTAATGTTACTAGTGGAGTCTCTCAGAGTTTGACCCTTAGCATCTGTTTCAATATTTAGGAAAGCATGTCAAGTTTAATGTCTAAGTTTTCTGATGATACAAAGGTGGACAGAGTAATTAAGGGGCCCATCAAGCTCTCAGCTGCCCACATCAACGCCAGAGCTTGCACTTGGGCATCGCGTGACACAGAGGCAACCCCCAAGGCAGAATGCGCTGGTCCCGAAGGAGCTAGTAGTTGTTGGTGACTCTATTGTCAGGGAAACGGGGAACATGCTTTGTAAAAAAGATAGGTGGAACAGGACCAGGGTATGTCTGCCAGGGCAAAGGTTGATGACGTTGTAGAGCGAATATCATCTTTTAAGGGCACAAAAGGTGATATAGTTGTACACGTTGGCACTAATAATATTAAGAGTAGGAGACCGGCAGAATTACTTAACAAGTACAGGTCACTGTTGAACAAAAGCCAAGAATTAGGGTTGAATTTGAAAGTGTCTGCAATTCTGCCCAGACACGATAGGAGGGAGTATATGATGAGAGCCTTGTCAATCAATTCGGCCCTGGAAAGATTGTTTTTTCAGCCTGGACTGTACTTGTTAACAGTAGAGATTGCTTCTACAGGGATGGGATACACTTAAATAGAAAGGGTGCAAGAATATTTGCTGATGCTATCGAGGCAGTGTTAGGTGGGTCGGAAAACTGCTAGCTTGGGGGGAGACAAAGACCAATAGATTGAGAGAACTAAGAATTGAGAATTGAGAGAACTAAAGACCAACTAAGAAATATTGTTCAAGGTTTAGGCCAAAATGGATGTCAGATGAACTAATGAGGCATATGGCAGAGAAGAAAAATGCATGGGATACTTACAAATTAACACATGACACAGAAGCCTATAATAGATACAAGTTGATATGCAACCAAGTTACAAAGGAGGTTAGGCAGGCGAAGGCAGATTACGAGAAATCCTTGGCAAGGGATGCAAAGAAAAACAGCAAAGAGTTCTTTACTTATGTAAACTCTAGAAGGAAGGGGATGAATCAGATTGGTCCACTTGATATTGATGGGTCAACTGTTGATGATCCTGCTCAGGTAGCTAACAAACTAAATGAATATTTTGCATCGACATTCACACATCAGGAGTTATTCAGGAAGGGGAATGCCAGAGGTGTATTCAACTCTAGCAGTAAGCTACAGAATCTTGAAATAACTGGGAGTAAAGTGGAGGAGAAACTGTTGAAGATAAACACAAGAAAGGCACCCGGGGTGGATGGGATCTATCCAGTTATATTAAAGGAGGCAGCAAAGGAAGTAAGCAAACCCTTAGCCATAATTATGAGAGCTTCCTTGGACTCAGGGGAGGTACCCATAGACTGGAAATGTGCAAATGTGACCCCAATTCACAAAGGAGGATCAAAGGCTGACACAAGTAATTATAGACCTGTGAGCTTAACTTCTGTTCCAGGAAAATTAATGGAGGCACTGGTTAAAGAAGCACTGCAGGATCATTTAGACAAGACTTCAGTTATAGCTCAGACACAGCATGGTTTTGTTAAGGGGAAGTCTTGCCTGACCAACTTGATTGGATACTATGATGCAGTCACAAAAGAACTGGATGCAGGGAATAACTTTGATATTATATACTTGGATCTTAGAAAGACTTTTGATACTGTTGCACATGAAAGACTGCTACACAAATTGGAGCAGTGTGACATTGGAGGCAAATTGCTGCTATGGATAAAGGGGTGGTTGAGGGGGAGAAGACAGAGAGTGGTAATCAATGGACACTGCTCATCGTGGACTAATGTTATTAGTGGAGTCCCTCAGGGCCCAGTGTTGGGTCCATTATTGTTTTCTGTATTTATAAATGATATTGATGATGGTATATCAAGCTTAATGTCCAAGTTTGCAGACGATACAAAGGTTGGCAGGGTTGTCAAGGACACTACTGACACTATGCTGCTGCAACAGGATCTGGAAAGGTTGAGCAGATGGGCTGAGAGGTGGCAAATGAAGTTTAACATTGACAAATGTAAAGTACTACACACGGGAAACAGCAACCCCAGAGCAACGTATCAACTCTGTGGTACTACACTGACAGTGGTAGAGAATGAAAGGGACTTGGGGGTGGTTGTGCAGGCAGATATGAAGTTCTCTGAGCAGTGCAGACGGGCTGCAAGAGTAGCTCATGGAGTATTGTCAATGATATACAGGAATTTTTCCAGCAGGGATAAGGAGGTGATTATTCCATTGTATAAGGCAATGGTCAGGCCACACCTAGAGTACTGTATACAGGTCTGGAGGCCTCATTTCAAGAAGGATGTAGAGCTGCTGGAACGAGTACAGAGAAGGGCAACAAGATTAGTGAATGGAACAAAGGGGTGCTCTTACGAAGAAAGGCTTAAGTTTTGCAAATTACAGTGTCTGGAGACTAGGCACCAGCGAGGTGATCTGATAGAGGTGTATAAAGCCTTGAATGGTTTAAGCATGCTCAATGCTGATGGGATTCTTCCTCTAGCTCAGAAAAAAAAAACTGAGAGGGCATAAATTCAAATTGAGGAAAAAGACAGATGTAGGATAGACGTGCGGAAATTTGCCTTTAGCCAGCGGGTGGTTGGTTGGTGGAACAGACTTCCATCCCTTGTGGTGGAGGTTGATAGCCTAAATAAGTTTAAGGCTCAGATGGACAGGTATTTTGAACGAACAGAGGGGTGAAGTGGAAGTGGGTTTTTTTTTTGGCTGATGCTGCATAAGCTTGCTTTCTTGCATCAAATGCCTCTACTAATGCTAATTAAGATATGCCACTTTAATATGGTAGATGGGCTGAAAAGTAGCAATTGAGGTTTAACATTTGTAAATGTAAGGTTCTGCATTTGGGTAGCAGTAATCCCAGAATAGAATACCAGTTGGGTGGCATCACATTCAGGGTAGGAGAGATTCAAAAGACCTAGGGCATGAGGTTCTCTGAGCAGTGCAGACACGCTTTTAGGAGAGCTTACAGTGTTTCGTCAGTTTTATATTGTAGTTTTGCCAGTGGAACAAGAAAGGCCTTATATGTTTTATAAGACAGTGATTAGACTGCATCTTGAGTACTGCATACAAGTCTCATTTTAGAAAGGATGTGGATCTGTTTGGAATGGGTGCAGAGAAGAGCAACAAGATTGGTTAGGGAAACTAATGGGTTCTACTTGAATACTATATACAGGAGGAAAGGACTAGCTGAAACTGTACTGTCTGTTAGCCAAAGCTATCAATAGTCAGATTTTTGTTAGATGCAGCCATAAGCTTCATTAATTTTTCAGACACTGAAATGCAGCATTATTACTATCACCTAAGAACTTACAGGGAAATGGTTATTTGAAAGCATAATGAGCAAACTACCTGACTAAAGCTTGCAAACTTCTTTAAGCCTGCATCCTTTACAAGATTCACATCAGTAGGGAATGCCAAGTAAGTAGAATTTTTCTTTCCATCGGTCTGCCAGATATGTCAGACATCAGTAGGGTATCATTTGTGTAAACTTCCAGAGAAAGTATTCTCAAGAGCTCTTTAACTGCACCAACTCATATAATCGTAGCGTTAGTTTTTAATGTGGGTTTTTTTTTTTTTTTTTTATATTTCTTAGTATTATACAACAATTTTTCATAACATTCTTGCAGTTGACTTTAGTTTTACCCCCATGTGGTGTGTTAAATTAAAGCTTTACTGTTCAATAAACCTCATAAATCTGGCACCTCTTGAAATCTCCATCAACAACAACGCTATCAACATTCACTAAATGATAAACATGTTTTTTGCATAATTGCCTCAGTCAGTTGCTTCATGTACAAATATCAGTAGTCGGGTTTTTGTTGAGCATGTTGCTTATATTATTATTATTGTGTTGTTAATCTTGCTCACAAATAGTAATTAGACAATTTAGTGACCCTACAAATTTCTCTATTGTTGGAGCACAGCAAAAATGGCTCAATCAGTTCAGAAGCATTAGTTTAATGAATGGCCACTCACAGAACTAATCCTGCCCATTCTCAGGTGGTTCTCCAGATTTTTGCACATTTTTGTAAACATGGCCAGAAAATGGGTGGTGCCAGATTTGGGAGGTTTGACTGTAGTGTATAATTCACAAAACCAAGTGCTTCAGAATGCGCTCTGCTTAGCATTAAGAGAATTCTGTGTGCTGCTAATAAAGAGACCTTCCATTGAGACACTTGAATCGACCCTGTGGTTCTGAAGCATAAACCTTTTGTTATGATGTGCTATGGTGTGTTATCAAGTAAAATCCATTCTGAACAATCCAACACAGGAATCTTTATTTGTGCCAAATTGAACAAACATTTATTAAATACATCCAAAGATTAATCAGGTATGACCACACACCTGAAAGAACTGCTACTACAGGATTTAGAAATTTACTTGATGAGTCATTCCATCATAGAATTAGTCTAACCAGTATGCAGTTTCTACATTGAATGTTAGGGAAAAGCATTTTTATCCAGATTAAACTATTGTTGTTTGCATGCAGCATATGAGGCATAAATTGCCTAATTACTATTTGTGAGCAGTCTATGGTATACTCAGATTTATAAAGATGGATCGAATGTGAAACCAAAAGTTGGGATAACAGTCCAGTTTTTCTTTCAAACCACATTGACCCAATAATTTCCAAATAAATAGAGTATCTGTGCTACAGACTACATGCCGTTTACTTGCTTTAAACTGAATTTACCATAAAATGATCTCAGTAGCATAATTTTATCTGACCCACCCACTCTCTTAAAGTCCAATGGAATAGGAACACAACTACACACCCAATCATTAGCAGATTTAAAACCAGGTATCAAAACTAAACTTTGATATTGATTTTGCTGGATCCGAGAACATGTAGAAATAACTTGAATGCTGTAGCGCTGTGCAAGATGGTGCCATGAAGAAAGCTCAAGACTCAATTGCAGATAGTATTAGTCATTCAGGCTGTAGAAAAGGGTGATAAGGAGTCAGTAATTGCTATTAAATTCGGGATTCCTCCTAATATACTCTTGATCCATCTAATAAATAAGGATGCAATTTGGTAACAGGTAGAACGTACTCAAGAAAAAAAATAAGAAGTGCAGGTTACCCAGATGTAGACCAATGTGTAATGAAGTGGCTTATTCTGTACCAAGAAAAGAACATCCCATGAAGTGAACACTTATTTGTGAAAAGGCTTGTTTGCTATGTTTCTTAACATTGAAGGACTTAGGGCAAGTAGTAAATGGGCATTACATTTCCAAAAAAGACATGCTATCAGTCTTTATTTTTTAGATGTGACTGAAACAGTTTCACTTGGTGATTTTGTAAATGTTGATTGTGATATTGAAATTAACTGATGCAGAAAAATTTTCTTGAAGCAGTCTTACTGCAGAGATAGTTTCTCAAATATAAACATTAAAAGAACAAGAGGATGAAGTAAATAATTATGTTGATTTGACAGTACAAGAAGGAATTAAGTGCCAACATGTCAGGAAACTCAGGTGGCAGTAGATTACTGCATAGATTTACTGAAGGTCTTCCACTCACACCAAAAAATAATTTCTCTGCAATAAATCATATTAGGAACATTGTTGAAAGGGAATTGATAAAGAAAATTTTTCAGACTCTTCTAAATGAATATTTTAAAGTGAGTGTATGAGTTTACATTTTTAATAAAAGTGCCTCCGTAGCCAGGTGGGCAAGAGCAGCAGTGCGTAGTACACTCTTCTTGATTAGACCGGGGTTCGAGCCCGTGACCACCAAATGCGGAGGATGCGGAAAGGTCAGGGAATGACCCACCGCATATCCCCGGAGCAATATGGCCTTAGTTGCTAATGCTCCTAAAAACCAAATAACAACAACAATAATTTTAATAAAAAAGCAATAAATTTCAATAACTATCAAGTCTCTACTATATAACAACAACGACAACAAGAAACAAGAATACTTCACCAGTACTGTCATGTCTAATCATAGGTTTGGTAAATTATGACATTAGAAACTGTTAGGCCAATGACATTTTACCAACCTGGCCTTTTTAAATTTGTAATAAATCAATCCAAGGTGTTAGATTTTTCTTAGAAATGGATGAAAATATATATTTAGTTTAAAATTCAAATCAACTTTAATCAGTTTTGGTAACACTAATTTGCAATTTCCTCACCAATTGCATTGTCCAGGGCTGTATGCAGTAATCAAGATGCAGCCTAACCAGGTGCCTCCGTAGCCAGGTGGGAAGGAGCAGCAGTGCATAACACACTCTTCTTGACTAGACCGGGGTTCGAGCCCATCACCACCAAATACGGAGGATGCGGAAAGGTCAGGGAATGACCACCGCATATTCCCGGGGCATTATGGCCTTAGTTGCTAATGCTCCTAAAAACCAAATAACAAACAAACAGCCTAACCATTGCCTTGTTCAATGGAATAATCGCCTTCTTATCCCTACTAGCAAACTTCCTGTATATCATTGACAAAATCCCATGGGCTGTCCTGGCAGCCTGTCTGCCCTGCTCAGAGAAGTTCACAATTACCCCAGGTCTTTATTTTTCACTACCCTAAGTGTAGTACCACACAGTTGGTATGTTACAGATGTCTTAGGTCTCAAGAATGGTCAGATAAGTGGTAACTATATTTTAATTCTGCAAAATGCAGAGTTTTGCACTTGGGAAACAATTCCAGTATAGCTTATACTCTTGGAAGTGTTGGCTTAAAAATAGTACAGAAAGAAAGGGATTTGGAGGTTTGGTACACAGCAGACATGAAGTTCTCTGTATATAATACATCAGGCAGTAAGGGTGTGCTACGCACTGCTGCTCGTTCCCACCTGGCTACGGAGGCGCCTCAGGCAGTAAGGATATTCCGTATTGTGCTGTCAGTGATTTATCAAGCAACTGCTTTTAGATGTAGGTAAGTTATAATCTCACTGTATAAGCTAGTTTTGAGACTGCACTTGAAATAGTGTGTTAACTTGTATGTTTTTTTTTTTTTTTTTATATGTAAACCCCAAACACGAGAGGTGCTAGAACCTATAGTACTTAGTACCGTGCTTGGGTTGGAGGTTGAAAAGTTGAAAGATATTTCTTGACATTGGACTTGAACTTCTGTAGACTGTAATTTTCAGAAAATACTATGAAGGAAGGTTGTTCCAGAAAACAGCAGTTGAATGAATAAACGAGGAAGATGAAAAGTTGGTTCTGTGAGTTTCAAGTTGGACAGTAAATTAATGTTGATTGGTGGCGGCACGTGTTCGGACTGTTTTGAAAGAGAGAGAGCGAGAATTATAGAAGCCAATTCAGAAGAACAGTGCCCATGGAAGTATCTGTAGAAGAGGTATGCAGCAGAAACAGTACGTCTATGAGACAGCGAGTGGAGAGACTCTGTTAGAGATGAATCATTAATTAACATAACTGTCCTCTTCTGGATGGAATCAAGAAGCCTGAGAGAGGTTTTGGGGGCACCACCCCAGATGTGGGAACAATAATCCATGGCAGGGTGGATTTGTGATTTATACAGAGTGAGCAGCTGTTTGTTTGTTGTTATTTGGTTTTTAGGAGCATTAGCAACTAAGGCCATATTGCTCCGGGATATGCAGTGGTCATTCCCTGACTTTTCCGCATCCTCCGTATTTGACGGGCTCGAACCCCGGTCTAATCAAGAAGCGTGTGCTATGCACTGCTGCTCATTCCCACCTGGCTACAGAGGCGCCTAGCAGCTGTTTGGAAGAAAAGTATCGCCAAGAGCGAAAGAGAAAACCAAGTTTTTTAGATGCAGAGGAAGCAATATTTGTAATGTGCTTGTGCCAAGAGAGATTAGAAGTCAGGGTAATCCCCAAAAGAGATATATCATTTTGCCTAGAAATAGGACTGTCATTAAAGATAAGCATAGGAGCAGAGGAATCCTTTTTGCGAGATATGAGACAAGACTGAGTTTTAGAAGGGTTGAAATCAATTAAGTTGTCTTTGCCCCACTGGAGAATTACCTGAAGATCGGCATTTAAGGAATTGGTAGCAGATTTTTGAGAAGTTGAAGCTGATTGAGCAGGACAAGGTTTCTCAAAATGGATAGTGGAATGCAATGTGCTATCATCAGCAAAACTATGGATAGGATTTCCAGTCAATGGAAGAAGGTCATTGATATACAAGAGGAAAAGAGTGGAGGAGAGAACTGAACCTTGGGGGACACCAGCATTAGTGGAGAAGTTAGAAGACAGAGAGCCATCTACCATCACCCTCAGTGAGCGATCAGAGAGAAAACTGGATAACCAATTACTAAAAACAGTTGGCAAACCATAAGATGGAAGCTTGTTTAGAAGACCTTTATGCCAAACGCGATCAAAAGCCTTTGAGATGTCAAGAGCAATTACTTGTGTTTCACCGAACCTTTCCATTGAATTAGTCCATAAATGGGTAACATAAGCCAGAATATCACCAGTGGATCGACACTGACGGAATCCATACTGGCAATCATTGATCAGATGGCAGGTTTCTAAGTAGTTTAAGAGTTGGCAGTTAATTGATTTCTCCATTACTTTAGAAAGAGTAGAAGTAATTGCAATGGGACGATAATTGGATGGAAAGGATTTGTCACCCTTTTTAGGAACTCGCTGGATATGAGCAAATTTCCAAGCAGAAGGAAAAACTCCTTTGGAATAAGAAAGTGAAAAAAGGCGGCAAAGAATAGGAGTAAGTTCAGGAGCACAGGTTTTGAGAACAAGTGGAGAAATACCATCGGGACCTGGAACTTTCTTAGCATCAAGATTCGTCAAAATCCTTTTGACGGAAGACCACAGGAGGCATTGAATGGAGCGTGTTGGGAATGGTTGGAGGTGTTTTACCAAGATCATTAATACATGAATTGGAAGAAAAATGGGATGCTAGCAAGTCAGCTTTATCCTTGGCTGAAGTGACAACAGAACCATCTGGTTTGGACAGAGGTGGGAGCAGATATGGGCAAAAGTTGCGGCCAGTAGCTTTGGCAAGAGACCAGAATGCTCGCCTACCATTAGGGCAGGAAGCAAGTTTTCTACTCTTAGCCTGTTCAAACTCTAGTTTGGACTGATTAATAACTGCTTTACAATTGTTGCGAGCTTTGGTGTAGGCAGAAAATGAAACTGAAGAAGGAAACTGAAGAATTAAAAACAAGCCAATTACGATATGCAACATTCTTCTCTTGAACAGCCTTAGTACATGTATTGGGAAACCAAGGTTTAGATAAAGGACGAGATTTTAAAGTGGAGTGTGGGATAAGCAGCATGTTCGAGAGGCAACCAGAGAAAGTAATACTCTTGATCTGGTTATCAGCAGTGATCATTCGTGTATTAAGAATTTGCAGATAAAGGAACCACTAGGTGGCAGTGATCACAGTGTGCTGAAGTGATATTTACTCAAAGAGGTAACTACCGTCAGGGGTAAAGGAAAGGGTTTTTGCTTCCGTAAAGGGGAGTACAGTGGTCTCAGACAGTTTTTAAATTCTGTACAGTGGGATCGACTGACGATGTTACAAACAGTAAATTCTAAGTGGGAAGCATTCAAGGAATTAATTGTGGAAGCTACTAGACTTTTCATACCGATGAAGAAATATTGTTCAAGGTTTAGGCCTAAATGGTTATCAAATGAACTAATGAGACTCGTGACAGAGAAGAAAAATGCATGGGATGCATATAAATTATCAGGCGACGCAGAAGCCTGTAGCAGATATAAGCTAGTCTGTAATCAGGTCACAAAGGAGGTTCGGCAGGCAAAGGCGGATTACGAGAAATCTTTGGCAAAAGATGCTAAGAAAAACAGCAAGGATTTCTTTACTTATATAAACTCTAAAAGGAAGGGGCTGAATATGATTGGTCCACTTGACATCGATGGTTCGACTGTTGATGATCCTGCTCAGATAGCAAACAAACTGAATGAGTATTTTGCATCTACATTCACACGTGAGGAATCATTACAGTTTGAAAATGGAAGAAGGTTATCAAATTGTAGCAGTGTGCTTAATGATTTTGTAATAACTGAGAGCAAAGTGGAGGAGAAATTGTTGAAGTTAAACATAAGAAAGGCACCTGGGGCGGATGGGATCTATCCAGTTATATTAAAGGAGGCGGCAAAGCAACTAAGTAAACCCTTAGCCATAATTATGAGAGCATCCTTGGATTCAGGGGAGGTTCCCACGGACTGGAGATGTGCAAATGTATCCCCAATTCACAAAGGAGGTTCGAAGGGTGACACGAATAATTACAGACCAGTTAGTTTAACTTCTGTTCCGGGTAAAATAATGGAGTCACTGGTTAAAGATGCATTGCAGGATCATCTAGACAAGACTGCAGCAATAATTCAGACACAGCATGGGTTTGTTAAGGGAAAGTCTTGTCTGACAAATTTGATTGGTTATTATGATGTGGTCACAAAGGAACTGGATGCAAAAAATAATTTTGATATCATATACTTGGATTTCAGGAAAGCTTTTGACACTGTTGCGCATGGAAGACTACTGTACAAATTGGAGCAGAATGGTATTAAGGGTAAGTTGCTACAATGGATAAAAGGATGGATAAGTGGGAGAAGACAGAGGGTGGTAATCAATGGGTGCTGCTCTTCGTGGACTAATGTTATTAGTGGAGTCCCACAGGGTTCGGTGTTGGGTCCACTGTTGTTTTGTATATTTATCAATGATATTGATGAAGGTATATCAGGCTTAATGTCGAAGTTTGCAGATGACACGAAGGTTGGCAGGGTTGTTAATGACAGTAATGGCAGTGTGCTACTGCAACAGGATCTAGATAATTTGGGCAGATGGGCTAAGAAGTGGCAACTGAAGTTTAACCTTGACAAATGCAAAGTACTGCATATGGGTAGAAGTAACCCCAGAGAAACGTACCAACTGTGTGGTACTACACTTAAGGTGGTAGAAAATGAAAAAGACCTGGGAGTAATTGTGCAGTCAGATATGAAGTTTTCTGAGCAATGTAGACAGGCTGCTAGGGCAGGTCATGGGGTTTTGTCAATGATATATAGGAATTTTGCTAGCAGGGAAAAGGAGGTGATTGTCCCTCTGTATAAGGCAATGGTCAGGCCACGCCTTGAGTACTGCGTACAGGTCTGGAGGCCTCATTTTACGAAGGATGTAGATTTGCTTGAGCGTGTACAGAGAAGAGCAACACGATTGGTGAGGGGAATGAAGGGATCCTCTTACCAAGAGAGGCTTAAGTTCTGCAAATTGCAGTGGCTGGAGACTAGGCACCTGCGCGGTGATCTGATTGAGGTCTATAAGGCCTTGAATGGGTTGAGCACGCTGAATTCTGATGGGATCCTCCCACTTGTTCAGAATACGAACCTACGGGGACATAAGTTCAAATTAAGAAAGGATAGATGTAGAATAGATGTGCGGAAATTTGCCTTTAGCCAGCGTGTGGTTAATTGCTGGAACAAACTTCCATCTGTCGTTGTGGAAGTTGATAGGTTAAATAAATTTAAGGAGGAACTGGACAGGCAATTGGAGGGTATGGTGTGATTTTTTTTTTTTTTTTTTTTTTTTTTGGCTGATGCTGCATAAGCTCCTACACTTGCTTTCTTGCATCAAGTGCCACTACTACTACTACTACTATAAAGGATTCTATTCCTGCAAGAATAATTTCACTGACATGATCTGAGCAAACGTTGACATCAGAAGTTTTGAAACAGTAATCCGACTAAGGAAAAGAAGAAAAAAAGTCTCGCAGGTCATCTCATTTTGCATTCTTGTAATGCCAAACAACACAAGGTTGGGAATAGCCATGAGATAAAGGTTCCATTGGACAAGAGACAATCACCAATTTGGATGCTACAATTAATTCTTACTTGCCCCTATATGCATCCAAATCATGCTACAATTAATACGAATTCGCATATATTCTGTAAAATGAATAATGTTATATATATGATCACTTGTCGTACTAGCAACGTTAAATATATTGGTCAAACTATCAATAATCTACATATCAGAATGAACCTTCATCGTTCCAATATTAATACTTATAATAACAAATCCAGTAAGAAAACAGGTAATCTGGAACATGATATTGAATTCAGACATTTCCAAAAACATACTTTTGGTAATATTTTCATTTCAATACTTAACGTAATTAATAACGCAAATGAAAGATTATTGCAAGAAGAAATTGGCACGTTACGGTATAAATCACTATATCCATACGGTCTAAATAATAAATTTAACCAAAAATATATGACGAATAATTTAAAAGATATTTGTGTTTATAATATGTTTCAAATTGCCAGACTTCATAAATATAATTGCAAAAGAAAATATAGTAAATCCAACACATATAAAAGCAACCGAGAACATCTAGGAGACTTCATAGATTTATTCAAAATGTGGGACACTGATCCTATAAATATTAGTAAAATACATAACACACTTTTCAGTATTAAACTTAGTGTAATCAAAGCACTAAATAGAAAAGCCAATGATTATGTCTTTTCATCTTCTCACCTTATGCACATTATATTAGACATTGTTAAATTCAGAATTAATATTTTGAATATTAACAAGCAACCAGAAAACTCTGTTCTCGTCTTATACTTTCATAATAAAATGATGGATGATTTGGATATACATAAAACTATTAATTACGTAATGACTTGCTGCTTATTAATAACTTACATATTAATATCAGATTTAGATATTCTAAACCATTTGGTCTTAAAGCTTGTAACTATAAAATAATAGCTACAAACCTTCACAATATTAACATCGGACAGGAAACGTGTGTTTGCCACAAACCTTCATTTCATAGATACGTGGATCCTAACCATAACCACATTATAACCGGCAATTTAGATATAATCCCATATCCTGAACTTAGAGATATTTTATCACTGGGTTTTAAATTTCGACCTAATCTACCAATTAATAAATCTACCTTTAAAAAATTTTTATATCTAGATTTACTAAAATACTGCATAAGATCAGCATACAAATATAACATACCAGTTGAGGCATACCACATGTGGTTATTTACAATGATTAATATCAAATCTAACAAATATAATCAATTAAAATTCATACAGGATAATCTATATAATACCAAATTAATAAATAGGCAGCTCAAAGATATACATGAACATTTTGTAATTATTCCCATTGACAAAGCTGCTTGCAATTATGCAATCATATGTAAATCATATTATATAGAAATTATAAAAAATGAACTACAGTCTAGCCATACATATAAACACATAACATCTTCTAATATAATAATCAAAAAAATTGATTGCATTGCATAAAAAATTAAAGTATAATAACCTAAAATATCCGTTTATATATGGCATACCCAAATTTCATAAATCACCTATTGCTTTCAGATTCATAACATCATGTAGAAATAATTATGCTAAATTTTCTGGAAAAACATTAGAAAAGTTACTTAAAATTATATTAAATAACTTAAATAAAACTATTATAATAAATAATAACTTACCGATTATAAATGCAATAAAAAAACAATATTCAACAAATACAAACATTTGACTTTAACAGTCTATTTACAAGCATTAATCTTGATAATTTAAAAGTCGTTCTCCAGAAACTACATTTGGAAAATAAAAATGCTATAAAGGTTGATTTAACCTATTGGGATACTCTAATAAATTTATGCATCTTTAATAATTATGTACAGTAATACCCCGAAGTTACGCGATAGGTGGGTCCGACGAAAATCACTTAAGTCGAATTCGCGTAAGTTGGGGTACAACTTTGCATATAAATACATATAAATTTTGTTTAATTCGGCCCAAGGACTAACAAAAACACTAGTTTAGAAGAAAAATATTAATAAAATTGCAGTTCTTTATACATATTAATACAAAATATGTATTAAAAAATAAATGACTTACGTAAAAAAGTTATTTCGATGTCAATGGCTTCATAAAATCTAACAAATTCATCTGACGACACAGCGCCTTCTTTTTTTCACGCATAATTTCTTCATAGCAAGCTAATAATTTTTTTATTCCTTGCTTTGTAGCTATAACGCGTTCTTCGTTGGAGTCTGTTTTCTAACAGTTTTAAGCCCTTTTCAATTGAGCTGAGACCTGTCAAGTTTGCAATTGCCATGTGCTTTTCGCCGTTGCCTCATTTAGGCCTGTAGCATGTGCAATATCACATGGTCTTTCATTTCTCTCAAAGCGTTTCACAATTACATACTTTTTCTCTATCGACAGAGGCAGACTGGCCATAAGCCTTACTGGGGAAACTCCTGTGGGCTGGTGTGATTTTGGCCATAAACCATACTATGAGGCCACTATAAATTTTACCGGGTAAGAATTTTTGACCCAGTCCGCCTCTGTTTATCGATAATTGCTTTTCTTTTTCTCTTCGAATCTGCAGTGTCTTCACCAGTACGCTTCCTTTTCACACCTTTTAAGTATTTTACTCATTTTTAGGGAATAAAGCACAATTACAAAATGAGGAAGCACGGTTGATACACAAACAAAGCTGCCCGCGTGTATCGACTGAATAAACAACACCATAAAGGCAGAGATACACTATTAACACCTCACATTTTACTAAAGCACATTTCTAGGGGTTACTACAGTAAAACAATAAAAATCCAGTTGCGTTTCTGCTAGTGGAATCTGTTATAAACTGGTAGTAAACTCGATCTAATTGCATACCGATAGCTGGAAATGTGTGGGTTTTTACGTTATTATGGTGAAATGTGTTTCCCCTTCACTGATATAAAAAACATAAATACATTTTCAGAATCTTCTCTTCATTCCTATCGTGTTGCGCTCGGTTGGGGTGATTCTGCGTTCGACTGCCATTTCTTATAAACACAAAGGCGAATCATGCGTAAGCCAATTCGGTTCGTGTTATATTATAAGATATCGTTACCGTATTTATAAATAGTGTATGATCGAATTCGTGTAGTGTAAACACGTGTTATACGAGGACTGACGGTATACGGCTCGACCTACGCGATCCATTTCTCTCGTGAAAACGATGTAATTTCCGACAAAAGTTGAGCACGAATTCGAACGCACACATATAAATATAACAGTTGGAATAAATTCTTGTATATGTGTGCAGCTCATGCGCAGCAAAGTTGAATTTTGTTCATCTTTCGCTCTCACTCTCCACCGTCGCACCGTATATCGATAATATATGAAAAACGACCTTGAAGATAGTGGGCAGCAGTGTTGCCGAACGAAAAAATCAAGAACCGCGTAACTCCGAGTTCGCGTAAGTCGGGGTAGCGTAAGTTGGGGTATTACTGTATATGACAGAACATCGTTATACTTGCAAATGACTGGCACCCCTACGGGAAGTCCAGCATCAAGCATAATCGCAAACCTTTATCAATATTATACAAAAAGAGCATTCCAAGATAACCTACTTATATACAGATACATAAATGATCTATGCGTTTTTAATTGTCCACATTTTGTCCAGGATTACAGTAAATTATATGCAGAAGAACTTGTATTAGAAAAAACTAATAGTTCCAATACTATAGCAAATGATCTGGATCTTCATATAGAAATATTCCATAATAATATAGACGTAAACGTATATAATAAAAGAGACGCATTTAATTTCAATGTAGTCAGCCTTACAAACTGGAGATCTAATATATCAAAATCAGTGCATGCTAATATAATTTTATCGCAATGTCTGAGGATTGCTTATATTTGCAATAATAATAAAAACTGTTCAGTAAACATAACAGCATTATACAACAAGTTGATTAATAATAATTTCCCTATCACTTATGCTTATCGCGATAAGCATAATTTATTTCAAAAATTTGTTTTCCGAACCCATAGTTTCAATATAAGTTTTAAATAATTGTCATATTTAGTGCCATGTATATGTGTACAGTCAGTCCTCGTATAGCACGATAGTTGTGTTCCTAGAAACCCTCGTGCAATGCAAAATCGTGCAATATGAACAACAGGCCCTATGGGAAAAATAGGGTTAGGTGCCGACCACCCAAGATTGAACACACATTTGTAACCAAAACATTACCAAACACAATAAATAATCGTAATTACGTATTACGTAATTTTATTACGTAATAGGCGTAATAAAATATTGCTAATGCTTTTGCTTCTATCATAAGAAACTTGTTTTTTGTTTGATTTTCTATCCAAACAGATGACAGCTGTTCCATCTCTTCCAATTCTTGTGTCTAAATCTAATGGATTTTAATTACACTTTGACTTGTTACTGCTATAAAAGTTGTTTTTATTTTCTCTGCATTCTTTGTAATTCTCGGCGTTGCCTCATTTAGGTCTGTAGCATGTGCAATATCACATGGTCTCTCATTTCGCTCAAAGCGTTTCACAATTTCATATTTTTTCTCTATCGACAGAGGTGGACTGGCCATAAGCCTTACCGGGAAAACCCCGGTGGGCCGGAGGCCGCTGTGATTTTGGCCATAAACCATAGTATGAGGCCAGTATAAATTTTTCCGGGTAAGAATTTTTGATCCAGTCCGCCTCTGTTTATCGATATTGCTTTTCTTTTTCTCTCTGAATCTGCAGTGTCTTCAGCAGGACGCTTCCTTTTTTCACGCCTTTTAAGTATTTTACTCATTTTTAGGGAATAAAGCACAATTACAAAAGGAGGAGGCACGCTTGATACACATAAACAAAGCTGAGCGAGTGTAGTGACTGAATAAACAACACCGTAAAGGCAGAGATACACTATTAACACCTCACATTTTACTAAAGCACATTTCTAGGGCTTACTACCATAAAACAATAAAAACAATTTCCAGTTGCGTTTCTGCTAGTGGAATCTGTTATAAACTGGTAGTAAACTCGATCTAATTGCATTTGCGATTATACCGATACCTGGAATTGTGTGGGTTTTTACGTTATTATGGTGAAATGTGTTTCCCTTTCACTGATATAAGAAACATAAATACATTTTCAGAATCTTCTCTTCATTCCTGTTGTGTTGCATTCGGTTGGGGTGATTCTGCATTCGACTGCCATTTCTTGTAAATACAAAAGG
This sequence comes from Mastigoproctus giganteus, assembly GCF_048544385.1. Taxonomy (NCBI): domain Eukaryota; kingdom Metazoa; phylum Arthropoda; class Arachnida; order Uropygi; family Thelyphonidae; genus Mastigoproctus; species Mastigoproctus giganteus. The sequence continues at coordinate 64,383,677 of NC_143586.1, read as the reverse complement.
GAATTGTGCATAAGCGAATTCGGTTCGTGTTATATAAGATATCGTTCCCCTATTTATAAATCGTGTATGATCGAATTCGTGTAATGTAAACACGTGTTATACGAGGACTGACTGTACGTAGGATACACTTTGCATTCTTGGTGTCTTACGGCGCAGAAAACTTGTACCCACCAGCTTGCAAATTACAGTGTATCATTTTTCTTTTTTTTTTTTTTTTTTTTACATATAGTTAAATTTATTTAAATTCACTTAAGTTCACGCTGAGGTAACATGCAAATTCAGCTCAGGGTCCTACTATAGGAACGGGTTTGCGATCCCGGGCATACCCGAGCCACAACTTATAAATTGTAATGTCTTTAAGCTGTCCTACACACTTTATTTTTATTTCTCCGAAATTATTAGGACAATCTGAGGACGTAGGAGAAACTATTCCTTTGTGGAGTTCAGGTTCTATTATTCCTACTCCTTTAGTTTTCCTTCTTACTATCTGAATGTTTCTCTTTGTGTTAACTTAAATTTGATTGGCTATTTGATTAATCATTTATATTTATTTTTACCGTATCCATCACATAGGGGGCACCACATATTATTTTGAAGACTATTACATTATGTCCTAGATACGGTAAATATGTAGTGTGTATTATATATTTAATATTATTTTAATCTTGCACTGCTTCTATTGGAATGAGCCGCAGCCTGGAAAATAAGATGCAGGATATTTCAGAGACTGCTGGGAATCATTGGGGTACAAGTAAACACATGGGTTGTGTTAGGGTAGCTAAGAAAAAGAACAGGTGCATGTATACTTGTGTGTACACCAATGCTAGGAGTTTAGTAAATAAATTTGATGAATTTGAGGTATTGCTCAAAACATCAAAGGCAGATATTGTGGGGATTTCAGAGACGTGGTGTCACACAGATATAAGAAAAGCAGAACTGGAATTTGGGGATTACAATGTGTACAGAAAGGATAGACAGGATAGGAAGGGAGGAGGGGTTATGCTATTAATTAAGAAACACATAAAATCCAAGGAAGTGAAGCCAGTCGACATCGCTGGACAGTGCAGTGTCGAGTCAGTTTGGTGTGACATAAGCATTGGGAGATCAAAATTGAGAGTAGGAGTGTGCTATAGGCCTAATGACTCTGATGAGTATAATAAGAAACTGTTCGGAGAAATAGAGTGGGCCAGTAAATCAGAGAGTCTTATAATGGGGGATTTTAATTTCCCAGATATTGACTGGAATTTGGGGGCTGGTCACTCACACAGTAGCAAGGCTTTTGTGGATTTATTGGATGATTGTTTTCTACATCAGCATGTTCGGGAGGCAACTAGAGGGAGTAATACTCTTGATTTGATTATCAGTAGTGATTCTTCATGCATTAAGAATCTGCAGATAAATGAACCACTTGGTGGCAGTGATCACAGTGTGCTGAAGTGGGAGTTACTCAAAGAGGTAACTACCATTAGGGGTAAAGGGAAGGGGTATTGCTTTCGTAAAGGCGACTACAATGGACTGAGACAGTATTTAAATTCTATACAGTGGGATCAACTGATGGTATTGCCAACAGCAAATTCAAAATGGGAAGCATTCAAAGAACTTATCGTGGAAGCTACTAGGCTTTACATACCAACTAAGAAATATTGTTCAAGGTTTAGGCCTAAATGGATGTCAGATGAACTAATGAGGCATATGGCAGAGAAGAAAAATGCATGGGATACATACAAATTAACACGTGACACGGATGCCTATGATAGATACAAGTTGATCTGTAACCAAGTTACAAAGGAGGTTAGGCAGGCGAAGGCAGATTACGAGAGATCCTTGGCAAGGGATGCGAAGAAAAACAGCAAAGAGTTCTTTACTTATGTAAACTCTAGAAGGAAGGGGATGAATCAGATTGGTCCACTTGAGATCGATGGGTCAACTGTTGATGACCCTGCTCGGGTAGCTAACAAACTAAATGAATATTTTGCATCGACATTCACACATGAGGAGTTATTCAGCGAGGGGAATGCCAGAGGTGTATTCAACTCTAGCAGTAAGCTAGAGAATCTTGTAATAACTGAGAGCAAAGTGGAGGAGAAATTGTTGAAGATAAACACAAGAAAGGCACCTGGGGTGGATGGGATCTATCCAGTTATATTAAAGGAGGCAGCAAAGGAGGTAAGCAAACCCTTAGCCATAATTATGAGAGCTTCCTTGGACTCAGGGGAGGTACCCATTGACTGGAGATGTGCAAATGTGACCCCAATTCACAAAGGGGGATCAAAGGCTGACACAAGTAATTATAGACCTGTGAGTTTAACTTCTGTTCCCGGAAAATTAATGGAGGCACTGGTGAAAGAAGCACTGCAGGATCATCTAGACAAGACTTCAGTTATAGCTAGGACACAGCATGGTTTTGTTAAGGGGAAGTCTTGCCTGACCAATTTGATTGGATACTATGATGCAGTCACAAAAGAACTGGATGCAGGGAATAACTTTGATATTATATACTTGGATCTTAGAAAGGCTTTTGATACTGTTGCACATGGAAGACTGCTGCACAAATTGGAGCAGTGTGGCATTGGAGGCAAGTTGCTGCTATGGATAAAGGGGTGGTTGAGGGGGAGAAGACAGAGAGTGGTAATCAATGGACACTGCTCATCGTGGACTAATGTTATTAGTGGAGTCCCTCAGGGTTCAGTATTGGGGCCTTTATTGTTTTCTGTATTTATAAATGATATTGATGATGGTATATCAGGCTTAATGTCCAAGTTTGCAGACGATACGAAGGTTGGCAGGGTTGTCAAGGACACTACTGACACTATGCTGCTGCAACAGGATTTGGAAAGGTTGAGCAGATGGGCTTCGAGGTGGCAAATGAAGTTTAACATTGACAAATGTAAAGTACTACATATGGGAAACAGCAACCCCAGAGCAACGTATCAACTCTGTGGTACTACACTGACAGTGGTAGAGAATGAAAGGGACCTGGGGGTGGTGGTGCAGGCAGATATGAAGTTCTCTGAGCAGTGCAGACGAGCTGCAAGAGTAGCTCATGGTGTATTGTCAATGATATATAGGAATTTTTCTAGCAGGGATAAGGAGGTGATTATTCCCTTGTATAAGGCAATGGTCAGGCCACACCTAGAGTACTGTATACAGGCCTGGAGGCCTCATTTCAGGAAGGATGTAGAGCTGCTGGAACGAGTACAGAGAAGGGCAACTAGATTGGTGAATGGGACAAAGGGGTTCTCTTACGAAGAAAGGCTTAAGTTTTGCAAATTACAGTGTCTGGAAACTAGGCACCAGCGGGGTGATCTGATAGAGGTGTACAAAGCCTTGAATGGTTTGAGCATGCTCAATGCTGATGGGATTCTTCCTCTAGCTCAGAAAAATCACCTGAGAGGGCATAAATTCAAATTGAGGAAAGACAGATGTAGGATAGATGTGCGGAAATTTGCCTTTAGCCAGCGGGTGGTTGGTGGGTGGAACAGACTTCCATCCCTTGTCGTGGAAGTTGATAGCCTAAATAAGTTTAAGGCTCAGCTGGACAGGTATTTCGAACGAACAGAGGGGTGAAGTGGAAGTGGTTATTTTTATTTATTTATGTTACTTTTTTTTTTTTTTTTTTTTTGGCTGATGCTGCATAAGCTTGCTTTCTTGCATCAAATGCCTCTACTAATGCTAATGCTAATCATTAAATTACAATCTCTGTCGGGTCAGTGATCATTAATATATGCTTACATTTATATTTTACTTATATTTTCTTACTTTTGATTCTAATATTTCTTAAATTTCTTAACTTTCTATTTACTACATTTGATTTATATTTGGCCTATACTGGTTTATATTTGGTTTAGATTTAAATTACTTAGCATATATTGATCATTACAGAAGCAGAGAACCTCTTGTCGCTTTTTGCCTTCAGTCTGGGTGGTTGGCCCCAGTTGAAGTCACCTAGATTGTGGGTAAAAAGCGATAATAATTTTTTTTTTTTTTTTTATGTTTTCTTAAGTCCCTGAATGTATTATTATTTGATTGATTTACTTTTTTTATCATTTTCTATTATCCTTAATATTTTATATACATTATGGGTGTATTGCATGATTGCTTGCAACTGCATTGACCCATAAATATTAGTTACAGTTGCTGTCAAGCTATTAACTTTCTTTTTTATCACTAATATAAATATATATGCTATTAAGTGTATATTACGTGACCACCAAATACGGAGGATGTGGAAAGGTCAGGGAATGACCACTGCATATCACCGGAGAAATATGGCCTTAGTTGCTAATGCTCCTAAAAAAACCAAATAACAAATAACAATAAGTGTATAATTTAGTATATATTTATTAATTTTTCTTGACACATCAGCTACTGTACTAGGGCCATGAATACATGAAGAGGAGGTATGCTGGAGAAGGTTGAGGTCTAATCCATTATAAAATATCTTCATTTGCAAGGAAAAGAAGTGAAAAAAAAAAATCAGTGAGGAGATGAAAGCTGCATATGAGGATTACCCATCATATGAGACTGAAAAATTGGAAAAGATGTGGGTGAATCAGTGCGCACGATAACCAAAGAGAAGGAAACCCATCTCAGCCATAGACCCTTCCATTGTGGCTAAAGTGGAACAGCTAGTGTTTGAAGACAGGTGTGTCACTATAAATTTCATAGCAAATGAAGTGAACACTAGCCATGGGTCTTTTTTTCCCCCATAATGCATGAGTTCTTTCATATGTCAAAGGTAGCAGCCCAATGGGTTCCAAGGTTGGAGTGTTGTAGAGAGAATGTTGATGGTTTTCGACCAAATTGCAAAAATGGATGAATGCTGAACATATCAGTGTGACCTAGAAACAAAGCAGATGTTAAAACTAAATAGGCCTCTTGCTCCGGGATCCATGTATAGGATGTATAAATATTGTTCTCCCTGGAGGAATGGAAATAGTTAATAATAATATTGCAGGTACAAACAAAGTAGTAACCTTTAATAGAAACTACAGGTACAAATTAAGGTAAACTAAATGAATAGAATAAATTAATTAAAAAAAACAAAGCAAAAAGTCTTTCAAGTCTGAGGGACTCTTCATCAGCTTGAGCATAAACGTTAGTATGAAACAAAGAATGCCCAGGTGTGGCCATGTAAGGTAAACAAAGCATGACACAAGTGCAAGCAACAGAGTAGTTCTAACCAGGGATAATCACTGGTTAGAACTAGATGCTTATAGGCAATGTTTATTACATTGCACGATAACCACCTCCATGATTGGATGTATGTGCATACCTTTGTTGCGGTTAAAAGTACTTGACAGCCAGATATATGGAGTAATTCGAGGCATACTCGTTGATGGTAATTGTCCGCGTGGGCAACAATTTCGATATCACGATGTGAGTCAAGCTCGTGTTGAGAAGACAAATAGCACTCTGCGACCGCAGAGTGCTCCAAATCAGCAGACCGGATGGCCCTCTCATGTTCTGAGATTCACTCTTGGAGCCTCATGGCAGATTCCCCGATGTAGCAACTACCGCAGTCACGACAGGCAATGTGATAAACTGAGCTACTGCGTAATGAGGAGGGGATGGGCATTTTTACCTTTGAGAGAAGGGATTGCAGTTTTTTACTGGGAAGCTGTAAACATTTTATTGAGCACGTAGAATTTTAGAGAGGAGTTGTGAAATGCCAGAGTAATAGGGGATAAAAACGGTAGAGATCGTGTCATAATTGTGGGAGGCTCTGGGGGTGGGTGGCAAACTCAGGCCTGCAGATTGCATTTGTCCAGGGCACAGGCAGGGTAGCCACAGTTAGACAGATCTGTTTTTACTTTTGAAACTTCACTGTGCCTGTCCTCTGTGGAGCTGGAATGGGTCCAGGTACAGGTGAATAGGACACACACATGGTGCTGAGAAGCTGCTTGGGGGTGTGTGCTGATTTGTAGTTGGTGAATTGGCCAGTACACGTTGGCTTACAATAGACTGAGGTTCTTAAATGTGAGCCCACGTGCTGCGCTAGGACATCCAGAAAGGAGAGAGCATTGTCCGACTCTAGTTCAATAGTGAACTGGATGAAGGACAATGGGGAGTTGAGATGCTGCAAAAGCTGGGTTTCTGAGCCCCAGGGAATGATGACGAAGACATCCACATGACGACACTAGAAGGCAATGGGAACTGCTAAGTTTAAGAATGCATGGCCCTCCAGTTCTTCCATGTCAATATTTGCCATGATCAAGCTGACAGGGGCAGCCATGAATCTGCCTAAAGTGGGAGTCACCAAACATGACTACACCACTGGTCAGACATAAGTTGAGAGCAGTGCAAACGTCATCTACAAATAGTGAGGTTCTCTCATGGGTCACTGTCTAAAAGTTGTCTACCCGTAGTTTCTATTAAAGGTTAGTACTTTGTTTGTTCCTGCAATATTATTATTAACTATTTCCGTTCCTCCAGTGAGAACAATATTTATACAGGCACTGCCCGACTTATGTAATACTTGACTTCTGTAAATGCGACTTTACATAAGTTTTTGCCAGCCAGTGTAAACTTAAAAATGGTGGAAGTGTATTTTGCATCCTGTAGGAATAAATGGAGGTATTGTGAAAACATCACAATGTGAACCCAATAACACATTGGTTTTTTTTTTTTTTCTTTTGGTAATTCATTCCAAGACCTCAGAAGTTGAAATTTTCACTATATAACTAAGCTATTTATCTCTCTAAAAGGTAATTTCATCGTTATCATATGTTCTGTTGTAAGAATCAATTTTTAATGCCTTTTTGATATTTTTCTAAAGCACATTTTTGGAGATTACGACCATAAAACAATAAAAACAATTTGCATTTTCCGGTTTATTGGGCTTTTCTCTTAGTGCATCTAATTATAAACAGATAGTAAAGTCTATCTTATTGCATTTGCGATAATCCTGATAATTGGAATTGTGCGGGTTTTTGCATTATTTTGGTGAAATGTGTTTCCCCTTCGCTGAAATATTCTCTTCATTCCTATTTACTTATTACAATGATGAAGAGAAGCAATCAGTGGAAAGTACAAGTGGTGGCAGTGCTAGGAAACCAAACAAAATTGATTTAGAAATGAAGATGAAAATGATTAAGAAGTAAGAAGCAGGACAAAGTTTGTCCTCTATTGCATGGGAATTAAGTCTCACTGCTTCAACAGTGAATGCTATTTCAAAGGACAGTGCGCGTATAAAAAACACATTAAAGGATCAACAGTGATCACAAAATAGCGTTTAGGTGCTACATCAAAGATGGAAAGCTATTAATAATATGGATGAAAAATCAGATTCAGAAGTGAGTGTCCCTAAGTCTAATGGCCATTCAAGCAAAAAACAACACGTATTTATGAAGATATTAAGGATAAGTACATCAAACACCAAGCGAAGTTCGTAGCAAGCAACAGGTGGTTCCAAGCATCCCTCTGGTTTTCACAATGTTAAAGTATGCAGTGAAGTCACCGATTCTGCAGCAGCACCAGAGAAATTTTGTGATGTGTTGGAAAAAAAACCCTTCTAGATTTCCACAGCCCTCAACCTCTGCAGCGGTGTACTTATCAGCTGGAGATGTTGATTCTGGCAACGATGCTTGAACCTGTAATTTTTTTTTGTAATTTTATAATTTTTGTAATTGCACACTTTTGTAATTTTTTCCTACCCATGAGATAAAAAAAAAATAATAAATAAATAAATAAATAATTCTATTGACTTGTTCGTTGAACATTTCTTTTTTGCTTCAATCAAATTCAGCAATCATAGTTGTGGGTGCTGCATAAGCCTTTAGGGAAATTCCACTTACGCAGAGTTTCGCGGAACACAACCATTACATAAGTCGGGGAATGCCTGTACTTCCTAAAGCAGATGTTAACATTCATTTTCACCAACTCCCCAAAAATGCCAAGGTTCAACTGCCTGCCAGTAAGGTCATGTTGTCAATTATCTGGGGGCTCCAAAGGTATAATCCCTAATGATTACCTCCCTAAAGGCAACAGAATCACTGGGGAATACTACAGAACACTCTTAGGAAAATTAAGGGAGACTATCGAGTTTGAAGAGATGTGGGAAGCTACTAAAGTTGTCCACCTCCTAGCCAATAATGCTTCTGCCCACAAGGCTGCTCTCACAGTGAACTTTTGCAGTTAGGCATGGCTTTGAAAATCTGCAACACCCACTTTATTCTCCCAACCTCTCACCTTCAAACTTCTTCCTTTTCCCAAAAATGAAGAAACCATTATAGGGCTGCAGATTTCAGACTGATGAGGGAATTAATGAAGTTGAAGCCTGGTTTTCTGCTCAAAGTAAGGAGTTCTGTTAAAGAGGCCTGAAAAAGCCTATCTACAGGTGGGGAAAATGTTTAGCACTAGAAGGTAGCTACATAGAGAATGATGAAATTGCCAGTCAAGTTTATAAACTAGTGAAAGCAGAATTAATATTATATTAAAGAAATATGAAAACCAGTTAGCTCTTTAATAAATTAATTAATTTAAAGAAAAAAAAACAAATTTCTTTTGCAGTTTGTCTTGTATTCTTGAGTACAGCAGACATTTTAACTTTTACTTTCGCCATGGCTACAAAAACTTCATTTAATGGTCAGCATTTCTTCCAATGTTAGCATTGCTGTTATAATATCATTATCATCCATCTTAACAAATTTTCCACCGAAATCCATATGTTCTCGGTCCCATCCCTTCCACATCTTATCACATTCATTTGCTGGACCATGTTTTTTAATATTCTCATCAAAACCTTTCATACAATAAGAAGCTGTTACCTTACAATGCCATTGGTGTTATGCAATCACAAGGAATAACATTATGAGTAATATTTTAAACATTCCATTTGACAGCAAATTATTCCCTCCTGCTGCATTGAGAGTGAAACTCTTATTTATAACCTCAAGAGAGCATATAAAGCTTAGCTTATCAGATAGGTTTTATTGCTCTTGATTAAACTTTAATTGATTCGGATCGTACCAAGCTTTGTATTAACCATACAAAATAATATAATTTATTTCTCATTAATGGAGCAAAAATACACTTTGTTATATATATATATATATATATAAACCAAATTTTGTAATAATGGAATATGTTATGGAGAAAAGCATATTCTTTAGTAGAGAAATGATATGTGTTTTGTATAAACCAAATTTGTATTATTGAGATTATACTATAGTGTAGAGGGAATCTAAATAAGGTTTTTAGGAGGCTCTGAAACCCCTCTCAGAGTTCTTATAAACCTTAATTAGGTTCCCTAGAGCAGCAGTGAAATGCAAAGGGATACATACCGGCAGACATCCACTCAAATAATTTTCTATTTGAAGAGATTTGTGTGATGATCTTGTGGTAAAAACAGTGTAATTGTACATAAAATTGTGTAGCAGCAAAGTGCTCCTTAGAAACTGTCAATATAATAATATCAATAAAGACTACTAATTTTAGTTATCCCACCCCACAACCTCCATGAAGGAAATTCCACACTAAAAAATATTGTCTATTCTAAGTAATGCATTCTAGTGAAAGACGTTAATTAGCAGACTAAACTAAAATTTATTATTAATTTTTTAAAAGGTATATTGCTAATTCTTGTTTTTAAATAACTATTTGTATATTGGTTAGTATTAATTATTCATATCTTTGAAAATTTGACTTTAATAAAAGATATTTGAAAACCTTGTGTGTTCATTAGATTTGTTTTGTACTGGTGCTATTCTTAAATATTATGATTTGCAGTGAAACATTTCCTTTTTCATTCTTTCTTGTTATGGTTTTTTTTTTTTTTTTTTTTTTTTTGTGTAAGTTTAATAATAAAATTTATCTGTTTTTGTTATATAGTAAAATTCAAAATTAATGAATTCTTAGAAAAAAATATCATTGATAAAAAAAAGAAAATATTTTCTGTTTAACTGATAATTTAGTAGACTTTTTGGCCATTTTCTAATGAAAAAGTTTGCTGCATAATTTATATTAGGAATTCTTTTATTTCAGGTTTTACAGATTTAACATTAAATGATCAGATGAAATTACTGCAGACAACATGGGCAGAAATTTTGTCGTTATCTTTAGCATACAGGTAAGAGTTACAGTCAATTTTTCCACCAGGAGATTTAAGTCTACACAGAACATCACTAATGGTATTTTCCTTTCAGTAAACAGATTTATTCTCATATATATTAGGTTGGTCAAAAAAGAATGATCATGAATTAAAAAATAAATAAACAGAATCTTCAAAATATTTCTAATCTACTGTTATATAGAACTGTTCTTTATCTAAAGAAGTACAGATTCACAGAGGTATATGAGGTGTGATCAAAAAGTTCAGGAACTGAACTAATATTTGGGAAATCTTGAAGCTTACCAGCTATTCAGATGGATTTAATTTGAAATAATCTCCAACACTTCTGGAACTTCTAGAAGTATTTCTGATAAGACTTCTTTTTGGATTTTTTCCTTTTTAAGCTTATTTTGGAATTAGATATGTTATAGAATATCTTAAAATACCGTTATGATTGGACTAAGTTCAATAGCAAAGCTTAATTAGACGGTACTCACCTTATATGAGATCATATAAGGTGAGTACCGTCTAATTAAGCTTTGCTATTGAACTTAGCTTCTTTTGGAATTGCTAATAGTTCATGTGTCATATTCTAAATAAATTCATCAGTTCTAAATCTTTGACCTGTCCATGGGTTGGCAGGGGGAATCACAGGGAGCTAAATCTGGTGATTATGGCATATGGAGAACCACAGTGACGGAGTGCTTCACAAGAAATTCTTACATGGAAAGTATACAGGGGAATTGTTATTATATAAGTTGCCTACCCGGGCTGACTTTTTTTGGCTATTTTTCTATTAACTGTACAACTTTCACTGTTTGGCCATGCAGGATAAATTCTGTGGGGTACCCTGTAGGTAAAAAAAAAAAACACAATAACAATGTTCTTTCTCTCACCATTGGTTGGATTGGTGGGGGAGGACCTTACAGAAAGCAGTCTTCCATTGAGAGGATTGGGCCTTTGTTTCTTGGTCATACCCATGTACCTATGATTTTTCACCAGTAGAAGAAATAAAGTGTGGATTAGCAGCACCACATTGATAAGTCCTGATATACAAGAATTTACTGATTTGTGATAATCAGGAAGGTCAGAGGTGGTGACTTCTTTGAAATACCTTGCACTCCCAAATCTTGTATGAAAATTGATTGACATGTGCCATAAGAAATACAAACTTCACTAGCAACTTCACAGATAGTGAAACATCAATCACTCCTGGTCACATCATGAACATGAGTGATTGAATCATTGATTTTTGAAGTTAAAGGGCTGCCAGTGCAACAGTCACCTTTGATGGACAAGTGGCTCTTTTAAACTTTGCGAGTCACTGAAAAAAAGTCTTTGAATGGCATATAAAATCTTCTGTTTTTAACATTTTGTGGGGTTCAGTTGCACTTTGCCGTAATTTGAAGTAAGTTGCTCATTTTAAAAAATGAGGCCAGGCAACATTCATTACAACAGCGATTTCCAAACTGGGAGGTGCGGACTAGTGCAAAAGGAGGCACGAAAAGTTTAACAGAAATGTAATTTTCATAACATAACATATATAAATAAAAAAATATATACATATAAATAAACTTTCATAACATAACATTAAATTTTATAACCTATTTTTAAAGCATTTATCACCACCTATCTCACTCTAACTTCAATATAAACATGAGATAAACATTTATTTAGAAAATAATTGTATATTTTCCAATATATAGTATTTTGGAAAAAATACTATATTTTGCTGAAATGGACTGATGAATTATGATTGATATGATTTAATGTGATATGTATAATTTAGTGCGTACCATGCATGACCTATATAGGTAGATTGCATAGTATAGCATTAGCTGCATGATTGAAAATATGGTTTCAGCGGTGTGCGATTGTGTTTTTTATTGTTTTTGGCGTGATTACTTACTGATAATAATCGTTAGTAATTTAGAAGTTGTATTTTTTAAGAATATAAATTTAACACTAATATTTTTAGACGAATGGATAAATTTTTGAATGGTCACAAGAGAAAATCCACTAATAATGAAGATACTGATGCTGATACAAATAAAGGTAGTGGGAATACAAGTAACAGGGAACAAGGAGGTAGAACTCCCAAAACAAGAAAATACGATTCATCCTATTTATCATTAGGATTCACAAGTGTTATTATAGATGGCTTGGAAAAACCAATGTTTGTTTTGTATGAAAGTTTTGGCTGCAGATAGTATGAGACCAGGCAAATTAAAATGGCACCTTAAAACTATGCATTCTGAATACATTGGTAAACCCATAGAATTTTTTCAATGAAAATTAGATGAGTTTAATAAATAAAAGCAAACATTCAAAAAAATAGTTTCTGTTCCATCAAATGCATTTTTCTAGCGTCATACCAAGTTTCTTTCTTACGGAATCGGGAAATGTAAAAAACCACACACAATAGGAGAAACTCTAGTTTTGCCAGCAGCTATTGATATGGTTAAAATAATGTTCGGCGAATCATGTGCAAAACAGTTGCGACAAATACCGCTTGCTGATAATACAGTTGGCAGAAGAATCAATGATATATCTGAAGATCTTTGCGATAGTTAGTTTCTCGACTGCGTACTCCGAAATTCGCCATACAAGTAGATGAGGCAACTGATGTAGCTAAAGATGCTCATTTAATTGCATATGTTCGATATGTTGCAGAAACTAATATAATGGAAGATATATTATTTTGCAACCCCATTCCTGGAAAGGTCACATCCAATGAAATTTTTAATATAATTGACACTTTTTTTGATGAGAACGACATAAAGTGGAATAACTGCATTGGACTCTGTACTGACAGATGTACTGTCAATGTCAGGACACAAGGCAGGTCTTCAAGCATTGGTTAAAAAGAAAGCACCCGAAGTTATCTGGACACACTGCATGCTTCACAGAGCAGCTCTTGTGTCAAAAAATATGAGTGAGGAACATAACATTTTTACAAAAGTTATAAACTACATAAAAAACAGTTCTTTAAAAGTTAGGTTGTTTGCAAAGCACTGTGAAGATATGGAAGCTAATTATACCTCACTTCTATACTATGTGAAGTGCACTGGCTATCTTGTGCAAAAGTGATTCAAAGGGTGTTTGAACTCAAAGAAGAGATTGCAATTTTTCTTGATGAAAGTCATAATGAAGAGGCAAATTTATTTAGGAATGATAACTTTATTGTTAAACTTGCCTATTTGGTTGAAATTTTTGGAAAATTGAGTGTTTTGAATAAATCATTCACTAATTCAAAAAGACAAAGTGAAAGCATTCATAAAAAAAAATTGGAGCTGTGGAAATCAAATTTACAAAAAAATAAGTTTGACATGTTTCCACTCTTAAATGATTTCTGTGCCAGAGTTGATATTGAAGCAAACAAAAATCTATTTACTGAACACTTGGATGGTTTGCTAATGCACTTTTCACATTATTTCGAAGATCTTGATTTTACAAAGTTCGCGGGGATACAGAATCGATTTGTCAATGAACAAGATGATGAATTTGGATTGGCAACTATTGAAAAGGAAAAAATTAATAGAATTATCATGCAATACTTCATTGAAACAAAAATTTCAGAGTGAAACCCTAGTTCAATTTTGGTTGAATTGAAGTGAAGAATATAATACTTTGTCAAGCAAAGCAAAGCAAGTATTGCCGCCATTCGTAACAATCATATTTATGCAAAATGGGATTTTCTGCAATGAAATCCAAATATCGAGCCCGTTTAGTAGTAGAAAAAGAGCTACGAGTAGCACTCTCCTCAATGACACCTAGATTTGATAAATTTTTTGCTAATAAACAAGCACATCCATCACATTAAAAACAAATTAATTTAAAAATGAATATATATAGTAAAATCTTGTTATTATTCTGTCAATTACGTTTTTTTCATTTTTTGTATTAATACATTTTTTACCATTTAAAAATGTGTCTGGATTAGATTTTTTTAAAAGGGGGTGTAGTAACATAAAGTTTGGAAACCACTGCATTACAAGATGATTAAGCTTCTTTCATCAGAATATAGATCTCTCTCTTGCTCTGTCTCTGCATCAGAATCTATTCCAAAGAGTGATTTCCAGACTCCTGGCATAAGGCAATTATTCTTACCTTCCCAAAACCAGCAAAGGATCCAAAAATACTGAACAGTTACCATCCTAGTGCTCTGACTAGTTGCTTGTATAAGATCCTGGAAAGAATGGTCGATGCTCACCCTATGTGGTATTTAGAAGCTAGCAACCATCTTTCCAGAATACAATGTGGTTTCTAAAGGAAGAAATCAACATTCAACCATTTAATCCAACTGGAAACGTGCTTTTCCAGTTGGATTAAATGCTTTCACATTGCTTTTCTGAAATGTGAGCACCAGGTATCAGTTTTCTTTGATATGGAAAAAAGTGTGTGACGTGGTTTAGAGATTCAGAATTTTAAAAGACTTTTATAACTTCATTTTTAGGGGAAACAATGCCATTTTTATTAAAAATTACATCTCAAGCCAATCATTCCAAGTCGTGCAGGATCCATTCTTTCTTGACCATTTTGCCAAGAGGAGGGTATTCCTCAAGGATCAGTTCTGTTACACTTTTAAAACTGTCAAAGTTAATTGTATTACTGAACGTCTTCCTCCAACCACAAACAGCATCCTGTTTGTTGTGATTTAAGCATCTTTTCATAGTCATGCAACATGAGGGTTATCAAAAGGCAATTGCAGAATGCCACTGACTATCTCAACTCTTAAGTAATGGCTAATGGGTTTTAAGTTCTCATTCCAGAGACCATTTTTGTCCACTTTTGCCAGAAATGGAACCTTCATCCTGAGTTGGAACTAAAACTCAGGCAGTACACGACTCTGGTAGCACCTGAAACAAAATTCCTGGGACTTATACTTGATAAAAAAAAAAAAAGTTGATGTTTCTACAACACATCCATGAGCTTTGAACAAAGTGCATGGAGCATCTGTACCTATTACAGGCCATATCCTTTTACAAGTGGGGGTGCAGATCGTTGCACGTTACTTCAATTCTATCATGCACTTATACGTTCTAAACTAGATTGTGGATCCCAGGTGCAACCGAACCATCCTTGTTTCTTTGATGAAAGGAATTGTCATTACAATACACCTTTAAAATAAATCCCTACCATGCCATCCCACGTGGACATCCATTTTTGAACACATTGGGAAAACCTCTATAACAACCATAAGACCACCAACCTTCTCTTTGGTATTTGTGTCCAGTGACTACTAAGAGAATTGAACAATCACAATAGACAATGTTGCTCAGTCATCAAGGCAACTTCTTCCATGGTATGCTTGAATGCCATCATGATGACTCAAAGTCAGGGTCCTCTGTCAGGTCTGCTGCTATCATCCCAGACAACACTGTCTGAGAGGGTTCCTGATAAAATGCAGCATATACACAGCAGAGTTGTATTCTATAGGGATAGCCTTGGGACCACATGAAAACCCATAATTACCAAAGTTGTATACAGACTCTTTAAGTACATTACAGGCTTTATCAGGGATGATGAGATATAATTTCTCATCCGTTCCTGACTCCAGCAGTGTGATATTCTCTTTCTCAGCATTCATTCAACATTTGTTCTTGCTGGATACTAGGCCACATTGGGATCAGGGATAATGAATTGGTGGATAGTGTAGCCAGGTGGGAAGGAGCAGCAGTGCGTAGCACACGCTTCTTGATTAGACCGGGGTTCGAGCCCATCACCACCAAATACGGAGGATGCAGAAAGGTCAGGGAATGACCACCGCATATCCCGGAGCAATATGGCCTTAGTTGCTAATGCTCCTAAAAACCAAATAACAAAGCAAACAAGTGTAGCCAGATTACCAAAACAGTCATAGTCTGTTGGTTCTCTCCCCCCCCACAGACTGCAAGCAGGTAATATGCTATAAATTACTCTCCGAGTGGCAAGTCATGGCATGGTCAGGAAACGAACGAGCTATATCAGATGAAGGCTGTAATCAAATACTGGCAGTCTAGTCTGTGCAAGAAATGTAGAGAGGAAGTTGTTCTTGCTTTGCCTCCGAATAGGACAGTCATCTTACACATTCATTCCTGCTGAGGGGCAGATGACTCCCCTATGTGTAAGAACTGTGACACCTTTTTAATGATTCAACATATTTTACCTCAGTGTCCATATTATAGACTTGAACGTGTTTTTTATTTCACTTTTAGATATCTGACTGAACCTTATACAATCAGTCAGATTTTATCTGACAATGATCAAGTGTCAGACTTTATTTAAAAGCATTAAATCTTTTTACTCTTATTTAAAATGTGCCTGTTATACCTTTTTTTACATGTTTTTATCATTATGCATTTTTGAACATAGTGACCTAATTTGTTAGCTTTCTGAAATCTTTTAATTATTATCTTTTACCTGATCTGGTTTTGGCACTTTATAGCCTTATTTTCTAGTGCACCAATAAAGCTCAAACCAAACCAAACCATTTTAAAATGTAATAAAACACAAACATCTGTTCAATGCAAACTAATTCAAATTGACTGCAGATAAACTGGTTATTCATGCATGGATTCATTAAATTTTGTTACTGTGCATTACTATGTCTAGATGAGCCACTGAAAATGTTGCAAAAAGTTGCAACTTGCTACAATGCTTCAATTTCAGATACAAAGTCAGTCCCTGAACTTTTTGATCACACCTCATACTGTATATGTATTTGGCATGCAGCACTCAAAGTTGGTTACACTAATTTTCATCTGTGCTGCACTTATTACATTTATAATGAAGTTGTATGTAGAAGATTACTCTGTGTTATGCAAATAGTGTAGAGAATTGGCATTTCCATTTAATACATCTAGACTGTTATTTGAGCAATTCAAAATCCTTTGAATATCTGTGCATCTGTTATATTTAATAAATGTTTCTGAAATGTCTTTGCTTTGATCTTAGCCAAATCTGAAATGCCTTTGATCTTATACAATGGACACCATTGTATATAGAAGTCTTTTACTTCTATATTCAATGGTGTCCATTTTTTATTCCTTCTTATATTTAATTCTCCTAATGTTTCATATTTATTTATATAAATTTTAATCTTTCTCATTTTTCTTCTGTTGACCGATTTTCATATTCCATTTCTTTTAATTCTAAATATTCTCTCAATTTATTTCTGTTTAGAATACTTTAATCTTGTAATGATTCATTTTGAATTTTGTTTCTTTATCTTTGTTTATTTTTTGATTTTTCTTAAAGGCATCTCAAAATCTGAATGTTCCCACTACAATTTTTATGATTGCTTCCAATATCTACTGATGGTACTGCTTTTACATCCTTTATATTTTCAGGTTTTATATTTCTGTTAGTAATTATATGATCAATTTCTAATTTACTGCCTCTATTATTAGTAGTGGCATATGATGCAAGAAAGCAATTTTATAAATCATCAGCAGAAAAAACAAACTTCCCACATCACCACCAATAATTTATCTAGTTTTTCCTTCAGTTTATTTAAACTACCCACTTCTCAAACAACAGATGGAAGTTTGTTCCAAGAATCAACCACCTGCTGGCTGAAGCCACACCACCATACACATGTCTTGTAACCATTCTTCATCAGTTTGAATATATGTCCCCTCACATGCATAGTCTGAGGAAAAGAAAGAATGCATTCAGCTTTAAGCTTGATCAATACATTCAAAGTTTTAAACACTTCAGTAAGATCACCTTGAAGGTGCCTCATCTCCAGATGCTCCAGATGTTGCAATTTGAAGAACTGGAGCTTTTCTTGGTAAGACCACCCTTTCATTCCCTTCACTAATCTCGTTGCCCTTTTTTTGCACTCATTCCAGCAGATCTACATCCTAAAATGAGGCCTCCAGACCAGTTGCAGTATTCAAGGTGCAGCCTAACTATTGCCTTATACATTGGGATACTCACTCCTTATCCCTGCTAGCAAACTTCCTGTATATCATTGACAAAACCCCATGAGTTGTCTGGCAGCATGTCTGTATTGCCCAGAAAACTTCATATCTGATTGCACAATTAGTCCCAGGTCTTTTTTTTTGCATCTTATCCTACTGTGAATGTAGTATCACACATTTGGTATGTTAACTCTGAGATTACTACTACCCATGTGTAGTACCTTGCATTTGTTAATGTTAAACTTCAACTGCAATTTCTTAGTCCATCCGGCTAATTTCTATATCTTGTTGTGGTAGCAATACCTTGATTGCAACTCTTAATGGGTGGAGTGATTCCTCAATCTGCACACAAGGAATCACTCCATGAGGATTTTCTCCAGCCCAGATTCAATAATTTATACCTTTCACAGATCCATCAAGATAGAAAATCAGTCAAAAAAAGAAAAATGAGAAGGATTAAAATTTATATAAATAAATAAATATAAAAGTGTTAGGTGGGTCGGAAACTGCTAGCTTGGGAGGATACAAGGACTAATAGATTAACAGTAGCCACTGTCAGAGGTGAAAGTGATTCTTTCACTGCTTCTATTGGAATGAGTAGCAGCCTGGAAAACATGATTCAGGGTATTTCAGAGACTGCTGGGAGTCATTGCAGTACAAGTAAACACATGGGTTCTGTTAGGGTAGCTAAGAATAGAAACAAGTGCATGTATACTTGCGTATACACCAATGTTAGGAGTTTGGTAAATAAATTTGATGAATTTGAAGTATTGCTCAAAACATCAAAGGCAGATATTGTTGGGATATCAGAGACGTGGCATCACACAGATATAAGGAATGCAGAACTGGAATTTGGGGAGTACAGTGTGTACAGGAAAGATAGACAGGATAGGAAGGGTTATGCTATTAGTTAAGAAACACACAAAATACAAGGAAGTGAAGCCAGTCAACATTGCTGGACAGTGCAGTGTCGAGTCAGTTTGGTGTGACATAAGCATTGGGAGATGAAAATTGAGAGTAGGAGTGTGTTATAGGCCTAATGACTCTGATGAGTATAATAAGAAACTGTACAGGGAAATAGAGTGGGGCAGTAAATCAGAGAGTCTTATAATGGGGGATTTTAATTTCCCAGATATTGACTAGTATTTGTGGGTTGGTCACTCATACACTAGCAAGGCTTATGTGGATTTATTGAATGATTGTTTTCTACATCAGCATTTTCAGGAGGCAACTAGAGGGAGTAATACTCTTGATCTGATTATCAGTAGTGATACTTCATGCATTAAGAATCTGCAGAAAAAGGAACCACTAATTCAGTGTGCCGAAGTGGGATTTACTCAAAGACGTAACTACCATCAGGGGTGAAGGGAAGGGTTTTTGCTTTCATAAAGGCGACTACGGTGGTCTGAGACAGTATTTAAATTCTATACGGTGGGACCAGCTGATGATGTTACCAACAGCAAATTCAAAATGGGAAGCATTCAAAGAACTTATCTTGGAAGCTACTAGGCTTTACATACCAACTAAGAAATATTGTTCAAGGTTTAGGTCTACGTGGATGTCAGATGAACTAATGAGACATATGGCAGAGAAGGAAAATGCATGGGATACATACAAATTAACACGTGACACAGAAGCCTATGATAGATATTAGCTGGTCTGTAACCAAGTCGCAAAGGACATTAGTCAGGCAAAGGCAGATTATGAGAAATCTTTAGCAAAGTGTGCAAAGAAAAACAACAGAGTTCTTTACCTATGTAAACTCTAGAAGGTAAGGGATGAATAAGATTGGTCCACTGGATATTGATGGTTCAACTGTTGATGATCCTGCTCAGGTGGCTAACAAACTAAATGAGTATTTTGCATCTACATTCACACATGAGGAGTTATTCAGGGAGGGGAATGCAAGAGGTGAGTTAAACTCTGGAAGTGATCTAAATGATTTTGTAATAACTGAGAGGAAAGTGAAGGAGAAATTGTAGTAGTAGTGGCATGTGATGCAAGAAAGCAAGTGTATGAGCTTATGCAGCATCAGCCAAAAAAAAAAAAAAAACACGCCATTCCCTCCAAATACCTGTCCAGTTCCTCCTTAAATTTATTCATCCTTTCAACTTCCACAACAGATGGAAGTCTGTTCCAGCAACTAACCACCTGCTGGCTAAAGGCAAATTTCCACACATCTATTCTACATCTGTCTTTTCTTAATTTGATTTTATGCTCCCTTAGGTTCGTAATCTGAACAAGTGGAAGGATCCCATCAGAATTCAGTGTGCTCAACCCATTCAAGGCCTTATACACCTCAATCAGATCACTGCGCAGGTGCCTAGTCTCCAGCCGCTGCAATTTGCAGAACTTAAGCCTCTCTTAGTAAGAGGATCCTTTCATTCCCCTCACTGATCTTGTTGCCCTTCTCTGTACACACTCGAGCAAATCTACATCCTTCCTAAAATGAGGCCTCCAGACCTGTACGCAGTACTCTAGGTGTGACCTGACCATTGCCTTATACAGAGGGACAATCAACTCCTTTTCCCTGCTAGCAAAATTCCTATATATCATTGACAAAACCCCATGACCTGCCCTGGCAGCCTGTCTGCATTGCTCAGAAAACTTCATATCTGATTGCACAATTACTCCCAGGTCTTTTTTCATTTTCTACCACTTTAAGTGTAGTACCACACAGTTGGTAAGTTTCTCTGGGGTTACTTCTACCCATATGCAGTACATTCCATTTGTCAAGGTTAAACTTCAGTTGCCACTTCTTAGCCCATCTGCCCAAATTATCTAGATACTGTTGCAGTAGCACACTGCCATTACTGTCATTAACAACCCTGCCAACCTTTGTATCATCTGCAAACTTTGACACTAAGCCTGACATACCTTCATCAATATCATAGATAAATATACAAAACAACAGTGGACCCAACACCGAACCCTGTGGGACTCCGCTGATAACATTAGTCCACGAATAGCAGCACCCATTGATTACCACCCTCTGTCTTCTCCCACTCAACCATCCTTTTATCCATTGTAGCAACTTACCCTTAATACCATTCTGCTCCAATTTGTGCAATAGTCTTCCATTAGAATTATAATAAATTAATTAATTAAAATAATATAATTAATATTATTTTAATTCTATTAGAATTAAAATAGAATTGTTGAAGATAAACATAAAAAAGGCACCCAGGGTGGATGGGATCTATCCAGTTTTATTAAAGCAGGCAGCAAAGGAAATAAGCAAACCCTTAGCCATAATTATGAGAGCTTCTTTTGACTCTGGGGAGGTGCCCATGGACTGGGGAGGTGCAAATGTGACCCCAATTCACAAAGGAGGATCAAAGACTGACACAAGTAATTATAGACCTGTGAGTTTAACTTCTGTTCCAGGAAAATTAATGGAGTTACTGGTTGAAGAAGCACTGCAGGATAATCTAGACAAGACTTCAGTTATAGGTTGGACATAGCATGGTTTTGTTAAGGGAAAATCTTGCCTAACCAATTTGATTGGATACTATGATGTCGTCACAAAGGAAGTGGATGCAGGGAATAACTTTGATATCATATATTTGGATCTTAGAAAGGCTTTTGATACTGTTGCGCATGGAAGACTGCTGAACAAATTGGAGCAGTGTGGCATTGGAGGCAAATTGCTGCTAGGGATAAAGGGATGGTTGAGTGGGAGAAGACAGAGAGTGGTAATCAATGGACTGCTCATCGTGGACTAATGTTATTAGTGGAGTCCCTCAGGGTTCAGTGTTGCGTCCATTGTTGTTTTCTGTATTTATAAATGATATTGATGATCGCTGCTGCAACAGGATCTAGAAAAGTTGAGCAGATGGGCTGACCGGTGGCAAATGAACTTTAACATTGACAAATGTAAAGTACTACATATGGGAAGCAGTAACATATCAACTCTGTGGCACTGCACTGACAGCGGTAGAGAACAAAAAGGTTCTGGGGTTAATTGTGCAGGCAGATATGAATTTGTTTTGCGCAGTGCAGACAGTCTGGAAGAGTACCTCATGGTGTCTTGTCAATGATATACAGGAATTTTTCCAGCAGGAATAAGGAGGTGATTATCCCCTTGCGTAAGGTAATGGTCAGGCCACACCTTGAGTACTGTATACAGGTCTGGAGACCTCATTTTAAGAAGGATGTAGAGCTGTTGGAATGAGTACAGAGAAGGGCAACAAGATTAGTGAATGGAACAAAGGGTTGCTCTTACGTAGAAAGGCTTAAGTTTTGCAAATTACATTGTCTGGAGACTAGTAGCGAGGTGATCTGATCGAGGTGTATAAAGCCTTGAATGGTTTGAGCATGCTCAATGCTGATGGGATTCTTCCTCTTGCTCAGAATAATCACCTGAGAGGGCATAAATTCAAATTGAGGAAAGACAGATGTAGGATAGATGTGCAGAAGTTTGCCTTTTGCCAGTGGGTGGGTAGTTGGTGGAACAGACTTCCATCCTTTGTTGTGGAACTTGATAGCCTAAATAAATTTAAGGCTGAGCTGGACAGGTACTTGGAATGGAGGGGTGAAATGGGAGCATTTTTTTTTTTTTTTTTTTTTTTTTGTCTGATGCTGCATAAGCTTTCTTACATCATATGCTTCTAGTAATGCTAATGCTAATAGTGCACTTAATCTGTAGGAAGGCTTCCGTAGCCGAGTGGGCAGGAGCGGGAGTGCAGTAGCACACGCTCTTTGAGTAGACCGGGGTTCAAGCTCCTGACTGCTGAATACGGTCGATCTGCCAACCCGCACTGGACCAGCGTGGCAGATTATGGTCCATTTCCCTCAGCATGAATTGTTGAGGAGGCTTCCATCCTGCAGTGGGTTGATAATGGCTGCACTTTACTTTTTTACTTTTTTTTTTCATCTATAGGATGTTAAATAAGCATCTGCATCTTGTACAATTTTTTCAATCATCCACTGGGCAAAATTTTAATGGTCTTGATGAGATTGTGATTCCACTTAAAAAATATTTGAATTAATAGGAAAACAGGTGAAGGCCTGTTTTTAAGACTGTATTTTCCATGCTCCAGGTAATATCATTCTCACAAGATATAGGCAAAGCATTAGATAACCTCATCAAATTTGATTTTGCTTGTTGTTGCAGCACATTGTCAATTCTTTGAATCTCTTCTTTTGATGTTGACAGATGACAATTTTCAGGTTTTGGAATTAGGTAGCCTTCTGAAATCATGCAGTACTGTATGTAATATGGTTCTTCTTGAACAATAAGGCTTTGTGCTGTTTTTCTGATTTTGATGCAGCCTTTGGAGTAATAGTAATGGCCACATGGTGCAAGGAAGCCTATGGCTTATGCTGCACCAGCCAAAAAAAAAAAAAAAAAATAATAATAATAATAAAAAAATAAAATTACAAAACATAAAACAATTAGAATAAAAACAAATTAATAAGAGAAAAGAAAATGGACAACCTATGCATTTCCCTCTCCTCCCTTAGGTAATTAATCCAGCTGACCTTTGAATTTCCCCAGACTGGCAACCTCTACCACCCATGTAGGTAACTTATTACATTAATTTATAACTTGCTGGCTAAAATAAAACTTCCTGCAATCTAGTCTAAACAACTCCCCCCCCAACCTGAAATTATAGCCCATTGTTCTAGAATCATTTATAACCGTGAAAATTTCGTCCTTATTCATTTTGCTTATATCTTTCAGAGCCTTAAACACCTCAATCAAGTCTCCTCTAAAGTGCCTAGTTTCCAAGCTCTGCAGCCCACATTTCAAAGTCTTTCCTCATATGGACACCCTTTTGCCAATCTCACCAGACGAGTTACCCGTCCTTTGGACCCTTTCAGGAAGAACAATGTCTTTCTTTAGGTGCAGTCTCCATACTTGAACACAGTATTCCAAGTGTGGTCTAACAATAGTCTTATATAATATGATTATGACGTCCTTATCTCTACTAGCGATTGTTCGATAAATCATTGATAGGACACCATGGGCCCTCCTTGCAACCAGTCTACAATGCTCAGAGAACTCCATATCTGACCGTATCGTAATACCCAAGTCCCTTTCCTCCACTACTGGCTTTAGTTCAACTCTGCCAAATGTATAAGTTATTTTGGGGTTACTATTCCCCAGGTGCAATACCTTACACTTTGCTGGATTAAAGTATAGCTGCCATTTTCCTGACCATCTCTGAAGTCTATCTAGGTCATTCTGAAGAAGCTCTGCTTGGCGATAATCATTAACTACTCTACCAGTCTTTACATCATCTGCAAATTTAGACATCACGCCTTCTATCCCTTCATCGATGTCATTTATGAAAATCAAAAACAACAATGGTCCTAATACTGATCCTTGGGGAACCCCACTTCTTACATCAATCCAATCTGAGGAATAACCATTTATCACAACCCTCTGCCTCCTGCCCTGAAGCCACTCTGTTATCCATCTGAGGATTTCCCCTGTGAATCCAACCTGTTCCAACTTATAAAGTAACCGCTCGTGTGGGACAGAGTTAAATGCTTTGCTGAAATCCAAATAAATATCGAAATTATTCCCTACGTCCAGCTCTTGAGTGACCCTGACAAAATAGCTAACCAGATTAGTTAAACATGATTTTCCCTTTACAAAACCATTCTGAGTATCCTTCAGAAAATACATTTTTATCTAAGTGAATTTGAATTCCACCCTTCATCATAGTCTCCATGATTTTCCCTACTACTGAAGTTAGATTGACTGGTTGATAATTTCCCACTACACTCTTAAATGGTTCAATGCACTCACTTGCCGCCTCCCTTAAGATTATAGGGTAAATGCTATCAATCCCAGGAGCCTTACCTGTAGGCTCGAAAGTGTTTTCATTAAATACATTTTTTTCAACTTCACTCCCAGAATTTCTCATTGAAGTGAAGGGTTTTTCTTCTGTAAATAGATGCAAAGTAACTGTTGAGTTCATTGCAACTTCAGCTGGGGTATCTAATACTATCCCATGTCCATTACATAAGGGTCCAATCTGGCTTGTCCTTCTATTCTTTGCATTTATATATGTGAAGAATTCCTTATCCCCCCCTCTTTGCCAGCTATTTCTCATAATCTGCCTTTGCCAGCCGAGCCTTTTCAGTGGCATTATTACAGATCAATTTGTAGCTATTATAGGCTTCAGTACTTTTTATTGCTCTGTAACTTTTCCATAAGGGTCCAATCTGGTTTGTCCTTCTCTTTGCATTTATATATGTGAAGAATTCCTTATTTCCTCCCCTCTTTGCCAGCGATTTCTCATAATCTGTCTTTGCCAGCCTAACCTTTTCAGTGGCATTATTACAGATCAATTTATAGTTGTTATAGGCTTCAGTACTTTTTATTGCTCTGTAAATTTTCCATGCCGTCTTTTTCTTCTCAAGTGAGTTGGCAATTTCATTATTCATCCAACTTGGAATTCTCCTCGTGGAGTATGTTTTTTTAATTGTATATAAGCATTCAAGGTTTCTGTGCTTAATGTTTTAAAGGTATACTATAATTCAATTGTATTTGCTCTCTGCGAGATATCTACCCAGTTAATAGAGGCCGTGTAGCACCTTAAGGCATTGTAATTTCCTTTCCTGAAATTGTAACCCATTCCTTTGCCTTTAACTACTGCTACCTCTCTCTCCATCGTCCACCATAGAACTCCGTGATCACTTCCTGCTACTGGTTCCTGTACTGTCAGCCCTATTATGTCATCTGGTTCGCGGGTGATGATGAGGTCTAGAGTATTCTTTTCCCTAGTACTTTCCCTGACATGTTGCTTCCAACTATTTCACACCATACAGATTCTATACTAGCATGCGAAATGTCTGAATCCAGGATAGCTTTCATCGTGCTCAGGCTACTTTTGATAAGAAGCATGACCCCACCGCCCCTTATATTTTCTCTGTCCTTCCTAAATACATTATACATACCATATTGAAACTTATCATCCCTTATCTCTGGGTGGCACCATGTTTCTGTAAGCGTACTTGTCCTAACCAGCAGTTCGAATTCAGTCTTTTTATTGATGACACTTCTGACATTACTGTATAAACAATTAAGACTTAGTGTTCTTGTGTAGTTAACTACCTTGACACATCCCTTAAAGTTATTTAAGCTCACCTCCCTGGCATTTGCTATCTTTGAAATGCTTTTGCCCTCAGAACATCTTGGTACTATGTTCTTTTTTTTTTTTTTTTAATGTAAACCCCAAACACGAGAGGTATTAGAACCTATAGTACTTAGTACCGAGCTTGGGTTGGAGGTTGAGAAGACGAAAGAAGATATTTGTTGACATTGGACTTGAACTTCTGTAGATTGTAATTTTCAGGAAATATGTATGAATGAAGGTTGTTCCAGAAAACGGCAGTTGAAAGAATAAATGAGTAAGATGAAAAGTTGGTTCTGTGGGTTTGAAGTTGGACAGTAAATGGATGTTGGCTGGTGGCAGCACGTGTTCGGACTGTTTTGAAAGAGAGAGCGGGAATTATAGAAGCCAATTCAGAAGAACAGTGCCCATGGAAGTATCTGTAGAAGAGGCATGCAGCAGAAACAGTGCGTCTATGAGAAAGCGAGCGGAGAGAGACTGTTAGAGATGAATCATTAATTAACCTAACTGCCCTCTTCTGAATGGAATCAAGAAGCCTGAGAGAGGTTTTGGGGGCACCATCCCAGATGTGGGAACAATATTCCATGGCAGGGTGGATTTGTGATTTATACAGAGTGAGCAGCTGTTTGGAAGAAAAGTAATGCCGAGAGCGAAAGAGAAAACCAAGTTTTTTAGATGCAGAGGAAACAATATTTGTAATGTGCTTGTGCCAAGAGAGATTAGAAGTCAGGGTAATCCCCAAAAGAGATATATCATTTTGCCTAGAAATCGGAGTGTCACTAAAGATAAGCATAGGAGCAGAAGAATCCTTTTTGTGACATATAAGACAAGACTGAGTTTTAGAAGGGTTGAAATCAACTAAGTTGTCTTTGCCCCACTGGAGAATTACCTGAAGATTGGCATTTAAAGAATTGGTAGCAGATTTACGAGAAGTTGAAGCTGATTGAGCAGGACAAGGTTTCTCAAAATGGAAAGTTGAATGCAATGTGCTATCATCAGCAAAACTATGGATAGGATTTCCAGTCAATGGAAGAAGGTCATTGATATACAAGAGGAAAAGAGTGGGGGAGAGAACTGAACCTTGGGGGACACCGGCATTAGTGGAGAAGTTAGAAGACAGAGAGCCATCTACCATCACTCTCAGTGAGCGATCAGAGAGAAAACTGGATAACCAATTACTAAAAACAGTTGGCAAACCATAAGATGGAAGCTTGTTTAGAAGACCTTTATGCCAAACACGATCAAAAGCCTTTGAGATGTCAAGAGCAACTACTTGTGTTTCACCAAACCTTTCCATTGAATTAGTCCATAAATGGGTAACATAAGCCAGAATATCACCAGTGGATCGACACTGACGGAATCCATACTGGCGATCGTTGATCAGACGGAAGGTTTCTAGGTAGTTTAAGAGTTTGCGGTTAATTGATTTCTCCATTACTTTAGAAAGGGTAGAAGTAATTGCAATGGGACGATAATTGGATGGGAGGGATTTCTCACCCTTTTTAGGAACTGGCTGAACATGAGCAAATTTCCAAGCAGAAAGAAAAACACCTTTGGAATAAGAAAGTGAAAAAAGGTGGCAAAGAATAGGAGTAAGTTCAGGAGCACAGGTTTTGAGAAAAAGTGGAGAAATACCATCAGGACCTGGAGCTTTCTTAGCGTCGAGATTCATCAAAATCCTTCTGATATCCTTTTGGCGGAAGACCACAGGAGGCATTGAATGGAGCGTGTTGGGAATGGTGGGAGGTGTTTTACCAAGATCATTAATACATGAGCTGGAAGAAAAATGTAATGCTATCAGGTCAGCTTTATCCTTGGCTGAAGTGACAACAGAACCATCTGGTTTGGACAGAGGTGAGAGCAGAGATGGACAAAAGTTGCGGCCAATAGCTTTGGCAAGAGACCAGAATGCTCGGCTACCATTAGAGCAAGAAGGAAGTTTTCTACTCTTAGCCTGTTCAAACTCTAGTTTGGACTGATTAATAACTGCTTTACAATTGTTGCGAGCTTTGGTGTAAGCAGAAAATGAAACTGAAGAATTAGAAACAAGCCAATTACGATATGCAACATTCTTCTCTTGGACAGCCTTAGCACATTTATTGGAAAACCAAGGTTTAGATAAAGGATGAGATTTTAAAGTGGAGTGTGGGATAAAGGATTCCATTCCTGCAAGAATAATTTCACTGACACGATCTGAGCAAATGTTGACACCAGAAGTTTTGAAACAGTAATCCGACCAAGGAAAAGAAGAAAAGAAGTCTCACAGGTCATCTCATTTTGCATTCTTGTAATGCCAAACAACACGAGGTTGGGAATAGCCGTGAGATAAAGGTTCCATTGGAGAAGAGACAATCACCAAGTTGTGATCTGAAGTGCCTAGGACCTCTCACTTCGACCATGTACTTAGAAGGGTTGTTTGTGAGAAAAAGATCAAGCATATTGGCTGTATGATTAGGGTTGTCCGGTATTCTTGTAGGTAAATGAACAATCTGTGCTAGGTCATTAGTAATTGCAAAAGCCTCAGCATCTCGACCTGCTGGGTTGGTGTGACTAGAAAACGGAAGCCAGCTGGAGTTGTGAACATTAAAATCACCAAGGAAAATTACCTCACTGTTAGGAAAGTTGGACTGGAGAAAGTCAAGTTGCAAAGAGAGGAAGTCAAAGAGCTCCAAGTGATTAGTGGAGTTGGGAGAATGGTAGAGACAACAGATGAATTTGACACAATGAGGTAGAGAGATTTTAAGCCAGAGAAGATCAAAGAGAGGAGATTCCAAATTGCCAAGTCTCTGACAGAGAATATCAGAACGGACATATGCACAAGTACCACCTTTGAGGCGAAAGGAATCGTACAGCGAATAATTTGGGCATCTGAGATGAGCAGTAGTTGAATCAACCGATAACTGAGATTCTGTCAGAAAAAGTACATGCGGTTTGGCAGACTGCAAGTGAAAATGGACATCGTTGAGATTAGAATTGAGACCATGTATATTTGTGAAATGAATTAGGAAGTCCTTGGGAGGTTTAGATCTTTTCACAGATAAGCTTGCTCTATTAGTTTGACAATTCATGGTGTATTTGATGGTAAGATAAAGTGGGTGGGACATGCTGTATGAAGTAATGAAATTTTTGGATATGGCATACATATGGTAAGAATATACCCAGATCCTTGACATAACCTGGCCTCGACAATGCTCCCCGCATACACACTACTCGGACTCCCTCCAGTCACTATCTGGCAGAGTAGAGGTAGCAAGATTATACACTAGCTGATCTGGAAGCCTCCTAGAGAGTTACCAATAGGTTCGGTACGGTGTACTAACTAGCGGCCGGCCTGCGAACACCGTTTTAGAGCTGTACCCTCGAAATGTAAGGAATATTGGATCTCGCCCCAACGTTCATCATAACCTCAAAAGTCATCAATCATACTGCATGATGGAAGAGATAGGGAAGGGTTGACCAGTACTTAGCTCTGTAGACTAAACATGGGTTCCACCACTTCAAGCCTCCAATAAGCAAAGTGGTGGTATTTCACCGGTTGATGAGAGTCATCTACCACCTAGTACTGCCTGGTAACATAGAGGGGCGGCGTTCCTCCATGTGGTGTGGGTGCCACACCTCGACCCCTGCTTACGTTGGTTCACACCTGGGTAGTCACCGACCATGTACTTATGCATGGAGCTTATACCCAGGATTACTAACAGTCCCACCATCGTGAAGGTGCAAGCAGAGGATTTGGCTGTCACAGATCGTCCGGACTTCACCGAAATTGGGTCCACTTGACTTGAGTGTCACCTGAATATCAGTTCCATCAGCGTTTTCTAGAGCGCGAATTGGCCACAGTCATCTTACCCATCTTTATCTCCTCACAGGTAATGATCCTCCACAATGCACACAGTGCAACTGTCCACTCACAATAAAGTATATTCTTATTGAGTGTACTTTATACACCACTGCCCGCCAAGTCTCTTTTAGCTTTCTGCCAAACCTTAAAGAACCTTTGACACTCTGCCACATCATAGGTAACGACGCTAATCTACTGGAGTTCTTTCACTTCACAAAAAAGATCGAATTATTCCATTGTTTTTGAGTAATGCCATCACCATGCATATTTAACATTCATAATGGTGATAGGTGCAATATGGCCTAAGCAGCCCTTGCACCAAAAAACAACAACAACAACATCAGCGTTTTAGACTCCCAGGTAGCAAGTACAGCTTATCTGGCATATCTGAGAGAATGTCTGTGACAACCTCAAGGACCAAGTTACCTCAACAAGTTCTGTTGTGGTAACAAACAAATACTCTTGAGGTATGTGCAAGAGTTAATTTGACCAATACTATCAGATAAATGCATATCTATATTACCCTTGCCCCCCCCCCCAAAACTAGCAGTTTCCCTGAACCTCAATAATACTAGCAAAAACTTTTGCACCACCTTTGTTTAAATGTATCCTGTCTCTACAAAACAGATTCCTTCTACCTGCAGGTGCAGGCCAAGCTGATAGAAATTTCCCCCAAAAAAACCTTACAGAGTCCTTCAAGTTTTAAGTTAATCCACAAGGCTTTCAGCATATAATCTGGGCAGAATTGCAGGCACATAGACATTGACTCGCAGCATTTCTTCAGCATGGTCCTATATTTGTCTAACATATCGTCAGATCGTTTATGCTTAATGTCATTAGTCCCCACTTGAGTTATAATATTCTCTTTTCCCCCCCTTAAAATCTGACAGTCTGTTGGTGACATCATTAATAGTTGCTCCCGGCAAACATACCCTGGTTCTGCTCCAGAGTATAAATAATACTCAGTTTTCTTGTAATAAAACTTCATTTAAAGTGTATTATCTTTATGCATCATTTTAAAATAAATAAACTTGACTGGACTTGATTATTCCAAGCTAAGACTGCAGCTTTAAGCTTCAGCCTAAGCTTGATAGTTTCATCTTGACAATGAAGAATAAGACTGTGATTAGCAAACACAAATTGTCTGATCCCAGTAATTAAAGACAAACACCAGCCAAGGAATAAAAAATACTGTTGAAGAAGGAGACAGCAGTCTCTGAAAGCTTCAGGTTTTATCGCTTTTAATCCAGTTTATTTTAGATAATTTTATTGCTTCGGTATATTTTTAACTATATTTTTAACATTTTATCGTAATTTATTGTAATATTTCCGATAGTGTATCACATTATTTGTATAGTAAAAAATTTTTATTCCTTGGCTGGTGTTTGTCTTTAATTATTGCAGTATAGAATTTCCCAGCCCCATAGGCCTGTTTGAAGATGTCTGATCCCAGGTTCATTCCTTTATATAATATATGCAAAAGCTAATTTGTTTATTATAATGAATAGTTCACTTGGTCCCAAAGTAGTCCTGCTCTTTCTGTGTAATAGGATCTTTCTAGATGTTTGTGTACAATCTGCCTTCTCTCAGCCCTCTGCCAAGAATACTCCAGGGATCTCTTTTTATGTATTACACTTTTTGCCAGTGGTATGTGTTAAAATACTTCTGTTCAGACATGTCTTGAACAACTTCCTCCTGCTGTAAACTGTGCCCTTTATGTTGATAATTTCAGCATATTCTCTCAAATATTCTCTCAATCCTGCAACATGAAGGTAATTGAGAGACAACTGCAATGTCATTTATCACCTGAACTCCTGGGCAATGAATAATAATAACTTTAGGTTTTTACCACAGAAGACCATTTGCATAAATTCTTGTTGCAAGTATAACCTTCACCCTGAACTTGTACTGAGACTTGGACAAATGTTATTCCAGTACCTGAGACCAGATTTTTTGGGCTTATATTTGATAAAAAGTTGACCTTTCTAGAATAGATCTGTCAACTACATGCAAATGCACAAGAGGCTTGGATATCCTACATGCAATATCCTCTAATTCTTGGGGTGCCAATCAGTGCACTTTATTGCACCTCTATCATGCACTTGTGAGATGTAAATTAGGTTATTAGTCCAAGGTATGTGCATCTACTAGACTCAGCATACTCCAATGACTGGATCCCATCCACCATCAGGTGATTCTTATTGCCACTGGAGCATTTCAAACATTTATTGTCCAGAGCCTCTATATTGAAGTAAATGAACCATTGTTATCACTTCTTTGGAAACAGTTGTCTCTGCAGTATGCTTTCAAACTAAAATCTCTGCCAGACCACCGCACATGACATCCATTTTTGAGCCACACTGGAAAAATCTGTACAACACCTGCTAGACTGCTAGTCATCCATTCAGTATCCATATCCAACAGCTACTCAGAGATTTAGACATCATTGTACTATCACCAAGGCAACCCCTTCCAGCTTGCAACTTCTATCTTAAGAGCTGGGAGAACGACAGTATGCTCTCTGCTGTCTACCTGCAGCTCTACCCAACACACCAAGCTGAACAATGACCTCTTACCAGCCTACACAGATGATTCAAAGTCATAGGTGTCTGTAGGATCTGTGCTATCTTTGCAGTACAATACCCGTGCAGTACAATACCTGTACACAATTGAGCTAGCCTTGAATCAAATAAAAACACACCACTACCAAAAACGTATTATATATACTGATTCTCTCAGTTCATTGCAAGCATTGTCATTGATGAGATTTAATCCTCATTCAGTCCTGTCCTGTGTACAGCAGAGATTATACTTTCTTTCTGAACTTGAATTTAATATTTGTTTCTGCCTGATCCCCAGCCTTGTTGGAATCTTGGGAAATGATTTGGCAGACACTGCACACAAATCAGTGACTCCTTATAATTCTTTCCTGTTAGTCCCCTGTACAGACTACTGGTGACCTGCACTCTTTTTCGCAACTATTTGGCTTTTTTGCTTGAAGAGTAGCATGATACTAGACAAGTGCTAATGCTGTGTTTGTTTAAAGTTTTAGGTTACTTATTTTCTTCTCCCACTAGTTCGATAAACATCTACAGTCAAACCCTAGCTGTTTTTGAAATATTTATTATTGCATTTCCCAGAGTAAAAATTGGAAAACAGTAATAAATTCAAAATTTTGCATTCTGTAAAAGTGTGCCAAATTTGAAATAAATTTTGAAATAAAACTGAAAATAGAAGTAACTAATAGTATTGAATATATATAAAATGTTTTTTTTTAATATATTTTTTTAATAATATTTATATATATAATAAGCAGAAATATATGCACATGTTTTTCAATTTTGTGGGCTTAACTGTCTTTTAAACTGGAAAATTGAAGAGAATAAGAGATTGTTGTTTCTATTTTATGTGCAAAATTTTTTTTAAATTGATTTTTTTTTTTTTTTTTTTTTTTTTGTTAAATAAAAGGTATAAAACACACAGCATGTTTAAAAATTTTAAAGTTTTTATTAAAACTAAAAAGTACATACAATCAGTACTGCAATCATTAAGAAAAGGTGAAATATTGGCTTAAACAAATATTGCTGGCAAATGCTGAAATATTTTCAGTATTTACTGTCAGTATTGTTTAAGTTAAGCATAATTATTGTTAAGTATTGTTAAGCATAATTCAAACCAACCCAAAACATTTTCCAAAAATTAGAAAGTTGGGCACTTATCAGGTGACTGGCCACAGTTTTTTTTTTAATATTTTAGGTACCATTACTGCTAGGTTAAGAACAAGTGGGCATGCTTACTCATGGAGGGTAGCCCTCTTTCATGACAGTACTTAACTAACCCACTCGACTTTTTTGGGATATAGAAATGCAATGTAAGGTGTTAGGGCATCCTTCCTTACTGCCTACATTCTCTTCCTCTGCAATTTCTGTATAATCAAACCATTAAGGGTAATGTGTAAATTGGACTAACAGCTCATAGACAAATGTCCTCAAATGGGTTTCTCTTGAATCTATCTAATAATATATAACACAATTTGTTCTTATGGAAAAATCTCTTATGTAGGTCATGTCAGCTTACATTTGTAAATCCAAAGTTGATGTTTGCTTCTGATTTTATCATGGATGAACGGCAAGCTGCTGAATGTCGAGCTGAAGATCTATTTTCACATTGTGTACAGTTGGTTAGGAGGTTGGATGTCATTGGTATAGCAAGGGAAGAGTACCTAGCTTTGAAGGCACTTCTTTTAACCAATGCAGGTAATGATAGTAAGTTATTTCAAATCATACTTTTTTATTCTTGTCATATTAGCAGTGCATTAAAAGTTAGTATGCATAGTAACAACCTTTGCCTATTATAAAAGTTGAACTACACATCTATTAAATTCTGTGAGTAAATTCCTTAACTATATTTATGCACCTTTTTCTATCTATTTTTATATTCCCGTGTGAAATGTCAAATGTGGCAGCACATTCAGTTTATATGTGCAGCTTCCAGTTTATCTGGAAAATGTTCAAATAAACTTGGTTTTTTGAATTATCTAGATATGAATCAGGTCAGGTAAAAATTGTATGATTGCATAAAAATTGGAAGTGTAGTATATCATGGAAAATGTTAATCCATTATAATATTTTACTGTTAAGAAACATACTAGTTATTAGTATTCGTTCACTTGTCTGTTGCAGATGCAGGTGAACAATCAAACAGGAATCAAAAAAGGTATGAAAATATGTAATGGTATCAAAGTGTAGAATGCACATTTAAGTTGATTACTTCACATGTGGAGTAATCAACTTAAATGAGCATTATACACTTTTGATTGCTTCATTGATTACTCCATATGTGGATCATTTTATTTTTATTTATTATTTTTAAAATTTTAATAGTATGCAAACCACCTTTTCTCAAAAAGTGAGCAAAAGGAAGATGCATTGTCTCTATATTATAGAAGTTTAGTCTTTCCCTTTGCTTTGCTTTCCCATGCTTTGGTTAAGCATAAATCTTTTAACCACAGCATAAAACCAAGGCTGTGAAGCTTATTGGGAACCATAATATTGTTGTCATTTCAAGTAAGCATTGGATAGTTATTATAACTGAACACCAAAAAACATTGTCTTTTTATTACTTTGTGGATTTGATTTTCTGATGACTCAGAATGTCTTCATTAGAAACATGTGTAATCCAAGTCATGAACCTGTGCATGCTATGCACTACTTCAGGCTAAGGCTCACTCACTCACCTACCCTGCTTACCTATCCCTAGTTATACTCTTTGGATATATTCCATTTTTATGTTGAATTTCTTTTAATTTCAGTATTTCTTTTTTGCAAATAATATTACAAATGAGATATAAACTTCTTTACAAAGCTAACTGAAGTCACTGAGGTGAGTTATATTATTGCTGTTTGGATAACTAGAAGCATTTAAGCTATAATTCCCCAAGCAAGTAGCATCATTAATTAATCATTTTGGCTTTTACAGACACACACATGTACATGCGTGCATGCATTCATATATTTTTGCAGGTACAGCCTCCAAAGACAAAACAAACAGGAACACATTTACAGTAGCCAATACTATGTAATTAAAAGAAAAAATAGTAAAATTTAAAAATAAATACTTTTAGAACATACCAACAAACCAAGTAGCTTTAAAACGCAATTTACCTCATATCATAATGATGAGGGTAATTTTCCTGTTGCACAAATTATGAAATGCATTAATTACTTAATAATGTAGAAGAAACTTTCAGAAATACCAATTTGATACATTCAAATGGTGGATCTGTATTAAAAGGTTTCTAGATTTTCACTTATAAAATTTAATAGGTGTGTCATTGCCTCAGTACTTACTCTAAGGCAATAAAACGTCTAGGTATAACTACAGGATGGGTGGGTGGGAAGTCACTTCCTATTTTAAAAATGTTATATTTCTAAAATATACAAAATAGCACTGCACATTTTTTTCTGATTTGTAGCTTATTGTTTGCCATTAGTTCCCTGAATGTTACAACTCGATGAGACCCCCAGCATTTTCCACACATTTTTTTAAACAGGCAGGTACATTTTCTGCGGACTTCCTTAAGAATTTTACCGGAACATTTGAGATGACCTGATGGATCTTGTTTTCAAGTTCATCAATATTCTTAGGTTTACTCTTATACACTTCTTCCTTGGCCCATCCACATAAAAAGTAATCACATGGGGTTAGGTGTGGACTTCGTGCAGGCATTCATTGGATTTGCGACAGCCTATCCAACATTCTGGGAAATGCTCATTGAGCCATTCCCTAACAATCTAGGCAAAATGTGGGGGAGCACTGTCTTGCATAAACATCAACTCTTGAGCATTTCCCCATGCAGAAATTGTAGGCCACACAAAATTAGCATTAGTAGAGGCATATGATGCAAGAAAGCAAGCTTATGCAGATCAACTGGGGGGGGGGACCCTCCCATTTCACCCCTCCATTCATTCCAAATGCCGGTTCAGCTCAGCCTTAAATTTATTTTAGCTATCAACTTCCACAACAAAAGATGGAAGTCCGTTCCACCAATCAACCACCTGCAGGCTAAAGGCAAATTTCCGCACATATATTCTACAACTGCCTTTCCTCAATTTGAATCTATGCCCCCTCAGGTTCTTAATCTGAGCAAGTGGAAGAATTTCATCAGCATTCAGCCTGCCCAACCCATTCAAGGCCTTATACACCTCAATCAGATCACCTCGCAGGTGCCTACTCTCCTGGCGCCTCCATAGCCAGGTGGGAAGGAGCAGCAGCGCGTAGCACACGCTTCTTGATTAGACCGGGGTTCGAGCCCGTCACCACCAAATACGGAGGATGCGGAAAGGTCAGGGAATGACCACCGGAGCAATATGGCCTTAGTTGCTAATGTCTTAGTCTCCTAAAAACCAAATAACAACAACAGCCTACTCTCCAGGCACTGCGATTTGCAGAACTTAAAGCCTTTCTTGGTAAGAGCACCCCCTTTGTTCCCCTCACCAATCTTGTTGCCCTTCTTTGTACTCATTCTAGCAACTCTACATCCTTCCTAAAATGAGGCCTCCAGACCTGTACACAGTACTCTAGGTGTGGCCTGACCATTACCTTGTACAACGGGATAATCACTTCCAGGTCCCTGCTAGCAAAATTCCTATATATCATTGACAAGACTCCGTGACCCGCCCTGACAGCCCGAGAGGAAGCTCTCATAATGTGCAGTAACTTCATATTTACTGCACAATTATCCCCAGGTCTTTTTCACTTTCCACTTCCCTGAGTGAAGTACTTGGGTTATTGCTACCCATATGCAGTACTTTGCATTTGTCAATGTTAAACTTCAGTTGCCACTTCTCAGCCCATTTGCCCAACTTATCTAGATCCAGTTGGAGTAGCATACTGTCATTACTGTTGTTAACAACTTTGCCAACCTTTGTATCAACCGCAAACTTGAACACTAATCTTGATATACCTTCATCAGTATCATTGATGAATACACAAAACAACAATGGGACCAGCACCGAACCCTGGGGAACTCCACTAATAACATTTGTCCACGAAGAGCAGTATCCATTGATTACCACTCTCTGTCATCTCCCACTCAACCATCCCTTTATCCAATGTAGCAACTTATCCTTAATGTCATACCTCTCAAATTTGTACAGCAGTCTTCCATGTGCAACAGTATCAAAAGCTTTCCTGAAATCCAAATATATGATATCAAAATTATTTTTGATATTCACTTTCTTTGTGACCACATCATAGTATCCAATCAGATTGGTCAGACAAAACCTCCCCTTACAAACCCATGCTGTGTCGTAACTATTACTGCAGTCTTGTCTAGATGATCCTGCAATGCTTCTTTAACCAGTGACTCCATTATTTTCCTGAGAACAAAAGTTAAACTAACAGGTCTATAGTTACTTGTGTCACATTTTGAACCCTCTTTGTGAATTGGTGATACATTTGCACACCTCCAATCAATGGTGCCCTGAAGGGTACCATTGAATGGAGGTGTGTTTCCACTTCACTCAGGGAAGTGGAAAGCTCTCATAACTCAGGGAAGAGGAAGCTCTCATAATTATGGCTAAGGGTTTGCTTACTTCCTTTGCTGTCTCCTTTAATATAACTGGATAGATCCCATCCACCCCAGCTGCCTTCCGTATGTTTAACTTCAACAATTTCTCCTCTACTTTGCTCTCAGTTATTATATCACTTAGCTCCCTGATAGGGGCGCCTCCGTAGCCAGGTGGGAAGGAGCAGCAGTGCATAGCACACGCTTCTTGATTAGACCGGGGTTCAAGCCCGTCACCACCAAATACGATGCGGAAAGGTCAGGGAATGACCACCGCATATCCCGGAGCAATATGGCCTTAGTTGCTAATGCTCCTAAAAAAAAAAAAAAAAAAAAAAAAAAACTAAACTAAAGCTCCCTGATAGGGTTTGGTAAACGTCTGGCATTCACCTCATTGAATAACTCCTCATTTGTGAATGTAGATGCAAAATACTCATTCAGTTTATCAGCTACCTGAGCATGATCATCAATAGTCAATCCATCTATGTTAAGTGGTCCAATCTGATTCATCCCTTTCCTTCTAGAGTTTACATAAGAAAAGAACGCTTTCTGTTTTTCTTTGCATCCTTTGCCAAAGATTTCTCATAATCTGCCTTTGCCTGCCTAGCGTCCTTTGTGACTTGATTACAGACAGGCATATATCTGCCATAGACTTCTGTGTCACCTGATAATCTATATGGATCCAATACATTTTTCTTCTCTGCCACAAACCTCATTAATTCATCTGACATCCATTTAGGCCTGAACCTTGAACAGTATTTCTTAGTTGGAATGAAAAGCCTAGTGTCTTCCAAGTCCCCGAAGGCTTCCCATTAGAATTCAATATTGGTAACATCATCAGTTGATCCAACTGGTACAGAATTTAAAAACTGTATGAGACCCCTGTAGTCACCTTTACAATAGCAAAAGCCCTTCCCTTCAGCCTTGATAGTACATCTTTAAGTAATTCCCATATCAGTACATTGTGATCACTGTCACCCAGTGGTTCCTTTATCTACAAATTCTTAATGCATGAATAATCACTGCTGATAATCAGACCAAGGGTATTACTCCCTCTGGTTGCCTCTCGAACATGCTGCTGTAGAAAACAGTCATCCAATAAATCCAAAAAACGTCTTCCTAATGTGCGAGTGACCAACCCACAAGTTCCAGTCAATATCTGGAAAGTTAAAATCTCCCATTATAAGACATTCTGATTGACTGGCCCACTATTTCTCTGCATAGTTGCTCATTATACTTATCAGATTCATTAGGCATATGACACACACCTACTCTCATTTATCCTTTCCCAGTGCTTATGTCACAGCAAACTGACTCAACATTGCATTGTCCACCAACATCAATTGGATGCATTTTCTTAGTTTTTGTTTCTTAACTAACAGCATAACCCCTCTTCCCTTCCCTTCCTGTCTATCCTTTCTGTACACAGTGTACTCCCCAAATTCCAATTCTGCACTTCTTATATCTATGTGACATCACGTCTCAGATATCCCAACAGTATCTGCCTTTGATGTCTTGACTAGCACTTCAAGCTCATGAAATTTATTAACTATACTCCTTAGCATTGGTGTGCATGCAAGTATACATGCACCTGTTTCTATTCTTAGTTACCCTAACACAGCCCATATATTTGTTCCATTGACTCCCAACAGTCCTGGAAATCTCCATTGTCTTGCTTTCCATGCTGCTGCTCATTCCAATAGATGCAGTGCAAAAATCGCTTTTTCCTCTGCCTGCGGCCACTGTTAACCTTTTAATCTGTGTTAACCCCCCAGCTAGCAGTTTTCAAACCCATCTAACACTGCCTCGATAGTATCAGCAAATATTCTTGCACCCTTTCTATTTAAGTGTACCCCCATCCCTGTAGAAGCAGTCTCTCCTGTCAACAAGCACAGACCAGACTGAAAAATATTTTACCCCCTGATCCTTGCACAATCTCTCCAGGGCCGAGTTGATCGACAAGGCTCTCATCATATGCTCCCTCCTATTGTGTCTGGGCAGAATTGCACATTCAACCCTAACTCGTGGCTTTTTTTTTCAACGTTGACCTGTACTTGTTAAGTAAATCTGCAGATCTCTTAATGTCTTTAGTTCCACGTTTACAACAATATCACCTTTTGAACCCTTAAAAGATGATATCTGTTCTAAAACGTCATCAACTTTTGCCCCTGGCAGACATACCCTGGTCCTGTTCCATTTATCCTTCTTGCATAGTATATTCCCCATCTCCCTGACAATAGTCACCAACAATAACTAGTTCCTTTGGGACCAGCACATTCTACCTTGGAGATTGCCTCTGATTTGCCTGATGCACAGGAGTCAGCTCTGCCGTTGAGCTGAGCAGCAGAGAGCTTGATGGGCCCCCCTTATATTAATTTCTTCGAGGGCATTTACCCTACACCTCAAGCTCTCGTAGATGCCCATCAGAACACTGAGTTGGCACCTAATTTCTTGTCACTCGAGGCATCTAGCACACACACACAAAGACATCTTTCTTGACTAGATCTTGTCCCGTTTTAGAAAGTTCAGCAAACATTTCACACATTTTTTTGAGACTGTGATTTTTCAGTCACATGTGCTGTTACAAGATCTGCCAACTCTGCAGACATTTTAAGAGGGAAATCATATTTAATGGCATTTTTACTTTCCTTAAACTAGCAAACCTCGTGAATCACATTTAATATAACCTTGAACTTGCTGACAGCAAAATAACAGGCACATTGTAGCCAAAGAGGCAATCAGCTTTTGTGACAAAAAAATCCCCAAACAACAACATATTGCATCGATTTATTGTACACTGTGTAATACACATTGCACCAAGTATGTGCACCTTAATATAATAGTATTTGCTAGTACCATCACAATTAAGTTCTTTTACAAGTATCTCTTAAAATCAGTGGTCCCCGGTGTTTGTGGGTGCCATGGTGCCTTTCAGGGCTTGTTTTTTAACAAGAAGAGTGCTTGCTGAACACCTGCATTTTTACAGAAAGATGCTATAATGAATAATGAAAGCTGTAATGTGAGTAAGGAATACACTTGCATGGCACATCAACCCTATATGTATGCAAAGGGACATAACAGAGTTTAAACAGTACTTTACTTCCTGGCCACATGCTAGTATCATGTGACATGTGCTATGCAACTACTGAAGGAATACTGCTTACCAGTCATTACTAGTAAGCTTTTGAAAACACACTGCAATTGTGTGTGGGAATTGTGGGCTGTAGTACCATACTGTGGTCCTTTTTTTTTTTTTTTGCATTTTGTATTTATTATACTTAGAGTTTTTCTCTTCTACCTTTTACTCCAAAATAAAGACAATAGACCTATAATTTCAATGCAAAGTAGGAAGAATAATTTTGCTTTATTGACATCAAGGTAAATGTGTGTATTTGCTGTGTGGTAGCAGTGTTACAGTTCTGAAGAAACATAATGTTGAGCATCATTTTAGATTAATCACAGTTTCTTCTGTGCCAACTATCATCTTAAACTGAATTAATAAAGAAGAAAATAAAGGAACTGAAATCAAAATTTTCAGGCCAGTAGTCAAGTTTCGCTAGACCCCATGATAAAAGCTTCCCTTAAAAGGTTCACTTGCTCACAAAGTATGAAAAAAACCATTTCAAGTTGTTGAGTGAAGTATTCATGATTGGTGCTGGTTGCCTTTTTGAAGGGTTTTCTTAAAAAATGTGATTTTTTTTTTTTTTTTTTTTTTTTTTTTTGTTTTGGCAATACAAAACTTCCAGTTATGAGAAAGATACAAGTAACTTCAAGTAGTGTGCAGACTTACCTGAAGAGTGATCCTCAACTGTCTGGTTCTCACTGCAATTTGATGAGTTGAAAGATATATAGGCACAGTCAGCAGTGATAGTGAGAATGGTATTTATTGACTTTACTGTTAAGGAAAAGCTGTTGAAAGTATTGCCTATAAAAAGGCAAACAAAAGGTTAATAATACATTTAAAACACCTTCAACAGAAATTAGTTTGCCTTTGCATATACTATCTGCAGTCACAGTAGCACTGATGGATTAATTTCCTCCTGCAGGGACAATGAACCCTTTCCAGACTTTATCTTATAACTATATTATCCACCAAGCCACGAAGCTTTGTATGTTAAAATACATTCTGTTCAGAATGTCTTGAATGTTGCTTAAAAAGAAAAAGAAAAAAAAAAGTAAATCTTCTCTAATCCAGATTAATTGGGAGGGGGGATGTCGCCCGGATTAATCGATAATCTGGATTAGTGAAGCAAAAGATATCCCGAAAAGATGACAAAACTCAGAACACAAATAAATAGAAAATTTAATGATATAGTGCTGATGAAAATAAATGAAAAAAAGCACTATAGAGCGAGCCTTCATTTAAAAACTATAAAACGACAATACATTTATCTATCAATAGAAGACTCAGAATTTGTAAAGCAGACTCTCGATTTACCAGGATCGGATTAACTGGGACACTTCAAGACTCCAAAGTAAAAGAAAAATAAAAAATATATCCACCAGAAATCATAAAATTCAAGTAATAAATAGAATGAACAGAGGTATAAACAGATGTTCTGCAAGTCATAAATAAGCAATAAGAAGTGGCATTATAGGTCAGGATCGGATTAACTGGGACACTTCGACTCCAAAGTAAAAGAAAAATAAAAAATATATCCACCAGAAATCATAAAATTCAAGTAATAAATAGAATGAACAGAGGTATAAACAGATGTTCTGCAAGTCATAAATAAGCAATAAGAAGTGGCATTATAGGTCATGGTTGGGAGAGGAATGTACCTGAACTGACTTTTTAAATTACTGCTGAAAGAGCTTGAAAACAAACATTCTGATCCTAATTTTATACACACAAAAGTGGGATGGCTAAGCAAAGGTCAAGTTCTTGCACAGTTTTTAAGCTTGATTGAGGAGATAAAAGATTTTCTAAAGTCCAAAAATGAGGATTTCAGTAAAACTGTGTGACTTTTGCTATTGTTAAATTTTGGTTTTCCTTACTGATATTACTGACCTGGCCTGGCAAAGCAAACAGTTTAAATATGGAGTGTCAGGGAAAAGACAAAAATAACATGTGGCCAAATTATATTCTCTGTAAAATCATTCATGGCTGCTCTAATGGATGTCACATATGAAAGATGTCTCTTGTACACTTCCCAATAAAAAAGATTTTAACAGTTCACCA
Organism: Mastigoproctus giganteus; assembly: GCF_048544385.1. Taxonomy (NCBI): domain Eukaryota; kingdom Metazoa; phylum Arthropoda; class Arachnida; order Uropygi; family Thelyphonidae; genus Mastigoproctus; species Mastigoproctus giganteus. Next base: position 64,340,538 of record NC_143586.1, on the reverse strand, counting down.
TTGAGCTGTTAGCTTTTTCTTGTAAATCCCCTTGTGTGTGTGTGTGCTCCTTAATTCTCAAAAGTTTACTCACAGCAATAAGTGACAAGTCTGACAAATAGAAGATAGAGAAACTGCTGCATATATTGGAAGACTCAATTTGAAAGAACTGGAGATTTTGAACCTTAAAAACAGGATTGTTCTAAAATTCTATCCAGCAGGTGAGAACTTTTGGAATCTGGTTAAATGAGGAAAGTTTCATTCCTTAAAAGATGCAATGTACAAATGTATAAAACACTTGTTTAGTTCCATTTCCACTTACCTATATGAATCACTGTTTTCAGCCATAGACATTGTAAAATTGATGCACAGATCTTAACTTCTACTGATGCCATCTTGATAATTGTTTGTAAGCAGGCACATCATCCCACACTCCCAAATTTGAAAAATTGACCACCAAAATGCATTGCCACAGATCACACTAACTTTCCACTTGAATAATAACAATTTTACTTATAAAACCATGTATTATTTTTTGATTGTGTGGTTTCTTGCATCATTAAACATGTTTTTTGTGCATTATTTGGTGTCCACATCATTATTTGTAAAATAAAATTGGCGTAGGTAAAGAAAGCCAACATGAGAACCACAGGAAACTTCGGGAAAATTTATCAGGCAAACTCGTTTCCAGCTACTGCAGTTTCTCCCTGCATTCTCGGTAAACAGATGGTACACGTTATTGGTAGTAGCAGTAGAAGTCGATAATGATGTATTGATTAATTTTTTCTCATTATTAAAGCAGATTATTGCCTTTGCAGCAACCTAAAATTTACTTACAGGTACACCCTCCAGATTGCCTCAGTCTTAAGATGTTTATCCCTCACTTCCCGCTGTTTTAAAATAGGAAAACGATTTCTACAAATGGTGTATGTTATTGGTAGTAGTAGTAGAAGTTAGTTTCCTATTGGGAAGGGGGGATAAACACCCTAAGACTGAGGCAGTCTGGAGGGTGTACCCGTAAGCAGTGGTGATATTCAGCTGGTATGACCGTACTGGTTGTTGGGTGGAGTCTGACAAGTTTACTCACACAGAGAGAGAGAGAGAGAGAGTCCCTGTTGATTTTGTCCTGCACTGGGTGAGGGAGCGTTGTAATGTTGCCAATCACACCATAATGTATAATTTCGAGGCCAGTTCCCATAGGTTTGCTTTCTAAGGTTGGTAACTGGCGAAGCGTGAACTCCTTGTGGCAAAGATAAAGAATGCCCACACAAGAACTACGGGGAATATCGGCAAAGTTTACCTGTGAAACTAGTTTGCCATTACAGCATTTGTATTGTTGCTCTTTTGGTAAACAGACGGTGGGTGTTATAGGTCTGAAGTATAAGTTGAATCCCTTGTAACCTTCCGGTTTCACTCCACTCTTTTTTATGTTAGTAGTTTGAGCTGATTTCAGGCACTGAGCTTGTGTGTGTCCTCATTAATTCTCAAAAGTTTACTCACAGCAATAAGTAATGCTTGTGGAGTTTTATTTGTGAGTAATGTTTTTAAATTGCATTTATAATAAATTTATAATAATAGCCCTTAGAATGAAGAGGCAACATAGTTTGGATAAATTTTTGAACATTTCTGCTAAATGTTCAACAACAGAAATGGAACAAACGAGAGAGCTATGGTATTGTTGATATTGAACCACAACTTGGAAATCCATTTAAAACTGTGCAACAATAAATACAGCCTGAAAGATTTTCTCATTCTGAGCAGAAGTTAGTACAAAATGCAATAGACAATTTGCATTTCTGGAATGAAAAGCAATTGGATTATTTCAAAAATAAGTACAAATGGCTTATTGTTGCCAGTGATGTGAATGTGGGATGTCAGTGGTGCTCAAAGGCTTTATCTTTAAGCACTTTCAGTGCTAAACACTTATATATTTCATCAGAGTGGCAGTCACGTTCTGTCAAAGCTCGTGGTTCTAATGAAAAGAATATGCAATCATCAATGAGAAAAAAACTGAAAGAACATCATGAGTCAGCTTCACACAAAAAATTGTTACATATGATCAAAACATCCGAAAAAAATATTGTTTCAAACAGTATTGACATGGCTGATGAAAAATATTTAAACAGCTCTATAAACATCTTTAATACCATTTATTCCATAATTAAAAGCAATAAACCATTCACTGACATGGAACATTTAATAGCTTTTCAAAAAAAGAATAATGTCGATTTGGGAGTATCTTTACACTCTAGATTTATGGTCCCACTTGTCGCCAAACACATCTCCACTGAAATAAGAAAATTTTTGGAAAACTGATAGTCAACATAGTAAAATTTCAGTTATTATTGACAAAGCTTCAACTATTTCACATAAGAGCGTCTTAATAGTTTATTTAAAATCAGAAATTCAAAACTGAAGATAGTTTAACTGTTTTTGTTGATCTTGTGGAGTTAGAAGGAATGTCTAAAATAATTTACCAAACTTTGATATCAGTTCTGGAGAAGTATGGTTTCAATGAAAATTATTTATGTGAAAATCTTATTGGACTTTATGCAGATGGAGCCAGTGTGATATTAGAAAAAAAGTCAGGAGTTTCTGGCAAAATTTTGAAAAAATTTCCAAATGTTTGTATCTGGCACTGTCTTGCCCACTGTATTCAGTTGTCTCTTGATGATGCAATAAAAGATGTAAATCAAGTAAACTACTTTTGGCATTTTCTTGATAAACTTTGTTTATTTGCATACTTCAAATAAACATTAAAGAAAGTTAAATGATATTTCTGAAGAGTTTGGAACTAAAGTACTCAAAATAAGGAGACTATTTAGATCTTGATGGGCACCTGCACTGCTGCAACTGCAAAAGCTTTTTGAAAGTCCTATGAAACTTTGTATGTTCACTTTAATAAAAATCATGAAGTGGGAATGGTGAAACATTTTGAAAATGAAAATTTTTTTAAAGATTTGGCCTTAATGACATCCTAGCAGAGGTTTCAATACTCTCTACAGCTTTACAAGAAAGAAATGTTTCATTAATCAAAGCTGATAGATTAATTCATCGAACAATAAAATCAATTGAATATATGAAATCAAATAAAGGACTACATGAAAAATAAGCAGAAGATATTATGAAAAATAAGAAGTATAATATACAATTTGAAGTAAAGCTAAAAATAACATCAATTCCCAGAGAAAAATTGTTTGATCATCTAATACATTTTATGAGAATGTGATTGCTGTTCGATGAAAAATATAATGATCTTCTGAGCTGTTTTAACCTATTAAACTCTAAAACTTGGCCAGGTCATGTTTGTGAAGCTCCATAGATTGAAGGTGAAAATAAATTAAAACAATTAAGTCAACTAATTAAATACAGTATTCCAGTAAATGACTTCCAAGATTTCATTGATAGTAGAGATATCATGTATAATAATGTGCCCGAGTCTGACAGTATTTTAAGTGCTAAAAGAATCTTAAAAGTTATTGCTGTTAATGCTGTGGAAGCTGAAAGAGGCTTTAGTACCATGAATAATATTATTGAGAATAAATGAAATTCTCTTACTATGGAAACAGAAAGTCACCTAATGACCATCAATTTAATGAGAAAATCACTGGAAGAATTTAATGCAATTCCTTATGTCAAATCATGTCTCAGGCAGGGACATCATCTAGCAAGCGATAATTGTGTCAAAGAAAAGGTATCCAAAACAATTTCCTAAAACCAATCAGTGATTTGGAAATTATTAGAATAATGTGTTGTACAACATTCTTGGCTAAAAATTATGTATATTTCAATATTATTTATGTTAATTAAAATTTGTTTCTCTTTCTTGCTATTACAGTTTGTTTTTCTTATTTTTAATTACCTGCGTTCCCTATACATATTATCGTAGAGTACCGGTTGTTAAATAATTTGAATATCATCACTTCCCATAAGTAAATTTCAGCCCACTCATGAATTCCAATAATCTGCTTTTAATAATGAGAAAAAAACTAATCAATAAATCTATATTGTCTTCTACTGCCACTACTGATAATACGCACCATCTGTTTACTGAGAATGCAGGGAGAAACAGCAGTAACAGGAAACGAGTTTGCCTAGTAAGTTAAGCAAGGTTTTCCGTGGTTCTCGTGTTGGCTTTCTTTGCCTTAGCCAGAAAATTGAGTTAATTGGCTGGGGACCACTGTCTTAAATGTTAGGAAAATTATTGATAGGTTGCATGTTTATAAATTATATATTTTAAATTTAAGAAAAAATTAGTTAATATTTAAAAATGAATTCTTATTTTCCTTTTATAACATTGACATCATATTAATATTTTCATTAATCTTCAATAGGAATTTGTTGCTTATATTAATTAATAGAAATAGCAGTAGTAATATTTAATTTTATGCTGACTATTTTATCATATTATATAAAGTATGGAAAACAAGAATACTAATTTATTTATTCATTTCCTAGATACTCATTTAGAAGATGGGGAATCAGTTTGCAAACTTCGTGGAATAATACTATTAGGACTCCAAGACTGTGTTTCTGTGCTGCGCACATCAGGTGGTACTCAACATCTAAGCCAACTTTTGCTCTGTTTACCATTATTACGGCAACTTAATGGAGAAATGAGGCTGTTCTGGAATAATGTTCGTCGTGAGGGAAGGGTGCCCATGAACAAGTTATTTGTTGAAATGTTAGAGTCTAGTGTTCCCTTGCGATAAGCATCGCCACGTTTGTGTTGTTGCCATTATTGTTACTATTGTCATGTGACTCGCCTTTCGTCATTGTGGGCAAAGTAAGTGCGCCCACTCTTCTCAGCCATCATACTGCCAAGCAGCAAAGTAGAGTAGAGGCAAGAAGTGAATTCCAGATTGGTGCTGCCATGCCATATTAGCCCCATGTTACACCTATTTGTTCTCCTTGAGGGAAAGGTGTTAAACAGCTTGGTGCATTCTGCATAATGACTTTAAAATCATGTGCGTTTTAAGGTCACAGTTAAAGCAGGGTCCTTGTTAGGGGTGAAGATAGTGGTTATGTATTCTTTAGAGTCCCGTGTCGGTTTTAAATTGATAATTTTATCAAGCTGTAATAAAGATTAAGAGATATATGCATGTTATTTTTGTACAAAAATTGACAATCTCACAGTGGATTGGCCACATTTTTATGTGATTTTTAGTACCGATGATTGGTGCAAGAACTTTCTTTCGCATCCATTTCATCTGACTTGCAGAGATGAGAGGTTGTGTACTCATCTTGTTCAAGGTCCTAATTTTCAGGTAATGAAAGCTGAAATGTTTGAAGTAACATAACTATCAGATAGATTTCATTTATATTCATTGTACAGTGCAAAAGGGAAATGGTCAAGTGCTTGTAAAGAGAAAATTTTCTGGGTATGTAAATTGCAATTATAATTTCATAAAGAACTGTAGCTGTATACAAGAATATACCTCTAACTTTTGAAAGATACTGTGACCTCATCATCCCACTGTTAACAGTAGAATATGGAATAGACTATTCAAAATCTAGCCTAAAATATTAGTGTTGAAAGCTTTTGAATTTCATTAATATTAAATTTTGTATAGAAAATATTACAAAAAATAGTCTTCATTATATCTAAAAGTATATATTTATTACATCTTTTAAATTTTCATTTAGTGATATTTTAATCTTAAATTATATATTTGATTGTTTACCAAGTAATGTCTAACATGATTGGATAACTGTAGCTATGGTGTTGAAGAGGTTACTGTTATCTTTCCCTCAGATCTAGCCCAGTTATTTTTCTATTTTTTTAAGCATTATCATCCTTTTACATGCATTTAACATTTACAACAATGATAAAGTTGTTTGTTTTGATTGTATATAGAATAATTAAGAGTTTATTTGTAAAGTTTATTAAATTGTGCACTGAAATCACCTGAATATTCTTAGAAAAGAGTAGTTACTCTAATGACTTATCAATATTATCAGAGAAGCTAAATGCTTGTGTTTTTATTCATCAAAATTTTATAATTAAATAATGTTTTGAATATAAGCTTATAAACAGATGGTAATAATTAGGTTCTTTTTATTATTAATTTTGTACAATACTTGACTTATATAAATTGACTTCAAGTGATTGTTCATGTAGTAGATGAAATAAGGATATATAAAAGAGTACTCTATATATAAGTTATGGTGCTTTGGGCACTTTCAAAAGTTATTTATAGTAAATTTATCACACAATCTGGAATACGCTTTTAAAATTTGTATATGTATTTTATTTAAAGTGCAAGCTTTTTTTACTTTATACATAGCTTTTAGAAATTTAAATATTGCATGGTGATTTTTAACATCATAAAAGATTTTAACTGGAAAAAGAAAAGTTAATTTTAACATTCCTAACTTAATTTAGTTAATCATTTCATTCTGGCAGGAGAATTTTTTACATTGTGACATTAATATGATTTGATAGCATATTTTCAGATAATTTTAGCACAAATTTGGATACCTCCATCCCAATGTATTGCATTCCAGATTTCTAATTTCATTTCAATCATTAATTTGTAGCTTAATAACATTGTATAATTACTTCACATTTGGTGAACCACGGCAGTAAGGCTTTTTAGGAAGCAAATATCTTTTCTGAAGGATTTACATATATAAGCATGGTTTCATATTTTTTTATTATTTGTAAAATAATAAGAGGAGTTTACCTCAATATGGTATGTAGAACACTTCCATATGATACCCTCCAGAAATTAAAACAAAAAAAAAAAAAAAGAAAGAAAAAAATCGACAACTTACCGGTACATTGGTTTTTAAATAATTAAAAAACCAATTTAACACAATTCAAATCAATTTAAAACAATTAAAAATCGAATTAACACAATTAAAAGAATCTAACGAAAATATTCAAAACGATTTTTGAATATTTTCGTTAGATTCTTTTAATTGTTTTAAATTGATTTGAATTGTGTTAAATTGGTTATTTAATTATTTATATTTTACTCTAATGTACCGGTAAGTTGTCAGTTTTTTTTTTTCCGTTTTAATTTCTGGAGGGTATCATACGGAAGTGGTCTACGTACCATATTGAGGTAAACTCCTTATTATTTTACAAATATTATTATCAACGTAGAACGTATTGAGTATTACAGCTCTGATTCATACTATTTAATTTTTTTATTATATTTTAAACTTTCCTTTCATATAATATTAATTTTCTTTTATTAATCATTAAAATTTTAAATTTTGCAATATATGAAATAAAATTTTCAAAATCCTTTGGTATCTTTGTTCAAAATTATCATAAACCTTGTTTTGTTGTTCATATAAATGTAACCGCTTGTTGACTTTTTTTTTTTTTTTTTTGCATTGAGCATTCTGTTGAAATTTTTTTAGTTGGAACAAAAAGAATATCAAATCAGTGGCTATTTTGACTATTTACAATTCCTATTCGGCTGAACATTCCATTTCTGAGACTTTTACCTGCACAAACCATAAGTGATATAAACTGTTAATTTTTGGGCAATAGATTTATAAATTTTAGACAACATTTTGTGCATTCGTGTTTTTTTTTTTTTTTTTTTTTTTTTTTGTTGTTGTTGAATTAACTTATCTTCATATGTTCTTAGTGGCTTTCATTTTGCTTAATTCCAAATATTTTTGCTATTGAAATTGTTGATAGTTTTTACCCATCTAAGATCAGTTCAAATATTGCAGAAAGGACAAGTTCTGAACTGAAATACCACTTCGCAGAATATTGAAGTAATAAGACTATTAAGAAAAAAAAATTAAAAACTGTGTGGGTCAAATTTTCTTGAAGCCAGTTGTAATTTTTAGTAAATACCATGCAGTTATTATGTTTAGAGTACTCTTGTTACTAATTATGGATAACTCCTAAGGGTAATCTTTTGCCGAATGAACTGGTGTGTGTGTGTGTAAGCACCACCACAGCACTGATCTTTAGTAGTCTGTGTGAAGGAAGAAAGTTTTTGAAGCATTCATATTATACATTGAACTATATGTTATATGGGCGCCTCCGTAGCCAGGTGGGAAGGAGCAGCAGTGCGTAGCACGCGCTTCTTGATTAGACCGGGGTTCGAACCTGTCACCACCAAATACGGAGGATGCGGAAAGGTCAGGGAATGACCACCGCATATCCGGAGCAATATGGTCTTAGTTGCTAATGCTCCTAAAAAACAAAAAAAAAAAAAATGTTATATGATGCTTCATATATGAAAAAGATTGACTATTGGCTTCACATTAGTATTGGCAAAGAAATATGAGGAAATAAAGCTTATGTGCGTGATTAATAAATAAATGAAAATAATGTTAAATTTAATCTAATCTGTTATGTTTTTTTTTTTTTTTTAATTCAATGTGATGTTGCCAAAGTCATAAACAGTGATCATGTGTTTCATTACTTGATAACAACTGAGGAACAGAAATCCAGGAATTATTTGCAAGCAATAAAGAAACTATGGGTTTTTAGGACCTTTGCAAGTAGACACTTAACGTTAGTTTTTTTCTCTATAAGATGATGGTGAGACTGCATTTGGAATAATCTGTTTAAGTCAGGAAGCACACTAAAAACAAACAACTTAGAAGGTGCAAACTGCATAGCTTGAAGACACCTTGGGAAAGTAGGGACTGGTTGAGATGTATAAAGGCCCTAATCACCACAATAAATTATCTGTAATGGTAATTTATTCCAAGGTTTTTGCTAAAGTTAGATTTACTGAGGAGTTTGGTAAAGTGTAAAGTAAAACTGGAGTCATTTTCGGTAAGGAAAAGGTGTGATTTTTTTTTTTTTTTTTTTTTGGAAAATGCAGAAAAGGTCTTAATTCCTTGTGCCATATGACCAGTAATATTTACTTACTAAGAACTTAAAACTATCAGTTGGCAGACCAAGTCTCTTATTCCCAGAACATCTAGGAATTTAGTCAAAAAAATAGGTTGATATTTATGAGATTGATTCAGGAGAAACCTTTTCAAAAGTACATCTGTAACCTGTTAGATTGGGTCATGCAAAGTCACTCCTGACATTAAGATGTGCATTCGGATTAGTCCAATTGCAGAATACCTTTCTCCAAGAATGCCTTTAACTGCTGATGAAGCACCTCACAAAATAGCTGCTATATTTCAGCATATAATTTGTGTTCCTTCATTGCCTGTTTTCAGAAGCTCAAAAATGGGAATTGTAAGATGAGTAAGAGTATCTGACTATAATGGGAGTTTGGGGGGGGGTTATATTCAAACACACCCGTCACATTCCATATTATATAGCTCATTTCATGTGAATGAGCATTGAAGGAGGGCTTCCCTTAATGTGCTTGCACATACACTTGTAGGTGTTTTAGTATTTCTTTGTATCACTTGGTACTGATGAAAACTCAAAGTTTCTTAACCTCTAGAAACATGAGTTCATTTGGTGATCAAGACATTAAGCATCCAGCAGATAGCTGGGCGTTGAAATTTTTGGTGTGGAGTATGTAGATGTTTCCACTAAATGCTGGATCTCTGGCTCAGTGTGATGACATCATGTTTCACCACCATCCACAATCTTGTGAGAAAAGTTTTATTATTTTATATTTTTTTTGTATTGAATTGCATCATATACTACAAGGATAGAGTTATATACAATCATTTTTGCTCCTCACTGAGTATTTCCAGCGAAAAGTCATAAGATGTACTCACATTTTAAAAGGTTAAAAAAAAATAAATTATTGCATATATTTGAAACACAAATTCACAAGAGTGCTCATTAAACAAAATTTCAGTGTAAATGCCATTAACATGTCATCAGTCCCATCACACCCATCATTACCGATGTTATGGTCTGAACCTTCACTTTCTTTAAAGAGTGCATCATCTTCAGGATGATTAAGGACATTTCTTGAAGACATGGCAACTGTCTCCTTTACTAACTTGCACTAATATTTCACCCATTTGCACACCTAGGAAATGGCTGGTTACCTTATTCATCTTGTTAGTATCAAATCATGTTTTAATGCCTCCACCCATACTACATGCACAAATGCTGTAAAGGGCTTGTTAATTGAGATGTCCAACGGCTCTAGTTGGCTAAGGCATCCTGAAATACAGCTGTGTATACCTTTGTAACCTATGATACAGGGAAATTTTATGCAACATTTTACAGGCGAAAAAATGCTTCATAGTCTGGAAAATAGTAAATATGGTACTCAAGGTACTGAATGATGGTCTCAATGACAGTGATGTTTAATTATACTGCAGTGACATTAATGGACACATTTGTTGTCACTTATTGCTGCTTCCACTGGCCAGTATTGTTAGATTTTGCTATATAATCAATTTCCATTTATACTGTGTATGGTCACAGGAGGTTACTGAACTGTTCTACTTGCAGCTATTATACTAGCATAACGGATAATGATAGGCCATTAATTTTTTGGGTGCATACCCATATCTGTGTGCTACTGCAGGACAGCCAATCCTAGTGGGATGGGCAGGAAACTGAATATCTTGAGTTGACTGTTAACTTCCTACCACCACCACCAACACCAACAGATTATCCACATCAGTCACAATGTTTGTTTTAGTTATCCTAGATTTGTCATACACTTCTTGCTGCATTGGATATATGATAGTTCTCTGCATATAGAAACTGTATAACAGTGCCTTTGGTGAAGTCATACATTATAATTTATTGCCTTCTTTGGATCACACCTGCTCTCAAACACATATTACACAACTGACTGACAATATGACCTAGCTAACTGATGGATAAGTGATATGAAATAATAATAATATCAAGTTATTTTCATAAAAGCTATATAGAAAACAGTGTGATGACCAGCAACATATTCCTAACAGCATAAGTTGCTAGTATGGATTACATTCTACAAATTGATAACCTCTGTGACAATTACAGACATTATAAGCAAAACAAAAAAAAAAATTGCAAAACATAGAACTTAGTCCATACAAATTACAAATATTCATAGAAAGGAAAAAGTACTCATTAATTTTTAGTTTACCATTAGAACACTGTTACATTTACATGAAGGAAAGACAAACAAAAAAAAAATAAATAAAATTCAGTTAGATCAAAAGTTAGCATAGTAAATGCTTAGTGTTTAATTATTTATTTACAATAATTACTCCATTGTCTAATTCTGTAATTAGATCTTTGTAAAGCTTTCCATTATACTGATTTTAATTATGCTTAATTAGAGAAATGTGTTTTACTAGTTTTTAGATTATTTAAATGTAGAATGAAATATTAGTTTCATAGCTGTTGGCATCAGGATGTTAAGCTAATTATAATTGCTTATATTGCAGAATCTGTGTCTTTATGTGATGCAGTGAATACTCTTAAATTCAATTTTTTTCTTCTTGTCTATCAGTATGTATATATGTATATACATATATATAATTTAAATTACTAATAATTTCAGTTCTGGGTCTATTGAAATGGAATTTAGATTTTATGTTAAGCTACTGTATTATTATTGCTTGGTATTCAGTTGCTTTAATTTTTATGTTTAAGTCACTCTCCACCAAATATGTTCTGCATATATTATTAAAAGATCTACACATGGCAGTAAAAATATTTATGATTAATTTTATATCTGTAATGTGTAAGTAATGTCCTAATTTAAGCAACCACATAGCTTTATTTACTTACATATCAGCTAATTGATATATTAATTGTCTAGCCATACAAAAAAACAACAGCAGGTGTATGTATTTACTTCACCAATCAATTTTTTGGAGGGAAAATGCAGAAATAATTTAAAATGGGAAACTTTAAAATTTTTATTCTTAATTCTAACATTATTATTTAAATCAAAGAAAACCTCATTGGATACAATAGTCTTGTTATCCAAAAAAAAACATATTTCCCATCTGCTGTACAGCCAGAAATCAGGTAGCAAAGTGGTCAAAAAATAAAGCAAACCAAAACTCTGCGGAAAGTTACTACATGGTACATAAAGAATTTTTTTAAGGCAAAACTTTTCCAATTAAAAAATATTAATGAATGAGATTGGAGATGAATATTGTACTGGAGGATTACTAAAATTCACACATTTGTGATTCTAACATATTTAAATTCATGTTTTACTCTTTTTAGTGCATCAAATATAGCAACATTCACATAGACAGTTAAAGGGAAAAAGTTCATATGTTACTCCCAAGGCCCTTATGGTGTAATATGCTTTCCAATATAATCAGTCATGAAAGGAAGATGTGTTCTCTTCACTTTTATAAGTAATCGGAAGATGTTTGAACTTAGAATTAACAAATAAGTTAATTTTTTATGCATCTGCAAAACTATTTGAAATGTGATTGAGCACAATTTGGTTACTAAGAGTCTGTAGGAGAGATGTGGTGGAGCATCACATCTTAGTATCACAGCATACGTAAATACATTCATTTGCAGGAAAGGTTTCAGAATTGGGGGGGAAAAAAGAAGGGAAAGAACTGTTGTTCCTTATATTAGTCACTAAACATCTTTTTTTGCTCAAAAAAAAAAAAAAAAATTTCAAATAATGAAAAGTGAACCAAATTGTTTTGATCCAAATGAGTAATGAGGGATTCCTGTGTGCCATCAAAATAGGTAATTTTATGATAGCAAGATTTGTTCAGTTGACTGCATCAAATGCTAAGGAACTATTAAGATAAACAATATTGACAGCATTGTCATTGAGAGAATCCAGTATTTTGAGATTCATAGCTTGATGAGAATCTGAAGAAGGAAAAATCTGATAAGTCAAAAAAGTTAGATAATGGTGAGTAAGAGTACTTTTTTGCCTAACTGTCAAGAACTGAAGAAGATTTTTGTCCAGTTAACTTCAAGTGGGAAATCTTGGAATTGTTATATTTGTGAAATGTGGAGATGTGCATGATCTGCTCACCCCTCCCATCAAAAAGTGATTTAAATGTAACATACATTTAAATCCACCCCCCCCCCCCCCACACACACACCAGTGTGGTGATGGGGGAGGTGATTACATGATTCAACATTTTCTGACAGATGCTGTGAATGGGTTTCTACAGAATGTGCCTTATGCAATTATTTGGCATGCACATTTTGAAAATATAAATATTGTTATTAACATTTAAATAATTTATACTTTGTTTAGCTCAGTTGTGATATTATCGCATTTACTGCTTTATTTTATACAATGAAAAATAACATTTCTAAAAAATAAAAAACCCTCTCCTAATGATTTCATTTATGTACTGCTTTTAGACTACTTAAAACTGCAGGGATATGTAGTTGTCTAACTAGTTTCTGTTATAATATCACTTTTCTTTTAACCTGTCAGCAAGATCTTGGGGTAAAAAATAGAGGGTCATGTTCTGCTGATACTTTCTCTACCTTTAAAGACACAGAAACAGTATGATATTTTGGTTGCATTAATAAAATCTTTTAATGTTGTGATTGTGTACACAGCTAGGGTCAAGGTTATGTTTCTCTAGCTACTTGAACATGTTTCATCATTCAGAGAGCATAATTTTGTTTTAACAGGTTGCCCTTGCAGTATCTCAAATACTACATAAAAGAATTTTTATTTGTAGCATACAATATTTATATTTTCTTACATAAGGAAATAATTAATTAAGTAGTGAAACAAGGATATAAACTTCTTAATAATGATCATAAAATAAAATTTTAAAAAACTAATATCTAATTACTATGATTATTAATCCAGGTGTTTATGCCTGTTGTCAATTACATGATTGAATTCAAATTCAGATAATCCTGTGTAAGTTGATTCCAGTATGTTGATTGTTAAGTTTCATTAAGAAAAAGCCTATTCAAGACATACTGTTTTACCAGTAATATTCCAGATGCCTAACATATTTACCGATAACCTTTTATTTACAGGAAAACTAATAACCTATGCTGAAATCTTTAGACTTAATGACAGCCACTCTGTGGAGCACTCCACCAGTTTTTTGTAAATGTTTTCAGTATTTTCTGTGATCAATTCATCTCTGTTTTTGTGCACAGTCTCTCCTCACACGAACCCAACAATTCAATTCATCCCAGAGGTTCTCTGTAAGATTTAGGTCAAGGCTCTGGGCTGTCCAGTCCAACTTTTTGACGCTCATGTCCTCAAACCAGTCCATCACAATGCAAGCAGTACATGATGCACTGTCTTACCAACACAGATATGGGTCTTTCCAACATAGATAATACATTATTGTCCAGAACATCTGAATAGATCTCAACATAGTGGTTTTGTCCAAAACAACCAATCGTCCCATGCTAAACCATGATAAAAAGCCCCAATCCATCACACTACCTATGCCAAACTTCATTGTAAGGCTGGTGCACTATGGCATTATAGTTTCCGATGCACCTAATAAATCCCGAAACAAACAAACAAACAAACAAACAAATCATTGTCAGGACAATGCAGTATGGCAGCTAGCTTTCTTTGGGCTTTCACCACACCCATGTACAACTGTCAAATTAGTAGCCCATGTACCCATGACTTGTCACTCCAAAGCACAGCTTTCCATCGGTTTATGGTCTAAGAACAGTGAGCCTTATACCAAGCTAGATGGCATCTGAAATTAAAATGATTAATAGCTTGTGGATTCCTGCACAACTATGGTAACATACAGCATCCTGCACACTGTACTGGTGCTGACATGTGTCCCAGTCATCTCACTGTAGGCTTGTGTGTGTACTGCATCAACATCAACCTGTGTTGATGTTCAAGCAGATGATTTTTTGCAGGGCTCTCCTGTCACATTCCATCAGCTTCGAAGGTTTGTTGGGTTGTTTTGTGATGGTTTTGGCACCAGTCCACTTCCATTTGAAGATCATATCACCAGTTATCAACCTAGGGATTGTCAATGCTGTTGAAGTCTCGTGTACAGACCAAATGCTTATGTGGCACCCTATTATCATTCCACACTGGATTGATAATCACTGATTGTAGTATTGTGCATTAACACTCATACTACTGTCTCCTGAAAGGCCTACAAGCATATCTATAATTGTCTGATGTGTGATTCTTGGGCATAGCAGTGTATATTTGCTTCCACAAACTTGCACAAACTTTCTGGTATAATTGAGTTTATTTGGCAAATCCTGACTGCTGAATTTTTCTTTAAGCTCATTATAGCAAAGGTAGGTTAGCTTGTTATAAATTAGATTCAGCAGAGTAGCTTTCGCCATGTAAAGCATTCTTATTTATTAACATGAACATGCGTGCACATATGTGTAATTTGTCATATAATGGCAAAAAATTGTGTAATAAAGAAAGCCCTACGATAGGCCTTTTTTTTTTTATTAGACTTTATGTATATCTTGCAAATTCTTTTAAACTTATGCTCTATAATGAAAAACTGCTAAATATCTCTTCACATATTTCCAAATGAATACCTGCTGAAGTACTTTGATGAAAGCACTGGCTGAGAATCTTTTGATAAAAAATTATTAGTAACTTTGAATGCTGATGCCAATACAATGTTTTAATATTGCTATTGGCAATAGCAAATGCAAGGAAACAAAACTTAAAAAGCACTAACAAAAAAAAAAAAAAATCATTTGTCCCTTACATTTATTTTCTAATTTGGTTTGAAATAATATAACTTCCACCTCGTTTGTATGAATATAACATTTAACCAAAATAATTTTAAAAATTGTGTATTTATATCTGATAATTGGAATTTATGAAACCTACTTGTAACTGGAAAAATAGTCCGGAGTAAATATTTTGATACAGATTTATCCCCAGTACATCAACTATATAATAATTTGAAATGAAAAGAGTGTGGCTGCAAAATTAACCAGATTTAGCAGTTTTGCCCTTAAGATGAATTTTCCAAAGTATATTTTTATTATAAACGTTACAAGCAAAAAGCTTCCAGTAAAACTCATTAAGGTATAGAGAGTAGTTGATTTGTTACTTGAAACATCAATAATAGCCAGCTTCCTGCTTAGCCAAGAACTAGCATATAAATTGAAGGGATAGATGATTAATAATAGTTAAGCATTATGAAGAGCAATATTAAATTTCTTCATGGCCTTATTTGGCCCATGGGTCATTTTTTGTCCACCTCTGATCTGTTACTTGATCACCTTCTAATAAAAGTTACTTCTTTATGAAGGGCTTAATTCTGTTATTTTCCTGAAGATCTTATATTCCTATAAAGGAATATTTCTTTGTTTGTACAAGCGGTAGTGAACAAACTTTTGTAGAATCCTTTTTCCACAATATTAATAAAATCACTACTTAAAGTAAATTTTAAATCAAACTGCTAAAAATATGAAACATCAGTAATAGCCAAAAATAATAAAATAAACTATTAAAATCCAAATATCATTACACAAAATGCTGCTATAAGAAATCCTAGTGTAATAATAGAGCCAAATTAAACTGTCTATACATTAAAACTTGAAGTGTGAATTATTTTGTTCAGATAACTATTGCCCACTTTATTCCTCATAAAATTAGTTCTTTCATTATTGTATCTTAAATATCAACTTTAAAATGAATAATTTGTTAAATAATTTGGATTTAAATAAATAAAATAATACAATTCATTACTAACACATATCTATTTTCCTTATGGTAAAAATCACTCATGTGTGTTAACTTTCTCCTGAAGTCTTGAAAGACCTTCACTCTAGTTAGCTGACCATTCTTAATATTCCAATAAATATTTCAAATCTGATTTACCCCACTTCCCACATGTGCCAGTGTAGTTATCAGACGTTTCTACTGAAATCATTCCAGTTTTTTTTTCAACCACCATTTCAAATTTTTGAATGTTTTTTTATCTGACCACTAGGCTCCAGCAATATCATTGCTTGTTTGATGTCAGTTTTATTTTTGACTGCTGAGACCAGAAAGAATTTACTTTAATACTTGGCTTCCATGAACTTTTGTTTGTTTGTACAAGCAGTAGTGAACAAACTTTTTTAGGATCCTTTTTCCGCAATATTAATAAAATCACTACTTAAAGTAATTACTTAAATTATGCCTGGATTCATATACAGTATTGTAAAAATGGCAGTTTGATCATAAATATACGAACTATCTATTTTTAAATGTTCACGTGTCAACCATACATACTGGTTATCATGGTAATGATAACCAGTGTTAAAGGGCTAAAACATAACATTTTTTAAGTCACAAGACATTTTCTAACAGTGGCAGTTTTTGGCTAGTTTGTGGGTTTGCATAATCATCAGTTCTTATTTTTAAATAAGATTAATTCCATATTCAAATCATATTTTAGTTGTATGTTATTTTGATATATAATTATGATTTATTTTAATTACTTGTTAGTGTTACTACAAAGTCCACTATAATGCAATATTATTTATTACTGTGCTACAGGCATTATAGCCTTAGTTGCTGATGCACCAATAAAACCCAACAGCCAACCAACCAACTGTGCTACAGATACAGCGTGCCAAGTGTGCATAATAATACAAGTTTGTAATTTTGGGCTGTTAGTTTAACTGGTTGCAGTCAGCCAGCAAACCCAGCATGGAGCCCTATGTTCAGTAGCATTTCCATGCATGCACAGTTCAGACATGTGATGTCATCATACATTAAGTTGACTGCATTTTGTTGTACTTAGCATGGTTGAGACAAATACAGAATTATGCAGAAGTCTTATTTCTTATTATATAGTAGTAGTAGTAGTAGTAGTGGCACATGATGCAAGAAAGCAAGTGTAGGAGCTTATGCAGCATCAGCCAAAAAAAAAAAAAAAAAAATCACACCATTCCCTCCAAATGCCTGTCCAGATATATCATCAGTTAATAATTATTTTAGAAGCCAAGCCTTTAAAAAATTCATTAGAAGGATCCATAACTTGATCAATTATAAGGCCTGTATCTGAATTGTTTCATCTCCACTTTTACTTTATTTTGCCATTTGAAATAAGTACACTGCCCACTTTCAACAATAATTTTTTGATCAAATGAATGTTTAAAAATATTCAAATTTAGCCATATTTATTAATCTCAAAACAAGTATTAAAATAAATATTTGACAGAATTTAAATGTGTACTTTGTACTTAGCACCTTATTCACTTAACCAGTGAATCACTGACCTGTTTCAAGTTTGTAAGAGCCATTCAGAGATCTGTTTCTGATAAGTGATTTACTTCTCTATATATTGTACAGGAGATTTTTTGGCTGCACTGAACCTCTTCTTGACAGACTAGATATGAGATTGGAAAAGCTAACAAGAGCAATGATGTTTTCTTCTGCAAGCATGGATACAGAGATGGCTGGGGTTTTTTTTTTTTTTTTTGGTTTTTTTTGCCAAAGTTTCTCACTTTCCCCTTATTTTGTTCCATCCATGCATACATTTTCAAGCCTTAATTGTGAAAGGTAAATCATCATATCAGTTCTAAGAGCATAAAGATGATCTGTAAAATTGTCTTATCTTTACCTGTAGAGCACAGTTGTAGATGTAGTATCCATATACAAATTTTCGTAGTATTGGAAATTAAAAATTCTTTTCACAGGATATTTCTTAAATAAATCCAGTTTGTCAGTGAATACTGAAATAACATTTTTGCCATCAATGTGTATTGCTTGCTTGCCTTTAAGTCATAAGTTAACTTTGTTGATTTTTTTTTTTTTTTTTTTAATATTCCAGCCAAATAAAATGCATCCTTTTCCCAATGAACTTCAGTATGTAGTAACAGTTTATTTATTTATTTTTTGTCAATAATACTATAAGTGCTATAAAAATAAAATATATTCATAAATTCTGGTTAGTTTTTAATTTTTGTAACGTTGCTTTTGGCAATTTTTGGATTTAATCTTATTTATTACATATATAAGTGAAGCAATTAAATTTGGACTTAGGCTTTTGTCATCTAGGATTGTTGTTGGTGAATTATAGAATTAATGCTAAAAACTTTGGGCACTTCTTTTGTTAAAATTTGAGTGGAGTAGCATTTGGTGCATTCTTTATATATATAAGTTGTCTGCTAAATGCTACAAAATTTTGGTGAACAATAGAATAACTTTTTATTTCAGCAATCCAGCCACTGTTGGAAACATTTCTGGAAATCATCTTTTGGAATCAAACTTGGTCAGGCTATGTAAATTGAGTGAAATATTTTTTTTTCCTTTTTTTTTTTCTCCTCCCCATATCTGATTTTGGGAAACATCTGAAAATCATATATGAAAAAAAATAAATAAATAAAAATGGTTAGAAATATTTCTGTTTCTGCCTGTTTTTTTTTTTTTTTTTTTTCCCTATGCCACCATTTCTTCAGCCTGCTCCATTGGATTACCTTAATCAAATGTTGAAAAAATTTTCTGTAAAGCACTGAATTAATCCTTTGTGTCCTCTGGGAAACAAATCCAGAGTGAACAATTCTTGCATGTCAAAAAATGCAACCAGCATGATCTTTACATTTGATCTTGACATACGTCGTGCACTTTTTGGTATAGGGATTATTCAGTATGAGTTTTTTGTGTCCATGTTTCTAAGGTGTATTGTGCACCCTAGACATATCATCTTTAATCACTTTTAGTAACAACATGGGATCTGGGTCGGACAGGTCAAATAACTTGGATGAAATATGGACACATTCCTTTTTCTGATTGTCTGTGAAAATGTACAGGACAAGCATTGCTGTAAATGCATCTCATGTTCACATCTTCAGTCAAGCTTGTCTGTATTTAGATACAAGGGTGGCTGTTGCCTTGGAAACCACTCATGCTTTTTTTTTTTTTTTTTTTTTTTTCTCTCTCTCCCATAGTATGCACACACACCAGCCTTCTCTAAAGAACATCAAAAGGAAAATTATCTTATTTACTAGTGTTTGACTTTTGTAAGAAATCTGCTCCTGTGGTGTATATATTCTCTGGCATATCACAGACTATACCATCAAGACTGTAAAGCCATTGCTAAGAGATGCAGGTTTGAATCTTGCTATAGACAAAGATGTTAGGAAGCTCCGTAGGACAAAGTGATAGCTTTAAAATGTATAGGTTATCTTTAAAAAATTTAAAAATAATAACAATAAATACTAGGAATACTTATACCAACAATAGTATATAATATAGGTGTTATAAGTACCTAAACATAGGAGAATAATTTAGCAGTCTTTAGTAATAGCTGTTCTGTATATGACACATAAAAGCAACACCCCCCCTTTACCATTAACCTGTTAATTAAGCATATAATTTTATAATGTTGGTAGTAGTACATTGAGGTACATTTGTACCCCAAAATATAACCTTATGGCATGGACATTTAATTTTTTTTTTTTTTTTTGTCAATAATACTATAAGCACTATAAAAATAAAATATCATATATATAAATTATGGTTAGTTTTTAATTTTTATAACCTTACTTTTTGCAGTTTTTGCCCCACTGTTAGAAGCTTATAACATGGATGAAAATGGTTTAAAAAAAGTAATGAATTGGTTTACAAGAACGATTATAATATAATTTAAAATTATATATATTATAAATTTTATAATATATTTAAATTATAAATAATATAATTTAAAAATGACAATAAAAATAAATAATTGCTGATACAGATATTGATAAGCATAAACTGCAGCCATTATCAACCCACTGCAGGATGGAAGCCTCCTCAACAATTCATGCTGAGGGAAATGGACCATAATCTGCCACGCTGGTCCAGTGCTGGTTGGCAGGTCGACCGTATTTAGCAGTCAGGGGCTTGAACCCCGGTCTACTCAAAGAGTGCTTGCTACTGCACTCCCGCTCCTGACCACTCGGCTGCGGGGACGCTTACCCTAATTTACCCTAATTCTTATCCTAATAGTGCTGTAAAATTATGACCATCACTAATTTCCCATGGGAAACAAAACTTTTAAAAGCAAATTATATACACATGCATTATCCATTGAAAGTATGTCTTAAAAAGAGGCATACCAGCAGGTGCATAGGGGAACAAAGTCCACCAATCATTTGTTTAGCTAGAAATAGTTTGAAACTGTGCACTTCACAATGCTATTGATTTTGACAAGATGTGACTATGAAAAATTTTTATTTTTTTTTTAATTGTAACAGTACAACAGAGTGCTAGCTATGACAAACGTTTTTGCTTAGATCAAAAAGTTATGCAAACAAGCGCTTTGGTGTATTGTGAACTTTTAGTATATCCTTTTGTAAAAAATACTAAAACAATTTTTAAAAATTTTTTAATTAAGTTAGTTGCACAGAAAAAAATTGTGAGTAGGATGTATTGTGTATGCCAAAATTTAGAGATCTAATATATATATTTTTTTACAGCAGTACTTAAATTATTAACACAAATAATAATAATACAGTTTGAAAGAAAATGTTAATAAAGGTATATTAAAATTTATGTGATCATCACTTTAATAGTTGTTTTATTTATTTTAATGCCCACATTGCTAAATTTCATCAACATGCTTACTCAGTTTTTTTTTTTTTTTTTTTTTTTCATGACTTGCTATTTGAACAGTCTTAGGTAAATGCATAACTCGTAATTTTAAAATTGGTAACAAGAAGAATCATGATTCATTACACTTTACAGTTGAGGGAACAACTTAACGTGATTGGGGAGAAACCACTTGGTAACAGATGTTCCTACACACAAGTTGTTGTTGGGTTTTAGTCAGCTCAGTGACTTAGACCATATTGTACAGTTGTGTGTTATGTCTGTTAAAATGTGTTAAATTTGCATGTTACATAATCTGAAAAACAACACAAGGGGAAATCCTATTCCCTTTGCCTGAGATCAGCTAACTACAGCTTCAGCTGAAGAGGCCTTTAGAAATTACTCCTGTCAGTGATGGGACTCAAAACCTGACAGGAAACATAAGACTTTAAAAAGCAAAGTAAACGTTCTTTCCCAGGTCAGTGAAGCATTACAAATGCACGCACGCATGCTCGTGCATGCTTGGGTGTGTAAAACCACATTATCTATCAAGAAGACCTATCAAAAAAAGCATACTAGCAGATTCAGCTCTCTCTCTCCAAACAAGTGATAAGTTGATTCCTTCCAAATAAATATCATTACTGATATAATTTGATAGTATCTTGGCAGTATTTACACAGTAATCAAATTTTCTAAAACTACATAAATAAAAGTAAATAGTTATGTCTGGTTTTATGAGTGGAACCTACTTGAATGGTTCTTGAATCCTCCCCTGTGATTCTATGTGTTGCTAATATTAAAGATTATACTACATCTTAAAATTTATTTTACCATTAAGTATAATGAAAAGCACAGAAATGGAAACCTGGCTCAGTGATAAAGGCTGGATAACAGTTAATTAATGCTGCAACTCAACTGTCTGATATCTGTGAAGTATTTTTATTTATTTATTTTCCCCTTCCCCCACCAGAAAACTCCTAAATGAAAATCATGTCTATTTATATGTGTAGGTGCTTTCAAACTGAATGAATTAACTCTATGTGATAAAAATTTTAGCTTGCAATGAACTCCAAATTTTTTTTTTATTGTCAACTGTTC
Source organism: Mastigoproctus giganteus (assembly GCF_048544385.1). Lineage (NCBI taxonomy): Eukaryota > Metazoa > Arthropoda > Arachnida > Uropygi > Thelyphonidae > Mastigoproctus > Mastigoproctus giganteus. The sequence goes on along the minus strand of NC_143586.1, from coordinate 64,318,114 downwards.
TAAAGAAAAATGCTATCAGTGTCACAGTTATTTATAATTTGATCACAGTTTTTAAGTATTATTTTTCTCCTGCCAGTTTTAATTTTATAAATTTTGAAAATTTGCGGTAGTGATACTGCTTAATGAATTATATTTTAGATACTGTGCTAAAATGGCATATCATGCAATACTAAAGTATTTTTTAAAACAGTGGTTCTCTGTTGAGATCTAATAAATAGTAATAAGAACCTCTAAGAAAATATTTTTTATCATGTTATTAAATATGAAAAACCCTTGCATAATGGCATGCGTTATTTATAATGTAGAAATTCTTTGCATTTCATTAGTGTTGCCCGATTCAGATATTTTGATACAAACCCAATCATTTTATTTTGTTATCATTATTTTGAGAGCATGAAAATTATGCTGAACTGCAGATAAGGGTTTAAACTATGATAATTTGGGTATATACGATGATCAAAGTTGAGAACCGTTGTTCTAAGTATTGCTGAAATTTATTATGGTGATGTTTATTATAAACATACGTCTTCCTTAAAAAGAATATACTATGGATGTTTTGGAGAAAATAGTTTTATATATCAAAAAAATTTCAAACTAATGAGAGGTTTGATACAAAAGGTTTTAAATTAAAAGTAGGCATAATTTCATAAAGCAAAGTTTTAACAGTAAAATGAATCTCTTATAAAAACTAACACTGTTATATTAATTCTTAAATGATGATGATGTATTTTGTATAAATATGTGCAGAACTTCTAGTATATCCAACAGGGTAAATATTTTGATTTTTTTTTTTTTTTTTATTGGCCATCTTATTTTGTCTGCTGATATTTAGTTATTTTGAGGGCATTCATGTTACATTTTGAAAATAGTAGTTTTCTTCCATTTGCTTGTCTTATCTGTGATGCATGGTATGAAATTAATGCTGTTAGGTTGGTGGCTGATTGTTGGCAACGGCAGTTTCATTTAAATTGTAACAATCATATACATAAAACAGCCAAAAGTATGTTATCGTTTAAAGGCTAAAGATTTTGAAAGTAGTTTGGACACATGTTTGGAATGCACTCTGTTAACAAAGAATTTAACTAATTTGTACAGCAAGTTGTTGATTATTGAAATGTGACAAAATGCTACATATGTAAAATACTATTCTAAAATCAGTATAAATACCACCAGTCCTGTTTATATGTATGCTTTTTTCCCGTCCATCATTTGGAGTTGCCAAGAGGCGGGAACTTTGTAGATACTTTCTGTGATAACCGCCAGTTGCTAGAACCGTACCCGAAAGCACATTTAAAGCTTTTGCAATAATTGTGAACATCCTGATAGTGTCTTACAACCCATTGCTAAGACATATGAAGTGCCATATGTTATTTTTTAATTGCTAAAATAAGTGCATTCTTTTATTCAACATCATAGCTCACCACCTAAAGAAATGTCTTGTTAATCTTTGATGTTTTTAATGTGTTTGTCAGAACTGATAAGCTATTCATTTATGTCCAGTAGTCATGTGCAATTCATAATTTGCTAGTTACTAGATGATCTCTCTATCACTTTTATATGTGTAGGTACAATATTCAGGGCATGATAATAAGTTCATATCCATCCAGTCTATTTTTTGCCTGTTTGTTTTTCTTTAGTAAGCACCAGCCTATAATTTGTTTTAGTATCCCCTCTTCCTCCATCCCACTTAACAGTGCTGATTAATGGGTTGGAAAATTAAATTTAATATAATGACTTGCTGAATGAAACTTAAGCGGTGTTAACAGTTTTAAGTCATTAATTAAACTAGTCATGTTTGAATTTCATAGTAGTGAAATTTACTCTACATATATTTCATATGTGTTTGAATACCAGTGGAAAACTAAGCTGTGAAATGACGATCAAGATTACTATTTTGTGCTACCCATGGTTAAATTAATTTGTGCTGCTTCATACTTATTAAAACAGTGAATTCTTTTTAATTTTGATTTTAAATGTTTGTTTCCATGCATGTTGAAGTTGGTGTAATGCAGTGTTATTCTCATTTTCCACTAGGATTGATTTGTAGTCACTAAAATTAAGAACGTGTGTCATGTATTAATCAACTTAGCTTTTACATTGACATGTGAAATTTTGAAATGAACAAATAGGTTTTTCTGTAACCACTTTAGTGATATAACTTATGCCACTTCATGTCATGTCTAAGCAGATAATAATTTTAATGCCCTTGTCAGTTACCAGTATAGATGGGCATAAGTGATAGAAGATGGATAATTTTGTTTGTGTAGGAGCATTTCAGGATTACAGATTTCATCCCACCGATTTTTTTCTTTTGTTCTCATTTACATGTTTCATATATTCATAGAAAGAGCTAAAGTTTCCTTGTATATTATGCATTTTGTAAATGATGTTACTTTACTCTTAGTTGATTAATGTTAAGATTTATGTACATTGCATTTACTTAAGATTCTGTGACTACAGGTTGGTGCTTTCTAGAATTAAGCAGTATATGATAAGTTCATCACAGGTACTAATTACACAGTCACAAGTTACCTGCTCCTGTTTACTGTTTAAATGAATCTAAATTCTACTGCAAGTGGGGTAACAAATTAAATAAAATTTAAAAAAATGAAAATGTTTTTGTTGCTAAATATTTATTGAGAAGTATAATAATTGGCTTTGTTGTGAATGCTGTAACCATGACAGTATAGAATTGATATGTTTACTACATTATTCTATGCCTGTAGTATTATAGGAGCCTGTGAAACAGTTAGCATTAGAGATATGTACATTAGTACATAATGCTGAATATTAGTGATCTAAACAGATCCTCATAGAATGTGTTAATAAAGTGTACAATGGTTAAATTGCTCTCATTGCAGGAAACTGTTGGCTTTGGTCTGTGGATGTTAGTATTGCAATAGAACCCATTGTAGCTATAGTTTGTCTTTGGTGTCACTAGCAAGGTATTAAGAATAAAACAAAATAGACTTACACTGTTGGTGTATAGACTTAATACAGTGATGTTGGTGTTCCTCAGATATACTCATTGTTAAAAATATGTAGAAAAAGAAATTTTAAAATGTAGTATTATCTAGTATTGACTGAACAGTTTATGCAACAGCAGCAACAATACTAACAGCTCACTGCATATAAATATATTTACATATATTCTTTTACAATTGAAATTAACATTGGAATCAATATAAAAAGAGCATATAACAAATGTTTATTCTCAGAACTGTTCAGTGCTGACCCACTCTATCTTAATGCTTCAAGCAGGAAATAACACACACGCGCGTGCGCACACAGCTTAACAGAATTTTATGGTTCTGTGTAAGCTTATGCATAACAAGAAGTTTATTTTAACTTATGCAAAGCCAAAATAAATTAAGTGCTGTAATAATTTTGTAATGATAATAGAGTATAATTTCTCAGTTATTAATATCTTTCTATGGGAATTGATATTAGGAGATATCTCTCTGCTCTTCTTAAAAAGTTTAAAAATTTTTCCTGTATGAAAAAAAAGAGGTTATTAAGCATTTGAAATCCTACCAGTCAGTGCCTTACCCCAGCCACATGATATACTTTGTAGCCTTTAAGTTATTGTGCTTAGATGTGACTGTGCAGCTCAAGATTGACTTATTCACAGCTAGCATGATAAAATTCATGTATCATGGGGTATTCTCTTCATGACATTACATATTATTGTGGTTTCAGTTTATATATCTCTTTAAGAAGTATAGTGCCTCTTGAATACATATATACATTTATTTCGTGGTTAATAAATATATATTTGTTTGTGCGTGTGCGCATGTGTATACACACACATACACATGTGTAAGAATAATTTTCTAAATTGAGGGGAAGCAGTGGATACAATGAGTGTTTTTGCATTGTCCTTTTTCTTTGTCCACTGAAAAGTAATGTGAACAGTAGTCGTTCTTTTTAAATTGATTTTCATATGTGAAAATCTAATCTAGTTAGACATAACTAGATTGTTAAGTTGTACAGTATAAAAATATGATCACATGTTCAAATGACATGGCATTAATAGAATGGTATAGGAAAAAGAAGTTAATTATAATTACTTATGAACCATATCTGTACAAAAGTTTTCAAGACTTGAAAAGTGAACTATGAGTTGTAGAGAATGAACTATAACTAATTGAAATTATTTAGAAGTGTTAAATGGGGAGGAATTTTATTTAAGGATTTCATATAAAATAGATATAACATCAAGTAATCCTGATTTAAATATTGATTGTTCTTCATAATATATGGCTTTAATTACTATATCTATATATACTTATATACCTAGTCCTTCCCTCTTTTTATTCTCTCTCTTCTTTTGGTCTTGTACTATATACCAGACATAACTGGTCCTTTTTCTATTTATTATTTACTACAGTATACTGTTCCCATGATGTACTATATAGAAAATTTGATCAGTGTTGATCTGTTTATTTCATTTTTATTTATTTTTTTATTTTATTTATTTATTTTTTTTTTTTTTTCAAAATTTTCATGAAAATATTATTTCAAAAATATATCATAAAATGCTATGAAAGTGTGTTCTGTTATATTGAAAGTAAATAAAAAAACAAGCTTTTCTGTATATAAAACATTACTATAATGTCAAAATTCTTGTGATGGCCAGCTAAATAGGAAATAAATTTTAATAAATAAATAAGTAGAAATTAAAATAGCAAATATATAGAAAAAGCCAATTAAAAGTAGGTAAAAACTGAAAAAAAAATTATAGCATTAGAAGCATTAAAATATGCACAAAACACACATAAGAAGCTCCCAGAATGGAAGCTTCCTATTGTGTGTTTTCGTTTGCTCAATTAGTCTACACTCTGATGCCAAGATTTTGGACTGTTTCTGTCATTTTTGCTGTCAGTCATGGTTAAAATACTCTATATTTGTATGGTGGATCCCACTTTTAATTGAAATGGGGACTCACATTCACCTTGTTATAAAAACTGTAATTGCATTATGGTGAGTTATGGCAAATTCCCTATGACTTAGACATTGCATAACATTGTGTTCTGCAAAGTTTAATGAATGATTCTTTTCTTTTCTGTTCATCAACACTCTCTCTCTCTCTCTCTCTCTCTGTTTTTTCCATCATAGTCACACATGATCTATACCAGTTTATGTCTAGATATTCCATTTATACTCCAGAATGACTGCTGAATTAGGGGAGTTTACAACTAATTATTTAGAAAATTAATACAATCATTAACCATATTTAGTAGTCACATGAACTTGAACCACATTCCACTCAGTTGCGTATGCTTCTGCACTTAATAACTCAACCATGTGTTAAGGGCACATGCATTTACCCTTCTATTAAGTATGTATTCCATACCATTCCTTTAAGATGATTAAGGAACACTTTGTTTCAGAAACTTCTAATGCTGTATATTTTAACACTTCTAATGCTGTCTGTCTCCACTCAATTTTATCTATTTTTAATTTTACTTGTTTATTTTTTTAAATTTTATTTATTTGATGTTTAGTTGATCACTAAAAGGATTTTTATATTATGTCCATTCCCAGTGCTCAAAGCGTTTTTTCTAATAGGCATTAGTATGCTTAAAGATGCATCTTTTGGAATCAAACTGATGTCATATAATTTTCATAATATACATTCCTTTTATACATTATATATAAAAATTAAGTATAACATGATAATTAAATTTAAGAATATGTAATTGCATAATACAAAACACCACAAAGTTCAAATTGAAGCTGCTGTGAAATAACCTGTGATGTCATAATTTTGCACAGATGTTGATATATATATTCATGCATACATAAGACATTTTGATCTTGAAGACACTCAGGTTTTCTTGATGAAAATCTAGTGTCACATCCTGTTACAGCAATAGAACACCATTACTTTGTTTGCCATCTCTTAACCTTATTAAGGTATTGAGGTCTTGCAGAGTACAAACTTTGCCATCCAGAAAGCTATTTTGTAAAAATTTTGTTTTTATTATAGTTGTAGATGAATCCTGTAAAAATGAAATGTATTTTGATGAATAATTTTGTTAGGTTCACATGCATAAATTGATGTCACTAATAGACAGCCTTTCTCAAATGTTTACTCTGTGTGACTTAGCATATTGTGTAGTATGATGGAAACCTGTATGTAGGATTCCAGAAGTTGTTGTTTTTAGAGTAATCAAATATGCAGAAACATTTGTTATAAGGACTCTGTCTGCACACCATCTTCTTCAAATTGTTGATGCTGGAGATCTGTTAAAAAAACTAATGAAAAGAAATTTAAAAAAAGGGAGAGAAAGTGGCACCTTTGTTGGTGAAACAGAAGCACTAACTTTTTTTCAATCAGCAGTATTCAAGCACAATCAAACTGTGATGATCTGTTATCAGGAAGATACTGTGCAGATGGCACTCCTAATTAACTGGAAGCTGCCATTTATTATAGCTAGTAGCAACATGACTTTGCTAGCTGTGTAAATATTTTAGACACTGTGTGGACTGTTGTAGCTACAGGCTAGTTCTCCGTAACACTGTCAACCAGTGACCATAGTGGGGAACACCTGTATTGTGGGTCAGTATATACCACTGCTCAGGATTTGTGGCCAGCCAATAAACTGTTCAGTGGTAGCATGTGTGTGTATGTGTATTTATTTCACACTAATAATAGCATTAAGGTCTCTGTACAATGTTTTAAACACTAACTGCTAAGTATTTATTTCCCAGATTTTCCTACTGCTCTTTACAGAATGTATTTTTTTTTTCCTTCAAATATGCCAAACTGACTACAGTGTATAAGCTACCATAATTAAAAAGGCTATGCTTAGAGACTATAGATTCAACACTTGTTACTAGAAACTTTCTCTAATTTTTACTGGAAGTTGGTACTGCAGATATGTGCAATAGCTGCTTGTGAAGTGCCTGCTACTGGTAAAAATGTAAAGCTCTAAGCTGTACATTATAATGCTTGCTATAGATTAATTTCCAATTTTTTTGGAAATTAATATACACAAAACAATTTCATTGATAAATATATCATTGATTGACTTAAAATGTGTAGTAGACAAACAAACATATTAGAAGCATAATCTAAGTAATTTTTCTTGATATGGAAAACAGATTTTTGCAAAGGAAATTGCAACCAAGTTATAAAAAAAAAAAGCACATATATTCATGGTATATTCAGTATTTTCATCTGAGTTGAATATAAGCTGAAGTATTATTGCTGAGTATTCAGCTTGTCTTCAGTGGGAGCAGAATGAGCCCCATTATCAAAAATTAAATGCAGTGGAGCATACAGATTGATTTCAGATTATGCTTTGAAATATCCCCCTTCGGTAGTATAGTATTATACAACTAAGTTTACAAATAATAAATTTGTCAAAAATCATAGTATAGTTCCCCTCCCTTGTTAATCAGTACATACTGTCTCCTTTGAAGCACATAAAAAAACATCTATTATACAATGTAGGATCATTGAATTTGTTAAAAGTACCTGAACATAAAAAAAAAAGAATTTTTTGTTTTATATTTTAACCTAGATTTCAGATTTTTTACATAGGTGAATTTTTCTGCACATGCACAGAGGTTTATTTTATTTGCTGTTGATGGTAAGTAATTCTGCATTGGGGTTTTTTTTTTTTTTTTTTTTGTTTTTTTCTTGAATGCTACTTTTTGTGAACAAAGATTTATAAAATTTTGCTTTTTCATTGAAGAAGTCAGCCTCAGAAAATGTAGAAATGATTGTTGAAGCATTTTGGTGAAAAAGCATTACCAAGAGGTAAGATATTTGAATGGACAATTGCTTCAGAGATGGATATGATATCATTGAGTATGATACAAGATGTGGGAGGTGTTGCTTGTCAACAAATGGCTAATCTCTTATGTTAGAAAAATTATTTGGGACTTTCATCAAATAAAAATTGAAGACATAACCTCTGAAGTTGGAATAACATTATAGTATTTGCCAAACCATCATAGCTGATATTGTAAACATGAAAAGATTTTGCAATTTATTTGTTCCCAAAATTTTAGCAGGTCAGATGACAATAAGAGTTTGAACTTTCAAAAGAATTAGTTGAAATTTGTGATCATCAACCAGGATTCCTAAAAAAACATGGCATTATCTTTACAACCTGTATAGGGTTGTAAAGATATGAATCCATACTAATAAGTATGATACAGTTGATGGGACAGTGTCTTTATAATAATAAAATAATATACAAATTATAGTGAAGAGAAAAAAAAATCAGGCTATTTTTTAAAAAATATACCAGTCTAATTTTTCTTTCTCTTAATCCTTTGCACTCTAAGAGTGTGCATGTATTAAGATTTAATCTTCCAAGAAGATTATGAAAATAGTATTGGGTGGAGGGGAGGGAATAAAAATGTTAGTTTGTCCAAAATACAAAGAATGAAGGACATTAAATTAGTTGTCCAGTTTTCTTAATGAATAGCTATTCTTTAAGTTCCTTTTCCACATAGTCCTATAGCCGAAGTAGCTAATTTCATAAACCAGTTTTGTTAAATATAACTGATATTGAATAACTTGAAGTTCTTGTTTATAATCTGGCACGACCACCAGGTCAGTGGAGTTTACAATAAATCAGTCAAAAAAAAAAACGTTTATCATATTTAGTAGTCATGGGCTTCAACCCTGGTCCACTCAAGAACGTGTGCTGCTGCACTCGTGCCCCTGACCATTTCACTACATCAGGCCTAAAAAAATGTTCTTTATACTCTTGCACGACCACCAGGTCAGTGGAGTTTAAAGTAAATCAACACAAACAATCGTATTTAGCAGTCTATGTTGCATGTAACTGAAAAGAGTTATTAGTACTATTATTTTAAATAACTGAGGAATACTGAATCACTCCTAGGAACACTAGTTGTTTCTAACTTTTGTTTCTTTATGTGCATGAATCTAAATTTTTAAAAATTTACAGTGTTGATTCCTTAACAGAAATGATATTCCTTTTTTTTTTTTTTTTTTTTTATATATATATCTTTATTATTATTATGATTTTCTTCGTGGAGGATAACATTATTCCTACGCGTCACCGAGCACTGGAGGTAAACTTTTATGGTAATTTACGAAACATATACTGAGAAAATTAATGAATAATAAAGTTAAATTTCAAAATTGAGAACAGTGCTAAGGTAACAGGGAAATTTCATATCTAACCATAATTGCATTAATTCACGTACATGATTCATTCTCTTTACAAAGAACCAAATTAGAATATAACAAAAAATAAATTAACATATTTTCTCAGCCTTTGAGTTTAAAGTTCTGAAACATTGAGTTTAAAGGGCACTGCTGAACATTCCATGCAGAAAATCTGCACTGGAAGGAGTCCTAATTCTGATTATATATCATACTTGGTGCAGGGCCAGTATGATTCTGAGGTGCACACACACTCATTGAGTCAGAAACAGTTCTTGCATACATGGTCATGAGTACTTAGACTAATAATTAGTGGATTGAACACTCGTTCACAGTTTGGGACTTGGTCTCTTGTGAGCAGGTGGAAATATTCCCTGAACTTTTCATGATGGTTTAGTAACTGTCATTTTGGAACACTGTAATAAAAAAAATAAAATAAATTTTCTCTTTATACTCTTAGGATGACCACATGGTCAGAGGAGTTCACAAGATTGAGAAAATACAAGAAACAGCACTGTATTTATCAGTCACTCTTGAGCCCCAGTCACTCTAAGCACATGTACTTATGCACCCTTGCATTGACCACTCAGCTACAGCACCATTGCAGATCTTAAAGCCTTTATTATTCTTGGCAGAAGAATATATGTATATTTTCCTTTCTAATTGCAGATCCCAGAGAGTTGCCAACTATGAATGGTCTGTTTGCTGAGTTGCTTGGTCTAGTTATGGGTCTTGACAGTGTGGAGGTCAAGGTGGTTCCCATCTTCAATAGCCTCTGAAGTGTGCTCTTTTGTTAACCAATATGAGACTTTAGCCAATTGAAATGAATATTTGCATGATTCTGTTTCAGTAACTGAATTTCACAGCCATCTTAAGATTTATAGAATCCAGCTTGGTTTAGAATCCAGGATACGTGTTATTATTGTTTGCAAAAAATATATAATTTGAATGGTTGGAATCTGACCTTATTAGTGTACACTAATCCACAATCTCTCTTCCAGTCAAAAGTTGTATGATTTGCCTGCATTTAATTTTAGTCATGGAAAGACTTACTGCCCTCTCACTGGAGATCAAGGTGCAAATTCTTAGCCTTAGAGATAGCTGTTATCCATGAAACTTCCTTACTTTTTGAACCTACAATCTTGTTCAAATTAATGTGAACAGAATGGGAATTTTGGTATATTGTCTTTTATCAACTTGTTAAGAGCTATTTATAACTGTATTTTCATATGTTTCTTTACAGGATTGAAGTTATTGGTGTATTTTAAGGAAGAATTGAATGATTTGTGCATAGACTTGTGCTTGTAGAAACCTTGATGTGCTTTAGTTTTAGTGTTCAAAGATCTTTCATTGCAGAAATGGATTTGACCCCTAGAAAATGGTTTAAAGTTGTACCTTACAAAAATACATTTTTGCTACTCAGCAAAATAACTGATAATAATAATAAATAATAATAGAACTGTGTAGTTTGGGAGCTGTTAACAAAATAAGCTGAAACATGAGTTGAGCTCAATTCACAAAGAAAAAGCTAATAGCAAAGAAAATAATTAGAAGAAGCAAAATGGACCCTCATATGGCGAGTTCTGACTTAGATTTGGCTGGAAATGGTTTGAAAATACATGATTCAACAGTCCACCATAGACTTAAGAGGTTTGGTTGGAGAGCTTGTAAGTTAATCAAGAAGAAACTTTTGACTCAAGCTGTGGTGAAAAAGTTCAGGGTTTGTGTGTTGGCCTGACCCAGTCCAAGCCAACAGACAAATGCTAAACTGAAGAAGTTGGAGAGAAAAAAAAATTTATTATTTTTTTTTCTTTTTTGACAAAAACAATTTTGAAGTGCAGGGAATGAGACTTATACATACAAGCAACTCAGATAGTGAAAAAGTATTAAGCTCTGCCGCAGACTATTAAACAATTCTGCCAACTCTTCAGATTTACAACAGAGAAACCATTACTAGATTTGATCCCTTTCAATAAAGTTGACAAAGGGGTTTCTCTGTCATTTTTATGAAAACTCAATTTTTCTCCACCTTTTTCTTTTCACAAAAAAATAAAACTGCTTTTTTTTTTGCAAATTTCTGCTTATTTTCAATAACGAATTGCCCTTCAGGTGTACTGTGGTAATCCACATCACAAAATAAAAGCATGTGACAGTAGGTTTCACCCTTTCTAGCAGATCTATATCCTTCCTAAAATGAGGCTCCCAGTATGCAGTACTCAAGATGCAACCTAACTATTACCTTGTACAATGCAATTATCGCCCTTATCTTTGCTAGCAAAATTGATATATATTATTGAAAAATCTCATGAGCTCTCCTGGCATCCTGTCCACTCTGCTCAGAGAACTTCATATCTGAATGCACAATTACTCCCAGTTCATTTTCTTCTATTCTGAGGGTAGTAAAATTTGTAATAATGACCATGTGAAGAATATCAAACCGTTCGGTACCATTATTAATAAGTTTATGGTATCGGAACCATCACTAACAAGTTGATCTAGAAAGTCATACTAAGAAATGACTGCTAGGCTTATCCACAAATTGGAGTCTTTATTTGGATAAAGAACTCCCTCATAAGACATTCTGATTTTATTCTGACTTGTTATGTATACCTGATCATCATATTGAACACGGTGATTGGATCTATAGCACAATCCTACCATTTTGTTGGTCCATTCTTTATATCACCACATTATTTTATTGATGTACATCTAGTAGATATATTCTTGCATCCATTATTTCTGTTCTCAACAATAAACCCTCTTGACTTTCTACCTTAGCCCTTGTGAGAAGCAGAGTTGGTAGAATCGCTGCTCATCTCACACCAAATGAGAAAAAAAAAAAAAAACCTGAGTTCGAGTGCCAGCAATGAGGAATTTTTCGTACATTTTTCACAACATGGCTAAGTTAGTCTCAGGTGAAGGTAGTAGCAGTGGCATGTGATGCAAGAAAGCAAGTGTATGAGCTTATGCAGCATCAGCCAAAAAAAAAAATCACACCATTCCCTCCAAATGCCTGTCCAGTTCCTCCTTAAATTTAATTAACCTATCAACTTCCACGACAGATGGAAGTTTGTTCCAGCAATTAACCACCCGCTTGCTAAAGGCAAATTTCCACACATCTATTCTACACCTGTCTTTTCTTAATTTGAATTTATGCCCGCTAAGGTTTGTAATCTGAACAAGTGGAAGGATCCTATCAGAATTCAACGTGCTGAACCCAATCCAGGCCTATAAGACCTCATTCAGATCACTGCAGGTGCCTAGTCTCCCACCACCACTGCAATTTACAGAACTTAAGCCTCTCTTGGTAAGAGGATCCCCTCATTCCCCTCACCAATCTTGCCCTTCTCTGTACACACTCAAGCAAATCTACACCCTTCCTAAAATGAGGCCTCCAGACCTGTACGCAGTACTCAAGGCTTGGCCTGACCATTGCCTTATACAGAGGGACAATCACCTTTTCGCTGCTATCAAAATTCATATATATCATTGACAAAACCCCATGACCTGCCCTGGCAGCCTATCTGCATTGCTCAGAAAACTTCATATCTGACTGCACAATTACTCCCAGGTCTTTTTCATTTTCTGCCACCTTAAGTGTAGTACCACGCGGTAGGTTTCTCTGGGGTTACTTCTACCCATATGCAGTACTTTGCATTTGTCAAGGTTGTCACTTCTTAGCCCATCTGCCCAAATTATCTTGATCCTGTTGCAGTAGCTTACTGTCATTAACAGCCCTCCCAGCCTTTGTATCATCTGAAAACTTCGACACTAAGCCTGATATACCTTTATCAATATCATTGACAAATACACAAAACAACAGAGCACCCAACACCAAACCCTGTGGGACTCCACTAATAACAGTCCACAAAGAGCAGCACCTATTAATTACCACACTCTGTCTTCTCCCACTCAAACATCCTCATTGTAGCAACTTACCCTTAATACCATTATGCTCCAATTTGTACAATAGTCTTCCATGTGCAACAGTGTCAAAACTTTCCTGAAATCCAAATTATTTTTTGCGCCCAGTTCCTTTGTAACCACATAATATCCTATCAAATTTGTCAGGCAAGATTCCCTTAACAAACCCATGCTGTGTCTGAATTATTGCTGCAGTCTTGTCTAGATGATCCTGCAATGCATCTTTATCCAGTGACTCCATTATTTTACACGGAACAGAAGTTAAACTAACTGGTCTATAATTACTTCTCACCCTTCGATCCCCCTTTGTGAATTGTGGATACATTTGCACATCTCCAGTCCGTGGGGACCTCCCCTGAGTTCAAGGATGCTCTCATAATTATGGCTAAGGGTTTGCTTAGTTGCTTTGCCGCCTCCTTTAATATAACTGGATAGATCCCATCCACCCCGGGTGCCTTTATGTTTAACTTCAACAATTTCTCCTCCACTTTGCTTTCAGTTATTACAAAATCATTAAGCACCCTGCTACAATCTGATAACCTGCCATTTTCAAACCTTAATAACTCGTGTGAATGTAGATGCAAAATACTCATTCAGTTTGTTTGCTATCTGAGCAGGATCATCAACAGTGGAATCATGGATATCAAGGTAGCATGGTTTCTCCCGGAAACTTGGGTTTTTCGTCCAGCAAACAATCGACCACAGAACGTACACAATTTACAGAGTATATATATGGAGCAATATGGCCTTAGTTGCTGATGCTCCTAAAACCCTACTATTGCATCTACTACTTTCTATCTTAATTGTCCTTTTTGCACACATTGCACTCACCATATTCAAATTCTATATTCAATATGTCAATTACACCATGCTTCTGATATGCTCATTAACACAACATTTGTTTATTTAACCAACACTTCAAATTTGTCCAATTTAATAATCATGTTTAAGCATCAGTATGAAGCACTGCAGCGTATCCATATAGATCAACTAGGCAATAACCTAGTGTGCCAAAAAAACCTCAACACGTGTTCTTATGATTTGCGAGAAGGGAGATACTGATCGTATTTAGACACCAGATGATGGCAGCTAATCAAGGGCTGCTCCTGCAAACAGGTACACCAAACGGTTTTCACAAAATGCAATGGAATGCTCCTCCGTTTTCATTCCTTGTGACAGCAGGTGGGCAGACATATATAAGGATGCTATATGTATGCAATTCGGTGCAAGAACGGGCAGCACAAAAGATTTAAACTTGAATGTGGATTTTTTTTAAATTTTTATTTATTGTACTAGGTGGTCCCAGCTAGCTTTATTATTATTACAAACCATATGGTGCCAGGAAGCCCGAGGCTTATGCTGCACCAACCAAAAAAAAATTTCTGAACTACACAGAGAGATAAAAGGGAATCACCAAGGAACAGAAGAATGATGATATCCAGTTCAGGACCCAGGGTGTGCCAAACCCATACTCACCAGTGTGAGCCCCTGTTCCTAGCTTCCCTGCTACTAATCACAATACAGATATTTACAGACTTACAGCACTAATTCCTGATCCATTACAAGATATTGAAGTTCTGCACTTCATGTTCCCACACAAGTAAGTCATTGAAGAGCTGCAGCTCATATAAAATGAATTTGAAGTCCCTACTAGCGCATATAATTTCAATGTAATGTCCAGTCTGCGAAAGAAAAGTTTTTAATAAATGAAATATTACCTTGAAAGCTGAATTCCACACCATGGAAGTATTCTCTAAATTTAATTACAATCAGGCCGGAAAAATATTCTCATCAGTAAATGTAGTCGGAAGATGAACACAGATCTATTGGAAATGCATCATCTGCATAAGTGTTGAAATATGTTTAGTTAGATGTTGACGTATCCGATCGACTCATCCAGTACACTAACTTAAAAGACCAATCAGTGAGAGTAATCACTACATGTAATAAATATCAGTATGAATATTTCAAAACCACGTGAAATATACCTTAGGAATATTCTATAAACTGCAACCCTGCTCGAGTTTTCATATATGACTGTCCCGTAGGTGTTCTGTCCAGATTGATTCAATAATCAAATATCTGGCCAATAAACATCCTATGATTGGAAACAGCTTTCGATGAAAATGGCCAACAGAGGCTAGCTAGACTTATGGATATTGGTTGTTATAGGGATTTAGGCACATCAGCGACTTAGACCATATTGTGCTATATGTATTATGTTTATAAATTGCATGTGTTCTGTGATCGATTTGCTGTTTAATAGACGAAAAATCTGAGTTTCCAGTAGAAAAAAAATCATGCTACCCTCACCTCAGATCAACTAACTCAGCCAAGTTTTAAAAAAAAAACCTATAAAGTTCTTCACGTTGTTGACAGAATTCAAACGAGGTCATTTCCACCTGAGTTTGAATTTTTCACCTCAAGAACGGAAAATGCCTAGTTTTAACAAATCCTGGTTCCTGCTTTTCATCAATGTGAAACAGCAGGATAGTAGTCCAAAACAAAAGCCCATGAGCCATTCTGTCAGGTGTGAACAATGCAAGCTTGTGCTGGCAGTGTAATGGCGTTCAATATTTTTGGAGCACCATTTGGATGCCTCAGGTTGTCTGGAAATTGTTTTTAACTAGTATATCCCTTAATGGCTGAAATGTATCCAACCTGCAAGTGGCTTCTTATAACAGGATAATACATCACACAGCCAGAATTGTACGGAACTGGTGCCAGGAACATTAGAGAGAATTCAGCCTATTGTGGTGACTTCGGCAAGCACCGAAGTTATGAACGATATAACGTTTTATGCTCACGTCCACTACTTACTCTGCCGAATCAACATTAGTGACAGCATCAGCTGCATTTATGTCAGAAAGTGACGTTTTGCGTCATTTCCGTTTCACATTTTCTTGACTAATTGGTTTTACTTCGGTCTGAAACTTATTAGGTGCCACCAAAGATGTTTTCACATCAAGGATCAACGTTGTAAAAGATATTTATTGGCTAAATGCCTAAAAGTATGAAGAAATTTACTTGTGCATGGGTAATGCGCACACATAATTTCTAATACCAAGGTGCTTTTAATGCATTGTTTTAATTATATCTCATATTGTGAATACCTTCACGAGTTGCCATCGTATTGCACTACCTGTACCACACAGACAGCACCGTTTCGAAGTGGGGTGTCACTATTGTTGCAATAGTGACACCCCACTTCGAAACGGTGCATACGTCACTATTGTTGCAATAGTGACAGCCCACTTGAAACGGCCACAAGAAAATTCCTGCTTGATATGACCTTACTCTAAATTCGTTAAAACCTGGTGCTTCTTAACTATGGAAACTTCCTTTCTGGTAACTGGACATGGCTCTCTCAATCAAAAACTTCAGTTTTTGATTGAGAGAGCCATGTCCAGTTCCCAATATCAGTTTCGCTTGCATCACACCGATCTCTGCAGATGCGGGAATACAGAAGATTGGAGTCATCTGCTCTTTAACTGTGAAATCTATGACAAACTTAGGGTGAATCTTTGAACTAACGTTCCAGATCTCTCTCACCAGGGCGGGAGGAATTACTTCTGAAGAATAAGAACTATCTCTCAGCTCTTCAGAACTTTGCCTCCAAGATGTTCGCTTGCAGAAAGAGAATCAACGCCGGAGTAGCGTACCAAAACAATCTACAAATACACCTGTGTAAGCGGGACAATAGTTTGTTTCTCTGCTATCCTGAATGACAAAACGTGTACTTTCGGGGAACACTCAGAAATTTCTGTGCAGTGCTGGGCTACTCATGAATTAGGCATAATTGCATCAAAATTGGTCGTCATCATCATGTCTCAGGTTCGTGTACTTCCTATTTTTTTCCTCATGGGTTTTCTGGACATTGCTAGTGTTGGGCACCGCTATGTCAATCAGATAGGTAGCCTTTTCCATCTTGTCCACAAGGGTTATGTCCGATCTCTTGTTGCGGGATGGTTTTATCCTTTATTATGGAGCGGTTCCAGTACAGCTTGTGGGTTCGGGTCTCTAGTAGTGCCTGGGGTTTGTACTTGTAGTATGGTACACTTTCTTTGGTCAACTGGTATTTCCTTGCTAGCTTCTGATGTATTATCCTGGCTACCTGGTCGTGTCTATGAGTGTACTCAGTCTGGGCGATCACCTTGCGACCCGCGGTGATGTGTTGGATCGTTTCTGAGGACATGTGGCATCGTCTACATGCGTCATCTGACATTCCGGGCTACTTTGCGATATATTTTCTATAGTTTCTGGTGTTGGATGGCCAGCATGAATCGTTCAGTCTCGGGGAAGAGCGTCCCGCTTGTGAGCCATGCATTGGAAGAAATGTTATCGATATGATCTTGATGGAGGTCATTGTAGTGTCTGCCATGGAGTGTCTTCTTTGCCCATTTTCTAACTTCGTTTCTTGTGCCGTCTGGGTGGGCAGGGGTTCTTCGCTTAGGTTGAGTGGGGTATACCATTTATCTATCTTCCTTATGGCCTGGTGGAGTGGTGCTGTGTTGTCCTCGAAGTAATCCTTCAGGTTAACTATCGCTGTTTTCTGTTGCTCTATCAGGCCCCTTCCTCCCTCTTTCCGAGCTATTATTAGTCTCTCCACAGCTGACTTCGGATAGTGTTGGCAGCTCTTGGTTATCATTGTCCTTGTCTTTCACATGATATCTTCTAGCTCGGTGTTAATCTAATGTTAGTTATCATTATTATTATTATTATTAGCTACGTGGCGCGCAAGGAAGCCTGAGGCTTATGCTGCACCAGCCAAAAAAAAAAAAGCATTCCCGAGTTACCCTGAGAGACAGAGAGCCAAAAGTCGAAGGGAATCACCAAGAAAGAGAAGAATGATATTTAGCTCAGAACCCTGGGTGTGCCAAGCCCATACTCACCAGATGTGGGGTGTGCGTGGTTTAATCTAAAAGATATTTCCTGGTTAAATGCTTAAGAGTATGAAGAAGTTTTTACTTATGCATGGGTAATACACACACATTATTTCTACTACCAAGATAGTTTTAACTTTTATATCTAAGATTAAACCATGCACACCATCATATAATATATATAATTAATATAATATAGTTAAAATAATATAATAAGCTTCGAAATGGTGCCGGTGGTGGTATCGAGTTACTGCAATATCATGACAACTCGTTGTAAAGGTATTCATAATATGAGATATAATTGAAACGATGCATTAAAACTAACTTGGTAGTAGAAATGATGTCTATGCATTACCCATGCATAAGTAAACTCCTTCAAGGATCAACGTTAGTGACTGAATTCGAATTCAAATTATTATATTAGAGCCACCCATAATATATGTATTATGTCTGTAAATTGCGTGCGTTCTCTGTTTTGCTGGACGAAAAAAACCAAGTTTCTGGAGAAAAAACCTTGCTATCTACGCCTGAGACCAACTAACTCAGCCACGAAGTAAAAAAAAAGCCCACTAAAGTTCCTCGCGTCATCGATGGGATTCAAACCCGGGCCTTTTCCACCCGTTGTGGGGAAGACGGTGACAATACCACTGTGCTATTGTGCAGAGAGTGATGTTTAGGTGTGTGTTGGGTTGCCTGAGCGGAGCCCGGAGTTTCCCCCATTAGCCGCTTCATTTATTCTTGTAATATGGCATCTCACTTCCGGCCATTGTTCTGTTGTGTGTAGTGGCCGGATCGGCAACCTAGTAGGTGGCACCGAGTCGCCGCCTCCACTCTCCCAACCCTGCCACATGCCGGGTTCTACTATTGTCATGCTGAGCACTCCTAAAGTTCTTTAGGAGTGCTCACGAGAGAGGAAGGAGGAGGGAGATAAAAAGGAGGCAGGTCTGAGGGAAGATTGGCCCTAGTTAGAAGGAATAAGTGTTAAGCAAGTAGAAAGATTCCCCCCCCCCCTCAGGATGGTGGGGAATAGAGGAAAAGGTGAGATTTGTTGTCATTGTTTAATTATTGTCCATAGGCATGCCGCATTTTATTGTCATCATTCTGAGCACTCCTAGAGAACTTTAAGTGGCTCAAGGTAAGGAAAGAAGGAGGGGGATAGAAAGGGGCAAGTCTAAGGGAAGTGCTAAGCAAGTAGAAAGATTTCCCCACTCAGGATGGTGGGGGAGTAGGGGAAAGGTGAGTTTTGATGTCGTTGCTTAATTATTGTGCATGAGTTGGCGATTGTCGGGTCCAGTTCGGGTGTCCTCTCTTCTTTTGAAGGACTTGGTGATAAATGTGTTAAAGGCCTTGAAGTTACTTTCTGTTGCAATCAGGTTTTCTTTATTCATTGGTGGTATGGCATCCACCAAGGAGGAGGGCTGCTGTCTGAGGTCTTGATAGTAACATTTATCGAGGATGTGGTCAGCTGTTTCTATTTCACCGCAATGGCAGTGCGGTGCTTGAGCCAGTCCTAGTTAGTGCAGTTTGGCCTTTATGCTACCATGTCCCATCATAAGGAATGTTGCGCGTAGCCTGGTGCCATCCATAGCTTTTCTTTTTTGGTCAATTCTCTTGCTTCCGGGATGTAGCGCATAGTCTTATCCCCCATTTTAGCTGTGGACCAGATTTCCTGCCATCTCTCCTTCAGTTTATTTATCCATGTTAGTTCCTCTTTCTTTTCTGCATGTAGGTTGACGGTGATGTCATCTAAGGTGGTGAGTATATTCTTTCTTACCTGTATTTAAGATACCGATATTGTATTTCCAGATGGACTGGTATCTTCCCAAGCCTGAAGGGCCATAGTAGAAGTTGTCCAGCAGGTTCTGGACATGGTTAGCAGAGCTAGCCATTGCACTTGATTCACTGCTTAATCAGAGCCACCTTGTTTGCTCTATAACCCCAAGCCCCAGCACCATAGGAGAGAGTTGTGAGAAAAATGCAGTTGTAATAGTCTTAGTGCGTGAGCTTTAAGGCCCACTCTCGTCTGGTTGTTTTATAGCAAACAAGGTTTTGGTTTTTTCCTTTATATATTTGATGTGAGAGAGGAAGCTAAGTGTCTCATCTACTATTGTTCCCAAGTATCTGTTTGTTTGGGTATACTTGATCCTTTGATCCATATATTTAATTGCTGGTGGCCACTCCCTGTCAAGCTTTCCTTTGATGTCTTCTTTGTTGACACCTTTAGTTTGTTTTCTGTCCACGTAGCGAGTTCCTTGAGAATTAAGGTTGTCCTGTTCTCAATTTCTCTCCTAGAGTTACCAGCCGTATGGTGAGATCATCTGCGTAGGCAATGAAGGTAGATGATTGAAAGGTTTTTCCCAGCCAGGAGTCGAACACCAGGTTCCAGCATAAGGGCCCAATATCGAACCCTGTGGCAGCCCCTTGTGACTTTCCTCCTGATTTCATGAACTCCACTTCTCACCATAACTTTGCAGTCTTTAAAGTAGACAGCAGGGAGTAGAGGGGCAGAGATCTCGGCCTCCCTAAACCTCGCGAGGGCACTCTGCTACCATAGTGTGTCAAAGGCTCCCACAAAGTCCACAAAAAGATATTTGCTGTCAGTGTTGTTTCTGGTTGCTATTAATTCAGTGATTGCATCCTCAGTGCCACGTCCAGGGGTGAAGCCATATTGTTTTGGCGAGTAAAGGCCTTTTAATTTGTATGCTTCCATCAATCTGGTCGCGATGACTTTCTCTAGGACCTTGCCCAAAACCAGGAGGGCAGTAGGACGTGGGATCCTGTTCTGGGTTGTCTGGCCCTTTCAAAATAATTTTCAGATTGGCTAGTTTCCAAGTCCTTGGGAAGGTACCAGCAAGGAAGCAGGAGTTAAGGGCCACACACCCTCTTTAGGACCTCAACTTCAATGGCATCATGGCCCAAGCATTTCCCACTCCTCATGGTGGCAATAGTGTTACTGAATTAGCATCATTCAGGAAGTGACGTAATTTGCGTCATTTCCGCTTCACGTTTTCATGACAAATTGGTCCAAAGTTTAGTAGGTACCGCCAAAGATATTTTAGCATAAAGAAATCGTCTATCATAACTAGTTTTGGGTCAATACAAATCTTTTTTTTAACCCACTGTGCATTTATCTTGTTTAAGAGGGTTCTAGCCAACTTTTGGCATCACCACCAGTACAGTTTGTTATTGAGTTTTTAGGGGCATCGGCAACTAAGGTCATGTTGCTCTGTGTATATTGTCTGTACATTGCGTGTGTTCTGAGGCTGATTTTCTGTTTGCTGGACGAAAAACCCAAGTTTCAGGAGAAAAAACCACGAGACAGACTAGCTCAGCCACGTTGTGAAAAATACCCATAAATTCCTCACATCCTCAACAGGATTCGAACTCCTCTTTTCCCGCCAGGTGTGAGGCTTGATTTTGATTTGATTTGATTTTTAATGGCGCATTGGCAGCTAAGGCCATAATGCGCCAAGTCAACCAGGTGTGAGGAGGACAGCGATCGTATCAACTGTGGTACCAAAGAGGGCTATCAATACAGATCAGTCACTAAGGTAGCATAATCAGCACCATCTACAACAGTCACTAAGGTAGCAACAATGAGCCACCATCCTATATCAGTCAGAATTCATTGGATAATCAAAACTTTTTAAAGATGAAAAATTTGTAGATTTGTACAGTGGGCCCACTGTGTGAAAAGCAAATGACGAGATTCTGAATGTTTCAAGAGCCAAATGCCTTAGAATAAAAAAAAAAAACAAAAACAGAACAAATTGCTATCATTTTGCACTATAAATGTGATAGCTTAATTTAATCTCAAATTAAATTGAATTTAAACAGATATCATGCCTTAGAATAGAGCAGCAAAGCAATACGTTCAAAGTAGCTTGGAGGGGGGGGGGACTGAAAATTGCAGTTGTAATGCAAATCAAAGCCTTGCAAATCTGCTGTTTGTGCTATTCTTTCATTTTCAAAACCTTGTAAATGTGGGGACTCTGATACCAGGGATCCCCTGTATACTAAGGTGGGCAGAGGAGGTATGAGAGCATCTTTGGATTCAGGGGAGGCCCCTATAGACTGGAAATGTGTGAATGTATCTCCAATTCACAAAAGGTGATCAAAAGGTGACATTAGTAACTACAGATCTGTTAGCTTAACTTCTGTTTAAAAAAAAATAATAATAATAATAATGGAGTCAATGGTTATAGAAGTAATGCAAGGCATCTAGAGAGGAATGCAATTATATTGCATTCACAGCATAGATTTATTAAGGGGCAATCTTGTCGGACCAATCTGATTGAATACTATGATGCAGTAATAATATAACTGGATGCAAAAAAAAAAAATCATATACTTGGATTTCAGGAAAGCTTTTTATACTGTTGCAAACATAAAGGAGAAGACAGTTATTAAAAGATGCTGCTCTTTATGAGCTAATGTTATTTTGGGTGTTCTCCAGGATTCAGTGCTGGGCCAATTTTTTTATATATTTTTTAATGATACTGATGAAGCTTTATCAGGCTGAATGTTGAAGTCTGCAAATTATACAGAAGTTGGCAGAGTGGTTAATGATCGTAATCAAGGTTGATTATTGCAGAAAGATCTAGAAAAATTGGGCAGATGGGCTGAGAAATAGCAGTTGAGATGCAACATTGACAAATGCACAAGTAGAAATAGTCCCACATTAACATACAAACTGCGTAGTACTACACTCAGTGTAGTGGAAAATGAAAAGAATCTGAGGATAATTGTGCAGTCAGATATGAAGTTCTCTGAGCAATGCAGACAGGCTGCCATAAAAGCTCATTGGTTTGTCAATGATTACAGGAACTTTGCTAGCAAGCATAAGGTGATTACCCCATTATACAAGACAATGTTAGGCCACATTTCTTGAGTACTGCATACAGGTCTGGAGGATTCATTTTAGGAAGGATGAAAGTACTGGGTGCAGAGAAGTGAAATGAGATTGGTGAATGGAATAAAAGGGTAGTCTTACTAAGAAAGGCTTCAGCTCTGCAAATTGCATATTTTGGAGACTAGGCAACTGAAAGTTGATCTGACTAATGTGTTTAAGGCTTTTAATGGAATGAGCAAGCTCAATTGACCACAAAGATTGGGGGAAAGGGCATGAGTTCAAATTGAGGAAGGATGGTTGTGGGATAAATGTGCAGAAGTTTGCCTTCAGCCTGTTGATTGGTGGGAAAAACTTCCATCTGCTGTTGTGGTGGAAGCAGCTAGCTTGAATACATTGAAGGAAGAACTAGACAAATTATTGAGGGGATGGGCAGGTGATGTTGGATTGTCTCTTTCTGTTTCTTTTTGCCTAATGCTGTATAAGCATGCTTTCATGCATCATTTGCTACTAATCCAAAATGTTGCTTAGTAATGGCACCAAAAGAAAGTGACTGTACCATCATCTAGTCTTTAAAAAAAAAAACTGCAAGCTCAATAACCAGTCTCAGCAAATGTCTGATTTTTAGGAAAATATGGTTTCATGGTCACCTACATGCATTTTTTTTTTAAAAGAAAACCTGAAGAATAAAATATTCAAAAACACTAGTGAGAACAGTAGTTTTTTCCAGACTGCAACACCCATTATCACATAAAACTAAAAAATTTTAGTTGTAACAGTTTTACAATTAAAATTAATTTGATTGTAATTTTAATTAAAAAATAATATTACAATCCTTTTCATTCCCTCATTATTTTAATTACTTTTTCATAAATGAACTTATTTGAATTCTAAATTTAATACTACAAACAGAAAACTCCCTGTATACTATGCGGGAATAAATCAACAGTATTTATGAAACAAAGGCCTTTATTATGTACAGTCTAGTATCATTATATCAAGTAACAAATGATCCATCAGTTGGTATTTTTTAACTGCTCTGCAAGCAAGACATTATCAACAACGATTATGCATACTTTCAACAATACAAAACATATATTCTAAATAAATTTAATACAATGAATTAAGTATGCTGTTGTAGGTATACTAAATTAATAATTGCTCACAGTAAATATCTTTGGTTAACAACTATATTAAAATTATTTACATGCTGGGAGAGGACTCTTCAGAGCATCCATCTTTAAATTGGAGCTCTTCCACAATCAAATTATATATTTATGTGTATACATGCAATACATATACATTTAACCTCTCATAAGATAAAGAAGCATCACCAAAAAAATTCTAATCATACATGTCACTAGTTTTTTGTCGTGAAAGATTTCAAAACTTAATAACATGTGCTAACTTCTAATAATCACACAAGGAACATTATACATTTAGATTAGCATATTGTAGAGAAAAGTCATGCTGTTAAGATTAAGTATTGCTTTGTATACAACTTTAACTGCCACAAAATAGAATGCCCAAGACTTTAATAAGATAATCCTTCAAACATGACTAGAAAATATTTTAAGTGCTTAAATAAACATGGAACTTTAAGATGGGGGGGGGATTGTTCACTTATGTCATACAGTATCACCAGAAATTATGTCACTGTAATAGTAATAAACAATGCAGTTCTGAATAACGTTGCACAAAGTAAAAGTTAACCCACAAAGAATAAAATAAAAAGGTAGTGGCAGCTTCCCTGGTTAGAACACACCACATTTTTAAGATTAGTGATAATTCTTTTTATAAATAAAATTTTCATACTTTTTTTTTTTTTACTGATTTAAGTGAAATCCAGTTTTTTTTTTACTTGTATCGAATTTTATACATTCTTTAATCAGAATACTTAGGCATGTGAATGATAACCACAGGATCATTTTATCCTATTCAAAAGATTTCATTAATTTTTAATACAGAAAAACAAGGCAGGACAATTCTCTGTTGTAAGTTGTCTTATAAGCAGCAGTTTTAAAGTACAAAACAGCTTATGGGGAGTGGGTTAAATGAAACAGTACAACCTGTATAGGGAACCTACCCTGCTTATAAACAATTATCATAATTTGTTCATTAAGTTCATATTAACTTAACTACTTCACTAGAGATCATTTACATCCCCCAAAATTACTTCACCAAATAAGCAACCACATACTAATGTACATGTTCTGCTTTAAGCGAAAAATATTTCCTCACTAACTGCCAACAGATTAAATAAAACTGCCCAAAATGTAAAGGCAATCTGACCTGTTTGATTGGAAACAACTCTAATTTCTTCATTGGGTTCATATTGAGTACTTCACTGGAAATCATTTTCTCCTACAAAAAAAGGGGAGGGGGGCAAAAAGGTCCATTTACACTCCAACATGACCATTAGACCAAAGAAGCTTACAATTATTTTGACAATGAAGTAGCCCTATTTAGCAGTCACATGAGCTTAAACCACAGTCCACTCAAATGCTTGTGCAGTGCACTCTCATGCTGACCTCATCAAATAAACAAATGCCACATACTAGTGGACATTTTTTTTTAAAGTGAAAAATATTACTTAATTACAATTAATTTTTGCAACAGAGGGATATATCTTAATATAACTGAATGAAAACAATATACTCAGATTTTTTCTTTACACATTTGAATGTATAGATATACAGAAATGTTACAGCAAACAACAATGACATACATGATGCAAAAATAAGATTAAATGATATTTGTGGAAATCCTACGCAGAATGATTACATTATATTATTACACTTCATGAAAGACTGAAATCATATGAAAAATATAATTGCAGGCAACTCAAACGAAAGAGATGAATCCTAGAAAATATCTGAATTTCTGCAAAACAAAATTAACTGCTGGCTGTAAGGTAAATGCCACAAGTGCAAATGTCACATTTGAACATTACTTTTCATGAAATTACTACATGGCAAATACTATTACTAACTTACAGAAGTAGGCTGTATTGCTTCTTATAATCATTCTGTACACATTTCCCACAAAATGGAGACATTTCCAGCTTATATGTCATTGTTTGCTATAATAATGTTCATTCTGCTCAAATTATCTACAGATATTCGAGATTGCTGTTTTCAATCATTTATTTGTCCTACATGTTCTTCAAACCTAATTATATTAATTGTCTATCTGTAGATTACACAATCATTTCTTACTGTCAATTCAGTTTAATTCAGTTTTTTAATCTATTTCATACTAACTTAGCAGTGGATATGTGTATAGCAACATGGTGGTTTTATGGACCTGATTACTCCTGAGTAATGAAAATCAAATATCACTGGTATGAGGATTTCTACAGAATAATAAAGGTCCAACGACTTTGATCATTTTTGTTTAACTGATAATAAATACAGAATGATTTTCATTATAGAAAATAATTTTTAGGCTGAATTAGAGCAGAAGTTTTCGCGTAATGTACAAATGCCACCAATGTTCTCGCTATAATCACGATCTCATTCCTGGAAAAACAATTTAATGATACTTCACAGTACACGTTGAGATGCAAATGTTTTGGGGTCTCAGAATGTGCAAGTATGCAATTCCAACCAACTATACATGCATAGGTTCATTCACCAGGATTGTGGACACATTATGCATCTCATATATAATGTATCAAAAAAAAAAAAACATAAGACATGCCCATCAGTTTTTTAATGAAATACTGACAGGGGTAGCACATGCTTTGTTATTTTATATTAAAACCTGCTTACATTCAGTGGAACTTTCACATCAATTTTTTAAAAATGATCTTAGTGCGATGAACGTACTATTCTATGATACTTCAGAGTACATGTTCCAAGACCAAAAACAAAAGTGTAGGATGAATCAGGGTAATGCTTAATAACAAGGGGAAAAAAAAAAGTGTGTGTATATATATATAAGATATTTATTTCAAACTATAAAGCTGTAAACATAACCAACTAAAGGCCCTAACCGTCCTACCTACAGAAAGCCAAGTTTGGCTATCTGTAGGGCTAGCAGTTATATTTTGCCAGTCTGCTGTTCTAATCTTTTATTAAGTGTTTCAAGTTTATTTTGGTTGTATTAGCTCTTTTAGCTACTTAAATTTAATCTTAAAGCTATTATGTATACTATATTTAGTATATATAAATATGGTAAGGCTGGCATGTAATTGTAGAAACAGATAGCTCATGTTATTGATGGCATATATTGAGAGGCACTAGCCCCATGATGATGTAAGCCTTATTCAGTAACGACATTATGGTAATATTGATTATTTATTTTGTTAATATTGGAATTAGTATGACTTAGCTATATATTGGGATGGTTAGGGCCTTTAGTTGGTTATGGTTACAGCTTTATAGTTTGAAATAAATATATCTCTTATTTTCACAGGCTTATGTAATGTTCCATCAATTCTGATGGCATTAATCTGTCCTGTCCTGAATTTATCTAAATTATTTAGATATTTAGTGTTTATTCTGCTTTATATATCCTTATCTTCACCTGTAGAAAATTTCCAGTGCCTCTGAGTATGCCATTATTTTGAGTTCTTTTGTATGTTGTGTGCAGCAATTCATTGCAAAATATAAACTAGTAATGTATTTGATTGTGAAAAAGCAACTAGTCTGTATTTTCACAATACAAAGACAATTGTAAATACAAATTCAGTTGATCTCAACTTTATACAAATCCATAATATTCTTATTCAAAATTAGAGCAGAAAATGAATATGTAATTAGTAAACAAAAAAGGACAGGATCACTGCTCATTATGTATATACTTGAAACCTACACACAAATTATTAGATTTGTAAATAAGTGGGTCAAAACCATTTTTAGTGATTGAAAACAATTTGCATAAACATAAAAATACTATGCATACTTATACTTGCAGAACTATCCACAATTTTATATAATCAATACTTTCATATTTAACACTACACAAAATGTATACATTGGCAAAAGCAATTATATATTTTATTAGTATAGCCTTGGATTTGTTCTTGATTAAAAGAATAGAGAAATATACACCAAGTATTAGCTATCATGAGCATTTCTGAAAGAAATCATTACCAGGAGCAACACTTGACACATTTCAAGCACCATTCAAATACATAATATACATATGATAATTTGTAAAAACTAAGAAAATAAGTTTGCTTAGCCATTTAGGATATTTTGTTAAATAAAACATAAAACAGAAAAAACAATAGTACAACTTTGGCATATAGAAGTAAATGGACTATTCATTTTAAGTCTGTAGACTCCTGAAGTTCATTTACATTAGATCAAAAATCAGTTTCAATTCATTTGCTACTTCTATTCATCTTGATGAAAAGAGTTGCAAATTCTATGTAGCTCAAACCAGAATAGCATTTGTACAATATTTGCTCCTCATACACTTGGATTTTTATCACAGTCTTGAATAGATTCAGAATTTCTAATTGCCATTAAACCAATGAGATCTTTAACAATTCCATTGCATTTATATTCAAAATGTGTTTCTATTGGCTTTTCATTTGATGTGGCTACTTTTGGTCTAACACTAAATATAACTATCTTGAGACACCCAAACAAAGGCACAAAGCATGACAAAAGATGTTCCTTGGGTTCTTGTTTTGTACATAAATACAAACAGCAAAAAACTTGTAGATAAGGGATAGCAAACAGAAGTATCCACAAGGAAAAAGGAACATCAGGAAGGTGCTGCCAAAGGAACATCCATGTGGATTGTGAGGTTGATTTTGAAGAATGGTAAAGTTTAGTGTGCTCCAAGGTTAAAATGTTGTACTGATCACTCAGTTCAAACAGGTAGTAAACAGTTACAAGAGAAAGGCCAAGATAAACGAACAGTAGCAGCCAGGCAATTCTCTGACGAAACTTCATCCTTTCTCCAAGCCATGAGACTAAAATGATATCACCTAAAAATCAAAATAAGATAAATTAGGTAAACAAGCAATGTAATTAAGCACATTACTGCACAAAATGTTGTTAGATGATGTATTTAGGTTACTTTTTTCTTTAAAACCTTTTTAACATTTTCCATGTGTACATACACTGATCGTGTTTGTCCATCCATTAAAGATTGGAATGAAATGTATAAGAATTTTATTGGTAAGATGTTGCCATGGAACTAAATCTCAAAATTTAAATGTTTGCTGTAACTTGCCAACACAGTAAAAGACTGCTTTGGCAAGATGCAGAAACTGCACAAACATAATTTTGTTTGTTTCTTACATTTATTTTTTCTGTTGTTTGTGGCTGAGCTAAATAACATTGTGCTGTGCTAGCATATAAAGATTGAAAGTAACACTTTCTGATATCCTTCCAATATCCTAGTTCTAGCATTAATGAGTTTTATTATCCTTGACTATACCTCAAAGCATGTGGTGTAAGGTAAAATCCCATTATAGTGCTTTTGATGGAATTAGCTTCAAAAAGCACTATAAGTGGGACCCCTATTTTTGGGGGACATTTTTCATATTTTTCCAATATTTGGTAGATGACTGACTTTTCACTTTTTCTACAGTGTTTATGAAGCATTGATCAATATGCAAGTAGACACCTGCAAATTTAATATACTGTACTATGCTTGCTTTTTTTTGGCAACTTCAACCTTTTTTTTTTTTTGTATGCTATTAAAAAGAATAAAAATTTTTAAAAATATTTTAAATAACTTAAACATACTTTGAGTATTATAAACATGATAAATTGTAGTATTAACATAATAATAATGCTGTCTAATGAAATTTAATGACACCATGCTGAACACAAACACACAAAAGAATGGTGATCACTGTACCAGCAAGAAAAGCAGATAAACAACGTTGAATCAAAAAAAAAAAAAAGGTGAGAAGGGCACATAAATGCAATGATAGATGGTTAGATGCAAAATTGTAAAGGTCAGCCTTCCTATCTTCAAGTAAATATGAAATAAACTAACACCACATGAACCATAAACCATTTGAATGACATAAACAAATGACACCATAAACTAATCCTAGAATATAGTCTCCATCATTTCTTTACCAAACCAGAAATAAAGGAGGACATTATATCCAGGTTTATTCCTTCTTGGAACCTTAAAAAAAATGCAGGAATGCATTTTAAACATGGGGGTAATACATGTACTGCAACGGGAGTTTACTGTAGTCATTATATGAATAGACAATTCCATATGAAAAACAACATATGGTTTTACAGTTGCACAGGGTCCACAAATTTCATAAGAATTATAAAGATGATCTGGTGAGACAACTGCTGCACACTACAACTGTTAAGTGCATCAAAGAGTCAATAATGCTTGGGGCATAGATCAATTCACTCTGCACAAAGTGAGGGTAAAAATTCATTTACTAAACAAGATCTAACAGTTTGTTGGTGATTGGGCAACAACTGACCTTCACACAGAACTATCTTGTATGCTTGGATATGAAGACTGAACCATTACGAAACATCCTATGTGTGACGAGATACATTTTTATCTGAATATCACTAACTGTAAGATTTGAGAAAAAAAATCAACCCACATGCAAAGCAAGAGTGCTAGCTTCCACAGGAAACAACTATAAATTCTGACCCCTCTCAACACACACTTACAAAAAGATGGTATGGTATAGACTTTTTAATTTTTTTTCTTTTCAGAAGGTCTGTACAGAACAGCCTGTACTGCTTTCAGCACTATTGTATTCTTCTGCATGATGTGGCCATTCCATCCCACAAAAAAAAAAAAAAAAAAAACTGATGACTGTTTTGCACAGAATCCATTTAGAAGAGATTCTATGCAAGACAAAACACCTTTGCATAATCATATCAATTGTTTGTTGTCCATTGCACATGACTTTTACTAAGAGCAGAGTTATCAGTTATTGGTTTTCTATCTCATGGCCTTTTTGTTGATTAAATTTTAACCCCGGTAATTTTTTGATGTGGAGAGTTATAAAATTTCAGGAGTAAGTCTACCATGCTGATGTACACTGAGTGGACAGAAATCATGAGATACCTACCTTTTGTCTGGATAAGGGCAGTCACATGGCAGGCAAGACATTGAGTCCACTAGTTCACGAAAGCATTCCACAGGTATTTCCACCCATGCTTGCTGCACCACTGTCCATAATTCAGTCGTATTCATGGGTGGAGGATCCAAAGCTCGAACAGACCATTCCATGGTGGTAAAATATGCGGAATGCTCTTTGAACCGTGTTCTGGTCACCATGGCTCTGTGGGGGGAGACATTGTCTTGCTGGAAGAGTCCATTGCCCTGTGGGTGCACAATGACCATGAAGCGATGACCGTTCAGAGATGTGTCTAGAGGTATCAGAGGTCCCAAAGTGTGCAAGTTGAACATGACAGGTGCATAGCCTTGCGCAGTTTCTGCCAGATACACACCCTCCCATCCTCTCGAAATAATGGGAAACAGGACTCAAACAGATGACCTTTTGTTCTTTTGTTGTTCTTTTGCTTAGTTGAGGCATAGAGTAGAGTCCTGTGTCATGGTGTTAGCAATGGGACTCTGGTGGGTCAGCGGCTCCCATAACCTATTGCGGCTAACGATCCCCTGATGGTCTTGATGAAGGTGTTTCTGGCACCTCTCTCGTTGAAATCAGGTGATTTGTGGCACTGTCACTCTCCGGTTAGCTGAAACAATGCAAGACAGATGCCGACAGCCACATTCATCCACCACCTTTCTCCGTCCACAGCGCTGTCCACGATGAGATGTTATTCCAGAAATGGCATATTCCCAATACACACTCTTGATACTGTTAAACAAGGATAGTGCAATTTCTGTACCACCTCTGCGATAGAGTGACCCATGCACCAGGCACCCACCATCATCTGTCTTTCAGATGTCTGTTAACTCATGACATTTATCTGTATTGACATTGAATTACCATCTGCGTGAATGCAGTGTACCCATATACCTGCTAAGCAGTGGGTTTATCCACTAGCAAGGGGGGGGGTGACAATGTCACGTTGCCCAGGAACCAGGTATCCCAAGAATTCTGTCCTTTCTGTGCATTTCACATTGGTGTGACAAAAGTTAAGTTACAACAGTTTTTTTTTTTTTAACATAAAAGATCAGTTTTTACTTGAATTCGAAATCCTTTGTATAATTTAATATGAAAAATCAACACTATGCCCGAAGGCTATTTTGAGCTCCCAGATCATGCAATTAAGTGAGCTACAAAAGAGAAAATCTCATTTCTAATTTAAATGATACAGAATGTAATAACATCCAAAACAGTTGGCTGCAACTGGCACAGTTACAGGCAGAGATCCCATGAATTCTGTCCTTTCAGTCATGTGGTTTCAAGTTTGATTTCACTGCCCATAGGACAAGCCTCTCTGAAGATATTGTACTTCATTTTCAGTAGGTTGTGAACACTAAGTGCACCACACAGAACATCTAGCTGAAAGTGGTAAAGGTTGGTTGGCTATATTTAAATTCTTATTTATATATATATAAATAAAAAGTTTGTATTAATATATTTATATAATATTGGTGTAAGCACACCATAGACAACTCAAACAAAAAACTGTTAATAGTTTGAAGGGCATCATTTTAACTGTATCTCATATTGTACTCTTCCTTCAGGAGTTTCCATGTATTGCACTACCTCGAATAAGTAATGGTTCACTAAAAGAGAAGACTACTCTTACTTATTCTCAGTGGGCACCACCACCCAGACGGCACCGTTTCAAGGCTTGTTGGCCTTTCATTGGTGGGTGGGCAGGTACCCACCCACCGATTGCAGACATGACAATCTAGTTGTGAAGATAATCCCACAATATGAGAGATGCCGGAAGGTATGTGATAATATTTAAGTAAAATTAAATGCAACAAAGCATATCTTTAAGAGTATAATCTCTCATAGGGCATCTTCCATATTGTGGGATTATCTTCACAACTGGATTGTCATGTCTGCAATACCAGGGTACCTGCCCACTCACCGATGAAAGGCCAACAAACCTTGAAACAGTACCGTCTGGGTGGTGGTGCTCAGTGAGAATAAGTAACAAGTCTTCTCTTTTAGTGAAGCATTACTTATTCGAAGTAGCGCAATACATAGCAACTCGTGAAGGAAGGGCACAATTTGAAATACAGATAAAATAATGCCCTTCAAACTACTAACAGTTTTTTTTTGTTTAAGAGTTGTCTATGGTGTGTTTACACCAATATTATATAGATTATTATACTCTTAAAGATATGATGCCTTGTTGCATTTAATTTTACTTAAATATTATCAAATACACCTTCTGGCATCTCTCATACTGTGGGATTATCTTCACAACTGGACTGTCATGTCTGCAATACCAAGGTACCTGCCCGCCCACCAATGAAAGGCCAACTAGCCTTGAAACAGTCACCAGGAGAGCCAGATATTCATGGAGTTTCCGAGAATAGGTAAAGAGAGTCTTCTATTTTAGTGAAGCGTTACTTATTCAAGGTAGTGCAATACATGGCAACTCGTAAAAGAAGAGCACAATATGAGATGAGATAAAATGATGCCCTTCAAACTACTAATGTATTTTTTTGTTTAAGAGTTGTCTATGGTGTTTAAACCAATATTATAAAGATATGATGCCTTGTTGCGTTTAATTTTACTTAAGTATTAATATATTGAATAAAGTATGCATAAATGGATGTGAAAATTACAAAGCACCAGTAACTAGTTTCTCCTGTGAAAGAACCATACTTTTACTCCTTACCTTCAAAATTCTGTTAGTTTTAAGACTGAAATTAATAAACATATTCAAAATCAGATTCTTTCACCTTTCACAAATCTACTACACTTCTTTTCCTAATTTCCTCACCTTTCTAGTTACTGACACTTTGTGTAACTTTCACATCCATTTATGCATACTTTATTCAATATATTAATACAAACTTATATATACTCTTACATCCTTTAATGTTGCTTTGTGCTTTTAGGTGCATCTCTCATACCTCAGGGGAGGTTCCCACGGACTGGAGATGTGCAAATGTATCCCCAATTCACAAAGGGGGATCGAAGGGTGACAGGAGTAATTACAGACCAGTTAGTTTAACTTCTGTTCAGGGTAAAATAATGGAGTCGCTGGTTAAAGATGCATTGCAGGATCATCTAGACAAGACTGCAGCAATAATTCAGACACAGCATGGGTTTGTTAAGGGAAAGTCTTGTCTGACAAATTTGATAGGATATTATGATGTGGTTACAAAGGAACTGGATGCAAAAAATAATTTTGATATCATATATTTGGATTTCAGGAAAGCTTTTGACACTGTTGCGCATGGAAGACTATTGTACAAATTGGAGCAGAATGGTATTAAGGGTAAGTTGCTACAATGGATAAAAGGATGGTTAAGTGCGAGAAGACAGAGGGTGGTAATCAATGGGTGCTGCTCTTCTTGGACTAATGTTATTAGTGGTGTCCCACAGGGTTCGGTATTAGGTCCACTGTTGTTTTGTATATTTATCGATGATATTGATGAAGGTATATCAGGCTTAATGTCGAAGTTTGCAGATGATACAAAGGTTGGCAGGGTTGTTAATGACAGTAATGGCAGTGTGCTACTGCAACAGGATCTAGATAATTTGGGCAGATGGGCTAAGAAGTGGCAACTGAAGTTTAACCTTGACAAATGCAAAGTACTGCATATGGGTAGAAGTAACCCCAGAGAAACGTACCAACTGTGTGGTACTACACTTAAGGTGGTAGAAAATGAAATGAAGTTCTCTGAGCAATGCAGACAGGCTGCCAGGGCAGGTCATGGGGTTTTGTCAATGATATATAGGAATTTTGCTAGCAGGGAAAGGAGGTGATTATCCCTCTGTATAAGGCAATGGTCAGGCCACGCCTTGAGTACTGCGTACAGGTCTGGAGGCCTCATTGTAGGAAGGATGTAGATTTACTTGAGCATGTACAGAGAAGGGCAACAAGATTGGTGAGGGGAATGAAGGGATCCTCTTACCAAGAGAGGCTTAAGTTCTGCAAATTGCAGTGGCTGGAGACTAGGCACCTGCGCGGTGATCTGATTGAGGTATATAAGGCCTTGAATGGGTTGAGCACGCTGAATTCTGATGGGATCCTTCCACTTGTTCAGATTATGAACCTAAGGGGGCATAAATTCAAATTAAGAAAAGACAGATGTAGAATAGATGTGCGGAAATTTGTCTTTAGCCAGCAGGTGGTTAATTGCTGGAACAAACTTCCATCTGTCGTTGTGGAAGTTGATCATCATCATCATCAGCCATTTTCAATCCACTGCAGGATGAAGGCCTCTCCAGCAACTTTCCAGTTGCTTCTGTTTTGAGCACTGGACATCCATTTACTACCCACAAACTCATGAATTTCATCTATCCATCTCCGCCTTTGTCTTCCAGGTTTTCTTCTAGCTCCTCTTGGATACCATTCTGTTATTTTCTTAGTCCATCTGTCATCATGTCTTCGAGCTATGTGTCCTGCCCAAGACCATTTTAGTTCTTTAGTTTTGATAAGAATGTCCTTTACTTGAGTTTGTTGCCTAATCCATGTGTTTCTCTTCTTATCTAACAGTCTTATTCCCAATATGATTCGTTCCATTCTTCGCTGTGTGGTTCTCAGCTTCTCTTCCATTCTTTTGGTGAGTGCCCAAGTTTCACTTCCATAAGTCATGGTGGGGAGTATACATTGGTCCATTATTTTACGTTTCAGACAAACTGGGATATTGCTCTTCAGTATGTGACTATATTTCCTGAATGCTATCCATCCAAAATTTATTCTTCTCTTGACTTCCAGCCATTTATCATTATTACAGCTAATAACTTGTCCCAGATAAGTATATGACTCCACCTTTTCAATTACTGCTCCTTCAATCATTATTTCCCTTTCTGTGGCATACTTGTTCATCATTACTTTTGTTTTAGCCATATTCATCTTTAGTCCAAAATCCTTACTAGCTGTGCATAACTGATTAAGATTTTCCTCTAATTCTTTGGGATCGTGGCTTATAACCACAATGTCATCTGCAAATCGTTTAGGTACTCTCCGTTCACATTGACTCCTTTCTGCGACCAGTCTAATCTTCTGAAAGCTTCCTCAAGGGCAGCAGTAAACAGCTTCGGAGATATTGTGTCTCCTTGTCGAACTCCTTTCTCAATTTTAAATTTCCTACTGTCTTTGTCTAGTCTAATAAAGGAGGTAGCACTCTCGTATATTTTCTTCAAAATCATAATATATGGGGTATCAATGCCTTGTCTTTCCAGTGCCCGAAACATTGCCTTATGCTGTATGGAGTCAAATGCCTTTTCATAATCCACAAATGCCAGGCATAATGGTGTTTTATATTCATTTGCTTTCTCCCTTAGCTGTGATATTACATGAAGGTGATCCATAGTTGAGAATCCTGTCCTAAAGCCAGCTTGCTCTTTCGGTTGATTCTCATCCAGTATTCTTTCTAATCTGTTAGTAATGACCCTTGTGAACAACTTGTAGATGTGGGATAACAAGCTAATTGGTCTATAATTTCCAATTTCTGATTTATCTCCTTTCTTATGCAGCAAAACTATGATTGCATTATTCCACTGCTTAGGCGTCACACCTTTTCTAATGCACTTTGTGAAGAGCCTTGCCAGTTTTTGTGTTATGTCTCTTCCTCCCAATTTTAACAACTCTACAGTAACTTCATCTTCCCCCGGGGCTTTCCGATTCTTCATTTTCTTCAATGCATGTTCTACCTCATCAGGAAGAATATCGGGTATGTCGTATGTGTTGCTACTTTGCAATCCATCTTCCCCACTGCTGGTATCATTCCCTCGCTCCTTGTATAATTCTCTATAGTAGTCTTCTGCTATTTGAATTATGCTTTCTCTGCTGTTTATAAGTACACCATCGCTATTCTTCAGTTTCAGTATCATTTGTCTTTCTGTATTACTGATCATGGCTGCTGATTTAAATCCTTTGTTTTCCCTTAATGCTTGTTCTACTTTTCTTGTGTTAAATCTTCTTATGTCCTCTCTGAGTCTCTTTCTAATGGCTTTGCATAACTCAGTATACTCAATTTTCTCCCTGTCAGTGTTTTTCTTGCTTTTCATTTGTCGTCTTCGGTTCATCATGACAAGTGTTTCTTGACTAATTTTTTCTTCTTTGGATTTCTTTTTCCCTATAGGTTTCTTGGGCTTTATCACTTTCAAAAAGTTGTAATATTCTTCGTCGATATCTTGGTCCTCAGCAGTCTGCAGAAGCTCAAACTTGTTCTTAAGTTCCAGTACATACTGCTTTTTCTCCTCTTCTGTTATCTCAAAGACCTTTGTATTATTTACTCGAGTCAGTTTTTTCCTTTCCTTTCCTACATCTATATCAAGTGTACATCTTACCATTCTGTGATCACTTCCAACATTTACCTTATTCAGGACGGTGACATCATTCACAATATATCTTCTATTAGTGAGGATGAAGTCGATTTCATTAGTAGTTAATCCATTTGGACTCTTCCATGTCCACTTTCTGTTCACCCTTTTCTTGAAAAAAGTGTTCATTACTGACAGTCCTTGAGATTCTGCAAATTCCACAAGTCTTTCACCTCTTTCATTTCTTTCACCAATTCCAAAATTTCCTATAGTTCCCCTTTCTGTGCTGTTTTGTCTTTTTCCAACCTTAGCATTGAAGTCTCCCATAATAATAGTGTAGTGGGTTTTCTGCTCATCTAGAAGACTCTCAATTTCAGTGTACATTTCTTCAACCTCTTCATCAGCATGGCTCGATGTTGGTGCATAAATCATTATAATCTTTAGCTTGTATCTCTTAGAAATCTTGAGTATTAGTCTTGACACTCTTGGTGATGTACTTTTGAATTCCAAAATGTTGTTTTTAAAATCTTTATGGACCAGAAACCCAATTCCACCTTCACTCCTTTCACTGTTTCCATTGGTGTACAGCAGATTTCCACTTGATAAACTTATAAGTGATTCGTTTCTTCTTCTTGTTTCAGCCAAACCGATGATATTCCAATTCACATTTTCTAATTCCTTTTCCAGCTCTAATATCCCGTCTTCACCGATGAGTGTTCTTACGTTATAACAGGCCAAGTTCAGTTTCCGTTGGAAGTTGATAGGTTGAATAAATTTAAGGAGGAACTGGACAGGCATTTGGAGGGAATGGTGTGATTTTTTTTTTTTTTTTTTTTTTGGCTGATGCTGCATAAGCTCATACATTTGCTTTCTTGCATCACATGCCACTACTACTACCTGATTTATTAATCTTTCATTCACTGAAACCATTTCATCAACTGAATACCTCTTTATCCTATTTAACTTTTTAAACATTCCCTTTAAGAGGTTACATTTAATATTCATTTATATATACAGTGTGTGTGTGTGTTGAATAGAATGAAAAAAAAGTGGAAACAAGAAGGAAAAAAAAAAAAAAAAAAAAATGGAAAAAAGACAACAGAATTTGTAATTATATATATATATATATATATATATATATATATATATATATATATATTAGTATTAGGCGAAGTATTGTTTATGAATTTTGTTGTTATAGATCGTTTATTGAGATTATACACACACACACACACACACACACACACACACACTGTTGTATTTTTTTCCATTTTTTTGCCTTCTTGTTTCCACTTTCTTGTTATTCCGTTCAATATACACATACAGGGTGATTCACTACCAGTGCCATAAACTTGCAGGAGGTGTAGGGGGCACAAAGACGAATGGAATCACATAGCATTGCAGGGTCTGAAATGCCTTCATCATGTGGTAGAGGACGTTGAACGGGAGGTCGCGTGAACAGCGATCCCGCTGGAAGTCAGCATTTGCGAACCGTTTCTGTTGAAGAAACCAAGTAGCAAAAGTTCCCCAGAGTGGATAATCCGCAGGCTCCAATGATTGGACGCGTTGTGGATGGTATGAACTCATTTGGTTTGTTGACAGTATCCTCTATACAGTGGATTGGGAAATACCCAATCGTTGGCCTATCGCTCGAGTACTCTTACTCGGATTGCCTTCTGCAAGACGTAGGACACTCTCATCATTGTCTGGCGTCCTCGTCATTCGCTCTCGATTCATGGTACCTCTTGTGAAACAACCAGTCTCACATAATCTTCTGTGCACATGTGCGGAAATTGTATGATGAGGAGCACGCCTGTGCAAGAAACGTTCCTGGTACAAGCGCAGAGCAGCGTGCCCGTTACAGTCCGCAGCTCCATATGCGAGGTGTGTGTATACTGTGTCGGGGTAGTTCCTAGGCATATGCCCATCTCCACCTAGTACATTTAAAAGAAATACAGAAAAACTGTAAAGTGGGCCTGATAAATAGCTAAGAAATAGAATTCAAAACAAGAAAATTGAGATGTTTACAATTTTCAACACTAGTTCTAAAATTAATACATAATTTTGTATAGGAAAGGTTAAAATGTATTAAAGAAGTGTTTGTGTGTTTAGTGTATTGTTAATGTCAGGTCACTTTGCTATCAGGAGGCAGCTGACATCAACAGCTGCCAACTGATGCCCGTCCCCGGCACGTGGAGCCGGACCTGTTTCTACTATTATTAGCTGTAGTGCCAAAGCACAATTCTACATACGCGAGGTGCATGTCGGCCAGTTCAACGTTTGAATACTCGTCCATCCTACTGCCTCGGGAACCGGTTCACAAATGCTGACTTCCAATGGGATCGCTGTTCACGTGACCTCCCGTTCAACATAGTCTACCGCATGATGAAGGCATTTCGGACCCTGCAATGCTATGTGATTCCGATTCGTCTTTGTGCCCCCTACATCTCCTGCAAGTTTGTTGCACTGGTAGTGAATCACCCTGTATATATTGAATTTCAGAATCAGGTGCATTTCTACATTCAGTTTCTGGCCTGGGGGCACTTCTATTCCTCCAGTGACAGAAACTGACTTTTGGACATGAAGGTTTGGACTTACATGCCACCTTATAGATGGTACTATTACTCACAAATCCACCAAAATTGATAATATAGTATTGTATTAACAATTATACCAAAAGAAGGAATAGTACCCTGAGTTTGACAAACGGAAATTCACCATTTTTTTTTTTTTTTTTGTGATGCAATTTTTATAATTACAATTTTAGAAATTCAGGCTGCTGCTGTTATTGTTAGTTTAAGGGTGCACTGGCTACTGTGACCACAGTGTATCTTTCAAATGGCTTTAATTTCTTTCGATATAAATTGAGGCTGCCTCATGGATCTTTAAGGTAAGCAGAAACCAATACAATTCTTGAATTATCTGGCTTGAAAATTATGCACCCACTACCTATGTTGTTTAATTTAAAAATTATCTATTTTTATTCTCTTTTGTGTGCTTTGAATACAGGAAGTTTAAATTATAATCGCCCTACAATAATACCTTTTGTTTTAAATATTTTTCTTTATTTGTTTACAGGTTCTGATGGATGATCACAGATAAACAATTCATTCAACTGAAGACGATATTACAAACAGTATGCAGTGAAGAAATATTACCAAACAAGAAAATCCATAGCAAACAGCAAGAATTTTACAGAGTGATTCTGAAAGAACCACACTCAACTTTCCCCAAAAGGAAATGTTATGGTGATCAAACAGAACGACAGAGTAAAATAATTTTATTGTGCATAGAGATTTAGAAATTTCAATTCATGCACATTCATAAGCCAGCACTTTGGAATTTTTTTTTTCAAGTCTGGTGTGAGTTTGACATTCATTTACACCTGAGATCGACTAACTCAGCCCATGGAGTGAAAAAAATCCATAAAAGTTTCTTACGTCATTAAAGGGATTTGGGCCCGGGCCTTTTCCACCTGGTGTGGGGAGGTTGGTGACAATACCACTGAGCTATACATGCAGACTAAACTTGATATAATAAAGAAAATAGAATGGGGCGTAAACAGGAGTGTTAAGGGCACAGAATATCTGTTTTTTTTTTGTTAGTTGTTGGCGCATCTGCTTCTGTGGCCATAATGCACCTCCCAAAATTTTTGCATTTTACGCTGATCCAAGCCCCAGGTGCAATTCAAACTCATGACCTTTGGGTTGTCAGGCAGGCACTTTACCCACCTGGCTAGCCCGGTTGGCAATATAACAATGGTCAACATGTTTATGTATGTTTTTTTTTTTTTTTTTATATGTGCAATTGATAAAATTGCACCTTAATCGCTATTTCTTATTTAGCCTCATTTCTGCATAACTATATTAAAAATAAAAACTTTCTAGATAATAGAAAAATTGAAATAACAGCACCTTGAATCCCCAAAGGTGCCATTATTCTGAAAGTCTACTGTAGTTTAAATCAATAAACTATAGAATTTACTTATAAACTTTGATTACAACTCTGGTTATATAAAAAAAAGTATTTTTTTATTTTATTAAAATTAATTAAACTCTGGCAAAGAAATGATAATGAAATTGTGTAAATCAAAAAAACACAGCCAAAATACATCCTTTACTCATATTTCATAAAAAAAGCAGAAAATTTCTGCATTTTTTATAAACTACTTTAGCATTACCATTAAAGTAGAAGTAAATTTAGTAATCATTAGTTTAGCATTCTTTAGCTCTACAGCAAGTTATAAAAATTAAGTGCTTCAAAAATTTTTCAACCACCGTCTAAACAGTTTTAATGAAAAAAAAATGCTTCATTTACATATGTTTATTTTTATACTTATATGAATCCATGAAGTTATTACATAGGTATAACTAATGCTTGAATTGAATACCATTCCAATTCATAAGTTTGCCTTTTTAAGATTATTTTCAAAGTATTCTTTCTTCCTTAAACTTCCTAAAAAAAAATTTTCCCCTTTTAAAAATAAAAAAAAAAACTCCCTTTGCAGTGCTTTACACATGCACTTTACTTTTTTTTTATCATCTACCTTATTTGGGAGTTTCGAATATTATCTTGACTGATGTCAAGAGAAATGTCAATCAAAAGCATGCTTCAATAATTGGATACCAGTCAGATTCTTCCATGATGTGAAGCCAGAGAATGTAACAAT
Organism: Mastigoproctus giganteus; assembly: GCF_048544385.1. Taxonomy (NCBI): domain Eukaryota; kingdom Metazoa; phylum Arthropoda; class Arachnida; order Uropygi; family Thelyphonidae; genus Mastigoproctus; species Mastigoproctus giganteus. The sequence continues at coordinate 64,276,294 of NC_143586.1, read as the reverse complement.
TTTTAACAATTGGATATGCTGCCATAAAACAAAACCTTCATATATAGTGTGTGTAATAACTGGACAAGAGAGATGCCACTAATTTTAAATCCTTGGTTTTTCAGCCATGCATACAATTACTGAGAATAGATTTAACTTGATCAGTTTTGTTGAAAGGTATTGGCATTTTCAGTTGTGAACCAATCAGACAAAGAGCACAAAAAATCACTGACATCATGAACTCCATTGGAAAGAAGAAAACTTAGTTTTGTCTTATTTATTTACAAAGGAGTGATACTCCCATGCATCTTCAAACAACATTGAGATTTCTAAAAGAAATCTGAATCTACATTTTCTTGGTATATCAAATATTACTTCCTCTTCATTTAAAATAAATGACTTTTTCTTCTGCATCATACTTTTCTTCTAGAGCTATTAACTCTATTGTTAATAATCACTAATCTATTTTTCAGTGGAATACTGTTCCAAAATCTGGTACCCCAAGAGTTTTTCTGGAACTCCTTGACTGTGATGTCAATTTAATTAATAATCCTCTCTTACAAACTCACTCTACTCCCTATCACTGATAGGTTAAAAATTCTATTGCATTAATTTAGATATTTTCAAGGGTACACTCCTTCTGAAGCAACATTTGTAACACTACCCCTTTCTTCTGAATACATACATCACTTGGTAAACAGTTTTAAATTTGCAGTTTAACTTCACACTTGTCAAACTTCTAGTCTTTGGAACAACCTTCCACATTGTATTTTCTGAAAATTAAATCTACAGAAATGAAAGTTAAACATTAATACTATAAACATAGCAGTTTTATTTGTCTCTACAGTTTGAATTTATTTCAGTATTTGAACTGACCAACAGTATGAATTAAAAACAAAAAAAAAGGTACCAAATGTAATATACATTTTAAGTTTCTTAAAGAAAACCACTCAATTATGATAACAGCTAATTTTGCCATGGTAAGAAAAAACAAGAAAGTTAGTTACAATAACTTTTTCTAGAATACTGGGGGAGAGAAGAGTGTTGTAGAGGTTATAGTTTATTTAGGAAAACACCAAATTTATAGTGATTTTGTGAAAATTTAGTTATTTTAGAACTTATGATATCTGTGCCTATGAAGGGCATCCAACACTAAACTTTTCTCTGCCTATGTTTTTAGATTCTTGGTGAATCCTACCTCTGGGCCAGAGATAGTTTATATTGGGGTTCAGAACCCTAACTTTTAAGTATTTTTAAAATCAGACGCGAAGGCAGACTGGATCAAAAATTCTTACCGGGGAAAACAAATAGAATGTATTGGAGGTCAGAGTGTAATACTGAAAATTACACTGGCCTCTGGGGTTTCCCCGGTAAGTCTTATGGCCAGTCTGCTTTTACAGTATAAGACAATGATAGAATGCCATGCAATGACAATTATTTTGGTAGATATAAAAATATGAAAGTGAATCACTATACACTGAGTGGCCACTTTATTTATTAGACACATCTATCCTTTTCATAAAATTGAGTGCTTGGTGAATCCTATCCCTGGTCCAGTATTGGGGCTCAGAACCCTAATTTTAAGGTATTTTTAATTAAAATACAGATCCTAAAGTGATGGCCTCTAGACAGAGGCAGACTGGGTCAAAAATTCTTACTGGGGAAAACAAACAGAATGTATTGGGGTCAGAGCATAACTCTGAAAATCACACTGGCCTCTGGGGTTTCCCCAATAAGTCTTATGGCCAGTCTGCCTCTACAGTATAAGACAATGATAGAACAACATACAATGACAATTATTTTTCCAGATATAAAAATATGAAAGTGAACACTATACACTGAGTGGTCACTTTATTAGACACACCTATCCTTCTCATAAAATGGAGTACTTCAGTAACAGCATCATGTTTGTACCATACAATATAAAGCAAATGGACAGATGCATAGGGATGCTGTATGTGTGCAGTTCAAGTATAAGAATAATAAAACTATTACTTTAATGGCTACTAAGCATAACTTCTCATATAAGAATGTATTATGAATGGCCAGAATGAAAGATTTAAATGACTTTGAATGTGGCATTCAGCACCAGAAGCACCTATATAGGTGTACTATGTATGCAAGTATCTTAGCGACTACAGCCTACTTGGGGCAGGAGAAAGGGGTTACAAATGACTATCTCAGGTATATTGATTGGTCCAATAGCCAAATAACATCAAGCCAACAGCAATCCCATATTCAGGAACATCTCACTGATGTTATGAGAGGACAACAAATATGACTAGACTGCTGCAGGGTAACAGAAGGGCTATATTCAGTCAGTTAAATAACAAGCTGGTACAACAGTGTTAACCAAAGAGGTATTTCAGAACCCACAACTCATACATACCTACCTTTTCATGGATGGGGTACTGAAGATGACAACCAAACTGGGTTCCACTGCTATCAGCAAGAAAGAAGATATAGTTGCATTGGGGTTGGGAACACATAGTGGAGGATTGGAAAAACATTGCCTGGTCTAATGAATACAGGTTCTTGATGGGAGGATCAGAATATGGTGAAAAGAGCACAAGTCCATGAACCTATCCTGCCAAGTATCAATAATTCAGGCTAGTGGTGGCAGTGTAATGATTCAACAGGATAAAAGGCCACATCACAAGCCTAGAATTATGGAGAAATGGTGTGCTCTGTTGTATGATAAAGGGCCACATCAGTAAGTTAGGCCATATATTGCACTACATATATTATGTCTGTAAATTGAGTGTGTTCTGTAGTAGATTTGCCCATTTTGCTGGACAAAAAACTGAGTTTCCAGGAGAAAAACTCATGCTAACTTCACCTGAGACCAACTTACTCAGCCATGTTGCAAAAACGGCCCATAAAAATTCCTCGTGTCATTAACTGGATATAAACTCAAGCCTTTTCCACCCAGTATAGGGAGGATGGTGATAATACCAACTCTGCTATCCACGAGGGCAGAGAGACAGAATAAGGTATTTTCGCACCCTGGGCAGAAAGGTTTTTCGGCACCCTGGGCAAGGGCCCTACTAGCCCATGCCTTAATCTGGCACTGCATACAGAATTGGTTCCACAAACATGAGTGAATTCAGCCTTCCTGATCATCAGGTCTCAATTCAACTGATTGGACTGAGACCTGGGATTAGGTGGAATGAACTCCTCTGAGGAGAGATCAACAAATATGCAATTTTCAAAACTTGTGGGCAGCAATTGAGTCAGTAGGGAAGACAGTTTGACACCTCACTCAGTCCATGCCACAAATATCCATGCTGATTTTATGGGACTCGCTCGCTATTAGATAAGCCTATCAAATCAAGTGGCCACTTTGTGCACAATTCCGATTAATTCAGAAATAATTCTGAATTAATCCATCTTTCGCCAAAATTCTTTTCAGTCAGTTTTCATTTCTTAGTTAGATATAAAGAATATAACTATATATAAAGTATTAATAATGAATAAATCGCATAGTTTCTTTCTTTTTTTATATAAAACAGCATAGCATAGTATGCCACTTTATTCTTTCTTTATCTTAATTCAGTGTAATAACATAGGTTGCAAGCTTTGCAACATTACTTGCAAGCTTGCACTTCGTGATATATATATTATATAAAGGAAATATTTTTATGTGCGATTATTGCGAAATATATTTTCTTCTCAAACTATTTGGTGCTCATGATTGATAAACTAAACTACATACTTAACCGATTCTGCAAATATCTAATTGAAACTTACGAAGTAAGCAATTAATATTATACTAATTTCAGATATAAAAACCTGTACATATATTTTCTATTTTACACGCTGAAGAGATACACTTACTATTTCGTGTAAGCACAACTTCTAATTGTACCTACTAACACATTATTCGACGACTAATAAATTCAACGACTCATACATACACTGCAACTAAGTATAAACACATGCGCCAATAAAATTTTAAGAGAGCATAGCTCAAACGACTATACCACCACTTCTCACTCCCAAAAAGCTGGTTGAAAATATACCTTTTATAACCAGAAAATAATGATTCATAAAATAAACTAAAATTATTCTAATTGTCTTTTTATTATTTTCTTTTCGAATAATTGATTTTGCAGTAGGCAATGAGGCGTCGGCATATTGTAGTAGTAGTAGTGGCATGTGATGCAAGAAAGTAACCTTATGCAACATCAGCCAAAAAAAAAAAAAATTACAAAACAATCCCCTCTGAATGTTTGTCCAGTTCCTTCTTAAATTTATTTAAGCTATCAACTTCCACAACGACAGATGGAAGTTTGTTCCAGCAATTAACCACCCGCTGGCTAAAGGCAAATTTCCGTACATCTATTCTACATCTGTCCTTCCTCAATTTCAATTTATGCTCCCTTAGGTTCGTAATCTGAACAAGTGGAAGAATCCCATCAGAATTCACCCATTCAAAGCCTTGTACACCTCAATCAGATCACCTCGCAAGTGTCTAGTCTCCAGCTGCTGCAATTTGCAGAACTTAAGCCTCTCCTGGTAAGAGGATCCCTTCGTTCCCCTCACCAATCTTGTTGCCCTTCTCTGTACACGCTCAAGCAAATCTACATCCTTTGTGTGCATATATTGTTCAGGCAGTTCTCGCTTTACGAGTTTTTTCCCCCAAGTATCAAGTACTGTATCAACAAAATCGAAAATATGAACATTAATTGCAAAAAAATTAAACTTTAAACATTCATAAATACTGCATTCCAAACCACGTGCGTAACTATACAATACAGTGTACCCCGCTTTACGATAATAATCAGTTCCAGAGACACCATCGTATCATTAAAATATCGTAATGTGAACCCAATAACACCTTGTTTTTTGCTGTATGACTAAGCTATTTATCTCTCTAAAATGTCATTTTTAAGATCACGAGCGTGATCTTAAGGCGATATAAAAGATCGTGAGCGTGGTTTCTAAATTGTATTTGTCACCAATTAAAATGCAATATACTTTCATAGTTATCATATACGTTCCGTTATAAGAATCAATTTTAAACGCCTTTATGATATTTTTCTAAAGCAAATTTCTGGAGGTCACAACCATAAAACAATTTGAACTTTCCGGTTTATTGGGCTTTTCTGTTAGTACAATCAATTATAAACGGGTAGTAAATTCGATGTTATGGCATTTGCGAAAATACCGATAGCTGGAATTGTGTGGATTTTTTTACGTTATTATGGCGAAATGTGTTTCCACTTTACTGAAATCTTATCGTATAAAAAGCATAAATAAATTTTCTGAATCTTCTCTTCATTCCTTTTTTTTTTTTTTTAAGCTTCGTAAACGAATCGTGTTATTTGCAATTTATGTGTGCCGTTAAAAAATACTTAAGCATGCAATCGTGAAATTTATAAGAGAAGATTATCTTGGAAACAAACGCCTCTTGAAGCATTTCTTAATTAAGAAGACGACTCCTTGGGCAACAAACCAACGAGTGCCGAGCCAATAATGAGTGATAAACGAGTGTGCATTTAGTCGATGATGATGAAGAATAAACATTCTTTAACAATTGTAAGTCGTAAATAATTTCTCTATTATTATAATTTGCTTGATTTTACAGGCTACGTTTTCATTTCTTTCGATAAATCAATCATTGTTTAAACATAAACTAATTAGCTAACTAATTTCATTGTTGAGAACGTAACCCCTATTTTTAACCTTATGTCTATGGGTAATAAATTCCCGCTTTACGAGCGCGCGCTAGGAACGAATTAACTCGAAAAGTCTAGAACTACCTGTATGTATTAAATGGTCGGGTTGTTATTTTTCTCGCACAAAACTTGTTTCCGAGAAGAAAAACCATGTAGTCCTTTTTGAGTCTGACAGATGCAGCCGTGGTGTGAGTCCTCGTCGGTGGCATTGTTTATAGGATGGCCGTCCTTTGCACACCGGGTGGAAAAAACCTGAGTTCAAATCCCGTTGATGACGGGAGGAATTTTATAGGTCTTTTTCAGAACGTGTCTGAGTTAGTCGGGCTCAGGTGAGGGTAGCATGGTTTTTCTCCCGGAAACTCGGGTTTTTTCGTCCAACAAAGAGAAAATCGGTCTCGGAACACAAACAATTTACGGACAATATACACGGAGCAACGTGGCCTAAGTAGCCTATGTTCCTAAAAGCCAATGACAAAAACAACACCAAGCATGGTGTAAAAAAAAACAAAAAAACAGAAGCAAATAAAAGTCCGATCTGACGGGATTCGAGACGAGAGATTTTTCAAGTGGTGTAGCTACCGTGCTGGCTACGAGGAGTTGGTTCTTATTTATACCAGTGATTTTTATTCAGCTGAATGCTGTTGTTGTTGTTGGGTTTTAGGAGCAACATCGACTAAGTCCATATCAATCAGTTTATATTGTCTGTAAATTAGTCAGTACATATCACCCTTCATGAGCAATTCTTGCTGTGCCAATAATGCCCGCACCTCTTCAGAACTGTGCAGTGATTACCATTACTAGCGACATAAGATGTAAGAAAGCAAGCAAGCTTATACAGCATCAGCCAAAAAAAAAAAAAAAAAAAAATTCCCGTTACACTCATCCATTCATTCCAAACGTTTATCCATTTCTTCCTTCAATTTATTTAAGCCATCAACCTCCAAAACAACAGACGGAAGCTTGTTCCAGCAATCAACTACTTGCTGGCCAAAGGCCAATTTCTGCACATCTCCTGGAAAAGGCCTCTGAGGTTGGGTAAATTCATGTCTTGACGATAAATAAGCTCATACACCAACCATTAATTGAAATAGCTCTTTACTGTGACTAGAATTTACAAATTAAAATAAATTAGAATATAAATAAAATAACATATTTACAATAAAATTTAATGTATAAAATAAAACTGCTTAATACACTATATAAGAATTAAAACTGTAATAAAATCATCTAAAATAAACTGGATTAAAAGCGATAAAACTTCGGTAAAGCGATAAAGCTTTCGGAAGCATCCGCTTCCTTCTTCAACAGTAATAAATCTTCTGTCAACATTTCCTTGTAAACATGTTATTTTAATTTATATTCTAATTTATTTTATTTTGTAAATTCTAGTCACAGTTAAGAGCTATTTCAATTAATGGTTGGTGTATCACGAGCTTATTTATCGTCAAGACATTCTGCACATCTATTCTACAACTGTCTTTCCTCAATTTGAATTTATGCCCGGTGCGAATTCTGAACAAGAAGAAGAATCCCATCGGCACTGAGCTTGTTCAACCCGTTCAAGGCCTTACACACCTCAATCAGATAACTTGCAGGTACCTAGTCTCCAAACGCTGCAATTTGCAGAACTTAAGCCTTTCTTGGTAAGACCACCCCATCGTCCCTTTACCAATCTTGCTCTTCTCTGTACTCGCTCAAACAACTCTACATCCTTCCTAAATTAGGCCTCCAGTTATGTATGCAATACTCAAGGTGTGGCCTCACCATTGCCTTATAATATAAGGCAATGGTCATGTCACAATATTCCTTTGTATAAGGCTTATACAAAGGAATATTCACCTCCTTATTCCTGCTAGCAAAATTCCCACATATCATTGAGAAGATCCTGTAAACTGCTCTGGAAACCTGTCTTCACTGCTCAGAAATTTCATATCTGACAGAACAATTATCATCAGGTGTTAGTCTTTACAATCTCGTGCCCCTTCCAATTTATCGTTGCGAGTAGTGGTGATTGACATGCGTAGTTTCCCATGGTCACTCTTAGTTAAGGTATTTATCTCCCCCTTGCCTGTTTTAAGATAGGGAACTCATTTTCCAATTTTAAAACAGCGGCAAGTGGGGGGGGGATGGCCGCTCTAAGACTAACCGTAGTGGGTTAATCATGTCAATCACTATTAGTTGCAACGATCTGTCGGAAGGGGTACCAGATTGGAAAGACTAACCAATCCAGGCCTTTTTCAAATTCCACTACCCTGAGGGTTGTACCGCACAGTTGAAACGTCACTCTGGAGTTACTGCCATCCATATGCAGTACTTCGCATTTGTCAATGTTAAACTTCAGATTCCACCTCTCAGCCCATATGCTCAGCATTTTTGGATCCTGTTGCAGTAGTATACTGTCATTAACAATCCTGAACCTTCATATTGTCTGCAAACTTATCGTATCTCCTGCACCTTGATCTATATCATTGATAAGTATAGAAAACAACAATAGGGCCAACACCGAACCCTGGAAGACTCCAGTAATAACATCAATCCACGAAGAGCAGTGTGCATTGATTACCATTCTCTGTTTTCTCCCACTCAACCATCCCTTTATCCATAGCAGCAACTTACCCTTAATGCCACACTACTCCAATTTGTACAGCAGTCTTCCATGTGCAACAGTATCAAAACCTTTCCTGAAATCCAAGTATATGTTATCAAAATTATTTTTTTTTTGCATCCAGTTCCTTTGTGACAACATCATAGTGTCCAATCGAAATGGTCAGACGAAACCTCACCTTAACAAACCCATGATGGGACTAAACTATAACTGCAGCCTTTCAAGACTATCCTGCAATGCTTCTTTAACCAGAAACTCCATTATTTTCCAAAGAACAGTAGTTAAACTAAGAGGTCTGTAATTACTTGTGTCACCCTTTGTGAACTGGGGAAATATTTGCATATCTCCAGTTCGCTGGGTCCTCCTCTGAGTCTACGGATGCTCTTATAATAATGGCTAAGGGTTTGCTTACTTCCTTTGTTGCCTCCTTTAATATTATTGGATGGATTCCATCCATTCCTGGTGCCTTTCTTACGTTTATCTTCAACAATTTCTCCTCCACTTTGCTCTTAGTTATTACCAAATCATTTGGCTCCTTGTCAGAGTTTGATAAACTTTTGCCTTCCACTTCCTTTCAGAATTCCCCATTTGAGTGGCATGTGATGCAAGAAAGTAACCTTTTCTCCTAACAATTTCTCCTCCACTTTGCTCTTAGTTATTACCAAATCATTTGGCTCCTTGTCAGAGTTTGATAAACTTTTGCCTTCCACTTCTTTTCAGAATTCCCCATTTGAGTGGCATGTGATGCAAGAAAGTAACCTTATGTAACATCAGCCAAAAAAAAAAAAAAAAAAAAAATTACAAAACAATCTCCTCTAAATGTTTGTCCAGTTCCTTCTTAAATTTATTTAACCTATCAACTTCCACAACGACAGATGGAAGTTTGTTCCAGCAATTAACCACCCGCTGGCTAAAGGCAAATTTCCGTACATCTATTCTACATCTGTCCTTCCTCAATTTCAATTTATGCTCCCTTAGGTTCGTAATCTGAACAAGTGGAAGAATCCCATCAGAATTCAGCGTGCTCCACCCATTCAAAGCCTTGTACACCTCAATCAGATCACCTCGCAGGTGTCTAGTCTCCAGCTGCTGCAATTTGCAGAACTTAAGCCTCTCCTGGTAAGAGGATCCCTTCGTTCCCCTCACCAATCTTGTTGCCCTTCTCTGTACACGCTCAAGCAAATCTACATCCTTTGTGTGCATATATTGTACAGGCAGTTCTCGCTTTACGAGTTTGTCAAAAAAATACTCATTCAGTTTGTCAGCTACCTGAGCAGGATCATGAACAGTCGAACCATAGATACAAAGTGGAACAATGTGATTCATCCCATTTCTTCTAGAGTTTACATAAGTAAAGAAGTCTTTGCTGTTTTCTTTGCATTGTTTGCCAGAGATTTCTTGTAATCAGCCTTCGCTTGCTTAATTTGTGACTTGTTTACAGAATAGTTTATACCTACCATAGGCTTATCGGTCGCCTGATCCCGTGCATTTTTCTTCTCTGCAACCAACGTGAATAGTTCATCTGAATACGTTGTATGTTCTGGGGCGGACTTTCTGTTTCCTGTACGAAAAATCACAGTTTCCGGGAGAGAAAAAAAAGCAACCCTCGCTTGAGATCGACTAACCTCAGGGGACTAACATCTGGTGAGTATGGGCTTGGCACACCCAGAGGCCTGAGCTGGATATCATCATTCTTCTCTTCCTTGGTGATCTCTCTCTCTCTCTCTCTCTCTCTCTCAGGGTAACTCGGGAATGTTTTTTTTTTACTTGTGCAGCATATGCCTCAGGCTTCCTTGCACCATATGGCTGATAATAATAATAATAATAATAATAATAATAATAATAATAATAATAATAATAATAATAATAATAATAATAATAATAATAACTATGCCACGTAGTGAAAAAGGCCCATAAAATTTCCCCCCTTTATCGATGAATTCAGCTAAAATTCAATTTCTTGACGGAATTTCATTTTATTCATGATTTTGATTCAGTAAAAGTAAAATTTACTATGGAATTCACTTAGTTTACAGTCGTGTAGGTTATAATCGCCGTTATTCCGCATCTTTTGGAAAAGGCCTGAGTTCAAATCGTGTGAACGACACGGAAGAATATCTTGGTAAGAAAGAAAGAGAGAAAAGAATTCTTTGTTTTGGTATCTGGAAAGGGCATTTCCAGCTTCCTAAATATCATCATTACTTGAAAATCAATGCTAAATCAGGAGTTTCTTCAAATTTCCGAAGTGCAAAAGATCACGGGTTTTGTTTTCTCTGTTCCTTTATGGTCCATCTTAAATTCTTGTGAACAGCAGATAGAAATCTCCAATGACGGTTTTTTTGTTCATGTAGTCAACCCAAAGAATTCCTTCCATGTCCCAAAAAATGATAGCCATTATCTACCTGGCAGAAGTTTAGTCCTGAAATTTTTTTTTCAGGTTGTGATAACCCATAGTGTTTTGTTTCTGGATCCTAGTGAAGAATTCACGTTTCATCACCAGTTACAATTATTAAAAGAAACTCTTGTGGTTCTGCATCATTCATGTGGAACCTTTACTAATATACACATGCATGAGTAAAGTACGAAAATTTATTCGTTTTTGATCACTACACAGTTCTGAAGAGGTGCGGGCATTGTTGGCACAGCAAGAATTGCTCATGAAGGGTGATATGTACTGACTTCGCTCAGAATTATTACTTTCTCTACTAACTATCGATACTTTAATACTATCGAGCTTAGACGTATTCAAGTATTGTCATCTCCCGTTGTGTGTAACGAACGGTGGTTATCTAAAATACATTCTTGACCCCTTTTTAAACTTCTTGGGCCAAAATTTTACCTAGCATTCAAAAGTGGCAGCATTATCGAACATCGCTTTCACCCGATCATGAAAAATTTTTAGTCAAATCCTTTCTTTTGTCAAAAATTTAATGATGGTCTGAAGCTTCAGGTTCACACTGACACCCATTTTTTGTTGGATTAGGTAATTTAAATCCTCTGCTTTTCTCTACATCACTGTCTCAGCTGGACCTAGCATTTATGCGATTATGATACACACATTTATGAGAATATGATGAACCCAGCAGTGGACTGGCTCGGGTGATTAAAAAAAAAAAAACCCTGTCATATTAGGATTACCCAAGAATAACATGATCCACCTCCGTCTATTATGTCCATAAATTTTACATCTTCTCTGGTCGGTCTGTCTATATTGTTAGTCGAAAATCCCGAGTGTCCGGGAGGAAAAACTTCTATGCTGATTCCCTCCTAAGACTGACTGACTAGCTCAGTAACGGAGTAAAAAGACGCCCATAAAACTTCCTCGCGTAATTGACGGATTCGAAGCTCGACCTTTTCCATTCGTGGAAAAGGTCGAGCTTCTGTGACGTGTTGCATGCATAGGACCTGATTCCCCATTCATGGAGGGGTGTTCAGATATTAATGGTAGGGCACTGTATACATCTAACCTAATAATCCACTTTGCATACCTGAAGATTTGATGTCACCTCAAAACCTTATAAGTGAAAATTAAGTATGTATTGAAGTTACGTCAAATCTAATTATGACATTAAACAATCATAATACGCGGAACAGTGTCCTTTATCTCAATATAATCTTTAACTTTAAGATAAATAGCCACTTAACGTTCCTCTTTCGATTTACAGTATTAAATTCCATAGCATTATAAAGCGTTTAGGACGTAAGCCTCAAGCTATGGAAAAGTCTAGACTATGTATAAGTATAGTGCGAAAGCATCAATAATACATAGCCAAATATGAATGAACAGGATATTAGCAAAGCGGCATCGTTTTAAGTTATATCTCGTATTGTGAATACCTTCACAACGAGTTGACATGATATTGCACTACTTCGAATAAGTAACGCTTCACCTGAGGAGAAGACTAATGTTACTCTTCTTTTGGGTGGTGGTATCCATCTGAGAATAAGTAAAATTAGTCTTATTCGAAGTAGTGCAATATCATGGCAACTCGTTGTGAAGGTATTCACAATATGAGATATAACTTAAAACGATGCCGCTTTGCTAATATTCTGTTCATTCAGATTTGGCTATGTATTATTGATGCCTTCGCACCATTCCACAGCATTTTCTTTATATAAATGAAGAGGGCAGCACAATTGCAATTTCATGATGAAAATTACAACCCATTGGTAACCTACTGAATTAAAAGAATGAAAACAAATTTTTATAATATTTTAATTCCTCCTTCCCCCAGAAAAACCCGCCATCTAGCAGTAGGAATTCTTTTTTCATTTTATTGCGTTAAATTTTGTTTATTATGGGAGGCACATTATTTCAGTAGTACTGCGTTCTTCCAGTCATGTGACAGGAAGTTTTCGTAATTGTAAATTTAGGGTAAAGAGTGGAAAGCATCAGCGAGATGTGGTGAGTCGAAAATGAGCTTCGGGAGTGAATTCCTGTACTTGATGCTTTTTGGCGGAAGTGAAGTGAATTATATTGAAGTGTAAGGCTTCATTTAATACTCCTGTGCTGCACGTTGCTCCAGTTATAACTTTTAATTACAAAGTTTTCTTTACAACTTGATTTTATCGTTCGTTTGACAGTAACAACGCGATAGCATGCAGCGAAACGGGGAATTATCAACACGTTTTCCGCGCGTTGGATATTGGTGGAGTGAGAAGAAAAGCCGAAAGTTTAATATAAACGAATTTTCGAACGTATGTCGGTGAGTTAAATTCCTCCATATTATGATGTCACTTTCTTAAGTTATCAAATAATTGTGTTCAAAAGATTGATATTCAATTCCAATATGAATAGCAAGGTAAGACCATCGATTTCAAGCAATATTTTGTTTCTGTACAGATATGCGAAGTTACTTTTACCCCAATCTCTTCAAGTATAAAAATACTTGAAGTGGTAATGTTCATGTAAAATTCCAAGGTTTTGCACAAAAGACAACATTTCCAAGACGTGCTTGATTTAGTATTATGGTTGAACTATGCTGTTATGTAACGCAGTCGAGTGTTGTATTTCCGGTGAAAGCAAAATAGACGAGAGGTAAGTTGTACCGTAATTTTCTCCATATAGGAAAAGATAGGGTTGCAGTAATCAGCGTTTTAATTTTATTTGTTTTTGGTGTCAGTCGGAATAGTATTAGCATTAGCTGCCCAGTCCAGCATATTGTGCTGTATCATAAAACACACACAAACCACCTCTGTATTTCCTACTTCTGGTAGGTACAGAGCTATCAGACTTTAGATTTACCCAGCTCGTAAAGCAAAACACCTGTACTAAGAGAATGTAGTCATTGGAAATTAAAAATTAAAACGATCTTCTGACCTGTTTCATTATTGAAGCACTCCAGTTCCAAGTAATTTTTATCAGTTATAAGTGGAAATTGTACAACAGAATATGATTAAAGTGAAATTCAAGTTTCAGACTTGATGTGAGAAATAGAAATATGTCAGGGCGGCCATGAAATGTGTTTTTTATATACAACAGAACAGTGTCATATGACAAGTGAAGTGCAGATTGATAATATGCAGTAAACTCGAAATTTGGCACCCTTGGATTTAGAGGTGCTCCATTAAAATTTATTTTATTTATTATTTTATTATTTTTTTTTCAAAACCAATCAACTACCAGGTTGAGCAGATTTAAAAAAAAAAAAAAAAAAAAAAAATGCATTTCAATGAATACTTATTTAACTATATAAGTTGGGTTGAATACATATTCAACCCAACTTTTATTTATATTTATAAACATTAATTATAACTAAAATATGGACTATAAACTATCTGTTGAAAGACTAGAGATCAATTTATTATATGTAAATACATAACAATAAACATAAATACAGCAAATGTGTGTATTATTATTAGCTGTATGGTACAAGGAAGCCTGAGGCTTATGCTGCACCAGCCAAAAAAAAAAAAAATTTCTGAACTACCCCAAGAGAGAGAGAGAGAAATAAAAGGAAATCAAGAAAGAGAAGAATGATGATATTCAGCTCAGGACCCTGGGTGTGCCAAGCCCATACTCACCAGATGTGTGAGCCCCTGGGGTTGATATATTGTAATGTTAGTTTTGGATGCATGCTTAGTATACTATTAGAGAATATCAGTGAATGTGTTTCAGAGATAAATACTTTCACAATGGAGAATAAGAAAAAATTAACTATTTTTAAGCAATATTAAAACAAATATATGCAATCTTTATCAATTTAGTTGACATTTTGATTTTACTGTGGAAAAATTCATCAGTTTCCTGCATGTACTGACAAAAGTTACTAAGTTTCATTTTTGCCTCCACTATAGCAGAGGAAACAACAGACAGTAAGACAATAACCCTTTTCTTCCATAGCATTAGTACAGAGTGGAAGCCCAAGTGAGCCATCTGTTGTTTTTATCCTTGCTTTATTCATGCAGTTGATGAGCCATATGCCATAATGGTAACAAAAATTATGGGAAGAGATTAACCATAGATTTAAGCATACATTAGTACTTGTCTATTATCCTTCCTGTCAGTGGAAGTTGCAAGTAAATCTAACCTAACCAATATGTGTGTGTATATATATATTTACTTAGAATGAAGGTTGCACCTCTAGAGTCTTGATATTGTAACTATTGGCAGGAGGATAATAGAAAAGTACTTGTACATCTTCCCATTTGTACCCACACTGGTTATTTTTCTATCTCCCCTTCCCAGGTGTTCTTGAGTAATGCAAAACTAGCACCAGCTCACACAAATGCATGAACAGCTATAGAGTTGTAATTATCAAGAAGTTTACACTAATTTATGAAGTTTAGTGAATAAGAGATGGCACTAAAAGAAATTCAAAGTTATAACATAGCTAAATGGCCTTGGAGAAATTAAGATGTTTGCAAGATAATCTTATCCTTTCACCTGGACCTGTGGCCAGCAGGATTTAAACTGCATTGATAATGCAATGTCCTTAATTCTCAGAACTGAACAGACTTGCTTTTATGACAAGTTACTCAGGTGTTGAACTATTTTCTGACAGATTCCTGCCCTCGCTAAAAGAATAATTGGCCATTTGTTTTAAAAAAAAAATGAGACTGCCATGATAACCTGTTTCAGGACTGTTCCATTATCAGATAGCCTTTAGTGACAACACTAAAAAACCAGTTTTATCACAACTTTTGAAACACTGATTTCATATATCGCATGGCAGCTCACATTGAACAACTTCTTTGCAATTGTTATGCATACTGCCAATAGAGACAATCTGTTATCTTTCGAAAGATCATCTGAATCTGTTGAAGGACTAGAAACTGTCTGCTGATTCGTCCTGTAACAGGCTGTTTTAGCTGTCTCATTTTTTAAGCAAATGGCCAGTTAACCTTCTGGTATAGGCATATGTTTGAAAGTAGTGTAATATCAGGACAACTTGCTTCAAAGGCAAGTTTGTTCTGTGAGAATTAAGACTGTTGCATTATCTATGCAGTTTAAACCCTGCTGGCCACAAAAACAGACTTAAAGGTTAGGATAGTACTTCAAGAATCATAAAGAAAGAAAGAAATGCCATCCTGTTTTGCATGGAAGTGTGATTGTTGAGATGAGTGTAAGATTGCTTTATTAATATTTCTGGATATTGTTGGAAATGAAAAAAATGTTTAACTTTTTGTAAAATATTTGTTATTTGGTTTTTAGGAGCATTAGCAACTAAGGCCATATTGCTCCGGGATATGCGGTGGTCATTCCCTGACCTTTCCGCATCCTCCGTATTTGGTGGTGACAGGCTTGAACTCCAGTCTAATCAAGAAGCGTGTGCTATGCACTGCTGCTCCTTCCCACCTGGCTACGGAGGCGCCCCCCCGTAAAATATCTGGTTAAAGAATTCTGGATTGTGAAGTGGCACATTTCACAGTTTACTCTAGTACTTTTTAAATTTTTTACAGTGTAACATGGAGATGAAGTAGATTATGGGAAATAGTAATTAACATTGTTATTCAGTTGAATTTTAATAGTGAACGGGTTAGAGCCATTGCACCATGTTTTGTTTGTAGTGAACTGCTGAAATAGATTGGCATCGTTTTAATTGTATCTCGTATTGTGAATACTTTCATAGCGAGTTGCCACGGTATTGCTCTACCTCAATTTAACTTTTCTAACAATATGCTTTTTGTGAATTAACGATGAACAGACACAATTTGGCCTTAGTAGCCCTTGTGTCGTTAAACCGAATAACAACAACAGCACTACCTCAAATAAGTAATGCTTCACCAATGGAGAAGATTAATATTACTTATTCTTGGCGGATACCACCATCCAGACAGCACCATTTCAAGTCTTGTTGGGCTCTCCTCGGTGGTCGGGTAGGTATCCTGGTGTGGCAATCCAGTTATGAAATTTAACTCCACAATATGAGAGATGCCTGATGATGTGCATTAGTATAAACTAAGGTGATTATTTTGTGTGAAGCATGAGACTATGCATAAGATTCACTAGTGAATGGGTTAGTGCTATTCCACCATGTTTTAATTGTAGTGAAACTGCTGTTAAAGGAAGACCTGCAACTAGGTGGAAGGATGGGATCGGCAAACTTTTGGGCGTGACATTTTGTGATGCTGCTTGTATAGCCTTTAGTAGTAGTGGCATGTGATGCAAGAAAGCAAGTGTATGAGCTTATGCAGCATCAGTCAAAAAAAAATTTACAAAACAATTCTCTCTAAATGTTTGTCCAGTTCCTCCTTAAGTTTATTTAACCTATCAACTTCCACAACAACAGATGGAAGTTTGTTCTGGCAATTAACCACCTGCTGGCTAAAGGCAAATTTCTGCACACATATTCTACATCTGTCTTTCCTTAATTTGAATTTATGTCCCCTTAGGTTCGTAATCTGAACAAGTGGAAGAATCCCATCAGAATTCAGCGTGCTCAACCCATGATTGATTCAGTTGGAGGATTTTGTTGGTGGCCACAACAGCTCCTCAGGGAACTATGTGACTGGAAGAACTGTTGAAGTAGATAATTGGCATCATTTTAATTGTATCTCATATTGTGATTTGCCTTGGTATTGCACTGCCCTAAAATGATGCCTTATACTAAGCTATGTTTACTGAGGGACTATTTTTAGTTGCTCTGAGACTTCATTTATAAACACATTTTTGTTTAATGTCTGGGTGAAATTTATCCCATGTGATGTGTGTACTAATGTTTACATATTTTTCAATAAGTATAGTAAGGGAAAATAGATTAGAACTGAGATAGTGCTTGAAAATGATTTTAAAAGGCTGTTACGTTGACCCCCCCCCAGACTACATCTTAAATTTGACTATTGGAACAGATTTTTATTAAACTTGGTATATGCAAAAGGTATGTGCCTGTTACATACTGTTTCATATTTATCTGTACTTTAAAAAAAAAAAAAAAAAAAAAAACCTCTCAATATATAACTATATTCTGATTTCTGGTTGAAAACCTTCTTCCTAGCTTAATGGTAAGTACATTTTTGTGTAGGGTAATTTTTTTTTCCTATGTGTGTGCTAAAATTAAGTTTTCATGCATGTGTTGATGGGTTGAGATAGGACTCAGTCACACTCTCATTTGGACTGAAATGACTATAAGAGAAATCAAATTTATTAATAGTATTATTTTTTAAAAATTTATTAATAGTATTAATTTAGTAATATATTGGGTATATGCTCAGCTTTTTTGTGATTCTTCCCCACAATCCTGATGGGGAAGAATGCATTCATTGCAGCAGCTTGAGTATTTGGAAGTTGGGATTGAATTTCTTGGTAAATTTAGTAGGTGAAAGTAATTTCATAAAGGATTACACACCTTAATTTCATTAAGGTGTGTAACTAGATTTATAAATTGATGCCTTTTACTAAGCTATCTTTACTGAGGGCCTATTTTTAGTTGCTCTGAGACTTCATTTATAAACACATTTTTGTTTAATGTCTGGGTGAAATTTATTAATAGAAAACAATATGTAAAATAGTAGTATCCATTTTTATTGCTTAAAAAAAAGAGATAATACTTGTTTTTTTTTTTTTTTTCAAGTAATAGGCCTAGTGGCATATTATAGACTCCTCCATATATTCTTTTCCCCACCTTTGGGTTTCTTTTCTTTTCTATCCTGAGAATCTGTACTCCAGTATTGTTGCTTTTGGATATTTTCAATTTCCATCCTATGGGGATAATCAGGTCAGTGTTAATATAATATAAAACAGAGATTGTTTTCAATTAACATATAATCTATAAACTGTGGTTTAACATACAAACTGATTTCAGAGTAAGTTTTTTCCTTAAATTTTTTTTTTCACATAGTCCAAGCTTATGCACTATATATAATACCATAATTTAAATGAGTAGAGAATTTGAATTTGCAGTCAAATTCCCAGATCCTTATGGTCTGATACAATAGGAATGGTTTGAGAATTAAGCAAGGTGGTTATCGGAAAGATGTTCTTTCTAAGCGAAATTTGGAGGTGACTGGATTTTGAGGGGTTGAGCGAGAGATTAAAAGATTTGAAGTACAAGGGGAATTCTTGCAGGGTTGTACAGATACTTGTGTAGAGATAGCTGATTGACTTGAGTCTGAGATGGCAATGTTTTACATCCATCCGCCTAAGAAATTACAAGATTAATTATTGAAGTTTGCTACAAGAACCTTTTTGTTGAGGAGGTTGGCAAAGAAATGTAATATTTCCAGTGATAAGGTAAAACTGTTTGAGGAGATTCAGGAGAGAGTTTGAGACTGTATCGAACGCATAGCTGATGTCAGTGTAAATTATGTCGATTTGAGTTAAGGGACTTAATTGTTAGATTGGTTGAAGTGGACCTGCCAATAATTCCGTAGTGAGTCTGATTTTTATGTATTGGCAAGAATTGGTTCCTAATTGTTGGTAGCATAGATCTTTCTAGAAGTTTTAGGACAGATGATGAAATTGACATTGGCCTGATGCCCTTGTTGCTTTTAATGTTTTTGAATTTTGGTAGTGGGAAGATTTTGTAATGAGCCCATTCAGAGGGGAAAAAGTTAGTTATTTATGGTGTGATTGAAGAATAAGACAAGGTCTAAAATGTAGACACTAGCAATTTTGATCATGAAGATTGGTATATTATTGTAGAAGATGCCTTTAGAAGGAAGGTTTTTAATTGCCCACAGAAATATTGCTTAAATTGTTGATAAATGGCATACGTTCATTAAATTCTGAGCAAGGATTTGTTTTGTTTTTGAAGCAAGTTATGTGTTCCAATGAACAGTTGAAATTAAAATCTGATGGTAAGGGGTTGGATATTTTGGGATTTATCAAAGAATTTTTCTTAATCCTGGCTGATGTGAATTGTTGGATTTCTTTTCTCTTTAATTTGTTAAATTGTTTATGGTGAGATAAGAAATTTAGACAGTCAATTTTGAGAGTTTGATTTTTTTTTAAAGTTCCCGAAAGACTTGTTTTAATTTGAAAAGGGAATCAAGTTGTGGTCTCAAATCAATTTTTGAGATTAAGGCTAACCAGGTTGAGAAGAAAGTGTGTGCCAAATCTGTAGGACAGTTGAACCAAACTATCCCAGGGGTACAGGCTTAGATGATTTAAACAAATGTCCTGTTTCAAATGTTTGAGGTTAAAAGAGCTCTTTTTATAGACAGGCTTATTATCAGACTGGGATGGTATGTTATAAGACAGTTTAGAAATTGGATCATGGTCAGATACAAACAAAATTGAGTGGGAGTTCGGAGGACATAGTAGCGTTAGAAAATATTTGGTTGAGTGTTATGTTTCCTCTGGTGGGTGATGAGATTAAAGGCTTTAAACCTAAGATTTTAAACTGAGATGTTACAAAGTTGGAAAGATCACCAAATGATGACAGTAAATTAGTCTCTGCCAATAATAATGGAGTTATTTTTTGAAATTTTAGTGATAGCCCTATTTAAAAATTCCGAATATATTTCCATGGAGGACTTAGGTGGCATATAGACAGAAATGATAAGAAAATTTTTTATTAGTTTAGTTCTGATGTGGATTGCTCAAATTAAATGATGGGCATTTGGATTTTGACACTATCACAAAAGAGTTGGAAGATGGCGGAACCTCCACCTTTTTTGTAGCTCTAGATGCAGCTGAAGCATTGTAACTGGTGATAGAGGGAATAATAAAATATTCTTGTTAAGTCAATGTCCAGATTTCAGTGAGTAGGATGAGATCGTAGAATTTAGACATGGTTATTGTTTCCAGAGTGGTAATTTTATTCCGAAGACTTCTGATGTTCTGCAGGAGAGTTTTAACCAGCAGAGAGGGCTTGTTTAATTGAATTTCTCTAAGATAAGTTTTCCTGGATTTTTGCATAATTTTTCTTTGCTTTCTTTGGTCCACTGCCATATTATTAATTCAAGTAAAAAACATAATTTTACAGTGGAAAAAAATATTTATATCCCTGACTAAATTATCAAATTTCCTATATGGTTATATCATATAAACTTTGAAAAATTTTATGATATAACCTAAAATGAAAATAGTATTACTCCATTCAAAGTCCTTGTTTAAAAAAAAAAATTGCCTTTGTGCATATTTTAATACTTTTTTTGGTTTATGCTTATCACAGAAATCCATCAAACAAAGCATTTCACTTGTTTATCAAATTGGATGGGACATGGCTTGCAGCTCTCTCTCTGGCCGTTATATCATACAGTTGTTTCAAGCTGTTTGCCTGTGTAGCCCAAATATTTCATACTGAACCCCAGGGGCTCACATCTGGTGAGTATAGGCTTGGCACACCCAGGGGTCCTGAGCTGGATATCATCATTCTTCTCTTTCTTGGTGATTCCCTTGTACTTCTCTCTCTCTCTCTCTCAGGGTAACTTGGAAATTTTTTTTTTTTTTAGCTGGTGCAGCATAAGCCTCAGGCTTCCTTGCACTATATGGCTAGTAATAATAATAATATGCTGTTTTTCTTCCTAAGACTTATGACATTAGTATATGATGCAAGAAAGCAAGCTTATACAGCATCGCCAAAAAAACTTCCCATTTCACCCATCCATTTGCTCAAAAAGTTTGTCTAGTTCTTTCTTGACTTTCTTTAAGCTATCAACTTCCACAACGACAGATGGAAGTTTGTTCCAGCAAATAACCACCTGCTAGCTAAAGGCAAATTTCTGCACATCTTTTCTATAACTGTCTTTCCTCAATTTGAATTTATGCCCCCTCAGGTGTGTAATCTGAGCAAGAATCTCATCAGCATTGAGCTTGCTCAAACCATTCAATTTCAAGGCCTTATACACCTTGATCAGATCACCTCGCAGGTGCCTAATCTCCAGATGCTGCAATTTGCAGAACTTAAGCCTTTCTTAAAACTGAAAATACATCTTACCATAAGGAAGAAGAAGAGATAAAGAGGATTCATTAGACATATTTTGTCTGAATGGTAAATATTTAGGCTCTAAGACTAAAATAAAACTTTTAAAAATAAAATAAAACGGTTAGCGCGTTCGAAGAATACTGAAGATTATGCAGTGGTTTAACGCTAGTGAAAGGAATTTAAATTTTGAAATATAGGAGCGAATATTTAAAAATGTATGAAATCAGTGTCAGCTTATGAAAAATTCATTGACTGAAGTTATAAAAATTAATTGTGCAAATATACTGAGGAAAAAAAAAATTTTATATTTTGTATAGTTTAAGGACAATTAGTAAAAAATAAATAGGTAAGATATATTTCATATAGGATAAGCTGGTAGCTACTTAACCCTATAATAGCCATAACTGGTCCACGAGGCCAAACCTAGTAAAGGATGGTCATTAGTCAAAGCAAAAGTAAAAATAAAACAATTAATAAACATAATAATATATATATCAAGTCAATTATATAGGTAATAGGACACATTGAAAAGGACTGTATCGAGGGCTAACCCTTTCAATATGCCCCCTACAATTAACCCGGCTATCAGTTTCTGATATCATCTGCCTGTTTAACACGGTCAAAAGGTAATTCATGCGATAAATGGATAAGTATAATTAATGTTAGACAATAATTTTGTTGTTAACAGGCTGGATGACTTTAGCCCAATATTTTCTATATTTGACATATATATAAACGAAGACCTCTGGAAACCAGACGAAAGCCAGCTGTAATCAGCCTTTCTGCAATAAGCAGGGCTCTGCTGTAGTCAACTTTCTCTTCCCAATCATTTCATGAGATGCGTGATGACTCTTCCTATGATTAAAACTGGCCCCTTTCAAAATTGGTTATGTGGTAGGCAATGGCATACCACCACATTATCTGATGCCACAGAGACCACAACAAAAACAACTCCAAAAACTGCTGTTAACCAGATCCCGGATGCCACTGTGCCCTGCAAAATTAAATTTAAGAAAGAAGAGGGTAAACGTGGCCACATGAAATGTAAAAAGTTTAAAAGAAGGCAAGATGGATATGGTCATCAATGAAATGGATAAGTATAAAATTAACATTTTAGGAGCAACCGAAGTCATGTGGACAGGACAAGTCATTTCAAAACTGGAAATGGGTTTTTGGTTGTTTTTTCTGGAAGCAGTCAAGTAAAAGAATATGGCGTCACTGTCATTTTGGATAAGGAATGTTCAAGGTCTCTTCTTGGATACAATCCTATTAATAATAGAGTGATGGTTAGACTTCAGAGCCAGCCAGTAAATCTCACAGTTTTAGTTACAGCCAACCGGGCTAACTGAGTGGGTAAAGTACCTGCCCGGCAACCCAAAGGTCGCGGGTTCGATTCCCGCCTCGGGCTTGGATCAAAGTACTGCAAAAACCTTGGGAGGTGCAATATGGCCACAGAAGCCGATGCGCCAACAACTACCAAATCAAAAAAAAAAAAAAAAAGTTTGTTACATATGCACCGACATCAACATCCACAAGTGAAGATATGGACGTTTATTATGAAAATCTCCAATTAGCTCTTGATCTGGTCCCAAAAAAGGATGTTTTGATACTCCTGGGTGATTTTAATGCAAAAGTAGGCAAGACAGTTTCTTTTAGTCAGGAATGTGGTAAGTTCAGTCTTGGCACTAGAAATGAGCAAGGTGAAAGTTTAATTGAATTTTGTCATCTGAACAGTCTTGTCATTTGTAACACCTGCTTTCAGCAGCACCCAAGAAGGCTCTACACATGGAAATCTGATCATAAAACAAGGAATCAGATTGATTGTATCCTTATGCAGCAAAGGTGGCATTCCAGCGTAATCGCAGCAAAAACATTTCCTGGAACAGATTGTGGCAGTGATCATCAGCTACTCCACATCATTCTCAAGCTGAAGCTGAAAAAGATCATGAATAAGGTTTTCCCTAGATGATTGGATGTAGAAAATATTCCAAACGATTATATGCTTGAAACAGGCAATCGTTTTCAAGCATCTTTTAGAACTAGATGACGATATACTGCCTAAGGAAATGTGGGAAAATACAAAAAGCATTAAGGATTCAGCAAATAGACACATTAGGAAAAGGTCAAAGATCAGGAAGCCTTGGATTACAGAAGCCACTTTTAAACTTATTGAACAGAGAACTGCAAAAGCCCAGGGTGTACAAGGAAACGAAGAGTATTAGGAACTAAGCAAAGTCATGAAGCGCTGTTTAAGCCAGGACAAACAGGATTATATCAATCGAAAGCTTAAAGAAATCGAATACCACAACAAACGTAGCAACACTAAAAAGATGTATGATGTAATTAAGTCCTTAAGACAAAAGTTCCGACCAAAAATTAATGTAATTAAGGACTCCAAAGGGGAAATTTTAACAGAGGAGAACATAATCAAAGGAAGGTGGAAAGAATACTGTGAGCAGCTCTTCTGAGCACCTGCTGGCATTAATGATCTGCCACCCCCCTTTTCAAGAGTGTGATCACGAACCAGTTCCACTGAAGGAAGAAGTCAAAAAAGCCATCGGAGAACTAACGTATGGCAAGTCACCTAGAATTGATGAAATCCCAGCGGAATTGATTACAGCTATAGGTGTGTAGGGCGCAGAGTTTTTTCATAAAATGATTTATAAAAATTTGGGAAACGGGATGGTGGCCATCAGATTAGAAGAAATCAATTTTCATCCCCTTGCCAAAAAAAAAGGAGATCTGAAAATTTGCTCAAATTACAGGACTATTAGCCTAATTTCTCACGCTAGCAAGATTCTTCTTAAAATCATACTAAACAGAATCTCAAGGAAACTTGAAGAAGAAATGCCTGAAGAGCAAGCAGGTTTCAGAAGGGGTAGAGGAACCAGAGATCAGATCTTAAGCCTATGACTGATTATTGAAAAATGCAAAGAATTCAATGTTCCAGTCATTTTGTGTTTTATAGATTATGCAAAAGCATTTGATTGTGTTCAACATGAGAAACTATAGGAAACAATGACTATTATGAGTTTCCCAATCTACATAATTTATCTGATTAAGCTACTGTAACAGGATGGAACTGTGAGAATGAACATGGGAAACATGGACTTTTTCGTTCCCCTCACGGTGTGGCAGGGCCGTATTTTGTTATCTCACCTTTTTAATCTTTATGCCGAAGATATCATGCATGAAGTTTTGGAAGATTTAGAGACTGGCATCAAAATTGGAGGACTGAAGATAAACAACCTTCGTTATGCAGATGGTACTGTGCTAATTTGTAATTCTAAGGATCACCTTAAAGAAACTCTGAGGAGAGTATGTGAAGCAAGTAAGAAAAAAGGATTGTTTCTGAATGTGTGTAAAACTAAAATTATGGTGATAATCTCGATTCCAGTAAAGTGAAGGTTAATGGGCAAGATGTCGAAGAAGTTGATGAATTTGATTACTTAGGGTTGAGAATAAATAAAAATAGTGACTGCTCAAATGATGTAAAGAGACGACAGGCAATTGCTAAAACGTTTGTCGCTGATCTGATAAAATTATGGAGAGATCATGAGCTTCCCCTAAAGACGAAGCTGAGAATCATTGATTCGTTAATTTTTCTAGTTGCCACTTGAAAACTCATGTTTTTTTTGGTCATATAGTAAGAAGGGAAAATTTTCTGTTGAAGAATATAATGGAAGGAAAGGGGAAGAGGTGCAAAGGAAGATCTGCAACTAGGTGGAAGGATGGTATCAGTGAACTTCTGGGCATGACACTTTGCAATGCTGCTCGTATAGCACACGATCGATGCAGTTGGAGGAATTTGTTGGTGGCCACAACAGCTCAGGGAGCTATGTGACTGGAAGAAGAATCCTTTCTTGGTAAGAGCACCTCCTTCGTTCCCCTCACCAATCTTGTTGCTCTTCTTTATACTTCTTCCAGCATCTCTACATCCTTATCCCCGCTAGCAGAATTCCTGTATATCATTGAAAAGACCCCACGAGTTGCTCTGGCAGCCTATCTGCACTGCTCAGAAAACTTCATATCTGACTGCACAATTACCCCCAGGTCTTTTTCTTTCTTCACTACCCTGAGTGTAGTACTGCACAGTTGGTACATTACTCTAGGGTTACCACTACCATATGAAGTACTTTGCATTTGTCAATGTTAAACTTCAGTTTATACCTGTCAGCTCATCTGTCCAACTTTTCAAGATCCTGTTGCAGTAGCATACTGTCATTAACAACCCTCCTACCTTTGTATTGTCTGCAGACTTGGTCATTAAGCCTGATATACCTTCATCAATATCATTTATAAATATAGAAAACAACAGTGGACTCCACTAATAACATTAGTCCACAAAGAGCAGTTCCATTGATTACCTGCTTCTCCCACTAATAATGATCCCTTTATCCATAGCAGCAACTTACCTTTAATGCCATACTGCTCCAGTTTGTACAGTAGTCTTCATGTGCAACTGTGTCTAAAGCATTTCCTGAAATGCAAGTATATAATATCAAAATTATTTTTTGCATCCAATTCCTTTCTGACCACATCATAGTAT
This sequence comes from Mastigoproctus giganteus, assembly GCF_048544385.1. Lineage (NCBI taxonomy): Eukaryota > Metazoa > Arthropoda > Arachnida > Uropygi > Thelyphonidae > Mastigoproctus > Mastigoproctus giganteus. Next base: position 64,250,170 of record NC_143586.1, on the reverse strand, counting down.
GCAATCAAATTGGCCAGTCAAGACTCCCCCCCCCCCCCCATTAACAAACCAATGCTGTCTGAATTATAACTGCAGCCTGGTCTAGATGGTTCGCCCACTTAATATCAATTTCTACAAAAAAAAAAATTGTCAATTATGTTGAAAATTACCATTAATGTGACTGTGTTTTTCAAAATAAGTCTTCGTTAACATCACTTTCTACAACATATCATATATATGCAAATCAAATCTTTCACTACATCGGTTGCATCATCTACTTGCAATGCAAAGTCTCAAGTTTTGTTTTTAATTTATAAATTAATTGATCACAAAGGTCTTTGGATATATCTACAGTTCTTCCCTCCCACTGTATTGTCTGTAAGAGGAACCATTTGAAGCTGCCTTGTAAGTGATTCACCAAGCATAGTTTCAATCATATCAAGTGCTGTAGGTAATACAATGTTTCTCCTATGAAATGAGCCTTTACATTTTTCAATTCTATGCTTTGGATGACACAGACAGGGTTTTTGTAAGCATTTGTCTTTGCTTATTAAAAGAATCTAATTTTCTCAGAAAAAAATCACTTGTCTTGTAAAAGTATTCTGTATATATAGTTTCAAGATGCCGTTTCAACTTATTTGGTTTTATGCCATCTGTAGCTAAAATTTTTGTGCAAAGTAAACACTGATCTTTCTACTCCATTAACAGTAATCCTTGTAAATCCAAATGACATATGTTGAATCATATTTTTCTGAATTTAGACTTCTTACTTTCTCTTTCTCTGCTTCCACTACATAAACTCATTATCTTTGCTTGTAATAACTTCAGCAGCTGCAGTTAATTTTCTCTTAAAACCAGTCAAGTACTACTTTTCCATCTCAAAGGGATAAATTAGCCCAAAATAATATTTAAAAAACAGCAATTTTCTGAAAAATATATAAAAATTAATATAACCTATAATGTTTTATTTTTTATATATATATATATATATATATATATATATATATATATATATATATATATATATATATATATATATATATAATTGAAATCTATACATAGAAATAGAACTCCAATAAATTAAATTTTTACTATATGTAATTATAGTATTATACCACAACAAGGTATTCATTATTTAAAAAATGTTGTCAGTATGCATACTTACCAAAATGAATGACAGTTTTACTACACTGAAATATATTACATGCTACTACTCATTTGAAGACTCTTCAGTTGTTCAGAAGATTGTAGAGGGCACCCTATCCATTGAAGATGATTCTTGCTTTGGCTACCCTTCAGCTTCAAAATCCAGTGGTTCAGTCACTCATGTTCACGATCTCATCAGGATTGATTAGACTTAACTGTTTGTGAATTTGTTAGTGAAATTGGTATTTCTTATGGTGATATGTCAATCAATTTAACACAAGATGTGGGAATGCAATGTGGTTCTGCTATATTTGCCTCATATAGAGTGCGATGTCCTTGCATGTTAGGATTTTAGACATGCTCTTGCTACTCGTCTACACTTTTCTTTCATCATTGCTACTGATGAATCATTGGTATGTGGCTTGGAAACAAAGAACCACACCTCTCAGTGGAAGACTGTCTTCTCTGAGGTACAAAAAGGGAGACAGTCTTTATCAAATGTGAAGATTGTGCTTATCATATTTTTTCATCCGTAGGGTATTGTAATGTTCATTATGAATTCGTCCCACATGCTCAAATAGTGAACCAAGAATAATGCAAAACAGTTTTGTAGTGATTGTGCAATGCTGCTTGAAGAAAAGTGGGCTTCAGGAAATTGGTGCTTGCATTATGACAATGTCCCTGCACATCTGGTGCTCTTTATTCAAGAATTTGTGTAGCATTCCAATACTCTGGTCTCTCACCCACCATACAGTTTAGCTCCCTATAATTTCTTTTTCCCCTTCTCTCAATAAGGCTTCTTGAAAAGTAAAAGATTTGCAATGACTGAGAAAATTATTCAGAATATAACACAGGAACTACTATCAATTTCAAAAGAAGCCTATCTTTCCAGAAATTGCAGAGGCATTGGAGTTGGTGTGTATATAGTATTAAGATTACTTTGAAGGAGATTCATATGAATAGGGGTAAGCTTCATTTTCCAATTATTAGTTCAGTTCTCAAACTGTGTGTGTGTGTGTCATGTTCACCTTAGAATTCATAGGTTTAATAATTAGAGGAGTAGAAATTGATTTTGATGTAGATTTTCTTGTTTTTATATATGTGCATGTATTATAAATGGCATTAATTGTTTGTATATTATATATATATATATTAACTTTAGAATTTTTTTATTAATTGTCTTATCAGAAGGCTCTATTATAATCTACGAAACTTAGATCGGTTTATAGATTAAATTGTCCAATTTTTTTTCTCTCTGTTAGAAGTTTAAGTGTGAAATAAGTACATACACGGGCACCACCTTTCCTGAAACTATCTTTTCCTCACCAAATATTTTCTTAATATTTCTTCTAAATTTAATTTTTAAAAGGTTTGAATATATTTTACAACACCTGAGTTAAGCAAACTAATTTCTGTGATGACAGTCATTACATAGTTGATCAAATTAGGTTAAGTGGTACAATCAGATATGGTTAACCAGTATTGTTAACATGATATCAGGAAAGTATGTTTACAAAATAAGTTATTTTTAATATTAGTAATGTCTATATAGTGCATGAAAGATAGGCTTTTACTGCAAAAAAAAAATAAATAAAAATAAAATAAAAACATTACCCATGTGTCCCTACTCTTATAGCTGGCCTTTAAATTTCCCCAAGTTGCCTCAACTAGCCATTCAAGCAACTGATTCCAGTGATTAACAACTCTGACTAAAACAAAATTTAGTCTGGTCCATAACTTTTACCCATTGACAAAGATGTTTAGACATCTTTGCCAACCTTAATAGGGCAGATTGCCTTTCTTTGAACACTGTGTCCATACTTGTACACAATATTCCAAGCAGGTTTCACAATTGTTGTCAATCACAGTTCTTCCATAATTGGAACAACTGTGATTTCTATGCAGTGCATACACTAGCAAGGAGAGTGACCCATAGTATCCTGGAAATTTTTTGGATGCTTGTAGAGAGCACGTGTTCAAAATATTGTCAGAACACCAGAGCTCTCCTTGCCATCTGTGTGCATTTCATGAAAGCTTCATATTTTCCTAAATTGTAATCCTCAAACCTCTTTCTTCTACTGTTTTTAATTAATCTCTTCCAAATGCAAAAATTATTTTGGAGTTATTACCAAAGTGCTGTTAATATTATCCATTGTAAGTATCACCTTTCATTTTATGGTATTAAAACACAGCTTTCACTTATCTGATCTTCCCTGAAGCTTATAAAGTTCTTGAAGAACTTTATAAACTTCACATCATCTGTAAATTTTGACACCATGCTCCGTATTCCTTTTTCAGTGTCATTTAAGAGAAGCAAATAGAAGTCTACTGGATCCCTAAAGGACTCCTTATGCTAGCCTATTCTGACAAGTAACCATTAATAAAAGCCCTTGCATCCTGTTGTGTAGCCATCTCATGATTCATCTAAAGATCTTGTCTGTGATTCCATATGCTCCATCTTATATAATAGTGTCTTGTGCAGTATCAATTTGCATGCTTTACTAAAGTTTGCATAAACAATATGCAGGTTATTTCCTCCATATAACTCACGATTGATACTCTCATAATAGTTTATCAGGCTAGCAAAACCAGTTTTTTTTTTTTTTTCTCCATAAAACCATGCTGTTTTCTCTTGAAAATACATTTCTATCTAGATATTCCCTGGATTACATCATCTCTGTTATTTCCCCCCCCCCTTTTGAATTCAGACTGATTGGTCTGGTTATTCATTTCTTATTAGAACAACACTTGTGAATTGCCCATACATCCTTTGCTTCTTTTATTGAGCCCAATGAAGTGCTTTTAATTAAGTAAAAGCATGCCATCATATTTTTATTGCAGTTTTTTTTTTTTTTTTTTTTTTACTGTTTATGTCTATGGCTGCATGATTGCCCTCAATGCCATGGTTTTATTAAGTGTTTTTATTATTAAGCATTGTTGATTGTAATGCTTCAATAGATGAGTCAGAGTGAACCTCTGCATCTACCAGTGCTGTAGAGCTGTTGTTGTTATTTGGTTTTTAGGAGCATTAGCAACTAAGGCCATATTGCTCCGGGGATATGCGGTGGTCATTCCCTGACCTTTCCGCATCCTCCGTATTTGGTGGTCTCAAATCACTTCTTGATTTAGACCGGGCTCGAACCCCGGTCTAAATCAAGAAGCGTGTGCTACGCACTGCTGCTCCTGCCCACCTGGCTACGGAGGCGCCATGTACTGTAGAGCATTGATAATTGAGACTGTGGGTAGTTTGGGCTTCCGATTTTTAAACTTTTCAAAAATACTGTTCCGGAGACACAAAAAAACAACAACAAGGGTTTAGTAAGTTTATAAATAAAAACACTAATTTGTATTTGCATATTCTTATTCATAGGTAAAAAAAATGGAACTTTCAGCCACAGTGACACATATGTCAGTGTTCTCACCAGGACCTAACAAATGGGTGCACCCCCAGTGAATTTAACTGACTGCCCAGCTAAAATTTAAGCGATTCTCGTAGTACTAAATGGTAATGCTCACTGATCTTGATAAATATTAATTCAAACATACTATGGGATCCGATCGAGGTCAATGTGACAGGACCATATAATGTTAAATTATGCAATTAATTTTTGCTCTCGATTGCTTAAGTCACATTTATAAATAACAGAAAATTTTATAATATTGCAAAGTATTACACTTTCCCATCTGGCTACTTCATAATGCAACCCGGCTGGCAAAGTTTTCTGGGGAGAACACTGTGTGTATAGACTTTTAACAAAAATAATTACTTATTTTTTGCTGTACCATTTTCGAACTTTTGTTTCTTTGCTGCCAGATCTCTCTCTTTTCAGCAAGACTAGTTTAGTTGGACAGCATTCAGTTTGTTAATCGTTTTTCGATTCAGCATTCAGTTTGTTTGTCGATTTTCATGTATCATTTAATTTTGTTAATTGGTAAGGTAATACAAGTGTAAAATTGTTCTTTATATCTTTGTTTATATAGCCTCTGGATAATATTGCTCTGATTTTCGCTTATTAGAATTGCTGTTTAATAGAATCAAAATTCAATTTGCAAATGTGATCACAATAACTGGCGCTTACTGTAATTATTTTATGGCACCAGCATAAAAAATAAATGCTGGCTTGTTCGGATTATTAGTGTTTTGATTTTTGGTGCTCTAGTGTGTGTGTGTGTGTATATATATATCAAATTATTATTATTATTATTATTATTTATATATATATCTCCACATGAGTTCAGTGCGTGTGCGTACTTCATTTTGAGAGCTAAGGGGAAATACCTGAGAAAGTCTAGTTCCTGAAAAATCCATTTGCAACTTTTTTGAGTTTGTCAAGGAAGCTTTAAGTTGCTGTAGGTGTTTCTTCAGATTTCTGTAGAGGAAATAATCACTGGGGCAAGATCTGGACTGTAAGGCAGTGGATTTAACCTAGGATCTGGAATCTCTCAAAGCAGAAATTGTTTTATGGGGTAGGTATATATATATATATATAGGAGTACAGTATTGTCATGAAAAAACAAGACTGCATGTCAATTTCTGTTCCATTGTGGCTCCTTAAATTTGGAGAACAGCCTAATCTCTCTTTCTCAGAACGAAAAGAATTACTTTCACATTCCAAGAAACAGTGACTGTGGTCTTCTCAGCAGGAATTGAGGTCATTGTGCTGGGGGGAGGGGCAGTAGTAACCCATGGTATTTTCATTGCATGGACTCCAGTCTTGTTTCTGGATTCCCAGTGATGAATTGCATTTCATCATTGTTGTGGATTTGCAAAGGTTTCCTTTAAGAATTACATCTCATATGGTTGGAAAAAATTTTTTCATGAAATTTTTCTCACAAACCTTGCACTGTTTGAGAAGAGATGTGAGCATTCTTGGAACACAGTGAGAATTGCCCTTTGGTATGGACAGGCGATCATGGAGGATGGTCAGTATTGAACCTCAAAAATATTATATTCTTTGGCAATCATTGACATTTCAGTTTTTTTTTTTTTTTTTATGTGGACCTCAAACACGAGAGGTATTAGAACCTATAGTACTTAGTACCTTGCTTGGGTTGGAGGTTGAGAAGACAAAAGAAGATATTTGTTGACATTGGACTTGAACTTCTGTAGATTGTAATTTTCAGGAAATACATATGAAGGAAGGTTGTTCCAGAAAACGGCAGTTGAATGAATAAATGAGGAAGATGAAAAGTTGGTTCTGTGGGTTTGAAGTTGGACAGTAAATGGATGTTGGCTGGTGGCGGCACGTGTTCGGACTGTTTTGAAAGAGAGCGGGAATTATAGAAGCCAATTCAGAAGAACAGTGCCCATGGAAGTATCTGTAGAAGAGGCATGCAGCAGAAACAGTGTGTCTATGAGAAAGTGAGTGGAGAGACTCTGTTAGAGATGAATCATTAATTAACCTAACTGCCCTCTTCTGAATGGAATCAAGAAGCCTGAGAGAGGTTTTGGGGGCACCACCCCAGATGTGGGAACAATATTCCATGGCAGGGCGGATTTGCGATTTATACAGAGTGAGCAGCTGTTTGGAAGAAAAGTACCGCTGAGAGCAAAAGAGAAAACCAAGTTTTTTAGATGTAGAGGAAGCAATATTTGTAATGTGCTTGTGCCAAGAGAGATTAGAAGTCAGGTAATCCCCAAAAGAGATATATATCATTTTGCCTAGAAATCAGAGTGTCACTAAAGATAAGCATAGGAGCAGAAGAATCCTTTTTGCGAGATATAAGACAAGACTGAGTTTTAGAAGGGTTGAAATCAATTAAGTTGTCTTTGCCCCACTGGAGAATTACCTGAGGATCGGCATTTAAGGAATTGGTAGCAGATTTTCGAGAAGTTGAAGCTGATTGAGCAGGACAAGGTTTTTCAAAATGAAAAGTTGAATGCAATGTGCTATCATCGGCAAAACTATGGATAGGATTTCCAGTCAATGGAAGAAGGTCATTGATATACAAGAGGAAAAGAGTGGGGGAAAGAACTGAGCCTTGGGGGACACCGGCATTAGTGGAGAAGTTTGAAGACAGAGCCATCTACCATCACCCTCAGTGAGCGATCAGAGAGAAAACTGGATAACCAATTACTAAAAACAGTTGGCAAACCATAAGATGGAAGCTTGTTTAGAAGACCTTTATGCCAAACACGATCAAAAGCCTTTGAGATGTCAAGAGCAACTACTTGTGTTTCACCGAACCTTTCCATTGAATTAGTCCATAAATGGGTAACATAAGCCAGAATATCACCAGTGGATCGACACTGACGGAATCCATACTGGTGATCGTTGATCAGACGGAAGGTTTCTAGGTAGTTTAAGAGTTGGCGGTTAATTGATTTCTCCATTACTTTAGAAAGAGTAGAAGTAATTGCAATGGGACGATAATTGGATGGGAGGGATTTGTCACCCTTTTTAGGAACTGGCTGGATATGAGCAAATTTCCAAGCAGAAGGAAAAACACCTTTGAAATAAGAAAGTGAAAAAAGGCGGCAAAGAATAGGAGTAAGTTCAGGAGCACAGGTTTTGAGAACAAGTGGAGAAATAACATCAGGACCTGGAGCTTTCTTAGCATCATCCCAAGATTCAAGATTCATCATTATCCCAAGATTCATCAAAATCCTTCTGATATCCTTTTGACAGAAGACCACTGGAGGCATTGAATGGAGCGTGTTGGGAACGGTGGGAGGTGTTTTACCAAGATCATTAATACATGAGCTGGAAGAAAAATGGGATGCTAGCAGGTCAGCTTTATCCTTGGCAGAAGTGACAACAGAACCATCTGGTTTGGACAGAGGTGGGAGCAGAGATGGGCAAAAGTTGCGGCCAATAGCTTTGGCAAGAGACTAGAATGCTCGGCTACCATTAGGGCAAGAAGCAAGTTTTCTACTCTTAGCCTGTTCAAACTCTAGTTTGGACTGATTAATAAAAGTAAAAAAGTAAAGTGCAGCCATTATCAACCCACTGCAGGATGGAAGCCTCCTCAACAATTCATGCTGAGGGAAATGGACCATAATCTGCCACGCTGGTCCAGTGCGGGTTGGCAGATCGACCGTATTTAGCAGTCAGGGGGTTGAACCCCGATCTACTCAAGGAGCGTGTACTACTGTACTCCCGCTCCTGACCACTTGGCTACGGAGGCTGATTAATAACTGCTTTACAATTGTTGCGAGTTTTGGTGTAGGCAGAAAATGAAACTGAAGAATTAGAAACAAGCCAATTACGATATGCAACATTTTTCTCTTGGACAGCCTTAGCACATTTATTGGAAAACCAGGGTTTAGATAAAGGACGAGATTTTAAAGTGGAGTGTGGGATAAAGGATTCCATTCCTCCAAGAATAATTTCACCGACACGACCTGAGCAAACGTTGACATCAGAAGTTTTGAAACAGTAATCCGACCAAGGAAAAGAAGAAAAGAAGTCTCGCAGGTCATCCCATTTTGCATTCTTGTAATGTCAAACAACACGAGGTTGGGAATAGCCATGAGATAAAGGTTCCATTGGAGAAGAGACAATCACCAAGTTGTGATCTGAAGTGCCTAAAGGACCTCTCACTTCGACTGTGTACTTAGAAGGGTTGTTTGTGAGAAAAAGATCAAGCGTATTGGCTGTATGATTAGGATTGTCCGGTATTCATTGTAGGTAAATGAACAATCTGTGCTAGGTCATTAGTAATTGCAAAAGCCTCAGCATCTCAACCTGCTGGGTCGGTGTGACTAGAAAACAGAAGCCAGCTGGAGTTGTGAACATTTAAAATCACCAAGGAAGATTACTTCACTGTTAGGAAAGTTGGACTGGAGAAAGTCAAGTTGCAAGGAGTGGAAGTCAAAGAGCTCCAAGTGATTAGTGGAGTTGGGAGAACGGTAGAGACCAGAGATGAATTTGACACAATGAGGTAGAGAGATTTTAAGCCAGAGAAGATCAAAGAGAGGAGATTCCAAATTGCCAAGTCTCTGACGGAATATCAGAATGGACATATGCACAAGTACCACCTTTGAGGTGAAAGGAATCATACAGTGAATAATTAGGGAAACTGAGATGAGCAGTAGTTGAATCAATCGATAACTGAGATTCTGTCAGAAAAAGTACATGGGGTTTGGCAGACTGCAAGTGAAAATGGACATCGTTGAGATTAGAATTGAGACCACGTATATTTGTGAAATGAATTAGGAAATCCTTGGGAGGTTTAGGTCTTTTCGCAGATAAGCTTGCTCTATTAGTTTGACAATTCATGGTGTATTCAATAGTAAGAAAAAGTGGGTGGGACATGCTGTATGAAGTAATGAAATTTTTGGATATGGCGTACATGTGGTAAAAATATACCCAGATCCTTGACATAACGTGGCCTCGACAATGCTCCCCGCATACACACTACTCGGACTCCCTCCAGTCACTATCTGGCAGAGTAGAGGTAGCAAGATTATACACTAGCTGATCCGGAAGCCTCCTAGAGAGTTACCAATAGGTTCAGTCCAGTGTACTAACTAGCGGCCGGCCTGCGAACACCGTTTTAGAGCTGTACCCTCGAAATGTAAGGTATATTGGATCTCGCCACGACATTCATCATAACCTCAAAAGTCATCAATCATACTGCATGGTGGAAGAGATAGGGAAGGGTTGACCGGAACTTATCTCTAGAGACTAAACATGGGTTCCACCACTTTAAGCCTCCAATAAGCAAAGTGGTGGTATTTCACCGGTTGATGAGAGTCATCTACCACCTAGTACTGCCTGGTAACATAGAGGGGCGGCGTACCTCTATGTGGTGTGGGCGCCACACCTCGACCCCTGCTTACGTTGGTTCACACCTGGGTGGTCACCCACCACGTACTTGTGCATGGAGGTTAAACCCAGGATTACTAACAGTCCCACCATCGTGAAGGTGCAAGCAGAGGATTTGGCTGTCACAGACCGTCCGGACTTTGCTGAAATTGGGTCCACTTGACTTGAGTGTCACCAGAATATCAGTTCCATCAGCGTTTTAGACTCCCAGGTAGCAAGTACAGCTTGTCTGGCATATCTGAGAGAATGTCTGTGACAACCTCAAGGACCAAAGTGTGCTTATTTGGACATAACTGGGTCAATTTTTCTGGTACATTTCTGGAGTTCTCACCTCTGTTGGTCATGTGTAGATTCTTTACCCCTTTAAAAATGCTCAGACCAAAAAGTTTACCTGGTATTCAGTATATGGTGGTAAGGTAATTAGTTAGATAAAGCTGATAAGTTACAATTTGTGGCTTTACATACAATTAAGATGGCATGCAGAAGAATACACAGTAGCCAATTAAGATAAGGAATAGGAATGTTCATGTAACTGTGGTAGACATTGGCAACGATTTGTGAAAATGTGGCTGATGACATACACGGGGCTGATTTGAAGTAGACAGCAGTGGTTGCTCTTCATCGTGGCACTTTGATGGCTTGCATTACATTTGATTGTTGAATTGAAACTTATACTTTGAAAGTCAGTATAAATGTTATAATAGTAGTATTAAGCACAGGGACAGTAGATGATATGGATACCTTGTGAGGGCCCCTCCATAGCCAGTTGGGCAGGAGCAGCAGTGATAGCACACGCTTCTTGATTAGACCGGGTTTCGAGCCCGTGACCACAAAATACGGAGGATGCGGAAAGGTCAGGGAATGACCGCCGCATGTTCCTGGAGCAATATGGCCTTAGTTGCTAATGCTTCTAAAAACCAAACAACAACAACGTTGTGAGAAAATTGCTAGTGGGGCAATGGGTCTCCAAATGAAAATGCTGGTAACTTCTGATGAAATTTATTACTTATAAGATGATTTAACATAGTAATCTGAGGAAAGGAGGAAAAGAATTAGCACATTATCCCATTTTACACTCTGGTAATACTAAATTACATGAAACTGAGTATGGCCATGGGACAGAGGCCCACTGGAGAAGAAATTATCACCAAGTTGTGATCTGAGGTACCTAGAGGACAACTAACATTATGTACTTTGTGTGGTTCTTGATGAGGGGGGAAAAATCTGTGGTTTGGATCAGAATTCCAGTAGCTGAATGAAAACATTAGTACTGGCAAGCAGTGCAAGGTGGCAAACTTGTATAGCATTAGCAAAAAAAAAAAAAAAAAAATCCTCTAACCTGAGTTTGTCCATCCCCTAATAATTTATTTAATTCTTCCTTAAATTTATTCAAACTAGCTGTTTCCACGAGAAGGAAGTTTATTCTAACGATCAATTATTCTCTGGCTAAAAGCAAATTTTTACACATCTCTCCCGTATCCACCTTTTTCATTTTTCCTCTTATGTGTATTGTCCAAGGAAGAGCAAGGATACCATTAACATTTAGTTTGTTCAATCCATTCGAGGCCTTAAACACTACGATCAGGTCTCTTTCCAGGTGTCTAATTTCCAAGCACTGCAATTTGCAGAACTGTAATTGTTCATGATAAGAATACTCTTTCGTATTCCTGAATAATCTTGTTGCTATTTTCTGCAGTCATTCCAGCAGTTCCACATCCTTCTTAAAATGAATCTTTCAGACCTGTATGCAATACTCAATACAAGGCCATGGTTAGGGTAGCATTTTGAGTACTGTATACAGGTCTGGAGGCCTGACTTTAGGAAGGATGTAGATCTGTTGGAATGGGTGCAGAGAAAGGAAGATTGGTGAAGGGAACAAAAGGGTGAACTTACCAAGAAAGGCTTTAGTTCATCAGCATCTGGAGACTTGGCACCTGTGGGGGAGATCTAATTGAGGTGTTCAAGTAGTTGAATGGATTGAGTGAGCTAATTGTTGATGGTATCCTTCCTGTTTCTGAGACTATACACATGAGGGGGCATAAATTTTAAGTTGAAGGATGGTTACAGGATAAATGCGTGGAAGTTTGCCTTCAGTCAGCAGGTGGTTAATTGTTGAAACAAACTTCCATCTGTTGTTGTTGAAGTGGGTGGTTTGAATAAATTCAGGGAAGAGAAATTTTTAGAGAGGTAGGGATGGGTGAAATGTGTAGTTTTTTTTTTTTTTCTCTCTCTCTTTCTGATATTTTATAAGCTTTCTTGCATCATTTGCCACTACTGATACTCAAGGTACATCCTAACCAATGCGATGAGATTTCAATGCATTTATACAATGAGGTAATCATTTTGTCCCCAGTGACAAAATTCTATATATCATTGACAGAATCACATGAGCTGTCCTGGCATTCTGTTTGCACTATTTAGATTTTCATGTCAGAGTGTATATGATCACCTCTAAGTCCCTTTCATTCTCCACCACCTTGAGTGTGGTGCTACCCAATTCTTATGATATTCTGGGATTACTACTGCCCATATGTTGGTACCTTGAATTTATTAATGTTAAATTAAACCTCAGACATTTCTTAGCCCATCTGCCTAATTTTTATATATATTGCTGCAGTAGTACACCTTAATATATTTTAATTAACCACACTGCCAACCTTTGTATCATCTGCAAACTTAGACAAAAAGCTTCATATTCTGTGATCAATACTAATTAATATTGAAAACAGTATAAGGGCCTAGCATCGAACCCTGAGGGATGTCACTAATAATATTTAGTCCAAGAAGAGCAGTGCCCATTTATAATTGCAGTCTGCCTTCTTCCACTCATCATCCCTTTTTTATAGGAGTAACTTCTCCTAGTGAAATTCCTCCAGTTTTTCACCATATAACTATTTATTCAAATTGCCCATGTCCACAACACCAGATGGAAGTTTGTTCCAACAATCAGCTATCCTCTGGATGAATACCGAGTTGTATGCACATTTAAATTGACTGTGGTTTAATTCCATATGGTATCTAAATATGGTAATGTTCCCCTATTTCTCCATTTTGTGAAGTCTTCTGATTCAACTCCAGGGGCTCCCATCTGGTGAGTATGGGCTTAGTACACTCAGGGTCCTGAGCTGGATATCATCATTTTTCTCTTTCTTGGTATGGCTAATAAATGACCCTATGTAGCCATCTAAGTATAAACAGAAAGTTTATGTAAGGAACAACCCATAATTTTTCAGACAGTCATAAATAATGTCTATTGGATACAGGGGTAGTTCCAGGATTTTCTAAAGGAGCAGTGTTCTGTGGAGAATCATTAAGCTGTAATCATTGTGTAGCAGTAAAAAATCCACTTTATTTTGATAATGAGGGGGGAAACTATGGTCCTCTTAGTGTCTACCTGGGACCACTGCTGATTTGATGATGTTTTCCTTATCATTAATATTAGTGTGTCAGATGATGGAAGAAAGCAAGCATCAGCAAAAAAAGAAACCCTTCCCATGTCACCCATCCAATAGTTAGTCTAGTTCTTTGAATTTATTCAACTTATCGACTTCCACAACAGATGGAAGTTTGTTCCTGCACTCAACCACACATGGGCAAACATCTGCACATTTTTGCAACTGCCCTTCCTCAGTTTGAATTTATGCCAACTTGTGTGAGTGTGTAAGAGGAAGAATCAGCATTGAGCTTGCTTAATCCATTCAAAGTCTTAAAAACTTTAGTCAGATCACCTCACAGGTTCCTAGTCTGTAGTCACTGCAGTTTGTAGAATTGAAGCCTTTCTCTGTAAGAGCAACCTTTTATTGCTCTTCTGTGCACCTGTTCCAGCAGATCCACATCCTTTCTAAAATGAATCCTCCAGACCTGTGTGCAGTACACTAGATGTGACGTAACCATTGCCTTATACAATGGAATAATCACCTCCTTAACCAAAATTCTTGTATATGTATATCATTGACAGAATCCCATGAGTTGTTCTGGCAGTCTGTCTGCACTGCTCAGAGACCTTTATCTCTGATTTCACAATTACCTCCAGGTCTTTTTCATTTTTCACTACCCTGAGTGTAGGTACCACACAATTGGTATGTTAATCTGGGATTATTGCTACCATTATGCAGTACGTTGCCTCTGTCAATGTTAAATTGCCATTTCTCAGCCCATCTCCCTAACTCTTCTAGATCTTGTTGCAGTAGCAACACAGTACCCACCCACCCACCCACCCATTGAGCCTGCTCAATGCTGATGGGATTCTTCCTCTTGCTCAGAATAATTGCCTGAGAGGGCATAAATTCAAATTGAGGAAAGACAGTTGTAGGATAGACGTGTGGAAGTTTGCCTTTAGCCAGCGGGTGATTGATTGCTCGAACAGACTTCCATCTGTCGTAGAAGTTGATAGCTTAAACAGATTCAAGGCAGAACTAGGCAAACATTTGGACTTTGAATGGAGTAATACTATTTTCATTTTAGGTTATATCATATAAAATTTTTCAAAGTTTATATGATATAACTATATAGGAAATTTGATAATTTAGTTAGGGATATAAATATTTTTTTTCCACTGCAAACATTTGGATGGGTGAAATGAGAAGGGTGGGTGTGTGTGTGTTTGGCTGATGCTATATAAACTTGCTTTCTTACATCATTGCCCTTGCTAATGTCAACTTTTGTATCATCTACAAGCTTGAACATTATTGTTAAGTGTGTTAGCATTTATGCATAAAGTGCTTATTGTCTTCACCATGTGTATACATCCGTCCGTTTGCACACACAGTAATAACTCCACTTCTGATTGAATCGTTTCGTGAAATTTTACATTTCCTTTTTTGCCTTGCCTTACCAAATCGCATTAAAATCGAACCAATAGAAATCCAGCAATATATTTCTTTTCTTTCCACCCATATATATCATATAGGTTATCTATACACCGTATATTGTTGCTCTAAACTTCAGATATTGTTTGTTGTCGTGGGGTGATTGGAGGAATGGATTGGGCATTATGGTAGATGCGAAAAAACGAAATTCTTTCAGTTTGTGCTTAAAAGTCGTTCTTTTTTTTTTTTTTTTTTTTTATCGCCTGAAATGTAATGTCCTACGTACGTTAACTAATTTGTATATAATATCAGTTCATTGTAATTTACATTTGCATAATACCATTGTAATTTACATTTGCTCCTAAACAGCTTGTTTGTTTGTCCATCAGGGTCATAAATATCAAAAAGTAAAATAAAGAACACCAATTATATTATCATATAGGAAAACTTTTTTGCCTTGCTCGCTTTGATTATTCAATGAAAATAGTGCAATGCTCCCCAGAAAGACGGCCATTGTGTTGTTTACGTTATTTGTGCTGCACTGGTGCCGGTAACTTTCTTTTCCACTCGTCCCACTTTTGTTTTCATTTGCGTCTAGGGTTAGCAGTTTAGACATCTTGCATGTGCCCTGTTCATCCATTCAGCTGTTTATTCTTCTTCTTATATGGGATGCGGTTAATGGTGTTACGGTCTGGTTAATTAATGGAGTACAGGGCGAATTTTTAAATGCTAGACTAAGCCGTGCAGTGTAAATTTCGTGTTATTCAATATACTGCTGGTATTGGAATGGCTTACACGACTATGTGTGGGCTACTGAGTTCTGCCATTCTAGGATTACCATATTTTCAAATCTCGAAATTGGAACGACACTTTCTGGAAGGAAGTCATGGCCAAGGTAGAGATGTTACAGAAATCTCATATGTATGTCACACATGTATCATTTGATGTCAGTATACGAATGTAAAACGGGGCAAGCCTTACAATTCATTCCTTCTCCCTTTCAAATAGAATTTTGTTATACAAGAATTTTTTTTCTTTATATCTTATAAATATTTGTTTTCGATATTTATACTGCATTATACATATTCTCATGAACAAAATTGTTGTTTGTTGTTTGTTTGTTTGTTATTTGGTTTTTAGGAGCATTAGCAACTAAGGCCATATTGCTCCGGGATATGCGGTGGTCATTCCCTGACCTTTCCGCATCCTCGGTATTTGGTGGTGACGGGCTCGAACCCCGGTCTAATCAAGAAGCGTGTGCTACGCACTGCTGCTCCTTCCCACCTGGCTACGGAGGCGCCTGAACAAAATTAACAGATACTGTAAAGTCCGCCACTTTACAATTCAGAATTACCTAAAAATCTCTCTCTCTCTCTCTCTCTCTCTCTCTCTCTCTCTCTCTCTCTCTCTCTCTCTCTCTCTCTCTCTCTCTCTCTCTCTCTCTCACACACACACACACACACACACACACACACACACACACTTACAATTGGACAATATATTAAGAAAGCACTTTAGATTAATTCGGCACTCTTATCAACGATTGAATTTGTTTTTCAGAATCCACCAAAAAAGAGACTCTCTCGCTTTATAAAATACTTCAAATAACAAGATGCTCTTTAAATCCTAAAAAAAAAAAAAAAAAAAAAAACCAGATTAAATTGCATTATCAACGAGTTGCCCTGGTATTGCACTAATTTCAAACAGGTGGCTTTGCCGACAGGTTAATTGACCATTTCTTTAAAAAGATGAAACTGCTATGACAGCCTGTTTTCAGAACCAATTTGTCCTTCATCGGATAGCAGATGGTTTCTGCTGTCTGATGATAGCATTGCAATGCCAGGGAAACTCTTTGCAAAGGCAAATTTTTTTTTTTTTCTGCTCTTAGAATTAAAATTATTGCATTATGTAATTTAAGTCCTTCTGGCTGCAAAAACAGTTGAAAAATAAAAGCATAATTTCTCTGAAGCCATATAGCTTTAGTTATAGCTTTTGAACTTCTCTTTGCTAGTACTGCCCACCATTCATTAAACATTATTATAATACTGTATATTCGTAACTTAATTTTTGCCACCATTGTAATTCTCATACAGCTCATCAGTTGCATGAATAAAGGGAGTAAAGTAACTGGCGGCTCAGGATCACTCACTTGTTTTCCCACTCCGTACTAACATGAAAAAGAAGACCTTGAGCGGCCTGTTTTTCCCTGATATATTGCAGTGGCAAAAACGAAACATATCGTTCTTTGTTATTACGTCGACAAATTAATTGAACTTAACTGCAGTACATTATTATAAACCAAATCCGTATAAATTGCGTATACTCATTACAATTATTCCTTAAGAAGAATACTTTTATAATATTGTAAGTACTCCTCAAAAATCGGGAAAATTTTAAAACACGCTTACTCTAAAAAAGAAAGGGGGGGGGGGGAAAGCCTGCTTGGTAACTTCCCTAACTTGTGTTTTGAAGAGCTTTGCATAAGTAGCCGAATAATTATTCGAGAGTGCAATACTACACGATTTGACGAGTTTTAGTTGACCGTGGTTCAATGGTCAACGGAAACGCATCAAGCTCACGTAATTGCTAAATTGGCACTGATTGTATTATTGTCAGAATGCTTAGTGTAATTTCTTCTGACTTTAGGTAGCCATGCCAGAGTACAAACAGAATATTTATTTATATTATCTACCTTTAATACCTTTGTACTTTATTATTATAAAGATATCTACCGTGGCAGCTTTGTCGGACCGATACATCGACATCTGCTATTCGTGTGGAGAGGTCTGGGTTCGATTCTGTTGAAGAATTTTTACAGTCATTCTCAGTCGAGGCAGTAGTTGGTCAATCTTAGGCGGAAGTATTATGGGTTATTCAGCCCCGCACAACATGCATATCGCTCTGGGAACACATTTCTACAGTGCTGGCATTTCTTCTGCAGGGCCTTGGACGTCTGGACTTGAGAACTGCAACCTAGAACTTGAATTGTTTCCTGTATATATGCGTATTCTTCATTTTTAGTTATTATTGTTATTACTTTTGTTTTTTTTTAAGGTCCACTCACCATGCAAATGTCAAGCAAGGGGGGGGGGGGGGGTGATTGGTTTGTAATTCTCTAAATTGACTAGCGGTGTTGCAAAAGTTTTAGCAAGTACCGTTTTATACAGTAAATGTAGACTCAGTACATACCCACGATATGAGCGACAGCTCCGATGCCGGTAAAACAACTTAAATAATTTTTTACAGTAAAGATTTTTTTTTTTTTTTTTCTTTTTTAATGGAGTATAATACAAGTCTAACCTCATTCATTATATCGTGTTATAACATATTTCTCTTTGGTTTATATACCTTATGTCGAAACTTTATTTTGGCCAATGAAAACTGGTATTGTTTTCATGCGGCTTAGTGTTTGTTTTGTAAAAGAAAGCTTTTAATGGAATACATGATTGTCCGTAACTGTTTTTTCTATTGCTTGCGACTTGTTATGCTCCCCACTGGGAGCGTTGCATCATCTGCTGACAGGCGCTGTTTTGCCCTTGAGTTTTCAGGCTTTTTAATTCATTAGTGAGGTGTGCTTGGAGTC
Source organism: Mastigoproctus giganteus (assembly GCF_048544385.1). Classification (NCBI taxonomy): domain Eukaryota; kingdom Metazoa; phylum Arthropoda; class Arachnida; order Uropygi; family Thelyphonidae; genus Mastigoproctus; species Mastigoproctus giganteus. Next base: position 64,231,883 of record NC_143586.1, on the reverse strand, counting down.
TGGTCTGTAGAACGTGCTATCCTTTCTATGCATAACATTGCAAATGAGGACTTGAACAGCTTTTGGAGTCTCCTGAGGTGTAGGGTACGAGATCGAAACCTTCCCCCCCCTTTATTTCACTTTGCTTGCATTTCTCCTTTTATGAGACTACTTGTTTATCTATAATGTCTGTATGAATGCCTGTTAACATACCGCCCTAAATCTGGCGACATGCATTGTGGTGTTGTTTCGATGGTATTATTAGTTTATAATGTGATGCGACACACTGCTGAATTTCCGTACTTATAATAGTGTGTCTCATCACTTTAAAAACAATGTGTTTCGACACCTATGTAATTCGAAGGGAATAAATAAGTATACCTCCAACCCAAGGAAGCAAACTCTTTGTATAACGCGAGGACCATAAGGTATTGTCATTCTAATCTAGCTAGCCGTTCATAAAACGTCATCCATATCAAAGGTAGCAAAATATGCAAGACAACCTGTTTTCTCCCACATGAACTGACACTAGTGAAGGCGGAGAACATAGGAAGAGGGCGTAGAGAGACATTTGTGTTGTTGCGATCTTGAAATTATTTGCATTTTTTCGGGTGGTGGGACTAAGAGTATAATGTTACAAAAGATTTTTCCAAACAGCACAGTCATACAACTGGTTGGTCATGTGATATCAGTTTTATCCCTTTTACTGTGGTTTTTCCATTGTAATTTTTTTTTTTTTCACTTTTCTAAATTAAAAATTCTAGATTGAATTTCCCTGGTGGAATATCATGATTTTAGCTGACAATATTTTTAACCCCAGGGGCTCACACCTGGTGAGTATGGGCTTGGCATACCCAGGGTCCTGAGCTGGATATCATCATCCTTCTCTCTCTCTCAGGGTAACTCAGGAAATTTTTTTTAGCTGGTGCAGCATAACCCTCGGGCTTCCTTGCATCATATGGCTAATAACAATAATAATATCTTGTATACGATTTAATGCGATTACCAACAAGGTAATACGTCTCGAATTAAGTGGCTCGTAGAGGTACGGAATACGTGCGCATTTGACTCTCACGAACGGACTGGTTCCGGAGTTAATGATTGGAAGATTATTATTTATTCAATCAATTTAACTATTTTTAAATGCTCACGATGAGCTTGGTAGACCTTTGCTTGCTTCATAGCTATACTTCAGGTTGCTTTTGGAACTGTTAACTAGCTATAGTCTGTCTCAAGCGTAGATAGCAAGGTACCCTCCAAATGCCTGTTCAGTTCCTCCTTAAATTTATTTAACCTATCAACTTCCACAACGCCAGATGGAAGTTTGTTCCAGCAATTAACCATCCGCTGGCTAAAGGCAAATTTCCGCACATCTATTTTCTACATCTGTCCTTTCTTAATTTGAATTTATGTCCCCTTAGGTTCGTAATCTGAACAAGTGGAAGGATCCCATCAGAATTCAGCGTGCTCAACCCATTCAAGGCCTTATACACCTCAGTCAGATCACCGCGCAGGTACCTAGTCTCCAGCCACTGCAGTTTGCAGAACTTAAGCCTCTCTTGGTAAGAGGATCCTTTCATTCCCCTCACCAATCTTGTTGCCGTTCTCTGTACACGCTCAAGCAAATCTACATCCTTCCTAAAATGAGACCTCCAGACCTGTACGCAGTATTTAAGGCGTGGCCTGACCATTGCCTTATACAGAGGTTTCTCCGAGGTTACTTCTACCCATATGCAGTACTTTGCATTTGTCAAGGTTAAACTTCAGTTGCCACTTCTTAGCTCATCTGCCCAAATTATCTAGATCCTGTTGCAGTAGCACACTGCCATTATTGTCATTAACAACCCTGCCAACCTTTGTATCATCTGCAAACTTCGACATAAGCCTGATATGTTATCGTGTGTTGTGTTGTGTTCGCGCACCAATCAGCACATCGTTTGCCACGCCTACCTGTCAATCGATATGTCTTTCTCGACTTTGCTCGTGACCGATAACACCTACCATCTGTTTACCGAGCGAGCAGCTCTGCTGTGCCGTATCGGGAAACTAATTTTCTGCGTAAGTTATCCAACGTTTCTCGTCGTTCTCGTGTTGGCTTTCTTTACCTTCGCCACTTAATTTTTTTCTCTTATTCATTATAATTTTTGTTTTTCTGCACAACCTTCCTTCATTTTCTGAAAATTGCAATCTGTACTATACTGTGCTACACGTGCGATTGTTGTATAAATTTTGGCAGTGTACAGGAACAAATTATTGCTATGAATAAAGGGATGATGATACCGAATGTCCATCAAATGCTAAATGACAGGGGACACAGAATGATTATAAATGGCCACTGCTCTTTGGACTAATGTTATAAGTAGAGTTCCATAAGGTTAGGTGTTTTACTGTTTTTAATATTTGTTAATGTAAAGCAGAAACACGAAAGGTTACCGGGAAAATGGAATTTTAGACTGCTCGTCTGTGGAACAAGTACAATTTTTTTTTTTTTTTTTTTCCCCCTTGTTGAATGTTGCTGCTTATTTATTGGCTAGTTTTTCAGTTTTAGATATAGAGATCGACTTATATGCCGTACGAAAGTGCAAGTTTCGCACTTTTTACCTAAATGCATTCTTGAGGTTGTTTCTTGGTCAACTACACTCTGCCAAAGACGCGTACGTGTATTTCACTTATCTGTGGGAAAAAAAAAAAAAAAAAAAAACAAACCCCTTCTGACCATGCTAATTCACGAATGTGGCACTTTTCGTTAGTTTGGCATGGTGACAGAGCAATAAATACTGACAGAGCAATTCGCAAAAGTACCCCTTTCGTGTTTTTGGCATGTACAGTAGGGCGAGGGGAAGCCAGCTCGTGCATGCTGTTACATGTATAGTTTTGTTTTCTCAGTTTGCCAATCAGGTATTACTGTTTAGTTGTCCTTTGTAACGTCTCATTTTTGCGGTCAAAAGTAAAATTTGGAATAATGAGTACAAGAACGCGAAAAATTCTTGCAATGTGTTCCTCTCTTCAAATGCAATCTGATTTAGAAGATCAAGATTGCCATCCCTTGAATGACTTTGAAGTTTCAGACGACTATAAAAATTATGTACCCTCCGATTACGATAGTGACTCATCACTTATGGCTTCGATTTGCATGTACTTGTTAAAAATTATCCCCAGTTTAAAAACTGTTAGAGACATTTTTTTTTGAGCCAGGCCATTCAAAAATCGAGTGTGACTCAATGCACTCTAGTTGAGAGAAAGCCAAGTATGTACCTGAGGGATGTGCCCAAATAATTAGAGGAGCAAAATTAAAACCTACCATTCTGTGTAAATATCATGCAATACGATGACTTTTACGATTTTACTTTTATCGCCAAACAGCTTAAAGGCATTGTTCATTGGAGAAAAGTCTGCCGCCTTGAATTCCAAATAAGACAGGATGGGCATGTCACAATGTTTTACAAAACAAACTACAAAGGTGAATTTATAACAGTAAACCTAAAGGAAGACCCAGCAACGAAGCAACTAACCTTCCCAAAGCCTATAATGAGGAACTTCGTATATTTCAAGTAAAGCTTTAAATCTTGACAAGATTTGGCAATACCGAACTAGTATTGCCATTATCACAAATTCTATTTAAATTTAAAAGGATCAATACAATTAGGGGATAATTTACCAGCACCGGATTTGAAGAATCTGAATATGAAGAAGATATTGAAAATTAATTTATACCAACTTGTATGTTATCGTAATTAAACACGTGTTATTAATACATTTTTCAATTATTTATATGTATATGTTATTATAACCTCGTTTTATTAATAAATTATTCATTTCTGACCAATAAAGATGTGTTAAATTTTTTTTTTTTTTCACCTTTTTAACTCTTTATGAATTTGACAAAATTTCAAACTTCAACTCCAAAATCGCGAAAGTGCTTTTTAAAAGTACAACTGTGGTGGTAGAAACATAACTTCAACGTTTGGATGACCTGGTGTGCTATTCAATAGTAATAAAAATTTAAATCTAGATTTTTCCACAAGTTCAATAGCACAGAACATAACACGGGAATTTCCCAACAAAATAAAATAGAGGGATTTCTCTTTTTTTTTTTTTTTTTTTGACTAGTGAGTCAACAGCGGGGATTCAAAAAGAGTGGAAATGTTGAAACATTACATCCAACATAAATAATAGCAGGGTTTCCCCGCACAAAAGCTCAAAAATACCCTGTTATGCGAGGTTTGCAGAAATTCTCTAACCGTGTTATATAAGTACTGTGTTGTGCGAGGATTGCCGAAATTTATCAATCATGTTAGAGCGAAACCGTGTTGTAGAAGTACCGTGTTATACGGGGGTTGCCTGTATTTTACACTTTTATTATTACATGTTAATTCTGTGTTCGTCTGGTGACGCATACGAACTTGACATGCTTCTGCCTGTACAGTATTGCAATGCACCTATATCTAGAACTTAAAAACCTATATTTGGGTATTGGGATCAAGGAGGAATAGACAAACAAGGTTCCATTGTGTAATAAGTTGTTTTCGTTTCTGCTTCCAAACCTTTCCATAGGTTTACGTTTGATTGTCCTGCTGACAGATGCTGGTTTTCATCGTGAAGTTAGCTATTCTGTTACGGGAAGTTTCTGAACGACCTTAATTTCCTGTTTCAAACTAGCTGTTTATATTTCATAATTCTTTTGACAAGTTTCGTAACATTTCTAAGAAAATTTCAGTTCTGTTCATGAGTACGTTATGAAAACGTATGCGTTTTTAATTCATTCCCCCACGTCCTCGACATAATAATAAGCATTATGACTTATGCAGTGTTAAGAACGTATGCGTTTTTAATTCATTCCCCTGACATAGTATGGGTAATTTATAACTGTGCTAAGACTCGCTATTCTAAAGGACTGGATTAGTTGGAAAAAAAAAAAAAATCAGTTTAATTGGACCTGGATGGCAGAAAATTTGCCATTGGAAGTGAAAATCAATAACTTTTGAGGGATGGCCTGAGTGTAGATTTGTAAGAGGGTATGGGCTTCCGTAACTTTATGGTTTGGTGCTGAATACGGATAACTTAACTTTCTAGGCTTGTATTAACATTGCCTTCTTATGGCAACAAACTGCAGAAAGATGAAGAGAGATTAATTTGGAAACAGATACCTACTGGCAATGTTCCCTCTACTTTTTTTCTTATAGCTGCGCGGTGCAGAAATGCACCTGAATAAAAAAAATTTCAGACAAAATTAAATATGTGCAATATTTTTACAAATTGTTTTAATTATAAGCAGGGACATAATAATAAAAAAAATGTTACCAATAAATTTACACTTTACAGTTATTTATTTTTCTTGGAATTTTTCTCTTCTGTTCTTTGTAGACGTCATCATCATAACGAAATTTCGTTCTTTGCAGACATCATCCACATTTATTGTTGCACCATTAGCTAAATGCAGTTTGATTCTCATAAGGTCACTTAAATGATCTTCATGTATTCTATTTCGATTTTTTGTTTTAATTGAATTCATAGTGCTAAATCCTCGCTCGCAGTCTGCACTTGATGCTTGAAATGGTCCCATAACGTCATAGAGAATGGATATGTTACAAAACTCTAAATTTGTAAGTACGAAATTTAAAGTGTCACTGAAAGTTTGTTTTTTCGGCAATTATAAATTTTAATTCCGAATATTCTTCTGATATTTTAGAGATAACATCGCTTTCGTTATTTGTAATAAATCGTGAATATTTTTTTTTTTTGCAAGGCGTATCACATTAAATTTCCCAAAGTCAAAATTATTGCTTTCATTTGTGATAGCATTAATATCAAATACTTTCCAATCGTTTAATTCATCATCAGGAAATCTGTGATCTAAGTGATCACATACACATTTGATAAACCGAATTATAGCTGCAGTGTCAACATCACTTTGAATTTTTGATAATACTTCTTTCACATTTTCACTCCAGAAAATATTTTTTCCAAGATATTGGCTTAATTTTTTTTTTTTTTTTTAGTTTTAACATATGATGTGCATCAATAATGTTTAAACAACTTTTTTATAGATATCTGCAAAGTGATGCACGCTCTCCTAATACATCATTGAGCGCAATTAATGCCACATGATATTGTGAATTTTTCAAAATTTGTAAACAGTATTTACTAATAGGATCATTACATAACCTGCTCATTGCAATATTCGATTAATATATTTCATATTTTTTTTTACTAAAGCATCAACTGCAAAATGTCTGGATAACCATCTGACTTCATTTAATGGTCTAAAAGATACAACATCGTGTTCTGTGGGCTAGTTCTTCTCATTTACTTTTTTTATGCTAGACCTGCTAAACATTGTGTATACAGTTCTAAGCAACGGCTCTATATCTTTCATAATAGATGCATTTTTCCATGCGTCGTCCAATCCTAAATCTTCTCGGTGCGCAACACAATGTTGTTATTATTATTACTAACCATATAGTGCAAGGAAGCCTGAGGCTTATGCTGACCAGCCAAAAAAAAAAAAAAAAAAATTCTGAATTACCCCGAGAGAAAACAAGAGCCAGAAGTAAAAGGGAATTACCAAGAAAGAGAAGAATGATGATATCCAGCTCAGGACCCTGGGTGTGCCAAGCCCATACTAACCAGATGAGAGCCCATATTGTTCAGATAGATGTAATACGGTATTTCCTTTTTAAGAATTGCTGCTACTCCACTTTTTTCCTTCCAAGCATAACACTTGCTTCATCTGACGTGAACATTACCATCTTTTTAATATCGAGAATATATTGGTGGTACAGAAATTTTATTTTTTCTAAAATGGACATGCTGTCACAGTTTGTAAGCCTCAAAATACCTCTGAATACTGTTTTGTAATGTTTCATTTTTCACTCAATTTAAAATACAAAACTAATACGTTTTGTACTGAAATATCAGTACTTTCGTCTACAATTAACGTGTGGAAAGTAGATTCTCTTATTTCGTTCAGGATATTTTTTATGAGAACAGAATTTATACATAAAACAAATTCAAATGAATAATTTTTGCTTCTCCAATTTTTAGGTATATCTATAAATGTTTCCATGCGTTCATGAATGTCTTCATCATCATGAATGCTTTCATCATCATAAAGAAATTTCGCCGACCGGGCTAGCCGTGTGGGTAAAGTGCCTGCCTAGCAACCCAAAGGTCGCGGGTTCGAATCCAAGCCGCCTCGGGCTTGGATAAAAGTACTGCAAAAACCTTGGAAGGTGCATTATGACCACAGAAGCCGATACGCCAACTACTACCAAAAAAAAAAAAAAAAAAAAAAAAAAAAAAAAAAAAAATAATAATAATAAAAAAATAAAAAAAATTCGTTCATCATAACATCATCTCGTTCTTTGCAGACTTCGTCTACATTTATTGTTGCACCAATTGATTCTCATAAGGTTTCTAATTCATTGATGCATTAATTTTTATGGCTAATATCGCATCGTTAATTAAAACCTTAACCATATCAAAATTTGATTTCAATCGTTCACTTCTTTCCTTTTTTTTTATTTTTTATTAATATCTTTATCTTTATTTCAGGCAGTGAATGGTAACCATAACAGCGACAATGCTAGGGGTTTGTTACTGGGCTATGTTACGTACTTCTACAGTTTCAGTCAAAATACTTAAAATTCCACCTTTTTTCAGATTACGTAACTTGGTAACTGCGTCTATATGTATCTTCTGACTTAGATGCCGTTTTAAATAATCTAGTTTCCATTCTTCCAATTTTCTTCCTGTACTAAATTCTCCTGCTACTTTTGCTTTGCACAAAAGTATACAAGACGACACCATTTTCTTCATTGTTATTGAAAACTATCTCCTAGTTTTAGGCTTTGCTTTTTGTTTGGTGATGGAATTTCAGCATCAATTTGTTTTAAAAGCCAATCCGTTTTAAATGTTTTGCAAGTTTTTTTTTATTTTTTTATTTACAGTATTTATGTCTTCAGTTTTTTTTGGACATTTTTTTTTATCTGAAAAATTTTAAAATTAAAGAATTTTATTAATTCCTTCTCTGTATTTTGTAATGAAGTTATTATAAAATATTAGGAAAAATCACAAATTTTTAATGCATTATATTTATATTTTAAATATGTTTTACCTTCTTTAATAAAATATTAAGTAATACTAAACTTTTTTGGTTATACATAAAAAAAAAAATATCCGGTTCAGTAGATCCGCCGACATATTTTTATGTATTAATTAGTAAAAATTAATACGTAAAAAAACTCGACTTCGAAAATTTTCACGATCACAATACATTCCTTATATAAAAAATGGTAGAAAATTAAGAAAATAAATATAAAGCTATCATTAGATATGCTACTGGCATTAACTTTGATTTAATATCAGTTATTTATATATATATATATATATATATATATATATATATATATATTATTTGAGATAAAGGTTAGGCAAAAGTAATGAAAATAAATAAATATGGCTATGTAGCTATCATTAGGGGCAGCAAATGCACATCCTCCACATGATGCCTAATTATATCTGATAATTAAAATTAATATGATATTTAAAATAAAAACATCAGCCAGTAGTACGGCAATAATGCAGAGCGAAACAAAACGCAAAGAATATAAAATAAACAAACGGGGAAGGGAAAATAGAGATAATAGGACAAAAAGGTAGTCGATAATCCCCTGTATAATTTAGTCAATTAAGTCATTAAAGCCAATTAATAAAACATGATGTAAATTTAAAATAATGCCAATTATAAATAATTTAGTGGAACCCCCTCGAAGGTACCAGTTTCAAAAGACGTGAAATATCACCAAAAAGGGTTAAAGAAACTACCAAAAAACTAAAATATCAATAGACTGACCATCATGCCCCATATCGACAGAGGACCACGAGGCCAATAATGGTCATGGAATCGCTGCATTTCAATCGTCATACAAATCATCGCAAAGGCAGAAATATCGAAGAACCAAACCACCCCTCCATTCTCCGATAGATCAACCAATGCAGAGGATATGCATGGCGGTGGTCCTTATGCAGCGAAAAATAATCTATAGAACAGACAGCACTCTAGATCAGAGCCACACCACTGACATAATGCAAGCTTAACCAGCTTATATAATAGAAAGGAAAGGAATAGATGGTGGCACAGGCGCTGCTTATTTAGCATATCAACCCACTACTACCATTAATTTATATTATTTGAGATAAAGGTTAGGCAAAAGTAATGAAAATAAATAAATATGGCTATGTAGCTATCATTAGGGGCAGCAATGCACATCCTCCACATGATGCCTAATTATATCTGATAATTAAAATTAAAATTAATACGAAACAAAATGCAAAATTCTTTGCGTTTTGTTTCGCTCTGCATTATTGCCGTACTACTGGCTGATGTTTTTATTTTAAATATCATATTAATTTTAATTATCAGATATATATATATATATATATATATATATATATATATTGTGTGTGTGTGTATATATATTGTTTTTATTATTAATTTATTTTTCAAGTCAAAAAACAAAGCATTTTTGACCTCTTAGTTTTCATTTTTATCAAGGAATTATTATTCATAATATAAATATAAAAACCTATATAGTATTTGTATTATAGATTTGTGTGTAAAAAAAAAAAATATAACCCCAAGGTTCAGTTCTTTCCCCCACTCTTTTCCTGTTGTATATTAATGACCTTCTTCCATTTACTGGAAATCCTATCCCTAGTTTTGCTGATGATAGCACATTGCATTCTACTTTCCATTTTGAGAAACCTTGACCTGCTCAATCAGCTTCAACTTCTCAAAAATCTGCTACCAATTCCTTAAATGCCGATCTTCAGGTAATTCTCCAGTGGGGCAAAGACAACTTAGTTGATTTCAACCCTTCTAAAACTCAGTCTTGTCTTATATGTCGCAAAAAGGATTCTTCTGCTGCTATGCTTATCTTTAGTGACACTCTGATTTCTAGGCAAAATGATATATCTCTTTTGGGGATTACCCTGACTTCTAATCTCTCTTGGCACAAGCACATTACAAATATTGCTTCCTCTGCATCTAAAAAACTTGGTTTTCTCTTTCGCTCTCGGCGTTACTTTTCTTCCAAACAGCTGCTCACTCTGTATAAATCACAAATCCGCCCTGCCATGGAATATTGTTCCCACATCTGGGGTGGTGCCCCCAAAACCTCTCTCAGGCTTCTTGATTCCATTCAGAAGAGGGCAGTTAGGTTAATTAATGATTCATCTCTAACAGAGTCTCTCCACTCGCTCTCTCATAGATGTACTGTTTCTGCTGCATGCCTCTTCTACAGATACTTCCATGGGCACTGTTCTTCTGAACTGGCTTCTATAATTCCTGCTCTCTTTCAAAACGGTCCGAACACGTGCCACCACCAGCCAACATCCATTTACTGTCCAACTTCAAACTCACCGAACCAACTTTTCATCTTCCTCGTTTATTCATTCAACTGCCATTTTCTGGAGCAACCTTCCTTCATACGTATTTCCTGAAAATTACAGTCTACAGAAGTTCAAGTCCAATGTCAACAAATATCTTCTCTCGTCTTCTCAACCTCCAACCCAAGCACGGTACTAAGTACTATAGGTTCTAATACCTCTTGTGTTTGGGGTTTTAAATAAAAAAAAAAAAAAAAATATATATATATATTAAAGGGGCCTCAAATTTAAATATGGCCGGGGAGCCTATTTCATCCTTAATCCGGCCTGTGCTTAATGGATATTTTATCTAAATAAGAATTGAAAAATTTTCATAAAGGAAGTAAAATCATCTGAAGGAAAAATTAAATACAAATGAAAACATTTGACATTTTATTGTTAGATAAAATGTTAATAAACAAGTAATATAAAAAAAAAAATTTTAAAGGCAATTCCTACTTAGGTCAACAAAGAAAAATTTTATTTTAGTTACTTTTTATTAAATAATTACAATTAATATAAATATGTATATACATATGACAGAATCACAATATTAAGTGGCAAAATAGAAAGCGAATTTCCTTGCAATTTTCCTTTCTATATATGGTGTTGGACTATTATTTTTATTCACATGTTTTATTTTCCCATTTTGTTCCCTCCTTGACTCAGACCAGAACCCAGAATGAAAAAAGAATCTGAAAAAGAAATTTTTTTCCAGCGATCTACACGCTTCGCCACTGACTGTATTTATTCCTAAATTTATATCCTGCTAAATATCTTATACAAGAGAAATTTTTTTCTCCCATATAAAACTAAAATTAATTAATTAAATTTAATTAATGAATTAATATTTGAAAAAACTGTATTAACATCAAGTGTCATCCACTACAAGTTTAAAAAAATGTATTTGAACTTGAGTGGATGAATAACAAAATTTATTGATTTTCGCAAGAATTGAACTCGCATTCTTCACCTTCACGTGAAAAATACTGAAATCTTTGCATTTTACTGATTGAGCTTACTGCCTGTCGATTTCAATTTTATTCCTAAATTTATATCCTGCTAAATATTGTATTTAAGAGAAATTTTCTCCCATATAAAACTAAAATTAATTAAATTAATGAATTAATACTTGAAAAAACTGTATTAACATCAAGTGTCATCCATTTCAAGTTTAAAAAAATTTATTTGAACTTCAGTGGATGAATAAAAAGTATTTTATTAACGATTGAAAATTTGAACAAGATATATAAATATATATAGGGAGAGTGTGAACCAATAGTAGGAATTGAAAAAAGTCCAAAATTGGATTGCAAAATCTAGTGCCTCTCCTTACTTTTTGATACCACAGCCCTCTTACATTGTAGCAATGGATTTTGAGTTATACTCAGCTGTAAGTGATTATTTACATTGAAGGAAATAACTGAAGAGTTTTTTTTAAGTTTCTGACAAGGAGAAAAGAAAATGGCAAATATTAAAAATTATAACATTTAAATGTTCTGTTTACAAATGGGATGCAAGTTGGAGTGATGTAAAGCATAATAGTAAGTGCATGGAACATGCTATTAAATAAATGATATTGTTCTTATTTAGATGGAATTAAAGGTGAAGATCTTTAATTCCATCTAAATAAAGATTCCATCTTTAATTCCAGCACAATAGTGGCAAAAATGATATTAATTTGAATGATGTGAAGAAGATTAAATAGTATCAGCATTTCAATTGAGGAGAAAAATCTGTAGATGGAATGAAGAAAAAGTTAACTTGCACAAGGGCAGAAGTTGCATCAGTATTCTTTTTAAATTTGCTAATTTTGAGAAGGAAATTGAAAAATATTTTCATGCTCTGAAAGAAATGAAGAATGATGTTATGAAGTGACAGCTCAACAGAACCACTACTCAACAGACTATTTTTGATTTATTCAATAAAATAAAATAAAACTTAAAGAGATGATATGATCGGGAAGGGACCTTCATCTGATTAAATTTACGTTTACTACAGTTTACCACATTACTTAAAGTTTACATGATTTATAAAAATCATGTTATCCATGTTCTTTGTGAACTCAGTTTATTAAATTTTGTTTCAGATATAAATATTTTTATAAAATTTTCCTTTTCCCCCCCCGCCATTATATTTGTTCCATTGCCATCTAAGGTAACATGTTGCTGGATTGTGTGCATTTGCTTGTTTTTATAAACTGACTTGAAAAGATTTACATATGTAATTATTCAGATCCTGCCCTCCTCCTTTAGTCAGAATTAGTGATGTACTACCAGGTTTTCAGTAGTCAAATTGCTATATGATTTATGAACATTTTGTGAAGAACAGTGCAATGCAATGAATATTTTTATTAACAGGTCCTGCATATAGTATACTCATCCTCTATTCCCAATAATAAACAAATAAAAACACGAAATCGTTTTCAACTTTGAAGTGTAACCGTAGATCAGTGGTTCTCAAACTTTTTAATGCGAATACACCCTAAATCCATTATGAAAAATTCTCAGCACATGGGTGCTTGCAGAATATTTTGTAAAGTGGTGCATGTGGAAGGGCAATGAGGGAATTTTGTTTTTTGAAAAATGCATGAAAAAAAAATGTTTGGCTTTTGGTACAGGATTTTTAAACAAAAAATTATTTAAAAATTGGCCTCATACCGCATTTTATGCACAATTTATATATCTCTAAGAATAATAAATTGTATGAAAAAATCTAAATTAAAGAATAATATTCAATTGTTTTTTTCATAGTTATTTTAATGTTTTAGAACAATAAGTACATTTTCTAATTTATATCCAGAAACTAAAATATTCAAAAAAAAAAAAAAAAAAAATACAAAATTATATTGAAATTTTATTAATTTTAGGGGGAAAAAATGTTTATTACAATAAAAATATATTCTTAAAAAGAGAACAAAACAAAATAATTAATGTGAGTCATGTGCTTGATGCGATCTACATGGTTCGTTTATATTTGGGCGTATTTTAGACAAACAAACTCATTTCATTTTCATCCGACTTCAGTCTTTCCCTCTTTTTAGTTTTGATATTAACGAGCATATAAAACCTGAGTTCGCACAGGTACGAGGTAGAAAATTGTACCGAAACTTGAAGTGCTCTGGCTCCTATTAACTCAATAGGAGCCAGAGGGCTTAACTCAATTTTATTAGATTCAACAAACGGATTTTGTATCCAGTCAAAACTGTCGATAGAAGATATATCAGGAAAATAATGAGAAATCTGTTCTAGTGATAACGACCTTTTGTAGCTACGGCGACGATGTAAGCCGATGTTAAATTCGACGTCGCAGTACCCCTATAAAGAGTAAGCGGCAGCCCAGGGTGCCGCGGTACCCACTTTGAGAATCACTGCCGTAGGTAGAAGTGTGTGCACTACACAGTTCCAGATTTTGGTCCCAGTGGTGTTCAGTCAATGCCTAGTTCGCAGGTTGCCAAATGCATTTTTTTAGAGGTTTCAAAACGAGGCAAAGGAACTGCAGAGTGAGCAGTGCCGACTTGAACATTGCACCAAACTTGAATGAAAAAGTTATTAATCTATTTTCAACAAATGAAAACCGAAGAATGGATTTTATTTTTAAATAAAATTTCGAGATTACCCAAGTCTGTTAATGGTAAGTGTCCAGTTAATATTTTGTGGTATTTTTAACTTGCTTATTATTATTACTATCAATGTCTACATGTCTAAGGCAATTTAATGTAACTTTAAGAAGCAGCAGCACCCCCATACATCAGAGTCACGAGCCGCCACAGCTTAAAACTTTTTTAAGAACGGTTTATTAAAATTGAAGACAGATAAAATAAACATACATTGATAGCTTTCAGGCATAGGTTGACTTTTTTCAGTCAAAAAACGTTAGTACAAAAAATTAATAAAGAATGCCCGGTATTGTGGTCTTGCAAGGTGAACCGTCTGAACGGGTGCTGGCAACAATTAGCAGTCGGAAAATTTGGGCAGCATACCTAGCTTTTTATATAGATATTCGAGCACTTGGTCATCAGTGCCATCATACTTCTTTTGTAAAATTTGGAGGCATTGCTATGCGACGGAGTTTCAGTGTACCATTTTAACTGCATTTTGATCACCAAATCAGTTCCCTGCCAGATGGTTTTTCATTTTTAAAATGCCCGAACAAAGGAAAATCAGGTGAGGCTAGTAGGAGCCCATGTTCATGAGCCGATTTTCATATTGTGTAGACTGAAAAACCCTTAATAACTCACGACTGACTGCAGCTTCAATTTAAAAGGACTTTAGAAATTCTTCCAGTTGTAGATGGGAATCGAACCCAGACCTTTGTAAAGTAGTGATTTTATAAGATTTCTGATCTGCTATTTTCAACCGAACTTTCAGTGTTGAGATCGTGATAGCTGTTTTGTTCTTAGCTGTTTTGTTGCCGTTCCAGATGTAATTTTGTTAAACAGAACACCCGTTTGAAAGAAAAAATAGCCAGAACACGTGCTTTTCTCTGTTGAGGTAACTTAAAGTGCTAATTTATTTCAGTCGATTGACATCTACAATACATCCGCATTGGCACTTGTGACATCGCTTTGACTTCACATTGGTTTTTATTAGCATAATTAACCACAATTTAAAGAGTTGGTATATTTTTTATTTTTAGCCTATTATATTAATATCATGTCCCTGGTGCTTCCGTAGCCAGGTGGGCAGGAGTAGTAGTGCATAGCACACGCTTCTTGATTAGACCAGGTTTGAGCCTGTGACCACCAAATACGGAGGATGCAGAAGGTCAGGGAATGACCACTGCATATCCCCAGCCCGAATAAAGGGTGAGGGTTGGCGTCAGGAAGAGCATTCAGCTGTAAAAATTTCATGCCAAAACAATAAAAACGCTGACCCCATATAATAATGGGAAAAGGTGGTGGGGGGGAAATGATTTATAAACATTATGCATTCCTAAAAAGAATGTTTGTTGTTTTACATATACTGCCTGGCCACTTTAACAGGCCTATGGAGATTTGGCTACATGTAGCAATCTAGGAAAAAAAAAGTCCAAATCAAAAGAAGTCACATGGTATGTAATTTGGGCAGTAAAGCACTATAAAGCTGTCTGACTTGGCTAGTGCCAATTGAGTTCACAGGAAGTAGGGGGGGGTCAGTCATCAACTGTGATATGCCATGACAGCTGAATGACTGAACATGGTTCTGCTACTGTGAGCAAAATACAAGAAGATATGGTTACAGTGGGCTCAGGAATACATACACTGAGGGAGTGATAAAGCATTGCCTGGTCTGAGAAATACTAGTTCCTGTTGTTTCAATCTGATGGGAGGTCAGAATATAGTGGAAACAGTATGATCTCATGGATCCATATACCACCAGCCTGCACTGTCAACACAATGCAGGGTGCCACAGATTATCTTAAAGTTGTTTCTGATTAGGCAGATCGTTTCACAGTTGTAGTGTATTCATCTGCAAATAGGTTTTTCCAATAGGATAATGTGCCATTATCATAAAGCCATAATTGGAAACAGCTAATTCCAGGTACATGAAAGCGAATTCACTCTGCTGCAGTGGCCTTCACCAGATCCAAATCCAACTTGAGCACCTGTGGGACAAGCTCTTTGACTAAAGACCTGCAACCATCCAATTTGCAACAGCCGTGGGAATCAGTTGAGTCAAGGTGGTCTAGCATCCCTGGGCTATGCTTTCAACACCTCATTTTGAGTCCATGACATAGCCTTGTATTGGGGTTTACTGGGTTTATCATATGGGTTTACTATCTGGAAAGATAGTTCTTATTATTACAATTTAAAGCAGACCCTAAATTTAATATTAAGAAAAAATCATTGAAAGATTTAATTTTTTTAAATATTATGAAGAAGTCATGTCATTATGAAAAAGGTACTGTGAAAGACACAGTACCCTTTTCATAATGACATGACACAAATTTGCTGTTTCCTTGGTATATAAGTAAGAAAAAAGAAGCAAACTAATGAAAGAAAAGAAGCAATTGAATATCATTGTGCAACATAAACAACTAACGATGTAACAAAATGAAATACCATTATTGATGTACTTAAGAAGTGGAGTACTGTTTCAACACAGGTGATTAATAAACTGAAATAGTTCTATCAAATAATGCTACTTTGCATGAGATTTTACTGTTAAGCTTCTGAAGATGCTATTATTACTCAGGTGATGGTGACAACATGGGCTTAGGTTCTTTGGAAATGGCAATGTTTGTCCAAATAGTTGATGAAAAGTAACTAATATTGTTTTTAATGAGATAAAATTCCTTCTTTAACCAGTGACTCCACTATTTTCCCATGGGACATAAGTCAAGCTAACAGGTCTGTAATTACTCATGTCTTCCTTTGATACCCTTTTGTAAATTGGGGATACATTTGTAAATCTCCAGTCCATAGGGATCTTCCAGGAATCCAAGGATGCTCTCATAAAAAAAAAAAAAAAAAAAAAAAAAAAGGTAAAATGCAGCCATTATCAACCCACTGCAGGATGGAAGCCTCCTCAACAATTCATGCTAAGGGAAATGGACCATAATCTGCCACGCTGGTCCAGTGTGGGTTGGCAGATCGACCGTATTCAGCAGTCAGGGGCTTGAACCCCTGTCTACTCAAAGAGTGTGCATTACTGCACTCCCGCTCCTGACCACTCGGCTACAGAGGCTGTTGATGCTCTTATAATTATGGCTAAAGGTTTGCTGACCACCTTTTGCTGCCTCCCTGAATATAATTGGATAGATCCCATCCACCTCAGGTGCCTTTTTTATATTTAGTTTCAACAATTTCTCTTCCACTTCCTTTTTTAGTTATCACAAATTCATTCAGCTGCATGAGTATACTACTTAATTTATATTTTTAGTAGTATTAGTAGTGACAAATGATGCAGGAAAGCCATTAATAATCACTAATAATAATAATTTGTCCATCATTGCATACATACTTTTTTCACTTGTACAGTAGTTCTACAAAAAAAAAAAAAAAAAAAAAAAAAAAACCTTAAAAGAATCTGAGCAGTTCATTTATTTTTTTCACACATTTCCATTTTAATTGATAGTTGGAATAATTTTATTTATTATTAATATTTTTTTTCAGTATTAAAGGAGGTTACAGTGCTTGCATGGAATGATTGAATATATAGATTATTTAATTTAGCATTATTAATTGATATTCATTTATTTTTCCAGGTCTGCTGGACTGGAGCTGGCCAAGGTAGAAACTATATCTTTTATTATACTAATTTTATATAAAAAATATTAGTTTTAAGTTCACTGCAGAATATGTCCCAATTAATAAGTACTAAGTTATGGACTGTATAAATGTTTATGTGCAGTATGCACTTTTACACACACACACACAGCATTTCTAGCTGTTAATTTGAATCATATGGAAATTGTCACCCCGGGTTTATTAACAAACTGTTTATATGCCCAAGGAACTATAGTAACAATCTTTTTTTTTTTTTTTTTTTTTATTTGTTCTGAAAAGTAATATGGAATATCTTGTATGAATAATCTAGTGTGTATGAGTAGTATAACTTTTTTTGGTAAGATTAATATATGAAAAAATTTAACCAGAAAAGGATATGATTGTTATTATAGATGAATAAATAAAAAGATATTGTTAAAAGGTCAATCAAGGAAAAAAAAAATTGGAAATTGATACTAATTGCTTTGAGTCACTGGGCCATTATTAGTAAGATGCCAAATAAGTGCAGTCATTCCTCAGACCCCTGTCAGATTTTGATTCGAAAATCTGTTGCTATTTGTAGCAGCAGATTTTTCTTGTAGAAATAGTGATATAATAGTGGATTATATTCTTAACAAAGGGTTTAATATGCAAATTTTTATAGATATGAATATAAATAGCATATTAAATCAACTATTATTGTAAATACTATAAATTGTGTAATAGTTCTCATTATATTTAATAACTTTTATAATTACTTTGGCAATCCACTTGGCAGTTAATCGTGCAGTCAGATATGAAGTTTTCTGAGCAATGCAGACAGGCTGCCAGGGCAGGTCATGGGGTTTTGTCAATGATATATAGGAATTTTGCTAGCAGGGAAAAAGAGGTGATTATCCCTCTGTATAAGGCAATGGTCAGGCCACGCCTTGAGTACTGCGTACAGGTCTGGAGGCCTCATTTTAGGAAGGATGTAGATTTGCTTGAGCGTGTACAGAGAACGGCAACAAGATTGGTGAGGGGAATGAAGGGATCCTCTTACCAAGAGAGGCTTAAGTTCTGCAAATTGCAGTGGCTGGAGACTAGGCACCTGCGCAGTGATCTGATTGCGGTGTATAAGGCCTTGAATGGGTTGAGCACGCTGAATTCTGATGGGATCCTTCCACTTGTTCAGATTACGAACCTAAGGGGGCATAAATTCAAATTAAGAAAAGACAGATGTAGATTAGATGTGCGGAAATTTGTCTTTAGCCAGCGGGTGGCTAATTGCTGGAACAAACTTCCATCTGTCGTGGAAGTTGAAAGGATGAATAAATTTAAGGAGGAACTGGACAGGCATTTGGAGGGAATGGTGTGATATATATATATATTTTTTTTTTTTTTTTGGCTGATCCTGCATAAGCTCATACACTTGCTTTCTTGCATCAAATGCCACTGCTGCTACTACTACTACTACTACTACTACTACTACAAGCATGCATTTTAAAATCATAGTAAGAAATTGTACTGGTCAGCTATTGTTGTTTGATGGTTTACAAAGCTGACATTCTGTGGAATCCACATCCAAAAGTTTGTGAAATTGAAGAAGTAAAGATGAATTTCTTCTTCATTTTTTTTTTTAAATAATGAAGTATCAAAAAATGGTATTGGTTTCTCTTATTGTAAAGTGGAATGCAATGTGCTACCATCAGCAAAACTATGGATAGGATTTCCAGGAAGGTCATTAATATACAAGAGGAAAAGAGTGGGAGAAAGAACTTAATCTTGGGGAACACCGGCATTAGAGGAAAAGTTAAAAGAAAGAGTTGTCTGCCATCACACCACAGTTAATGGTCAGAGAGAAGACTGGATACCCAGTTACAAGAAACAGTTGGCAAACCAAAAGATGGAAGCTTATTTGGAAGACCTTTATGCCAAATATGATGAAAAGCCTTTGAAATGTCCAGAGCAACTGCTTGATTTTCACCAAACTTTTCTATTGAACTTATTCATAGATTGGTAATATAAGCCAGTATATCCATACTAGTAGATTGACACTGATGGAATCCATACTGGTGATCATTGTTCAGACTGAAGGTTTCTAGATAGTTTAGGGATTGGCACTTAATGGATTTCTCCATTACTTTAGAAAGAGAAGTAAATGCAATGGGACAAAAATTGAACGAGAGTGATCTATCACATTTTTAGCAACTTGCTGGATATGGATAAATTTCCAAGCTTAAGGGAAAACACCAGTGGATTAAGAAAGTGTAGAAAGGTGACACAGAATAGGAGTAAGCTCAGGAGCACAGGTTTTGAGAATAAGTGGAGAAATATCATCAGGACCTGATGCTTCCCTGGCATGAAGACTTCAAAATTCCTTTTGACAGAAGACCACAGGAGGCATTGAATGGAGTATACTGGAAGCGGTAGGAGGGGGTTTGCCAAAATAATCAATACCAAAGTTAGAAGAAAATTAGGATGCTAGGAGGTCAGCTTTTTAGCTGAGGTGGGAATAAAACCATCGGGTTTTAACAGAGGTGGTAGTAGAGATGGGAAAATGTTGCAGCCAATAGCTTTGGCAAGAGATGAGAAT
This sequence comes from Mastigoproctus giganteus, assembly GCF_048544385.1. Taxonomy (NCBI): domain Eukaryota; kingdom Metazoa; phylum Arthropoda; class Arachnida; order Uropygi; family Thelyphonidae; genus Mastigoproctus; species Mastigoproctus giganteus. The sequence continues at coordinate 64,211,712 of NC_143586.1, read as the reverse complement.
ACTTGATCATTTGGACAAGAGGCAAGTTTTCTACTCTTAACCTGTTCAAAATCTAGTTTGGACTGATTAATAATCATTTTACAATTGTTAGCTTTGGTGTAGGCATAACATGAACCTGGATATTTAGATGCAAGCCAATTGCAATATGCAACATTCTATCCTTGAACAGCCTTAACACATTTATTGGAAAACCAAGGTTTAGATAAAGGACGAGATTTTAAGGTGAAGTGTGGAATAAAGGATTTCATCCCTATAAGAATAATCTTGCTGACATGATCTGAGCAAACATTAACATCAGAATAAGACCTAAAACAGTAATCTAACCAAGGAAAAAAACTCATAGATCATCCATTTTATATTTTTGTAATGCCAAACAACATGGGGTTGAATGTCCGTGAGAGAAGGTCTCAGTTGGAGAAGAGGGACCATCACTATGTTGTGATCAGAGATGCCTAGAGGACCATTCTCCTTGACTGTATATTTGGATGTGTTGTTTGTGAGAAAAAGATCAATCGTTTTGGCTATGTGGTTAGGATTGTCTGGTATTCTGGTAAATGATCAAATCAATCTGTGCAAGGTATGTAGTAATTGCAAAGTCTCTGCATCTTGGCTATGTCTGTGTGACAGCTGGAGTTGTAAACATTAAAATCACCAAGGAAAATTACCTCACACTGTTAAGAAAGTTTGACTGGAGAAAGTCAAGTTTCAGAGAACGGAAGTTGAAGAGTTCCAAGCAAGTGATTAGTCGAGTTGGAGAATGATAGAAGCAGGTAACAGATGAATTTGACAGAATGGGGTAGAAGACCAAAAAGAGGAGATTCCAAATTACTGTCTCTGACGGGAAATAACAGTGGACATATGGACAAGTACCACCTTTTGAAGTGAAAGGAATTGCACAGCAAATATTTAGAGATGAGTAGTGATTGAATCAACTGATAATTGGGATTCTATAATAAAAAGTACTTTTTCTGACAATATTGGCAGGCTGTAAGTAGAAATGGATATCATTGAAACTGGAACTGAGCACTTATATTTGTGAAATTAATGAGGAAGTGTTTGGGAGGTTTAGATCTTTTCACTGATAAGTTTGTTCCATTAGTTTGACTATTCATGATGAAAGGTGGGGAGAACACATTGTATAAAGTAATGAAATTTTTCGATATTAGCAAGTACATACCCATTTCCTTGACATAATGTGACTGCGACAATGTCCTCTACATACACACTACTTGGACTTCCCCCAGTCACTATCTGGTAGAGTAGAGGCAGAAAGATTATACATTAGTTGATCTGGATGCCCCCTAGAGTTACTGATAGGTTCAGTCTAGTGGGCTATCTAGCATCTACCTTCAAAAACTGTTTTAGAGCTGTACCCCTGAAATGTAACTGGAATCTTGCCATGATGTCCATCATAACTTCAAAAGACATCAACCATTCTGCGTGATTGAAGAGATGAGGATTTTTGGAGCTTTGCTCTAAACCCAAACATGAGTTTCACCACTTCAAGCCTCCAATAAGTGAGGTGATGGTATTGCACCGATTGATGAGTCATCTACCACCTAGTGTTGCGTGGTAATGCAGCGGGATGGTATTCTTCTGTGTATATAATATTCAAAACGATTTTCCTTCCTAAGGAAGGAAAATCGTTTTGAATATTTTCGTTAGATTCTTTTAATTGCGTTAATTTGAATTTTAATTGTTTTAAATTGATTTTGAATTGTGTTAAATTGATTATTTAATTATTTATATTTTACTTTAATGTACCGGTAAGTTGTCGATTTTTTTTCGTTTTTTCCGTTTTAATTTCTGGAGGGTATCATACGGTAGTGTTCCACGTACTATATTGAGGTAAACTCCTCTTATTATTTTACTAATATTATTATCAACGTAGAACATATTGAGTATTACAGCTCTGATTCATACTATCAAAATTATTTCAATAAATATGTTTACATATCTACTATAACTGTTCTATGACCTCCCCAATAATTTAGCATTAGCATTAGTAGAGGCATTTGATGCAAGAAAGCAAGCTTATGCAGCATCAGCCAAAAAAAAAAAAAACCCACTTCCACTTCACCCCTCTGTTCGTTCAAAATACCTGTCCAGCTGAGCCTTAAACTTATTTAGGTTATCAACCTCCACCACAAGGGATGGAAGTCTGTTCCACCAACCAACCACCCGCTGGCTAAAGGCAAATTTCCGCACGTCTATCCTACATCTGTCTTTCCTCAATTTGAATTTATGCCCTCTCAGGTGATTTTTCTGAGCTAGAGGAAGAATCCCATCAGCATTGAGCATGCTTAAACCATTCAAGGCTTTATACACCTCTATCAGATCACCTCGCTGGTGCCTAGTCTCCAGACACTGTAATTTGCAAAACTTAAGCCTTTCTTCGTAAGAGCACCCCTTTGTTCTATTCACTAATCTTGTTGCCCTTCTCTGTACTCGTTCCAGCAGCTCTACATCCTTCTTGAAATGAGGCCTCCAGACCTGTATACAGTACTCTAGGTGTGGCCTGACCATTGCCTTATACAATGGAATAATCACCTCCTTATCCCTGCTGGAAAAATTCCTGTATATCATTGACAATACTCCATGAGCTACTCTTGCAGCCCGTCTGCACTGCTCAGAGAACTTCATATCTGCCTGCACAACCACCCCCAAGTCCCTTTCATTCTCTACCACTGTCAGTGTAGTACCACAGAGTTGATACGTTGCTCTGGGGTTGCTGTTTCCCATGTGTAGTACTTTACATTTGTCAATGTTAAACTTCATTTGCCACCTCTCAGCCCATCTGCTCAACCTTTCCAGATCCTGTTGCAGCAGCATAGTGTCAGTAGTGTCCTTGGCAACCCTGCCAACCTTTGTATCGTCTGCAAACTTGGACATGAAGCTTGATATACCATCATCAATATCATTTATAAATACAGAAAACAATAATGGACCCAACACTGAGCCCTGAGGGACTCCACTAATAACATTAGTCCACGACGAGCAGTGTCCATTGATTACCACTCTCTGTCTTCTCCCCCTCAACCACCCCTTTATCCATAGCAGCAATTTGCTTCCAATGTCACACTGCTCCAATTTGTGTAGCAGTCTTCCATGTGCAACAGTATCAAAAGCCTTTCTAAGATCCAAGTATATAATATCAAAGTTATTCCTTACATCCAGTTCTTTTGTGACTGCATCATAGTATCCAATCAAGTTGGTCAGGCAAGACTTCCCCTTAACAAAACCATGCTGTGTCTGAGCTATAACTGAAGTCTTGTCTAAATGATCCTGCAGTGCTTCTTTAACCAGTGCCTCCATTAATTTTCCTGGAACAGAAGTTAAGCTCACAGGTCTATAATTACTTGTGTCAGCCTTTGATCCTCCTTTGTGAATTGGGGTCATATTTGCACATTTCCAGTCTATGGGTACCTCCCCTGAGTCCAAGGAAGCTCTCATAATTATGGCTAAGGGTTTGCTTACTTCCTTTGCTGCCTCCTTTAATATAACTGGATAGATCCCATCCACCCCGGGTGCCTTTCTTGTGTTTATCTTCAACAGTTTCTCCTCCACTTTGCTCCCAGTTATTTCAAGATTCTGTAGCTTACTGCTAGAGTTGAATACACCTCTGGCATTCCCCTCGCTGAATAACTCCTCATGTGTGAATGTCGATGCAAAATATTCATTTAGTTTGTTAGCTACCTGAGCAGGATCATCAACACTTGACCCATCAATATCAAGTGGACCAATCTGATTCATCCCCTTCCTTCTAGAGTTTACATAAGTAAAGAACTCTTTGCTGTTTTTCTTTGCATCCCTTGCCAAGGATTTCTCGTAATCTGCCTTCGCCTGCCTAACCTCCTTTGTAACTTGGTTGCATATCAACTTGTATCTATCATAGGCTTCTGTGTCATGTGTTAATTTGTAAGTATCCCATGCATTTTTCTTCTCTGCCATATGCCTCATTAGTTCATCTGACATCCATTTTGGCCTAAACCTTGAACAATATTTCTTAGTTGGTATGTAAAGCCTAGTAGCTTCCAAGATAAGTTCTTTGAATGCTTCCCATTTTGAATTTTCTGTTGATAACATCGTCAGTTGGTCCCACTGTATAGAATTTAAATACTGTCTCAGTCCATCGTAGAACTAACGGAAGCAATAACCCTTCCCTTTACCCCTAATGGTAGTTACCTCTTTGAGTAAATCCCACTTCAGCACACTGTGATCACTGCCACCTAGTGGTTCATTTATCTGCAGATTCTCTAACAAGAGTCTTTGTAGATAACAGGGTTACTGACTGCTGGACTAGAAAACTATACTACAGTTAAAGTGCAGCTATAACATAATTATTCTAAAGGTTTTGGATTACATTTTTGTAACTAGGCAGCAAATTTTACCTCCTTCAAAATTTATCCCTTGTAAAGTTGTAGAAGAGATGGTAAAAGTGTGGCTTGTAAGCTTTAGTATTGGTAGTGACAAATGATCCAAGGAAGCAAGATTATAAAGCATCAGCCAAAACCCCCCCCCTACCCACATCATCTGTTCAATCAATGTAATGATTTGTCTAATCTTTCCAAATAGCAGTTACACAGGCCCTGACTGGTGTCTTCTAAAAATATGCGTTGCACATTAATGATTAAAAATCTTTAAATATTTTCTCCCATTCTAAATATAGTTAAAAGTTTTATTCAAGATGTTTTAGAAGTAAAAAATTTTTTATATAGAATTAAAATGCAAATATATCAAAGTTTATCAGGTTTACATGATTATTTACTGTTTTTATCTTTCTGTGGAAACTAGTTCCTTTTATTTTTAATTGTACCCAATTATTATTATTGATGTAAAATGGTTTCTTGCTTAGAGTATTTTATATATTTATTTATTTATTCTTTTATTTGTTTGACAAAACGTGTGCAAGTGTGAGTCTTAAATTTCACATTCTTAACTGCTCTGAAGTGGAAAGTAGAAGTGATTTCTTTTACATATTTAAAAAAAAAAAAAAAAAAAACAATGCTTTTTTAAATATTTTAATTTTTATTAAAAAAAACATGCAATAAGTACTATAATCCATTAAGAAAAATATTGGTACACTGGAGTAAAACTAAAAAATGCCAAAAACTTTTTCCAGAAAAATAAAAATTGGGAACCTGCCAGGTCCCACACTACTGTTTATAGCAAACAGTGGTACAATTGCTGCTGGGTTAAATTTATGCAAACTATCCACTTCCACAGCACCAAATGGAAGTTTGTTCCAGCAATCAGTGGCTCTAGCTGAAAGCCAAGTTTTGCTTATCTATCTTGTAATTCTTTTCCAATTTAAATTTATGGCCCCTTTTGTGTTGTTATAGAAGGTGTAAAGGATGCCATCAGCATTTAATTTATTTAATCCATTTAAAGCCTTAAACATATTTCATTCAGGTTTCCTCACAGGTGGTGCCTTGTTTACAGGTGTCACAATTTACAAAATAGTCTCTTTTTGTAATGGAACCCTTTCTTTCCCCTGTCTAATTTTATTGTTATTCTCTGCACTCATTCCAACAGATCCACATCCTTCTTAAAAGAGGCTTCCAGATGTGTATACAGTAGTACTCAGGATGTAGCCTGACTGTTGCTATGTACAACAGGATGATTGCATCCTTGTTTTTGCTGGAAAAATTCCTGTATTACATTGAAAGAACCTTAAGTGCTAACCTAGCAGCCTCCCTACATTACTCAGAAAATTTCGTGTCACACTATACAGTTACCCTTAGGTCTTTCACGATCTCTGTTACCTTGAGTGTGGTACCACCTGATTGGTATGTTATTCTGGGATCGCTGCTATCGAAATGTATACCATACCACTCAGGTGGGGCTTCTGCAGCCAATTGGTCAGGAGTGGAAGTGCAGTAGCCCATGCTCTGAGTAGATAGGGTTCAAGCCCCTGACTTCTAAATACGGTCGCTCTGCCAACCCGCACTAGACCAGTGTGGCAGATTATGGTCCGTTTCCCTTAACATGAATCGTCAAGGAGGCTTCCATCCTGCAGTAGATTGATAATGGCTGCAGTTTACTCTTTTTTTTTTTTTTTTTTTTTTTAACCACTCTGGTCTGCATCTTGCATTTATCAATGTTAAACTTCAATTACCACTTTTCAGCCCATCTACCAATTTGTAAAGGCTGGAGTAGCATCATACCCTGATTACTGTTATTAATCAGCTTGCTTATCTTTGTATCATCAGCAAAGTTAGACTTAAACTTGATTCTGAAATTAACACTCATTTAATGTTAAATGATTAATCCTTTATATACTATATTCACACATACTACTGAACTGAGTTTTGTCTAAACAAAAATTTTTAAAATTCCATTATACATATTTTTGATTGCAGTTGTATGTAATAAATACTGTTCAGTAAAAACTCTTCAGTAATTAATACATACCTCTATAAAAAAAAAAATGTGGATGTGTTATTTATACATTTCCTAGATTTAGATGTGAAATCCAGCTCTGCCCACTCTTCACTAGATTTGCCAGATTAAGAAAACAACTTATTGTTTATAATTTATGCTATTACCAAAATATGATAGCATAAATTATAAATGTCCATTTAATTTCTAATAATGAACATTAGTTATATTCTTTAATGCAGGCACTCATGCAAACCAGTGGCATATCATTCTGGTATGCTGCTGCAACCAGGGACTTGAACTCGGGATGGGGTCTCAAACTCAGTTGCATAAAATCGTGTTCACAAAAATACGTCTCATTGTTTAGGTGCAGAAGGTAAATTCCCGGTATTGTGCTTTTACTTCATTATTTTTAAGGAGTCTCAATTCATAAATTGATAACGAAGTCTCAAATACTTAATTAGGCTGCTTGTGTTTGAAGAATGGGAAGGGGGAAAATGGTATACTACTACAGTATTTACTTTCTCGTCTGAAGTAAATATTGTAGTAGTAATGTTTTCAACAATTAAACACGGGGCTCTTATTTGTATCTTTCAGAAATAAGATGCAAAAATAAAATTAAATCTTTACCTAGACAAGGTTGACAAGCATTGAGCAGGGTGAAATTTTAACATAGCCGAGTGGTCATTGCGATGGTACATACTTTTTAGTAAGTACACACGCGTGAGTTCGAGCTCGCGTAATTACTGTACGCATATTCTCTTCCTCTTGTGAACTGTGACTTAATGTGGTTGTCCTGGAGTATAAATGGAAAATTATTATGTAGAGGGTAGTGGAATTCGTTCGCTAGTAATAATGGCAGGTGTTGATATTTAAAATATGGGATATGGTAAATCTGGCGGAATTACCTTGAATTATTCCGGAATTACGTAATGCTCATTCCACTTACGTTGTGTTCACTGAAATCGCGTGATTGCCAGTCGTAACATGAGTAGGTGAGCTTGTGTTGCGTAGTAACCGAAATTCGTTATTGCCACGTGACAAGATTGTCTCATTAATAGTTGCGGATAAATGAGAATTTATTTATTTATATACACGTTTCTCACACACAGGGCACACAGACCCTAAATAAAGGTGAGAACCCTAGGAATTACATAAAATACAAAAATAGTAGTACTCAATATAGAACTAGAATTAAAATATATACAAAATTTACATTAAGAAAAGAGTAAGGAGCAAATTCTTATAGATAGATGGATTAAGAGTAAAATCAATATACTTATTCATTACCCGAAGAAAGCGAAACAGAGAACTACCAAGTAAGTGATGAGTACGAGGAACAGGCAGTGAGTAATTAATTTTATAACGAGAATTTAAACGGGGTATAGCGAAAGGTATTCGTGCAAGTAGAGATGGAGAATCGATAACAGAGTTTTATGATATTGTAAGCAAAAAGAGACCCATGGAGTTGTCGTCTAGAGTGAAGAGGAATGATTCTGAAGCGACCACCAAGAGCTCCATAATTTCGACGGTGAAAGGCAATGTGATTTCTATAGCATAAGAATTTAATGAATTTAATTTGTATTCTCTCGTCTGTGAGAAAGATTCCTGTTGTGGGGACCAGATAATATCACAATAATCAAAAATGGGAAGTATAAGCTGCTTGTAGAGAAGAATTATAACATTGTCACTCTTGAAAACAGAGGAAGAACGCTTGATTAATCCAAGAAGTTTAGAAGTGTGGGATATTACATGATCAATGTGGGAAGAGGGATGAAGGTCACTACGAAATAGGACACCTAAATCCTTGAACGAATCAGTACTTGCAATTAAAGAGTTTCCAATATAATAATCAGTAAAGATGGAGGGTCTAACTACACGATTCGAGCGAAATCGACATAATTTTCATTTTAACGGGTTTAGAAACAAGTTATTTTTATTGAGCCAGAGTGAGAGGGAATCAAGACAGGACTCCAGTCCTTTATTGAATTTATGTTTAGAACTGTGTGTAGTTACAGTTTTCCGCCGATTGGTTATCACATTATGGAATTCGTTGTTAGCGACGGAACATATAAAAGAACTCTTCCGGTAGCCGTCGAGTACATTTATGTCTCGCTCTCAAATTGGGCCTATGCTTATTTAGTTGTGAGTTTTCTTAGAAAGACACTGCATTTAAAACTGCGACTGAATAACGAATTAGATATAGGGATTTTTCTGCAAACGCTCCTTAAAAAAAAAACAAACAAACAAACGGGAGTCACTTTGAGACTTTGCAGTAAGTTTGTTTTCGTTTTATACACAGCTTTTAAAAAACAGGTCACGTTTGTTCACCAGATACATTTTTTTTTTTTTTTTTTTTTTTCTGTTTATACTCCGGGACGACCAAACGATCAGGGGAGTTTACAAGATACAAGAAACAGCACCGTATTCAGCAGTCACGGGCTTGAACCCCGGTCACTCAAGGCACGTGTACTTACGCACCCGCGCGCCTGACCACTAGGCTACGGCGGCCTTATTATGTCGTGCTCGACCCACTTTCGTTTATGTAAAAGCATGTCCTGAATATTTTAGATTCTATTAGTGGTGTGTTTTTCTTTTCTGTAATGCTCTACTCATCGTGTCACGCATTTATTTCACTTTGGCATATTCGCCTCGTTTAATTAGAAATATTACAGAATTCATAGCTATTCAACATTACATAATCAAATAGTAATCCGCTTGATTGAAAATTGAGCGGATTACCCTTTAGTTCTATAGTCACGAGAGGCACAGTTGACAGAATTTATTACGACTGATGCGATTCTCCCTTTCTCAATGTTCATACTCTTATGTCTCCCCCCTCTCTCTCTCTCGCCATAATATTCCCCTATTACACGTGTTTGGATAGCCATTCAAACAAGTTACATAGGTTCTTGGTTGTGTGGCTGACAAAAGCAATTGGAATATACCACGGAAAGAATAAATTAAAATATAGAATGTCTAGCTTGTTTAAAAAACCTACAAAGAATTTTTTCGACTGCTGATACAAGATTACTTGTCAGTTATGGATCCACCAACTCTGAAAATTCCGCTCAAGCAATATCTTAGTTCTCTAAAAATTTTAGATTCAAGACTGACATTCCTCGTTTTTCATTTACCTTTCGTACTGTTAGACTAATATTACGGTGTTTTACTTTTTAAACCGCAGTATACGTCAACGTTTCGTAGCCGGGAGAGGTCTTTAACGGACAAAATTCCCTTTTTTTTTTTTTTTTTTTTTCAATTTTAAATAAATTTTTGGTACTCCTCCAGTATAGCATCACCGTCAGCTCCAACCTGCCTTAAATCGTATTCTGATGGAACAGTTCCGACTTGTCACCGAACCTGTAATTCTGACGGAACATGGGCGGAGCTAGCTGAATTAAAAATAATGAACAATAAGATCTTTCTGTAATTTTTTTTATATACTTTTAATCTGTTTTCAGAAAGAATTTGATTATTTTTCTGTATTTTCAGTAATTGTTGTATACTCTTTAACGCATCACAGCCAGATCGCAAGTTGCTATCAGCCCCGACTTGACTGAGCATGCGCAATGCTCACCATATCTATCGGTCTATATAATAATTTTCTGTTTATACTCCGGCACGACAACCAAGTCAGTAGAGTTTATAATAAATCGTCAATACAAATATTTATCGTATTTAGTAGTCACGGGCTTGAACCCCGATCCACTCAAGAAACGCGTGCTATGCACTCGCGCTCCTGACCCCTGGGCTACGTGAGGCCTATGTACTACGTATAAAAGTAAGATACAGTAGATTCTCGATTTTTCGGGATAGATGGTAAAAAAAAAAAAAAAAAAAAACAAATCCCGGATAATTGATTTCCTGGTTAATCCAAAAATACGAAGTCCCCGACATACGACACCCCTGACATAAATAACGAGACATTTGTTCTTTTGCGCTGCAATGGAATACAACAATTGACGTGACGCACTAAATCAAACTAAACATTTGGTCTCTCTCTCTTTTATTTATTTTTTATTTTTTTGAGCGGCGGTGTTGTGAAGACAGCGGGGATTGCAAGATAATAGGTACACTAATCTCCCAATGACGACTTGTGCCGCTTGTCGCTTATTTACGACTTGCAAAATATATGTTTATACCTATTCTGGTTATTACTTGAATTTTTTGATTTCTGGTTGATTTTTTTTTTTTTATTTTTTAAAAATTTATTTGGAGTCTTGAAGTGTCCCGCTAATCCGCTTCCGGGTTAATCGAGAGTCTGCTGTACTACTTACTCTGTAGAAGTAAGATGCTACTCCGTGGTACTTGCAGTAATATATTTTTTTCCCTCTTATTTGTAATCTGGGGAAATACCTATTTCAATGTATTTTCAGAAAGTTACCTAATTTTATTATTTTACAATCAAATTCTTATATATTCAGGAAATATGTTTTTATTCTTTCTGAAAACGCATTGAAATAGCTATTTTCCCAGAATACAGATAAGAGAAAAAAAATATATATTACTGCGAGTACCACAGAGTAGTAATATACCTTACTTCTCCGTGGAAAGGATGTAGTACCTTGCCAGTATTAGACCGGCAGATATAGTGAGCGTCATGCTTGCCCTATGAAAATTCACAGCACATAGACCAGCAGATATAGTAAAAAAAAAAAAAAATAAATTTTCTGTTTATACTCCAGGACGACCGAATGGTCACAGAAGTTTACAAGATACACAGAATACAAGAAATAGCACTGTATTCAGCAGTCATGGGCTTGAATCCCGGTCATTCAAGGCACGTATTTATGCACCCGCGTGCCTGACCACTAGGCTATGGCGCATATGATGCAAGAAAGCAAGCAGATGAGCTTATGTAGCATCAGCCAAAAAAAAAAAAAAAATTCCACACAACCATTCCCCCTAAGAGTTTGTGCAGTTCCTCCTTGAATTTATTTAAGATATCAACTTCCACAGCTACAGATGGAAGTTTGCTTCGGCAATTAATCACCCACTGGCTAAAGACAAATTTCCACACATCTGTTCTACAGCTGTCTTTTCTCAACTTGAATTTATACCCCCTTAAGTTTGTAATCTCAGAAAGCGGAAGAATCCCATCAGAATTTAGCATGCTCAACCCATTCAAAGCCTTATACACCTCAATCAGATCACCTCACAGGTGCCTGGTCTCCAGCCACTGCAATTTGCAGAACTTGGTCCTCTCTTGGTAAGAGGACCCCTTCGTTCCCCTTGCCAGTCTTGTTGCCCTTCTCTGTATATGCTCAAGCAAATCCTCATCCTTCTAAAATGATGCCTCCAGACCTGTACACAGTACCCAAGGCATGGCCTGACCATTGCCTTATACAAAGGGATAATCACCTCCTTTTCCCTGCTAGCAAAATTCCTGTATATCATTGACAAAACCCCATGACCTGCTCTGGCAGCCTGTCTGCATTGCTCAAAAAACTTCATATCTGACTGCACAATTACTTCCAAGTCTCTTTTTTTTTTTTTTTTCCACCATTGGCAGATATAGTGAGCATCATGCATGTCCAGTAAAGTCGGAGCTGATAGTATCTTGTGATCTGGCCGTGATGCATTAAACGTGTTAAAAGTATAAAAAAAAATTACTGAAAATGTAGAAAATTCTGAAATCCTTTCTGAAAACAGATTAAAAGTATATAAAAATTACTGAAAGATCTTATTTTTCATTATTTTTAATTCAGTGAGCACTGCAGCATGCTCCATCAGAATTATAGGTTTGGTGACAAGTCGGAACTGTTCCAGATTAGAGCTGACGGTGACTTGCGAGTTAACCACGACCATGATGCTATACTGGAGGATTACTTAATGCTTTTTTAGCCACGCCGGGCATTTTTAAATTATTCTTTTCACAGTATATTCCATTTTGGGTTTGTTATTTCTGTTTCCTGCTGATCTCTCTCTCTCTCTCTCTCAGGGTACTCAAATTATTTTTAGCTGGTGCAGCATAAGCCTCAGGCATTCTTGCATCATATGGCTAATAATAATAAGCAGAAATATATGTGCATATTTGAAATTTTGCATACCTAAAACTGGAAGATGTGAAAGACTTTTTTTTTTAATTTCTGCATAATTTATATACTGTATATTTGTTTTTTTGAATATAAAGATGTGAAACAGCATGTTTTAATTTTTTTTATTAAAATGTAAAAACTTAACATGGTAACAATTCCAATTCATTAACAAAAAGATGAAATATTGGCACTGTCCAAGCAGAATTCAAAAATGTTGCAGTTCAAGCAAAGTAAAAACATTTTATAGAAATTAAGATGAAAGTTGGATTACTTGTCAGGTTTTCCACCACCACTTAGTTAATTTTTCATATTTTTGTATTCTAGCAATATTGTTCTCTGCAGCTTTATACATCTCCATATCTGCCAGGTACCTAATATTTCATCCTACAATTTACTTTGCCGACCGGGCTAGCCGAGTGGGTAAAGTACCTGCCTGGCAACCCAAAGGTCGCGGGTTCGATTCCCGCCTCGGGCTTGGATCAAAGTACTGCAAAAACCTTGGGAGGTGCAATATGGCCACAGAAGCCGATGCGCCAACAACTACCAAATCAAAAAAAAAAAAAAAAAAAACAATTTACTTTCACATGTTACTCATTCATCTACTCTTTTCTTGTCAAATATATAGGATGTTTCAAAATTACACCAGCAAGCTTTATAGGGGTTAGTTTTATGTACCAAAACATGCTTGGAAAAGTTTCCTTTCAAAGTTTCAGCCTAACTTTAATATTAGTAGAGGCATATGATGCAAGAAAGCAAGCTTATACAGCATCAGCCAAAACAAAAAAAAAACTCCTTCCCATTCACTTTGCCCCAAAAGTTTGTCCAGTTCTTTCTTGAATTTATTTAAGATATCAACTTCCACAACAACAGACGGAAGCTTGTTCCAGCAATCAACCACTTGCTGGCTAAAGGCAAATTTTTGCATATTTATTCTACAACTATCTTTCCTCAATTTGAATTTATGCCCTCTCAGGTACATAACTGAGCAAGAGGAAGAATCCCATCAGCATTGAGCTTGCTCAAACCGTTCAAGGCCTTATACACCTCAGTCAGATCACCTCACAGGTGCCTAGTCTCCAGACGCTGCAATTTGTGGAACTTAAGCCTTTCTTGGTAAGAGCAACCCCTTGTTCCCCTCACCAATCCTGTTGCTCTTCTCTGTATTCGTTCCAGCAGCTCTTCATCCTTCCTAAAATGAGGCAAACCGGTACTCAAGGTATGACCTGACCATTGCCTTATACAAGGGAATAATCACATCATTATCCCTGCTAGCAAAATTTACGTAAATCAAAACCTTATGAGCTCTACTGGCAGTCTGTGTCTGTTCGCATTGCTCAGAGAACTTCATATCTGACTGCACAATTACCCCCAGGTCTTTTTCATTCTCTACTACCGTGAGTGTAGTACCACACAGTTGGTACGTTACTCTAGGGTTACTGCTACCCATATGCAATACTTTGCATTTGTCAATGTTAAACTTCACGTTCAAATGTTCTTATTGATACAAAAAAAAAAAAAAAAAAAAAAAAAATGGTGATAGGAGTCAAGTGTAGTTCCTTAAGCAATTATAAATGATAAATAATAAACAAATTTGCCAATGTAATCAGAGAATGGCAATAACTACACTTTTTTAATTCTAAATTCCCCCTTCCCCATTTCTTCAATACTAGGTGGTAGGTGACTCTAATCAACTGATGCAATACAACCACTTTGCTTATTGGAGACTTGAAGTGGTGGAACCCATGTTTAGTCTCCAGAGCTAAGTTCCGGTCAGTCCTCTCCCATCTCTTCCATCTTGCAGTATGATTGATGTGTTTTGAGGTTATGATGAACACCATGGCGAGATCCAAACTTCCTTACATTTTGAGGGTACAGCTCTAAAATGGTGTTTGCAGGCGGGCTGCTAGTTAGTACACTGGACCGAACTTATTGGTAACTCTCTAGGAGACTTCCAGATCAGCTAATGTGTAATCTTGCTGCCTCTTCTCTGCCAAATAGTGAGGGAGGGAGTCTGAATAGTGTGTATGTTTGGGGCGTTGTCGAGGCCACGTTATGTCAAGGATCTGGATATGTTCTTACCATGTGTAAGCGTACAGCATGTCTTCTTCCCCCACCTTTTCTTACCATTGAATACACCATGAATTGTCAAACTAATAGAGCAAACTTACTGCAAAAAGATCTAAACCTCCCAAACACTTCTTAGTTCATTTCACAAATATACGTGGTCTCAATTTTCTAATCACAATGATGTCCGTTTCCACTTAGTCTGCCAATTCCCATGTACTTTTTCTGACAGAATCTCAGTTATTGGTTGATTCAACCACTGCTCACCTCAGTTGCCCAAATTATTCACTGTATGATTCCTTTTGCCTCAAAGGCGTACTTGTGCATATGTCCATTCCGATATTCCCTGTCAGAGACTTGATAATTTGGAATCTCCTCTTTTTGATCTTTTCTGGCTTAAAATCTCTCTCGTTCTGTCAAATTCATCTGCGTCTCTACCGTTCTCCCAATTCCACTAATCACTTGGAACTCTTCGACTTCCTCTCTTTGCAACTTGACTTTCCCCAGTCTAACTTTCCTAACAGTGAGGTAGTTTTCATTGGTGATTTTTAATGTTCACAACTCCAGCTGGCTTCAGTTTTCTAATCACACAGACCCAGTTGGTCGAGATACTGAGGCTTTTGCAATTACTAACGACCTCGCACAGATTGTTCATTTACCGACCAGAATACTGGAAAATCCTAACCATACAGCCAACACTCTTGATCTTTTTCTCACAAACAATCCTAAGTACACAGTCGAAGTGAGTGGTACTTTAGGAACCTCAGATGATAACTTGGTGATTATCTCTTCTCCAATGGTGCCTTTATCTCATGGCTATTCCCAACCTCATATTGTTTGGCATTACAAGAATGCAAAATGGGATGACCTGCGAGATTTCTTTTCTTCCTCTCCTTGGTCGGATTACTGTTTCAAAACTTCTGATGTCAACATTTGCTCAGATCATGTCAGTGAAATTATTTTTGTAGGGATGGAATCCTTTATTCCACACTCCACTTTAAAATCTTGTCGTTTATCTAAACTTTGGTTTTCCAATAAATGTACTAAGGCTGTTCAAGAGAAGTATGTTGCATATCGTAATTGGCTTGTTTCCAATTCTTCAGTTTCATATTCTGCCTACACCAAAGCTCGCAACAATTGCAAAGCAGTTATTAATCAATCGAAACTGGATTTTGAACAGGCTAAGAGTAGAAAACTTGCTTCTTGCCTTAATAGTAGCCAAGCATTCTGGTCTCTTGCCAAAGCTATTGGCCGCAACTTTTTCCCATCTCTGCTCCCACCTCTGTCAAAACTAGATGGTTCTATTGTCACTTCAGCCAAGGATTCATTTTTCTTCCAACCCATATATTAATGATCTTAGTAAAACACCTCCCACCATTCCCAACACGCTTCATTCAATGCCTCCTGTGGGCTTGTGTCAAAAGGATGTCAGAAGTATTTTGTAGAATCTTGATGCTAAGAATGCTCCAGGTCCTGATAGTATTTCTCAAAACGTGCTCCCGAGCTTACTCCTGTTCTTTGCCGCCTTTTTTCACTTTCTTATTCCAAAGGTGTTTTTCCTTCTGCTTGGAAATTTGCTCATATCCAGCCAGTTCCTAAAAAGGGTGACAAATCCCTTCCATCGAATTATCATCCCATTGCAATTACTTCTACTCTTTCCAAAGTAATGGAGTAATCAATTAACTGGCCAACTCTTAAACTACCTAGAAACCTTCCGTCTGATCAACGATCGCCAGTATGGATACCATCAGTGTCGATCCACTGGTGATATTCTGGCTTATATTTTGAAGGAGGCGGCAAAGGAAGTAAGCAAACCCTTAGCCATAATTATGAGAGCTTCCCTGGACTCAGGGTAGGTACCCATGGACTGGAGATGTGCAAATGTGACCCAAATCCACAAAGGAAAGATCAAAGGGAGACACAGGTAATTACAGATCTGTTAGTTTAACTTCTGTTCCAGGGAAATTAATGGAGGCACTGGTTAAAGAATCATTGCAGGATCATCTAGATAAGACTTCAGTTATAGCTTGGACACAGCATCGGTTTGTTATGGAGAAGTCTTGTCTGACTAATTTGATTGGAGGAACTAGATACAAAGAATAACTTTGATATCATATACAGTAAACCCCTGCTATTCGTGGGGGGTTTCATTCCTGAAAAATTCCACGAATACCGAAATACCGAATACCGAAAATACTGAGTTATGGCTCCCATAGTAATAAAGGGGTTCTGTTCCAAAGTATGAAATATATAAGAAAAACTAGTCTAAAATGTTGTCTATGTATGTATTATATGTACCTTCATAATATGACTATGTACATAGACAGTACATAGTGAAATGCAAGCATATGGCATCGAAATGAAAATAAGAAACAATTTAATATTAAATGTAATATTTATTAGAAATTTCAAACAAATGTTTCAATCCAGCGCCTTTGCTATAGCTAAAAAAAACTTATCCCGCAAGTGCTATCACCAGTTTCGCTAAAGTGTTGATCAAGGAATTTTGCCTTTTCACGAATGATGAGTGAACTTAAAGGAATTTTATTTTGAGTTCTTTCTTCTATCCACAGATTTAAAGCCTTTTCCCTCTTTTTTAATTTAACATCACTAGTTACAGAGCAAATTTTTGAAGCAATTAGCACATTTTCATGGACACTATGGCGGATTTTTTCTTCCGATTTTTTGATTGATCATACCGTTGACTCATAGATTTTATAATCTTTTGCAACTGACGAGACACTTTCACCATTAGAAATTTTGTCTAATAACTGAATTTTACTCGCTAATGTCATCACCTTTGATCTTTTCACAATTCCCTTATTATTCGTAGCCATATTTTTGTACGGGTTAGAAAGAACTTGTCCACAATAAAGTTACTTTCTTCCGTTAACACACTCGAAAAAGTCTGTTTTACCCTGCAAAACGGTAGACTTATCACTTTAGTAAGCGCCGACCGGGCTAGCCAGGTGGGTAAAGTGCCTGCCTGGCAACCCAAAGGTTGCGGGTTTGATTCCTGCCTCGGGCTTGGATCAAAGTACTGCAAAAACCTTGGGAGGTGCATTATGGCCACAGAAGCCTATGCGCCAACAACTACCAAAAAAAAAAAAAAAAAAACTTTAGTAAGCATATCAATTTATAAATTGATAAATTTATTCAATTTATAAGCTTATAAATTAAAAGCAAACGATGAAACCTTCCATGACAAGCGCATAACACATACTGAACAAGGATTAGCAAGAAACGTCCACGCTCTCGATTTTGTCTCCCCCACCCACTGAGCACTGTTTTAACAGGGAAAGATAATTTTAGCCACACCCATGTTTTTTTATGTCGGAAAATGTTCACGGCGCTTTAAAATTCGCATTTTTTTTAGGTTTCAATTTATATTAAATCAGCAACCGCAAATAGCGGGGGTTTACTGTATTTGGATCTTAGAAAAGCCTTTGATACTGTTGCACATGGAAGACTGCTGCACAAATTGAAGCAGTGTGGCATTGGAGGAAATTGCTGCTATGGATAAAGGGCTGGTTGAGTGGGAGAAGACAGAGTGGTAATCAATGGACACTGCTCTTCGTGGACTAATGTTATTAGTGGAGTCCCCTGGGGTTTAGTGTTGGGTCCATTGCTGTTTTCTGTATTTATAAATGATATTGATGATGGTATATCAGGCTTAATGTCTAAATTTGCAGACTATACGAAGGTTGGCAGTGTTGTTAATGACACTAATGACAGTACACTGCTGCAACAGGATCTAGAAAAGTTGAGCAGATGGGCTGAGAGGTGGCAAATGAAGTTTAACATTGACAAATGTAAAATTCTACATATGGGAAGCAGTAATCCCAGAGTAACGTATCAACTCTGTGGTACCACACTGACAGTGGTAGATAATGAAAAGGACCTGGGGGTAATTGTGCAGGCAGATATAAAGTTTTCTGAGCAGTTTAGACGCTCTGCAAGAGTAGCTCATGGTATCTTGTCAATGATATACAGGAATTTTTCTAGCAGGGATAAGGAGGTGATTATCCCCTTGTATAAGGCAATGGTCACACCACGCCTTGATACTGTATACAGGTCTGGGGGCCTCATTTTAGGAAGGATGTAGAGCTGCTGGGACGAAGTAGTGAATGGAACAAAGGTTAATCTTATGAGGAAAGGCTTAAGTTTTGCAAATTACATGTCTGGAGACTAGGCACCCACGAGGTGATCTGATCGGGGTGTATAAGGCCTTGAATGGTTTGAGCAAGTTCAATGCTGATGGCATTCTTCTTCTTGCCCTGATTAATCGCCTGAGGGGACAAATTCAAATTGAGGAAAGACAGTTGTAGAATAGATGTGCTGAAATTTGCCTTTAGCAGCGGGTGATTGATTGCTGGAACAAACGTCCCTCTGTCTTTGTAGAAGTTGACAGCTTAAATAAATTCAAGGCAGAACTAGACAGACATTTGGGGGAATTGGATGGGTGAAATGGGAGGGGGTTTTTTTTGGCTGATGCTGTATAAGCTTGCTTTATTGCATGCCTCTGCTAATGCTAATATGAAATTTTTATAAAATATGCCAGTGCATTCTATGTATTGATGTACATGTATATTGTTTTACATTAAGATTTTACACAATGGGAATATGTACTTAGTCAAAGCTTAATAAAACATAATAAAGTTGTTTTATGATTTTACACAATGCATATTATTATTACACACATTTTAATATGTCAGTGTTTTAAAAGTTATATATATTCTCATTGTGGCATTTATTCTGATAATAATGAGTTGTATTATAATCTTGAAATGTCATTCCATTAAAATTTTGTGCTTCTTGTGTTAGTTTTTCTGCTTAGAGCTAAATATTTGAAATAAAAAGCACTTCATCCATGTGAAATTGTATGAAAATATATGCATTGTTAACAGTACTATGTTTTATGGATTTTAAGGTGCGTTCACATATTTATATGCATAAATACCTATTGTCTAATATAGTCCCCAACCATAAGATGGCCATTTCAGTGCTTGTCTTCACTGTGTCCATCTGTCCCAGTGGATGGATTTTCATGAAATTTTACATTTAATGCTTTTCGAAAGATTTGTTGAACTATACGAAATTTCATTAATGTTGGACAAATAGAAATCCAGCAATTATTATTTACTTTTCATATACAGTTTGTACATAAAAAAAGAAATTCATATATTAACCATAGTTTTAATGCAGTTGTTGGCCTACACAGTCTGCACATTTTATGTATATTGTTGTGTAAGACTCATGAATATGTGTTACTTGTGACGCCACATTCATAATGTCAGTTGTA
The DNA here is from genome assembly GCF_048544385.1 of Mastigoproctus giganteus. NCBI lineage: Eukaryota > Metazoa > Arthropoda > Arachnida > Uropygi > Thelyphonidae > Mastigoproctus > Mastigoproctus giganteus. The sequence goes on along the minus strand of NC_143586.1, from coordinate 64,191,924 downwards.
AAGATATATATAATTAAACAATAAAATAACACTTAATGAAACTTTATATTAAGTTTTAAGTGTCTGTAAAGTTATAATATTAGTAATTAATCCATAAGAAGATAGCTATATAACTTTATATTTCTTTTAATCACAAAAAAAGAAGACAAAGATTCAATTAATTTAAGAAAAAAATGAACATGCCTGAAATGCATGTTCATTAAAACCAAGTTAGATAATGTATGCATTGCATACATTATCTAACTTGTTTTTTTTTCTCTCTTCTTTTCTTTTTCAAAAAATTAGAAATCAAATGGTTTAGATATTGACTATCTTTATTGTATTTATTTTATTTAATTTTAATTTATAAATTGCAAGGTCTGAATAGTGATTCTCATATACATTCAAATTAATATATATAGCATGCTGTATATAATTAGTATCATTTATTTGCTATTGCACCATTTCAAAAAACCATACTATAAGACTAAACTAACATGTGCTTTTATGTATTATTGCAACTATATACAGGGAAAGTAAAAAAAAAGATAATTTTCATATGTTTAATGTGAAGAAACCAGTGAGCCTACAATCACGTAATATGCACTAATCATTAGAAAAATTCAAAGTTTAATTTGCATTGATGTGGGATAGTGTTTCTCTCTTTCATCATGAGGAACGACCTTGTTATGACAATGGCAACTCCACAACAAAAGGCATTTTGCATCCTGCATTTTGTGAAGGCAAACTATGTTACAATGGACATTCATATATGTTTTGGAATTGGTCCAGCTAGAAGCAGCATTTACTGTTGGTATAAATAGTTTGAAGAAGATAGTTGTATCTGTAAACAGAAAAGCACTAGTTGCTGTCATGTATCGGAAGAGAATGTGGACTGAATTCAAGCCTTCCAGCGAAGTCCACGAAAATGAAGTACCAAGACATCCTTGAGTTATACTATGCCATACATTTGCCCTAGACGACTGTATGGCACGTTCTGTACAAACAGTTATACCTTATGGGTTACATTTTGAAGTTGGTGCAATCCCTAAAACCCAACAACAAGGTTAAATAATATGATATCTCTATACAGATGTAAGCTGATGTGAAAGATGAATTTGAAACCTCCCCAAACTTCTGTGATGATTACAAAGTTAAATAATACGATTTATCCATACAGATGCAAGCTGACATGAAAGATAATGAATTTGCAACCCCCGATCTTCAGTGATGACGACAAAATTAAATAATACATTTTGTCTATACAGGTGCAATCTGATGTGAAAGATGAAAAATTTTCAACTTGCTTGATCTTCAGTGTTGAAGCAACATTTCATTTAAGTGATAAAGTGAACCTCCATAATGGGCACATCTGGGACACTGAAAATTTGCATCACATTGTAGAGCATGAACGGGATTCACCAAAAGTGAACGTCTTTGTGCGATTTCACAACAGAAGATCTACCTCCCATTTTTATATGTGGAAAACATAAATACTGGGATTACCTGTCAGGACATGCTAGTGAACTGGCTTTTCCCTCAGAAGACTGCATTTTACAGCAGGATGGTACTCTGCCTCATTTCTTTTGTGAAGTCTGCTGTAACCTCATTGAAACTCTTCACACTGCTGGATTAGAAGTGCTATGGTTACTGACCTGTCCTTTCACAATTGACTTCCCAGTTCTCCAGACCTGATTCTGTGCAACTTCTTTCTTTGGGTGGGGTATGTGAAGAACATTGTCTACAGACCACCCCTGCCACATAATTTTCAGAATTAAGATAATGGATCATTACAGTGGTAGCAGCTGTAAACATGGGCATTCTGGAGAAAGTATGGCAGGAATTCAATTATCTACTTGAGTGCTGCCATAGGATGCCTACAAAACTTTAAGCTGTGAAAATTTGAGCTTTTCTAATAGGTTGTGTGTATTACATGATTGTAAGCTCACTTGTTACTTGACAATAAACATGTGAAAGTGTATCATTCTTTTTGAATTGCCCTGTATATGACCAGAGTGCTCTGGATCTAGGTGCCATTGTTTAGAGTAAAAGCAAGATTTAGTATAGATCTGCAGGTTTCATAGCCAGATGCTCAGGATTGTTTGAGAATTTGGAAACTTCTCAGGGTGTTAATTAAACTTAATTTGTATTATATTTTACTGTTCCATCAGGTGCAAAAAGGCCATCCCTGTTGGGGATGGCCTTTTTGCACCTGATGGAACTTGAACAAAAATCTTGCTATTGGACACCAACAGGTTACCAGCAGTAAATAAACTATATATTTCTTCTGCAACTCTTGTGAAAGTGTGTGCTAAACAAGTCTTGTGAAGCAATGAAGGGAATAATTTTAAGAGTTTTCTTCATTTTCATATTACTTTAAATTTGGCAAATAATGCTAAAAATGCAGATAAATCTACCAAGAGTATACTGTAAATAGATTATTCAGTCTCTGGTTTGGCATTGTCATTTGCCCTGAAAACAGAAAATGAATGATTGAAGAAAAGGGTGCTGGACTAAATTGACAAATGGGTAAGGGAGCTGATGTTGTTCATCACTTATGTGGTATGAAATACTGGTAAATAAAGAACAACCTTTGGGAAATGGTAAATTTTAAAAATTTACCACATTTTTCAGTATTGACAGCCAAATGGGGTGTATAAAGATAGTTTTTCTATTTCTCATGTTCATTATTACAGTATGAAGAAAAAATTGCTTCCCAAAAACTCAGTACTTTTTCATTACACTGTTTTATCATTCAAGCAAAACATATCAAATCTTAACATAAATCAGTTTAATCAGGGGAACAATTTGTGTGTATGGCAATATGTATATTTCTTCACTTTGTGTATAAATTTCCTATTTTTGTTACTGTGTAGCAATGCCACTGGAAAACCCATACACTAGTTAAAGTATAGACAGGGCAAATTAGCATAATAATGGAGAAAAGGCATTTTAAGACTAATAGTTTTCCTCCAAAAATCCAAGTTTTAATAATATTAATAAGTTTAACAATTAAGATATACCCATATGTACAATCCTATTCTAATTTTGCCATAATAATAATAATTAACAATTAATTAATATATAAGTCATAATGACAATTACTAATGTATATTCAACTGTAAAGAACTTGCTATAATGAAAAATTCTTGATGTATTCTACAATGAATATGTGTACATTAGAGAAAGATTAATCAAGTTATGTGACTGATTTATACATATTTTGCTTCAATTTTCACCAATCTTGGTTTGGCTATGATACAAATTACATAGCATATATTACATAATCATTAATTATATCTGAAATTATTTTCTCATCTAGATTGAATTCTCATTTATGTTTATTTTTATTTTGTTTCATGTATAGTCTGAGAAACCTTTACATAAATGTGAAGTTTTTGTTGAGAAAATAAATTAGTTCCTAACATAATTATGAAATATTAATTGACTGCAAAATTACCATTTTGAAAAGGTTGATGTTTATGTATAATCTATTCTAAATGATAATTTTCTTGTTATTAAATATATTTTTAGATTGATCTAGAACGTCCTCTTGAAGAACAGGGCCCTTTCGTTGCAATTGTTCACAAGTTGTCAGATGCAGTTGTTAAAGCAGAACAAGGTGATTTGCAGTCTAAGATGACTTGCCTGGCTTTTGAGGTAAAATTTTTATTTCTGTGTTCAGAAATTGCATAAATTAGTGAAAATTTATCTAGATTCAGCTGAACTTATCCTGAGAATTGGCCCTGATATGGAGGTTTACACATGGTGTCTTCAAGACCCTTCATGATTTCAGTGATGCCATGCTCTTTGTCTATTTGGTCTATGCAGCCGAAACTCTCAGTACCATTTCAACAAAAATGGTTTCTTTGATTTCTCAATTGAAAATTCCAGAAATCTCCTTTAGTTATTGTACAAACAGGAAAAATGCAGGGTCAAATTAAGCTCTATTCTGGATAATTATATGCACTTAAAAACAAGAATTCAAAATCAGCAGAATCTCTTGCATTCAGTTATTGAAGCATACTGGCTTTGTTTTATGGCACTCCAGTTGTTGATACCCTCTCTTGCTTTTTGTTTTTGAAGAGTCTTGCTGGCATCCAATTGTTTGTGAAAGGGGTGTGTTGTTTAATTTTTCTTCTTTGTATGTCCATTGAACTTTCAGTATTGCCAATGGTGGCAACTGTTGCCTATAAATTGAGATATCTGCTCTCATTAAGTACTGAGGCTCACAAACTATCTAACTGTGCTAAAAGGAACCAGAAGATCTCCAGGGATCTGAGGGTTTATTCCATACAATTGTATCTTTAGGGTGTGTGTGTCAGTTTCTCATGAGCAAATGACATGCAGCATTTCACCTATACATTCCCTCCATTAGTTTCTTCCTTGAATTTATTTAAGCTATCAATTTCCACAACAACAGATGGAGGTTTGTTCCAGCAATCAACCACCTGCTGGCTAAAGGCAAACTTCCATACATCTATTCTGAAACTGTCTTTCCTCAGTTTGAATTTATGCCACCTTATGTTTGTACTCTGAGCAAGAGGAAGAATCAGCATTGAGCTTGCTCAATCCATTGGTGCACTATGGCCATAGTTGCCGATGCACCTAATAAATCCCGAAACAAACAAGCTCAATCCATTCAAAGCCTTAAAAACCTCAGTCAGATCACCTCACAGGTTCCTAGTCTCTAACCACAGCAATTTGTGCAGAATTTAAGCTTTTTCTTCCCTAAACCAATCTCATTTCCCTTCTCTGTACTCGTTCCAGCAGCACTGCATTCTTCCTAAAATGAGGCCTCCATACCTGACCTGTATGCAGTATGCAAGGTGTGCCCTGACCTTATATGGTGGGATAATCACCTCCTTATTCCTGTTAGAAAATTTCCTGTATATCATTGACAGAACCCCATGATCTGTCCTGGCAGCCTCTGCACTGCACAGAGAACTGCATATTTGACTGCACAATTACCCCCAGATCTTTTTCATTCTCCACTGGTGCCTCGGTAGCCAAGTGGGCAGGAGCAGCAGTGCGTAGTACACGCTTCTTGATTAGACCGGGGTTCGAGCCAGTGACCACCAAATACGGAGGATGCGAAAAGGTTGGCATGACCACCGCATATCCCCGGAGCAATATGGCCTTAGTTGCTAATGCTCCTAAAATCCAAATAACAACAACATTCTCCACTTCTCTGAGTGTAGTACCACGCAGTTGGTACTTTTTTTTGGTTACTACCCATATGCAGTACTTTGCATTTTTCAATGTTAAACTTCGGTTGTCACTTCTCAGCCCATCTGCCTAACTTTTCTAGATCCTGTTGCAGTAGCATACTGTCTTTACTGTGATTAACATTCCTCCCAACCTTTGTATCATCTGCAAACTTGCAGAATATATAAAGGTTGGGAGAATTGTTAATGACAGTAAAGATGTACCTTCATCGATATCATTGATAAATACACAAAACAACAATGGGCTCAGCACCGAACCCTGGGAGACTCCACTAATAACATTAGTCCACATAGAGCAGTTTCCATTTATTACCAATCTCTGCCATCTTCCACTCAGCCATCCCTTTATCCATTGCAGCAACTTGCTCTTAATGCCATACTGCTCCAATTTGTAAAGCAGTCTTCCCTGTGCAACAGTATCAAAAGCTTTCCTGAAATCCAAGTATATGATATTATTTTTTCCATCCAGTTCCTTTGTGATCACATCATAGTATCCAATCAAATTGGTCAGAGATGACTTCTCCGTAACAAACCCATGCTGTGTCTGAACTATTACTGCTGTCTTGTCTAGATGAACCTGCAATTCTTCTTTAACCAGCGACTCTATTATTTTCCCTGGAATAGAAGTTAAACTAACAGGTTTATAATTATTTGTGTCACTCTTGGAACCTTTGTAAATTGGGGATGCATTTGCACATCTTCAGTCCATGGGGGACCGTCCTTGAATCCAAGGATGCTCTCATAATTATGGCACTTGGTTTGCTTACTTCCCGTGCCGCCTCCTTCAATATAACTGGATAGATTCCATCCACCCCAGGTGCCTTTTTTATGTTTAACTTCAATTTCTCCTCTACTTCATTACAGAATTCATCATGTGTGAATGTAAACTTCAAAATACTTCTTCAGTTTGTCAGCTATCTGTGCAGGATTATCAACAGTCAAACCATCAACATCAAGCCTACCAATCTGATTCATCCCCTTCCTTCTAGAGTTTACATAAGTAAAGAAGCCTTTGTTGTTTTTCTTTGCATCCTTTGCCAAGGATTTCTTGTAATCAGCCTTCGCTAGCCTAACTTCCTTTGTGACTTGATTACAGACTAGCTTATATCTGCCTTAGGTTTCTGTGTAACCTGATAATTTATATGCATCCCATTCATTTTTCTTCTTTCCCATGAGCCTCATTATTTCATCTGACATCCAATTAGGTCTAAATCTTGAACAGTATTTCTAAGTTGGTATGAAAAGCCTGGTAGCTTCCAAGATTAATTCTTTGAAGGTTTCCCATTTACAGTTCACTGTTTTTAACATCAGTTGATTCCACTGCATAGAATTTAAAAACCTGCTGAGACTACTGTAGTCGCCTTTTATGAAAGCAAAAACTCTTTCCTTTACCCATGTTGGTAGTTACAGCTTTAAGTAAATCCCACATCAGTACATTGATCACTGTCTCCTAGTAGTTACTTTATCTGCAAATTCTTAATGCATGAATAATCACTGCTGATAATCAGATCAAGAGTATTACTCCCTCTGGTTACCCCAAGAACTTGTTTCTGTAGCAAACAATCCTCCAATAAATCCACAAAAGTCTTGCTGGTGTTTGAGTGACCAAGCAACAAGTTCCAGTCTATATCTGGAAAGTTAAAATCCCCTATTACAAGACATTCTGATGTACTGGTCCACTCTATTTCTGTGCACAATTGTTTGTTGTACTCATTAGACCTATAACACACTCTTACTGTCATTTTCCCTTTCTTATTTCTTATGTCACACCAAACTGATTCAACAATGCATTGCCCACCAATTTCAACTGGATGCACTTCCTTAGATTTTGTTTCTTAACTAACAGCTTAACCATTCCTCCCTTCCCACCCTGTCTATCCTTTCTGTACACATTGTACTCTCCAAATTCCAATTTTGCACTGCTTATATCTATGTGAAACCATGTCTCTGATATCCAACAATATCTGCATTTGATGTCTTGACCAGCACTTCAAATTCATCAAATTTATTTACTATACTTCTAACATTGGTGTACATGCAAGTATACCCACACCTGTTTCTAAGGCGGCTCCGTAGCCAGGTGGGCAGGAGCAGCAGTGCGTAGCACACGCTTCTTGATTAGACTGGGGTTCGAGCCTGTGAGCCACCAAACATGGTGGATGTGGAAAGGTCATGGAATGACCACCGCAGTAATATGGCCTTAGTTGCTAATGCTCCTAAAAATCAAATAACAGCAATAACAACAAATAACCTGTTTCTACTCTTAGTTACCCTAACATAACCCATGTATTTACTTGTTTCATGCCGACTCCAAGCAGTTCTTGAAATCTCCAACTTGGTCTCTAGGCTGCTGCTCGTTCCAATAGAAGCAGTGCAAGAATCACTTTTGCCTCTGCCTGTGGCTACTGTTGATCTTTTATTCTGTGAATCCCCCCATCTAGCTGTTTTCTGACCCACCTAACACTGCCTCGATATCGTCAGCAAATATTCTTGCACCTTTTCTTTTTAAATGCATCCTATCCCTGTAGAAGCAATCTATCTTGTTAGCAAGTACAGACCATGCTGAAAAAAATTCTATCCGATGAGCTTTGCACAATCTCACCATGGCCGAAACTATTGACAAGGCTTTCATCATATACTCCCTCCTGTTGTGGTTGGGCAGAATTGCAGACACTTTCAAATTTAACCCTAACTTGTGACTTTTTTTTAACATTGACCTGTACTTGTTAAGTAAATCTGCAGATCTCTTGAGATCATTAGTGCCAACGTGTACAACAGTATCATCTTTTGTGCCTTTGAAAGATATCTGTTCTACAACATCATCAACTTTTGCCTCTGGCAGACATACCATGGGCCTGTTTCTCCTATCATTTTTTGCATAATATATTCCCCGTCTCCCCGACAGTAGTCACCAACAATAACTAGCTCCTGTGGTACCAGTGCATTCTGTTTTGGAGATTGCCGCCGTGTTGCCTGATGCAAAGGAATGAGCTCTGGCATTGAGTTGGGCAGCTGAGAGCTTGATAAGACCCTCATTAATTTCTTCGAGGGCATCTACACTACACCGCAAATTCTCATAGACTCCCATCAGAATGCTGAGTTGATGCCTATTTTCTTCACACTCTCTGCACCTAGAGCACACAAGGACATCCTCCTTGACTAGATCATGTCCTGTTCCAGATAGTTCTACAGACATTTCACATTTCGTGCATTTTTTAGACTGTGATGCATTGGAAAATCCCCCCTTCGGTTCTCCCCAAGCCATAGCACTCCCGCTATTTTCGGCCCTTTGCTTTGCTGCTCTAGTCTGGGTCATATTTCCGTTTAAATACAATTTAATTAACAATGAATTTTAATAATATTAATAAATTTTACTGATTAATTGATAATACTACACAAAGCTAATAGATTTCTAATACCGTGCTACGTATGACGCTATCTAGTTTTACGTTAAACCTTGCACTATCTAGTTTGAGATATAGGTTACGCTATTCTGCATCAATCTAATGTACTATAACAATGGTGACAAGTTACAAATGCTAAAATCTATGAACACTAAGTATTAACTTTCAAAATTGCTATCTAAATTAAATTGCCGACCGGGCTAGCCGGGTGGGTAAAGCACCTGCCTGGCAACCCAAAGGTCGCGGGTTCGAATCCTGCCTCGGGCTTGGATCAAAGTACTGCAAAAACCTTGGGAGGGGCATTATGGCCACAGAAGCTGATGTGCCAATAACTACCAAAGGAAAAAAAAAAAAGAAAAAAAAAAAAAAAACTATCTAAATTCAAATTAAACCAAGGAGTGTGTCTAGAACTATAAAGCTACTTCTAGAAAATAAATTAATGTGACAATTAAGTCAATAAAACAGCTAAATATTTATAAAAAAAAACTTAGCGTCTGCTGGAGCTGCAAAATCTTGTCCAGCACGTGGATAACCTCGTGCCCAGGATATCCTCTTTCTAAAGTAATGGAGAAATCAATTAACTGCCAACACCTAAACTGTCTAGGAACCTTCCATCTGATCAGTGATCGCCAGTATGGATTCCTTCAGTGTCGAACCACTGGTAATATTTTGGCTTATGTTACCCATCTACGGACAAATTCAATTGAAAAGTTTGGTGAAACTAAAGCAGTTGCGCTGGACTTTTCAAATTCTTTTGATCTTGTTTGGCATAAAGGTCTTCTAAATAAGCTTCCATCTTATAGTTTGCCAATTGTTCTTTCTAATTGGGTATCTAGTTTTCTCTCTGACCAAAAAAGAAACCTTGCACTGCTTAAACAGCTTCAACTTCTTGAATATCCATTACCAGTCCTTAAATGCCGATATCCAGGTAATTCTCCAGTTGGGGACAAAGATAACTTAGTTGATTTCAATCCTAAACATCAGTCCTGTCTTACATCTTGCAAAAGGGATTCTTCTGCTTCTATGCTTATCTTTGATGACACTCAAATTTCTAGGCAAGATCATATATCTCTGTTGGGGATTACCCTGACTTCTAGTCTCTCTTGGTATAAGCACATTACAAATATTGCTTTCTCTGCATAAAAAAAAAAAACTGAGTTTTCTCTTGTGCCTTCAGCATTACTTTTCTTCCAAATAGCTGTTCACTCTGTACAAATTTCAAATCTGCCTCGCCACGGAATATTGTTCCCACATATGGAGCAGTGCCCCTAAAACCTCTCAGGCTTTTAGATTTCATTCAGAAATATCTAATTATAAACGGGTAGTAAACTGCGATCTTACTGCATTTTCCATATTAACGATAGCTAGAGCTCTATGGGTTTTTATTATTAATGTGAAATGTTGTTCCCCTTCCACGAAATCTTCAGTTGTATTAAAAACAAATTTTCAGAATCTTCTCTTCATTCCTATTTTTTAAGCTTCGTAAACTTGTCTCACTTGTGCAATTTGTGCTTCCCGTGTTCGTTGTTATTGATTGCTTATCTTTTTTACTGTTTTAAATTTAAAAAAAAGAAAATGACAGTGAACAGATATCAAACTTTATATCTTGTCAAGGTAAAGTGCTATATTTACTGTAATATTTATTTATTAGAAATTTAAAATATTTAAACCTGTTAGCAATTTTATTGGGTTTCTAACTTTTTTTTTTTTAGTGTTTTACTTACCAGACTGAACTTTTTTTTTTTTTTTTTTTTTTTAGTGCTCTACCCCTATCCCTATTTTTCCCATAAGCCTTGTTGTTTTTAATATGCGAAATACCATAACATGGAGATTTTTCGGAACACGTTATAGCAGAACTGACCGTACTATTTATGACTAACTTTTAAGATCCTATTCTGGCTCCTGTCTAGATGTTTATCTATGTTAGGCAAACATCTAGTTTATCACTGTTAACACAGACACACAATTTAAACCCTGAAAAATTGTTTTGATTTTTTATTAAATGACATGGAATTTTTGTAGTGTAACACATTTTAAATACATATTCTGAACTAAATTATGTAGTTTAAATAATTTTACACTTAAATCAAGCCCTAAATGTGTCTCATCCAGAAGTCAGAGGGACTATCTAAATAAAAATCTAGTCTGAGATCTGAAAAATGAAGAGAATAATGTTACTCTTTGCTTATTCAGGTGAATTTGTCTTTGTTAATCCTTGTACCCACTATTATTGCAGACTTTTTTTTTTTTTCCCCCCCTAAAGGAATATGTGAGCAAGAATCCAGAGATCATCGTTATTGACCCATTATCAAATGTTAGGAAGCTTCTTGATCGTTATAGACAGTACAAATTAGTAGAAGATAGTAAATTTCACAAAGAAGGTAAGTTTTTTTGTTTCTTATTTAGACTATTGTGTTTTTTTTAATTTCTTTATTATGAGTAATAACTGATGATATTAATGATGAGGGGGGCATAAATTCAAATTGAGGTAGGATGGTTACAGGATAAATGTGCAGAGGTTCGCTTTCAGTTAGCGGGTGGTTGATTGTTTGAACAAACTTCCATCCATTGTTTTGGGAAGTGGGTAGTTTTGAATAAATTCAAGGAATAACTAAACAAATTATTGGAGGTGATGTTGGTGTTTTTTTTTTTTTTTTTTTTTTTGCTGATGTTATATAAATTTGCTTTCTTGCATCATATGCCACTGCTGATTAATAAATGTAATGATAATATTATTATTATTTGCATGACAATTTAATTGATAATTATAAGGACATAGTTCTGTCCCTAGACATAGGAGGTACTGGGTTCTTGAAATTCTTTGAATTAACTCTTTGAAATTATTTGAATTAATTAAAGTTTGAAGGTTTCTGCAGACTTTTTTTTATTGGGGATGGGTGAGGGGTGGACACAATCATGCTATAGTAGTTAAATAATTTAGGTGGAATAGATTTGAATAGTGGCGTGAAAAGTATTTGTTGATGTCCTTCCTTCAAGAGGCTTTAAGAGTTCTGGAAAACTGCTAGTTGTAGTCTGTTTTTGCATATCATCAATAAAATGCAGATGTGCAAAGTACTTGCATACATTTCAAGGATTTGTGTGTGAAGTCATATAAGCTAGTGAGCCTTCTGTCATTGGAAGGATATGTAGAGATTAAATACAAGGGCTGTTCAGTAAAGAGCGATCATAATTTTTCATGAACAACTGCTTGCTGTTTCTCGTCACCACCAAATACGGAGGATATGGAAAGGTCAGGGAATGACCACCGCATATTCCGGAGCAATATGGCCTTAGTTGCTAATGCTCCTAAAAACCAAATAACAAACAAACAAACTTGCTGTTTCTAGCTGAGCTGCAGAATTTAAGACCAAACCAAGTTGCATCACATAGCAACTGCACAGCTGACTCGTGTGCATGGTGTTGACCTTGGTGGTTGGTCAAGTTTATGCCTGTTCAGTTTTGCCTATAATAACAATGGACTTGACATGCATGAAAAACAGTTCTGCTCTCAAATTTTGTTTCCATATCAAGAAAACATCAACTGAGGCATATGGAATGTTAAAAGAGGCTGGTGGTGAATCTGCACTTCTATATAGCACAGCTTACAGGTGGTTTAGACTGTTTAAAGATGGATGTGATTCTATCACAAAAATTGGCTGGCCTGGAGTTGCAACCACTACTGTCACCACAGAAACCATAAACAATTGCTTCTGTAATTGTGAGAGAAGATTTTATATAACAGTAAGGCAACTGGCAGAGAAGTTGAGAATATCAGTAGGTAGTAAGTAAGTTTGCATGGAAGTTTGTCAGGAGCTGCAACAGATGGTTACTAAATATGGCAAGGTTCTGCACAAGGTGATAATGGCAGATGATATGATGCTTCATAATTTTTGATCCAGATAGTAAGCAACTAAGCTCTGTTTGTAAGTGACATTGCCAACACTGAAAAAAGCAAAACATGTGGCTTCTGCAGGAAAGGTTATGGTCATCTCTTTTTGTGACATTCAAGGAATGGTTTACCAGCATGCTGTGCCATATTATATGACTGTTATGGGACATTAGTACAGAATTATACTGCACAATCACATGTCACAAATGACCACAACTGCATGCAGATTGGTAGATGCTACATCACGACAGTGTGAGACCTCACATTACTCATACTGTCATTAAGTACTTAGCCAGCATTAATATCAGATATATTCCCCATCTACCCTATAGCCCTGACCTTGAACCCTGTGATTTTTTTTTTTTTTTTTTTTTTTTGTATTTACAAAATTAAAGTAACTATGGGCAAAAAGTTTCCAGTCATTAGAAGTTGTAAAGACATCGGAGATGTTTCTCAAATGCATGTCAAGAAAGCCTTCTACCATGTTTTTGAAGAGTGGCAGAAATGTTGAAATAAGTGCATTTCATGAAATGGGGACTACTTTGAAAAGGATCATCAAAATATGGATGATCAATAAAGATATGTTGTAAAAAAATCATTGTGATCATTCTTTATTGAACAGCCCTCATAGTTTCTAATATTCAAGAAACTGTAGCTAGGACAACAAGCTTTAATAATTCTAAGGGATGTGTTAGCATATTTAACAATACAAGAATACCTATGGCGAACTGTATTTATAGTAAACAATACGAGAATACTTATGGTGAACTGTATTTATAGTAAACAATACGAGAATACTTATGGTGAACTGTATTTATAGTAAACAATACGAGAATACTTATGGTGAACTGTATTTATAGTAAACAATACGAGAATACTTATGGTGAACTGTATTTATAGTAAACAATACGAGAATACTTATGGTGAACTGTATTTATAGTAAACAATACGAGAATACTTATGGTGAACTGTATTTATAGTAAACAATACGAGAATACTTCTGGTGAACTGTATTTATAGCAATGTTGATAAAATTAATGAATTTAATAATAGTATATATCACTGCATTTCATTTTTTCTCAAGTACACTCTGGTTCTGTTACTTACAAGGTTTGGTATAGATAACAGCATTATCCTGGAGTTAAGCTACGTTGCTAATTTCATTATTGTAAATGATATTAGTGCCTCCAAATATTACTTCTCTAATCCAACCAATGGACCAACGTCTTATTGCAACATTTAAAGCTTACTACATAAGCAACACCCTTTCCCAAGCTTTAAAGCCATCAACACTGGTGAAAATGTACTGAGCCTAATGGAGTTTTGGAAATCCTACATTTCAAGTGCCTGGGATGAAGTGACCCAGAAACCATGAATGGAGTGTGGAGGAAAGTTTGGAAGGATTCCATAAAGGATTCCCAAGAACCTTATGATTCGGTTGAGAATGTAAAGTGCAAATTATTGAGCTTGGAAAAGAAGCAGGATTGGACAAAATTGACGATGTACAAGAGATGACCAACAATGACAGGGATGGCCTATCTAATGAAGAACTCGTGGAAATGACAAAAGAACAAGAACATGCAATTGAGGGAGAAGATGATCAAGATCCTACAGATGAAGAACCGATAAAGTCGCTGACTTCAAAAGGACTTAGTGAAGCTTTTGAACACTTTGAAAAAATGTGTGATTGTTTTCGGGAGAATGACCCTGACATGGAACGAAGTTCCAAGCTAAAAAAATTTAAAAAAAGAATTGAATTCCTACATGATATTGTACAACGAAAGGAAGAGGGATAAAGTATAACCCAAAATTGACGCATTTTTCAGTCCAAAGATGCGGAAACTCGACAGCCCAGGGCCATCAGATTAATAAATTCATGATTTTAATTGGCTTTTAATTTTGATATGTTATGTAGTTACTTCCACATAATTATACAGGGTTGTTAAAAGTATCCCTATGTAGAGGGCCCTGGAGCAAGTTCTAAGACTCGTACTGAAGAGAAATTGGGACAACAGGTACAATAATGTGCTCACCATTTATTGGAAAAAAAAATTAGTTACAAAATTTGTCACTGTATGGCACGTAACTACCTTAGTTATGATTATGCAAATAACTTATGTTATTTGCATAATCGTAAGTTATTGCCACAGTGCCACTACTCAGCTCTACTGTACTGTATAAAAGCAAAGCAGTCTCTTCAAAATCATACAGTAGATGTTTGCCTGCACTACAGCAGCAATGCCAAAAACGTTGCAGGAAAAGGTGCTTTAGTGAAGCTGTACTATCAGAACAGCAACGATGCAGCTGCAGCTATCAGAGAATTCTGGCGTCAGAAGTGCATAAGGTGTGGACCTATGACTGTTTGTGCTGTCTGCAAAATGATTGCGAAATTTGAAACGACAGGACATCTTGGTGTTCAACCAGGTAGAGGTCGAAAACGAGTGGACTCCTCTTGTGTTGAAGATGTGGCTATGGCTGTCGTTGATTTATCAAGTCAATCTCCATGTGGTAGCGCAAGTGTGCCAGCTGTTTCTTGTGAAGTGGACATGCCGTATTCCACTGTAAGGCTAGTAATGTGCCAGGTGTTGCAGTGCTATCTTTACAAGATGCACATGCTACAGCAGCTAAAGCATGGTGATGGAGATATTCGTTTCACATATGCACTTCAGTTTCTGGCGTGAATGGCAGTGGATATCACTTGGCCATGGAACAACCTTTGGAGTGATGAAGCCAACTTCTGCTTAAATGGACAAGTGAATACGCACAACTGTCGCATTTTGAAGAACCAGTATCGGGAATGATAAACTCTGGCAGATCTGAAGGACAGCATTAGACGTCATGTGCTGGCTATTCCAGTTGACATGTTACGTTCTGCCGTAGAAAATACTGTTCTTCTAATGGAAACTGTTGTTGACCAAAATGGAGGACACATTGAACAATTATAGTGCTGTTCAAGTGATTTGTATTGCCACAGCGCCATATAATGACAAATTTTGTAACAAATATTTTTTTCCCCCAATAAATGGCAAGCGCATTCTGTATTGTACCTGTTGTCCAAATTTCTCTTCAGTATGAGCCTTAGAACTTGCTCCAGAGCCCTCTACATAGGGATACTTTAATTTTAACACCCTGTATATATATGTAATATAGAACATTTTATATGTACAAAGTTTTTAATATTAAATATTTTGACTCACATTTGTGCATCTTTTCACTACTGTTAATTATTGATTAGGAAATATCCTATGGCATAGACCACAACTCACAAATACATATGTTACCTTATGGGAATATGGCACTTGCTTAGTTCTGATTCACTTAGCACTCTGTTTTTCAGGAATGAATTATCAGTGTTAAGCAGGGTTCGCCTGTACCTTTCATATATTGCTTGCCAGAGATCAAGAAATTAAGTGACAAAAGGTTGTCCTCAAGGATGGATCCATACTTCTGGACCACTGTACTGGATGAATTTTTCAACCAGCATCTCATTCCATTTGATAAAGCTGCCTTTGCAGATGATCTTGGCCTTTTTGTAAAGAGTAACACTATACAGAGCAGTATTGGAAGTGTTCTTACAGTACCACTCTGTAGAGTGCCTTAAGAGGATTGCAACCCATTGTAATTCTCTTGGGGGTGCTACTTTACCCCAAGGTAATTACAACAGTGGGCATGGTTCTATAAATTATCCATCTCAGCACAAAAAACTAAAACTATCCTAAAAGATAAAGCCATCATCTGTCACTGACAACATTGTCAAGCCCTTTGAGACAGTATGCTACCCAGATATCTGCAACTAACAGAATTGCCGGCTCAAGTCTTTAACCTGGAACCATTTTGCCATATTCGAACCTTGTTCTAAGGGCGTACTTGACATTTGTCCATCTAGTATTGTTAACCTTGAACCATATCTTACCTGATTCTCTTTATATGGTCCTGCATGAGACAAGTTTTTGTTGTTTGTATTATTACAGTGCAGGAAGTAAGAAGTCCTGTTCCTCAAGTGTATGTAGGTATAATTGTTGTGTTCCTGTTTAATATTTAACTTGTGGATTAACTTATCTATAGAGTTTTGAATATTCTGTATTCTCAACATTATATTAATGCAAGTATATGCATTCCTTAATTTTTAATTTCTTAGTAATTTTCATGTTGTGAAGATGTTCTTGCATCCCTCGCATAGCATTTATGATCTGAAGATGAGGTTCGGCAAGAATCCTGAAACGCTACCTGCTAACAAATTAGTGTAGTATTTAGCTTGTGTTATATATGAGTTTAATAAAACTTATTTTTTTAAGAATTTTCACTTGGTATAATTGTGTTATTATACCATTATATTATATATGTAAAAATTATATATGTAATATAAATTTTACTGAATTGAAGTTTATTTATCAGAAAATTGATTAGAAATTAAGGTAAAGTCTAAAATTTGTTTGCGCTCTTGAATAATATTAGAAATTACTTCTAAATTGGAACAAACTACTTTTTTTTTTTTTTTTTTTTTTTTTTTTTATAATACAGAGTTGCAAATTTTCCAGTGGATTTAGCTGGTTATTTAGTGATTTTTATTTTATTTTATTAAAATACTATTAAGTCAAATAGCAATGTTTGAACCAGTTATGGTTTAGAAAAGGGAAACTATTAATGAGCAAAAAAAAAGACTAGTGTTGCAGAGAAATTCACTTCAAGCTATAACGAATAAAGCTTGCATATCTTTTTTTCGTGGTGAAAAGGTAGCAGGTGCACTTTTAAAGGCAGAATAATGATTGTTGAGATAAGCTCATTTCAGTCCTCCACATAAATGAAATGCAAACAGCAGAAACAGAGTTAAATAAAGGAAGAGTAACTAACTGAAAGGTTAGAGAATTAGCCAAGAAGCTAGTAAGCGGGAGGGGGAGGATATTTATTGATTGATTTGTCCAAAGAAAAATAAGTGTTACATTATGTAATTACCTTAAATGTCTTAAATTTGTTAATTAAAGAATGATTAACATTAATAAGGTAACAGAATTTTGAACCTGGAATTTATGGGAAACCAAATACAAATCATGTATTATGTTACATTAAGTTTGAGGGACAACAAGGCAACATATACAAAGCGATTTTAATTTTACAGGTCCCAGCAATTGTCTTATTTTACTTTATTATTATTATTTTTTTTTTACTTATTTAAATTTATTTATTATGTATGCGACGTGGTTAGTAGTGAGCTGAGATGCTAATGCTCCGCTTGTACTGCCACCTATAGTACACATTTTTATTTTAATATTCTTATTTAATTAATTTTTTTTGCCAGTGATTTGGTATTGCCTTGTGAATGCCCTTTACTTTCATTAAAGTGCTGATTAGTTTGTCAAATTAGTAATGTACTGATTTGTTTAATATTTGAATATAGCAATTTCATAGCCATTGTTTACCTTGTGATCTTTTGAAAAGATAGTGGTTGGTTTACTTTTATTTCACAATAGAAGTCAAGTTGTGATTGTTTTTTGATTCTATTTATAGGGGTATTTCACACAATTCAATCTTGGTGCCATTAAGGACCACTAAATTTATATTAATTAGCTTGTATTCTAACTTATTTGGACAAATTTCTTCAGTTTTAAACTTATTTTAACTTATTTCTTCCTTCCTCCTATTTTCGTTTGCTGTAATTACTGGTTTTTCTTTCTTTTTCTTTTTTTTTTTTTTTTTGTTTCTTACTTGCCTTGCTGTACTATAGGTGTAATCATAATTTGCAGCATATTTTAATTATTTTATTTTAGCATCATGTGGTAGATAATGTTTTATAGCCACTGATGTTTGGCTTACTATCCTATTCTTGTGTTTTATTTTTCTTTATTATTATTATTACTTTTTTATTTATTTCAAATTTATTTGTTGTACATGTGCAGAACCAACACTCAAGAACTGCACTACATAATACATGCACTATCAATTATCATCATTTCACTATAATACTAGCTGAGGCTATTCTAATTTATGGTTGTTAATTGTAGGATTAAAATTTTTCACATTTGCATTTAATATATATAGGTTGGGACAGTTATAGAGCAGTGAAAGGCTCTTAAGCATACTATAATAAATTGATTTGTAATAGTACCACAGATCTCTGTGGCAGCATGATATTTTGCCATCTCCACTTGTTTGGATGGGTCTGGGTTTAGTTCTACTGACAATTGGGAATTAAAAATAGGTGGAAAGCAAGGTAATGGAGATTTCCAGGACTGCTGTGAGTCATAGTGGAACAAGTAAATACATGGGCTGTGTTTGGGTAACTAAGAGTAGGAACAGGTGCATGTATACTTGCATGTACACCAATGCTAGGAGTATAGGTAGTAAATTTCATGAGCTTGAAGTGCTAATAGTAGTAGTAGTGGCATGTGATGCAAGAAAGCAAATGTATGAGCTTATGCAGCATCAGCCAAAAAAAAAAAAAAAAAAAAAAAAAAAAATCACACCATTCCCTCCAAATGCCTGTCCAGTTCCTCCTTAAATTTATTCAACCTATCAACTTCCACAACGACAGATGGAAGTTTGTTCCAGCAATTAACAACCCGCTGGCTAAAGGCAAATTTCCGCACATCTATTCTACATCTGTCTTTTCTTAATTTGAATTTATGCCCCCTTAGGTTGTAATCTGAACAAGTGGAAGGATCCCATCAGAATTCAGTGTGCTCAACCCATTCAAGGCCTTATATACCTCAATCAGATCACCGCACAGGTGCCTAGTCTCAGGCCACTGCAATTTGCAGAACTTAAGCCTCTCTTGGTAAGAGGATCCCTTCATTCCCCTCATCAATCTTGTTGCCCTTCTCTGTACACGCTCAAGTAAATCTACATCCTTCCTAAAATGAGGTCTCCAGACCTGTACGCAGTACTCAAGCCGTGGCCTGACCATTGCTTTATACAGAGGGATAATCACCTCCTTTTCCCTGCTAGCAAAATTCCTATATATCATTGACAAAACCCATGACCTGCCCTGGCAGCCGCCTGTCTGCATTGCTCAGAAAACTTCATATCTGCCTGCACAATTACTCCCAGGTCTTTTTCATTTTCTACCACCTTAAGTGTAGTACCACACAGTTGGTACGTTTCTCTGGGGTTACTTCTACCCATATTCAGTACTTTGCATTTGTCAAGACATCAAAGGCAGATATTGTTGGGATATCAGAGATGTGTTGTTACACAGATATAAGCAGTGCAGAATTGGAATTTGGGGAGTATGATGTGTATAGAAAGGATAGACAGGACAGGAAGGGAGGAAGGTTATGCTGTTAGTCAAGAAACACACAAAATCTATGGAAGTGCATCCAATTGATGTTGGTGGACAATGCAATGTTGAGTTTGTTTGGTGTTGATATAAGCACTGGGAAAGGAAAAATGAGAGTAGATGTGTGTTATAGGCTTAATGAATCTGATGAGTATAATGAGCAATTGTGCAGAGAAATAGTGGGCCAGTAAATCAGAATGTCTTATAATGGAGGAATTTTAACTTTCCAGATATTGACTGTAACTTGTGGGTTGGTCACTTGCAAACTAGCAGGACTTTTGTTTTGTGGATTTATTGGATTACTGTTTTCTACAGCAATACATTCGAGAGGCAACCAGAGGGAGTAATACTCTTGATCTGATTATTAGCAGTCATTATTCATGCATTAAGAATTTGCAGAAAAAAGGAACCACTGTGTGACAGAAATCATAATGTACTGATGTGGGAATTATTAGATGTTGCTACCATGAAGGCGCCTCCGTAGCCAGGTGGGAAGGAGCAGCAGTGCGTAGCACACGCTTCTTGATTAGACCGGGGTTCGAGCCCGTCACCACCAAATACGGAGGATGCGGAAAGGTCAAGGAATGACCACCGCATATCCCGGAGCAATATGGCCTTAGTTGGTAATGCTCCTAAAAACCAACAAAAACAAAAAAACAAGCTACCATGAAGGCTAAAGGGAAGGGCTTTTGCTTTCATAAAGGTGATTACAGGGGTATCAGAGTTTTTGAATTCTGTACAGTGGGATCAACTGATGATATTACCAATGTTTAATTCTAAATGGGAAGCCTTCAGGGATTCATTTTGGAGGCTACTAGGCTTTTCATTCCAACTAAGAAATACTGTTCAAGGTTTAGGCCTAAATGGATGTCAGATGAATTAATGAGGCTTGTGGCAGAGAAGAAAAATGTATGGGATGCATATAAAGTATCAGGTGACATAGAAGCCTATGGCAGATATAAACTAGTCTATAATCAAGTCACAAAGGACACTAGGCAGGCGAAGGCAGATTGCAAGAAATCTTTGGTAAAGGATGCAAAGAAAAACAGCAAAGAGTTCTTTACTTATGTAAACTCTAGAAGGAAAGGGTTGAATTGGATTGGACCACTTAACATAGATGGGTTAACTATTGATGATCATGCTCAGGTAGCTAACAAACTAAATGAATATTTTGCATCTATATTCACACATGAGGAGTTATTCAATGAGGGGAGTGCCAGAAGTTTATGGCACTAACGGGGGAGCTAGATGATTTTGTAAAAACTGAGAGCAATGTGGAAGAGAAATTGTTGAAGTTAAACATAAAGGCACCTGGGGTGGACGGGATCTATCCAGTTATATTAAAGTAGGCAGCAAAGGAAGTAAGCAAACCCTTAGCCATAATTATGAGAGCTTTCTTGAACTCAGGGGAGTGCCCCATGTACTGGAGGTATGCAAATGTATTACCAATTCACAAAGGGGGTTCAAAAGGTGAAACAAGTAACTATAGACCTGTTAGTTTAACTTGTCTTCCGGGGAAAATAATGGAATCACTGGTTAAAGAAGCATTGCAGGATCATCTAGACAAGACCGCAGTAATAGTTAAGACACAGCATGGGTTTGTTAAAGGGTGTTCTTGTCTGACCAGTTTGATTGGATGCTATGATGTGGTCACAAAGGAACTGAATGCTGAAAGTAATTTTCGTATCGTATACTTGGATTTCAAGAAAGCTTTTGATACTGTTGCACATGGAAGACTGCTGCACAAATTGGAGAGGTATGGCATTAAGGGTAAGTTGCTACAATGGATAAAGGGATGTTTGAGTGGGAGACGACAGAGAGTGGTAATCAATGGACACTGCTCTTCGTGGACAAATGTTATTAGTGGAGTTCCCCAGTGTTCGGTGTTGAACCCATTGTTATTTTGTATATTTATCAATGATATTGATGAAGGTATATCAGTTTTAATGTCCAAGTTTGCAGATGATATAAAGGTTGGCAGGGTTGTTAACGACAGTAAAGACAGTATGCCACTCCAACTGGATCTAGATAAGTTGGGCAAATGGGCTGATAAGTGGCAACTGAAATTTAACATTGGCAAATGCAAAGTACTGTGTATGGGTAGCAATAACTGAAGAGTAATATACCAACTGTGTGGTACTACACTCAGGGAAGTGGAAAGTGAAAAAGACCTTGGGGTAATTGTGCAGTCAAATATGAAGTTCACTGAGCAGTGCAGACAGGCTGCCAGTGCAGGTCACGAAGTCTTGTCAATGACATAGCAATTTTGCTAGCAGGGACAGGGAGGTGATTATCCCGTTATACAAGGCAATGGTGAGGCCACACGTAGAGTACTGTGTACAGGTCTGGAGGCCTCATTTTAGGAATTATGTAGAGTTGCTAGAACGAGTACAGAGAAAGGCAACAAGATTGGTGAGGGGAACAAGGGATGCCCTTACCAAGAAAGGCTTAATTTCAGCACATGGAGAGTAGGCACCTGCAAGGTGATCTGATTGAGGTATATAATGCCTTGAATGGGTTGAGCAAGCTGAATGATGAGATGGGATTCTTCCTCTTGCTCAGACTGAGAACCTGAGGGGGCACAGTTTCAAATTGAGGGAAGACGGTTGTAGAATAAATGTGCCGAAATTTGCCTCTAGCCAGCGGGTAGTTGATTGGTGGAACAGACTTCAATCTTTTGTTGTGGAAGTTGATAGCCTAAATAAATTTAAGGCTGATCTATGTGGACAGGCATTTGGAACGAATGGAGGGATGAAATGGGAGGGTTTTTTTTGTTTTTGTTATGGCTGATACTGCCTAAGCTTGCTTTCTTGCATCATATGCCTCTACTACTGCTAATTCTAAAGTCTTCTTGAATCGAGGCTGTAGCTAGCCAATTCCGGGTTTTTCAGATCACACAACATGAAAATTGTCTGTGAATGTACACTTCTACATCAAATACCAAATATGGATGTAAGTGGTATGCTCTGGTATAGTTAAAATAATCATTTCAATTTGTAAAGTACAAAAAAAAATGGTTAAACTGGAAAGTGCTGAATATGAGAAATCACTCATCCCTCTAGGAGTTTTATATGTATGTAGATACAAGGAAAATAGCAAATTAGATTGGGCCTCTTACTTAATGGTTGTGGGGGAAGTCACTGATAATCTAGCTCACATAGATGATGAATTTAAATGGTATCTAGCATCTCTCTTTACAGACGCTAGTGAACCCTGAGCAAAACCAGCAGTATGGAAATTAGAGGATTGTTTTCTTGAAAAACCTTTGAGTTTGAAGGTAAGAAAAATTATTAAGGTTAATTATGAGAGCTTCATTGAATTTGAGGCAATTTCTTTGGATTGAAGAAGTGCCAATCAATAAAGGTGTTTCTAAAAATGTAGGAAACATTATCATTCTTTATTGTACTCTTAATGAACACATTTTGTTAAATGTTCAATACAGGATCACCTGGATAGAAATGTTTTTCTCAAGGGAATACAGCATGGCTCTTTAAAGGAGAAATCTTGTTTAACTAATTTGACAAACTATTGTGACAGTGTCACTCATGATTTTGACACAGGAAATAACCTTGAGTTTGTCACATGAGAGATTTCTACATAAGCTGGAAAATTTTAGTATTATGGATAAAATTCTTAAATGGATTATGGATACCTACATGAGGAGGCAAATGGTAATAATGGTTAATCTTCACCAGGGTTAGAAGTGAAGTTTAAGATGGACCAGTGCTGGGTCTGTTCTTCTTTCTGATATTCTTAAATGCCATTGATGAAGGAATGCAGGGCAATAGTGTCAATTTTCCCCCAAATTTGGATGGGTCTGGGTTTGGTTCGACTGACAATTTCAGGAATTTCTACTCTTCTTGAATAGAGGCTGTAGCTAGCCAATCTCAGATGGATGGAGCAAAGATCAGAAAAATAGTTAATAACCAGTGCTAAGCAGCAATCCTTTAGGACAACTGGATTAGGCTTCAGGGATTGTTAGATGACTGGCAGAAATGTTTAATGTTGCAGAATGGCAAGTTGCGTGCTTAGGAAGTAATAGCCATAAGATAATTTAGAGGGGGTTGAATTAAAAAGGTAGAGGAAGAAACTATAAATTCTGTCCCATCTCTTGGCCATTCAGCAGCCTAGATTGTTGACAACCCCCACCTGATCTCTAAGAATCACACCAAATCGGCTGTCGGACTACCCTGAACACATACTCACTCACTCACTCGTTTCTTCACTGGGAAGAAAGGGATTTGATGGTTATGATCCAGGCAGATAGGTTGCAAGGAGAACTCACACACCTAAAAACAGATTTCAAGTTTTTTGAAAAGATCCAAAAACTGGCAGTGCATTCAGAGAGTTTGGCAGAAGAGTGCTCCTCTTATCAGGGGAGACTTTAAATATTTGGAGCTTGGTGACTGGGTAGATGAGATCTGATGGACTGCACCCAATTCCAGATGATCCCACCATGTGGATCAGGGTTGGATAGGGTTAATGATGGGATCCCAGTACAAAATTAGATCTTTAAAATAAACAATTTGTATGTAACATTATGGTTCTGAATATTTTTTAACCTTATTTCTCATTTGTGAATTGATCTACTTATAACAGTGGCTATTTAGTCCTTGCTGATTATACTGAGTAGAGATATGTTCTGCCTGTAAATTGCATATGCATGCTGGTTGGTTCACATGATTATGGAAGGCAAAATTTCCTCAGAATAAATAAAGGAAAAAATACTGTAAATTGTCCCCATCCATACCACACGCTCCTTGAGTAGACCGGGGTTCAAGCCCCTGACTGCTGAATACGGTCGATCTGCCAACCCACACTGGACCAGCATGGCAGATTATGGTCCATTTCCCTCAGCATGAATTGTTGAGGAGGCTTCCATCCTGCAGTGGGTTGACTATGGCTGCACTTTACCTTTACCTTTTTACCTTCAAGTTGTTTAGTTACATCCATGAGTTGTAGTTTTAAGGTCCTCTGGTTGATGATGGTAATTGCTGCTAGACTTCTACAAATTCAGTTTTGTGAACTGAATTTAATTAATTTGTAATAAGTCTAGTTGTAAGAATTTAACTCATTTAGCAAGTAATCCCTGCTAATTTTAAAGGCAATCCTTTCTTTTATTTTCAGGTGGAGTTTTTATTCCTGCTTTTGTTGAATTAACAACTGTTAATAATAAGGAAAACATGGAGAAATTGCAAGCAGCAGGGGTGGAATTTCCTTTTGGTAACTACCGGATCATTTTAGCTGTTTCTTTTTGTGTATATTAGTGGTAAAGAATTTGACGTGCAAGATGCTTTTGATTAATTAACTATGTTGTAAATTATCTTTTAGTATTTATGATGAAAAGTTTCAGAACAGTTGAGACCCAGTGAAATATGTTTAGAGGTTATTCTTCACTTGTAAGTTACAACTGAAGAATAAACTAATGTTAAATCATGAATATGCACCAACCATGAGGCAAACTCATATACAAGGTGTTCCTAAAGAGTGAAAACTTTTTGCTTGTTAATAACAGAAAAACCAATGCATCTAGGATATAATGGTTTGTTGTATTTGACTGACCAACACTTAAAGATTTATTGATTTCTACAATTCCTTGCTAGGTAGTGCTACTGAACAGCAATAAGTAATACTGCAGTATCAAAAATGGCTATACCACAATAGAAAGATCAAGTTGGTGTGGTACATTGACACAGAAAAATCTCCCAAAAAAAAAGAAGCAAAGTGTTTTAAAAAGATTCGTCGTTTTCCTTGTGAGTACCAAAATAATTCAAAAGCACGGATGACTGGTAATATTTTTTTCTGAGAACAGTGTATGAAGGTTGAGAAATGGCAAAATATTGCTCCTAATCAACAGTTGTGTAGCCCACGAGCCTGTTCCATGACATTTTAGGAACTTTAAAGTTGAATTTCGTTGCCAAATTGCATGTCGATTTTGCAGCCACTGGATCAAGGAATTATCCAAAATGTTAAAATGCATATTAAAGGCCAATTTACTTGGATGGATGTTAGTTAACACTTCCATGGGTCGTAATACAAACACAAATATTTTAGAGGCGATGCAAATGTTTAATACAGCTTGGAATTCTGTAACACAATCTACAATTATAAATTGTTTCTGCAAAGACAGAATAGTGCCACAGGACAAGAGTGCAATTGAGTTTGATATTGAATGAGACTATGAAATGGCTAACAGTTGGCAATGTCTGTGTCAAAAATTTAATGTTGAAGTTCATCTGGAAGACTGTCAATATCAGTAGCAATGCAATTACTTTTGAAGCGCAAACAAAGTGCTACTTTTCTGTTTGCTCTTCAAAAGAATTTCAAAAAAAAAAACAAAAAAACCCCAGAAATTCAGGTCTTTTACTTTTTAGCAAAGTAAAGTGTATTCTATATGTAATTTACACTACAATGTACTGAAACCTGAAGGATTATTTTGAAAGAAACGTACAAAAATACACAGTGCTTACTCGGACTTCCATCTCCTCTGATTCTTGTACTTTTGAAAGGGTGTGAATTTTGTAAAAAAATTTTTTTAATACCAAAGACTCGAGAAGGAATCTGTATGCTGGTATCTCATCTTTTTAGGAACCATCAATTCTTAGTAAATGAACAGCCCAAAGGACGTAGCATCTAGGATGAGCAGTTGCAGTTACGCTTATTTGTAATGTCCCCTCATTTATTCATTCCCGCGTGTCCAAGTTGCTGGTCAAATTCAGGGATGTGGGGTAAGCATTGGACTAAGATTGCAGTAAACCTTCACAGAAAGTTTCTGATGAAGCAGCAACAATATTAGTGCTTAGAAAGGCTGCACTCACCATGCACAAATCTGCACTGCATTTGTATGGAAACTGGTGTGTCAAAATCTAGTATTCACTGTTGTATCTTGAAGAAAAAGAGGTTGGCATCCTAACTAACTGCAGATTCTTCAGGCTTTGAGTGAGGGCGATCCCGATTGATGTATGGTGTTTGTGAATGGACAATAACCATTCACAGAATCTCCATACAATAATCAGGAAATATGGAATGGTTTCAGAACAACTGTGCTTTTTTTTTAATGTTGAGTAATTTTTTGTCAGGTGAGGTTAATCAGCAAGATGTGTGTCACTAGTCCATAAGTAGCTGTAATTGGATTAGCCTGACTAAGAAGTAAGGTGGATCAATGTAATGATATAGTACAGAGTGGTCTCTGTAAGGACTGAATAATTGGCCCAAATACAGAGACAAGCAAGTTGTATCTTGATGTGTTGCAAGTGCATATTAACCAGTTACAACTATTTCTCAATGAATATGGTGGATATCTGGAAAGGTTCCAGCAAGATGATGCTCCTACTCATTACAGCTGTACAGTCAGTGAATGAACAGTTCCCTCCAAAACTGGATTGAAAGAAAGAGCCCAGTGAGATGGATACCATTATTATTTGACCTTGTACCTCTGGATTTTTGCCTGTGAGATTATCTCAAAGTTAAGGTGTATACTGTGAAAGTGACATGGTGTTGAGCATTTTAAAGAACTGTCACTGTATGCAGTGAGATTACATCTCAAAAATTCATGATGTTCTACTGGACTGGAAAAAAATTTTGCATTGTTGTGTTCATGTGTTCAGTGTTTCCAGATTATGGTTCCAAATTTAAGGGACAACCTGTAGAACTGATTTAATGCTAGTTTACTGAATAATAGATATTAGATAGTGTTCAGATTTTGTTTTTCCTGCCCTTTTCTTTTAGCTACTTGAAAATCATAATACCTTTATATATGAATGTATAATATTTCTTTTTCTCTTGCTGCTGTTTAGCAATTTTATGAAATGAGATAGTGTCTAATGTTGTTTAAGAATGATTATCTCATTATTTATGAAATATTCTGTATGTTTAATCAACCTTTGGTATTTAATAAAAACATTTGTCTTTACAGTGTGCAAGCCATCACTTGCACATGGATCCAGTTTAGCCCACAAAGTAAGTACAAAACAAAAAAAAAAAACTTTTTGGATTGTAACCTTGCATACATTATAATTTGTCCATAATGCGCCATTTTAAAATTTATTAAATAAGTTAATTTTTTTATTTTATCAGATATGTTAATTTACATTAGCAGTTATTAGTCTTTCATCCTTCCCTCAGAGTTTGTAGTAATTGGTTACTTAGTGATTTGTAACTTCCATGGACATGACACATTCTGTCTATTTATTCCATTTTCATAGCAGGCATATTGCTTTGCACGTTATTGTGTGTATATAACTGCTCATGATTGAAACAAATGTCGCTCCTGCTATGAATAATCCACTACAGAATTAGCAGACAAGCTTCTTTGATAGAGACATACAGACCATAAAGACATTAGTCTTTATGGTCTGTATGTCATACCATGGAAAAAATGATACAATGTGCAGTGAATGTTAAGTGTTCTATGCACTGGGGAAGTGATTGTCAAGTATTGCCCTTTAGGCTCCACTACTTCATAGCTACTAAAATATAAGAATAAGTTTCAGTTACTTTAATTTCCAGGCCCAGTATTGTCAAGATTGGGTTCTTGAGATATCTGAGTATTATGCTCATATTTTAGTATACAAACTGTTCATTTTTTATTTGCTAAAATGTTTAGTCATATCAAATCTGCCACAACTCTGTGTCTGCTGCCATTGTGTAATATCGATATGGAATAGCATTACATATATCTCGAACTTGATAGCGTAAGGCATAATGTAAAACTAGATAGTGTAATACATAGGACTGTAGTAGGAATCTGTTAGCTTAGTATAGTATTGGCAATTAATCAATTAAATATATAAATCCTTTTAATTTTTATTGTTAACTAAATTGTATTTAAACAGAAACAATGCCCCAGACTAGAGCAGCAAAGCAACTTGCGCAAAGTAGTGAAAGTGCTGTGGTTCTCGGAAGAACCGTAGGGGACGATTCTCCAACACATCGCAGTCTAAAAAAATGTGAAAAATGCGGCACGTTTGCGGATCTCTCTCAAAGAGGACATGATCTGGCCATGGAGGATGTCTTTGTGTGTGCTAGGTGCAGGGAATGTTAAGAAATTAGGCGCCAACTCGTTGTTCTGATGGACGACTATGAGAGTTTGTAGAGTCGGGTGGATGCCCTCGAAGGAATTAAAATGGGGGACCCCATCAAGTTCTCAGCTGCCCAACTCAAAGCTACACTCTTATGCACCAAGTAAAACAGTGGCAACCTTCAGGGCAGAATGTGCTGGTCGCACAGGAGCTAGTTATTGTTGGTGGCTCAATTGCCAGGGGAAACTGGAAATATATTGTGCAAAAAGAATAGGTGGAATATGACCAGAGTATGTCTGCCAGGGGCAAAAGTTGATGACGTTTAGAGCAGATATCATCTTTTAAAGGCACAAAAGATGATATCATTGTACATGTTGGCACTAATCAAAATAAGTGTAGGAGATCTGCGGATTTACTGAGCAAGTAAAGGTCAATGCTGAAAAAAAAGTCACGAGTTAGGGTTAAATTTGAAAGTGTCTGCAATCCTGCCTAGACACGATGGGAGGGAGTATATGATGAGAGCCTTGTCAATCAATTTGGCCCTGGAGAGATTGTGCAGGGCTCATGGTGCAGACTTTCTCAGTGTGGTCTGTGCTTGTTAACAGGAGATTGCTTCTACAGGGATGGGATACACTTAAATAGAAAGGGTGCAAGAATATTTGCTGATGCTATCGAGGCAATGTTAGGTGGGTCAGAAAACTGCTAGCTCGGGAGGGATTCCCAGACTAATAGGTTAACAGTAGTTGCAGGCAGAGGTGGAAATAATTCTTGCATTGCTTTTACTGGAATGAACCAGAAAGCCAGTTGCTAGGGTTTCAGGAACTGCTGGTGTCATGAAACAAGTAAATACATGGGCTGTGTTAGAGTAACTAAGAGTAAGAACAGGTGCATGTATACTTGCATGTACACCACTGCTAGGAGTATATTGTAGTAAACAAATTTGATAAATTTGAAGTGCTGGTTAAGACATACTGGGCAGATATTGTTGGGATATCAGAGACTTGGTGCCACTTAGATATAAGGTATGCAGAAGTGGAATTTGGGAGTACAATGTGTACAGACAGGATAGGAAGGGAGGAGGTGTTATGCTGTTAATTAAGAAAAACAAAATTAAAAGAAGTGCATCCAGTTGATATAGATGAACAGTGCACTGTTGAGTCAGTTTGGTGTGACATAAGAACTGTGAAAGCAAAAATAAGAGTAGGAGTGTGTTATTGCCCTAATGACTCGAATGAATACAATGAACAATTGTACAGAGAAATAGTGGGCTAGTAAATCAGAATGTCTTATAATGGGGGATTTTAACTTCCCAGATATAGACTTGAACTTGTGGGTTGATTACTCGCACACTAGCAAGGCTTTTGTGGATTTATTGGATGATTGTTTTCTACAGCAGCATGTTCGAGAGGCAACGAGAGGGAGTAACACTCTTGATGTGACTATCAGCAGTGATTATTCATGCATTAAGAATTTACAGATAAACAAACTACTAGGTAGAAGTGATCACAGTGTACTGATGTGGGATTTACTTAAAGATGTAACTACCATCAGGGGTAAAAGGAAAGGTTTTTGCTTTCGTATAGCCACTACAGTGGTCTCAGATTTTTTTTTAGATTCTATACAGTGGGACCAACTGATGTTTTCCACACATCTATTCTGCAACCATCCAATCCAATTTGAATTTATGTTATCAGCAGCAAATTCTAAATGGGAACCATGCAAGGAAGTAATCTTGAAATCTACTAGGCTTTTTGTTCCAACTAAGAAATACTGCTCTAGGTTCAGGCTCAAATGGATGTGTCATAAATTGACAGGCAACACAGAAGCCTATGGTAGATACAAGTTAGTCTGTAATCAAAAGGAGGTTAGGCAAGCGAAGGCAGATTATGAAAAATCTTTGGCAAAGAATGCATAGAAAAACATTAAAGACTTTACTTATATAAACTCTAAAAAGAAGGGGATGAATCAGATTGGTCCACTTCATATCAATGGTTTGACTGTAAATGATCATTCTCAGATAGCTGTTGAACTAAATGAGTGTTTTGAATCTGCATTCACACAAGGAGTTATTCAAGGAGGAGAGGGCCAAATGTTTATCAAACTCTAACAGGGAGTTAAATGATTTGTATTAACTGAGAGCAAAATGGAGAAATTGAAGTTAAACACAAGAAAGGCACTTGTGGTGGATGGGATCTATCCAGTTATATTAAAGGAGGAAGCAAAGGAAGTAAGCAAACCCTTAGCCATAATTATGAGAGCTTCCTTGGACTCAGGGGAAGTACCCATGGACTGGAGATGTGCAAATGTGACCCCAATTCACAAAGGAGGATCAAAAGGCGACACAAGTAATTATAGACCTGTTAGTTTAATTTCTGTTCCCGGAAAATCAATGGAGGCACTGGTTAAAGAAGCCCTGCAGGATCATCTAGACAAGACTTCAGTTATAGCTCAGACACAGCATGGTTTTGTTAAGGGAAAGTCTTGCCTGACCAATTTGATTGGATACGATGATGCAGTCACAAAAGAACTGGATGCAGGAAATAACTTTGATATTATATACTTACTAACTGTGTGGTACTACACTTAAGGTGGTAGAAAATGAAAAAGACCTGGGAGTAATTGTGCAGTCAGATATGACGTTTTCTGAGCAATGCAGACAGGCTGCCAGGGAGCAGATCATGGTGTTTTGTCAATGATATATAGGAATTTTGCTAGCAGGGAAAAGGAGGTGATTATCCCTCTGTATAAGGCAATGGTCAGGCCACGCCTTGAGTACAGTGTACAGGTCTGGAGGCCTCATTTTAGGAAGGATGTAGATTTACTTGAGCTTGTACGGAGAAGGGCAACAAGATTGGTGAGGGGAATGAAAGGATCCTCTTACCAAGAGAGGCTTAAGTTCTGCAAATTGCAGTGGCTGGAGACTAGGTACCTGCCTGGTGATCTGATTGAGGTGTATAAGGCCTTGATTGGGTTGAGCACGCTGAATTCTGATGGGATCCTTCCACTTGTTCAGATTACGAACCTAAGGGGGCATAAATTCAAATTAAGAAAAGACAGATGTAGATTAGATGTGCGGAAATTTGCCTTCAGCCAGCGGGTGGTTAATTGCTGGAACAAACGTCCATCTATCGTTGTGGAAGTTGATGGGTCAAATAAATTTAAGGAGGAACTGGACAGGCATTTGGCGGGAATGGTGTGAATTTTTTTTTTTTTTTTTTTTGCTGATGCTGCATAAGCTCATACACTTGCTTTCTTGCATCAAATACTACTACTACTATTTGGATCTTAGAAAGGCTTTTGATACTGTTGCACATGGAAGACTGCTGCACAAATTGGAGCAGTGTGGCATTGGAGGCAAATTGCTGCTATGGATAAATGGGTGGTTGAGGGGGAGAAGACAGAGTGGTAATCAATGGACACTGCTCATCGTGGACTAATGTTATTAGTGGAGTCCCTCAGGTTTCAGTATTGGGTCCATTATTGTTTTCTGTATTTATAAATGATATTGATGATGGTATATCAAGCTTAATGTTCAAGTTTGCAGACGATACGAAGGTTGGCAGGGTTGTTAAGGACACTACTGACACTAGCTGCTGCAACAGGATCTGGAAAGGTTGAGCAGATGGGCTGAGAGGTGGCAAATGAAGTTTAACATTGACAAATGTAAAGTACTACATATGGGAAACAGCAACCCCAGAGCAACGTATCAACTCTGTGGTACTACACTGACAGTGGTAGAGAATGAAAGGGACCTGGGAGTGTTTGTGCAGGCAGATATGAAGTTCTCTGAGCAGTGCAGACGGGCTGCAAGAGTAGCTCCTGGTGTATTGTCAATGATATATAGGAATTTTTCTAGCAGGGATAAGGAGGTGATTATCCCTCTGTATAAGGCAATGTTCAGGCCACACCTAGAGTACTGTATACAGGTCTGGAGGCCTCATTTCAAGAAGGATGTAGAGCTGCTGGAACGAGTACAGAGAAGGGCAACAAGATTAGTGAATGGAACAAAGGGGTGCTCTTACGAAGAAAGGCTTAAGTTTTGCAAATTACAATGTTTGGAGACTAGGCACCAGCGAGGTGATCTGATAGCGGTGTATAAAGCCTTAAATGGTTTGAGCATACTCAATGCTGATGGGATTCTTCCTCTTGCTCAGAATAATCACCTGAGAGGGCATAAATTCAAATTGAGGAAGGACAGATGTAGGATAGACGTGCAGAAATTTGCCTTTAGCCAGCGGGTGGTTGGTTGGTGGAACAGACTTCCATCCCTTGTCGTGGAAGTTGATAGCATAAATAAGTTTAAGGCTCAGCTGGACAGGTGTTTCGAATGAACAGAGGGGTGAAGTGGAAGTGGTTATTTTTTATTTATTTATTTTTTTTTTCTGGCTGATGCTGCATAAGCTTGCTTTCTTGCATCAAATGCCTCTACTAATGCTAATGCTAATTCCATCAGCATTGAGCATGCTCAAACCATTCAAGCCTTTATACACCTCAATCAGATCACCTTGCAGGTGCCTAGTCTCCAGACACTGTAATTTGCAAAATTTAAGCCTTTCTTCATAAGAGCAACCTTTGTTCCATTCACTAATCTTGTTGCCCTTCTCTATACTCATTGCAACAGCTCTACATCCTTCTTAAAATGAGGCCTCCAGACCTGTATGCAGTACTCAAGGTGTGGCCTGACCATTGCCTTATATAAGGGGATAATCACCTCCTTATCCCTGCTAGAAAAATTCCTGTATATCATTGACAAGACACCATTAGGTACTCTTCCAGACTGTCTGCACTGCTCAGAAAACTTCATATCTGCCTGCACAATTACCCCCAAGTCCTTTTCGTTCTCTACCACTGTCAGTGTAGTACCACAGAGGTGATACGTCACTCTGGGGTTTCTCCTTCCCATATGTAGTACTTTACATTTGTCAATATTAAAACTTCATTTGCCAACTCTCAGCCCATCTGCTCAAGCAGCAGCGTACTGTCATTAGTGTCCTTATGCAAACCTGGACATTAAGCTTGATATACCATCGTCAATATCATTTATAAATACAGAAAACAATGGACCCAATACTGAACCCTGAGGGACTCCACTAATAACATTAGTCCACGATGTGCACTGTCCATTGGTTACCACTCTTGTCTTCTCCCACTCAACCATCCCTTTATCCATAGCAGTAATTTGCCTCCAATGCCACACTGTGCTCCAATTTGTGCAGCAGTCTTCCATGTGCAACAGTATCAAAAGCCTTTCTAAGATCCAAATATATGATATCAAAGTTATTCTCTGCATCCAGTTCCTTTGTGACCACATTATAGTATCCAATCAAATTGGTCAGGCAAGCCTTTCCCTTAACAAAACCATGCTGTGTCAGCTATAACTGAAGTCTTGTCTAGATGATCCTGCAGTGCTTCTTTAACCAGTGCCTCCATTAATTTTCCTGGAACAGAAGTTAAACTAACAGGTCTATAATTAGTTGTGTTGCCCTTTGATCCTCCTTTGTGGATTGGGGCCACATTTGCACATCTCCAGTCCATGGGTACCTCCCCTGAGTCCAAAGAAGCTCTCATAATTACGGCTAAGGGTTTGCTTACTTCCTTAGCTGCCTCCTTTAATATAACTGGATAGATCCCGTCCACCCCGGGTGCCTTTTTTATGTTTATATTCAACAATTTCTCCTCTCCTTTCCTCTCAGTTATTACAAAATCATCCAGCTCACTGCCAGAGTTTAACTCACTTCTGGCATTCCCCTCTCCCCGAATAACTCCTCATGGGTGAATGTAGATGCAAAATACTCATTTAGTTTGTTAGCCACCTGAGCAGAATCATCAACAGTTGAACTATCAATATCCAATGGACCAATCTGATTCATCCCTTTCCTTCTAGATTTACATAGGTAAAGAACTCTTTGTTGTTTTTCTTTGCATCCTTTGCCAAGGATTTCTCATAATCTGCCTTTGCCTGCCTAATCTCCTTTGTGACTTGGTTACAGACCGGCTTATATCTATCATAGGCTCTCATGTCACCCATTAATTTATATGCATCTCATGCATTTTTCTTCTCTGTCACATGTCTCCTTAGTTCATCTGACATCCATTTAGGTCTAAACCTTGAACAATATTTCTTAGTTGGTATGTAAAGCCTAGTAGCTTCCAAGATAAAGTCTTTGAATGTGCTTCCCATTTTGAATTTGCTGTTGGTAACATTATCAGTTGGTCCCACCGTATAGAATTTAAATACTGTCTCAGACCACTGTAGTCACCTTTTCGAAAGCAAAAACCCTTCCCTTTATCCCTGATGGTAGTTATGTCTTTGAGTAAATCCCACTTTGGCACACTGTGATCACTGCCACCTAGTGGTTCCTTTATCTGCAGATTCTTAATGCATGAAGAATCACTACTGATAATCAGATCAAGAGTATTACTCCCTCTAGTTGTGTGGCGCCTGCGTAGCCAGGCGCCACACAACTAGAGGGAGTGTGGCGCCTGCGTAGCCAGGTGGGAAGCAGCAGCAGTGCGTAGCACACGCTTCTTGATTAGACCGGGGTTCGAGCCTGTCATCACCAAATATGGAGGATGCGGAAAGGTCAGGGTATGACCACCGCATATCCCAGAGCAATATGGCCTTAGTTGCTAATGCTCCTAAAAACCAAAATAAAACCCTCTAGTTGCCTCCCGAACATGCTGATGTAGAAAACAATCATCCATTAAATCCACAAAAGCCTTGCTAGTGTGTGAGTGACCAACCCACAAATTCCAGTCAATATCTGGGAAATTAAAATCCCCCATTATAAGACTCTCTGATCTACTGGTCCACTCTCTTTCCCTGTACAATTCCTTATTATACTCATCAGAGTCATTAGGCCTATAACACACTCCTACTCTCAATTTTGATCTCTCAATGCCTATGTCACACGAAACTGGCTCGACACTGCACTGTCCAGCAATGTCGACTGGCTTCACTTCCTTGGATTTTATGTATTTCTTAACTAATAGTATAATCCCTCCTCCCTTCCTATCTTGTCTATCCTTCCTGTACACATTGTACTCACCAGATTCCAGTTCTGCCTTCCTTATATCTGTGTCACACCACGTCTCTGATATCCCAACAATATCTGCCTTTGATGCTTTGAGCAATACTTCAAATTCATCAAATTTATTTATCAAACTCCTAGCATTGGTGTACACGCAAGTATACATGCACCTCTTACTATTCTTAGCTACCCTAACACAACCCATGTGTTTACTTGTACTGCAATGACTACCAGCAGTCCCTGAAATACCCTGCATCTTGTTTTCCAGGTTCCTGCTCATTCCAATAGAAGCAGTGCAAGAATCACTTTCACCTCTGCCTGTGGCTACTGCTAATCTATTAGTCCTTGTAGCCCCCCCCCCCAAGCTAGCAGTTTTCCGAACCACCTAACACTGCCTCAATAGCATCAGCAAATATTCTTGCACCCTTTATATTTAAGTGTATCCCATCCCTGTTGAAGCAGTCTCTCCTGTTAACAAGTACAGACCTGAATATATGGATAGAACTGGCTGGATATGAGCAAATTTCTAAGCAGAAGGAAAAACACCTTTGGAATAAGAAAGTGAAAAAAGGCAGCAAAGAACAGGAGTAAGTTCAGGAGCACAGGTTTTGAAAACAAGTGGAGAAATACCATCGGGACCTGGAGCTTTGTTAGTATCAAGCTTCATCAAAATCCTTCTGACATCCTTTTGATGGAAGACCACAGGAGGCATTGAATGGAGCGTGTTGGGAATGATCGGAGGTGTTTTACCAAGATCATTAATACATAATTTGGAAGAAAAATGGGATGCTAGCAGGTGAGCTTTATCCTTGGCTGAAGTGACAACAGAACCATCTGGTTTGGACAGAGGTGGGAGCAGAGATGGGAAAAAGTTGCGGCCAAAAGCTCTGGCAAGAGACCAGAATGCTCGGCTACCATTAGGGCAAGAAGCAAGTTTTCTACTCTTAGCCTGTTCAAACTCTAGTTTGAACTGATTAAAACTGCTTTAGAATAGTTGCGAGCTTTGGTGTAGGCAGAAAATAAAACTGAAGAATTATAAACAAGCCAATTGTGATATGCAATGTTCTTCTCTTGAACAGCTTTGGCACATTTATTGAAAAACAAAGGTTTAGATAAAGGACGAGATTTTAAAGTGGTGTGTGGGATAAAGGATTCCATTCCTTCAAGAATAATTTTCCTGACACGATCTGAACAAATGTTGACATCAGAAGTTTTGAAGCAGTAATCCGACCAAGTAAAAGAAGAAAAGAAATCTCGCAGGTCATCCCATTTTGCATTCTTGTAATGCCAAACAATATGAGGTTGGGAATAGCCATGAGATAAAGGCTCCATTGGAGAAGAGACAATCACCAAGTTGTGAGCTGAGGTGCCTAATGGACCTCTCACTTCGACCGTGTACTTAGAAGGGTTGTTTGTGAGAAAAAGATCAAGTGTGTTGGCTGTATGATTAGGGTTGTCCGGTATTCTTGTAGGTAAATGAACAATCTGTGCTAGGTCATTAGTAATTGCAAAAGCCTCAGCATCTCGACCTGCTGGGTCGGTGTGACTAGAAAACGGAAGCCAGCTGGAGTTGTGAACATTAAAATCACCAAGGAAAATTACCTCACTGTTAGGAAAGTTGGACTGGAGAAAGTCAAGTTGCAAAGAGAGGAAGTCAAAGAGCTCAAAGTGATTAGTGGAGTTGGGAGAACGGTAGAGACAACAGATGAATTTGACACAATGTGGCAGAGATTTTAAGCCAGAGAAGATTGAAAAGAGGAGATTCCAAATTACCGAGTCTCTGATAGAGAATATCGGAATGGATATATGCACAGGTACGACCTTTGAGGCGAAAGGAATCATACAGGGGATAATTTGGGCAACTGTGATGGCAGTAGTTGAATCAACCGATAACTGAGATTCTGTCAGAAAAAGTACATGGGGTTTGGCAGACTGCAAGTGGAAATGGAGATCATTGAGATTAGAATTAAGACCATGTATATTTGTGAAATGAATTAGGAAGTGCTTGGGAGGTTTAGATCTTTTCGCAGATAAGCTTACTCTATTAGTTTGACAATTCATGGTGTAGAACTTTGCATTTGTCGAGGTTAAACTTTAATTGCCATTTATTAGCCAGCTGTCTAATTTTTCTAAGTTCTTTTGCAGGAGCATACCTTCATTACTGTTATTAATCACCCTGCCAACCTTTGTATTATCTGCAAACCTGAACATTAAGCCTAATATGGCTTCTTTAATATTAATAATTATAGAAAATAACATTGGTCCCAGCATAGAGCTCTAGGGGCTTCACTAATAACGTTAGTCCACAAAGGGCATTATCCATTGATACCCCCCTCTTTGTCTCCCCCCTTCCTCCTCCTTTTATTCAACCATCGTTTTATCCCTAGCAGTAACTTGCCCTTAATGCTGCACTGCTTTAATTTGTTTCAGCTATCAAAATCTTTCCTGAAATCCAAGTATATGATATCAAAATTATTTTTTGAATCCATTTCCTTTGTGACTGCATCGTATTATCCAATCAAATTGGTCAGACAAGATTTCCTCTAAACAATCCCATACTGTATGTGAAGTATAACTGTAGTCTTGTCTAGATGGTCCTGCACTCCTTCTTTAACCAGTGATTCCATTATTTTACCTGGAACAGAAGTTAAATATAAGTGTCTGTATTTTAAGGTTAGTTTACTTGTACAATTTATATATTTAAAGGCTTAAATGTTTCTGCTATATTTGATATTGTTATATAGAGAAATTATTTTGAAATCACTGAGAAACACTGGTCATGCAAACCAGATCAAAATTGTTTATATTATTTTCTATGGATAAATCTCTATTGCTCAATGTGGATTCACTTAGCACTAGGTTTTTATGGACCCAGTTAAAAGCACTGAATAAATCAGTTTTATCAGGAACATAGAAGATTAACAGTCCCCCCCCCTCG
Organism: Mastigoproctus giganteus; assembly: GCF_048544385.1. Lineage (NCBI taxonomy): Eukaryota > Metazoa > Arthropoda > Arachnida > Uropygi > Thelyphonidae > Mastigoproctus > Mastigoproctus giganteus. The sequence continues at coordinate 64,153,162 of NC_143586.1, read as the reverse complement.
CAACTTTGTTCAAATGAGCCATGACTAAATGCTTCTAAGCTACAACCTGACTTTAAAATTAAGTATTAAATTTCTTTTCTGATCTGCTTCATCCAGAAGTGATTTAACTGACAATTAAAATTGCAATGGTGGTTGAAATCTGAATCCATGGAAACGAGTGGAATTGCTAGATCCATGAAATTTGGGCAAGGATCATCCTTCTGATAAAGTGCTGTGAATCTGTATTTTCCAGTCATCACAGCAACCCCATCAGTGATAACCCAACATAACTTTTGAAGAGGTAATTTGTCCATTATTCAAGTTTTGAACATATAATAAATATCTACTCTTGTTTGCACTTTCATGGCTAACACATTTAGCAGTGCTCCTTTTTTTGAGCAAGTAATTCTAATCATTATAGTGAGTCATGAATTATTATTTACATCTTTTAAAGACAGTCAATGCAGTGGAAGACAAAGAAATTGCCCAGACCAAAATAAAAAGCAAAGATGTCAAAATTGAAAACCATGCTTTTTGTTTTCTTCAATATTAAAGGAATTATTATGGCTGAATGTGTCCTACTAAATCAGACTGTCAATGAAATGCTACATTCAAGTTCTGACAAGGCTGTGTTAAAAAATTCAAAAGAAGAGACCTGTATTGTGGAAGAATGGTAGTATGTTCCATTAAGACAATGCTACAGCATACAATGCACTCTCTGGCAGACAGAGTGCATACAATACACTCTGTTTGCCAGTTTTGGTCAAAAAAGTGTGTATGCATGTGTGTGTGCACACCCTACTTGCCAGACATAGCACCTTGTGACTTTCCCCCTCTTCCCTAAACTGAAAAGTGTACTTAAGGGAACCCATTTTCAGTCATTGAAGACATTCAGAAAAAACTACCCAAGTATTAAAACGGCTTACAGAAGATGACATTCCAGAAATGTTTCTGTGCTTGAGAGAAACATATAGAACAATGTGTGCAAGCCCAAGGAAATTATTTTGAAGAGGATACTTACTTGTAAGGTATGAAATATTTCTTTATTTTATTGTAACAGTCTTATTATTTATTAGCCAGACTGTATTTACAACTTGTATAATCTGTATAGGCGGATTATGATTTCCACATGTATGCTAATGTTTTTAAACTTCCCTTTATATGTATGCATTCATTTTATATAATTTTGTGAATAAAATTTTGCAATGAGGGTTTTAAAAGTTTGGTTTTCCTATGATTTTTTTTTTTTTTTTCCCCATTTGTTTGTTATTAATGAATGCTACAAATTAATAAATGAATAGGATTCAGAAAATAAAATCTTTCTTATATTGAGAAGCTTAAAATTTGTAGACAATATTTCATTAGAATAAGGAAATAGCAATTCTGTTCTTGTTTTGTTACACTTTTTTTTTTCTCAATGAAATTTTTTGCATTGGGTTAGATAAGAGCATTTAATAAGATGAGATCTTATCTAATTTCAACCTTACCTAATTTAATTAGATAAGAGCATTTAAATATCTGCCCAATTACATTTTTTTTTAAAAATTCGATTTACAGATGTGTCTAATATTTAATGAAACTGGTTTGAAGGATGTAAATCCTCCCTGTGTGGCCCAGACATTTGTAAATCATAATGCTGTTCTTTATAAACTCTTCATTATTGGCAACAAGTATTTTGTTATAGAGAGGCCATCACTGAAAAATTTTACTGCTGGGGGTAAGTAATATTAAAATATTATTGTTATTAGTCTTTATTTATGAACTTAGTCTTCAAGTTATTTTGAAAGGGTATACTGTTTTGTCTGCTTTCATGCCCCCCCCCCCACCAAGATCTTTAGCATATAATGATTATTTCTTTGGCACATCCGGATCTTCAATTTGTTTATTCCTTCTCCCTATCCCTCAATATTTTTTTTTATATCTCCAATATCAGGTTTTATGTGTATACAGTGGATTCTGGTTATTTGGGCCACCGGGTAATCAGGGCAGATGTTTATTTTGGGCAAATCTTAAAAAAAACAGAATCCAATCGAGAAAATAGCCATGGTTTACTTCGCTTAATTGAGACAACATGGCTTTTAATCGGGGCAGGAGACCGCAGCACTGGAGATTACCCTACGATTGTCTCTGTCCGTACCATATGGTTCGGTCGGATTTATGGAGGTCACAACCATAAAACAAAAACAATTAGCAGTCACCTGTTTATTGAGCTTTTCTGTTAGTGCAATCTATCATGAATGGATAGTAAACTCGATCTTATTGAATTTGTGATAATAGTGACAGCTGGAATTCTGTGGGTTATTATGATGAAATTTGTTTACACTTCCATGAAATCTTCAATCATATAAAAAAATTAATTTTCAGAATCTTCTTCATTCCTATTTTTAAAGCTTTGTAACTTGTTACTCTGTTCTCGCTTGCACGTATCGTCTTACTTGCAATTTGTATGTGCCGTGTTCTTGTTATTGATTGCTTATCTTTTTGGTATTTTTAAATTTTAACTCCCACCCACAAATGTCAGTGAACAGAAATGTCAGCTAGTCAATATGTACATATTACAGTAGGTATTAATTATTCCGATTGTCATGTATATTCTTCCGATTTTCATGTATCATTTTTTTAATTGGTAAGGTAATAAAGGGTAAATTTGTGTTTAATATTTCTTTACTTTTATAGCCTGTGGATAATAATATTCCTCCTATTTTCGCTAATTAGAATCTCTGTTTAATAGAAATAAAATTCAGTTCACAAATGTGATCACAATGACCAACGCTTACTACACATTGTATAGTGCATGGTACTTTACTATGGTGAGTCCATTGTAACATGATTTGATTGTAGTGAAACAATTGTAAAGCGGGGGTCCATTGTAATTTTAACTATTTATGTGAAACTTCGAATAATTGGGGCAGCCGCTTAATCGAGCCAAAATGCACTAGTGCCGATGTGTTCCAAATAACCGGAATCGAGTGTGTGTAGTAGTAGTGGCATGCGATGCAAGAAAGCAAGTGTATGAGCTTATACAGTGTCAGCCAAAAAAAATCACACCATACCCTCCAAATGCCTGTCCAGTTCCTCCTTAAATTTATTTAACCTATCAACTTCCACAATGCCAGATGGAAGTTTGTTCCAGCAATTAACCACCTGCTGGCTAAAGGCAAATTTCCGCACATCTACATGTGTCCTTCCTCAATTTATGCTCCCTTAGGTTCGTAATCTGAACAAGTGGAAGGATCCCATCAGAATTCAGCGTGCTCAACCCATTCAAGGCCTTATATACCTCAATCAGATCACCGCGCAGGTGCCTAGTCTCAAGCCGCTGCAATTTGCAGAACTTAAGCCTCTCTTGGTAAGTGGCTCCCTTCATTCCCCTCACCAATCTTGTTGCCCTTCTCTGTACATGCTCAAGCAAATCTACATCCTTCCTAAAATGAGGCTTCCAGACCTGTATGCAGTACTCAAGGCGTGGCCTGACCATTACCTTAGGCGCCTCCGTAGCCAGGTGGGAAGGAGCAGCAGTGCGTAGCACACGTTTCTTGATTAGACCGGGGTTCGAGCCCGTCACCACCAAATACGGAGGATGCGGAAAGGTCAGGGAATGACCACTGCATATCCCAGATCAACATGGCCTTAGTTGCTAATGCTCCTAAAAACCAAATAACAAACAACAAACCATAGCCTTATACAGAGGGACAATCACCTCCTTTTCATTGCTAGCAAAATTCCTATATATCATTGACAAAACCCCATGACCTGCCCTGGCAGCCTGTCTGCATTGCTCAGAAAACTTCATATCTGACTGCACAATTACTCCCAGGTCTTTTTGATTTTCTACCACTCAAGCGTTTAGGGCATAAGCCTCAAGCTATGGAGGAGTCTAGACTATGTATAAATATAGTGCAAGCGCATCAGAAATACATAGTTATATCTGAATAAATCAGAATATTAGTAAAATGGCATCGTTTTAAGTTATATCTCATATTCTGGAATACCTTCACAACAAGTTGCCATAATATTGCACTACTTCGAATAAGTAACGCTTCACCTAAGGAGAAGACTAATGTTACTTATTCTCAGATGGATACCACCACCCAGACGGCACTGTTTCAGGGCTATTTGGCCCTTCTTCCCACACACACAAGTGTGTGTGTGTGTGTGTGTGTGTGTGTGTGTGTGTGTGTGTGTGTGTTGAGTAATCTGGTAGGTTGATAACCATTAATATACTGAATTTATGGGCTAGTGCCATTACGGTGGAAATAGATACAGTACATCCATAATGCAATATATATACACTGTATTATTAGTTTTTAAGGAAAGATGAAATGGTATAGAATAAGCTATCTTAGCTAGTGTATACTGAGCCTAAGCAAAGATTGTTTATTTTAAATAATAATATGGTAGGTTGATAATCATTAATATATGGAATTTTTGGCTAGTGCCATTCCAGTGGCAATGTATACACTGTCCATAATGTGATATACAGCTAGGCCTCGCATAACGCGAGTTCGATTAACGCGATATTCAGTTAACGCTATTTGAAAAATGATACCACTTTTCACTTTACACGATGCAAATTTCCAGTTAACGCGATCTTTTTTTTTTTTTTTTTTTTTTTTTTTTTTATGCGATAGTTGAAAAAGATTTGAATCGCGCGTTAAGCTTACCGCGAGTCGTACGATAAATAAATAAACGTTTGCCTGCTGCCCGCCTCGGTGTGTTCCATCAACCATCGGAAGAAGACGTGTTTATCTCCTACTAATAAAGTCAATGCAGACTTGCATTTAAAAATTCAAATTTTTAAATGAGTCAGATGAAACTGTTACCGCGAAGGAGATAACGGTAAAAGAATTAGATGAAATCTTTCGTATTGCATAGAACCTCAAACAAAAGATTTGCTGTTCTCTGCGATATTTATTTCGCCAGGGGTCCAGAGAAGATTGTTGTCGGCTATCGGAAATTGACTGATGAAAAGAGAAAGTCAACACTGTTCAAATATTTCCGTAACAGTAATTTCTTCATTGTGTATTTTATGTCAGAGGTTCCCAAAGTTTCTCGGTTCACGGCGCCTTTAATGTCTCAGTAATTATTTCAAGGCGCACCCAGACCAAAAGAAATACCTAACAGTTTCGTTTAGTAGTTAGGTCCAAACAACTTAATAAGAAATGCTGAAACTGTGAACTACCTCGAGCTAGTAGTTCGCGCGGTGTCTGACAGATGTCGAGTATCGCTGTGTTTCCCTCAAATTTAAAATATTCCGCGGCGCACAGTTTAAGAACCGCTGTTTTATGCAATAAACATTTAATTCCATAATTATTTTCATTATCTTTTACATTATATACAGTTAAAAAGTAATTTAAAAGGTATTTTTAAAATTCTTTATGGACATTCCAGAAGGTCAAGGACCAATTATAATTTTTCCTATTAGTTATGATATTCGATTAATGCGTTTCCGTTTTGTGCGATGCGCTCCCGGGACGAATTAATCGTGTTAATCGAGTCCCGCCTGTATATGTACATATTATTAGTTTAACTTAAAATAATTCTTTTACTTTAATCTTCCCCATAACCTTATAATACTGTGTGTGTAGTAGTAGCAGTGGCATTTGATGCAAGAAAGCAAGTGTATGAGCTTATGCAGCATCAGCCAAAAAAAAAAAAAAAAAAACACACCATTCCCTCCAAATGCCTGTCCAGTTCCTCTTTAAATTTATTCATCCTTTCAACTTCCACAACGACAGATGGAAGTTTGTTCCAGCAGTTAACCACCCGCTGGCTAAAGGCAAATTTCCGCACATCTAATCTACATCTGTCCTTTCTTAATTTGAATTTATGCCCCCTTAGGTTCGTAATCTGAACAAGTGGAAGGATCCCATCAGAATTCAGCGTGCTCAACCCATTCAACACCTTATATATCTTGATCAGATCACCGCGCAGGTGCCTAGCCTCCAGCCACTGCAATTTGCAGAACTTAAGCCTCTCTTGGTAAGAGGATCCCTTCATTCCCCTCACCAATCTTGTTGCCCTTCTCTGTACACGCTCAAGTAAATCTACATCCTTCCTAAAATGAGGCCTCCAGACCTGTACGCAGTACTCAAGGCGTGGCCTGACCATTGCCTTATACAGAGGGATAATCACCTCCTTTTCCCTGCTAGCAAAATTCCTATATATCATTGACAAAACCCCATGACCTGCCCTGGCAGCCTGTCTGCATTGCTCAGAACACTTCATATCTGACTGCACAATTACTCCCAGGTCTTTCATTTTCTACCACCTTAAGTGTAGTACCACACAGTTGGTACGTTTCTCTGGGGTTACTTCTACCCATATGCAGTACTTTGCATTTGTCAAGGTTAAACTTCAGTTGCCACTTCTTAGCCCATCTGCCCAAATTATCTAGATCGTGTGTGTGTGTGTGTAAAAATGTTTGTACTATAATAAAATAGTTTTTTTGTCAAGTTTTTTTTTTTTTTTTTTAAACTGTGTATTAGTATTATTTATCACAGATGAAAAGTATATTTTTTTATTCATTGTTTGTAACAGTTGTAACCTTTCTGAATGTTATTACTTAGTTTGAATCTAATAGAACAATAAAAGATTCATTAATTTCTTTACAGACCATAACACTATATTTTTTGATAGCCATGATATATCCAAGCCTCATTCAGCATCTTCATTAACAGAGGTAAATCTAAATCAGTTACTTAATCTTGCATTTTTAAACTGTTTATGCATGATTCAGTAGGAGTATGGAATACAGTAAGACTTAAATTATGGCATTGAAAAATCCTGCACATTTCAAAAATTTTATGTAACTCTTTCATGAGTAAGTTTCCTGAATATATGTGAGAGCTTTATATGAGGAGAGTCATTAAATTTTAGTAAAAGTGAAAAATGAATGGGAAAAATGTAAAAATGAAAACTTTGGTACATAAATTCTGAATATTCATTTCTTCTTATTTTCAGTTGATTCCCCATAATTAAAGTAAAATTACTATCAAAATTAAATGAGAATTAAAAAAGATAAAAAAAAATATATATTTATAAAAATTGTCAAAAGCTTGTTACTTTTTTTGAAGCGGTAATATTCTCTACATCTATTTATATGTCACTTAAATAAACTTCTTTATCACTTAAATAGATATCTATTCATATATCAATGTCATTGATTTCTGGATCTGAATTCCAGAGAATTTTTCTTTTTGTAAGCCAAAATTTGACAATTATGTTTAATGTTATGTATGTGATGTTTTCCTTTGGCTTTCAAAGCCCTTTTTGTGCTGCCATCTCTTAAAACTGGCCATGTAAATAAGAGGTGGTGGCATATAATGGAAAAAATTATACTTTCAGACAATTCATGCATAAAAGCCGCACTAGAAATGACCTTCGAAAAAGTAGATCTTTGTGCTTAATACACAGAGCCCACATATGAAAAATTATCAATCGACATGTTCGCTCCTGGAAGGGTTAAAAAAATGTTAGAAATTTACTGTCTCTCAGATTATATATGAACGTGGTGAATTTTGTTTCAGCTTGTTTCCTGAAACTCTGTGAATGTCTCATTGATTGACAAATTCATATAAACTTGGAAAGTGAGTAGGTTAATTTTATTTTTAAGTATGCTGCTATATATTGCTTGATTGTGCATTTTTTTCCTTGATTGTGGGCTTACTAGTTTAGAATATCACTCACCATGGGAAAGTGTTTCCTATGGTGAGCAATATGTGACAATGAAAGAGGGAAAAAGAAAAAAGGAAAAAAAAAAACCTTCCTTTAAAAGTTTATATGATTTATAGTTTGATTAACAGTTATTGTTCATAATTAGAAACAAGGAATGAGAGCTACATCATAGTTGGGTTGGATTATCGATGAATGGTCCAGTCATATTGATAATAATCAGACAATCTTCCATTATGTTTCTCTCATTTTTTGGTTCTAATTGCAAATGGCAAAATGGTGCAAGGAAGCAACATTAGCCATAAAAAAAATTACCCACTTCCTTTTCCCATCCTTGATAATTATTTTTCCAATCCTTTACTAAATTTATTCAAATTGTCCAGGTTCCATAACATCAGGTAGAAGTTCATTCCAATAGTCAGTCAGTCAGTCAGTTACTCTGACTGAAAGTAAGCTTTTGCACCATCCTACAACCATTGTTTTCCAATTAAAATTTATGCCCTCTTTGTATCATCTGAGAAAGAGTAAGTATGCCATCAGCATTTCATTTGTTTAGCCCAAGTTGGTCCCTACGCAGAGACTTAGTTTCCAGATGCTGCAGTTTGCAGAACCTGTCTTTCTTGGTGAGAGTATCCTTTTGCACCTCCAGCTAATCATTTTTCTGTTCTCTGTGCCAATTCTAGTAGATTTAAGTCTTTTCCAGTATGAGATTTCCAAACTTGTATGCAGTATTCAAGATGTGGTATAACCATTGCTTTATACAGGGGGATAATCACCTCTTTGTCTCTGTTGATAAAATTCCTGTTTATCATTGACAGAACCTGATGAGCTATTCTGCTAGAACAGCTCAAGTTTATCTTTCAGATTGTAATTGAGAATAAAAAAGGCTCCAGGCCTTTTTTATTCTCAGTTACCTTGCATTTGGTACTACCTAAATGAACGAGGAATTAATATGATTGATCATATTAGTAAAGTTTCCACTAATAGTATTTTATTTATTATAGTTTTTTAAGGCTCACAATGTGATGTCTGGCATAGCAACAGTGCTGTATTGGCAGCGTTGCTATGCTGAGCTTTTCTTCTTTTTTTTTTATATATATATCATGATTATTATCATGATTGTTTTATGGTAGTTCGTGATCTGTGCATTTTACTCTTAGAAGAACCGTATGTATCAAGTTAAAAAAAAAAAAAAAAAAAAAATTGCTGTAATTTCCAATATAGGAAGAGTTTTGAGATTATGTTGAATGCTTTTTTTGCAATTAAAAATAATATAAAGTACTCATAAAATATGTTCTGAGTAATTAAAACAAAATTCTTTACAGCTTGACAAGTGTGAGCCAAAAACTCCTACTATAAAACCAGAGAAAGAAAGACTTGACAGCATTGTTAGTGTTATCTGTGATCAACTTGGATTAGCTCTCTTTGGTATTGATGTTATTATAGATAATAAGACAGGCAACTATGCTATTATTGATATGAATACCTTCCCTGGTAAGATTCATTTCTGTGACTATTTAAGTGAAATATATTGTCATATATTTTTTATTTGATTTATCAAATATTTAGTGGTGTTAATGAAGGGGCTGAGATAAATGTTTATTTTTCACTCTTGGTGCCACTTTTCTTCTAAATAGCTACTCACTGTATTATACTGCACATCTTCCCTACCATGGAATATTATTCTCACATTTGGCAGTGTCCCCAAAACATTTTAAACCATGATAGGTATAATTGATTATGAAATAATAAAAAAAAAAAAAATATATATATATATACATACACACACACAGGGTGATTCACTACCAGTGTGACAAACTTGCAGGAGGTGTAGGGGGTCACAAAGACGAATTAGAATCGCATAGCATTGCAGAGTCCGAAATGCCTTTGTCATGTGGTAGAGGACGTTGAACGGGAGGATCGCGTGAACAGCGATCCCGCTGGAAGTCAGCATTCGCGAACCGTTTCTGTTGAAGAAACCAAGTAGCAAAAGTCCTCCGGAGTGGATAATCTGCAGGCTCCAATGATTGGACGCGTTGTAGATGGTATAAACTCATTTGGTTTGTTGACAGTATCCTCCATACAGTGGATTGGGAAATACCCAATCGTTGGCCTATCGCTCGAGTACTCGTGGCGCCTCTGTAGCCAGGTGAGCAAGAGCAGCAGTGTTTAGTACACGCTTCTTGATTAGACTGGGGTTCGAGCCTGTGACCACTGAATACGGAGGATGAGGAAAGGTCAGGGAATGACCACTGCATATCCCCGGAGCAATATGGCCTTAGTTGCTAATGCTCCTAAAAAAGAAAAAAAGAAAAAAAAAAAAAAAAACCAAACCAAATCGAGTACTCGTACTCGGATTGCCTTCTGCAAGACGTAGGACATTCTCCTCATTGTCTGGCGTCCTCGTCGTTTGTTCTCGATTCATGGTACCTCTCGTGAAACAACCAGTCTCATGTAACCTTCTGTGCACACGTGCGAAAATCATATGATGAGGAGCACACCTGTGCGAGAAACATTCCTGGTACAAGCGCAGAGCGGTGCGCCCATTACAGTCCGCAGCTCCATACGCGAGGTGCATGTCGGCCAGTTCAACGTTTGAATACTTGGCCATCCTACTGCCTCGGGAACTGGTTCGCAAATGCTGACTTCAAACGGGATTGCTGTTCACGCGACCTCCCGTTCAACGTCCTCTACCACATGACGAAGGCATTTCGGACCCTGCAATGCTATGTGATTCCGATTCGTCTTTGTGCCCCCTACACCTCCTGCAAGTTTGTCGCACTGGTAGTGAATCATCCTGTGTGTGTGTGTGTGTGTGTGTGTGTGTGTGTGTGTGTGTGTGTGTGTGTGTGTGTGTGTGTGTGTAAAGGTAGCAACAATTTAAGATAATATATAAAAGGTAAATGATAAATGTTTCTACTCATTAGGAGAAGTCTGGGTTTGAATTCCTGAATACTCCTATAGGTAGCCAATTGTAGAAAATATCGAATAAAATACAAGCATAGAAAACTTGTACCCCCCGATTGGCTACCTATAGGAGTATTCATTTATCATTTACCTTTTATATATTATTTTATTTATCTACAATCATTTATCTTCATATACCATACAAAAACACCGGAAGGATGCTCACAGAACTATGTTCAGGGTCCTACATTAGGAATGGGTATAGCAACCCCGAACTGCCCTAGTACCAACTTTTTGCATTCTTCAGTACTCTTTATGCTTTCCTAACCCCTATATTTTTATTTCTCATGAGCCATTAGTTTACTGAACGCTATACCCGAGATGCTTTGTTTCTGCTTTAAAACACTTTCCTTGCCTATACAAAGTTCAGTGACTATATACTGCTACTTTGATAGCCATTCATTCCTCTCTATCCTGCAACGAATTCCTTTAACCCTACCACTACCCCATTTTAAATTTCATAACGAATTAGGTGATTTTAATTTTACTATTTCGCTAATTTAACTTAACTTATTTTATTTATTTATTTAAATCATTTGAATACATCTCCAACCTGTAACACATGGGGTAACTATCCCAACATAATTATTTAATTTAAAACTTTCCTGATTCGTTATTTTCCTGATTTCCTTGTTGCTAGTCTATACCACATACCAGAGCCCAAATTCAGTCTAAACATTTTATTTCTCCACAACAGTACAGATCACTACGACCACATGTAAGTTATCCCTTTCTTGCTTTTTATTCTTGTTATTCTTTACTTCCAGCCTCTGTCGGGTCAGACACGAAATACAACGCTGCATTATTAATATTAAATTTAAACATATTATTTAAACAAACTTAAGCAACTTATTTTAACTGACTTAAACAGACCTTTCCTAGTGTACCACGTGGGGCTATATTTCATGTCAGAAACAGAGGCTATACCCACTTGTTGCCGTTTCCTCCTTTGATTTCGGTGGCTGGTCCTAGATAAAGGCACTGAAATCACAGGATGAACAGCACTAAGTTATTCTTATTATTCATTATTACTTCTCCTTTATCTTAACTCCCTGCTTTGTTCACTGTGATTGTGATCACAGTTCCGTTCGCCCTTTGTTCTCCATAACTAGCGTTACCAGTCTAGTAACGTTAGCGCTTTGCCTTTCGTGACTACTAACTTATATATAGACCCTGCCACTGAAAAACTCGGAAATTAGGTGGTGAGGCCTGCCAGAGTACTTCAATAATCTGCTGGATGCCTGACCTGCCTCCTCGTGCAAAGTGTGGGCAACGGTGGGTCTCAGTAGGGGCCCAACAGCTAAATGGTCAGAGAAATGATAGAACATAACACTACACAACAAACCACTCCCCACACACTTTTTAAATCTCTGGCCTCCACAGAGTTCTGTGTCACATGTACAAAGAATACAATGCAGAGATGGGGGGAACCCCTGGTGCACTCAAACAATTAACACACTTTACACTTCAGTCCATATCTCATGACCAGTTGGGATTTGTGACCTGTGGAGTGAATCTCAGAAATAAAAAAAATCTTTTGTTAATGTGAATCATTAATTACATAGATTAGGATCATAATAACAAAAAAAAAGTTGATTTGACCCATGTATAAACTTTTTTCTTTAAAATTATTGCAATTAACATGTTAACTAATTATATAGATAGTATGAACCAGAGCTATAATGCTCAATACATTCTACGTTGATATCAATATTTGTAAAAGAATAAGAGAAGTTTCTTTCAGTATGATATGTAGAACATTTCCATATGATACTCTCCAGAAATTAAAACAAAAACAATTAAAAAATATCAAAAATCTTACATCACAGTAAGAAATAATTAACAATAATAAAAAATCAAATGAACACAAAAATTAAGTCAAAAATGAATTTAACGTAAAAAATTGCAAAACGATTTTCCTTCCTGAAGCTGACTGCTTTTCGACCGTATGCCACGATCACAGGAATGAAAATTCCTGGATGGGGTCAGCATGGAACTTAAATAGGGATTATTTGTCTTCGTGCATGGGCGTAAAGGACCACGAGTCGAAGATTAGATATGGCCGGCGAACATTAACAGAATTCTCATGTAATTTAATTTTGACTGTTTCTGCAATTGTCTTGTATAATTATGTTGGACACTAAGTATTTAGGCCTCGCTAAATAAAAAAGTGTTTTTCATTAACGGCATGAAAGGCTAATTGTGACACTGCTGAACGAGAAGCACGAACAAGAAGCCTCGGTTCGGCCTGAATTTGTGTTAACAAAAATTCAGAGGAAATCGCTAGAACCTTGATAAGATGAGCTGCAATCACCGCAAGAAATGTATACTAGGTCATTTATTTGTATTGAGGACAGGACTGAGCGATTGTTCAGTATAGTGTGTAATTTCCGTATTGGCTTGGCTATAATTTTAAATTCGGAATGTTTAAAGAATCTGTTAAGTTGTTTGTGCCACTGTTCAACATATGGGACAGAAATAAAGTATTTTTTGATATTACTATTGTTGGTAGGTGTATTTTTTTTTTTTGTATTCTATCCTTAGCTTGTACCCTAATTCTGTCTATTGTAGCAAGTGGGTAACTCATGTTTAAGAATCTGCTGATTAATATTTGTATTTCTGAGCCCAAAGCAGATTCCGTCGTTGAATATTTATAAGCATTGAGAAATTGATTAAAGATAATCAATCTTTTGTAGGTGAACGGGTGATAGCTGTTATAATGCAGAAGCATCCCAGTGTTTGTAGGTTTATGATAGATATTAATTGGATTTTATTTGCGTCCTGAGTAAGCATGAAATTTAGAAAATTTAATGACTTAGTATCCATATTCTCCCTCTCCAATGTAAATTTGAGTCTAGAACGAATATTATTAAACAAATGTAAAATTTCTTGGATAGTGCTACTTATCGGTAATGACTAGAACATCGTCTAAATACCTCTCATAGTTTGTGATACAGGGTAAAAAAGGCATCAAATGTATACGGTCAATCATTGAGAGATAGATCTCCGATATTAGGCTGCTCAGGCTTAATCCCATTGGCAAACCAAAAATTTGTTTGTATGCTTTGTCTCGAAAGGTGATATAGTTGGCTCCAACTAAGAGTTTTTAATTAAGTGAAAAATTTCCTTAATAGGAAGCTTCGTATAATTAATTGTATCGAGTTATTATTTAACATATCCCAAAGAATATCTAGTGTGTATTCAATGTTTACATTCATATATAATGATGTAACATCTAATGAGAATTAATTATCATTACTGCCAAGTCTACAGTTCTTAATGTTATTAAATAGTGTATCATAGTTCTTAATCCCAAATTGTACTGCCTATCTAAAGGGTTTTATAATGCTATATACATGTGTGGCCAAGGATAAAAATGCCGAGTTTCTGTAGGAAACAATAGGCCAAATAGGAAATCCGGTCTTGTGTAATTTTACCTGACGGAAAAGTGCAGAAATATATGTTCTGACCTTGAATTCCTTTAACTGAGCCATAGTAATATAGTCTTGTTTTTTTTCGATACGTGGTTAATGTTTTATTGTATTGATTGACCAAATTGGTAAATAGTGCCGGGTCTACTTCAAAATAAGTGGAGGTATCTGATCTCTAATGTATTAATATAATCAGGTTTACTGAGTATTACCACTGTATCTCCTTTATCAGCTCTCTGAATAATAATGTCTTTATTTTCCCGAAGTTCACATAAACCTGAACTGGCATGTGTATTCAATTTAGGAAGTGACGTTTCTTTTATGTTATTCACCACCTGGTTAACTTGTTTAATAAATAAGTTTTTTTGTGGAACATTACGAAGTCCATATTCAATTCAATATTAGGTAGTTTTCGTGGTGGTAAATTGTAATTTAATCCTTTGGATAAAAGTGAAATCTGGTCCCATGATAGCATATACGAGGAAAGATTTGTAACCTGTTGATATGTCGGTTCGTTGAATGTTGGGCAAGGGGGTGTTCGCAAACTACTGAAGTATTCTGCGGTAGATCGTTGTGCGTATTGGGAGGGTTGTCACACAACTTGTATGCATTTGGTCACAAGCTTACGACAATGTGTCAGAACTCGTGTGAATGTGTCTTGACCCTCCCAATAATGTATTCAATTTGTTAATGTGTCTGTTTTTTTATTTCTGAGGTCTGTGCATCTCGTCGCAAATCTATGGTGGTCTTCAATACAGACCAATTGTTAGGATGCAGGTAATTTTTTAATGTTCGCCGGCCATATATAATCTCCAACTCTTGGTCCTTTACATGCATGCATGCACGAAGACAAATAATCATTATTTAAGTTCCATGCTCACCCCTACGAGGGATTTTCATTCCTGTGATCATGACATACGGTCAAAGCATTGTCAGCTTCAGGAAGGAAAATCGTTTTGCAATTTTTTTCATTAAATTAATTTTTGACTTAATTTTTAACTGCATTAAATTGATTTTTGTGTTCATTTGATTTTTTATTATTGTTAATTATTTCTTACTGTAATGTAAGATTTTCAATTTTTTAATTGTTTTTGTTTTAATTTCTGGAGAGTATCATACGGAAGTGTTCTACGTATCATATTGAGGTAAACTCTTATTATTTTTGAAATGTTAACTAATTATAGAATGCATTCCTTGGTTACAAATTTGACTAATTGATTAAACTTGTAACTGTTTTTAGGGTATGATGGAGTTGACAACTTTTTCCAGCTTCTTTGTGATCTAATAATGGAACGTATAAAAACTTCTGATCCAAATCCTGATTTTCTCTGCCAAGATATTTCTCAAGAAACAGATTTAAGCATATATCAAGGTCCATTTAAACTATCTCAAGTACATATTAACCCTTTTCATTTCCGGTCAAAGTATCGTTTGGACCAACACTCTTCTGTGCCACTTGTTCCAAACAGTTGTTTCTGCTGTCCTATTACAGGCTTCTGTGCAAATTCTGTAGCACTGCATATTTCACCTAGTCTTTCTGTCATGAATTTGACCGACGATCCTGTAGTTATAAATGACTATGTGAAAGCTGTTGATCACGCTGCTTTTACTTCACCTCCAACAAAAACAGATAGGACTGTATCAGACAATAGCCAAGATGATTCAGGAATTGAAACTTCGGATTCATGTGATGAGAAGAATAAAGATGTGCTGCCCAGGACTACAAAACGTCAACATTCCAGAAGTCACTGTGTGGTGGGGATGTCTCCAGTGGTAGTTGGAGATAAAACAGTTACTGCTGATTAATCTCTTTTGTGGGCCATTTGCCAAAATTTGTTTTTTTATTTCTTTGCAAGAAACATAATTTTTACAAGTTATTGTTTCTGTAGGCAACTTGTTATTTACTATACTTTGTGGAACAAAGTCATTCACAAACCAGGTTTCAAAAATATTGTTAGAGAAATATTAACTGCTGTAGTAACTGATTACTGCCACATGCTAACAGTTATTTCACATCAATAATGTAATGCTAATAATATATTGGAAAGCTGTGTTTGCTTCACTTTTGAAGTTTTGATAGATTTATTTTATTGATCTCAGACAGGTATTTTATATAACTTGGTAGATATAATACTGCTGATTGCTTTTCCAATTTGTTATATAGTTGTCTATAACTAAAATGATGTGTGAAGCTAACATTGGCTTCTGCTGTTTCCCCCCCCCCATAATTTGGATTAATAACCTGATTCAGAAATAATATATATACATTTAAGTGAGATTGGTGGGTAGTACCAAAAAATATTTTTTAACTTTTATATTTAATATATAGAAAGTTCTTGGCTAGGTTAAATGCTGTGAGAAGTTAATGTTAGTATAAAACAACATCCTGATGGGAGTACAAATCTTCACTAATACTGTCTTAATCTTTTAAATATGAATTTATTTAATTAAGATATCAAATAATTTTACTTACTGAAGGTTTTTCTTTCTCTTCTATATGAACATTTGTTACTAATGTACAAATTTTAGGAAAAAGATAGTTGATTTAATGCTAAAAAGTAGTGATTTAGTGTATTGCTAAAGTGATCTTCAGCTACAGGCATTATTTTGAAATATCAGCTTATGTCATTTTTAATACATAATTGAGTTGCAATGTATCTAGTTTTTGTAGGTTTTGAAATTGCTAATAGCAAAAGGACAAGATATAATAATGGAAATTTTTAAATTGAAGGATAAAGTTCATTACATTAGCATGGCTAATCGGTACCTTTTAATCTTAATATTTTGATTCTGTTTTATGTATCATTGGACTACATTTTTTTTTTTTTTTTTTTTGTTACCAAGTTTCATCCCACAGAATGAATCGTATGCAATCATAATTTGCAAACACATGCTGTTATAGGCTTACCAGTCACGTTCTGTTGGTGTATATGATATTTAATTGCTGAATTTCTTTGTGGTTTAAAAAATATTTTTTTCCCAAATTGCAGTATTAGTTTTCAACTTGTATTAAAGTAATTTAGCCAAATTGCAGTTAAATTAGTGTTAAATAAATGCATGCACATTGTACAAAAAATTGTCCTTTAAGATTTTATAGTCATGTTTTTCTTTATTTTATAACAAACTGTAGAATTTTGACCATGAATGAATGAATGAATAATAATTTTCAAACATTGCATTATAATATTGCAATGTTTGAAAATTATTCATCATGTCATTTATATATTTAGTATAATCAGACTCTCATAAGAGGTTTCATTTATTTAATATATTTTGAAACTGTTTCATTCCATGTTTATATATTTTTTTTTTCTTAGGTGTATATTTTGGGAAAAAATTCTCTGTATATGTATTTACAGATATATATGGATTGTTCAAGGGAAATCTTTTATAAGGGTACTTTGTTAATTTAAATGTGATATTTTAGAATTTTGCGATTTTAAAGTATCATCATTGTATTTGAATAATTTGCTTAAATTTAAAATTACAGAAAATATAATTAAGGCATTCCCATAAAATTCTTTAGTAATAATTGTGTTTAATTTTAGTTTGAACATAGCCCTCATATTCCATCTTTTTGGTAATCATTACAATTAAATCAGTACTTTTGATTTTGTTGTTTCAGTTGTAACTTGCCTGTCTTCCACACGTTTTATTTTCTTGGGAAAAAGGCATGTACATTTGAGTAATTTCTTCACAGGAGATCATGTTACCTTGTGTGAAGAAAATAAAATTAGCTGTACCTTTTAAAAAGCAATTTGAAAATAGAAATGTACATGTTAAGCTTTTAAATAAAGTCTTTTAAAGTAAAGATTTTTTAAAGGCATGGAACCTATGGTGAAGTTTATATTAGTCTGTAAACAAGGGAAAGCTTCCTTTCATTAATATTCTCACCTCCTTGATTAATAGTATATATATATATATATATATTTTGCATAATCGGAAAATGTAAATGTGTCCTAGTGACTTAACATCTTCATATAATGCTGATTTTTCACTTCCAGAACATATATTCACTTTTTTCAAGTTGAAAGTTGTTTGTACTGATGGTAGTAGCGAATTTGCTGCTGTATTTTTTTAAAAATCCACGTGCATATTTATACTTAGTCTGCTGTGACAAATAATTGCACCTGTTGTCTGTCATTACATCTTATATACATATGTTAGACGTTGGCAATACAGTGATATTCCAGGTAACATACTGTAAGAACTGTTTTGTCTTGACATGCAAAAGAAAAATGTAAATATGTTGATGTGGTTTTATGTGCATTTAATTACTTTTTCTTATGCCTTTACATATTTTTTTTTCTTTCATTGAGAAGACAAAAGTGTACTTGGTTTCTGAAACTGCTGTACTTTATGTATAAATGGAAATAAATTTTTTTTTCCTTCTCTTTTTTAATTCAATGTGACATTTGAGTTATTTCGTAATTCTTATATTATTCTTTCTTAAAACCTATGAGAGTGGTTCAGAAAGTTTGTATTCTAATATGTACAGGAAAATTGCACCATTATGATTCCCTTTTCATTTTTTGACATAGTTCCCAGCCACTGCAATGCACTTTTCCCACCAATGCTCTAGTGTGTTGATCCCATTGGAAAAAAAAAAAAAAAAATCTTCATCATAGTCCTCCAACTATGCACCCACAGCTGTGACCATCTCAGGTTCGGAAGCATATTTTTTCCCATGGACATGCAAAATGTTATCCTTCAGTTTGGGGAACAAATAAAATTCACTAGGGGCAAGGTCTGGAGAATGTGGTGGGTGCTGAAGCAACGGAAATCCTGCAGTCTATACGGTAGTCATCACAGTCTGGGAGGTATGACTGGATGCATTGTCGTTAAGGAGCAAGACACCATTTTGCAGTTTTCCATGCTATTTTTCCTTGATGGCTTCAATAAGTTGCCTTATGAGGTTGCCATAGTATGTACCAGTGACTGGTGCCATTTTCCAGGTAGTTCACCCTGATGCCTTCTGCATCCCAAAAAACTGATGCCATCACTGTGTCAGCTGACAGAAAACATGGAACTTCATGGGAGGCAGAGAACAAGGATGCTTTCACATTAGACTGTTATTTAGTCTCAGAGTCAGAGCGATGGACCCATGTTTTACCCATTGTAGCAATTTGGACCAGAAATTTCATGAATCCTCAAAGCATGTTCAAGTTGGTTAAGTTGGTGATGCACATTATTTGTGGCATGCTACTCATCTGTCAACATTCGGGGGGCATTCCAGAGAGATGAAAGGAAAAAAAAAAAAACTAATGGTGCAGGGGAAAAAAAAAAAAGCTAGTGATGCAGGTAACAAATAAATAATATAAAAAAAATTAATAAGTAAAAAAAAAATAAATAAATAAATTCAAAAAGGCCATAACTGTTCCTGGAGGTCCAAAAGAAGTATGGCAAATTTAGCAAGAAACAAAAAAAAAAAAAAAAAAATAACAAAATAAGGAATTTAGCCTTTCTTTTCACCAGTGAAATCTAAGCTGTAGAATTGCTAATCTGGTTTTGACTGGCATTGGCATACAAGGTCTTCCGCTTGGCAAAAATTCCAAATGCAAAGGCCTGCAGGGTAGAAAGATTGTCAGGAGTCTGGATTAGTTGATCCACCTGGTTTGGGGAAAAGTTGAATTCCTCTCCGAAGTTGATCTCTGAGATCCTCATACAAGTCACAATCACAGTTTTCCTTTGCTCTACATGTACAAGAAAAGATGTACTACCTTCTGAAAAAAATACTGCATAATCATATTCGCTAGAAGTAGGTTAGAACAGTGCTACTCAGTGTAGTCCACGAACTGTTTGTTACCAGTCCATGACAAGTAATTGTTAATTTTTTTTTTTGTATTTTGCAAAAGTAATGGTCAGCGACGGATCAGAAATAAAAGAAACCGGTCCTTCACCATAGTTTGACAAGCACTGGATTAGAATATGAACTCTTTGAACACCCCTCGTAAATACAAGGGTTGGTCTGTAAGTAATGCCTCTTGGGCAATAGAATTTTTTGTAATTAAGTTAGCATCATGAAGTTTTATATGCTGCTAGTATATATATGAAGACATAAACATGCCAAAATAAAAGTCTGTCTGTTATAGAGAGGTTATGAACAGTCAAATTGATGTCCATTTCTTTCAATGGTCAGTAATAGAGTTGCTTTTCAAGTCAGGATAAAACTCAGCTGTTGGATTCTTGAAAAATTGAGAAAAGTATACCAACAAGACAGTTGATGCTTGTAGATGGCTTGTACATTTTAAAGTAGGAATCACTGACATTTTGACCAACAAGGAGCAGAAGACCAAAGGCTGTGCATTTAAGAAAATGCTAAGAAATGCTGATTCAAACAGATAGGGTAACTCTACATATGCAATGATGCACGCATCATTAGATATGTGGGTATTCAAAGAGAAGTATATTAATCACTTTAGACACAGATTATAGGAAAACACGTTGCAGATGTACTTAACCTGTTAACAAGAGAAATGAGATTCTTCAGGAAGGAGATCTGCCAAGACCTGTCATAGGAGTGCAATAACTTTTCAAGTTTTTTTTTTTTTTTTTAATGGCCTTATCACATCACAGGTGATGAGACCTGGATCCTTCGTTGTGACTCTTATCATAAACGCGAGTCTATGGAATGGACACATCAATCATCTCCAGCATAGAAAAAAAATCCTGAATCATCACAAAAAATGGTCACAATGGAGAAAAGCCTTCTTTTGTAGAGAGATTTTGAAAATAAATAAGGAAAGATATTGCCAAACACTGGATAAGCTTAATAGGGCTATAAAACTAAAAAAAGTGGCTGTACCAGGACAACCAATCACATTATACCATGATAATGCCAGATGACACACTGATAGATATGATAGATAAAAATTGCAGACTTGACTCCAACTGATTTTTTTTCATTTGGACATATGAAGAGATACCTTCATGGAAAACACTTTTTGTGTGAGGAGGAGTTAAAAAAAAAAAAAAAAAGTGTGCCGTGCACAAATAGCAGAAGTTAGTTCTTTAGGCAAACATTTATCACTTGACTGAGGATCCTGTATTAATGCCGCAGTTGACAAATCTGCATGAATGGGAGCATCAGAGATATGTTCCATTACCAAATCTAGTTTCGGCAAGTGCTCTCGCATTGGATGAAATTTAAAACCATTTCACTTCAATAGAGCCAGGATCACTTTGTTGTTGAGAGAGCCATGACAGGCCAACATTTGACTTACATCCTCATTTGGAAATGTTTGAAGAAGAGCGTGATCTCGAGCTACTACAATCTTCACATTGTTCTTGAACCAAAGCCGATCACACACCAAATAGACTGAACTGAAATCATTATCCAGAAATGTACGTTTAAATTGAGTGTTGTGTGTGTGCATGCTTCGGTGTTTCTTAAAATCCTGTTGCTGCCCTGGCTGTGTATTACTTGTTGAACAATTTGATGGAGTACTTCTGGCAGTTAGTTTTGGCTGCTTCGCTTTTCATTTAGGACTGGACTTCGAGGACTCCATCGTTTGCATTTGCAGTATCAACTTCCATGACTCCTTCCAAATTCACTCCTAACATTTCTGGGGAGATGTAAGTTTCTGAAGATGTGAATGGACCTTCTCCGGCTTTTATTCAACTCTGTTGCACTCTGGAATTTCTTCCACTGTTGAAATAGCTTAGATCTCTCCTTTGTACTCAGTGGAGGTGGTTTTGGTGATCATTGCATGTGTACATGCTCTGTACACCTTACAAAGCTCACTATTAGTCTTCAGCATGTTGAATTATAAATTATTTCTGTCAAAATTTTTTATTCAATGACAAAAGAATTAGCATGATGCAATCAGTAAGGGCACTGATTGGGTCATGTCACTTGTGCCGGGTACGGGGCGTTACGATGGGTGGTGGGGAGAAAGAATCATTTCGTGTTGCACTTTCTTGGTGTTTTTTTCAATCCACAGATGCATTGCATATGTACATTGCTGTAGGCTTTATAACACTTGCTTCAGTGGACTCCCCCCCCACTTTATGATTGGTTCACTTTATGATCAAATCACTTTGCGATGGATACAACATAATGATGTGTAATAGTAATAGAGGCATGTGATGCAAGAAAGCAAGCATATGAGCTTATGTAGCATCAGCCAAAAAAATAAATTCACACAACCATTCCCTCTAAATGTTTGTCCAGTTCCTCCTTGAATTTATTTAAGCAATCAACTTCTACAATGACAGATGGAATTTTGTTCCAGCAGTTAACCACCCGCTGGCTAAAGGCAAATTTACACACATCTATTCTACAACTGTCTTTCCTCAATTTGAATTTATGCCCCCTTAGGTTCATAATCTGAGCAAGTGGAACAATCCCATCAGAATTCAGTGTGCTCAACCTATTCAAGGCCTTATGCACCTCAATTAGATCACCTTGCAGGTGCCTAGTCTCCAGCTGCTGCAATTTGCAGAACTTAAGCCTCTCTTGGTAAGAGGATCCCTTCATTCCCCTCACCAATCTTGTTGCCCATCTCTGTACATGCTCAAGCAAATCTACATCCTTCCTAAAATGAGGCTTCCAGACCTGTATGCAGTACTCAAGGCATGGCCTGACCATTGCCTTATACAAAGGGATAATCATCTCCTTTTCCCTGCTAGCAAAATTCCTGTATATCATTGACAAAACCCCATGACATGCTTTTGTAGCCTGTCTGCATTGCTCAGAAAACTTTATATCTGACTGCACAATTACTCCCAGGTCTTTTTTTTTTCTGCCACCTTAAGTGTAGTACCACACAGTTGGTACATTCCTCTGGTGTTACTTCTACCCATATGCAGTACGTTGCATTTATCAATGTTAAACTTCAGTTGCCACTTCTCAGCCCATCTGCCCAAATTTTCTAGATCCTGTTGCAGTAGCACACTGCCATTACTGTCATTAACAACCCTGCCAACCTTCGTATCATCTGCAAATTTCGACAATAAGCCTGATATACCTTCATCAATATCATTGATAAATACAAAGCAACAGTGGGCCCAACACCGAACCCGCTGGAACCTTTGTGGACTAATAACATTAGTCCACGAAGAGCAGTGCCCATTGATTACCAATTTGTTGTCTCCCACTCAACCATCCTTTAATCTATTGTAGCAACTTACCCTTAATACCATTCTGCTCCAATTTGTATAGTAGTCTTCCGTGTGCAACAGTGTCAGAAGCTTTCCTGAAATCCAAGTATATGATATCAAAAATATTTTTTGCATTCAGTTCCTTTGTTACCACATCATAATATCCAATCAAATTTGTCAGACAAGACTTTCCCTTAACAAACCCATGCTGTGTCTGAATTATTGCGGTCTTGTCTAGATGATCCTACAATGCATCTTTAACCAGCGACTCCATTATTTTACACGGAACAGAAGTTAAACTGGTCTGTATTTACTCGTGTCACCATTCGATCACTCTTTGTGAATTGGGGATACATTGTTACATCTCCAGTTTGTAGGGGCCTCCCCCGAGTCCAAGGATGCTCTCATAATTGTGGCTAAGGGTTTGCTTAATTCCTTTGCTGCCTCCTTTAATATAACTGGATAGATCCCATCCACCCCAGGTATCTTTCTTATGTTTGACTTCAACAATTTCTCTTCCACTTTGCTTTCAGTTATTACAAAATCATTAAGGATCCTTCTACAGTTTGATAACCTTCTGGCATTTTCCTTCCTTAATAACTCATGTGTGAATGTAGATGCAAAATACTCATTCATTTTGTTTGCTATCTGAGCAGGATCATCAACAGTCAAACCATCGATATCAAGTGGACCAATCTGATTCATCCCCTTTCTTTTAGAGTTTATATAAGTGAAGAAATCCTTGCTGTCTTTCTTAGCATCCTTTGCCAAAGATTTCTCATAATCTGCCTTTGCTTGCCTAATCTCCTTTGTGACTTGATTACAGACTAGCTTATATCTACCATAAGCTTCTGAGTAGCCTCATAATTTATATGCATTCCATGCATTTTTCTTCTGTGTAACGAGTCTCATTAGTTCATTTGATAACTATTTAGGCCTAAACCTTGAACAATATTTCTTAATAGGTATGAAATGTCTTGTAACTTCCACGATTAATTCCTTGAATACTTCCCACTTAGAATTTGCTGATGGTAACATCATCAGAAATTAAAAACTGTCTGAGACCACTGTAGTCACCATTACAGAAGCAAAAACCCTTTCCTTTACCCCTGATGGTAATTATATCTTTAAGTAAATCCCACATCAGTACACTGTGATCACTTCCACCTAGTGGTTTCTTCATCTGCAAATTCTTAATACATGAATGATCATGTAGTAAGCACTGGTCATTGTGATCACGTTTACGAATTGAATTTTAATTCTATTATCGATGATTCTAATATGCGAAAATAGGAGGAATATTATCCACAGACTATAAAAGTAAACATATAAAGTTCCATCTTTTTTATTATAGTGCATATGTGAGTTGGAAAGAACAATGGCAAAAATGTATTACCCTTATTCCTTCCAATTCACATATGATGGATACACAGAATAATGTATGCATGCTTTCCAGTGTTTGTTTAATAAATAATATAAATTTCAATTTGGTATCTGTTGTCTTTCTACTTGCATAGCCAAAGAGGCATTACTTATGGACTGACCCTTATCTTAGTTCTGTCCATATAAAGTGGACTAATGTGTAGTCTAGATTTAAAAGTTGAGATATTTTTGAAATATCTTAAAAGGATAATTGTAAATCTATTAATCATTATGCTGTAAGGTTTAATTGTGCTATAAAGTTTTGTAATAATATTGTAATTAAGCTCACTTAAGCATATTCTCCTTTTTTAACTAAATTTTATTTAGTAGTACTATTAATTTAACAAAAAAGTAATAAATGAAATACAGTGTAATGATAATCTCAGTAACAGAAAATATTCTACCACCTTAAGCTCTTAAAATTGGTTTGTGTTAGACATTGCTAGTGGCTGCCTATAAAATAAAGTTTAACCCCCAAAAAAGAGTTAATTAATATTTCATGAATACTATAATTAGCCATAGTTTTTTTAGCACATATAATTGGTCACAAATGCATCTTCAAGGCCAACCATTTATTTACATGCGGAATAAACTAAAAAAGGCTTGGTTGCATTCATGTTTCACCTTGCATTTTTTCTATTTGCACTATTGCTAGAATTTTCAATAGAGAAATCAACAAAAACTCTTTTCTACTGGGAATTTTAACAATGTGGATGGAGTAGACAAAGAGCACAAAATCACTAAAACTTGTGTTTCATCTTGAAGACCCCCACATGCATCCCACCCAGGTTAAATCAAATAAAGATACTATCAAGCAAAACCTATTGTAATGGTGTTAATAAGGATTAAATTCAAAATTAAACAGTATAAATATGCATTGAATAAGATGTTAAATTCTGAAAGGTTCCTAAGATTCAAGTTATTTTAAACAAATCAACACTATCAGTTTAAGAAATAAAACACTTACCAGAATGAAGAAAAGGTGACTGTTCTATGAATACAACTGGGAAGTAGGTGAAACAAATAGAAATAAGATTAGAAAGTCTCTAGTACCTAGGCATTACACTGAAAGCTAGATCCTAAACTATCAGCAAGAAGGCAGAGGTCTAAGCTTGCTAACATGCTAACAAATTATATGAAAATGTGTGAAAGATTGAATCTCTAAAACTAAGCTGATTGGTAGGTAGCACTGCCAGAACATTAATTAAAATCCCAGGTAATGAATGCAGTTTAAGCTGGATAAAATTTAAACCAATGGAAGTAAGGTTATGAATAAAAGTTACTACAGCTGAATAATAATAATATATGAAAAAAATAACAAATAGCTCATTTAAACCTAAATTGAAATTTAAACTACTCACTCCGCCCCATGGGATGGGAGTTTATTTCAGTTATCAATTAATCTGGCTGAAAGTAAATTTTTGCACATCTATTTTTTCAATTTATAGTTTGTGTCCTCTTATGTATGATGTATGAAAAAGAGTAAGGATGCCATCAGCATTGTTTACTCATTCCATTTAAGTCCTTAAATTAGTTCTCGCAGGTGCCTAGTTTCCAAGTGCTACAATTTGTAGAACTGAAGCCTTTCCTGGTAAGAGTACCCTTTTGTACCCTCGACTAACCTTGTTGCTCTTCTCTGCACCCATTACAACAGATCTACATCTTTTTTAAAATGAGGCTTCCTGACCTATGTGCAGTATTCAAGATGCAGCCTAACAGTTGTCTGGTAAGATAATCACCTCCATGTCCTTGCTGACAAAATTCCTGTATATTATTATAATCCCATGAGGTGCCCTAGCTGCCTGTCTGCACTGCTTAGACATTTACCCTACACTACGTTGAGTGTGGTACCACCCAATTGGTTT
Organism: Mastigoproctus giganteus; assembly: GCF_048544385.1. Taxonomy (NCBI): domain Eukaryota; kingdom Metazoa; phylum Arthropoda; class Arachnida; order Uropygi; family Thelyphonidae; genus Mastigoproctus; species Mastigoproctus giganteus. Next base: position 64,126,722 of record NC_143586.1, on the reverse strand, counting down.
GTTATGCAATTGACGTTGCCACTGTGAAGTGCCTAAATGGGTCAGATCGAGAGAAAGTTGGCAGTTCATCTCAAAGAGCACCAGACAGATCTTGGAAAAAGCAGCACGATGGCCTTGGATCCAACACTTGCACTCTTGGGAAGAAGATCACAGTGGGACTCTGCTAAAACTAGTAAGTATTCTGACATCAGAAGCATTGTATTTGTAGCCTGTACGTGGAAGCATTTCATATAAGAGCACTACCGAACAAGTGACATGCTGTACCTGTTAAAGAGCAGAGCCATTACAGATAGTGGTGCCGAAACAGTGGGAAACCTGACTCAACAAATACCAGCCACACTGCAAAACTGGGTGCACTGAGCTGTAGTGAGATCAAGGATTGCTGCACATTCATTCAGGTGAATATAGTGGCATAAAAGAGCAAATTGAGGGCTACCTATAGTGGGCATTAAAGGAAAGATTTTTATCAAAAACAACTCCAAGGTCTTTGAGCATAGACATTTGGATTTGGGACATCTGCAGTTTTTATTGTGGTGGGGTTGTTTCTGAAGGGAATAAGTAATTTGGGTGGATTTGCTTGCATTTATAGTAGATTGAGATCTTCCAGATATTATTGTTATAATTAGCCATATGGTGCAAGGAAGCCTGAGACTTTTGCTGCACCAGCCAAAAAAAAAAAAAAAAAAAAATTCTGAGTTACCCCTGAGAGAGAGAGTCAGAAATAGAAGGGAATCACCAAGAAAGAGAAGAATGATGATATCCAGCTCAGGATGTGCCAAGCCCACCATGTGAAATCATATTTGATGATTTCACAAATCTGTAAATTTGCATCATATTATCTCGAAAGCCAGTGAATATCATCACTGGCTTTGGAGATAATAAATAACTTTAAATCATCAGCTTATGTCAGTACATTTTGATTTTCTCATAGAAGTAGTTGAAGGTTATAGGATTAGAGAAAACACCTCCTTGAGGAATGCCTGTTGAGGTTGTGATGAGAATATTGTCAGTACTAGTGGGGAGAGGAGGAATCTGCGATTTAGGCTGTACTGAAGATAGGAAATAATCGTGCTGAGAAAATAGTTTTTTAGTATTTCAAAAGCTTTCTTGAGATCTGTGTTGTCAAAAGCACCTTTGATATCTAAGTAAAAAACATTGCATGTGCCTTATCTAAAAGCGCGGTTTGGATGAACCAATGGTGTCAGCTAGGCTAGTTGTGGAGTACCCTCTAGGACCAAAGTGCATGTTGGCAGGTGCATTAGCAAAGATTGCATGTTGAAGATATGGGAGCATTTCTTCAATAATTTTAGTAATTATTGACAAAACAGCAATTGGTTGATAGCTTGCATGTAAAAATTACTTATTACTGCAAGCTTTTTTTAGGAATCAGTATAATCCTGAAAGTCTTTCATTGTCTTGGAAGGAATGGCCGGGAAACACCTGGAAATGATATGCACTAACAAATCAAGGATGTATGTGCTGGATGGTCTAATAATAAAACTAGGGATGCCATCAGGGCCTTCACTACTATCCAGGCATAATTGGTTAATTATATGCTGAACTGTATTCTTGTTCACAAGTTGGTTAATTAGCAGAGCTTGACCAGGAGACATATCATGTTGCTATTTGCTGGTTTATAAGAATTTAATTCTTTAAATCTGTTCTGCATATCTTCAGTGCAGATATCAAAATTGCTTCTTTCCATATTGCATTTTATCCATTCTAAAACAAGATCTTGCTGTAAGGTAGCTATTGTTTTTGTAGAAAGTGCTGTTTTATTGTGCTTTAGAGTGGACATAATTTTTGTACGACTGAATTTTTTTTTGAGTTGAAACAATGCTCTGCTCTTTTTATATTTTATGTGTGCTGATGAAATGCCATATTTTTTTCACTGTCTGTGGCATTTTTGCTTACTTTTAAAGTATGGTTTCAGGTGGGATTTGAACCAAGGTTTGGAATGAAAAGATAGTCTGACAAGTTTGGATGCTGACTATTTTCAGTTGATTCAGCCATTTTATAAGAAGAAAGGTGGTGTCCTGTATAGGAATATTTTTGAGAGAATCTCATGGGTAATATTTTAAGAGCTGCAAAAACATTTTTTCTGAAGGAATTGAATTGATCTTCTTTTGGTGACTTCTGGGGGGGGGGGGGAGAATTCCTGCAGTAAATTTTTGCTTGCAGTTCTATATTTTTGTGGTCAGATTTAAATGTAATGTTGCTGCCAAGTTTTTCTTGAAGTGGAAGATTAGGGTAAACAAGATTACCCTCAATTACCTCTTGTAACAGTGATCTTGATTTTTTTTAGCGCTTAGAACTAAAGTGTCAGATAGCAACTTCATTTTTAAATTATATTTGGGTAGGGGGAGGTTAAAGTTGCCCATTATAATGATGTTAAGTTGAGGCTTAGTGATCCAGGTTATTACTTCATTAATGATGTCATCAGTAGGTCCAGGCAGAATATAAATATTATAAATATGAAGCAGAGAATCTTTAACTTGGATCAGTAGAGAAGTTCCTTCAAAGTTGAAGGTGTTCAAAACTTTAATATTGGATTTTAAAATAATTGCTGATTAATTCTTGATATCATGTATAGTGTGTAGCTGAGATTTTTCGACAGTAGGAAAACATCCTGTAGAGGTTCCTGCATCTACGTTTCAACTAAACACGATGCTGTGAGAGCATGTCTGTACAAAATTATGAAAAATTAATATTTAATGTTAGCTGTAATGGTGCATGGAAGCTCCAGGCTTTTTCTGAGCTAGCAAAAAAATAAAATAAAATAAAACTGTTTTGCTCTTCACATAGTACTTGTCCAACTGACCTTTCAATTTTTCCAAGCTGTCAGCCTTGACTGCCCATGTGTATGACTTATTTCAGAAATTAGTAACCCTATTGGCTAAAAGGTGGTCCCTTGAGGTTATCACAGACATTCTCTCGTATATGCCAGACAAGTTGTACTTGCTACCTGGGAGTCTAAGACGCTGACGGAACTGATATTCGGGAGACACTCAAGTCAAGTGGACCCAATTTTAGCGAAGTCCAGACGGTTTGTGACAGCCAAATCCTTTGCTTGCACCTTCACAATGGTGGACTATTAGTAATCCTGGGTATAACCCCCCCATGCACAAGCACACTGTGGGTGACCACCCAGGTGTGAACCAACATAAGCAGGGTCGAGGTGTGCCACCTCTGTGTTACCAGGCAATACTAGGTGGTAGATGACTCTCATCAACCAGTGCAATACCATCACTTTGTTTATTGGAGGCTTGAATGGTGGAATCCATGTTTAGTCTCCAGAGCTAAGTTCTGGTCAAGCCTTTACCATCTCTTCCATCATGCAGTCTGACTGATGACTTTTGAGGTTATGATGGACATCATGGTGAGATCCAATCTTCCTTGCATTTCAAGGGTACAGCTCTAAAATGGTGTTTGCATGTTGGCCGCATACTAGTTAATACACTGGACCGAGCCTGTTGGTAACCCTTTAGGAGGCTTCCAGATTAGCTAGTGTATAATCTTGCTACCTCTACTCTGCCAGATAGTGACTGCAGGGAGTCCGAGTAGTGTGTGTGTATGCAGAGGGCATTGTTGAGGCCACGTTATGTCAAGGATCTGGGTATATGCTTACCATGTGTATGCCATATCCAAAAATTTCATTACTTCATACAGCATGTCCCTCCCACTTTTTCTTACTATTGAATACACCATGAATTAGCATTAGCATAGGCATATGATGCAAGAAAGCAAACTTATGCAGCATCAGCCAAAAAAAAAAACGCTCCCATTTCACCCCTCCATTCGTTCCAAATACCTGTCCAACTCAGTCTTAAATTTATTTAGGCTATCAACTTCCACAACAAAGGATGGAAGTCTGTTCCACCAACCAACTACCCGCTGGCTAAAGGCAAACTTCCACACATCTATCCTACATCTGTCTTTCCTAAATTTGAATTTATGCCCTCTCAGGTGATTATTCTGAGCAAGAGGAAGAATCCCATCAGTATTGAGCATGCTCAAACCATTCAAGGCTTTATACACCTCTATCAGATCAGCTAGAGGGTGCCTAGTCTCCAGACACTGGATTTTCAAAACTTAAACCTTTCTTCGTAAGAGCAACCCTTTGTTCCATTCACTAATCTTGTTGCCCTTCTCTGTACTCATTCCAACAGCTCTACATCCTTCTTAAAATAAGGCCTCCAGACCTGTATACAGTACTAAAGGTGTGGCCTGGCCATTGCCTTATATAAGGGGATAATCACTTCCTTATCCATGCTAGAAAAATTCCTGTATATCATTGACAAGACACCATGAGCTACTCTTGTAGACCATCTGCACTTCTCAAAAAACTTCATATCTGCCTGCATAATTACCCCCAGGTCCTTTTCATTTTCTACCACTGTCAGTGTAGTACCACAGAGTTGATACGTCACTCTGGGGTTACTGCTTCCCATATGTAGTACTTTACATTTGTCAATGTTAAACTTCATTTGCTACCTCTCAGCCCATTTGCTCAACTTTTCTAGATCCTGTTGCAGCAGCGTACTGTCATTAGTGTCCTTAACAATACTGACAACCTTTGTATCGTCTGCAAACTTCAACATTAAGCTTGATATACCATAATCAATATCATTTATAAATACAGAAAACAACAATGGACCTAAAACTGAACCCTGAGGGACTCCACTAATAACATTAGTCCACGATGAGCAGTGTCCATTGATTACCACTCTGTCTTCTCCCACTCAACCATCCCTTTATCCATAGCAGCAATTTGCCTCCAATGCCACACTGCTCCAATTTGTTCGGCAGTCTTCCATGTGCAACAGTATCAAAAGCCTTTCTAAGATTAAGATTTTCCCATAACAAAACCATGCTGTGTCCGAACTGTAACTGAAGTCTTGTCTAGATGATCCTGTAGTGCTTCTTTAACCAGTGCTTCAATTAATTTTCCTGGAATTGTCAAACTAATAGAGTATGCTTATCTGATAAAAGATCTAAACCTCCCAATACTTCCTAGTTCATTTTACAAATATATGTGGTCTCAGTTCTAATCTCAATGATGTCCATTTCCACTTGCAGAGTGCCAAACCACATGTACTTTTTCTGACAAAATCTCAGTTATCAGTTGATTCAACTACTGCTTATCTCAGTTGCCCAAATTATTTGCTGTATGATTGCTTTCGCCTCAAAGGTGGTACTTGTACATATGTCCGTTCCAATATTCCTTGTCAGACTTGGTAATTTGGAATCTCCTCTGGTTTAAAAATCTCTCTACCTCATTTTGTCAAATTCATCTATTGTCTCTACCATTCTCACAACTCCACTAATCACTTGGAGCTCTTTGACTTCCTCTCTTTGCAACTTGACTTTCTCCAGTCCAACTATCTTAACAGCGAGGTAATTTTCCTTGGTGATTTTAATGTTAACAACTCCAGCTGGATTCCGTTTTCTAGTCACACCGACCAAGCTGGTCGAGATACTGAGGCTTTTGCAATTACTAATGACCACGCACAGACTTCATTTACCTACCAGAATACCGGACAATCCTAACCAAACATAACAATCTAACCATACTTAATCTTTTTCTCACAAACAACCTTTCTGAGTACATGGTCTAAGTGAGTGGTCCTTTAGGCACCTCAGATCACAACTTGGTGATTGTCTCTTCTCCAATGGTGCCTTTTCTCATGTCTATTCCCAGCTTCGTGTTGTTAGTCATTACAAGAATGCAAAAGTGAATGACCTGCGAGATTTATTTTCTTCTTTTTCTTGGTCAGATTACTGTTTCAAAACTTCTGATTTCAATGTTTGCTCAGATCGTGTCAGTGAAATTATTCTTGTAGGAATGGAATCCTTTATTCCACACTCCATTTTACAATCTAGCCCTTTATCTAAACCTTGGTTTTCCAATAAATTTGCTAAGGCTGTTCAAGAGAAGAATGTAATTGGCTTGTTTCCAATTATTCAGTTTCATTTTCTGTCTACATCAAAGCTTGCAACAATTGTAAAGCAATTGTTAATCACTCTAAACTAGATTTTGAACAGGCTAAGAGTAGAAAACTGGCTTCTTGCCTTAATGGTAGCCGAACATTCTGGTCCCTTGCCAAAGCTATTGGCCTCAACTTTTGTCCACCTCTGTCAAAACCAAATGGTTCTGTTGTCACTTCAGCCAAGGATATAGCTGACTTGCTAGCATCCCATTTTCCTTCCAACTCATGTATTAATGATCTTGGTAAAACATCTCCCACAATTCCCAACATGCCCCATTCAATGCCTCCTGTGGTCTTCCGTCAAAAGGATGTCAGAAGGATTAAAACGAATCTTAATGCTAAGAAAGCTCCAGGTCCTGATGGTATTTCTTTACTTGTTCTCAAACCGTGTGCTCCTGAACTTAGTCCTTTTCTTTGCTGCCTTTTTTCTTTCTGATTGGAAATTTGCTCATATCCGGCAAGTTCCTAAAAAGGGTGATAAATCCTACCCATCCAATGATCATCCCATTGCAATTACTTCTGCTCTTTCTAAAGTAATGGAGAAATCAATTAATCCCCAACTCTTAAACTGCCTAGAAACCTTCCGCCTGATCAATGATTGCCAGTATGGATTCCGTCAATGTTGATCGGCAGGTGATATTCTGGTTATGTTACCTGTTTATGGACAAATTCAATGGAAAAGTTCAGTGAAACACAAGCAGTTGCTCTTGACATCTCAAAGGCTTTCGATCGTGTTTAGCATAAAAGTCTTCTAAACAAGCTTCCATTTTATGGTTTGCCAACTGTTTTTAGTAATTGGTTATCCAGTTTTTTTTCTCTGATTGCTCACTGAGGGTGATGGTAGATGGCTTTCTGTCCTGTGACTTCACTAATGCTGGTGTCCCCCAAGGTCAGTTCTTCGCACTCTTTTCGTCTTGTATATTAAAGACCTTTCATTGACTGGAAATCCTATCCATAGTTTTGCCGATGATAGCACACTGCATTCCACTTTCCAGTTCGAGAAACCTTGCCCTGCCCAATTAGGTTCAACTTCTTGAATGTTCACTACCAATTCCTTAAATGCCGATCTCCAGGTAATTCTCCAGTGGGGCAAAGACAACTTAGTTGATTTCAATCCTTCTAAAACTAAGTCTTGTCTTATATCTCGCAAAAAGTATTCTTCTGCTACTGTGCTTATCTTTGGTGACACTCTGATTTCTAGGCAAAATGATATATTTCTTTTGGGGATTACCTTGACTTCTAATCTCTCTTGACACAAGCACATTACAAATATTGCTTCCTCTGCATCTAAAAAAACTTGGTTTTCTCTTTCCCTCTCGACGTTACTTTTCTTCCAAACAGCTGTTCACTCAGGAAAAATCGCAAATCTGCCCTACCGTGGAATATTGTTCCCACATCTGGGGCGGTGCCCCAGATGTGGGAACAATATTCCATGTATATAAACAAAACCTCTCTCAGGCTTCTAGATTCCATTCAGAAGAGGGCAGTTAGGTTAATTAATGACTCCTCTCTAACAGAGTCTCTCCACTCTCTGTCTCATTGATGTACTGTTTCTGCTACATGCCTTTTCTACAGATACTTCCGTGGGCACTGTTATTCTGAAATGGCTTCTATAATTCCCACTTTCTCCTTGAAAACAGTCCGAACATGTACCGCCACCAGCCAACATCCATTTACTGTCCAACTTCAAACTCACAGAACCAACTTTTCATCTTCCTCGTTTATTCATTCAACTGCCGTTTTCTGGAACAACCTTCCTTCATACGTATTTCCTGAAAATTACAGCCTACAGAAGTTAAGTCCAATGTCAACAAATATCTTCTTTCCTATTCTCAACCTCCAACCCAAGCACAGTACTAAGTACTATAGGTTCTAATACCTTTTGTGTTTGGGGTTTTCATAAAAAAAAAGTAAAAGGAAAGGAACTAGCTGTATTGGTCTACTTCAGTGTTTCCCAAAGTTTTGACCTCTGTGTACCCCTTCTTGATTTTTCGTCAAGTACTGAGTATCCCCCCTTGTCAAAAAAAAAAAAAAAAAATCAAAATCATATTTCAGTGTAAATGTCTATAAATATTTTTATTTGAATTTAAGTGTATATAAACAAAAATTGTTTATAATTTATATTTGATAGAACAAAATTAATAAAGTAAACATACTATAAATATTTACTTAATTAAAATAATTTATCATCAATGTGAGTAGCGAAAATGCTTGTGGTGGGATAATATTTCAGCAAAATTTGGCTTTGTGGTTGTTAATTTCAATCTCAGATGTGGTTCGTCTTAATGTCTACAAGGGCCGAAAATCCAACTTCGCACAGATATGAACTTGGAAATGGAAAAATGAACTTTAGAGCTTTATCTGATAATACAGGAAATTCATTTTGTATTTGTAACCAAAATGATGATAATGTATTCGTTATTTGTTTTTTAAGAATCCATCAGAAGCTAGTTGCAAAAGTTGTTCTCCTGTTTGCAGCAGACCCTTTGGCATAGATTGATTGATGTTGAAAGGGTATCTTATCCACTCAATATTAATGTCAAATTCAGGGAAATACTTTTCTAGATTCAACTTATAAATGCTGCATTATAATAATCTTCACATTTTCATGAATTTGTTTATTCGAACTTGTGTGTAATTCATGAAGAGATGGGAATGCATTCAGTTCTTCATTACCAACTTGCTTTTGCCACAACTTCATCTTTGCCAATGTCGCGTTCACTTTATCTTGAACGTGAAATATAGAAATTTCCTTGCCTTTTAAGGACAAATTAAGATTATTTAAAACAGTAAATATATCTGCCATGTATGCTAATTGACTGAGCCATTTCCAATCATGTAAACATTTTTTAATTCAAAACTTTGTGGTAAAGAAAAACTTGTAGTTCATTCCAAAGTTCAAATAAACGAGTTAGAACTTTTCTATGAGAAAGCCAATGAACTTCAGTATGGAAAATAAGTTGTTTATGATTACTACCCATTTCTTCACATAGTTGCTAGAAAGGTTTGGCATTTAAATGACGGCCTTTAATATAATTTACAATTTTTATAGCTTCATCCAGAACCTTTTTTAGGTCTGCAGGTATTATATGCATAGCTAAAGCTTCTCTGTGTATGCAACAATGTGTCAACTTTGCATGTGGTGCAATAACTTGAATCCTTGAAACAAGCCCTTTTTTAGATCCGATCATGGATTTTGCTCCGTCCGTGCTTATTCCAACACAACTCTTCGAATCAAGTTTGTTTTGTTGCATGAGTTTTTCCATAATGTTGAATATTTCTTCTGTTGTATGTTCTGGCAAGGGTTGGCAAAATAAAAGGTCATCATGAAGTTTTTGATTTTTTTTGTATCTAACGAACACGAGAAGATTTGCAAAATTCGTAACGTCAGTGGATTCATTGGCCTGCAGTGCATAATAACGACTTATGTATATCTGATAACAATATCTGTTTTAAGTTTTCAGCCATTTGAGTGATTCTCCGATGAATAGTATTATGTGAGAGGCAAATCCGATCAAAAGACCTTTTTGCGTTATCTCAGATCATTACTTCTACTATTATCTTTGCCACAGGCTTGACCAAAGTTTCACCAATTGTCTCCGCTGCACCACTTTTCGCTATTAAGAGCGACACGATACGAAGCTTCTAATGCCTTTTTATTTTCACCTGACACAATCGACATCGTTTTCTGAGTTTCTTTTAAATTTTTGAGTTTATTTTGAAAAAATTCTACAGATTTGTCCCCTTGTATTCATTATGTTTTGATTAAAAATGGCGAATTAAGTTAGATGGTTTCATTTGTTAAAGTTTCACAACAAATGACACATACTGGAATAGGTTCCTCTTCATTTCCTGTCCATGAAAATCCACATTTCAAGTAATTCATATCGTACTTAAGATTTATTTTTTTACCTTCTTCTTAGCTAGTTCTTTAGATATGTCAGATGGCACACCCTTGTCAATTTCATTTGGTCCAGATACAATATCAACCTTTTCTTATTGTTTGCAGCTACTTTTATCTGCTTTATTGCTCTCTTTTGTGTGTTTTATAAACCCAATTTTTAACCAATGATCCATACTTAAGAATCTAAAGGGTAAAAAAGAATTTATATTTATTATGTGTACTAACTTCTATGCATTATTAAACAAAAAATAGATATTTTAAAACATAAATAAATGATCTATTGCCTAAATACGCATTTAGTCGCAATACATGTAATGGGCCATCTGTATATAAGTAATCTGTGGTAATACTAACCTATTTCCTGTTATTTTTACTAGCAGCACATTTGTGATATGATCAAATAATGAAGCACATTGCATTGATATCTACTTAACTCTTAATTAAACATCTGCTAATGATCATGTAATCACTCTTTTATCAGTCACTGTCGTATGCTCATCGCATTGTTTCAGGCTCCTCAAGTGCGTTCAGATACAAGGCCAAATTAAGATTCATGAGTGGTTGTGCATGCAATTTTGCATATAATTTATTGGGAAATATAAACATTTAAAATAATTTGTTACTACAGTATTTTTTTCTTAATAATGATTCTATGCCGTCAGTGGTACATAGCCGAAAATTGCCATGTACCCCCCGAAGACCTTTTGCGTACCCCAAGGGGTATGCGTACCACACTTTGGGAAACACTGGTCTACTTGATACCTGTGGTAACGGTATCAATGATCCTGAAACTTCTGCATCTACATTCATATGTAAAATTTTTAAAGTTAGGGTTATCAATGGTCTAGCTAATACTAACTGGGAGTTTATAATTGAGAAGAAACTAGAAGCAAAGTAATTACAATTGATTAAAGTAAGGTACTAGGAGCTGCTGGAATGTATACAATTATACCGAAGAAGGAAGCATCAAAAGATTTAAGCAAACCTTTAACTATAATGAGAGCATTCTTGGATGCAGGGAATTACTGCTATAGAGTGGAGATGTGCAAATGTCTTTCCTATTCACAAAGCTAGGCTCAACGGGTGAAATGAGCAGTTACAGCATTATCAGTTTGAATTCTGTTCCAGGGAAGATTACGAAGTCCTTAAGGATGCAGTACAAGATCATCTGCTGGTATGGAATTGAGAGATTTATAATGTGGTTTTCTTAAGGGTAGATCATGTCTGGCTAATCTAATCGACTATTATGAGGTTGTCAGGTCAGTACACAATGGGGATAAAAGAATAATTTGGGATATAATGTGTCCTTGATGCCTGATTGTTGGATCAAGCATTCATCTGGTGTTGTAAAAGTAGTTGGTTTGAATAAATTTAAGGAATAGACAGATGATGTTAGTCTCCCGCCCTCCGATGCTGTAAAAGCTTGTTTGCATAATTTGCCACACATATTTCAGTAAAACTTCTGATAATTCCACATGAATGATTGTTGTATAAATTGGAGCAGTGTGGCATTAAGGGCATGTTACCATTATGGATACAGGTATGAATAAGTATCAGGAGACGGTAGTTATAAGTAGCCATTGCTGTTTATAGGTTATTATGATTAGGGTCCCACCGGGCTTGGCCCCTTACTGTTTATAATATTTAATATTGATGTAGGCATTTCAAGTTTAATTTCAAAGCCTGACGATAATTCAAAGATGGGCAGGGTGGTTAATAATAGGTAAGCAGGGTAGGCTACTTCAACAAGACCTAGATGAATTATTTGGATGTGCTGAGAAATAGCAGCTGAGGTTTAATACTGGAAATTGTAGGGTAGTAATAATCCTAGAATAATGCAGTACTAAACTCATGATGGCAATTAATAAAATAAACTAGGCATAACTATATAATCTGATATGAAGTTTTCTGAACAGTGCAGACTGCCAGGACAGCCCATAGGATTTTGTTAATGATATATATAGGAACTTTGCCAGTAGTATATATAAAGCAACGATTGTACTTTTCCTTGAATATTGCATACAGATTTGGAGGACCACCTTAGGAAAGATGTGAGCTGTTGGAAAGTGTACAGAGAGAGAGAGAGAGAGAGACAAGATTAGTTAAGGATATACAAAGGGTATTTTTATCAAGAGTGTCCGAAATTTTGTAAACTGTTTGGAAACTAGGTTTTTGTGGGATTATCTGATCAAGTCATTTAAGGTCTTGAAAGGTTTGTGTAAAATTTGGACGTCCAATCTGCAATTATTCCCTCTCATTATAAATTTATACTGCCTTGTAACATACACAAGGTGGCATAAATTTAAAATGAAACGGAATAATTGAAGACTAGATGCCCAAAAATTTTCATTTAGTCAAAAGAGTGATGGACTGTATGATGGAATGAACTCCCCCCTGTCTGTTTGGAGGTTAGAAGTTTATCTAAATTTAAGGAGTGATTGGGCAGGTAGTCAAAATAAATTTGTAAATATCTAAATGTAAATCTTATCTTTTATCTCTAAACCCTGGTTTTCCAATAAATGTGCAAAGATGACAGAAGAATTTTGAACAGTCTTGATGCTAAGAAAGCTCCCAGGTCCTAATGGTATTTCTCCACTTGTTCTCAAAACCTGTGCTCCTGAGCTTACTCCAGTTGTTGCCTTCTTGCACTTTGTTATTGTATTGGTGTTTTTCCTTCTACTTGGAAATTGGTTCCTATCCAAGCCAGTTCTTAAAAAGGGTGTCTGATCCCTCCCATCCAATTATTGTCCCATTCAGCTTGCTTTTCTTTTCAAACTAATGGAGAAATCCATTAACCATCACCTAATTCTTAAACTATCTTGAAACCTTCCATCTGATCAATGATCACCAGTATGGATTCCTCCATTTGTGATCTACTGGTGATATAAGCCAAAATGCCACCAGTGGCATTGGCTTATGTTACTCTTTTATGGACAAATTCAATGGAAAAGTTTGGTGAATGAATCTCAAACTGTTGTTCTTGGAATTTCTAAGGCTTTTGATTTGGCATAAACATCTTCTAAACAACTTCCATCTGATGGATTGTCAACTGTTTTTTGCAATTGGATATCTGGTTTTCTTTCTCACCACTTGCTGTGAATGATGCTAGATAGCTGTCTTCTAACTTCTCCACTAATGCTGGTGTTCCTTAAGGTTTAGCTCTTTTCCTCTTGCATATTAACATCCTTTTTTACTGACTGGAAATCTTAGTCATAGTTTTGCTGATGATAGCACATTGCATTCCACCTTCTAATTTGAGAAACCTTGCCCTGCACAAACCGCTTTAACTTCTCAAATATCCACTACCATTTCCTTAAATATTGATCTCCGGGTAATTCTCCAATGCTTATCTTCAATGACACTCTGATTTCTAGACAAGAACATATACCACTATTAGGGATTACCCTGACTTCTAATCTCACTTGGCATAAGTACATCACAAATATTGCTTCTCCTGCATCTAAAATACTGGGTTTGTTTCTCTTTTGCTCTTGGTGTTACTTTTATTTTGAACGACATCCTATACAAAATGACCCATCCCTTACAAAGTCTCTCCACTCTCTGTCTCATAGGCATTCGGTTTCCATTGCATGCCTTCTCTACAGATACTTCCATAGACACTTCTGAAATGGCTTCTATAATTCTTTCCCCCTCTTTTCCAAAGCAGTCTGAGCATGTGCCATAACAAGTCAGCATTTATTTATGTCCAACTCCAAACTCAGAACCAAGTTTTCTTCTTCCTCATTTATCTCTTCAAGTTCTGTTCCTCCATGTATTTCCTGAAAATTACGAGCTACAGAAATTCAATTCTAATGCCAACAAAACCTTAAAACCGTGCATGGTACTAAGTACTATAGGTTTTAATAAATTTCGTGATTGGGGTTTTCATAAAAAAAAAAAGAGGTGGTAAGGTTGACAATGGTTACTTTATTTTTTAAATTAAATTTATTTATTTTTTGGTGGGTATTAGTATAGCCACATAGTGCAAGGAAGCCATAGGCTTTTGCTGCACCAACAAAAAAAAAAAATAAATAAAATAAATAAATAATAAATAATACAAATTATGAATTTCCGTCCCTACATAGATAGGTAACTAACTACATTATTCAGTTGACCTATTCCATAAGCTTGCTTCCCTGCACCATTTTGTTGATACTAATACTGAAACTGCTTCCAGTTTATGAACTTTAATTTTTATGTGCTATTCAGGAACACAGGCTGTTTGTTAAGCAGGGTTCACTTTATTACATGACTTTCACTATGGTGGGAGGTAAAGTTTTTTTTTTTTTTTTTTAATTAAAAAAAAAAAAAAAACTTATGCTCAGATGGGATTTATATGTAAGGTTTAATGAATTTATTATAACTAGATTTATTTTCATAGGTTATATAGCCACCTTTCTTTTTTTTTTTCTTTTCTTTCTTGTTCAGTGATTTAAAATAATAGAGATTTTGGGTTTAGATTCAGCATGTAAAAATAGTTTATTATTAAATATGTTTTGCAAGATTTTATTTATTTAAATTTAATATAAATTCCTTCAAAAACAGTATTAAAGTTTTTAAGAAAAATGGTTTTATTATTATATCCAATGGTTTTATTATATAATTTAAGATGATTATTATTATTATAGTAATGTAGCCATTATCAGACCTACCACTCTTCATGACTTGGGTGGGAGTTAACACATTTACTTCCACTTATATTTGTAAGAGTGCATTCAATGTGCTGTAATTTTCAGAATGTTGAGAAATAATAGCATTATGAAAATGTGCAAATAATGGTTGAAAATAAAAATCTGGAATTCGTAGCTGAACTGTAAAGTTTATTCCATGTATGTAAACTAATCTCAACATGAGCAAAAAAAATAAATAAATAAAATAAAAATGTAAACCAAGCTATAAACAGAATTGAAGTATTGCTGCTAATAGCCTTGAGTTCATTTAGCATGCCAACAGAATCAACAGCAGTTAATTTCACGTGTCTTTACTTTTATACCATTCATATATTCACCACTTAAGAATAGCCAATTTTTATGTATGGCACCACACCTGGGTGCTTTATATGCATAACAGCATATCACTTATAGTGCCATTTAAGCCATTTAAATGTATTGATGTGTTAATCTCATAGGAATAAATTTACACATTGCCATATTTGTTTCCCCCAGTTGGAAAGCATTCTATTTCATCATAGGTTATAAAATACTGTTTTCCTCACAGTTAGAAAATTTTTGAACAATATCCTGTCTGTTCATACTTTTACATTGAAAACAAATTATTATATCTGCATGTGCTGTCTACTTTCAAATTCATGACAATTATTTTATCAAATAAGGTATTTGTGTGGTTGATTATTGTGATAAAATTTATTTTGAGCAGTGAGTCACTGTGAAGACTTGTATTCAAGAAATAACGATTTTAAGTATTGTAGTCAGTAATCATTTATAGCTGCATTACTGTTTGCTACATTTGTATGCTTGTTTTAGTGGCAAGTTGTGCATTTATACAAGAATATTCTGGAGAGCTTCTCGATTATTCAATTAAGAGTGGCCTTTTTTATACTATGTGTACAATTTTGCACTGTCACATTGTGGAAAAGGTGGTATTGTCATTTCATTTCATAAATAAAAACAATAACGACCTGAATGGTTTCAACACCAGTGACAGATCTCAGCTATCAAAACAAAACCAGAACTGTACAGAACCTGATACCCCATTCCCTATCATAGGATATACATTATAGTAAGTGGAAATGACATTAATAAAACAAGAATCTGGGCTTCTCAAACAATCTATGGCTTTCTAGACTATTCACATGTGCTGCTCACACACTAATTTTGCAAATTAAAAATATTTATTTTCAACAAATTACTACAGTAGCTGTTCAAATTCTAAATAGTGGGAATGTGGTGATCAGAATCTTTCTCTATGCTCTTTGTAAATTTGTGATGTATACAGAGCACAAAACAGGCAAAGCAGTTGATCTGTTGGTAAACTTGCTAAACCTATTCACTTAAATATAAGATTTTCAGTGAATGAATTAACAAGCATAGAGTTTTTTTTTTTTTTTCGGTATCAGCAATCAACCGTCTTGGGTTGAGGGTACTTCCGGAGTTGAGTAAAGCATAGATAATGTGTGAGTAATCATGACATTTTAGGATATTTTTTCCTGAGACAGCCAATCAGCATGGCAGGGAATGGAGCATCATATTGCTTGTAGTTTTGATTTTTGCTTTTGCAGTCAGGGGTGTTTTGCCGTGTAGAACTGTGCAACGTTAAAACCATCTAATGGTTTTGAGGACTTGGATTTATATATTTCCCGCAGATGAAAAATCTAGCAAAGGTTTTGAAACTTAGCTCATTAAAAAGTTTCTTTTCATTACATGGTAGAAGAGTACCACTCATTACAGTAGTATGGCCTATTTGTCCTGCAAGACTTTGTTTTGTTATCCATGTGAGACCCCTGGCAGCATGCCGTGATGGGTATATTGTATGGCATCTTTATGTACAATAAAGATTAATTAATACTTGCATGAAAACAGTATACCCCACATTAGTGGGGTATACTGTGTGTGTTTAGAAAGAATCAAACAATTTTATTGTGAAAGCTAAAAAAAAAAACGAGGAGGGTTCCAAGTTGGATGAATAGTGAAGTTGCCACATTACTTGAGCAGAAAAAGGTGGCATGGAAAGGTTACAGAGCAATAAAAAGTACTGAAGCCTATAACAGCTACAAGGTGATGTGTAATAGAGCCACAGAAAAGGTTCAACAGGCAAAGGCAGTTTATGAGAAATCACTAGCAAACAGAGCAAAGAGGGGGGGATAAAGAATTCTTCACATATATAAATGCCAAGAAGAGCAGGACAAACCAGATCGGACCTTTACGTAAGGGAAAGGGGGATAGTATTAAATACACCAGCTGCCGTTGCAGATGAACTCAACAGTTATTTTGTATCGATATTTACAAATGAAAAACCTTATGTGGCAATGGGAGCGAAGTTAAAAAATATGTAATTAATGATATTGAAATTTTGCAAGATTATTTAATGAAAAAACTTTCAAGCCTACAGACAGTAAGGCTCCTGGAGTTGATGGAATATACCCTATAATCTTAAGGGAGGCGGCAAGCGAGTGCATTGAACCATTGAGGCTAATTATGCGAGCATCACTAGACTCTGGGGAGATTCCCTTGGATTGGAAAAGTGCAAATGTATCTCCCATACATAAGGGTGGCTCTAAAAGTGAAGTTGTAAATTATCAACCTGTCAGTCTGACTTCAGTAGTAGGGAAAATCATGGAGGCAATGATCAAGGGTGGAATTCAAGATCATTTGGATCGAATTGAAATTCTCAAGGATACTCACCATGGTTTTGTAAAGGGAAAATCATGTTTAACAAATCTGGTTCGCTATTTCGAAAGGGTCACTCACGAGCTGGATTTAGGGAATAATTTCGACATTGTTTTAGATTTCAGCAAAGCTTTTGACTCAGTCCCACATGAGCGGTTGCTTTATAAGCTGGAACAGGTTGGAATCACTGGAAAAATCCTTAGATGGATAGAAGGATGGCTTCAGGGAAGGAGGCAGAGGGTTGTGATAAATGGCTATTCCTCAGATTGGGTTGATGTAAGAAGTGGGGTTCCCCAAGGATCAGTATTAGGACCACTGTTGTTTTTAATTTTCATAAACGACATTGATGAAGGGATAGAGGGCGTGATGTCTAAATTTGCAGATGATGTTAAAATTGGTAGAGTAGTTAATGATAACTGTCAAGGTGAGCTTCTTCAGAGAGACCTAGATAGACTTCAGGAATGGTCAGAAAAATGGCAGCTATGCTTTAATCCAACAAAGTGTAAGGTATTAACACCTGGGAAACAGTAATCCCAAAATAACTTATTCACTTGGTGGAGTTCAACTAAACCCAGTACTGGAGGAAAGGGATTTGGGTGTTACGATACGGTCAGACACGAAATTCTCTGAGCATTGTAAACAGGTTGCAAGGAAGGCCCATGGTTCCTATCGATGATCTATCGAACTTTTGCAAGTAGAGATAGGGATGTGATAATCCCATTATATAAGGCTTATGTTAGACCACACTTGGAATACTGTGTTCAAGTATGGAGACCGCACCTAAAGAAAGACATCGAGCTTCTTGAAAGGGTGCAAAGACGGGTAATTCGCCTAGTGAGATTGGCAAAAGGGCATCCTTATGAAGAAAGACTTCGAATATGTGGGTTGCAGAGTTTGGAAACTAGACACCTTAGAGGAGATTTGATTGAGGTGTTTAAGGCTCTGAGAGGCATCAGTAAAATGAATGAGGACGAAATTTTCAAGATTATAAATGATGCTAGAACTAGGGGACATAAATTCAAGTTACGGGGGGAAATGTTTAGATTGGACTGCAGGAAGTTTTATTTTAGCCAGCGAGTTATAAATTACTGGAATAAGTTGCCTTCATGGATGGTAGAGGCCGACAGTTTGGGGAAATTCAAAGGTCATCTGGATAGTACTTTCAGGTAAGGGAAGCGCAGAGGATGACAGGTTTAATTTCCTTTTTTTATTAATTATTATTATTTATTTTTTTTTTTGTTTTTATCATTGTTTTGTTCGGATTTTTTTTTTTTTTTTTGGCTGGTGCAGCATAAGCCATAGGCTTTCTTGTACCATGCGGCCATTACTAATTACCTCATTACTAATACTAAGTCTTGTATGTGCTGAATGCATATTGAAGTTAATTGTAGAGCATAATTCTTCTGAAGTGCATGAATAATCCTGCTTCATTATTTAGGAAAATGTTCCCAGGAATGAAATAATAATAATAAAAAGTGAATGTGCAAGGATGAAACAAGAATCATAGTGAAATCAGACATTGAGAAAAATAAGAGGCATAATGGAATTAAAAATCAAGCATTTGGAATACATGGAGATGATAATGACTTTATAGTAAAACAAGGATCTGGGTTTCTCAAATAATCCATGGCTTCCTAGATTGCCCATGAACTACTTTCACAAATAAAATATTTATTTTCAACAAATTACTAGAGTAGCTAAATTTATAAAATAGTGGGATTGCTGTGATGTACTGTGTGCACACAATGAATGTGACTAAGTAAGTCATGATTCTTTTGTGCACAAAAATTCTTAATAAATGTTAAGTTGGTTCAGTATGTTTTTCTGTTACTGTTGAATAGTGTGTATATGTAATGCAAATATATATTTTTTTTATTTGACAATTAAAAAAAAAAATCAAAATGTAAATTTGTTATCATTTTGCTTGCAACCAAAACCTGAGTAGATTTTTCAGCTTTTAAATTGGCTCTCATGCAAAAAAAAAAAAAAAAAAAAAAACGTTCATTATGTACAAGAACACTGTTTTAAGTAAAAACATTAGTAGAAAAATGTATTTAATAAACTTCTTTGTAATAGCCATATAGTGCAAGGAAGCCACAGACTTTTGCTGCACCAGGGAACAACAAAAAAAAAAAAAAGTTGATAGGAAAATAGATAAATTATGTGCTTCCCTCCTCACATTGGTAACTATCCAGTTGAACTTTCAATTTCTTCAAATTGTCAGCCTCAACTACCTGTAGAGGCAACCTGTTCCAGTAATCAACAGTTCACTGGCTAAAAGAAACTCCCTATAATCCATTCCAAACCACTATCCCCATTCCCTTTCTTCATCTGGTGAGGCCTGGGCCTGCCTCACTGATTTTCTGGGATCACCCCATATTTCTGTCTTTTCCCCCAGTCTTCAGTCTCCCCACACATCTAAATTTAATTACGTCAAAATTTGAAATGCACTTGCTAGACTTTCCAATTCCAGCGTTCCCCACTTTTTTTTTTTAAAGGCCCTAATTACCGAAATCTCAGAAAATTAGGTAGCAAGGCCTGCCAGAATAAAACTTGAAACTACTGGGTACCTGGTCTGCCTCCATGGGGCTTAGTGTGGGCAACGTTGGGCCCTAACAGGGTTCCAATAGCTAAATGAACAATGGTACACCACACAGAGATGGAGGAACCCCTGGTGCCATTTGACACAAACACACTTTACCCCTGTAATTTTAAATTTTGGCTTCTCGTTCTGGAATTCTTTATAACAGTGAAAATTTTACCTCCATAAGCCATAATTAGGTCCCCCCCCTTCTAAGGTGCCTAGTTGCCAAGCTCTGCATTCCACATAATCAAAATATTTCCTTATATGGTCATCCTTTTGCCAATCTTACCATGCGAGTTGCCAGTCTTTGGACCCTTTTGAAAAGTTCAGTGTCTTTTTTTAGATAAGATATACTTGGACACAGTATCCCAAGTGCAGCCTTACAATTGCCTTATCAATTACACCATGGGCTTTCCTGGTCACCTGTCAGAGAACTTCCTATCTGTATGTAGTATAATTCACAGATCCCTTTCTACCTCTCCTATTTTTAATTCAACCCCACTAATTTTGGTGTTGCTATTCCCAAGTGTAAGTGATCTTACATTTTGCTGCATTAAAATATAGCTGCCATTTTTCTGACAATTCTTTTCTTGAAGCCTTTTCAAGTCATCCTGAAGAAGCATTGCTTGAGGCTGATCACTAATGATTCTCCTGATATTTGAATGATGAATCTATATCATATGAATTATGATGAATCTCCCAATCATAATTGGTTAGTTATCTCTTGTAAGATCATTCAGAATTAGAATGTTTATAAAACATAATGAGTAAAATGTTAATTTTCTATACATTTTCTTGTGGATATGTATTACTTTCATAAAAGATAATAAAAATGTCACCATTCTCTGTTCAGTGCTGATTCTCTTAAATTTTTCTTTGTTTAAAGTTTTCTCAAGTCAGAAAAAAAAAGTATTTTTTTTTTTTTTTTGTTTTTGTAATACTGAAAACAGAATAGCAATTCTTGTTGTTACAGAGATCTAAAGATATTCTTTTGAGGAATTTATAATATAAATGAATGGAGAGCTGATTCCTAAATAATGAAATCCATTATAGAAAATAAGAAATTTACTTCTTTCATTGTGAGATATACCTATTTTACAACTTTAAGTCAGACTACAGCAACCCATATAAAACTTAAAATAAAATAAAAAAACTTAAGAAATGCAATTTTTAAACATTTTTGGCATGAATATAAAAGGTAATGTTTACATTTATCTTATGAAGACTAACACAAAGCAGACATAATCCATAATGATCGGATTATGGAAAGTAGTTTCCTTAAGTTTTATAAATATATATTCTCATTCATTATATAGATATTGCATAATTTGCTGGAATATGAATAAGAAGAAAGTAACTTCAGTAGATTCTGAAGTTTTCTTAGAAAATTCAAAATTGAAATTAATTTTCAAAACTTTTGTCAAGTTTTGGAAATTACATCTAAAATTCTTAATCTATGAAGTGGAATGAAAAAGGAAAGGAAGAAAACTGTCCAAAATTTATTTTAACTTAAGACTTGTAAATTAAAGGTTTGGCTGCTATTTAAATGAACAAAAAGTTAATGCCAATATGCACTATAACTTTTTGACATAAGGAGATACTGAAACTTCACGAAGTGCCTTAGCTGGTTGTGCATTACTGCAACACTTCAAATTATTTTATAAAGTTAATTTAGAAACAATTTTCTGATGTGTAAGCAACATTATTTCACTGTATTTCAAAATGTTTTAGGACAGCCTAACAATTGGAGCATTTTTCATATTTTGGTATCCATTCTTTTTTTTTTTTTTAAATCCAGGATTAAATGGCTGTAATTATTCATAGAATTTATGCAGAACACCTGAATTTTAATAAATATCTAGTAACCTGCATTCTAATGGCGTGTATATTGAAAACATCAGGCCATAAATTCTTCAATGTTTACCGAAGATTAATAAATAAATTAAAATGACACCTGGAGTCATTACTATATCATATGGACATACTAAAACAGAACTAGGACATACTTAATGAAAAATTAACCGTTCATAATTATAGCAAAAATTAACATTTTAGTTAACAATTGATTTTCATTGTTAAAATGAATTTTTAAAAATATTTAATAATTAAAACGGGAAAATACTATTTTTTATGCTCAATAAAACTAGTTTTTTTTAACAGTTTTATTATATACTACTTGTATATATTCTAGTAAAACTATTTGTATACTTCCTATGAGTAAGACCTCCTGGTCTTTCTCATAGGAAGTATACAAGTGGTAGTTTTTCATGAACTTGAGCCAAGCTTAAAACTTAATTGCATTATATCATTGAATAACTTAATATGAATAGTTGTGGTGTTGTAGATGTAGTTATTTTTCAGAGGCTTAAATTGTTAAGGTATCTATTAAGAATGGCAGTATTGCTGCTGTTCTTAGTTATATAATGTGCAATTCATAATTTCTCAAATTATGTGCACTCTAAATACCAATATCTAAATTAAGTAAGAATTTCTTTAAGAAACAGTCAATTTAATTCTCAACAAGTCATGGAATATAAATAGTTCAATAAATACTGGTCTGTTCATAATCTGCTGTCCAAAAAGATGCTATTATTATTGATTATTATTCACACCAATAACATCTTTTTGGTTACTTCTGTAGTCTGGTGAGCTTAAAGTTTTCACTGTACAAAAATAACATAATGTTATTTCACTGGAAAAAGTATTTACAAATGGCGATGTCCACTTTTTTTCTTTTTGGTATTCCATTTCTTCAAATACAACAACATATAACTACAAATGTGTATGTGTACACATACGTGTGTAGGCATACCAGCAACAATAAAAAAACAAATAAAAAAAAAAAAAATACATGGAAGCCTTCTTTTTGAGATGATGAAAGAATTTTGGTCTTCTATGAGAATTAATCATAATAGTCCTCCTGGTCTTCATCATAGTAATTTTCTTCCACTTCTTCTCCTGTAAAGGGAAAAAAAAAATAAAAAAAAAAACACACCTGATTCTCAATACAAATTTAAGTACTAAGTAGTTATTACTAATTACATTTTTTAAAGAAATATCCAGTCAAGTGGTGAAGAAGGGTAGTACATATACCAAACAATACATGGCTGAACAAAATGTTTTTAGCTTAGTTATTAACAGTTTTGAAGTGGCGTTGGTAAGTACTGCATGGCAAGGTGTCAACATGTGCTTATCTAGATTATGTGAACGGTGGACAGAGCTAAGCAAATGAAAGACAAGTTGAGAAAGATGGGCTTTAGATTTTTGTGAAGTGAGATCATTAAGAAATCATGTTAGTTTATATGGTCAAAGCCTTAACTTGTAGCACAGAATAGGGACTTATAATTTTAGAGCAGCACAAGTCTAGTAATTCTGTAAGTCTCGTATTCATGCACCTGATAGAGTAAACTGTCTTATCATCACAAACTAAATAAAGTAAAGGTTTTGCAGATAATGCCAACGGTATTCACTAAATATTTGGTTTGGTACTCAGGACTCATTAAGGATGCTAACCAACTACCGTATTTCCCCATGTATAAGACGCACCTTTTTTTGAAAAATTTGGGGTCTAAAAACTGGGTGCGTCTTATACAGTGGTTGTAGATTTTTTTTACTTGCATTTCCTGCTTGTTGTCTTTGGGCTCATTGTTTCGCACTTGTTACCAGTATATTAAGTTACATTTTGTCACGCTCTGCCCAGAAATGGCTCGGAAAAGATTTTCGTACAGTGCTGAATTCAAGTTAGGTTGAATGGAAATCGTGCTGCTGAACGTAAGTTTGGTTCTCCTCCAACTGAGAAAACAATCTGAGACTGGCTATGGGAAGAAGAAGAAACCCTACTGAAAACACCACGGCAGAAGAAGGCCATTAGAGGCAAGTCAGCAAAATGGCCTGATTTAGAGAGGGAATTGAAGATGTGGATTGAGGAGCAAAGGGCAATTGGAATTCCGGTGTCCACAAATATGGTTCAGCATGAGGCAAGAATTGCTGATGAAAAAGAAGTTACTGATTTCAAAGGAGGACACAATTGGTGCTTCAGGTTCATGAAATGGAATGGACTAAGCATGCGTACATGCACCAAGACTTGCCCAAAAGATGCCTGAACGCTATGAGCAGAAGGTCCTTGAATTTCATCGTTTTGTCATTCAATGTCGGAAGACACATCAGTTTGAGTTGGGACAGATTGCAAATATGGACAAAGTCCCCCTTCAGTTTGATGTCCCAAGTAACAGAACTGTTGATAAGAAGGGGCTGAAAACTGTAACTGTGAAGGCAAGTGGACATGAAAAGAGCCATTATACAGTTGTTCTAGCTTGTTGTGCCGACGGAACCAAGCTGCCTCCTATGCTGATTTTCAAACACAAAAGAAGACATTCCTCGAGGAGTGATTGTCCATGTTCATGACAAGGGTTGGATGGATCAGGATGGGATGAAGATCTGGTTTGAGAAAGTTTGGAACAGGAGACCAGGTGGGCTCTTATGCAAACCTGCCATATTGGTGCTTGATCAGTTCAGGGCACACATAACAAAAAATACAAAGAAGATTGCTGCAGAGCAAAAAACAAAACTTGCTGTCATACCTGGAGGCTTGACATCCCAGCTCCAACCACTTGATGTCAGCATTAACAAACCCTTCAAAGCTGCCATGAGAGATGAATGGAACCAATGGATGAAGTCTTCTGGGGACAATTTGACACCATCAGGAAGAGTGAAGAAACCAACTATAGGAGAAGTTTGTACCTGGGTGAAAAGATCCTGGGATAATATCAAGATTGAGATCATTGTCAAGTAATTTAAGAAGTGTGGCATTTCAAATGCCATAGGTGGAACTGAGGACGAGGCAATATATGAAGACAGTGATTCGTCATCAGACACAGATGAGGACAAGCTAATGGATGGGAGTTTTGACAGTGATGAGTTGTATGAATTTTATGATGAATAAAACTTGAGTTCAATAACTTTATGTAATACATTTTTTTTTTTTCAAATTTCAGGCCCCAAAATTAAGGTGCGCTTTATACATGGGAGCATCTTATACATGGGGAAATATGGTAAATCAGTCATAACAACAGCCAAATTCCAGCTAACGACAACGTATTCAAAGGTGAAACTGTGTAAAAAATGAAATTTTTTTTATTAGAGTGAAGAAATAATTTAAGATACTTAAAGCTAAGACTGTATTCTTAATGCTTTTATTATATTATATTTTAACTCTTTTATCTTATTGTATTTTAATGCTTTTATCCTGTTTTATTTCTGTTTTATCTTATGTATATATCATTTTTATTTTAATAAATTTATTTTAACCAGTTAGTTGGTCATCGCAAGAAACTTGATGATATAATGCAACCTGATGCACAAGGCCTGTTTTCTAATGTATTCTGGAAGTTCTGATTGTCAACCTATAAGAATAATATTTCATCTGGCAGAGGTGTCTAAACCCCCATCCCCCAATTGCAAAAACAATGGTACAGCACCTGATAGCTGCCAACTTCCTTTGTAATGCTCAGTTTTTTTTTTTTTTTTTAATACTACTACGACAATACAAAATATTTCATCTTTTCTCAATTGGATTGCAATACTTACTGCACATTGTTTTATGTTTTTTTACACCTTTTATTTTAAAACTAATAACAATATTAATTACACTAAAATTAAAAATGTTTTAGATATAAAATATAAATACAGTTGGTCGTCAACTTACGACCGACTTCCGTTCTGAATGACAGGTCGCAAGTCGATCTGGTTGTATGTCGGCCATATATTTATTAACAGTATTTTTTAACCTTTCTAATCTTTTTATCATCTTTATGATTTATTTTTATAATCTTTTATTTTTCATTTTAAATACAGTAATGTTTTTATCTTTTACTTAGCGATACTGAATATACCTTCGTTTCTACGCCTAGGCTATCTCTCTCTCTCTATGAGGTTAAATTCAAACGTTCTCTACATTTTAATTGGTTTATTATTCATACTGTTTATAAAAAAACAAAACTACAATCTATAATTATATTGTACATAATGTACTGTAAACACAAAAATACAATCTAAAATTAATGTAAAAATTAATACAAATGAAATTTACAAAATCAATTTTCAATCTTTGCTTGTGCTGGGTTGTGCATCGTCAGGGCCATGTTCTTGGGTTGAGGTAGGAAATGTTTATTTATAGAGATATTATGCAAAGAAAATCTTTTTTTAAAAACGCTTAAACCACCCAGTACTAGCCTGAAAATCTTCTGTGTAATCGTCTCCGGCGCGTGATTTTAAACTGAAACAAACTTCTAGCCTTTGCTTGCACTGTGTGAAGGCTCATGGGTGTATTTTTTTGTATTAAATCTTCCATCCACATAAACAACAATTTCTCCATTTCATGGATGGGTTCCTGTCGTTGTTTGGTTAAAATTGTAGACTTAATAAGTGCAGAACCTTTCACAGCTTCCCGAATTCTTTCTTTGTCCTTAAGTATCGTCAATACCGTGGAATGTGATAACTTCAAGTCACATGCTATCGTATTCACTTTCTTTCCGCCTTCATACTGCTGGATAATTTTCATTTTACACTCTAAATCAATAGTTTTCCTTGACTTTTTAGCTGGCGTATATGTAGATGAAGTCATTTTCCTTTTACTAAACATTTTATGCGTATTTCAGTAGAATTTTAATTAATACACCACACGCAACAGATACTTGAAAGCGACTGGGTGTAAGTGAGAGAGAGTGACCGGGTGTATGTGCCTGGTGCTGTCTTCAGGCCTCCCGTCATCGATTAATTAATTTATTATTATTATTTTTTTTTGTGGTCGTAAGTGCGGCCGGTCGTAAGTTGCATAGGTCGTAAGTCGACGACCAGGTGTATGCATGTGTACATATGTTTTGGCAGAGCACCTGATATGTACCGACTATCGTACTGTCTGTAAAAAGTATAATAAATTTATGTAGAATAGATTTAACAGAACTGATTAATTGAGCAAGCTCAATGCTGATGGGATTCTTTCTTTTGCTCAGACTAACACATGAAGGGACAGATTCAAATTGAGAAAGGATGGTTGCAGAATAGATGTGTGGGAGATTGCCTTTAGCCATCAGATGGTTGATTGCTGGAACAAATTTTCATCTGTTGTTGTGGAAGTTGATAGCTTAAATAAATTCAAAGAAGAACTACTAGACAAACTATTGGAGGGAATGAACTGGTGAAATGGGAGGTGTGGCTTTTTTTTTTTGGCTGATGCATAAGCTTGCTTTTTTTGCATCATTTGCCACTACTAATGCTAATGCCATCAAACTAAAGATTAAACATGATATAATAATGTATGGAGAATTATATTTTTATGATTATGTATGGCTATGTGCGTTGTAGATAGAAGAGTCCAGCAAATATTAAAGCTTGAAAAGTAGCAAAAAGAAATAGGCTGTTTATGGTAGTGAAAACAGTAAGGGTGCTGAAACCGAAGAGAAAAATCCATCCCCCCATCAGATGTATAATTGTTCTGTCTGCTATATGTTGAGCTAGCAGCTATTCTGTTATTCTGCTATTCTATAGATAATACATTCTCAATACTAAATTATTGAGAATGTATTATCTTTTCACAATATGGTCTATTGGCCTACCTTTAGGTCCTGCATATACTGCAGCAGATACCAATCAGAAATAGCTTATGGTAATTATTATTGGGGTGTATTGAATGGTACTAGCCCTTGATAATGTACCATTCAATGTATCCTTATACTAATAATTCACAGTAATTTTATTAATTTTATCAACTTTACAGGTGTGTGTGTGTGTATTTTTTTTTTTTAGGGCTTTGATAGGATATAAAGTTTCGTTCTGATCTTGACTATGCAAAAACAATAACAAATATCAACTCCTGTAAGGCTAACAGATGCTTACAGAACTAGTGGGAAAGGAAAGTAAGTAACTTTGAACTACAACAAACACGTAATTCAAAAATTTGTAGTAACATTGGCATTTCACATCAACTACTATTCACACAAATAATTGTAACGTTACAGGTGATGGGGAACCTGATAGGTTCTTGCATGCAATTGTTCTATAAAAACCATAAAAAAATTCAGATATTTAATAATTAACTATTAATATGGGGGTTGTTATTTTGGAAAGGACCCTATCAGGTGCCCCACCACTAGGTACAATTTTCATTGTGAAATGACTTAAAATTTGTGTTTATAAGACATAATATGGGCTGAAATTACACAATTTTCAAAGTAGATAGATGCAGTAGCGTAGCTACCCTTTTTTGGGCCCGGAGGCAAAGAACATGTTCGGGCCCCTACTTAATTAATGAAAATTGCAAAAAGAGGAGACAGCCAAAGATGCTGGGCCCGGAGGCAACTGCCTTGCCTGCCTACATGGTAGCAATGCCACTGGATAGATGCAAAGTTTGTTCAACATAAGGTAATAATATTAATTCCATAATAGCTTACAAAGTAAAACTACACACTTAAAGTCTTGAATATGCAAAGATACCTAGAAATTTTTTTTTAAAAATAGAAGTTGAAATGTTTAGTTATCTTCTCATATTCAAGATGTTTTTCTTAAATTGAAAATCTGGAAATAGCTGCTACACCTACATTACTCTGGTGCACACCTTGTTACCTAGGAGGTTAGGTCACTTGTGCTATCCTCCCTTCTAGTAGTTTCTTGGTGAAAGTGATTCATCTGGGCAGAATTAAATATCTCATGTGGAGCAAAGTTCACCTATCTATATTCAAATAGTTTAATTTTGAAATGTTCAACATTTTAACATCTACATATTTATCTCCCCTGTGATGATCTTATCCTTAACAATTTCACAAAGAAAATGTGTAAACTGGGTACTGTTTGTTCATTTTTAATTGTACTTCTATTTTAAATTGCACCCCCCCCATGCTTACAGATTAGCTGTTTTCCCATCAAAGTATTCTGATACCCAATACTCTGAATATCTAACAGCTTATCTTCGAGGCACTTGCTCTGAGAAGCTGCTTTAGAGTATTTACACAGTTGCTTTCTTTTTATTTTTCTTTGTGGCACTTTTGAGACTAATGCAAATAACCCCTTTCACCCCAAATGTTTCTGGATCCCAGAAACAATTGGGGTGAATGTATAGATAAAGTAATAATAATAAAAATAATTATGTGGACAGATTATTGTACACTGGTATGCAAAACTTAAGGACCAACACTATTTCTAAAGGTTACAACCACAAAATTAAACAAAACAGCCTGTGGCAATATGCATAACTGTGGCCATTCAGTAGAAAGCTGGTGCACATGCAAAAAATTTGAATTGTAATGACAGGGCTCACATAAACAGATAAAAGCAGCAGTTCAGCAGTTATGTGCAAATTACCGAATGGCGAGCATTACTGGTTTCATACAGTGCTACAGACAACGATATGGCCAGTAGACAACATCTGGATGACTTTACCCGGAATCGAATAATTGGGAAGCTCTAAGTGCGAGGAGTGTGGCTGCAGAGTTCGGTATTGCCCATAGCATCGTCTCGCACGTGTGGTTGGCCTTCAGAATGGCAGGTACAGCTATTTGAAGGACCAGTGGTGGTCGTCCATGAAAAACAACACCAATGACGAACGCTATATACTCCTACAGGCCAAGAGGGACCGACACTAGACAGCGGGATCCATTGCAAACCAGCTGCACAGGATGCAGGATATCACGGTTTACTGTGGCCAGGTGACTCCACAAAGGTGGACTGCTTGCCAGACGGCCAGTACACTGTGTCCCTTAACACCTGCCCATCGGAGACACTGTTTACAGTGGTGCATTGAACACAAGAACTGGACAGCAGCGCAATGAGGTAAGATAC
Source organism: Mastigoproctus giganteus (assembly GCF_048544385.1). Lineage (NCBI taxonomy): Eukaryota > Metazoa > Arthropoda > Arachnida > Uropygi > Thelyphonidae > Mastigoproctus > Mastigoproctus giganteus. Next base: position 64,097,067 of record NC_143586.1, on the reverse strand, counting down.
TCTTTACTGATGAACGCAGATTCAGTCTCAGCAGCAATTCTGTATGTCAGCTAATCTGGCGAGGGGTAGGCACACGGTATCACCCTGCAAACATCACTGAAAGGGATCGATATGATGGTCGAGGTGTTCTCATCTGGGGAGGCGTTATCTTGGATGGACGTACACAACTCCAGATACTGGAAGGCGATACTGTAACCGGTGCACGCTACTGTACTGAGGTAATCCTTGCCCATGTGCGTCTGTTCTGAGGTGCCATTGGCCCCGAGTTCGTGTTTATGGATGATAATGCCACATCCCATCGCACTGCAGCTGTTGATATGCTTTTGGAAAGTGAGGACATTGTTTGTATGGATTGGCCTGCTCGTTTCCCCCAATCTAAATCCCATCGAACACATATGGGATGCTCTGGGGAGACACCTAACAGCACGTCCAGACCCACCAGAAAATGTTCAACACAACTGAAGATGGCGCTGACAGAGGAATGGACAATGTTACCACAAGAATTTATCAACAACATTGTTCTAAGTATGAACAGGTGGCAAAGCCTGCATCGACATTAGGGGTAGCCATATCTCCTACTGAGGACCACCTCTTCCCTTTGTTTCATCTTTGGCAGTGATGCATCTGTATCAAAGCAGCCAGTGCCATGTTGCCATTTTTAAATAAAGTTCCTCTGTACTGTTTTGTTTCCATTGATGTGTCGTCGGTGTTGTTTCCTTCATCATGCGAGGCGCCTCCGTAGCCAGGTGGGAAGGAGCAGCAGTGCATAGCACACGCTTCTTGATTAGACCGGGGTTTGAGCCCGTCACCACCAAATACGGAGGATGCAGAAAGGGCGGGGAATGACCACCGCACTGGAGCAATATGGCCTTAGTTGATAATGCTTTTAAAAACCAAATAACAACAACCTTCATCATGCTTTTCTGATATCCAGGTCACTCCAATGAGAAGCTACAGGCGAAAACCTGACTGGTCCTTAAGTTTTGCACACCAGTGTATATCATGCATTTGATAGTATACAACAGAGCTATGATGCTCAATACATTCTACGTTGATTTCAATATTTGTAGAAGAATAAGAGAAATTTACCTCAATATGATACGTAGAACACTTCCACATGATACTCTCCAGAAATTAAATTGAATAAAAGATTAATGCAAAAAGATTACAGTAAAAAATCAATTGAAAACAATTCAAAAGTTAATTAAAAATACAAAAAACAATTAAAAAAAGTTTTAACACCAATTTTGAAAAACGATTTTCTTTCCTGAAGCAGACAGTGCTTTTCGTCTGCATGTCGGGATCACAGGAATGGAAATTACGGAGTATGTGAGCTTGAATCTTAAATAGCTTGTCTTTGCACGTGCACAAAAGACCACATCAGAGATTAGATATGGACAGTGAACGTTAATAGAATTCTCATGTAATTTAATTTCAGTGGTTTCTGCAATCAATAGTCTCGTATAATTACGTTGAACACTAAGTATTTTGGCCTCGTTAAATAAAAATGCATGGTTTTCATTAACGGCACGAAAGGCTAATTCTGAGTGCACGAGAAGCACATACTGAGGACGCATGCTGTTTTACACGAATATCCAACAGAAATTGCGCATATCCTTGGTAAGACAAGTTGCAATCACTGCAAGAAATGTTGTATACCAAGTCATTTAATTGTGTCTTGAAAGAGGAAAGGACTGAGCGATTGTTCAGTATAGTGTATAATTTCTGTATTGGTTTGGCTACAATCTTAAATTTGGTATCTTTAAAGAATTTGTTAAGCTGCTTGTGCCACTGTTCAACATATGGGACAGAAATAAAGTATTTTTTTATGTTACTATTGTTGGTTGGTGTAGTTTTTTTGTATCCTGTCCTTAGCTTGTACCCTAATTCAGTTTATTGTAACAAGGAGGGGTACCACCTGCTTACAAATCTGCTGGTTAATATCTGTATTTCTGAGTCTAAAGCAGATACCATCGTTGAATATTTATAGGCATTGAGAAACTGATTAAAGATAATAGATCTTTCCTAGGTGAATGGGTGATTGCTGTTATATTGTAGAAGCATATCAGTAGAAGCATGGTTTACGATAGATGTTAAATTGGATTTTATTCGGATCCTGAGTAAGTGTGAATTTAGAAAATTTATTGACTTAGTATCCATATTTTCCCTTTTCAATGTAAAATTGAGTCTAGGATGAATATTATTAAACAAATGTAAAATGTCTTGAATAGTGCTACTATCAGTAATAACTAGAATATCATCTAAATACCTACCATAGTATGTGATATGGGGTAGAAAAGGTGTCAAGTGTATACGCTCAATCATTGAGAGATAGACCTCTGATTATTCAGCCACTTATACTCAATCCCATTGGAAAACCAAAAATTTGCTTATATACTTTGTCTCGAAAGGTGATGCAGTTGGACTCAACTAAAAGTTTAATTAAGTGAAAAATTTCCTTAATAGAAAGCTTCGTATAATTAATCGGTATAGAGTTATTATTTAACATACTCCAAACAATATCTAATGTGTATTGAACGTTTACATTTGTATATAATGAAGTAACATCCAGTGAGAATAAATTATCACTATTGCCGAGTCTACAGTCCTTAAGGTTATTAAATAATGTATCATTGTATTTTTCCCAAATTGTATCACCTGTCTAAAGGGTTTTATAATACTAGAGTTTTGATTTTTTACTGTAATATTTTTTGCGTTAATCTTTTATTTGTTTTATTTCTGGAGAGAAATAGAAGGAATATAATACAGAAGTGTTACAGGTATCATATTGAGGTAAATTTCTCTTATTTTTCTACAAATATTGTATATCATGCAATAATGTTATGTGAATGTAAATCACCTTCATATCACTTTTTTTTTTTCCCCAACATTAAACAAGCACTATTTATGCAATGTTGTGCATGTTCAGAAAATTGTCCAAATGAAGTAATACCGTGATTTATTAAGAAATGGAGATTTGGGAATATAAAAAGGAAAAAGACATTCAAGAGGAAAAAATAATGTATCATATATAATGATAAAATATTGAGACAAAGGAACAAAGATCTAAAGGAATTGAAATTTAAGCAAAAAATTCCATTCATACCCCTGTGCCTCAATAGTAACTGAGTAGCAGTTAAATGTTGTTCTTCTTCTTCTTCCTCCTCCTCTTCAAATTCATCTGCATTTTCTTCTGATTGTAAAGATAAACACAAAATAACAATTTACAGTAGCAAATTGGGTAAAATTAAAAGGTTTTATAGAAGTTCTGTTGAAATTAATATAAACAAGTTGTTTTTAATTTTTTGTATATTTACATAAGTATATTTACTTACAACCCTAAAGATTCAGATTGGAACTGATAATTGTAACATGTGTTAAACATTTGAAAGCATTGTTTACTTTCATTAGATTTGCAGAACTACCATAAAAGGACAACATTAGCTTTCAATTGCTTGTGTGTGCACATGCATAACATGCTAAATGAGTTTCCATTATCCTTTTATGTCTTGTGTACTAGTCTAAGTATATCAGAGGACAGTGAGTTCTCCCTCGCTACAGTTATGATTTCATCTTAATCCATCTTGGTTATTCATTATTCCTTTATCAAATTTTTGTAAAGCATTTATAATATAAAGGTTATTACTAATGATATTAAGAGTAGGAGATATTAAGATATCATACTAATGATATTAAGAGTAGGAGACTGGCAGAATTACTTAACAAGTACAGGTCGCTGTTGAAAAAAAGCCGTGAATTAGGGTTGAATTTGAAAGTGTCTGCAATTCTGCCCAGACACGATAGGAGGGAGTATATGACGAGAGCCTTATCGATCAATTCGGCCCTGGAAAGATTGTGCAAGGCTCAAGGGGTAGAATTTTTTCAGCCTGGTCTGTACTTGTTAACAGGAGAGACTGCTTCTACAGGGATGGGATACACTTAAATAGAAAGGGTGCAAGAATATTTGCTGATGCTATCGAGGCAGTGTTAGGTGGGTCGGAAAACTGCTAGCTTGGGGGGGGAAGACAAGTACTAATAGATTAACAGTAGCCACTGGCAGAGGTGAAAGTGATTCTTGCACTGCTTCTATTGGAATGAGCAACAGCCGGGAAAACAAGATGCAGGGTATTTCAGAGACTGCTGGGAGTCATTGCGGTACAAGTAAACACATGGGTTGTGTTAGGGTAGCTAAGAATAGGAACAGGTGCATGTATACTTGTGTGTACACCAATGCTAGGAGTTTGGTAAATAAATTTGAATTTGAGGTATTGCTCAAAACATCAAAGGCAGATATTGTTGGGATATTAGAGATGTGGTGTCACACAGATATAAGGAATGCAGAACTGCAATTTGGGGAGTACAATGTGTACAGGAAGGATAGACAAGATAGGAAGGGAGGAGAGGCTATACTATTAGTTAAGAAACACATAAAATCCAAGGAAGTGAAGCCAGTCGACATCGCTGAACAGTGCAGTGTCGAGTCAGTTTGGTGTGACATAAGCATTGGGAGATCAAAATTGAGAGTAGGAGTGTGCTATAGGCCTAATGACTCTGTTGAGTATAATAAGAAATTGTATAGGGAAATAGAGTGGGCCAGTAAATCAGAGTCTTATAATGGTAGATTTTAATTTCCCAGATATTGACTGGAATTTGCGGGTTGGTCACTCATACACTAACAAGGGTTTTGTGGACTTATTGGATGACTGTTTTCTACATCAGCATGTTCCGGAGGCAACTAGAGGGAGTAATACTCTTGATCTGATTATCAGTAGTGATTCTTCATGCATTAAGAATCTGCAGATCAAGGAACCACTAGGTGGCAGTGATCACAGTGTGCTGAAGTCGGATTTACTCAAAGAGGTAACTACCATCAGGGGGGTAAAGGGAAGGGTTTTTGCTTTCGTAAAGGCGACTACGATGGTCTGAGACAGTATTTAAATTCTATACAGTGGGACCAACTGATGATGTTGCCAACAGCAAATTCAAAATGGGAAGCTACTAGGCTTCACATACCAACTAAGAAATATTGTCAAGATTTAGGCCTAAATGGATGTCAGATGAACTAATGAGACATATGGCAGAGAAGAAAAATGCATGGGATACATATAAATTAATGAGTGACACAGAAGCCTATGATAGATATAAGCCGGTCTGTAACCAAGTCACAAAGGAGATTAGGCAGGCAAAGGCAGATTATGAGAAATCCTTGGCAAAGGATGCAAAGAAAAACAACAAAGAGTTCTTTACCTATGTAAATTCTAGAAGGAAAGGGATGAATCAGATTGGTCTACTGGATATTGATGGTTCAACAGTTGAGGATCCTGCTCAGGTGGCTAACAAACTAAACGAGTATTTTGCATCTACATTCACACATGAGTAATTCAGGAAGGGGAATGCCAGAGGTGAAGTAAACTCTGGCAGTGATCTAGATGATTTTGTAATAACAGAGGAAAGTGGAGGAGAAATTGTTGAGGATAAACATAAAAAATGCACCCGGGGGTGGATGGGATCTATCCAGTTATATTAAAGGAGGCAGCAAAGGAAGTAAGCAAACCTTTAGCCATAATTATGAGAGCTTCTTTGGACTCAGGGGAAGTACCCATGGACTGGAGATGTGCAAATGTGACCCCAATTCACAAAGGAGGATCAAAGCTGACACAAGTAATTATAGACCTGTGAGTTTAACGTCTGTTCCAGGAAAATTAATGGAGGCACTGGTTAAAGAAGCACTGCAGGATCATCTAGACAAGACTTCAGTTATAGCTCTGACACAGCATGGTTTTGTTAAGGGAAAGTCTTGCCTGACCAATTTGATTAGATACTATGATGCAGTCACAAAATAACTGGATGCAGGGAATAACTTTGATATTATATATTTGGATCTTAGAAAGGCTTTTGATACTGTTGCACATGGAAGACTGCTGCACAAATTGGAGCAGTGTGGCATTGGAGGCAAATTGCTGCTATGGATAAAGGGGTGGTTGAGAGGGAGAAGACAGAGAGTGGTAATCAATGGACACTGCTCATCGTGGACTAATGTTATTAGTGGAGTCCCTCAGGGTTCGGTGTTGGGTCGATTATTGTTTTCTGTATTTATAAATGATATTGATGATGGTATATCAAGCTTAATGTCCAAGTTTGCAGGTGATACAAAGGTTGGCAGGGTTGTTAAGGACACTACTGATGCTATGCTGCTGCAACAGGATCTGGAAAGCTTGAGCAGATGCACTGAGAGGTGGCAAATGAAGTTTAACATTGACAAATGTAAAGTACTACACATGGGAAACAGCAACCCCAGAGCAACGTATCAACTCTGTGGTAGTACACTGACAGTGGTAGAGAATGAAAAGGACCTGGGGGTAATTGTGTAGGCAGATATGAAGTTCTCTGAGCAGTGCAGATGGGCTGCAAGACTAGCTCATGGTGTCTTGTCAATGATATACAGGAATTTTTCTAGCAGGGATAAGGAGGTGATTATTCTCTTGTATAAGGCAATGGTATGGCCACACCTTGAGTACTGTATACAGGTCTGGAGGCCTCATTTCAAGAAGGATGTAGAGCTGCTGGAACGAGTACAGAGAAGGGCAACAAGATTAGTGAATGGAACAAAGGGTTGCTCTTACAAAGAAAGGCTTAAGTTTTGCAAATTACAGTGTCTGGAGACTAGGCACCGGCGAGGTGATCTGATAGAGGTGTATAAAGTCTTGAATGGTTTGAGCATGCTCAATGCCGATGGGATTCTTCCTCTTTCTCAGAATAATCACCTGAGAGGGCATAAATTCAAATTGAGGAAAGACAGATGTAGGATAGATGTGCAGAAATTTGCCTTTAGCCAGCGGGTAGTTGGTTGGTGGAACAGACTTCCATCCCTTGTTGTGGAAGTTGATAGCCTAAATAAATTTAAGGCTCAGCTGGACAGGCATTTCGAACGAGCGGAGGGGTCAAATGGGAGTTTTTTTTTTTTTTTTTTTTTGGCTGATGCTGCATAAGCTTGCTTCTTGTATTATATGCCTCTACTAATGCTAAATTCTTTACAAAAATGCTATAGAGCATTTATAAGTGGGTCTGACAATAAATTGTTCACCTTACTTTAATCATGTCTTTAAATGAAATGTTTACTTAGCAAGTGTTATCCATCAAGAAATAAACTATTCAAACACTATATGCCATGATAAATAATTTTAATTTTAAAGAATTTGTTTAAAGTACAGGCTTGAAGTGGTCTTTAAGGTTTAATAAAATAGGGAGCTGATTCAAAGATCTGACAGAGCAAAATAGAAGGCATATAATGTATGCCTTCTAAATTATAACTCTTATACCACGTGGAGTTTTAATATATTTTATTTAGGTGTTACCTAAACTAATATATATTGAGTAAAGTTTCAGGTATCTTGCCGATACCCATCATCAGACCTTGCTGTTGGGAGACAAAAATAACTTATATTTTACATTGAGCAGATCTAAATAACAATCAACTAAGATGTATTTACATATGATCAATTCTAATTTACAGAAAATAGACAAAACGTTCTAGGTTATAATAACAAATTAGCTATTAGCATATCTAAGTTATGATTATGATCTAAAGGAACAATTCTATGTTACAGTCATGTTTCAGTTGCATTATGGTTAACCTATTTTTAATTAAATAAATAAACAAATAAACAATTAAAAATAGATTAAACGTAATGCAACTGAAAATAGCTCATTGTAACATAACTACAACATAGAATTGTTCCTTTAGATCGTAATCATAACTTAGATATGCTAATAGCTAATTTGTTATTATAACCTAGAATGTTTTGTCTATTTTCTGTAAATTAGAATTGATCATATGTAGATACATCTTAGTTGATTGTTATTTAGATCTGCTCAATGTAAAATATATTTTGTCTTCGAATAGCAAGGTCTGATGAATGGGTATTGGCAAGATACCTGAAATGTTACTCAATGTATATTAGTTTAGGTAACACCTAAATAAAATATATTAAAACTTCACGCAGTATAAGAGTGGTAATTTAGATATATTATAATTTAAGTGGATAGAAACGACGTTACGTGCTTCCCTAACTACATTAGTAGGCCTTCTATTTTATATCTCAAATATGTGTAAATGGGGCAAAGTATATGCAGGCAAGACCAGAAGATTTGAAATGCACATAGATGAACACAACAAACACAAAGCCAAACAGAACACCAAAGAATTGGCAAACATGCTCTGGAATGCATTCAGGCATATATAGTGATAGGTGATAGGTACTTTCTGCTAATGGTGTGTGTGTGTGTGTGTGGGGGGTAAACTTTGAAAAATAAAAATAATAGAAGCCTTTACAATAAAAAATTTAACCAATAGCTCAAACAGAAACAAGGGGAAAAATATAGGGGATTTATGGAATGGGCTTTTCAACAATAAAATTAAGTAGGGTCTGATGGAGCCCAGACACCAGATTGGAGACCCTTCTTACAACATGACATCAGCAGTTAGAGAAAGGAATATTTTGTAATCCTTGTTCTGACTCATTATGCATTGTAATTCATCAGTTAATAACACAAGATAAAATAAATCATTCACATGATCCGATCTGTTAGAACTACTACAGTTGTTGATGCTGAAGTATAGGAATGCAGTAATTTTCAGGGTGTTTTTTTTTTTTTTTTTTTTTATATAGTTATAACATACTACCCAAAATCTGGAGTATTCTAAGGTACAGCCAGAATATAAATTTAAAAAAATATATTTTTTTTCACTACTGATGAAAAATGAAGTGCATGTGAGAGAGTTCCTATATTTCAAATATTTTAATTATTACAATTTAAAAAAGTGTTATCTATTAGTTAAACACAATTAGTAAAATATAATAGCAGTTCAAAATTTATTTCTTGTGAGAGCCTTAGTTTCAAAAAAACCAGGGATCATAGGAAATCTAAAGCCCATTTGAGAGTCATGTTAAGCATGGGTTTTAATGCTTTTATTGTTACTAACTTTATTAAGAAACAAACTTTTAAGACTTTTATATAGCTTAGCTATTGTATATGAAAATGTTTTACTTATTTACAGTATGTACTATATGACCAAAAGCACTCAACTTAGAATTCTCCTGCATGTGTATATCAGGGTCAAACATACCAATAAAAACTTATGGGTCTGCCCGTGCAGTAGCACGTTATAAGCCAGAATTGGTCATGGGCCACTTATTTTCAAAGTGGTATAGTGGTTGGATGCCACATTAACAACCCTTCTGTGCAAGCAAATGCAACTTCTCTGGACTTTTCAAAATTTGTTCTGGTGGAGGTTATTCAAAGATGGAAGATCACAGGCATAGCTGCCAACTTTTACTTGATTTTGTTGATGGCCAATTTTTATTTTCATTAAAAATTGGCCATCATGTGTTGCTAGTCCACACTGCAAAATAGCACCTCTTTTTTTTTTTTTTTTTTGATTTGGTAGTTGTTGGCGCATGTCGGCTTCTGTGGCCATAATGCACCTCTCAAGGTTTTTGTAGTACTTTGATCCAAGCCCGAGGCGGGAATCGAACCCGCGACCTTTGGGTTGCCGGGCAGGTACTTTACCCACTCGGCTAGCCCGGTCGGCCAATAGCACCTCTGTAGCCAGGTGGGCAGGAGCAGCAGTGCATAGCTTTGTTTGTTTGTTTTTTTGGAGCATTATCAACTAAGACCATATTGCTCCGGGATATGCGGTGGTCATTCCCTGACCTTTCCGCATCCTGCGTATTTGGTGGTGACGGGTTCGAACCCCGGTCTAATCAAGAAGCGTGTGCTACGCACTGCTGCTCCTTCCCACCTGGCTACGGAGGCGCCGCAGTGCATAGCACACGCTTCTTGATTAGACTGGGGTTCGAGCCCGTGCCCACCAAATACGGAGGATGCGGAAAGGTCAGGGAATGACCACCGCATATCCCCAGAGCAATATGGCCTTAGTTGCTAATGCTCCTAAAAACCAAATAACAAATAAACAACTGCAAAATAGAAGCAAAATGGGATAATAGTCTTGTTCTCAGTACTGCGTGCATGACCATTTCATTGTATTTGTGTGGCTGCGGAGATGGGGGAACCCCTGGTGCTCTCAGACAACTAACACAGTACTTGCGTGGAATGAAGCTAATTAACAATATCTTTCAGTAAGATGTCAAAAAAATGTGTCAAAATTTTAAGACAGATACACAAGATTTTCATGTATTATAAAATATGAAAAAGGTAATATGTTTGCCTTGTATATTGGACAAAGATGTTATAATTTCAAGTGGCAAGAAAACAAGTAATCAGACATTTGCAAACAAATATGCATAAGTGCAGCCTGAATTACACATAAAAATGCAAAAATAAGTGTAGCATTTCATGGTTATGAATAAAGTCATACACGTTGAATCTTTATTTGCATATTTTGCCATAGAACATAATTTCTCTCTGAGTTATGCTGATCATGCAGATGTGTTGTTGAAAAATATATTTCCTGAATAGAAAAGCAAACATAGCTCTTCAGTCCAATGTACCTCATATCCATATACTGAAGTCTCCATTACTGAAGAAAATGATGTGTAATTTTTTTATACTAACAGTTTTCTAATCTTCCACTTCCAGCTTAGAAATTTATTACCATAACAGACTTAACCAGAAGGATGATTCTGACTTAGAAATAGGCATTTCTTGTGCCAAGGTCATTAAGGTGTTTACAACAGGAGCAGAAGATTCTGTTCTTTTGTTTAGTGAGGAAGTACTTAACTGTTTCATGTGACTACATGGTGCACAAGTTCCCACCGAAAAAAGTTCTATAAATGCTGAGACAGCATAAATTTCATCAATTCGAGGGTTTAGTGTCAAACAACGTTAGCTACAAATTGCATTTTTTTTTTTTTTTTTTTTTTTTTTGAGATAACTTTAATTTTACTTTATACAAATAACAATGCATGCATATCATGTCACAGAACTGTATCTCTCTCTAGTCTTTTACAAGTTAGCTTGGGCTGGAAGTACGTTTCCGGTAAACCAAGAAAATGTCAAATGACTTTTGCTTGGTTAATTACAAAAACGTTAACTGCAAAATGATGTTGTAGTTAACGCTGTTTGACATTAAACCCTCAAATTAGCAGTGCATCATTTTCAAATTTGAAATTTTTAGTAGTTTTGAGTATTTCTTTGTTTGTGTCATTAAAGATCAAAAAAATAAAATAAAAAACAAAAACAGAATAGGTGTTCTGCAGTATCAGTGTGAGAACCTAACTGTTGCTATTATGAAAGAACAATCTCAGTGGTATTGCCCAAAACCATGAGGTCTATAATCTACTTGGATATTCTGGACAATTATGCAATACCTACATATTGGCTCTGGAAGCTGCTTTGCAGGAGATATGGAGGTAAATTCTAACCAACAGCTACTGGAAGTTGATTGAAAATATGCCCAGTAGGATTGAGGCTGCTGCCCAAAGATGGCTTTACTATGTATTAGTTTTTTGAATTCAAAACCCTTTTTACAATTACCTAGATGTGTCCATATACTTTTAGTCATACAGTGGATAATCAAGAGGCATGAACATCAATATGTCTACAGACCAGCATGTGTGTGTATGTTGAGGGTGTTCCTGAAATAAGTGAAGTAAATTGGAGGATATGTTCTATGGGAAAAAACAATGAAAAAAAATGTTATATAAATATGAATCCAGAATTGCTTTAGTAGCAAACTAAAGCTGTATGAAAAAAATTTTCCCTGCAAAAGGATGATAGTAGAACTTCATTTCAAATACATTATGTCAAGGACACATTTTAAGGAAACTGGAGTCAATAGTAAAAATGAGAATGACTAATTGCCTTTTATCACTGCTACCTTACTCATTCAACAAAAACAGACATTGTGTTTATGGTGATGTGACCATATGCACTAGTATGTGACACCAGTCCCTTAGAGTGACTGGTGTCACATAGTAGTGCACAAAAAGGTCTCAGACAGTTTTTAAATTCTATACAGTAGGACCAACTGATGATGTCACCAAATAATATAATTAGCAAATATTAGCAAATTCTAAATGAGAAGCTACTAGGTGTTTCATACCAACAAGTGGATGTCAGATGAACTAATGAGACTTATGGAGAAGAAAAATGCACAGGATGCATATAAATTATCAGGTGATGCAGAAGCCTATGGTAGATATAAGCTAGTCTGTAATCAAGTCAGCAGGCGAAGGCAGATTATGAGAAATATTTGGCAGAGGATGCAAAGAAAAACAGCAAGACTTATGTAAAAACTAGGAGGAGGGGGAAGATTGGTCCACTTGATATTGATGGTTCAACTGTTGATGATGTTGCTCAGGTTTCTGACAAACTGAATAAGTATTTTGTATCCTCATTTTCATATGAAGAATTCTATAGGGAAATGGATGCCAGAAGTTTATCAAACTCTAATAGGGAGCTAAATAATTTTGTAATTTTTAATGATTAAAATCTAAATGATTTTGTAAGGAAAGTGGAAGAGAAATTGTTGAAATTAAACACAAGAAAGGCACCTGGGGATAAGATCTATCCAATTATATTAAGGAAGGCAAGAAAATGCTTAGTGAAAATTATGAGAGCATGTTTGGATTCAGGGGAGATCCCTGTGGACTGGAGATGTGCAAATGTATCGACAATTCACAAAGGGAAATCAAAGGCGTCACCTGTTAAAGAAATTAATGCAGGATCATTTGGACAGGAGCGCAGTTATAGTCACGCCTTGGATATTATGATGTAGTAACAAAGGAACTGGATGAAAAAAAATTTTTTTAACATTATATACTTGGATTTATGGAAAACTATATATATTGTTGCACAAACTGGAGCAGTATGGCATTAAAAGCAAGTTACTGCTATGGATAAAGGGATGGTTGAATGAGAGAAGACAGAGTGGTTATCAATGAACATTGCTCTTCATGGATTAATGTTATTAGTGGAATCCCCCATGGTTCAGTGCTGGACCAATTGTTTTTAATATTTATTAATGATATTGATGAAGGTATATCAAGCTTAATGTCTAAGTTTGTGGATGATACAAAGGTTGGTGGGGTGGTTAATGACAGTAATCAGTGAGCTACTGCAACAAGATCTAGGAAAATTAGGTCAGCAGGCTGAGAAATGGCAGCTGAAGTTTAACATCGATAAATGCAAGGTATTGCATATGGGTAGCAGTAATCCCAGGCAGTGGTACATTACTCTGGGATTACTCCACTACCATTACTTCACTACTAACTCAGGGTAGTGGAAAATTAGAAAGACCCGGGGTAATTGTGTAGTCAGAGGTGACTATTCCATTGTATAAAGCAATGGTCAGACCACACCTTGAGTAATGCATACAGGTTTGGAAGCCTCATTTTAGGTAGATTTCCTTGATGTAGATCTCCTGGAAAGGGTACAGAGAAGGTCAACAAGATTGGTGTGGGGAACAAAGGCTTCAATTCTGTAAATTGCAGTCTGGAGACTAGGCACCTGTGAGGAGATCTGATTGTGGTATTTAAGGCTTTAAATGGATTAAACACCCTCAATGCTGACGTGATTCTTCCTCTTATTCAGACTACACATGAGGGGCATAAATTCAGATTGAGGAAGGATGGTTGCAGAATAGATGTGCAGAAGTTTGCTTTAGCCACTGGTAGCTGATTTCTGGAACAAACTTCCATCTGTTGTTGTGGAAGCAGATAGCTCAAGGAAGAACTATACAAACTAATGAAGAAGAATGGGTTGGCATCAAGATTTTATGTTTGCTTTCTTGCATCATTTGCCACTATTAATATTAACAGACATTGTCAGGTGGATAGCTGTAACATCATTGTCCTTTTCCAGTAGGTTCCAAACATGCTCAACTGGGTTGAGATCAGCTGAGTTAGGTGGCTATAGGAGAATGGATAAGTATGTCACTGTTATGTTCTTGAAACAGCAACCTGCTGAGCCTTGTGGCATGACAGATTGTAGTGTTGATAGATGTTGAAATTGTCAGGACACAGCTGTCATTATGAAGGGGTGTGCTTGGTCAGTGATGACAGAAAGGCAGGCATTCTCATTGTGCCCCTGATTAATGGTGATCATGGAACTCCGGGAACGCCACAAAAATAATCACAAAACCATAACACCTTTGCTTTCAGCAGGCTGAACATCAACAGTGTATTCAGGTGCCATGGTCTCATGGTGCTTTCTCCAAGTGCAGATATGCTCATCAGCGTGATAAAGTTGGAAATGGGATTCATCAGACCAAGTAACAGTATCCCACATGTCAGTGATCCAGTGTGGGCATGATGTGCCAAAGCAAGATGCAGTTTCTTGTGACTTACAGTGAACATAAGTAGGTACCCGTGGTGGCCATCGACTGCCATAGCCTATACGAGCCAATGTCTGGTGCATAGTCCATATGGATATTGGTCTTTTTTTTCCCTATATTGTATTGGCTTTTAGCCGTGAAGGGTATTGTGTACGGCATGTGCGTTTTGTATTCAATAAAGAGTTCTTCTTCTTCTACTGGGTGTTTAGCTGGTCCACTGTGTTGCACTGCTGCTGTGTTACGAGATGAGACACAATGCTCCCCACAGGTGTCTGCCACAGTAGACTCATAACACAATGGGAGCACTTAACCATGTTGGCCATTGTAAAGATACTGGTACCTGCACGTCTTACCCCCAACAATCATTCCACAATTGAATTCAGAAAAATCTTGATGTCAACCCATTCTTCCTCACAGACACTCAAAAACTGATTGCCATGCAAACTACAATCTTATGTCAACCCTCTAATTTTGAACCTCCACCATTGTCAAAGATTAGGCCATTCCTACACCAGGGTGTGCTACTAATGCAAAGCCAACTGTATATCATATAAAACAATGATAAAACCTTAAAAATTTATAAAATAAACCTGTTTTGTGGAAAATTACATGAAAATCACAGGAACCATTGGCAGGTAGTGATTATGCAGTTGCCATTTGGAAGATGAAGAAAGATAATGCAGTAGTTAAAGGCAGGCATGAGTTTTAATTTCAGAAGAGGGGACTTTAATAAGGCAATATCTGGCATCTATTAATTGGGCACACTACAGAGTGAGATCAAATAAACTTGAATTATAGAATACCTTTAAAGCAAAAATCACACAAGCTATGAATGCACACATACCATTAAGAAAATATTGCTGGAGGAGGATGTTGAAATGGATGAATGTGTGGAGCTGGCTGGTCAAATAGAACAGAAAAAGATAACATGGAATAGTTGCAGAGTGATGAAAAGTACTGAAGCCTACAACAGCTACAAGTTGATTTCAAGAGGCCAAGGCTGCAAATGAGAAAGCACTGGCTAAGAGTAAAGAATGGGGACAAGGAATTTTTCATGTATGTGAATATAAGGAAGAAAAAAGCGAATCAGATCAAACTCTTGTTAACTGGATGTAGTGAAAGTCTTAGACAACCCAGCTGATGTTGCAGATGAATTGAACAGGTAGTTTGCATCCTTTACTGAACAAAGCTTACTAAATTCAAATTGAGGAAAGACAGATGTAGGATAGATGTGCGGAGGTTTGCCTTTAGCCAGGGGTAGTTGGTTGGTGGAACAGACTTTCATCCTTTGTTGTGGAAGTTGATAGCCTAAATAAATTTAAGGCTGGGCTGGACAGGTATTTGGAACGAACGGAGGGGTGAAATGGAAGAGGTTTGTTTTTGGCCTGATGCTGCATAAGCTTGCTTTCTTGCATCATGTGCCTCTACTAATGCTAATGACCCTTCATGCTGAGAAGAGGCTGTGCAAGTGAGGCTGAGTCATATGAAATTAGAATTCATATGACTCGGTCCCTCTTTGAAATTACGGATAACTGTTTATTAGAAAAACATTTGGGCATAAAGGCAAATAAGTCTCCTGGAGTTGATGGCATATCCCCAGTAATTTTGAGGGGGCTGCCAGAAAGAGTACTGAATCATTGAAGTTAATTATGAGGGCATCTTTGGACTCAGGAGAGATTCCTTTGCATTTGAGAAATTCCAATGTATCACCAGGACATAAAGGCATTTTTAAGAGTGAAGTTGGTAACTACAGACTGGTTAGCCTGACTCCAGTGGAAAATCTTAGAGGCAATGATTAAGAGTGAAATTCAGGGACATTTAGATATGGCATTCTGAATAACACACAACATGGTTTTTAGCAAAATCATGTTTAACTAACTTAGTAGGCTATTTTGACACAGTTACTCACGAGCTGGATGTAGGGAACAATTTCAACATGTTTTATTTGGATTTTAGCAAGGCATTTGATTCAGTTCCTTATGCAAGGCTACTGTATAAGCTGGAACATGTGATTAACAGAAAATTCTAAGATGAATTGTTGGGTGGTTGCAGGGCAGAAGGTTGATTGATGGTTGATTGCAGGTTGAAGGATGAATTGCTGGGTGATTGCAGGCAGAATGGATATTCTTTAGACTGGTGTACAGTCAGAAGTGGGATTCCCCAAGGATTGGTTCTTGGACCACTGTTGTTTCTGATTTCCATAAATGGCTTTCTGAAAGCCATTTTCAAGAAGGCTCGATATCAAAATTTTTAGACAATGTAAAGTTTTGGTTTGGTTTTTTTTTTTTTTAGGAGCATTAGCAACTAAGGCCATATTGCTCCGGGAATATGCGGTGGTCATTCCCTGACCTTTCCGCATCCTCCGTATTTGGTGGTGACGGGCTGGTGACTCCGTAGCCAGGTGGGAAGGAGCAGCAGTGCGTAGCACACGCTTCTTGATTAGACCGGGGTTCGAGCCCGTCACCACCAAATACGGAGGATGTGGAAAGGTTAGGGAATGACCACCGCATATCCCGGAGCAATATGGCCTTAGTTGCTAATGCTCCTAAAAACCAAATAACAAATAACAGGTGGTGACGGGCTCGAACCCCGGTCTAATCAAGAAGCGTGTGTTACGCACTGCTGCTCCTTCCCACCTGGCTACGGAGGCGCCACACACAATGTAAAGATTGGTAGAGTAGTTAACAATCAGTATCAAGCAGCACTCCTTTAGGATGGCTTGAATGTGCTGCAAGAATGGTCAGAAAAGTGGCAGCTATGTTTTAATACAGCAAAATGCAAGGCCTTACACTTGGGGAATAGCAATCCCACAATAAATTATGCACTTGGTGGGGTGAATTAAAAACAGTAGAGGAAGAAAGGGATCTGGAAGTTATAACATGGACAGATATGAAGTTTTCTGAACAGTGTAAACAGGCAACCAGGAAAGCCCATGGTGTGCTATTGATGATTTATGAACATTATCCTGTAGAGATATGGAGTTCATAGGGTTTATGTATAAACCCCCAAGGCTCTGAGAGGAGTTAGGAAAATGAATGAAGGTGGAATTTTCATTGTTACAGAGACTTCCAGAACTCGGGGGCATAAATTCAAATTACAGGGCTCGAGGTTTAGACTAGATTGTAGGAAGTTTTCTTTTAGCCAGAGAGGCTGTGATTGCTGGAACAGGTTGCCTTTGCAGGTAGTTGAGGCTGACAGTTTGAATAAATTCAAAGGTCAACTGGATATTACCTATGTGAGGAGGGAAGCAAATAATTTTTATTTTCTCATTTACTCTTTTTTTTTCGACCAGTGCAGCAAAAGTCTGTGGCTTCCTTGCACTATATGGCTATTACTAAATAAACAAATTACCTGAAACAAAATTTTAAAAAATTTTGTGACTCTAAGTTGCAATCTATTCCTTTGGGGGGGAGGGGGGGAGGAATCACTGTTTGAGAATCCCTATAACAAAGTACCTCATATAGTATACAACATAATAATTTTAGAAAACTTAAATTTCCATGCAAATGACCACAAATCACAGGCTGAAATTAGCATACCGGCTAGTATAGTGGCTTCATCACTTCTTGTAGGTTCATGATGTGTTGTAGCAGATTTCACCGGTTTCTCTTTAATATCTTCAACGATAACAACATCATCATCATCATCATCATCATCCTTGCCATCATGATTTTTAGCTTGTTTTGCAGGTAGTTCCTGAAGGAAGAGGAAGAGTAAAGTTATTAAGCAAAGTCTTAAATAATAATTATCAAACTATAATATTTAGGTGAACTCAATGGTTGTAAAAATAGTCTGATATTTAAATTGATCATTAAATAAAGTTGTAAAAAATGTAATCAAAACATTTTAAAATAATTTCACATTCAGTTTGGCTCAAATAATCCTTTTAACTAAACTAAAACTTTCAAGTTCTAGAATAAGCCAACCAATGAACAAAGCCCTTATTTATCTAATGAAGCATAGAGTGCTTGAATAGATTTTCTCCTGTTTGTTGGCTAGTTGTTTTCAGAGGTTTTTGTTGTATTGATTGCTTTTGTTCATGTGGTATGCTAATTCCTATGGCTTTTACAGGCATAAAACGTTATAAATAATGTTTTATGCCTGTACAAATGTATGTATTCATGAGCTGATTTGCATGTTGTGGAGGTGCCCTACTCCCTCTGCCTACAACTGGCCAACTACAGGCCTGATTTAAGAAGGCTTTAAGAATTTCTCTAGTCATCAGTAGGATTTGAACCCAAACTACTTTAAATGAGTGAAAAGTAATTCAGGAGATTTAGAGTGATGGATGACAGTGGGATAGTGAGTAGTTTGCCAGGGCCTTAAACATGTTAATAATGGTCAGTTCATTTTTAAGGATATAGCAATAATATCAGGAGAAGTGTTTTGAAGACAGGGTCAGCTAAGTGTTGCATCACTAACCAGGATATTTAGTGGAATTGTGGGTTGTCATTCACTCAGTAGTGGAACATTTCTGGATGACTGTTTTTTTAGACTTTTAGTGGCATGCATTATTTGAAACTATTACAATCTGTTTTTCATTTTAGCACTTCCTTCAAGATAGCAGTAAATGTCAACCAAATATTCATCTCCACTTTCACAGGAAGGCACACAGACCCTTTTCATTACATAAATTAATCAGAGAAGGTTAGCCTGTTACCACAAAGTGCTCATTTTTCTATTTTAATATCCCTACTACTGTTTTATTTTATTTATTAATTTTTGTTAATTTTCTGTAGCTTGTTTCTTTGAAGAAGGACTGGAACAGGTGCCATGATTTTGAAAAAAAAAAAAGAAAGAAATAAAACTAACAGTAAAAAGGAGAGGAAAGGTCTAAACGATGATAGATGCACTCCAAGGTTTCCTTGGAGTGCAACTATCATAGTTTAGAGAACATACTGTCATTAAATATGATCTATAGGGATCTTGTGATGTAGAATAATTTTCAAGGAGACCAACAATGGTCCAGAGATATGAAAATAAGTTTCCAATAAAACTAACAAGGCCAAAGCTGCATAAATTCAATAGCAATGCCTAAGAGAATGCACAGTTGACAACTAGATTGCCAAGCACAATAAATTCTGTTAAGAAATGCAGGTAAGTCATGCAACTGGAAGATTATTGTATTTGTACTCAAATAAAATATTCTGAAAATACAGTTATAGGGAAAGTTTGATAAGTTTTTGCATAAATGTTTCAAAAAAAAAATTTTGGAGATTCACATCACATCACATCAAATTCATATTGTGTATATCTCTTAATGGACTGAACAGATTAAAATCAGACTTTTTTTTTAACAATCATTGTACCCTCTTTCAGTGTGACTAATGCATATTCAAACAAGAAAAATTATATATAGATGAGGGAAGAATATACCCCATTTAGTTTCAATATTGTTAATGGAGGTTTAATTTTCTTGACAATGCTAGTTATTATTTTGAATTAAGCACATTAGAGATAATATAATATGTATGATGCAGTAGCCAACTACTATGAAACTTGCACATAGTTAGAATTTACCTGGATGTCAAGATCCTTTTCACCTTGCTCTTCTACTGATGAACTTTTTCTTTTACTGTAACAGGTAAAATTTGTTTAAAAAGACATTAGAAATAAATAACTGAATAACTGGCAATTGTATAAGTACTGACATTCTCCCATATCTGTATTGGAATTTAAATGCTGTATTTATATTTTGTGAAGTGACATTGTTGTGCTAATTTACTTAATTATCACTAATGCTAATGCCATTTTGAATTGTTTATAGTTAGCTAGTTAGGACTGGGCTGATGAAAATGGATCAGTCAGGAATCTGTATTACTATAATATTTTTTAAGAATCAGTTCAATATGGCCACACATACGTGCAGAACCAGTAGCATATCAAGCAATAATTAAAGGATGGGAGGATTTAAAAATCATATTCAGTTTTCAAAGGAAACTTTGTAGGTCAATAACAGTGAAGTGTCACAAATGAAATATAAAATGGTAAGAATTTAACAGCACATCCAAAATAATAAATTCTTATGTATTCTGTGACGGACATTACTTGGAAATTAATAATTAAATTTCAAAAGATAAAAACAGCTTTTGCATATATTTGCTATACTATAGGGGCAAATTGCCTTGAGAATCCTCTTTTTTCACTTCTGGGTAATCAATAATAATTCAATTTGTAAATATATGTGGAATCTCTGTTTTTATCTTTTGTAATTTAATGAATTCTTAATTGCCATTTTAAATAACTAACAAATAATTTTGAAATAATCAAATCATGGAAAACACACACATGCATGCACGCACGTGTTTTGAGGACTGTGTTCAGATACAGTGCTGTGTTTCTCACCAAAAATTTGTGCCTTCAGCTCTGTTGATGGCACAACTGCAGGAATGGTAAACTGCAATCAACAGCACTTGATTATTTTATGAATGAGCACATTCTTCTTTTAACTGTCAATTAGAAATTAATTTTTAAATATTAGATTAGTAATATGAAATAATATTAGTAATATTATCTTGTATTACTAACCTAATTGAACGTAAAAAGAAGTTTTGTAAAGATAAAATAGACTTGGAAAAGTAAGAACAAGGGCAAGAGTTCCACCCCTTTACTGTTTTTAAAAACTTTACCATAAATTTTGTGATATGCCATGTGACAATGCTGATATTATTTTTTGTTAGCTTTCACTAATCATGACTGACAGCTGGCTGTCTCCTGCTTCAATAAACATGGAGTCAATACTCTTGCCAAGAACTGCAAGGGTGGGGGGAAATTCACTGAATGGCACTTATAAATAAAACTGAACACTTTACTAAGAATCAAACGTCTGCTGTAATCATCGAGAAGAGAGGTGGGGAAGCTCACTCAGTGGCATTTAGAACATTTTTTAAACTATCAAAATAATAAGCAGGGCCAGATTAAGGATGAAATAGGCTGCGGCCATATTTAAATTTGAGGCCCCTTTAATATACACACTTATATATATATATATATATTACACACATACATATAAATAATAAATACAAATACTACATAGATCTTTATATTTATATTGTGAATAATAATTCCTTGATAAAAATGTAAAATAAAAACAATTTTAATAGAAATTTTTAACTTATTTATTGTACAATAAAAAGGTATAGGAATTAAATTTAAACACTTAACAAGTTAAGTTTAAGAATGCTTTTATATTACACGTTTTCTTGGTTTATTATTATTATTAGAAATTTTTATCACTACTTTAGCAAATATTTACACTGAAAATGAGGCCCCTGGCCATGGCCGGTTAACAAATAGATAACTATAACAATTGTTATAGTTATCTATTTGTTTGTTTTCTGCAGCAGCATGTTCGAGAGGCAACCAGAGAGGGTAATACTCTTGATCTGGTTATCAGCAGTGATCATTCATGTATTAAGAATTTGCAGATAAAGGAACCACTAGGTGGCAGTGATCACAGTGTACTGATGTGGGATTTACTTAAAGATTTAATTACCATCAGGGGTAGAGGAAAGGGTTTTTGCTTCCGTAAAGGTGAGTACAGTGGTCTCACCTTTACGGAAGTAAAGTGGTGAGTACAGTGGTTTAAATTCTGTACAGTGGGATCAACTGACGATGTTACCAACAGTAAATTCTAAGTGGGAAGCATTCAAGGAATTAATTGTGGATTAATTTCTTGAATTAATTTCATAAAATTAATAAAAGTTTCATATCTATTAAGAAATATTGTTCAAGGTTTAGGCCTAAATGGTTATCAAATGAACTAATGAGACTTGTGACAGAGAAGAAAAATGCATGGGATGCATATAAATTATCAAGTGACTCAGAAGCCTATGGCAGATATAAGCTAGTCTGTAATCAGGTCACAAAGGCGGTTAGGCAGGCGAAGGCAGATTACGAGAAATCTTGGCAAAAGATGCTAAGAAAAACAGAAAGGATTCCTTTACTTATATAAACTCTGGGGGGGAAGGAGTGAATCTGATTGGTCCACTTGATATCGATGGTTCGACTGTTGATGGTCCTGCTCAGATGGCAAACAAACTGAATGAGTATTTTGCATCTACATTCACACATGCGGAGTTATTAAGGTTTGAAAATGGAAGAAGGTTATCAAATTGTAGCACGGTGCTTAATGATTTTGTAATAACTGAGAGCAAAGTGGAGGAGAAATTGTTGAAGTTAAACATAAGAAAGGCACCTGGGGTGGATGGGATCTATCCAGTTATATTAAAGGAGGCGGCAAAGCAACTAAGCAAACCCTTAGCCATAATTATGAGAGCATCCTTGGACTCAGGGGAGGTCCCCACTGACTGGAGATGTGCAAATGTATCCCCAATTCACAAAGGGGGATCGAAGGGTGACACGAGTAATTACAGACCAGTTAGTTTAACTTCTGTTCCAGGTAAAATAATGGAGTCACTGGTTAAAGATGCATTGCAGGATCATCTAGACAAGACTGCAGCAATAATTCAGACACAGCATGGGTTTGTTAAAGGAAAGTCTCGTCTGACAAATTTGATAGGATATTATGATGTGGTTACAAAGGAACTGGATGCAAAAAATAATTTTGATATCATATATTTGGATTTCAGGAAAGCTTTTGACACTGTTGCGCACGGAAGACTATTGTACAAATTGGAGCAGAATGGTATTAAATGTAAGTTGCTACAATGGATAAAAGGATGGTTGACTGGAAGAAGACAGAGGGTGGTAATTAACGGGTGCTGCTCTTTGTGGACTAATGTTATTAGTGGAGTCCCACAGGGCTCGGTCTTGGGTCCTCTGTTGTTTTGTATATTTATCAATGATATTGATGAAGGTATATCAGGCTAAGTGTCGAAGTTTGCAGATGATACAAAGGTTGGCAGGGTTGTTAATGACAGTAATGGCAGTGTGCTACTGCAACAGGATGTTGTTATTGTTATTTGGTTTTTAGGAGCATTAGCAACTAAGGCCATATTGCTCCGGTGCGGTGGTCATTCCCTGACCTTACCGCATGCTCCGTATTTGGTGGTGACGGGCTCGAACCCCGGTCTAATCAAGAAGCGTGTGCTACGCACTGCTGCTCCTTCCCACCTGGCTACGGAGGCGCCTGTCTGCAACAGGATCTAGATAATTTGGGCAGATGGGCTAAGAAGTGGCAACTGAAGTTTAACCTTGACAAATGCAAAGTACTGCATATGGGTAGAAGTAACCCCAGAGAAACGTACCAGCTGTGTGGTACTACACTTAAGGTGGTAGAAAATGTATAAATATAGTGCAAGCGCATGAGAAATACATAGCTATATCTGAATAAATCAGAATATTAGTAAAATGGCATCGTTTTAAGTTATATCTCATATTGTGAATACCTTCACAACGAGTCACCATGATATTGCACTACTTCGAATAAGTAACGCTTTACCTAAGGAGAAGACTAATGTTACTTATTCTCAGATGGATACCACCACCCAGATGGCACCATTTCAGGTCTATTTGGCCCTTCTTCCCACCCACTGAAGACATTATCACATTTAACTCAGAAGTAAATCATTATAATGTTAATACACATACACAAAGTTCAATGATCATAACAGATAGTGCTGGTTAAGTTTCCATTGTAGAGGAAAGGAATTTAGATTTAGAAAGTAGGAATGGATAAACACTTGAATAAAATTAATCAAAGATAATCCAAGTTATAATTAGTGGTATTTCTGTTAATTTTTTTTTTAAAGACTGATGCTATATAAGTTTTCCTTCTTTGAATTATTTGTTCAAGACTAATACTAAAAATTCAGCAGAAATTATTAAAATGTTAATTTTTTTATATGATTAATGTGCTCTATAATTGTTGCACTACACAAAGTTGAACCTTTGCAACATATATCAACTGATAATGTAGCATAAGAACTCCAGAGAGCCTAAGAGGAATATTTACCTTGTTTTTCCAATAATAGAAAACATAACTTCCTTGAGTTTGTTCAGTGAGGGATCTCTTGAAGTTGCTGAAGGTTTTAAACGAAATCTTGAAGGTTTCAGAGATGGCTGTTGAACTTCTGTGACTGAAGCAATTGACTGATTTTCTTCAGGGTCTGGTTTTTTATTTTCTTCTATAGCAACATCAGGATTGGCATTTAAATTCTTCAGCACATCATAGTTAATTTTACAAGAGATCTTTTTGTGTTGAAGCATTTTTTCAATGGCTTCTCCAGCAGAATTTGCTTGAAGGTTTAGCTTTCTTCTTGGTTTTCTTTTCTTGTTAATTAAAAATAGTTTATTATAAATAAATGGTATAATGAGAAAAAGATTAATTTTATGCAAATGATGAAAAAAAAATATTAAGTGTAACTCAATAAGGAATATAGATGCTAACCAAAATTTTAGAAATATGGTCTCAGTACAGGGTTGAGTTGTGCATTAAGGACAACACATATTGCAGCATGAATCTCCTCAGTTTCCAGAAGATGTGAGGGTGAATGCTACTTCTTGTTGCAACATATTCTTCTTCTTGCAGTGCTTTTACTAGTTCTGATATGGTAAGGATTCTGCAACTGGACATTATGTTGATGTCTCATAAATTCTCTGCAGGGTTGAGATTCAGTGACTTGAGATCATGGAATATGCTGTGCCTTGTTAAATTGTTTCTCAACCCATCTGCACACATCTGGTGTAGTAGATACTGGCACCCTTGAGAGTGTCCAATAGTCTACAAAAAAAAAAGTAGGATACCGTGGAGTATGCTCTGGTAAATAAAAAAAACTCTGTAAATGTATACAAGTAAGGTATTTACCAAATAGGTGAGGGTTCTGTGAATAGTCTGAGGTATAAAGCACCATAGACAAAATTTTATGGGTATTAGAGCATTTGTTTCTGGAAAATTTAATATTTTGAATTATTACAGTAATTTTTTCAAATTCAGATTATTATATACTGATATAAAAGATATACTGATTTATTGCTTAATGCAAGGATATGATTTAAGTGAGCAACAGTTTTGAGGCTAAATTCCACAGCTGTTTTAGCTCTGGAAAAAAATTATTTTTAGAATTCTGAGTATTATTATTTCTAAAATTAGTATTTATTAATTTTAGAAATAATAACACTCAAAATTTTGTGGTATCATCTCATGTTTGTCAGAGATAATCATATGTAAATTGTAAAACAATATGATTATGTAAATAAATAAAAACAGTTTAAATAAAGTTTCATCAAAAGAAAATGCAAATACTTTCCTATCTCAACTAATGCAAGTGCTTTCAGGAGAGCACTTCTCATGTTACTTGAGGCATAGGCATATACTGTATGATTACAAAATAGGAATACATAGTTGATATTCTGTTTTAGAGTGCAGTGTGTACAAAACTTAAAATGGATTGCCAAAGATTATGTTTATATTTCAAAGTCTATGGGTTGTGTCTGAGAAATGCATCATCTGAAGATTTTCAGATTTCTGTACCAATATGTGTTTATCAATATGCACAGAAACCTTAGAGGGCTCTGAAGATTCTTACAGACATATATATCCTCTGTTGCTGATGTGCCAATGAAACCCAAACCAAATTAAACATTCTTACCATGGCAGCATTGTAGACAATGCCTTTGACGAAGAAGAAGAATTTTTTAACAATCCATTAAACAGTCTTTGCTGAATCACCATCTGCACTGGGATTTCTGGTAATATAAGCATGAAAAAAAGTTACATTGCACAGAAAAAAAAAAAGTTACATCCTTAATGTGTACAGGGGACAAGGAATAGCACCTGTAGATAGCAACAGCTGTCACATTTTCTGCTATTGGCTTTTACACAAATCTGGATGAGCCCAATTTCATAAAATTTGGACAGATGAAGCCAAATTTGCTAGAACAGGGATTACTAACTTTCTCAATCTCCATATGCTGATAAAACACTCACAATTAGACAAGCATCTTTCCTGTATGAGTTGGTGCCAATGTTTGGCAAAGTATTTTGGGAGACAGACTACTGGATCTGCACATTCTAGCAAATTGTTTAAATGCACATTTGTGTGCAACTCTTCTCAGGGAAACATTCTCCATTCTCTTAAAAGATGTCCCTCTGTATGGCTGCAACACCTACTCATTGTCATTATGCTCATTATGGTGGAATATACACTATTGTTGCTTGTTATTGTTGTTGTTATTGGTGCTTGAGGAGACAATTTACCCAAAATCTCCAGAGCTTTACTTTTAACTACTATTATCTCTAAAATGAAGCTCTGGAGAAGAAAAATGGGCTAGAAATTTTTGCTTCAAATTGCCTCCCAAATCATATCTGTAAGTTACATAGTATATCAGTAGAGGCCACCGTGCAAAAAAATATATATTTTTTTCTTTTTGAGGAGCAAGTTAATATTGCAAGAAAATAAATGCAAAATGTAACAAAGAGAAATTCCTAACCATATTTATATGAATATTTCAGCCTACATTAAACAAAACAAGTGTGAACAATTGAGTGAATAATGAGTATAAAATCCTTTCTGTCTTTGATCTTTGTTTCAGATCCAAAATCAGGTAAACTATTGCCAAATATTTTAAGTCTCTTCTACCTTTTCAGACAGAAAGGATGGGGAATGTGTTTCTCCATTGCAAAAAAAAAAAAAAAGTGGCAGAATGGAATCTCCTCCACCATCTTCCAGTATATCCCCTGCTCTCTGGCACTTTCCCTACCACAAAAAAGAAGCAGTGGGGCAACTCATGGTTGAAATAATTCAATAATTCATGTGGTTTGCATCACATAGCATCCACAAAGAAAAGTGCAATCTGCCATAGCTCTGTTCAACTTAACTGTGATCATTACTATGGGATTCCCTAATAAATATCATTTTACAAGTTCCAGCTTCTAAATCTCTTTCTCAATATTGCATATAGTCAAGTTGTGAATGAACCAATAAGTTTTCCTTTAATTAAAGGCACAGCACAGTTTTGAATGAAATAAATATATGTTTCTCAATTTTTCGGTACCTAAAAATCTGTTTTTCCAAACGTCTATAACTATATTAACAAGTAACTGTTTCGTGCGACGTGAAAAGCAATAGCTTAAAGCAAATATGTGCAAGCTCCTTTCAAACAATTGTTCCAACCCCTATTGCCATTAGATAGAAGGATTCTAGCCAATACTTTTATGTATTGTATTTGCATCAACTGGTCTTGGCATTGCAATAACTAAAACAAAACCAACTTAATGCTTTTCAGTGTTAAGTGGATAAAATCTTTCTTAAAAAGGCTTTAGATTGACATTGCAAAGAAAATATGATAATCTTCTTAGAGTTGTCTTCAATGTTGTATCATCCACATCAAGTATTCTATGACACCTTAAATCTAGGATTAAACTTACATAATTCTAATACCCAGCCTTCATTATCTCATGAGCATATATGTTTTTTTTCCATTGCGAAATAACTTGACATTGAAGAACTGAACTACATTATTTTACAACAACAGAATTCACTAATTCAACAATAACTTAACAAGTAAATACATGGGCTGTGTTAGGGTGGCTAGGAGCAGGAACAGGTGCATGTATACTTGCATGTACACCAATGCTAGGAGTATTGTTAATAAATTTGATGAGCTTCAAGTGCTAGTCAAGACATCAAAGGCAGATATTGTTGGGATATCAGAGATGTGGTGTCACACAGATATAGGCAATGCAGAGTTGGAATTTGGGGAGCACAATGTGTATAGTAAGGATAGACAGGATAGGAAGGGAGGAGGGGTTATGCTGTTAGTTAAGAAACACATAAAATCTAAGGAAGTGCATCCAATTGATGCTGGTGGACAATGCAGTGCTGAGTCTGTTTGGTGTGAAATAAGCAGTGGGAAAGGAAAAATGAGAGTAGGTGTGTGTGCTATAGGCCTAATGAATCTGATGGGCATAATGAGCAATTGTGCAGAGAAATAGAGTGGGCCAGTAAATCAGAATGTCGTATAATGGGAGATTTTAACTTTCCAGATATTGACTGGAACTTGTGGGTTGGTCACTCGCATACTAGCAAGACTTTTGTGGATTTATTGGATGACTGTTTTCTACAGCAACATGTTCGAGAGGCAACCAGAGGGAGTAATACTCTTGATCTGATTATCAGTAGTGATTCTTCATGCATTAAGAATCTGCAGATAAAGGAACCACTGGGCAACAGTGATCACAATGTATTGATGTGGGAATTATTTAAAGATGTAACTACCATCAAGGCTAAAGGGAAGGGCTTTTGCTTTTGTAAAGGTGACTACAGAGGTCTCAGACAGTTTTTAAATTCTGTACAGTGGGATCAACTGATGATATTACCAACATCAGTACTAAATGGGAAGCTAAATGAGTTCTAAATGAATTCTAAATGGGAAGCCTTTGGGGACTTAATTTTGGAGGCTACTAAGCTTTTCATTCCAACTAAGAAATGCTGTTCAAGGTTTAGGCCTAAATGGATGTCAGATGAATTAATGAGGCTAGTGGCAGACAAGAAGAATGTATGGGATGCATATAAAGTATCAGGCGACACAGAAGCCTATGGCAGATATAAACTAGTCTATAATCAAGTCACAAAGGAGGTTAGGCAGATTACGAGAAATCTTTGGCAAAGGATGCAAAGAAAAACAGCAAGGAGTTCTTTACTTATGTAAACTCTAGAAGGAAAGGGATGAATCAGATTGGACCACTTAACATAGATGGGTTGACTATTGATGATCATGCTCAGGTAGCTGATAAACTGAATGAGTATTTTGCATCTACATTCACACATGAGGAGTTATTCAATGAAGGGAGTGCCATAAGTTTATCAAATGCTAACAGGGAGCTAAGTGATTTTGTAATAACTGAGAGAAAAGTGGAGGAGAAATTGTTGAGTTAAACATAAGGAAGGCACCTGGGGTAGTAGTAGTAGTGGCATGTGATGCAAGAAAGCAAATGTATGAGCTTATGCAGCATCAGCCAACCAAAAAAAAAAAAAAAAAAATCACACCATTCCCTCCAAATGCCTGTCCAGTTCCTCCGTAATTTATTCAACCTATCAACTTCCACAACGACAGATGGAAGTTTGTTCCGGCAATTAACCACCCGCTGGCTAAAGGCAAATTTCCGCACATCTATTCTACATCTGAACAAGTGGAAGGATCCCATCAGAATTCAGCGTGCTCAACCCATTCAAGGCCTTATATACCTCAATCAGATCACCGCGCAGGTGCCTAGTCTCCAGCCACTGCAATTTGCAGAACTTAAGCCTCTCTTGGTAAGAGGATCCCTTCATTCCCCTCACCAATCTTGTTGCCCTTCTCTGTACACGCTCAAGTAAATCTACATCCTTCCTAAAATGAGGCCTCCAGACCTGTACGCAGTACTCATATAATATATATAATATATATATAATCACCTCCTTTTCCCTGCTAGCAAAATTCCTATATATCATTGACAAAACCCCATGACATGCTTTTGCAGCCTGTCTGCATTGCTCAGAAAATTTCATATCTGACTGCACAATTACTCCCAGGTCTTTTTCATTTTCTACCACCTTAAGTGTAGTACCACACAGTTGGTACGTTTCTCTGGGGTTACTTCTACCCATATGCAGTACTTTGCATTTGTCAAGGTTAAACTTCAGTTGCCACTTCTTAGCCCATCTGCCCAAATTATCTAGATCCTTTTGCAGTAGCACACTGCCATTACTGTCATTAACAACCCTGCCGACCTTTGTGTCATCTGCAAACTTCGACATTAAGCCTGATATACCTTCATCAATATCATTGATAAATATACAAAACAACAGTGGACCTAACACCGAACCCTGTGGGACTCCACTAATAACATTAGTCCAAGAAGAGCAGCACCCATTGATTACCACCCTCTGTCTTCTCGCACTTAACCATCCTTTTATCCATTGTAGCAACTTACCTTTAATACCATTCTGCTCCAATTTGTACAATAGTTTTCCATGCGCAACAGTGTCAAAAGCTTTCCTGAAATCCAAATATATGATATCAAAATTATTTTTTCCATCCAGTTCCTTTGTAACCACATCATAATATCCTATCAGATTTGTCAGACAAGACTTTCCCTTAACAAACCCATGCTGTGTCTGAATTATTGCTGCAGTCTTGTCTAGATGATCCTGCAATGCATCTTTAACCAGCGACTCCATTATTTTACCCGGAACAGAAGTTAAACTAACTGGTCTGTAATTACTCGTGTCACCCTTTGATCCCCCTTTGTGAATTGGGGATACATTTGCACATCTCCAGTCCGTGGGAACCTCCCCTGAGTCCAAGGATGCTCTCATAATTATGGATAAGGGTTTGCTTAGTTGCTTTGCCGCCTCCTTTAATATAACTGGATAGATCCCATCCACCCCAGGTGCTTTTCTTACGTTTAACTTCAACAATTTCTCTTCCACTTTGCTCTCAGTTATTACAAAATCATTAAGTATCTTGCTACAATTTGATAACCTTCTGCCATTTTCAAACCTTAATAATTCCTCACGTGTGAATGTAGATGCAAAATACTCATTCAGTATTTTGCATCTACATTCACATCTCATCCAATTTGCATCTCATCCAATCAGATTCATCCCCTTCCTTTTAGAGTTTATATAAGTAAAGAAATCCTTGCTGTTTTTCTTAGCATCTTTTGCCAAGGATTTCTCGTAATCTGCCTTTGCCTGCCGAACCTCCTTTGTCACCTGATTACAGATTAACTTATATCTGCCATAGGCTTCTCAGTCTCTTGATAATTTATATGCATCCCATGCATTTTTCCTCTCTGTTACGAGTCTCATTAGTTCATTTGACAACCATTTAGAACTAAACCTTGAACAATATTTCTTAATAGGTATGAAACTTTTAGTAGCTTCCACGATTAATTCCTTGAATGCTTCCCACTTAGAATTTACTGTTGGTAACATTGTCAGTTGATCCCACTGTACAGAATTTAAAAACTGTCGGAGACCACTGTACTCGCCTTTACGGAAGCAAAAATCCTTTCCTTTACCCCTGATGGTAATTAAATCTTTAAGTAAATCCCACGTCAGTACACTGTGATCACTGCCACCTAGTGGTTCTTTATCTGCAAATTCCTAATACATGAATGATCACTGCTGATAACCAGATCAAGAGTATTACTTTCTCTGGTTGCCTCTCGAACATGCTGCTGCAGAAAACAATCATCCAATAAATCCACAAAAGTCTGACTAGTGTGTGAGTGCCCAACCCACAAGTTCCAGTCAATATTTGGGAAGTTAAAATCCCCCATTATAAGACATTCCGATTTACTAGCCCACTCTATTTCTCTGTACAATTGTTCATTGTACTCATTCAAGTCATTAGGCCTATAACACACTCCTACTCTTATTTTTGCTTTCGCAGTGCTTATGTCACACCAAACTGACTCAACAGTGCACCGTTCATCTATATCAACTGGATGCACTTCTTTTGATTTTATGTTTTCCTTAATTAACAGCATAACACCTCCTCCCTTCCTATCCTGTCTATCCTTTCTGTACACATTGTACTCCCCAAATTCCAGTTCGGCATTCCTTATATCTGTGTGACACCACGTCTCTGATATCCCAACAATATCCGCCTTTGATGTCTTGACCAACACTTCAAATTCATCAAATTTATTTACTATACTTCTAGCATTGGTATACATGCAAGTATACATGCACCTATTCTTATTCGTAGTTACTCTAACACATCCCATATACCCACCTGTTTCACGATGACTGCCATCCGTCCCTGAAACCCCCAACACCCCTCGCTCCAGGTTATTCTAATTCAGGTTATTCTTATTCTAATAGAAGTTGTGCAAGAATCACCTTCACCTCTGCCTATGGCTACTGTTACACTATTAGTCCTTGTATCCCCCCAAGCTATCAGTTTTCCGACCCACCTAACACTGCCTGGATGGGATCTATCCAGTTATATTAAAGGAGGCAGCAAATGAAGTAAGCAGGCCCTTGGCCATAATTATGAGAGCTTCTTTGAACTCATGGGACATTCCCATGGACTGGAGGTGTGCAAATGTATCACCAATTCACAAAGGGGATTCAAAAGGTGACACAAGTAACTACAGACCTGTTAGTTTAACTTGTGTTCTGGGGAAAATAATGGAATCACTGGTTAAAGAAGCATTGCAGGATCATCGAGACAAGACTACAGTAATAGTTAAGACACAGCATGGGTTTGTCAAAGGGAGGTCTTGTCTGACCAATTTGATTGGTTACTATGATGTGGTCACAAAAGAACTGAATGCCAAAAAAATTATTTTGATATCATATACTTGGATTTCAGGAAAACTTTTGATACTGTTGCACATGGAAGAGGAATTGTACTGCTGTACAGTTTGGAGAGGTATGGCATCAAGGGTAAGCTGCTACAATGGATAAAGGGATGGTTGAGTGGGAGACAACAGAGAGTGGTAATCAATGGACACTGCTCCTCGTGGGCAAATGTTATTAGTGGAGTTCCCCAGGGTTCGGTGTTGGGCCCATTGTTGTTTTGCATATTTATCAATGATATTGATGAAGGTACATCAAGTTTAATGTCCAAGTTTGCAGATGATACAAAGGTTGGCAGGGTTGTTAACGACAATAATGACAGTATATTACTCCAACTGGATCTAGATAAGTTGGGAAAATGGGCTGAGAAGTGGCAATTGGAGTTTAACATTGGCAAATGCAAAGTACTGCATATGGGTAGCAATAACCGAAGAGTAACGTACCAACTGTGTGGTACTACACTCAGGGAAGTGGAAAGTGAAAAAGACCTTGGGGTAATTGTGCAGTCAAATATGAAGTTCACTGAGCAATGCAGACAGGCTGCCAGGGCAGGTCACGAAGTCTTGTCAATGACATATAGGAATTTTGCTAGCAGGGACAGGGAGGTGATTATCCCGTTATACAAGGCAATGGCGAGGCCACACGTAGAGTACTGTGTACTGGTCTGGAGGCCTCATTTTAGGAATTATGCAGAGTTGCTAGAACGAGTACAAAGAAAGGCAACAAGATTGGTGAGGGGAACAAAGGAGTGCTCTTACCAAGAAAGGCTTAAGTTCTCCAAATTGCAGTGCCTGGAGAGTAGGCACCTGCAAGGTGATCTGATTGAGGTGTATAAGGCCTTGAGTATAAGGTGTATAATGGGTTGAGCAAACTGAATGCTGATGGGATTTGTCGTCTTGCTTAGACTAAGAACCTGAGGGGGCACAGTTTCAAACTGAGAAAAGATAGTTGTAGAATAGATGTGCAGAAATTTGCCTTTAGCCAGTGGGTAGTTGATTGGTGGAACAGGCTTCCATCTTTTGTTGTGGAAGCTAATAGCCTAAATAAATTTAAGGCTGAACTGGACAGGCATTTGGAAAGAATGGAAGGATGAAATGGGAGGGGTTTTTTTTTTGGCTGATGCTGCATAAGCTTGCTTTCTTGAATCGTATGTCTCTACTAATGCTAACTTTTTACTTTAATTAGATATATTAAATTTCCACTAATTTATTTTTAACTCTGTGGCTACTACTACTGCTACTAGTGCCATGCATTAGCAAGTGTTAAGCACGTCAGTTACTGTTAAACACGAATGTATCATATGGGCAATAATGTGCTTCAGACTACTGGAAAATTGTTTGATAAAGAAGAGCAAGCAAGTTAATGATTACCAAGAAATTATATTAACAATTAATGAATCTATATCTTCCTTGTCTCTCTTTTTTTTGAAGTTGTAGAACAGCTCATATAAGACAGTGCCTCCTCTGACATCAAACAAGTGCAAAGGTAAATAACATTATCATAGACCGAAAGTTTCTATGTAAAAAAATATATTCACCTTAAATTTTATTACATATTGAACTTTATGTTCCTGTAAATTTTTTTAATTTGTTTTTCACTGTGGTGTGGGATCTGCAGAGTACTACCCATAATATATTCTGTATTGTTCAAATGGATCTAGGAATAATTATTCATGGGTGAATGTGCCAATCAGTTGCAGTGCAATAGAATGTCTGCTGTTACTTTCAGTCCTGGCTTATACTGTATGGTCCAATCTGAAGTACTGGTAATGTCAAAGTTTCTTCCCATGTGGATAGATGCTATATCTATCCATGTGGTAAAATGTGAGTGTGTCATGTTCTGTGTATAATGCATTTGAAAATGCAAGACAGATACTCCATAAATGTTCCATATACTTACGGTTACACATATATATAAGACTATATGCATTAAATAACTAATCTATACAACACTTGTTGTATAGATTAGTTATAACTAATCTACACTTGTTGGACTCATCTAAAGCCTTTACCATTTCTGTAAATGTTTGCCGTAGGTGATTAAGTTTCTCTACCCATAATATTGTAATAATTGGCTTCTAGTTCTTCTGAAATATATACAGGTAGCCCTTGATTTATACCAGGGTTAGGTTAATGGGGGGGACAGGCACAAATGGCACCCTTTATATAATGGAGTCAATGAGAAATCACAGAGTTAGGTTCAGGGCACCAAAAATTTTACCTACCCTTTTCAATAATGAAGTATTTAAAGTTCAGAAATAAACTTTTTTAATTAAAAAAAGTGTTTTATTTTTAATCTACATAAATACAGTTACATATAATAAATAAAAAATAAATTACAAAACATTTCGACAGTGAAAAACCAATTAAAAATTCGGCATAATGCCAAATTTTTAGTTGGTTTTTGAAGGCACCGGTTGAAGAGGTTGCCTTTTTTGAAGAAAGAAGCAAGTGTTGATTGCCCGGATTTCTTCCTCCTTTCTTTAAGAATTTCAAAATAACAAGTCAAGGTTGATATGACACCCCTTTTAACTGTGGCACTCCTCTCCCAGTCATGATCAATGTTACAGAGCTCATTAATGAGGGACTCTACACTTGTAAGAATCAGTTGTAGATCACTGGTCTTCATAATTTTTAGAGGAAGATCTTTCTCTTCCTCCTGCTGTTGGCTAAGTTATGCAGCTTCAAGGTTTTCATTTGAAAGAGTCTGTGCATGACTTTTCAAGAGCTCAGTTACATCTTCAATTGTAACTTCTTCTATCTCCGCCTCTTGTGCCAGACTGCTTATGTTTTCTACAACATTCTGTTGTGGCTTGAATCCTCTGAAGTCATGCATGAAATCTGGGAGAAATTTACGCCACACTCCATTTAGACAATTGACAGTCACTTCTTGCCAGACTGTGTTAATGTGATTGATGCCCTTTAAGACATCAAACGACTGTCAATATTCTCTGATGGTAATGTTGGACTCATCTAAAGCTTTTACCATTTCTGTAAATGTTTGCCATAGGTGTTTGCCTATGTAAATGTTTGCCATAGCTTTAAAGGTGGCTATTACCCCCTGATCCATCGGTTTCAAAACTGATGTTGTATTATCTGTGATTGGCTCAGATTGTCCTTGATCACATGAACAGTGCATGATACATAGTACAGTACAATGCCAATAAATTTTGTTTGATGATTTAAAATTTAAATTTATAAAAAAATTTCAAAAATAAATATTCATGGCCTTGTGGTTAGTTACTGTCGCTATTGTGAATCGGCACAAATCAGACCAGCACAAAACGAGGGCTACCTGTATTATGTATCTGCACATACACAAAATTAGAGGTCACCCATAATAATACTTTTTTTCGTTGCAGGTGAGCAACTGACTGAAGGAGTACTACCTCTGTAAAAAATGGAGAACACTGAGGTTAGAGCTGTTGTCCCACTTAGCAATGGCTGCAATTTTAAATGCATCATTGGTGCCTCATCCGCCCTGTTCACCAGATTTGGCCGCCATGTGACTTTCATGTATGACCAAATCTAAAGGAATACCTTTGGGGTAGGAAATTTGCAGATGATTCTGTTGTGGTGGAGGCTGTGTACACCTGGTCGGATAGCCAACCAGAAGAATTTTTTTGGCAGGAGAAGGAATTAAAGCTCTGGAACATCATTGGGAAAAGTATATTAGTGTTGCAGAAGACTATTATTTATACCTGAGGGGGTAGAGCAACTTAATTACCTCTTATGCTCAATTACCTCTATTCTCCACCAAAACAAAAAAATTAAGTAATATTAGAGAGGATAATAGAATTATGTACCTTGCAGATGGTATTAAACCTACTAACAAACACCATCCTGCAAAACACCATCCACCATCAAACAAATTCCTGCAAGTTTTATTTCTAGTAAAATATTGCAGCCTTCCTTTTTTCCATGATAACAACCATCATAACTGATCCCAAATGTATTTGCTCCTAACATCAAATTAATTGAGGGATAACATAAATTTCAGCAGTCTTGCCACCTATTCGAATCAGACTGATTCAAACATATTCTTCAAAATACGTGTTATTGTATATGCAGATTTTATTATTATTTTGTATTTTATTATATAAATCTTCAATAAACTTGATTTATTTATTCGCTTTCAGTCTTCTCGTTATTTTATCTAACGTGCACTGAATCAAAATACTTCATAACCACATAATATAGTTCACAGTTCACAACTAAACCACAACTGCAACATAACAATCACGTATAAATAAAAACCATATCTTGCCTCTCCATCTGCTTTTTGCAGCTGTTTTTACTTTTCTACTCTACAGGATAACTCAAAAACCAGCATGATTTTTTATACTTTGTTCTCACTGAACCCTGACTTAATTTTAATGTGTGAAATGCAAGTACATAAAATGTTTTCAGAGGTTGACACCATCCTGAAGATTAGGTACTCAGTGCCTCAACATGAAAAAAAGTGGTCAACCTAACTGGCACAAAAACAACTTTCTGAGATATAATTTGCATTTCAGTATATCTTTATTGGTTTAGTAATAATAAATAAATGAAATAGGCAACATTATTTTGAATTATTTTGTATATGATTTATACAGAGCCAGTAATTAATGCATATTTTATATCAATATCCATTCCTGAAATTGTGTTTTAAAGACATATATAGGAGTATTAAAAAAAAAATAAAAAGAAAACCTTTTTTGTTTCAGGTTTATTTGCATTCTCTTCCACTTCTTTAGCTTTTCTCTCTTCTTTCTCTACATGCAAGGAAAAAAAAAAAGATTTGATGCTGAGAATTAAATGCAAAAGATCATACAAGTACAGGACTCCTTATTCGGCAAGCTTGGGATGTAATGGTTGTCAGCTTATAGAATTTATTGGTTTTTGGGTCTCCTCTCCTTGTACATATAAGAGTGGGAAATTCATTAGTGTGAGCACAGGTTTAGTGAGGCCATGTTTATAATTTTGAGTACGCTTGCAGTCCATTTTACATTGGGATTTAAACAGAATGTTCATATGTATGAATGAAACATCTTTCATTCACATATGGTAATTCAACATTTTAGGATATATAATGTTGGTAGCCATTTTGGCAATTTTATTTCCTATTATATGCAAAAAGCCTAGAAAGGCAAGCAGAGCATTTTGCTTTTGCCATATTGTTCATTTAGGAACAAAACTGTATAAATGTACATAAACTTTTGTAAAGTATAAAGAGAACATTTTTAAAAGGACAGTTTAATCATAAAAACCATGGGCAAGCATTTCACAAGTTGCACAGTGCTCTCATTAGCAACAGGAAAATGGAAAGAGTAAATGATCATAATTAAACATCTGATTCTTAATAGTGTATCCATTAATATTCAGTTTAAAAGTAATTATTGTCACCCATTAAACAGAGCTAATGTAAGTTATCTAAGTTTTAATAGAATGCTGAAAAGGGGGTAAAAATATAATTTTGAAAGAATGTTTATCTGAAACTTTGGAGGTTTAAAAACACAAAACATTTTTGAAAAATAAATAAGTTAAACCCTCTTTACACTTGTAAAACATGCTAAAGAAATGCAGGTAAGATTCATGCTATAAGAAGCTTCAAGGTACATTCAATACAGTTTATCTGAAGATGCCTGTCTGCTGTACACTCACTGATCTGGAAGTACATACTTGTAAACTGGTTACATTCAAGGGTAATTTAATTGCATGGTAAAGCCCCCTGTGAATCAATCGGTCAGAAACAATCTTATTTGCTGTCATGATATATGATGTTTTTTTTTTTGTTTGATGGCAAAGGCCTGGAAGGATGCTAAGCTAAAGGTCATTGTCACCGAACATGTAAATTACCCAGTAAAACTAAATACTATCTTCTGTTGGAATATAGGTTATCTGCCAACAGCAGATAACATTTACTCCAACAAATAATAAATTAACTGCAATGGAAACTGAAAATTACGTGTAAGGAAATTACGACAAATGAACCCGTATTCTGAATAAATGTAGTATAATGCATTTCCTTCTCTGGAATGAATTTTTTATTTTTTTCACATTAATTGTAGTTATGGCGGTAACACATCAAAAAATTTAGCTTATGGCCCAGATGATATCCTGCAATTTCTGCCATTTATGCTGTGAAGTAAGCACAGTGCTTATGTTTCCACTGTCAAAAGTTTTTTTTCATACTTTTTTTTTGGAAATTACAACTAAAAGTCAATGCAAAAAAAAAAAAAAAAAAAGTCATTTCATTTGCCATTATTGTTGTAATTTTTTTTTGTAGATTGTAGTTTAAATGAACGTAGCACTAGCATGGTTCTGCCAGTGAGTGCATAGCAGAGAAACAAATCACTGACCAAGTTTTCAAAAATAGATGGATTTTTGGATGCTGGATAAGGGGGGTCCCATACCTGTATATTATTTAACTATTATTTAATGATTAAATAATATAAATATTAATGATTATATATGGATAATCACTATCTGAATAATGATTCAGATATACCTTATATATCATTAAATGACCATTCTCACTAGCAGGTATACCTTGTATATCTGTTACTGAGAATTGTCATTTAATCATTTGACAGTTTTAAATGAATGGAAAGAAAACAGTGACTCTCTTAATTCTTCCATGAAATGTATGTTACTGTCAAAGAAGTACCAAGTTAGCAGTATTAAAATGATTATCTTTTTTGAATGTTAATTCAAAATTGAGTTTGACTTTGCTACATAGCTGGTCATTTAAATGAATGACATCTTGATAAGCAGTGGTAAGGCTGAAAATTACCTTATATGGTATTTATATTTTATATATTTTATGTAATAAGTAGGGCTTCTAATACTGGTCAAAATCTTAATACCGGTATTTTGGTATTTTTAATTTATGAAGCCGAGATACTGGTATTCCAAAAACGAACATTTTTCTCAATAAATTTTGATGACAATCAGGTGCAATAAAGTAAGGAAAAAAACAAGACTGTAATTACATGAATTCATGTTTTAAATAAACTTTTATCGCAATAATAAATATTCTGAAAAAAATCATTAAAATACAGTTATTCTAAAAACAAAAAAATACATATTGTTACTGCAAAGTTTAGTTATGTTTAAGCATCCACACTACCTGTCTGAATAAAGTGAGCTGTTAAGAAACATAAGCAATCAATAGTATGATCTATGTTCATCATTTTCTGAAGGAGCAAGATGTTTTATTCAGCGAAGTATAATTTTCACTATAGTATCTTTACTGAGTCTGGGAGAGAGCAAAGAGGATAAGGAATAAAGAAGAGAGCAAAGAGTGCAGAAGGAATGCTTCACATATATAAATGCAAAGAACAGAAGGACAAATCAGATGGGACCCTTATGTAATGGACATGGGATAGTATTAGATAGCATAGCTATCTAATACTATTCCATGTCCATTGCATCAATATTTACATTAAAAAAAAACCCTTTGTGTCAATGAGATATTATGGAAGTGAATTTGAAAAAAATATAATTAATGATGTTGAAATTTCAAATGATTATTTAATGAGGACTTTCGCGCCTACAGGCGAGTAAGGCTCCTGTGGTTGATGGCATTGGTTGAAGGGTGGAATTCAGGATCATTTAGATGG
Source organism: Mastigoproctus giganteus (assembly GCF_048544385.1). NCBI lineage: Eukaryota > Metazoa > Arthropoda > Arachnida > Uropygi > Thelyphonidae > Mastigoproctus > Mastigoproctus giganteus. The sequence continues at coordinate 64,056,908 of NC_143586.1, read as the reverse complement.
AAATGGAATTCTGAAGGATACACAGCATGGTTTTGTAAAAGGAAAATCTTGTTTAACGAATCTGGTTAGCCATTTTGACAGGTCACTCGTGAGCTGGATTTAGGGAAAAATTTCGACATTGTTTATTTGGATTTCAACAAAGCATTTGACTCAGTCCCACATGAGTGGTTACTTTATAAGGTGGAGCAGGCTGGAATCATAGGGAAAATCCTTAGATGGATAGCACGATGGCTTGAGGGCACCAGGTAGAGGGTTGTGATAAATGATTATTCCTCAGATTGGGTTAATGCAAGAAGTGGGATTCCCCAAGGATCAGTACTGGGACCACTGTTATTTTTGAATATCTTAAATGACATCTATGAAGGGATGGAGGGCATGAGGTCTAAACTTGCAGATGATGTAAAGATCAGTAGAGTAGTTAATGATCACCGCCAAGCTTCTTCTTCTAGATAGACTTCTGGGATGGTCAGAAAAATGGCAGCTATGCTTTAATTCAGCAAAATGCAAGGTCTTACACCTGGGGAACAGCAACCCCAAAATAACTTATACACTTGGTGGAGTTGAACTAAAGTCAGTAGTGGAGGAACGGGACTTGGGAGTTACGATACGATCAGACGTGAAGATGTCCGAGAATTGTGGACAGGTTGCAGTGTTGCATGGTGTCCTATCTATGATTTATCGAACATTTTATAGTAGAGATAACGATGTCATAATCACATAAAGGTGATTTTATAACCTTTATGTGATTAAATTATAAACAATTATTATTTTTTTTTAATTAGTATCAAAAAACCAGTATTTTTTGTATCAATACCGGAAAAAAATTACCGGGATCCCGGTATTGAATGCCTTAGTAATAAGATAAGAAGAAACCGAGTGATTTTTGATAATTCAGTGAGGAATAAGCGAGCTGGCATCATAGATCCCAACCCCCACCAAAAGATTGAGTTAATATGAGTCAGAAAAGGCCAAGCTCACTCACTAATCTGAAATTTTTAAAAATAAGAACTAAAGATGACTTGCAAGGCACTTTCATGATTTCCCAGCACTCTCTAAGTCAGGAGGTTTGGTGTCTCATATTTTTTTCAGTGTATCATTTTAATATATTTTCCTGTTTTAAAATTTTATGTGATATACTTATAAACCAAAAATATGAGGTATAATAAAAGATAACATACACAGTAAACTTCTATTACAAGTATACTATTTAAATAAAAATTTCACTATAATGAAAATATTTCCAGGATGGGGGATGACTTCCCCTATTACAGTAAGCTTCCATTATAACACTCCTGCTTATAGCACTCTTTTCTTCTTGTCTCATGATCAATCTGATGAAGTGCTGTTAATTTTTTAACATCTATAGTGCTTCCATTTAAAACACTTTCCAGCTTATGTTACTTTAAGATCCCAAGAATTTAGATATGACCCACCTTCCTGCCGAGTTCTGGTTTTGGGTAATGCATGATAGAGACAAACGCCTAGGCAATCATCTACAGTGCAGCTTGTTAACTACACAAAAACTGTTAATAGTGTGGTGACATTTAACTGGGATCTTTGCAGGTAGAAAGAAAGGCTGCTATTTATGATTCACTGCCTTTCCATTTGTTGGTAAATTTGCTTTCCTCACTCGTACAGTAATCAATATCTTTTGCGCATGTGTGTCGAACATGGCATTAATATCATTAGGGACAACATTATTATTATATTAATGTTACACTTATACAGTAATACTCAAGGTATGTTTAGTTCAATTCAATTTAATAAAATCTTTCTTAAAAGTTTTCATTCTTTTTAATGGTATGTAAAGAAATGATGAAGGTGCCAAGAAAAAGCAAGCATAGTTACATTAAGTAGGTTATATGTAGGTTTTCAACTTTAGCATTAGCATAAGGCATATGATGCAAGAAAGCAAGTTTATACAGCATCAGCCAAAAAAAAAAAAAAAAAACCCCTTCCCATTTCAGCCATCCGGTCACTCCAAATGTTTGTCTAGTTCAGCCTTAAATTTATTTAAGCTATCAACTTCCACAACAACAGAGGGAAGTCTGTTCCAGCAATCAACTACTCGCTGGCTAAAGGCAAATGTCTTTACATCTATTCTACAACTATCTTACCTGAATTTGAATCTATACCCCTCAGGTTCTTAATCTGAGCAAGCAGAAGAATCCCATCAGCATTGAGCCTGCTCAAACCATTCAAGACCTTACACACCTCAATAAAATCACCTTGCAGGTGCCTAATCTCCAAACACTGCAATTTTCAGAACATAAGTCTTTCTTTGTAAGAGCACCACTTTGTTCTGCTCACCAATCTTGTTGCCTTTCTCTGTACTCGTTCTAGCAACTCTACATCCTTCCTAAAATGAGGCCTCCAGACCTGTATGTGGTACTCAAGGTGTGGCCTGACCATTGCCTTATACAAGGGGATAATCACCTCCTTATCCCTGCTAGAAAAATTCCTATATATCATTGACAAGACTCCATGACCTGCTCTGGCAGCCCGTCTGCACTGCTCAGAGAACTTCATATCTGACTGTACAATCACCCCCAGGCATTTTTCATTTCATTTCTCCACTTCCCTGAGTGTAATACCACACAGTTGGTACATTTCTCTTGGATTACTGCTACCCATATGCAGTACTTTGCATTTATCAATGTTAAACTTCAGTTGCAACTTCTCAGCCCATCTGCCTAACTTTTCTAGATCCTGCTGCAGTAGCATACTGTCTTTACTGTCATTAACAACCCTGCCAACTTTCGTATCATCTGCAAACTTAGACATTAAGCCTGATATACCTTCATCAATATCATTAATAAATACAGAAAACAACAATGGTCCCAACACTGAACCTTGGGGGGGGGGTTCCACTAATAAGATTAGTCCATGAAGAGCAGTGTCTATTGATTACCACTCTCTGCCATCTCCCATTCTACCATCCCTTTATCCATTGTAGCAACTTTCCCTTAATGCCATAAAAAAAGGTAAAGGTAAAGTGTAGCCATTATCAACCCACTGCAGGATGAAAGCCTCCTCAACAATTCATGCTGAGGGAAATGGACCATAATCTGCCATGCTGGTCCAGTGCGAGTTGGCAGATCGACCATATTCAGCAGTCAGGGGCTTGAACCCCGATCTACTCAAAGAGTGCGTGCTACTACACTCCCGCTCCTGACCATTCGCTAAGGAGGCCCTTCCTTAATGCCTTATAATGCTCTAATTTGTACAGCAGTCTTCCATGTGCAACAGTATCAAAAGCTTTACTGAAATCCAAGTATATGATATCAAAATTATTTTTTGCATCCAGTTCCTTTGTAACCACATCGTAGTATCCAATCAAATTGGTCAGACAAGGCCCTTAACAAACCCATGATGTGTCTAAACTATTACTGCAGTCTTGTCAAGATGATACTGCAACACTTCTTTAACCAGTGACTCTATTATTTTCCCTTGAATAGGTTAAGCTAACAGGTCTATAATTATTTGTGTCACATTTGATCCCCCCTTTGTGAATTGGGGATACATTTGCACATCTCCAGTCCATGGGGACCTCCCCTGAATCTAAGGATGCTCTCATAATTATGTCTAAGGGTTTGCTTACTTCCCTCGCTGCCTCCTTCAATATAACTGGATAGATTCCATCCACCCCAGGTGTCTATTTATGTTTAACTTCAACAATTTCTCCTCCACTTTGCTCTCCATTATTAAAAAATCATTTAGCTTCCTGTCAGAGTTTAGTATACTTCTGTCCTCCACTTTCTTTCAGAATTCCTTATGTGTGAATGTAGATGCAAAATACACATTCAATTTGTCAGCTATCTGAGCAGGATCATCAACAGTCGAACCATTAATATCAAGTGGACCAATCTGATTTATCCACCTTCTGATTCACCTACACCTTTTTTGCTTTCCTAAGTCTAATAGGTACAGTATGTGGATAACACAGTATCTTATCCCATGCCAATTTTCAAACAGTGCCACCTTGGTGGTAGTATCCGCCAAGAATAAGTAACAGTAGTCTTCTCTATTAGAGAAGCGTTACTTATTTAATGTAGTGCAATACCATGGCAACTTGTTGTGAAAGCATTCACAATATGAGATATACTTAATTACAATATGATTACAATATATTACAATCATATTACAATATATTACAATCATATTACAATATGATTACTTGATTACAATATGATGCTAATTTTGTAACTACTTAGTAGTTGGCTATGTATAAACATGATTCTATAGCACAAACCTATCCGTTAGTTAACTTCTTCGTAACCTGAGGCTATTACCCTAAACAAATTATGTAATTTTCAAGCACTTGTCACACTTAGTAACCAGTTTTTGTATCTCCTGGTCATAAAGTCTACTGCCTCACCTTTTAACTAATTAGTGATTTTAATTTTCACTTCATTATCATCAAACATTTTTCAGCCATGTGTTGTGTTTTTTCAAATGCAAAAAAGAGGTGGTAATTACTAAGTACAATGGTTGATTGAAGATTTCCCAGCACAAATGCATTAACAGTTTTTGCATCCTTGTAGCAGATTGTTGTCATGCATTATTGTGTAATAAACAAATTGAAGAAAGGCTTAAGTTTTGCAAATTACAGTGTCTGGAGACTAGGCACCAGTGAGGTGATCTGATAGAGGTGTATAAAGCCTTGAATGGTTTGAGCATGCTCAATGCTGATGGGATTCTTCCTCTCGCTCAGAATAATCACCTGAGAGGGCATAAATTCAAATTGAGGAAAGACAGATGTAGGATAGACGTGCGGAAATTTGCCTTTAGCCAGCGGGTGGTTGGTTGGTGGAACAGACTTCCATCCCTTGTAGTGGAGGTTGATAGCCTAAATAAGTTTAAGGCTCAGCTGGACAGGTATTTTGAACGAACAGAGGGGTGAAGTGGAAGTGGTTTTTTTTTTTTTTTTTTTTTGGCTGATGCTGCATAAGCTTGCTTTCTTGCATCAAATGCCTCTACTAATGCTAATTGCCCTAAGAGAGTAAACCATGTCTTTTGTTCTAAACAGTTCACTAAAGTTTCTGTAAAGTTTCACAGTTGGCATTTATGGTTGTATCTTGCAGTATAAATTCAACCAACAAAGCATCTACTTTCTGTCTCAGAAAACATTAACTTTGCGTTTTCTCACCAGAATTATTTGTTTGAATTTTTCTGCTCAAGGTGAGTCTGTATGCTGCTACTGTAATGATTTTTGTTTACTAACAAAGGGCCACATTCCTATGTATAATGCTACAGATGTGCTTGCCACTCATTTTGCTTTGTGAGCGTTGGTTAACATTTTTTTCAGTATCCCATCTGACACACAATTTGTGGCAGTTCAGGTGTTGTTTCACAATTTCATGAAGTAATACTTAGAGATATTGGGAAGCTATTATGAAGTTTGGAAATTGTTTGCCTCCTGTCCTCCAGAATTCTTTCATCAATAATGGATGATCTTCCAACCCTGTTTTTATTGTGGATACCAGTACTCCCTTCATCGAATGCATGACATCACTTTACTATGTTCTGGTTTTTTATAATGTTTTTCTCCATATGTCTCTACCAGCTGCTGGCAGACAGAACATTACTAGTGTTTAAAAATCTGATAACAGAACAAATCCACTTTTGGCTGGATTTTTGATAAGCATGCTCACTACTGCTAACTCATACACAACATAGTGCATTCATAGTAACTAAATTGGTATACTGTGTTAGCTAATGCTATGTATGGCATAACTCAATCATCATGGCAACCTCCCCCCACAAAAAAAAAAAAAAAAAAAAACTTGTTTGTAAGGTTGCTGTATATGTTGAATCTTTATTTTCTGGGCATGATTGTCTTTGAATTATTAAGATTTTATTGTAACCCAAAACGTTATTTAAAAAAAAAATTGTTGAATTTTGGGAGACACATGTACACACGAGAGTTATTAGAAAAAAAAAAAAAAAAAAAAAAAACGCAATTATACCATGTACACATGCTCACAAACAGGAATCATAATATGGTGTAGGCTAAATATCAAATGAGACAGGACAATTGTACAGCAAGAGTACATGAATTGGAAAATTCTTTTTCTGGATGTATAAGTCTAAATTTTCAGGTGGTCTAAGCTATTTTTACAAAGAAAGAGTAGCACTCTAGTTAAAAATTGAAGTTCTGTAGGACAAAATTGATAGGAATCTTTCTTAGGAGCTAGAATTCAAATGCTAGTTCAATGAATAGCACAACCTTAGTTGTCCATCCACAAAAATTCAGGCAAAAAAACCAAGGAAATTTAAAAGTAATATTGATTATTGAGTATGGCTATGACAGCATCATTCTGTCTCATGTCCTTCTGCCAGCCAAACACTAAATGTTGCATAGCACCACTTATTTCTGGAAAAGGAATCAGTGGTGCCATTAGCCACTCAGTGGCTAATGTTTTTGGACAACATAAGACCTACTAATAGCTAGAATAAACTAGATTCTGAGGATACACTTTAAGGAAACCAGGCTATTGATTATATTAAGCACTTCTGCATGTCTGGGATCATGCTGTATAGGAGGACAGAGATTACTTTGAAAAAATGGCACCATCATATTCTTGTAAAAAAAAAAAAAAAAAGTTTTTTTTTTTTTTTTGTAGCAAGTCACATAGCTACTGTAAGTAATGTTCCTATCCACTGTGAAATTTCAGGAATCATGATGCTACAGGTGTAGAAGTAATGACCGTTGGAATAGACAGCAGTACCTCTGATGGCATATCTTGAAAGCTAACATAACAAATCAGTAACTGAAGAAATCCGAAGTCACTAGTACTACAACAGGACCATTCACAGCCATGCATATGAGAACTCAAAGGCTGGGGAAAGGCAAATGAACCATGTTCATAGGACAAACTTATACTATTCCTGACTGCTTGTCTAAATGTTAGCACTGTTAGTACAAGTGTGGACTAATGACAGAATAATGTTCACATACCTCCAACATACTTAGAATAACAATTAGAACTAACAGACGTTTATCAGTTTATGAAAAACTGAAAGAATGGGATGCCACATGAGCTATGTATCAATTCCTCAAATCTTGCAGGTGCAGTGGGAGTGTAGTATGTACACCTCTACTACATCTGCTAGATTTCATATAATCCCGAAGAAACTCCCCTCCGAGTCACCAAGTGTGATTCACTGTTTGCCAAAGTGCGTTTGTGCCACTTTTTTTTTTTTGAACTATTTCTTTTTTTTTTTTTTTTTTTGAACTATTTTTTTTTTTTTTTTAACTTCTTGCAATAAATATGGCCATTGCAACCCTTACACCATTAAATCACCAAAAAATAACAATAGCCAACATGAAGCAGATCCAGAACCTGATTTCCTGGTGTGTTTGTGGGGGGGGGGGGCAATATAATGATTATAGGCATGCGATTGCTAATAATTGAAAAAAACAAGCTTGGAAATTTATCTTGAATTTTTAACCAGCCTTTATATACAATATATACAATACAAATGTTTGCCATAAACAGCTTAATATTGTGAAACAAATGACATTTGTTCCAATTTACTCAGACTCAGTGGTGGGGGATTATGAAACAAATGACATTTGTTCCAATTTACTCAGACTCAGTGGTGGGGGATTATTGCTGCTATTACTCTCTTCTGAATCTGCCACTCTAAACAACTTTTGAACTAACTTTTTATATTTCAACTAACTATTAATTCTGTAACTATGATCTATCTATTATAGTTACAGAATTAATGCCCACCCCTAACTTACAAGGTTATACCACCAGAAATATAGCAATCTAGCTTATTGAATAGCATTTTCCAATATACAGCCATCATGCTTACAGCCACAGGAGTGATGAGTTTATTCCCAAGATTTTCTCCAGGACACGGACTTTACTTGCCACCCTATATGATATGTTAATTAAGAATTAATTAAATGTCTTACCTTTCATTTTTTGTAAGTAATCAGCATTAATTTGCAACCACACTCCTTCTTTAATAAGAGCTTCTTCTTCTGTCATTATGTACTAAAAAAGTTGAATGTTTATAATGAAATCTATAAATTTTATTTTTAAAGACATGTCATAACATGTCATTTACAGCTTTCATTGTATATATTATTTATCACAACCAATGACAAATAAATTAAAATAAATAGTGTTTCCCTAAGAACAAATGTTAAGAAGCAATACAAATGACCACTACAAGGTGCAGAATGTGAAACAATTCTGTATTTTGTGAACTTCTAATGTACAATTAATGATGAATAATGAATAACATATGGGAAAGTTTGAGTCAATAAACATCTTTTTGAAGCTAGAAGACTGTAGGTAGAAACTAGGCAGCAGAAAAAATTCAGCTGTCTTGCTGAATTTGATTATTTTTACATGTTATATCCATTCAAATGTCAAAATGAATAGATTATAATCAATTCTCAAATATTTCTAATGAATATTCCCTCATCTTCATCAGAAGGGTTTTTAGAATGAAGGATGGCAAAACGTTAGCCCAACTGAAGAGATGGAACAGCACAGTCAAGCATATATAATGGTTAAGATTTGAATAAAATACTTTTACACATGCTATGGACACTGTTTGTGTGTTGTTTTTGTCGCCAGCTGTTGCTTTATCCTTTTCCGAAGCTCAACATTTTTCAAGGCTGTTTTATGTATGTTTCAAATAATGTATGAATTGTCTTGAAATCTTCCAGTAAGTGTCACCATCTTTTACCAGTGTTTCCAAGTAATTATAAACATAAAGTTTATAACAGATGGTAAAATAGCTTTTCAAATCAGAAGAGAAGATCTTGGCTTTGACTACTGTTGTCAGATTTTGACTTATAAATGGAATTCTCTGGAATTCAAATCCAGAAGTTGATGAAATTGAATCAAGTGATACATAAATAGATATTAGAAGATGAAAAACTAGTTTTTTATGATTATTTTTCAATTATTTTTAAAAATATTCTTATTTGATTTTTGACAATATTTTCACTATAATGTTGGGCAACTAAATCAAAATAAGAACATATTAATATTTAAAAACTGAATAGAGGGTCTTTTATGTGTTTCTTCATATTTTAGAATGGGTGATTTTACTGAGTGGTCAATTTACATCCAATTTTGTTTTCAAGTTAGGTAAAACTGTAACAGAAACCCACAAAATGCTAAAACTAGCTTTTGGAGAAGATGTTATGCATTGTTCAAAGACTTTTCGAGGTTTGCAAAGTTTAAAGGAGTACCTGTCCATCAAAGATAATCCTTGCTCTGGTCACCCTTAAACTTACAAATTCACAGATGCTTCAATTGCTCACATTCATAATCTGACCAGAGTGACTGATGCTTAAATTGTTACCTATTATGGGACATAACAATCAATTTTAAACAAGATTTGGGAATGTAACATGTTTCAACCAAGTTTGTGTCTTGCATCCTTGATGATGATCAGAGAGAGTAGCAAGTTCTTGCATGTCAGGATTTTGTCAATGTGCTACTGTTGAGTCATGGGTGTATGGCTATGACCCGGAAACAAAGAGCCCAGTCCTCTGAATGGATGCCTCCATTTTCTCCAAGGCTCAATAAAGCAAGGCGATCTTGACCAAATGTGAAGATTACGATTATCACATTTTTTGACTAATGGAACATTGTTCATTATGAATTTGTCCCACATAATTAAACAGTGAATCAGCATTTTCCATTCAAGAATTTCTTGTGAAACATTCTATCACCATGGTCCTTCATCTGTCATACTCACTGGATTTAACTCTCCATGTTTTTTTTTTTTTTTTTTTCTGTCCCAAGCATCAAAATATATACTATCAAGGAAACTACTTTGAAGGAAATACATCTGAATAGCTGGTATTCCGATTAATCATTTCCCAAATATTAGTTCAATCCCTAAACATTTTGATCACACCTCATATCTTTTTCCAAGTTTGGGTTATGGGTGGTATTAAGGATGGCTTTAAATTCAAACTCATATGTGATAATAATTGATAGATGTGATAACAAGGGATTTCTCATGCCCAGACCAGATATTTGGAAAAAAATACTTATTCAGGAATGTGAAATAAGTTGATTACTAAACAGTTCTATTAAATCTATAACTTCCTGCTTTTTGGTAAAAGTTTAAAAAAATCTATAATGATTATCTCAAAATTTAAATGAAAAGAGGTGGCATCAGAAAATGGGAATATTTTAGATTAGGAAATTAGAAAAAAATTAGATTAGAAAATATAATCTAGACCATTCCTCAGCTGGCTGTCTGGTAGAGCCAGTTAGCCAGATGAGGAATGGTCCAGATGATATTTTCCATCAGAAACCTTTTTTGTGAGCTTTTATACTAGTACAAATGACAGGGATGGGAAAGTCTGAATTACAAGACTCTCTCACTCTTCTAGATGAAGATCCATCCTTAAGATGGAAAAGCCATTTATCAATAGATATCCACTTGGGTTGGTCACCTGTCAGTTATCTGGCTGTTAAAGATCCTTTCATTTCTCATGCCTCCTATTCCAGGTTCCACAAATAATTCTAGTGAGCTAATCTTTAAATTCAAGTCAATACAGATACAATCAAGGGAATACTGGAAACATTCCCCCCAATGCAATCCCTTCTCTCAGTAAAACCTTATCTTCTTAGATATTTTATAGTTGTACCCAATTGTCTAAAGAAGCAGATATATAGATTCAACTGTGTAGTGCTTATATCACATTCCTGGACAAGTTTTCTTCCCACTCTCAGCAGATATTTTCATGTCCAATTTTGAACTTCAAGTGAATGGACCATACTCTGGATGAGATATGTATGGGGTCATTAAGAAAAAAGGTACAAGAAAAGATGATGTATCTCAGCAGAAAAATTATATAATGTGGACTACACTATTGAGCAGTATGATTTTTATGTGGAATAATTTCACCAGACTTGAATTTTCCTTACAGTGCAGCATGAGTTTAAAAGTGAGATCTGGTTGCAGAAAAAGTTCAGAAGGATTTTTTTCAACAAGAAGATGAACCACCACATATGGCAAATGTGGTTAATCATTTCCTGAAGGAACACTTTAATGATAGGACCACTTCTAATCAATATCCTGGATGAAATAGAACTGGATGGTCTTAGCCACTATACTTACCAGATCTGAATCTCTGTGATTATTTCCTTTGGGGACTCCTGAAGAACAATGTCTGCATGAATAATCACTATACCACTGAAGAAATGAAAAAGGTGAAATCACAGCTGCTGTGGAGGGTATCTCTTAAGAAGCATTGGCTGCAATCATAGTTCTCTTCTTTCAATGATATTGTCATTCTTCTATTTTCTTGGTGATTCCTTTCTACTTCTGAATCTCTCAGGGTAACTCAGAAATTTTTTTTGGCTGGTGCAGCATAAGCCTCAGGCTTCTTTGTACCATATGGCTAATAATAATAGTAATAATAATGTTTGAAAATGGTTTGGATTCACAGGGGTCACATACTGAATATGCTTTTGCTTGGATAATAAACTATATCTTATGTGTTTAATGACACCAAACTTGCCAATCCCAGCTCAATATATCAAAAAATATATAGGCTGCGATGTGATTGTTATTCATATCTTAGCACTTACAATTACTCCTATACTGAGTGCATAGGATATGATGATATTCAGCTCATTGAAAGTGCTGGTCTGACTATGAGGAGCTGTTATGGTACTGCCCTCTTGGCATATCAAGTACTATACAATCACTACAGAAAGCATTAAAACTGAGGCCTATCTTGTTGTTCAGATGCAAATATGGTGCTGTAAGCCAGATCCCATTTGACTGATTCCCCAGCCAGAGAGCTACTGGTACAGTTAGGCCAAAGGCTTGATTTTCTTTCCAGTATGATGAAGCTGGAGTAAAATTACAATGTCACATGAAGGCCACCTGGTCTAAGTAAGGTTGCAACATGATCTTCAGGAGTTAATAGTAATGTTCTCCTGCTAAGCAGTTATTCAGGAAAACAAACCCTGTTACACAGGTACCCGTGGCAATGATACAGGTATATGTTTATTCAGGGGTTAAATTGATGGTAAGCACCAAGAACTACAAGAGGATACTTGTTCAACCAGTACATGAAATTATTGTGCCAGATAGCTGTACCATTGTGAGGAAAGCATGCTTCATTGCTGAAAAAAATACTTGCCTTCAGAGAGTTCTGCTGTTCCTATGTTGTCAAAGCTACTCACAAAAAAGACTGTTGATATTGTCACCATGCAATTCCTGCACTACGTACATTTTGTATGGGTAAATTCTACAAAAATTTAATTGTTCATTATCCAGTGTTTTATACTTGGGGAAATGACAACACCAGAATAACTTGGAGCAGTTGAATTAAAAACAGTACAGGAAGAAAGGTATTTTGGGGGAAGGGGTTACATCACAGGTAGACACAAACTTCCCTGTGAAATGCAGACAGGTTGCAAGAACCCTTGGTGTGCCCTGTCAATGATTTATAGATTGGGCACAAATATATAATCCCCCATCTCTAAATTGCTTGTAGAGATAGGGAGATTATAATTTTACTGTATAAGGCAAATATGAGTTTGCATCTGAAAAGATATAGTTCTTGAAAAGGTCTAAAGATGGACATTGCACCACGTGAATGGCCATGGGAGGACAGACTTCAAATATGCAGGCTATAGACCTTGGTAACTAGATACAGTAAACCCTCGCTAATCTGGAGTAATTGGGGGGGGGGAGGTTATCTCAATTAAGCAATAATCCAGATTAGTGAAGAAAAAGATAGCCTTAAAAGACAAAAAAATTTAAAAAAACAAATAAATTAAAAAAAAATTAATGATATAGGTAGTGCTGATGAAAATAAATTAAAAAATATCACTGTAGAGCCTTTTTTTTAAAACTATAAAAAGACAATACATTTATCCATTGATAGATGGATAAATGTATTGTCTTTTGTCTTTTTATACGTTTATCATGTGGCACTAGCCACTTGATCGTTGCTGGGTATACCACTTAAATATGGCTTCTTCCAGCAACACTTCTTTTGGCTTTTTTAATGTCTGTCTGTCTGTTTGATACACCAATTTTATCACTCCCCACATAGAATTTTAAAGGAAATGTCTTTATAGATTATTTTTGTTTTTTAGTATCTGACACAGTCTGTTGGCCAATACAAAATTCTTCAGCAATTTTTTGTTTTTCCAGGAACACCATTTTCAAGTTGTTCTATCACTTTGAGCTCATTAATAATAGTTAAAGTAAAGTGTTTTCTTTTTATTTCACTTTTTATTTTTTTAGAACCCATAATTATATAAAATATGTTAACTTATGTACATATGTATATAAGTATAAAATTGTAAGCAAATGAAGTGATATAAGCAATAACATCCATCTGACTCCGAGTCAACAATGCTACTGAACAACATGCAAGAGAATGTGATGTATGTTCCATCCCTCTCTGTGTAGTCAATCAGCACACAGTGAGAGATACTCATCTGCCTTCCTAAATTCCACTTGTCTTTCAAAGCACTCAACTGTGAACAGAATTTTCCATATTTTGATCCGGATTAGCAAGGGTTTACTGTATCTTAGAGGGGGATCTTATATTGATGTTAATAAGGCTCCAAGAAAGAGGATAGTAAAACGAATGAAGGTGAATTTTTCATGGTATTAAATGACAGTTAAAGGATTTTAAATGGGTAGCTGATTAAGGCCAAGAGCTTTTAAAAAATTCAAAGGCCTACTGGATGGGCACCTTATATAGGAAAAGGAAAATCCATAACATAGTATTTTTCTTTGGCCAGTGCAGAAGAAGTCCCTGGCTTCCTTAATGCCAATGCTAATATCAATACTCAAAAATGAATATAATAGTGAAATTGAAATACCATTAAAAGTCCTTTCTAGTTAACTGGAACTTCTGTAAGAATTTTATGAAATACCCAATAAACTAATAATTTGCTTTGAAAGATAAAAATTATTTGCTTATTGGGCATTTCATAAAATTTGGTTTTAAGTGTTATAATCATATGTAATTGTAAATTACTTTCCATATGTGTAGCATACTAAGTTTTTTTTTTCTGGGGGGTACAAATAAAGATATGAAGGTATGCATGTGTTAATATTTAAAAGTACCTTATATAAAAAAAAAAGAAAAAAAAGGACAACTTACTGTATCCAGTTCTTCATCATCCAAGCCTGTTAAATCTAAGTCACCTCCTGTTTCCTCTTCACCTAGAGTTAGCACATTCAAATTTCAAAAAAATAGCACAAATAAAACTTCGTATTATTGAATTCTGCAACCACTAAAACATAAAATAAAAGTTTTAAAAAATTATATTTGTTTAAACCTAGAAATTATAATATTCTAAATATAACCTGATCTCTTTTTCTCAAAGGATATCTAACAACTAAGTTGCTCAATAAACAAAGCTTATTGCAAAAGTGGCATTCTTATTAAATTTTCTCATATTTAAAATCTCTTTAATGAGTTGTTTACTCTTGAAAATCTTAGAGACCCATTCATTTTCTTGTTTGTTTAGATAAATTGCTAGAAAGAATCATACTTCTTTTTCAAGACTGTGACATTTCATCCAGTAGGCAGTATGGATTCTCTCCTTGTAGAGGGTATAAAAATGCATTTATTATCTCCGCCAATCAATTTCGCAAAGTAACCATAAAACGTTTTGTTCATATTATAGCCTTTGAAGAAGTGTTTGATGTGTTATGGCAGGAGAGCTTTCTTTGTTGTCTGCAACTTTCTGGATCTTCTTCAAACTTTTTTCATAGCACTTGCATAACTTCCCTGACATACCTGTCTCTCTTACTATCATGTTTTAACCAATCTATTGAACCATCAATGACAGATGTCCCCTAGTCTCATACATTTCACTCACAAGGTGAAGAAAGGGATGAATAATTTCCTACCATTGTAGTCACAGGATGATCTATATTCTGTTGGGGGGGGGAGACAGTTTCACAACTGAAGGGGTGCTACATGGCTGATTTTTCCAACTGCATATGCATCTAGGAATGGGAGTGTTTGCAGGTGCCTGTATAGGTAGTAATTGGATACCATAGTCTTGATGATTCCCAAAGTTGGATAGGGCTTGTTGGACATACTCCTTGGGCCACTCACATGGAATACTGTCCCCAACAAGTGGTTCTTAAGAGATTTTAACGACACTATATTAATAGCTTATGCCAATAACTTTCTCTTCTTGCAAACAAACACTTGCAATTTTATTTCTACAAGACCTTTTCAATTGGACCTCTGCAAAAAAATTAAAAGTATCACCTAAAAAATCTAAATGATGGTATTTAAAGGATTCTTCTCCTATTAGGTGCCCAACTGTTAAATTCAATAATATTATTCTTCTCTGATTTCTGCCAGTAGACACCTTAGAATTACTATTGATGATCAACTTACATTTATCAAAAAGTCAAGAACTATATTGCTCTTCTCCTTTGTGTTAGTAATGTAAGCATTTTAAAATGGTCTTCTCCGAGGACCATTTTAAAATGCTTAAATTACTACACAAAGTTGTTTTCATCCTTCAGATTATATTTTCTGCAGGTGTTTGGTTTAAAATTGCAACTAAGAAAATTGCACAAGCCCATTTGATTTCAATTCAAAGAAACTTTCTTCTTTCAACATTCAGAGCTCGCAAAACTGCTTTTTATTTTTTATTATTTTTTTTATGTGAACCCCAAACACGAGAGGTATTAGAACCTATAGTACTTAGTACCGTGCTTGGGTTGGAGGTTGAGAACACGAAAGAAGATATTTGTTGACATTGGACTTGAACTTCTGTAGACTGTAATTTTCAGGAAATACAGTATGAAGGAAGGTTGTTCCAGAAACGGCAGTTGAATGAATAAATGAGGAAGATAAAAAGTTGGTTCTGTGAGTTTGAAGTTGGACAGTAAATGGATGTTGGCGGCACGTGTTCGGACTGTTTTGAAAGAGAGAGCAGGAATTACAGAAGCCAATACAGAAGAACAGTGCCCATGGAAGTATCTGTAGAAGAGGCATGCAGCAGAAACAGTACGTCTATGAGACAGTGAGTGGAGGGACTCTGTTAAAGATGAATCATTAATTAACCTAACTGCCCTCTGAATGGAATCAAGAAGCCTGAGAGAGGTTTTGGGGACACCACCCCAGATGTGGGAACAATATTCCATGGCAGGGTGGATTTGCGATTTATACAGAGTGAGCAGCTGTTTGGAAGAAAAGTAACGCCGAGAGCGAAAGAGAAAACCAAGTTTTTTAGATGCAGAGGAAGCAATATTTGTAATGTGCTTGTGCCAAGAGAGATTAGAAGTCTGGGTAATCCCCAAAAGAGATATATCATTTTGTCTAGAAATCGGAGTGTCACTAAAGAAAAGCATAGGAGCAGAAGAATCCTTTTTCCGAGATATAAGACAAGACTGAGTTTTAGAAGGGTTGAAATCAACTAAGTTTTCATTGTCCCACTGGAGAATTACCTGAAGATCGGCATTTAAAGAATTGGTAACAGATTTTCGAGAGGTTGAAGCTGATTGAGCAGGACAAGGTTTCTCAAAATGGAAAGTGGAATGCAATGTGCTGTCATTGGCAAAACTATGGATAGAATTTCCAGTCAATGGAAGAAGGTCATTAATATACAAGAGGAAAAGAGTGGGGGAAAGAACTGAACCTTGGGGGACACCGGCATTAGTGGAGAAGTTAGAAGACAGAGAGCCATCTACCATCACCCTCAGTGAGCGATCAGAGACAAAACTGGATAACCAATTACTAAAAACAGTTGGCAAACCATAAGATGGAAGCTTGTTTAGAAGACCTTTATGCCAAACACGATCAAAAGCCTTTGAGATGTCAAGAGCAACTACAGGCATACCTCGAATAACGAATAGGATGCGTTCCACGAAATTACTTCGTTAAGCGAAACTTCGTTTTCAGAGGTACAAATACTATGGCCAGAATAGGGATACGTTCCTACGTAAAGAAAATGAAAAGCTTTTTTTTCGAACAAAGAAAAGTTTTATTAAATAAACAGTCAACTTACATACAAAGTGAAATCACATTTTAAAATATGAGTCTAAAGTTGATTGTTTATGCTCTTTTTCTCTTTAATTTAACAATTGCCTATACGGAGTTATTGCATTTAACACTGATCGCTTAACAATAACACTTCTTCCTAAATCAGGATCATTTTCACTAAAAAAAATTTAAAACGTTTTCAATGTCATTTAAGCACCTTTTTAAATCTTTGGTTGTTAACCCTTTTTCGGCAGGAACTTCTTTAACTTCGTCTTCATTATCTTTGTCTTCGTTGCTAACAATGTTTTCTAAATCTTCCACTGAAAAACCATCTTCTGCATTCAATAAATTTCTAACATCCTCTTCATCGACATTTTCGAAACCTATTGATTGAGCCATCTGGATAACTTCATTTCTAAATTCTTGGATGTTATTTTCTTCTTCTAGTACAACTTCTGGCCATATTTTGCGCCAGAAGTTGTACGCCTCCATTTAATCATTTCTTAGTGACTTCTTTCCAAGAACTATCAATGTTTTCAATTACGTTTTAAATGGTGTAGTTTTTCCAAAAAGTTTTAACTGTCATTTCCTCTTTAACCTTTAGTTCAGTTAAACTGCTTAATGTTCGACGCAGATAATAAGCTTTAAATGATGCTATTACTCCCTTATCCAATGGTTGAATCAGGGAAGTTGTGTTTGCTGGAAGAAACACAACTTTGACAGGAATGCATGTGTCCAACGTGTTAAGATCAGTAGGATGTCTTGGAGCATTGTCTAACAACAAAAGAGCTTTTTCTTCAAATTTGTTTTTTTTGACAATACCGTTTTACTTCAGGACAAAAGTGGTTAACAAACCGATCAGTAAATAACTCCTTGGTAACCCACGCTTTTCTATTTGCTTTCCATATTACAGGTAAATTCATTTTTATGTTACCTTTTAACGCCCTCGGATTTTCTGAATGGTAAACTAATAACAATTTTAATTTATAATCGCCAGAGGCATTTGATCCAAAGAGTAACGTTAAACGGTCTTTGGCTGCTTTGAACCCAGCAGCTGATTTTTCTTCAATAGAAATGAAGCGTTTTGTTGGTAGCCGTTTCCAGAACAAACCGCTTTCGTCAAGATTGAACACCAAATTTGGAAAATTTTCACGTTCAATTATTTCCTTTAGTTTTTCTGGAAACTTATTTGCAGCTTCTCCTGTTAATTTTACATTATGAATCCTGGCCCGTTTTTTAAATTTCTCGATTTTTTTTTTTTTTTTTTGATTTGGTAGTTGTTGGCGCATCGGCTTCTGTGGCCATATTGCACCTCCCAAGGTTTTTGCAGTACTTTGATCCAAGCCCGAGGCGGGAATCGAACCCGCGACCTTTGGGTTGCCGGGCAGGTACTTTACCCACTCGGCTAGCCCGGTCGGCAAATTTCTCGAACCAACCACGAGAAGCCCCAAAGGTTTCCGTAATTTCTTCAGTTTGTTTAGATTTCAGGTGATTAAACTGGAATATTTTTTTTTTATGTTAAATGGGGCTTGAAATTGCCGACTTCGTTATATCGAAGCTTCGTTATCAGAGGTAACGTTAACCGAGGTATGCCTGTACTTGTGTTTCATCGAACCTTTCCATTGAATTAGTACATAAATGGGTAACACAAACCAGAATATCACCAGTGGATCGACACTGACGGAATCCATACTGGCAATCGTTGATCAGATGGAAGGTTTCTAGGTAGTTTAAGAGTTGGCGGTTAATTGATTTCTCCATTACTTTAGAAAGAGTAGAAGTAATTGTAATGGGACGATAATTGGATGGGAGGGATTTGTCACCCTTTTTAGGAACTGGCTGGATATGACCAAATTTCCAAGCAGAAGGAAAAACACCTTTGGAATAAGAAAGTGAAAAAAAGGCAGTAAAGAATAGGAATAAGCTCAGGAGCACAGGTTTTGAGAACAAGTGGAGAAATACCATCGGGACCTGAAGCTTTCTTAGCATCGAGATTCGTCAAAATTCTTCTGACATCCTTTTGATGGAAGACCACAGGAGGCATTGAATGGAGCATGTTGGGAATGGTGGGAGGTGTTTTACCAAGATCATTAATACATGAGTTGGAACTAAAATGGGATGCTAGCAGGTCAGCTTTATCCTTGGCTGAAGTGACAACAGAACCATCTGGTTTGGACAGAGGTGGAAACAGAGATGGGCAAAATTTGCAGCCAATAGGCTATGGCTGCAACATTTCCCCATTTTGCCCAAGTTTTCTACTCTTAGCCTGTTCAAACTCTAGTTTGGACTGATTAATAACTTCTTTACAATTGTTTGTTGCGAGCTGTGGCGTAGGCAGAAAATGAAACTGAAGAATCAGAAACAAACCAATTACAATATGCAACATTCTTCTCTTGAACAGCCTTAGCACATTTATTGGAAAACCAAGGTTTAGATAAAGGATGAGATTTTAAAGTGGAGTATGGGATAAAGGATTCCATTCCTGCAAGAATAATTTCACTGACACGATCTGAGCAAACATTGACATCAGAAGTTTTGAAACAGTAATCCGAACAAGCAAAAGAAGAAAAGAAATCTCGCAGGTCATCGCATTTTGCATTCTTGTAATGCCAAACAACACGAGGTTGGGAATAGCCATGAGATAAAGGCTCCATTGGAGAAGAGACAATCACCAAGTTGTGATCTGAAGTGCCTAAAGGACCTCTCACTTCGACTGTGTACTTAGAAGGGTTGTTTGTGAGAAAAAGATCAAGCATGTTGGCTGTATGATTAGGATTGTCGTATTCTTGTAGGTAAATGAACAATCTGTGTAAGGTCATTAGTAATTGCAAAAGCCTCCGCATCTCGACCAGCTGGGTCGGTGTGACTAGAAAATGGAAGCCAGCTGGAGTTGTGAACATTAAAATCACCAAGGAAAATTGCCTCACTGTTAGGAAAGTTGGACTGGAGAAAGTCAAGTTGCAAAGAGAGGAAGTCAAAGAGCTCCAAGTGATTACTGGAGTTGGGAGAACGGTAGAGACAACAGATGAATTTGACATAATGAGGTAGAGAGATTTTAAGCCAGAGAAGATCAAAGAGAGGAGATTCCAAATTGCCAAGTCTCTGACAGGGAATATCAGAATGGACATATGCACAAGTACCACCTTCGAGGCAAAAGGAGTCATACAGTGAATAATTTGGGCATCTGAGATGAGCAGTAGTTGAATCAACCGATAACTGAGATTCTGTCAGAAAAAGTACATGGGGTTTGGCAGACTGCAAGTGGAAATGGACATCGTTGAGATTAGAATTGAGACCATGTATATTTGTGAAATGAATTAGGAAGTGCTTGGGAGGTTTAGATCTTTTCGCAGATAAGCTTGCTCTATTAGTTTGACAATTCATGGTGTATTCAATAGTAAGAAAAAGTGGATGAGACATCCTGTATGAAGTAATGAAATTTTTGGATATGGCGTACACATGGTAAGAATATACCCAGATCCTTGACATAACGTGGCCTCAACAATGCTTCCCACATACACACTACTTGGACTGCCTCCAGTCACTATCTGGCAGAGTAGAGGTAGCAAGATTATACACTAGCTGATCTGGAAGCCTCCTAGAGAGTTACCAATAGGTTCGGTCCGGTGTACTGACTAGCGGCCGGCATGCGAACACCGTTTTAGAGCTGTACCCTCGAAATGTAAGGTATATTGGATCTCGCCACGATGTTCATCATAACCTCAAAAGTCACCAATCATACTGCATGATGGAAGAGATAGGGAAGGGTTGACCGGAAGTTAGCTCTAGAGACTAAACATGGGTTCCACCACTTCAAGCCTCCAATAAGCAAAGTGGTGGTATTGTACCAGTTGATGGGAGTCATCTACCACCCACCTAGGTGGTAGATGCTTCTTCAGCTAGATGCCTGGATTAGTTAATTCTTCAACTATTAGCAAGGACACAGACAGTAAACTCATCTGGAGGAAAATTCAAGCACGTGCAGTCCCCAGTCTCAATACTAAACTGGAAAGGACAGGAGCTATCCTCACTGGCAAAAATAGCAAATGCCTAAGCTGAATCATTTGCTGGTACATTTGATTCCAGTTATTTGGGACACATTGGAACTAGTGTATTTTGGCCTGATTAAGCGGCTGCCACAATTATGCGAAGTTTCACATAAATAGTTAAAAATACAGCTTTATGATTGATTTTCTGTACAATCAAATCACGCTACAATGGACTCACCACAGTAAAGTACCATTCACTATACAATATGTAGTAAGTGCCAGTCATCGTGATCACTGTGAATTAAAGTTTAATTCTATTAAACAGCGATTCTAATTATCGAAAAAAATAGGAGGAATATTATCCACAGGCTATAAAAGTAAAGATATACTGTATAAAGTATAAATTTAGACTTTATTATGTTATCAATTAAAAAATTAAATGATATGTGAAAATCGGAAGAATATTTTCCACAGGTTAGCAAAATAAATTTATGCTTACGTGCATAGCTTAATTAATATGTACAAACTAACTAGTTGACATTTCTGTTCACTGACATTTGTGGGTGGGCGTTAAAATTTAAAACAGTAAAAAAGATAAGCAATCAATAACAAATAACATGGCACACACACAAATCGCAAGTAACATGGTACTCGCAAGTGAGAAAGGAGTAAGAAGTTACGAAGCTTAAAAAACAGGAATGAAGAGCAGATTCTGAAAATTAATTTTTTTATAGGATTAAAGCACTAACAGAAAAGCCTAATAAACAGGGGACTGCTAATTGTTTTTATTATTATTTTATGGTTGTGACCTCCAGAAATCCGACCGAACCATGTGGTATGGTCGGAGACAATCGTAGGGTAATCTTGAGTGCTGCCCCGATTAAACGGCATGTTGTCCCAATTAAGCGAAGTAAACCCTGGCTATTTTCTTGATTGGGTTCTGTTCTTTAAGATTTGTCCCAAATAAATGGCTGCCCCAATTAACCGGTGGCCCAAATAACTGGAATACATTGTATATCCACTGTATCAGGACATGAAATTCAGGTTAGTTATTTATCTCTTACAACCCAATCTTTCAACAAATTAAGGTATCTGCAGAACAGCACAAAATCAACTTTACTACTATGGTATCACACTTGTACAACCTGGCATTCACATTAACATAACTTTTAGAATCTATCAATAAAACATCAAATAGTGCTGCTGATTCAGTCCAGATGGAGTCTACTACATGATGTTAAAAGAATTAAACAAAGCAAAAAGCCCTTTGTTAAATCTTAACAATCAAATATTTTTAGAAAATACTTACCCAAACTCCTGGCATCACTCAATTGTCCAAACCTTCCTGAAACCAGGAAAGGATCATACCTTTCCACATAATTACAGACCAATTTCACTGACAAGCTGTTAGGAAAAGTCTTGGAAAAAATGGTTCATTCACAGGGGCTAACTCGGTTCCTGGAAACTAAAAACTTGCTAAACAATAATCACTGCAGGTTTCGGAAGCATCAGTCCACATTAGAATTAATGATCAAAGCAGAAGCAAACATCTGCAATGCTTTCATAAGGAGACAACACCTGGTGATGATTAATCTCAATACTGAGAAAGCCTTCAATACTACCTGGTGATATGGTGTTCTCCAAGATCTTCATTTTTTTGGTTTGAGAGGGCCATTATCCCAATTTATACGAAACTTCCTATGTCACAGAACATTTCAGGTTAGTTATCTAAACAACTTATCCAAATCATTTGAACAAGGAGAGGGCGTACGACAAGGTTCCATCCTCAGGGCAACTTTATTTACAATAAGAATTACAAATATGACACGAGACATAACAAATACAGTAGAATCATACATGTTTGCTGACAACCTCATTATATCTTGTCAGTCACAAACTACGAACACCACTGAAATGCAACTTCAATTTTCCATAGCCAAAATAGAATCATGGGCACTATGGAATGGCTATCCCCTAGCAGAAAAGAAATCTACTGCAATTCATTTCTGTAAAAAATGCAGACTACATTCAGATCCAGAAATATATTTAAAAAATAACCTGATTCCACTTACCAACAATTTTAATTTATTGGCCTTATATTTAGATAATAAACTTAACTTTGCTACTCATATAGCTTATCTTTGGATGACTTTTCTAAAAAAAAACTGAACATCCTAAGAGCTGTCTCTATTATGTCGTGGAGTGCTGATAGAAGCTTCCTTATACATCTCTATAGAACCTTAATTTGGTTCTGCCTGGATTATGGATCACCAGTCTATGATTCAACAAGGAAAAATTCTTTATTACTCGAATACTATTTAGCATAGTGCCCTGAGGATAGCTGAGGGAGCTTTCAGAACATTTCCAGTTCACAGCCTGTATATTGAGGCAAATGAACCCCCTCTACACCTAAGGAGAAAATTCTTACTGTTTAATTACACAGCAAAAATTAAATGTATTCCATCTCACCCCACTTGGATGTGCCCATGTGACCCTCAAATATGCCATGCTATACCACAAAAAACCTAATGAAAATCACCCTGCAGGACTTCAATTGGAAGAGCTCATGCACAGTTGGGACAATAATTTCCAACATTTCTTTCAAGATGTTGCTACTTACTCCTGATCCTCCCTAGACTTCATTCTAACCTCTGTGTAACAATTTCTTTCTATAATGGGGAAAATGTTCCCTAGCAAAAATGAACTTTCTACATGAAGCACATAGCTTGGAAAACTGAGAAATTACATATGATCAAAAACAAATGCAGCTGTAGAAGCTTCTTTCTTTCACTTTTTCAGTTGCTGCAACTCTTTCTACTGAATGCAATATCTATACTGTAGAACTGTATGTAATAAAACTAGCCCTAAATAACATAAACAATTGTTATTTCAAGCAAACTCTGATATATACGGACTCCTTAAGTGCAGTCACTGCCATTCAGTCCACAGTTTCTCCCTCCCATCCCATCCTAAAACAGATCTGATCTAGATTATACCACTATCAAACATTCATCACCTTCTGCTGGAATCCCAGGTAATAAATGTGCAGATCATGCTGCTAAACTTCCTGACAATGGATTTTCTTGCCAAAAGTGCTCTGCACTGATTACAAATCTATTATTAAAACAGCATGTAGGAACCAGTGGTCTCAAATGTGGCTATCTCAAATCAATAATAAACTGCTGCAGATAAAAAAGGAAATACAACCGTGGACATCTATTTCAGAAGAAGCAGGCAAGAAGACGTGATTTTGGTAAGACTATGCCTTGGTTACTCCCCTCAAACTCATCTGTATTTGCTTATAGGATACCCCCCCCAAATGTTCATTTTGTCAATCCCAGCTAATAATCAGCACATCCTCATTGAATGTCCTCAACAGTCAACTATCCAGAAGAATTTTTTCAATATTTAAAATGCATAAATTTATATAATCATCTTGGAATAATCATACTATGGATATTTAGTCATATAATTTTTTCCTTCAAACCATGAAGAGGCACAATATGGCCCAGGAGGCTCTTGTGCTCAAAACCCTCAAAACAACAACAAGAAACATTCAATGTAGGAACTCTGTTTCAAACAGGGTTCCTACATTGTGGCTAGCTCCAACACATGGTTCTGATAAATGTCAGCCTGCAGGAGTACGGTGTGAGGAGCAAGAGTTTTTTTTTTTTTAAAGAAAATCCCAAACATGAAAGATATTAGATCCTATAATACTGTATGTGGGTTGAAGGTTGAGAAGATGAAATAAGATACTTGTTGACATTACACTTGAATTTCTGTAGATTGGAAATACATGTGAAGGAAGATTGTGCCAGTAAACAGAAGTTGAAGAAATAAATGAGGAAGAAGAAAAGTTGGTTCTGTGTGTTTGAAGTTGGACAGTAGAAGGTTGCTGACTGGTTACGGCACATGTTCATACTGGTTTGGAAGAGAGAAGGGGGAATTACAGAAATCAATTCAGAAGAACAGTGCCCATAGAAGTATCAAAAGAAAAGGCAGAAACAGAAAGTCTATGAGACAGAAAGTGGAGAGACTTTGTAAAAGATTGGTCATTAACCTAACTGCCCTCCCTCTTTTGAATGGAGTCTAGAAGCCTGAGAGAGGTTATAGGGACAGTGCTCCAGATGTGGGAACAATATTCCATGGTAGGGTAGATTTGAGGTTTGCACAGTGTGAGATTTAGGAGAAGAGTAATGCTGAAAATGAAAGAGAAAACCCAGTTTTTTTTTTTAATGCAGAAAAAGCAGCAATATTTGTGATGTGCCTATATTTCCAGCTAACTGGAAATACTAAAATCAGTGCAAAAACTACTTCATAGTTGGGTAAAGTTAGATTGAAGATGGTCAAGTTTCAAAAAAAAGACGGTCAAAAATTCAGAGTGATTTGTTAAGTTAGGAGTGTCACACACACTCTTCCAAACAGTGGTGGATCAAGCCATTGCACACTATGGTAAGAACTGAAAATACTCCATGTTAAAATACCTGCTAAAATGGAACTAAGAAGAAGGTGGGGGCTTAGAAAAACTGAGAAAACTAAAAAAATGCATTAACAAAAAAGATAAAAGAATTGATGAAAATTACAGTTCGATGCTTTTTATACCCATAAATAATCTATTAGCTGGGAAAAGTGAATAAGAAAGCCAAAAGTAAAGAAAAAAATGGATGAAAAAATAAAAATAATTACTATATTACTATGGAAAATGACTGATTATAATTGTGCTTAATCAACAGTTATAAAAACCAGCAAAACATAAATTGTTAATTAAACTTTTCATCAAAAAAATAAAAAACAATACACATTATGCTGTGCCTAAATAAGCATTTATGAATTAAATTTGATTCTGGACTGCCTGAGTAATACACAATTTTTTTTTTTTTTTTTTTTACTTCTGACTTATTTTCCTTATTTTTGTTTTCCATGCTATTTAGATTATTCAAAGGCATGGAAAGCATTCTAATTTTTTTCACTTTTATCTTTGTCTTTAATGCATTTTTTTTAGTTCGGTCTGTTTTTTAAGCCTCCCCCCCATCTCCAATCCAACTCCTCTTTCATTTTATCAGGTATTTTAATGTGGAGTACTGTGATTCTTACTCAGATGGTTTTATCCACCACAATTTAACAAATGTGTTCACATTATCAGTTTTCTTTATAAGGAATCTTTTATTCAAATGTTTGGCTTCCAACATGACTCAGCTATTAATAGCTTTTTTTGGATATCAGTGAGTCTTGTACAGTGAGGAATGTGGTCTGAGGCATAAAACACATATAGAGAGAACAGCACATCTGTGCATTTCTGATCATTTTGTTGGTTTTAAGTGTGAATACTTACAACTGAAAAACTTAATGTATAAAGCCTTGTATTTGGAGGAACGTATCAAATAAAAGTTTAGAATAAATCCAGCTGTAGGCTGAGAATGGAGTACAATATATAAGCTTTTTTAAATTTTAATGTGACAGTGAAAACACTGTCATAATGATCAATGAACAAAAATATATACCAATCACTCTGTTGAGGTAGGTAACAAATAAAACAATGGCAGTAAATAAAAAAAAAGTATTTGATACACCAAAAATTCTAAGATTAAAATATATGGAAGTTATATGAAAAATGAATTTGACAATGAAAGAAAGTCATAATTTCTATCATTTCATATAGCCTATGTGACCGTCAGGGCTTTGTTCAATTTGGATTATTATATACTGGAAGTATAGTTTATGCATGTTTAGTTTGACTAATATATAGAATAAATTCCCTACAATTTCAATGTAGTGATTAATGCCTCTTCAGGAGAGTTTGGTTTGTTTGTTTGTTTGGTTTTTTTTTTTAGGAGCATTAGCAACTAAGGCCATATTGCTCCAGGATATGCGGTGGTCATTCCTTAACCTTTCCGCATCCTCCGTATTTGGTGGTGACGGGCTCGAACCCCGGTCTAATCAAGAAGCGTGTGCTACGCACTGCTGCTCCTTCCCACCTGGCTACGGAGGCGCCTTCTTCAGGAGAGCATTTTTTTTTAAGCTGTTTGTAGGCTGGTAAAAAATGACCAGGTTACAAGTTCTTATTGATGTCTATGTGCCTTTACTTGTATGGTTAGCATACAAGTTGTCTGAACAGAGGTAACCAGGTGTCTGAAGAGCGGTGACAGAGGGACTTTGTAACCACTCTGCATATATAAAATTTTTGTTCACTGGATAATATATATTTTGATGAATGCAAGAAAAGAACATTTTTCCAGGACAGCATAGAGGTTTTGCCATGTCACTCACTTGGAAAGGTCAGGATTTGAGTCCTATCGATGACTGGAGGAATTGGTAAGGCCCCTTCGAATGAGGCTGTAGTTAATTGATCTCAGGTGGAGAGAGTAGGGTTTTCCCATGTGAATTAATCTGGGTTTTTCAGCCTGAAAATACACAACTGTACACACATAATACACAATGGTGCAATATGACCTAAAACTCAACATTTTAAATATATACGTTTTTTAAGAATAAAATAAGGAAATGCAAAAACTTTACCATGGTTTTCCGAAACTCGCATGCACTCTTCTATACTCTCCTTAAGACCTAAAGTAGCTGCAGTTGGACCAGGTCCACTCAAAGAGCCACTGAAGTACTTTCGGGAAGCAGGTACTGGATTCTGACATTGTGGGAGCAGTATACTGTTGAGTTCCCCTTGTGTTGATGGAAGTTCATTATCTGATTTTGTATTGCAATCTTTAATGCAGTCCTCTATAACTTCTAGTGTGTTTCCAACAATGAAATTTTCAGCAATTACATCCTCTACTTGGCTCTCTTCATTTTCATCTATAGATAAAAAATATTCATAACATAGACATATAGTGTATACATGCATCCACAATAATGCGGATAATGAATAGAGCACACAACTTCCAGGATGAAGTGTATATAAAATATAACCATACTTTTTTTTTTTTTTATTATTTTCTTACTTTAGAAAGAAATATGAAAGTTTTTCATGATTAATAACCAACGAGAAGCTTTATTTAAACCTCAACTTCTCTGTTCTATAACATGTTCAATTATTGAAATGATATGTATGAATAAATAGAGTTAAAGGGAGCTTGACAAACTTTCTATTTGTTAGTTCCTTAAAATTCAGTGGATGCCACTTATTGTGATCACTTTGGGGGCTCAGCTAAATGGAACAAAAATACAGCTATTCAGCATTGTTTACTGATGTAGAGCAGAAATGTATGCATAAAAATGTAAAAGTGGATAGAAAGAAAACAATAAAATCAAGAAATATAAAATACTTTGACTGTCCACTATTTCTTTGAGAAAGTTATTAATAAAACCAAAAACTGTTGTAATGTCTCTGGAAATCCACACAAAGGGTTAACTGTCTACTGTAGAACAGTCTGATTGGTATGATATGGATAAAGTACTTTCATGAAGTAACAACACTGACAACCTTGGGGTTGTTCCTTGTTCATTTTTGGTCCTTGAGGCTGTCAGAGAGATTCTCTGAGATATGCCAAGCTGTGATTGCTACCTGGGAGTCTAAAACGCTGAAGAAACTGATATTCAGGTGAACTCAACCCAAGTAGACTAAATTTCAGTGGAGTTCGGTCAGTCTCTGAGAGCCAAATCCTCTGCTTGCACCTTCACGATGGTGGGACTGTTAGTATAATTCCCATGTGCAGGTCCTGAAATACATCGCCTAGCATACTGGAGGTGACCAACCAGGTGCAAACAAAAGTAAGCAGTGGTTGAGGAATGCCACCCCCCCCCCTGTGTTACCAGGCAATATTAGGTGGTAGATGACTCTCATCAACCAGTGCAATACCACTTTGCATACTGGAGGCTTGAAGTGGTAGAAACCAAGTTTAGTCTTCAGAGCAAACCTCTGGCAAACCCACCCATCTCTTCCATCATGCAGTATGATTGTTGCCTTTAGAGGTCATCATGATAACCTCAAATATGATGGTCATCATGGTGATATCCATCATGGAATATTTTGTTGATTGGCCTTATTTTCTGGCAGCTCTATTATATACACACAATAGTCCGTAAGTAAGGACACAAGTTTGACTGTAAATAACAACACTTATATATATATTTTAAATAATGCTAGTACAATAGAAAGGGTATACATAAAATTTAAAGAAAAAAAAAATATATATATATATTTGTTCAATATGGCTACCATTTTGGTGTTTACAAAACTGTAGTCTTTTGGACATAAAAGACTAATTTTTTAAAGTGACACACAGCAAGGCACACTTCCTCAGAAATGTTCTCAAATTCTCTAACTATTGACTGTTGAAGCTCCAGCAGAGATGTATGCTTATTACTAAATACTTTATCCTTTAAGAATCCCATTAAACCCAATAAGCATGGTGACCATTCGATGAAACCCCACAATCCATTACACCTGGGTACTTTTCGTCTAAGAATCCAGAAACAGTTTCTGCACAGCTAGTTGGTGCTCAATCCTCCATAAAAAAGCAATATTGAAAACTGATTTTGGACTGCATTAATGGAATCATTTTGTCTTTTGGCAGTCTCGGATAGCATTCTACTGTCACGGTGCCCTCAAAGAAAAAAGGTCCGAGAATAAGTGTTTCAAATTCCAATCCAGACTATCAAGCCAGTAACTCCTTGTGAAAGACTATCAAGCACTAACTCTTTGTGAAAGATTAAATGGGATTTTTACGAGACTAATAAATGCAATTACGGTAATTTAACAATTCTCTTTACTTTAAATGTGACTTCATTAGTCCACAGAACATTGTCAATTTGCCATTATAACCTAGGTTGGTAATGGTCATGGCCTAAAACCATTTGGAAAATTGCAGTTTTCTATCTGGATTTCCTCATCTAAATTTTATAGAGTAAAACATGGGATGACAAATTTTGTATTTGGATTCTTTTATTATTCTATTTAAGCTTGTTTTAGGCATTTTAAGTTCCAAACTTTGCTTTCTTTACAATGTTTTTGGTCTTCTTTTGATATTCTCTCTTACAAGTTCAAAATTGGCAGCTGTTTTTGAGATACAGGGTTTACCAGGTTTTAGTAGATTATGCACTGTTTCCATTTCATCAAACTTGTTCATAATTTGCTTTATGGTCTTTATTGTGGGTGGTTTATATCCAAAAAACTTCTCGAACCGGCACACAATTTTTGCAGTATTTTCATGTTTTGCATTTTGCTTTACAATTTCAATCTTTGCCTTCATTGTAAGGCTCATGGCACTTTTCTTATTTCAAATTATTCTGAAATAATAAAAAAAATTATATATTATTTTTAAATAACTTATACATATTTACATCGGCAGTTATTAAAAGTTTCCTTACTTATGGATCACCCTGCATGTGTGTGTATACAGTCGAAGCGCTATATAATGACCTCTCCAGGGGAATGAGACAAATGGTTGTTATACTGGAAGGATGTAATCCCCAACAAAATAATGTTTTATAGAGTAAAACATTCTACTAATACAATGTAGTATAATCTTATTTATAATATGTACAACAGTATTAAATTAGCGTTGTATCCTTTGTAGCATTGCTGTCCACAGCTGCACTTTCACTATACACTTTTTTTGAAAGACAAGCCATAATGAGTCTTAAATTTCTGGAAACATCCACCTGAACTTTTAAATTCTTCAATATCCATTCGATGCACAAACGATTCAGCCTTTGCTTTTAAAAGGTTACCATCTATGGGAAATTTTTTTGCATGCATCTTCATTAGCCATTCCAAAATCCAAATACTTTCATGCTCAAATTCTCCCAGGTGCGGCAGTAGATTTCTCTAAACTTTCAGAATAGTGAACAGAGTACTCTTAGGAATGGAAAACTGTTTGGCGATGTCAGTATTAGAATGCACACCATTATCTACAGTTTGCAAAATCCTAATTTTCTGTGATTGGTAAAGCTATCCACTTCCTTGGAGCCATACTAAGATATACTGAAACATACACTGTAACTGACTTCTAGCCAATGTTCATTTCATCACCACACTGTGAGAAAAGAGTGTCAGAAATATTAAAAATTGATTTCTCTTCAAATATAATTCCAACATATTTGAAGCGTTCTGTCATTTTTAAACATGAATATTGTAATACGAAAGTGAAAATTCAGATTAAGAGGTAGAAATTTATCATTGGTACAGAGAAATCCTTTTATTTTCAAGGTCATTATACTAAATGTAAAATGGCATTAGTTAATGAGAAATTGGCCTGGGCCCACCACACAGGACGTTATAATGTGCTCTTTATAGCAACCCTTTAAAAAAAAGGGTTGCTATAAAGAGCTTCAACTGTATATATATTTGTATATATATATATATATTTCTTTGAAATACATAATGCCTAATTCCAATGATATAAGCTATATTATATAAACATATAAAATCTATGAAACATAGAAACACATGAAATCTAAATTTATTCTGAAGCAATACATATTCAGTGTTTACAGGAGGAGGGAAGTGGAAGGGGGGAGAGAATGCTATATTACTTATCAAAAGCTGCCTGAATGCCAGATAATGTTCAGTATTTGATCAAGTCACTAGGGATTAAAGAAAGATAATAGTAATATGTTACAGGCCAAATGACTATAAAAAATATGATAAAAATTGCTTTACTCAGTTTGAATGGGCAAGCAAGTGCAATTGTCTTGATACAGATGACTTTAATTTATCTCTTTATAAACCGGAAACTATAGACCAGCAATACACCATTTGGATCAGATTTTTAAACTAACAGGATAATCGTTTTTATTCTAATATTGCAAAGAGGGTGCAAAGGATTCAAATATCTTTGCTCTGGATCTTACCAAGAATTGAGGCAGTATTAAGAATTTGACCATGCAGGACCAATAGCAGGTAGTGAACACAATGTTATAAATGGGAGGTGTCCAAGAAATTTCAAGAAGGGTAGGCATAGCAGACTGAAGTATTTCTTGGGCTGTATTAGAGGATATGAATGCATTATGGAAAATGCTTAAGGTTAGAAGCTTATTCAAGAAGACACTAACATATTCATTCCAAAGGAGAAGTACTGCCAAAATGGATGACACAAGTGTTGAAATGTTTAATTGAGAAAGCAGAAAAAAAAAAAAGAAAAAGAAGCATGGAACAGTTGCAGACTATCACGAGAAACTGATTTCATTTGACAATTCGAAGCATATTTGTAACAAAACCCTAATAGGGTAAGGCAGGAAAATGAATATGAAAAAATGTAAAAGAGACTAAATAGCAGGGACAAGAAGCCCTACTCATATGTAAATATAAGAAAGAAAAGAGCAGATCAGGCAATCTAGATGAAATGGCAGATGAGTTTCCAATCCAAATAAAATGGCAGATGAGTTGAGCCCGTGACCACCAAATACGGAGGATGCGGAAAGGTCAGGGAATGACCACCGCATATCCCCAGAGCAATATGGCCTTAGTTGCTCATGCTCTTATAAAAAAAAAAGAAAAAAAAAAAAAGATGAGTTGAAAGTTTGCAAGTTGAAGAGCATGTTTGAAACAGAAGAAAATAATGAGGAGAAGTCGTCACAGCTTGCTATAAAATAAGGGGTATAATGGTCTACGAGAAGCATTCATTAATAAAGCTACTGAGAAAAATGTCAGAGGTGATTAATAGTAGAATGGTGGAACCCATGTTTAGTCTCTAGAGCTAAGTTCCGGTCAACCTTTCCCTATCTCTTCCATCATGCAGTATGATTGATGACTTTTGAGGTTATGATGAACGTCGTGGCGAGATCCAATATTCCTTACATTTCGAGGGTACAGCTATAAAACGGTGTTCGCAGGCCGGCCGCTAGTTAGTACACCGGACTGAACCTATTGGTAACTCTCTAGGAAGCTTCCGGATCAGCTAGTGTATAATCTTGCTGCCTCTACTCTGCCAGATAGTGACTGGAGGGAGTCCGAGTAGTGTGTATGCGGGGAGCATTGTCGAGGCCACGTTATGTCAAGGATCTGGGTATATTCTTACCACATGTACGCCATATCCAAAAATTTCATTACTTCATACAGCATGTCCCACCTACTTTTTCTTACTATTGAATACACCATGAATTGTCAAAGTAATAGAGCAAGCTTATCTGCGAAAAGATCTAAACCTCCCAAGGACTTCCTAATTCATTTCACAAATATACGTGGTCTCAATTCTAATCTCAACGATGTCCATTTCCACTTGCAGTCTGCCAAACCCCATGTACTTTTTCTGACAGAATCTCAGTTATCGGTTGATTCATCTACTGCTCATCTCAGATGCCCAAATTATTCACTGTATGATTCCTTTCGCCTCAAAGGTGGTACTTGTGCATATGTCCGTTCTGATATTCCCTGTCAGAGACTTGGCAATTTGGAATCTCCTCTCTTTGATCTTCTCTGGCTTAAAATCTCTCTACCTCATTGTGTCAAATTCATCTGTTGTCTCTACTGTTCTCCCAACTCCACTAATCACTTGGAGCTCTTTGACTTCCTCTCTTTGCAACTTGACTTTCTCCAGTCCAACTTTCCTAACAGTGAAGTAATTTTCCTTGGTGATTTTAATGTTCACAACTCCAGCTGGCTTCCGTTTTCTAGTCACACCGACCCAGCAGGTCAAGATGCTGAGGCTTTTGCAAATACTAACGACCTAGCACAGATTGTTCATTTACCTACAAGAATACTGGACAATCCTAATCATACAGCCAATACGCTTGATCTTTTTCTCACAAACAACACTTCTAAGTACACGGTCGAAGTGAGAGGTCCTTTAGGCACTTCAGATCACTACTTGGTGATTGTCTCTTCTCCAATGGAACCTTTATCTCATGGCTATTCCCAACCTCGTGTTGTTTGGCATTACAAGAATGCAAAATGGGATGACCTGCGAGACTTCTTTTCTTCTTTTGCTTGTTCGGATTACTGTTTCAAAACTTCTGATGTCAACGTTTGCTCAGATCGTGTCAGTGAAATTATTCTTGCAGGAATGGAATCCTTTATCCCACAGTCCACTTTAAAATCTCGTCCTCTATCTAAACCTTGGTTTTCCAATAAATGTGCTAAGGCTGTCCAAGAGAAGAATGTTGCATATCGTAATTGGCTTGTTTCTAATTCTTCAGTTTCATTTTCTGCCTACACCAAAGCTCGCAACAGTTGTAAAGCAGTTATTAACCAGTCCAAACTAGAGTTTGAACAGGCTAAGAGTAGAAAACTTGCTTCTTGCCCTAATGGTAGCCGAGCATTCTGGTCTCTTGCCAAAGCTATTGGCCGCAACTTTTGCCCATCTTTGCTCCCACCTCTGTCCAAACCAGATGGTTCTGTTGCCACTTCAGCCAAGGATAAAGCTGACCTGCTAGCATCCCATTTTTCTTCCAGCTCATGTATTAATGATCTTGGTAAAACACCTCCCACCATTCCCAACACGCTCCATTCAATGCCTCCTGTGGTCTTCCGTCAAAAGGATATCAGAAGGATTTTGATGAATCTTGATGCTAAGAAAGCTCCAGGTCCTGATGGTATTTCTCCACTTGTTCTCAAAACCTGTGCTGCTGAACTTACTCCTATTCTTTGCCGCCTTTTTTCACTTTCTTATTCCAAAGATGTTTTTCCTTCTGCTTGGAAATTTGCTCATATCCAGCCAGTTCCTAAAAAGGGTGACAAATCCCTCCCCCATCCAATTATCGTCCCATTGCAATTACTTCTACTCTTTCTAAAGTAATGGAGAAATCAATTAACCGTCAACTCTTAAACTACCTAGAAACCTTCCGTCTGATCAACGATCACCAGTATGGATTCCGTCAGTGTCGATCCACTGGAGATATTCTGGCTTATGTTACCCATTTATGGACTAATTCAATGGAAAGGTTCGGTGAAATTCTTTGAGATGTCAAGAGCAACAAGTAGTTGCTCTTGACATCTCAAAGGCTTTTGATCGTGTTTGGCATAAAGGTCTTCTAAACAAGCTTCCATCTTATGGTTTGCCAACTGTTTTTAGTAATTGGTTATCCAGTTTTCTCTCTGATCGCTCACTGAGGGTGATGGTAGATGGCTCTCTGTTTTCTAACTTCTCCACTAATGCCAGTGTCCCCCAAGGTTCAGTTCTTTCCCCCACTCTTTTCCTCTTGTATATCAATGACCTTCTTCCATTGACTGAAAATCCTATCCATAGTTTTGCCGATGACAGCACATTGCATTCAACTTTCCATTTTGAGAAACCTTGTCCTGCTCAATCAGCTTCAATTCTCGAAAATCTGCTACCAATTCCTTAAATGCCGATCTTCAGGTAATTCTCCAGTGGGGCAAAGACAACTTAGTTGATTTCAACCCTTCTAAAACTCAGTCTTGTCTTATATCTCGCAAAAAGGATTCTTCTCTTCCTATGCTTATCTTTAGTGACACTCCGATTTCTAGGCAAAATGATATATCTCTTTTGGGGATTACCCTGACTTCTAATCTCTCTTGGCACAAGCACATTACAAATATTGCTTCCTCTGCATCTAAAAAACTTGGTTTTCTCTTTCGCTCTTGGCGTTAATTTTCTCCTAAACAGCTGCTCACTCTGTATACATCGCAAATTCGCCCTGCCATGGAATATTGTTCCCAGATCTGGGGTGGTGCCCCCAAAACCTCTCTCCGGCTTCTTGATTCCATTCAGAAGAGGGCAGTTAGGTTAATTAATGATTCATCTCTAACAGAGTCTCTCCACTCGCTTTCTCATAGACGCACTGTTTCTGCTGCATGCCTCTTCTACAGATACTTCCATGGGCACTGTTCTTCTGAATTGGCTTCTATAATTCCTGCTCTCTCTTTCAAAACAGTCTGAACACGTGCCGCCACCAGCCAACATCCATTTACTGTCCAACTTCAAACCCACAGAACCAACTTTTCATCTTCCTCATTTATTCATTCAACTGCCGTTTTCTGGAACAACCTTCCTTCATACGTATTTCCTGAAAATTACAATCTACAGAAGTTCAAGTCCAATGTCAACAAATATCTTCTTTCGTCTTCTTAACCTCAAACCCAAGCACGGTACTAAGTACTATAGGTTCTAATACCTCTCCTGTTTGGGGTTCACATAAAAAAAAAAAAAAAAAAAAATATTAAAAAAGGCAGCATGTGACTATATCAAACCATCAGAAATGTTAATGAGATCATCGCTATATTCCGGGATGATCACTTTAGACTAAAGAAGCTAATGTTTCTTCCATATCGAAAAAGAAGCATCCATAAAGAAGCATTTGCCAAACATTTTTAGTCATTCCAAACATTTTAGAACTGTTTGATAATATCTTATTATATACGATGCACTTGCATCAGGAGCATCTTTACTTCCAACATATGTAAAGCCGAAATTAAAATAACTATCATCATACTTTCGTTTTGGTCTTTTAATAGATGGTTCCTGTTTTTTCATTTCAGATTTTTTAGGGAACAAAAGGCTGCAGTTGTTCATCCTCACTTTGAGGTGTGACAATATTGTGTTCGTTTTCATCGACCACAGTTGCAATACTAAAAGTACTTGCTTCTCGTTTTAAACTTACTTTTTTCAACCACAAATCCATGGTTATTTATTTTAATAATAATATTTCAAAATACTGATAATTGGAAGTGAGTTTAGTTATGATATTGGTTCGCTTCCCCCTCTCAGTATTCCACGCTAAATCGCATGTGAATGGCATATTAGATTACTACATTGCCGCTTTTTCGTAGATGTCATTACCTCTCTGCATACTTCTCTATGCAAGAGCCTGCCAAAATAAAGTGTTCCACGGTCTATTTGATTATTAGTCTGTGCCAGTACATTAATAACCGAAAAAAAATTATGCTAAAATTATAATGATACAAAAGTGGTGTATGCTACAAATATGCAAAATTTATTTATTCTTTTTTATGAAAACCCCAAACAGGAGAGGTATTAGAACCTATACTACTTAGTACCATGCAGGGGTTGGAGGTTGAGAAGATGAAAGAAGATATTTGTTGACATTAGACTTGAACTTCTGTAGACTAATTTTCAGGAAATACGTATGAAGGAAGGTTGTTCCAGAAAACGGCAGTTGAATGAATAAACGAGGAAGATGAAAAGTTGGTTCTGTGAGCTTGAAATTGGACAGTAAACAGATGTTGGCTGGTGGCGGCACGTGTTCGGACTGTTTTGAAAAGGAGAGTGGGAATGATAGAAGCGAATTCAGAAAAACAGTGCCCATGGAAGTATCCGTAGAAGAGCCATGCAGCAGAAACAGTATGTCCATGAGACAGAGAGTGGAGAGACTCTGTTAGAGATGAGTCATTAATTAACCTAATTGCCCTCTTCTGAATGAATTCTAGAAGCCTGAGAGAGAGGTTTTGGGAGCACCGCCCCAGATGTGAAAACAATATTCTATGGTAGGGTGGATTTGCAATTTGTACAGAGTGAACAGCTGTTTGGAAAAAAAGTAATGCTGAGAGCGAGAGAGAAGACCAAATTTTTTAGATGCAGAGGAAGCAATATTTATAATGTGCTTGTGCCAAGAGAGATTAGAAGTCAGGGTAATCCCCAAAAGAGATATATCATCTTGCCTAGAAATCAGAGTGTCACCAAAGTTAAACATAGGAGCAGAAGAATCCTTTTTGCGAGATATAAGACAAGACTGAGTTTTAGAAGGGTTGAAATCAACTAAGTTGTCTTTGCCCCACTGGAGAATTACCTGGAGATTGGCATTTAAGGAATTGGTAGCAGATATTCAAGAAGTTGAAACTGATTGAGCAGGGCAAGGTTTTTCGAACTGGAAAGTGGAATGCGATGTGCTATCACAAGCAAAACTATGGATAGGATTTCCAGTCAATGGAGGAAGGTCATTAATATTATATATTAATAAGGAAAAGGGGGGAAGAATTGAACCTTGGGGGACACTGGCATTAGTGGAGAAGTTAGAAGACAGAGAGCTATCTACCATCACCCTTAGTGTGTGGTCAGAGAGAAAACTGGATAACCAATTACAAATAACAGTTTGCAAACCATAATTTGGTCCTTAAGGTTATCACAGTCGAGCTGTACTTACCTCGGAGTCTAAAATGCTAATGGAACTGATATTTGGGTGATATTCAAGTCAATTGGACCCAATTTCGGTGAAGTTCGGATGGTTTGTGACAGCCAAATCCTCTGCTTGCACCTTCATGATGGTGGGAATGTTAGTAATCCTGGGTATAACCTCCATGCACAAGCACACTGTGGGTGACCACCCAGGTGTGAACCAACGTAAGCAGAGGTAGAGGTGTGGCACTCACACCACATGGAGGAATGCCGCCCCTCTGTGTTACCAGGCAATACTAGGTGGTAGATGATTCTCATCAACCAGTGCAATACCACCACTTTGCGTATTGAAGGCTTGAAGTGGTGGAACCCATTGTTTAGTCTCCAGAGCTAAGTTCTGGTCAACCCTTCCCCACCTCTTCCATCATGCAGTATGACTGATGACTTTTGAGGTTATGATGAACATGGTGAGATTCAATCTTCCTTACATTTTGAGGGTACAGCTCTAAAACGGTGTTCGCAGGCGGCTGCTAGTTAGTACGCCTGACCGAACCTATTTGTAACTCTTTAGGAGACTTCCGGATCAGCTAGTGTATAATCTTGCTACCTCTATTCTGCCAGATAGTGATTGGAAGGAGTCATGTGGGGGGGGGGGCATTGTCGAGGACATGTTATGTCAAGGATCTGGGTATATTCTTTCCATGTGTATGCCATATCCAAAAATTTCATTACTTCATACAGCATGTCCCCCCCCACTTTTTCT
The DNA here is from genome assembly GCF_048544385.1 of Mastigoproctus giganteus. Lineage (NCBI taxonomy): Eukaryota > Metazoa > Arthropoda > Arachnida > Uropygi > Thelyphonidae > Mastigoproctus > Mastigoproctus giganteus. The sequence goes on along the minus strand of NC_143586.1, from coordinate 64,018,190 downwards.
TACCATAAGTGGAAGCTTGTTTAGAAAAACTTTATGCCAAACATGATCAAAAGCCTTTGAGATGTCAAGAGCAACTGCTTGTGTTTCACCGAACTTTTCCATTGAATTTGTCCATAAATGGACATAAGAATATCACCAGTAAATCGACGCTGACAGAACCCATACTGGCTATCGTTGATCAGATGGAAGGTTTATAGGTAGTTTAAGAGTTGGCAGTTAATTAATTTCTCCTTTACTTTATAAAAAGTACAAGTAATTGCAATGGGATGATAATTGGATGGGAGGGATTTGTCACTCTTTTTAGATACTGGCTGGATATGAGCAAATTTCCAAGCAGAAGGAAAAACACCTTTGGAATAAGAAAGTGAAAAAAGGCAGTAAAGAATAGGAATAAGTTCAGGAGCACAGGTTTTGAGAACAAGTGGAGAAATACCATCGGGACCTGGAGCTTTCTTAGCATCGAGATTCATCAAAATTCTTCTGACATCCTTTTGATGGAAGACCACAGGAGGCATTGAATGGAGCATGTTGGGAATGGTGGGAGGTGTTTTACCAAGATCATTAATACATGAGTTGGAACTAAAATGGGATGCTAGCAGGTCAGCTTTATCCTTGGCTCAAGTGACAACAGAACCATCTGGTTTGGACAGAGGTGGGGACAGAGATGGGCAAAATTTGCAGCCAATAGGCTATGGCTGCAACATTTCCCCATTTTACCCAAGTTTTCTACTCTTAGCCTGTTCAAACTCTAGTTTGGACTGATTAATAACTGCTTTACAATTGTTTGTTGCGAGCTCTGGTGTAGGCAGAAAATGAAACTGAAGAACTGAAAACAAGCCAATTACGATATGCAACATTCTTCTCTTGAATAACCTTAGCACATTTATTGGAAAACCAAGGTTTAGATAAAGGACGAGATTTTAAAGTGGAATATGGTACAAAGAATTCCATACCTACAAAAATAATTTCACTGACACAAACTTAGCAAATGTTGACATTGGAAGTTTTGAAACAGTAATCCGACCAAGGAAAAGAAATCTAGCAGGCCATCATATTTTGCATTCTTGTAATGCCAAACAACACAAGGTTTGGAATAGCCATGAGATAAAGGCTCCATTGGAGAAGAGACAATCGCCAAGTTGTGATCTGAGGTGTCTAAAGCACCACTCACTTCAACTGTACTTAGAAGGGTTGTTTGTGGGAAAAAGATCAAGCGTGTTGGCTGTATGGTTAGGATTGCCTGGTATTCTTGTAGGTAAATGAACAATCTGTGCAAGGTCACTAGTAATTGCGAAAGCCCCAGCATCTTGACAGATGGGTCTATGTGACTAGAAAACGGAAGCCAGCTGGAGTTGTGAACATTAAAATCACCAAGGAAAATTACCTCATTGTTAGGAAAGTTGGTATGGAGAAAGTCAAGTTGAAAAGAGAGGAAGTCAAAGAGTTCCAAGTGATTAGTGGAGAATGGTAGAAACAACAAATGAATTCGACAGAATGAGGTAGAGAGAGAGAGATTTTAAGCCAGAGAAGGCTTAAAATCTTAAGAAAATTGAAAAGTGGAGATTCCAAATTACCAAGTCTCTGACAGGGAATATTGGAATGGATATATGCACAAATACCACCTTTGAGGAGAAAGGAATCATAAAGCAAATAATTTGGGCAAGTGAGATGAGCAGTAGTTGAATCAATCGAAAACTGAGATTCTGTCAGAAAAAGCACATGGGGTTACCAGACTACAAGCGAAAATTCACATCGTTGAGATTAGAATTGAGACCACGTATATTTGTAAAATGAACTAGGAAGTGTTTGGGAGGTTTAGATCTTTTTGCTGATAAGATTACTCTAGTAGTTTGACAATTCATGGTATATTCAATAATAAGAAAAAGTGGGAGGGGACATGCTGTATGAAGTAATGAAATTTTTAGATATGGCGTACACACAATAAGATGTACCCAGAACCTTGACATAACGTGGCCTCAACAATGCCCCCTACATACACACTACTCAGCTCCTTCCTATCACTATCTGGCAGAGTAGAGGTAGCAAGATCCTACACTAGCTAATCCGGAAGCCTCCTAAAGAGTTACCAATAGGTTCGGTCCAGTGTGCTAACTAGCGGCTGGAATGTGAACACCGATTTCTAGCTGTACCCTCAAAATGTAAGGAAGTTTGGATCTTGCCATGGTGTTCATTATAACCTTAAAAGACATCAATCATACTGCAAGGTGAAAGAGATGGGGAGGGCTGACTGGAACTTAGCTCTGGAGACTAAACATGGGTTCCACCACTTCAAGCCAATAAGCAAAGTGGTGGTATTGCACCAGTTGATGAGAGTCATCTACCACCTAGTGTTGCGTGGAAATGCAGAGGGGCAGCATTACTCCATGTGGTGTGGGCACCACACCTCGACTGCTGCTTACAATGGTTCACAGCTGGGTGGTCACCCAGTGTGCTTGCGCATGGGGGTTATACCCAGGATTACTAACAGTCCCACCACCGTGAAGGTGTAAGCAGAGGATTTGGTTGTCACAGACCATCTGGAATTCCCTGAAATTGGGTCACTTGACTTGAGTGTCACTCGAATATCAGTTCCATCAGCATTTTAGACTCCCAGGTAGCAAGCACAGCTTGCTTGGCATCTCTGAGAGAATATCTGTGATAGCTCAAGGACCGGTTTTAATTATTAATTACGATTTTTCACGGAACACAGTTTGGTAAATGCTGCCATAAAGGATGACCCAAAAAGGTGATGGAAAACTATACAGCAGAGTTGGATTGCCATGGCTGGCCATGTCATGGAGTCTATGGTTAAGAATATAATACAGTATCACCTGAATAAGAATTGGATTCTAAAGGGATCACAACATGGATTTGGGAGGGAAAGTCTTGCTTTTTTTAATTTGGTTAATTACTATCATGAGATGCTAGCTAAAGACAGGTGACACAGAGTAATTATAAATGGGCCTTCTCCTGAGCAGATTAGCACAGCAAGTGGAGTCTCTCAGGGATTGATACTGGTCCCCTTCTCATTTCTAATTTTCATTAATGACATCGTCAAGGGAGTACAGGGGAAGTTGCTAAAATCTGCTGATGGTTTGAAGGTAGAGAGGATGGTTAATGGTCAAAGTCAGGCTATGCTGTTTCAAAATTATTTAGATCAAAAAAGTGGCTACATTACAATTAAACATGAAGTTTATCATGCAGGGTAAACAGCAAGCCAAGATGAGAAATGATGTCCCATCAATACTTTACTGGAACTTTGCAAGTCCGAAAAAGAATATCATTATTGCTCTACATAAGCATTCTGAATTGAACCAATGTAATAAACACACACACACACACACACACACACACACACACACACACACACACACACACACACACACACACACACACACTGATTGATCGATTGTGGAGAATATTGAAGTAACAGAGAAGACCATTGTTACTTATTCTCATACATAACACCAGACGGCTGTTTCAGGGCTATTTGACCCTTCATTGGTGGGTGGGTGATGGTTTAACAGCTGACAATCCAGTTGTGAAAATAATTCCACAATATGAGAGATGCCAAACAGTTTTATATTCTAAAACTGTTTGGCATCAAATAGTAGTGGTTTAATACCTAATAAAATTTTTTTTTATACAAGCAACACCCCCCCCACGTATAACATGGTACTTCTTTGTACAACACGGTTTCACTCTAACATGACTGATAAATTGCAGCAATCCTCGCACAACACGGTACTTATATAACACAGTTTCATTCTAACACGGTTAGAAAATTTCGGTAAACCTCACATAACAGGGTATTTTTGAGATTTTGTGCAGGGGAAACCATACTATTATGTTGGATGTAATTTTTCAACATTTCCACTCTTTTTGAATCCCCGTTGTTGACTCGCTAGTCAAAATAAAATTATTGAGAAATCCCTGTATTTTATTTTTTTGGGAAATTCCTGCATTACGTTCTGTGCTATTGAACTTGTGGAAAAATCTAGATTTCAAAGTTTTATTACTATTGAATAGCACACCAGGCCATCCAAAAGATTTAAGTCATCCAAACATTGAAGTTATGTTCCTACCGCCACAGTTGTACTGGGTTAATACAACTTCTTTCATTCAGCCGTTAAGTCAAGGCATTATATCTACTTTTAAAACTCATTCGATCAGAAATTCATTACAATGGATTTTGGAAAAATAGATTCCGAATCTATTGAAGTATTGAGGGCATGGAAACATTTCTAAATTGTGGACTGTATCAGAATCATAGCTTTATCACTGAAAGAAGTAAAGCCGTCAACGTTAAATGTGTGTGGAAAAATGCATGGCCAGAGTCAGTTCATTCAGGAAATATGGTCGAGCCGGCAGAAAAGGAATCGGTGAGATAGTAGAACTTGCTACGTCAGTAAGAGGGGAAGATTTTGATGATATGACTACTGAAGCCCACGTGGGTAGCACAGTTGATAGAATCACCCCCCCCCCTTCACACCGGCTGGAAAAGAACCAAGTTCGAATCCCGTTCGATGAAGGGAGGAATTTTTATGGTCCTTTTTCACAACTTGGCTGAGTTAGTCGGGCGAGTGTAGCATGGTTTTTTCTCGTGGAAACTCAGGTTTTTTGTTCATCAAAACAGATGTTTGACCTCAGGACACATGCAATTTATAGACAATATACACAGAGTAACATGGCCTTAGTTGCCGATGCTCCTAAAAAATAAAAAAAAAGATATGATTACTGAAGATGTTCAAGAATTACTGGTAGAAAAAGAAACCGGCGTAGCAGATTTGTTGCAAATGGCATCGGAGGTAAAATCAAATCAATTCAGATGATGATATCGCAGATGACAATTCTAAACTTCCAAATTTTACACTAAAAAGCATAGGGGAAGGCATAAAGTTAGCGAAGCAATTAGAATCTTATTTTTTGAATGCAGATTCTTGAATGAAAGGAGCCCAAAGTTCTAAAGGGAGCTTCAAAAATGCTTAGTTCTATAAGATGACATTCACATAGCAAAAGCAAACAAGCAAAAGCAAACAAACCCAGATTACTGATTTTTTAAAGAGAGCAGAAGATACACGAAACGAAATCTAGAATGGTGTATTTTTGTTAACATTTTGTTAATGAAATAGTGTATTTTTGTTAGCTTTTGAACGTAACCTTCTTTTTTGTACTTTTTCTTAGTCCTGTATAACATGGTGGGGCTTAGAGGGGAACAGGTATCCTGTGTATCAGACACTCAGCCTAAAACACTGATGGATCCAATATCTCTCTAATACAGAAGATTTAGGAGAAGTCCGGTTGGCCTGCCTCCCTAAAAACCACTCATGCACACCTTCTCGATGGTAAGCCCTGTTAAGTCACTTAGGTGGCAACGAACGTGTAGAGTGGTTCTCTTCAAGAAGGCTGGTCAGCGTGAAGAGGGAAAGACCAAACCCTCCAGCATATGACAGCATGACAAAACAAATGGCCCTCAGTCCCCAGCAGCTTTCACTTCCCCTCTTACGGCAGCAAGAGGATCAGAGTGGAAGCAGAGGGTGCTAAGAATCTCTGGGTATGACCAGGCTGCCATGCACGGAAACTGAACTTGGCCTGTTATAATGTAAGATCACTCATCGGTGAAGACAGGATATTAGAGCTGGAAAAGGAATTAGAAAATGTGAATTGGAATATCATTGGTTTGGCTGAAACAAGAAGAAGAAATGAATCACTTATAAGTTTATCAAGTGGAAATCTGCTGTACACCAATGGAAACAGTGAAAGGAGAGAAGGTGGAGTTGGGTTTCTGGTCCATAAAGATTTTAAAAACAACATTTTGGAATTCAAAAGTACATCACCAAGGGTGTCAAGACTAATACTCAAGGTTTCTAAGAGGTTCAAGCTAAAGGTTATAATGATTTATGCACCAACGTCGAGCCATGATGATGAAGAAGTTGAAGAAATGTACACTGAAATTCAGAGCCTTCTAGATGAGCAGAAAACCCACTACACTATTATTATGGGGGACTTCAATGCTAAGGTTGGAAAAAGACAAAACAGCACAGAAAGGGGAACTATAGGAAATTTTGGAATTGGTGAAAGAAATGAAAGAGGTGAAAGACTTGTGGAATTTGCAGAATCTCAAGGACTGTCAGTAATGAACACTTTTTTCAAGAAAAGGGTGAACAGAAAGTGGACATGGAAGAGTCCAAATGGATAAACAACTAATGAAATCGACTTCATCCTCACTAACAGAAGATATATTGTGAATAAAGTTACCATCCTGAATAAGGTAAATGTTAGAAGTGATCACAGAATAGTAAGATGTACACTTGATATAGATGTAGGAAAGGAAAGGAAAAAACTGACTCGAGTAAATAATACAAAGGTCTTTGAGATAACAGAAGAGAAGAAAAAGCAGTATATACTGGAACTTAAGAACAAGTTTGAGCTTCTGCAGACTGCTCAGGACCAAGATATCGATGAGGAATATTACAACTTTCTGGAAGTGATAAAGCCCACGAAACCTATAGGGAAAAAGAAACCCAAAGAAGAAAAAATTAGTCAAGAAACACTTGTCATGATGAATCGAAGACGACAAATGAAGAGCAAGAAAAACACTGACAGGGAGAAAATTGAGTATACTGAGTTATGCAAAGCCATTAGAAAGAGACTCAGAGAGGACATAAGATTTAACACAAGAAAAGTAGAACAAGCATTAAGGGAAAACAAAGGATTTAAATCAGCAGCCATGAGCAGTAATACAGAAAGACAAATGATACTGAAACTGAAGAATAGCGATGGTATACTTATAAACAGCATAATTCAAATAGCAGAAGACTACTATAGAGAATTATACAAGGAGCGAGGGAATGATGCCAGCAGTGGGGAAGATGGATTGTAAAGTAGCAACACATACGATATACCCGATATTCTTCCTGATGAGGTAGAACATGCATTGAAGAAAATGAAGAATCAGAAAGCCCCGGGGGAAGATGAAGTTACTGTAGAGTTGTAAAAATTGGGAGGAAGAGACATAACAAAAACTGGCAAGGCTCTTCACAAAGTGCATTAGAAAAGATGTGACACCTAAGCAGTGGAATAATGCAATCATAGTTTTGCTGCATAAGAAAGGAGATAAATCAGAAATTGGAAATTATAGACCAATTAGCTTGTTATCCCACATCTACAAGTTGTTCACAAGGTCATTACTAACAGATTAGAAAGAATATTATTTATTATTGTTATTATTTGGTTTTTAGGAGCATTAGCAACTAAGGCCATATTGCTCCGGGAATATGCGGTGGTCATTCCCTGACCTTTCCACATCCTCCGTATTTGGTGGTGACGGGCTCGAACCCCGGTCTAATCAAGAAGCGTGTGCTACCGCACTGCTGCTCCTTTCCACCTGGCTACGGAGGCGCCTTTAGAAAGAATACTTGATGAGAATCAACCGAAAGAGCAAGCTGGCTTTAGAACAGGATTCTCAACTATGGATCACCTTCATGTAATATCACAGCTAATGGAGAAAGCAAATGAATATAAAACACCATTATGCCTGGCATTTGTGGATTATGAAAAGGCATTTGACTCCATACAGCATAAGGCAATGTTTCGGGCACTGGAAAGACAAGGCATAGATACCCCGCATATTATGATTTTGAAGAAAATATATGAGAGTGCTACCTCCTTTATTAGACTAGACAAAGACAGTAGGAAATTTAAAATTGAGAAAGGAGTTCGACAAGGAGACACAATATCTCTGAAGCTGTTTACTGCTGCCCTTGAGGAAGCTTTCAGAAGATTAGACTGGTCGCAGAAAGGAGTCAATGTGAACAGAGAGTACCTAAACCATTTACGATTTGCAAATGACATTGTGGTCATAAGCCATGATCCCAAAGAATTAGAGGAAAATCTTAATCAGTTATGCACAGTTAGTAGGGATTTTGGACTAAAGATGAATATGGCTAAAACAAAAGTAATGATGAACAAGTATGCCACAGAAAGAGAAATAATGATTGAAGGAGCAGTAATTGAAAAGGTGGAGTCATATACTTATCTAGGACAAGTTATTAGCTGTAATAATGATAAATGGCTGGAAGTCAAGAGAAGAATAAATTTTGGATGGATAGCATTCAGGAAATATAGTCACATACTGAAGAGCAATATCCCAGTTTGTCTGAAACGTAAAATAATGAACCAATGTATACTCCCCACCATGACTTATGGAAGTGAAACTTAGGCACTCACCAAAAGAATGGAAGAGAAGCTGAGAACTACACAGTGAAGAATGGAACGAATTATATTGGGAATCAGACTGTTAGATAAGAAGAAAAACACATGGATTAGGCAGCAAACTCAAGTAAAGGACATTCTTGTCAAAACTAAAGAACTAAAATGGTCTTGGGCAGGACACATAGCTCAAAGACATGATGACAGATGGACTAAGAAAATAACAGAATGGTACCCAAGAGGAGCTAGAAGAAAACCTGGAAGACAAAGGCGGAGATGGATAGATGAAATTCATGAATTTGTGGGTAGTAAATGGATGGCCAGTGCTCAAAACAGAAGGAACTGGAAAGTTGCTGGAGAGGCCTTCATCCTGCAGTGGATTGAAAATGGATGATGATAATGAACACGGTTTCGCACAACACAACATTTTACATGAACCTAATAACTGTGTTATACGAGGGTTACCTATATATACTAAACACCATTTTATCCCATTGTATAAAGCAATGGTTAGGCCACATCTTGAGTACTGCATACAGGACTGGAAGCATCATTTTAGGAAGAATGTGAAACTGTTGGAATGGATGCAGAGAAGAGCAAAAAGATTGGTGAAGGGACAAAAGGGTGTTCTTACCAAGAAAGACTTCAGACCTGCAAATTGTAGCATCTGGAGACAAGGCACATGTGAGAAGATCTGATTGTGGTATTTAAGGTTGTAAATGGATCTAGTAAGCTCAGTGCTGATAGCATCCTTTATCTTGCTCAGATTACACACATGAGGAGGCATAAATTCAAGTCAAGGAACGATGGTTCCAGGATGAATGTGTGGAAGTTTGCCTTCAACCAGTGGGGAGCAGATTGTTGGAACAGGCTTCCATCTGGTGTTGTGCAAGTGGGTACTCTGAACAAATTCAAGGATGAACTAGACAAACTATTTGAATAGATGGACAGGTGATATGGGAAGTGTTGTTTTTTTTTGCTGATGCCGTATAAGCTCTTTTCTTGCATCATTTGCCACTACTAATACTATTATATTCCAAATTCAGAATTATAATAAGTAATAATGTATGCATGTCATGATGCAATGGGAAAATTATGTATATTTTTTGAAAGGTCCTAAACCATATTTTAAAGTTATTACCTTGTTTATACTAAAAGTGCTTGACAATTAATAAATTAAATAAACACTTTAATTTTTTTCATTTTAACCAATTTAAAAGGATTGGTTATGATTAATTAATGCTACTTACGAAAAAAATCTAAAATTAAGAAATAAACCTTCACTAGGAGATATGCAATATAAGCAATTAACATTCTTGCTGAAAATATACTCTGTTCATTTCGGAAAAATAAAGCATCTTGCTTTTCTTCTGCAGCATTATTGTTGTATTTTGAGTAATGCAATAACAACTTTATTCTCACTTTTTTACAACCACAAAAACAAAGTAATGATAATGAACAACTTGTAGAGCATTACGTGGTGCAAAACATTTTAAATAAAAAATAAATAACATTTTCTCTACATATGAAATGGAAGAATTTTTTATTCCAGAGTAAATATCTATCAGAAGAGTCAGAACTCTGAAGTTGATATCAATCTTGTAGATCTGAGAGATTTGTGTTACGTTTTTCAAATCTTGTAGATTTGAAAGACATAACACAAACTTTATAGAAATACAGAAGAAAAGTAAATGTTGTGTAAATCTGAAAGACATGCTTTCTGGAAATCCTCTGTTTAAGATTAAACCAGATAAGGTTACTATATATGAAAGGAAGATATCAAAACTGCAATAAAACAGCATAAAAATGTCTATTATGTAGAGAGAAATTAGGAAAGGGATATTTTAATATATTAGTATACCTGATGCTGATGGAGCAATTGCAGCATATTTGGCATATGGACCTCTCAGTTTCTTATTGTTTTTTGCAAGTTCTTTTTCTATAAGTTTCTGGACTTCTGAAACTTCTCTTGTGATTTCCTCCACATTGTTCTGTTGTTCTAACTGCAAGCAATGAAAAATGCTAATATTTTTAATTTTTACTAGTAGTTAATTTGTATTATTATAGCATATCACTGATGCCACCTGCAAAATTACTTTCAGTGTAAAACCCAACAAAATAGGGACAAAAAAAAAAAAAAAAAAAAAAAAAAAACAAGCAATTTTTTAGTCGTTGTTGTATTTGGGTTTTCTGGCACAAGGGCCTCTTGGGCCATATTGTGCCTGTTCGATATTTGCTTATCACAAATTTCTCATGTTATTGTGATCATAGGCTATTATAGAGATTTATCTGTTTCAAATAAGTAAACAGTTCCTCCAAATTTGCATCATTGCCAAGAATCTGCAATAAGGTTATCGGTTCCTTCAAATGGGATAGGGAGGTAAAGGTTGATTTTCTGGTAGTTGAAAGTTGGGGACATTCAATGAGAATATGATATATTGTCAACTGCGACTGGCACAACAAACACTGAGGAGGCTTCTCTCCCATAAGCAAATACAGATGAGTTGGATGTGAGTGTCCGATGCGGAGCCTTGCTAGAATTACTTCTTGTCGCCTGCTTTTCCTGATACTAGATGTCCACAATTTTGGCTCTTTTTTTATCTGCAACAGTTTATTATTTATTTGAGCTTTCCAGAGGTCAGACCATTGCTTCCTACATGATGTTTCAATGATGGATTTGTAGTCGGTGTAGGGCACTGTTTGTTGAATGGAAGTGTTTGAGTTAGGGTGTTTAGCGGCGGCGTCCGCTTGTTCATTACCTGGAATGCCTGCATGACCAGGTATCCAGCAGAAGGTAACCTTCTGGTTGGCTTTTTTACAGTAAAATAACTTGGACCGTATCTCTTTAAGAATCGGAGGAGAGGGCAACATGGTAGTTTGAATGGCAGTGATTGTGCTTAAGGAGTCTGTGTATATCAGAGATTGCTTTATACAGCTGTTGTGTATTCTATCTAGAGCTAGTTTAATTGCAAATAATTCTGCAGTATAGATAGTGCATTCTGTAGGAAGAGACACAGCAACTGAGAAAGCAGAAGAAACTGCTGCAGCACCAACGGCTGCGTCTGTTTTGGAGCCATCAGTATAGATAGGTACTTTATCTGAGTTTTCCAACAAATGAGTTTTATGGAGCTGTTGATAGTTTATATTTGCCAGAGAGGATTTTCCCCATCTTGAAAAGAAATTGTCACAGAGAGGTGAGAGTTCAGTCCAGGGAGTTTCAGGAGTAGCAATGTCTTGGAATATGTTGTGAAATTTAAGATCCCAACTGATCGTGAGTTCTTGCAGTCGAATCCCTGAGGGGCGGTTTTCATTAGGCTTATTGTGATATAATTCAACATATTGAGGATCAAACAGGTACTGCCAGCTAGGGTGGAATGGCATGCTTTTAATTTTTGCTGCATAATTACACAATAAGGATTTTCTCCTGAGATGCAAAGGGGGTTCATTTGCCTCAATATACAGGCTGTGGACCGGAGATGTTCTGAAGGCTCCCACAGCTATCCTAAGAGCACTATGCTGTATGGTGTTTAGACGTAATAGTGAACTTTTCCTAGCGGAGTCATAGACAGGTGATCCATAATCTAATCGTGATCTTATTAAAGCTCTATACAGATGAAGGAGAGAGCTTCTGTCAGCACCCCAGGACTTAGCAGAGACTGCTCTCAGGATGTTCAGTTTTTTAAGACATGTAGTTCGAAGGAAAGCAATATGGAAAGCAAAATTAAGTTTGTTATCTAAATATAACCCCAACAGACGGAAATTGTTAGTGACAGGAATCAGGTTGTTTTTTAAGAATATTTCTGGATATGGGTGAAGTTTGCATTTTTTACAAAAATGAATTGCACTAGATTTCTTTTCTGATATGGAATAGCCATTCCGCAATGTCCATGATTCAATTTTAGCGATGGAAATTTGAAGTTGTCTTTCAATGGTGTTCATGGTTTGGGATTGACAAGAAACAACGAGGTCATCAGCAAACATATACGATTCTACTGTATTAGGTACATCCTGTTTCATGTTTGTAATTCTTATTGAAAATAACATCGGAATAAGAATGGACCCCTGAGGAACACCCTCCTCTTGTTCAAATGATTTAGATAAATTGTTCCTGTATCTAACCTGAAATGTTCTGTGGCATAGGAAGTTTTGTATAAAGTGGGGTAAATGACCTCTCAAGCCAAAAGAATGAAGATCTTGAAGTACACCGTATCGCCAGGTGTTATCAAAGGCTTTCTCAATATCAAGATTGATCATGACCAGATGTTGTCCCCTTATGAAGGCATTTCGGATGTTTGCTTCTGCTTTTATCATTACATCTAACTTTGGACCGGTTCTTTTGAAACCAGTACTGATTGTTATTTTGCAAGTTGTTAGTTTCCAGGAACCACGTTAGCCGCCTGTGAACCATTTTTTCCAAGACTTTGCCTAAGCAGCTGGTCAGTGAAATCGGCCTGTAATTATGTGGAAAGCTGCGATCCTTTCCTGGCTTTGGAAAGGCTAGTATAATTGAGTGACGCCAGGAGTTTGGGTAAGTATTTTCTAGAAATATCTGATTGTAATATTTTAACAATGCCCTTTTTGTTCTGTTGTTTAGTTGGCTTATCATGACGTAGTAGATCCCATCTGGACCAGCAGCACTACTGGAAGTTTTATTGAGCGCCCCTAAAAGTTCTGTTAATGTAAATGGCTGGTTGTACGGGTGTGAAACTCTAGTGGAGAAATTGATCTTATGCTGCTCTGATGATTTTTTAATTTTCTGAAAGATTGGGTTGTAGGTGGATATGCCTGATATACTGGCAAATGATTTGGCTAAGGCATTTGCAATTTCTGCCGGAGAGGACAACTCCTTTCCTTTCCAGTTTAATATTGAGGCCGGGGACTGGACATATTTGCCATCAATTGTTTGTATTTTCTTCCAGATGAGTCTGATATCTGTGTCCTTGTTTATACTAGAGGAAAAGCTAATCCATGCTTCTCTTTTTGCTTTCCTTCTTATTTGGCGGAACTTAGCTTTCATTCTTTTAAAACTAATTAGGTTACTGGTTGTGGGGAATTTGCGGAACAAATTCCAAGCCCTATTTTTTTTCTGTTTAGCGTATGTACAATCCGGATTCCACCAGTAATTATTGTGTTTGCGTTTCCCAGGCAAGGACTTTGGTATTGTAGAGTTGGCAGCTTGTAATATTTGATTAGTTATATGTTGTGTGACATAATCTATGGGTTGAAGTTGAATTATTTCATCATCTAACTGAACATTTGAAGCATATTCATTCCAGTGTGCCCTACGAAATTTCCATTTGGAGCGACCCGGCAAAGGGGAGTTTACCCGTGTTTGCAGCTTGCAGAGAATTGGTAGATGATCACTATTTAGTGGATTTTCAAGAACAGACCACTCCGTATTAGTACATATGGAGGGAGAGCAGATTGAAAGGTCTATTGCACTCATGGATCCTGTAGAAAAATGTATATAGGCAGGCTCTCCAGTATTCAAAAGGGTAAGTTGGCACACATCGAGAAGATTTTCTATTTGTTTACCTCTTTTGTCGATTGTTGGAGATCCCCACAGCGAATGATGAGCATTGAAGTCTCCAAGTAAATAGAAAGGAGGTGGTAGCTGGTCTATTAGATTTTCTAGATTTTCTGAGGAGATTGAGGAATTTGGGGGAATATATATAGATGCTATTGTAATAGTCATGCCAATTTCTGCGCACATTGCCACTACCTCAAAAGGAGTCTGAAGAGCAACAGGTTTAGATGGAATATTATTTCTAACAAGAACCGCCACGCCTCCACGGGCCGGTGAGTCGATACTCCTATCTCTTCTGAACATGGTATAATTTTTAATGGTAGGACACACTTGTGGATTTAAATAGGTTTCTTGTAGGGATATACATGTTGGTTCATAGCGGTTTACGAGATCATGCAAGTCATCTTTTGCATTACGAAAGCCTCTACAATTCCACTGAAGAATTCTTTCCATTATGCGATCTTGTTAGTTGTTTTTGCTTCTGACAGTTTTTTGGTTGTAGCTTGTTTATACCTCTCTATTTTTACTTTGTCTTTCTTAGGAAAGAAAGGACGTGTTGTGTCCATCTCATCAGTTGCGTGGAGTTCTAAAATTCCATCATCTGAATTTTTCTCCTGATCAATATCCATTTCCGTTGAAATCCGTGGATGCATCATTGGGGTTTCTGTAGCTTTTGGTTTCATTGTTGACGCATTGGCTGGAATGGAGATTGGAGTATTGCTGGCTTGTTCAGTTGTTTGTTGTGAAGGACACTGTTTGGGAGAAGTGAGTATGGATCGTGCCCAATTCACGATAGATGTATTAGGAGGAACTGTAACATCCGTTTGGATACTTACTGATTGCACCTGTTTGGCAGCTGTGGCATACGTACGCTTTGGCTCCATTTTGATTATTTCTCTTCTTGCCTCTGAATAAGTGACTTTGTTTTCCACTTTATATTTCTGTATTTTTTTCCCTTGCTTCCATAGTTCGCATATTTTGGAGAAAGCTGGGTGATTACCTTTACAATTTGGGCAATTAGGAGTGGTAGCATTGCAATCGGATTGGTTGTGGTCTTTCGATCTGCAGTTAGGACATATTGCCTCACCTCTACATGCAGTCTGAGAGTGTCCATATTTTTGGCACTTATAGCACCTGATTGGGTTTGGGATGTAGGGTCGGACACGGCAATGGAGATAGCCTGCTTTGACAGATGTTGGTAAGATGGGAGAGCTAAAAGTGAGGATTATGCTCCTTGTTGGAATGAGAGTACCATCTTTATGAGTCATGATTCTCCTGGCTTGGATGACTCTTTGTTCTCGTAGCTCTTTGACTATTTCCTCCTCTGATACGGTTAATAAGTCCCATTCTGCAATTACTCCCTTGGAGGAATTTAAGGTGGCATGGGGAGTGACTTTTATTGGATGTCTGCCAAAAGTTGTCAGATTTAATAACTTTGCAGAATGCTGGGATTTCATGGTCTCTACCAGAAGATCCCCAGACTGGAGTCGCCTTACTGATTTTGGTGAACCTGCGACAGCCTCTAAGCATTTTTGCACAAGGAATGGGGACAATTTACTCAAAGGCTGGTCTGATGTAGAGTGCAGTATGCTGGTATCTCCTCTTGAGGATTTGTTTTCAACCTCTTGGGTTGGGAGAAGTCATCATCGGTGTGTTTTGTCGCTAGTTTTGAGCTCCGAGGCTCTAAAGGTGGGAACGTATTGTTATCCATCTTTGCTCCTTTCAGCCCCGGGAGAGTGGATTTCTTCTCCCAGGTTACCGGCCCTGCCACGGGGAGGCAGGAGCAGTGCCGCTAGAGTGACCAAGCGGTATAAAAGTTAGTATATTAGTTTAAATGGAAAAAAGAAAGGTGATTTGCCTTTCTGAAACTTAGTTACAGATCGTAAGTCTAAGTTTACTAGTATTTAATGAAAACGTAAGAAAACTTTTTTAACTGAACAAAAACTGCAGCTTCGAGAAAAACGCTCTAGAAATCACTGAGAATCGCTTGATCACTATAACGCTTGGCACCCGGGGCCAATTTTTTTAGTCAGTAATAAACATAAGAGCAGAATATTTTGGGAAGTAGGTAAAACTTTATTTGGAAGCTTAATACTGCTCTGCAAGGCAAATAACTTGTTTATTAGTAAATTACAAAGGCTGAAAAACAAATAATTTAGGAAATAACTGGCCATACATTACAGCCTATCTTTCAAAACCTTTATCTGTAGCATGTGGATTAAAATTCAAAACAAATGCAGCTGTGATGTCTTTTCTTGTTACTGTGATCTCCATATGATCTCTTTGTGTGGAGTCAGAGAAGAGAAAAAAACCCAGCAAAAACTTTATAGCTACTTTTTTCTTGGATGTTAGTATCAGTATTAAAATGGATAATGATGCAAGAAAGCGAACTTATTCTTGTATCTGCTAAAAACAACAACAACAAAAAAAAAACTAGTTTCATATTATTCGAGTTGTCAAAAAGTGCCCATCCAATTCTTCCTTGAATTTTGCCAAACTCTTACCCTTATTGGCAACTAATTCCAATGTTCTACAACATGCTGCCCAAAGTTAAACTCCATAATGTCTAGTCTACTGTTCTTTCCTAAAATTTTTAAGTTGTGTCCTCTGGTTCTTGTCTCACTCACCAATAAAGAATATTCTTCTCTCATTCATTTTACTAATCACTCTCAGAGCCATATACACTTCAATCAAATCCCCTACCCCCTAAAAGGTGTCTCGTTGCTAAGCTCTGCAAACCACACCTTTTAAGCCATCCTCATATGGGTAATGCTTAGCTTTCTTTGCCAATCTAGTCATCCTTCTTTGCACCTTCTCTGGAAGTTCTATATCTTTCTGTAGATGTGGCTCCAGACATTCAATACAATATTCCAAGTAATCACACCATCATTTTAGAGAAAGGGATAATGACATCCTCTCTAGTTACAAAGTTCCAATAAATCATAGACAAAAGGCCACGTGTCCTTCTTGCCATCTGCTTATTAACTGCATGTTGAACTTCACGTCTTTCTGTGTCATAATCCCTAAGTCATTCTCATCCTGGAAATCCTCAATTTCTCTCCCCCTAATCTATGAACTACTTCAGGGCTTCTGTTTCCAAGTGTAAAAAAACAACTTTAGCTGCTATTTTCTGGCTCATACTTGCAGTTGGTCCAAACCTTTTTGAAGCATCATTCCCTGGTTCTGACCACTAATCACCCTCCCAACCTTTAAGTTTACAGCAAATTTTGACAGCTTTCCATGTATTCCCCATATGAGTATCATTTAGGAAGATAAGAAACAAGAGAAGTCTGAGCACTGACCCCTGAGGGAGTCCACTCCAAAGAAAATATCCATTTACAACTGCCTCTGTTTCCTTTTTTCAACCAACCCCTGATGGATCTTCCCTGTTATCCCAACTTGCTGTAATTTAAACAATAACCTCTCGTGAGGAACTGTATCAAAAGACTTACTAAAATCTAGATACAGTCAAGGGTGTTTCCTATGTCCAGCTGATTTATAATCTCATCATGGTAATTTACAAGATTAGTAAGGCAAGATCTCCCTATTCACAAAACCATGATGAGATACATTTAGGATTACATTCTTGTAGAAATGGTCTTGTATTGCATCTTTAACCATGATTCCATAATCGTATTAATCACAGGAGTAAAATTCACTGGTCTATAATTGGCCATCACTTCTTTATCTCCTCCTTTATGGTTCTGGAAAATATTGACACTTCTCCAGTTCAAGGGAATAATACTTGAATCTAATGTTGATCTCATTAACATTACTAATGGTTAGATACTCTCACCTACTATCTTTTCCAGTATAACTGGATGAACACTATCCACTCCTGAGCCTTTACATACTCTCAGCTTCAGTGGCTTTTCAGGTAGATGCTTCTCTGATATCATTATACTATTAAATTTACAACTGTTCAACTCTGCTTTTCTATTCCCCCCTTGGCCTTAAAGGGGTTTCATTAGTAAAGATAGTTGCAAAATACCTGGCCACCACTTCAACTTGGCCACCACTGCAGCTTGATTAACAATTCAACCACCACTTTGACTTGCAAGCATCTATTGAATTTATCTTCTGCTGCTTTGCATTCATATGATCAGAACTCCTTTTCCCTGTTCTTAGCTTTTTTATCAATAATTCTGCATACACAGCATTTGCAAGTTTTACCCTGTCAGTGGGTTTATTATATATCTGCTTATAGTTATCTTATGAAGCAGTGCTATGCAATAGCTTGTAACTATCCCATGTAAATGGAATAGTTATAGGCTTGTAAAATTCTAAGATGCCATTGATTGTAAGATGCACCTTAATTTCAGTACCACCAACAGAAACAAAGCTCTGATTCTAAGAAAAAATAAATAAATAAAATAAAACGCTAAAATAAATCTAACAAATATTTTTATTATAATAGAATTCAATTTACTAACGACAATAGTATTTATCAGTAGGTATGTTATTCATCACTTCCTTCTGAATCTTCTGAGCTGTCTATATCTGCATCAGAATCAATATCAGAGTCTACTTCACATTCAGGGTCAGATTCTTCTGAGCTGTCGTTATCTTCATTATCCCATAATATATCGTCTTCTGAGCCATTGAGAGCATTCGTGATGCAACATTTTTTAAAGGAGTGCTTGACTATTCTTTCTGGGATCAGCTTCCAAGCTGTTGATACCCATTCTGTCAATTTTGATGCTGGCACTTTCTTAATTTTTCCGGAAGGTGTCAGCAGAAGGTTGTTGGTTAACAGCCAGGATTCATATTCCTTTCTCAAGTAATCCTTACGTCAAGTGGCTGCAGTTGCCTAGTCAATGCCACCAGGAATCACAACCAAGTCACCACGTTTTTGCATGATTTTATTTTTGACCCGTTCAGACAAATGTCCACGAAATGCATCAAGTACTAGCATGCTAGGTGGGTTATGAAGACTTCCAGGATGTCTATTCCACACAACATTTAACCAGTCTTCCATAAGCTCTGCCGACATCCATCCATTTTTTTGTGCACGCACAATAATATCTTTGGGGAAAATTTCATTCTTCTGTATGGTTTTTCGATTTAAAATTAAATATGATGGCAACTTTCAACCATCAGCGGTGATGCATAGCATCACAGCGATACATTGCTTTTCGTAGCCCGTGCTTATAATCTTGATTTCTTTAGCACCTTTAGCATTGACGGCGTAATTTCGAGGCATATCAAAGAAGACTGAGGTTTCATCGGCATTTCCAATTTGACTAAATTAATCTTTTTTTCCTTAATTTCATCATCTGATGCTGAAAGTTAATCAGCTTCTGTTGAAAGTCTGCAGGAATTTTTTGACAGATAGATGTTCGGTGCCTTAACGATAATCCGCTATGACGCATGAGTCTGTTGCACCAGCCGCGACTGTTTAAAAATTATTTTCTCTATTCCGAGGGACTTGGCAATTTCTCTGGCTTTCAATTGCATTGCTTGTCAAGTGATGGGTATCACAGCTTCATCGACTTTTGAAAATCTTCCTTTCTTAGGCCCTGTAAAGCACTTGGTTGTTGCTTTGCATGAAAATATGGAATTGCGATCATTTCTCCAACGACAAACATTTACTTCACTAATGTCAAAATGTCGACCCGCAGCTCTTTTTCCATGTTCTTTTGCACACACAATAACTTTTCATTTCAATGCGGCTTCGTAGTGCAATCTTTTTGACATTTTAATGTGCAATAAGGGATCAAAATGAATGAAATACAGTAACTCCACTTCTTACATACTTTCAAAGATACAAACAAAACCTCCTAGCTTTTGCTGGGTGAGCTCCAATATAATAAATAATGATGGCTTCACATTTTGAAAGCGCATGAAATCATCCATGCCACTTTATTCTCCAATGGAATTGGAGAATGCGATAACGGTTAAACTAAGAGGCGGAGTTTCCGCGTAAAAACAAAACGTGCCACTGTGTGCAAAGCGTGGGAAAATAAAAAAATAAAAAAACTGCGATTGTAAGACCCCATTGATTCTAAGATGCACCCCATTTTTAGAGTCGTTTATAGGGGAAAAAAGTGTGTCTTAGAATCGAAGAAATACGGAAAGTCTTTCATCATCGATGTCATCCATTTTGACATGTTTATTTTGTGATACTTCTCAACTAGAATGAATGTGTTTGCTGCCTTCAGGATAAATCCCTTAAACACTTCCCATAATGAATTAGTATTAAATAATATACAGTAATAAGTGCAGCTAATAAAGCTCAAGAAATAGTTGAGTTCACAGTAATTAAATACCCTACCTTTGACCACCAAAGTTTCCTTGGATTTTCCCCATTTTATGCCATTATGATTACTCCCACTATCAGTTGTGTATCCAATTCTTTCTCTGTGGCATATGTAACTGCTGGAGATCGTTATGTTCGGTTCATTTGGTCTTTCCAAGTATACAGAATTACAACAACAAAAAAAAACCCACAAGTACTTTTGAGGTGGGTGTAAGTGTAACTTTGGTCAATACTCTTAATCTGGTTCTTATTATAGTTTTCCCTATTCCCCAACCCTCCAAACTAGCAGTTCTCTTCCCTGAACTCTTAAGGTTCCCCCCCCTCCTCAATAGCACAGCAAAAACTCTTTCACCTTTCCTGTTCAAGCAAATCCCATCCTTACAAAATAAATCCCTTCGATTAATCATGGGTGAGAAAAACTGAGAAAAACTTCCTCCAAAAGCCATGCAGAGTCCCTCAAGTCTCGAGTTAATCCATAAGGCTTCATGAAGGATATCAAGTCAATAAAGAAGAGTATGTCTTAATTGACTTGATATCTCATCATTTAGGGAGTGAAATTCGCTTGGGTTAGTGATCATACCTTAAAAAGAGAATAAAGACATATATAGTACAGTTGACCCCCACTTTATGATATTAATCTATTCCAGAGACACCATGGTATCATGAACCCATGGTATCAAATAACACATTGTTTTTTGATAATTTGTTCCAAGACCTCAGAAGTTGAAATTTTAGCTATACAGGGTGTTTCAAAAGTGATGGTCAATAATTTAAAGGTGAACTGTACAGACTACAATATGGAAAAAAAGCCTAGCAAACATGGATCCTTAAGTGAATTGTTTTCGAGATATTGCACAATTCTAGTTGGGATCCATCACTGACAAGGTGAATGTACAGAGTTGGGATATACCACTGACTTGTTTGTTTAGGTTAGATTATGCTCATTTTTTCCATTTCCCTCTCTCTCTCTCTCTCTCAATGCTCTGAGACGTAGCAGGCATACTAGTACTTGTCAAAGGATAGTCAAGATGGAAAGAGGTTACAGCAACGAAGAGTATGAGGACACGCACTTCATGTATGGTAAAGCCAACTGCAGTGCACTTGAGGCTGCATGTTTGTACCAAGAAGCATTTCCCCGCCGAAGGCAGCCCAACAGGCGCACATTCATCAGGGTACATTACATCAACAGCTTAGAGAACATAGGTGCTTTGCACATGGAGTACGAGCAGGTAGGCCCAGAAGCATAACACCTGATGTTGAGGAAAGGGTGTTAGAAAGAATAGAACAAAATCCAGGAATTTCGACAAGGAGGATTGCCTGAAAGAGCGTGTACTGAGTCATAGCATTGTATGGCGAATTTTATATCGCCAATTACTGTATCCCTACTATATCCAGCATGTACAAGGTCTCAGCAATACAGAGTACCCTCCCAGAGTGAACTTCTGCCAGTGGATGCAACAACAGTGTGTCCTGAATCCCCAATTTTTAAACAACATTTTGTTCACTGACTGGGTTTGTTCACAAAATTTTGTTCACTTGGTTTACTCGTGATGGTATTTTTAATTTTCATAACTGTTACGTTTGGTCCGATGAAAATCCTAATGCGATTCACGAGTCACGACATCAGCAACGTTTCTCGTTGAATGTCTGGACAGGACTCAGTATTGTAGCTAGAGGTTTTGCCACCCAGGGTGGTCCCTGAGTTTGCCACCCCTCTCACACCAAAAATACTACAAAAAGTCAAAACGACTTATAGGGAAATAAATTAAAACACTATGTTTATTTTTGTGGTAAAACTTTAATTCCAACATTCTAAAATGTTATTTTTCTTGCTTTTCTGTTAGCAAAATCATCAATGACATTGTCGAAGTCTATTTCATCACTCAGTTGCTGTTCTATAGACAGCATGGCAAGATTTCTTAAATGCAAGGTACTCATTGTAGATCTTAGGTAATTCTTAATCAATTTTAATTTAGAAAAACTGCTCTCACAACTAGCAACATTAAGAATCGTCGAAAAATAAAATTGTGCTTCATGTGAAACGTGCCACCCCCAAAAAAAGTGTCACCTGGGCCTGATCGCTGCTCTGCCCCCTAGCTACGCCACTGGCAGGACTACTAGAAGACCGTCTAATTGGACCACACTTTCTGCCAAACAGGCTAACAGGAGAGCTGCACCTTCAGTTCCTGCAGGACGTTCTTCCAAACCTCCTTGATGATGATAATGTTACACTTCAGCAACGCAAGAACACGCGGTTTATGCATGATGGTGCACCGGCACAGTTTGCTCGAGTTGTGACTCGGTAT
The DNA here is from genome assembly GCF_048544385.1 of Mastigoproctus giganteus. NCBI lineage: Eukaryota > Metazoa > Arthropoda > Arachnida > Uropygi > Thelyphonidae > Mastigoproctus > Mastigoproctus giganteus. The sequence continues at coordinate 63,995,887 of NC_143586.1, read as the reverse complement.
CTAACTAGAAGGTATGGTCAACGGTGGATAAGTAGAAGTGGGCCTGTAATGTGGCCTCTCAGATCACCAGACTTAAATCCTATGGATTTTTGTATCAGGGATCATGTAAAAAGCTTGGTGTACACTTCTGACATTAACACAGTTGAGGAATTGCAGTGTCGGGTTGAAGGAGCCTTTCAGCAAATCAGAAATGACCCAGGAATGCCTGAGAGGATTTGCAACTCAATGCAGAGAAGACTACAAAGCTGCGTACGGATGCAAGGACAGCATTTTGAACACCTTTTGTAACATCTTGTAATATCTGTAAAATCCTGTGGTGTTGAAACCAAAAATTAAAAATGTATTATCTTATGTTTAATAAAACCACCCTTAGCAAAGGATGTACAGCTTTTTGCTAAACTAGTGCTCCCATAGTCAGTGGCAGGTCTTAACAGAAAATATGCATTATCTTGAAAACAGTTCATTTGCAGCCCGATGTTCACTGGGACTTTGCTTATTTTAGTTTGTACTTTTCACCTTTAAATTATTGACCATCATTTTTGAAACACCCTGTATAACTTAGCTATTTATCTTTCTAAAAGATTATTTTTATGATGGAAATTGTACATAGTGATTAAAAAATTTATTAAAACTAATATATTGATTAAAGCACAATACAAAAAATCACTCCAACTAAAGGATGCAAAAAAAAAAAAAAAAAAACATGCAACCAACACGTTTACAAATGCTGCTTTGGCTGAGAGGAAGGACCACATGGTCAGGTTGGAGGCAATTGTAAGCCCATCCCATTGTAAAGTGAAATAAGTAGGTGCCAGTTAACATGATCACTGGTTAGTAATCAGCTGCTTTAATTTCAAAAAACCAATTCAAATCATTAAAATGCACTACACTTTCACTGTTATGATATGTTCGGTTATAAGAATCAATTTTGAATGTCTTTGTGATATTTTTCTAAAGTATATTTCTGGAAGTCACAACCATAAAATAATAAAAACAATTTGCAGTTTCTGGATTATTGGACTTTTCTGTTAGTGCAATATGTTATAAATGGGTTGTAAACTCAATCTTATTGCATTTGTGATCATACTGATAGCTGGAATTCTGTGGATTTTTATGTTGTTATGGTGAAATGCATTTTCCCTTCAATCACATAAAAAACATAAATAAATTTTCGGTATCTTTTCTTCATTCCTACTTTTTAAACTTCATAAACCACTTGTGACTATTGTTAGTTGCAATTCCCCCCCACCAAATGTCAGTGAACAGAAATATCAACTAGTTAGTATGCACATATTACAATATTAATATTATGTACGTAAGCGTAAATTTATTTTTATTTTGCTAAACTGTGGAAAATATTCTTCTGATTTTCACATATCATTTAATTTTGTTAATTGGTAATGTAATAAAGTGTAAATTTGTGATCTTTACTTTTATAGCCTGTGGATAATATTCTTCGTATTTAATTTAATTCTTCGTTAAATTAAATTCTTATTAGAATTTAATTTAATAGAATTAAAAGTCAATTCGCAAATGTGATCACAATGACTGGTGCTTACCACATATCGTATAGTGAATGGTATTTTATTATGGAGAGTCCATCGTAAAGTGATTTTATCATATAGTGAACCAATTGTAAAGTGAGGGTCCACTTTACTGACATTAAAGAGTGTTGGCTTTTAATCCTTACAGTTCAGATAGCTGATTTCATGCTATGACTGCATATCTTTAGAGGTACTCAAGTTATTTTTGCAAATCTGCTCTTTTCCGTAGCCTAGTGGTCAGGCGCCCAGGTGCATAAGTACATGTGCCTTGAGTGACTGGGGTTCAAGCCCGTGACTACTGAATACGGTGCTGTTTCTTGTATTCTATCTATCTTGTGAACTTCTCTGACCGTTTGGTCGTCCCGGAGTATAAACAGAAAATTTATTTTTATATATGTATAGTTCACAGAAAAGGCTATCTAATATAACTTTGTAGCATGCTGTACACCATAACAAATCCAATCCTCAGGCAGAAAGAAAAGAAGTAAAAATTTTGCATTTGCTTTCAAATACTCTTCAGCATACTATCTAAATATAGCTCACAGATTTTCTTTAGCTGCACAATGATATTTAATTGTAATATCACTTTCCAGGTCATCTTTTCTAAAACTCAATAAACATACATACTAAGAGAAAGCAAGCTTATTAGAAAATATATATTTTTAAATTAATTTATATTAGCTACCCTGGAATTTTAAATGGTAGACTGCACTGCATGCAAAAAAAAAAAAAAAAAAAAAAGAAAAAAAGAAAGAAAAAGAAAAAAAAAAAGTTAACTAACCTGTTGTAATCTCTTTTGTCGGGAAGCCTTAAATGAAGGGGGATCTTCTTCCTCTTCCAGACTAATAGTCATGAATTCATCAACTGTTAAACGGCTAGATGGAGTTTCACTGAATTCATTTAACCTGAAGGAGTACAATAAAAATATAAAACTTTTATTCATCATGATTAAAATTGAATGTTTACTTGAAGATCAAATAACAATGTTTTGTAGAAAAGCTAAACATTATTACTGAACACTTTAATCAAATATATTAATGATTCGAGCAGTTTCAGGTAAAAACAAGCAATATTAATCTATTAAAAACAGACTCTGATGGTAAAGCTAGTGAAAATCAGTTGACTAAAAATTCTTTGCTTTTACATCCATGCTCATTGCAACTAAATAGTTCCAGTACTTGGCTGATTAACTTGCACTACCTTCACTATGCCAATTCCACATGTTATTTTGATATTGCATTATGAAAATCAATTACTTTCCAAAGAGAGGTCATGTTCCCACCATCCTTGCTAGCTGGTTTGAATATAATGAAAATTGGTTGTTCTGGTTAAGAAAAATGTTAAGCCTTTAGCTATATATGCACTCACCTTTTCTTAAGTGTTGCATGGCATACTTTGACAACTTTCAAAATGTCTTCTACAGTTCTATTAAAGTTATGTAGCCTGGCAGCAACAAGCAATGCTGAAATAGTATTACAAAATTACTGTCATTTACTTAGTAAATTTTATTTTTTAAATTTCTTCTTAAATTAAATTATATCAAAATTTCTGTCAAGAGCATTTGAACAGGTTTTATCACTTATCATCATACAAGAGTTTTCAGAATTATATAGCACTAGTTGAAACTAAGCTTCTTTGGGAATGATTAATTTTATTTTTAAAATTTTAATATATAAAATTTTTTATAATCATCATCATTTTCACTTTATTGTTTATGTATGAGCTTCAAAAGACCTCATACTAAAAATATATTTTAGAAAGGTGTAGCTAATAGTTCTTGTGAGCTACAGTTTTCCCAAACACTTTTCTTCAAACTGCCTTAAGGTAATGCAAAACAATTTGAATGCTTCTGAATAACTTTGCATTTACTAATTGACAGAATTAAATAAGTAAATAATTATCTGTTTATGAGGTATATAAACTGGCAAACTCTGTGTGGCATATAAGTTGGGATGGGGTAACAAGAGAAAATATGAAATTACAGTATAGTTAATTAATAAACATTAAATATTTATAATAATACATCAATTAACAAAACATATAATTTTAAATGAATAACTTAAAGCATATTATTGTTATATTTCAAACTAGAGTGTCAACTGCCTTTTTTAAAAAAAGAGCAACATGACCTATTTATCCTTAGTAGAGGAGGCTCTCAGTATGCATTCCTTGGGAGGGGCAAGCCAAGTAATTTTACTCCAAATAGAAGAGGCCAAAGGTCAGGTTAAACAATTTAGAAGAAGAAACGAAGGAATGACTTAGCTTCAGTAATCTCTGTTAAGGAGAGGCACCTTAGCTTTTTATGTATTTTGACCTACAAATCAAAAATTCAAAACCAGACTTCAAATTGGACCAGTGAAAATTGTGACACTCTGCTACATCATCTTCTAATCTAAATAATGATGTAGCATATCATAAGATCATAATAACAAATAATGTCTTTATTAGTATATGAATAATTTTCCAGAGTCCGTATCTTCCTAAAGGAGGAAATTCTGAGCTTCTCTAGGTGCATTTTGAAGAGAAGCTTTGATCAAGATAAATGCTTTATACACTGATCTCAAGTAAATTTAGTGTGAAAGCCTCATGCTGTATGAGTTATAAAACAATACAAGGACAGCAAATTAGTTTTTATACTAAGTGCATTGATCTTACATTGTGGAAGCCCTTCACAAGTTTCTTGGCTATTATCCTAATCTAAATAAAAGCATTGCTCCAATAGAGAAGTTTTAGGATGATTGTGACATCTGATGGAATGGGTGCAGAGAAGAGCAACAAGATTAGTCAAGGCCATAAAAGGGCGTTCTTATCATGAAAGATTTGTTCTGCAAATCACAGCACTTGGAAATTGGGCACCTGTGAGGCAAGGATTGCAGTGTTTAAGGCTTTAAATAGATTGAGTAAACTAAATGCTGCTGATGGCATCTTTACATTTTCTTGAATGACACCCATGAGGAGACAAACATTAAAGGATGGCTGCACAATAATGTGTGAAAATTTGCTTTCAGCCAGAGAGTGACTGACTGTCAGAACCAACTTCCATCTGGCGGTGTAGAAATGGGTAGTGTGAATAAATGTAAAGAAGAATTAGACAAATTATTAGCAAGGATGGGTGGTTTTTTTTTTTTGGCTGATGCTGCATTAAACTGTCTGCTATTACTCATCCAGAAGTTTTAATTGAGATTTTTATCCCTAAATTAAAATAGGGATAAAATCAATCTCACAATCACAGTTTGTCTCCTGACTGGTCTCAACTCACAGTTTTAATTTTGGGATAAGTCTTTCAGCCCTCTGATAGACAGAATAAGAAGGGAGTCTATAGACAGAAAAGAGAAATAGACATGAGACAAGAAAATGCAGCATGAAACAGAAGAGAAAAAACTGTATCAATCTGAAAATCTCAGTTTGTCTCTTCATGAATCTTAAAACCAAGATTTTGACCCTTTTTTTAAGTGTCACTGGTGACTAAGTAGATATACTGTGAAAACTTTAACAACCTGGTGGTGAGATATATCCACAATGTAAGATTAAAGATGTTAATAGCAGATTAAAAAAACAAAACAAAAACAAACTAAAATAAATTTAAGGCAAAAGCTTTACATGGTAAGAGATATAAAACATTATCATACAAATAGGGAACAGTCTCATTTAATAGGTAGCAAAATTGCAAATTAGTATTAGTAGTAGCAAATGATTCAAGAAAGCAAGCTTATACAGCATCAGCAAAAAAAAAAAAAAAAAAATAAAATAAAACCCCTTCCCTATTTCACTTTTTCATTCTAGTTCTTCCTTGAATTTATTCAAGTTATCCACTTCCACAACAGAAAGTTTGTTATGGCAATCAACTGCCCACTGGCTAAAGGCAAGTTTTCGCACATCCATTCTGCAGCCAACCTTCCTAAATTTGAATTTATGCCCTCTCATTGCCTAGTCTAAGCAAAAGGAAGAATGCCATCAGCACTGAGCTTGTTCGATCCATTCAAAGCCTTAAACACCTCAATCAGATTGCCTCACAGGTGCCTAGTCTCCAGATGCTGCAATTTGCAGAACTGAAGCCTTTCGTGGTAAGAGCACCCCTTTGTTCCCCTCACCAATCTTACCCTTCTCTGTACCTATTACAGCAACTCTACATCCTACCTAAAATGAGGTCTCCAGACCTGTATGCAGTACTCAAGATGTGGCCTCACCATTGCCTTATACAATAGGATAATCACTTCCTTATCCCTGTTAGCAAAATTCATGTACACCAAAAGCACAGAATTTATGGGATACCTGGTCCCTAGGTAATGCGACGCTGTCACCCCTCTTGCTAGTGGATGAATCCAACGCTTGGCAGGTATATAGGTACACTGCATCACTGCATTCACATAGATGGTAATTCAATGTCAATATGGATAAATGTCATGAGTAAACCGACTTTGAAAGAGGGATGATAGTGAGTGCCCAACGCATGGGTCACTCTATCGTGGAGGTGGTTCAGAAATTGCACTATCCCTATTCAACAGTATCAAGAGTGTATTGGGAATACGCCATTTTGGGAATAACATCTCATCGTGGGCAGAGAAAGGTGGTGGATGAATGTGGTCGTCGACATCTGTCTGGCATTGTTTCAGCCAACTAGAGAGTGACAGTGGCACAAATCACCGCTGACTTCAATGAGGGAGGTGCCAGAAAAGTCTCGACCAAGACCATCAGGTGATCATTAGCTGCAATAGGTTATGGGAGCCGTTGATCCGCCATAGTCCCATTGCTAACACAGGACTTTATGCCTTGACTGGGTGAAAGAACACCTGTACTGGACCTTGGATGATTGGAGATGGGTCTCCTGGTCCTACGAGTCCCATTTCCAGTTATTTCAAGGGGACAGGAGAGTGCATACCTGGCAGAAACTGCACAAAGCTATGCACCTGTCATGTCAACAAGGAACTGTTCAGGAAGGTGGATGGTCAGTAATAGTCTGGGGCATGTTCAACTGGCACACGTTGGGACCTCTGGTATGTCTAGATGCATCTCTGAATGGTCCAGGTTACGTGTTCATCCTTGCAGACTATCTGCATCCCTTCACGGTCATCGTGCATCCACAGGGCAATTGACTCTTCCAGCAGGACAATGTGCCTCCCCACAGAGCCGTGGTGACTAGAACATGGTTCGAAGAGCATTCTGCAGATTTTACCACCATTCACCATTTACCAGACATGAACCCTGTGGAGCATCTTTGGGATGCTGTGGAAAGATATGTTCGAGCTTTGGATCCTTCACCCAGGAATGCGACAGAATTATGGACAGCGGTGCAGCAAGCATGGATGGAAATACCTGTGGAAAACGCTTTCGTGAACTAGTGGACTCAATGCCTCGCCATGAGACTGCTCTTATCCAGGTGAAAGGTGGGCCTACCCATTACTAGGTAGATATCCCATGATTTCTGTCCACTCAGTGTAGATCATTGACAAAATCCCATGAGCTGGCCTAGCAGCTTGTCTGCACTGTTCAGAGAGGCTGCTAGGACAGTGCACTGTTCAGAGGCTGCTAGGACAGTTATCCTCTCCACTACTTTGAGTGTGGTAACACCCAATTGGTATGTTATTCTGTGATTAATGCTGCCTATATAGAGTACCTTGCATTTATCAATGTTAAATAAAAATCACCACTTCTCAGCCGGTCCAACTTTTCTAAGTCTTGTCACAGTAATATGCCCTGGCTCCTATCACTGACCACCTATCAATGTTTGTATCATCTACAAACTTAGACAATAAGCTTAATATGCCTTAATCAATATCGTCAATAAATATTGAAACAATAAGCAGCTCAGCACTGAATCCTCAGACCCCCATTAACATTTGTTTGAGGAGAGCAGTACTCATTAATAACCACCCCATCTTCTGTCACTGAATCATTTTTTTTCTATAGACATTCTTGCCATTCTATAGCATTCTTGCTTCTAATGCCCACATTCCTCCAATTGTACAGCAATCTTTCATGCGGAACAGTGTCAAAAGCTTTGCTAAAATATAATTAATATTTGACTGTGGAAATTATTGAGACTGTTGAACAAGATATTAAGACTACTTTGCTGTACTCCAGGTTAGCAAAATACCATTGACATAACAGATCCAGAATTATATGTTTTAAGGTTCTTGTTCCAAGAATTTTGTCTTGAGGTTGGCCATGAATATTTTTACTAGCAGGAATGTCAAAGACTTTCCTGTGCCTGCACTTTTACACAAATACAGAGTGTATCTTCTACTTCCAAACAAATGTAATTATAAATCCATTGTGTATATATATATATATATATATATATATGTGTGTGTGTGTGTGTGTGTGTGTGTGTGTGTGTGTGTGTGTGTGTGTGTGTGTGTGTGTGTGTGTGTGTTTTTCTTTTAATGTTGTTTGGACATATAAGTATTATTGTGCATACAAATCTGGTAATCAAGTTAGCCCAACAAGGTTATCTTAATTCAGCATATTAATTTTAAGAAGTATATTACTATAAATTTTTCATTACACTTTACTGATGAATTTCATTACCTTCAGCTAAAATTATATTAAAACTAATGGTTATGTTTATGCCAATACTAATTTTAAATAACAATACATTTACATATATTATAATATTATAATATAGAACATTCCATCACGTGGCCATCAATTCCCTACTTCTTCCGGGGCATTGAGTGGATTGACAGCCCATCTGATGTAAGTCTCATACCTACCCATTTCTGTTGTCCCTATACCAGTTTTGCCATTTTGCTATATTAATTTAACTTTCAATTTTACATTTTAATCTAAAATATATTGTTTACTTAATTTTCTATATTAGTTTAAATTTTTATAATTGTTCTCTACGCTAAAATCTAACCGATTATTCATACTAATAATAATATATATATATACACAAACAGTGGAACTTCTCTGTTGCAAACTTCTATTTAATAAATTTCTCTGTATTACAAATTTTTTTGCAAAACATTACACCTTGAAACAAAATTACATGTAAAATTTACCCCACATAGCAAAGTGTTAGTCTCTCTATAATGAATTTCCAAAAAAATTAGCAAAAGCATTTTTAAAGATTTTCAAGCATTTACTGCTAAACAGCTGCTCAAATATTATACGGCCTCCTTCCCTCCGAAATTGCTCATTAACATCTGGAATTAATCATCCTTTTAGTGAAAATTTGTGGCCATTGACGCCCATAGGAGGGTCTTTGTTTCATTTTTGTTACAGTTATAAAACCAAATGGGTTTTCTTAAAAGTGATCATAAACTTTGCAATAAATAGGGTAGACTTGTAAATTGATGTTGGCTATGGGGAAAACGAAATTCGCTGCGGGTAAACCTTTTACGCACTGTGGCAGCAATACATAGAATGCTTCGATAGTTGGTTTTTAGTCAAGTTTTTTGAGTGACATCACTTCTCACTTCAACTGTACCACATGACCTTCTTGTCAATCATTGTATGATAGTTTTTGTATATGTCCGTTCTCATCCAACTGGCTACCAGTAGATGGTTTTCTTAAAATTTTTTAAATTTCATTCTTTTAGAACGATTTGTCATCAGTCACATAGCTCTTGTTGCTTTTTTGTCACATAGCTATATGCTCTTGTTGTTTTTTTTTTTTTTTTTGCTGAAAAGTAACTTACAGCATACATTAACCATAAATTTTTCTTTGTGTATATATGAATGAAAGCAGAATAGGGTCTCACACCTGGTGAGTATGGACTTGGCACACCCAAGGTCTTGAGCTGGATATCATCATTCTTCTCTTCTTGGTGATTTCCTTCTACTTCTGACTCTTGTTTTATCTCTCTCTCTCTCTCTCTCTCACACACACACACACACACACACACACACACACACACACACACACACACACCAGAACAACTTCAGGTGCTGAAGACACATCAGAACAACCCATAGAAAAGCCAACTCGTGAAGAAATGATTCGTGCTTAAAACGGTTTGTCTGGGTCTGCAGTTTTGTGAAAATGTTCCTGATAATATTTTTAATGCTCTGAATAAATGTGAGGTTTTCTTTGAGAATCAGACATTTTTTAATTCTACTGTGCTAAATGAAAATTACTGATTTTTTTAAATTTGTGATACTTACCGGCATAAATTGTGTAAACATAATTTAAGTATGTTCTTGAAATAAAATACATTAAAATTAAATGCAGATTCGTTTTAATTTTCTAATTAGATAACAATTTCCAATACAAAAAATATTCTCTGTATAACGAAATTTCTCTATAACGAATTTTTTTGCTAGATTCTTTATAAGGAAGTTTCACTGTATATATATATATATATATATACAATGAAACTTCTTTATAATTGTTTGGTAATCTAAGGCAGCTTTCTCAACCTTTAGTAGACTGTGGAGCACCAGAACAAATATCTGTGTATAGATATGTTTTAATTTTAGTGTATATAAATATTATATTATTGCAAAAATTAATCCAGAAATAACTAAATAAGATCACACTCATATTTAGTCAATATCTGTAAATAAATTATGAAAAAATATTTCCTCACTAGGGAATCACAAGTAATAAGTACTCATGGAGCTCTGGTTGAGAAACACTAATCTAAGGTTTATCTCGAGCATATTTTTGCTTCTTCCAGAGGTATGATATGTCTTTTTATCCTTGTAATCACAGTACAAGGATAAAAAGATGTCTTCTGGTCAAACTTAAATGCCTTTTGTATTCTTGATGGAAAGAAGATTCTTTGGAATAAGGCTGGTGAGCTACTTGGAAATTTTTTGACTGGAATGGAATCTCAAATTAATAATGTGTCTAGATGGGAATCTCTCTTTATGCATTTCATTGTTGGCAATTATATGTGGCAGTTCCGAATCATTTGATTTTAAGTTTTTTGCACAGTTCTTCATCTATTTTTTTTGTTGTCTAAGAGATACTCAAATTTCTGCTTTATCTTCTTTTTAATACTGGAGGTGGGTTTTTGGTACTGAAGTATATGTGACTGCATCTTCTACTGATTTTGGCTGCCTAATCCAAGATGTTAATTATTACAGATGTAATGCCCTTATAGGATTTTAATATGACGTGTGATCAAAAAGTTCAGAGACTGATTTTGTTATACTGAAATTGCACTGTCATAGACTGTAAGACTGATTCAATTTCTGCATTGCACATTGTTATCAAGCAATGCATCAAATGCACTTATTATTTGTTTGAATCGAATTGTTGTGATGTTAGTCAATTGATAATTTCTTTTCTGGAGTAAGACACTAGTACAAAGGGCTCAACTGTGTTCATTGAATTCCTATCATCAACTTGGATATGCAAGTTGCAACTTGGATATTCAATGGATGGTCTGACAGATTCAAAAATAGAAATAATATTGTTTATGTAAGATGTATTGTTTATGAATCTGGTGGTGTGTATGAGAAGTGAGTAATGACTGGATTGAAAATGTGTGGCCAGATATAAGAAAAGGTTTCTGCAAAAGTGAAGTTTTTAATTCTGATGAAGCCAGCATGTTTTATTGATTATTCCCCTACATGACCCACAGGTTTAAAGGTGAAAGGTGCACAGGAAGAAAATTAAAAATGAAAAGTGACATTTTTAATGCTGATGTAGCCGGCATATTTTATAGATTGCACCCCTACATACCCACAAGTTTAAAGGTGAAAAGTATACAGGCAGAAAATTATCCAAAGAGCAATTGACTGTTCTGATTTGTTCAGATGTGAGTGGAAAAAAGAAAACTCTTAGTAATATGCAAATCCAGGAATCTAAGATGTTTTTAAAACATTCATAATCTTCCAGTAATATACTGAGCTAACAAAAAAAGTCTAGATGACATCAACCATTTTTGAAGAAGAAGAATAAGTGCATATCGGACCACTGGTACAAAGAACTCAGAAAAATGGATAGGAAAATTTTGCTGATTTTAGACAATTACCCATCACATCCCATTCTTCTCAATCTAACCAACATCAAACTTTCATTTTTATCAGTGAACTCAACTTCTGTTCTGCAACCTATAGATCAAGGTGTTATATTAGAAGCTTTAAATGCCATTTTAGAAAACTTTTGATATTAGAAACTATAAAATTCATAGAAAGAAAGAAAAAATTTCTAATTTCAGTTTTTGATGCCATCTGATTCATGAATGAGACATGGGATAAGAGCACATCACAAACTATCAAAAACACTTTTAATAAGGCAGGACTAAAGCCTCTGGATGTTGATGCAGACAACCAAAGGAAATGAAGACAATATTCCATAACAATGTGGTTTAAGAAACATAACTTGGATAATAGGTTGGTATGTGTGGATGATTACAAGGTTGTGGATAACAACCTCATGACTGTTAGATAAAAAGAGGCTTTCGAAGGTGACAGCAAGAAGAAGATGGTGGTGAGTGTCCAGTTAATGTAGTGCCTAGCGCAGAGGCACAAACTGTTTTAAAAACTCTTTTTTTTTTTGTTTTATTAAACCAATGACATTGATCCTGAATTTTGATTTTATCTCAGTAAAACGAAAGATAATTGCTCATAAATTTCACCTTAAAAGAAATTTGAAACAAACATTGAAAGACTTTTTTAAAAAATAAAAGTAACATATTATATCAAGACTTTTTAATAATGAAATCATTTTCCTTGTGAAATATTTATATAGTGCATAAACATATTGAATAAATTGTTAATCATATATATATATATATATAAATATATGATTTATATTTATATATATATGATTATCTATATATAATCATGCACATGCATATTTTTATGCATGTGCACGATAAATATAGTGAGTAACAGCAAAAGTTAACACATAGGTACAGTGATGGATATAGCAAGTAACGGTAATAACGAGCAATATTCTTCAGTCACTTGGTTCTTGTTATAGCCGAGTTTGACTGTATTTAACCTCCTGTCACTCACTGCTCAATTTAACAAAGATGCACCTGTGGTGTTTGTGAGACACTTATTTTGCTTTATTATAAAAAAATAATTTTTTGCTTTTTTACTGAATTGAAAAAGTGTTCTATTAATTATGATTTGCTAAAAGCAGTTAAAAAATATTGAACAAAAATACACAAAATAATAATAAAAACGTATACAAGTTGCTGTTGATGATCTTTCTCATAATTATATACAACTTTGTCGAAGGTCCCTCCTTGAGATTTATGTATAATCAAAGCACAAGCAGATACTAAAGGAAATTGTGTATGTCTACATGTTAATTTCTTATTTTTCTTGAATGGAATTGTAGTTGATCGTTTTATAACAGGTACAGAATGACTAGGTAAATGTTTATCTTTCGCATATCGTTTATAATGAGATTGAAGGTTATGTCCTATTTTTGACTCAGGAAATTTTATCCATACTCTTCTAACTGTTTCATCGTCCTGAAATTTGAAATATACTAAAGTACCGATTGCACCATTTACCAATCCATCGACCACATCTATATTTGTAGTAATCAGGTACAGTTTTCCTTTCAATAATGGTAGAATGTATGGAAGTCCTGCAGTTTCAGTCATTGACATTTTATGAATTTTATTTTGCATACTTGCTAATTGTTCTTCAGAATGATATCTTTGGTATAAATCTTGTGCAACCACTTCATGGGTTTCATCTGCAACTAAAGCATTTGTATTCTAGCATTTACATCACTATTTCTTAAAAATAGTTGAATTCCTTGCAGACATAAATTAGTAGCATCTTCTTTGGTAACAAATCTTGATTCTATAATTTTAAGTTCATCTGGTAATAACGCTTCTCCATTGCCTATTTTTGTAAGAATTTTAGAAAATGTACAATCGGACTGTCGAACAACCTGTACTAATTCATGAAATTGTAGTGAATGCCATAATTCTGGAGCAAATCAATGAGTTCTTCAGGCATTTAGGTGTAGCATGCACTGGAGGCAATTGCCATAAATCTCCAATGAAGTATATATTCATACCTACAAATAGTATTTCATGAATATCAGTTATCTGCTTTACATGCATATCTATAATCGATAAGAGTTCTGCACTAATCATACTAACTTCATCGATTATAATAATACATACATGTTGAAATGCAGTTCTATATTGTTGAAGAATTTCATTACCAAGTTGAAGATTATTTGATAGACATATACGGAAAGCAGAATGCACTGTTGTACCATCGATTGCCACAGTAGCGTTGCCCGTCGAGGCACAAGTAACATATGCATTGTGAATATGTGATACATTACAAAAGTGATTATACATTTCCATCAATAATTTAAGAGTCTTTCCACTGCCAGCAGGTCCAATGAAAAGTAATTGTATCGTTTCATGTATCTGATTATCAATTTGACGACATATAGCTATATATAGGAATTTTTCTAGCAGGGATAAGGAGCTGATTATTCCCTTGTATAAGGCAATGGTCAGGCCACACCTAGAGTACTGTATACAGGCCTGGAGGCCTCATTTCAAGAAGGATGTAGAGCTGCTGGAACGAGTACAGAGAAGGGCAACAAGATTAGTGAACGGAACAAAGGGGTGCTCTTACAAAGAAAGGCTTAAGTTTTGTGAATTACAGTGTCTGGAGACTAGGCACCAGCGAGGTGATCTGATAGAGGTGTACAAAGCTTGAATGGTTTGAGCATGCTCAATGCTGATGGGATTCTTCCTCTTGCTCAGAATAATCACCTGAGAGGGCATAAATTCAAATTAAGGAAAGACAGATGTAGGATAGATGTGCGGAAATTTGCCTTTAGCCAGCGAGTGGTTGGTAGGTGGAACAGACTTCCATCCCTTGTCGTGGAAGTTGATAGCCTAAATAAGTTTAAGGCTCAGCTGGACAGGTATTTCGAACGAACAGAGGGGTGAAGTGGAAGTGGTTATTTTTTATTTATTTATTTTACTTTATTTATTTATTTTTTTTTGGCTGATGCTGCATAAGCTTGCTTTCTTGCATCAAATGCCTCTACTAATGCTAATGCTAATGCTAAAGAGCAGTCGAAGTATAAAGAGACAAATTTGCAATAACCAGAACAGAAGAAGAAGAATGGAAGAGGATCCTAGCAGAATTCTAGGGAGCAGACCCCATAAAGACACCATACCAAGACAGAGACCCAACAGAATCCTGTGCCAAGTCACAGACTACTTCAATCAGTGAATAATACTGGATTACCTCAACAACAATGAAATAACACTAGATACCATTCACATAGCCATTTACTGTGACATTATAGCAGCCACCAGGATGAATGCAAGGGAAAACAGAGAGCAACAGAAAACAAAACACAAAGAACCACCAACCTAGGAAAGAAGGCTACAGCAGATGACAGAAGAGAATGAAGTTAGGCCAAATGACCCAATACCAACAGGGTAACATAAGTAAGAAGCTGATCAGAAAAGTGAAGCCCATCCTCAAGAAAGACAACATCCACAGCAAACACAAGACCTATAATCAGAGGATCAGAGAATACCTGGACACCCTCAAGCAGAACCTCCTTGCACTTAGCAAGAGACTTTACCAATTCAGGGAGAATGCCCAGAGGAAAACGGACAACCAGATATTTGATGAAAACCAGAGGGCCTTCTACTGGTACGCCAGACAAGAGGAGAAGGAAGACAGTCAAGGAGTTCTGTGCAAAATTTTGGAGCAGTGAAGTTAGTCATAATGGTTGTTTCCCTGGACAGACCAAGAATGAAAGAAAACCAAGGACATACAAGAGATGACAGAATGGAAGATTCAAGAGGAAGAAGCACAATGGTCAATCAAGAAGTTCACACAAGTGGCAAACTCTAGGGATAGATAACATCCACAACTACTGGAACAAGAAGTTAAGCTGCACACACAGGCACATAGCAGAGCAATTCACTAAAATTATAAGGCACTCTGACATAATCCCAGAGATTCTGACTCAAGGATTCTCCTATCCGAAGGCTAAAGACAACGACGCCACAAAGTACAGAGTGGTCACCTGTCTCCCAACAATGTACAAAATCCTAATCAGCAGCATACACAGGAAGACACCAGACCACTTGGAGAGCCAGAACATCATAACCAAACAGCAGAAGGGATGTAAACAGATGGGCAAAGAATGCAAGGCACAAATGGCCACTGACACAGAAGTTAGGGAGCAAGCCTACAAGAAGTAATGCAACCTGTACATGGTCTACATTGACTACCACAAAGCGTTCGACTCCATGTCCTACAACTGGCTGACAGAGACACCGAAGATCTACAAAGTCAATCCAACACTGATACATACTTCCTAGAAGCAACCGTGGCTAAATGAAGACCCACCAACAAAGTCAAGAAAACCACCAACTGAAGAGAAACCTTATAGTGAGATGCGCTGAGCACACTATGGTTCTGTCTAGCACTCAACCCACTGTCCATCATGCTCAACAACAAGTATGGATATACCCTAAAAGAAGGGGGTAAGAATCTGTACACCCTCTCTCACCTGATGTAAATGGATGGCACCGAACTCTATGCGGAAGCTGAGAATCAACTCCAGCAGCTCCTCCAAATCATTGAAGCAGTCAGCACTGACATCAGGATGCAATTTTGCCTAGAGAAATGCAAAATCCAGTCAGCCAAAATTATCAGCTGAAGATTGGTGAAGAGATTTTAAGCTCAGATAGAGGGAGAGACCTAAAAATATCTGGGGATGATGCAGGCTCTACAGCTGGAACACAAGGAGATCAAGGCCCACCTGACTGAGAAACACCATCAGAGACTGTGGAGCCTGCTAAAAACAAAGCTGAATAGCAGGGACATGCTCCTTCGAGATCACAGATTGTACCAACACCGAGCTGGTGGAGATTATGAGATCGACCAGAATAATGATGACCAAGAGCCACCAACACCACCTGAAGTTGGCCATCAAGAGACTGACCATGACCTGGAAAAAAGAGGGGGTGGTTTGTCAGAGATCATTGAACACCAGAAGGTGATTAAGAAGCCAAGGTTACCTTTCAAGAAAATAAAGTGCCAATTTACCAAGCCATAAGGAAGATGGACAAATGACATACTCCACTCTACCTCAACAAGGAGACCCCCACTCACACTGACAAAAAAAACAAAGACAGAAAGATAAGCTCACGAGTGGGAGGATCTTTCCCGAGACCAAAGGATTCATGCTCATCATCCAAGACCAAGTAATGAACAGCAAGAACTACTAGAAATACATCGCAAAGGACTCTGGAATGATAGATGATATATGCTGATGATGCATCTGAACCCAGATACAATCCAGCACATCACCACAGGATGATCACCAAGGTTGAGTACATACATAGACATGACCAGGACAATACACCAGAAGCCAGTGCAAAAAGATCAGTTAATCAAAGAAAAGTGTACTGTATTACAAGTACGAACCCCAGGCTATACTATAGACTTCTACTCACAAACTATACTGGGACCATGCCATAATAATGAACAAAATGATCCCATGCAACAGACCAGACATAAATGTTATTGACAAGAAGGAAAAATTTCTTTTTAAGAATTATCAAGGTCACTCATCTCCAAACTGAAACAGATGCACCAGCTGGTAGATGTAACACGAAACGAACATCTGTATTTTTGTCAGCTGTACATATTTAGATGGTGAAACCAAAGCTCTCCAGCAAGATTATATGGCTCTCTCCGGTGTCTCACAATCACAACATGAGAATGGGAGTTGCCTACAAGAAAGGTGGATGCTTTTGCTTGCCTGGTATCTGTTAAATGCCAAACAAAAATTAAGTTCTTGTAATTCACAGTATACTGAAATGAAAACAGAAAATAATGTATAATCAATTAGAGTACACTAGTGGGTAAAGGTACATGAGAGGATTTGATTTAACTAAAAAATTAGAAAAAAATTAAAAAAAAAAAACAAACATTATCTGCCAGATGTCATACTTAGAAGCAGAAGGTTAAGGAAATAAAGTAGGCCTTCTTGACAATAAGAATCAATATAAAAGAAATCATACATAAGCTTCAAGAAAAAAAAAATCACTTTTGGAAAAATTCAACTTTTATTAAATTTATGAATTTGATGCAAAAAAAAAAAAAAAAAAGCACTAGAGGCTATTTATAAACTAAAGCAACAACATATTCATTATTGAGGAACTAATATAGCTTTACAATTTTATATAAAACTGACAATACATATTAGCTTTTTATTTGGTTGAAAAGCTTATTTATAGGCAAACAGAAGAAAAACAAAAAGGTTATTTGTTATATGCATAAAAATAATTATTTTTGTGGTGACCCAAAACAATGAAAGGTATCAGAACCTATATTTTGGTGCCATCCATGGGTTGCAGACAGAAAAGACAGAAGATACTAACAAAAAAAATTACAATTTTTGCAGTATTTTAATACTGTTAATTACATATAATTTCATTCATTTATATTAATCATAATAATAATTCTAATAATTTTTAAATACCAAATAACTCACCAGCTCCACACAGTCCAGATGGTCGCCTGCCCGTGTGTATCCAATCCCTTTGCATTCTCTGTACTAGACGCTGGGCAGTCATCGCAACTGTATGAGCTTTATCACCAAAATTTAAACGATGAGCAAACCTTATAATATATATGGAAGGATCTGGAGAAAAGAAAAAGCAAGCTGGGGAAGTACTTTTTTTTTTTTTTTTTTTTCTCTTTAAACAGCTTTCAGTACGATAAATGCTACTGATTTACTGTGATATCCAAGAGTTCTAGAGAATATAAATTATAGTTTTAATTTATTAAATATAATGATTTATAAATTCAAATCATTACATTTAAAAATATAAAAATGCAAATTACAATTTGCATCTATATTTTAAAATGTTGATTTAAACAATGAACTCTGAATTTGAAATAAAGATATTTAGAAGAAATAAATTCTTCACAAGTAATGGGCAGGCAATTAATAATTTTATAGTTTTCTTGCAAAATCATTTAACTAATATAAATCAACTTATGGTAATCAGAGTGTTTTAACTCACTGATCCTCTACTTGAAGACAATTTTCCATTCAATTCTCATGATTATTTTAGCATCTTTTAATATGCTGGTAATGAGTTTTCACATATGCTAATATCATCCACCTCTTTTTTAATTGTTGTTCTGTTTCCAGGACATTTAACGATCACATTCTCCTCCTCCTTCCTTCAACTTTTTTGATTCAGTAAAATTTATTTGATCCTTAGTGATGATGTCACCTTAGTAATATCACTAAGGTGACAAGTGTGGTCAAATAAATGTAAATATCTTACTATAAGAACTACTATCGGTCTATATTATCTCTATTCAATTTAAGATCAAGCAGAGCAACATAGAGCTAGCTCACATTTAATGAAAACATACCTGTTTTGAGATGGCTTTTCATTAAAATGTCTGGACCAGTGGTATAATGGAGGGTCCAGAAGCTTTCACACTGTGTGAATAAGGACAGAACAAGAACAGACAGACTCTGGGGCAAAAGGATGTCCTTAGTGCCAAGTGTATTTTAATTTAATAACAGGTTTAACTGTTGGTAGATAGTGTATGAAAAGTCCATTTATCAATGAACAATTTATCTTATTCCAGAATAGGAACACACATGACCTAATAAACTTGCTTATGTTATAAAATAATTATTGTAATTACAAAGTTTTGTTTCATCTTGACTGAGAGGAACCTTACATTATGAATTAAACAGGTTTTTGTGGGCTTCTCTGAAGAACTAACCACTATTTACACTGCCACTTAAGTACACCTGCCCTTATCACGACATGGAACACTCCTTCAATAACAGCACACTGTGTTTATACCAGAAATGGCATAATCAAATGATTCATAATCGCTTACTTCAATAATTGAATTATTAGCATAATTAATTATGGCCAGGGGCAGGGGGACAGTCCTGAGGGTGCAAGGGGGGTGACCTGGGCACCAACATTCAAGGAGGCACCAAATTGCGATTGGCACCGGGGCACCGCATACCCTAGGATTACCCCACCCCTGATTATGACAATCATTCACTAGTAATTAAAAAATAGTTGATTATAAAAAAAAAGTTAAAAAAGAAATGCCAGTGAACGAAATTGACTATGTTATCAAGACTAAAGCTCAAGTTCTGCATTGCCATATACCACATGGCTAATCTCTGCCTCTCTCTCTCCAACACCATTTATACTTTCCATTTTGATTATCAAAAATCCATAATCGATTATGCAAATCCCACAATAGATTATTTCAATTATGTGCCATAATTGGTTAAGCCCATCACTAGTTAATACTATGTGATACAATGTATGTGTGAAATTTAGTGTGAGAATACGCAAGACAAAAGATTTCAGCAACTTTGAACATTTGCATCTGGTGCTAACCACCACACATTTGCATTGTGTGGTGGTGGCTTTTCATTAAAATGTCTGGACCAGTGGTATAATGGAAGGTCCAGCAGCTTTCACACTTCGGGAATCTCGGAAATTGCAACCCTGCTAGGGTATTCACATAGAACTGTGTTTTGGTTGCATCAAGATTTGTCCAATAGCCAAATAACATCCGACCAGTGGTGATTGTGCAGTTGGAAACAGCTTATTGATGCAAGAGCCCAATGGAGGTTGACAAAATGTGCAGAATAATAGAAAGGAGTAGTCAGTCAAATAACAACCCAGCATAACAGTGGTAAAGCAATAAGGCATTTCAGAATGCAGAACTTGTCATACCTTGACAAGTTCTGCATTCTGAAATGCCGTCTGTTATACAGATGGAATATTGCACCCAACAACCAAACTGGGTTCTACTCCTATCATAAAAAAAAAGCACGGTTAGTGGGTTCAGGAAAAACTGGATAGTAGTGGAAGGCTGCAAAAAAGTTGCTTGATTCCTGCTGTTTCATGTTGATGGGAGGCCAGAATTTTTGTCAGATGTCGACAATGCAAGCTGGTAGTGGCAATGTAATGGTGTGGAGAGTGATGTACACATTGGGGATCACTGATACCAGTGGAGCAACAATTGTATGCTATGAGTATGCAAAATCTGTAAATTGTTTCTGATCAGGTGCACACCTTCATGGTTGCAATGTATCCATCTACAAGGTGATTCTTTTAACAGGATTATGCACCATGTTACAATGTCAGAATTGGTTCCAGAAATGTGAGAGAGAATTCAACTTACAGTGATAGCTTTTCCATTCGCCTGACCTCAATCCATTTGAGCACCTGTGGGTTGAAGTGGAGCAAGCTCTTCAGAGTAGAATCTGCAGCCATCCAATTTGCAACAATTGTGGGAAGCACTTGAGTCAACATGGACCAGCATCCCTGCTGTAGCATGCTTTTGACAAATCCAAGATGTTCTGAAGACTAGTGGGGGAGGGGAGATCTGCAAAAATTTCTAATAAATTTGGATAACTAGATATGTCAATGGATAAAGAAATTTCTAGGAGGTTTGGTGTAAATTTCTTTGAGGGAAGAGGAAACTGAGGGCTTCATAGGAACAATAGCAAGTAACAAGTTGATTTGGGGATTTATGACTTAGGGCTGGTCCCAGAGTTCAGTGAGATGGGTGGGTGTGTGTGTGTGTGTGTGTAGGAATTACTGTTTGGGAAAAAGAAAGTAAGGAAGAGTTCACCTTGACTGGATTGAGATCCCCTCCCTCATTCCTATCTTTTCTGTCCAAAGGCCAAGAACATTGCATCCACTGCAAAATATCAAGCTGGCACAAATCCTAATAATGATACAACATATAATGAAAAGTGTGAAATACACTTCCACAAATACATTTTTACCATTATTATACTCCCGCAGCTTTGTGAATGATTTAGTTCTTATCGCCCAAGATAAAGTTTTTAGACCACTGAAAATACCTTAGGAGCAAATCCAAAGAAAATTAAACTCAGCTTGTTTTTCCTTAAAAACAAGGATGCCAACAAGCCGTTGAACATCTTTTGGAATGGCATCCAGCTTAATTTTGATAAATACCTAGTTTACCTGAATAGATCATGATTAGGCAAACTAATTCCCTGTCAGAGACTTCCTAATGGGGAAATCTTGTCTGACCAATTTGACTGGATACTATACTAGTGTGCAAAACTTAAGGACCAGTCAGGTTTTCACCTGTAGCTTCTCATAGGAGTGGCCTGGATATGGGAAAAGAATACCAAAGTAACCTCGTGAGGTACAGAAATGATGAAGGAAACAACACCGACACAACAACGGAAACAAAACGGTACAGAGAGACTTTATTCAAAAATGGCAACATAACATTGGCTGCCATGATACAGATGTATCACTGCCAAAGATGGAATAAAAGGAAGAGGTGGTCCTCAATAGGAGATATGGCCACCCTTAATTTCAATGCAGGCTTTGCACTGCCTGTCCATTCTTAGAACAATGTTGTTGATAAGTTATCGTGGTAACATCATCCATTCTTCTGTCAGCGCCACTTCAGCTGGTGAATATCCAGAATTTAAAACAAATACACCAACCGTTTAATTATAATGGTTTAATACTAGAAACTAAAATGTACCAAACGATACTACACTGTAAAATGATATATGCAAAAGACTGCTTTACAAAATATACGATGAAACTTTAATATACAATAAAATATAAATAAATAAATAAAACATTTAAAATACAATAAAGATAAAAGCGATAAAACATTGACTGAAGCTTTCGGAGGCTTCGGCCTCCTTTCTCAACAACAATGATGTTCAAGCAACACATCCTTAAGTAACAGGCTCACAGCACACGTGGTTGACCAGGCGCATGCTCAATATTTCTTCCATACGATCCAGAACCGGAAGCGGCTCGGGAGCGTGGAAATATAAAACGCTCGTCTTTTGCCAGGACCACAACTTCTAGTAGGGGGTGAAATCGAACACCCCTGTCCCTATTCATACTATTGTTCTCAGACGAGCCTATCCACAAACTCTCTAGCCACTTACGGTCCCAGAACCTATGTGCCCGGTCAAGGATGACAGCATTCACCGGGGAGACCTGATGATGTTTCTCCCAATAATGCTCAGCAATGGCGGACTTATTGAACTCTGCGGTCTGTATAGCTCGCATGTGCTCCCCCAGATGGTCTTTTAGTCGCCGTCCTGTCTCCCCCACATAACATTCCCCACAGTCCGGGCATTCGATCTCATATAAGACCCCACTACTGGAATCCCCAGGAATGGGGTCTTTGACCTGTGACAACACTGTGTGCAGCTTCCGGGTTGTCACGTAGCATTCTTGAAACTACGTTTCAAGAATGCTACGTGACTTTCAGACACGCTGTGTGCAGCTTCCGGGTCGGAAGTTGCACACAGTGTTGTCACAGGTCAAAGACCCCATTCCTGGGGATTCGAGTAGTGGGGTCGTATATGAGATCGAATGCCCGGACTGTGGGGAATGTTATGTGGGGGAGACAGGACGGCGACTAAAAGACCGTCTGGGGGAGCACATGCGAGCTATACAGACCACAGAGTTCAATAAGTCCGCCATTGCTGAGCATTATTGGGAGAAACATCATCAGGTCTCCCCTTTGAATGCTGTCATCCTTGACCGGGCGCATAGGTTCTGGGACCGTAAGTGGCTAGAGAGTTTGTGGATAGGCTCGTCTGAGAACAATAGTATGAATAGGGACAGGGGTGTTCGATTTCACCCCCTACTAGAAGCTGTGGTCCTGGCAAAAGACGAGCTTTTTATATTTCCACACTCCTGAGCCGCTTCCGGTTCTGGATCGTATGGAAGAAATATTGAGCATGCGCCTGGTCAACCACGTGTGCTGTGAGCCTGTTACTTAAGGATGTGTTGCTTGAACATCATTGTTGTTGAGAAAGGAGGCCGAAGCCTCCGAAAGCTTCAGTCAATGTTTTATCGCTTTTATCTTTATTGTATTTTAAATGTTTTATTTATTTATTTATATTTTATTGTATATTAAAGTTTCATCGTATATTTTGTAAATCAGTCTTTTGCATATATCATTTTACAGTGTAGTATCGTTTGGTACATTTTAGTTTCTAGTATTAAAACATTATAATTAAACGGTTAGTGTATTTGTTTTAAATTCTGGATATGTACTCTCCCAACCTTAGAGGTCTTTTTGAAGATGGTGAACATTTTCTGGTGGGTGTGGATATGCCGCTACGCATCTCCCCAGAGTGCCCCATATGCATTTGATGGGATTTAGATTGGAGGAAACGAGCAGGCCAATCCATACAAACAATGTTCTCACTTTCCAAAAGCACATCAACAGCTGCAGTGCGATGGGGTGTGGCGTTATCATCCATAAACATGAACTCGGGGGCCAATGGCACCTCGGAACAGATGCACATGGAGAAGGATTACCTCAGTACAGTAGCGTGCACCGGTTACAGTACCTCCTTCCAGTGTCTGGAGTTGTGTACATCCATCCAAGATAACACCTCCCCAGACGAGAACACCTCGACCACCATATTGATCTCTTTCAGTGATGTTTGTGGGGTGATACTGTGTGCCAACCTCTCGCCAG
The DNA here is from genome assembly GCF_048544385.1 of Mastigoproctus giganteus. Taxonomy (NCBI): domain Eukaryota; kingdom Metazoa; phylum Arthropoda; class Arachnida; order Uropygi; family Thelyphonidae; genus Mastigoproctus; species Mastigoproctus giganteus. The sequence continues at coordinate 63,971,903 of NC_143586.1, read as the reverse complement.
ATTAGCTGACATCCAGAATCGCTGTTGAGACTGAATCTACTCTCATCAGTAAAGAGTACCTTAAGTAAAGATTTTGTGGTTGTAATCTTTAGAAAGAGTGTTGGTCCTCAAGTTTTGCACACCAGTGTATGATGTGGTCACAAAGGAACTGGATACAAAATAAAATTTTGATAACATATACTTGGATTTTAGGAAAGCTTTTGATACTGTTGCACATAAAAGACTGCTGTACAAATTGGAGCAGTTTGGCATAAAGGAAAAGTTGCTGCTATGTATAAAGAGATGGTTGAATGGGAGAAGACAGAGAGTGGTAATCAATGGACACTGCTCTTCATGGACTAATGTTATTAGTGGAGTCCTCAAGGGTTCAGCATTGGGCCCATTGTTGTTTTCTATATTTATTCAATGATATTGATGAAGATATATCAGGCTTAATGTACAAGTATGCAGATGATACAAAGTATGGCAGGGTTGTTAACGACAGTACGCTACTGCAACAGGATCTAGAAGAGTTGGGCAGAGAGGTGGCAACTGAAGTTTAACATTGACAAATGTAAAGTACTGCATATGGGTAGAAGCAACCACAGAGAAATGTACCAACTGTGCAGTACTACATTCAGGGTAGTGGAGAATGAAAAAGACCTGGGGTAATTGTGTGGTCAGATATCAAGTTTCTGAGCTGCAGACAAGCTGCCAGAGCAGCTTGTGGAGTCTTATCAATGATATACAGGAATTTTGCTAGCAGTGATAAGGAGATGATTATTCTCTTGTATAAGGCAATGGTCAGGCCACATTTTAGGAAAGATGTAGAACTGCTCGAATGAGTAGAGAAGGGCAATGAGATTGATGAGGGGTAAAAAGGGTTGCTCTTACCAAGAAAGGATTAAGTTCTGTAAATTGCAGCGTATGAAGACTAGGCACCTGCGAGGTGATCTGATTGAGGTGTATAAGGCCTTGAATGGTTTGAGCAGGATCAATGCTGATGGGAATCTTCCTCAGATTACGCACCTAAAGAAGTGTAAATTCAAATTAAGGAAAGAAATTTATAGAATATATGTGCGGAAATTTGCCTTTAGCCAGTAGGTGGTTGATTGCTGGAACAAACTTCTATCTGTCATTGTGGAAGGTGATAGCATAAATAAATTTAAGAAGGAACTTTTTAAAAGTACGGGAATTTTAAAATTAAAAAAAAAATAAAAAAATACGGGAAGTATTTTTTTTTTTTGGCTGATGCTGTATAAGCTTGCTTTCTTGCATCATATGCCTCTACCAATGCTAATAGGACAAACTTACTCTGAAAAGGTCCAAACTTCCCAACCACTTCCTCATTCATTTCACAAATATATGTGGTCTCCCAATCTGAATTATGTCGATTTTTGCTTACAGTTATGTAAGTGGAAATACCACATGCTTTTCTTAACAAAATCCCAATTATCAGGTGTTTCAACCAATTCAACCATTTGTTCTAATTATTCATGTACAATTCCTTTTGCTTCAAAGGTGGTACTTGTGCATATCTCCACTGTGATATTCCCTGTAAGAGACTTAATAATTTGGAATATCCTCTTTTGATCTTCTCTGGCTCAAAATCTTTCTACCCCATTCTGTCAAATTTATCTGTTGCCTCTATTGTTCCCCCAACTCCACTAATCATTTGAAACTCTTTGACTTCCTCTCTTTGAAACTTGACTTTCTGCAATCAAAATTTCCTAACAGTGAGGTAATTTTTCTTGGTGATTTTAATGTCCACAACTTCAAATAGCTTCAGTTTTCTAGTCACATGGAGCCAGCTGGTCAAGAAGCTGTGTGCAGATTTTAGCATTAGCATTAGCATTAGTAGAGGCATATGATGCAAGAAACCAAGCTTATTCAGCATCAGCCAAAAAAAAAAAAAAAAAAAAACACAACCACTACTCCCATTTCACCCCTCTGTTCGTTCGAAATACCTGTCCAGCTGAGCCTTAAATGTGTTTAGGCTATCAACTTCAACAACAAGTGGTGGAAGTCTATTCCACAAACCAACTGCCCACTGGCTAAAGGCAAATTTCCGCACATCTATCCGACATCCGTCCTTCCTCAATTTGAATTTATGCCCTCTCAGGTGATTATTCTGAGCAAGAGGAAGAATCCCATCGGCATTGAACATGCTCAAACCATTCAAAGCCTTATACACCTCTATCAGATCACCTCGCAGATGCCTAGTCTCCAGACTCTGTAATTTGCAAAACTTAAGCCTTTCTTCGTAAGAGCAACCCTTTGTTCCATTCACTAATCTTGTTGCCCTTCTCTGTACTCGTTCCAGCAGCTCTACATCCTTCTTGAAATAAGGCCTCCAGACCTGTATACGGTACTCAAGGTGTGGCCTTATACAAGAGAATAATCACATCCCTATCCCTGCTAGAAAAATTACTGTATATCATTGACAAGACACCATGAGCTACTCTTGCAGCTCGTCTGCACTGCTCAGAGAACTTCATATCTGCCTGCACTGCTCAGAGAACTCCATATCTGCTTGCACAATTACCCTCAGGTCCTTTTCATTCTCTACTACTATCAGCGTAGTACCACAGAGTTGGTACGTTGATCTGGGGTTACTGTTTCCCATATGTAGTACTTTACATTTGTCAATGTTAAACTTCATTTGCCACCTCTCAGCCCATCTGCTCAACCTTTCCAGATCCTGTTGCAGCAGCACAGCATCAGTAGTGTCCTTAACAACCCTGCCAACCTTTGTATTGTCTGCAAACTTGGACATTAAGCTTGATATACCATCATCAATATCATTTATAAATACAGAAAACAACAATGGACCCAACACTGAACCCCGAGGAACTCCACTAATAACATTAGTCCACGTTGAGCAGTGTCCATTGATTACCACTCTCTGCCTTCTCCCCCCTCAACCACTCCTTTATCCATATAGCAATTTGCCTCCAATGCCACACTGCTCCAATTTGTGCAGCAGTCTTCCATGTGCAACAGTATCAAAAGCCTTTCTAAGATCCACGTATACAATATCAAAGTTATTCCCTGCATCCAGTTCTTTTGTGACTACATCATAGTATCCAATCAAATTGGTCAGACAAGACCTGCCCTTAACAAAACCATGCTGTGTCTGAGCTATAACTGAATTCTTGTCCAGATGATCCTGCAGTGCTTCTTTAACCAGTGCCTCCATTAATTTTCCTGGAACCGAAGTTAAACTAACAGGTCTATAATTACTTGTGTCAGCCTTTGATCCTCCTTTGTGAATTGGGGTTACATTTGCACATCTCCAGTCTATGGGTACCTCCCCTGAGTCCAAAGAAGCTCTCATAATTATGGCTAGGGGTTTGCTTACTTCCTTTGCTGCCTCCTTTAATATAACTGGATAGATCCCATCCACCCCGGGTGCCTTTTTTATGTTTATCCTCAACAATTTCTCCTCCACTTTCCTCTCAGTTATTAGAAAATCATCTAGCTCACTGCCAATGTTTACTTCACCTACGACATTCCCCTTCCTGAATAACTCCTCATGTGTGAATGTAGATGCAAAATACTTGTTTAGATTGTTAGCCACCTGAGCAGGATCCTCAACTGCTCAGGTGGCTAACAGTCCACTCAGGTGGCTAACAATCCAGCGGACCAATCTGATTCATCCCTTTCCTTCTTGAGTTTAAATAGGTAAAGAACTCTTTTCTGTTTTTCTTTGCATCCTTTGCCAAGGATTTCTCATAATCTGCCTTTGCCTGCCTAATCTCCTTTGTGACTTGGTTACAGACCAACTTATATCTATCATAGGCTTCCATGTCACCCATTAATTTGTATGTATCCCATGCATTTTTCTTTTCTGCCATATGTCTCATTAGTTCATCTGACAACCATTTAGGCCTGAGCCTTGAACAATATTTCTTGGTTGGTATGTAAAGCCTGGTAGCTTCCAAGATTAGTTCCTTGAATGCTTCCCATTTTGAATTTGCTGTTGGTAACATCATCAGTCGGTCCCAGTGTATAGAATTTAAATACTGTCTCAGACCATCATAGTCGCCTTTACGAAAGCAAAAACCCTTCCCTTTACCTCTGATGGTAGTTACCTCCTTGAGTAAATCCCACTTCAGCACACTGTGATCACTGCCATCTAGTGGTTCCTTTATCTGCAGATTCTTAATGCATGAAGAATCACTACTGATAATCAGATCAAGAGTATTACTCCCTCTAGTTGCCTCCCGAACATGCTGGTGTAGAAAACAATCATCCGATAAATCCACAAAAGCCTTGCTAGTGTGTGAGTGACCAACCCACAAATTCCAGTCAATATCTGGGAAATTAAAATCCCCCATTATATGACTCTCTGATTTACTGGCCCATTCTATTTCCCTGTACAGTATCTTATTATACTCATCAGAGTCATTAGGCCTATAGCACACTCCTACTCTCAATTTTGATTTACCTATGCTTATGTCACACCAAACTGACTCGACACTGCTCTGTCCATCGATGTTGACTGGCTTCACTTCCTTGGATTTTATGTGTTTTTTAACTAATAGCATAACCTCTCCTCTCTTCCTATCCTGTCTATCCTTTCTGTAGACGTTGTACTCCCCAAATTCCAGTTCTGCATTCCTTATATCTGTGTGACACCACGTCTCTGATATCCCAACAATATCTGCCTTTGATGTTTTGAGTAATACCTCAAATTCATCAAATTTATTTACTAAACTCCTAGCATTGGTATACACGCAAGTATACATGCACCTGTTTCTATTCTTAGCTACCCTAACACAACCCATGTGTTTACTTGTACCGCAATGACTTCCAGCAGTCTCTGAAATATCCTGCATCTTGTTTTTCAGGCTTCTGCTCATTCCAATAGAAGCAGTGCAAGAATCTCTTTCAACTCTGCCAGTGGCTACTGTTAATCTATTAGTCTTTGTCTCCCCCCCAAGCTAGCAGTTTTCCGACCCACCTAACACTGCCTCAATAGCATCAGCAAATATTTTTGCACCCTTTCTATTTAAATGTCATTGAACAGGTTCTTTTAACTACCACACAACCAACACACTTGATCTTTTTCTCACAAACAACTCTTCCAAATATACAGTTGAAAAGAGTGGTCCTCTAGGCAACAAAGATAACAAACTGGTGATGGTTTCTTCTTCAATGATTCCCTTTTCCTTGTAGCCATTCTTAATCTCGTGTTCTTTAGCATTACAAGAACGAAAAATGGGATGATCTGGGAGATTTATTTTCTTTTCTCCTGGTTGAATTACTGTTTTTCTGATGTCAGTGTTTGCTCAGATCATGTGAGTGAAATTATTCTTGTAGGGACGAAGTACTTTATTCCACACTCCATGTTAAAATCTCATCCTTTATCTAAATCTTGATTTTCCAATAAGTGTGCTAAGGCTGTTAAAGATAAGATGTTGCATATCACAATAGGCTTGCATCCAAATCTCCAGGTTCATTTTCTGCTTACTTAAAGCTTGCAACAATTATAAAGCTGTTATTAATCAATCCAAACTAGGTTCTGAACAGGCTAAGTATAGAAAACTCGTTTCTTGTCCAAATGGCAGTTGAGCATTCTGGTCTCTTGTCAAAGTTATTGGCTGCAACTTTTGCCCATCTTTATTCCCACCTCTGCTGAGACCCAGTGGTTCTATTTATTCCTGCCTCATATAAAGATAGCACTGACTTGCTAGCATCCTACTTTTCTTCTAACCTGTGTAATCTTGGAAAAACCACCTCCTACCATTCCCAGTACACTCTATTCAATGTATGGTGTGGTCTTCTGTCAAAAGGATGTCAGTAGAATTTTGAACAGTCTTCATACCAAGAAAGCAGCAGGTACTGATGGTATTTCACGCCATTCTCAAAACCTGTGCTACCGAGCTTACTTCTGTTCTGTGTTGCTTTTTTACCCTCTGTTTCACTGGTGTTTTTCCTTCTGCTTGGAAATTTGCTCATAACCAGCCAGCTCCTAAAAAGGGTGAAAAATCCCTCCCTTCCAATTATTGTCCCACTGCACTTAATTCTGTTCTTTCTAAAATAATGGAAAAATCTGTTAACTGCCAACTCCTAAACTACCTTGAAACCTCTCATCTCATCAATGATCACCAGTACGGATTCCGCCAGTGTCAATCCACTGGTGATATACTGGCATATGTTACCCATCTATGGACTAATTCAATGGAAAAGTTTGGTGAAACTCAAGCAGTAACTCAACACTTCAAAGGCTTTTGATTGAATTTGGCATAATGGTCTTCTAATTAAGCTTTCAACTTATGATTTGCTCACTGTTTTTTTTTTTTTTTGTAATTGGGTAGCCAGTTTTCTCTCTGACTGCTCACTGTGGGTGATGATAGATGGGTCTGTCTTTTAATTTCTCAGCTAATGCTGGTGTTTCCCAAGGTTCAGTTCTTTTCCACTCTTTTCCTCTTAAATATTAATGACCTTCTTCCACTGGATGGAAATCCTATCCCTAGTTTTTCTGATGACAACACATTGCATTCCATATTCCAGTTTGACAAAACTTGCCCTGCACAAACAGCCTCAACTTCTCAAATATCCACTAACAATTCCTTAAATGCTGATCTCCAGGTAATTCTCAGTGGGGCAAAAAATAACTTAGTTGATTTCAACTCCTTTAAAACTCAATTCTGTCTTATATCTCACAAAAAGGATTCTTCTGCTCCTATGCTTATCTTCAATGGCACTGAGATTTATAGACAAGATTACATATCTTTATTAGGGATTATTCTGACATTTAATCTATCTTAACATAAGTACATCACAAATATTGTTTTCTCTGAATAAAACTGGGTTTTCTCTTTTGCTCTCAGTGTTACTTTTCTTCCAAACAGCTGCTCACTTTGTATAAATCACAAATCTGCCTACCATGGATTATTGTTCTAACATCTGGAGCAGTGTCCCAAAACCTTTCTCAGGCATCTCGACTCCATTCAAAAGACAGCAATTAGGTTAATTAATGATCCATCTCTAACAAAGCCTCTTTAATCTCTGGCTAATAGATTTTCTGTTTCTACTGCACATCTTTTCTATAGATACTTACATGGACACTGTTCTTCTGAAATTGGTTTTTATAATTCTTACTCTCTCTTCCAAACCAGTCTGAACAAGTGCCACAACTAGTGAGTATCCTTTTACTGTCCAACTTGAAACCCGAAGAACCAACTTTTTTTCTTCCTGATTTATTTCCTCAACTTCTGTTTCTGGGAAAACCTCCCTTTATACATATTTCTTGAAAATTACAAACTACAGAAATTCAAGTCTAATGTCAATAAGTATATTCTTTCATCTTCTTAGCCTTTAATTCATGCACAATACTAAGTACTACAGGTTCTAATACCTCTTGTGCTTGGGGTTGTCATTAAAAAAACAAACAAACACTAGGGCATCATGTCGGATCATACCACCACCTTTAAAACACATAGAAAAAACCATAACAGTTAAGAGCCTAAAACAACTTCCTACTTCCTTAAGAGGCTTATATCTGCTAAATGGGGAGCTGACCAACACACACACACACACACACACACACACACACAAACACACACACACACACACACACACACACCATGAACGACAGCTTTAGCCTTATGTTTCTAGGTTGCGAGGCAAGCCAGTCTTGCCTGGGATCCTCTTATGCAAAAAATTCGACATCCTATTAAACCAGACTTACAGACCAGTTACTTGATGCCTCAAGCTGATTTTTTTTTTTTTTTTTTTATGAATACCCAAAACACGAGAGGTATTAGAACCTATAGTACTTAGTACCATGCTTGGGTTGAAGGTTGAGAAGATGAAAGAAGATATTTGCCAATTAATGATCTTAAAATTATTTTCATTAAGATCAACTAATGTTTTTAACCCTTTGCCGCTAACTAAAAAAAAAATAATAAATAAAGGCATCTGAGAGATTCCTTTATTTTTTTTTTATTTGTAAGTGAAATCAAATCCTCTTATGTACCTTACCCACCAGTATTCTCTAATAGATTACACAGCATTATTTTCTTTTTTCATTTCAATATACAGTACTATGAATTACAAGAAATTAATTTTTAATTTTTAATTCATTAAGAAATTAATAAATTTTTTGTTTGACTTTTAATAAATGCTAGGCAAGCAAAAGCATCCATCTTTCTTGTAGGCAACTCCTAATCCCACATTGTGTCTGTGAGACAACAGAGAGAGCCATTTAATCTTGCTGGAGAGCTTTGGTTTCCCTGTCTAAATGTAAACAGCTGAAAAAAATGCAGATGTTCATGTTACATCTATCAGCTGGCATATAAGATTCTGTGTTTCAATTTGGGAATGAGTGACATTAAAAATACAATAAAAACTTTATTTATTATTAATATTATTATTAGTTTCTCTTGTTTATTTTGTAAAATATATTATAATTTATTTTAGCAATCGTAATTAATAGAAACTGTTTTCAATTCAGTAGAAGAATTAAAAAAAGGTGTTGCACAGTTGCCACATAAGCATATTTGTTTCATTCAGGAGCACAAGTAATGGACGGTCAACAAACATAAAGGTCAAATAGGAACTGGTCAAGAAGTAATCCTATAAGTTACTAAGCATTACTAGTGCTAAGGGGAAAGGATGAGCCATATTGGTCCATTTTATATGAAAAATAAGTATTGATGATCAGTATGCTGATCAATTGAATAAAATTCTGCATCTATATTCACACGTGAAAGAGCTTTAGAGATGGGAATACCAGAGGTCTATCTAATACTGACTGGGGGTTAAATGATTTCATGATAAATGAAAGGAACTGGAAGAAAAATTGTAGCAGCTAAAGTGAACTGGCGATCATACAATTAATCTAATTACAATAAAAGATAATGAATTCATGGAAAGCCTTTACAGTTCATTGATATGTAAATGTCACTACCATTCAAACAGGTGGTTCAAAGTGTGAGGTGAATAATTACAGACCAGTAAATTTGTCTCCCATGCTAAGGAACATTAAGGAATCCATAATTAAAGAAGTAATACATGATCATCTAGTTAAAATGGAACTAAGGCAATCATAGTATGTATCTGTTGTTTTTTAAGGCCACATTGCACTGTACAAATGCATGTTTGTAGGGCAATTTGCATGTTGTGCTGGCTGAAAAACCTGGAGTAAAAGGGGGGGGGGACCCAACTCTAATATACAGCTAACTACAGCCTAACTCGGCACCTCCGTAGCCAGGTGGGTAGGAGCAGCAGTGCATAACACACGCTTCTTGATTAGAACGGGGTTCGAGCCCGTGACCACCAAATACAGAGGATGCGGAAAGGTCAGGGAATGACCACCACATATCCCCAGAGCAATATGGCCTTAGTTGCTAATGTTCCTAAAAACCAAATAACAAACAAACAAACAGCCTAACTAAAGAGGTGTTTAAAAATTCCCCCATTTTCTGACCCAGACCTCTACAAATGATTGACAAGTGGTCAAATCACTAAATTGTGATGGAGGAACATGCCTGGCCAATCTGATCTTTGCATCAAATTGGATGCAAAGAATAATTTTGATGTCAATTACTTAGATTTTAGTAAAGTTTTGATACAGTTCCACACAAACAATTGTTGTATAAGTTTGAACAATGTGGCATTAGGAGCAAGTTACTACTAGCACTATGGAGAGGGATGGTTAAGTAGTAGGAGACAGGCGCCTCCGTAGCCAGGTGGGCAGGAGCAGCAGCGCGTAGCACACGCTTCTTGATTAGACCGGGGTTCAAGCCCGTGCCTACCAAATACGGAGAATGCGGAAAGGTCAGAGAATGACCACTGCATATCCCCGGAGCAATATGGCCTTAGTTGCTAATGCTCCTAAAAAAAAAAAAAAAATAAAAGTAGGAGACATAGAGTAGTCATAGCTCTTCATGGACTATACTACTAGAAGGGTCTCACACCATTCAGTACAAGGCTAGTTATTGTTAGTTAGTTAGTTAGTTATTTGGTTTTTAAGAGCATTAGCAACTAAGACCATATTGCTCTGGGATATGCGGTGGTCATTCCCTGACCTTTCCGCATCCTCCGTATTTGGTGGTGACGGGCTCGAACCCCGGTCTAATCAAGAAGCAGTACGAGGCACCATACTGTTTCTAATACTTATTAATATACTTATATAGGTTTCTGAAAGTAGAATTTCTAAGTTTGCTGATGATATTGAGGTGAGTAGGGTGATTAATGACATTAATCCTAGAATTTTAACAGCACTCACACTAATGTAATAATATAGGATTATGGGGGGGGGTGTATTAATGCAGAAATTAATATTACTATTCTAGGGTTACTAGGAGCATGCTACTTCAATAAGATCTAGACTGAAAAATGGTGATTGAAGTATAACATTAACAAATCTGAACTTGAATTTCATTTAGCCTTATGTCATTCAAGCTCTCAATTTAACAAAGATACTTGTGGCATCTGTGTGAATGCCCATTTTTGTTTTAATTATAAAAAATTAGTTTTTTAACTTTTTTACTGAATTTAAAACTAGGATATATTAATTATGATCTGCGAAACTCAATTAAAAATATTGAAAGAAAATAAACAACAGAAACCAATAACTAAGTTTTTATCATGTATTTTTAGACTTTTCAAGTTCACTCATCCCTCAGACCGAAACACAAATGCTTGCATGGGGTCTGTCAGATGCTTTGTGGTCATCTTAGGACTTCCTAATTCATTTCACAAATATACGTGGTCTCAATTCTAATCTCAACGATGTCCATTTCCACTTGCAGTCTGCCAAACCCCATGTACTTTTTCTGACAGAATCTCAGTTATCGGTTGATTCAACTGCAGCTCATCTCAGATGCCCAAATTATTCGCTGTATGATTCCTTTCGCCTCAAAGGTGGTACTTGTGCATATGTCTATTCTGATATTCGCTGTCAGAGACTTGGCAATTTGGAATCTCCTCTCTTTGATCTTCTCTGGCTTAAAATCTCTCTACCTCATTGTGTCAAATTCATCTGTTGTCTCTACTGTTCTCCCAACTCCACTAATCACTTGGAGCTCTTTGACTTCCTCTCTTTGCAACTTGACTTTCTCCAGTCCAACTTTCCTAACAGTGAGGTAATTTTCCTTGGTGATTTTAATGTTCACAACTCCAGCTGGCTTCCGTTTTCTAGTCACACCGACCCAGCAGGTCGAGATGCTGAGGCTTTTGCAATTACTAATGACCTATCACAGATTGTTCATTTACCTACAAGAATACCAGACAATCCTAATCATACAGCCAATATGCTTGATCTTTTTCTCACAAACAATCCTTCTAAGTACACGGTCGAAGTGAGAGGTCCTTTAGGCACTTCAGATCACAACTTGGTGATTGTCTCTTCTCCAATGGAACCTTTATCTCATGGCTATTCCCAACCTCGTGTTGTTTGGCATTACAAGAATGCAAAATGGGATGACCTTCGAGACTTCTTTTCTTCTTTTCCTTGGTCGGATTACTGTTTCAAAACTTCTGATGTCAACGTTTGCTCAGATCGTGTCAGTGAAATTATCCTTGCAGGAATGGAATCTTTATCCCACACTCCACTTTAAAATCTCGGCCTTTATCCAAACCTTGGTTTTCCAATAAATGTGCTAAGGCTGTCCAAGAGAAGAATGTTGCATATCGTAATTGGCTTGTTTCTAATTCTTCAGTTTCATTTTCTGCCTACACCAAAGCTCGCAACAATTGTAAAGCAGTTATTAATCAGTCCAAACTAGAGTTTGAACAGGCTAAGAGTAGAAAACTTGCTTCTTGCCCTAATGGTAGCCGAGCATTCTGGTCTCTTGCCAAAGCTATTGGCCGCAACTTTTGCCCATTTCTGCTCCCACCTCTGTCCAAACCAGATGGTTCTGTTGTCACTTCAGCCAAGGATAAAGCTGACCTGCTAACATCCCATTTTTCTTCCAACTCATGTATTAATGATCTTGGTAAAATACCTCCCACCATTCCCAACACGCTCCATTCAATGCCTCCTGTGGTCTTCGTCAAAAGGATATCAGAAGGATTTTGAAGAATCTTGATGCTAAGAAAACTCCAGGTCCTGATGGTATTTCTCCACTTGTTCTCAAAACCTGTGCTCCTGAACTTACTCCTATTCTTTGCCGCCTTTTCTCACTTTCTTATTCCAAAGGTGTTTTTCCTTCTGCTTGGAAATTTGGTCATATCCAGCCAGTTCCTAAAAAGGGTGACAAATCCCTCCCCCATCCAATTATCGTCCCATTGCAATTACTTCTACTCTTTCTAAAGTAATGGAGAAATCAATTAACCGCCAACTCTTAAACTACCTAGAAACCTCCCGTCTGATCAACGATCGCCAGTATGGATTCCGTCAGTGTCGATCCACTGGTGATATTCTGGCTTATGTTACCCATTTATGGACTAATTCAATGGAAAGGTTCGGTGAAACACAAGCAGTTGCTTTTGACATCTCAAAGGCTTTTGATTGTGTCTGGCATAAAGGTCTTCTAAACAAGCTTCCATCTTATGGTTTGCCAACTGTTTTTAGTAATTGGCTATCCAGTTTTCTCTCTGATCGCTCACTGAGGGTGATGGTAGATGGCTCTCTGTCTTCTAACTTCTTCACTAATGCCGGTGTCCCCCAAGGTTCAGTTCTTTCCCCCACTCTTTTCCTCTTGTATATCAATGACCTTCTTCCATTGACTGGAAATCCTATCCATAGTTTTGCCGATGATAGCATATTGCATTCCACTTTCAATTTTGAGAAACCTTGTCCTGCTCAATCAGCTTCAATTTCTCGAAAATTTGCTACCAATTCCTTAAATGCCGATCTTCAGGTAATTCTCCAGTGGGGCAAAGACAACTTAGTTGATTTCAACCCTTCTAAAACTCAGTCTTGTCTTATATCTCGCAAAAAGGATTCTTCTGCTGCTATGCTTATCTTTAGTGACACTCTGATTTCTAGGCAAAATGATAACTCTTTTGGGGATTACCCTGACTTCTAATCTCTCTTTGCACAAACACATTACAAATATTGCTTCCTCTGCATCTAAAAAACTTGGTTTTCTCTTTCGCTCTCAGTGTTACTTTTCTTCCAAACAGCTGCTCACTCTGTATAATTCTCAAATCCGCCCTGCCATGGAATATTGTTCCCACATCTGGGGTGGTGCCCCCAAAACCTCTCTCAGGCTTCTTGATTCCATTCAGAAGAGGGCAGTTAGGTTAATTAATGATTCATCTCTAACAGAGTCTCTCCACTCGCTTTCTCTTAGACGTACTGTTTCTGTTGCATGCCTCTTCTACAGAAAATTCCATGGGCTGTTCTTCTGAATTGGCTTCTATAATTCCCGCTCTCTCTCTTTCAATACAGTCCGAACACATGCCGCCACCAGCCAACATCCATTTGCTGTCCAACTTCAAACCCACAGAACCAACTTTTCATCTTCCTCATTTATTCATTCAACTGCCGTTTTCTGGAACAACCTTCCTTCATACGTATTTCCTGAAAATTACAATCTACAGAAGTTTAAGTTCAATGTTAACAAATATCTTCTTTCGCCTTCCCAATCCAAGTACGGTACTAAGTACTATATGTTCTAATACCTCTCGTGTTTGGGTTTCACATAAAAAAAAAAAAAAAGTGTACAGGAAGTGATGTGCACAAGTGGCTTGATTTTTTTTTCAAAGTTCCTAAAGAAAATGTTCCCAATATCAGTAGAATAGCAGGATATTTGTTAAATAAATAAATAAATATTCTGTTTATACTCCGGCACGACAACCAAGTCAGTACAGTTTACAATAAATTGTCAATACAAATATTTATAGTATTTAGTAGTCACAGGCTTGAACCCCAGTCCACTCAAGGAACGCATGCTATGCACTCTCACTCCCGACCACTGGGCTACATCAGTGTTCCTGGCTCAAATTCTGTAGTAGAAAGGGTGCTTTCATTAATGAAACTGAAGTGGACAGATGTCAGAAACAGAAGTCACCCAGAATTAATTGAGGCAGAGTTGCAGACTGTAATGAATTTCTCTTTTACGTGTAAAGAGTTCCTTTAGTATGGTAAAACAGGATAAACAATTGTTAAAAAGGGCAAAATGTCAAAATAAGTACAATTAAAATATCAGACAATTTGAATTTTTTTGTATTTTTTAAAACTAATTTTATCGACAAAAGAAAATTTTTTTAAAAGAAAACCTGACAACCCTAATTGGGTTTGTCATTCATAATAATTATTTTCCCCCCCATAATTCTTTTATTATCTGCATGTTTTAAGCTGGATATCATTATTTAACCCCGGGGACTGACATCTGGTGAGTATGGGGTTGGCACACCCAGGGTCCTGAGCTGAATATCATCATTCTTCTCCTTCTTGGTGATTCACTTCTCTCTCTCTCTCCCTCCAGGGTAATTCTGTTTTTGTTTTTTCCAGCTGGTGTAGCATAAGCCTCAGGCTTCCTTGCACCATATGGTTAATAATAATAATTCTTCTCTTTCTTGGTGATTCCCTTTTACTTCTGACTCTCTCGGTAATTTAGAATTTTTTTTTGTGGCTGTGCAGCATAAGTCTGAGGCTTCCTTGCTTTGTTTGTTATTTGGTTTTTAGAAGCATTAGCAACTAAGGCCATATTGCTCCGGGGATATGCGGTGGTCATCACTTGACCTTTCCGCATCCTACGTATTTGGTGGTTACGGGCTCGAACCCCGGTCTAATCAAGAAGCGTGTGGTACGCACTGCTTCTCCTGCCCACCTGGATACGGAGGCGCCAGGTTTCCTTGCACCATATGGTTAATAATAATAAAGTATGATAACGTTAAAATTCACGTAAAACATTCTAGGGTTAAATTTGAGTTTACTTCGCTGATGGCAATTTATAAATCATTGGAGAGATAGTATTTGTGTTTTCCATCCAGTTAATACTAATTGGTGTAAAATATTCGATTATTTATTGCAAAGAAAAACTTTATTGGAAGTCTTTTCGGGAAAACATAATAGCGCCATATTCAGTATGCCAACACGGATGACTTCTTTTCTCTGAAATAATACCATTTTCACACTAGGGGGCGTGTTGCTGACACCAGAAACAACGTTAAAAAAAAAAAGAGGGCGAAATAACGAGTGGTCTAAGTTTAGATGCAGCGCACAAAAGATATTTTTGTATATTTTTGTGTGACCTGTAAACATTCCAAAAAAAATATTGTGAAATATGTAGATGAAAGGTTTGATATATGAATACCTAATGAATTGTAATGTGAAATTTTAAATATGAAACTGTATTAGTTAAACAGTCAATTGAAATACTGTACTGTATTTGGTATATATATATATATATATATATAAACACGAGAAAAATACTCATCCAAATATAATGTCCGCTAAAACAAACAAACGTCGAGATGAAATGCATATAGTTGCAAGTAAAACATGGATATTAGGTAAGCCTTTCTAGAGCAATATCTTTTGATACTCAAATGTTTATCCGCTAAGTATCTGTTACAAGGTCTTGGATTGTAAAATGACATTTCGCAACTTTCGATGAAGCCAGTCAAATAATTTCTGATATTGTATTTCTAAGTGTAACGCTTTAGGGAAAATAAATATACGTTGCCACAATGGATGAAGGATAGAAAGATTTTTTCCAAATCGCATGGTATACATATTTTAAATACTGTGTTAACTGCATCCACCAATTGTATTAAAAAAAAACAAAAAAAAACGCCTATGCACCAGCTTATAGCTACCTACATTGTTTGCTTTTCATTATACAGTCGAATCTCGTTAATACAAAGTTTAAGGGACCTACATTTTCACGTTTTGTAATAACGAGGTCCCCCAAAAGTGTCAAATTTTTTTTTTTTTTTTTTTTTCGGCACATACTGTATATCTAATAATAATAATATCAAAAATAAATAAATTAATTAATTAATTGATTGAAAATAATAAAACAAAAGCTTTCTCTAACAATACAGTAATAGGAATAACACACTTTTTAAAGATTTTATTTTTAAGATACACTAAGAGAAAAACAACAGAAATGAAAATATTGCACAGTATATATTTTGATATATACAATATTTTAGCACCACAGTAAAAAGAATTAATCTTAATATAAAAGGAGACATACAATCCATTAACGTTTTGATAAATTAATCTAATTTATCAAAAAATTCAATTCAATATTCTTTGCACAGTTTTTGTCCTATATGCATTTTTAACTACAGCACAGACATTATAAAATGCAACAGTTGTTTCTTTATCAACGTTACTGCAGGCCAACACATTCTCTATTATGCTTAATACATTTTGGGCATCTTTTTTAGATGGCAGTGTGTGTATGTGCGTGTGCACTTCTTTACTTTTGCTGGTAACAAAAACATCATCGTTTTGCTTGGTGCTCAGCAGCTTTTCTGATGTTGGCATTGCTGTGGCAGCAACTTAATCATCCATCTTCACAAATGCCTCAAATTCTCCAACAAAATCCATATGCTCCTTCAAATTCCTCCATTCTTCACTGCTGCTTTCATATTAGTCTGCTGGACAGTGTTTTTTCGGTGATATTCTCTCCTAAGCCACTTTTTTTAAGCAGTTGATTATGCTGTACTGTCCCAAGCAATAACAAGATTACAGATAGCATCCAAAACATTCCAGTTTAGCTGTAAAATTGTTCCCTCCCACCTATGTTGAAGATCAAGTACCTTATCAGGCAGGCTGTATATGCACTTTTGTGGTTATAAATAATGCCTTGATCCAGTGGCTGCATAAAACTGGTGGAAATGGGTGGCAGCCGTTTTGTCAACTTAAGTGACTCGTCAGAATGTGCTGTACAGTGATCTAGAATCATCAAAATGTTCCTTTTTTTCTGAAGCCATTCTTCTGTCCACTTTTGATAACCAAGACTGAAACATTTTGACCATAAGCCAAGCACATATCAATTTGACCGTAAGCCAAGCAGATGGATTCTATTGGCCACATAATCACAGGGAAATCCGTTAACTTCCTTAAAACATCTTGGCTTGGAAAACTTACCAATCACAAGTGGGCATAGTTTTGTATTGCCATCTGATTTCATGCAGTATAACAGAGCAGTGAGTCTTTGTTTACTTAATTTCCACTATGATGAGACCCTCCTTGGACAGCAAATGTTTTGTTTGGTAGCAAATTATAAAATAAACCTGTCTTGTCAAGATTAAAAATATCCTCATATTTTTCAAGAATGGACTGTACAGAACACAACCAGTCTGTAGGCTTTTGTTTGTAAACTAATCCAGACTTGCCACAAACATTTCACAAAACCAAGTTACTCCTGTCTTTAAATCTTTGGAGCCAGCCACTGCTGCATTTTAAGTTGCTAATTCCATGTTGCTGAGCTAAATAATTTGCCTCTTCTTTCAGAATCGGACCTGATATTTGCAAATTAAATGCACACATTTTTTGGTACCACTCAAAACGTTTTGTTTCAAGATCCTTGTGTTTTGAACCAGGAATTTGTTTCCTGTTTTTTTATCGCTGTTCTAGTGTCACACACTTCAAGTTTTTTTTCGGTTTTTCAGTATTGTAGATGAAGTATGTAAAGGGATGTTGTATTCCTTTGTAATGTCCATTTTTCTAAGTCCAATCTTATCACCCTCTTGTATAATTTTCAGTTTAATTTCCAGGCTTAATTCTGTCAGTTTACGTTTTGTAACCATAACACTGCTAGATGGGATTTAATATAAACAAACTTTAAATTAATTTAAAGACATAAGTTCCGAAAAAGGCATCAGCTCAGATAAAACGGCACAAAAAATAGGTTACAGTATATCGTAGCAAACGACTTTGAACTGGCATAACAATTGCAACTGACCTTAATCCCTTGGAGAGCGAGGAAGTGTATGTAAACAACTTTTTTTATTCTTTTGTTAATTTAATATCTTTCTCATCTTTCAAAAAGATGTTTTTCAGAGGGTACTTATGTTATAGCTACCATAAACTGGTTTTGTTTACACAAGTAATTTCTAACAAGTTAGTGCCATCCTTCGGGAAGCAGGGTGGCCAGAGGCAATAATAGGGACAATAATCGGACAGCTATGCCAAGATTTGTATTAAACGTACAAAATAATATTTCTCACAGGGTGAAAATGAACTTTGTAATACATATTAACCGAATTTTGTAATAAACAAATATATTTACATAGAAAAGCCTATCCTTTTGCAGGGGAATGTGTGATTCATATTAACGAGTACTTTTTATATAACGAGTTTGTATTAACGAGATTTTACAGTACTTAGTATCATACATATTGATAATATTAGGCACTATATTATAGTGCCAGAAAATTGAGATTTATCTATGGAAATCTTGACAATTACAAAAAGCATTTTATAAACAAACTTTTAAGGCTATTCACTGGAGCATTTAGTAGAAAAGCTATGATTATGAAAAACTGCAAACCAAGTTTAAGAATGGAACAGCAGAAAATGTTTTAGAGACATGCTTTCCTGCTATATGCCCAATTGCCAAATCAACTGACAGTTAATCAGTGTGATATATGATTTCACTGATTAGTAGGACCACCTATTAGTAAAATGGTTTATTTCATTTTTTAAAGATCACAGTGAATACTGATAGTAAAACTGTAAATTAGATGGAGGGGAGCCAGACTGTATTCTGTCCTTGCCAGATACTCCAGCCAATTTTACTAACTTAAACAATTATTACATTAAATGACCATTGTAGTAGGTTGTTGCATTACTTCAGACTATATTATATGCCACTTTTTAATTTTTTTAAAAAAATTAAATTTGGCAATAAAATTACATCCTCCAATGCACCTTTCCCCACCAATTTTCTGTTTTTAGTTAGCATTAGTAATGGCAAATGGTGCAATAAAGAGTTAGCATCAGTGAACAAAAAAAAAAAAAAAATCCCACATCACTTCTCCAGCCTAACTAATAATTTGTCTAATTCCTTAATTATTCAAGCTACTCACTTCCACAACTCCATATGGAATTTGTTTGAACAGTCAACTACTTTCTGGCAGAAAGCAATTTCTACACATCTGTATTGTAGCCATCCTTCCTCAATTTGCAGATAAAGGTGGCAGTGATCACAATGTGCTGATGTGGGATTTACTCAAAGATGTAACTACCGCCAGGAGTAAAGGGAAGGGTTTTTGCTTTCGTAAAAGTGACTACTGTGGTCTAAGACAGTTTTTGAATTCTATAAAGTGGGACCAACTGATGACATTAGCAACAGAAAATTCTAAATGGAAAGCATTCAGAGAATTAACCTTGGAAGCTACTAGGCTTTTCATTACAACTAAGAAATACTGTTCAAGGTTTAGGCCTAAATGGATGTCATATGAATTGACTTGTGGCAGAGAAGAAAAATGCACGAGATGCATATAAATTATCAGGCGACACAGAAGCCTATGGTAGATATAAACTGGTCTGTAATCAAGTCACAAAGGAGGTTAGGCAGGCACAGGCAGATTATGAGAAATCTTTGGCAAAGGATGCAAAAAAAAAAAAAAAACAGCAAAACTCTGGAAGGAAGTGGATGAATCAGATTGGTCCACTTGATATCGATGGTTCGACTGTTAAGGATCCTGCTCAGGTAGCTGACAAACTGAATGAGTATTTCGCATTTACATTCACACATGAGGAGTTATTCAGGGAGGGGAATGCCAGAAGCTTATCAAACTCTGGCAGGGAAGCTAAGTGATTTTGTAATAACTGAGAGCAAAGTGGAGGAGAAATTGTTGAAATTAAACATAAGAAAGGTACCTGGGGTGGATGGGATCTATCCAGTTATATTAAAGGGGGCAGCAAAGGAAGTAAGCACACCCTTAGCCAAAATTATGAGAGCTTCCTTGGACTCAGTGGAGGTCCCTATGGACTGCAGATGCGCAAATGTGACCCCAATTCACAAAGGAGGATCAAAGGGTGACACAGTAATTACAGACTTCTGTTCCAGGGACAATAATGGAGTCACTAGTTAGAGAAACATTGCAGAATCATCCAGACAAGACTGCAGTTATAGTTCAGACACAGCATGTGTTTGTTAAAGGGAAGTCTTGGCTCACCAATTTGATTGGATAATATGATGTTGTCACAAAGGAACTGGATGCAAAAAATAATTTTGATGTCATATACTTGGATTTCAGGAAAACATTTGATACTGTTGAACATGGAAGACTACCGTACAAATTGGAGCAGTCTGACATCAAGGGCAAATTACTGCTATGGATAAAGGGATGGTTGAGCAGGAGAAGGCAGAGTGGTAATTAGTGGACATTGCTCTTCATGGACTAGTGTTATTAATGGAGGCCCCCAGGGATCTGTATTGTGTCGTTTTCTGTATTTATTATTGATATTGATGAAGGTATATCAGACTAATGTCCAAGTTTTCAGACGATACAAAGGTTGGCAGGGTTGTTAATGACAGTACGCTACTGCAACAGGATCTAGAAAAGTTGAGCACATGGGTTGAGAGGTGGCAACTAAGTTTACCACTGACAAATGTAAAGTACTGCATATGGTTAGGAGTAACCCCAGAGTAAATCATCAACTGAGTGGTACTACACTCAGGGTGGTACAGAATGAAAAAAAACCTAGGGGTAATTGTGAATTTGGAAATGTAGATTTCTGAGCAGTGAAGACAGTCTGCTAGAGTAGCTCATGGTGTCTTGTCAGTGATATACAGGGATTTTGCTAGCATTGATAAGGAGGTGGTTATCCCTTGTATAAGGCAATGGTCAAGTCACACCTTGAGTGCTGTATGCAGGTCTGGAGGTCTCATTTTCAGAAGGATCTAGAGCTGCTGGAACGAGTATAGAGAAGGGCATCGAGATTGTTGAATGGAACAAAGGGTTGCTCTTACAAAGAAAGGCCTAAGTTCTGCAAATTGCAGCGTCTGGAGACTAGGCACCTGCAAGATGATCTGATTGAAGTGTATAAGGCCTTGAATGGTTTGAGCAAGCTCAATGTTGATGGGATTCTTCCTCTTGCCCAGATTAGTCACATTAGGGGACATTAATTCTAATTGAGGAAAGATAGTTGTAGAATATATGTACGAAAATTTGCCTTTAGCCAGCAGGTGGTTGATTGCTGGAACAAACTGCCATCTGTTGTAGAAGTTGACAGCTTAAATAAATTTAAGGCAGAACTAGACAAACATTTGGAGTGAATTGAAATGGGAAGGTTTTTTTTTTTTTTTTTTTTTTTTTGGCTGATGCTATATAAGCTTTCTCTCTTGCATCATATGCCTCTACTAATGCTAATTTCAATTCACAACCTTTGTGTTGTCTGAGCAAGAGTATGGATGCATCAGTACTTAGCTTACTCAATCCCTTCACTGACTTTGTGAGTGAACACGGCAATTTGCAGAACTGAAGTCTTTCTTGGTAAGAGTACTCTTCCCCCTCACTAATCTCATTGCTCTTCTCTGTACTGTACCTGTTCCAACAGGTCCACTTCTTCCTAAAATGAGGTCTCTATACCTGCATGTAGTAGTAGTTAAGATGTCATCTTACGTAGCCTGCAAACTAGCCTTTTATTTTAAAATTTTCTCCAGAATCACCCTTTTTAAATCTACCCCAGCTAATGTCCTTTTCACATAATTTTCTCACATTAAGCCTCTTTTTCCATAGAGTTTTATTTGTATTTTAGTTGTCTTTTCTTGAGCATTTGAGAATCTTGTGTGCATTATCTGTGCTTGATCTTCTTTCTCACTAGATAGTGAAATGCTGTATTTTTTCAAAATAACTCTCCACTACAGATTCACATATGGCAGCTTGTATTACTAGCAGTAAAATCTGTGGAAACAACAGCTAACTTGCAGTTCTACACAAGTGTGTAGGTCTGAAACTATCTGCAGTTTCAAATTTTTTTTTAATTTGGTTAGAATTTCAGTGATAGTGAACATCTTCATTTATTGCATCTGACTACCATTAAGAATTATGTACCAAAAAAATGCTATCATCAGTTCCAGGGAATGATATAACCTTTAATACTTTGTTTTTTATTCTGTATACTCATACTGCATTAGTATATAAAGTATTTATTTACTAAGTAAAGTGTATTTATGTTTTAAAAAAATGGGGAAGAAATGGGAAATTTTTTTTCGGCTGTAATGTGCTTTGCTTATAATGTGGGTATTAGTTGTCACCTCTTGTACTGTAATTTCAGTGGCTTTTGGAAGATTAAATTCACCTGGTGGGGTACGGCAGATGCCCTGAACAACTAATTTAAAGTGTGTGGGGGGAGGGGAGAGAAAGAAAGAACAAAAATTGCATTGTAGCCAGAAATATGAATAGTTCTCATTGATTTTATTGTTTTTTCATGGTAAATTTTTATAAACACTGCAACAGTAAGAGAAATAAAAAAATGATAACTATTTACTGCCATGTTGTTATAATTTTCAAAAATGTCATAAAAAGTGTCAGATACACAAAGCAGTTATTTATCAATTTGCAAATTACATAGAAATTTTATTCAATGATTTCAAATATTTGGAGCAGTGAGACTGAAAAATAAAAAGTAATGGTTTCCATAATAACAAGGTTTCTTTTATTTTAAGCAAATGGCAATTTTCCATATACTCCCATGTTATTATGAAACCAATAGGGATTACCTTTATTTTTGATATAGGATGCTTCTTTTTCAACTAACTCTCCTAGTCCAAAGCATTAACAGTTCTTTGTAAAGGCGATAAAATTTATAAAAAATGTGTGACATCTTCCCCACTTTTTTAATATTTTTTATAAATTTGATATCACCATTACAAAGAATTGTTAATGCATTGGACTAGGATAGTTGGTTGAAAAATAAGCATCTTATATCAAAAATAAATTTCATAATGATTCATAATTACATCAAAAATAAATTTCCTGTTGATTTCATAATATAATAGAATATAAGAATTATCGAGCACTTAATAGCTCTCTATTATCACTCCCATGCTATGAAGATAGATAATGGTCCTTGAAAAAATAAAATAATAAGTACAGAATTTTAAGTATAGCAATTATTAGTAGAGGCAAATTGTTATGAAGTAAGCTTATGCAGTATCAGTGAGGGGGAGAAATATACACACAACCAGCCAACGTTATCTGTTCCCCTCCCCCTCCAGTAATCTGATCAATACTTTATTCAAAACCATCCAGAGTCACAATGCCAGATGGTAGTTTGTACCAACAATTAATCACTGCAAAAGCAAATTTTCACACTTCTAGTGTTAGATGTGCAATACTTACCTATTTTGCACAGTAGCCTAGCTTAGCTTCATAAATTGTTGATTATTTAGCATGGTACTAGCTTATAACTAGGGAAGAAAAGAAACTTGTAATAAAAAAAAAGGGGATTTTCTTGTTTTTATTATTAATATTAAGTCTGTTGCAATGAAGATTTTTCATGTGCAGGTGGTTGAAGTCGTTAAAAAAAGGCCACTGACATCTGCATACTCTTCTTTGTACAATAGCTCGTACGTATTTTATGTTTCTGTTAATTATGCTTCCCCATGTCTTCATCTTTCTCAGCAAAGATGTCCACTGCAGCTTCTGCTGTAAATGGATAAAAACTTCTGACATCCCTAATTGCTATTAATTTAAAGCATTTTTTAAACTTGGTTTTCAAGTTCTACTGTTATTAAAAATGCATTCTTTGGTAGTTGAACCTTTTCCATGTAATTCAAGTAAATAAACATCAGTCCTCCTCAGCATGATTCATGTTAGCCTTCTTTTGCAGTTTCTAATGTTTCTTTGTATATTATTTACTGGATCTCCCAGTCTGTGGTAATTTTGAATACATGCAGCCCATCATAGTTTTTTCTCCAAGCTCCATTCACTTTTGTGTCCCAGCTTTTATGCTGCTCCTTCAATCTATGAACATTTTGTACTTATTTTAAAGGGACTATCAAAGTGAAATAAATATTTGAATCAAGTAAACACAGAAAAATTAAAAAATTATATATACATTACTTCCTGCTTACAAATTTAAGTTTTAGTTTAGTGGGAAATATTGCATCAATTTTTTTTTTTTTACTCAGCTTAGGGTGCTAATATTTAATATAAATGGGAAATTATTTTTAAGATGTCAATATAAGGAGGTGATTATCCCCTTGTATAAGGCAATGGTCAGGCCACACCTTGAGGACTGTATACAGGTCTGGAGGCCTCATTTTAAGAAGGATGTAGAGCTGTTGGAACGAGTACAGAGAAGGGCAACAAGATTAGTGAATGGAACAAAGGGTTGCTCTTATGAAGAAAGGCTTAAGTTTTGCAAACAGTATTTGGAGACTAGGCACTTGCAAGGCGATCTGATTGAGGTGTATAAAGCCTTGAATGGTTTGAGCATGCTCAATGCTGATGGGATTCTTCCTCTTGCTCAGAATAACCTGAGAGGGCATAAATTAAAATTGAGGAAAGACAGTTGTAGGATAGATGTGCAGAAGTTTGTCTTTAGCCAGTGGGTAATTGATAGCCTAAATAAATTTTAAGGCTGAGCTGGACAGGTATTTGGAACGAATGGAGGGGTGAAATCGGAGTGTTTTTTATTATTTTTTTGGCTGATGCCACATAAGCTTCCTTTCTTGCATTGTATGCCTCTACTAATACTAATAATGAGGTGAGGGATTTTGCAAATGGAATATTGGTAATTTTTGAGTGTTGTATGAAAGGAATGCCATTATGTGAGTTACAGTTGGACAAAAAAAAAAAAAAATGAACTAGAACCTCTTTGCTTGGAAAGGATTCCTTCAAGCAAAGAGGACACCAACAGCAAAACTCGGGGTGAAGAACTTTCAACTTAGAAATAGATAACAGGAGGCCAAAGAAGAAAAACAACCAAACCACAAGGATGCATCTCTACAATTTAAGAAGTCTCAGCTAGAACACAAGGATAATATAACTCTAAATAACCATTGTTGATGCATTATAGCCTGTGTTGCTGATGTACCAATATACTCCATACCAAACTAAATATAATTTTTATGTGGACATAAAAATACACACACACACACTTATTTCGTGGCTACGGATTGCTAAGGGTTTACAACCTAAGTGATGCAATAAAAGATATGAATAACAAATAGCAGCCATTGAGTTAACAGGACAGTAACATATGTGAGTGTAATTACAGTGGAGTCTAACTTATATAATTCAATTATTCAATAGTCTGCCTCCATTACTCCATATCTCACAGCATGTTGGTAGGTTAATTTCATTCACTTATTTTGAACATATCTTCTATTCTAGCAATCAGGCTCTTCCCCTTCCCATTACAATTGCTAAGTCAGCTCTAGGCACACCATCAGTCCCAAGATCAGATATCTAATTACCTCTCACCATAATCATACATCTAGGCAATATGAACTGTTAATTTTTTTAAGTACTGTGTTAAACTGCAAGTGGAAGTGTTTTCTGAGATTACTAGGTATGCAGTATTGCACTTTATTTTTATTTAGCAGAGTTAAGGTTTAATTCAAAATTATCCCTATAATTTTTTTCTGAAAAATAATTGCTACTTGGTTCATAACCTCAGTGCTATGTGGTGCAGCAGTTCAAACTAGATTCTCCATGTGGTTAATACTTTTCAGTTAGTGTGTGCAGAGTAGTTTGTTTAAAAGTATACCTTGTAAACAAACCACACAGAAATGGTTTGTTTTTAAAGGAAATATCTTTATTGAGCATGCTCTGCAGTTATTGAGTTTCTGACTTCTAAAAATTCATTAACAATTACTAGCCATGTATAACAATGAATCTGCTGATGTCAGCAATGTTTATTGGTAGGTTTTACAAGTTCAAAGTTAGTGCAGTTAATAATGCTATTATCAGAGTCTGAATGGACGACCAGTAATGTGCAACACTGGCACGAATTTCATTGCTGGAATTTGGAGTATTTCTGCTTCCTCTCTATAGACCAGACTTAGCCACAAACAACCTTTTGTTTCCAAAGCTTAAGAACATCTACAAAACAACAGATATGACTCCAAGTTAAAGCAGCCATTAAGAGATGGCTGGTCATAAGTGCTGGACAAAATGTATCACTTTAGGTGTGGCACATGTAGAAAAATGATATATCAAATTAATGACAACTAATCTACAAGTATGTTGTTTTTTTTTTTCCTTTTTGATTTATCTAGTGATTATAATTACTCTCAACACTGAAAGGGAAACTAATAGAAAGCATCCACCAGCATTCTAAGGCCACACGGAAAAACACTTTTAAATAACAATAATAGGTCTATCAGGGTTGTCACAAGCGATAAAATACAAAACTTATTTGTCTGTACTAATATCAGGAGAATTGTGAACAAATTAAGTGAATCAAGTCAATTAATGCAGATGTAAGGCTTACTGATATGTGGTGTCAGATGAAGAATTTCGTTTCAGTAAATATTGTATGTTCAGGAGGGATAGAAGTGTAATGCCTTTGATCAAAAAGTGCCTGGAGGTGTCAAGAATTCTCTGAATTAGATCAAGGTAACACAATGATCAGTGTGATGTGAAATGATATGTAGTAAAGGGAAGATGAAAATGGTGATATGTTACAGGCCAAATGATTGAGAAATATGACAAAATTCACTTTAGACAGACTGAATGGGCTAGTAAGTACTAATATCTCATTATGGAGGGAGAGGTGAGGCTCATGGGAAGGTGCAACGAGTGAGTTATATAGCAAAAAAGATGCATGCTTGCTCATCATGCCAGTTGTGGGAAGTAACTTTTTTAGAGACCCTTTTGTTATAGCATTCCTGCACACCCCGATAAATTTTTAATTTGCATAACCTGAAACTTGGAAAGGCAAATTATGAAGAATGGATTAGAAATATTTTTATTTGTTGCTTAGTATTTAATTATTGAGAACAATGAAACAAAATATTTTTTTAGGGGTCTAAAATAGATTTCTGGTAATGCTAGGAATCAAAAGGAATCCAGGGCTGAAAAAGTTTGCATAATGCTGTGCAATGGCATAGTGGCTTTGGCTTGGCCTATACTTTATTAAAATATATAAAATAATAAAAGATGTGCAGTTTTACCCAGTATCAAAAATAAAATAAGGGTCCAGATAGACTCTAATTTATGAATGTTATTTATTACTTTGTCTGCTAACTTCAGATTGTTTTTCAATCTTTTAGTATTAGCAATGGCTACAAGGAAGCCTATGGCTTATGCTGCACTAGCCAAAAAAAAAAAAAAAAAAGAATAAAATAATAAGAAGAAAACTTAAAAATAAATAAATAATTAATAAAAGAAAAGGAAATGGACAACCTATGCGTTTCCCCTCCTACCGTAGGTATCCAGCTGACCTTTGCATTTCCTCAAACTGTCAGCCTCTACCGCCATGTGGGTAACTCATTCCAGTTGTTTGTTTGTTATTTGGTTTTTAGGAGCATTAGCAACTAAGGTCATATTGCTCTGGGGATATGCAGTGGTCATTTCCTGACCTTTCCGCATCCTCCGTATTTGGTGGTCATGGGCTCGAACCCCAGTCTAATCAAAAAGTGTGTGCTACGTACTGCTGCTCCTCCCCACCTGGCTACGGAGGTGCCACTTATTTCAGTAATTTATAACTTGCCGGCTAAAATAAAACCTCCTGCAATCCAGTCTAAACATCTCCCCCCCCCCCCCGTATCTTGAATTTATGGCCCCTAGTTCTAGAATCATTTATAACCATGAAAATTGTCCGCATTCATTTTACACCTCAATCAAATCTCCTCTAAGGTGTCTAGTTTCCAAGTTCTGCAACCCACATATTCAGTCTTTCCTTATATAGACACCCTTTTGCTGAATTCACCAGGCAAGTTACCTGTCTTTGGACCCTTTCAAGAAGCTCAATGTCTTTCTTTAGGTGTCTCCATACTTGAACACAGTATTCCAAGTGTGGTCTAACAATAGCCTTATGAGATTATGACGTCCTTATCTCTACTAGCAAACATTTGATAAATCATCGATAGGACACCATGGGCCTTCCTTGCAACCTGTCTACAATGCTTGGAGAACTTCATGTCTGACCATATATCGTAACACCCAAATCCCTTTCCTCCCCTACTGGCTTTAATTCAACTGCACCAAATATAAGTTTTTTTTTGGGGTTACTGTTTCCCAGGTAATACCTTACACTTGCTGGATTAAAACATACTGCCAATTTTCTGACCATCCCTGAAGTCCTAGGTCACTCTGAAGAAGCTCTGCTTGGCAGTGATCATTAACTACTCTACCAATCTTTACATCATCTGCAAATTTAGACATCATGCCTCTATCTCTTCATTGATGTCATATAATGAAAATCGAAAACAATAGTGGTCCTAATACTGATTCTTGGGGAACCCTACTTCTTACATCAACCCAATCTGAGGAATAACCATTTATCACAACCCGCTACCTCCTGTTATCCATCTAAGGATTTTTCCCTGTGATTCCAACCTGTTTCAACTTATAAAGTAACTGCTACTGTGGGACTGAGTCAAATGCTTTGTTGAAGTCCAAATAAACAGTGTCGAAATTATTCCCTAAATCCAGCTCATGAGTGACCCTGTCAAAATAGTTCAGATTTGTTAAACATGATTTTCCCTTTACAAAACTATGCTGAGTATCCTTCAGAATTCTATTTCTATCTAAATGATCCTGAATTCCAACCTTGATCATTGCCTCCATGATTTTCCCTACTACTGAAGTTAGACTGACTGGTCTCTAACTTCAGTAGTAGGAAAATTGTAGGGTATATGCCATCAACCCCAGGAAAATTCTTCCTTTTTGAGCTAATCTCTGATACTCTGTGACTAATAAAAAGTTCATATGAAATTAACTTTTTTTAGTCACAGTAAGATTAGTGCTTTGCACTTTTGTGTTTTTAATTTATTATCAATAGGACATCCTCTTTCATATCCATATGGTAGGTTCATTCACATCTCTTTTTTGCCACTCATTTAGGTTCAAATCCCACTGGAGACAAAAAAACTTCTCTTTCAGCTGTGACTATAGTCAGCTAACCTGTGGCAGAGGGAGTGGCCCCATCCCACATCATGAGTTTTTCAGCCTGCACAAGCAGATCTACCTGCAAACATGCTTAGAGAGAGAGAGATATACACTACATAAACAGGTTAACCACGACCAAAGTAGTTATTGCAGCAAAAACTCCAAACACCACATTTTTTTTTTTTTATGAAAACCCCAAACACAAAAGGTATCAAAACCTATAGTACTTAGTACCGTGCATACTTCTCTTTCAGAGAAGTATGGGGGGGGATGCCGGAAACTTTGCTCTAGAGACTAAACATGGGTTTCACCACTTCAAGCCTCCAATAAGCAAAGTGGTAGTATTGCACTGGTTGATGAGTCATCTACCATCTTAGAAATATATATCATTATCTCTTTGGGGGGAAGGACCCCTCCATCTGTTGAAAGCTGCTACATTAAAGGAAATGTTGGCACCATTACTGTCTCTCACAAAAACAAATACAGTCGGTCCTCGTATAACATGATAGTTGCGTTCCTAGAAATCCTCATGCAATGCAAAATCGTGCAATATAAACAACAGGCCCTATGGAAAATATAGGGTTAGGGTTAGGTGCCGACCACCCAAGATTGGACACACATTTTTAACCAAAACATTACCAAACACAATAAATAATCGTAATAAAACAGTTACAGTTGAAAAATGTAAAATTAATAATTTAATCATTTGAATTTAGATCCTTACCTTAAAAGTAAATGAAGACAGCTTGAGGGAAAGGGCTTGAGAAAGGGTTGAAGCAGCGTAATTATGGGGAAAGTGGTGGCAGGTTGTCATCATTATCGGAATTGGGAGGTGGAGGAGATGCCGATGAAGACTTTGGACGAAATGTGGTCACACCAGAACTAGAGGGCTGCGGCTCATTTTCTGTCTCTTTCTTGGGTGTTTTCATAAAAAAGACATCTAGTTTCTGTTTTTCCCAGTCTTCCTCCTTTCACAAAGCAGCTGCTTATATGGCTCCAAAGCAGACCGAATTGTATAAAGTGCTCTTCTGCTTCTTTCTGCATTATAATCGTTATCTTCTAGCCATTGCATACTTTTCTCAAATGAATTTAAAACTGAAGATAACTCTGAAGTACAAAGCGGTTTTATGGTGGTGTTCAGGCATTCAGCTTCGTCGTCTTTCTCATCTTCCACCTGCCCTCCAGCAACAAGTTGTTGCAGTTCTTCAGTTGAAAGTTCTTCTTCATGAGACTGAAGCAACTCTTCTAAATCATCTTCCTCCAATTCCTCAAAGCCAACCTGCTTTGCGAGGGCAACACAATGTGCTTTTAATTTAGGAAGCTCATTTACAGGATCAAAGCCTTTAAAATCACGAATAAAATCTGGTAAAAGTGGCCGCCAAACACCATGTAAGCATTCTTTTGTCACTTCGTTCCAAGCCTCCACAATTATGTAAATTGCATTCTTAATGTTGAATTGCTTCCAGAAGTCTTTAACTGTTGGTGCATTTTCGCCCTCTGTTTCTGCTATCAGCATCTTAAATGTCCGTCTTGTGTAATAGTGCTTAAAAACAGCAATTACTCCTTGGTCAAGTGGCTGGATAAGAGATGTTGTGTTAGACGGTAAAAACAGGATTTTGATGTTTGGTGACAGTTCAGCAAGGGTTGGAGGGTGACTTGGTGCATTGTCCAAAATAATTAAAATCTTAAAATTCCAATTTTTCTTTTTGCTTCGAAACACATCCTCAAACACATGTAGTAGAAGTTCAGTGAAGATCTGCCCTGTCATCCATCCTCTTCTGCTGTTCCTAAAGTAAACGCCCAGGGTAGTCCTTGTGATCCCTTTTAATGCTCGTGGATTAGCTGCATGATAAACAATAACAGGCTTCAGTTTCAAGTCGCCACTAGCATTTGCTCCTAACATAACGGTAAACCTATCCTTAGCAGCCTTGAAGCCTGGAGCTCGTGCTTCCTCTCTTGAGATATATGTTCGTGATGGCATTTTTTTCCAATACAGTCCAGTTTCATCAAAGTTGAAAATTTGGTCCAGTGTATAGCCCTCTTCCTCAATTAGTTTTTTCAGTATCGGCGGAAATGCCTTTGCTGCTGCTTCATCTGCACTCGCAGCTTCACCTGATAATTTCACATTATGGAAAGCGTGACGTTTCCTGAAATTGTTGAACCAGCCACTACTGGCAGTAAAGGGAGGCACTTTTTTGAGGGTTTTCAGCTTTATTTCTGAGGTCTTCAAATATTGCCAATGCCTTTGCTTTTATCGTAAGCAAACTTGTTCCTGATCTGTTCTTTGTTTGAGCTTCTATCCAAACAGATAAAAGACGTTCCATCTCTTCCAGTTCTTTGTGTCTTGATCTAACTGATTTTGTTACACTTTGTGTTGTTCCTGCTATGAAAGTTGCTTTTATTTTTTTCTGCATTCTTTCTAATTGTTCTCAGCGTGTTCCCTCATTTAGGCCTGTAGCACGCACAATATCGCATGTTCTTTCATTCCGGTCAAAGCATTTCACAATTTCATATTTTTCTTCTATTGATATTGCTTTTCTTTTTCTCTCTGAAGTATTTTCACCAGAACGCTTCCTTTTCACACTTTTTTCAAGTATTTTACTCATTTTTTTGAGAATAGAGCACAATTATAAAATGAACAAAAATGAGGAGGCAAGCTTCATATACATAAACTCACAGCAAACAAGTAGCAACTGAATAAACGATGCAACGTCCGTGTACAAACTGAATAAATGCAGTAAAGGCGTAAACACACTATTCTCACATATTACATGCTTATGTTTTACTAAAGCGCATTTCTGGAAGTCACTACCATAAAACAATAAAAACAATTTGCAGTTTCCTTTTATTGGTGGTTCCTGCTAGTGGAGTCGTTATAAACGGGTAGTAAAAGTCGATCTAATTACATTTGCAATAATACCGATACAGTAGCTGAAATTCTGTTGATTTTTACGTTATTACGTTAAATGTGTTTCCCCTTCCACGAAATCATAAAAACAAATTTTCAGAATCCTCTCTTCATTCCTACTGTGTTGTGTTCAGTTGTGGTGATTTCGCTGCGTTCGACTGTCATTTATTGTAAACACAAAGGCGAATCGTGCATAAGCGAATTACGTTCGTGTTATATGCGACATTGTTCCCTTATTTATAAATCTTGTATAATCGAATTCGTGTAATGCAAACATGTGTTATATGAGGACAGACTGTACTAGAACTCTTCAAAAGCAAAAAGGCTTTTAATGTAGGCTAATTCTTAGTAAAATGTACTTACTAATCCAACAGATTCTCATCCTTTCAATTAGTTAATTTTTATATCTTGTGCAGTACATACTTGTTCAATATTCTGAACTGAAAGTTTTTTTTTTAGGTGCATCTCCATATATATATATATCACCTGTTGTCTTACCATGTCTGTCATGTAATAAGTTGACTCTCAATAGACAGATTTTCATGAAATTTTATATTTAGGTCTTTTAGAAATATTTGTCAAGCCATCCCAAATTTAATTAAAATCAGACAAATAGAAAGCCATCTGGGAATTATTATTTTATTTATTCTTTTTTTGTGTATATCACATAGTCTCCATATGCCACATACACTGACTGCCCTACCATTTATAACCAGACACCTGCATATCTACAAATAACCTTTATTAACATGTGCTAAACCTTTAGCCTTTTTAACACTCTCCACTAGTTTTTCGTAAATGCCTCTTGATATTTTCTGCCATTTAGCCTTCAAAGTGGTGATCAGTCTTGGTGGTCTCTCCTCACTTGCATCTGATGATCCAGTTCATCCCAGAGACTCTCTATAGGATTGAGGTCAGGGCTCTGGGTTGGCCAGTCCAACTTTTTGACACTCTTGTCCTCAAATCAATCCACCACAATGCAAGCTGTATGACACAGAACATTGTTCAAAACAACCGATGGCCCCAGACCATCATGCTGCCTCCACCAAATTTCATTGTCTGGATGAAACAGTCTGGTTAGTAACTTTTTTCCAGGCAAATTTTCCACATCACCCAAGCATAGCTGTCAGACTAGCAGATCATATACGTTGTCAACTTGTTACTCCAAAGCACAGCTTTCCATTGATCTATGGTCCAAGAATGGTGTCCGGCATTAGTCAAGGTGATTAGTGGGTTGTGGATGTCTGTACAACAGTGGTAACATGCACCATCTTGCACCTTGTACTGGGGCTGACATGTGTTCCATTCATCTTGCTGAGGGCCTGTGTGTGCTGCAACACCATTGACCTTGAATGTGACAGAGCTCTTGTGTCACATTCCATCAGCTTTGGAGGTTTCCCGGCTCATTTCATGACAGTTTAAGCACCAGTCTGCTTGCATTTTCAGATCACATCACCAATTGTTGACCTATGGAACTTCAATGCCATTGAAATGTCACATACAGACTATTAACTCCACTGATTGTGGCATCTTGCATTCACAGTTGTACTCTGTCTCCCTGAAGGCCTACCAATGTACTTATAGTTTGTAGTAAAATAATACAAACAGTATTCTTGTTGACACCAATCAGAGAGGAAATGTGACTTAGAAAAATTTTAAGTAGTAAAATATAGTTCATTTATACAGGAAAAGAAATAATTTGTAAAAGAATAAGAGAAGTTTACTTTAATATGATATGTAGAACATTTCCATATGATACTCTCCAAAAATTAAAATGAAAACAATTAAATATATATATATATATATATATATATATATATATCAAATCTTACATTACAGTAAGAATAATTAACAATAATTAAAAATCAAATGAACACAATTTTTAATTATTGTTAATTATTTCTTTCTGTAATGTAAGATTTTCGTTTTTCTTTTAAAATTGTTTTCATTTTAATTTCTGGAGAGTATCATATGGAAATGTTCTGCGTATCATATTGAGGTAAACTTCTCTTATTATTTTACAAATATTGACATCAATGTAGAATGTATTGAGCATTATAGCTCTGGTTCATACTAGGAAAAGAAATAATATATCAAAAACCAGTGAAACTGTCTCTTTGCAGGCTAGGGTTTCCAAAATGAAAAACTAGCATGAGTGGAAGAAAAGTTTTCAGAAGTGAAAATTCTGGATGATATTACAAATGTGGTATAACTTAATATACATTACTAGACTCTCAAAACAAAACTAACATGATTGCTAACAATGGGCATTTAACATCACTTCCATTCCTTATGTTTTAGTTTTGTATGCTCTTCGTTTTAGTGCATTTTGCATCCTTCAGCCTTTACCATTTCCAGCTTTCTGAAGGACTATCATTTTTCATATAATAATCTTTCCCTATATTAGTGAATGAAGGCATATTTTTATATTAGTGCTTGAACATGTTTTCACCATTTTCAGACTGCCAATTTCTGCACCTTTGCTTGTTTTAAATTACTTTGCTTTTATTTCACTTTTATTTTCAACATTCCAAATTATATACTACTTGGTTTCTTTTTCTCAAAATTAATATCATTTTAATATGATATTAATTTTGAAATGTCAATTATTTTCACCAAAGGTTCTGTCTTTGAATGTTTATATTCTTTTTTTTCCTCCATGTTTTTTGAGCACTTCACCAGTTTTGATTGTGTTTGTTTAACTGGCTGCATAGTGTTGGGGTTACAGCCCCTCAACTCGGGCTCTCTGGGTTGAGGGATTTATCCAAATATCTTTATCATTTTCCCACTGGAGTACCTTGTAGCTGCCCCTTGAAAAGATGGGGCATAGAGAAAAGGCCTCGAGCATTGGAGTTAAACATACTAAAACAATATTGCCTCAACTGACAACTTATAAAATAAAACAAAAGTTTATTGGAACAAAAATATATAATTAAAAATTAGACTGTATTAAAAGTAAAACCAAAACAAATTAATTAAAATATAAAGTTGGATCAAAAACATAAAATCAAGCAAATGGGGGCAAGTAGTTTTCGAGGCAAAGTGCCGCTTTGTTTTACTGAAGCTGACAGCAGGTTAACTATCGAGGATTTAGTCTCAAATGTTGGCTACAAAATTGCATTTTTTGAGATGACTTTAGTTTTACTTTACAAATAACAATGCATATTATGTCATAGAGCTGTATCTCTCTGATTAGTACTTTATGAGTTAGCTTGGGCTGAAAGTACATTTCCGGTAAACCAAGAAAATTTCAAATGAACTTTTCTTGGTTAACTACAAAAACGTTAACTAAAAAAATATTTTATAGTTAAAAAATGATTTTATTGTTTTTTGACACTAAAGCCTCACTATAATACAGAAAGGTAGCCTTGCACGTGCATACAGATACCCAGCTGTAGACTGCACTTGGTGAAGAAAAGAAATAAGGGAGGGCAGAATAATGGAAGGGAACATTAACTGCCAGACTCTGCATTGTTGCTGTGACATACATTAGGCAAGTTATTAGGTTGCTACCTCTCATCTCATTGTAAAATGATGACCTCCTAATAGAATGTATGTGGGTTCCACCATTACAATTGATGGTAGAACCTGCATACATCCTATTATGGAGGCTGTCATATTACAATGTGATGAGAGGTGGCAACCTAATAACTTGCCTAATGTACATCGCAGCAACAGTGCTGAATTTAGTGTCCTCTTAGCAGTTAGTGTTCTCTTCTGTCATTCCTGCCCCCTTCTTTCTTTTCTTTGCCAAGTGTGGTCCGCAATTGGGTATCTATACACATGCACAAGGCTACCTTTCTGTATTATAGTTGACCTGCTGTTGTAGGCTTCAGTAAGTTGACAAGGAGACTCTTCGCCTCAAAAGCTACTTGCCCTATTTGCTTGATTTTATGTTTTTAATCAACTTTATATTTTGATGTTTTTAATTAATTTGTTTTGGTTTTATTTTTAACACAGTCTATTTTAATTATATATTTTTGTTTCAATAAACTTTTGGTTTTTATTTTATTGTATTAGTTGTGGATTGAGGCAACATTTTAGTATATTGGCAGCCAAATTCCTCTTCCATTCTTTTCCAGGTATGTTCATTTATTCTTCATTAGATAACCTTCATTTTAGTTTGTGACAGCTTTAGCCAGTCAAGGAGACATACTGTTTTATTGGCATTCGGAGTTTTCACTTCAGAAAAATATTTTCTATTTGTTCTAGTTTTTCATTTTGGAAACCTTCAATCCACAAAGGGACATGTGGTTTGTTGGTTTTTGGTGCTTTCCTTCCTTTCCTGTTCTTCTTTTTTTGTATAAGAAGATTATTTTACTACTTAATTTTAAGTTACATTTCCTATCTGGTCAATTTTGCCAAGAATAATGTTCAAAACAGTGCATTGTATTATTCATTTAATTTTAAATAGGTTAAAGGTCCAGTAGTAATATGAAAAATTAATTTATTTGCAAAAATTATATGTAATGCTTGAATGATACAGAATTATACAGACATAAAAATTGAGCCATGCTGTAGTTATTTTTAAACTACCATCATCAGTCAGCATAGGGAGAAAACCCACTTCCAAGGCAAGAAATATTTCATATACTGTATATATAAAAAAAAAATCCTTCCAAGGTTTCCTGATGCATTCTTTAGTACCTTTCAATAAAATCCAAAAGGATGGGTTAGTAGTAACAAAGCCCATTTAGGTTAAGTGGCTGGACAGAGCTGGGCCAAAACAGCCCATTGTTAGATTTACACCTTGTTACTATACTTAAAGGAACTTTTTGTGAACAGGCATGGCTGTGATTCTTGTAGTGCAGCAGATTATTTGAATACACTGTTTATCTCCTTCACATAGTAGCACAGCTGCTTGTGGAGCTGATGAAGAACACTAAACTTTGCTACTAGCAAAGTTCAGTGTTTTCTTGGTATTTGTTAGAAGGTTGTCCATGTTTGCTATTCACTCATTTCATTTCTTCACTGTGTTGATACCTATATATCATGCCCCCACCTAACGTGTAGATATACTCAGTATCTTTGTTCACATTTTTACTAGCACATTAAATAATTTTAAATGCTGTTTGTGTTTAGAGGGGGAAAAAATTACAAGTACTCAAATGGTTAATAAAATACTAAGGAGCTTTAATCTGGTGCTGGCTGCATGGAACCTGACCGGTCCCTCTTGAAAATAACCGTTGCATATTAGCCATTAATTAAATATTAAAAATCTGAAATTTTTTATACCTTCATAAATAAAGCAATTATTATTTGAGCAGTTTTGGAAGTTAACAATTACTATTTACTTGGAATTATATGTGAAAAGCACCTGTCAGGTCCAATGCGTACATTTACTATTTTTGCCTTCTGTTATGGTGTATATAAGCAATATGTTGCCGAAAACAAAACTAACATGATTGCTAGTGTTGCTAATGCATCTGCTACAGAAATTAGATAATCTTTGTTTTGATATTTAATTGTTGTACAAAATGTGTGTTTTTTTTTTTTTTAAATCCAATTACTATTGATATAAAGGTTTCTTGTTTGATTATAATTATTATTTGGACAAAACATTGATATATGCACATGTACGTTTGAATTTTTGCGTCAACAGTTTTCTGCACTGGATAATGGAATGGTTTTTTTTTGTGGAAATATGCAAAAAACATTTTAAATTTTCAAACAAATTTTTCATTTACAAAATCACAATAAATATTGCAATCCATTATTAAAATATCAAGCAAAATTCTGAAAAACAACTTTTTTTTTCAGAAATTAAAAAAATAAAGTTGGCCACCTCTCAGGTGCTGCATGACTGTTTGCTACAAAATAAGGAAGGACCACTGACAAGTTAAATAATTAATAATTAAATTAATTTGTTAACTCTTAATTTGTAATTATTACATTCATTAATAATTAGTCATTTGTTAAAATTAAATGTTTCTAACTAGAATTTTATTTCCATAGGGAATGGAGCTTTGCCCCCTTCCCCCACTAATGTTATTCAGCAACACCTTCCATCTCCACCTCTTTGTGCTGCTTTATGTCCCTCACCCCCATATTCAAGTCTTACTGGCTTACAGAGTCCTACACATGTTACAAGTAGCAACAGTAATGGTGGCAGTGGCAGCAACAGCAGTAGCATAACTGTAGGAGGAAATCAAACAGCAGATCCTAACTGGCAAGCAAGTAAAGTTACCATCTGTGAAAGAAATGCTGCTATGTTTAATAATGAATTAATGAGTGATATATATTTTGTGGTTGGGCCACCAGGCTGTTCTCTAAGAATTCCAGCCCATAAATATGTTTTGGCTACAGGCAGCTCAGTTTTCTATGCAATGTTTTATGGAGGTTTGGCTGAGGATAAACGTGAAATTCAGATTCCAGATGTGGAACCTGCTGCATTTTTGACTCTTTTGAGGTATGAAAACTTCACTGTAAAGGATAGAAAGATAGATTTTGTTTTGAAATCAATTTTTTCTTTCTTTTTTGTTGTTTTGCTTTACACTTACTTTAAAATTACGTAGAGGAAGTAAATTTTTAAGTCTAAAACTTTTTTAAACTCCAGTATTTATTTTTTGAAATAAATTACACGTCAGGATCACCATTTGTGTTTTGATTAGAGAAATTTTTAGATCATGCCTTGTCTCCTCACACACTTGCAATCTTCCTCTTGTTTTTCTCATAAGCTTTTAAAATTGCCAATAGGCAGACTGCAGTTTGGAAGAATATGTATACACACCGTTTACTATACAAATAACTATATTTCCTGTGTATTGTAAATTACATTGTTTTATCTTGCACTACAATACGTAGAATGATTTAATTCGTTTCTAAATAATGTATCTTACAAAGAGCTGCCTTTATACCAACTAGATACACATAAGTAACAAAATAAATTTAAAACAGTAGTTATCTTATAAATACAAATCTCTATCATAACATATACTGTATATATACAAAATTGATTAAATAGGTGGAGGGGACTGGTCCATCTGTCATAGTGGAGGTCAAAAATTTAAACAAGTTCAAGGCAGAACTACACAAGCATTTGGAGTGAATGGATGGGTGAAATGGGAAGGTTTTTTTTTTTTTTTTTTTTTTGGTTGATGCTATATAAGCTTGCTTTCTTGTGTCATATGCTTCTGCTAAATTTTCTGTTACACTAGGATGGCCATATTGGGTCAGAGGAGTTTACATGATGACAGACTACAAGAATATTACCATATTTTACGGTACAGTTGAATCTCCAGGATTCAGGTTTTTGTTCTGTTTACATGACAATCCATTTTCCAGTTATTTTTATGAAAATAGCTGAAAAATGGGATGTGCCAGAAAGAAATTTCTCAAACTGTTAAATTTATTTCAGTTTGCCCAGGTGATGAGTTGGAACTCCCAATTAGTACTCCAAGCTGGCTGGCAATTACCATTTGTTTTGTGTCTTCATCTCCCATGTTTATTTTTACTAGGATTTACCTTTAAATATGCCACTCAAAAGATAAAGTGGCCAGGAGGTGCTCAAAATGCAAAAATAGGTGTCATTATTTATTAAGGAAAAGACTGTATTCAAGAAACTCAACAATAGAACTTCAGGAAAGGAAATTTGTGAAACTTTACAGTGGATAAACAAATGTGCATGTAAGATGCAAAGAGTAGAACGAAGCTGCCTATATTTCTAGACAGTGATACAAAAAAAGAATGATAAAATGTACTGTTTATTATTTTTCTCTCAATGTAGGATATAGTGCGCAGCACAGTATATAGTACCATATGAGCAATAAATTTCAGTATAGAAATGCCATATTTTTGCACATCCTCTTCCATTTATGTGAGACTATAAAATGACTACCTGAAATCAGTAAAGTTTCAAGGTTCAGCTCTCCCAGGTTGTTGGATTTCAGAGGTTCAAATGTATCATGAATTTGAGCAAAATTCATGATACAAATTTTTCTCAAATTCATGATAGTTTCCAACTTTTGGCTTTTTCAGAATAAAGAAGTTTGGATTTATTAATTCAACTCAAAGGTTTATACGTGTATGCAGAAAATGATATGAAGATTTTGTTGCAAGCCATTTGCAATATGCTTTATTCTTGTCTTGAACAACTTTAGCATATCTTGCTTTAAAAATCAGATTACTGGTTTGCAACATATGATCAATAAGGTTTTGCCTCCCAAGTCATTAGGTATGCACAGAAACTAGCTGTCCTGCTGGTTGGTTTTAAAATATTTACTGCCCCAAAACAGTGACTAGTCATTCAGAGACTATATTTTTATTCCAATTTTATAACATTTATAAATTTATTTAAAAATTTTTATATATATATTTTTTGAAAAAAGTTATTAATGGCTGATGGCATGAAGCCATTGGTTAAGAGATCATCAGGCATGCAACCATTAGTCAGCAGAATGCCAAGTGGTGAACATATTGTGTTTGGTTGAAAAAAATGAGTTAGTTAGTCATTTATGTTACTTCTCTTGCATGCTACAAGAATAATTTCACTTGTAGTGAAAGAATATATTTTCATGCATCTGTTTTAAATAGTCCTATAGTATGAAGCTAGAATTAAATAGCATATTTTGTTGTTGTTGTTGTTATTTGGTTTTTAGGAGCATTAGCAACTAAGGCCATATTGCTCCGAGGATATGCGGTGGTCATTCCCTGACCTTTCCGTATTTGGTAGTCACGGGCTCGAACCCCGGTCTAATCAAGAAAGGTGTGCTAAGCACTGCCGCTCCTGCCCACCTGGCTACGGAAGGCACCAGCATATTTTGTAGACAGAATGCCAACTTGAATGAGAAGTTGTTCATTTTAGACAAAATAAACAATTAAGTTTTTAATAAGTTTTATTATGTTTTATTTAATATAATTTTATTATATTATCGAGAATCAACTAACTAAAATTTGAAGACATGAAGTGCATTCTGAAATGGTGCTGGAAGTATGAAAATATTAGAGGTTCAGCATGTATGGGAGTGTCATTATTGGAAAAAGGTGCCAACACATCTAACAATAACACATTTCCATGATAAATTTGAAGGAGATGGAACTGCTCATAACATTAATTAGGAAAGCTGTAGCAAGAAAAGAACATCAAAAAGTGCCAAAAACATCCAAGTTGTTAGAAGGGCATATGATTAGATGCAAAAGATGTCTACAAAACAGTGTTCACTAGAGAACTGTTTGAATCAGTAGTATTATGAGAATCTTAAAAAGACATAAATTTCAAACCTTTTGTACCTCAGCTACTGCATGTGATTTAGAAAGGCAGTCCTCATTGACAAGCACAACTTTGTAAAGTGATACTGTCAGTAGAACAGTGAAGCTGGTGATTTTTCAGGATGCAGTCATATGACTGGTCAAACAAAGTAATGTTCAAATTGGTCATTTGAATCTTCAAAACTATTTACTGGGCTGGCAATGATCTTCACCACCTCACTCTACAGAAAGATGTTAATCTGCCAGGAATCAGTGTGAATGATACTCTCCTCTTATGTGATAATTGGACTTGACAGATTCAATGATACTGTTTTTGGGAAGAGTTATCTTAAATTGTTAATGAATATGCAGTTTTCACAAAACGAAATGTTTCTGGATACATTGGTACTTCGAACAAGATGGTTAACCACCACATTTTCACTCTGATGGAGTAAATTTCCTGAACACTGGATAAGTTGAAGGAATGCTTTTGAATACCCCCCATGGGTATACCCAAAAAGTGAAGGGTACACTCATAAAACCATAGACATTGCAAGATTTGTGGATGGTGATACAGTGGGAAGTGGTACACTGTATAGTGGGCTTTTGAGAAACTATGCTGGCATGCAACCCAGTCATTCATGTATGCTGTGGTGGACATTTTGAACTTCTGAAATAATGTTCATACATAATTTTTACTTGCCTGTAGGTTAAAAATTCTAATAGTTGTTCTTATACATACAGTGGTTATAATCAGAGTGCACCATTTTGATCACATGTAGGTGGCATATCGCCCTTAGATAAAATCTGGAATAGACAGCATCATAGACCATGCAGAAATGAAACAAAAAAGTTCCAAACAGTGACAACAAGGTGTGCCACACAGATGAAACAGCACAATTTATGGTACCGTATAAGGAAGCTATAGATCGTGAAGGTAAAACTGTTCAGTGTGATAACTTTTTGTGGTGCAAATAGGTTGGAGGTACAGTACAGCATGGTCATCGCTTCTGGAACAGCACATGTGTCATGGTAGTGTTGAAAACAGGCCGTGATTTTTTTTTTCTTTCAGGTTAATCAGAATATTGAATATTGTCTTGATAAAATTCCAGGAAATGTCATTTTCAAATATGGCTGAAGAAACTGTTTTAACAGCCAAGTAGTGTGTACACTGGAGTTCTAGCCTGCATAAAAACAGTTATGCCCACTCTCTCATGAAGTGTAGATATCACAACTCCATTCACCTGTAATGAATGGATGTACCTGTAGTGGTACATGGAACCACATGCTTGAGCCTATGCAAAGAGAAATATAATATTCTTGCAATCACAGACCAGATTGGGGGGGGGGAAGAACATTAAAATTTTAATGACATTTCAAGGAGATAAATATGCTATCCAATCAGTTTATATAAGGACAGACTTAATCTTGAAATTTTGTTAAAACTTTTCAGGTTTACACCCCCTCTTTGGTTGGCAACTACAAGATCAGGATTATGATATATATTAAATGTATTTTAATTCTGATCTCACAAAAGGCTCTTATAGTTGAAGAAGAATGATTCAGTTATGAAATTTGCTGTGAACCTATACCAAACAGTAACATGTGACCATTAGAGAGGAATTTTGTTGATAACATGTG
Organism: Mastigoproctus giganteus; assembly: GCF_048544385.1. Taxonomy (NCBI): domain Eukaryota; kingdom Metazoa; phylum Arthropoda; class Arachnida; order Uropygi; family Thelyphonidae; genus Mastigoproctus; species Mastigoproctus giganteus. Next base: position 63,929,248 of record NC_143586.1, on the reverse strand, counting down.
GAGCAATATCTGACAATTATAGGTTTTCAATCACCACTTAACCAGAAATGAGCCCCCATCATTCTGCAAGGTATTTCAAATGCCACATGTGAGCTACCTCCATTCTATCCAGAAACCATATCAAAGTTGGCATTTTGGGGATAAAGCAGAGATAACTGGTACAGCACAGTGGATCTTATGAGGGCAGACTTAGACTAACACTATTTGAAAAACTGAAGCACTTTGCAAACTGTTTCCCATAGAGCATCTGTTTGTTGCAACAATGCCTTGCATGCCAGGAGGAATCTCATAACAGTTATTTTTCCAAAAACAGCTGTTGAAATTGGGTGGTTTTCTTTACTGAAAGTGACAAACAAAGCACTTTTTTTTTTAATTTTTTTTTTTTTTTTTAATATCCTAATTTTGCACAATCTGTTTGTGAAAGGGTTTCTTATGTTTTTTTTTTTTTAAATGACTGTAGTCTTCCATGACAGAGTATAGTGGCTTTGTCACTTGTCACTCTCATTTGGAAGGGTCTGGGTTTAATTCTCATCTACGAGGAATAGATGATGAGACAATGGTGCAATGTGGTCTAAGTCACTGATATGCCTTAAAACTCAGCAACAACATAAAGGACATGACTGTATTCCTGAAGCATTACTAAGACATTACCGTTGTTTTTGTAAGAGCTTTGCCAACAGAGCACACCCTTCCATGTACTATACCACACTGGCCTTTGCTTGCATCTTCTTTTATCATATTTAAAACATACTTCGCCATCTGTTACTTCATCTAACAGATGGCGAAGTATGTTTTAAATATGATATACACTTGGCTTCCCATCATGGTTTCCCATCTACAGACAGTTCTAATGACATACTTTAATGGCGCCTCCGTAGCCAGGTGGGAAGGAGCAGCAGTGCGTAGCCCACGCTTCTTGATTAGACCGGGATTCGAACCCGTCACCACCAAATACGGAGGATGCGGAAAGGTCAGGGAATGACCACCGCATATTCCTGGAGCAATATGGCTTTAGTTGCTAATGCTCCTAAAAACCAAATAACAACAACAACATACTTTAATTATAACTATCCTCATACAAAGAATTTACTTTAAAATATCAAAGAAAACAAGTGATGAGCCCACATATGCTATCACTCTTGTGTTAAGTCCTTGAGTGTATGACCATACCATTACATAATGTATGATGTTCTCATTCATCAGTAATGTTTGCCATCTTAATGGCATAGGACAATGATTCCCAACCTTTTTGAGTATAAAGCCCCTTTCTTAACTTAAAAACATTTCACAGTCCCTCACATGTCAATAAACTTTTGTAATTATCGAAATACTTAAGTCTTAAAAAAAAAAAAAAAAAATCCTTTGGTAAAAACTCAATTAACATTTTAAATAAAATTACAGTTAAGTAGGTAGATAAGTAGATAAATATCTTCGTTTGGGAAAAATTGAAGCAAATCTGTCCCCTCATACATTTGACCCAGTGACAAAATAAAATTATGAAATTGTATTTTGCAGATATATACTAAATACATATAATGGCATTGGTGGCACCAGCTGTATGCTAGCTAAATTAGTGCACTATTAAAATTACTTAATAAAGAAGGTTTTAGGAAGTGTTGCTCAAAAAGAAGTTATATTTTAGATAAAAAAGTGTTGGTGAGTTATTGGGAATTATTAGCGGAATAGTTGTGCTACCTGATAGCTTTGCAGTAGAAGTTTTCAGGATACCAAATTGTATGTAAAAATACTCACGTGTTGCTGAGTTATTTATTACGTTATTTTCAAGGTCACAGTCATTCTACCGAGCCAGCCATTTTCATGAGATAAAAGAGCTACAGCAGTGCCACCTGCTTGTTCAGTGGGATTAGAAATTCGGCATAAATTGCATAAAATTATTAAATTGCGACATCACCATTGTATAAGAGCTACCACTTCTATATAGCTGCGTAAGGCTTGGCATATTGGCAGCTTAAATCCCTAGCCTGGATAAATGGTGAGGGTTGACGTCAGGAAGGGCATCCGGTCGTAAAAACTATGCCAAAACTGATTGATGGAAAGTAGATGTGTCAGGGCTACCGAACAAAGGACGGGTCCGGTTAAAGAAGTTAGTTCAGCTAGAGATGAAGAAGGAGTTGAAAAGTGTTAGAATAAGAACATTGAACATTGGGACGATGAATGGAAAGAGCAGAGTTGCCGACCCCATATGAACGTGGGAAGAAGGTACAAAGAAGAAGATACTAAATACATATAATGCATGGTGCTAGAATTTTACAATAATTTTTCAAATAGGTAAAAGAAAGAAAAAAGATTAGACATCATTATCAAAATACGGAGGAAAAAAAAAAAAAACATACATATTGCAAATAATAAGATACAGCGCACAAAACAATTGAATCTTATGATAATAAAAAATACATAATATGAATTTAAAAAATGAATTTACATAAATAAAATAACAAAAATGACATTACTATGAAAGGTAAATTGTAAAAGAAAAAAAAAAAAAAAATCCATATAATAAGAGGGAATTAACCATCAGGCACACATATATGGTCACTCAATCTAGATATCTGCTATTTTGCAGTGTCTGGTTGAAATTCTGATAGACATTCAAACTCAGATTTAAGACTGAAAATAGTTTCAGCCTTAAATCTGGTTCCAGTGTGCACACATTTTTTTGTGGGAAAAGGCATCAAGTATTGTAAAGTATAAATATGATTCTATAAACCTCATGTCCCCCCTTAGAATAATTTCACAGCCTTTCCCCCTCTCCCCTGGGGCCACGGTACACAGGTTGGGAATCACTGGCATAGAAGAAACAAAAGGTAATTTTGCTGTCAGTTAATTATCTTCTCTTAATGTTAATTATCTATATTAATCTTAATACCATCTATACTTATATCATCTTAATGTTATTTATCTTCTCTTTGATATCTTCATTTTCTTCAAAGTTGAAATGCAATAAAACCCAAATTTACTGCTAGCTATGAGACTTGTACTTCATAATGAAAATCTCCTACTGAAAAACATCTGATAAGTAACCACTAGATTTTCATGAACTGTGGATCCAGACTTAAATCAATAGCATAAATAACTTTGCCAGACTCTGAATGATCTCCTTAGATACCCGTTTCTTTTAAAAATTAGGCTGATCTGGAAAGGTTATAAAGAAAAGATTTCTTTTGTTTTTTTTAAATGGACTACAAACTTTTGGCTGTGAACAAAATCCATTGAATGGCAACTGATATTTGACTTATCAAAGCGAAGTTTAATGGTGATGCTATTACGTAGCAGTGATATTTATTCCCCTGTTTCAATTGCACATGAAGAAATCATGTGAGACTATGCAGTTAAAAAAAATATATATATTACTACTACTACATAAAATACTGCCTATGATAGCTATTCTTTGGCAGTTACAGATTTAAAATATAAACTGCTCAGATCGAGCAACTTTGGGAACTGATCCTTGCAAGATTTCAGAATTTGTTGGATTTAAGGTTAGTCAAGGATGTAATCTTGGAAGTTACTGGGCTTTTCATACCAGCTAAGAAATACTGTTCAAGATTTAGGCTTAAATGGATGTCAGATGTACTAATGAGAATCGTGGCAGAGAAGAAAAAAGCATGGGGTGCATATAAATTATCAGGCAGAAGATTACAGATTACAAGAAATCTTTGGAGAAGGATGCAAAGACTTCTTTATTTAGGTAAACTCTAGAAGGAAGGGGATGAATCAGATTGGTTCGACTATTGATGACCCTGCTCATGCAGCTGACAAACAATGAGTATTTTGCATCTACATTCACACGTGAGAGGTTATTCAAGGAGAGGGCCAGATGTTTATCAAATTCTAACAGGGAGTTGAATGATTTTGTAATAACTGAGAGCAAAGTGGAGGAGAAATTGTTGAAGTTAAACATAAGATAGGCACCTGAGGTAGATTTTATCTATCCTGTTATATTAAAGGAGGCAGCAAAGGAAGTAAGCAAACCCTTAGTCATTATGAGAGCATCCTTGGACTCAGGGGAAGTCCCCACAGACTGAAGATGTGCAAATGTATCCCCAATTCACAAAGGGGATCAAAGGATGGCAGAAGTAATTACAGACCTGTTAGTTTAACTTCTGTTCCAGAGAAAGTAATGGAGACTGGTGAGAAGCAATGCAGGATCATCTAGACAAGACTACAGTTATAATAGTCAGCCTGGATTTGTTAAGGGGCCATCTCTGATTAGATACTCTGCAGTAACAAAGGAACTTGTTATTGCATCAGACAATGCAGTAACAAAGGATGCAAAAAATAATTTTGATATAATATACTTGGATTTCACTAAAGCTTTTGATACTATTGCACACAGAAGGCTGCTATAGAAGTTGGAGCAGTATGGTGTTAAGGGAAAGTTGCTGTTACGGATAAAAGGATGGTTGAGCAGGAGAAGACAGAATGGTAATCAATGGACACTGCTCATTGTTGTTATTTTCTATATTTATCAGTGGTATTGATGAAGGTGTAACAGCCTTAATGTCCAAGTTTGCAGATGATACAAAGGTTGGCAGGGTTGCTAACGACAGTAATGACAGTATGCTACTCCAACTGGATCTAGATAAGTTGGGAAAACGGGCTGAGAAGTGGCAACTGGACTTTAACATTGACAAATGCAAAGTACAGTAAACCCCCGCTATATACAAACATTGGCAGAGTTGGTAATGACAGCATGCAGCTGCAACAGGATCTACAAAAGTTGGGCAGATGGGCTGAACTGTGGCAACTGAACTTTAACATTGACAAATGCAAAGTGCTGCATATGGGTAGCAGTAACCCCAGAGTAACATACCAATTGTGCGGTACTATATTCAGGATAGAGAAGAATGAAAAAGATCTGGGGTAATTGTGCCATCAGATATGAAGTTTTCAGAGCAGTGTAGACAGGCTGTCAGAGCAGCTCATGGGGTCTTGCCAATGATTTGTTGTTATTTGGTTTTTAGGAGCATTAGCAACTAAGGCCATATTGCTCCGGGGATATGCGGTGGTCATTCCCTGACCTTTCCGTATCCTCCGTATTTGGTGGTCATGGGCTCGAACCCCGGTCTAATCAAGAAGCGTGTGCTACGTACTGCTGCTCCTGGCTACGGAGGCACCTTGTCAATGATATACAGGAACTTTGCTAGCAGGGAGGAGGTTGTGATTATCCCCTTGTATAAGGAAATGACCAGGCCACTCTTGAACACTGCATACAGGTTTGGAGGCCTCATTTTAGGAAGGATGTAGAGCTGCTGGAGCGGGTACAGAGAAGGGCAACGAGATTGGTGAGGAGAACAAAGGGGTGCTCTTACCAAGAAACACTTAAGTTCTGCAAATTGCAGCATCTGGAGATAGACACCAGTGAGGTAATCTGATTGAGGTGTTTAAGGCTTTAAATGGTTTCAGCTAGTTTAATGCGGATGGGTTTCTTTCTCTTGCTCAGATTACACATTTGAGGGGCATAAATTCAAATTGAGGAAACACAGTTGCAGAATAGATGTGGGGAAATTTGCCTTTAGACAGCGAGTGGTTGATTGCTGGAACAAACTCCCATCTGTCATTGCGGAAGATGACAGCTTAAATAAATTCAAGGAAGAACTGGACAAACGTTTGTAGTGGATGACGAGGTGAACGGAAGTTGTTTTCTTTTTTTTTTTTTGCTGATGCTCTATAAGCTTGCTTTCTTGCATCATATGCTAATGCTATTCATATATAAATTTGGGTGGGGGAGGATTAAATGTCTACATCTTGGACTGTTTTTCCACCTCTCTCCCCAAACCTTATAGTGTTATGGGGAGGGAGGAGGATGTTAAAGTTAAAAAATCATATGTAGTTTACAAATAGCTTTCCCCCGATTAAGTGAGGGGGTTATTTGTATCTAATGATCTCATTACCAAAATCAACTATTGAAATTGGGTTGCATTCTCTACTTCGAGATACAGACAAATTACTTATTTCTTTAAATATCTTGATCATTTTGCACAACCTGCAAAACGATGAAGATACTGATGTGCTTATTCATGTGCTTGCATTTCTTATCTAGAAACAGGTCTTCAAGAAATGCATGTGTATTATTGAGTCAAAGCCACATCTTTGAAGAACCAGATTTGATGCAATACTGTTGGAAAGTCATTGTTGCTCAGGCCAATTTAGCACTTGACTGGTGATGGGTTTGTTGATATTGATTATGGTACTTTAGAATCAATTCTGGCAGTTTTTTGATAACCTAGAAAGATTGTGAAAGTGCTTTATATTGTTTGTTCACTTGTTTAGTTTATTATTCAAGTTTGCTATTGCTTCACATAGAAAAATATGATATGTTGCATAAATGCAAGATAATTCCATCATCCAATATCTTATGGTTGGTTGTTTACGATATCTTCAAACAGGCCTATGTTGAAGAAGGAGACAGCAGTCTCCGAAAGCTTCAGATTTTATCGCTTTTAATCCAGTTTATTTTAGATAATTTTATTGCTTTGGTATTTTTAACTATATTTTTAACGTTTTTATCGTAGTTTATTTTATCGTAATTTATTGTAATATTTTAGTCTTCCAATAGTGTATCACATTATTTCATTATATTTTATTTTTATAGTAAAAATTTAATTCCTTGGCTGGTGTTTGTCTTTAATTATTGCAGTATGGTTGTTTACGATTTTAATGATACAAAACTTACTTTGTCATAATGTGCCTACTCTAGTACTTTAAAATAAAACATAAGGGTTTTGGGAGGATTATCCTTCTTGTAATGAGTAATATAATTGAATTTTTAAAATGTTAAATTCAAATACTGCAGTAGTATAAGTTTACTGCTTTGTAGAATGCTAAAATTTGTTTAATTTAGTAAACTTTTGATGTATGTTTAGATATTGTAGAATATCTAAAGGCACCATGGTTGTGTTCTTAATGGTGGCAACTGGTCTGTTAAACCCGTTCATGTATAATTCTAAAATTCTAAAACAATATCACCTCCAAAACTACTTGAATAAGACTACAGGCAGTTCTCGCTTTATGAGTTTTTTACCCAAGCATCAACAAAATCGAAAATATGAACATTAATTGCAAAAAAAATGAATGTTAAACATTCATAAACACCGCATTCCAAACCACATGCATAGCTATACAATACAGTGTACCCCACTTTACAATATTAATCAGTTCCAGAGACACCATCGTATCTTTAAAATATCATAATGTGAACCCAATAACACATTGTTTTTTGGTAATTCATTTCAAGATCTCAGAAGTTGAAATTTCGATGTATAACTAAGCTATTTATCTCTCTAAAACGTCATTTTTAAGGTCACGGGGATATGCGGTGGTCATTCCCTGACCTTTAACGAATGTGACCTTAAGGCCATATAAAAGGTCGTGAGCATGGTTTGTAAATTGTATTAGCCACCAATTCAAATCATTAAAATCCACTACACTTTCATTGTTAACATATGTTCCGTTATAAGATTCAATTTTAAACGCCTTTATGATATTTTTCTAAAGCACATTTCTGGAGGTCACGACCATAAAACAATAAAAACAATTTGCACTTTCCAGTTTATTGGGCTTTTCTGTTACTGCAAGCAATTATAAACGGGCAGTAAACTCGATTCGATCTTCTTGCATTTACGAAAATACCGATAGCTGGAATTGTGTGGTTTCTTATTTTATGTTATTATGGTAAAATTGTTTCCCCTTCACTGAAATCTTCAATCGTATAAAAAACAAATAAATTTTCAGAATCTTCTCTTCATTCCTTTTATTTTAAGCTTCTTAAACTTGTTACTCCATGCGAATCATGTTAGTTGCAATTTGTGCATTCCATTAAAAAATGCTTATGCATGCTATTGAAATTTATAAAGAAAAGAGAAGATTATCTTGGAAATAAACGCCTCTGGAAGCATTTCTGAAGAGACAACTCCTTGTGCAACAAACCAATGAGTGTGCATTTAGTCGATGATGATGATGTAGAATAAACATTCTTTAACATTTGTAAGTCATAAATAACTTCTCTATTATTATAATTTGCTTGATTTTACAGACTACATTTTCATTTCTTTCGATAAATCAGTCATTGTTTAAACAAACTAATTAGCTAACTAATTTCATTGTTGATAACGTAACCTCTATTTTTAACCTTATGTCTATGGGAAATAAATTCCCACTTTACGAGTGCGCGCTAGGAACGAATTAACTCGTAAAGTCGAGAACTACCTGTATATGTATAATTAAGAAGGTAGAGTTACAGCCACTAATCTTGAGCCAGCTATTAATGCACAATAGATATTTTGCTGAGGGGGTCTGTTAGACCTAGTGTCACCACTGCTGGGTAGTAGTACCTAGCCTAACAGGTTTTTTTTTTTTTTTTTTTGAATTTATCAGAATTGCATATTTTCAATTTAGTTTTACAGAAATGATAAACCTTGTCAATTATATTATAAAAAGTAAATTTTTTTTTTTGCCTTCATTATATTATCATCCTAATATGACTTCCTCTTTTCTTAGATATCTTTATTCTGATGATATAAAACTTGAAGCAGACAACGTATTAGCTACACTTTATGCAGCCAAGAAATATTTAGTACCTCATCTGGCACGTGCTTGTGTTTCCTACTTGGAAACAGGTCTTTCTGCAAGAAATGCATGCGTATTATTGAGTCAAAGCCAGCTCTTTGAAGAACCAGATTTGATGCAGCGGTGTTGGGAAGTCATTGATGCTCAGGCTGATTTAGCACTAGCTTCTGATGGGTTTGTTGATATTGATTATGGTACTTTAGAATCAATTCTGACACGTGAAACAATTAATACAAAAGAGATTATTTTATTTCAAGCTACTTTAAATTGGGCTACTGCAGAATGCATTAGACGAGATCTTGAACCAACAACAGAGAATAAAAGAAGAGTCTTAGGGAAGGCTTTATATCTTCTTCGAATACCTGCTATGACCCTTGAAGAATTTGCAAATGGACCTGCTCAGTCTGGAATTCTCACACTACATGAGACAAGGGATATTTTCTTACATTTTACTGCAGTTAAGAAACCACCTCTTACATTTCCCACTAAGCCACGGATTGGACTGAAGACTCAAGTATGTCACAGATTTCAATCATCGGCCCACAGGAGTAATCAGTGGCGATACAGAGGAAGATGTGACAGCATTCAGTTTTGCGTAGACAAGAGAATATTTATAGCAGGTTTTGGCCTATATGGATCAAGTAATGGAGCAGCTAATTACACAGTAAAGATTGAACTGAAACGAATGGGGAAAATTTTAGCTGAACATAGTACAGAGTTCTTTTCTGATGGTTCTAGTAATACCTTTCATGTTTACTTTGAGCATCCAATTCAGATTGAAGCAGAGACATTTTATACTGCTTCAGCTATCTTAGATGGAGCTGAACTAAGCTATTTTGGGCAGGAAGGTATGAGTGAAGTAACAATTGGATGTGTAACATTCCAATTTCAGTGCTCCTCTGATAGTACTAATGGAACAGGGGTGCAGGGTGGGCAAATACCAGAACTAATTTTTTATGGTCCACCAAATCCATAACTAATCCTAGACTGCATAGTTTTGTTTTTTTTTTAATATTATTATTATGATTAGAAATTAATAATTCACCAACACAATGAAAACACTCTTAGTGCTACTCAAAACTTCTCTGTATGAGATGTATATGCATACTACCGAAGGTGGGACATATACACAAAGTTAATTTTTTGTTTATGAGATATATCTCAAAGTCCAAGTTATTGTAGCTTCTTTCCTCGTATATATATATTTTTATTTTTTATTATTATTTTTTTTTTTTTGTTTCTTTTGTGAAGAGGTAGAATTGTTGTAAGCTTCACAATGCAAGTGCTATTACAGCACTACTAGTCCTGTCCATTTTTTGGCTCAAGGAAAAATAAGGTGTACTAAGTTTTTATGTATATATTGTCCCATTTTTTTTTCACATGATAATGTTAAATTTTTATATACTGAAAACAATGTAATGCATATACAGTCCAAGCATATGCAAAATGTGTATAGATGTTTGTATAAAGATATTGTATGTAGTTTATTGAAAATAGTGTTCATAACATCAGTTGTTTAATTTAAAGAGGTATAGAATTGATCCAGAAGTGTGGAATTCCAAATGTATATGATTTTTTTTTTCCAACATTTCTACGCAAGATAGCCTTTGGCAGATGATTTACATTTAATAAAAACGCTTTTTTATTTTTCTCCCTATTTGTGACTCTCCATCACAGACACAAAAGTCTATGACAAATAGCTTAAAATCACATATGCTCTTCCAAATTAAATGCATGTCCTTCAGATAATGGATTTCACATACACTCTTACCAAATTTGCAGGATATCTATTACACCGAAGATTGGAGACACTGTTTTTAACACCCCCCCCACTGTCCAGAAAGAAACACTGTGTAAAAAAATTCCATTTGTATATGCAGAAGTGAATAGTCCTATTTACAGGAGTAGTTGTTAGTTTTTACTACATGGTGATACTTTCTGGTTTTGCAATTGGCTTTTATATGGTTTACAGGGGTCTCAGACAGTTTTTAAATTCTGTACAGTGGGATCAACTGATGTTACCAATGTTGAATTCTAAATGGGAAGCCTTCAGGGACTTAATTTTGGAGGCTACTAGGCTTTTCATTCCAACTAAGAAATACTGTTCAAGGTTTAGGCCTAAATAGATGTCAGATGAATTAATGAGGCTCGTGGCAGAGAAGAAGAATGTATGGGATGCATATAAAGTATCAGGTGACACAGAAGCCTATGGCAGGTATAAACTAGTCTGTAATCAAGTCACAAAGAACACTAGGCAAGTAAAGGCAGATTACGAGAAATCCTTGGCAAAGGATGCAAAGAGTTCTTGACTTATATAAACTCTAGAAGGAAAGGGATGAATTAGATTGGACCACTCAACATAGATGGGTTGACTATTGATGATCATGCTGATGTAGCTGATAAACTGAATGAGTATTTTGCGCCTACATTCACACATGAGGAGTTATTCAATGAGGGGAGTGCCAGAAGTTTATCAAACTCTAACAGGAGTCTTAACAGGGAGCTAAGTGATTTTGTAAAAACTGAGAACAAAGTGGAGGAGAAATTGCTGGAGTTAAGCATAAAAAAGGCACCTGGGGTGGATGGGATCTATCCAGTTATATTAAAGGAAGTAAGCAAACCCTTAGCCATAATTATGAGAGCTTCTTTGGACTCAGGGGAGGTCCCCATGGACTGGAGGTGTGCAAATGTATCACCATTTCACAAAGGGGGTTCACAAAAGGTGACACAAGTAACTATAGACCTGTTAGTTTAACTTGTGTTCCGGAGAAAATAAAGGAATCACTGGTTAAAGAAGCACTGCAGGATCATCAAGACAAGACTGCAGTAATAGTTAAGACACATCATGGGTTTGTTAAAGGGAGGTCTTGTCTGACCAATTTGATTGGATGCTATGATGTGGTCACAAAGGAACTGAATGCCAAAAATAATTTTGATATCATATACTTGGATTTCAGGAAAGCTTTTGATACTGTTGCACATGGAAGACTGCTGTACAATTGGAGAGGTATGGCATCAAGGATAAGCTGGTACGATGGATAAAGGTATAGTTGAGTGGGAAACAACAGAGTGGTAACCAATGGACACTGCTCTTTGTGGACAAATGTTATTAGTGGAGTTCTCCAGGGTTCAGTGTTTGGCCCATTGTTGTTTTGTATATTTATCAATGATATTGATGAAGGTATATCAAGGTTTAATGTCCAAGTTTGCAGATGATACAAAGGTTGGCAGGGTTGCTAACGACAGTAATGACAGTATGCTACTCCAACTGGATCTAGATAAGTTGGGAAAACGGGCTGAGAAGTGGCAACTGGACTTTGACAAATGCAAAGTACAGTAAACCCCCGCTATTTGCGGTTTCGCGATCGCCGATTTAATATAAAATGAAACCTAAAAAAATGTAAAATTTTAAAGCGCCGTGAATATTTTCCGACATAAAAAAACATGGGCGTGGCTAAAATTATCTTTCCCGGTCAAAACAGTGCTCAGTGGGTGGAGGGAGAGGGGTGACAAAACCGCCAGCGTGGATGTTTCTCGCTAATCCTTGTTCAGTATGTGTTATGCGCTTGTGATGGAAGGTTTCGTTGTTTGCTTTTAGTTTATATGCTTACAAATTGAATAAATTTATCAATTTATAAATTGATATGCTTACAAAAATGATAAATCTACTGTTTTGCAGTGTAAAACAGACTTTTTCGAGTGTGTTAACGGAAGAAAGTGACTTTATTGCGGACAAGTTCTTTCTAACCTCTACAAAAATATGGCTACGAATAACAAGAGAAATGTGAAAATATCAAAGAAGGTGATTACATTAGCGAATAAAATTGAGTTATTAGATAAAATTTCTAATGGTGAAAGTGTCTCAGTGGCAAAACATTATAAAATCAATTAGTCAACGGTGTGATCAATAAAAAAAATCGGAAGAAAAAATCCGCCGTAGTGTCCGTGAAAACCGCTAATTGCTTCAAAAATTTGTTCTGTAACTCGTGATGTTAAATTTAAAAAAAATGGAAAAGGCTTTAAATCTGTGGATAGAAGACCGAACTCAAAATAACATTCCGTTAAGTTCACTCATCGTTCGTGAAAAGACAAAACTCCTTTATCAACACTTTAGCGAAACTGGTGATAGCACTGGCGGGATAAGTTTTTTTGCTAGCAAAGGTGTTGGTTTGAAAGATTTGTTTGAAATTTCTAATAAATATTACATTTAATATTAAATTGTTTCTTATTTTCATTTCGATGCCATATGCTTATATTTCACTATGTACTGTCAATGTACATAGTCATATTATGAAGGTACATATAATACATACATAGACAAAATTTTAGACTAGTTTTTCTTATAAATTTCATACTTTGGAACGGAACCCTTTATTACTATGGGAGCCATAACTCAGTATTCGCATTTTCGGTATTCGTGACATTTTTCAGGAACGTAACCCCCGCGAATAGCGGGGGTTTACTGTACTGCATATGGGTAGCAATAACTGAAGAGAAACGTACCAACTGGGTGGTACTACACTCAGGGAAGTGGGAAGTGAAAAAGACCTGGGGGTAATTGTGTAACCAAATATGAAGTTCGCTGAGCAGTGCACATGGGCTGCCAGGCCAGGTCATGGAGTCTTGTCAATGATATATAGGAATTTTGCTAGCAGACAGGGAAGTGATAATCCCGTTATAGAAGGCAATGGTCAGGCCACACCTAGAGTACTGTGTACAGGTCTGGAGGCCTCATTTTAGGAAGGATGTAGAGTTGCTAGAATTGAGTACAAAGAAGGGCAACAAGATTGGTAAGGGGAACAAAGGGGTGCTCTTACCAAGAAAGGCTTAAGTTTTGCAAATTGCAGAAACTGGAGAGTAGGCACCTGCAAGGTGATCTAATTGAGGTGTATAAGGCCTTGAATGGGTTGAGCAAGTGAATGATAATGGGGTTCTTCTCCTTGCTCACATTAAGAATCCGAGGGGGGACAGATTCAAATTGAGGAAAGACAGTTGTAGAATAGATGTGCGGAAATTTGCCTTTAACCAGCAGGTAGTTGATTTGCCCTTGGATAGAAGCTTAGCTCTCCATTAGCTGACTGAAGGAAAACCTCTGCACATCTATTCTGCAACCATCCTTTTTCAATTAGAATTTATGTTCACTCATGGTATAGTCTGGGCAAGAGGACGAATGTCAGATCACCTTGTTGGTGCGTAGTCTCCAGATGCTGCAATTTGCAGAACTGAAGCCTTGCTTGGTAAGACAACTCTTTCGTTTCCTTCACCACTCTCATTGCTTTTCTCTGCATCCATTCCTGCAGATCTACTTCCTTCCTAAAATGAAGCCTAACCATGGCCTGGTACAAAGGGATAATCACCTTATCCCTGCCAGAAAAAAAAAAAATCATAGTTGCCAGGCCCGGCAGCCTGTCTGCATTGCTCAGAGAATTTCATATCTGACTGCATATTATGCCTGGGTCTTTTATATTTCTACCCTGAGTGTAGTACTGCACAGCCATTACTTTAATCTGGGATTACTGCTACTCATACGCAGCATTTTACATTTATCAATGTTAAATTTCAACTGTCTTTTCTCACCCCGTCTTCCTAATTTTTTTTAGACCCTATTGTAGTAGCTTACTCTGTTTAATGTCATTAACCAAGCTGCCAACCTTTGTATCATTTGCAGACATAGACATTAAGCCTGAAATATCTTCAATATCATTGATAAATACAGAAAACAATGGCTCAGCACTGAACCCTGGAGGACTCCCTAGTGGAGTCCTCCAGGGTTCAATACCGGTATTTTGGTATTTTTAATTTATGAAACTGGGATACCGGTATTCCAAAAAAAACATTTTTTGCAATAAATTTTAATGACAATTAGGTGCAATAAAGTAAGGAAAAAACAAGTAATTACTTGAGTTCATGTTTTAAATCTTCATCTTCAAAAAAATCTTATTTCCTTTTTTATCAAAAATAAAAAATATTTCCCTTTTGACTTTTTATGGCACTATATATCGAAGAAACTAAATTGAGGGGCCCATCAAGCTCTCAGCTGCCCACATCAACGCCAGAGCTTGCACTTGGGCATCGCGTGACACAGAGACAACCCCCAAGGCAGAATGCGCTGGTCCCGAAGGAACTAGTAGTTGTTGGTGACTCTATTGTCAGGGAAATGGGGAACATGCTTTGTAAAAAAGATAGGTGGAACAGGACCAGGGTATGTCTGCCAGGGGCAAAGGTTGATGATGTTGTAGAGCGAATATCATCTTTTAAGGGCACAAAAGGTGATATAGTTGTACACGTTGGCACTAATAATATTAAGAGTAGGAGACCGGCAGAATTACTTAACAAGTACAGGTCACTGTTGAACAAAAGCCGAGAATTAGGGTTGAATTTGAAAGTGTCTGCAATTCTGCCCAGACACGATAGGAGGGAGTATATGATGAGAGCCTTGTCGATCAATTCGGCCCTGGAAAGATTGTGCAAGGCTCAAGGGGTAGAATTTTTTTCAGCCTGGACTGTACTTGTTAACAGGAGAGATTGCTTCTACAGGGATGGGATACACTTAAATAGAAAGGGTGCAAGAATATTTGCTGATGCTATCGAGGCAGTGTTAGGTGGGTCGGAAAACTGCTAGCTTGGGGGGAGACAAAGACCAATAGATTGACAGTAGCCACTGGCAGAGGTGAAAGAGATTCTTGTACTACTTCTATTAGAATGAGTAGAAGCCTGAAAAACAAGATGCATGGTATTTCAGAGACTGCTGGGAGCCATTGCGGTACAAGTAAACACATGGGTTGCGTTAGGGTAGCTAAGAATAGAAACAGGTGCAGGTATACTTGCGTGTACACCAATGCTAGGAGTTTAGTAAATAAATTTGATGAATTTGAGGTATTGCTCAAAACATCAAAGGCAGATATTGTTGGGATATCAGAGACGTGGTGTCACACAGATATAAGGGATGCAGAACTGCAATTTGGGGAGTACAACGTCTACAGAAAGGATAGACAGGATAGGAAGGGGGGGAGGGGTTATGCTATTAGTTAAGAAACACATAAAAACCAAGGAAGTGAAGCCAGTCGACATCGCTGGACAGTGCAGTGTTGAGTCAGTTTGGTGTGACATAAGCATTGGGAGATCAAAATTGAGAATAGGAGTGTGCTATAGGCCTAATGACTCTGATGAGTATAATAAGGAACTGTACAGGGAAATAGAGTGGGCCAGTAAATCAGAGAGTCTTATAATGGGAGATTTTAATTTCCCAGATATTGACTGGAATTTGGGGGCTGGTTACTCACACACTAGCAGGGCTTTTGTGGATTTATTGGATGATTGTTTTCTACATCAGCATGTTCGGGAGGCAACTAGAGGGAGTAATACTCTTGATTTGATTATCAGCAGTGATTCTTCATGCATTAAGAATCTGCAGATAAATGAACCACTAGGTGGCAGTGATCACAGTGTGCTGAAGTGGGATTTACTCAAAGAGGTAACTACCATTAGGGGTAAAGGGAAGGGTTATTGCTTCCGTAAAGGCGACTACGATGGACTGAGACAGTATTTAAATTCTATACAGTGGGACCAACTGATGATGTTACCAACAGCAAATTCAAAATGGGAAGCATTCAAAGAACTTATCTTGGAAGCTACTAGGCTTTACATACCAACTAAGAAATATTGTTCAAGGTTTAGGCCAAAATGGATGTCAGATGAACTAATGAGGCATATGGCAGAGAAGAAAAATGCATGGGATACTTACAAATTAACACATGACACAGAAGCCTATGATAGATACAAGTTGATATGCAACCAAGTTACAAAGGAGGTTAGGCAGGCGAAGGCAGATTACGAGAAATCCTTGGCAAGGGATGCAAAGAAAAACAGCAAAGAGTTCTTTACTTATGTAAACTCTAGAAGGAAGGGGATGAATCAGATTGGTCCACTTGATATTGATGGGTCAACTGTTGATGATCCTGCTCAGGTAGCTAACAAACTAAATGAATATTTTGCATCGACATTCACACATGAGGAGTTATTCAGCAAGGGGAATGCCAGAGGTGTATTCAACTCTAGCAGTAAGCTAGAGAATCTTGAAATAACTGGGAGTAAAGTGGAGGAGAAACTGTTGAAGATAAACACAAGAAAGGCACCCGGGGTGGATGGGATCTATCCAGTTATATTAAAGGAGGCAGCAAAGGAAGTAAGCAAACCCTTAGCCATAATTATGAGAGCTTCCTTGGACTCAGGGGAGGTACCCATAACGGGAAATGTGCAAATGTGACCCCAATTCACAAAGGAGGATCAAAGGCTGACACAAGTAATTATAGACCTGTGAGCTTAACTTCTGTTCCAGGAAAATTAATGGAGGCACTGGTTAAAGAAGCACTGCAGGATCATTTAGACAAGACTTCAGTTATAGCTCAGACACAGCATGGTTTTGTTAAGGGGAAGTCTTGCCTGACCAACTTGATTGGATACTATGATGCAGTCACAAAAGAACTGGATGCAGGGAACTGGAACTTTGATATTATATACTTGGATCTTAGAAAGGCTTTTGATACTGTTGCACATGGAAGACTGCTACATAAATTGGAGCAGTGTGACATTGGAGGCAAATTGCTGCTATGGATAAAGGGGTGGTTGAGGGGGAGAAGACAGAGAGTGGTAATCAATGGACACTGCTCATCGTGGACTAATGTTATTAGTGGAGTCCCTCAGGGCTCAGTGTTGGGTCCATTATTGTTTTCTGTATTTATAAATGATATTGATGATGGTATATCAAGCTTAATGTCCAAGTTTGCAGGTGATACAAAGGTTGGCAGGGTTGTCAAGGACACTACTGACACTATGCTGCTGCAACAGGATCTGGAAAGGTTGAGCAGATGGGCTGAGAGGTGGCAAATGAAGTTTAACATTGACAAATGTAAAGTACTACACATGGGAAACAGCAACCCCAGAGCAATGTATCAACTCTGTGGTACTACACTGACAGTGGTAGAGAATGAAAGGGACTTGAGGGTGGTTGTGCAGGCAGATATGAAGTTCTCTGAGCAGTGCAGACGGGTTGCAAGAGTAGCTCATGGAGTATTGTCAATGATATACAGGAATTTTTCCAGCAGGGATAAGGAGGTGATTATTCCATTGTATAAGGCAATGGTCAGGCCACACCTAGAGTACTGTATACAGTTCTGGAGGCCTCATTTCAAGAAGGATGTAGAGCTGCTGGAACGAGTACAGAGAAGGGCAACAAGATTAGTGAAAGGAACAAAGGGGTGCTCTTACGAAGAAAGGCTTAAGTTTTGCAAATTACAGTGTCTGGAGACTAGGCACCAGCGAGGTGATCTGATAGAGGTGTATAAAGCCTTGAATGGTTTGAGCATGCTCAATGCTGATGGGATTCTTCCTCTAGCTCAGGAAAATCACCTGAGAGGGCATAAATTCAAATTGAGGAAAGACAGATGCAGGATAGACGTGCGGAAATTTGCCTTTAGCCAGCGGGTGGTTGGTTGGTGGAACAGACTTCCATCCCTTGTGGTGGAGGTTGATAGCCTAAATAAGTTTAAGGCACAGCTGGACAGGTATTTGGAACGAACAGAGGGGTGAAGTGGAAGTGGTTTTTTTTTTTTTTTTTTTTTTTTTTTTGGCTGATGCTGCATAAGCTTGCTTTCTTGCATCAAATGCCTCTGCTAATGCTATATCCGTATTAACGAAAGAAAGGATCTGACGGTTCAGCTTGGTGATAAAATCAAATCTAAGTTGTGGGGGGGTTATTTATTAATTTTTATTTCCCTGTACCTTACTATTGCTGTCAGTGGTCATTGTTATGATTTTCGTACAGCAGCTCCATTCAAGCACCAAGCTCCACAAGCTACCCCGACTGCATTAAAAAATTATAATTTCCAAAAGCTGAGAGATTCCCCCCCCCCCACGAGTATATACTGTATATTATACAGGGTGTCTCAAAAATATTGGTACAAACGTTTAGGGGAGGTAGGTAACATCTAAAGGAATGTGAATCGCATAGGAACCCATAACCGGAAATGTCACGGGAAAGTAGTAGCAGAGATGACACAAGACAGTAATTAGTGGCAAACATTTATTTGACATAATATTAACAATGGAGTACGAGATGGATGCATTTCATGGTGTTACAACAGATGCTCGAAAGTTCCACCACGAGACATGCATGTGTGACACCGACGCAGCATGGATTGGCAGACACGGTCGAACAAACCTGGAGTTTCTTTGACAGTAGCAGCAGCGCAGACGAGTCTTGTCATGAGATCCATTTCTGTCTCCACAGGTGATTCATACACGATAGATTTGAGGGCCCCCACAGAAAGAAATCAAGGCTCAATAAATCAGGTGAGCATGGGGGCCAGGTGACAGGTCCACCACAGCCAATCCATCGACGCCCAAAACGGCTGTTCAAATGGTCACGAACACACCTTCCATAATGGGCAGGCGCCCCGTCATGTTGAAACCAAATGTTGCGTCTCGCATTTGCTGGAACATCGTCAAGTAACCCTGGTAGAACTTGTTCAAGAAAGATCCGATATTTAGCAGAGTTCATCCGCGATGGTAACAGGTATGGGCCGACTAAGCAGTCACCGACCATACCTGCCCAGACATTTACTGTGAAGCGATGTTGTGCTGCAGGGGCGCACACCGTGTGGGCCCCTCTGCTAATCCATACACGAGGTGCATGTCTGCCAGCTCACAGTTCGTATATCGATGCACGCTCTTCATACGGTGACTACTGCTTGAATGAATAAACCAGAAATTTTCCCTCTCCCGAACTGATGAACAGCGCCGTGTACCGACTTACTGTGACATTTCTGGTTATGGGTTTCTATGTGATTGACATTCCTTTAGATGTTACCTACTGCCCCTAAACGTTTGTACCAATATTTTTGAGACACCCTGTATATTGTATATATATTATACAAAGGATACTAGGAAAGTTTTGCAATATGACGCAACAATGAATCACAGGAAGCTGCTTGTTGCTGCATGTTGAGACATGTTCATACGTGCATAGTAGCCGCCGCGCCAAGTCGATGGGCTCAGTTATTCATTAGTAGTGAGAGTGTAAAGTGCTTGTGATGACATCGTGGTCACGAAATGAGATAAGGACAGTTTTGCGGTATAATTTCGTGCGTGGTTTAACCATAGACCAGTGCTTAGAAGAAATGACTCTTGCACTAGATGATGATTGTCCACATTGTACAACGATATTCAGGTGGTATAGAGAATTCTAAAGGGGAAATTTCACTCTGGAGGATTCTGAGAGGCCGGGAAGGCCACGAACGTCAGTTACGGAGGAAAACGTTACTGCTGTGAGGAAAATGCTTGACGAAAACAGGCGAGTGACCTACCAACAGATAGAGGATACTTTGGGCCTAAATGCACCAGCAATTCATTCGATTCTGCAAGATCATTTGCACGTGAAGAAACTTTGTTCTCTCTGGGTGCCGCATCAACTGACTGAAGAGCAGATGACACGACGTGTGACTTGGTGCCGGGAGATGTTAAAAAAGTTTGATAAGGGACAATCTCGGTATGTGAACAACATCGTGACAGGTGACGAGACTTGGCTATACTATTACGATCTGCCGACCAAGGCTCAAAACAAAGTTTGGGTCTTTGATGATGACGACACCCGTAATTGTCAGAAAATCCCGATCTGTAAAGAAAAAAATGATAGCTATATTTTTCAAATCGAGTGGAATTGTGGAACGTGTCGTTTTGGACACGCAGAAGACAGTCACAGCTAAGTGGTATACTGAACAATGCCTACCTAAAGTCATTGGATCTATGAAGAACCTGCGGCCAAAGTCAAGAATGGACACCTGGTACCTCCATCACGATAATGCTCCAGCTCACCGCGCCAAAGCCTACACCGAATATTTGACCACGACAGGACTGAAACTTCTCGAGCACCCTCCCTACAGTCCAGACCTTGCTCCCTGCGACTTTGCACTGTTCCTGCATGTGAAAATGAAGCTAAAAGGGAGGCGGTTTTCCAGTGATGAGGACCTTCTACCGGCTTGGGACAACGAGTGTGCTTTACTCCCTAGTGAAACTTGGCAGAACTGGTTTAAAGATTGGTTTCGGAGGATGGAGAGGGTGTATTGAATGTAGAGGAAATTACTTTGAAAAAATTAAATAAACAAAGCTGTATTGCAAAACTTTCATAGTACCCTTTGTATGTGAGCTGTCAGAAGAGCAATGACACAAATATAAAACATGTCATTTATCATATCATACAAAACATAACTGGTGTTCATTTACATCTAATCTATTCATTTTTCTCATTTAATCTGTTAATATATGCTACCATTTCCATAAAATTTCTCAATTAATAATCCCAACTCTCTCTACAGCTTCAAACACTAAACTAATTCAATCTTAATCACTTTCTCATATTTCTCTTAATCACCAAGATCAATTTCTTCTCAACAGCAATCCATAAGTTAATAACAATTCCATGTAATCTCTCTTAATTTAGCAATATCAATTTTCTTTACAACTTCAACCAATAAACCAACTCAATACTAAACATTTCCTTATTTCTCGTGTTTCTTCAACTTCAACCTTACTCTAAAATAATCCCCCACTTTATCTAAGTATCATTTCCAAAACAACACAGTTCAGAGGACTTACCTTCCTTTTCTTTCACGGTGGGATTCCTTTGTGCGGGTTCCTTCCACGTAGTGTGGTGATGTCCGTCTCTCTCTCTCTCTCTCTCTCTCTCTCTCTCTCTCTCTTCTTAGTTGAACTCTGCATCTCTGCTGTATAGCTCTTTCAGTACTGTCTTATTTCGGGATTTTGAGTTCTCTGTTAATACTGAAGGAAATTACCACAGCAGTAGCAGAAGCCAGGCACTATCTGACTGGCTTGTTATTCAACTTCCGGATTAACTTCTGACACAGGAACATGCCTGGCAGAATCCTTCACTATATAGCTGGACACTCCCAGAACTGGACCCAAACTAAACCTAGAACTACCAGTGGAAGTCTGCAACCCCCTCTGAACAACCACCACAAACCCCTCTTTTGGTGCGAGCACCTTATTTATTTTCTTCTCATTTATTTATTGAATTGACAAGTTAGAATCGCCCCTTGTACTATTTTATATGCAAGCTTATGTGCAAACCCCACAGGGGTTTGCACGTATTTACGTATCTCCCCCTATCTAATTTAAACTTGACCCAATCAAAGTGTTAGTATTTAAACTCACTCTTCTTCCTTTGGTGGGAAAAACAGAATATTTTTCCCACACAACGAAACACTTTCATCTTTTACCTCAAGATCACTTGTTCACAATACCTTTGAACTGCTCCATACTGTGACCCCCTTTCCCAAAATGCACTAAGTGCAGGGGCTCACATCTGGTGAGTATGGGCTTGGCACACCCATGGTCCTGAGCTGGATATCATCATTCTTCTCTTTCTTGGTGATTCAGAAAATTTTTTTTTGGTTGGTGCAGCATAAGCCTCAGGCTTCCTTGCACCACATGGCTAATAATAATGTGTCACATCCTCAAGTAGCAGTGTAATAGAGGGATTAAACTATCGTTCAGAAGTGTTTAATTTTAACCCTTCCGCACCTACCATACCATTGTTCACCATATTGCTTAATTGCACTACAAGGCCTACTGCCACTAATGAAATATTTCCGTAATGATGTTTTCGTTATTCCTTAAGTGCTTTACTTCTACACACACACTATACTTACTAAGAGAAATATATTTGTAAGGTTTTGTCTTACAGTTTCATGACGTTTTCAGGTTTCCGTTGCATTTGTATTGTGTATAACAATCCCTCATTTGCAAATTCAGCAGTATTAATGATTTATTGTTGTCGATTTTATAACCTTTATGTGAATAAATCATGGATAATTATTTTTTAAATTAGTACTGAAAAACCTGTATTTTTGTATCAATACTGGAATCCCGGTATTGTAACCCTAGACTCCACTAATAACATTAGTCCATGAAAAGTGGTGTCTATGAATAACCACTCTGTCTTCTTCCACTCAACCTTCCCTATATCAAAGCAGTAATTTGCTCTTAATGCCACACTGCTCCAATTTATACAGTAGTCTCATGTACAACAGTATCAAAAGCATTCCTGAAATCCAATCCAGTTCCGTTGTTAGTGCATCATAGTATCCAACAAGATTGGGCTGACAAAATTGCCTCTTGAAAAATCCATACTATGACTGCAGTATAGTTGCACTTCTGTCTAGATGGTCCTGCATTACTTTAACTTCTTTATAGTTCTAGCCAAGCTCCGTCGTTTATTTTTGAAATTAGATAGCGATTTTGAAAGTTAATACTTAGTGTCCATAGATTTTACATTTGTAACTTGTCGCCATTGTTATACGATACGGAATGGCGTAATGTTAACGTAAAACTAGATAGTGAAAAATGTTGCACTGTATTAGAAATCTGTTATTTGGTTTTTTTTTTTAGGAGCATTAGCAAATAAGGTCATATTGCTCCGGGGATATGCGGTGGTCATTACCTCACCTTTACGCATCCTCTGTATTTGGTGGATCATGGGCTCAAACCCCGGTGTAATCAAGAAGCGTGTGCTATGCACTGCTGCTCCTGCCCACCTGGCTACGGAGACGGCTTAGAAATCTGTTAGATTACTATAGTATTATCAATTAATCAGTAAAATTTATTAATCTTATTAAAGTTCGTTGTTAATTAAATTATACTTAATGGAATTATGACCCAGACTAGAGCAGCAAAGCAGCGTTCACAGAATAGTCAGAGTGCTGTGGCTCGCGGGAGAACCGAAGGGGCGATTCTCCAACGCATCACAGTCTAAAACACTGCACAAAATGTTTGCAAATCTGTCTAGAACGGCTAGATCTAGCCAAGGAGGATGTCTTTGTGTGTGTGCTAGGTGCAGAGACTGTGAAGAAATTAGGCAGGCACAAACTCAGCATTCTGATGGCCATCTATGAGAGTTTGAGGTAGAGTAAATGCCCTCGAAGAAATTAATATGAGGGGCCCATCTAGGTCTCAGCTGCCCAACTCAATGCCAGAACTCACTCCCGTGCATCAGGCAACACAGAGGCAAACTCCAAGGCAGAATGCACTGGTCCCACAGGAACTAGTTATTGTCGGTGACTCTATTATCAGGGAGACAGGGAATATATTATGCAAAAATATATTCCCTGTCTCCCTGATAGGGAATATATTATGCAAAAAGGATAGGTGGAACAGGACCAGGGTATGTCTGCCAGAAACGTGAATTTATTGGCAAAAGTTGATGACATTGTATGGCAGATATCATCTTTTAAGGGCACAAAGGTGATATTGTTGTACACATTGGTACTAATGACCTTAAGAGTAAGAGATCTGTAGATTTACTTAACAAGTACAGGTCAGTGCTGGAAAAAAAGTCACAAGT
The DNA here is from genome assembly GCF_048544385.1 of Mastigoproctus giganteus. Lineage (NCBI taxonomy): Eukaryota > Metazoa > Arthropoda > Arachnida > Uropygi > Thelyphonidae > Mastigoproctus > Mastigoproctus giganteus. Next base: position 63,905,244 of record NC_143586.1, on the reverse strand, counting down.
TAGGGTTAAATTTGAAAGTGTCTGCAATTCTGCCCAGACACGATAGGAGGGAGTATATGATGAGAGCCTTGTCAATCAATTTGGCCCTGGAGAGATTGTGCAAGGCTCATGGCGTAGAATTTTTTTCAGTGTGGTCTTGCTAACTGGAGAGACTGCTTCTACAGGGATGGGATACACTTAAATAGAAAGGGTGCAAGAACATTTGCTGATGCTATCGAGGTAGTGTTAGGTGGGTCGGAAAACTGCTAGATTGGGGGATACACAGACTAAAAAATTAACGGTAGCCGCAGGCAGAGGCGAAAGTGATTCTTGCACTGCTTCTATTGTAATCAGCAGCCTAGAGAGCAAGTTGCTGGGGACTTCAAGAGTTTCTGAGAGTCATCATGGAACAAGTAAATACATGGGCTGTGTTAGGGTAACTAAGAGTAAGAACAAGTGCATGTATACTTGCATGAACACTAATGCTAGAAGTATAGTAAATAAAATCGATGAATTTGAAGTGCTGATCAAGACATCAAAGGCAGATGTTGTTGGAATATCAGAGACATGGTGTCACAGATATAAGCAGTGCAGAATTAGAATTTGGGGAGTACAATGTGTACAGAAAGGACAGACAGGGTAGGAAGGGAGGAGGGGTTATGCTGTTAGTTAAGGAACACATAAAATCTAAGGAAGTGCATCCAGTTGACACAGGTGAACAGTGCAATGTTGAGTTAGGTGTGACATAAACACTGGGAAAATGAGAGTAGGAGTATGTTATAGGTCTGATGAGTACAATGAACAGTTGTGCAGAGAAATAGAATGGGCCAGTAAATCAGAATGTCTTGTAATTTTAACTTTCCAGATATTGATTGGAACTTGTGGTTGGTCACTCGCACGCTAAAAAGACTTTCGTGGATTTATTGGAGGATTGTTTTCTACAGCAACATGTTTGAGAGGCAACCAGAGGGAGTAATACCCTTGATCTGATTATCAGTAGTGATTATTCATGCATTACGAATTTGCAGATAAAGGAACCACTAGGTGACAGTGATCACAGTGTACTGATGTGGGATTTACTTAAATATGTAACTGCCATCAAGGGTAAAGGTTTTTGTTTTCGTAAAAGTGACTACAGTGGTCTCAGACAGTTTTTAAATTCTATACAGTGGGAGCAACTGATGATGTTACCAACGGTGAATTCTAAATGAGATTTAATCTTGGAGGCTACTAGGCTTTTCATACCAACTAAGAAATACTGTTCAAGTTTAAGGCCTAAATGGATGTCGGATGAATTAATGCAGCTCGTGGCAGAAAAGAAAAATGCATGGGATGCATATAATTTATCAGGTGACAAAGAAGCCTACTGCAGATATAAGCCAGTCTGTAATAAGCAAGTCACAAAGGAGGTAAGGCAAGACAGGGAAGGCAGATTACTAGAAATCTTTGACAAAGGACGCAAAGAAAAACAGCAAAGGGTTCTTTTCTTATGTAAACTCTAGAAGGAAGGGGATGAATCAGATCGGTCCACTTAACATAGATGATTCGACTATTGATGATCCTGCTCAAGTAGCTGATAAACTGAATGAGCATTTTGCATCTACATTCACACATGAGGAGTTAGTTATTCAAGGAGGGGAATGCCAGAAGTTTATCAAACTAACAGAGAGAGAGAGAGAGATAAGTAATTTTGTAATAACTAAGAGCAAAGTGGAGGAGAAATTATTGAAGTTAAACATAAAAAAGGCACCTGGGGCAGATGGAATCTATCCAGTTATATTAAAGGAGGCAGCAAGGGAAGTCAGCAAATCCTTAGCCATAATTATGAGAGCATCCTTAGAGTCAGGGGAGGTCCCCATGGACTGGAGATGTGCAAATGTATCCCCAATTCACAAAGGGGTTCAAAGGGTGACAAATAATTTATAGACCTGTTAGTTTAAATTTTGTTCTGGGGAAAATAATGGAGTCACTGGTTAAGGAGGAGGATCACCTAGACAAGACAACAGTAATAGTTCAGACACAGCATGGGTTTGTTAAGTCTTGTCTGGCCAATTTGATTGGATACTATGATGTGGTCACAAAGAACCGGATGCAAAAAATAATTTTGATATCAGATACTTTGATTTCAGGAAAGCTTTTGATACTGTTGCACACGGAAGACTGCTGTACAAACTGGAGTGGTATGGCATTAAGGGCAAGTTACTGCAATAGATAAAGGGATGGTTGAGTGAGAGACAGCAGAGAGTGGTAATAAATGAACACTCTGTATCGACTAATGTTATTAGGGGAGTCCCCCAGGATTCAGTTCTGGGCCCATTGTTGTTTTGTGTATTTATCAATATTATCGATGAAGGTATATCAGGCTTAATGTCCAAGTTTGCAGATGATACAAAGGTTGGCAGGGTTGTTAATGACAGTAAAGACAGTATGCTACTGCAACAAGATCTACAAAAGTTAGGCAGATGGGCTGAGAAGTGGCAACTGAAGTTTAACAGTGACAAATGCAGAGTACTCCATATGGGTAGCAGTAACCCAAGAGAAATGTACCAACTGTGTGGTACTACACTCAGAGAGGTGGAGAATGAAAAAGACCTGGGGTTAATTGTGCAGTCAGATACGAAGTTCTCTGAGCAGTGCAGACAGCTGCCAGAGCATGTCATGGAGTTTTTTCAATGATATATAGGAATTTTGCTAGCAGAGACAAGGAGGTGATTATCCCTTTGTATAAGGCAATGGCCAGGCCACACCTTGAGTACTGTATACAGGTCTGGAGGCCTCATTTTAGGAAAGATGCAGAGTTGCTAGAACGAGTACAGAGAAGGGGCAACAAGATTGGTGAGAGGAACAAAGGGGTGTGCTTACGAAGAAAGGCTTAAGTTCTGCAAGTTGCGGCATCTGGAGCCTAGGCACCTGCAAGGTGTATAAGGCTTTGAATGGTTTGAGCAGGCTCAATGCTGATGGGATATTTCTGCTTGCTCAGATTAAGAACCTGAGGGTGCATAGATTCAAATTGAGAAAAGACAGTTGTAGAATAGATGTGCAGAAGTTTGCCTTTAACCAGCAGGTAGTTGATTGCTGGAACAGACTTCCATCTGTTGTTGTGGAAGTTGATAGCTTAAATAAATTTTAAGGCTGAACTAGACAGACAATTGGAGTGACCGGATCGATGAAATGGGAAGGGGTTTTTTTTTTTTGGCTGATGCTGTATAAGCTTGCTTTCTTTCATCATATGCCTCAACTAATGCTAATGTTAACCAGTGACTCCAGTATTTTCCTTGGAACAGAGGTCTATAATTATGTCACCTTTTTATCCCCTTTTGTGAATTGGGGAAATATTTGCACATCTCCAGTCCATAGGGACTTCCCCGAATCTAAAGATGCTCTTATAATTGTGGCTAAGGGTTTGCTTACCCTCTTTTCTGTCACCCCCCAAATATATTTGGATAGATCCCATCTGCCCCAGCCACCTTTTTTTATGTTAAGCTTCAATAATTTCTTTTCCCCTTTCCTCTCAGTTATCACAAGATCCTTGTTAGGTTTAATGAATGTTTGGCATACCCCTCCCTAAAGAATGCTTCATGAGCGAATGTTGATGCAGAATAGCTATTCAGTTTGTGAGCAACCCGATCATGTTCATTTACATGTGTTGCTGTTCATATGGTTGATGTTTTAGTATGTTGCACATTGTTTTAATCTCTTAAGTGTATTCAATGTGCTATATTTAATTTTTATGGAGAATTTGGTAGTAAGTTATTCATATTAGTTTACTACCATAATTTTAGGCCTAACTGTGGAATCACTGATGGCCTCTAATGGTGGTCTGTGATCTGTGAACCAAGCCTTACTGATATTAGGCTAGTTTTGTTTTAATTAAATAGCTTGGTATAAATACATGGCATACGTTAAGTCAATCATGCTCATAGTGTCTGCCGTCTCAGTATTTATCTTTTATTTCTTTGAATACCATTATTCTGTATGGATGGAGTTGCAAATCTGTATTATCTATGACTCTATGCATGATGAATACCTATCTTGTAGCATCTGTTTGCACTTCTATTGCTTTAGCTGCATTCCTGCCAATTGCAAGGTATCTGGAAGAGCCCGTAACTGGTGGAAGTGTGGGAACTGCCTTCCACCTACTCTTCCAATTTTCATTCGTCTAACATTGACATTACTTCGAATGCCTGTTCTAAAAGAGGTTTAGTTAGTCACTTGACTTTAATGAATTTAATTCTATCAGAGAACATTGTGACACTCTCAACACTGCATTTAGCAAACAGTGCCAAAGTTTGCAAGATCAACTAACAAAAACGTCTGAAATGTTTACGGCACAGTAATTCTTTGTTATTTAGTCTTCTCGAACAGCAATTGCTGTAACAAATAATCTCAAGGGAGTAATGAATAGGCTACTGCAAAAAGTAAAAAACCTATTTCAAATGCCCAGCAAGGATTCTAATCACGATGCCTCAACTCACTCAGAATTTGTTTCCAGTTCTACTGACGACTGTAGATTTCTTCATTTCATCTCGTGTTTGTGCCTGCTGTTCTGATAATGTTTTTACTGCAGTCCAGTGCACTCTGTAAAAACTATGTATGTCAGGACTTTCTGCCTGATATTTCTACATACCAGAGCCTTCACATCTGCCTTAAATGCTACTTTACATCTCCCTCTTCTGCCAACCCTTTGAACATCTCTCATTCAGCACAAGTTTCTAACCAATCATCAACTAATCTTCAGTCTATATCAGTTTCCAATGGCATCTTACCTCTACAAACTCATCTGTTTCAACCCAGCTAAAAATAATTGAGTACTTCTGCAAAATTCTTTCCAGGACTCCCAGCAATGAATCACTGACCAATCCTGAAATTATTCAAGTTTCAGTCTCACCTTTTTCCTGTACAAACTGTCACCCTTCACACTAAACCCACTGGTAAAATCCAAGGCCAATCTCCAATTCAAGATGTACAATGTGGCATTCCAAGCTTGTTCTTCACATCCTTCAGCTATGGGACTGAAGGATGTGAAGAACTGGATGCTTCACCCAGCAAATACTATTAATCAGTCTTCCATTGCTGATTCTTCTGAATGTGAAATTGTGAAAGAGTCCATTCAGATTGGTTGCACAGTACCTCTTCCTACTACCGTACATTCTAAGCCGGTTTTTCTCGGTGATTCTCACGAATCTGCTGAATACGTCTTGACACGTTATTACCATCTTACTTGAAAGGCAAGGCTACATCCAATCAAGTTTTTCACCCTTCTTTGGATGCAGCCCAGTTAACTAGTCCTCTGACAATATTAATCAAGTCTACTATGTCTTCAAATATATGCCACAATTCTATTCACTCGTCTGGAGTGTAAGGCGAATAATGAGAAAGTCCCTATGAAAACATCTCAGCCTGTCACTTTGGCAGGTCAGTTTTTGTCCTCAGTGACTACAAACAGTCTTTGACCAATCAACTTTAATCAGCATATATTTCATAAGCAGTCAGCAATATCAGCTGATGTATTTTATTCTTCAACTAACAGTAGTAGAGTGCTGCTCTTCACCTTTGGAACCAATAAGAGATCTAGGTTTCAAGCTGTTCCTTGCCAAGCTCTTTCATCAGTCATCTTGCTCTTCCACAGATACTGAAGATTTTTTCAACACTGAATTAAGTCTTCCAGGGATGGCACTAGTATTTGTGGCACCTGTGGCAAGTGCCTCACTTGTGCATCCCTAGCACTGGCCCTGAAGTCTTCACACTTCTGTGAGAAAGCTGTCCACATGTTATCCAGATTATGCTTCCTTTCTAATCTTTAGTAATCCATCTGAACATGCACATTTTGGATATGGATATCTGGCCAATTGATGCTATTATCAAGTCTTAAAAGTCTTCACGCACTGCTGCCCATCTTGCCAGCCCTACTCATCCTATCTAGCAGTTATCTTTTTGATGTATATCAAGGTCACCATCCTTATTGTTAGTCTTTTAAGTCAATTGTAGAAGTATTGTAAAAAATATCACTGCTTTTCGTCTCTTTCTTCTGCAACAAACTTTTGCCATAGTCACCCTCAGTGAAACCTGGATACATCCATATACACTTGAAAATGAAATTTCGCCCCTCCCCTATTCTCTCTATCGTTTGGATGGAGACTTGAAGGGTGACAGTGTTGCTATCTTAACCCATTACCTGGTTGAAGTGCTGCAGTTCACTAAACATTCTTCCATCGAAGGTATTATATTAGCCATTGTTATTAGCCAACTATGCAGAAAGCGTTTTCTGTTTATACTTTTTTTACCTTGCTTCCCCAGTTTCTTTAGGCACCATTCAACAATTAGAGAACATTACAGACAAAGCAATCTTTCTGAAGCCTCCAAAAGCAATATAACTTGTTCTGGGTGATTTAATGTTCCAACTGGCCTTCAACCGTAAATCACTCACCAAATTCACTGGCTAGGTAATTCTGCAACATTTGGTTTAGTAGTGCCCTAACTTAAATCTGTACCTTACCCACCTGGAACTCCTACCTTGATTTAGTTTTTACCCACAAATTAACTCTCTTCACAACTAAGGATGACAATTTCATCTGATCAGATCACTTCCCTATTGTCATTGACTTCTTTTCTTCTATTTCCAAACCTTCCTCTTATAGATATTTTTTAAACTTTAAGAACACTGACTGGACTTCGTTAAATTGGTTTCTGGCCAAAATTTTGAATCAATTGATTATTACACTGACTACCAAAATCTTCCATTCTACAATTTCTGAGTTCATTCCCATCAAATTCTCTATCACTAATTGTAGTAACTTCCATCACTGTATGTCAAACAAACTTTTGTATCTAATTTGTCAAAAAATTACTTTCACAAAAGATATTTAAAACTAAAAACTAACTTTAGCTACTTTACCTTCTCTTCCCTTAGACATCTTGTTACGAAATCTCATTATTCTCATTATTGCCACTAAGATGAAGCTGAACTTACTTGAAATTTCAATTCCAGACCATTATAGTGCTATCTCAATCAATTGTCCTCTTGGTATTGCTAATCTTTTTGTTACCTATTGTTCAAAACTGTTCTCCCAAACAGCAACATTCTAATCCCTTTTATCCATTTGAATAAAACATCAGTGACTGTTCTGGTAGATTAGTTCTCACTACTGATGACATCCAGTTAATCATTTCTTGGCTTAAAGATTTCATTGCTCCTGATCCTTATAAACTGTTCCTCTCTAGCTCTAATTCTCAAAAAGCTCTTCAATTACTGCCTCCTTTGTGGTTGTTACCCTTCAGCATTCAAAGAGACCTATATCTTTCTAATATATTAAAAAAATGGTGGGAAAGCTATGACTAGCAACTATCAACCTAGTATTATACTGAATACAGTTGCAAACATTTTTGAACTCTTGCTTTATAAATATCTTAGTTCCTACCGTCACCCTTTTATCAGTAATCATCAGTATGCTTTTCTTCCCAGGAAATCAATGGTTTCAAATCTGGCGTTGTTCTCCCAGTTCTTACAAACTAATTTTGACAAAGGCAATCAAACTGATTCGCATTTTCTTGATATTTCATATGCTTTTGACACAGTTGACATTGATCTTCTGCTCTTCAAGTTTTCATCTTATGGTCTGCAATTCCCCCCAACTGGATTTGCTTGATTTACTTAGAAATTGTAAACTATCCATAATAAATTGATGGTACTTAAACTCCACTTATTGTTTTGTAAGGTGTTCCTCAAGGCTCACCCTCGAATCCACTTTACTGTTTACATTAATGACCTGTAAACTTTATTTCAGCCCATTAATGTTAAGTGGCAACTCTGTGCAGATGATATTAAACTTTACAAAGTTATCTATTCTTTAGTCAACAGTGATGAGCTCCAGTCCTGTCTTGATTTCCTTTCACTCTTGCCCAATAAAAAACTTGTTTCTAAACCAATTAAAATGTAAATTTTGTTGCTTTCACTCAAAACCTACAGTAAGACTCTCCATGTTTACTGATTATAATATTGAAACTCTCTATTTGCAAGTCCGGATAAGTTCTAGTTTTAGGCCTATTCCGATCTGACTTCATACCTCTTGCCATGTTGTGGCAATGGGAAATTGTGGGAGCAAAGTTGACAAATATGTAATTAATGATATTGAAATTTTGCAAGATTATTTAATGAAAAAACTCGTGCCTACAGGCCAGTAAGGCTCCTGGAGTTGATAGAATATACCCTATAATCTTAAGGGAGGCAGCAAGTGAAGTGCATTGAACCATTGAGGCTAATTATGCGAACATCTCTAGACTCTGGGGAGATTCCGTTGGATTGGAAAAGTGCCAATGTATCTCCCATACATAAGGGTGGCTCTAAGAGTGAAGTGGGAAATTATCGACCTGTCAGTCTGACTTCAGTGGTAAGGAAAATCATGGAGGCAATGATCAAGGGTGGAATTCAGGATCATTTGGATAGAATTGAAATTCTCAAGGATACTCAGCATGGTTTTGTAAAGAGAAAATCATGTTTAACAAATCTGGTTCGCTATTTTGAAAGGGTCACTCACAAGCTGGATTTAGGGAATAATTTTGACATTGTTTATTTAGATTTCAGCAATGCTTTTGACTCAATCCCACACGAGCAGTTGCTTTATAAGCTGAAACAGGTTGGAATCACTGGGAAAATCCTTAGATGGATAGCAGGATGGCTTCAGGGCAGGAGGCAGAGGGTTGTGATAAATGGCTATTCCTCAGATTGGGTTGATGTAAGAAGTGGGGTTCCCCAAGGATCAGTATTAGGACCACTGTTGTTTTTAATTTTCATAAATGACATCGATGAAGCGATAGAGGGTGTGACGTCTAAATTTGCAGATGATGTTAAAATTGGTAGAGTAGTTAATGATAACTGTCAAGCTGAGCTTCTTCAGAGAGACCTAGATAGACTTCAGGAATGGTCAGAAAAATGGCAGCTATGCTTTAATCCAACAAAGTGTAAGGTATTACACCTGGGAAACAGTAATCCCAAAATAACTTATTCACTTGGTGGAGTTCAATTAAACCCAGTACTGGAGGAAAGGGACTTTGGTGTTATGATACTGTCAGACATGAAATTCTCTGAGCATTGTAAGCAGGTCGCGAGTAAGTCCCATGGTGTCCTATCAATGATCTATCGAACTTTTGCAAGTAGAGATAGGGATGTGATAATCCCATTATATAAGGCTTTTGTTAGACCACACTTGGAATATTGTGTTCAAGTATGGAGACCGCACCTAAAGAAAGACATCGAGCTTCTTGAAAGGGTGCAAAGACGGGTAACTCGCCTGGTGAGATCGGCAAAAGGGCGTCCTTATGAAGAAAGACTTCGAATATGTGGGTTGCAGAGTTTGGAAACAAGACACCTTAGAGGAGATTTGATTGAGGTGTTTAAGGCTCTGAGAGGCATCAGTAAAATGAATGAGGATGAAATTTTCAAGATTATAAATGATGCTAAACTAGGGGACATAAATTCAAGTTACAGGGGGAAATGTTTGGATTGGACTGCAGGAAGTTTTATTTTAGCCAGCAAGTTATAAATTACTGGAATAAGTTGCCTACATGGGTGGTAGAGGCTGACAGTTTGGGGCAATTAAAGGTCATCTGGATAGTACCTTTGGGTGAGGGAAATGCATAGGATGATAGGTTTAATTTCCTTTTCTTTTATTAATTATTATTTTTTTATCACTGTTCTTTCGGGTTTTTTTTTTGGCTGGTGCAGCATAAGCCATAGGTTTTCTTACACCATGCGGCCATTACTAATATATATAATATTTCAGACTTCCAAACTTCTTGGCTTAATTAAGTGTTCTTCCTTGATTTTTAAGAGTGACAAAGTTATAATTCTCTAAAGCCATTATACTTCTCATTTTTGATTATTGTGATATTTGGTCTCAGCAACAGGAATATCTTTCTTGCAGACTTCAGCAAATTCATTAAATTCTTATGCTTCCGAAATCATCTTGCCTTTCACCATCGATTATTGTTACTTCAGAATCGTTCCTCTTCATTCCAGACGACAACTCTATAGGTATCTTTTTGTCTACAATATCATAAACCCTGTTGTGGATTCTCCATCTCTTCTTGAACAAATATCTTTCAGTATTTGTTCCTGCTTGAATTCTCGTTATAAAACTCATTTCTCACTGCCTGTCCTTCGTACTCACTTACTTGGTGGTGTTATGTTCCGTTTCCTTCAGGTATTGAATAATCACAATATTGATTTTACACTTAAACTGTCTATGTATAAGAAATTGCTCTTTATTCTGTTTTGTTAATCCAATTGTATATATTTTAATACTGGTGTCTGCTTTGTATTGATTCTCTAATTCTCAGCTTTCTCACCATTATCTAGGGTCTGTGTGCCCTGTGGGTGAGAAGTTTGTAAATAAATAAAGTTAAGCCAGGGACATTAAGTGGACCAATGTAATTCAACCCATTCCTTTTACTGTTAGTATAAGGAATTCTTTGCTGCTTTTCTTGGCATTCTTTTCTAGAGATTTCTCGTAATCTGCCTTAATGAATGAAGAATCATTGCTGATAATCAGATCAAGAGTATTTCTGCCTCGCTAACATGCTGCTGTAGAAAACATTCATCCAATAAATCCATAAAAATCTTGCTAGTTTAAACTTTTTTAGCAAGAGCTTATACTTTATACGGTACTCACCTCTGATTCCGTATGGTTCGAAGATATGAATTTAAAAGTTAAAGTTAAGTTAAAAATGTCCCAAGGAAAAAGGAGTGCACTTTTCTTTACTTAGGTTGTTGTATATAATTAAAACTATAATATGAACTGAATAAACAAGAGTTGGTTTTTTCAAGGAAAGGAAGTGTGTGTGTGTGTGTGTGTGTGTGTGTGTGTGTGTGTGTGTGTGTGTGTGTGTGTGTGTGTGTGTGTGTGTGTGTGTGTGTGGTTTTATAGGGAAAACTTAACCCACAGGATGCAAGCACATGTTGGAAATTTTATGTATTAAACTCTATATTGACAAAAGGTTAGCTGGTAGTTTGGTATTAAGAATCACATTCTGCAAGATCTGATGAAACCATTCAATAGCTAATTTAATTTCATTAAGGTTATTGCTGAGTGTGAGGTTTATGGTTATGTGACTGTGCGTGTTGGCTAAGTTCTGTTATGGAACAATTAGATTGGAGACTGTTTCTATGGTAATAGGCTTTAGTGTTTGTGGTCTTGGTTGATCCGAATTTTACAGTTGTACTGCCTGTATAGCATGCATTGCAGTCATGTTGACATTTGACAAGATATATTATATTGTTTATATCCCAAATATTATTATGTATATGCATAAGGTCATACTTCCATATCATAGTCAGCTAGCCCAATGGCTTCATAATGTATTTTCTGGTACTGACATAATTCTGATTTTTACTTCATATAATAGACTGGGCACATTATTTAATTAGTATAAAGGAACATATACGTATAATATTCAGGATATAAACAAGATTATATAATCTCATCAAATGTCAACATGACTGTAATGCATGCTATGTAAAAAAAAAAAACCCCTCTGAACATTGGTTGTGCCTTATCATAGAAGGCACAATTTAAAATTATGACAGATTTGTGCTACACTGTTTGGCTACTGAACAAGAGCTGCTCTGACTCAAAGCACACAAAGAGCTTATTTAAGCTCTTTCAGTAGTGATGTTCGGATATAATCCACAAACAAAGCAGGAATAATGACCAGTGCATTCTCCACTCATCACATTTTTCATGCAATTGTGTAATCCCCTCCTCCACCCAAGATTACAGTTTATTCCAAAAATTCCAATTCATGCTGAAAGGATGACAATATGTATATAGAATGTAGAAGAAAGCCTTCAATATATACCAATAACATTGCTAGTGTGTGGGTTGGTCACTCACACACTAGCAAGGTTGTTTGTTATTTGGTTTTTTAGGAGCATTAACAACTAAGGCCATATTGCTCTGGGAATATGCGGTGGTCATTCCCTGACCTTTCTGCATCCTCCGTATTTGGTAGTCACGGGCTCGAATCTCGGTCTAATCAAGAAGCGTGTGCTATGCACTGCTGCTCCTGCTTGAGTTGGAGGCGCCAACTGTGTGGTACTACACTGACAGTGGTAGAGATACCTGCCTGCACAATTACCTGGGGATAATTGTGCAGGCAGATATGAAGTTTTCTGAGCAGCGCAGATAGTCTGCAAGAGTAGCTTATGGTGTCTTGTCATATACAGGAATTTTTCTAGCAGGGATAAGGAGGTAATTATCCCCTTGTCAGGCCACACCTTGAGTACTGTATACTGGTCTGGAGGCCTCATTTTAGGAAGGATGTAGGGCTGCTGGAGTGAATGCAGAGAAGGGTAACAAGATTAGTGAATGGAACAAAGGGTTGCTCTTATGAAGAAAGACTTAAGTTTTGCAAATTACAGTGTCTGGAGAGTAGGCACCTGCAAGGTGATCTGATTGAGGTGTATAAAGCCTTGAATGGTTTGAGTATGATCAATGCTGATGGGTTTCTTCCTTTTGCTCAGAATAATCGCCTGAGAGGGCATAAATTCAAATTGAGGAAAGACAGTTGTAGGATAGATATGCAGAAGTTTGCCTTTAACCAGCATGTGGTTGATTGCTGGAACAAACTTCCATCTGTTATTGTAGAAGTTGATAGCTTAAATAGATTCAAGGTAGAACTAGACAAACATTTGGAACGAATGGATGGGTGAAATATATATATTTTTTTGGCTGATGCTATATAAGCTTGCTTTCTTGCATCGTGCTTTTACTAATGCTGACATAGTGTACACAGGATTAACTGTAACAATGTTATAATACAGCTATGATGAGTGCATGTGCACATATGTAATTTCTGTTTTAAACTTCAAACCAAATTAGAGAAATGATTAGATTTCACTTATCTTGGATGAATATTTGATAATATCTTGTAGATATTAGCCCAGAGAAACTTGCCAGTTTGATTTTGCCTACAAACTTGTGAGTACCACTGTTGCATAAGCCAAACAGAGTGCCACTGCTTCTTTACTGGAAGTGTTACTCTCCCAACTATGTGTGCACTAAGCTAGAGGAATATCTGGAGAGTATGATTGTTGTTATTGTGTGGTGGGGGGGAAAGAGAGAAAGATGCTGTAGAATAACACTGCTCTGAAATATGGTAGTGAAGTGGCAAAGCTGAAGTTACCTTGTGGACAATTTTTTATTGTGCATTCTGATGTTAAAATCTGGTTTTTAGATATTGGTGCATGTTGTTACATGCTAAGATTAAACCAAGATAATATTACATGCATCTGATCATTCACTGTTGAAATCTTGAAGGAAGATTGAATCTTCCTCAAGTACGAATTCTTGATGAAGGCTGGCATCACAGATTTGTGAGTAAGTTATGCAGAAGAGGGTTCAAATAGGGTTCAGGAATCTCCTTTCATAAGAAATGCAAATAAAGTCATCACCTTTACACAGAGGCACACAAGAGGAATACAGTCAATTCAAAGCAACTAACCTTCAGGTAAAAGGTCACGAAGCAAGTGTTCCAGAGAACTTGGAAGAAGAGTCATTGCTTAGATACAGGTTAATTTAGAAAAACAGCTGTAAGAATGGAAATGACCAACATTTCTAAAGTTATTTTGAAGTTTTGACAAGTTTGCATGGATGTTTAATTGTAGTCAACCTAAACCCAGCTTATTCATCTGTGGACCAGATCAGCTTGTGTTACCTAATATGTTATTCTGTTAATTAAGAATAACTTTATATATATGCTAATGAATAATCACTGCTGATTCTCAGATGAAGAGTATTAATGAAGAATATCAATGAAGAGTATCAGATGAAGAATATTACTCATTCTGGTTGCCTCTCGAACATGCTGCTGTAGAAAGCAGTAGTCCAATAAATCCAAAAAATTCCTGCTAATGTTTGAATGACCAACCGACAAGTTCTTGGAAAGTAATCTTGGAAAGATTACTTAAAGTAATCTTTTAGGTAATCTACAATTATCGAATTGTTCTTGGAAAGTTAAAATCCTCATTATAAAATATTCTGATTTTCTGGCCCACTATTTCTCTGTATAGTTGTTCATTGTACCTATCAGAGTCATTAGGTTCTAACACACTCCTACTCTTATTTTTGCTTTCCCAATACTTATATCACACCAAAAAATTTGGTAGCATTCCTTGCCTCTATTCAGTGTTCCAGTTCATCCCAAGGATGTTCAGTTGCCTTGAGGTCTGTTGGCAACTGAAATGTTCTCATCAAACCTTTCATCTATAAAACTTGCTTTGTGATACATAGTCACACTTTTGTGTTTTGTCCAACAGTGTACCTTAATCAGTACCATGAGAAATACTGTTGAGATTGTGACATTTCTCACCCATAGCTAGGGAGCATGCCCCCTAGTTAGGGTTCACCAAACAAATTTCTAGACTGGAAGAGCATGTTGTGTGACTGATGTACATTCCAGCTCCATTGTATGTTGTGCTTTTTTTTCTTTTTTTCCCCCATCAAGCGAAGCATCCATGCTTAAAAGATCAGTTTTCAGCTTAAAGTGCCAAACTAGATTTTCTATGACAGATCAGCTGTCTATTTTTTTTTATTATTATTTATCTATTTTTTTGAGTACAGTAATACCCCGAAGTTACGCGATAGGTGGGTCCGACGAAAATCGCTTAAGTCGAATTCGCGTAAGTCGGGGTACAACTTTGCATATAAATACATATAAATTTTGTTTAATTGGGACCAAGGACTAACAAAAACACTAGTTTAGAAGAAAAATATTAATAAAATTGCAGTTCTTTATACATATTAATACAAAATATGTATTAAAAAAAATAAATGACTTACATAAAAAAGTTATTTCGATGTCTTCATAAAATCTAACAAATTCGTTTGACGACACAGAGACTTCTTTTTTTCACGCAGAATTTCTTTGTAGCAAGCTAATAATTTTTTTCATTCCTTGCTTTGTAGCTATAACGCGTTCTTCGTTGGAGTCTATGTTTTCTAAAATTTTTAAGCCCTTTTCAATTGAGCTGAGACCTTCTGTCAAGTTTGCAATTGTCATGTGCTTTTCGCCGTTGCCTCATTTAGGTCTGTAGCACGTGCAATATCACACGGTCTTTCATTTCGCTCAAAGCGTTTCACAATTTCATATTTTTTCTCTATCGACAGAGGCGGACTGGCCATAAGCCTTACCGGGGAAACCCCGGTGGGCCTATGTGATTTTGGCCATAAACCATAGTATGAGGCCACTATAAATTTCCCCGGGTAAGAATTTTTGACCCAGTCCGCCTCTGTTTATCGATAATTGCTTTTCTTTTTCTGCAGTGTGTTCACCAGTACGCTTCCTTTTCACACCTTTTAAGTATTTTACTCATTTTTAGGGAATAAAGCACAATTACAAAACGAGGAGGCACCCTTGATATGCATAAACAAAGCTGCGCCCATGTAGCAACTGAATAAACAAGACCATAAATACACTATTAGCACCTCACATTTCTAGGGGTTACTACCACAAAACAATAAAAATCCAGCTGCATTTCTGCTAGTGGAATCTGTTATAAACTGGTAGTAAACTCGATCTAATTGCATACCGATAGCTGGAATTGTGTTGGTTTTTATGTTATTATGGTGAAATGTGTTTCCCCTAAAACAAATACATTTTCAGAATCTTCTCTTCATTCCTATCGTGTTGCGTTCGGTTGGGGTGATTCTGCGTTCGACTGCCATTTCTTGTAAACAGAAAGGCGAATCGTGCATAAGCCAATTCGGTTCGTGTTATATTATAAGATATCGTTACCGTATTTATAAATAGTGTATCATTGAATTCGTGTAGTGTAAATGCATGTTATACGAGGACTGACTGTATACAGCTCGACCGACGTGATCCATTTCTCTCGTGAAAACGATGTAATTTCCGACAAATGTTGAGCACGAAATTCAAATGCACACAAATAAATATGACAGTTGGAATACAAATTCTTGTATATGTGTGCAGCTCATGCGTAGTAAAGTTGAATTTTGTTCATCTTTCGCTCTCACTCTCCGCCGTCGCACTGTATATCGATAACATATGAAAAAGATAGTGGGCAGCAGTGTTGCCAAACGAAAAAATCAAGAACCGTGTAACTCCGAGTTCGCGTAAGTCGGGGTATTACTGTAACTTCATTTTAATACAACTGGTATTACACTTTAGAAATTTATTGTAGCTTGACTTGATTTCAAGAATTCAATTCAACTATAAAAAATAATAATAAAAAAAGGAAAAAACATTTCATGTGAGACATTTGGAAATGCATATTGGAAATATATGGGAAATTTAAAAAGTATCTAATCACTAGTATGTCCATAGGCCTTGAGGTTGTTAAGAGACAGTCAACAGAATACTGTCACAGGTTCACTGACACAAAAAAAATTCAAACCCTAAAATTTTCTGCAAAAATCATGCTTGTTTTTAATAGAGAATTAATGTGATGTTATATGTATGGAGGTACAGGGTGTCTCATATACTTTATTTCTTTGATTCTAAGACGCACCTTTTTTCCCCTATAAACGTCTCTAAAAACGGGGTGAGTCTTACAATCGCAGTTTTTTTTTTCAAATTTTCCCGTGCTTTACACACAGCACCACATGTTTTGTTTTTACATGGAAACCCCGCCTCCAAGTTTGACCATTATTGCATTCTCCAATTCCATTGGAGAATAAAGTGTCATGGTTGATTTCACGCACTTTCGAAATGTGAAGCCACCGCTATTTCATTATAGTGGAGCTCGCTCAGCAAAAACTAGGAAGTTTTGTTTGTATCTTCGAAAGTACGTAAGAAGTGGAGTTACTGTATTTCGTTCATTTCGATCCCTTATTGCACATTAAAATGTCGAAAAGGTTGCACTACGAAGCCGCATTGAAACAAAAAGTTATTGCGTATGCAAAAGAACATGGAAAAAGAGCTGCAGGTTGACATTTTGACATTAGTGAAGTAAATGTTTGTCGCTGGAGAAATGATCACAATTCCATATTTTTGTGCAAAGCAACAACCAAGTGCTTTACAGGGCCTAAGAAAGAAAGATTTCCACAAGTCGATGAAGCTGTGATACGTTTTGTAACAGAAACATGCGCAAAAGGATTACCCAACAGTCGACTGCAATTGAAAGCCAGAGAAATTGCCAAGTCCCTCGGAATAGAAAAAATAATTTTTAAAGGCAGTCGTGGCTGGTGCGACAGACTCATGCATTGTAGTGGATTATCGTTAAGGTGCCGAACATCTATCTGTCAAAAAATTCCTGCAGACTTTCAACAGAAGCTGATTAACTTTCAGCGACAGGTGATGAAATTAAGGAAAAAAAGATTAATTTAGTCAAATTGGAAATGCTGATTAAACCCCAATCTTCTTCGATATGCCTCGAAATTACACCATCAACACTAAAGGTGCTAAAGAAATCAAGATTATAAGCACGGGCTACGAAAAGCAGCATATCACTGTGATGCTATGCATAACCACTGATGGTTGAAAGTTGCCACCATATTTAATTTTAAATCGGAAAAACGATACTGAAGAATGAAATTTCCCCCAAAGATGTTATTGTGCGTGCACAGAAAAATGGATGTCGGAAGACTGGCTAAATGTTGCGTGAAATAGACATCCTGGAAGTCTTCATAACCCACCTAGCATGCTAGTACTTGATGTATTTCGTGGACATTTGTCCGAACGGGTCAAAAATATATTCGTGCAAAAACGTGGTGACTTGGTTGTGATTCCTGGTGGCATGACTAGCCAACTGCAGCCACTTGACGTTTCAATCATTTAAGAATTACTTGAGAAAGGAATATGAATCCTGGCTGTTGACTGACAACCTTCTGGAAAAATTAAGAAAGCACCGGCATCAAAATTGGCAGAATGGGTATCAACAGCTTGGAAGCTGATCCCAGAAAGAATAGTCAAGCACTCATTTAAAAAATGTTGCATCACCAATGATCTCAATGGCTCAGAAGACGATAAATTATGGGATAATGAGGCCTGATGTTGCCCAGTGGTCAGGAGCGAGAGTGCATAGCACACATTCCTTGAGTGAACGAGGTTCAAGCCCGTGACTACTAAATACGATAAATATTTGTATTGACGATTTATTGTAAACACTACTGACTTGGTTGTCATGCCGGAGTATAAACAAAAAATATTTTTTTAAGATAACGGCGGCTCAGAAGAATCTGATCCTGAATGTGAAGTAGACTCTGATATTGATGCAGATATTGATGATTCAGAAGGAAGTGATGAATAACATACCTACTGATAAATACTACTGTTGTTATTAAATTGAATTCTATTATAATAAAAATATTTGTTAGATTTATTTTAGCGTTTTATTTTATTTATTTATTATTTCTTAGAATCAAAGTTTTTTTTTTTTTTCTGTTGGTGGTACTGAAATCAAGGTGCATCTTACAATCAATGGCATCTTAGAATCGAAGAAATATGGTACTTGTATTTCAGAGCCATTTTTCACATAGAAATAATAGCCCTAGTCCACTGAAATCTTAAGCACCTTCAAGGTCAAACCATATTATTTGTTTTGTTAACAATAAAAATGTTTATCTGCTGTCATCACATAGAAAAATGTGGTCTTATAACTTTTATATATTATAAAAGTTATAAGGATGCCACCATTTCTTGTTGATCCTAACATTTTTGAAAACCCCCATTTCATTCTGCTTTAACTATCTGGAGGCTAATCATGGAATAAACTATCAAGCCATTTGAAAAAAATTCAGCAAGTTATTTGTTTATCATTGCAACAGCAAATGATCAGTGGTTATCCATTGTGTTTATAATGTAATATGCGTGTACTGATAATTGCAACATTTTTTTCTCTTAAGTTCCTACAGAGAGTGAACCATATAAGGCAAACTTTCAGGGAGATTTTTTACACTGCATTACTGTAGATGTTTCTTGAAACTGACAAATAAATTTTCTAAGGAAAAAAAAAAAATAAATAAATATATATATATACTCCAGCGTACCAAGTGAAATGTGGGCATCATCGAGAGTTGCTGTTATAATAAAGAAAGAATGGGAAAACAAAATATTAGACTACTCTTGGATATCACCCAGAATATTGAAATTAAGACAAAAAAATTATCTTATCTTATACAATAACAATCATTGGCATCTATGCACCAGTAGAAGGCAACACTGATGAAACCGCAGAATTTTATGATGAATTACAGAGGATCATAGACCAAACTAACAAAAACGAGTATCTCATACTAGCAGGAGATTTTAATGCAAGGGTTGGTGCTCAACCAGTAGACAAATGTATAGGAATCAGAAGGCGAACCCGTGGTCAACAATAATGGAAGATGCCTGATAGACTTCTGCATTTTTAATAAACTTAAAATTACAAATACTTTATTCAGACACAAGAATATCCATAAATTCACATGGGAAGCAAGAAACACAAAGTCTATAATAGATTATATTATCATTCATGAAAATTTAAATGACAAAATTAGAGACACTAGAGTATTTAGAGGCAGTGAAATTGACAGTGATCACTACCTAGTAGAAAGCACTTTCAAAATAAAAAGAAATTATCTTAATAAAAAGAAGAAGAAAATACCAACAAAAACTACTAAGAAATTAAAAATACATTTGTTGGAAGATGAAAGCACTAAATTCCTGTATGAAAGTCGATTGAAAGATAAACTCAAATCAGATGAAAGTGATAACGTTGAGGAAATCTGGTCAAACATGAAAAAATCAATTCTGGGAGCTGCTGAAGAAAGTCTTGGATATAAACCTATAAAAAATAAAAACTGGCTAAGAACTTGGAATGAAGAATTGAAACAAACAATCAATGAGAAAAAAAAGACCTATAAACTGTTCCTACAAACTAAAGACCTACATCTACACATAAAATATAAAAAGCTTAGAGCAGAAGTCAGAAAACTAACCAGAAGAATCCGACGAGATGACTGGGATAAATTTGTTAAATCTTTAGAACGTGATATCACAGGCCCACAGAGAAGAGGTTTTAAAATTTTTAAGAAATTACAACTAGACACAAATGATCAAATAAAAACTAACTCCATCTCCCTAGCAGAATGGAAGCAACACTATTTCAAACTATGGTATAACCCAGGCACTAGGGAATTGGAAGATGAATCTGTGGTAACCAAAGATGAAGAAAATATAACAATGGAAGAACTAAAGTTAATATTACAAAAATCAAAAAACCAAAAAAGCCCAGGCATAGACAATTTGAATGTAGAACTATTTAAATATGGGGGCACCTTACTAAAAAACACACCACTAAAATTATTTAACATCATATGGCGTAAGCAACACATACCCAAAGATTGGGAAACAGGAATAGTAATCAATTTACACAAAAAAGGCTCCAGCAATAACCCTAACAACTACAGAGGGAGAACACTGCTGTCAACTGCTGCAAAGCTATACTCTAATATACTAAAGAATAAACTTAATAAATACAGTGAACAGTTCTTAGAAGAAGAACAATGTGGGTTCAGAAAAGGGAGAAGCACAATAGATGCCATTTTCTCACTACAACAATTTTGGAGAAAAGAGAATTCAATCTACCAACATTTCTGCTGTTTATTGATTACGAAAAAGCATATGACAATGTAAACTGGGAAAAACTTTGGCAGATTCTACGTGAAGAAAATATCCCAACCCAACTCCGGAAAGTGATGCAAAGCCTATATAAAAACTCAAAAGTCTGTATAAAATATTCTAATGGCCAACTATCAGACCCAGTTAACACGAATAAAGGAGTCAAACAAGGATGTGGACTATCACCAAATTTATTTAATTTCTTAAAAACATCAATAAAATTCTTAAAGAATGGAAACAAACAATTAACAACGGAATACAGTTGAACACAGGAATAAAATTCAAACTATATTATATGCTGACGATCAAGTAATAATTGCAAAATCTGAAGATGAACTACAGATAGCAGCAAATGAACTTAATAAAATAGGTAAAAAATACGAGATGAAAATCTCCACCTCAAAAACAAAATCAGTGGGATTATGTGGAAAAAACATACAAAGAGTCAAAATTGTTATTGATGATAAAATAATAGAGCAAATATCTGATTTCACCTATTTGGGAAATTTAATATCAAATGAAGGGAAAGACATCCACACTAAACTACAAAAATATAATAAAATGAATGGAACGATTAAACGCCACTTCGGAAAACAAATGACAACTGAAACAAAATTACGACTGCACAACATCACTTCAAAACCAGCCCTCTTCTACAGCTGTGAGACTTGGGTCACAAATAAGAAAGATGCACACAAACTAGAAGCAGCACAAATGAGATTTTTAAGACCATTGCAAACATGGCTTTAAAAGACAAGACCACCAAAGAAATTTAGATATCCGCAAGAAATTAAAAGTAGATAACATAGTAAATGACATAAAACAGTATCAGGAAAAATGGATTGGCCACATAGAAAGAATGAACCCAGACCGGATCCCAAAATTTGCCTTTAATTACAAACTTACAGGCAAGAGAGAGATGTTGGGCGACCAAGACAATGATGGAGAGATCAAGGCCACCTTCAAGAGCTACAACGGAACAGGCCTTAAAAGACCTAAGCCGGACCAAGTTCATGATGATGATGATGATATATATATATATTAAATGTAATATAGAATCATGAGTATTAAACATGTAGTTTCAGTTGATGGATCAAGATAAAAAAGCAATGTATGAGATGCGCCAAAATGCACTAAGCAGCAGTAAAGGATGCAAAAGTAAATATATGTATGTAAGAATTGATAAGTTTGATAGAGTTTGTACAGATGGAAGTGAAAAATACACAAAGTGCCAGGTACAACAAGGGTAAGGATAGCAGAAAAAAGAAGTTTTTTTTTTTTTTTTTTTTTGATTTGGTAGTTGTTGGCGCATCGGCTTCTGTGGCCATATTGCACCTCCCAAGGTTTTTGCAGTACTTTGATCCAAGCCCGAGGCAGGATTCGAACCCGCGACCTTTGGGTTGCCGGGCAGGTACTTTACCCACTCGGCTAGCCCGGTCGGCGAAAAAAGAAGTATTGTAGATATGTAAAAGAAGAAAGGATGTGAATATCCTATAAGTTATGATGAATTAAGAGAATTATAGGCTGAACTACAAAGCCAATTAGAGGTGAGGGAACTGCAAAGTAAAATGATTAAACAAATAAAATAAAAGGCGGGATGGCTATCATCAGATATGTGTGGACAAATTTAGTTATAAGTCGAAAACAGGGATAGCAAAAATCTGACCAGCTAAAGTAAATATAGATACATGGTCAGGTAATGTATTTAGATACATTCATCTACTCAACTAAATATGTTCGCAATATTTTCCTGCCTTCTTCCTTCCGCTGCATATTACTTTAAAATTCCAGGTATCGTTATTATACTTTCGGTTTCTGTTTTGGCTCATTTTTAGTTCTATTTTAACTTGCATGATTTTTGCTTTCCTTTTTCCTGCAGTACAAGCATTTGGTATTAGTTTCCATTTTATACCAACACTTACAAAGTCAGGACCCTTACTAAAAGGTTGGGCTTTACAACCTCAGCTAGCCTGGTACATTTAATATCTTTTTCTATACTTTTTATCTTTCTACTTCTACCTCTTTCCCCGTTCGTAAAGCTATTAGTGCAATACGAGGGAGACACGAACGTTCAATCTATCCTTATTCTATCGCTATTTTCTTCTTTATTTAATTACACCTTTATCCCTTCCCATCCTCATTTTAATACCTTGTCCTATACCATGTGCTTGTTCTAAATTATAATTTATCTAATTTCCACCAAATTCCTAAAATTTTATTTTTTTTTTCAAATTTACTTAAAACCTATATAAAATCCAAAAAACCTTTTTTCCTACTCTGAAAATGCTTATTTATATTTTATTTTAGTTTTATCCTATTCTTACCTTAATTTTTATAGCATTGACACTGCATTGGGACTACCCTGTCCAGACTATAAGATAATGTGCTGCTTTATCCCTTGTAATTTTATTCTTTTTGCTTTATTTAGCATCTCTTCCACTGTTATGGACAAGTGTAGAAATGCAGTTCCAGATACACGGTCAGGTGTAGTCCCCTGATGTAATACCCCCTACCATGTATCCATATTTACTTTAGCTGACATCAAATTTTTGCTATCCCTGTTTTCTACTTATAACTAAATTTGCCCACATATATCCTATTCATTTTACTTTAATCATTTTACTTTGCAGTTCCCTCACCTCTAATTGGCTTTGTAATTCAGTCTATAATTCTCTTAATTCATTATAACTTATAGGATATTCACATTTTTTCTCATTTTACATATCTACAATACTTCTTTTTTCTGCTATCCTTACCCTTGTAGTACCTGGCACTTTGTGTATTTTTCACTTCCATCTGTGCAAACTATCAGATTTTTAAATTCACACACACATACATAATTTTTAACTGCTAATTTTTGTCTTTTATCTCTCTGATGGATAAATTTTCATGTTAATGTGGCGTTAATGTTATTGCTGGTTTAACAATTATACATTATATGCACATTAATAGTATTGTGCATAAATTTTATTTGATTTATGGTTTTTATTTAGGGAGGGATGCATTTCGGTCATTAAGGCCCGACTGTCTGCTTAGCAATTGGTGTGCTAGCAGAGGTCAGTTAGCCTGTTGTTACATGTTGAATTTAAATTACTAAAAGAATTATTACAAGACAATAATAATAGGTTAGTGGAAATAATAATAAGGTAAAATTAGGAGAAATTAAGGTAATTTAAGGAAAAAGATTAAGGAAAAATTAGGGAACAAAATTACATTCTTTCACATGGCCATCTCTCCGCTACTTCTTCAGGGGTTTGAGTGAACAGATAGCCAATATTAAAAGAATGTCTTATGCATACCCATTTCTGTAGCCCTAAAAAGATAACAACAATAATATAGTTAACAGACTGCTGACTGACTATCCCATAGAAATTTAAACCGGATATTATAACACAAATACACATCACACTTCACTCAGTCTACAGATGACAATCAAAATAAATTCCTTGGCACCGTACGGATAGATATCACCACAGTGGGAGGATGTAAATATGTATATAGTTATCCCGCTGGGCATAAGTTGGCTGTTATGCTGTAGAAAGGTTATACCAGTCCTTGCCCAGCAGATAACATAGAATAAAAAAAAAAAAAAAAAATTAATTTAATTTAATAAGTGTTATTAAATAAGTCCTTATATGCATTTACACCCAATCTTAACATCTTTTACATATGTAATTCTTAATACCAACAAACAGTAAGTAGATCGATTAACTAGGTCATAAGTATAGTGTAGCTTAATTTTCAGCACTCACCTCATAGTAATCCGCTTGGTTTGATGGAACTTATAACAGGTACATAGTAGTTATAAAACTTTTAAATTCCAATTAGCTATTCGTAACTTAGTGTAATTATGAATGTTAAAAATTTAAAAATTATGAGCTTTAAAACGTGTTAAAATTTGCCTAAGAAAGGAAAGTGCACATTCCATTCTATAGTTGTCTTATTAAATTCGTGTATTAAAAATTAAAACAAGATAAAAGCTAATAGCCATGCATGACTGACTTTCGAAGCCATCCTCAGTTAGCTTTAGTAATAGCCAGGTAGTAAAAAAAAACCCCACAATTATAGTGGGTTTTTTTTTTTTTTTTTTGGCTGATGCTGCATAAGCTTGCTTTCTTGCATCAAATGCCTCTACTAATGCTAATGCTAATGCTAGTAGAAAGAGAAGAACACGCGAAATATGTTATACACTGGTTAAGTTCCCAAAATGCATTTCAGTGCATGTGGAAACTTTATACATGCTAAATTCCAAATAGGGGAGAAGTTGATTGGAACTTTCATGTTTAATATGTTGAATGACGTGTGGCGCTTAAACCACTCAATAACAAGAGCCTCGTTTTGAAGAATTTTATAACTTGAATTCAGTTTAACTACTGTAATAGCCAAATCGATGCGTGGGCTATGATTACAAGATTGAACATGTTGTGTTAATTCTGTACCTGATAAATTAGATTTGAAGCTATTAAAGTAGTAGTAGGCCATGTGTTATTTTTGAAGTCCCAAATTTAGCTGTTTTACTACCAATGTAACATGCTTGATAATCTGATTGACATCTAATCAAATATATAATGTTATTATAATCCTGTGTCGTATACTCATATGTTGTCCTGTATGAATTAAATTTAGAACCAATTTATTATAAGATGTAAATATTAACTTGATATCTGTATTCTTAAAAATCTGTCGAAGCCATATAGCATATTGTTGATGGTATGGAAGGACGATAAGGGGTCCGTGTATCTTATTCAAATGGTTATTAATATTGTCAGGGCTATTAATACTATTATGGACTTTAGTAATGGTTTTTTTTTATTAGTTGTAATGGATATTTCCTATCGATATTTTTTTAGTGAGGTATTGCAATTCTGTAGATAGATCTGCTTGTGTGTGACTATATTTAACAGCATTATATATCTGATTATAAAGAACTGCTTTTTTATGTATAGAGGATGGTGTCAGTAGTAATGTAAGAACTTCCCTATATGTGTGTTCTTCCTGTATATTTTGGTGCCTAAAATTGTACTGATTTTATATATAGCGAGATTTAGAAAATTAATTTTATTATCGGTTTCTACTTAGAGGGTAAATTTGAGTCTCTCATGTGTTGTATTAAATGTATTAAATAAAGTGTCAATAGTTGTTTTATTACCTATTAAAAGGACGTCATCTGTGTATCTCATGTACAATACGATACCAAGAGGAAAAGGTTGAAGTGTTTTTTCTTCAATAGAAGTGAGGTAGATTTCAGATCAAGGGGCTGAGATACTGAGGCCCATAGGAAGGCCAAAAATTTGTTCATATATATTATTTTTGAAATCTAAATTGCTTGGCATTAAGTAACAGTGATGTGAGTTCTAAAATGTCATTAACATTTAAATCAGTACGTTTTGTCAAAGTGTCTTTAGTTAATAGTTCTTTAAGAGCTAGTAGCATGGTTTCGATGTGCACGTTTGTATATATGGAGATGATGTCGAAAGACGCGAGAATATCATTTTCAGATATGGTCACGGAAGTTGTACGTTCACGTGCCTGCTTAGTGTTGTATACCCTGAACCGAGAAAATCTCATTAGAGGTGAAATAATTTAAAGAGAAATATGAATAGATTAGCATAAGTGGACTGTTTAAAGGAAACAATAGGTCTCAAAGGGTAATCTTGTTTATGGAGTTTAACTATTCTAAAAATATGTGGAAATATATTACTGCGAATACCTATCTGTTGGAGGGTGTGTAAATTAATTTGTTTATTAGCTCTGAGTTTCTTTAAGATCCCATCAAGTTTATTAATATTAAACGTGTTGTAAACTCTGTATGTCGTTGAGTCTGACAGAATGTGTAACATTTTTTCTATATATTTTCTCGGTTCAGGATATACAACACTAAGCAGGCACACGATCGTGACCACATCTAATATAGCCACACCATTGACATAATGTCAATGGTGTGGCTCTGCTCTGGAGTGCTAGGCTGTTCTATAGTTTATTTTTCACTGCATAAGGACCACCAGTATTCAAATCCTCTGCACTGGTGGTTTGATAGGAGGATAGGAGGGTGGTTTGGTCCTACGATCTCAGTTCGTCTTTGCGACGATTTGTCTATCGATTGAAATGCAACGATTCCATGACCATTATTGGCCTCGTGGTCCTCTGTTGATATGGGGCATAATGGTCAATCTATAATTTTTGTTACTTTGTTTTATTTTCGTAGTTTGTTTAGTTTCTATTGGTGATATTTCACATATTTTGGAACTGGCACCTTACGGGGAGCACTGCTAAATTCTATATAATTGGCTTTAATTTTAAATGGAATTATTTTTAATTGAATTTTCAAAATTATTTGGAGACTTTCAGCTACAATTTTAATCTTATTACTTTTGCTTTCCCCTCCCTGTTGATTTAACCTTTATGTTAATTTAACTATTATGTTTAAATTTTCACTCAACAGTTTTGCCATACTACTGGCATATATTTTAATTTCGGTTTTTAAATATATATATATATTTAAAATTAACACTATTATATATATTTAAATATATATATATATATATATATATTTAAAATTAATACTATTACATCAGTGATGTATATTTTATCTTTATAATCCTTGTCTTACTATTGAATACAGAAACCTTTTTTTCTCAAAAGTTAAATGGTATTCTGATGCAAATGTTTAAGAGAAACTTCAATGGAAGCTGCAAAAGAAGTATGTGGGGAGGAAAGGTCTGTGAAGACTGAAATTCAGAGTGCCATGGTAGACCAAAAAAGTTAAAAAGGCAGTTATAGAAAAGAAAAAATATATAAAAAAAAATTGGCATTTAAGGGAAACAAAGAGTTTGCATGAAAATGGCAAGTCTACTATTTTTATATATGAAGATTGAAGGAAGCACTGGAAAATGATTTAAGGTAAACATGGAGTGAAGTAAGGCTGTACCTTATTCATCATCATCATCCATTTTAAATCCACTGCAGGATGAAGGCCTCTCCAGCAACTTTCCAATTTCTTCTGTTTTGCGCAATGGCCATCCATTTACTACCCACAAATGAATTTCACCTGTCGGTCTCTGTTGTTGTCTTCCAGGTTTTCTTCTAGCTCCTCTTGGGTACCATTCTGTTATTTTCTTAGTCTATCTGTCATCAGGTCTTCAAGCTATGTGTCCTGCCCAAGCCCATTTTAGTTCTTTAGTTTTGATAAGAATGTACTTTACTTTAGTTTGCTACCTAATCCATGTGTTTCTCTTCTTATCTAACAGTCTGATTCCCAATATAATTCGTTCCATTCTTCGCTGTGTAGTTCTCAGCTTCTCTTCCATTCTTTTGGTGAGTGCCCAAGTTTCACTTCCATAAGTCATGGCAGGGAGTATACATTGGTTCATTATTTTATGTTTCAGACAAAATGGGATATTGCTCCTCAGTATGTGACTATATTTCCTGAATGCTATCCATCTAAAATTTATTCTTCTCTTGACTTCCAGCCATTTACCATTATTACAGCTAAGGACTTGTCCCATATAAGTATATGACTCCACCTTTTCTTCTTCATTTTCTTCAACACATGTTCTACCTCATCAGGAAGGATATCAGGTATGTCATATGTGTTATTAATTTGCGATCCATCTTCCCCACTGCTGGCATCATTCCCTCGCTCCTTGTATAATTCTCTATAGTAGTCTTCTGCTATTTGAATTATCTACTGCTCCTTCAATCATTATGTCCCTTTCTGTGGCATACTTGTTCATCATTACTTTTGTTTTAGCCATATTCATCTTTAGTCCAAAATCCTTACTAACTCTGCATAATTGATTAAGATTTTCCTCTAATTCTTTGGGATTGTGGCTTACGACCACAATGTCATCTGCAAATCGTAAATGGTTTAGGTACTCTCCATTCACATTGACTCCTTTCTGCGACCAGTCTAATCTTCTGAAAGCTTCCTCAAGGGCAGCAGTAAACAACTTCGGAGATATTATGTCTCTTTGTCGAACTCCTTTCTCAATTTTAAATTTTCTACTGTCTTTGTCTAGTCTAATAAAGGAGGTAGCATTCTCATATATTTGGCCGACCGGGCTAGCCGAGTGGGTAAAGTACCTGCCCGGCAACCCAAAGGTCGCGGGTTCGATTCCCGCCTTGGGCTTGGATCAAAGTACTACAAAAACCTTGGGAGGTGCAATATGGCCACAGACGCCGATGCGCCAACAACTACCAAATCAAAAAAAAAAAAAAAAAAAATCTCATATATTTTCTTCAAAATCATAATATATGGGGTATCTATGCTTTGTCTTTCCAGTGCCCGAAACATTGCCTTATGCTGTATAGAGTCAAATGCCTTTTCATAATCCACAAATGCCAGGCATAATTGTGTTTTATATTCATTTGCTTTCTCTATTAGCTGTGATATTACGTGAAGGTGATCCATAGTCGAGAATCCTGTCCTAACACCAGCCTGCTCTTTCGGTTGATTGTCATCAAGTTTTCTTTCTAATCTGTTAGTAATGATCCTTGTGAACAACTTCTAGATGTGGGATAACAAGCTAATTGGTCTATAATTTTCAATTTCTGATTTATCTCCTTTCATATGCAGCAAAACTATGATTGCATTATTCCACTCCTTAGGCGTCACACCTTTTCTAATGCATTTTGTGAAGAGTCTTGCCAGTTTTTGTGTCATGTCTCTTCCTCCCAATTTTAACAACTCTACAGTAACTTCATTTTCCCCAGGGTCTTCTGATTCTTCATTTTCTTCAATGTATGTTCTACCTCATCAGGAAGGATATCAGGTATGTCGTATGTGTTATTAATTTGTGATCCATCTTCCCGACTGCTGGAATCATTCCCTCGCTCCTTGTATAATTCTCTATAGTAGTCTTCTGCTATTTGAATTGTCTTCTCTGCTATTTATAAGTGCATCACCGCTATTTTTCAGTTTCAGTATCGTTTCAGTACCTTATTACCACAACTTAATTTTTTTAAATAGTCCATAATTTTCATTGACTATTTAAAAAATTTAGTCTATGAAAGAAAGAGTGATATGTTATTAAACAGCAACTTGCAAGATCTTTGAGAATCTCTGGATAAATTAGACAAAAGTAAATGAATAAATTAGATGAGAATAAATTATATAGATAGTAAACAAATCAGATGAGAATATGGCATATAAAATTAGCTACACAAAAACAAAAGTTATTAAAGTTGGGAGAGATAATGGAAATTTAGCATGTAGACTAAATAACTAAAATTTATATTTACCCTAAATAAAAATAACAGCAATAAAAAGCAGAAAGCACAAACAATAGAACAATAAGCAGAGAACAATAAGCAGGAAGTATAGGATGTTAAAGAAATCAACTTATTTATAGCAATAGAGAAGTTAGTCAAAAGACAAAATCAGCTGTTTAAATAGTTTTTAAGTCTATTACAACCTATGGAGCTGAGAGTTGGATCAAAAACAGTGAAAATCTTTAGAAATGAGAGTTTAAAAAAATTAATGGAGCTTACAGATAGGAGCAATGGCAAAATCCAAGATTTTTTTTGTTATTTCCTCATTTACAAATCTTGGGATAACAAATATCCAACCAAAGGTAAGTGAAGCAAACTTAAGATGATATGGGTACATTAAAAGGCTACATTAATTGCTGGAACAGACTTCCATCTGTTGTTGTGGAAGTTGATAGCTTAAATAAATTTAAGGCTGAACTAGACAAACATTTGGAGTGACCGGATGGGTGAAATAGAAAAGTTATTTTTATTTATTTTTTTTTTTAGCTAATGCTGTATAAGCTTGCTTTCTTGCATCATATGCCCCAACTAATGCTAATGCTAAAAGGATGGAAGAAGGGATATTAGCTAAACAGATATTTGAAGTAAAAATGAAATTGCCGCCCACATTATTTACTTATGGCAATCCATTCTGACTGACAATTTTTTAAATTATGTTTTACCAAACAGTACAAATACAGCACCAGTATAGGTAGAATAAGAAAACTAGTATAACTGAAAATCATTTTATTTTTTCAAGCAAACTTAATATCATTAACATAC
This sequence comes from Mastigoproctus giganteus, assembly GCF_048544385.1. Lineage (NCBI taxonomy): Eukaryota > Metazoa > Arthropoda > Arachnida > Uropygi > Thelyphonidae > Mastigoproctus > Mastigoproctus giganteus. Next base: position 63,874,614 of record NC_143586.1, on the reverse strand, counting down.
AAAAAGAACTATGGTCTGATCCACACTGAAGGCATGATGTTGATCTTGTTCTACTTCCAGTTTTACATAAAAAGAAATATACATCACCCAGTAAGTCCTGTACTTGATTTACTCCAGTACTAAGCATCAGTATATAGTGTGATTTTTAAAAGTACTTTTAATTTATTTCATCCTTAAAAACTGCTGACAAAAGGAAAGAGGTCAATGTAGCTGTGATGTGTCTTATATGATTTAACTTGTTTTATTTTGTATATAAGATTCTCAAGGGCACTTGAGACTGTCCTTGTTGATATACTTTTCTTAATATTTTTAACAGCTCTCTGCCTGAGTAACTCACTTTTGATTGTATTTTTCCATGTATTCTTCCATTTGTTTTCTTCTGATTAGCACTATTTACTGCACAGTTATGGTAGTCTATTTGACATCTTCGTTTATTCATTCAACTGCCGTTTTCTGGAACAACCTTCCTTCATACATATTTCCTGAAAATTTCAGTCTACAGAAGTTCAAGTCTAATGTCAACAAATATCTTGTCTCATCTTCTCAACCTCCAACCCAAGCATGGTACTAAGTAAATAAATTTTCTGTTTATACTCCGGCACGACAACCAAGTCAATAGAGTTTACAATAAATCGTCAACACAAATATTTATCGTATTTAGTAGTCACAGGCTTGAACCCCGGTCCACTCAAGGAACGTGTGCTATGCACTCTCGCTCCTGACCACTGGGCTACAGGGCGCCTCCGTAGCCAGGTGGGAAGAAGCAGCAGTGCGTAGCACACGCTTCTTGATTAGACCAGGGTTTGAGCCCGTCACCACCAAATACGGAGGATGCGGAAAGGTCAGGTATTGACCACCGCATATCCCGGAGCAACATGGCCTTAGTTGCTAATGCTCCTAAAAACCAAACAACAACAACAACAACAACTGGGCTACATAGGTTCTAATACCTCTCATGTTTGGGTTTTCATAAAAAAAAAAAAAAAAAAAAAAAAAAACAACATGGTCCCTTCAGCTAATGTCTCCTTTAGTCAAAAAAAGCTTTGCAATAGCCCCTGAAGCAATGCATTTGTTGGTCGTATCAAACTGACTACAGTGTGAAAGCAAGAAACTGTGACCAATGGCTCAAGAGAATAATTACATTTAAGAACAAAAAATAACAAGCTTTTACTTTTCATTAGGAGCAATCATGAGAGAAATCTGATTATCAACTGACTCTCCAATTATATCAGTGTAAGTTTGATTGATATTGGTAAACTTTCTAATCTAGGAAGTAATAGCAAAGTTTTTTGTAGCAATAAAAGGCTTTCCTGGTCAACTCTTGCTGAAAATATTTTCCATGGATATTTAATGTTTGAAACGGCCAGTGCAGAAATAGAGAAAGGTAATCATATACAAAATTAATAACTGAGAAATGTTGGATGTATAAAAAAATTATTGTCACTGGAAATTTGGCCAAGTGCTGGAGGCATTAGCTGTTGTAATTCTAGCACAGAGGGTTGCTGGTGCTGAGAAACATTGTTGAGAACTAGGGAAGCCAGTTTTGAACATATGACTATAAACAAAATATGTAATTATTCTGATGAACCAAATATGTGAGCTTATCATATGATGGATAAGTTAGGCTGAACTTTCTTACTATCTGAATTCTCACGGCAGCAGCCAAATGTCATACCATAACTAAGAAGTTTGCCACTGGAAAACACTTATAGGTGAGGAGAGAGAGAGCTTTAAACAAAATATAAGATGCACTTGTAAGAAAAGTATTCCTATTTATTGTTTATGTATTTGTAATGTAAAAATGTAATTAAAATTTAAAATACTGTACATTTCTGCAATAATAAAAAATAATTATAATTTATTGGGATAAAGTAAATATTATAATGGTTATCCGAACAAAATGAGAAGTTTAATTCAGAGCTGTTTTGACTAAAATTATCCCTAGGAAGAAATTCCAAGTGAGACAATAACTATATAAGATAATACCGATTATCTTTCTATATATTAAAATAATTTTCCTCCTAATGATATTTATTCAGCCAATGGGAGAAGACAGATGCAGGTTACATGGTAATACGTAACTTAATTTATTTAAATAAACTAAATACAACAAGGCACAATATTTTAAGATTCTATATCTATATAATATCGGTGTAGATACATCATAGACAACTCTTAAAGAAAAACTACGATAGTAGTGTGAAAGGTACCCACCGATGAAAAGTCAACAAGCTTTGAAACGGTGCTGTCTGGGTGGTGGCACCCACCAAGAATAAGTAACGATAGTCTTCTCTCTTAGTGAAGCGTTACTTATTTGAGGTAGTGCAATACATAGTAACTTGTTGTCAAGGATGAGCACAATATGAGATACAGATGAAATGATGCCTTTCACACTACGATCATAGTTTTTCTTTAAAAGTTGTCTATGGTGTATCTACACTGATATTATATAGATATAGTAATAATGTATTTATGTATTCATAGCTAAGGAAGAGACACACAGAGTCGAAAGCTTCTGTATTTTATTTTATCAAAAGAAGCAAGTGCAGCAAGTAGCGGCGAAGTCCCCCAGTTATTATTATCATTATTAACCATATGGTGGAAGGAAGCCTGTGGCTTATGCTGCACCAGCCAAAAAAAAAAAAAAAAAAATTCTGAATTACCCTGAGAGAGAGAGAGAGAGAGAGAGAGAGAGAGAGAGAGAGAGAGAGAGAGAGAGAGAGAGTCAGAAGTAGAAGGGAATCTACTTCTGACTAATCTGACTACTTCTGACTTCTCTTTCTTAATCATCAAGAAAGAGAAGAATGATGATATTCAGCTCAGAACTCTGGGTGTGACAAGCCCATACTCACCAGATGTGAGCCCCTATATAGGAATGATAAAAAAAAAAAAAAAAAAGTATTTAACTACTTCAAACAAGAGCCCTTGTTGGTTGTTTCATATAAACACTCCTTGCAGATAAAACAGGAATAAATTCCACTAAGCTATCCTTTTACATATTAATTTTACTATTATGGCCTACAACTAAAATGAACTATCTAGTTGCTGTTAGCTACCAACTATATAATCAGTACCTCCTTAAAAAATTTTAAGACAAAGTAGATTTCTACTTACCTATAACAGGTAGATTCAGATTGAAAACTTCAGTAAATCGCAAGTATGTTTTACCAAGTTCATAAACATTTACCTGTGAAAGAGGAATTAGATTCAATTACTGTTCATATAATTTCCTTTAATATGTGAACATTCTTCAAGAAAATAAAAATATTGAGAATTATTGCCTTTTTAAAACTGCATTATGTTTCACTTCTTCAATTTAGAAAGAAAGTTAGGAAAGCAGCACCAAGAGAAAGTCACTTTTGTTTCTGAGACCACTTTGTTTCTTTTGTCAGCCATGTATATTCAAAGGATGTGAAAATATGTAAAATTCCCAAGGTATTATAGAATTTTGTCTGTCAGAATGAATGGAGGGACATATCTTTTCAAAAACCCCTCAACCTGATATCAGGCCAGGCTGAAGTCTTATGCCATTAACAACCTCAACTATACAATGTATCTACTGAAAATAAAGAAATAAGTAAAGAGAAGGAAAATTTTGAAACAAGTTATTGTATATCCCAAGACAGTGTCCTCCTAATGGAAACTTGAATCAGAAATGTTGGAACAAAATTATTGTCAGGGGAGATGCAAATAAAAAATAAACCCAAATATTACATAGCAACTAGTCTGTCTGAAAAATCTGCCACTGAAAATATTCTTAAATCGGGGCAGAATTACAATACAATCATTTGCCAAAACTCAATACATACAGTGCTGGCACCAAAGTGCTATCAGTGCTATTCAGCCTCAATCTGAATAAATCTTTAACATATTTCTAAATGCTGACCTAATTCTTCTGTTTTGAGTTCCAGGGATGACCACTACCTACTAAAGAGGAAGTGACCTTTTCTATTGCTAATTGCTAACTATAAATAGATAATTTTTTTTTTTATGATGACCCAAATATGAAAGGTATTACAGGTATACATTGTTTAACATTTCTCTTAACCATATTTCATTTTAATGACACGTGGAAATTACAACCAATGTTTAGTTTGCAACATCCCTCACTCAATTGCAGTGACACCTTAAAAATAATTCACAGAAATATTAAAAAGTGCACCACCAAAGAGCAGCATTCCAAGCTAAGAAAAAAAAAAAAAAAAAAACTGTAACATTTACAGCCAAACCAAAGTATCACTTAGAAAGTAGAAAGTACTCTACTTACTAAGTGACACTTTATAATACTAAGGTACAGAGGCAGCAGCATAGAAGGAAGTTAAAAACATCAAATATGACTGGAGATTGGAGATAATTATGGCTTGACTATAACCAATATTATCTTGGACTGATTGATTTACTCAAATTATAGTAAAGATCTATCTACTAAAGAGTTCCTTGAACTTGAAAAACTAAAGAATGCAAGACGAGGCCTACTGAAATGATAATACTATAGTGCGGCCCCTCCCCAAAACAGAGGATGCAGGAGAGTTAAGGGGGGGTATAAAAGAGCATATAAATTAATGAAGAAAGTTTCATGTTAAATAAACCAATGAATAAATTTATGAAGTTTCAAGCTGTTGTTATTTATTGTTTACGCAAAATAAACAATTTAATTCTTGAATGGTTATTGTACAAAGGGTACTAGGAAAGTTTTGCAATACAGCTTTGTTTATTTAATTTTTTCAAAGTAATTTCCTCTACATTCAATACACCTCTCCATCCTCCGAAACCAATCTTTAAACCAGTTCTGCCAAGTTTCACTAGGGAGTAAAGCACACTCGTTGTCCCAAGCCCGTAGAAGGTCCTCATCACTGGAAAACCGCCTCCCTTTTAGCTTCATTTTCACATGCGGGAACAGTGCAAAGTCGCAGGGAGCAAGGTCTGAACTGTAGGGAGGGTGCTCGAGAAGTTTCAGTCCTGTCGTGGTCAAATATTCGGTGCAGGCTTTGGCGCGGTGAGCTGGAGCATTATCGTGATGGAGGTACCAGGTGTCCATTCTTGACTTTGGCCGCAGGTTCTTCATAGATCCAATGACTTTAGGCAGGCATTGTTCAGTATACCACTTAGCTGTGACTGTCTTCTGCGTGTCCAAAACGACACGTTCCACAATTCCACTCGATTTGAAAAATACAGCTATCATTTTCTTCTTTACAGATCGGGATTTTCTGACAATTACGGGTGTGTCGTCATCATCAAAGACCCAAACTTTGTTTTGAGCCTTGGTCGGCAGATCGTAATAGTACAGCCAAGTCTCGTCACCTGTCACGATGTTGTTCACATACCGAGATTGTCCCTTATCAAACTTTTTTAACATCTCCCGGCACCAAGTCACACGTCGTGTCATCTGCTCTTCAGTCAGTTGATGCGGCACCCAGAGAGAACAAAGTTTCTTCACGTGCAAATGATCTTGCAGAATCGAACGAATTGCTGGTGCATTTAGGCCCAAAGTATCCTCTATCTGTTGGTAGGTCACTCGCCTGTTTTCGTCAAGCATTTTCTTCACAGCAGTAACGTTTTCCTCCGTAACTGACGTTCGTGGCCTTCCCGGCCTCTCAGAATCCTCCAGAGTGAAATTTCCCCTTTGGAATTCTCTATACCACCTGAATATCGTTGTACGATGTGGACAATCATCATCTAGTGCAAGAGTAATTTCTTCTAAGCACTGGTCTATGGTTAAACCACGCACAAAATTATACCGCAAAACTGTCCTTATCTCATTTCGTGACCACGATGCCATCGCAAGCACTTTACACTCTCACTACTAATGAATAACTGAGCCCATCGACTTGGCGCGGCGGCTACTATGCACGTATGAACATGTCTCAACATGCAGCAACAAGCAGCTTCCTGTGATTCATTGTTGCGTCATATTGCAAAACTTTCCTAGTACCCTTTGTATCATGCTCTAATATTTCCCCATGTATAAGACGCTCCCATGTATAAGATGCACCTTAATTTTGGGGCCCGAAGTTTGAAAAAAAAATGTATTACATAAAGTTATTGAACTCAAGTTTTATTCATCATAAAATTCATACAACTCCTCATTACTTGAATTCAGCACTGTACGAAAATCTTTTCTGAGCCATTTCTGGGCAGAATGTAGCAAAACGTAACCTAATATACCGGTAACAAGTGCGAAACAATGAGCGCAACGACAACAAGCGCGAAAAAGCGGAAAATGAAATTAAAAAAATCTACAACCACTGTATAAGACGCATCCAGTTTTTAGACCCTCGAAAAAAGGTGCATCTTATACATGGGGAAATACGGTATATTCAAAATTTACTACTTGATATTTTTTCATCAAATGCACCTAATATTATTATACGAGAGCAAATAGAAAATCACCATTCACTTGATAGCATTCCTTTTCAACAAACCTAGCCTAGTTGTTAAGTATGGTATACCCATAATTGAATTAGGTATACCTAATTCATTCTGTATTGTTCAATTCAGATATCTGTAGTTTTCTACTATTCCTAACAGTTACTGGCTGATCATCCATCACCATGTCATGAAGGTTACTGATGATTTATGGAGTGGTTTCTCTTGATAGATTCTCACTGCACTTTTAACCTTTGATGCTGTTTTTGTCATGTTTAAATTCAGCCAACTAATTTTTGATAGTTAGCATTAGTAGAGGCACATGACACAAGAAAGCAAGCTTATACAGCATCAGCAAAAAAAAAACTAAAAAAAAAAAAAAAAAAAAAAACACCCTTCCGTTTTCACTTATCCATTCATTCCAAATGTTTGTCTAGTTCTGCCTTGAATTTATTTAAGCTATCAACTTCCACAAAACCGATGGAAGTCTGTTCCAGCAATCAACTACCCGCTGACTAAAGGCAAACCTGCGAACATTTATTCTACAACTGTCTTTCCTCAGTTTGAATCTAACACCCTCACATTTATAATCTGAGCAAAAGGAAGAATTCCATCAGCACTGAGCCTGCTCAAACCATTCAAGGCCTTATACACTTCAATCAGATTGCCTCGCAGGTACTTAGTCTCCAGAAACTGCAATTTGCAGAACTTAAGCCTTTTTTTTTTTTTTCCCTTCATAAGAGTATCCCTTTGTTCCCCTTCTCTGTACTCATTCTAGCAACTCTACATCCTTCCTAAAATGAGGCTTCCAGACCTGTATGCAGTACTCAAGGTGTGGCCTGACCATTGCCTTATACAAAGGGATAATCACCTCCTTATCCCTGCTCGCAAAATTCCTATATATCATTGACAAGACCCCATGACCTACTCCCGGCAGCCTGTCTGCATTGCTCAGAAAACTTCATATCTGACTCAATTACCCATAGGTCTCTTTCATTCTTCACTACCCTGAGTGTAACAATGCCAAGTTGGTACATTTCTTTGGGGTTATTGCTACCCATATGCAGTACTTTGCATTTGTCACTGTTAAACTTCAGTTGCCACTTCTCAGCCCATCTACCCAACTTTTGCTGATCCTGTTGCAGTAGCATACTGTCATTACTATTATTAACAACCCTGTCAAACTTTGACATTAAGCTTGATATAACTTCATCAATATCATTGATAAATATAGAAAAGAACAATGGGCCCAACACCGAACCCTGAGGGCCACTACTAATAACATTAGTCCACATAGAGCAGTATCCATTGATTACCACTCTCTGTCTTCTCCAACTCAACCATCCTTTTATCCATTGTAGCAACTTGCCCTTAATGCCATACTGCTCCAATTTGTACAGTAGTCTTCTATGTGCAACAGTATCAAAAGCTTTCCTGAAATACAAATATATGATATTAAAATTTTTTGCATCCAGTTCCTTTGTGACCACATCATAGTATTCAATGAAATTGGTAAGACAAGACTTCCCCTTGACAAGACCATGCTGTGTCTCAATTGTTACTGCAGCCTTGTCTAGATGATCCCGCACTGCTTTTTTAACCAGTAACTTCATTATTTTGATCCCCCTTAGTGAATTGTCGATACATTTGCACATTTCCAGTCCTTGGGGACTTTTTCCTGAGTCCAAGGATGCTCTCATAATTATGGCTAAGGGTTTGTTTACTTCCTTTGCCACCTACTTTAATATAATTAGATAGAATCCATCTACCCCAGGTGTCTTTCTTATGTTTAACTTCAACAATTTCTCCTCCACTTTGCTCTCAGTTATTACAAAATCATTTAACTCTCTGTTAGAGTTTGATAAACATCTAGCCCTCTCCTTGAATAACTCCTCATGTGTGAATGTAGATGCAAAATTCTCATTTAGTTCTGCAGCTATCTGAGAATGATCATCTACAGTCAAATCACTGATATCAAGTGGACCAATCTGATTCATTCCCTTCCTTTTAGAGTTTATATAAGTAAAGAAGTTTTTGCTGTTTTCTTTGCATCCTTTGCCAAAGATTTTTCATAATCTGCCTTTGCTTGTCCAATCTCCTTTGTGACTTGCTTGTATGTACCATAGGCATCTGTGTTGCCTGACAATTTAATGTGCATCCCATGCATTTTTCTTCTCTGCCACGAGTCTCATTAGTTCATCTGACATCCATTTGGGCCTAAACCTAGAGCAGTATTTCTTAGTTGGAACAAAAAGCCTAGTAGCTTAGCTTCCAAAATTACTTCCTTGAATGCTTCCAATTTAGAATTTGCTGTTGGTAACATCATCATTTGACCCCACTGTATAGAACCTAAAAAATACCTGAGGCCACTGTAGTCACCTTTATGAAAGCAAAAACTTTTCCCTTTACCCCTGATGGTAGTTACATCTTTAAGTAAATCCCAAATCAGTACACTGTGATCACTGCCTCCTAGTGGTTCCTTTATCTGTTAATTCTTAATTCATGAATAATCACTGCTAATAATCAGATCAAGAACATTACTCCCTCTTGTTGCCTCTCTAACATGCTGCTGTAGAAAACAATCATCCAATAAATCCACAAAAGCCTTGCTAGTGTGCGAGTGACCAATCCCCTAGTTCCAGTCTATATCTGGGAAATTAAAATCCCCCATTATAAGACGCACTGATTTAGTGGCCCACTCTATTTCTCTGTGTAATTGTTTATTGTACTCATCAGAGTCATTAGGCATATAACAAACTCCTACCCTCATTTTTGCATCCCCAGTGCTTATTGCACACCAAACTGACTGAACATTGCACTGTCCATCTATGTCAACTCAATGCTCTTCCTTAGATTTTATGTGTTTCTTAACTAACAGCATAACCCCTCCTCCCTTCCTATCTTGTGTATCGTTTCTGTACACATCGTACCCCCCCCAAATTCCAATTATGCCTCCCTTATATCTGAGTGACACCACGTCTCTGATATCACAACAGTATTCACCTTAGATGTCTTAACTAGCACTTCATATTCATAAAATTTATTTACTATATTCCTAGCATTGGTGTACATGCACCTGTTCTTACTCTTAGTTAATCTAACACAGCCCATGTATTTACTTGTTTCATGACCTCCAACAGATCCTGAAATCCCCAGCAATTGGCTTTCCGGGCTGCTGCTCATTCCAATAGAAGCAGTGCAAGAATTATTTCCCCCCTTTGCCTGCGGCTAGTGTTAATCTATTAATCTGAGAATCTCCTCCCATGCTAGCAGTTTTTCTACCCACCTCACATTGCCTCGATAGCATCAGCAAATATTCTTGCACCCTTTTTTTATTATTTATTTAAATAAAATCCCCATTGGGGATTTTATTTAAATCCCCAATCTCTCCTATTAACAAGCACAGACAACGGTGAGAAAAATTCTACCCCATGAGCCCTGCGCAATCTCTCCAGGGCCAAATTGATTGTCAAGGCTCTCATCATATACTCCCTCCTATCGTGTCTAAGCAGGATTGCAGACACTTTCAAATTTAATCCTAACTTGTGACTTTTTTTCAACATATTGACCTGTACTTGCTTAGTAAATCCGCAGATCTCCTACACTTAATGTCATTAGTGTACAACGATATCACTTTTTTTGTCCTTAAAAGATGATATCTGCTCTACAACTTCATCAACTTTTGCCCCTGGCAGACATACCCTGGTCCTATTCCACCTATCCTTTTTGCACAATATAGCTCCCGTTTCTCTGACAATTGAGTCATCAACAATAACTAGCTCCTGTGAGACCAGTGCATTCTGTCCTGAAGGTTCCCGCTGTGTTGCCTGGTGCATAAGAGTGAGCTTTGGTGTTGAATTGGGCAGCTGAGAGCTTGATGGGCCTCCCCCATTTTAATTCCTTCAAGAGCATCCACCCGACTCTCCAAGCTCTCATTGATGCCCATCAGAATACTGAGTTGGTGCCTAATTTATTCACATTCTCTGCACCTAGCACACACACACACCAAGACATCCTCCATGGCTAGATCATGTCCTGTTTGAGAGAGATCCGCAAATGTGTCGTATTTTGCATATTTTTTTTAGACTGTGATGTGTTGGAGAATCGTCCCCTTCTGTTCTCCCACGAACCACAGCACTTTCGCTACTTTATGCACGTTGCTTTGCTGCTCTAGTCTGGGGCATGATTTCCATTTAAATACAATTTAATTAACAATAAAAATTAAAAGGATTTATAAATTTAATTGATTAATTGCTAATGCTATACTAAGCTAACAGATTCCTACTACAGTGCTATGTATTACGCTATCTAGTTTTACGTTATGCCTTACACTATCACGTTTGAGATACTGCTATTCCGTATTGATACTACACAATGGTGGCAAGTTTTGAATAGTACAAGTTTTACCGATACTAAGTAATAACCCACAAAATCTCTATCTAAGTTCAAAATAAAGTATAGTAACTAGGATTATAAAGCTATTTCTAGAAAATAAATTAATATGCCAATTTAGTCAAAAAATGGTAAAAATTTAAGAAAAGCTGGAGCCGTAAAGAGGAGAATCTTGTTCCCACTTCCCAAAATATGATGGGGTAAATTCGCCTACTGTCTTACACTTTTTTTTGTATCTTAATGTTTGCTGACAGTGAGCAGTCACTACATAATTAAATGAATCTTCACGAACTTAGGAGGGCTGATATGTCTTTGTGTGTGCGCGATGCAAGGAGTGTATCGATATCAGGCAACAACTCGGCGTTCTTGTGGGCCTATATGAGAGCTTGAAGGACAGGGTGGATGCCCTCGAAGGAACTAAACTGAGGGGCCCATCAAGCTCTCAGCTGCCCACATCAACGCCAGAGCTTGCACTTGGACATCACGTGACACAGAGACAACCCCCAAGGCAGAATGCGCTGGTCCCGAAGGAACTAGTAGTTGTTGGTGACTCAATTGTCAGGGAAACGGGGAACATGCTTTGTAAAAAAGATAGGTGGAACAGGACCAGGGTATGTCTGCCAGGGGCAAAGGTTGATGACGTTGTAGAGCGAATATCATCTTTTAAGGGCACAAAAGGTGATATAGTTGTACACGTTGGCACTAATAATATTAAGAGTAGGAGACCGGCAGAATTACTTAATAAGTACAGGTCACTGTTGAACAAAAGCCGAGAATTAGGGTTGAATTTGAAAGTGTCTGCAATTCTGCCCAGACACGATAGGAGGGAGTATATGATGAGAGCCTTGTCGATCAATTCGGCCCTGGAAAGATTGTGCAAGGCTCAAGGGGTAGAATTTTTTTCAGCCTGGACTGTACTTGTTAACAGGAGAGATTGCTTCTACAGGGATGGGATACACTTAAATAGAAAGGGTGCAAGAATATTTGCTGATGCTATCGAGGCAGTGTTAGGTGGGTCGGAAAACTGCTAGCTTGGGGGGAGACAAAGACCAATAGATTGACAGTAGCCACTGGCAGAGGTGAAAGAGATTCTTGTACTACTTCTATTAGAATGAGTAGAAGCCTGAAAAACAAGATGCATGGTATTTCAGAGACTGCTGGGAGCCATTGCGGTACAAATAAACACATGGGTTGTGTTAGGGTAGCTAAGAATAGAAACAGGTGCAGGTATACTTGCGTGTACACCAATGCTAGGAGTTTAGTAAATAAATTTGATGAATTTGAGGTATTGCTCAAAACATCAAAGGCAGATATTGTTCGGATATCAGAGACGTGGTGTCACACAGATATAAGGGATGCAGAACTGCAATTTGGGGAGTACAACGTCTACAGAAAGGATAGACAGGATAGGAAGGGGGAGGGGTTATGCTATTAGTTAAGAAACACATAAAAACCAAGGAAGTGAAGCCAGTCGACATCGCTGGACAGTGCAGTGTTGAGTCAGTTTGGTGTGACATAAGCATTGGGAGATCAAAATTGAGAGTAGGAGTGTGCTATAGGCCTAATGACTCTGATGAGTATAATAAGAAACTGTACAGGGAAATAGAGTGGGCCAGTAAATCAGAGGGTCTTATAATGGGAGATTTTAATTTCCCAGATATTGACTGGAATTTGGGGGCTGGTTACTCATACACTAGCAGGGCTTTTGTGGATTTATTGGATGATTGTTTTCTACATCAGCATGTTCAGGAAGCAACTAGAGGGAGTAATACTCTTGATTTGATTATCAGCAGTGATTCTTCATGCATTAAGAATCTGCAGATAAATGAACCACTAGGTGGCAGTAAGCACAGTGTGCTGAAGTGGGATTTACTGAAAGAGGTAACTACCATTAGGGGTAAAGGGAAGGGTTATTGCTTCCGTAAAGGCGACTACGATGGACTGAGACAGTATTTAAATTCTATACAGTGGGACCAACTGATGATGTTACCAACAGCAAATTCAAAATGGGAAGCATTCAAAGAACATATCTTGGAAGCTACTAGGCTTTACATACCAACTAAGAAATATTGTTCAAGGTTTAGGCCAAAATGGATGTCAGATGAACTAATGAGGCATATGGCAGAGAAGAAAAATGCATGGGATACTTACAAATTAACACATGACACAGAAGCCTATGATAGATACAAGTTGATATGCAACCAAGTTACAAAGGAGGTTAGGCAGGCGAAGGCAGATTACAAGAAATCCTTGGCAAGGGATGCAAAGAAAAACAGCAAAGAGTTCTTTACTTATGTAAACTCTAGAAGGAAGGGGATGAATCAGATTGGTCCACTTGATATTGATGGGTCAACTGTTGATGATCCTGCTCAGGTAGCTAACAAACTAAATGAATATTTTGCATCGACATTCACACATGAGGAGTTATTCAGCAAGGGGAATGCCAGAGGTGTATTCAACTCTAGCAGTAAGCTAGAGAATCTTGAAATAACTGGGAGTAAAGTGGAGGAGAAACTGTTGAAGATAAACATAAGAAAGGCACCCGGGGTGGATGGGATCTATCCAGTTATATTAAAGGAGGCAGCAAAGGAAGTAAGCAAACCCTTAGCCATAATTATGAGAGCTTCCTTGGACTCAGGGGAGGTACCCATAGACTGGAAATGTGCAAATGTGACCCCAATTCACAAAGGAGGATCAAAGGCTGACACAAGTAAAACTATAGACCTGTGAGCTTAACTTCTGTTCCAGGAAAATTAATGGAGGCACTGGTTAAAGAAGCACTGCAGGATCATTTAGACAAGACTTCAGTTATAGCTCAGACACAGCATGGTTTTGTTAAGGGGAAGTCTTGCCTGACCAACTTGATTGGATACTATGATGCAGTCACAAAAGAACTGGATGCAGGGAATAACTTTGATATTATATACTTGGATCTTAGAAAGGCTTTTGATACTGTGGCACATGGAAGACTGCTACACAAATTGGAGCAGTGTGACATTGGAGGCAAATTGCTGCTATGGATAAAGGGGTGGTTGAGTGGGAGAAGACAGAGAGTGGTAATCAATGGACACTGCTCATCATGGACTAATGTTATTAGTGGAGTCCCTCAGGGCTCAGTGTTGGGTCCATTATTGTTTTCTGTATTTATAAATGATATTGATGATGGTATATCAAGCTTAATGTCCAAGTTTGCAGATGATACAAAGGTTGGCAGGGTTGTCAAGGACACTACTGACACTACACTGCTGCAACAGGATCTGGAAAGGTTGAGCAGATGGGCTGAGAGGTGGCAAATGAAGTTTAACATTGACAAATGTAAAGTACTACACATGGGAAACAGCAACCCCAGGGCAACGTATCAACTCTGTGGTACTACACTGACAGTGGTAGAGAATGAAAGGGACTTGGGGGTGATTGTGCAGGCAGATATGAAGTTCTCTGAGCAGTGCAGACGGGCTGCAAGAGTAGCTCATGGAGTATTGTCAATGATATACAGGAATTTTTCCAACAGGGATAAGGAGGTGATTATTCCATTGTATAAGGCAATGGTCAGGCCACACCTAGAGTACTGTATACAGGTCTGGAGGCCTCATTTCAAGAAGGATGTAGAGCTGCTGGAACGAGTACAGAGAAGGGCAACAAGATTAGTGAATGGAACAAAGGGGTGCTCTTACGAGGAAAGGCTTAAGTTTTGCAAATTACAGTGTCTGGAGACTAGGCACCAGCGAGGTGATCTGATAGAGGTGTATAAAGCCTTGAATGGTTTAAGCATGCTCAATGCTGATGGGATTCTTCCTCTAGCTCAGAAAAATCACCTGAGAGGGCATAAATTCAAATTGAGGAAAGACAGATGTAGGATAGACGTGCGGAAATTTGCCTTTAGCCAGCGGGTGGTCGGTTGGTGGAACAGACTGCCATCCCTTGTGGTGGAGGTTGATAGCCTAAATAAGTTTAAGGCTCAGCTGGACAGGTATTTTGAACGAACAGAGGGGTGAAGTGGAAGTGGGTTTTTTTTTTTTTTTTTTGGCTGATGCTGCATAAGCTTGCTTTCTTGCATCAAATGCCTCTACTAATGCTAATGCTAATGCTAATATCATTAACTGAAAAGATATCTACTTATTGACATGTAAACATCTTTGGCGGCACCCACTTAATTTCGGAATTTAGTAAAATCAATTTGTCACTATTTTGCGACGTGGAAATGACATCATTTCCGTTTCATAACAAAGGAAAATGGAGTAGGGAGAGGAGATTATGCAATGAATCATGGGAAATGATCTTGGATGTTCTCAGAGTTGGCATAAACCAGTTGTTGTGGAAAAACGTTTATGATTTGGGGCATACCACTTAGGTGGCTTTGGGCTAGCCATTGCTACCAGTGGCAGAAACCTTTTGGCAGAGAAATGGATATTTGCAAAATTTAAAATAAAATAAAGGATCATAGGAGGTGATCTTGGATGTGCTCAGAGCTGGCATAAACCAGCTAGTTGTGGAAAAACATTTATGATTTGGGACATACCACTTAGGTGGCTTTGTAGCACCTAAGCAGTGCTTAGGTGCTACAAAGTAGCAGAAACCTTTTAGTAACCAGAGAAATGGATATCTTGCAAATTTTAAGTAAAGCATTTAAAGCAAAGGATCATGGGAGGTGATCTTGGATGTGCTCGGAGCTGGCATGAACCAGCTGGTTGCAGAAAAACATGGGAAAGGCAAAAAGAACAGAGTCGGGAGAGGAGATCATGCGAGGCGATCCTGGATGTGCTCAGAGCTAGCAAAAACCAACTCGTTGCGGAAAAACATTTATGATCCGGGGCATACCACTTAGGTGGCTTCAGGCCAACCATTGCCACCCATGGCAGAAACCTTTTGGTAACCAGAGAAATGGATATCTTGAGGGCAGTGATCTTGGATGTGCTCAGAGCTGGCATAAACTAGCTCTGAGCACATCCGATATCATTACATTACATGCACTTCAGCCTTACCAGTTGAAGTGCATGTAATGTAGGCATTATAGTATCCATCTGTATAACAGATTCCAAATTACATGTATGAGTACAATCTTTTGCTTGTCATTGGCTGTTCTCATTAAGTTGCAGAAGTCCTCGGTGGTCATCAAGTTTTCTCGTTCTTTGCAATTGCGCCGAGTCAGTTGAGGTGGCGAGCTATAGATTCTCATTTATCTCGCTGTTTGGATGATTCTAAAAGTTTCAAATGGGGTCTTCTTCTCACAGTTGCGTTACAGGGCTATGCAGGTCATTACCACATGCTTTGTCGGGGTTAACGTTGTTGTCGTCTTGACACATCATTTTACATATTTCAATCATTTTGCGAATTTCCAAGTGCAATTCATACAATTTACGATCTAGTATGGGCTGTTCATTGTTGTCATATATCTTGACATATTTCATTTCTGACAGTATCTATTTCCTCATTGCGAAATGGAATGTGCAGTGTTATCATCTCGCGCTTGTACTCGTTGAGATCCTGAGCCAAGTCATAGTTTCAATAGCGTATTATACGTGGATACTGTAATTTCTTGCAGATCTCATAGCGCTGCATGTGTAATTTGCAACAAAGCATGACAGAGTAACATGATCCAACATGATAGTATGATTGTAACAATACAAACAATACTTGTATTGTTGCAATCATACTATTCAACAAATGGCTACAATCAAAAGGGTAATTAAGCTATTGACCTAACCTTTTCCAAACATTGACTGGGTAGAGTAAGCAGCGGGCATGTGTATCCTATTTATCACTAACATTGATTTGGTAGAGTAAATAGCGAGTGTGAGCATAAATTACATTGTTCATGATTTCAGTTCTAATGGTTCGAAATTTAGTAGGTGTCGTCAAACATGTTTACACATAAAACGTCTTTCGGTGTACAGGGTACACATGCGATTATTTATACAGAGTGGTTATAAAGTTCTTTCTCACTTTTAAAAATTAATACTTACTCAAAAACTATATGTCATATCGAAAAATGGTTTTGTGCATTGTACTAATTATGCTTTCGCAGGCAACACAGTAGTTATAATCACAGCACTTCCACACCGTGCCAAAAAGGTGCATGTCTGAATGCATCAATGACAGAGGGAATTTTTATGGGTCTTTTTCAAAATGTGACTGAATTAGTCAGTCTCAGGATCACAGTTTTTCAGAACAAGTGGAGAAATAGTATCGGGACCTGGTGCTTTCTTGGCATGAAGACTGTTCAAAATTCTTCTGATGGAAGACCACACCAGGAATTGAACAGAGTGTACTGGGAATGGTAGGAGGTTTACCAAGATCATAAATATGAGTTAGAAGAAAAGTAGGATGCTAGCAAGTCAGATTTTATCTTTAGCTGAAATGACAACAGAACCATGAGTTTTGACAGAGGTGGGAATACAGATGGGCAAAAGTTGCTGCTGATAGCTTTGGCAAGAGACCAGAATGCTCAACTACCATTTTGAAAAGAAGCAAGTTTTCTCTCTTAGCCTGTTCAGAATCTAATTTGGACTGATTATTAACAGCTTTACAATTATTGTGAGCTTTGGTGTAAGCAGAGAATGAACCTGGAGATTTGGATGCAAGCCTATTGCAATATGCAATATTCGTATCTTTAACAGCCTTAGCACACTTAATGGAAAAACAAGGTTTAGATAAAGAACAAGATTTTAAGGTGGAGTGTGGAATAAAGGATTTCATCCCTACATGAATAATTTCACTCACACGATCTGAGCAAAAATTGACATCAGAATATTTAAAACAGTAATTCAACTGGCGAAAAGAAAAAAAAAAAATCTTCCCATTCATCCCATTTTGCATTCTTATAATGCCAAAAAACATGAGGTTAAGAATCATCACCAATTTGTTATCTTGAGGTACCTAGAAGTTCACTCTCTTCAACTGTATAATTGGAAGGGTTGTGTGTGTGAGAAAAAGATCAAGCATGTTTGCTGCAAGGGTAGGATTGTCTGGTATTCTGGTAAGTGAATAAACAATCTGTGTAACATCATTAGTAATTGGAAAAGCCTCAGCATCTCGACCAGCTGGAGCTGAGAACATTAAAATCACCAAGGAAAGTTATCTCACTGTTAGGAATGTTGGACTGGAGAAAGTCAAGTTTCAAAGAGAGGAAGTCAAA
Source organism: Mastigoproctus giganteus (assembly GCF_048544385.1). Classification (NCBI taxonomy): domain Eukaryota; kingdom Metazoa; phylum Arthropoda; class Arachnida; order Uropygi; family Thelyphonidae; genus Mastigoproctus; species Mastigoproctus giganteus. Next base: position 63,856,721 of record NC_143586.1, on the reverse strand, counting down.
GAGTTCCAAATGATTGGTGGAGTTGGGAGAACAATAGAGGCGACAGATGGATTTGATAGAATGTGGCAGAGAGATTTTAACATCATATGGAAGTTAGCAGAGATCTTCAAGAACAGGCCAGGAGTGATCAAAACTTGCTTTCTACAGTTGTCACTGGTGACGAGAGTTGGGTATATGGGTATGACCCAGAAATCAAGCAACAATCATCCCAATAGAAGAGCCCATCTTTACCCCGACCGAAGAAAGCCTGACAAGTGAGGAGCAATGTGAAGTCCATGCTGATCTGTTTTTTGGACATTGATGGGATTATCCATAAGGAATTTATCCCTCCTGACCAGACCATCAACACAAAGTTCTACTGTGATGCCCTGAGGCAGTTAAGGAGGCCGTCAGGAGGAAACACCCAGAGAAATGGCACAAAAAGAACTGGGTCTTTCATCATGATAATGTGCCGGCCCACACATATCTCGGCGTGGAGCAATTTTTGGCATCCAACAACATGACAATCAGCTCCATCTCCCTTATTCACCAGACTTAGCCCCCCGTGACTTCTTCCTCTTCCCAAGAATGAAATTCAAGCTGAAGAGTAGAAGATTTGACAGCGTAGAGGATATTCAAACCAAATCGCAGGTGGTGCTGAACACTACAATGAAGAAGGGCTTTCAGGATGCATTCAAATCATGGAAGAAGCGCTGGGATTGGTGTTTATGCTCTCAAGGGGACTACTTTGAAAGTTACGGTGGCAAATAAGACCCAGGGTGAGTCTAATTTATTTTGTAAATACATTTCGGGAACTTTTGGACAGCACCTCGTACATACTACTACTACTCGGACTCCCTCCAGTAACTATCTGGCAGATTTGATGCAGCGAGATTATATGCTAGTTGATCTGGAAGCCTAGTGATGTCGCACATTATAACTATAGCCATTTGTGCACCATAAAAAACTAAAAACCAAACCATCTGGTGGACTATTTAGTTGCCAACCTGCAAACACTGTTTTAGAGCTGCACCCTTTAAATGCAAGGAAGATTGGATCTCGCCATGCTGCCAATCATAACCTCGAAAGACATCAGTCATACTGAATGATGGAAGAGATGTGGGGGGGGGGCTTTTTTCTGGAAACTAAACATGGGTTGCACCACTTCAGGTCTCCTCCTTGTACACGAATTGCATGCATTCATGTCTAGAGCTAATAATACTGTATTAAAACTACAATTGATCTATCAATTTCTTTTTTCATAAAAATTATAAGAAATAATAACTATATTTTTATTTTTCTGATTTTAATAAAACTTTTAGTAGAGTTCTCCGTTTGGCTTGACAACATTTTAAACAAGTCCAAAAAAAATACAAATTTTCGTGAAAATCTGTCAATTGGTAGACCCTCTGTTACTTTTTTTTTTTTTTTTTTTATGTAAACCCCAAACACGAGAGGTATTAGAACCTATAGTACTTAGTACCATGCTTGGGTTGGAGGTTGAGAAGACGAAAGAAGATATTTGTTGACATTGGACTTGAACTTCTGTAGACTGTAATTTTCAGGAAATACGTATGAAGGAAGGTTGTTCCAGAAAACGGCAGTTGAATGAATAAATGATGAAGATGAAAAGTTGGTTCTATGAGTTTGAAGTTGGACAGTAAATGGATGTTGGCTGGTGGCGGCACGTGTTTGGACTGTTTTGAAAGAGAGAGAGAGAGAGCGGGAATTATAGAGAACAGTGCCCATGGATCTATAGAAAAGGCATGCAGCAGAAACAGTACGCCTATGAGACAGCAAGTGGAGAGACTCTGTTAGAGTGAATCATTAATTAACCTAACTGCCCTCTTCTGAATGGAATCAAGAAGCCTGAGAGAGGTTTTGGGGCACCACCCCAGATGTGGGAACAATATTCCATGGCAGGGCGGATTTTCGATTTATACAGAGTGAGCAGCTGTTTGGAAGAAAAGTAATGCCTAGAGCGAAAGATAAAACCAAGTTTTTTAGATGCAGAGGAAGCAATATTTGTAATGTGCTTGTGCCAAGAGAGATTAGAAGTCAGGATAATCCCCAAAAGAGATATATAATTTTGCCTAGAAATCGGAGTGTCACTAAAGATAAGCACAGGACCAGAAGAATCCTTTTTGCGAGATATAAGACAAGACTGAGTTTTAGAAGGGTTGAAATCAACTAAGTGTTGTCTTTTCCCCACTGGAGAATTACCTGAAGATCGGCATTTAAGGAATTGGTAGCAGATTTTCGAGAAATTGAAGCTGATTGAACAGGACAAGGTTTCTCAAAATGGAAAGTGGAATGCAATGTGCTATCATCAGCAAAACTAAGGATAGGATTTCCAGTCAATGGAAGAAGGTCATTAATATACAAGAGGAAAAGAGCAGGGGAAAGAACTGAATCTAGGGGGGACACTGGCATTAGTGGAGAAGTTAGAAAACAGAGAGCCATCTACCATCACCCTCAGTGAGCGATCAGAGAGAAAACTGGATAGCCAATTACTAAAAACAGTTGGCAAACCATAAGATGGAAGCGTGTTTAGAAGACCTTTATGCCAAACACGATCGAAAGCTTTTGAGATGTCAAGAGCAACTACTTGTGTTTCACTGAACCTTTCCATTGAATTAGTCCATAAATAGGTAACATAAGCCAGATTATCACCAGTGGATCGACATTGACGGAATCCATACTGGCGATCATTGATCAGACAGAGGGTTTTTAGGTAGTTTAAGAGTTGGCGGTTAATTTATTTCTCCATTACTTTAGAAAGAGTAGAAGTAATTGCAATGGGACGATAATTGGATGGGAGGTTTTTGTCACCCTTTTTAGGAACTGGCTGGATATGAGCAAATTTCCAAGCAGAAGGAAACACACCTTTGGAATAAGAAAGTGAAAAAAAGGCGGCAAAGAATAGGAATAAGTTCAGGAGCACAGGTTTTGAGAACAAGTGGAGAAATACCATCTGGACCTGGAGCTTTCTTAGCATCAATTTTCGTCAAAATCCTTCTGACATCCTTTTGACGGTAGACCACAGGAGGCATTGAACGGAGTGTGTTGGGAATGGTGGGAGGTGTTTTACCAAGATCATTAATATATGAGTTGGAAGAAAAATGGGATGCTAGCAGGTCAGCTTTATCCTTGGCTGAAGTGACAACAGCACCATGTGGTTTGGACGGGGGGGGGGGATGGGTTGAGAGCAGAGATGGGCAAAAGTTGTGGCCAATAGCTTTGGCAAGGGACCAGAATGCTCGGCTACCATTAGGGCAAGAAGCAAGTTTTCTACTCTTAGCCTGTTCACAAACTCTAGTTTGGACTGATTAATAACCGCTTTACAATTGTTGCGAACCCCGGTGTAGACAGAAAACGAAACTGAAGAACTAGAAACAAGCCAATTACGATATGCAACAGTCTTCTCTTGAACAGCCTTAGCACATTTATCGGAAAACCAAGGTTTAGATAAAGGATGAGATTTTAAAGTGGAGTGTGGGATAAAGGATTCCATTCCTGCAAGAATAATTTCACTGACACGATCTGAGCAAACGTTGACATCAGAAATTTTGAAACAGTAATCCGACCAAGGAAAAGAAATCTCGCAGGTCATCCCATTTTGAATCCTTGTAATGCCAAACAACACGAGGTTGGGAATAACCATGAGATAAAGGCTCCATTGGAGAAGAGACAATCACCAAGTTGTGATCTGAAGTGCCTAAAGGACCTCTCAGTTCGACCGTGTACTTAGAAGGGCTGTCTGTGATATAAAGATCAAGCGTGTTGGCTGTATGGTTATGATTGTCCGGTATTCTTGTAGGTAAATGAACAATCTGTGCAAGGTCATTAGTAATTGCAAAAGCCTCAGCAGCTCGACCAGCTGGGTCGGTGTGACTAGAAAGCGGAAGCCAGCTGGAGTTGTGAACATTAAAATCACCAAGGAAAATTACCTCACTGTTAGGAAAGTTGGACTGGAGAAAGTCAAGTTGCAAAGAGAGGAAGTCAAAAAGCTCCAAATGATTAGTGGAGTTGGGAGAATGGTAGAGACAACAGATGAATTTTGCACAATGAGGTAGAGAGATTTTAAGCCAATGAAGATTCCAAATTGCCAAGTCTCTGACAGGGAATATCAGAACGGGCATATGCACAAGTACCACCTTTGAGGCGATAGGAATCATACAGCAAATAATTTGGGCATCTGAGATGAGCAGTAGTTGAATCAACTGATAACTGAGATTCTGTCAGAAAAAGTACATGGGGTTTGGCAGACTGCAAGTGGAAATGGACATTGTTAAGATTAGAATTGTGACCACGTATATTTGTGAAATGAATTAGGAAGTGCTTGGGAGGTTTGGATGGACAGATGGAATAGGAACCTAGCATGCATGCACACGCACACATATATATGAATGCACCTAAAAAGCACCTAGGGAGCAGCAAAACAGGTAAGCAGACCTCTAGCCATAATTATAAGCACATCCTTGGTTTCAGGGAGGTCTCTATAGACTGAAAATATGTGAATGTCTTCCCAATTCACAAAGGGTGACAAGAGTAATTACAGATCTGTTAGTGTGATTTTTGTATAATTCCATTTATTGCATAAATGGAATTATACAAAAATCAGAGAATAGGTTTGTTAAGGGGGAGGGGATGGATCCTTTCTGACCAATATAATTAGTTACCATAACACAATAACAAAGGAGCTGGATGCAAAAAATAATTTTGCCAATCATATGCTTAGATTTCAGAAATGTTTTTGGCACTGTTCCACATAAAAAAAACATTGTACAGATTGGAGCAGTGTGGCATTAAGGGCAAGGTACTGTTATGGATAAAGGGATGGTTGGGCGAGAGGAGAGACAAAGAGTGGTTATCAATGGACACTGCTTTTCTTCGACTACTGTTTTTAGTGGAGGTCCCCAGGGTTCAGTACTGGACCCATTATTGTTTTCTATATTTATTAATAATATTGGTGAAGGCATATCAGGCTTAAGGTCCAAGCTGCAGATCTTATGAAGGTTAGCAGGGTGGTTAGACAGATAGGCTGAGAAGTGACAATTGAAGTTTATCATTGACAAATGCACAGCATTAGCATTAGTAGAGGCATATGATGCCAAAAAGCAAGCTTATGCAGCATCAGCCAAAAAAAAAAAAAAAAACCTTCCACTTCACTCTCCATTCGTTCGAAATACCTGACCAGCTGAGCCTTAAATTTATTTAGGCTATCAACTTCCACAACAAGGGATGGAAGTCTGTTCCACCAACCAACCACCTGCTGGCTAAAGGCAAATTTCCGCACATCTATTCTACATCTGTCTTTCCTCAATTTGAATTTATGCCCTCTCAGGTGATTATTCTGAGCAAGAGGCAGAATCCTATCAGCATTGAGCATGCTCAAATCATTCAAGGCTTTATACACCTCTATCAGATCACCTCGCCGGTGCCTAGTCTCCAGACATTGTAATTTGCAAAACTTAAGCCTTTCTTCGTAAGAGCAACCCTTTGTTCCATTCACTAATCTTGTTGCCCTTCTCTGTACTCGTTCCAGCAGCTCTACATCCTTCTTGAAATGAGGCCTCCAGACCTGTATACAGTACTCTAGGTGTGGCCCAACCATTGCCTTATACAAGGGAATAATCACCTCCTTATCCCTGCTAGAAAAATTCCTGTATATCATTGATAAGACACCATGAGCTACTCTTGCAGCCCGTCTGCACTGCTCAGAGAACTTCATATCTGCCTGCACAATTACCCCCAGGTCCTTTTCATTCTCTACCACTGTCAGTGCAGTACCACAGAGTTGATATGTTGCTCTCGGGTTGCTGTTTCCCATATGTAGTACTTTACATTTGTCAACGTTAAACTTCATTTTCCACCTCTTAGCCCATCTGCTCAACCTTTCCAGATCCTGTTGCAGCAGCATCAACCCCGCCAACCTTTGTATTGTCTGCAAACTTGGACATTAAGCCTGATATACCATCATCAATATTATTTATAAATACAGAAAACAATAATGGACCCAACACTGAACCCTGAGGGACTCCACTAATAACATTAGTCTACGATGAGCAGTGTCCATTGATTACCACCCTCTGCCTTCTCCCCCTCAACCACCCCTTTATCCATAGCAGCAATTTGCCTCCAATGCATGTCCATTGATTACCACTCTCTGCCTTCTCCCCCTCAACCACCCCTTTATCCATAGCAGCAATTTGCCTCCAATGCCACACTGCTCCAATTTGTGCAGCAGTCTTCCATGTGCAACAGTATCAAAAGCCTTTCTAAGATCCACTTATATAATATCAAAGTTATTCCCTGCATCCAGTTCTTTTGTGACTGCATCATAGTATCCAATCAAATTGGTCAGGCAAGACTTCCCCTTAACAAAACCATGCTATGTCCGAGCTATAACTGAAGTCTTGTCTAGATGATTCTGCAGTGCTTCTTTAACCAGTGCCTCCATTAATTTTCCTGGAACAGAAGTTAAACTCACATTTCTATAATTACTTGTGTCAGCCTTTGATCCTCCTTTGTGAATTGGGGTCACATTTGCACATCTCCAGTCTGTGGGTACCTCCCCTGAGTCCAAGGAAGCTCTCATAATTATGGCTAAGGATTTGCTTACTTCCTTTGCTGCCTCCTTTAATATAACTGGATAGATCCCATCCACCCCAGGTGCCTTTCTTGTGTTTATCTTCAACAATTTCTCCTCCACTTTACTCTCAGTTATTACAAGATTATCTAGCTTACTATTGCATATTGCATATGGATAGCAGTACACCCAGAAGAGCATACCAATTGTGCTATTCTGGGTGTACGACTTTTTAGAACTCTTGCATTCTCCACTATCCTATGATACCACACTTAGGATAGTGGAGAATGGACCTGGGGTAATTGCAGTTAGACAAAGTTCTTTGAGCAGTGTCAAAAAAGTACTTAGATGTTTTGTTAATGATATAAAGGAATTTTGCCGACAGGGATAAGGATGTGATTATCCCATTGTATAAGGCAATGGATAGGCCACATCTTGAATACTCCATGCAAGTGGAGAATGTAAAAATTGTAAAATGTTGTACACCCAGAATAGCACAGTTGGTATGCTCTTCTAGGTGTACTGCTATCCATATGCAATATGCTGCATTTGGGGAGACCTCATTTTAGGAAGGATGTGGATCTGCTGGAACAGGTACAGAGAAAAGCAGTGAGATTAGTGGGGAAATAAAGGGTGTGCTTACCAAGAAAGGCTTCACTTCTGCAAATTACGGCATCAAGAGACTAGGCACCTATGGGGAGATCTGATTGAGTTGTTTAAGGCTTTGAATATATTGAGTAAGTTCAATGCTGATTGCATACTTCCTCTTGTTCAGACTACACACATCAATGGATATAATTTCAAATTGAGGAAGGACAGTTGCACGGCAGATGTACAGAAATTTGCTTTTAGCCAGTGGGTAGTATGAATAAATTCAAGGAAGAACTAGACAACGAGAAGTGTTTTTTGGCTGGTGCTGCGTAAGTTTGCACTCCAGATGTGGAACAATATTCCAATTTGATGGCAGATTTATGATTTGTACACTCAGTAGCTGTTTAGAAGAAAGTCATGCCAAGAGCAAAAGAAAAATAACTAATTTCCTTCTTTTTTTGATGCAGAGGAAGCAGTTTTTGTGATATGTTTATGGTTAAACATATCACAATGTTTAACCATAAACATATCACAAATATCCAACAAAGGTCAAAAGTCAGTAACTGTTATTTAACTTTAACTGCTTCATCACGGGGCCAGCAGCCAAAACCATAAGAGCCACTAAAATAAGCAGGGTCTCTGTTTCTATTATGATGTATACATACAAAACGTATACATCATAATCAACCTGACAGAGACCAAAAGGAAGGAATAAAATTCAAAAATAAATAAAAATAAAGTAGAGTTAAAAAGCTAAAATAATGCCAATTAAATCCTGTTAAAGGAAAAATTAATGAAAGTTTCAAACTTTCATTCATTTTCCAGTGGATTAACTACTAGGTTAATCCACTGGCCTAGGAAATAACTAAATACCTTGTATTCATATCAATGTTGCCAAGTTACATTTGTAAATATTTTTCAGTTTAGCAGCATTCATAACAAAATCTTAAAAGACACTTCACACATGCTGAATCTTTATTTCTGAGATTGATCTGCTTTCTGTATTCCAAACACATTTTATATCATTGTTGTTGTTTGTTTGTTTGTTTTTTTTTTGGAGCATTAGCAGCTAAGGCCATACTGCTCCGAGAAATGCGGTGGTCATTCCCTGACCTTTCCGCATCCTCCGTATTTGGTGGTGACGGGCTCAAACCCCGGTCTAATCAAGAAGCGTGTACTGCTGCTCCTTCCCACCTGGCTACGGAGGTGCCGACACATTTTATATCCTGGAATTATCTGGTGTGAGGAGGGAGGGAATGACATGACAAGTATTCTACACAAAAGCAAGTCGTCCCTAATCATGGGGGATTTATTCAGAATAATGCAATGGTTTCCTGACTGCCTTCTGCGTGGGTCTGGCATATTTTAATTTTGCTCGGTATTTTTATTTTTCAGTAGTCTAGGGCATGATTGTAGACTAAAATCATGGTAAGATTGCAGAGCTCTCTGTAGCAAGATATGATGCCAAATCAGATGCCTTTGTGTGTTTTCAATACAAAGAGTGTGAAAAGATTAAGCAAAAATTTCAGTGTTCTGATGTGCTAAAATGAGAGCTTGAAGAAAAAGGATTGGTACACTCAAAGGAATTAAAATAAGGGATACGTCAAGTACTCAGCTGCCCAACTTAATGCTAGAACCTATACTCATACGTTACATAATACAAAGGAATTACGAAGGGCAGAAAGCATTGGTCCCACAGGAAGTATATTGTCTGAAAAGAATAGGTGTATGTCTCCCAAGGATAAATGTTACAAAAGTTACAAAAGTCATTTTTTAAGGGCACAAAGATAATAATGTCATACACATTGATACTAATGATATTAAGATTAGGCCATCCAAGATTTATTTAACTGGTACAGGGCAAAGTTGAGAAAAAGTTGCAAGTTAGAATTAAATTTGAAAGTGTCTGGATTTTGTCCAGAAATGCCGGACAGGAACACATGAGTCTTGTCAATCAACTTGGTACTAGAAAGATTGTGCAAGGTTCATGCAGAAAAATTTTTCTCAACGTGACTTGCACTTGTTAACAGGAGAAACTGTTTTTACAGGGATGGAACATATTTAAATAGAAGTGGTGTGCAAGGATATTTGCTGATGATACAAAGTAGTGTAAGGTGGTCAGAAAACTGGTAGTTCTGGGAGGGGGGGGGGGTACACAGACTAATAGTTGAACAGCAGCCACAGGAAGAGGTCAAATTGATTCTTGTAATGTTTCTATTGGGACATACAGCAGCCTGAAAAGTAAGGTTTTGGAGGTTACAGCAGCCTGAAAAGTAAGGTTTTCAAAAGTAAGTTAAGGATTACAAAGCCTGCTAGAGGCCTCATGGGACAGCAAATATATGAACAAGCCAGGAAGTCTCATTTTAGGAAGGATGTGGATCTTTGTAATGGGTGCAAAGAAGAGCAATTAGTCAGAGGAACAAAGGGATACTCTTACTAACAAAGACTTCAATTCAGTAAATGGTAGTATCTGAAAACTAGGCACCTGTGAGAAGATCAAGAAGTGTTTAAGACATTAAATGAATTGAGAAAATTAAATGCTGATGGCATCCTTAATCTTTCTCAGATGACACACATGTGAAAATTTGCTATCAGGCAGGGAGTAACTGACCATTAGAACAAACTTACATCAGATGTTGTGGAAGTGGGCAGTTTAAATAAATTTAAGGAAGGATTAGGCAAATTATTAGAAAAAACAGATAGTTGTGGGTAGTTTTTTTTTTTTTAGTTTATGCTGTATAAACTTGACTCCTTGAATCATTTACTACTAATAATACACTTTAAGATATAATTTTTATCTATCTTCTTGTTAATAAAGTTAAGTGGAACAGCTCACTGAACATATATTTTTATAAAGTCCATCTATACAAACTTTGAACCAAAGAGGGTAACATATGTAATCAAAAGCTTCTCGGTGATTTTATGGTTTTTAACTGGTTTTCAGTATATATTTTATTTTAATAAAACAATATACTATTTTATTTTATTCTATACTATATGAATGTTATATTTTTCTCTGTTTTTATAATGATAAAGTTTAGTGTGGGAGAAGCAAAAATTGAATAATTTATTATATGTAGATGACATTTTACTTTTAAACAGTGGCTTCTAAGATCTTCCACGATCCCTAAATAAATTAGATAAAGTTTGTAGAGAATTTAGCATGAAAATCAGATAAAGTTTATAGAGAATTTAGCATGAAAATCAGATAAAGTTTATAGAGAATTTAGCATGAAAATTAGATACACCAAGACAAAAGATATGAAGGGATTGATTAAAAAATTATAGTCTTCAGACATGAAAGTTTTAAGAAAAATAAATGGAACAGATGGAAGCAGTGTCAAGAGTATATTGAAAATATATTTAAAATGAGGAAATTAGAAAAAACCTTGGAGTAATAAATATGCAGTCAAAGGTAGGTGAAGTAAACTTGAGGTGTCTGAACATCACCTTAAGTTTGCTGTACTTACAGGCTGAAATGCAGAACAAGAGGAAGGTGGATCAATGGGGTCAAGTAATTAACAGGATAGCATAGAAGAAAATGAAATGGTGAAAGGTAGGCCAGGTAGTTCCAGAAGGACTGATTTATTCTACTACAGTGACGTGTACACTTACTGATAAAACAGCTTTGAATATTGATGATTTTTCTCTCACTGTGTGTGTTTCACATAAACTTTAGACTGATTATTAAATTATGGTCATTTTCAAAAATAAATGAATATCCAAACAAAGGATAAATTTACAAAAGACTGAAATCTAAGTAATAGAGCACTGAGTAGAGAATCAAATATAGGCACACTTAAGGTTGTTTTATTGTTTTGTTCATTAACTACTAATGATAACATCAAAAAAGTAAGCTTACAAAAATATTTTACAGCAGCATTTCATAGATGGCCCATGAGAGCTTAATCAATTGCACTGGCATCAGAATAATAATAATAATAATAAAAAATAAAAAAAAATCCATGCTATCTTAATTCACACCCCAATCTGAAATTTATAATCAAGGCATATGCTGAGAGTAATTCAAACAGATGAAATTTCTGCTCCTCAAGAAAATCAATAATTTTTATGAATTCTAGTTGTAATTTTATTGTCTTAAAATCCACTCAAAATTAATATTTTGCTAATGAGTAATGACAGCTACACACCCGAACAGTAATGGTATAGATAAAGTGCGAATTTGGGTGAAACTTCTAGGAGCAGGGCCGGCAAACCTTTTTTAGAGTGTGTACCAAAAATGCTGATAGGTTTATGAAAAGATTGTGCTGCACGCCTATACACTGCTAACCTAAGTTTCTTTAACTTAACCACTAGGTAAAAAAAAATTGGGATAGCAGTGTATGCTACATGCCAAGAGAATTTTCTTGCATGCCCAAGGTGGCATACAAGAAGATAGGTTTGCCAGCCCTGTTCTAGAGGATTACTTTTTTATATGCTGACAATGTGACTTCATAAAATTATAATACATTAAAAGGTAAAAGTTATCATTATTTAACTGCAAATTATTTGTTACATTACTGTACTCATAAATACCCAAGGTAAAGCATAAACAAAATGAACTTACCTGTACAGCATCACTCAGGTCCAACAACATATCTGGATCAACCATTAAGTGTAAATTTACTAGCATATTAGGATTAGATTTATAAATTATCATAAGAAGTTAATTTAATAGTGGTTCAAAGCTGAATATGGAATATATATATATATATATATATATATATATATATAAAAAATATGTTGACAAGTTAGATACCTATACATTAAGCCAATGATATAATAATGTGGTGCACATTATTATATCATTTAATAACCTCAATAAATTACAGTTATAAATTCATAAAGAAAAATAGGCGTGACTATGTCTCAATTTAATTTTGAAATGCAACTTTTTTAAATGGCATTTTAGAAAACTTTTACTTACTTTTATATATTCAAGTTTATAAAATAATGGTAGGTTTTTTTTTTTTTTTTTTTAATGCATACATACACATTAGTCAACTTTTAAAAGACAAAATTTATAAAAATTTGAATACATACCACCTATTTGCTGGAATGAAAATTGAGAACATTTCTTCCAAATTCATACTAACAGTAATAGTGACAATAATAACACAGGTCAACAGTTTCTGATAACATGAAAGGACAATAACGTTCTACTAGATAATTAAAAGCTGAACACACAAAATTGCAGTTGTGTGTGTTTAAATAAGCATCACTTACTGAATACAGATGAAACAGAAGAATATGGGGGGGGGGGTTGGAATGAGAGAATGAATCATAAATATGTAATCTGTTAGTAGAGCCTGTTAGTTGACAGTTGTCACCTGTATGCGTTTTAGTATTAGTATTAGAAATGGCCACATGGTGCAAGGAAGCCTATGGCTTATGCTGCACCAGACAAAAAAGATAATAAAATAAAATAAAATAATAAGAATAAAAATAAAATAATAACAATAATAAAAAATAATAAGAGAAAAGAAAATGGACAACCTATGCATTTCCCTCCTCCCATGGGCAATTATCCAGCTGACCATTGAATTTCCCCAAACTGTCAGCCTCTACCATCCATGTAGGTAACTTATTCCAGTAATTTATAATTCACTGGCTAAAATAAAACCTCCTGCAATCCAGTCCAAACATCCCCCCCCCATAACTTGAAATTATGGTCCCTTGTATTTAGGCCAGTTGTGTATTTTATTACTTTTATTTTTCTTTGTATAAAGTTTTTCTGACAATAAGGAAAATTGAAACTACCATGGCTGTGTGAATTCACCAAACTTTTATGTCAGTGAATAGTTCAACTAAAATCATATTGTTCTATAACAAAAAATTACACGTTGAATGCCACTTGGAAGATCAAGAATTTCCCATGTGGCATTCTTTCTTCTTATGAATGGATGAAAGGAAAGAAGAGAACAATGTTCATTGTTTTCATGGTATGGTATTAAACAACCAACCATCATGAGATAGCTATTTCTTTCTTCCAAAAATTTCAGGCTTTAAGGAGCAACAAAAACAAAACAGTATTCACCTTCTGCTTCTACAATGAAGCCAGTCTTACAGGAAGAAAATCTTCCTACTCCTAGACCACTAACTACAGAGGATGCCTGTGCAGCTGCCAATTTCAAGCATTCGGAGTGCTCAAAAGTGATCTGCACCCTCAGCCAATCAGTGATACCTGTCCATTCATGAGCCTTTCTCCCCCCAAATCTGTTGCATCCTGATAGTGTACCAAACTCTTCACCAGACTTAACATAACTTCTTAAATACTTTCACACTAAACTGTATTACAATCGCCCTTAAAAGTGAAAAGAAACATAGAAAAGGAATAGAATTTAGAACTAAATTAGAAATTATCAGAAGGCATGACAAGGGTAGCAAAACAAATAAACTTGAAGAGTACAGTCTGGCCCATTCCACCATATTTACCACATTATAGAATAAGGTCAAACCCAAAGGACTGAGAGTAACAGATGCATCCAAACAAGTGATCGAAGGTGGTGTACTGACTGTTTGGATAAAAAAATAAAAAAAAACTGCTAATGTTATGGATTAAAGAAAATAAAATGCAAGATCAGTATATTAGTGGCACTTTTTCATGTGATGGAGCCAAACATATTTATGATGATTTAAAGCGTAAGGCCCCTGAATCATCTAGTGAAGTGGAATGAGGACTTTAAGTTAGCAAAAGCTAGTTTGAACAATTTAAAACAAGGATTGGAATTCAAAATGTGTTAGGCATGAAGAAGTTGCAAATTCAGACAAAGAGAATGCAGCAAGTTTTAAGTCTGAACTTGCTGAATTGATGGAAGAGAAGGGCTTCAACAACACGGGGGGGGGGGGAGTCTTTATTGAAAGCATTCAATTGTAAACATACACACTGAGTAGTTGAAAAGAAAGTGTTGTGTTGAATCAGGTGTTTACAAAATAATAGGTCCATAGGTTATAATGAAAATTACAGAGAGAAGTTATTAATTGTAAAAAATATAGTTACTGGTAAAAAAAAATAAAAAATAGTTGTAGAGTTATTGATTATATATACATAGCAGTGAGAGAAGAATAAATAAAAAAAAAATGATAAAACAGATGGAGTGGATATCATTATCCACACAGCTAATGAGAGTGGGAGATAAGAGGTAGCTGATATTCAGACTTCGTTATGATCATTTATTTACAGGACAGTTACAATGGTAGTTGAAGGCCATGCTGACTGTGATGATGGACAGAGTGGCAATCCACAGTACATAATGGTTGGACCATTGATAACTTTTTCCTCACTGGGGAAAAACTGGAGATGAGTTTGGTTGTGTCCAGACAGCTGAGATGGCTTGTTGGACACTGTCATGTGATGTGGTGCCATCATGGAATAACTGGTTCCTGCTTAGAATCAGGCAGTTGTGGAGAAGGTCAATGCAGGTGGTGTGCAGCCACCTATGATGAACTATTGAGGAGAATAGGGGATGTGAGCTTGAGATTATAAATTTCACAGTTGACAGTGAAATTTATAATCTACACTGCCAGTATCTATAATTTACAGTGACAGCAATTTCGTGAGGACAGCATTAATATTCTGGACTTGTTTGAGCTCTGCTATGATACAAACCAATCTGATAGGTGGGGGCAGGAGCAAATTTTTGGGGTTGTTTTAAGTCAGGTATGCAAATCCTGCCACCACAATGATCCCAGAATGAGGGAGATGTACACATCTACAAGTCACCTTTCATCAATGAAAATCTGCAAAATTTTATGGCATGAAATTTTGTTATGAAAGGATCACAGTCTATTGTAATTGCAAAGAACTTCCCATTGCTGATGATGAAGAAGAGGATCCTATAGCATATTCAAGATATATTCCACCTAACTTTCAGGATGCACATTCATGCTTCCATTACCCAGTTTATTTGAATTACAAAACTTTTTGATTGTATTTCAAATAAAATTCAGTTTTAAAAATAAACAATAAAAAAACAAAATAACAATAACATAAAAATACAAACTAACCTCATCATTCATAAGAACAAAAACTAAATTCACATTAAAAAATTATTAAAATACATATTTCCTCTACACATCCAGAGGAACTATTTATTTGTGCAGCAGGAGTGAGCCAAAACCTAATGACAAGCAGTCATGCATGCTTAGTACATATGACTAATAGTCTGAATTCTGGTTTGCTTTAACTTGAAATTCATGTCTGCAAAGTGATATTTTATAACATTCTTGTTCATATTACATACCATGTTCAGTGTCTGCAATTCTGCCCAGACACGATAGGAGGGAGTATATGATGAGAGCCTTGTCGATCAATTCGGCCCTGGAAAGATTGTGCAAGGCTCAAGGGGTAGAATGTTTTTCAGCCTGGACTGTACTTGTTAACAGGAGAGATTGCTTCTACAGGGATGGGATACACTTAAATAGAAAGGGTGCAAGAATATTTGCTGATGCTATCGAGGCAGTGTTAGGTGGGTCGGAAAACTGCTAGCTTGGGGGAAGACAAAGACGAATAGATTAACAGTAGCCACTGGCAGAGGTAAAAGAGATTCTTGCACTGCTTCTATTGGAATGAGCAGAAGCCTGAAAAACAAGAGGCAGGATATTTCAGAGACTGCTGGGAGTCATTGCGGTACAAATAAACACATGGGTTGTGTTAGGGTAGCTAAGAATAGAAATAGGTGCATGTATACTTGCGTGTACACCAATGCTAGGAGTTTAGTAAATAAGTTTGATGAATTTGAGGTATTGCTCAAAACATCAAAGGCAGATATCGTTGGGATATCAGAGACGTGGTGTCACACAGATATAAGGAATGCAGAACTGGAATTTGGGGAGTACAACGTCTACAGAAAGGATAGACTGGATAGGAAGGGAGGAGGGGTTATGCTATTAGTTAAGAAATACATAAAATCGAAGGAAGTGAAGCCAGTGGACATCGCTGGACAGTGCAGTGTCGAGTCAGTTTGGTGTGACATAAGCATTAGGAGATCAAAATTGAGAGTAGGAGTGTGCTATAGGTCTAATGACTCTGATGAGTATAATAAGAAACTGTACAGGGAAATAGAGTGGGCCAGTAAATCAGAGAGTCTTATAATGGGAGATTTTAATTTCCCAGATACTGACTGGAATTTGGGGGCTGGTCACTCACACACTAGCAAGGCTTTTGTAGATTTATTGGATGATTGTTTTCTACATCAGCATGTTCGGGAGGCAACTAGAGGGAGGAATACTCTTGATTTGATTATCAGCAGTGATTCTTCATGCATTAAGAATCTGCAGATAAATGAACCACTAGGTGGCAGTGATCACAGTGTGCTGAAGTGGGATTTACTCAAAAAGGTAACTACCATTAGGAGTAAAGGGAAGGGTTATTGCTTTCGTAAAGGCGACTACGATGGACTGAGATAGTATTTAAATTCTATACAGTGGGACCAACTGATGATGTTACCAACAGCAAATGCAAAATGGGAAGCATTCAAAGAACTTATCTTGGAAGCTACTAGGCTTTACATACCAACTAAGAAATATTGTTCAAGGTTTAGGCCAAAATGGATGTCAGATGAACTGATGAGGCATATGGCAGAGGAGAAACATGCATGGGATACATACAAATTAACACATGACACAGAAGCCTATGATAGATACAAGTTGATCTGTAACCAAGTTACAAAGGACGTTAGGCAGGCGAAGGCAGATTACGAGAAATCTTTGGCAAGGGATGCAAAGAAAAACAGCAAAGAGTTCTTTACTTATGTAAACTCTAGAAGGAAGGGGGTGAATCAGATTGGTCCACTTGATATCGATGGGTCAACTGTTGATGATCCTGCTCAGGTAGCTAACAAACCTAATGAATATTTTGCATCGACATTCACACATGAGGAGTTATTCAGCAAGGGGAAAGCCAGAGGTGTATTCAACTCTAGCAGTAAGCTAGAGAATCTTGTAATAACTGAGAGTAAAGTGGAGGAGAAATTGTTGAAGATAAACACAAGAAAGGCACCCGGGGTGGATGGGATCTATCCAGTTATATTAAAGGAGGCAGCAGAGGAAGTAAGCAAACCCTTAGCCATAATTATGAGAGCTTCCTTGGACTCAGGGGAGGTACCCACAGACTGGAGATGTGCAAATGTGACCCCAATTCACAAAGGAGGATCAAAGGCTGACACAAGTAATTATAGACCTGTGAGTTTAACTTCTGTTCCAGGAAAATTAATGGAGGCACTAGTTAAAGAAGCACTGCAGGATCATTTAGACAAGACTTCAGTTATAGCTCAGACACAGCATGGTTTTGTTAAGGGGAAGTCTTGCCTGACCAACTTGATTGGATACTATGATGCAGTCACAAAGGAACTGGATGCAGGGAATAACTTTGATATTATATACTTGGATCTTAGAAAGGCTTTTGATACTGTTGCACATGGAAGACTGCTGCACAAATTGGAGCAGTGTGACATTGGAGGCAAATTGCTGCTGTGGATAAAGGGGTGGCTGAGGGGGAGAAGACAGAGAGTGGTAATCAATGGACACTGCTCGTCGTGGACTAATGTTATTAGTGGAGTCCCTCAGGGCTCAGTGTTGGGTCCATTATTGTTTTCTGTATTCATAAATGATATTGATGATGGTATATCAAGCTTAATGTCGAAGTTTGCAGAAGATACAAAGGTAGGCAGGGTTGTCAAGGACACTACTGACACTATGCTGCTGCAACAGGATCTGGAAAGGTTGAGCAGATGGGCTGAGAGGTGGCAAATGAAGTTTAACATTGACAAATGTAAAGTACTACACATAGGAAACAGCAACCCCAGAGCAACGTATCAACTCTGTGGTACTACACTGACAGTGGTAGAGAATGAAAAGGACCTGGGGGTGGTTGTGCAGGCAGATATGAAATTCTCTGAGCAGTGCAGACGGGCTGCAAGAGTAGCTCATGGTGTATTGTCAATGATATATAGGAATTTTTCTAGCAGGGATAAGGAGGTGATTATTCCCTTGTATAAGGCAATGGTCAGGCCACACCTAGAGTACTGTATACAGGTCTGGAGGCCTCATTTCAAGAAGGATGTAGAGCTGCTGGAACGAGTACAGAGAAGGGCAACAAGATTAGTGAATGGAACCAAAGGGTGCTCTTACGAAGAAAGGCTTAAGTTTTGCAAATTACAGTGTCTGGAGACTAGGCATCAGCGAGGTGATCTGATAGCGGTGTATAAAGCCTTGAACGGTTTGAGCATGCTCAATGCTGATGGGATTCTTCCTCTTGCTCAGAATAATCACCTGAGAGGGCATAAATTCAAATTGAGGAAGGACAGATGTAGGATAGACGTGCGGAAATTTGCCTTTAGCCCAGCGGGTGGTTGGTTGGTGAACAGACTTCCATCCCTTGTCGTGGAAGTTGATAGCCTAAATAAGTTTAAGGCTCAGTTGGACAGGTATTTTGATTGAACAGAGGGGTGAAGTGGAAGTGGTTTTTTTTTTTTTTTTTTTTTTTGGCTGATGCTGCATAAGCTTTCTTTCTTGCATCAAATGCCTCTACTAATGCTATGCTAATGCTAAAATTAAGTTTCCCTCAAAATTCATTGCCAATGAAAAAGATCTGAATATGTGTACAGCTGTGGATTATACATGACTTTGTAATGATTAAGACTGAATACCGACTCATAGAAAATATGACTGGGTACACATATGAAAACATAAAATAAATCTGACTGAATAAAAAAAAAAGAAAAAAAGGACAACTCATAAATTTGTAAAAGATTGGTTATTTTTTAAAGTTTTACCAAAAGATCATAAAAGTTGGCATGTGTGTGTACACACCTTTTGATTTTAAAATTTGTTACTGGCACATGAGATGCCATATTAGAGTGGATTTGATATTCCACCACTTCTTGAAAGGATAACCACTGTGATAAAAGTCTACTGTAACCAAAAATTTAATAATTTGATGATCTGTACAAAACAACATGGTATACCATTGTCATGACAAAATCCAGTGTGGCTCCTAATATTTTACAACTGTCAGGTTGAATTGCTGGTTCTCTGTTTTATGACCATTGTGGTCTGTATCTTTCAAGGATTAGCACAACTTTCAACAAAGGTTCAGTGTGATGGACTCTCAGTGTGGATGCTAAACTATCTGCAGCATTATTGTAGAGAATGAGGATTCTTGGCTGAAGGAATGTGTTGAAGAATAATAGTCCAATTAAACTCATATCTAGCTTTCATTAGGATAGCATGAAAATTAAAGGCACCTGAAGAGCATTTATAATTAGCTTCTTGTCCAATAACAATACAGCAAACTATTTACTTTTAATTGATTAGAGAAAATAAAAATATTTAAAAATTTGTGAACACATCATACTATTCATCTTAAGGAGCTTTGTTTGCTTGCATGATGGTGTTCATAACCGGGAGAGTGACCTATCATCACTTGCATTTTTTCTATTTACATTACTGTGGTATACTGGAAATAGTTAATATGCCATTTAAAATTAATTTAATACAGATAATAAAAGTTAATTATACAAAGAAATTTAAAAGCTTTTTAATTTTCACATAACTGAATTATCAATGGGCTGTTCAATATTACAGCGTGAATCTGATTGATACTGGCTGCTTTGAGTTGACATTATATGTAATTTAATTTAATCTAAAAAGCAAGGTGAACACTGGCATTCTCACCTCATATGATTTAAGTTCAGTGCATAATGGCTGTGCCATAAGAGTTTAAATTTATCAAGGCCTATTTTTGTATATTATGCAGCAGCAGAGACAAAATGGCATACACAGTGATAGGACACCCAACCCATTACGACATCGCATTATTCAGTTTCTTAGAACGGAGCATATCTCCAGCAGAAAGTAATGGATTTTATGGACTGGGGTGTTTATATAGCAGAAATCCTAAGCAATAATTTTTAACCACCTCTACCAATTTCTTGGGTGGGTAGGATGGAGAGCGACACTTCTATAGCAACTGCCACCAATGTCATCAAGGATGCCTAAGGTAAGCCACCAATACAAAAGCAGACTGAAGCTATGTTAGTAGTATCATCTGGGGGGGGGGGGGAATAGAAGTTAAGTGTTTAATGTAAACAGTTATAATTATTTTGTCTGAAAATTTAAAAAATTTCCCCTGTTTAAGGAGGTTTTTTTCCCTACTAACACAAAAAGTAATATGCAGTAAAGTAAAACATTCCTTGCTAACAGGTATGCAAAAATTTTAAAAATTATTCAAAAACTGAAATATGATACCTAATAACTTACACTTAAATGAAAAATCTTGCTCCACGCACTAGTGTATAACTTTAAAATTCACATAATGAAAGTCTGAGAAATCTTAGCAAGTATTCTACAAATAATTTTTTATATACTATAAATAACATAGTTTTTAGTGATAATCTTGGTTCCAGTAAAGTGAAGGTTGATGGGCAAGATATTGAAGAAGTTGATGGGCAAGATATTGAAGAAGTTGATGGGCAAGATATTGAAGAAGTTGATGGGCAAGATATTGAAGAAGTTGATGAATTTGATTACTTAGGGTCAAGAATAAATAAAAATAGTGACTGCTCAAATGATGTAAAGAGACGACAGGCAATTGCTAAAACGTTGGTCGCTGATTTGATAAAATTATGTAGAGATTATGATCTGCTCCTAAAGACAAAGCTGAGAATCACTGATTCGTTAATCTTTCCAGTTGCCACTTATGGCTGTGAAGGATGAAACCTGAAAAGAGTTGACAGGAAGAAAATTGAAGCATTTGAAATGCGGTGTTACAGGAGAAATACTGTGTATTTCCTACTTGGATTGAAGAACAAATGAGTGGGTATTGAATAAAATTGACAGGCCTAAAATTCTTCTTCATAGCATCAACAAAAGAAAACTCAAGTTTTTTGGTCATAGTAAGAAAGGAAAACTTTCTGTTGAAGAATATAATGGAAGCAAAAACCAAGGGGAAGAGGTGCAGAGCAAGACCTGCAACTTGGTGGAAGGATGGGATCAGTGAACTTCTGGGCATGACACTTTGCGATGCTGCTCGTATAGCACATGATTGATGCAGTTGGAGGAATTTGTTGGTAGCCACAACAGCTCCTCAGGCAGCTATGTGACTGGAAGAAGAAAAAGATAAATAACATTCACACAGTTATTAGAAAAAATAAATAAATTGGAAGAATAAAAATTTATTCATAAGGATACGAGATGTCTGCTGTAATCGACACACCAAATAGATACAAGCAGCAAGCACGTGTGAAATTTTGCGCCCTTTTGTTAAACCTTTACTAAGTGCCATCTTGTAAAAATTATATGCTGTGTCAACATGGTACTGGTTTAGCTGTAGTCTCTCCCCAAGTTGTGTAATATTTCTTTTAGCTAAACAGGAAATTGTAATTTTTTTAGATTAATAGCACAGTCATAAAAAAAGATTAAACTAAGGTTATTCAACTAATACCACACAAGTGTTTAAATTATATTTAATAGATATTCTTTCAAAATGATGATTATATGAAATGAAACAATATTACACTTTAATATAATGATTTCATAAAATGAGGGAAACAAGGTGCAATTAAAGAGATAAGTTTATATGAACAGAATCATAGAAGGTTTAAAATAAAAAAGAGTGAAAGATATTATTGTTCATGTAAGAATCAATAACTGAATGGATGAGAATGATTCACTGCATTGAATAATTTAGCACATTTAATAGAAAATAAATAAGTACATTAAAATACCTTATGTTTCAGAGTTCTGTGGCTCCTGGGGATAAGCACTTAATATAATAAATGAATTTATAACTTAAAGCTGCAGCTAGGAAACAAATGGAACATTGAGAGAGTACTAGAGGAACACATTTGCTGGGAATCCTCAGCTCTGCTGAATTACTTGGTCTGATTAGCCTGAGAGTTGTCCAGTGGAGGTAGCTTTTTAGCTGCTAATTGTGCCAATCATCTAGACAGCAACATTCATCTTGCTCCAGCTGTCTGTTGTTAGTTTGGATTGTTACATGTTGCTACCTGTTTTGTGATTGAGTGGTTTTCATCCTCAGTTGTCAGGATGGTTCAGTGATTATGGTGATATTTGGATTCCTTTTACATCTGAAAACAGAACTGTACCCATGCTGAGGGGAAGAGGAAGAAGACATATTGACCAACTTCAACACAGAGTCTACATTTATCAATGTCCACACAATCTGTATTCTCCTCAATAAATTAAACTTCTATCACACTAACATACCTCAGCCTCTGGAAAACAATGACATTAAAGAACAACTAGGCATGTTTATTTCTCATTCCAAAACCAGTACTACTTCAGAAAAAGGGCCTTAGTTTAAGCAACCCCTCTTGTAGCCTGTTCCTGGTAAATTTGAATGGGCAGCAATACTCCCCTCTCCCAAAAACCAAAATTTTGTTCAGATTTGTCAACAGTATTTTCATAGTCCAAGTGGCAGACAGAAAGTGAGCTTTTCTTTCTCTCTTTCTTTCCAAAACCATCTAAAATGATAATATTAAATTTATTATAGAAATAGGAAACCAAAGCTTCTAAAAAAGCTGCCTCAGTCTAAAAGTCTACAGAAAACTCACTGATATCCCTATGTGCTAAACTTTTTCTCTACTACCATCAACTGTAAAAACAGGTTTAATCAAGAGTATGGTCCTGAGTATTTACAAAGTTTTAATTTTTTCAAAATGCTGGCTTCAACTACCCATCAATGCAACTTGTTCCAATGATTAACAATTTGCTGGCTAAAGGAAAACTTCCTATAATTTTTTTCCATAGTTTTAATTTAATGGCCCCCGGTTCTAGTATCATTTAATTCCATTAAAATTTCCCCTTCATTCCTTTTACTATCTAATGAAACTTGTTCCAATTGATTAACAATTTGCTGGCTAAAGGAAAACTTCCTACAATCCAGTCTATAATTTTTTTCCCTTAGTTTTAATTTAATGGCCTCTGGTTCTAGCATCATTTAATTCCATTAAAATTTCCCCTTCATTCTTTTTACTATCCCCTTTCAGAATCTTATAATCTTGAGTTACATCCCTTCTGAGGTACCTAGTTACCAAGCTCTGTAACCTACATATTCAAAACATCTCCTTACCTCCTCCTCTAGCCAAGCTCACCTTTGTTGCCCATCTTTGAACTTCTTCAAGGACCTCAGTACTTTAAATAAAAAGACACTGCGCCATAGAAGTTTGTTACCCATATGGCTGTTTTAGTGCTTGACTCATTGGTGACTTGATTCACAATATGAAATTGATGCATTTTGTAGTAAAATCGCTCACTGCAAAGCCTACTCATTGCTACACAACTGAACTTTTATAAACTCTGTAATGAGAAATTTTCAAAAACTTATCCATCTGTCAACTATGAACTTGGCCAAATATGGCAAAATAATTTGTGTTAGGTATTGAGGCTAATATATTAATATTCAGAATTGCTATCAATCTGAACATTCATCATATTAATTTTAGATTATTATAAAATTTTAATATTTTATTGTGTTATCATAGTAATTTATGTATTTAAGTGAATTGTCCAACATTAAAGAAGGGTTATATGACTTGTGGCCCACTCTGTATTAATAAAATGGGATATGCAAAATTTAGATATTTAAATAATACATTCTGAACTGTCAGAGCTACACGTTGATATAAGTAAATATAAAAACACCCACTGTTAAATGACACAGTGTTTTTTCTATGAAAATATTTTAAATATTTGCTTGACTATAAAATGAATGGAAACATATATTTACAGCTAGTGTTTACAGTTATGCAATACTCTTCACACAAGGAACATCAGTTTACAGAGTTTTACAAAGACTATTATCATTATCAAAAAGTACCAAATTTTATGTCTAATGAAAATAATAAAATTATCACTCATGTAAAACAGGTTCAATATGTAAATTGATTAAATCTTAATTAATATGCATTTCTTTTGCTCTTTAATTTTATAACAGTAAAATGAAACTTACCATTACTCAAAGTTGCTAAACGAGATTCCTTCCCAATTCCAGACTGGAAACCCATGCCCAGACCAGATACATGGCCTAATAGAAAAAATAAAAGTAATTTTAAGATATATTATAATGTGATTTACAATCTTTCACACAAAAAGAAACTGGAGTCAAAAGTTGCAAACAGTGTTGTACAGAATGTACAAAAACGGAGCATGTGTACTGAATTTTTTAAATAAATACTTTGCATTTATTTTCTTTTATATTTATACTGACAGATCCAATGCCTCTTTTAAATTGAAGATATAAACATCTAACAAGCTAATAACAGACCAGTTTAAACGTAAGATTTTTCTCCTTGACTGACATCTTATATTTAATTGGTCTGGAACCTTTTGTTCATAATTCTATGAAGCTAATAGGCACATTCACTAACAAGAAGACGATCTGGGAAAAAATTTGCCCAGGGGCCCATGCAGTCCTAGCTATGCTGCTAGAAATGGACGTAACTATTGTTGCAGTAAGTCATTTAGTTCTGGTAGATAGGGCCTGAAGCAGCCGAGTGGTCAAGCAATGTTTGAGTGGACTGAGGTTCAAGCTCACATGACTATTGAATATGGTTAATTATTATATTTATTGTTTAAATGGTTAATTGCAACTCTTCTGGCCTAGTGGTTGTGATATAAGATTCTGTCTTATAGAAACAGAACTTTTTTAGTTCAGTAAAATGTTTTTTTTTATACTAGTGTAAATCATGTAATTTTTAAAAGAAAAAATGTTACACTGTTCTTTGCATGGATAATCCAAAAAAAATAATAATAATAATAAAATAATAAATAAATAAAAATAAATAAATGGAGACATAAACAGATGTAACCATACCAAATAATTTCTTGTCAAAATAAGCAAATTTTTCACTCACTAACTTTCACATCAGAAATAAACACAAACAGTAGGGCACAAAAGGTGATATAGTTGTACACGTTGGCACTAATGATATCAAGAGTAGGAGACCGGCAGAATTACTTAACAAGTACAGATCACTGTTGAAAAAAAGCCGTGAATTAGGGTTGAATTTGAAAGTGTCTGCAATTCTGCCCAGACACGATAGGAGGGAGTATATGATGAGAGCTTTGTCAATCAATTCGGCCCTGGAAATAATGTGCAAGGCTAAAGGGGTAGAATTTTTTTCAGCCTGGACTGTACTTGTTAACAGGAGAGACTGCTTCTACAGGGATGGGATACCCTTAAATAGAAAGGGTGCAAGAATATTTGCTGATGCTATCGAGGCAGTGTTAGGTGGGTCGGAAAACTGCTAGCTTGGGGGGGAGGGGGATACAAAGACTAATACATTAAAAGTAGCCACTGGCAGAGGTGAAAGTGATTCTTGCACTGCTTCTATTGGAATGAGCAGAAGCCTGAAAAATAAGATGCAGGATATTTCAGAGACTGCTGGGAGTCATTGCGGTACAAGTAAACACATGGGTTGTGTTAGGGTAGCTAAGAACAGAAACAGGTGCATGTATACTTGCGTGTACACCAATGCTAGGAGTTTGGTAAATAAATTTGATGAATTTGAGGTATTGCTCAAAGCATCAAAGGTGGATATTGTTGGGATATCAGAGATGTGGTGTCACACAGATATAAGGAATGCAGAAATGGAATTTGGGGAGTACAATGTCTACAGACAGGATAGGAAGGGAGGAGAGGTTATGTATTAGTTAAGAAACACATAAAATCCAAGGAAGTGAAGCCAGTCGACATCGCTGGACAGTGCAGTGTTGAGTCAGTTTGGTGTGACATAAGCATTGGGAGATCAAAATTGAGAGTAGGAGTGTACTATAGGCCTAATAACTCTGATGAGTATAATAAGAAACTGTACAGGGAAATAGAGAGGGCCAGTACAACAGAGAGTCTTATAATGGGGGATTTTAATTTCCCAGATATTGACTGGAATTTGTGGGTTGGTCACTCACACACTTGCAAGGCTTTTGTGGATTTATTGGATGACTGTTTTCTACATCAGAATGTTCGGGAGGCAGCTAGAGGGAGTAATACTCTTGATTTGATTATCAGTAGTGATTCTTCCTGCATTAAGAATCTGCAGATAAAGGAACCACTAGGTGGCAGTGATTACAGTGTGCTGAAGTGGGATTTACTCAAAGAGGTAACTACCATCAGGGGTAAAGGGAAGGGTTATTGCTTTCGTAAAGGCGACTACGATGGTCTGAGACAGTATTTAAATTCTATATACAGTGGGACTAACTGAAGATGTTACCAACAGCAAATTCAAAATGGGAAGTATTCAAAGAACTTATCTTGGAAGCTACTAGGCTTTACATACCAACTAAGAAATATTGTTCAAGGTTTAGGCCTAAATGGATGTCATATGAACTAATGAGACATATGACAGAGAAGAAAAATGCATGGGATACATATAAATTAACACGTGACACAGAAGCCTATGATAGATACAAGTTGATCTATAACCAAGTTACAAAGGAGGTTAGACAGGCAAAGGCAGATTACGAGAAATCTTTGGCAAGGGATCCAAAGAAAAACAGCAAAGAGATCTTTACTTATGTAAACTCTAGAAGGAAGGGGATGAATCAGATTGGTCCACTTGATATCGATGGGTCAACTGTTGATGATCCTGCTCAGGTAGCTAACAAACTAAATGAATATTTTGCATCGACATTCACACATGAGGAGTTATTCAGCGAGGGGAATGCCAGAGGTGTATTCAACTCTGGCAGTAAGCTAGATGTTTGTTTGGTTTTTAGGAGCATTAGCAACTAAGGCCATATTGCTCCGGGATATGCGGTGGTCATTCCCTGACCTTTCTGCTGTTGTTGTTGTTGTTGTTGTTGTTATTTGGTTTTTAGGAGAATTAGCAACTAAGGCCATATTGCTCCGGGATATGCGGTGGTCATTCCCTGACCTTTTCGCATCCTCCGTATTTGGTGGTGACGGGCTCGAACCCCAAGTCTAATCAGGAAGCGTGTGCTACGCACTGCTGCTCCTTCCCACCTGGCTACGGAGGTGCCCGGTAAGCTAGAGAATCTTCTTGTAATAACTGAGAGTAAAGTGGAGGAGAAATTGTTGAAGATAAACACAAGAAAGGCACCTGGGGTGGATGGGATCTCTCCAGTTATATTAAAGGAGGCAGCAAAGGAAGTAAGCAAACCCTTAGCCATAATTATGAGAGCTTCCTTGGACTCAGGGGAGGTACCCACAGACTGGAGATGTGCAAATGTGACCCCAATTCACAAAGGAGGATCAAAGGCTGACACAAGTAATTATAGACCTGTGAGTTTAACTTCTGTTCCAGGAAAATCAATGGAGGCACTGGTTAAAGAAGCACTGCAGGATCATCTGGAGAAGACTTCAGTTATAGCTCGGACACAGCATGGTTTTGTTAAGGGGAAGTCTTGCCTGACCAATTTAATTGGATACTATGATGCAGTCACAAAAGAACTGGATGCAGGGAATAACTTTGATATTATATAATTGGATCTGAGAAAGGCTATTGATACTGTTGCACATGGAAGACTGCTGCACAAATTGGAGCAGTGTGGCATTGGAGGCAAATTGCTGCTATGGATAAAGGGGTGGTTGAGAGGGAGAAGACAGAGAGTTGTAATCAATGGACACTGCTCATCGTGGACTAATGTTAATAGTGGAGTCCCTCAGGGTTCAGTGTTGGGTCCATTATTGTTTTCTGTATTTATAAATGATATTGATGATGGTATATCAAGCTTAATGTCCAAGTTTGCAGACGATACAAAGGTTGGCAGGGTTGTCAAGGACACTACTGACACTATGCTGATGCAACAGGATCTGGAAAGGTTGAGTAGATGAAGTTTAACATTGAGTTTAACAAATGAAATTTAACATTGACAAATGTAAAGTACTACATATGGGAAACAGCAACCCCAGAGCAACGTATCAACTCTGTGGTACTACACTGACAGTGGTAGAGAATGAAAAGGACCTGGGGGTAATTGTGCAGGCAGATATGAAGTTCTCTGAGCAGTGCAGACTGGCTGCAAGAGTAGCTCATGGTGTCTTGTCAATGATATACAAGAATTTTTCTAGCAGGGATAAGGAGGTGATTATTCCCTTGTATAAGGCAATGGTCAGGCCACACTTTGAATACTGTATATAGGTCTGAACACCTCATTTCAAGAAGGATGTAGAGCTGCTGGAACGAGTACAGAGAAGGGCAACAAGATTAGTGAATGGAACAAAGGGGTGCTCTTACGAAGAAAGGCTCAAGTTTTGCGAATTACAGTGTCTGGAGACTAGGCACCAGCGAGGTGATCTGATAGAGGTGTATCTTGAATGGTTTGAGCATGCTCAATGCTGATGGGGTTCTTCTTCTTGCTCAGAATAATCACCTGAGAAGGCATAAATTCAAATTGAGGAAAGACAGATGTAGGATAGACGTGCGGAAATTTGCCTTTAGCCAGCGGGTAGTTGGTTGGTGGAACAGACTTCCATCCCTTGTCGTGGATGCTGATAGCGTAAATAAATTTAAGGCTCAGCTGGACAGGTATTTCAAACGAACGGAGGGGTGAAGTGGAAGTGGGGTTTTTTTTTTTTTTTTTTTTTTTTGGCTGATGCTGCATAAGCTTTTTCTTTCTTGCATCATATGCCTCTACTAATGCTAATGCTAACTCCAAACTCAACTGCAGTGAATGTAGAGCCCATAAAGCATAACTGGATGATCTATGTCTAACTAAATGGATATAGCAAAAAATTCTATCTTAGAAATTTTTTGAGGAAGAAGAGATAGATGCTGTCGAACCATGTTCTCCTAAAAGGAAAAAACTAGAGGCAGAAAAACACAAGATAACCCCATGGAAACAAATTGAAAGGCCCATAGAAAACTAAGCAATAAACACATTAATTCACTGGAAGTGTCAATGTCTCTCTAATAATGCTGAAAATGTCTGAAATTTGATAATACAATATGGTCCAATAGGCATCTGCCTTTAAACTTATGTTAAGCCCAAGACCACCCTCCTCCTTCTCTTCTCCCAGGACAACAGTAAAACTTTGCTTTAACAGACTTCCATTTTAATGGACTTCAGAAATACCAGATAACATCCACTGAACCAGTCTATTCATTCATGCAGAACCTGGTTACCAGCTATTATTTAATTTATCAGCTGAATTCACAGTCTGAAGAGCTCTCTAGTACCCTAACTGCATTTTCAAATGACTCTCTACTGATGTCCAATTCACTCAACAGGATAGCAGAAGGTGATCAAAATCTGAGTCTCAGGCTATTAAAAATCTCTCTCTATCCAGACAACAATTACATGCTGGTCATACAGCCCAATTTCCATAACTGTATACACACAGAACTCCAAAACAGAAGAAAAGTAGGTGCAGAGGGGAAATTTCCTCATATCATTCTATTATACCAACTAGCAACACAAAGCAATAATTATAATGATGAGTAACAGTCTCACATATTACACTTGCCTGCCTAAACTGTACAAGAGAACGCCAGCTAGCCAGGCTATTCGGAACACGAGACAACACTGCACTACAACTAATATTATGGAGCAGAGCCAGTACACCTGACATCTTCCATGCCACACAACCAGCCATTAAATGAATATGGCTTGTATCTTTAGCAAACAGCTTCACCTTCACTTGCTTCCTCAGTATACTACAAGCTGTGCAACATATTACCAAAATTACTCACCCAATCTGGTAGCAGTTTCGAAACATATTGCTACCAAAGTAGCAAAACAAAACCAAAAGTTAGATTTTGCTGGGTCCCATGACACATTTGAATAAGCAGAAATGAAAAAGCAGACAAAGAAGCAAAACAAGAGCAGGTCCCATCAGTTCAAATTTTAAGGTACCATATGCAGACTACAAATCTGTTATCAAGTAGCACAAGACAGTGGTAGCAAACATGACAAAAACAAACTGGCAATAAACTTTTGCAGATCAAAAACAGAAACTATAACCCTGGAGTACTAGTGAAAGGGTGCCTCTGTGGCCGGGTGGGCAGGAGCAGCAGTGCATAGCACACGCTTCTTGATTAGACCAGGGTTCGAGCCCGTGACCACCAAATACGGAGGATGCGGAAAGGTCAGGGAATGACCACCGTATATCCCGGAGCAATATGGCCTTAGTTGCTAATGCTCCTAAAACCAAATAACAAACAAACTAGTGAAAGACCAAATACACAGACTGATGTGGTTTCTGCAAAATTAAGAAATGGATACATTAATCACTCTTACTTTATTTAGACAGAAGATGGATACATCCAACACAACAACTGACATACAATGGTAACAGTCTCATATATTATACTTGCCTGCCTAAACTTTACAAGAGAATGCCAGCTAGTCACGCTATTCAAAACCTAAGACACAACCTCACTATACTAATATTATGGAGCAGAGCCAGTATACCTAACATCTTCCATTTTCTAACACTAATAAATTATTACCAAAAATGTAGCAAAGAATGCAAAGCATAACATATTGCATTAAAAACTATTATGTAGCACTTGCATAAAGTTAAACAAGCCAGAAAGTGAATGTTAGTTTGGCACAATATAGCCACAGCAGCTGATGTACTAAAATATACTTAAAAAAACCAAACCAAGCCTATTCACAGGAATTAAATTTGTGAAAATCATAAAGATTAAAAAGGTTGCAAAGTACCTGTTCAATTCATTTACTACTTCATTTGGATTATCTATGAATCCATTACTTTCATTCTACCAGGAGCCCCATCTGATTTCTCATACTCAGCATTTGCCTTCTTGCAGGACCAGTAATTAGCATTAGCAGAGGCATAATGCAAGAAAGCAAGCTTATGCAGCATCAGCCTATATATAAAAAAAAAAAAAAAATCGCTCCCATTTCACCCCACCGTTTATTCCAAATACCTGTCCAGCTCAGACTTAAATTTATTTAGGCTCTCAACTTCCACAACAAAGGATGGAGTCTGTTCCACTAACCAACTACACGCTGGCTAAAGGCAAACTTCTGCACATCTATCCTACATCTGTCTTTCCTCAATTTGAATTTATGCCCTCTCAGGTGATTATTCTGAGCAAGAAGAAGAATCCCATTAACACTGAGCATGCTCAAACCATTCAAGGCTTTATACACCTCAATCAGATCACCTTGCAGATGGCTAGTCTCCAGACACTGTAATTTGCAAAACTTAAGCCTTTCTTCGTAAGAGCAACCCTTTGTTCCATTCACTAATCTTGTTGCCCTTCTCTGTACTCGTTCCAACAGCTCATACAGGCCTCCAGACCTATATACAGTACTCAAGGTGTGGCCTGACCATTGTCTTATACAAGGGGATAATCACCTCCTTATCTCTGCTAGAAAACTTCCTGTATATCATTGACAAGACACTATGAGCTACTCTTGCAAACTATCCACACTGCTCACAAAACTTTTCGTCCTTTTCGTTCTCTACCACTGTCAATGTAGTACTATAGAGTTGATATGTCACTTTGGGGTTACTGCTTCCCATATGTAGTACTTTACATTTGTCAATGTTAAACTTCATTTGCCACCTCTCAGCCCATCTTCTCAACTTTTCTAGATCCTGTTGCAACAGCATACAGTCATTAGTGTCCTTAACAACCCTGCCAACCTTCATATCGTTTGCAAACTTGGACATTAAGCTTGATATACCATCATCAATATCATTTATACAGAAAACAACAATGGACCCAACACTGAAACCTGAGGGACTCCACTAATAACATTAGTCCACGATGAGCAGTGTCCATTGATTACCACTCTCTGTCTTCTCCCACTCAACCAATCCTTTATCCATAGCAGCAATTTGCCTCCAATGCAACACTGCTCCAATTTGTTCAGCAGTCTTCCATGTGCAACAGTATCAAAAGCATTCCTAAGATACAAAAATATGATATCAAAGTTATTCCCTGCATCCAGTTCTTTTGGGACCACATCATAGTATCCAATCAAATTGGTCAGGCAAGACTTTCCCTTAATAAAACCATGCTGTGTCCAAGCTATAACTGAAGTCTTGTCTAGATGATCCTGCAATGCTTCTTTAACCAGTGCCTCCATTAATTTTCCTGGAACAGAAGTTAAATTAACAGGTCTATAATTACTTGGGTTGCCCTTTGATCTTCCTTTGTGAATTGGGGTCACATTTGCACATCTCCAGTCCGTGGGTACCTTCCCTGAGTCCAAAGAAGCTCTCATAATTATGGCTAAGGGTTTGCTTACTTCCTCTACTGCCTCCTTTAATATAACTGGATAGATCCCATCCATCCCGGGTGCCTTTTTTATGTATATCTTCAACAATTTCTCCTCCACTTTCCTCTCAGTTATTACAAAATCATCTAGCTCACTGCCAGAGTTTAACTCACTCCTGGTATTCCCCTCCCTGAATAACTCCTCAAGGGTGAATGTAGATACAAAATACTCATTTAGTTTGTTAGCCACCTAAGCAGGATCATCAACAGTTGAACAATCAATATCCAGTGGACCAATCTGATTCATCCCTTTCCTTCTAATGTTTACATAGGTAAAGAACTCTTTGTTGTTTTTCTTTGCATCCTTTAGCATTAGCATTAGTAGAGGCATTTGATGCAAGAAAGCAAGCTTATGCAGCATCACCCAAAAAAAAAAAAAAAAACCCCACTTCCACTTCACCTCTCTGTTCGTTCGAAATACCTGTACAGCTGAGCCTTAAACTTATTTAGGCTATCAACTTCCACGACAAGGGATGGAAGTCTGTTCCACCAACCAACCAACCACCCACTGGCTAAAGGCAAATTTCCGCACGTCTATCCTACATCTGTCTTTCCTCAATTTGAATTTATGCCCTCTCAGGTGATTATTCTGAGCAAGAGGAAGAATCCCATCAGCACTGAGCATGCTCAAACCACTCAAGGCTTTATACACCTCTATCAGATCACCTCGCTATTGCCTAAAGATTTCTCTTTACCAAAGATTTCTCTTTACCAAAGATTTCTCATAATCTGCCTTTGCCTGCCTAATCTCCTTTGTGACTTGGTTACAGACCAGCTGGTATCTATCATAGGCTTCCATGTCACCCATTAATTTATATGTATCCCACGCATTTTTCTTCTCTGCCATATGTCTCATTAGTTCATCTGACATCCATTTAGGCCTAAATCTTTAACAATATTTCTTAGTTGATATGTAAAGCCTAGTAGCTTCAAAGATAAATTCTTTGAATGCATCCCATTTTGAATTTGAATTTTAAATACTGTCTCAGACCACCGTAGTCGCCTTTACGAAAGCAAAAAACTCTTCCCTTTACCCCGAATGGTAGTTACCTCTTTGAGTAAATCCCACTTCAGCACACTGTGATCACTACCACCTAGTGGTTCCTTTATCTGCAGATTCTTCAGGCGCCTCCGTAGCCAGGTGGGAAGGAGCAGCAGTGCGTAGTACACGCTTCTTGATTAGACCGGGGTTCGAACCCGTCACCACCAAATACTGAGGATGCGGAAAGGTCAGGGAATGACCACCGCATATCCCGGAGCAATATGGCCTTAGTTGCTAATGCTCCTAAAAACCAAATAACAACAAATAACATAACAACAGCAGATTCTTAATGCATGAAGAATCACTACTGATAATCAGATCAAGAGTATTACTCCCTCTAGTTGCCTCCCGAACATGCTGATATAGAAAACAGTCTTCCAGTAAAATCCACAAAAGCCATGCTAGTGTGCGAGTTTTTTTTTTTTGTTAGTTATTGGCGCAACGACTTCTGTGGCCATAAAATACCTTCCAAGGTTTTTGCAGTACTCTGATCCAAGCCTGAGGCGGGATTCGAACCCACGACCTTTGGGTTGCCAGGCAGGCACTTTACGAACCTGGCTAGCCCGGTTGGCAGTGTGTGAGTGACCAACCCACAAATTCCAGTCGTTATCCGGGAAATTAAAATCCTCCATTATAAGACACTCTGATTTACTGGCCCACTCTATTCCCTGTACAGTTTCTTATTATACTCATCAGAGTCATTAGAGCTATAACACACTCCTACTCTCAATTTTGATCTCCCAATGCTTATGTCACACCAAACTGACTCAACACTGCACTGTCCAGCAATGTCGACTGGCTTCACTTCCTTGGATTTTATGTGTTTCTTAACTAATAGCATAACCCCTCCTATCCTGTCTGTAGACATTGTACTCCCCAAATTCCATTTCTGCATTCCTTATATCTGTGTGACACCACATCTCTGATATCCCAACAATATCCGCCTTTGATGCTTTGAGCAATACCTCAAATTCATCAAATTTATTTACCAAACTCCTAGCATTGGTGTACACGCAAGTATACATGCACCTGTTTCTATTCTTAGCTACCCTAACACAACCCATGTGTTTGCTTGTACCACAACGACTCCCAGCAGTCTCTGAAATATCCTGCATCTTGTTTTTCAGGCTTCTGCTCATTCCAATAGAAGCAGTGCAAGAATCACTTTCACCTCTACCAGTGGCTACTGTTAATCTAGTAGTCTTTGTATCCCCCCCAAGCTAGCAGTTTTCCGACCCACCTAACACTGCCTCGATAGCATCAGCAAATATTCTTGCACCCTTTCTATTTAAGTGTATCCCATCTCTGTAGAAGCAGTCTCTCCTGTTAACAAGTACAGTCCAGGCTAAAAAAATTCTACCCCTTGAACCTTGCACAATATTTCTAGGACTGAATTGGTCGGCCCTGGAAAGGGCCGAAAGGATGGTTTAATACTTCAAGCATTGCGCTGGTTTCCAAAACATTAAAGTATGTGGTGAAGTTGAATGTCAACAAATATCTTCTTTCGTCTTCTCAACCTCCAACCCAAGCACGGTACTAAGTACTATAGGTTCTAATACCTCTTGTGTTTGGGGTTCACATAAAAAAAAAAAAAAAGAGTTGCCAGTGCCGATTCTGCAGCTGCAGAGAAATTTTGTGATGTGCTGGAAAAAAAAATTTATGAAGGCGGCTATTCAACACAGCAAATTTTTAATGTTGACCAGACTGCTCTGTATTGGAAAAAAATGCCAGATCAAACATACATTGCCAGGTTTCAAGGTGTTAAAAGATAGGGCCACACTCTTGCTTGGGGCTAATGCAGCGGAAGATTACAGATTAAAACCACTGCTTGTGTACCATTCTGGAAATCCTCGTGCATTTAAGGGCATCAATAGTCACCCTACCCGTGCATTTTCAATCGAATCAGAGAGCATGGATAACAATATCTCTCTTTTTGGATTGATTTAAATGGTACTTCATTCCTGGGGTTGAAAAATATTGTAAAGACAATGATAATGCTTCTGGACATCCTATGCATCTAGATGATTTCAATTTGAATGTGAGAGTCATATGTCTACCTCCAAACACAATTTCACTCATCCAACCTATGGATCAGGGTGTTATTTCGAATTTAAAAGCATACTATTTACGCACAACATTTGTTCAGGCATTGTCTGCAGTAGATGATGAGAAAAATTTTAGGTTAAGAGACTTTTGGAAGTCTTACAATATTTACCATGCCATCATAAACGTTAATAAAGCCAGGGCAGAAATTACTAAAAGTTTTTCAAATGGCACATGGAAGAAAATATGCCCACGGCACGTAAAAGGTTTTGAAGGATTTGAAAAAGACAAATCATATGAAGAGGTTACAGATAAGATTGTAAAAGTTGCAGAGCTACTTCAGTTGGAGGTTGATGCCAAAGACGTGGAGGAGTTAATAGAGGAAGAAGAGAAGGAATTATCTAACGAAGAACTTATTGGCTTACAGGCAGAGATAGTGAAAGAAGAAAATGCTGACGAAACTCAAGATGACCCAAATGAGGGGCCAAGACGCTTCATCACCAGAAAGATGGCAATGGCGAGGTTTGAGAAGATGGATCCTGACAGCAAATGATTCTTAAAAGTTAACAGAGGGGTGAATGATATGCTTGCTTGCTACAAAGAAATCTACAAGGAAAAGAAAAAAGCCATCATCCAGTCATTAATATGTTCTTTTGTAAGGTTGATCGGTCAACCCCTTCTAAATCTCACACAGCCCTCAACCTCTGCAGTGGCGTACTTATCGGGTGAAGATGTTGATTCTGGCAATGATGCTTGAGAGGTAAAACTTACTGATGTTATGCTTGTCTCCTCTCTTTTTTTTGTAATTTTATAATTTTGAATTTTTTAAAATTGCACGCTTTTGTAAAATTTTTCTTGCGCATGAGACAAAAAATTGAATAAATATAATAAATAATTCTTTTTACTTGTTCATCAAACATTTCTTTTTTGATTCAAACAATTCAGTAAGCACAGTTGCGCGTGCTGCAAAGCATGGGGGAAATTCCGACTTACGTAGCGTTCTGCAGAATGCAACCCTTATGTCGTTGTTGTTATTTGGTTTTTAGGAGCATTAGCAACTAAGGCCATATTGCTCTGGGGATATGCAGTGGTCATTCCCTGACCTTTCCGCATCCTCCGTATTTGGTGGTCACCGGCTCAAACCCCGGTCTAATCAAGAAGCGTGTGCTATGCACTGCTGCTCCTGCCCACCTGGCCACGGAGGCGCCCCAACCCTTATGTAAGTCGGGGAGTTGCTGTAATGGGGATTTTAAATTCCCAGATATTGACTGGAACTTGTGAATTGGTCACTTGCACATAAGCAAGACTTTTGTGGATTTATTGGATGAGTGTTTCTACAGCGGCATGTTCGAGAGGCAACCAGAGGGAGTAATGCTCTTGATCTGATTTTCAGCAGTGATCACTGTGCACTAATGTGGGATTTACTTAAATATGTAACTACCATCAGGAATAAAGGGAAGGGTTTTTGCTTTCGTAAAGGTGACTATGGTGGTCTCAGACAGTTTTTGTCGCATGATAATTTATATGCATTTTTCTTCTCCACAAGTCTCATTAGTTCATCTGACATCCATTTGGGCCTGAACCTTGAACAGTATTTCTTAGTTGGTACAAAGAGCCTAATAGATCTTTGTACCAACTAAGCTTTAAATTCTATACAGTGGGACAAACTGATGATATTACCAACAGCGATTTCTAAATGGGAAGTATTCAATCTTGGAAGCTACTAAGCTCTTTGTACCAACTAAGAAATACTGTTCAAGGTTCAGGCCTAAATGGATGTCTGATGAACCAATGAGACTTGTGGAGAAGAAAAATGCACAGGATGCATATAAATTATCAGGTGACACAGAAGCCTATGGTAGATATGAGGTAGTCTGTAATCAAGTCACAAAGGAGGTTAGGCAAGTGAAGGCTGATTACGAGAAATCTTTGGCAAAGGATGCAAAGAAAAACAACTGACTTCTTTACTTATGTAAACTCTAGAAGAAAGAGGATGAATTAGACTGGACCACTTGATATTGATGGTTTGACTGTTGATGATCCTGCTCAAGTAGCTGACAAACTGAATGAGTATTTTGCACCTACATTCCCACATGAGGAATTCTGTAGAGAAGTGGAGGCTAGAAGCTTATCAAACTCTTAACAGGGAGCTAAATGATTTTGTAACAACTGAGAGTGAAGTAAAGGAAAAATTGTTGAAGATAACCATAAGAAAGGCACCCTGGGGTGTATGGGATCTATCCAGTTATATTAAAGGAGGCAGCAACGGAAGTAAGCAAACCCTTAGCCTAATTATGAGAGAATCTTTGGACTGAGGGGAGGTCACCACGGACTGAAGATGTGCAAATTTATTCCCAATTCATAAAGGGGGGTAAAGGGGGACATAAATAATAACAGACCTGTTAGTTTAACTTCTGTTTGTGGAAAAATAATGGAGTCACTGGTTAAAGAAGAATTGCATGATCATCGAGCCAAGACTGCAGTAATAATTCACATAGCATGGGTCTGTTAAGGGGCAGTGTTGCCTGAACAATTTGACTGGACACTAATTATGATGTGGTCACAAAGGAATTGGATGGAAAAAAATAATTTTGATATCATATACGTGGATTTCAGGAAAACTTTAGACACTGTTGCAGATGGAAGACTGCTGTACAAATTGGAGCAGTATGGCATTAAGGGCAAGTTGCTACAATGGATAAAAGGATGGTTGAGTGGGAGAAGACAGTATATGATAATCAATTGACACTGCTCTTTGTGGAATGTTATTAGTGGAGTCCCCCCAGGGTTTGGTGTTGGGCCTATTGTTGTTTTCTATATTTATCAATGACATTGATGAAGGTATATCTGGCTTGTTAATGACAGTACTCTACTGCAACAGGATCTAAAATAGTTGGGCAGATACGTTGAGAGGTGGCAACTGTAGTTTAACACTGACAGATGCAAAGTACTGCATATGATGGGTAGCAGTAACCCCTGAGAAATGTACTGACTGTGTTGTGTGGTACTACACTCAGGGAAGTGGAGAATGAAAAATATCCAGGGGTAATTGTGCAGTCAGATATGAAGTTTTTTGAGCAGTGTAGACAGGTGCCAGAGCAGCTCATGGGGTCTTGTCAATGATATACAGGAATTTTTCTATCAGGGATAAGGAGATGATTATCCCTTTGTATAAGGCAATCTTCAGGCCATACCTTGAGTACCGCATACAGGTTTGAAGGCCCCATTTTTGGAAGGATGTAGAGCTGCTATAACGAGTACAGAGATGGGTAACGACAGTAGTGAGGGGAACAAAGGGTTGCGCTTATCAAGAAAGGCTTAATTTCTGCAAATTGCAGCATCTGGAATAGTAGGCACCTGTGATGTGATCTGATTGAGGTGTATAAGGCCTTGAATGATTTGAGCAAGCTCAATGATGATGGGATTCTTCCTCTTGCTCAGAATATGCACCTGAGGTGGCATAAATTCAAATTGAGAAACACAGTTGTAGAAATGCTGAGGCCTCCATAGCCAAGTGGTCAGGAGCTTGTGTGCAGTAGCACACACTCTTTGAGTAGACCGAGGTGGTTCAAGCCCCTGACTACTAAATACGATCAATCTACCAACCCGCACTTGACCAGCGTGGCAGATTATTTTCCATTTTCCTAAACATGAATTTTTGAGGAGGCTTCCATCCTGCAGTGGATTGATTAATTGGAGCAGTTTACCTTTTTTTTTTAGTTATAGAATAGATGTATGGAAATTTGCTTTTAGCCAGCGGGTGGTTGATTTCTGGAACAAACTTCCATCTATCATGGTTGAAGTTGATAGCTTAAATAAATTCAAGGAAGTACTGGACAAACTTTTGGAGCAAATGGATGGGTGAAATGGGAAGTTTTTTTTTGGTTGATGCTGTATAAGCTTGCTTCCTTGCACCATATGCATCTACTAATTCTGTTTCTAATGCTAAAAGACAGTGTTGACAAGAATCATACTCTTCCCCATATGCCACCTCCTGTACACAATGTATACGCTATAATGCCAATTTGCATCCCTTATAATGAAATTTAGAATCATTTATCTCAAGGGTGGTACTGTCTTGGTTATTCTAAATATGCTGGCATTTTTTTTTGCCTTGACCATTAACTAAAATTCATCGCTACGCTCCTAACATTATTATATATGATACCCAAATGCATCACTTTTATCAGATCAAACACATTTTCTGTAACTTTTAACTGCTGTGATTTGTTTGGCTATTCCTTATTCACATACTTAATCTTAGTTCAGAACAACCCTTCTGATAACCTCCAACTAATTCTCTGTCTTCTTCCCCACAGCTTAACTCATGGAATTTTTAGTCACAGAGACTGGACATGGGGCATTTAGCTCTCTAGAATTATATTCCATAGTATAAAATATTATCGAAATCCTAAAGTCTTGAAACTTGGACAGACAACTTGTGTAGTCGAGACCCACTAATTTAACTATCAATTAGTGGGTCTCAACTACACAAGTTGTCTGTCCAACATGTAGGATTATATTCATGAAGGATGAAGGAAAGTTTGATTAAGAATTAGTGGACACATTTTTGTTTTACCTTAATTTTATCTAAATATCTTGTAAATTAAATTTCAGTAATTCTGTGAACTGATTTTCTGAGGATATTATATTTTGTAAACTTAATTCTTACCTTTTCAAACTAATTCTGCTAAGTTACATTTTTTTTCAATATCTTGTAAGTTTAAATCTGTAATATTTTGTTAGTTTACTTCTTATCTCAATATTGGTTATTAAAAGATCTACCTTGAATACTTTATATGAGGATATCCCGAGTCATATGGAAATGACCATAGTCGAATCCCACATGAGTCACGAATTCTCGAATACATCTTTTGTATAGCCCATTGCATGTATTCAAAGATCAATCTGGTTAATAATCATAGTGCAACTAAGCAACTGATGATTCTTTTCTTGTTCCCAATATAAGAAATGTACCAATCTCAAATTAAAATTTGTGCACCACTAAATCACTGAAGAAATGGATGTTCGTTGTATAGACAAATCAAGGTGACACGTTAAGTGATGCACCCCTGATTCTGTCTACAGAACAGAAGTCAAGTGCACATCACTCTGGTTCAAGAGGATTTAGTTTCCTCCCCATTCTCTGACATACACTATCAGAGAAATGGAAAAACATCTTCTGTAATAAGGATACATGGACTAGAACCAGTGTGTGTCTACCAGGAGCAATAATTGACATCACCAACAGATTGTCAGATTTTTAGGGATGAAAGAGAAGACAATTATTAATCATGTAGTTCCTAATGATGCAAAATAAACATGAACTGATGATTTGTTGGATAAGTATAGGACAATTCTGAAAAAATAACTGCAGTTAAGTCAGAAAGTTTGTGTCCACAGTTCTAGCCAAGTGAGATAGGACAGACTATATGCTGAAAGCTGTGTGGATTAGCTCAAGACTCTAAGACCTCTGCAAGGCTTTTGGAAAAATATTTTTATCATAATGGTCTGTACATGTAGCTAGAAGGAATATATTTTGATGGGATGCAATACATTTGAACAAAGGTGGTGCAAGGATTTATACCAATATCACTGAGGACACCTTAGGGGTTCAGGAAAACTAGTAGTTAGGGAGGAGAGGAGTAATATAGATATGTGTTCACCTGATGATATGGGTCAAAGTTATGCTTGCACATCCCAAGCATAAAACTGCAGGAAGTATTCTTTTAGCTAGCTGAGCTTGAGGAAATTTAAAGGTCAACTGGATAGTTACCTATGTGAGGAGGTTCTTTTACTTCCTTGTTTATATATATATATATTTTTTATTTTCTAAAATTGTACTTTATATTTTTAAAATTTGACTTTTTCACTGAATTTCTAATTCTCCACAGCAGAGCCTAACTTAAGGATATACAGCCCTAGGAAAGAGTTTTTTTGGGGTCCCTGTAAAAAGGTTTATTACGAAATTACATTTAATGTTTTTGGATTAATAATAACAATTTGAAAGTATATTTTATTCACAGATTTTATAAGGAACATGAGCACTCATGCTCATCGCTACACTACTGGATATCACAGATTTTGGCAGTGTCCATTGTCGTTTATGGGGCCCCCCTCAAAGTACAGGCCCTAGCCACATGCCTAGGTCTAAGATAGGCCCTGCTCCACAGAGTACATATAATAATATAAAGTAATAATTATAACAATATACAGTGTTCTCCCCAGGACCTATCGAAGGGGTATTAGTGAATTTAACCGACCGCCCGGCTAAAATTTAAGCGATTCTTGAGTTACCATATGGTACTGCTCACTGATCTCAATCAATATTAATTTGAACATACTATGCGATTGAGATCAACGTGACAGGAGCATATAATGTTAAAT
This sequence comes from Mastigoproctus giganteus, assembly GCF_048544385.1. Classification (NCBI taxonomy): domain Eukaryota; kingdom Metazoa; phylum Arthropoda; class Arachnida; order Uropygi; family Thelyphonidae; genus Mastigoproctus; species Mastigoproctus giganteus. The sequence continues at coordinate 63,814,849 of NC_143586.1, read as the reverse complement.
TATGCAATTAATTTTTTCTCTGTATCACTTAAGTCACATTTATAAATAACAGAAAATTTTATAATATTGTGAAGTATTACATTTCCCCATCCGGCTATTTCACAATGCCGCCTGGCTGGCAAAATTTTCTGGGGAGAACACTGATATATTAATAAAATGCCCTTTTTTCTCCACCCTTCCTGATTCATTATGCAGATTATAATCTGATCATACTTTCCCTTAATTATATTCTTAAAAGGATATTTTTGTAAGTTTGGCTCAAATTACTGGTATACTAGATTTTGTACCAACTATCTGTGTGTTGTAATGTGTAATTAACCTCCAAATCAGTATAGTAAGTATGTTATTTGGCATCCATTTTAATCTGAATGTTGCCATAGACCTTTCACAGCATTGTCATTTAGGTTCGACTTAGGTGGTTTCAAGCAGAGCTGCACTGATTTTCTCTTAAAAGAGTTATCCTGGGATTCTTTTCTGACCAGCAAACATGCAAACTGGCCTTGAACAAATGAAACTACAAATCTACACACAGGTAATCCCTGAGAAGTCCCTGCATCTGTATAATTCCCTGGAAGTTAATTATAATTCCCCATCCTTCACAAAATAAATTAGTTTTTATTAATATCATTGTGTACCACACAATTTACTAAATGTAAGTATTCCACAAACAAATATATTTTTTCAAGAATATGATTAAGAAAAAAAAATGTTTCTCTCTCTCACTTAGAAATATACTGAGAATTTATAATTTATTTTGCATTATATACATTGTTTTTAATTGTATTAAGCTGTTTACATAGTAAAATACTGGGTATAAAGTTTACTGGCTATTGCCAACCAATGCAACATATAGTTTCTTGTATAAATAGTATATCAGAGTATGTTCTTTAATTTCTCTATATCAGTATCTTTTCAGTATCAGCATATTTATTTTCATAAAACTTATTTCACCTTATAAAGAAAGAAAACAACACAGTGACACTTTGCATATCAAGTGACATCCCCATAATAGTATACAGTAGAGTTGTTACCTTCACTGTTAACTTGTCGACCAGTAGCTCTTGAAACTCCATGACGATTTTCTACAAACTGAACTTCAGAAACAATAATACTACTCTCTAAAACCGAACCACAGCCTGTGCACACTGCATCACCCCGAGCTGGGTCTGTGTCGATTTCCGAACATCCACAGTGTGGACAGGGATCACTCATGGTATGTCACCTGTTTAATATACAAGGATATAAATATAAATTGAATTAGCTAATTTAAAAATTACCTTAGCTTCTACTATTTATTTTAAAAATAAGTCTTTTAAAATGAATTAAACCCAAACAAAGAATAATTTAATTATTTCAGTAAATTTAAATTCATAGTACTGTATACAATAAAACTACTGTGGATAGAGGGATGGTAAGTGGTACTAGATGGAGGGGTCATATGAATGGCCACTGTTTTTAATGGACCAAAGCAATGAGTGGGATCCCACAAGGTTCAGTGCCGGTTCCTTCCTGTTTCTGAAATTTATTAATTATATTATCAAAGTTTGCTGATGATACATAGGCAAGCAGAGTAGTTAATAAAAATAAAGTTCTGCTATTTCAACAAGATCTATATAAACTATTTGGATAGTTTATCTAGTGTTACGAATGGTATATTTTTAGGTGCAACACTGGTAAATGAAAGGCCTTGAAATGAAAGAGAGTGGTAATCAATGGTCACCACTCAGCGTGGACTAATGTTATTAGTGGAGTCCCTCAGGGTTCAGTGTTGGGTCCATTATTGTTTTCTGTATTTAGAAATGATACTGATCATGGTATATCAAGCTTAATGTCCAAGTTTGCAGACGATACAAAGGTTGGCAGGATTGTCAAGGACACTACTGACACTATCTGCTGCAACAGGATCTGGAAAGGTTGAGCAGATGGGCTGAGAGGTGGCAAATGAAGTTTAACATTGACAAGTGTAAAGTACTACATATGGGAAACAGCAACCCCAGAGCAATGTATCAACTCTGTGGTACTACACTGACAGTGGTAGAGAATGAAAAGGACCTGGGGGTAATTGTGCAGGCAGATATGAAGTTCTCTGAGCAGTGCAGACGGGCTGCAAGAGTAGCTCATGGTGTCTTGTCAATGATATACAGGAATTTTTCTAGCAGGGATAAGGAGGTGATTATTCCCTTGTATAAGGCAATGGTCAGGCCACACCTTGAATACTGTATACAGGTCTGGAACGAGTACAGAGAAGGGCAACAAGATTAGTGAATGGAACAAAGGGTTGCTCTTACGAAGAAAGGCAAATTACTGTTTTGCAAATTACAGTGTCTGGAGACTAGGCACCAGCGAGGTGATCTGATAGAGGTGTATAAAGCTTGAATGGTTTGAGCATGCTCAATGCTGATGGGATTCTTCCTCTTCCTCAGAATAATCACCTGAGAGGGCATAAATTCAAATTGAGGAAAGACAGATGTAGGATAGACGTGCGGAAATTTGCCTTTAGCCAGTGGGTAGTTGGTTGGTGGAACAGACTTCCATCCCTTGTTGTGGAAGTTGACAGCCAAAATAAATTTAAGGCTCAGCTGGACAGGTATTTCGAACAAACGGAGGGGTAAAGTGGAAGTGGTTTTTTTTTTGCTGATGCTGCATAAGCTTGATTTCTTGCATCATATGCCCCTACTAATGCCTTACATTTGTGTAAAAGTAATCTTAGGATAGCACACCACTTGATCACCAACAAACTAAAGGTAATTTATAATGAAAAAGACTTGCGATTAATTACACAGTCCCATATAAAGTTCTTTGATCAGGGTAAGGCAGGCTGGTAGAACAGTTCATGGGAGTTCTGCCAATGATGTACAAAGGTATTAATCCAAATTGTATGCATTATTAATCAAATCTTTTTCTCTGCTTTGCCAGTAGAAGCAATTAATACCACACGAAGGTTTTGAAACTTCAGGTTTGGAAGGATGTAGATCTCTTGAAAAGGGTTTACATTTACAAAGAAGAATAAAGGCATTAGTTATGGATACAAAGTGGTTTCCTTATTGAGTGAGTGAGAGAAAGTTTGTAAGTTACAATGTTTGGAAACCAGGTGACTTGACTGAGGAATTATTTTTAAAAGGTTCATGAAAAGTACATGAGAGTACCTTTACTTTTTTGCAGAAGATACAGGAGAGAACATCAATTAGAGAAAGTATTAATAATGGCAAAATGATGAAAGGAGTTTTTTTTTTTTTAGGAAAAAAAAAAACAAAAAACAAAAACCTCTATACACTCTGTCCTTAAATTTATTCAAACTACCCACTGCCACAAAAACAGAAACTGCTTGTTCCAACAAACTGTTTGTTTCAACTCAGGCTGAAAGCAAAATTTCATATCTATCTTGCAGCCATCCTTTTCAAATTTAAACTTGTCTCCTTATGTATGCTGTCCTAGAAAGAGGATGCTATCAGCATTTAGTTTACTCAATCCATTTAAAGCTTTAAACACTTCAGTCAAGTCTTCTTAAAGATGGATAGTTTTCAAATGCTGTAATTTAGAGAAAAGCCTTTTACTAAGAGAACCCTTTTCGTGCCCCTGACTAATCTTTTTGCTCTTCTCTGCACTGTTCTCTTCTCTGCCATTGTCTTATACAATGAGATAATCACACTCCGTGTACCTGCTGGCAATATTCCTGTATATATCACTGGCAGAACCCTATGAGCTTCTGGCAGCCCATCTTCATTGTTCAGTACAATTACTTTTAAGTCTTTTTCATTCTTCACTACCTTGATTATGGTACCATCCAACTGATATGTTTTTCTGGGATTACTGCTAATCAAATGTAGTATCTTGAATTTATCAACATTAAATCACAATTGCTATTTTCCAGTCCATCTACCTAATATATCCAGGTCTTACTGGAGTAGCAATAAGGTAGCAGATCCTGCCAACCTTTGCATCATCAGTACACAGTAGGGCCCTAGTACTGAACCCCGAGGAACACCACTAATAACATTAGTCCATGGGAAACAGTGGACATCAATAACCAATTGTTGTCTCTTGCATGCAACCATTCCTTTATACATAACAGTAATTTGCCTCCAATGCCACATAGTGGCTCCAATTTGTACAGTAGTCATTCATGCATAACAGTATCAAAAGCTTTACTGAAATCTAAGTATATGATGTCAAAATTATTTTTTTTATTTAGTTCTTTTGAAACTGCCTCATATAGAAAGGATATAAATTTTATTATATATATTTTATTTCACTAGTCAGTTACTCTTTAGTCAAAGGATAACTGATTGTTGGAAAAAACTTCTCACTTCTGAAAAACACCATCGCAAAGGCAGGAAATTTATCTAAATTTAAAAATTAACTGAACAAATACTTACAAGAAATATGTAAATTAATGGAGAATTGATTACATTTAGTATTTTTTTTTTTAGTTGATGCTACATAAACTTGTTTCCCTGGTATTGTTTTTTTAAATCTAATACTGCTTTCTATAAACAACTTTTTTATTGTAACAAACTGCTCCATCCTTCAAACTTTTTTGAACCAGCTCATTAATTTCTGATCTGTTTGGATGTTTGCTGCTGCCAAATATTACTTGATGAATGTGTTGCTGCTGCTAGTCTGATAAAACTTTTTTATACAAAATTCGTGCTGCCCAGTACAGGAAATTTACACATTACACAGGAAATTTTTATCAATGTGGCCCATGGTTGTAGATAGAAGGAATCTATTTTTTAGAGACAGGATTCATTTGAACACAGGTGATGCAAGGGTTTTTGCTAGTATCACTGAGGATATATTAGGGGTTCAGGAAAACTGTTAGTTAGGAGATGACAAGGGTAATATAGACATATGTATATCTGATATCATGAGCCAAAGTAATACTGTCACTGGCATCTCTAAAAACCACTACATAGGAATGGGCATTGCCTAGAAGAAAGGTAGCCACTTTTGCTCAAATGGCACCTCTTTTAAATGTAAAAAAGTTAATGTCTTGTAATCCATAATATATAGAAATAAAAAAAGAAAATACTGTATAACCAGTTAGAGAATATTAGTAGGCATAAGTATGCTGGAGCATCTGATTTTATTTCCAGATGTAAAAAAATAACAGAAAAAATTTTAAAAAGTGCTGTCTGACAGATGCTATGCTAGCAGCAGAAGGTTAACAACACAATAATGATCCAATTTTTACATCTCTCATGTTAAAATTTGTCATCAATTTAGAATCTTATAAATGGTCCATGAAAATTATTTTAAAAAAGTGGCGATAAGGTGCGACTCTGCCTCACCCCAAATTTAACCTTAAACCAATGCTTCTTCAGTTCTCACTGCAGATTGGAGATTTTTATAAAACAATTTATTCCTCTTAAAGGTTTAGGAAACTGCTGCTGACTTGGGAGGGGGGGGGAGTACACAGACTAGTAATTAAATGGAAACCATAATAAGTAGAATTTTTGCATTTGCTTCTATTGAAAGATGTAGTAATCTGGAAAGCGGTAGGGAGTCCTCGTAGGGCATGCATTTATATGAGCTGCATGGGAGAGAGAGAGAGAGAGAGAGAGAGAGAGAGAGAGAGAGAGAGAGAGAGAATCTTTATTGAAAATAGATAAGTACAATATAGGACTGCTGTAACAACTGTCCCATCATGGCCTGAGGCCAGGGCCTAACATCAGAATTAATTAATTAGGTACACTAATAATAAATTAGGTACAATAGAATTAATAAGCTATAATTATTCCTCGTGTGATGCTAAGGATTTTTTAGTGTTATTTACAATTCTCCATCATGTTAGGTTATATTTACAAGTTATTTAAATGAATGGTACTCATACTGATAAGGCTGTCATTGCAGAAGCATGAGTATGGTGAGATTCCATACAAGACTCAACAAACAAATTTTGTCACCAGGAACAACAATAAAAGATTATTTAAGGCTCGATATTTCATTTCATTGTGGGTCATGGCTAGCACTTGGGTGAAGGCGAAGTGTTATCTGTCACATAATGTATAATACACAACTGTAAGGCACAATGGTTGCAAAGCAGAGCATTCTTAACTACATAAGACAATATAGCATACGCGGTCTGATATCAACAAGTTTTTTTTTTAGCAATAGCATTAGCAGGGGCACATAAAAGATAAAAGGATGGTGAGTGGGAGAAGACAGAGGGTGGTAATTAATGGGTGCTGCTCTCCGTGGACTAATGTTATTAGTGGAGTCCCACAGGGTTCGGTGTTGGGTTCTCTGTTGTTTTGTATATTTATCAATGATATTGATGAAGGTATATCAGGCTTAGTGTCGAAGTTTGCAGATGATACAAGGGTTGGCAGGGTTGTTAATGACAGTAATGGCAGTGTGCTACTGCAACAGGATCTAGATAATTTGGGCAGATGGGCTAAGAAGTGGCAACTGAAGTTTAACCTTGACAAATGCAAAGTACTGCATATGGGTAGAAGTAACCCCAGAGAAACGTACCAACTGTGTGGTACTACACTTAAGGTGGTAGAAAATAAAAAAGACCTGGGAGTAATTGTGCAGTCAGATATGAAGTTTTCTGAGCAATGCAGACAGGCTGCCAGGGCAGGTCATGGGGTTCTGTCAATGATATATAGGAATTTTGCTAGCAGAGACAAGGAGATGATTGTCCCTCTGTATAAGGCAATGGTCAGGCCACACCTTGAGTACTGCATACAGGTCTGGAGGCCTCATTTTAGGAAGGATGTAGAGTTGCTAGAAGGAGTACAACAAAGGGCAACAAGATTGTTGAGAGGAACAAAGGGGTGCTCTTACCAAGAAAAGCTTAAGTCTGCAAGTTGTAACGTCTGGAGACTAGGCTCCTGTGAGGTGATCTGATTGAGGTCTATAAGGCTTTGAATGGTTTGAGCAGGCTCAATGCTGATGGGTTTCTGCTTTCTCAGAATACGAACCTGAGGGGACATAAATTAAAACTGAGGAAAGACAGTTGTAGAATAGATGTGTGGAAATTTGCATTTAGCCAGCAGGTAGTTAACTGCTGGAACAGACTTCCATCTATTGTTTTAGACGTTGATAGCTTAAATAAATTTAAGGCTCTACTAGACAAATATTTGGAGCGACTGGATGGGTGAATTGGGAAGTTTTTTTTGGCTGAAACTGTATAAGCTTGCTTTCTTGCATCATATGCCTCAACTAATGCTTATGCTGCATTAGGTATATTAGTTTGGTGTGTGTAGTATTTTTAAATATACTGCTTTTGAACGGAAATCATGCCTGAGACCAAAGAGACAGGGAGAGAGTTGAGGAGGATGGCTATCCTCCGAATCATGGCCTTATGAAATGTATCATTTATTTGATGTTTCTAGATCTATCTGGAGGTGGATATGATACTGCTAAGGGGATATCTTGTGTGTGTTTTATGTAGAGTGTGAGAATATTAGGAGACAACTCAGTGTTGTTATGGGCCTTTATGAGAGCTTGAAGAACAGGGTAAATGCCTTCGAAGGATTTAAATTGGGAGACCGTTCAAAATGTCAGCACTAGATAATCAGGTATCCCGCCTCTGGCATTAATGTCAGCACTAGATAATCAGGTAACACAGACTAACACATTCTGCCTTAAGGCAGAATGTGCTAGTCCCATAAGAGCTTGTTGTCGTCGATGGCTCCATTGTCAGGGAAATAGGAAAGATGTGCAAAAAAGGATAGGTGGAATACGACCAGGGTATGTTTGCCTTTTGCAAAAGTTCATGATGTAGAGTAGATATCATCTTTTAATGCGCAAAAGGTGATATTATTGTACATGTTAGTGCTAATAACATTAAGAGCAGGATATCTGCAGATTTACTTAACACGTACAGGTCGATGTTGAAAAGAAGTTGTGAGTTAGGATCATATCGGAAAGTGTCTGCAAGTCTGTCCAGACACAACAGCAGGGAGTATATGATGAGAGCCTTGTCAATCAATTTGGCCTTAGAGAGAATGTGCAAGGCTCGTGACATAGAATTTTTCTGAGCGTGGTCTGTGCCTGTTAAAAGGAGAGAGTGCTTCTACAGAGATGGGATACACTTAAAGAGAAAGGGTGCAATAATATTTGCTGATGCTACTGAGTCAGTGTTAGATGGGTCAGAAAACTGCTAGCTTGGGGGGGGGGGGAGATACACAGACTAATAGATTAACAGTAGCTGCAGACAGGTGAAAGTGATTCTTAGACTGCTTCTATTGGAACAAGCAGCAGCCTGGAGAGCAAGGTGCTGGGGATTTCGATGACTGCTGGGAATCATCATGGAACAAGTAAATGGGCTGTTTTGGAATAACTAATAGTAAGGACGGGTACATGTATACTTACATGTACATGTATACTTACATGTACACCAATGACAGGGGCACAGTAAATAAATTTGATAAATTTCAAGTGCTGGTCAAGACAACAATTGCAAACACAGTTGGCACATCAGAGATTTGTCACTCAGATATAAAGGATGCAGAATTTGAATATTGGGAGTACAATGTGTACAGAAAGATGGATCACTGGCACACTCAATAGCAGAACTTGAGTCCTCGAGGCTTGTCACAGCCATTCTTTCTGGTATCAAGCTCCAAAAACTAAAGCTTGCTACCTGGAAGTCTAAAATGCTGATGGAACTGATCTTCAGGTGACACTTCAAAGTCAAGTGACCTGAATTTCAGCAAACTTCGGGTGTTCTGTGATATTCAAATCCTATGCTTGCACCTTTACGATGGTGGCACTGTTAGTAACCCTGGGTATAACAGCCATGTACAAGTCCTGAAATATGTCACCTAGTATAATGAAAGAGACCATCCAGATGTGAAGCAACATAAGAAGGGGTGGAGGTTATTTTTTGGTTTTTTTTTTTTTTTTTAGGAGCATTAGCAACTAAGGCCATATTGCTCCGGGATATGCGGTGGTCATTCCCTGACCTCCCCGCATCCTCCGTATTTGGTGGTGACGGGCTCGAACCCCGGTCTAATCAAGAAGCGTGTGCTACGCACTGCAGCTCCTTCCCACCTGGCCACGGAGACGCCGGGGGGGGGGGGTGTTATCTACACCACACAGAGGAATGCTGTCCCTCTGTGTCTCCAGGCAATACTAGGTACCAGATGACTCTCAACATCATCATTAGTTGAGAAGCACATAAAATCTAAGTTGTTGTTATTTGGTTTTTAGGAGCATTAGCAACTAAGGCCATATTGCTCCGGGGATATGCGGTGGTCATTCCCTGCCCTTTCCGCATCCTCCATATTTGGTGGTCACGGGCTCGAATCCCGGTCTAATCAAGAAGCGTGTGCTATACACTGCTGCTCCTGCCCACCTGGCTATGGAGGCGCCATAAATAAATAAATAAAATCTAAAGTAGTTCATCCAGTTGACATTGTTGGCCAGTGCAATGTTGAGTCAGATTGGTGTGACATAAGCACTGGGAAAACAAAAATGAGAGCAGGAGTGAGTTATAGGCCTAGTGACTCTGATGAGTACAACAAACAACTGTACAGAGGAATACAGTGGGTCAGAATGACTTATAATGGGGGATTTTAACTTCTCAAATATTGATTGCAATTTGTGGATTACTCACTCGCACACTAGCAAGACTTTTGTGGATTTATTGAATGATTGTAATAGGAGTAATAAATTGCAAGGGGAGTAATAATCTTTATGTGATTATCGGAAGCAATCATACATTAAGAATCTTCAGATAAAACAACCACTAGGTCGCAGTGACCAGAGTATATTGATGCGGTATTTACTTAAAGATGTAACTACCATCAGGGGTAAAGGGAAGGGTATTTGCTTTTGTAAAGGTGACTTTGGTGGTCTCAGACAGTTCTTAAATTCTATACAGTGGAACCAACTGATGATGTTACCAACAACAAATTCTAAATAGGAAGCATTCAAGAAATTAATCTTGAAAGCTTCTAGGCTTTTTTGCCGACTGGGCTAGCCAGGTGGGTAAAGTACCTGCTTGGCAACCCAAAGGTCGCGGGTTCGAATTCCGCCTCGGGCTTGGATCAGAGTAAAATGCAAAAACTTTGGGAGGTGCATTATGGCCACAGAAGCCGATGCGCCAACAACTAACAAAAAAAAAAAAAAAAAACTAGGCTTTTCATACCAACTAAGAAATACTGTTCAAGGTTTAGGCCAAAATGGATGCTAGTTGAACTAATGAGACTCATGGCAGAGAAGAAAAAAGCATGGGATGCATATAAATTATCAGGCATCACAGAAGCATATGGTAGATATAAGCTAGTCTGATTATAAGAAATCTTTGGCAAAGGAAGGAGGAAAAAAAAACAGCAAAGACTTTTTTACTTATGTAAATTCTAGAAGGAAGGGGATGAATCAAATTATTATTATTATTAGCCATATGGTGCCAAGGCAGCCTGAGGCTTATGCTGCACCAGCCAAAAAAAATTTCTGAACTACCCCGAGAGAGAGAGAGAGAGAGAGAGAGAAATAAAAGGGAATCACCAAGGAAGAGAAGAATGATATCCAGCTCAGGACCCTGGGTGTGCCAAGCCCATACTCACCAGATGGTTGACTTGATATCGATGGTTCAACTATTGATGATCGTGCTCATGCAGCTGACAAATTGAATGAGTATTTCGCATTCACACATGATGAATTCTGCAGAGAAGTGGAGGCCAGAAGTTTATCAAACGCTAATAGGGATCTAAATGATTTTGTAATAACTAAGAGCAAGGTGGATGAAAAATTGTTGAAGTTAAACGTAAGAAAGGCACCTGGGCTGGATGGGATCTATCCAGCTATATTAAAGGAGGCAGCAAAGGAAGTAAGCAAACCCATAGCCATAATTATGAGAGCTTTCTTGTTCACAGGGGAGGTCGTCCCCATGAACTGGAGATCTGCAAATGTATCCCAAATTCATAAAGGGTGACATAAATGATTACAGACCTATTGGTTTAACTTCTTTTCCAGGGAAAATAATGGCGTCACTAGTTAAAGAAGTAATGTAGCATCATCCAGACAAGACTGCAGTTATAGTTCAGCAGCATGGGTTGTTAAGGAGAAACCTTGTCTGATCAATTTGATTGGTATTGGAGATGTGTAAATGTAACCCCAATTCATATAGGGGGATCAAAGGGTGACATGAATGATACAGACCTGTTAGTTTAACTTGTTTTCCAGGGAAAATAATAGAGTCACTGCTTAAAGAAGCAATGCAGGGTCATCCAGACAAGACTGCAGTTATAGTTCAGACATAGCATGGATTTGTTAAGGGAAAATCTTTTCTGACCAATATATGACTGGATACTACAATTTGGTCATAAAGGAACTAGATGCAAAAAATAATTTTGATATCATATACTTGAATTTCAGGAAAGCTTTTGATACTGTTGTATAAATTAAAGCATTATAACATTAAGAGCAAGTTGTTGATATGGACAAAGAGAAGGTTGAGTGGGAGAAGACAAGGTAGTAATCAATGGACACTGCTCTTCGTGGACTAATGATGTTAGCATTAAAGGCACATGATGCAAGAAAGCAAGCTTATATAGCTCATCAGCCAAAAAAAAAATATATATATATATATAGCTTATATAGCAAGCTCATCAGCCAAAAAAAAAAAAAAAAAAAAACACTTAGTGTAGTCTTCCAGGGTTGTGTTGGGTCCATTGTTGTTTTCTATATTTATCAATGATATTGATGAAGGTATATCAGGCTTAATATTGAAGTTTGCAGATGATACAAAGGTTGGCAGGGTTGTTGACAGAATGCCACTGCAATAGGATCTAGACTAGTTGGGCAGATGGGCTGAGAAGTGGCAACTGAAGTTTAACATTAAGAAATGCAAAGTACTGCATATGGGTAGCAGTTATAATGATTTATGCACGAACATTGAGCCATGATGATGAAGAGGTTGAAGAAATGTACACCAAAATTGAAAGTCTTTTAGATGAGCAGAAAACCCACTACATATGGGGGACTTCAATGCTAAGGTTGGAAAGAGACAAAACAGCACAGAAAGGCGAACTATAGGAAATTTTGGAATTGGTGACAGAAATGAAAGAAGAGAAAGACTTGTGGAATTTGCAGAATCTCAAGGAATGTCAGTAATGAACACTTTTTTTCAAGAAAAGGATGAACAGAAAGTGAACGTGGAAGAGCCAAATGGATTAAAAACTAAGGAAATCAACTTCATCCTCACTAACAGAAGATATATCATGAATGATGTTACCGTCCTGAACAAGGTAAATGTTGGAAGTGATCACAGTATGGCAAGATGCACACTCGATATAGAAGTAAGAAAAGAAAGGAAAAAACTGACTCGAGTAAATAATATGAAGGTCTTTGAGATAACAGAAGAGGAGAAAAAGCAGTATGTACTGGAACTTAAGAACAAGTTTGATCTTCTGCAGACTGCTCAGGACCAAGATATCGACGAGGAATATTACAACTTTCTGAAAGTGATAAAGCCCGAAAAACCTATAGATAAAAAGAAATCCAAAGAAGAAAAAATTAGTCAAAAAATACTTGTCATGATTAACCAAAGACGACAAATGAAGAGCAAGATAAACACTGACAACAGGGCCGGATTTACGTATAAGCAAAATAAGCAGTAGCTTAGCCCCCCCCCCAGGAAAAAAATCCCATAATTTCCCACTAAAAAGATGTTGAATACTTTAGATTTTATTTGGCAAAATTACAAGTCTTAGCTCCCGACATAATGATTCGGCGGTAGCTTAGTGTCTAGACATAAAACAAAAAGTAACTAGAAATTCCATTGATCCGTGGCTTTTACGTTTGTATTTAAGAAATGCCACTAATCCCTAGAAATACCATGGATACGATTTTACGTTTGTATTTAAGTTTGATGATATCGAACTGCACCGGAGAACGACTGTTCAGTAAACTGAAAAGAATAAAAAACTATATGCGCACGACTATGTCTCAGGAAAAATTAGTCGACTTAAGTATTCTGAGTATGGAACACGATAAGCTGCGAACTCTTTGCTTCAACGATATAATCGACCAATTTTCCACCGTCAAAAGTAGAAAAAAAGTGTTATAATGATTTTGATGTGAATGAATGTATTTAAATCGGAAATATAATATATATTTTTAACTTTGTAAGTAATTTTTTTCTTTATAGCATATGTATTTATATTGATTATATATAAAAAGATAATAATAAGTGTATTTTTTAGATTTTTTAAAATTAAACTTTTTTTGGGGGGGACCCAAATTTTGTGCTTAGGGGCCCCGCAATACCTAAATCCGGCCCTGATTGACAAGAACAAAATTCAGTATACTGAGTTATGCAAAGCCATTAGAAAGAGAATCAGAGAGGACATAAGAAGATTTAACACAAGAAATTTAGATGAAGCATTAAGGAAAAACAAAGGACTTAAATCAGCAGCCATGAGTAGCAATACAAAAGACAAATGATACTGAAACTGAAGAATAGTGATGGTGTACTTATAAATAGCAGAGAAGGCATAATTCAAATAGCAGAAGACTACTATAGAGAATTATACAAGGAGCGAGGGAATGATGCCAGCAGTGGGGAAGATGGATTGCAAATTAGTAACACATACGACATACCTGATATCCTTCCTGATGAGGTAGAATATGCTTTGAAGAAAATGAAAAATCAGAAAGCCCCGGGTGAAGATGAAGTTACTGTAGAGTTGTTGAAATTAGGAGGAAGAGACATGACACAAAAACTGGCAAGACTCTTCACAAAATGCATTAGAAAAGGTGTGATGCCTAAGGAGTGGAATAATGCAATCATAGTTTTGCTGCATAAGAAAGGAGATAAATCAGAAATTGGAAATTATAGACCAATTAGCTTGTTATACCACGTCTACAAGTTGTTCACAACAGTCATTACTAAAAGATTAGAAAGAATAGCTGAGAATCAACTGTAAGAGCAAGCTGGCTTCAGGACAGGATTCTCGACTATGGATCACCTTCACATAATATCACAGCTAATGGAGAAAGCAAATGAATATAAAACATTATTCCTGGAATTTGAGGATTATGAAAAGGCATTTGACTCCATACAGCATAAGGCAATGTTTCAGGCACTGGAAAGACAAGGCATAGATACCCTATATATTATGATTTTAAAGAAAATATATGAGAACGCTGCCTCCTTTATTAGACTAGACAAAGACAGTAGAAAATTTAAAATTGAGAAAGGAGTTCAACAAAGAGACAATATCTCCGAAGTTGTTTACTACTGACCTTGAGGAAACTTTCAGAAGATTAGAGTGGTCGCAGAAAGGAGTCAATGTGAATGGAGAGTACCTAAACCATTTATGATTTGCAGATGACATTGTGGTCGTAAGCCACAATCCCAAAGAATTAGAGGAAAACCTTAATCAGTTATGCAGAGTTAGTAAGGGTTTGGCCTAAAGATGAATATGACTAAAACAAAAGTAATGATGAACAAGTATACAGGAATCCATATATATCAATGAACAATCCTGTATATCAATGATATACAAGAATTTTTCTAGCAGGGATAAGGAGGTGATTATCCTCTTATATAAGGCAATGGTCAGACCATACCTTGAGTACTGTATACAGGTCTGGAGGCCTCATTTTAAGAAGGATGTAGAGCTGTTGGAATGAGTACAGAGAAGGGCAACAAGATTAGTGAATGGAACAAAGGGTTGCCCTTACGAAGTAAGGCTTAAGTTTTGCAAATTACAGTGTCAGGAGACTAGGCACCTGCGAAGTGATCTACTTAAGGAATGTAGATCACTCTATTTAAGGAATGTAGAGAATAATCTCCCCCCCATATCCATCAAACTTTTTTAGACCCCTAAATTTAACTCTAATGTCAAGCTACTGGACCGAAGAAAATAATCGGTCCATATTTATTAAGCGGTTTAGACCTTCAAAATTTAATTTTATGTCAATCCATGTAATGGTTTCCTTGCTGCCAGAGGTATGGTGTTTGAAGACAGAAGTCTTGAGTGCTCAAGGTTGAGACTGAGGGGTCTGAACACTACAATTCTGACAGTGGGGAAGATGTCCCACATTTTGTAAAATTGATATCGCCTTCACAAAGAATTATTAGCATGTTGGACCAGGAGAGTTGGTTGGAAAAGAAGCTTCCTATATCTAAAATAAAGGTAATCCCTGTTGTTTCATAATATAATAGAATATAGGAATTATCGAGCACTTAATAGCTCTCTATTATCAAATATATATATATATATGCGGTTTTAATTAAATAAGTTTATTGTTGATTTAAATTGTGACCTAACCAAGCAGAAAACAGACAAAATTATCATGACTGGACTAACTGATCAGCATATTATGTAATCCCCCTTTAGATCACACTGCATGAACTGCTGCATTATGAACTGCATAATCCATACATAAAAAAACTCCAACACAACCAGCCAATCTCTCTTTAGCCATTATTAGCTAATTATTACAATGAAATGTATCTCACTATTAAATGTGGCATGCATTTCACCTTCTTGCCAAATGTACTATAGTCAAAGAATTTTTTCTATGCAAATTATTTAATAAACTCAAAATACTTTTTCACATGGAAAAGCTATTTTAGCAACATGTTCCACCTGCAGACATTACAGAAATAAAATTACTATCAAAGATTTAAAAATATATATTTCAGACTTTATCCATCATTCAGTGTTTAAGAATCTGTTATATCTGTAATATTATAAATTTAATTTCTGCAATTTTGTAAACTTAATTCTTACTTTTCTTATAGTTAATTCTTGCCAGATATTTTTTAGATGTGGGCAGTTTCCTGTGTGCATGAATTTGTACTGTATTCAAAGGTGGATATAGTGGTAAATCCTAGTTCAAATGTAGATTGTCTTGTGTATGCTAGATGCAAGGAGTGTACTGATCTAAAATTGAAGCTTGGTGATTTGCTAGATGAAATTTAATCACTGACGAAATGAGCAAAACTGAGTCATCATAAGAGATTCAGGTATCTAATGATCTATCAGGTGATGCAGTCTCAATTCTGACCTCAAGGGATATTTATCAAGTACAGAGTTCTCTTGTTCAAAATGACAGTTTTATTGGGACACTCTGTGTAAGAGGAAACAGATAACATTTTTTTCAATAAATGCAGATTGATGGGATTCTTCCTCTTGCCTAGATTAATTACCTTAGGGGACATAGATTCAAATTGAGGAAAGACAGTTGAGGAATAGATGTGCAGAAATTTGCCTTTAGCCAGCGGGTGGTTGATTGCTGGAATGAACTTCCATCTGTCGTTGTGGAAGTTGGCAGCTTAAATAATTTCAAGGTAGAACTAGACAAACATATGGAGTGAATGGATGAGTGAAATGGGAAGGGATTTTTTTTTTTTTTTTGGCTGATGCTGTATAAGCTTGCTTTCTTGCATCATATGCCTTTCCTAATGCTAATTCTAATTGTATAAATATAAGGACATGACAAGAACATGCAGGAAGTTAAGTCACAATGCATTTATGTCTACAATTTTGCCACACATGATAGGAGGAATATATGCTGAAAGCCTTAAGGATTAAGTGAAGACTAGAAGGAACCCTTCAAGGCTACTTCGAATAAATTTAAATTTAAGCAAGGAGGATTAGACATTATCAGAGGGAGATGGATAGGTGATGTGAAATGATTTTTTTTTTTTTTTTTTGGCTGATGCTGTATAAGCTTGCTGCCTTACATCATTTGCCACTACTAATACTAAATATTTTAGAACTAAATCTAAAAAATTAGTCATATATGATTGTAGTATTAACCAAAGTTGAACTACTTCAGTATATTCACTATGCTGCTGCTGTAAAGAGGAGTGCAGCAGTAAATGATGCAAGAAAGCAAGCTTATATAGTATCAGCCACACACACACTATGAATTTGCCTAGTTCTTTCTTGAATTCATTCAAACCATTCACTTCCAGAACAACAACAGATGGAAGCCTATTCCAACAATCAACCACTTGCTAGCTGAAGGCAACATTCCACAAATCTATCCTGCAACCATCCTTCTTCAACTTAAATTTATGTCCAATCGGGTATGTAGCCTCAGCAAGATGAAGAATGCCATTCACATCTGATAACATTAGTCCACAATGAGCAGTGCCCATTGATAACTACTTGTCTTCTTCCACTTAACCATCCCTTTATCCAGAGCAGTAACCTGCTCTCAATGCTCCAGATTATATATCAGTCTTTTATGTGTAGCAGTATCAAAAGTCCTCCTGAAATCGAAGTATATGATATCAAAATTATTTTTTGCATCCAGTTCCTTGGTCACCGCATAATAGTAACCTATCACATTAGTTAGACAAGACTGCCCTTTAACAAATCCATACTATGACTGCAGTATTACATTCCTGTCCAGATGGTCCTGCATTACTTCTTTTAACCAGTGACTCCATTATTTTCTCCAGAACAGATGTTAAGCTGACAGGTCTGTAATTACTCATGAGCATATCACCTTTGATCCCTTTATGAACTGGAGATACATCTGCACAGCTCCAGACCATAGGGACCTCACCTGAATCCATGGGTGCTCTCATAATTATGGCTAAGGATTTGCTCACCTCCTTTGCTGCCTCCCTTAATGTGATTGGATAGATCCCATCCACCTTAGGTGCCTTTTTTTTATGTTTAGCTTCAACAATTTCTCTTCCACTTTCCTTTCAGTTATCACAAAGTCATTTTGCTCCCCACTGGAGTTTGATAAACTTCTGACATCGCCTCCCGTAAAGTATTCCTCATGTGTGAATGTAGATGCAAAATATCTATACGATTTGTCAGCAACCTGAACAGGATTATCAAGAGTTAACCAAATGACATCAAGTGTCTCAATGTGATTCAATTCCTTTCTTCTATTGTTAATATAAGAATAGAAGTCTTTGTTGCTTTCATGGTATTATTTACCAGAGACTTCTCATAATCTCTCTTAGCTTGACTAAACTCCTTTGTGATTTGATTACAGACTAATTTATATCTTCCAAAGGTTTCTGTATCACCTGTTAATTTATTCAAATCCCATGCACTTTTCTTCTCTGCCACATGTCTCAATAGTACATCTGATGTACATTTAGGTCTAAGCTTTGAACAGTATTTCTTTTTTGGTATGAAAAGCCTAGTAGCTTCTTTGATTACTTTCTTGAATGCTTCTCATTTAGAATTTGCTATTGGTAACATCATCAGTTGGTCCCACTTTAGTGGGACCAACTGATGATGAAATTCTCACCTACTGGCCCACTCTATTTTTCTGTTTAGCTGTTTGGTATATTCATCACAGTCATTAGGCCTAGAATACACGCCTACTCTCAATTTTGTTTTACACAAGACTGACAACATTGCACTGGTCACCTATACCCCAGGGGCTCATATCTGGTGAGTATGGGCTTGGCACACCTAGGTTCCTGAGCTGGATATCATCATTCTTCTCTTTCTGGTGATTCCCTTCTCTCTCTCTCTCTGGGTAACTCAGGAATTTTTTTTTGGCTGGTGCAGCAAAAGCCTCAGGCTTCCTTGCACCGTATAGCTAATGATGATAATAATGATAATGAATGATAATACTGACTGGATGCACTGCCTTAGATTTAACGTGCTTCTTAATTAGTTAAGAAGCACATTAGGTGGAGCATAACTCCTCCACCCCCTCCTGTCCTGTCTATCCTTCCTTTATACGTTATAATCTCCATATTCAAATTCAGCATCACTTATGCCTGAATGACAGCATGTCTCCGCTATCCCGGCAATGTCTGCATTTGATGACTTAACCAGTACTTCAAATATATCAATTTTATTTATAATGCTCCTAGCATTAGTGTACATGCACATGTTCTTACTCTTATTTACCCTTACACAGCCCATGTATCCACTGGTTCCACGATGACCCACAGCAGAGCATGAAATCCCCGACACCTTGCTTTCCAGGCATTTTCCAATAGAAGCAGTGCAAGAATCACCTTCACCTCTGCCTGTGGCTCTAGTTAATCTATTAGTCTGTGTATCCTCCCAAGCTAGCAATTTTCTGACCCACCTATCACTGCCTCAATAATATCAGCAAATATCCTTGCACCCTTTTCAATTTAAGTGTATCCCATCCCTGTGAAAACAGTCTCTCTCTCTCTCATTAACAAGCACAGACCATACTGAGAAAAATTCTACCCCATCAGCCTTGCGCACTCTCTCCAGGGCGAAATTGATTGACAAGGCTCTCAACATGTACTCCCACCTATTGTGTCGGAGCAGAATTGCAGACACTTTCAAATTCAATCATAACTCACAACTTTTTCCCAACATTGCCCTGTACTTGTCAAGTCCTCAGATTTCCTACTCTTAATATCATTAGCCAATGTGTGCAACAATATCACCTTTTGTGCCCTTAAAAGATGATATCTGCTGTACAACATCATCTAGTTTTGCCTCTGGCAGACATATTCTTGACACATTTATCCTTCTTGAACAATATATTTTCAGTTTCTCTGACAATAATCACTTCCTTTGAGACCAGTGCATTCCGCCTTGGAGATTGCTAATGTGTTGTCTGATGAACAAGTGTGAATTCTGGTGTTGAGTTGGAGAACTGAGAGCTTGATGGGCCCTCATTTTAATTTCTTTGAGGGCATCTACCCTACTTTTCAAACTCTCATAAATGCTCATCAGAACACTGAGCTGGTACCTAATTTCTTCACACTTACTGCACTGAGCACATACAAAGACATCCCCCTTGGCTGTATCATGACCTGTTTCAGAGAGTCGGCAAACATTGCACAAGTTGCACATTTTGTTAGGCTGTGATTCGTAGGAGAATTGCCCCCCTTCAGTTCAGCCCTGAGCCACACACAGTATTCCTGCTACTTTGTGTTTGCTGCTCTATAGTGGGACATGATTTCTGATTAAATACAATTTAATTTATCAAAAATGAAAATTAATTGAATAAAAAAATTAATAAATTAATTAATATAAAGTTTTATATTATATCTTGCACTGTCAAGTTCAAGATATATGTTACTCTATACCAGCGTTTCCCAAACTTTTTTAGTCTTGGAACATTTCATCTCACAATATATTTACTGAACACTTCATCTCACAATATATTTACAGAACGCTTACGAAACACAAGTTTAGTGGGAGCCAAAGAACTGTTTGCTAATATTTTATTACACACAGTGCACTGTGCATCAGGAGCATTTTTATTTCCAACGTATGTAAAGCCTAAATTCAAATAACTGTTATCATACTTTTGTTTTGGTCTCTTATTAGTTCATGTTTTTTCACTTTGGATTTTTGGGGAACAAAAGGCTGCAATTGTTCATTTTCACTTTGAAGTGTGACAATGCAGGCTGATCGTCACTAATCCAGCAGCATTGGGCCCTGTGGGGTGGGTGCCGGATTAGTGAGTTTGGGATCACCGTGGTTATTTTAGCATATACAGTTTACCCAACAGCTAACTACCTCATCCTACCTTTAACACATTGACTGCCAAGCCAGTTTAAGAAAAAAATTCCCCAGGGGGCCAAAAAATATTTAGCAAATAATTTGATTAGTAATTCTAAAATAAATATTGTAATGTCAGTGTTGTCGTTTTTTCCCTTAAAATAAATAAAAAAAAAAATTTAAAAAAAGTCGCCAACATGGCCCAGTAGGTTACTTTATCTCTTGAGAAGCCATGTCGGTCACATACGTGTGACACTATTAGGCATACATATGACGGTTATTTGTGATTAGTTTATTGCACACATGGCGAGCACTGCAATAAAACTAATTGCGATAAAATGAACTCTCAAACCTGGCAATAAGTTTGTCACTATTGTTAGGGATTTTGTGAAAACAAGTTTGTTAGTGCACTAGAGCTGGATATCATCATTCTTCTCTTTCTTGGTGATTCCTTTCTACTTCTGACTCTCTCTCTCTCTCTCTCTCTCAGGGTAACTCGAGAATTTTTTTTTTTGGCTGGTGCAGCATAAGTCTTAGGCTTCCTTGCACCATACGGCTAATAATAACAATGTAATAATCGATGTAGGCCGTATATAGCAACCTATACACAGCCTACATTGATTACCATAAGGCCTTCGACTCCCTCCCTTGTAGCTGGCTAATAGAGACCCTGAAGATCTACAAGGTCAATCCGATAGTGACAAACTTCCTAGGATCAACAATGGTGAAATGGAGTACCACCATTAAGGTCGAGAATATCACAACCAGGCCAATCCCCATTAGAAGAGGAATCTTTCAGGGAGATGCTCTGAGCCCACTGTGGTTCTGTCTAGCACTCAACCCGCTATCCACCTGCGTCTCCGTAGCCAGGTGGGAAGGAGCACCAGTGCGTAGCACACGCTCCTTGATTAGACCGGGGTTCGAGCCCGTCACCACCAAATACGGAGGATGCGGAAAGGTCAGGGAATGCCCACCGCATATCCCGGAGTAATATGGCCTTAGTTGCTAATGCTCCTAAAAACCAAATAACAAACAACAAACCGCTATCCACCATGCTTAACGACAGCAAGTATGGATATAACCTCAAAGAAGGAAGAAAGAACCTGTACACCCTCACCCACCTGATGTACATGGATGACATCAAGCTCTATGCGGCAACCGAGAAGCAACTCCAGCAACTACTCCAGATCAAAGAAGAATTCAGCAAGGACATCAGGATGGAATTTGGTCTAGAAAAATTCAAGACCCACACACTGCACCAGGGAAAATTAGTTGGCCAAAACTACCAGCTGCTGACTGGTAAAGAGATCGAAGCTATGACAGAAGGAGAGATCTACAAATACCTAGTGATGATGCAGGCTCAGCAGTTAGAGCACAAGGAAATCAAGAAGTACCTGACTGAAAAATATCATCAGAGACTCAGAAGCCTGCTGAAAGCAAAATTGAATGGAGGGAACACAGTTAAAGCCATAAACACCTCTGCAGCTCCAGTACTAACATACTCCTTTGGGGTCATAGATTGGACTAACACCGAGCTAGAAGATATCATGCAAAAGACAAGGACAATGATGACCAAGAGCCGCCAACACCACCCGAAGTCAGCTGTTTGTTTGTTTGATTTGGTTTTATTGGCGCATTAGCATCTAAGGCTATAATGCGCCAAGACCAGGTAATATATAAAAATTTAACATCTCAGTGACCTAATTAATTAGGCCACCGTGTCCAGATCTAATTACAATGATAAATCAATAAACGAAATAATAATAACATAAATTTTAAATACGATTAAAAACGTTTATTGCTTTCAAAAAGCTAAAAATAGCAGACACATTGTCATTGTCGGATAAAATCTGACTGAGTGTATACGGCTCAGTCAGATGGTTAAAAGCGGTAAAACGGATATTGCTAAAATCTGGACAGTCAACTAAAATGTGTCTAATTGATAAAATTGTGCCACAGGACTCACACATAGGAGGGTCATCAGCCCTCAGCAAAAACGAATGAGTCAAATGACTATGTCCTATGCGGGTCCGGGCGAGAACAACTTCCTCTTTACGATTCCCGCGCAGACTAGACTGCCACGGTTCAATTAAAGGCTTTATAAGATATAATTTATTCGCAGTCTGTCTATTCCACGAATCCTGCCATTGGGAGTGTATCTTTTCGTGTATTATTCGCCTGCAGTCTGTATAAGGGACTGACAGGCAGCGATTATTATTGGGAACTGCTGATTTGGCTGCATTGTCAGCCAAATCATTTCCCTTAATCCCAATGTGGCTGGGAATCCAGCAGAAGCGGATATCATATTCACGTTCTCGGAGAAAGTGAATCTTCTGCTGAATGCTAGACAGAACTGGATGAGAATTATATCTCACAGATATTAAAGCCTGTAACACGCTGAGAGCGTCGGTATACAAAATGAACCGTTGGTATTCGCATTTACTAATGTGATCCAAGGCTAACTCTATAGCGAGCAGCTCTGCAGTAAATATGCTGCATTCAGAGGGAATCTGCTCTGATGTAATGCTGTCTGTAAAGACAGCAGCAGATCCCACATATGATTCCGACTTCGAGCCGTCTGTGTAAACTGGCGCGAAGTCAGAATATTCAGCTCGGTGTGCTGAATAAAGCTGCAGGTAGACAGACGATGGAGTGTCCGACTTTCCCCAATTTCTAAGTGACAAGTCACATGCCGGGAAATGAGCATGCCAGGGTGGAAGGGGTTGCTTCGGTGTTTGGGCAACCTTGTCTACCTTGATATTAAATTCTTTGAGTAGCTCTTGGACACGAATACCAAAAGGTCGGTTGGCAGTCTTACGTGTGTTATACAAATTTTCCCATCGTGGCTCAAAAACGGATAGCCACGTAGGATGGTCTGGCAGGGATTTCAGTTTGAAAACGTAGTTTAGAGACAACTGCTTACGACGAAGCGATAACGGCGGTTCGTTTGCTTCGACGTATAAGCTCTGGACTGGAGATGTTCGATATGCTCCAATAGCGGTACGGAGTGCCAGATGATGGACAGGATCCAGCCAACGAAGTACACTGTCTCTGGCCGAATTGTATACCAGGGACCCGTAATCTAGTCTGGATCGCACAAGTGCACGGTAAAGCCAAAGGAGGGTACATCGGTCTGCTCCCCAAGATGTAGAGGAGAGAGAGCGGAGGATATTTAGCCCTCTTGTGCACTTGGTGCGGAGTTGACGAATGTGATCAAGAAAGGTCAACTTTTTATCAAATACGAGTCCCAGAAATTTTGTATCCGCCGCTACTGGAATAGCATTTTGTCCGAGTCTTAATTCAGGTTCAGGATGAAGATTACGCTTACGACAAAAGTGTACGCAAACGGTCTTCTCCGGCGAGAACCTGAAACCATTTTCAAGTGCCCAGGAGTTGAGGCGATCAATGGCTTTCTGCAGTTGTCTTTCAATAACCCTCATGTTGCATGACTGACAAAATATGCTAAAGTCATCAACATAGAGGGCACCGTTTACGGTTGGAGGAAGTTGTTCTGTGATGGAATTTACTTTGATGGCGAAAAGCGTGACACTTAAAACTGATCCCTGTGGTACTCCCTCCTCTTGGCTAAAGGAACGAGAGAGTGAGGATCCCACACGAACTTGGAAAGATCGATCGGCTAAAAAGTTTTTAATAAAAATGGGGAGTCGTCCCCTAAGACCAAGGCTATGCAGATCTTTTATGATGCCAAATCTCCAAGTTGTGTCATACGCTTTCTCCATGTCAAAGAACACCGACACCAAGTGTTCGCGTTTTAGGAAAGCATCCCGGATGGATGTTTCCAATCTAATAAGATGGTCCAAAGTGGACCGGTTCCTTTGGAAGCCGCATTGGATGTTGGAGAGAAGGTCATTTGTTTCTAAGTACCATATTAAACGAGAATTAACCATTCTCTCCAGGATTTTGCACAGACAGCTAGTCAGAGCTATAGGACGATAATTGGTGGTGACTTTTGGATCCTTTCCTGGCTTAGGAAAAGCAAGGACGATTGCCTTCCGCCAGGAGTCCGGAAACTGCCCTTCAATAAAGATTCTGTTATAAAGAAGGAGCAGATAATCCATAGATTTTGGTGAAAGCCGTTTAATCATTTCATAATGGATGCCATCTGGTCCAACAGCACTTGCATTAGAAAGAGTGAGGGCTCTCTTCAGTTCCTGCATAGTGAATGCCCCGTTGTAGGGATAGAGGCCCTTGGACTTGAAATTAAGTGCCTGCTTTTCGATTTTATGTTTCAGGACCAGGAACTCTGGGGAATACGAAGATGTTGCGGAGATGTTAGAGAATGTTTCCCCAAGAGCATTGGCTATTGCAGTTGGATCTGCAATAGCGCATCCATTATAATCTAGGATTGAAGAAGGGTGGGATGTATATTTTCCCTTCATTTTCCGGATTTTATCCCAGACTACCTTAGAATTGGTAGCCTGGTTAATAGATGATGTAAAACGGATCCATGTTTCCTTTTGACTCTGACGGCGAATGTAGCGTGCTTTGGCTCGTGCACGCTTGAAGGCTATTAGATTACAAGTGGTAGGATATCGACGGAATATCCCCCACGCTTTGTTTTGAGCCTTTTTTGCTGCTGTGCATTGTGAATTCCACCAAGGTTTGGGAAATGGTGGAAACCGGGCAGATGTTTTTGGAACAGCATTCGCAGCTGCTTGGACAATGATTTCTGTGATGTACGTTACTGCGTCATTGATAGGCTCCTGACTGACTGTACTGAGTTCAAAATTTGCCTGATGTTGGAAGGCATTCCAGTCAGCCTGATCAAACTTCCACCGTGGTAACCTAAAAGGAAGACATGGTCTCCCACTGTGTAACAAGGTTATCACAGGGAAGTGATCACTTCCGTATGGATTCTCCTCCACTTCCCAAGTGAGTGATGGGAGTAGAGAAGGGGAGCAGATTGAGAGATCAATGGCAGAAAAAGTACGGGTAGGCATGTGGAAGAAGGTGTTTGTTCCAGTATTTAGAAGGGAAAGGGCATTGTCATTGAGCATACGCTCTATGACCCGTCCCCTTCCATTGATGTTAGCACTACCCCACAGGGTGTTATGTCCATTAAAATCCCCGAGAAGTAAGAAAGGGGGTGGCAACTGCGTTAGAAGATCATCAAGGTCTTCCTGGGAGATGTCAGTCCCAGGTGGCAAATAAATAGAGCAGACCGTTAATAAAAATCCCACTGTAAGGCGAATTGCAACAGCCTCTATGCTGGTTGTAATTAGCAAAGGCTGAACTGGGGTCTGATTACTCACAAGGATAGCCACTCCTCCATGAGCAGGACCATCCGCAATTCTATCCTTACGAAAGATTGTGATGTTATGCATGGTGGGATCATCATTTGCCTTTAGATATGTCTCCTGCAAGCAAAAGCAAACTGGCTCATGCTTTTGCAGGAGGGCCTTGATGTCATCTGTATTTCGCCGGAATCCACGACAATTCCATTGTAGGAATTTAGCCATTATTTTGGCTTGGTGGGTCCATCAGGCGGCTTCCGAGGTGCTGAGGGCTTACTTTTATCAGTCTTGGCTTTATCTTTTTTGGGGAAGAATGGACGCTGTCCGGTGTCCATTTCTTCCTCCACGAAGAGTTGCAAGACTGAATCGTCCGGTACCTCCTTGTCCTCTACATCCATTGATTCTGTTAATTTTGGTTGCTCTTTTTTACCACTTGGTTTTGTTAGTGGTGGAGCACTAGGAGGTACGGATATTGGAGTAGCAGCTGATTGTGTTTTTGTGGTGGGCTTTTGTGAACTCAATAAATAGCGTGCAATCGGCGTGAATGACTCTCTTGGTGGTATAGTCATATCTGTTTGTGTACCGATAGTGCACTTCGCAGAAACCTTCTGAGCATATGAAGGCTTTCCGCTATTTATTGGTTGTATGCGTTTTCTGGCCTCTGGGTAGGAGATGTTTAGCTCCGTTTTTAACTTTTGTATCTCCTTTTCGTCCTTCCACCGCTGGCATGCTCGAGAGTATGCGGGGTGCTCTCCTTGGCAGTTAATACAGTTAGGCTTAGGAGCTATACATTCCTTGCTCTCGTGATCTTTAGCACCACATCGAGCACAGGCAGGGTTACCACAACAAGCTGTTTGTGAGTGGCCGTACTTTTGACATTTAAAACACCTCAGTGGGTTTGGAACGTAAATCCTCACTGGGCAGTTTAAGTACCCTGCCTTGATGGAACTTGGAGGCCTTGGGGTGTTGAATGTTAGGATGATAACTCGGGTAGGGACAAGATTCCCATTCTTACGCATGGATATTCGCTTGACAGCTGTTACTCCTTGTTCTTTTAATTCAGAGCAGATCTCTTCTTCAGAAACGTGAAGAAGATCCCACTCTGATATCACACCTCTTGAAGAGTTCAAAGTTTTGTGAGGGGTTGTGATGATGGATATTCCCCCTATAGATGTGGCTTTCAAAAATTTTTCAGCTTGATTTATATTTGATGCTTCTATTAGAATATCTCCAGAACGCAGCCGTTTTACGGATTTGGGTGAACCTGCCATCCCCTCTAATCCTTTCTGGATAAAGAAGGGTGACATTTTCCCAAGTGACTGCTCTCCGGTGGAATGGAGAATGAGGAAAAGAGGTGTCACAGATGTTGTTTTCTCCTCAGTTCTGGCTCTTTTAGCTGAATTGGTTTCGCTCTCATCTGACGATCGATTAGGTAGGGGCCTTGTTGGGGCCCCAGAAGAATTTAAATTACTCATAGGAGTAAAGAAAAAATGTCTGATGCCCCGAAGTCAGCAGTGCAGAGACTAACAATAGCTCAGAAAGAGGGAGGAAGGAGCCTGATAGACTTGATAGAGCAACAGAAAACAGCGACAGTTAACCTGAAAGATTACTTCGAGAACAACACAGCACCACTCCACCAGGGCCATAAGGAAGATAGATAAGTGGTATACCCCACTCAACCTAAGCGAGGAACACCCTCCCGCCCAGACGGCAAAAGAAACGAAGTTGGATAGATGGGCAAAGAAGACATTCCACGGCAGACACTACAATGACCTCCACTAAGGTCACATCGATAACATTGCTCCCAATGCATGGCTCACAAGCGGGACGCTCTTCCCCAAGACTGAAGGATTCATGCTGGCCATCCAAGACCAGGTAATCAACACCAGAAACTATAGAAAATGCATTGCAAAGGAGCCTGGAATGTCAGATGACACATTTCGACAATGCCACCTGGTGTCAGAAACGATCCAACGCATCACTGCGGGGTGTAAGGTGATCACCCAGATCAAGTACACTCACAGACACGACCAGGTAGCCAGAATAATACATCAGAAGCTAGCGAGGAAATACCAGTTGACCAAAGAAAGTGTACCATACTACAAGTATGAACCTCAGGCAGTACTAGAGAGCCAAACCCACAAGCTGTACTGGGACCGTGCCATAATAACAGATAAGACCATCCCATACAACAGACCGGACATAACCCTTGTGGACAAGATGGAAAAGGCTACCTACCTGATTGACATAGCTGTGCCCAACACTAGCAATGTCCAGAAAACCCATGAGGAAAAAATTAGGAAGTACACGAACCTGAGACACGAGGTCAAGGAGATGTGGCATATGCAAGAAGTATGAACCATCCTGATCATCATGTCAACCACCGGTATGGTACTAAAGACTCTACATAGCAGCCTAGCAGCAATAGGTCTCCCAGAGAACACCTAGAAGGAACGCCAGAAAGTCACAATCCTGAACACCTGTAGGATAGTCAGAGATTTCCTCGACCAACAGTAACACCAGACATTACAACCACCCTGTGTACTTGGTAGCAGTATCTGTCACGAAGGGGAATCCCCCAATCAGGGAGAAATAATATAAGAGCAACAACAACAACAACAACAACAATAATAATAATAATATGTTGTGTTTTTCTGGCTAAAAGAAAATTACTAAAATAAGAGGAACTGAGAAAAATTGCTGGAATTTAAAATTATTAGCTATATCCTTACTAAAAAGCAAAATTTCTTAGCTAAAAAAAAATAAATAAATATCCTTAACAGGTTATTAGGACCTTTGAGCTACTTATTTACACAATTAGACCCTACTGTTTTGGTTTGTAATTTGGTTTTTTAGGAGCATTAGCAACTAAGGCTATATTGCTCCGGGGATATGTGGTGGTCATTCCCTGATCTTACCGCATCCTCCATATTTGGTGGCCACGGGCTCAAACCCTGGTCTAATCAAGAAGCGTGTGCTACACACTGCTGCCCCTGCCCACTGGCTACGGAAGCACCTTAGACCTTACTATTCCACCGAACTACTAGCTACGTGTTACGATATTCATGCCAAAACAGCAATAGAATAGCAGTACAAATAATAATAAGTTGAAATTTACAAAATCACTAGCTAAATTTAAAAATAAGCTAACAAACGTACCCAAGACTATTTAAACTATTTGTCAAACACAATTTAATATGTTAATTCATCAAAAATAAGGTAAAAATTTCCAAATAAATTATCTGTTCCCACAAGCTCAAAATTCTTCAATCTTACAGCAGATTGATGGGTAGTTTGTTGTTTTGGGTTATAGTCACACTATGACTAAACTTGCACTAGTTTAGCCATAGTGTGCAAGTTCATATAATCTTTACTATGCATTACATTTGTACAAATGTCACTATGTATTTTTCTTTAATAACAACTGAAAGACTGATTTATTAAAATAAATTAAAAATACATAAGATATAAGTTAAAATTGATATAAATAAAAGCATTAAAATACAGGTAAAATACAAGTAAAAATGGATATAAAATAAAATATATAGATGCTTTCGGGGTGAAGTGTTCCTTCTTCAGCTAAACAGTGAATGGTGTATTGCTTGTATATATACATAAAATAAATGAAATAATAGGAGTTGACCGAGCATGGTCAAGGATTGCTTGTTTGGTGTTAATAATGCAAAATTACACAATGTGTTGAATGCCAGCACTCATCGCACTGCAGAATGGTAGACTCCATAATGAGGTGTATACGCGCACCCTTATTACGGTTGACCGAGCATGGTCAAGGATTGCTTGTTTGGTGTTAATAATGCAAAATTACACAATGTGTTGAATGCCAGCACTCATCGCACTGCAGAATGGTAGACTCCATAATGAGGTGTATACGCGCACCCTTATTACGGTTCATAGTACTGTTGCAGTGGCTCAAGGCATGAGTGCCGGCAGTAGTCACGTGAATAGCCGATGATCTCTATGTCATGTCAGGGATCAAGGTTGTGCTGTTTTATCCAATAAGGCGCAGCAACAACAGAGCGTTCAAATTAGCGGTATGGAAAACCCACCTCATGTTCCGAAACTTGATCTTTCAATTTCCTGGCAGTTTCTCCTACATAATATTCCCCACAATCTGGACACGTAATGCGATACACTAAACCACTTCTTAGGAAAGAAGGGATGGGAGTTTTCACCTTGAAAATAATGGAACGTAATTTCCTACCAGGAAGTTGCACACACCGTATATGGTAAGAATGCAAAATCCTGGTAAGATGTTCCAATATGCCAGGCTAGTAAGGGATGTAGGCAGTTGAGGCAAACATATTATTGTATGGGGGATTTGGTCGTGTAATAAACTCCTGGGCTTGCAGTTCACATCTATCCAGAACATGAATTCGATAACTGCAGTTAGAAACCTTCGCCCTTACTTTGGAAATCTCTAATTGCCTGCTACCTATGGAACTGGAATGTGTCCAAGTGCGGGTAAACAAGGTGCATGCTGTTCTGCGCAAGTGACCAGAAGTGCGTGCAGACCCATAGTTAGTG
Organism: Mastigoproctus giganteus; assembly: GCF_048544385.1. NCBI lineage: Eukaryota > Metazoa > Arthropoda > Arachnida > Uropygi > Thelyphonidae > Mastigoproctus > Mastigoproctus giganteus. The sequence continues at coordinate 63,784,656 of NC_143586.1, read as the reverse complement.
AGCTGACCTGCACACATAGGCTTCCTAAAAACAGAAGTTGTAAGACATCAGTCCACGAGTTGGACTAAAACATCCAAAAAAAGGAAGGGTATTATTTGCTTCCAGTTCAACTGTAAATTGGATATATAAGGCAATAAGGCAACAGGGAATTGAGATATTAGAGTAGTCGTATTTCTAATCCCTGAGGGACAATGGCAAGGATATCATCAACATATCGACACCAGAGAGCAATGGGGATAGGCAAATTAGAAAATATCCAACTATCTAGTTACTCCACGGCAATGTTGGCTACAATGGAATTGACAGGAGCACCCATAGCAGGTGAGTGTGGGCTTGGCACACCCACGGTCCTGAGTTGGATATCATCATTCTTCTCTTTCTTGGTGATTCCTTTCTACTTCTCTCTCTCTCTCTCTCTCTCTCTCTCTCAGGGTAACTCGGGATTTTTTTTTGGCTGGTGTAGCATAAGCCTCAGGTTTCCTTGCACCGTATGGCTAATAATAATAATAATAATAATAATTGCAATTATTATTTACAATTATTTAAATTATTTACAATAGGTCGCAAAGGAATATCAGGCTTATTTGGAAGTCAGTAAAATTGTGGGAGTTGACAACCTGTCACATGAACCCTCCAACACACACTTTTTGAGATTTTATTAGACAAAAACCAGGTATGCACTAACTTGTTAACTTTGGACTCTTAACTTCTCCAATACTTGGGCAGGGAAGCCTTGTACGGATTCACACACCTCTCAATCCTGTAAAAGAGAGAGGGCCTTGCGTAAATACTCGGATTTATCCATGACAACTGTGCGCTAGCCCTTATAGGCAGGTCAGATCACAATAGTGTCATCTTTTCACAAGTACCAAGTGCACATGGTGGTTGTTATGTCTGGTGTTACAGGTGGTCGAGGAACTCTCTGACTCTCCTACAGGAGTTCAGAATTGTGACTTTCTGGAATTATTATTATTAGCTATATGGTGCAAGGAAGCCTGAGGTTGTGTGTGTGTGTGTGTGTGTGTGTGTGTGTGTGTGTGTGTGTGTGTGTGTGTGTGTGTGTGTGTGTGTGTGTGTGTGTGTGTGTGTGTGTGTGAGAGAGAGAGAGAGAGAGAGAGAGAGAGAGAGAGAGAGAGAGAGAGAGAGAGAGAGAGAAGTAGAAGGAAATCACCAAGAAACAGAAGAATGATGATATCCAGCTCTGGACCCTGGGTGTGCCAAGCCCATACTCACCAGATGTGAGCCCCTGAGTTCCACGTGTGTTCTCTGGAAGACCTATTGCTGCTAGGCTATTTTGTAGGGTCTTTGGCATCATAATGGTGGTTGACACGATGATTGGGATGGTCATTACATGTCCATGTACTCTCAGGTCCATGTACTTCCCAATCTTTTCCTCGTGGGTTTTCTAGAGGTTGTCAGTGTCGGGCACTGCTATGTCAATGAGATGGGTAGCCTTTTCCTTCTTGACGACTAGGGTTATGCCTAGTGTGTGTTGTGTGGGATTGTCTTGTCCATTATTATGGCACGGTCCCAGTACAGCTTGTGGTTTGGAGTCTCTAGTAGAGCCTCGGGCCCATACTTGGAATACGGTACACTTTCTTTGATCAACTGGTATTTCCTCGCTAGCTTCTGATGTATTATTCTGACTACCTGGTCAAGTAGTAAGAGTGCACTCTGTATGAATGATCACCTTGCATCCTGCGGTGATGTCTGAATCGTTTTTGAGACTGGGTGGCATTATCGACATGTGTCAACTGACACTCCGGGCTCCTTTGCAATGTATTTTCTATAGTTCCTGGTGTTGACTACCTGGATGGCGAGGATGAATCCTTCAGTCTCAGGGAAGAGTGTCCCGCTTGTGAGCCATGCATTGGAAGCCATTTTATCTATGTGGTCTTCATGGGTCATTGTAGTGTCTTCCATGGAGTGTCTTCTTTGCCCATCTTTCTAGCTTCATTTATTCCGTCTGGGCAGGAGGGGACTCCTTGCTTAGGTTGAGTGGGGTATGCTGCTTGTCTACCCTCCTTATGGCTTAGTAGAGTGCTGCTGAGGTTTTCTGGAAGTAATCCATCATTTTAGCTATCACTGTCTTCTATTGCTCAATGAGGTCTATCAGGCCCTCTTCCTCCTTTCTGAGCTATTGTCAATCTCTCCATGGATGACTGTGGGTGGTGTTAGAGGTCATAGTCATCACTGTCCTTGTCTTTCTCATGATATCCTCCAGCTCGGTGTTAGTCCAATCTATGATCCTGAAGGAGTATGTTAGCATTGGGACTGCATAGGTGTTTATGGCTTTAACTGTGTTCCCTCTGTTCAGCTTTGTTTTGAGCAGGCTTCTGAGTCTCTGATGTTATTTTTCAGTCAGGCAGGCCCTGATCTCCTTGTGCTCTAACTGCTGAGCCTGCATCATCATACCCAGGTATTTGTAGGTCTCTCCCCCTGTCATGGCTTCAATCTCTTTACCAGTCTTGAGCTGGTAGTTTTGGCTGACTAATTTCCCCTGATGAAATCCATGGGTCTTGCATTTGTCTAGACCAAATTCCATCCTGATATCATTGCTGGAGTTGCATCTTGGTTGCCGCATAGAGCGTACAGGTTTTTCCTTTCTTCCTTGAGGTTATATCCATACTTTGCTGTTTTTGAGAAGGGTGGATAGTGAGTTGAATGCTAAACAGAACCACAATGGGCTCAGGGCATCTCCCTGAAAGATTCCTCTCCTGATGGAGATCAGTCTGGTTGTGAGATTCTCAACCTTGATGGTGGTACTTCATTTCGTCATGGCTGCTCCTAGAAAGTTTGTCACTGTCAGATTGACTTTGTAGATCTTTAGCATCTCTATTAGCCAGCTATGAGGCATGGAGTTGAAGGCATTGTGGTAATTCGATGTAAGCCGTGCTTGGGTTGTGGTGCTTCTTGTAGGCTTGCTCTATAACTGTGGCATCAATGGTTAATTGCTCCTTGCATCCTTTTCTCATTTGCTTGCATCCTTTCTGTTCAGCCATGATGTTCTGGCTCTCCAAGTGGTCTGATATCTTCTTGGTTATGTAGGTTGTCAGAATGCTTTTCATTGCCAGAAGACAAGTTATCTGACTGTATTTCACCGGGTTTTTTATATCTTGGTCTTTAACCTTCAGATGTGTGATTCCTTGAGTAAGAAACTGGGATTGTTTCTCGGCGACTTATCATTCGGGTGAACAGCTCTGCAAAGTGATTGTGCATGCAGGTGAGCTTCTTGTACCAGTAATTGTGGACATCTATTCTTGGGGTTCGCCAGTTGTGGGACTTTCTGATCAACTGTTGTACTTCTTCCTGAATCTTTCATTCTCTCAACTCTTGTATGTCCTTGGTTTTCTTCTGTTCTAGTTCTATCCAGTGACTTGGGCTGTTATGTCTTACTTCACTGCTCCATATGTTGCTCCAGAACTCCTTGATCATTTTTTGCTTTGGTGGTCCGTTTTTCCATTTTTCCCATCTTGTCTGATACTCCCGTAGAAGGCTCTTTAGTTTTCATCGAAGATAGTAGTAGTAGTAGTAGTGGCATGTGGTGCAAGAAAGCAAGTGTATGAGCTTATGCAGCATCAGTCAAAAAAAAAAAAAAAAAAAAAAATCACACCATTGCCTCCAAATGCCTGTCCAGTTCCTCCTTAAATTTATTCAACCTATCAACTTCCACAATGACAGATGGAAGTTTGTTCCAGCAATTAACCGCCCGCTGGCTAAAGGCAAATTTCCACACATCTATTCTACATCTGTCTTTTCTTAATTTGAATTTATGCCCCCTTAGGTTTCATTTGTTTATTTTCCTCTGGGAGCTCTCTTTGTATTGGCACAGATTCTTGCTGAGTGCAAGAAGGTTCTGCTTCAGTGTGTCTAATATTTCTATTTTCTCTGATTTTTGGTCTAGTGTTTGCTGGAACAGAACCATTGTGGTTCTGTTCCAGGTATCTGTTGAGGATGCTCTTCACTTTTCCAATCAATTTCTTACTGCTATCACTCAGTTGGTATTGGATCAGTTGGCCTATCTTGATTATTAATTCTTCTATCTTCTGCTGAAGTCTTCTTTCCCAAGCTGGCAGTCTCTCATTTCTCTTCCATTAATCCTAGTGGCTGCTGTGGCAGCACAGTATATGGCTGTGTAGATGGCCTCTAGTGTTGCACCATTGTTGTCGAGGTAATGTGGTATTATTTGCCGATTGAGGTGGTCTGTGACTCCACAGGTTTCTATTGGGTCTCTGCTTCAGTATAATGTGGGTGCTTGTGGGGTTCATTCCTTCAAATTCTGATAGGGCCTTCTTCCACTTGTCTTCTATTCCAGATATCATGACATGGTCTCTTTCCACTTCAGCTGCTCTGAGTTATTTCTTCTTGCTCTTTCTCCTCTGGTTCCATGTTGTCCACATTCTTTTGTTCTTTGTATTTGATCACTTGTGTCATTTATTTTTTCCAGATTGCAGGAGCTAGCTATCAGATTCTTTGTGATGATGGTACTTCTCTGCTCCGCTACTCGCTGTTCGGTGACCCAAATATCCAGGAATCATTCCAACCACTTAATATGTAGTCTTGAACTGTACATTGTCAATTGGTTGTAGCTTGGTTATTTCATAGTATGCTTACATGGTGAACATATTCATTTTGATGCTCCACTTCATGTGTTGGAGTTTTCTTCCTTCCTGGGTGGTCACTAATGCAGTTGTGCAGGAAGCATTTCTAGTTGTTTGGCTGGATGGCTTTGCCATTCCCTTGTGGTAGCCATATGGGGAACAACACCACTTGCTCCACTGTCTTCCTTGGGAGACAGTCTCCGACTTTTCGAACCAACCTCTCTGCCCAAGGCCTGAACATGGTGATTTTTCCTGCACTACACTCAATATAGTATGATTATTACTTCTCTTCAAAATCATCATCCATCTCATAATTCATGACACTGACCAGCTAGTTCTAAGTGAAATAATTATTGAGAAACCTGAGTTCAAGAAAATTTATGGTCTTTTAATAGGAATGGTCTCATCAGGCTGTAGAAACATAGTAAAATCTTTATATCTGCGACTGATAAAAAATTGCCCCCCCCCCCCAATCCAAAGTCCTACTGGGACACAACTTGATTTCTCAAACAGCTATCAAATACAGCTAAATGAAAATAACTCTGAGAGCAAACCAGAAACCCACACTAAAAATAGCCTTCTTTAGTTATGTGGTACTCAAAATAGAGACAACTAATGGCATGATAAAAGAAAACAGACATGGAAAACAAAATTTAATATCTTAAGCATAGAGACCAGGAATAGACGAGCCTAGCTGTGCAAGGAAAACAGCTAGGAATATCTACACTGTTACTACCTGCCCAACAGAAGCTGTTACATAGCATGCCTGTACTAACATATAGCTGGAACGACAGAGAAGGTGCATAATACTCTAACACTACAATTCCTTCCCTTTGTTGTCCTCCTTGCCGTCTCCCAATTCTAATTTAACCAAATTATGAATTCTTCTCTCCTCCTAACAACCCATCTTTGTCTTATACAGCTTTTCTTATAAATGAAGAATTTATTATTTTTTTATTTTACTATTATTTATTTATTTAATTAATTAATTTATTATTATCATTAGTTTTTTATTTACTTATGTTTTATTCATTCATTTTGTCAGGGCTTGCCCTCTGGAAAAAAAGGTAAATATGATGTATGAATGGTGCAGATGGCCTGCCTCTTTGTGACAAGGGGCAGGAACTAGACAGCAAAATCCAGACAACCTTCTGCTGACTGATTGCAAGGTGGTTTTTGTTGTTGTTTTGGTTTTTAGGAGAATTAGCAACTAAGGCCACATTGCTCCGGGGATATGTGGTGGTCATTAAATAGACAAACAGATATGAATGACAAGCTCCAGCACCATTAAATAATAATCTGAATTGATCCATAGTTTAATGTCCTCCATGGAAACTTAGTTGGCATAATACATCATTAGCCACTCACTCAGGTCTAGGTTCAATTCCTGTTGATTACTGAAGGAATTTCTAAAGTCCTTTTCCATCTCAGGTAGAAGGAGTACAATTTTCCTCAGCTATTTCAGGTTTTTTGGCTCACAGGTCAATTTGCAACATGCAAATCGGCCTGTGAACATACACTTATAGAGACCAAATACACATATGTATATGATCTACAAGTTCTGGTGCTGTTAAAATAACAATGTGTATTTGTTCACCATTCAATATCAGTATGACAAGAATAAGATCTACTGTACTACTGTATTTCTTCGATTCTAAGACACTTTTTTCCCCCCTATAAACATCTCTAAAAATGGGGTGCGCCTTAGAATCGATGGCATCTTACAATCGCAGTTTTTTTTCAAATTTTCCCGCTCTTTGCACAGCACCACATGTTTTGTTTTTACGTGGAAACCCCATCTCCAAGTTTGACCGTTATCGCATTCTCCAATTCCAATGGAGAATAAAGTGACGTGGGTGATTTCACGTGCTTTCGAAATGTGAAGCCATCGTTATTTCATTATAGTGGAGCTCATTCAGCGAAAACTAGGAAGTTTTCTTTGTATCTTCGAAAGTACGTAAGTGGAGTTACTGTACTTCGTTAATTTTGATCCCTTATTGCACATTAAAATGTCAAAAAGATTGCCATTTTCGGAATAGAGAAAATAATTTTTAAAGACAATCGCGGCTGGTGCGACAGATTCATGCATTGTAGTGGATTATCGTTAAGGCACCGAACATCTATCTGTCAAAAAATTCCTGCAGACTTTCAACAGAAGCTGATTAACTTTCAGTGACAGGTGATGAAATTAAGGAAAAAAAGAAACTACGAGTTTAGTCAAATTGGAAATGCTGATGAAACCCCGGTCTTCTTCGATATGCCTCAAAATTACACCATCAACGCTAAAGGTGCTAAAGAAATCAAGATTATAAGCATGGGCTACGAAAAGCAGTGTATCACTGTGATGCTATGCATCACTGCTGATGGTCAAAAGTTGCTACCATATTTAATTTTAAATCGAAAAACCATACCGAAGAATGAAATTTTCCCCAAAGATGTTATTGTGCGTGCACAAAAAAATGGATGGATGTCGGCAGAGCTTATGGAAGACTGGCTAAATGTTGTGTGGAATAGACATCTTGGAAGTCTTCTTAACCCACCCAGCATGCTAGTACTTGATGCATTTCATGGACATTTGTCCGAACGGGTCAAAAATAAAATCATGCAAAAACGTGGTGACTTGGTTGTGATTCCTGGTGGCATGACTAGCCAACTGCAGCCACTCAACGTTTCAGTCAACAAACTATTTAAAGATTACTTGAGAAAGGAATATGAATTCTGGCTGTTGACTGACAAACCTTCCGGCTGACACCTTCCGGAAAAATTAACAAAGCACCGGCATCAAAATTGCCAGAATGGGTATCAACAGCTTGGAAGCTGATCCCAGAAAGAATAGTCAAGCACTCATTTAAAAAATGTTGCATCACCAACGTTCTCGATGGCTCAGAAGATGATATATTATGGGATAATGAAGATAACGACGGCTCAGAAGAATCTGACCCTGAATGTGAAGTAGACTCTGATATTGAATCAGATGCAGATATCGACGGCTCAGATGATTCAAAAGTGATAAATACCGGTAATTGAATTCAATTATAATAAAAATATTTGTTAGATTTATTTTAGTGTTTTATTTTATTTATTTATTTTTCTTAGAACCAAAGCTTTTTTTCTGAAATTAAGGTGCGTCTTACAATTGATGGAATCTTAGAATCGAAGAAATACGGTATATATGAATGTTGATCCTACCTGACTGCTAAATAATAAACTCACACCTCTAAATTTGACATAAATGACCCCATAACCCCAGGGGGCTCACATCTTGTGAGTATGGGCTTGGCACGCCCTGGGTCCTAGCTGGATAGCATCATTCTCTTTCTTGGTGGTGACTCTTTTCAACTTTCTCTCTCTCTCTCTCTCAGGGTAACTCTGAAATTTTTTTTTTTTTGGCTGGTGCAGCATAAGCCCCAGGCTTCCTTGCACCATATGGCTGATAATAATAATAATAATAATAATAATAATAATAATAATAACATTACATCTATTAAACTCCATATTTGTTTTTATTATAAATATAAATTTTTAGCTTTTTTGTTGAACTGGAAATCTTTAATTAATGAATATTTATATAATTAACCCCATTTCTCATAATTTTAAATTCTTCTGCTGTATGTATTTCTCCCTATCTTCTAATATAGTCATTTCGTAATCTGACAAATGCATGCCTCAAAAAGGAATTAAAAAAAAAAAACACACATAATACATACAATTGACCTAAATTATAAAATATCTCTGACATAGATATACTGCCTTTATTTGCCCATATAATTTATCCCCTGCCCACCTTCAGAGTGAATAGGATGGATAAATTACAGTTGTAGGAAATCAGTGTTTGTACACTCCAGCTAATTCTATAAAATATAGATGCCATCACTTGCATGGGATCTGTTAGTTGTCAAATAAACAGTAATCCACAAAATAAATTTAAATAAACAGTAAATTTAAATGGAATTGGGAAATATTGCATTTTCACTTAGAGAAAAGTGATGGGAAAGGTATATGGAAATACACAATTCCATTCCCAAATTTTAAAAAATAACAAAACGAATAATAAAAAATAAAAAATATGGAATATAATAATAATATGATATGATATAATATATAATAATACAATATAAGATAACTGACTTCCCCATTGCCAAAAAGTGGCTATATAATTCTGCTTTAAACTTTATGTAGCTAGCTACCTTGACCACCATAGCAGGCAATTCATTCATCTTTTGATTGCACACTGAATATCTCTGGCTTTCTTAAACTGCTCTAGATTTGTGGCAGTAGGGTTATTGCAAAAGTTATTCCCGGCTTTATTTTTCTTTCATTTGGCTTGGTTGCATTCATTGTTCCACCAGGGTTTTGGCTGTATTTGACACCTTGTGAATATTCTTAGTATTGTCATTTCTGTGGCTTGGAATATTTGATTTGTTATATAAGTTGCAGCATCATTAATTGATACATTTGATACAACTGCTTTGTCTAGGTTAGCTTCCTGTATTTTCTCAATTACCATTTGCAAAGTTCCATTTGCCTGTATGATTAGAACAGGGTGGTAAATTTGTCTCTATATTAGCATTAGCATTAATAGAGCCATATGATGCAAGAAAGCAAGCTTATATAGCATTTGCCAAAAAAAAAAAAAAAAAAAAAACAATTTCCCACATCCATTCCCTCTAAATATTTGTCCAGTTCTTCCTTGAATTTATTTAAGTTATCAACTTCCACAACGATAGATGGAAGTTTGTTCCAGGATCAACAACCCGCTGGCTAAAGGCAAATTTCCACACATCTATTCTATAACCGTCTTTCCTCAATTTGAATTTATGCCCCCTCAGGTTTGTAATCTGAGCAAGAGGAAAAATCCCATCAGAATTGAGCCTGCTCAACTCATTTAAGGCATAATACACTTCAATCAGATCACCTCACAGGTGCCTAGTCTTCAGACACTGCAATTTGCAGAACTTAAGCCTTTCTTGGTAAGACTACCCCTTCGTTCCCCTCACCAATTTTGTTGCCATTCTCTGTACTCACTCAAGCAATTCTATATCCTTCCTAAAATGAGGCCTCCAGACCTATATGTAGTACTCAAGGCATGGCCTGGGCATTGCCTTAAACAAAGGGATAATCACCTCCTTTTCCCCTACTAGCAAAATTCCTGTATATCACTGACAATACACCATGACCTGCTCTGGCAGCCTGTCTGCACTGTTCAGAAAAGTTCATATCTGACTGCACAAGTATTCCCAGGTCTTTTTCATTTTCTACCACCCTAAGTGTAGTACCACACAGTTGGTACGTTTCTCTGGGGTTACTTCTACCCATATGCGGTACTTTGCATTTGTCAACGTTAAACTTCAGTTGCCACTTCTCAGCCCACCTGCCTAACTTTTCTAGATCCTGTTGCAGTATCACACTGCCATAAGCCTGATATACCTTCATCAATAATTTTTTTTTTTTTTTTGGCTGGTGAAGCAAAAGCCTCAGGCTTCATTGCACCATATGGCTAATAATAATAATAAAACTCAAAATACTGAAAAAACAATACTGTATACTTGAATAAAGTTAAAGAAGAATTAGTCCAATTAGAGGGTATGGGCAGAAGAGTTGAAAAAAAATTTTTTTTTTTTTTTTTTAGTACATAAGCTTGCTGTCTAATAAAAAAAAAAAAAAAAAACAACCGGGAACTCCGGTTTATATTCCCCAATAAATTCATTTTAAAACATAGGACTGTCTGCTGCTGCAGTACTATGAACAACTTATTACTTCATATTTCCATAAATTTATAAAATAGATTTTTTTTTTTTTTTTTACATTTTAAATTTATCTTGATATAATGTTGACTAAAGTGAGACATCAAAATGATATACATTTTTTTTTTTTCTTAAATGCTCAGTCACCATATATTTTTTATAAATTTATACCTTGCCCAAAAGCAATAACATAAGCAGTTATGCAACTGCTGATCGTTAGCGCTAGGGTAACGTGCCGATCTAACAAGCATGACTACATGGGTTCGAATACAACCACCCCTGTTTTTCACCAAAAATCACAACAATCAAAAGGCAACTTCAGAAATGTGCATACTATTTAAAAAATCCTTCTTAAGCAATAAATTCTTCCTTAAATAAATATTTTTCAATATAGTTATAGTGGCTACTTACTTAAAATTATTGTTGCTTGTTTCAGCTTGTTTCTCATGATTAGGAAAAAACATATTTGGATTACATGATTAGGGCATTTTAAATTGCTTTACATTTAAAAAGAATAACGAAATGCTATAAAGAAGCCTTTTTCTTAATTTTCATTCCAGCGTTATCACCACACGGTAGACGGCAAGGAAACTTTTCTGGTGATTGCGCCACCTAGAACACATGTCCTTTACTTTAATTTTTCTATAAACATCTACAAAGAATGAACGAGGGACCAAACCATAAAAAGTTATGTTTTTGTGCATCTAAACTCTCATACCAGCCCAATATTATTTTAAAATTAATACAAAGAAATGTATTTTAGTTTTAATCTTTTTAATGTATGTACTGTACAGCCAGGGTGAACAACCAGGAGGGAGAGAGAGTAACAGACAACATGAAAGAGAAAGGAGACATTGAATTGTATTAATTACATTATTAGTTTAGCTTTATCCCAGTAGATGGCTGCAGTTTTCACTGAAGTTCGAAATACAGCTGTATATATATACAATATACAGTATATAAATACTGTCATATACAGTAATAAAGAATAGAAGAATAAGTTCTGAATTGTGAAGAAAAAAAAAAAAAAGAAGGAAGAAAGAAAGAAGTTGTTCTTTAGCATTTTATACATACATATAATATAATTTGAATGTAAATTAAATATAAACAACAGATAAAAAGAAAATAAAGTTTTAGAATATTTAAATTATTATTATATATTATTATTAGCCGTATGGTGCAAGGAAGCCCGAGGCTTATGCTGCACCAGCCAAAAAAAATTTTGAGTTACCTTGAGAGAGAGAGAAAGAGAGAAACAAGAATGTCTTTATTTTTTCATAATACGGTTAAGTTATTCAATAGTAAGCGAAGGTTACATGGTTTTTCTCCCAGAAATCATGATTCTTTATCCGAGAAACGGACAAACCGACAATAGAATAAGCACAGTTTACAAATCAATACAATAAATCTTCATGGCTTAGTTACTTCGGGGCCAAATCATAACAACAGATTAAGAGCAGCGAGAGGATGTGAAAATAACCCAAAGATTTAAAGAGTTATTTCCCACCCAATCGAATTGCATAATTAATGTTATTCTGATTTGGTTTTCGATAAAGTTAATAAATATTTTGGAAGTTTACTCGTGCATGAAGTTCCTAGGGAATGTGGTATACCTTCTGTCCATGATATGTAGCAATTTTGTCAGCACAGATAAGGAAGTGATTATCCTTTTGAATAAGTAAATAATTAAGCTGCATACAGATCTGAAGTGCCATTTTAAGATCGATGTCGATCTGTTGAAACGAGTCCAGAGATGAACAACAAGATTAGTCAGAGCAAAAAAGGATATTCTTACCAAGAAAGACTTCAGTTCTGCAAATTGCAATTCTTGGAAACTAGGCGCTTGCTACGAGATCTTATTAAGGACTTTAAATGGAATGAGTAAACTGAATGAATTCTAATGGTGTCCTTATTCTTGCTTGGACGACAAGCATAGGGAAGCACAAATTTAAGTTAAAAAAAGGAAAGGGTTCAAAATAAATGTGCAGAATTTGCTTTCAGCCAGAGAGTAATTGGTTTTTGGAAGGAACTTCCATCTCTGTTGCTGTTTAGTTTTCTTTTTTTTTCCTGATAATGCTGTACGAACTTGCTTCCTTACATCTTGCATTATTTTTAGCTACTGATTCTAATACTAATACTGTTCCTCACATTCAGCCGGCGATGAGATATAACCTTCTGTGTTTACAAAAGAGTAAAAGAGTAGCTACACTATCCACATTAAAACCCGAGAATGGTAGCACATTTAAGAACAATTATGCCACCGTTTAGAGTAGAACAGTGCATATAAGCACAGTACTTCACCACAATGGGCGGAGAGGCCATGGTTCGAATCGCGTCAATGACGCCATGAATTTTTATGGCCCTGTTTTCAGCACATGGCTGAATTAATCAGTTTCAGGAAAGGATTCTATGGTGTTTTTTCCTGTAAACTCGAGTTTTCATCCAACAAACAAGCAAATCGACTAAAGGTGAGATGCAATAGACAGACATAATACACTGCTCGACAAAATTAACAGAAGACCTAGAAAACGGGGTGTACCACGTGCAACTTTGATGAAGTGGGACAAAATTTGGTACAGTGGTATACCATAGATAACCATAAAATGATGAGGAGTATAAGAGACTTTTATAACGGTTATATAAGAATTACTAAAAAGTTAATATTACAGAAGTCGTTACAAGATGTTCGAAAAGTCGTTACAAGATGCTGGTCACATGATATCAGTGCGGCGGCGTATGATCCCCTCAAAAGGCTAATCTTTCTGTGGAATTCTGAAGACATTCTGTGGCAACTACTCCCATTCCTCCGCCAGCGTAGACCTTAGCTCACCGAGTGACCAAGGAGTTGGCTGGCGACGTACACTGCGTAGAGAGAATCAAGATACTTCGGACTGAGAATCTACAGTCGAAGAAATAGTTGGTAGCCTCTTTCCAGAAGACTTACCTTATATGGACAACCCTGACCAAGCGGAAATTAGACCATTAATCGGGAATATACGGGAACAACTGAAATTGCCATTTTTAGCATGTTTGAACTAGGAGTTGCAGTAACTAAATTGAAACATAAAAAATGCCCTGGGATTGACCTCATTGATAATCGAGTGATTGAAAAATTTTATGAATTCTTCCCTGAGACCTTATTAAACTTATTTAATAAATGCTTTCTAGAGGGACTTTTCCCTCTTGAATGGAAGCTTGCACTCTTAAAAATCTTGCATAAACTGGGAAAGCCAAAAACAAACCCCAGAGCATGCAGACCAATCTTTTTATTGGGCAATCTTGGGAAATTATTTGAAAGGATGATTGCGCGAAGGATTTTAAAATTATTCGCAAAACATCAACTTTCCTCTGATTGCCAGTTCGGATTCAAAAAAGGACGATCCATTGAGAACGCAATCTCAACCTTGCTGACTTACATTCAGGAGGCAAACAGCAAATATGTTCTTGCTGCTTTTATTGACTTTGAGGGCGCTTTCGATTCCCTCTGGTGGGAGAGTGCCCCCAGGTCACTGAAAATGGCCAAGTGTGACATTACCTGTTCAAAAGTCCTTAGATCTTACTTTAAGGTCACAAATTAGAGTATGTGCAAATCATTTATCATTCACGACTACCGTTTCCAGAGGATGCCCTCAGGAAACGGTACCTCTTGGGACCTCTCTTCTGGAATGCAATGCTAGACCAGTGGCTCACAAAGGATAGCGAAGGGTTCATCAAAGTTGCATATGCAAATGACCTGGTGGTGGCTGTGCAGGGAGGATCAAGACAATTTCTCGAAAAAAAATTCAGTCTGTTTTGAATGGTTTATTGGCATGGTCGGGTTTAAATAAACTAAAGATTTCTGTCACCAATACCAATTTCATGGTGTTTAAACACCACTTTGATTATGGAAGGCTGCCAAAGGTAACCAACCCTATATGGTAATCAAATTCCATATGTACAGAACACCAAGTATTTAGGTTTAACTTTAGATGATCGTCTCAGGTTTCATGTACATGTCACTAAAATCAATGAAAAAATCAAAACGTTTGTAGCTACAGTTATTAGAATTTCCTGCAAGGAAAGGGTTTATCCAAAAGAACTCTGGTATTGTACTACTAGACGATATTTCTTCCTATTGTGGTTTATGGTGCTGTTATTTGTTTTGCTCTGATATTGTACTACAAGACGATATTTCTTCCCATTGTGGTTTATTGTGCTGGTATTTGTTTTGCGGCTGCTACCAAAGTTACAAATAAAGGTTCGGGTTCGAATCCCGTCGATGACGCGAGGAACTTTAATTGGCTTTTTTTCACTCCGTGGCTGCCTAAATCGGTCTCAGATGTAGATAGCAAGGTTTTACCCCAGAAACTAGTTTTTTTTTTTTCGTCCAGCAAAACAGGAAAATCGACCAGCGAACACGCACTATTTACAGACACATTACACAAATGGGTATATAGAAGAAATTCTGGGTGACCCTAATAAAAAAAGAATAATATCTGGTTGGAAATGATTTCACCTATGGCCGCAGCAACCTCAAGAGACAGTTAATGACATTACATCGTAAGGTTCTATTTTGTTGTTAGTCAGATAGTGGTCTGTTCTGGTCGACGTAGCCCTTGAGTGACCTTGGCCAGCTCTTCTTGCAATGGTACCTACCTCTACTGTGGTTAAATCTCTCACAGTGGAGAGAGGAAGCACAATAGATTCCAAATATAGGGATAAATACAGCCCTCGCGGGTTGTATAGTTTTGAGATGTTTTTCCACAGCGTGTCATTGTTGTTGTTGTTGTTGTAGGGTTTTAGGTGCATCAGACCATATTATGACCTACTTACGACTTAGACCATATTGTGTCCTGTCCATTATGTCTAAATATGCGTGCGTTTTCTGTTTCATTTGCCTGTTTGACATAGGAAAAAGCCCAGTTTCCGGAAAAAAACTGTACAACCTTCACCTGAGACCGAATAATTCGGCGACATTGTGATTGTTGTTGGTTGTAAGGTTTTAGGCTTATCAGAAATGTAGGGCATATTGCCCTATATAAAATGGCTCTAAATTTCGTATATTCTGTGGTTGATTTGCTGTTTTGCTGGACAAAAAACCCAGGAGGAAAAACCATGCATCCTCACTTCTGACCAACTAATTCAGCCACGTTGTGAAAAAATTCCATTAAAATTCCACCTACCATTGACGGAATTCGAACCCAGATGATTTTCCCTCTGTGTGTGTGGAGAAAACGGTGCTATGCATTGTGCTACTCTCGAGGGCTCCACAGTGTATGTAAAAAGTTTGCAGATGATACAAAGATTGGCAGGGTCGTTAAGGACAATACTGACGCTATGCTGCTGCAACAGGATCTGGAAAGGTTGAACAGATGGGCTGAGAGGTGGCAAATGAGGTTTAACATCGACAAATGTAAAGTGCTGCATATGGGAAACAGTAACCCCAGAGCAACGTATCAACTCTGCGGTACTACACTGACAGTGGTGGAGAATGAAAAGGACCTGGGGGTAATTGTGCAGGCAGATATGAAGTTCTCTGAGCAGTGCAGACGAGCTGCAAGAGTAGCTCATGGTGTCTTGTCAATGATATACAGGAATTTTTCTAGCAGGGATAAGGAGGTGATTATTCCCTTGTATAAGGCAATGGTAAGGCCACATCTTGAGTACTGTATACAGGTCTGGAGGCCTCATTTCAAGAAGGATGTAGAGCTGCTGGAACGGGTACAGAGAAGGGCAACAAGATTAGTAAATGGAACAAAGGGTTGCTCTTACGAAGAAAGGCTTAAGTTTTGCAAATTACAGAGTTTGGAGACTAGGCACCGGCGAGGTGATCTGATAGAGGTGTATAAGGCTTTGAATGGTTTGAGCATGCTCAATGCCAATGGGATTCTTCATCTTTCTCAGAATAATCACCTCAGAGGGCATAAATTCAAATTGAGGAAGGACGGATGTCGGATAGATGTGCGGAAATTTGCCTTTGGCCAGCGGGTGGTTGGTTGGTGGAACCGACTTCCATCACTTGTTGTTGAAGTTGATAGCCTAAACAAATTTAAAGCTCAACTGGACAGGTATTTCGAACGAACGGAGGGGTGAAATGGGAGTGGTTTTTTTTTTTTTTTTTTTTGGCTGATGCTGAATAAGCTTGCTTTCTTGCATCATATGCCTCTGCTAATGCTAATGCTAATGCTAATGCTAAAAGCCGTGGGTTAGAATCCCAACAATATCAGAGGAACTTCCACGCGCTCTTTTCATATCGTGGCAGAGTTGGCATATCAAAGTGTACGTTATATGGTCCACTTTCCACAGATAAGCAAATTTTCCTCTTGCATATTATGCTTAGAATTTACTCATTCTTAGTTGCTTTAGTGCAGGAACAAAGCAAGCAAGCAATCAAATATAAGCATCATAAGTGTTAAAAATAGTGTGAAATTTAACTTGCAGAGTTTCAGAAACAAACAGAAATACAATAGTACGTCGCACTATAAACCCCAAAAGACAGCTGTGACTTGGTATGGTATGTTAGCAGTTGGCTTTATCCTAGATCTTATTTTTGAGTATGTGTGATGTGTTTGGGTTTTGGGTACATCTGCGATTTAGATCATTCTTGCTGAAGCCACACCAATCACATCTTCCAGTGATGCTTTACAGAACTTTAATCCAGATGATCTTCCACCACACAGATCTAGTGGTGCTATTTGAACGAAAGATACATTTCCATAGTCACTTTGAAGCCTTCCACATCAGCCTGTGTTGATTGAGATGGAAAGAAAAGCAGGATTAACTTCGCGCTAGTGATCCGGAAATTCAAATACATTAATAATTTGATTCATCCATCATTCGTTTATGCATCAGAAATCTGGGCTTCAGCTTCTACATCCATACTTCGTAGCATTCATTCACAAGAATATTAGATGATGAGATGGCTGCAAACATAGCCTCACAAATGATATACGCACAGCCACCATTATAGCAGCCATAATTGCATAACTATAAACTCAAAGATTGAAGAAAATGGACTGACTGCCATCATAAAAATGATTACAGGCGATACAGCTCTCCTGATTTCTGGGGATTTGTCACTGGAGGATCCTACATCGCTCTCTCTCTCTCCCTCTCTCCGTAACAACTCTGCTATACAATAGGTTCTACCTAGCTGACCGCTTCATCTCCACCAGCATGCTTTAGACGTCCAGGACTAGGACACAGATCTCCATCAAATTATCTTTATTAAAGTGTATAAAAAAGAAGTCATTGCAAGTCTAATATTGTAGATCACACCACTGCTGTTCTGTTGAATTATGCAATACGGAATGTTTGATGTTGATGTATTCTTACTCATAATCTTCAACTCAAACCTTTACGCGATTGGTGTCCATATCCAATATTTTAAAAATCTATACCAGAAGATCTTAGACTGGATTTCGATGTGAGCCCGCTATCTTAATTGAGTTCTTATCTTCTCTTTTTTCTCTGTGTAAAACCCCCTGGACATTGGCCGTGAAGGCTTGTGTTATTACATTGAAATGAAGATTTATTATTACACTACACCATTGTGTATTATATTTGTAGAAGCGTATGTTTTCCTGAAGAGATTTGCACATATTGAGAGATGAAAACCCGGAATAACTGAAGGTCAAAAACTTTACTCTCTACGCCTGTTATCCAGGGGCGAACTGGCCATAAGACTTACCGGGGAAACCCCGGTGGGCCGGAGACCGATGGAGGCCGGTGTGAATTTGGCCATAAACATTGGTATGAGGCCGCTATAAGTTTTCCCCTGTAAGAATTTTTGACTCATTCCACCTTCGCTGTTATCAGCTAATTACGGCCTCAATTGAAGAGGAATTAAAATATGTTCCAGTTGTCGATAAGAACCTATGTGTGTGTGTGTGTGTGTGTGTGTCTTTAACGCCAAAAACACTAAGACTATGAAGTGACAATCTACTGTGTCTATAATTTGCGTGTGTACTGTGATACACAAGAAACTTACAGATACAATACAAAATCCGAGATTCCAGAAGTAAATCCATGCAACGGACACCTGAAACCAACTAACGCTGCCATGCTGTGAAAAGAGCCCATAAAATTCTTCACGTCACTGATGATATTCGAACCCAGTCCTTTTCCACTAGTGTGAGGTGATATCCACTGTAGTACCTTATAGCCTGAGTAAATTAAAGCAAATAAGATGTGTTTTATGATATATAATATTGCATGGTATTATTCGTTGTATACGATATCCGCAAAAGTATCTGCACGGCTCAGGATTTGGGATAAATGAAGCCTTCTACTAACCATGTGCCAGCATTTGATGGAAATAAACGGATCAACAAAATACATTGACCTACCAATCATGTCCTGGCTCCCGTACGTTGACAGTCGGTCACGTCCCACCCAAGCACCAAGTGTCGGACACACGACTATTAACATGCTCACAGGTATTCGAGGAGACGGTAATACGATTGTGAATGCAAGATGTCGTAATCGACGGAGATAACAGATCTCCAGCGCGGAATGATAATGAGGTGCCACACAAGCAATCGGTCTGTACGTAACATTTCAACAGCACTGAAGACCACTAAGTCGATGATTGGTGATATGATTTACAAATGGAAGTATCCTGGTAATGAAACCATCAAGAAACAACCAGGAAAGCCCCGGAACTTATGGAACATAGAGGAGAGGGCTCTGAGAAGAATCATCTGCTTGCAACGCAGGTCAGGGTTGTCAAGCATGTACAGGCCCTCAGTGAGACTATTAGGACACATGTCAAAACCAGTACAGTGCGCAGGAAGCTGCATGTTATGGGTAACTATGGTCGTGCAGCTCCTCAGAAGTAACTCAGCACTCCGACTAACGGAAGTTGCCATATAGTTTCGTCTGTGGCTACCGTTCTTGGACCAGAGAAGACTAATGATGGGCATTATCGAATGATTACTAATTGAGAGAATTCAATAATCTAAATAATCAAATGATTAATCTCTCGATTAATCATTTGATTACTATCTTTCGATTAATCAAGATAATTTAAAGATAGTAATCGAGAGATTTCAATAATCGAAGTATTTCAATAAGCGAATGATTAGTAGTTACAAACTACTAATTCGGTTATACACTGGGGAAGGCCTATATGTGTATCACAGGTCAATGCACAATATCATACTGTGCGTGTTGTGACCGATTGATGGGAGAACATGAGCGTTGAAAAGTTCGACTGGTCAGTCTAGAGCACGGAACTCAGTCTTATAGAGAACCTGTGGGGGTTGGCTTTAAATTGCATGCGTTCTGTGGTCGATTTGGCTGTTTTCTGCTCAAAAACCCGAGTTTTCAGAAGAAAACACCATGCTACACTCTCCTGAGACTGATTACTCTAACCACACTGTGAAAACGACCCATAAAAATTTTTCAAGTCAACATCGGGATTCGAACACACGTCTTTTCCACCAGCTGTGGGATTGTTGTTGCTGTCGTTATAGTAGGGTTTTAGAATCATTAGCAACCAAGGCTATATAGCTCCATGAATATTGTTGGTAAATTACGAGTGTTCTGTGGTCGATTTTCTGTTTGCTGGACGAAAAACTCAAGTTTCCGGAAGAAAAACCATGCTACTCTCGCATAAGACCGACTAATTCAGCCAGTTTGTGAAAAAGGCTCATAAAAATTCCTCACGAACGGAACTCGAACTCAGGTCTTCGAACTGGTGTTGGGAGAACAGCGAATCTACCCAAGAAGGCTCCGTTGTGGGGTGGACGGCGATTAAACCAACTATGACTTTTCTTTTTTCCTGTTTATACTCCGGCACGACAACCAAGTCAGTAGAGTTTACAATAAATCGTCATTACAAATATTTATCGTATTTAGTAGTCACGGGCTTGAACCCTGGTCCACTCAAGGAACGCGTGCTATGCACTCTCGCTCCTGACCACTGGGCTACGTCAGGCCACTCTCTGCTGCTGCTTCATTATCCAATATAAGTGGAGGGCATGTAATCGGCAGGTTATCTCCATCTGGATGCTACTGCGAGGGCATATCTGCGGGGTTCGAATGTTAATGGTACGGAAATATACAATACATAGGTAGAAGTCCGCGTCGTTAGCACACTGGTATCATCACCGTCCTCTTCGCACCGGGTGGTAAAGTTCGGGTGGAATACGAGGTATTTTTATGAGCTTTTTTCACTCCGTGGCTGAGTTAGTCGGTCTCAAGTGTAGATAGCAAGGTTTTTTCTCCGGAAAAAACTGGGGTTTTTCGTCCACCAAAAGCAGGTAAATCGAATAGCGAACACACCCGATTTACAGACACAATGCACATGGATAGTTGAAAGTAATTTCCAGGTGATCCTAATATAATAGTTTAGTTTTTCAGCGCATAGGTAGAAGCGTTTTGTTAAGCCACTTCCAATGAGAAGTTATCACAAATACATATTAATGGTCAGTGTGTTCGTGCCATTGCAGGAAACTGCATAACTTTATATCAGTCTGCGCCGGTTGCATAATGGTTATAATCAGCGTCCTCCGCACAACGGGTAGAAAAGGATTCGATTTGAATACCGACAATGACATGAGGATCTTTTATGGGTATTGTTAATTTCAACGTGGAGTTAGTCTGGTTCAGGCATAAATAGCAAGATTTTTTTCCCTGGTAATTCGGGTTTTTCTTCCAAAAAAAAAACCCCAGGAAAATCATCCATAGAACACGCGAAATTTATGGACACATTAAAAAATGCATCTAATTCAACGGCGGCTGATCAAATTACCCAGGGAAAGCGTTCTGTATGTCCTCATAAATTGATGGAAAAAGACTGAAGCGCACAGAGTAGTGGGACATAGCTCCTTCACTCCTCTTTGAACACTATCTGTTTTTCCAAGGAACTCTTGGAAAAACAGATAAACCACCGAAACTGATATTAGTACAATTACGATACGTGGAAGCTGCATCGCATCAGATTTTTTTTTATCTTCACTTTATGTTATTTTGTATGTTGGTTTATTCATCAGCAAAATGTCGCATGAACTGAACATCATAGGATGTAATGCATAGCGTGGACGCCCTCGTGGATAGCACAGTTGCTGTAATCACCGAATGGAAAAGACCTGAGTTCGAATGTGCAAATGACGCGAGGAAGTTTTACAAGTCTTTTGCACAACGTGTTTGAGTTAGTTGGTCTCAGGCGATGATAGCAAGGTTTTTCTCCCCGGAATCTAGAGTTAAAAAAAATAATAATAAAATGATCATTTACAAAATGGTTTGTTATTATTATTTACATGTTTAATACGGGGTGTTTCAAAAGTGATGATCAATAATTTTAAGGTGAACTGTGCAGACTACAATATGCAAAAAAAAAAAAAAATAATAAATAAAAAACCTAGTAAACATGGGTCCTTAAGTGAATAGTTTTCGAGATATTGTACATTTCTAGTTGGGATCCATCACTGACAAGGTGAACTGTACAGACTTGGGATCCACCACTGACAAGGTGAACTGTACAGACTTGGGATCCACCACTGACTTGTTTGTTTAGGTTAGGTTATGCTCATTCACTCCGTTTTCCCTCTCTCTCAATGCTCTGAAATGTAGTAGGCATACTAGTACTTGTCCAATGATAGTCAACATGGAAAGAGATTACAGCAACCAAGAGTATGCGGACATGCACTTCATGTATGGTAAAGCCAACGACAATACATTCGAGGTTGCACGTTTGTACCAAGAAGCATTTCCCCGCCGAAGGCAGCCCAACAGGCGCACATTCGTTAAGGTACATCAACGCCTTAGAGAACATGGGCGCTTCGCACATGGAGTACAAGCAGGTAGGCCCAGAAGCGTAACACCTGATGTTGAGGAAAGGGTGTTAGAAAGAATAAAAAAAAACTAAAACCAAACTATTATATTTAGGCCACCCGAATAATTAATTTCATCTGCCGTGCTGTGTCTTATGTCTGTTAATTGCGTGTGTGCTATGGTCGATTTGTCTGCTTGCTGGACGAAAAACCCTAGTTTCTGGGGAAAAACCTTGCTATCTACGCATGAGACCGACTAACTCAGCCACGGAGAGAAAAAAAGCCCATTAAAGTTCCTCGCATCATCGACAGGATTCCATTCAGGGCCTTTCCCTCCCCCCCGTGTGGGGAGGACGGTGACGATACCCTGTTCTACCAGCGCAGACGACAGATTCCTGCCGAAGTAAATGCTGCCCTCACTGCAAGCAATCGACGGTGACCTCCAACAAGTGGTCAACAGCAAAAATACAGAAAGGAATCCTAGCTACATTGAAAATTTAAAACTGCGCTTTTGCCTTCCGATAGTGACACCAATGTCCACCACAGATGCATCCTCGATATGCTAAACGTCGCCTTTCACGTGTGACCCCGGTTGACCACGTTTATCCTGCTCGTCACTCAGCCACTTAAATATCACATTGCTAATTTATGTGGTTACGGTTAATGTATTTATTTAATTATTTATGTATTCGCTCACATACATGCATGGATGCTGATGAAAATATGTACTGATGAAAATAAGCCCCTGGCACTACCATACATGGCGGGGTTAATTGTATGTAGCTCATACTGCAATTAAAGATTATACTCTGTCTAGTCAATTTAATTAGTTATTCACCTTTTACTGTACCTTGCAGTTTTTCGGCTAAATTTTTCACTTAATCCAGCTATTTGTTAGACGAGGTCCTATGTCATATGTCAATCATATGTATTGGATGTATATATACGAAGGACAGATTTTATCAGGGAAGCATTCAAATTCTGTTAGAATTGAAGACTAGGATTCCAAGGAATGCTGCAACATTGTACAGAGAATTCTGTGACTAACATGTGACCAAAGTTTGCAAAACGTATGTAGCCTTGCCGTCAAAAAGAAAGTTTGCCTTTTGGTTTCATGATTTGTCTACTTTTTACTAATATTTATCGGATCAATCTCTTCAAATCTGAAGCGCCTCTACAAAAGTTCTTCGAATCTACTGTAGAATTTTCCCCATGGGCTCACATCTGGTGAGTATGGGCTTGGCACAACCAGGGTCCTGACTGGATATCATCATTCTCTTTCTTGGTGGTTGCTCCTTTCAACTCTCTCTCTCTTTCAGGGTAACTCGGGAATTTTTTTTTTTTTTGGCTAGTGCAGCATAAGCCTCAAGCTTCCTTGTACCACGTGGCTATTAATAATAATGTTACAGGAATTGTTCAGATATCTGATTGCTCTTCCACTAATGGCAAACTTTCTTACATCTAGAAATTGATTGTTCTTGTTTGAATTAATTTGAAATTGAATCTTCTTATTTGCATAAATCTAAGAAGAAAAACTATGTTCTCATGGTCAGCTTGTTATCTTTTTTCAACCTTTTAAACCGTTTTATATAGTTTAGGTGCATCTATGCAGGGATTTGATTAAATTCAGCTGTAAATGTTTCTACATGCTTAGAACAATGCCCTTGTGGGTAGCTCTCTCGGTAGAATCGCCTCCTCCCCACACCAGGTGGAAAAGACCTAAGTTCGAGTCCCGTCGATGGCGTGAGAAAAATTTTAATGGGCGTTTTTCACAACGTGGCTGAGTTAGTCGGTCTCAGGAGTGGGTAGAATGTTTTTTTCTCCCGGAAACTCGGGTGTTTCGTCCAGCAAAGAGAAAATAGACCACAGAACCCACGCAATTTACCGACAGTATACACGGAGCAATATGGCCTTAGTCGCTGATGCTCCTAAAATTCTTAAAATCATCAACAGCTAGTCTTGTGCCCTTGTCGGTTGCACAGTTGGTATTAGCACCGTTCTCACTGCCAAAACCGAATAGAAAAGACCTGAGTTCGAATCCAGTCAATACACAAGGAATTTTTATGGGCCTTTTTCACAAATTAGCTGAGTTAATTGTCTCGGGCAAGGCTAGCATGGTTTTTTCTCCTGGAAAATTGGGTTTTTCGTCTCTCAAATAGCAAATCGACCACATAACACAAGCAATTTACAGACATATTATTTTTATAGTATGAATCAGAGCTGTAATACTCAATATGTTCTACGTTGATAATAATATTAGTAAATTAATAAGAGGAGTTTACCTCAATATAGTACGTGGAACACTTCCGTATGATACCCTCCAGAAATTTAATCGAAAAAATCGACAACTTACCGATACATTAAAGTAAAATATAAATAAATAATTAAATAACCAATTTAACACAATTCAAAATCAATTCAAAACAATTAAAATTCAAATTAACGCAATTAAAAGAATCTAACGAAAATATTCAAAACGATTTTCCTTCCTGAAGCTGACAATGCTTTTCGACCGACTGTCGTGATCACAGGAATTACTTTAATGTACCGGTAAGTTGTCGATTTTTTCGTTTTAATTTCTGGAGGGTATCATACGGAAGTGTTCCACGTACTATATTGAGGTAAACTCCTCTTATTAATTTACTAATACAGACATATTATATACGGCGCAATAAGGCCTAAGTCGTTGATGCTCCTAGAACCCTACAAAAACAACAATATTCTTGCTTAAGTCTTGCTGTAATAATAGGGCCGGTCCTTGAGGTGGGCATCCGAAGTCGAGTGGTCAGGAGCGGGATTGCAGTAGCACACGCTCTTTGAGTCAACCGGGGTTCAAGTCCCTGACTGCTAAATACGGTCCATCTGCCCAGGGCCGGCGGAAGCGGGCCTGCAATGCAGGCGGGCGCCACTACAAGGTGGGCGCCGTTTTGAAGTGTTAGTATGAAGTTTAGTATGTTTGGGGGCGCCTGCCTTGCAATGCAGGGACGCCCATTTCAGCTTTGCAGGCTGGCGACGTCCAGCCTAGCACCGGTCCTGCATCTGCCAACCTGCACTGGACCAGCGTGGCAGATTATGGTCCCTTTCCCTCAACATGAATCGTTGAGGAGGCTTCCATACTGCAGTGGATCGATAATGGCAGATGCTTACTTACCTTGAGGTGGGCAGAGGAGATACAGCGGGCATAATGACCTCGGCGTCGGACTTAAAAGGGCTCCCATATCCGAACAAAGGGCTCCTCGTCAATCTGAACAATGCATACTCCTCCTCCATACTATTCTTTTTTTCCCAATATTAATTTTTGCTCCCTGAACTCTAGGACCAACCCTTAGCATGACTGACAAACAAGGGTCGGCAGTGTATATTCTATTTATCATTATTAATGATATTAAAAAATTGTCTTAATATGTTACCCGAGAACAAACTCATCCACTCATGTGTAATATATCCACAAATTGCATGTGTTCTCTAGTCGGCTTGCTTGTTTTGCTGTAGGGCTGTACGAAAACCTGAATTTTGGAACTTCTTAGTCGGCTCATACCTGTTACCATCCCGCATGAACTCCCCTAAATATCGGATCTTTCTTGAATAAGTTCTACCAGCGTTACTTGACGATGTTCCAGCAAATGTGAGACGCAACATTTGGTTTCAACATGACGGGGCGCCTGCCCATTATGGAAAGTGTGTTCGTGACCATTTGAACAGGCTTTTGGGCGTCGATGGATTGGCCGTGGTGAATCCGTTGCCTGGCCCCCACGCTCACCTGATTTATCGAGCCTTGATTTATTTCTGTGGGGGGGGCCCTCAAATCTGTCGTGTATGAATCGCCTGTGGAGACGGAAATGGATCTCGTGGCGAGACTCGTCTGCGCTGCTGCTACTGTCAAAGAAACTCCAGGTGTGTTCGACCGTGTTCGCCAATCCATGCTGCGTCGGTGTCACGCATGCATCGCGTCTCATGGTGGAACCTTCGAGCATCTGTTGTAACATCATGAAATGCATCCATCTCGTACTCCATTGTTAATATTATGTCAAATAAATGTTTGCCACTAATTACTGTCTTGTGTCATTTCTGCTTCTTGTGCCTCTGCTACTACTTTCCCGTGACGTTTCCGGTTATGGGTTCCTATGCGATTCACATTCCTTTAGATGTTACCTACCTCCCCTAAACGTTTGTACCAATATTTTTGAGACACCCTGTATATTAGAAATAATGGGTGGCTCGATTATAATAGTTTGAATTTGAGTAGGGAAAAGGAGGTGATTATCCCTTTGTATAAAGCAATGGTCAGGCCACGCCTTGAGTACTGAGTACGGGTCTGGAGGCCTCATTTTAGGAAGGATGTAGAGTTGCTTGAGCATGTACAGAGAAGGGCGACAAGATAGGTGAGAGGAACGATGGGAGCCTCTTACCCAGAAAGGTTTTAAGTTCTGCAAATTGCAGCGGCTGGAGACTAGGCACCTGCGACGTGTATAAGGCCTTGAATGGGTTGAGCACGCTGAATTCTGATGGGATTCGTCCGCTCGCTCAGATTACGAACCTGAGTGGCCAAATTCAAATTGAGGAAAGACAGATGTAGAATAGATGTGCGGAAATTTGCCTTTAGCCAGCGGGTGGTTAATTGCTGGAACAAACTTCCATCTGTCATTACGGAAGTTGATTGCTTAAATAAATTCAAGAAGGAACTGGACAAACTTTTAGAGGGAATGGATGTGTGAAATTGTTTTTTTTTTTTTTTGGCTGTTGCTACATAAGCTCATACGCTTGGTTTTTTGCATCACATGCCTCCATTACTACTACTACTACTACTACTATTGTAATCACTATGCTACCAACAAAGACATTAATAATAACATCTCTTACTTTAATTTATTAATAAATTTTGACCTGAAACTTGTGAAACCACTAGTATCATTAATGAAATTTGTAATTTTGACAGAAGCAACAAAAATCAGAACCGTGACGTCTATTATGGCTAAAGAAAGTGCCTCTATGTGGCACTAGATGGCGCTATCGACTGCATTTTGCATTATCTTTTATTACTATGCGGTCATTTGGCTAATAATTATTTGTATCCATTATAGTTAAAGTGATCATATTTTCTGTGACCCAAACGGGGGTCAACATGCTATAATGCACTCATTATAAGGATATCGCACTTAAATATAAAAAATAAATAAATAAAAATAAATTTTTCAGTTTCTTGATCGTTAACATCAGACCAAACGCTACGAGTATTAGAAAATTTCGTTTCACAATTATTATTATTATTTTTATTAAAATCAGTTTATTTCCCAAGAAACCTTGGGTCACCCCGGGACGGCTCTGTGCCAGAAGGGCATTAAATGCAATACAATACAATATTGCATTGTATTTAATGTTTAAGTCTTATTTTCTTTAATGAAAACCAAGTATTTTCTATAAACCATTATTGAATGTACACTGCTCTTTGGGAGCCATAAACGATCATAAATCATTTATATCCTCACTCATTCTTAAGAAACTTAGATAAGTGGCAAGTCGATATTGCGCATGAGCAAGAGGACACAGTAATCGAAAAAAATTCATTGCTAAACTGCATTTTATTATATGCGTACAGGTAATAAAAATTTTATAAATCCAAATAAACTCCACAAAACTACGAGCACCATATATTATATTATTCTGCATTGCTGCACATTATTGTTCCTTATTTTGGGTTTTCAGCATCGTAATCAAGGTCGGATTTATGGTGGTCAAGGACTCCAAGATCGAGGGAAGCCCGGGAACAACACTTTATTGATTCAGGGACCCAACGATCTTATTTTCTGGACCTTTAAATCTTCAGGGCCATAGACCACTTAAATCTAACATTGGTCGCAATACAGCAAAACTGATAAAAACAATCTTTCCGGACACCATGACAGGCGCACTGAAACCATTATTGTCTAAGTCAAACCAGTACGCATAGTAAATTAAATTATTGTTTTTTTATTTAATTATTTATTAGATAGAAACAAATGTAATAAATGATTTGAAATATGAGTATTTCTGACAGTGCTTT
The DNA here is from genome assembly GCF_048544385.1 of Mastigoproctus giganteus. Classification (NCBI taxonomy): domain Eukaryota; kingdom Metazoa; phylum Arthropoda; class Arachnida; order Uropygi; family Thelyphonidae; genus Mastigoproctus; species Mastigoproctus giganteus. Next base: position 63,756,515 of record NC_143586.1, on the reverse strand, counting down.
TGATTTTACTTTCACGAATAGTTAACCACCCTTTGAACGAAGCAATCGATAAACTTATATTTTTAAAGTTAAGATATCTGTGGTAGTCTTCGCGTATCTTTTCAGGCTAAATTGCAGGATGTGATGGCATTCACAAGAAGATGGGAAATACATCCCTTATAAAAAAAGGCATTTCTTTAGGAACGGAGCTTATTGGAATAATACAGTTTTTGACATTTGAACCGTGTATTGGGAATGGGTTTGGTTTTTTTCCACCTTAATTAGTTCTTGATAAAAATCTCACGCTAATGAAATGGTTTTGTAACAGGAGATTTACTATCGTTGAAAACATAACTGACTGCTGACTATAAACTTGCTAGAATTATTGACAACTCCCATTTTTATAGTTCAAAATCGAAGTGTAGTAAGAAAGTTATGATCAACACATAGCGTGATTTTACTTATTTCTTTTCCTTTCCTTTCCTTCCTTGTTCTCTTTAGTTGATGTTTCTATTTCTGAAGCTGATTTGATATCAAAATGATAGGGATATTTCGGACCAATAACCGATATGTAGACTGGAGTTGCGCCCTTACTTTCCCTTATATTTATCTGAAGTCCGTTTTACTATTTAATTCACCTTCTGATTAATAATCTCCCGACCAGGGGTGACCACCATCTTGATCTTGTGCTATCATCAAGCAATTGTGAACTTGATTCTACAACAGAAATAGCTTTTCGATCTGATCGCATGCCAATTTAATTAACTTATATTTTCCGACTCCAAATTACAACGTCTCGACTCAGGTCCACATCAAGATAATAACGAGCCCAAAATTACTCAACATTACTAAATGTCTAGAAGCAGCCACTGCAATTCCTTGGAATGCACTTGAGCAATGTGATAATCAACTTGCCTTAGACCTTTTAACTCGCTGGCTCATCACAATTTCTAATTATGCAGCCTCAAAGAAAATAAGGATCTCTAAACGTACGAGAGGATGGTGGACTCCTCAGCTGAGCAACAGTTTTAAGCTTAAACAGGAAATGTACAAACAGTGAAAAATGACAGGACTAGCTCCGGACCGAATTGCGTACTCCAAACGACGAGGAAGCTTCAACCACCTCAAGTCTCAAGCCATAAAACATCACATTGAAACCACACTTCGTAAGGGCTGTCCATCATATCCACAGAAATACTGTGAACTCCCTCCACAATTTGATTCTGAAATGTGGATGGACTTTATTGCACGAGTTCAGCAAAACCACCATGAGCCCAATGATATCTGATGATGATGTGCCCAGAGATGCACTTGAAACCATCGAATTAACAAGACAAGACCTTTTATCTGAGATTAATAAGTTGCCTGCAACTGGTACAGCGGGAATCGACAAAGTACCACAATATATCATTAAATGTTTGAGCCCATATCTAAGTGATCCCCTCCTAATAATTTTTAATAGCATATTAAAAGGAGAATTTTCCCCTCCAATATGGAATTTATATTCTGTTAGGCCACTCCCAAAAGTTTCCCAGCCAACTGAAGCCAAGCACTCTAGACCCATCTCTCATTCCTCGTGTCTATTGAAATTACTTAAAAAAAACAGTACTGAAAACACGTACCATGCACATTCTCCCTCACAGGCCTCAGCAAATTCATTATTCGTTGCAAAACCGATCAACAGTTAGTAACCTGATTATGTCTACCAATGCCATCCTTGGATCATTTGAGGAGAAAGAAGAAATGGCAATCACATATCTTGATCTACAAGCTGCGTTCGATAGTGTTCACATCCCAGCCTTGCTCAAACTCCTTCGAAATTACTATCACATCACAGGCCCAGTATTGAAGTTTCTGACGTCCTTTCTTCAGAATAGAATCATCCAAATATACATAGGAAAGCAAAGGTATACTAGACAAATACAAGAAGACGTTCCACAAGGAGGAGTGCTGTCTGGAATTCTTTTCACAGCTATCATCTACCCGCTAATACACAATAGAACAGCTATGATATCATATGCAGATGATTTAAAGATCTTCACAAAAATAAATTCGACCGATGAAGCAAAAAACGTCACAGTAACCATCAACAAGACCTTATCAGAAGTACAGCAGTACCTCACGAATTTTGACCTGCAAGCGAACCCTGAGAAATCTGCCATCATGGTATTCTCACTTAAACCCATACCAACCATAATTCAGCCTGCGATTGACGGAGTCCCGATCCCCTGCGTTGAAAAGCAAAGAGATCTGGGTGTAATCTTCGACAGAAAATTACGATTCCATCATCATATAGAAGAACTCTGTGCTAAATTCAACAAGAAACGGTGGGTTGCCAAGCAGCACTTGCTACACATTCACAACAGAAACCTGATAAAAATGTATATCAGGATGATGATTTTCGGAGGTGTATTGTATGGAGTAGAGTTGTGGGGCTCAGCTGCAGACACCACAATTAAACTATTAAAAGCCGCTGAATACTGGCTCCTGAAGTGGGCAACCTGGAAGTGTCATCTCCCACCACAGCAGCGCACAACACCGATGGCCAAAGCGCTGAATTTAACCAGGTTTTCAGCATTAATGCACGAGAGAAGACTCATCTTCACCGTAAAAATGATTGCCGGGAGAGTCTCAGCACCCAACGTTTGGGACACCGTGTGTGGCGGATTTCCCAACCAGTTCTCCGCTCCGCTCCCAAGCTTCTTGCTCTTCCTTCGAGGCTACATTTGAAAGATCGGTTCCTCCCTTATCAGAAGCTCCATCTGGTTCAATCCCTGGATGCTGACTTATTTAAAATCATAGATGATAAAAAGTATAGACGGCTCATCCTAGATCTGCACGTGGTCTGCACAACTACCAACTGATCTCAGATCGTTATGGCTGGGAAAGAAACTCTCAGAAAACTGGACTCGAGGAAAATATCTTTTGTTATCACCATTTGTATTATTTTTGTTATTTTGTATTAGTTTTCCTTCCAAGTCATTGTTATCTGCTATGAGTACTTTTTTTATAATCTGACTATAATTAATCTTTATAATCCCGGAGAGGTTATCTCTGCCGCTTGTTAACTCCTGGCATGGTGCCGTGAAGGGTATTGTATGGTCGTGGTACCTGCGTGTACCGGTGAACTTTACAATAAAGATCTTATTTATTTATTCTACGTTAACTCGGTCAGTCATCTTCATTTTTTGACATGCAGTTTTCTAATGAAGTCGTTTTGATTTTTTTGCCTGTCTACCACAGGAAACTCATCCTGTCCTTCTTATTAGAGAATAAAAATAAAAATAATGATATTTTTCTTCGCTCAGTTTAACACAATGAATTTCCAGGACGTTTATTGTTGACAGAATTTTCATTATTATTATTATGACTTTTTCTCCTTATGGGATTTTTCTACCCCGTGACGCGTATTGGTACCAAGAGCAAGGGATGTTTGGGTGTATCCGGTTACTATTATTATTATTACTGTTGGTTGAGGAACTCGCTGACTACCCTACAGGTGTTAAGGATCGCGGCTTTCTGGAGTGAGTTCCATGTAAGTTTTCCCTGGGAAGCCTATTGCAGGTAGGTGGGGTTTTAGACTCATCGAAAAACCCGAGTTTCTCAAGAAAGAAAAAACTATGCTACCCTCACCTGAGACTAACTCAGTCAGTTTGTGAAAAAGGCCCATAAAAATTTCTCGTGTCATTGACGGGATTCAAACTCGGGTCTTTTCCACGGGGTGTGGGGAAAACGATGATTATACCAACTGTGCTACCTACTAATGCAAGATGCCTATTGCTTCTAGATTCTTATGGGGTCTCTTTGGTACTATGCCGATGGTTGGCACGATTATCGGAATAGTCATTACTTGTTTCATATTCTACATTTCTTTGACTTCCTGTCTTAGGTCTGCGTATATTCTGGTCTTTTCCTCCTGAGTTTTCTGTAGGTTGCTGGTGTTGGGTACCGCTGTATGAATAAGGTAGGTAGCTATTTTCTCTTTGTTGATGAGGGTTATGTCTGGTCTGTTGTACCGGATTGTGTTGTCCGTTATTATGATGCGATCTCAGTATAGTTTGTGAGTAGGGGTCTCTAGTACGTTCTGGTGTTCGTACTTGTAATAAGGTACAATTTCTTTGATCAACTAGTATTTTATTATTACTATTATCTTTTTCTTCTCCTAATGGGATTTCCCCATTGCGCAATGGATGCTGGTACCAGCTGCGTGGGGGTGATTGTTCTGTCCAGTTACTATTATTGGTCGAGGAACTCTGACTATCCCACAGGTGTTCAGGATCGCGGCTTTCTGGAGTTCTATGTAAGTGTTCTCTGGGAGCCCCACTGCTGCTAGGTTCTTGTATGAGTTCTTTGGCATCGTTCTGGTGGTTGAAACGGTGATGGTCATTAGTTGTTTCACATGCCACATTTTTTTGACTTCCTGTCTTAGGTCCGCGTGTATCCTGATCTTTTCCTCGTAGGTTTTCTGGACATTGCTAGTGTTTGGCACCGCTATGTAGATCAAGTATGTAAGCATTTCCTTCTTGTCGATGAGGGTTACGTCTGGTCTGTTGCGGAGGATCGTCTTGTCCATTATTATGGCGCGGTCCCAGTATAGTCTGTGAGTAGGGGTTTCTATTGCGGCCAAGGTTCGTATTTGTAATACGGTACGCTTTCTTTGATTACTTTATTATTTTGTTTTTGCACTAACTTTAAATTTCCTATTGTAGATCGTGCAGAAAATATTAGTGCTATCATCTGGTTCGTGTTCAGTTGTTTCTCATTGTATTGTAGTTCAGTGCATTATATATAGAGTGTTGAGTGTAGCCGAAAGACCTGTATTGTAAATCATAGATGTAAAAATCATAATTCCTTTATCAGAATCAACTACTTTGGATTTTTATCCTAACAAAATACATTTTTAATATTGAAATACTAAAAGTAGAATATTAAATGTCAACGACTCCTTCAAGGAAATAAAGATACTATATTTGTGATTTTTCTGCAGGAAACTGCGATTCATGCAGAGAGTGGATTTTAAAGAATGGTCTGCAATAAAACAGGATCAAAGTTTAAATGGAAAGAAAACTGAAATTATGCATCTTAGCTTACTGAACGAATTGGTGAGATCTTACATTCAGGATTTTGTCCAGAAATAAATTATCAGGAGGCTATTTATATTAGGGTTAGGTGCGCGTGCGCATGCGCTTGTGCTGTTATTGAATGTATTACAATTTGCGGACAAAAACTCAATTTTTCCGGATGGTTCTTGTAACCCTCTCCCGAGAGGGGCTCAAATTTTAAAACACGTGAAGAAGGCCCACAAAAATTTCTCGAGTCATTGACCAGTTTTGAATTAAGGCATTTTCCACCAGACATGAGATTACGGGAATTATTGTGACGCTCACGAGGGCTTATCTTAGGGATTGTGCCTTGTCCCTGCGTACAATATTGAATAATGGTGTTGGTAGACAATATATGCGAAAAGTTATGTCGTTGCTTTGCCAATAGCAATCTGAATGGACGAAGATTAATCAGAATTCTCGATGACTGAGATTGGCTGTGAAGTGTTAGAAATTGAATAATTGCTATGTAGCCATTTACAAGAATGAGAAAGAGCGAGTGTGAGAAATTGAAGTATTACGAAGATATAGTATTGATTATAAGGGATTGGAGAAAAGTGTTATTCCAATTGTCGCTTAAAGGAATATCATTGAATTGATTAATGACTTTCAGGTTACAGTATAGAATATTTGGTTAACGTCTGTTAACAGGAAACCTCAACCCAAGAAATTTAGGACGTCTGGCTGAGTGAGTCGCACATTTCAGTGTGAATGTATTATACAAAGAATTTCATTTGTGGTGCGCCATTTTTTCTTATTCACAGTTCCATTTTTTTGGGTACTATCCTACGCCAGTTCCAACACATTTTATAGTGTACAGGCAGCATTCATGATAAAACAGGATTCAACGAAAGTAAAAGAGAGAGAAAAAGAGACACTCTTGAAACCACAACAGAGTTCCTGTTCCTATTTCAATGTTGCGTAATATTGAAACATGGAACAGATCCCTTTTTTTAAACTGTTTAACACGGATGGTTGCGTTTACTAATATAAAAAAATCCCACGAAGGAAAAGGTACATAATTATTCCCTACTTCTACTAACATTATCCTTGTGCGCTCATTAAACTCTCATACCAAAATATTCTTAAGACTTGGTCCCGATAATACAAGTTCCAGTACAGCAATGCCACTGCGCACAAAGAAAAGAATTGTGCAGGAAAATTCTAAGAACATTCCAAATACACTTTTATTGTTCTTCACAGTCCCTGGATTTTAATCTAATCGAGAATCTGAAGAATACTAGGGAGGCGGGGGGAAGAGTTAACATCATCGAGATCTCTATATCTTCTACGGTAGTTACTAAGGAGGATTGTGATCGTTACCATCATGCTCATACAAATTCTAAATAAAGGTTTTCTTAAATACACTTAGTGCAGTGCGTGTAAGCACAATTCTTCCCATACTGGGTGAAAAAGACCAAAGTTCGAATCCTGTCAATGACACAAGGAATTTTTATGGGCCTTTTTCACAACGTGACTGTTAGTCAGTTTCAGGCGTGGGTTGCATAGTTTTTCTCCCGGAAACTCGAATTGTTTGTCCAGCAAAAAAAAAAAAAAATCGACCACAGAACACGCGCAATTTGCAGACACAAGATGTACGGCGTAATATGACGAGTCACTGATATCCTAAAACCCTACATCAACAACAATAACAACACTCAGTATCAGTAAAATTGTCCCCTATGAGTGCCGTCTGATTTATCCAAGCTTTCGTTTACAAATAGGTGAAGCAAGAAATTATTAGAATAAATGATCTTTATTTTATTAGTACGATGCATCAGTACGAAGTGAAGGTGTCTGATATCTCCTTGAGAAATCCCTTTATGTCTGGGTTAATTGATCCCTTAAAATGGTAATGGTTCATACGGCACGAATCCAATTTGTCATTTCATCATATCCTACACATACTCAATAGGAAACATATCAGGGGACGGAACCATGAGGGAAATAGGCAGGCCAGGAACCAAGTCGAAGCATAATGGATTTGGCAACATTATCAGTTGGAGACGAGAATTGTCCCATTTTCATAAAATATTTGCATCTGTTGAAGGAACCAGTGATGTCGACCAGTGATGCTACCTAGAACAAAATCCAGTAGCGAATAGTTATCATAGGAAATGGCACCCCATATAATAATATCGTGATTTCTGATGTTAGAATTTTGTTGATTACATGCAGGCGTACACCTCAACCAATGCTTTGTGGTGTGTTCCTGCAACTTGTAGAAATAGGTGGAGCGATGACAGAAGGATCCTTCTTTCATCGCTCCACCAAGAGAACCTTGATTCATTCTAACTGGATCTGTCTCTGCACAAGAGAAAGAACCAGTTATAATTTCTAGTAGTAATGTATGAAGTAATCAAGAGTAATTAATGAACTCCTTGATATTGGATATACTCGTACCAAAGATGGATTTTATATCATTTCTAACACTCCTCAGAGGCTCAGCCTCAACCTGCCGGTGAATTATCCAATGCTCTCACACTTTGATATTTATCTGAGTTCTGCAGGCCTTCAAAGTTCTGAAGTATTCCCTTAACGGGAATGGCTTAGTCTGGCTTTGTGAGGTGACACAGATATTGCAGGGTGGCAAATCCTTGTTCCAGTCGATGTTAGAAACAGTGGAACAACAATTGCCATCCTGCAAATTGCTTTTACAGTCTCACACCCCAGTAGCACAGTGGTTATAATCCCCGTTCTCCTCACACCGGGAAAAGACCCAGGTCCGAATCCCGTCAATGAAGCGAGGAACTTCTACGGGCTTTCTTCAATTCGTGGATTTGTTAGTCGGTTCCAGGCGTCGATAGGAAGTCACTCCAGAAATTTGGGATTTTCGTCCAACAAACAGGCAAATGGACCAAAAAAAAAAAACACCGCAATTTCTGGATATAATACACACAGACAGATAAGATTGTTCATAGGTGGCCCTAATATAAATGAAAGATTTTTGTTTTGTTCCAGCTTCACAAAGCACGAAAAAGCGACCCTGTTTAAATTCATTCATTTAGGTATACACTACTGTTGCACGTGGTCTGCAATTTAAAAGATTTTCCAGCAAATTGGCTTCCATTATTCAGTCTTTTTCATGTAATAATTGCATGTATCATACTAACCACTCTGCCCTCGTGACCAGCACAGTTGGTAGAATCGGCGATTCTACAAACACTACAGATCAAGTGGAAAAGATCTGAGTTCGAGTCCTGTTGATGATGTGAAGAATTTTTACGGGCCCTTTTTCACAATGTGGCTGAGATAGACAGACATTTACAGACAATATACACGAATTTACAGACAATATACACGAAGCACTATGGTCTTAATTACTGATGCTGTTGTTGTAGTAGGGTTTAGGAGAATTAGCGACTAAGACCATATTGCTCCGTGTATATTGTCTGTAAATTACTTGTGTTCTGAGGTCGATTTTCTGTTTGCTGGACGTAAAACTAGAGTTTCCAGGAGAAAAAACTATGCTACCTTGTCTGAGACCAACTAACTCAGCCACGTTGTGAAAAAGGTCCGCAAAAATTCCACACATCATCGACGGGACATGAATTCAGTTCTTTTCACCCGATGTGGGGAGGACGGCGATCCTACCAACTGTATTAACCACGAGGGCATCGCTGATTCTCCTAAAACCCTACTACAACAACACCTAACCACTCCGTAGCTTTTATCCTATTTATTTTCAGTTCCAACTTACAGCCTGTTTGATCAATTGCGCATATATTCACAGCACACTGGAATGGAGATTTTCAGATAGTTTCGGTTTTAGAGTTTTTACACTGTATGCAGTATTTTATTTTTGAATATTCCAATGCATGACCATAATTTTGTAGAAACTAACTTGTAGAAACTTGTGTCGGTAGGTTATATATTCGAGTTCCCTTTACTCTACAAAAATGTTATCAGATTCATAATTGTGGTCTGTTAGAAATGGTTTGTTGGTTGACAGTACATTTAGTTGTTCAAAATTAAGGATTCCAAACCACAGCCTTTGAAGAAAAGGTATATCGGCATATTATAACCAAACAGAAATAGAACAAAATAAAAATAAACGAGTCTTTATTTCAGTTTCATTTCGCCTTTAATCAGCAGGAGACCAAAACTGTTACTTTATCAGAACAAACACGGAGAGAACAGTAGTAGCAAGTTTCTGGGACGAAAGTGTCTTGTTTGGTAGAAGGTGAACGGCATCGGCTTTAGTAAGAAACGCGGATCTTCCTGAACCCTTAATTAACATGATAATGTAATTTGCGTTTTGGACTTAAGCCCAAGACCTTGATGCTGGTTAAACAACAGGATCAGATTTTTAGACTCACAAATTCGATGCATTGTTGTTGTGAGAAACATGCAGGTGACACGAAAAACAGATCAGAGAAATTCATCGATGTTGAGAGATTACTTCGGTTCGACTGAAATAAGAGGCCGGAGACCTTGTGTTTTTGTTCGTTTTACTAAGTCTGTCAGAGGCGGCGTGAAAATTAATGAGATTACGAGAACACCCTCCGAATGGAAATGCAGAGTTTGAATTAATGAGGTTTCTCTTCGAGTTGCATCGACAACTTAATATATTAATGTTGCCTTGAATTTTATTAATGGTTTGAAGTACAAGTGGAAATGATATGATAATCTTCGCGAATGTTTTCAAAAATATAATCTTTAAGATATAAAATTTACAATAAAAGTAATTTACGGTAAGAATAAAATCTCAAATTAAGCATTATTTTTTTTCAAATGTAATATGATAATCAAAAACTTTAATATGTATACATATACAAATCGATTTCTGTACTGTGTTGGATGGAGCGAAGTTGTACCTTTGAATGAAATACATAAAGTAAACAAATAAATGAACGGCCATATTTCAAGCAGCATTTTGAAAAATAATATTGCCAATATTGCAGTGTGATGCCATATTTATCTTCATGTTTTCTATTTACGATTTTGAGAAACGTAGTAATCTTTTTTCCATACTTCTCCAGACGAGAAAATGCTTCCAGAAAGCAAAATAAATAATCTTTATTATTAGTAATGTACTTATAAATGCTTGCAATACATGACCAAATTTGCTTATTGCGGTGACAGGACTAGGAGCAAATTTAATCTGCAGTCCTCAATATTCTCGGTAAGGTGGATGGATCTATGGGATGTGGTACCTTGCATTCAAATTGTGATTGGACCTATTGTGTCAAACCAAAAACTGAACTAGATTGCCTATTGTTGAAAGAAAATCCCAGGTTTCCTGAAAGGGGTAAGAAAATGTAATCCCACTTCATCCTTACTAACTTGATTACGGAGTGAAAATAAAGTCTTTCTTACCCTAGCGATAGATATCCACCAACCTCACAACCAAGGCCATTGGAGTAGCCATATCATTGCACACCTGCAATGCTTATGTACTGTACAGAGAGTAAATTTAAATGGTTTGCAGATGCAAATAAACATTCCTTTCCCTTTCTAATTCTTTCTCCTAGGGTCCTGCTCCAAAAAAACAGATTAATAACTACATTCAAATCCTCTACACATGCTTTATTCCAGTTTGATACTGCTTCTCTGGAATTATAAGTTGATTAGTATCGATGAGGTAAATCTCACATTAATAGAGATTATTATATTAATAGAATGATTGGAATTATTGCAGACTACTCCATTATTCGTAATTAAGTAACAGAAATGACTATATTAATGTGGAATTAATATACTCGTAGTCAGCGGCAAGAATTTTCTGGAGGTGGGGACTGTTCCGGGGGATCATTGGGCTTTAATTATCATATAACAGTACAAAAATCCCTATTATTTTTTATCATAAGGGGGGGACTTAATCCCTTTATCCGCTAAAACATTAATGAAATATTAATTATACTGCTTAGAACGAGCTCTGCAAATACTTTCCAGCCACAGATCTGTAATTAACACTGGATGGTTCTTCAAATTAGTTCTGCGAATTTGATAATACTGGAGTTTTAACGCCTTATGGATAATTGAAAATTTTGGATAAGAAGTCTCAGAATTTAAATTTTAATATGATTGTCACAAGGAGTTTGCTAGTCACTATAGCACCCACTAAGAAAATTATGATCGTTCTAGATTCCCCTATGCGTCTTGCGAGTGCATGTATTTCACCCATAGTAATGCACACTGGTAAACTTTAAATCAACTTTGCTTTAATTTAATTTTTCATGTAACAAAAAATATACTAATATTGATATTTAAAAATCTATACAAGTATTTGATATTAATGTTTTGCAATGAATAGTTGAGAAGGCTTGAAGTAATTATTTTAAAATATTTTTAACGAAGTTAAATTCTTTCATTGCGTTTTGCCAAATAACAAAGTGTATAACCAACCCCCAAAAAGTTTTTTAACTAGTATATCCACGTAATTAAATTCGTCATGAGTTCCTGGAGCTTAGCAGATATTTTAAGACGAGTAGTGGATCAGTCTCAAGTGCATTCTTATTTATCAAAGGCATATTATACTGAGATTTGCCTATTTTCATCGGATGCAGTTATATTCCTTCCCAGTATATTTTGAGCCACAAAAAAAAAAATATCACGTTTTGTGTGTTGCTATCGAAATTTAACAGAAAAGTAAGCATGATGAAACAAGCTTCCAACAATTTTTCGTCATAATAATTAAGTAGGTTGGTCAGGCAAGATTTCTCCTTCACGAATCCAGTATAAAGTAGGGAAGATTTGCATACAAAATACCTCGAGCGAACTCATTCAGAATTTTATTTAATAAAGTATTTTTAGAATTCTCAAGAAACGGCTGGTTGTGACACTAAAATCACTTTGATACGATTTCTAGCAGGCTTAAGCAGAAGTCAGTGAAGTCTAGACCGGATGCATATAGAATACACAATGGTTTGTCAACTGGTTTTTGTAATAAGTTAAGTATTAATAAAATGATGTGGGAAGACCACATCTAAGTGTCTTGAATACCTTAACCTTTTTTAAGCCTGCGGCGCATAATGAATTTGATAAAGACACGTAGAGACATATTGCACAGCTAGAGATGGATGGGGAGGGAAACACAGAGAATAGAGAAAGAGATTATGACGATGAAAATATGAGGGACCAGTCAATAAGTTCTGTCCGTGCTCATAAATGTCTATTAAATCTGACTAAGCTACAATTATAATTTTTCATTTTGTACCCTTGCTTGTCAATAACAGTTTGGTGTCAATAACGTTTTGGTTTCTTACGACTTTTGAAAGAAACCAAAAAGGAAAAATCAGATCAGCCATTTCATGAGTTGAAAATCGAAAGCTGAGGAACTGAAATCTGCTGGAGGCAGGGCGGGGTTAAAATATCTCAGTTGTGTACAACTGGGAGATTTTGCAACTGGCTATACAAAATACAACAATGGCTATTTTTTGTATTTTGTTTAGCACTAAAGGCGATCCCAGGATTTTCTAAAGGGAGAAGAATTAAAGCAGTATTCCGGAGTATCATTAAGCTTTATTTGTCATGTAACACTAAAAAAATACACATTATTTTGATTATAAGGGGGCTTAGCTCCTACCTAGCTCCCGTGGAATTTTGGTCAGGCTGATAAAGAATGATTATCATTTTAATTCGTGTTCAAAACAATAAAAATACCACATAAATTGCCATAATTTGTCATAAAGTGAACCTTCTGTTAATCTATCTGTTTCTTCGCCGCCAAGCTTCCGCCGTTTTATTTGCTAATACCCATTTCTTTCGCAAGAACGTCTACTGGCAGAAAAAACAGTTAATAATGAGCAATAATATGTACTATAGTAGTAATATCATATTTATAAACTAGAAGTTCATTATTGGGCTAGCGGTAACTTGGATCCTTGTAGTGGTTGCCGTGCCATGCCAGTTTTGGAACACTGATCTAATAAAAGAACGACAACCATGTTGTAGTAAAGCGCTCAAGTGGTAAAACGTGCAAATAGGAATTAATCTCATGTCACGTCGTGATTTTGTCGAATAGTTAGAGAGCTCTGTGTTTTAGTTTCAAGTCGATTAATGGATGAATTATGAAAGGAAGCCTTCATGGACAGTCGGTGGGTTTTTATAATAGATAAAGTTACACGTGATGGTCATGCAAAACACTGTCACAAAGCAACCTATTCGAACCTAATGTGTTCTTTAAAGGTGTGCAACAGACATTTCATTCGATGTATACTTTTCTCAACTGCTTTCAAACGTCTTGTCTTCAGACTATAAGTTTGATATTTAGGAACATTAGTGATATGAAAAGTGTTCGTTATAGAAAGCCCTATGGCAGATTAAACTTGATATTAAGCAAGAAACACTTACTGAATGGCCATTTTATTAGCTACAACTACCTAAAAGTGAGTAGATTTTCTCTAAGATCTCAGAATGACTTGGATTCGTCGTGGCATGGATTGAACAAGGTGTCAAAAGCATGCCACAAGGATGCTGGCCTATGTTGGCTCAATTCCACGGTTTCCGTGACAAGGTACTTTGAGTTGCGCGTAATGGAATGTCTCGTTGGTTATCACTGTTGTGCTGGATTGTTATGACTCAATATAGCCTTTATGCTATCCTACACTTCTTGTCACTTTCTATTGGCCTCTTGCGCAAATGAGCTGTTTATAACAGCAGAATCTCTGCTAGTTTGGGTATTACTTGCGCCGTTACTTGGCTGTTCGATCAATCTCGATACACTCGAGGCATAATCATACCTCGAAACCCCAGCAGGGTTGAAGTTTCCGACTCATACCAGCGCGTCCGGAACCGGCTACCATGCTACCTTTGCAGCCACTTAAATCTTTGCAGTCACATAAGTCACTTAATTTTAGTAACATCATTATGTGTTCATACTATTCGTTATCGCACATACCGCATCTCTACGAACACTCCACTTCAAGAAACAAAGCAGGTGTTACTAATAAAGTGGTCACTCAGTTTTCACTAATAAATGATAATGTCCATATGGAACGAAATAATTTGGCTAATTCCTACTTGCACTTTCATTATTAGATGCCTTTTACTTCAGAATCACTGCTGTTATTTATCATATAGCTCAGTTCCTTTTAAGAATTTATGACTGTAGTTTGAAAAAAAAAAAATAAGTAATGGTTTCTGAGGTCTTGTTTCGATGTTTATGAAATCATTCTCGTGTAAAGAATGGATAAAAATCACACTACAACACAGCACATCATTTATTCACAGACTGAAGCTGTATACAAAAGCAGCGTCAGTATTTCATTTCTTATGGAAATCATGAAGTTAAACTGACGGGAAATCGAGCTCCATGAAAACGGCTATTTACAAACATCTGTACACGGATAGTTAAACAGATAGAGGGATTGGGAAGGAGGGAGAAAGTTAAAGAAAAGAAAGAGACACAAGACTAAAACACGAGATGCCTACATTAGTGACACTTTCACACAGTTAAAGATGGAAAAAACTACTTGTGCCACTTAAAGTTGAGTTGCTGATTTCCCTCAGCACCTGCTTGAAGATTATGTCCACTATGTGTATGATCTGTGGTGCAGCTGGCCCTAAGCCTTTTCCATCTTTTCTTCATTCTAATAATGACATATCTTCTTTTAATAGAATGTAGTCTTTATTGTTAATGGGATAAGTACCACCAGTCGAACTGAATAGCTTTTGCAGTTTCTACTTGATACTTTTCGTACATGGAATATTCTTTCCAGTCATTATGGCCTGTTTTCTAATAATGAGGAGACTACACACATTATGCAGAGAAGACCGAAGAGCACAGGGATACCCAACGTACATTTATTGTATTAATCAGTTCAGTGTACAAAGGACAGGAAAAATTTCCCTTAACAGTTAAATTAATATATAATTTTACACGAAGTTAAAAGAGCTACTGTGTGTAATATGTCACTAATTTATATCTATAGCTTTTTTACTAAATATTGGAACGACAGTTTTCTACAAACTAAAACACGTCTCTCAAGTTTTTACGCTGGCAACCATAGAAATCAATACGTATATATAACTTGTATTTAACCATAGTTGGCTATCTCTTTCTAATTCGTCATGGATTCATCTAAAATTCTATTCCTTTCCAGAAATGGCTTATATTCAAAAATGAGAATTATAATAATAACCGAACGTTAACAACCAGAGTTATTTACATTTTTCTAATTGTAAATAAACTTTTAAAAGCAAAAAAATAAGGGATAAGTCATTTTCAAATATTGAAAAACTCATCTATTCTGGAAAGCAGCTGAATGTATATGACCAAGCTTACTTTTCAAACAAGTAATTACAATCAAGGTTTGGAATGTCGAAATACTTTAACAGAAAACAACAGTGTTTTCATTAAAGATCGTATATACAATAAAAGTATCTTATGTGCGTTTATAATATTCGAACATCCTCATGCTGTTTTTATTCCAGATTCAATGACATTCAAAAGAAGTTAATTTGTTCAGTGAAGTGAATATTTATGAATGTCTAAAGTCGCAACTGTTTTACCTTGATATAACACCAAACAATTGTATACAATTAGCGAATTCTTATATTTAAATCGTAATATAGCCTGAAGTGTATTAATACTGTATATATATATATATATATATATATATATATACAGTATATATATATATATATATATATATACAGTATATATATATATATATATATATATATGATATGATTTGGCTTATCAATTCAGCCAATTTTTCCACTTAATTCATTAGGATCTTAACATTCTTTTCTTCTCATATCTTCCATTAGGCATGGCACGTTGTTGTTAATAACTTTCCCATCTTACTATGTCCTTTATCATTTATTTCTATGTTTTATATATATATATATATATATATAAGTAAGTTAGATTTTACGTTAGATTTTAATAAAGAACTAAATTACTGAAGCAAATATACAACTTGTTTGACACATCAACTTAGACGATGGAAAAGAATTTACTTTTATACTTTATTTATAAATTTCATTAGACTAATACGCTTTACTGTGGAGAACCATGTTAATATAATAAATTCTTTGTTTCAAAATTTATTTGTTGATCGAAATGATAGTTGAATACCCAGTGTGCTCACGAGTCTTTCAGTTCTAGTCAACAGAGTTACATCACAAACGATATATTCACTAACGAGTAAATAATTACAATACAAAATGTACATTTTAGTAATAGATAGGTAATAATATTTTTAACTATATAATTTTATTTTCTATCGCACACAAATAAAAGTAACCGTGTGCAAACCATTTTAAATAAGAACAACTATTAGATTTAACAAGGCAACAATTCAAATCTAGATCTAGGCACTTTAGGTTAAAGACGATAAATACAATTAATACAGAAGTTTTAATAATAGTACTTTTACCTCCAAAAATGAACTGAAGCCTATTTTGGGAGCAACAGTATTTAACAAGGTAAGCAAGGAAACTTCATTAATGAAATACGAATTTTTTTTTATAAATTTATATCAAAGTATACACACACATATATATATTATAAGAAATTTTCTATAATTCTATTTGCTCCCTTTTTATGCATACAGAGAAACAGTAGTAAACTTAGTCTGTTCAGAACACGCTTAATGTTCACAATTAGATAATTTTATTGTTGATGGATAGAAATTAGTAATTTAAAAATTGTGGAAATCAGTAAAATATAAATAAATGGCTCAATGTAGCCACCTATCGGCAGAGAGATGAACTTGTACCAATACTTCGGAAACATTCGCACTCAAATATAAAAATTGAATTCCATAATACATTCTGAAAATAAATGTACGATTCAAAGAAATTTAATATAACAGGCGAAGAAAAATAATTATAACTCCTCTTATAATAACGAAGATACCAATTATGTAATCATTATGGATACAATATGGGCACGTACATGAAATTTAGTACTTAACACGGCCATAGTTGGACTAAACGAAAACTGAAGCATACTTTTCCTCCTCTCAGCTCATATTTTATTTCTTTCTACTTTTGAAAATAGTAGAAAGAAATCACTTTGATTGGCCTAAGTACAATTCTGCGCACATTTCGTTCTGTAAGATAAAAGCAATCTCTTTGTTAAACCAGAAGAATTCTCATTCATTTATTACATATTCGATTTATTTTCATCTCCAAAAATGCCAAAACATTACAACTGAGGAGTTCTTTGTACCTATTGCATTTATTGGAAGCCATTTTAAGTCCAAACAACAACAACAACGAAAAAAGATAAATGGAGAGGTCTCAAAGTAGATAAAGAAAATCGATTATTCTAATATATATAGAGAGAAACCTTGATAAGTATGGCTGAGTAGAATAACGATGCTGAAAGCATCTTTATAATTCAAATTTTTGGGTTAAATATATTTCCAAACGAGTTGTGAAACCATTTAAATTACATAAGATCTCCAAATGAACGTTTTGAAAGAAATGTCGATACTAATCAATAGTAGTTTAAAATTACTGTTATTTTACATACTTGTTTTCGCTAAGTTCAAACATCTCTTTTGAGCGATTGATTTAGAACGTCAAAGAACTCCTTCAGTTATTATGTTTACTCAGACCACGTTGTATAAGATTTAAACAAACTGGAGGCTTTACACAATTCAAATGTCAAAGAAACATTTTTGAAGATATACATATACCACACACATTTCATATACTCTATATTCGTTTAAGCTACTGGTTAAAATAAAACATCGTTAACAGCTACTATAGATGAGATGTAAACCAGAACAATATTTTCATAGTCTTTTAACGGCTCATATAAATTAATATATTAACTTAATGCTGTTAGTAGAGTATAATATTATAAGGCTGTTTCCCCCAAGCCTTTCGCCAACACTATAAAGATTATTTGATGGTATACGAATTAGAAAAATGTAGACACTTCCCTTTAATATTAAATATAATGGAATTAGATGCGGTTTTTTAAAATGAAAGTGGAATTTTGAAACAGAATGTAAGCATGATACTCTTAAGGACTTGCCATGCTGTAAAAAGTAGATATTTGTAAAATAATCCACTTATAAATCCGTATTCCTTTTATCTGTTATTATCCCAGCTTGTAATCAATATACTGCATCGAATATAGATCATTGCAGGCTTTAGCATATCCTAAACCATATTAGAAAATTACTAATTTATGAAATTGCAGTCCGAAGTATACCAGTGTTATAAATTGATCTGTTAGACTCTTCACATAAAGTAATGTGAAACAGATTTACAGATATTATCTTACATGCCATCCTATTCAACAGGCCGAATTGATGAAAAGCTTGGGTAGAAATATTAGTTTGACAATACACTCATAAAACGATTACTGTTATCTATCCACTGTTATAGCTGAGTTATATTAAATTATATGACATTTATAAATATCAGGACTCATTTATTTGAGTTAAAGCCAGTTTTGACCTAGGTTTTCGCATTCATGAAATATCACGAAAAATTTGCAATACAGTCTTTGGTCACAACATTAAAAGACAAATACCTCTCTAATTAAGTTGCTTTAATATATGTGGAATTTTCTTTAAAGATTAAAAAATTTTGCATATCACTTTCTCTATCAGTTCACGGTCAGAAAAAGATGGTTAATTTTTAGCACAGTATCAAAATAATGGAGATTAAGTCTACTACAGCAAGATTTCAGATATGACTTCATGATATAGAATATTCATGTACCTGACTTTTGAAAAGTAATCTGTGATCTTTAGGACATCTTAATGAAAACATGAACCACAGTAGTAGAAGTAACAATAGTAGCATGAGGAGGAGATCTTATTATTTAAAATATTCTCAGTTATAAAACTCATTCCAAAGCAGTATTTTTATACCGTTCCTCGCTGCCATTTTTATCTTGTGTTTTGATCATTCTGTATGATGACTAGAACATGAAAATGCATTTTTAAGTACATCTGTATTTTTAGTGGAGTTTCACAGGCCGACTGAGACAGAATAACTGGATACGGGAAAGAAAAATGGATAAATAAATAACGTTCTGTGCTAACCATAGAGTAGAAAATAAACCATATAGACTATCAAGATCCCAATATCTACAACTTGCTGAAAACTGCATAAAATCCCAATTACATTGCAAATAACATAGCGTATCTAATATATGTAAGATAATGCATAATTTTAATACATTAGCCTATCTAAGAGAACGCTTCCTAAAATGAGTATTAAATTATATTTACAAGCAATAAATAATTGAAGTTTATATGCATTTTATAACAGCACTATACAGGCTTATTAGCTTCAAGCTTATTTATAGGAACAACTGTTTATTATCAGGTGTTCCTATTAGAACAATTGCTTCCAAAAGCTATGCGATATTTATGAGATTTAAATATGGATAATTAATTTACGTGTCAAGAGTGGGCCTTCTAAACACGTTAAAAACTTAAAAATATTATTTAGGAGTTACCTTACTAATTGCAGCTTTATCATTAATCATATATTTTTTTAAATGGATGTATTTATTAATATAATGAATTTATCGAAATACTTAATGTTTTAAAAATTATCAATTAGTTATATCTAAATTCAAAATTAATTTTTATTTTACTTTTGCGTATCTGAAGGAGAAAACAGTCTTGGAAGAAAGTTATTCCGCACCTAAAATGTGTTGGGGAGGAGGGGAATCATAAAAGAGAGACGTTATGGAATAAATGAATGATGAACGAAAAACAAATGATTATAAGTGAAACAAGAAACTGTTCGCGTCTTAGAAAGTGAAAATGGATTTGCAAGTAATTTGATTTCCGTAAGTGATAAGTTTTCAATTTAGTTATACTCCTATATTGCTTATAAGGATTGCATATAAATAAAGGAAGAAATTAGAATTTGAAAGAATGTTCATTCCAATTGCCCAAAAAGTATTAAATAAAAGCATTTTATAATAATATTATAGAATTATAACATTCGATTAGTTGATCTCTTACGAAAAACAGTTTTCTGACATCCTTGGATAATAATAATAATTATTATTATTATTATTAACACTTGTAGGATAGTCAGAGATTTTCTCGACCAACAGTAACACCAGACTACCAAGTACACCCTGTGTACTTGGTAGCAGTACCCGTCACGGAGTGGAATCCCCCAATCAGGGAGAAATAATATAAGAGCAACAATAATAATAATTTCTGGTAATCAACACCAGAAACTATAGAAAATACATCGCCAAGGAGCCTGGAGTGTTCGATGACACATGTCGACGATGCCACCTGGCCTCAGACACGATCCAACACATCACCGAGGGATGCAAGGTGATCACCCAGACTGAGTACACTCATAGACACGACCAGGTAGCCAGGATAATACATCAGAAGCTAGCAAGGAAATACCAGTTGGTCGAAGAAAGTGTACCGTACTACAAGTACGAACCCCAAGCAGTACTAGAGACCCCAACCCACAAGCTGTACTGGGACCGCGCCATAATAACGGATAGGACAATCCCGCACAACAGACAGGACATAACCCTTGTGGACAAGAAGGAAAAGGGTACCTATCTGATTGACATAGCGGTACCCAACACTGGAAACCTGCAGAAAACCCATGGGGGAAAAATCAGGAAGTACACGAACCTAAGACAGGAGATCAAAGAAATGTGGCATATGCAACAAGTAACTACCATCCCGGTCATCGTGTCAACCACAGGTATGGTGCCAAAGACCCTACATAACAGCCTAGCAGCAATAGGTCTTCCAGCGAACACCTACAAGGAACTCCATAAAGTCGCAATCCTAAACACCTGTAGGACAGTCAGAGAGTTCCTCGACCAACAGTAACACCAGACATAACAACAACAACCACCCTGTGTACTTGGTAGCAATACCCGTCAAGAGGTGGAATCCTCACACAGAAAAACAATATAAGAGCAATATTATTTATTAGTATTATTATTATTATTATTAATAAGAGATTAACCAATCGAATGTTATAATTCAATAATATTATTATTGGGGAATTAGAATGAATATTATTTCAAATTCTAATTTGTAAAGATATATGAAATTTTTAAATTATTAGGCAAAAATTCCAAATTTCTGCAGAATTTTCATATAATCACTATAAGCAATATAGAATTTATAACACAAATATATGCCACTGATCAGTTATTTTTACGAATATCAAAATATTCTGATTTCAATGAATCTGAACTCTCCCGTTTCTGGCTTAAAGTATGGAATTTTGTTCATCACCAATTTACCCCATGGATTATTTTTTCTGTTCAGTGTAAACTCTTCATTTCAGGTGCTGTAAACTTTGTGTGATGAGTGATCAGTTGCTGTGACATCTTTCCGATATCACATCTTTAACATACCATCCTATCTTTATTTTGAAAAAATCCTGTAAACCTAATATTTTGTCATTTTTCGGGAACATTTAGATCTCCTGAGAACATATAAATTTTTATGAGTCCTACCCTCACACATTCTAAAATTTCTTTGATATTTTCATTTTTGAGGGTGTATACGTTACAAACAGTACAATTACTTGCTTTCGAAAAAAACAAACACTGCAGATAGGAAACATTAAAGCAATTAATAATACATAGCAATTAATTTTCACTTGCTCTGTAGTTATACGAATCTAAATAAAAATTTCACTTTGACTACAAAGTTAAATTCCACTAATTACATATATAAAAATAAAATTAAAATATAAATTCCACTATTTAATCTATTCATTCATTCATTCGAAGCATTCACTCCAAAAGTTCTTTTTTTCTAGATAGGATATAAAACCATTTTAGAAACACATATAACTACCTAATCTATGATAGCTCGAACTATTACATACACTTATAATACATGATCTATTCATGCGAGTACCGGTGTTCTTTGAAACATGAATTTTAAGAACAAACATAATTTATACCATTCAAATAATCAGTAACAGTTTCCTATTCTAATAACTTACGATACAAGAATAGTTCCTACACTGGAGCACCTCTAATAGATGCATGTTACCTCTTTCAAGTGAATAACCTAACATAAATACACATTCTTCTTTTATGGTGTAACTTATTACTAGCCCTAGAAAGATATATATCAGAGGAGTGGGAATCACTGAAATATAACTTACTGTGCGTTTGTTTTAAGTAAGGCGATAGAGGTAATGGGTGATTTAAAAATGGTCTCTGGCATAATTCTGGTGAATACATATGCTTATTGTGTTTATTAATTTTGAATAATGGAACTAATATATATATAGTTTGAAAAATACACTACAATTAATTATTAATTGTGATTTGGGAAATTCAAGTCTAATTACTATTACAAGAAAGCTCATAAAATGGGAAATTTATTTTCCTAAAACTAGAAATTAATATTTAAATGAGCTGAGCGGTATGAGGTATTTACAGTTTTTTTTTAA
The DNA here is from genome assembly GCF_048544385.1 of Mastigoproctus giganteus. Taxonomy (NCBI): domain Eukaryota; kingdom Metazoa; phylum Arthropoda; class Arachnida; order Uropygi; family Thelyphonidae; genus Mastigoproctus; species Mastigoproctus giganteus. The sequence continues at coordinate 63,734,097 of NC_143586.1, read as the reverse complement.
AGAAAGGCTATTTTGATTTGTGCAGGTTAACTGTCCGTTCCAGCAAGCATTTTAGCGATCTTCAATGCTAGTAGCTGCGTTTTTGTTCCAGAGTAATCAGCATCAATGTAAAAAGTGCATTCTGTAATATTTTCAAGCCGTCTAAATTTCTTTATTATCACTATAATAATACTTTGTTTTTTACTGAGGTAGTTTTTCAAGCTTTGTTTTTTTTAATATTCGACCCATTTTAAGCTCAAAAGGAAAACTTAAGCATCCAGAATACATCTGCCAACTGTTCGTTGATTTTAAATCATATACGGTAGTATCATATCACTTTGGTATGTATTTCGTTGTCGCTTGAATATATATAACTTCTACACGTTGAAATTTCCTTAGACACCAAACATTGAAGAAACAACGTCTAGAGTTTACACATTTTTTACATACATGCAACGAATGATCACAGTGTTTTATTGATGTATTCTAAAATATCATAGCCAGATAAACATGCCAACAACCAGAGATTTCGTTAATGAATTCACAGAGTGATCAAAAATCCCAGAAAGAACTATTCTATCTGGAGCTAATATGAACACTCTACTTTCTTTCACTCTCTCTCTTGCCCTATATCATTATTAACTGTTAATATTTGAATAAATAGCCCTATGTTACTGATAATGAACACCATAAATAGCACTACAGAAGGAAACTTTTAATACCACTCTGAATGTACAAAACTTTCATATAATTTTGATCCTTTCTGCCCTTATCATAAGGGCGTGATCGCCTTGCCCGAATTTTCACAATAAAATGATTATTTATTTATTATTATTTTAGTTCTTATAAAATTAAATACTTAAGTAGCAATATTTCAAAGTCAAATTTTTGTTTTGTTTGTCTCCTTTTTATATCTGTGTCTCCATTTACAAGTTAAGTACAGTACTGCAGACTAACATTAGGAAACAAACCAACAATAAATAATTTGCTAATCATACATTATATCATATCATTAATGCTAGGATCGAAGTTACACGATAAGCAGTACCTGCAATATATGTACGTTATTTGAAAGAGAATAATTATTTCCAGGATAACTCAGCTCAATGTAAACTTTTCGAGAATTTTAATTGTTCAACTTATTTAAAATTAAATATAAAATGAAATTATAAAACATATAATTTCTTAATTTCATACAAATTTGCAGTTCCTCTGCAATAACTGAAAAATATGGGAAAGAAAATACTCTGTAAGAATACGGTATGCATCAGTGAAAGTAAAATGTGGTATCTTCCATAGTTTTTCATCTTATGTATTTCAGAGAAAATTCGCAAGGTGTTTATATTTCTTATATATTTCAGACTATGGTTACGCAAACATTTCTGATTTTGTAACATTTTGTAACAGGTTATATAAACCTTAATGAAGTGAAGATCGATAAAATGGACAATTTGAATTACGTTCTTATTTGAAATAATCGTAGTTTATATGCTCAAACATGAATCCACTTTTAAAATTAAAATTAATAATTCGACGTACTCCCAGTAACATAAATTTTTGTACATTAATTATGTAGCATATTATAAATAAAAAAAACGAAATGACTTAAAGATAAATAAATCTGTGGGTTCTTTCATTTTTTTAATTTCCGTTGTTAATAATAATAATATTTCATGTCAAATGTTTCGTTTTTCTATTGCTATGTACTTATAAATAAGAAACTTCAGCGCCCTCCTTTAATTAATTTTAATCTATTTTTAATTAGTAATAATCTGAGCAAACATAATCTATAAACAGTCAACAGTGAAACCAAACAATCAACAGCGAAACGTTTTTCCCATTTCAATCAGAAACTGGAATTAGAATATAAAATAAAACAAAAAATATGCTTTCTGAAATTAGAGAAAAAACTTAATAAAAATACGTACAGTATTTTACAAATTTTCTTCGCAGTTTTTACGAGGCTTTTCTGAATCTTATTATTTATACTGTTCCATACTTAGCAAGCCAAATATTAATAAAAGATTTTGAGGAAGAGAAACAGTGTCACCAAAAGAGCTTAATGGGTCTTTATTTGATGCATTATATATTTTTTTACCTTTAAAGACTAGGAACTAGAAATGTCAGAACATAATTTTATTTGCTCGATACAACCAATTTCTGCTTCCAAGGACGTTCTAAGGACTGTTGACAAAATACTTAAAATTCATTACGATCAATAAAAAGTAATCTAATCGCGAAAATAAGACAAAATACTCTAATGGGATTTCTGATCACTATCCAATGGTACTTACACTCCCCATAGAGAACAACTATACATGGGATTTTTTTCTATTCTACAAAGGTAAACCACTTAAAACAAATGTATCAATATTTCTAAAAATACATTTTAACTAGTACTCATTAACTACGTGCGAAAAATGGACCATTAACATCACATTCAGATGGTATAATGGAGTTAGTGTAAAATTAGGAAGTGCTATTTATTAAAAGAAATTTACGAATAAGTACATAAGTTAAGTCTCTAACCTACATTGAAGATAACGCTATTTTTATGCAGGGAAAATATTTTCTTAACATAGTGAAACCTCTACTGTTCATAAAAGTGCCACAATTATTCATTTTGAAGACTGTCATTCTGTGTCAGTCTGCCTGTCAACATATCTAAGCTACTTACAACTGCATTAAGTGAGATCAATAAGAAGATATTAGTGGAACTACAACATAGCATCCAAATTTAGTATAGGACAATCAAGTAAATGATTGTACAAAGAAGTAATAAATTATATTTTCAAGTAAAATTGAGTTCCGAAAGATTTATACTTGATGTCTATGTTGTAGCCCATGCACACATGCATGTTAAATTGATGAAAATTCTCACTAAAAGCAGCAGAATATTGAAAACTGAGAAGAAATGCAGGTACATGAAGGAAGAATGGTTCTCTTTTTTTTGGGAAACCGTCACGCTCCCAAACGCTCGGTACGGGAGGAACATGGTTTCTCCGGAGGTTCTCAGTCCTTGAGTAACTTTGTAGCTCTCTGGTTGGCGGCGGTGATACGGGTCTTGTTGGATTCCGCCTACAAGTGATATAGAAGGCATCGTATCATTTTAGCAGCTTCATGGTTCTTTTGTTTGCATCCTGGATACGTATCTGGTTTGAATGTGCCTGTAGAAAATGGGAAACAAAACATAGGATGGCCAAAAAACTAAAGATAAGAAGCTGACAACCAAACAAACGGCACAAAAGGCTTGAAGCAGAAACACAGGGCCGACAGATGCAGGAACACAAGCTTGTCTTCATATTAGACACAGTTACGCAAAAGTCTACCTTTTCAAATGAATTTCGTTGTTAACTTAGGAGATAAAAAAAATGTTTCTTAGCGAGTCACGTCTACCTGAGACAGCGCATTTATTAGAATTTTACTGGAAAACAATTCAATCGAGAATTATTGAAATATTGTCGAAATATTAATGAGATGTTAATTGGGAATAACTGCTCCCAAAGTTTACCATCATTCGTTAAGTGAGTAAAATAGCATCGCTCAGTTTAGGTGGATGAAATATACGCAACGGACAACATGCTAGATCAGGGGGAGGGGTTATCAAATGGTGGTGGACTGTGGTCGGCATCTGGACTCCCAAGAATTTTTTTAAGGAGAGCGAGTACGATGAATTTGTCAATAATTTGTACATAAGGAATTATTTTAGCTTTGAATTCTTGTAATTTTCCTTAATATGAAGTGTGACACTAACAAATCGATAGTTATATCGTGTTACTGGCGCCACAAAGCTTCTGAAAAATACTTAATTTTATTTTATAATTTAACTTAATAATTTAGTTGCATTCCATTAGTTTAATAATTAAATGAACGACTATCAAAGTGAATTTCTCCATTATATGTATACGTTAATTTCAGAACCTTACCTTAACGTTACCTGGTTCTACGAAGTTGATCTAGAAACTGAGTTTTCGTACAATGATCGTTTTTAGTTATTTTCAATTTATAAAGCTTCATATACATTCTTCATTTATAGAAAAGAAATCTAGAAATTTAAAACATTTATTTTTTTATAGTCTCTGGATGATTTTCGAAAGTTTATAAGTGGTCCTTATTAAAAAATCAAGTTTGGAAAGCATAAAGATTAAGGCAGTTTCCAAACCATCGGTCCGCAATTTTTTTGCTGAATCTCGAATAGTCTTTATAAGTCTAGAATAAGATTAATGATATACAGATAGAGGAACAGGGAAATGCAAATAACGCAGGTATTAAGTTAATTTCGTTATGGAATAACGAATCTGTTTTTGAACCAATTTTGTAAAAAAATAAATTGTTCAAAATAGCATACATTGGTGATTAGAAAGCTGTTAGAGCACATTACAGCTCCTGTTACCAGAAAATTTTTCCTATTATTTGAACTTTTCTTTCGCATGTGGCTATCACTGGATATTTGAAAAAAAGAAAAGAAAAATGAGTCAGCCAATATATTCAATGATTGTTAAATGAAATATGAAACGTAGCTCTTCTCTGAACAGCAAAAGCTCTTGTTAACTTATTTTTGAAATAATAAGGATATTATTATTTTTATACTTGGTTCAAATACAGTTTGCATGGGTTCTGATACGAGTACTCGTCTTTGAACTTCTCTTGCTATTTTCAGTCTATCGATCTAATAATAAAATGGCGACTCAGTTTGGAAATAAAAAAACGGGAGTGAGTCAAATAGTGTGGCCATTCAGTATACGCAACCATCCCGTGGCGAGGCTGCTATTAATCTATCGTTGTTCTAAAGAAGATCAATCCCTCGAAATTTATTTTGTTAACAGTGACAAAAACATATCATTAATCATAATTGAAACGATTAAAATAAAGCGAAATTATATATACAAATTTCTGCACGTTTTAAAGTAAATTTAATTTAAACTTTGGATTTAATATTAAAATATTTTGCTTTGTTATTCTGCTTCAATATTAATCGCTTATTAAAAACAAAAAAAGCGCAAAAAATAGATAAAAAATAAAACAGATGCTTTAATGTTTTTGTTTTGTTTCTCATTGGAAATCAGCTTAGTTTTTTTTTTTTTAAAAACGAAATTCCGAAAAGGGCAGACACGTTTTTTTTTTTCTGTAATAAGAAACAACACAAAGACAAGTAAGGAAACATTAAAAACAGAAGGCAGAAACAGCAACTGTTTTTGTTGCATATATAACAGCAAAACATAGTATGGGCACGTTTTTAAGCATGTGTTGGTGTACAAATAAAAGTGAGAGTGAAGTAGAGCATTATCCAGATGCACACATCAACATTAGAACAATAAAGCAACAAATATATACCTATATACAAACACTTATAAATATAAATAAATAAATATATATATTTCAAATATTTCGATAAATGCTTAACTTTAACTTTATTTCTATTTGATTAAAGGAGAATTTAAAAATTTCAAATGTAGATAATATTTATTATAATTATTTTTGTTGGTATATAATATTTGCAATTAAATTCCTTGCAAACTACAATTGCTCAATTAGTAATTTCTAGATCTTTATTTCAAAGAGTTTTGTTTTTAGCAAACCGTGAAGCATTTATCAGAATAAAATCATTTTTAACATGAAAATTGAAGCGACAAACATAAAAAAACAAAAATTTTTTAAATAATCATTTGTATAATTAACAGAAATTATAATGATAAACATATTACATGGGATGGACCACAAGTCATGCTACAATTTGGAGTCCAATATTAATTGGAGATCTTTTATCTTTAATTTTGGTTGAAGTCTATTAATCGAAATTTCAATTACCATGGATACCTGGAATTTTCTGGTAAGGACTAAAATTTGGAGCTTGATATCAAAAATGATATCTATTAGCTTGATATCTATTAGAGCTGCACAACGTGTTAAGCGAGAACCGCAAAGTGAAATACCTGGCAGTTGGAGCGTACTAAGAGGACATTATCGCCGTTAGTCTTGAATCTGGTCACTGGAAACAGTTGTTTATATTTTTATTTTTTTGTTTCGTTTATACTTTTCTTTTATATTTTTCTTTTATTTTATTTTTTGTTTATATTTGTATTTTTCTATATTTTAGAGTAGAGGTGACAACTCCCTTAGTAATATTTCTTCTTATATTGCTTATCACAATAAAATTTATGGGCGTTTGTTTTGAGAGAATTATACAATTGAATGGTATTCAAAGTGGAAAGCCTCATCCAACCTGATTGGAGTTTTGGGTACCCATTCATTCGGTACTCAATGTTGAGTGCACCCGTTTACCAGGTGATGATTTTTGAAGACAGTAAGATTTCTCTCAAATGAGCAGATAATTCTGAGGACTGGTTTCTAGGTTTTATTGGGGAATAGATTTGGATATGATCAACGAATGACCACTGACTCGGTTAAGTCACCTCGTGATACAAGATGCTCACATACTTTTTATTTTTGTGACAGATGACCAGATTATGACGTCATGCACTGGTATTGGCCAAGTATATTTGAATATACGAGTAGCTGCTTGTCAGTAAAACTTACCAACGCTTATCTATTCGCTCAAATGGTTGTTAAGGGCTTTTGGTTTTGGCAAAGTGTTGCTCAAAGGATCACCCCATGTTAATTTAAGAAAGCATACTACTATTTAGCTTTACTGATCTTCAATCCGTTAATTTAGAAACTGATATCATTTTTCTTTTTTAGATTGGCAGAGGATATGATCCCCATGGTTTCTTTGATAATTTCAATCACAAAAGGTGCCGGAACCTGTAGTACTTTAACAGCGTGTATGGGTAAAAGATTTCAGAAGACTACTTCTTGTTATTGGAATTGAATTTATTATAATTATAATTCACTGTGATTTTCAGGATATAAATACTAAATAAGATTTCTGTTTATACTCTGGGAAGGCCACATAGGACCAAAGGAACTTACCAGATCGAAAATACCTTGATGTAATACCTGCCTTGATGGAGTATTACTTCATATACACATGTCTATGATTGCTTAATAGGCATGTCAAGATTTAATTTTCAGAAGATGTTGGCCGGAGTTTTTACATGAACCATATAATTTGCAATTACGCGCTGCAAGCCATTTGCTGAACCTGTTATTAGATAACCTGTATAGAGACACGAAGCCAAGTCCTTGATCGAAGATAAACATAACTGTGGCAAAAATAATTTTTTCAATTTCTCTTTCTCTCATTCCTACTATTTATTTTGCCAAATCATTTCCATTTCAACCTTCAATCTTACTTTTCTAGTGTAACGTACTCCCAGAAATAATTGCTTCCAGTAACCGGATATGAAATAACTTTAAAAACTCCTCTAGTGATATTTAGTTGAGTTCAATATATGAAAGCCCGTATTGAAACTACAAGATAAACAGGAAGTTTCCCTGTCATTACTCTAGTGGCGTCATTCCGTATTGCATAAATCAAAGTCCTTCTTATATTAGTATATTTTCTACACTACGGAACCAAAAAAGTAGCTCCCATATGTTGCAACTGAAATGAAAACCGACTAACCGGACTAACTCGCACAATTCTTTCCATTGGTTTACTATTATTATTATCATTATTAGCCATGTGGTGCAAGGAAGACATATGCTTTTGGTGCACAAGCCAGAAAAAAATAAAAATAAATAAATGACTAAATAAAAACAAAAATATAAATTATTAATAAAAATTAAATAATAAAAATATTCCTCCTTGCATAGGTAAAAGTATTCAGATTGGCCTCTGAACTTACCAAGCTGTCAACCCTTCCTACAATATAGACTAAACGAGCTGCCGTGGTCAGCACAGTGGGTATAATCACCATTCTCCCCATACCGGGTGGAAAATACATGAGTTCAAATCCCGTCAACGAAGCGACGAATTTTTATGGGTATTTTTCGCAACTTCCCTGAGTTAGTCGGTGTCAGGCGATGGTAGCATGGTGTTTACTCCTGAAAACTCGAGTTTTTCGTCCAGCAAATAGCAAATCGACTACAGAACACGTGCAATTTACAGAATGTTATATACAGCTCAATATGGTTGTTGCTGATGTGCCTAAATTCATCCTACAACCTTCAACCAATCAATCAGTCTGAATCACTTTCCCCGTAATTTTAATTCTTGACATCTGGTTCTGATATCATTTATAACTGTAAAAAATTCCCCTTCATTCATTTTACTATCCCCTCTCAGGTACTTGGTTGCCAAGTACCTGAGAGGGGATACTTTCCTCATTCGGAGGCCCTTTTGCTGAGCTCACCAAGCAGGTAGTTTCCCGTCTTTACACTCTTTTAAGAAGTTCTATATCATTTTTTAGGTGCCGTTTCTATACTCGAATACAATGTTCCGAGTTCAGTCTTACAATTACCTTATACAGTGGGATTATGACTTCTCTACCATATCATGATTTATCGAACATTTTCTTGCAGATCAAATGTTCGCTAAATCATGGCTAGGACACCATAGCTGCCTGCCTGTCTGCACTGCTTGGAGAACGTGTCCACCTTATCGTAACTCCAAATTCCTTTCTTCAGAAAATTAGCAAATAAAATTTCACTAATTTCTAAGAATATTTCACGTATTGAAAAAAAAAAAAGAATTGCAGGTATCTGGGGATAATTTTGAAGAACGATTCGTTTGTCCAAAATTATCTCAAGGTACTTCAACATGCGGAATCGTTCCCAATTCACACCTTACAATCGTAGTGTATGAAACGTTCAACTACCAAGGTTCCCAACTATGATTATTCCTAATCGCAGTTGGCAACCTTGCACAACTTAATTTACCTTTACGAATTTAGAATTTGGCTTGTTATAAGCTATCTGAAGCTTAATTACTTCACTCCAAACTTTTATAACACATCACTAAAGCTTCAGTCATCTTTCTAGAATTACCCTTAATTAAATATCGCCAACTCATCTGTATATGTTACAAACTGGATTTTTTGACAACAAGTAAAAATACTTCGAGTCGCCTCTGGTAAATGGTACACATCTCAAGCAATTCATTTTCCATAAATAACATCATTCTCGCATAAGTTGTTTCGCCAAACAAATTACACTAAAGAAATACGAAATCGTAATTCACTTGTGTACTGTTTGAATCTTACCGCTACAATAATTTTATTATAAAATCAATTTGTAGAATAACTGGTGGTCTACCCTGCAATTTCATGTTTGAAGACATAAAAAGAAACAAAATAAATTAGTTTAATCTGATCTATTCCATTTTATTATATTTACACATTAAATATTAAAAATTTGAAATAATTTTTGAAATAAATTTCAGATGGTACTTATAGTACTGGGTGTATTAATATTATGTCATGTTTAGTTACTGAAGTTAAATAATTTAATCGTAGATGGCGAAAAATCGCGAATTATTAATAAATTGGAAAATCAGACAGTACAAAAACATTACAGATGATGTTCTTTGTCTTACGAGGTTCTATTGTCTTTGTTCTTTGTCTTACCCAAAGATTAAGAGGTGTTACCCAAAATTGTTGTACCATTACAGTGCTGATGATGGTATGAAGTTCTTCCGAAAGATGATGATAGTGTATATGTCGCTGAGCAGTTAGCTCGCTTTAGTATTATTTTACTCGTTTCTAAAAAAGAAAACATTCAGGTTTAAGCGACTTTTCTTACAAAGGTCATCAAAGGCGATGAGACATGTTATGATCCAGTACAGAGTCAACCTACTTAGTGGAAAAGCTCAGAGCATCTGCACAAGAAGGCCAAACAGGTTCGATTAAATGTCAAGAGCTTGATGATTGGGTTCAGTATCATATTCTAGAAATAAAACTAACGTTTTCGATTCCTTTGAAAAAGTTTACGTTGTTCAGAACAAGAGGTTCTAGTTTCAATTGCTTTTCTTTATTGAAGTTCTTTGTTTTTTCTCGCAAAGCACAAGAGGCTTTGGAGCTTTTATTCCTATAAAAATACAAGTACTTTCAAACGAAAACAGTTTTAGACAACAACAACTTCAGTGTGATGCTTGTGCACAACGGCAATGATTTTTTGTCTTTATTTGTACAATTGTATAGGCGTATGCACTATATCTTCGAGCTCACAAAAAAGGAATTGTACGAATTGAAATATAAACTGGCAAGTTTCGTAATAAAACAAGATTATTTTTGGGACATCAAAATAACATTATTTCATCATCATTTTCAGATTCACGCGTCACTGTTTCTAAAGGGCATTTGTCCATTCCTTCTGAAATTTATTGATATGACTCACCGTTAATGGCCTAAGTTGCCTATGTACCAATAAAAAGCAATCAATCTGATCAGTTGTTGAATCCTACTTTTTATGTATTCAAACTACCCACTTAAAACATTAAGTGGAAGTTTGTTCCAATAATCTTTGTATTCAGTCTTTGGCTGAATACAAATTTCCAAACATCTATTCTTCATCCATTCTTTTTCAATTTAACTTAATGTACCCCTTGCGTATCGTATGAGAAAGAGTAAAGATGCAATAAGAATTTAAGGCTTAATCCTTTTATTCTTCGAAAACTGCAATTCACAGAGCCGCAGTAATATCCTTTTGTGTCCCCAACTAATTCCGTTGCTGTTCTCTGCATCCTTTACAACAGATCTATGCCTTTCTTAAAATGAGTTTTGCTAGCCTGTATGCAGTATTCCAGATGTGGTCTAATCATCGGTTTATACAAATCTCATGGTTTATGCAATGGGGCAACCGTTTCATTGCTGGCAATTCCTGTATATCACTGGCAGAATCTCATTAACTGTCCTAGCAGACTGTCTGGATCATTTTACTTATCGATCTTTATGATAACCTCATCCTTTTGAGGATACGCTAAAATATTAAAGTAGATATTCATAACCCTTACATTTTTAACCCAAGAAACCTTTCATGAAATAACGAACCTTCGTGTAAATAGTGACCTTCGAGGAATGCAGAGGAAGTCTTTGGATGGCCAATGGATTTTTAGTAATTCATAATCGACACTTTCTGCATATTAATGCGTCCATTTAGTAAAAGTGAGTCGCATCGTTCCACAAAACGTTCCATACAAATTGGTTCTAACTGATCACGAGCAATGAACTGCAACACATGGTCCACTGTTTCAGCTTGATCATCTTGATGATGATTGATATTACAATATTCTTTATGCGACACATCAAAAGAAATTCCAGACCACAGAATGAGCTCCAAACTAATTCATTCATCAGTATATATTTTAATGAACTTTAGTTCTGAATCATTGGTTTCGAAGTAGAGGTTAGTAACATAAGGTACTAACTTGATCGTATTCACCAGATTTATTAAACGATAAACTGATGGATAAGAGTGAATAATATTTCTTCTATTGTACATTTACATTTAAATCTACCGAGATAAACTGAAAGAAAATAATTTTCTGTTTTCTCCCAAGCGTATATGTGGGTAAAGAAATATTGAACATCATTCGAGGGTCTACGAAACAGGATAAAAGCAATTGGTAAGCTACATGTATTATTCATTTTCGATTATTTCTCTTTTCTTAAAAGGAAGTTTGCTTTGCTTAAAATTGAAAATGATTTTATTTTTTATTAAAATCAAAGATTAAACTTCTCTTCTGAACATAAAGGTATCACTATCACTGCACGCAAAGGTTATTTAATGGGCCCACTTCTGTATTCAATGCTGCGCTACTAACCCACTGGTATATTCACCCTTTACTTCCTTTTCATAATTCTCAGATCAAATCGAGCTGTTTTATTTTTGTTTCCTGAAGTACTAAACAACTAGGGAGCGCTGTTATTTTTAGTTTTTCTGTCAATATGATATGAATACAATAAATCTTACTCAAATTATCGGACGACTTAATTTTTCAAAATAAGTAATTTATAGTTTAAATAAGGGAACTGAAATCCGAAATTAATTTATAATCAATGATTTCTTATTTCGCTAGCATATAATTGGAATTATAGTGATTTTCACAGATGATTATTTAAATTAAATGAGAAGATTTAAGGATGCAAATGTAACGTATGGAAACATCAACAAGTAGATTAAATTAAAATAAAAAATACCAATACACTTCACAGAAGCACATGTACACCATAAGTGGATAAAAATGATATTAGTTGTTATCCTGACCTTCAGGTTTACCCTATCCAGCTGGCGATTTTGAGACTCGATTTCACTGCCCATGTCAATAGCCATATTGCGAAGGTTTCCGATCATGGTATTTACTTGCTGCATGTTGTCTTCCATTTCTTCTTCCCTTGCATCATTTGTAACTCTGAAAAAAGGAAAATTGGTAGATAGGACATGTGCTGCGCATATATCAGTTTATTGTAGGTCAGTTAAAATATTAGTATTTTAAAAGAACAAAACAAATCTGTGGGCAACTTTACGGTATCCACATGCCCTCCAGTCGAGAAAAATTAAATTTCCCGTGATATTATGATAAAAACAGTTCATACCAATTTTGGAGACTTTTAATTCTAATATGTCTAGGTGGCTATTATAAAACCATTCGTTAGATTCTAAAAAAACATGACATTTCTTTTCGGATGCTTTCTGAGAAAAAAATTAATTAGAAGTTGTGAAAGATTTAAAGTTATAAATCAATTCCCGAGTTTGTTTTTAGCAAAACTTCTCTTCCAATAAAAAAAACGAACCTCTTGCAAATTAACATATATTGACTGAAGTCATTCTTAAAAGTATTAATGGCTGATAGGTAGCGCTCTTTTTGGAATAGTTCCAAAGGCAGTAAAAAGCAACCGCTTTGAAGAATATTATTTGAAAGTTTTATAAATAACCTTTAAGATTTTCTTTGGTAGCGAATTCATTATTCATTGGCGGTGGATAAAATATTATGCTTAATTTCGGGTCTTTTAGAAAAAAAGAAGAGAAAAGGTTGAATTTCGCACTTTAAACCCAGAAAAATACGTCTGCAACTATAGTAAGGAAGAGACGAATGCAAAAGTAATGTATTGAATTATTGAATTTCTATGCAATATATATCAATTTGAAGTAAGAGCGAGTACGGTGCAGCCATTACTAATGTATTTTTTATACCTCTTTTTTACAAGAAGAAATTAAAGGCGACTACATGGGAGTTGCTGTTCCATTAGAGTGAAGTAATTCTAATGGAATTTACCGCTTCTTCCAAATACTTCCAAATAATATATGCATCATATTAAATTCATTCTATTGGTATCAACCATACTCTAAGACAGTCAGTAGGGTCATAATATTACTTTTATTCATAACATTCAAAAATATTAGAGTAATATGCAAAGAAAAGAGTTTTGCTGGAAGCTTTGTTGTTTTTTTAGTCAAAGTGACTAATGATATGAGTCATTGGTGGATTTTATCTATAAATCGAGTTTATTCTATGGTGGGTTTATCCTGTTTTTCTGAATGTAAAAACTGGAATATCCCGGAGGAAACCATTCGGCTGTTGCACGAGTTTCCTGTGGATACTGGATTCGAACCTAGACGGATTGGATGTGTTCTTCGACCCTCTTCAAGTTTGTGTGTTGCAAGACTAGCGGAAAAATTCCATTGATTTCAATGATAATCATTCTTCAGGCGCTCTGCGAATATAGCTTTTTTTTTTTTTAAATCCAAGTGTGAACTCTAGCCACAAACCATTTGAGAACCACTGGAATAGAATACAAACAAATCATCTCCATCTGCACTACCCAGTAGACCCGTCCTAAATCTATGAGAGACAGAAGCAGTTTATAGCACAGAGGGAGGTGATTCGTTTACTTTCTATCCCAGTGGTTCCTAAACTTTTGTCAATCGAGTCACACTTGCATTAAAAAAACTATATTGGCCGTACGCCTAAAGAATAATTTCAATTGAAATTAATGGAGCTTTTCACTAATTTTGGGGAATATTTGAAGAGGATCGTAGCACACCAAGGTTGAGTTTTTCTAATAAATCCTTATTATTCCATTTAGACAAGTTATTAGAAAAAACTTATGGCATACATATAATCAACCTCTTTTGGAAAATAATCTGTCCTTTCTTCAATATGGTTTTGAGCCCGGTTGCAGTTGCGAAGATGCTCTTTTTGAACTGAAAAAGCTAAGTGATAGTTCTGTTCACACATATACACTGGAATTTGTTTATTGATTTCGAAGGCGCCTTCGAAAACATTTGGTAGGGAATATCCTGGGGCATCTTAGAGCAGCTCGTTCTTCTAGATATCTCCTCCGTCTGTTCAAGAGTTATTTTGATGAACGTACTGTCTTCATAAAAACCAAACATCAGTCGGCTATTTCTCGAGGGTACCTCAGGATTCAATTCTTGGTCCTCTAGTGTGGAACCTCGTCCTCGATAACTGGTAGTTTCTACGTCTGACATGGCTGATGTGCAAATGATCGCCTTCGCCGACGATCTCCCCATCTTAGTACATGGTAACTCCAGGTCCCAGTTGGAATAATGTGCTGGCTCGGTACTCAATAACTTGCTGGATTGGACTCTGAAAAATAAATTAAGGATTCCAGAATATAAAATCAAGATGATGATATTTCATGGAAAACTAGATTATAACAGACCTCCGGTTGGTTGTCAAGTTTAATTGGAGCATCTTTGCCACTTGTTACCACTCATAAGCATCTTGGGATTATTTTCGATGAAAATTTGTTATTATTACCACACATCCAGAACCTTTCCAAGAAAGTTAAAACTTTTACGATCACGTTGTTCAGAATTTCTCAGCAGAATTGGGGGTTAAAAAAGGTAACTCTCAGAATTCTATATTATACAGTTTTTCTTCCAATCTTCACATATGAGAACTTGTAGAGCAGTTTCAATTTTAAGGATCAGTGACTAAATGTTTTATACCTGATATTAAATTCACTGTTTCAAAAAGTAATCAGATTTGACTTTACCCAAGCCTTCTTATATCATACATTTTAATGTCCATGTTGTTGTTGTAGTATGGTTTTAGCAGCGTTAGCGACTAAGGCCATATTGCTCCGTGTATATTGTCTCGAAATTGGGTGTGTTCTGAGGTCGATTTTTTGGACGTAAAACTGGACGTAAAACCCGAGTTCCCGGGAGAAAAAACATTAACTGTCCATGATTCTTTGAAGGCTCGTCTTCTTAAATTCAATATAGCTACCTCAGATACCTGTTCTGCGGTGCCTCTGAAGACTGGAGTCATTTTTTATTTTTAATGAAAATACCTTCTCAGTCCTACAAAGATTTTCTATACAGGTTTAAAGAGACGATGTATTACTGAATTGACTTATGTGCTCACTATTTTGAAGAGTACTTTTACAACCTGACCTGGAACCCTCCTGTTTTAAAGTTCAGTTTTATTATTTTCTTAGGGCAGTGTTAACTTTTATTATTTTCTCTCTTTTTTAATTTTATTATTATTATTAAACTATTTATTTATTTTTAAAATTAAAATTAATTGTTATTTATAATAGTCCCTTTTGGCGACAGGATTTGTCTTTTTTTTTTTTTTTTTTTTCTTTTTTTTTTTAATACTAGCTCCTTCGGGGCAAGATTCGCTGGTATCCAGTTTACTATAAGAGCAATTAATTACCTGCTCATACCCAGACTTGAGCTTCCTGGTATGCGAACTGCTGGCATCCACTGGAATTGCTATATCTCCAGTGGATGCGGAATTCTTTGTGGTTTTTGTTGTTTTGACCAACGTACGTGATAACAGGAGACTGTTGCAGGCACACAACTTGCGCTTCTTCCTATGGGTGCTGGTATAATCCATCCAGAATAGCGCGTGCAGAGTTGTGACCAGCCTCCTCGTGGTGTGTGGACGGTAGTGGAAAGCAGCCTTCCTGGTGATCGCTACTAAACAACTAAACAACACATGCACGCACGCACGCACGCACGCACGCACACACACACCGCTATAGTCATATCATCATCATCATCAACAACAACAAGAGAGTTTTCTATATCATCACAGAGAATCATGGTGGAGTTGAACTAATGTTTAGGCCCCCCCCCCCTACATAAGACACAAATACGTCCACATATCCACAAAGTGTTGGCACACATTTTGGGACCCACCGAAGTGTAAGCCCTCAATAATTCACTCGTCACTGTCTTATATACAATATTGCATGGGAGCATGCTTGGTCACTGCTTCTCTTTTGTAGATTTTCGTGTTTTTGACAAATATTTACTTTTCTACAAATATTTTTGACCAGCTTTCGTAACGATTTGAAGCACAGGAAGAAATGGATGTTCGCTTTATCAAATGAAGGTATAATCTACAAGAGTAATGTACATTCGGTGGGAATGCATGTATATCTTATTCCATATCGTGTTATGGTTGTGTCCATCATTCTTGGATCTTTCAACGAAACAAGAAATTCATATGGTGCGAATCGCATTATACATTGAAGTTTAAAAATAAGGGGGGCTCCTTCCCAGAGTGTATTGTTCAAACGGATATATCTGAAGGAATAAATGAGGATGTTGTAGTACAAGACTGCCTCCGTGATCTAGACTTTCGTGACTTGTCACTCGTTTGGAACGGTCTGAGTTTAATACCCATATACGACTGGAGGAATATGTGAAGTCCTCTTCATTCGAGGTTGTAGTTTGCGGATCATGTTTTAGTCGAAGGGCTTAGAATCCACACAGTCACATCGATATTTTGAATAATTTCACATGAACACTTGTGACAATGTTGTGAAGTGCATCCTGCACGTAATAGCAAGATAATGTCTAAGATATAAAGCCAAGTTTGCAGTTGTTGTTGTTATTATTATGGTTGTTGCGGGGTTTTAAGCGCATCAGCAAATTATGCCATATTGCGCCGTATATAATATCTCTATAAATTGTATGTGTTATGTGGTCGATTTGCTGTTTTCTGGACAAAAACCCGGAGTTTCCTGAAAGGGGGAAAAAACCATGCTACCTACGCCTGGGGCCGACTAACTCAGCCAAATTGTGAAAAGACCCATAAAAATCATTCGCGTCCTTGACGGGATTCTAACTCAGTTCTTTTCTACCCGGTGTGGGGAGGATAGTGATTATACAAACTGTGCTACCCACGAGGGCCAAAATTTGCAGACATCTTGTTTAAGGAGAAAGGCGAAGAAGAAAGAAAAACTTGCAGAGTTATCCTGGCCGATACTTTGTTCGGTATCAAATTTCGAGGAACATTTTTTGAATGATGCGAAAAACCGGTCCAAGAAAGACCAACACTTCTCTGTTGGACATCACAGTCTGCTGACAATTACTTTAAAGAGGAATGAAGGGCAAATTCAGCTTACTGCTACATAAATTTGTCATAAGTAGTCTCATATGAATTATGGCTATCGTTTATGACAAACATGCTCACGCGTTTTTAATCTCCTGAATGAGTAATCATTTTCTCGAACTGTACTGATACTAAAATATTTTTGAGAATGTAGTGCATACAATGTATTGTCAGGATCACTTCAAAAAGGACTGTCCAACAATTTCTTTTACTCATTCTACAGCCTTGTTACTATATATGCACTGTATAGATGCATCCTTCCAGCCTCTCATTAAGTTAATGACATCCCCCAGTTAGTGACATTATTCCTCAGGTTAATGACATTATCCATCAGGTTGCTGTGTCAATGGTAGTAACATGGCTGTTCTCATGAATATCCATCAAAATGAATTCCTGGTGTATGTGTGTGTGAGAAAGACAGCCTTTTGTGGCAGTACAGTGGTTTTGCAACTTGTCACTCCTTTGGAAAAGTCTGATTTCAATACCCATCTACTACTGGAAGAAATCTGAAGTCCTCTTCAACTGCGGTTGTGGTTTAGTGATCTCAGGCGGAGGAAATAGGGTTTTCCTCCATGAGTTATCCGAATATTTTCCACTGTATAATCGGACTGTGAACACGCATGTCTTACAGTCAGAAAACAAATATCTCGTATTAAGATTTGTCACCCAATATGGAAGAGGGATGAAACGAGAGATGACTACGAAAGGAAGCTGAATCGCTTTCTCACTAACAGTTTTAGTTGTGTTATAATCGTGTCACTTTTGGAGTAGCCCTCGTATATACATCGATGATCAAAATAAAGCTAAGTGACAAACGCAAAGACGCGAATAATGTTTTTTTTAAATGCACGTAAAACGCAAACATTTCTATGAAGCAATACAATCTCTTTGATCCAGTAAACAAATTCGCCCACAGCCTGCTTCAACAAACAAATTAAGTAACCAGAAAAATAACTGACGTAGCTGTGCAGTCAGGAGTTATAGTGCGGTAGAACACGCTCTTTGAGTGCAACATGGTTCAAACCCATGCCTACTAAATACGATTAACGATCGTATTCATGATTTATTGTAAACTCCTCTGACCTGGTGGTCATGCCAGTGTATAAACAAGAACACCAAAAAGCCCTCTGTGGTCAGGAAATCTATCCATAATTGATGCCGTCAACTCTGACCATAAACATAAATAAAATACTACACTTTACAGCAGATTTTATTTATTTATCTTATTTGTAATTTTATTTTATTTATGTTTATAAAGTTATAATTGGTCAGAGTTTGGCGGCATCAATTATGGATATAAACAAGAACATTTTTTTTAAAAAGCTCCAGCTGCCGTGATGAGCATATACTAGTAATACAGTGGTACCAATGTTATGGACACTTACTAGTAATAAAGATTATTTATTTAACCAAACTGTCTCTCTAAGATTGTCTCTGATATTGTCCTTGTATCATCTATGGGCTGGCTAGATGAAGTGGTAATAACCGTTATCTGACTAATTGCTAAGCGTTATAAAACTCACAACAGCTTGTTGCATCTATAGGACTTGCACTAAGGCATATTGTTAATGGAAGGCTTCATGAGAGGGATCGTTAAGCACGACGACCAATTATATTCCCTTGAACCATATACACAAAAGAAACTGCTTACGTGGTGCCAGCAGCATGTCAACTGGATCCAGAAGCAATGGTCCATGGCACTTTTTACTGATGAGTTGAGCTATAGTCCGCAATCGGATTCTTGATGCTTTTTTATCTGAGAGAATGGATGGGTTTCTCTAAGCAGCACAGTTGTCATTCAGAGAGCTCTTTCTAGAAATCTAAGTGAGCTGTCGGAATTTTTGGCTGTTCATGAACATTTGCATAACTAATTTCAGAAAGAAATTTGTCCAGTCTTTGAGTATTATTAAGAAACATTAAAAAGAATATTCCACTAACCGTTTGTCATGATCGAATAAAAGTTAACTGGCAAAAAAGGGCACTTTATTACGTTGGCTAAGATGCGTTTCTTTGATTGAAATACAGCCAACACTTAAATTTATACTTTCCGACTCCTCTTTGTGTTTTTGTTGTCTATACAAGCAATCTTTTGATGACCACGTTATGACCTAATAAGAGTTTTTGGCAAATAAATATGGAGTTAAATATGGTGGTAAATATAGAGGATATTGCCGTACATTCTTTCTAAACATATGGCAATTCCTCCATATTTACAGTGTTTCAGGCAGTTCGTACCTAAATTGGTAAATTTTGTTATTGCGCATGGATTTCTTTTAAAGAAAATCATATACGTCGTTATTTGGCCAGCCAGAGAAGGTAAGAGTTTCCTGAAAAGGATTCAGTGAACACATTTAGACATTCTGATTCATCGCGAGTCAGCAGAATGGAAAAAGCCAATCAACAGCGGAAATAGCAAATGTTATCAACGTCCACTCGAATGTGATATTCCAGTTGTGGAGACAATTCGAAGTGACAGGAGAAGTACTCCAAAGAGCAGTACAAAGTCGACCAAAGGCCACATCGTCATAAATGATTCTTCCAGAACCATAAGTAGCCCCGAATCCACGAAAATGCAAAGAGATTATTTATTTATTTATTTTACATTAAGCACTTAAGAGAGTATAGCCCGATAAAAATACGCATGTTATTTAATAAGTTACATATCAGTAATGCAATCTCAGTAAAAATATTTATGTACAAAAATAAATACAATACGAATAAATACGAAAAATAAATAGTTCTTGAAGAAAACAAAAACGGTTATTTGTGTTTATTTTCTTCGAGAACCATTTATCGATGATAACTCACTTAGCAATATATCCACCCATTGGTCCAGCTCCATTTCTATCGTCCATCACTCTAGCTGGTTGATTGTTAACAATTTTTCCATCTTCGCTGGCTTTCCATGTGCTGGCATCTTCTTTGAAGTCCGATGACCTATTTTGGAGATTGGAAAGATATACTTAATCTACTTCATCCACTGATGGATTACTGATGAAATAACAATAACAGCAATGTTAATATGCCCGTTTTTGGGCACATTAACATTGCTATTCTCAACGAGAGCTCTACGATTAAGCTGAAATTGGTGAGAATTTATTCTAAACTCTAAAAATCAAATTCTTATGAAGCTATCTACCAAGAAGTGCTGGGAAAAGAAAAAGGAGTACGTGTTAATATTGGGTAACTTCTCAAAAGCAATTATTCAACTGTCTTCTAGGCAGTTTCGGATAGAAAAAAATGTATACTGATGAATATTTAATTTAATATTCTTTTAGCATTGGGTGTGGAATGTTTACTTTTTCAATAGTGTGCATAATCCTCCTTAGTATTAGCTAATGAAGTTCAGAATTGCGTTTTTCATTGGAGCGAATGTGGGTGGAATAGTGAATACAATGCCCTAACGTTTTACATAAAAATTGCTTTCATTCATATGCAAATGAGGTAATTTACGCGTACGTAACTTTCTAATGCTCTTCATTTATTATTAATGATGTTAAAAAAGACCAGTGGTGTCCTCTAAATCAATTCTGAGGGCGTATAAATGTTTTTCTTTAATGTACCACATATCGATTCGACCTATTGACACAGTTTTACACAGAAATTGTGTCTTTATACGCAGAATAAATGAAATCTTTCGAAAGGAAATCTCATTAGAATTTAACAGGTGTTTGCTTATTAAAATAAATTAAAATTTTTGAACATTGTGCGCATTTAAGCAGTATAAGCCGATTCTACAAAGAATCTGTAGTATTCTGGAATAATTTTGGATCTTCAGTTGTCCTACGATCAGTAATATGTAAGATTCAACAAGGTATGGTAACTGTAGAAAGTCTTCAAACACATAAGCTGTTTGGACATTGAACATCGAGACTACAGGATGTTTTAAAGTCTGCGTATTTAAAACAAGAATAAAATGAAATTAGCCATATTTATTAGTCCCGATTATATTAGGTATCAAATGTGGAAACTTAAGTAAACATTCGAAAATGTTTATAGCATTCGATTGAAGACTTTTCGAAAAAAAACCAATTTTAACTTGTTTCAACGCTACTAATGCCAATTATGAAATCAAATATATTTATCTGCATTATTTCGATGAGAGAACAAAGATACTTAATATCAAGCATGGCCTTTACTGACAGCTGCATTTTTTACCATTCATCTTTCATAGTAGTGATTTACTCACAGAAGTGGTACTCGCTTTCAGGAATTCATCCGAACTACAATGTCTCTGGCTGGCTATGGCAAGTTTTTCACGATATTCTTAATCACCACTCTACAAAGCAGGTCATATAAGGGAGAAGAGGTGTGATGAACAGGTAGGGGACAATTGTCAAACAATTTCAACAATGCAGATAGAACACCTTTTTCTAAAAAAGGAACAGCAAACGTTAGCATTGATGATTCCATGTCTAATAACGATCAAAGCCCAGGACAAATCCAGACAACGTTGCTGTGCTGTGAATACATTGCTGTGAGTCTATATGATGCATGGATGAGCAGCGTAGACCATCACTCTACATTTCCCTCTTCCACTTCTGCATGATCCATTACTTACATTCTAATTATCGTGGCAAGTATTAGCTGGAATTACTAGACGGACAGCACGTGTTTGTGAAAAGCTGCAGGACCATAGTATTCTCTACCTTGTGAAATGTCTCCCTGGTGGTAGTTTATTCAATAACTATCTCCATTCTCTGGTGGCATTTTTCCTAATCTCGGTCGTAAATGTCCTCAGGGGAATAATGCATTTTTGAGCAATGTTTCCAACAGTTATGATGGAGTAACTGATAGCTTGTGCTATCTGACGCAGTTCTGTCTGATTACGTTCACACTACGCTAGCTGACGAAAGGACCTACCAGCTATGTGACATTTTACTTAAGCATTTATTGGGAAGTGGAATTTAGATCCTTATACATTAAATCCCTCTACCATTACCTACCATGTGATCTCAGAAAAAAAAACATTATTTTCACATTCCCTCCCCAACCAAAATATGTTCTTCATCATGATTTGGAGGGGAGAGGGGAGGAGGGGAGCTCACGTTTCTTCAAACTCAGTATAGTTTGTTTCTTCTGAGTTTAAGCACTTGATATCACACTTAAGATTTTATGTACATGTATTATACCTGCGAAAACGGTTGAGAAGTATTAGACAGAAAATAAATACATAGAAACAATACTGATAGCACATTTAGTAATACAACTATTGTTCTTACTTGTTGCAAGGGCAAACACAAATACCACAGCATTTCTCCATCCCCTCAAGATTCTTTTCGGCTTCCTTCATATCGGCGTTGATTTTGTCCATGTCCTCCTCGATCCTGTCCAGTTGTTCTGGCAAAGGATTACAGAAAAATGGTTATTTGTTCATTCTCTCAGTACACGAAAGAACAGACTCCCAAAATTTTTCTTAAATGCCACTCTTATCTACATTTAAACATCACAATTACAGTGACACATATTTAAATTTAAAATAATTTAAGGTTTAAATTATTTAACAACTGCCTGCATACAAAATGTGTTTGGTCGTTTCTTCTAAAGTGAATTTGTTTGTCAATAACAAAAAAAATTAATGTGTTTGGGCAATCACTCCAAACATCTGATACTGCAATGGAAGAAACCGAAAAGAAAATTTCCAAAGGTCTTTGCCCTGAATCGAGAAAGTATGTTCCACGCTCGTTTAGATGGGAAGAGATTAGCCACATTTTGTTGGCCATGTCCTCTTTTCTGTATAGGGAAAAATGCATTTCATAAAGTTCAGTGTAATGTTCATTAAACTGGAAGCAAAGGGATTGCTCACATTGGAACAATGTGGCTGCTATTCATAACGATACTGAAAATCGATAAAGAGATTTAATTTTATCTCGGAAAAAAAAGTTTTCTCCATCATTATGAGATAAGACACACGGAGTTTAGTTAAAAGCAGCAATCGAAATAGCCATTATTTCGATCTTAATGTTCACTGAAGCAAGAGAAGTCATTTAGAAGAAATATGTTATGAGGTCATTAAGGCGTAGTTTCTAATCCGGCAATTTTTTTTTACTTATTGGAGAGAAATATCATCCTTAATCCAGATAGCTAATGCAGTATTAATAGTTACTCGTGTTAAATTAATTAACAGTAAACAGTGTTTTACAAGGTATAATTATATTTTTAAGATATATTCATCAATATTTAACATCAGTTTAATTAATGGATTACAGGCGACATCGTTTTTCAAGGGTTGGTCAAATAAAAGATAAAATTTGTGACTAATTTTCTAAACACCTACTATAATTTTGGAAAATCTTTTACAGCTCAAAGGATTATATAAAAGATCAGAGCTGTAAGGAGTATGTTTGAGCACCTACTAAAGGAAAATGACCAATGCACTCTTCATAACCCTCGCTGTGTGGAAGAGTACATTTTCGTACAGTAAAATGGCAAATAGCAGCACTTAATCCCTTGGCCATGATTGCCTAGATCTGCTTGTAGTTTCTTTTGCAGTATTTGTAGCGTAATATTTATCCCGGATCCATGTGGCATAAATTAAATGAATTGGAGATCGAAGAAAAATGCAAACGTAACCTTACTAGTGATGGGTATGCCATAAATTCCTTGGTGTGGAGGACTCCGACATTTCTGGTGAAAGCTTATTTCATTGGTTTCTTCATCTATTGCTTGGACAACGATCTGTAACGGATAAAGGACATGATTGATAGTAGAAGGGCATATAATTGGCTGAAAGAGCGCCAGATTATTAGCAAAGTATAGAAGATCCTAGATCGCTTCTGCACTGTATCGACACCAAAAGGTATTTGTAGAAACTGAACGATAAATGGATGTCTAGTGAATGGCTGTCGCAAATTTTATAAGCGGAAGAACAAGATTCCATTTCGGAAGAAACATGTCCACAGAAATATCTGCAGAAAACGCATGCAAAATAAAATGAACGGATAGCTTCATTCAAAGGCTTTTAACATCAGCTGTAACTGAGTGGGCATCTCCAATTAGACGGATGACTAAAACAAGACGATCTTTTTGGGATAGACACTATATTAGGATCTATCATCGTCTCATCTATTGTATGATGAAAAATTCAAGTTTCTGGCAGGAAGATCGTATTGATGGGTCTAGTGTAAGTCTCAGATTTATTCTATGCTCTAGATGTTAACTAGAGTTAACATCTAGAGCATAGAATAAAAAAAATCAAAGGTGACATTAAGTGCGTGGTCAATAAGATTAAAGCAGGGGTTGAGAAAATTGGATGTTAAAATAAGGTGTCAACTTTAGCTTTACATAATATTGCATAAGAACCATCTGGATAAACCTGGGTTCGTATCCCGCCCAAGACTAGAGGAATTCTTAAAGGCTTCTGCAATCAGGTTATAGTTAACCACCGACTAATTCAGCCACTTTCTGAAAAAGACCCATAAAAATTCCTCGCGTCATTGACGGGATTCGAATTGAAGTCTTTTCAACCGGGTGTAGGGAGGACGGTGATTATACCAAATGTACTATCTACGAGGGAAAGACTAAACACACTGTACAGATATCACGGACAAAATGGGGGACAGACCAATAATGTTGATGAAGATTAGCGATTTTGGAAACAGGAATAAGAACATGTTATGCCACAAAAGTTAGCTACCACACTACTTAATAATAACTGACTGAGTCGAGAAAAAATTTCTAACATTTAAAATTTATAAAATTCTAACAAAGATGTGACACAAAAGTGGATTTTCGTTTATAACGAACAACGAAATTTGGCTGCTAACTCGACTACAGTTTTTCATAATGAGAAATTAAAAAAAAACTCCACATAAGTTGATTATGGTATATTCAAGTCCCATCGGAAGAAATCACGTGGTCATCACTTAGATGCGCTGAATACAGTAGTATGTTTTTTTCCACAATTAGATGTAAACCGGATTAAGGTTTTCGGCCAGAAAGCTAAAGCTATTATTTGGAATTATTACAGTGGCACTCTTTTGCATAATTATGCATTTAGCGTAATTATCACGCTTCTGAAAAAAAATACACGTGATATAGAATTAATAAGTAGGAAATTCATAGAGAAAACAGGATAAAAGAAAGTGGATAGCTAAAGAGAAAAAAATTATAAAATTAGCGAAGGATGCTTACCTCCTTGATCGTCCAATGCGACCAGGGTACGGATTCCAGCTTCTTTGCTCTACAAGAGTAAATATTAAGATGGCGTAAAAACCAAGAAACGGCAAATATAAGAATACAGAAAATAAATAAATACAGAAAAATTGTTCATAGGTTAACTACGAATTGATCGAGTAACTAAATTAAATACTTTATTATTTGCGGATGATCAAATAATAATAGCTCAGAATGAAGACGAACTTCAAAGATCGATTTTTAGCTTAAATAATATCGTTAAAACATTCGGAATGGAAATGAAAAGACTAAAGTTGGCATTTAAAGGTAATTATCCAATCAGAAGCAAAATAGTAATAGAAAATACCATCCTGGAACGAGTAAATTCATTTAAGTATCTTGGATGTTATCTTTCTTATGTCGAAGAAAAAGAGATAGAATTAAAACTTTCCAATTTCCTAAAGGTTACAGGTTTAATTAACAATATCCTAAAACTGAATAAAATTCATAAGCATACAAGGATAAAAGCTTATAAGGTGATAGAAAGACCCACTTTACTCTATGGAAGTGAAACGTGGACAATTAAATCAAAAGATGAGAAAAGGATTGGAAGTGCTGAAATGAAATTTATTCGCCGAACCAGTGGCTATAGATTATTAGACAAGAAGAAAAGTTCTGATATTCGTAAAGAATTAGATATTGATCCAATAATAGATAGAATCTACAAAATGTAGATTCTACCAATAAAGATTCTACAAATCCATTATTTGTAATTTCTGTAGAATCTACAAACAATGGATTAATCATTTGGATATGATACATCCAGCAAGATTACCAAAGGAGATTATGAAATATCGGCCAGTTGGAAGGAGAGATCCAGGACGTCCGAAGAAAGAATGGACTGAGGCCGGAACAGGCCATCTGGACTAAATCCTTGAAAGGATGATGATGATGATGATGGCTTGGATGGCATCCCCATCTCTCTAATATTCACAATTTCTTTATTGTTGGTGACAAGTTGAACATATCATTAAACTATAGGTGAAAAGTTCAAAGATAATTCTTATGGAGCAACTACACTCAGTTATACAGTGCTTTATGCATCAAAGTGAATCTCCCAACAATTTATTTACATCCTATAAGTGTTCGATATGAGTTCTATTTGTCATTCTTCAGATGTCCAAGTGATGTCCCAGCTTCTGCTACATCTTTCTGAGTGTTTCTTCGTATAACCATATAAAAAGATCAAATTTTAGGAGATCTAAAGAACTCACAGAGCTAATCTAGAGGTTAGAAAGCTTTCATTTAGCATACCTGTGAAAACCAACTCACGGAGGTCTTCCTTAGGCAGACTTCCGTGACATTGGCCAGTTCTTCAGCATTTCCAGATAAGTGACACTACAAATAACTGTGAATTCTACAAAAATGGAGCAGATTCTACATCTTCCTCATTTGAAAAACATTATAAAGTTCCCCTCATGTGAGAAAAATCACCTTCGTCCTTATACTGTATCAATCAACTTTGACCGATAAGAGATATTTCAGTTTTTGAGAGCAGATCGTTGCGAAGTATCCAATTCAAAAATCTACCCAAAGATTATTGCTTTTCTATTGTCGTCCTTAATTGCTTGGAGAATTTGAAGTTTGTGGTTTCTCGAAGCCACTGTTCTATTGTAATGCTCTGTAATCTTTCATATGGCCCACATGGCCAAAGGACATCTCAACCTTTTGCTTTTGTTGCTCATTACAAACACCAAAGAAAACTCTACTGTTTTCTTTACCTTTGCGCAACAATCCACGTGAACATGAATCTCACACTCAAGTCTAAGAAATGTATAAATAAAATTGCAAAGAGTTTAGAAGAAAAATATTACTAGATAGATAAATCACTTGTAAGTACAAATGATTTATCTATTTGTCCAATTAATTATAAGAAAAATTATAAATCGAAGAATACTATGAAATACTGACCTCTTCGCATAGTGAGAGCATGCGCCGTGTGCTTTCCAATGACTGCAAGAAAAGAAATAAGAAATTAGTTTGCTGCCTTAACAGTTAAATAATAGTGCCACAAACATTTTGAATGTTAGAAAAATATTTCTAGAAATAAATCACAAAATCTTCAGATACGAACCTTAACAGAAGGTCATGGGCATTTAATGTAGAAGACTTTACGTGCCACGACCTGTGATTAAAAGTTCTTAATTAATGATTTATAGAGTGGAGACTTAATCTAAATAAATTATGGATCCTGCGTGCGTCCAAAAAGTACCGTGTCTCCCAGCTTATAGCTTTGAAATTGAGTTCCGTTGAACTAATTCGAGATGACCTTGCAATTTTCGGTTCCAGTAATAAGCGACGAATAAGGTGGATGGATAGCCGATGTTTTCATGTAGGAATGAGAGTTCCAATATTACTGATTTTGAAATTCTTTTGGTTTTGATGAAGCCTGTGAATTGCACTCTTAGTGAAGATAAAATCTATTCTTATGGAATATGTTTCCATCTAATTATCCTTCTTTGCTCTCCGTTTCGCTTACTTATATATTGTGCTGTGTTATTCTGAAATATGCTGAATATTAAGAACACGCCAAAGCGAATACTTTGCATAAACCAAATCGAATATTTAAAGACAATTAGATTCACTTTTCGGTCTTTATTTCATTTGAGGTACAAGCAGCATTTTTAACTGCATTATTAATACTATATAACTGTTCTCAGAGTACAGTTCATATCGTCTTAATCAATGATATTAGCTATTAGCTCTTAAATACACCACACAGTTCTAGTTCTAATATTTATATCAAATTCACGACACATTGCCTTGTATCTAATATTACATCTGTATCAACTTAGAATATTTAATTTGTCTTAAAATTGGAGGTGTTTATGAAACTTATCTTCTTATCTGCGCTCAATGAACCACCCTGCATTTTCATTAGTAGACGCATACAGCATTAGCCAAAGAAAAAAAAAAAAAACTTCTCATTTCATCCATCCATCCGCTCCAAAAGTTTGTCCATTTCTTCCTTGAATTTATTTAAGCTATCAGCTTCCACAACAGATGGAAGTTTGTTCCAACAATCAACCATCCCACCTGCTGGCTAAAGGCAAATTTCCACACACCTATTCTACAACTGTCCTCAATTTGAATTTATGTCCCCTCAAGTGCGTAATCTGAGCAAGAAGGAGAATCCCATCAAGAGATTCTTATACACCTGAATCAGATGCTTTACATCCCAATCAGATCACATCGTAGATGCCTAGTCTCCAGACGCTGCAGTTTGCAGATCTTAAGCCTTTATTGGTAAGCGCAACTCTTTGTTCCCCTCACCAATTTCGTTGCCCTTCTCCGTGCTCTTTCCAGCAGTTCTACATCCTTCCTAAAATGCGGCCTCCAGACCTGCATGCAGTACTCAAGGTGTGGCCTCACCATTACCGTATACAAAGGGATAATCACCTCCTTATCTCTGCATTTGTTCTGTTTATGTGTATTTCTTTGCTGCCGTGGTAAATTCTTGTTATTTAGTCTTGAAATTCTAGGTCGTTGTGTACACTTTTAGTGTTCAGTCCTTGATTTTGTTGTCTGCGAACTATTGGCACACCAGACATGTACGAGCGCAACAAGAGAAGAAATGAAAAGATATACTACAATAATGTAAAAAAACACATCATTAAAACTGATGTAGAAAGATTATCAAGTTCTAAAGACACTTCCCAAATTTAAGAAGGCCAGAAATTGCATTATTTATAACGTTTCATACTCGAATACCCAATTTTCTGTAGATCTACAATGGCATGATGTCCTATATCTGAATTGGAGTAGTTTTCAAAAGTTTTAACCAAGATCATTATTAAATGAATGATTAGATCTAGAGAAGATGATTTCTCAATTGAGCAACGTATTTACCCCTCACGCTGGTTGAAATATGTGTCTGCTGGCAGTTACGCAATCAAACGTGCGCTATGCATTTTAGGACCGCGACCCTTCTACTGGTACTGTGCACCCGGTTTTAAGGCACTGTTTATCATACAGTATTTCCCTTTTAGCAGAGTAACTGAGACACGCAAATGGATTTCTAAATGTTAGTTTCTAAGGCAACTTAAATAGTGGAATTGGACTCAATGCATGTATCGACCTTCCAAGTAAGCCACAATAAGTGAAACGCGCAATGAAACGCCAACACTTTGATAAATGTTAAAAATTCCAGTCGAAGTGCACATTGCTAAGACCGTAGTTCAGCCGCTAGCAGTTGGGTCACGTAGCTGTCAGCAGGAACGTCGGAAATGCACGTAACATCCCACCAACAATGTTTCTCCATCTTTCGCAGTACGCAGGATTATTGATCGGTGTTTCACCTAGTTCAGTGGATGGAATGGGTCGTTAGCATCGCTCCCAAGGGCAGAGCCAGGTGTGCAGCCCTGTCTGATCCACAAGATAATAGCAGTTACCGATGCGCTTCTATAAAAAAATCTCTTCCTCCGGTGTTTCCTCATCGGTGGCTGCGATTCGAGATTGTTTGTGGTAAATCAAACTATTATGGGAAACTTAATTTTGATAAGATTCAATAAGACAATAAGAAGCTTTCCAGTAATATAACGAGGCTTCCAGGAGCCTCAAGAATCTCGGAAAGTAGGGCAAAAAACATGCACCAATCGAAATGTGGTGTCTGAAAATAAAACCACAATAACTGTTCTAATTTATTTACGTTTCAAACGAGATGGGTACAATCACAGAAACTGCTCAAATCTAATGGTTAAACAAAACTAAAAATGCTGTTTTTTTCTCAAATCCCATCTTCATTATGGGATAAATATTGTGATCAAATATCGAAATGCGGCTTTTATGAACCGGAGGGCACCAGGCTGCTTTTGAAGATCATAAAAGACTTTTTCTTTGAAGAAAGTGGACTGGAAGCAAATAAGTACAACTGAAAGGTAATCTGAATTTAAAATCAAACTTCTAAGCAAATTTTGTTTTAAAATTAAACATAAGAGATTTAATTCCTATTTTGAATAACTTATATTTTTTAGTTTGTAAGGGGTACGTACGACTGTACCGCTTGTTTGATTTGAATATATTTATTGTTTTTTGCTTACTGATCTGATTTGAAAATTTGACTTTAATTATTAATTTTAATTGAAAATTAGTTTTGAATTTTATTGATTTTTTGCGAGTATGATTTGCTCATTTGAGGTTTTTATTGACTTGATTTTCTGATTTGAAAATTTTATATATTTGCTGATTTGAAAATGTTTTGACTCTTTTATTGATTTGATTTAAAAATGTTTTGACTCTTTTATTGATTTGATTTAAAAATGTTTTGATTTTTATTAATTTGATTTTATTTGAAAATAGGTTTTCATTTTTATTGATTTGTTTTAGAGTA
The DNA here is from genome assembly GCF_048544385.1 of Mastigoproctus giganteus. Lineage (NCBI taxonomy): Eukaryota > Metazoa > Arthropoda > Arachnida > Uropygi > Thelyphonidae > Mastigoproctus > Mastigoproctus giganteus. The sequence goes on along the minus strand of NC_143586.1, from coordinate 63,703,399 downwards.
TGATTTGCTCATTTCAGCTTTTTATTGATTTAATTTGCTCATTTGAACTTTTTATTGATTTTATTTGCTGATTTTAAATTTTTATTGAAACTTCTCTTTTTATTTTAAAACTGGTTTTGATTTTAATTCATTTGATTTGAAAACTGGCTTTGATTGTTGTTGTTATTGTCTTCTAAGGCCATGTTGCTCCATGCATATTATCAATAAATTGCTATGTTTTGATATCGTTTTTTCTGTTTGCTGGACGAAAAACCCAAGTTTCAGGGAGAAAAAACCATGCTACTCTCGCCTGACACCGACTAACTCAGCCACGTTGTGTAAAAGACCAACTTTTTTGGCTCTTTCAGAGGATAGAAGTAGCGGAAAGAATGGGGTAGACGAAGATTGTTAGTCTTATACAGCAACAGCGACCATTGAAATGATTCTAAAATTGAAATTTCAAAACCTCCCTCAACTAGAGTTTAGTTCATGTATTGTCGGTCAGACTATGACCTTTCCAGATCACTATCTGCGCGGGTAGCACATGGCACTGTCAACATACATCTCACACCAGGAAGAAAAGGCCCGGGTTCGAATGTTATCGACGTGAGGAACTTTTATGAGCCTTTTTCACTCCGTGGCCGAGCAAAACAAACATTTGCTTATGTTGATAGTATCGTTTGCTAGCAACCGATACTTTGTAAATTGTCCTGTTCCATGTTATACCATGGAACCAAAGCTAGAAACTTAAGCTATAAAATTCGAGAGACATTGCACTAGGATGAAATCACGTTCTGAATTTGTCTACTGTTTCAATGTCCTACTATCAGGAGTTTTTGGACGTCTTGCTAGGACGCTGCGTGATTACCATATTTGGTGCGTTGTTTCCTGTCAGGGACCTCGTCCTTTATTTCCTTTGTTCTCACAAAGCGGGTTGGTTTATCGTGTAAGATTTCCAGATTGTGAGGTGAGTTAAATGGAGGAATATGGCAGATTAGAAGATCGCGTGTCTAAGCAGGAGCAGACTACAGGTACGGCACTGCTAATTTTGCTCGCCTCGTTCTCTCCGAACGTTACTGGTGCAAGCAACGCCATCAACCTAATCCTCATAATATCCGGATAGTTGTTCGTTCCCATAATTTCTGGCTCCGTTAGCGGTTGAAGCTGTCCATACCGCCCTCCCCAATTAATTGTAATCAGGAACGTATACATTCTGGTATGGAAGTCACGATTATATAGTACTACCATCGCTACGAGCATTGTGTGTAGCGTTTAGTGCACGTTCTTTTACAGCCTCAGATTTGGACTGATTCCCTTTTATCCTTTTCTTTCTTTTTACCTTTCTAGTTTTTAAAAGCATTTATCGCTAACTGTTACTAACATCGGGTATTTCAGGTCCTGAGATAGAAAGGAATTTATGACACGTTAATATAGACTCAGTGACCACTAATTTATGACCACCTACCTAATACTGTGTTGAACCATTGCTCGCACGGATAATAGCCACTATTCGTTTAGTCATCAACTCCACTAGATGACTGAAGACATCCGTAGGATTTGCAGCCATGCTGCCTGCAAGGTTTTCCTCAGTGTTAGAATATATGACGGTTGCTTGTCCATATGTCTGACTTCAAGTTCAAAAACTTTCCACAGGTGTTCAATTGGACTGTGGTCAGGCGAAATGGAAAGCCAATCAAGATGGGCGACATCTTCAATGTGTTGTTCGAACCACTTGCATAGTGCGGCCCAATGACAAGGCGCATCATCGTCTTGGAAGATCTCGTTTCTGTCGGGGAACAAATGCAACATGGCAGGGTGCACATGGTCTCCTAAGAGCTGCCGGTAGGACTCACCAACGAGGACCCTGGTCCATACGCACCAGGGGTTCTCGTACTTGCTAGCAAACCATGCTCCATATTAAGCAACTACCGTTAATTGCCTAGATAGTGGGTATAATGCACAATGGATTCTTGGACTGTGTTGCTTGCCCCACACACGAAGGCGTCCGTCAACGTGCTGTACCAGGTATTTGGACTAATCCGACCAACACAATCGTTTACAGTTCTCCAGTGTCCAATCAGCATGTTGACACTACAGTATTTGCTGTTGACGATATTCAGCGGTGAGGAAAGGGTGTCTCTTGGGTCGTCTGCTGTGGAACACCATACGTCTGAGTGTGTGGCACATCTTCATTTGGGAGATTGTTCTTGCATTCCTCATATTGTATTGCGATGTCAACTGTCGCACAGTGACCTGCCATTGAGCACGTACAACGCGCTGCACCCTTCGCTTACCACCAACATCCACCTTGCGTAATCCGTTACAGTTATGTCAACGCGAGGTGGTTTGATCCGTTCTACACCATTCCTTGTAGATCTTAACCACGGTGAACCGTGAGCTACCGACAAGACGTGCCGTTTCCGATATGGAACCCCTACACACGAGCACCCACAATCATGCCCATTTCAAACTACGTAATGTCTTTACTACGTCCCATAACTGCTCCTGTTAGTTTGTACTTGTGGATTTATAATGCTAGAAAATGTAGTAGTTTTGTGAATTGATAATGTATATTCATTTGGTTAAACCGGTTCCTCCATTATGGCCGATATCGTGGCTGTAACTGAAAATCTGAAGGTCCTTACGATTCCAGAAAAATGAACGGCCAATTTTAAACTGTGATACACGAAAATTTAGCAAAGCTTAATTTAGTTTTTGCAGTAGCACAGTGGTTATAATCACCATCCTCCTCACTACGTGGGGAAAAGGCCAAATCCAATCAATGACGTAAGGAACTTTTATGGGCTTTATTCACTCTATGGCTGAGTTAGTCGGTCTCAGGAGAAGATAGCAAGGTTTTTTTTTCTCTCCGGAAACTCGGGTTTTTCTTCCAGAAAAAAGGCAAAACTAGAAAAAAGAGAACATGTGTGACAGTAAAGTTCCCGGACTGGTGCAATACAACGACCACGAAGGAAGTGAAGGTGCTCAAAAATGTTTTATTTTTATTCAAGGTAATCACCACCTGACTGAATGCACTTATTACATCGTTCTAAAAGTTCCTGAAAATATTCAGGGAAAGCATCCAAAGAGATGATTCAGTTCGGTGGTTACGTTTCTCCTTATGTCTTCAACATCCTAAAATCTCTTTCCTTTGCGGCAGTTTTCACTTTAGGAAAGAAGAAGTCTACTGGTGCTAGATCTGGAGGGTAAGACGGATAGTTGATCTGTATAATGCCATATCTTGTTAAAAATATCTTCATAACAATACGGTATGGGTGGAGGCATTGTCGTGCAACAAGAACCAGTTTCATTTCTCTCGAAATTGCTGCCTCACCCGGGAAATGCGCTTCAATAGTGTTTGAAGCCTCTGTACGTAGAAGACAGCATTGAATCTTTCCCCTTCAGGTAAAAATTCCTTCAGAATCACAACCTGTTTATAGAAAAAAACATGATCGGCATCGTCTTGATCATGGTCTTCTGTAAACAAAACGTTTTGGGCCTCGGTAATGATTTCGAAATCCACTGCATGCTCTGTCGTTTCATCTTTGGATTGTACTGAAACACCCAACATTCATCTGCAGTGTCAATACAGTTAGATTGTCTTGATATGTCTGGATGAAGTCTTCGGATAATGACACAGACCTTCCTTTTTGCTAAATCCTTATGCAAATTTGAACCTCTGGAACCTCGTAGGACAACTCTCTATATCTTCCCGTGATTAGCTCTAATTACAAGGAGAGGTCGGAAATTCAAGAGGAAATTCTTTCTCTTTCTTTTATTTCAATACCTTTCTCCATGCCACAGAAAAAGATATTTACCATCTAAGAAGAATCATAATGTTAATTGTACTTTTAAAAGTTGCGCAGTTGTAAAAGTCAGTTTTGCTGCGTTATCTCCACTAAAAGGAGGACAAAGATATTCGTCTCTAAACTCTTCTATTTTCTGAACACGTCTGAAAATCCGAAACATCAGCTAACATTTGAAGTTTTTTGATAAGTGTGCCCAGCTGGATTACGGCAGGGTAGTATTTATAGCTGTTCCCAACAAGGACATAAGAACTGCCATAGACAAGTAATTTCCAGAAGAAAAACAAAGGCCATAGCATTGGGAATTGCAGAAGATAATCTGCTACTGATGATGAAAATACATCAGGGAAGCTTAACGGATTTAAGTCACGAAAACTTACCTCCACAGTTTCGAACGCTAAGAACTCTTCAGTTTTTCACAGTTATTTGCTTTCGATATGGGATTCCGTATCGAAGGTTTCTGGTCTTGATTTCTTCGTTTTTAATATTGCTTATTCTGCAAACAGAGTTCCTGTAGTCTGGTAAGAAAAAAGTGCTTGCCTTTGTAGTTTTTAGTAGTCTGTTTCTCTCTCTGCGTACACAGTACCATTCCGAAAAGTATTCAAAAACTTGCATTTTTGAATATTCTATTTTTCTAAATTATTACACCACGAACAGCCTGAAAGCATTCACAAAAGAAAACTTCCAAAAAATGTCTTGATCAGTGGCATCCACGATGGAGCAAGTGTGCGTTTTCAGAAGGAGATTACACGAAGAATATTAATAACGAAACGTTTGTTATTGAACAGAATAAATTCTTTGTAAGATTCACCGAACTTTATGATCACACTTTGTACAGTTGTTTATACAGTTATATAGTATGAACCAGAGCTGTAATGCTCAATACGTTCTACGTTGATATCAATATTTGTAAAAGAATAAGAGAAGTTTACCTCAATATGATATGTAGAACACTTCAGTATGAAATTCTCCAGAAATTAAAACGAAAAAATCGAAAATCTTACATTACAGTAACAAACAATTAAAAATTAATCTAACGCAATTAAAAATTAATTAAAAGAATTTAACGAAAAAATTTCAAAACGATTTTCTCTCCTGAAGCTGACAATGCTTTTCGACCGTATGTCGTGATCACAGGAACGAAAATTACAGAATAGGGGTGAGCATGAAACTTAAATAGTGATTATTTGTCTTCGCGCATGCGCATAAAAGCCCACGAATCGGAGATCAGATATGGCTGGCGAACATTAACAGAATTCTCGTGTAATTTAATTTCAACGGTTTCTGCAATTAATAGTCGCGTATATAATTACGTTGGACACTAAGTATTTTGGCCTCATTAAATAAAAAAGTATGTTTTTCATTAACAGCATGAAGGGCTAAGTCTGACGATGCTAAACGAGAAGCACGAACTGAGGCTGCGTGTTGATTAACACGAAAATTCAGCGGAACTGCGTAGAACCTTGGTAAGCAGATCACCGCAAGAAATGTTGTATACTAGATCATTAATCTGTGTTGCGAACGAGGAAAGGACTGAGCGATTGTTCAGTATAGTGTGTAATTTCCGTATTGGCCTGGCCACAATTTTGGGATCTGGTATACAACGTTTCTTGCGGTGATTGCGACTCGTCCTACCAAGGTTCGACTCGCTTTCCGCTGAATTTTCGTGTTAATCAACACGCTGGCAACTGAACATATGTTCAGTTGCCAGCGTGTTGTCAACTGAACATATGTTCAGTTGACACCAAGAAAACAAAGTGTAGCTGTTGCTCTGTCCCAGGAAGGGCTTTCTACGCGTGCTATCGCTGATAAAACAGGCTGCCACCAGTCAACAGTATCCCCGGGTGCTGAAATTAAAGCGTCAAACCGGTGATGTAAAAAGAAGACCTGGATCAGCCCGTAAGAGAGTGACTACGCCTTGCCAAGATCGATATTTGAAACGGCTATGCCTTCGTAATCGCCATGCTAGTGCTCCTGATATAAAAGTGGACTTTGAGATGGCCTCTGGTGTTGAAACAAGTTCACGAACTATCCAAAGACGGCTTTCGGAATGCCTATCGGCCCAAGAAGAAGCCTTTGTTGACCTAACAAATGAGGAAGAAGCGACTTGCTTGGGCTAAAACGCATGTTTGATGGACAAAAGAGCAATGGGACACCGTCATCTTTTCTGACGAATCGAAATTCAACCTGCATGGCTTGGATGGGAGGCGATAGGTCAGAAGACGAAAATCGGAGGCATACCATCCTGATTGCATAACACTGACTGTAAAGTTTCCCGCCAGTCAGATGGTCTGGGGATGCATAACAAGCAACGGGGTGGGGCGAATTAAGTTTATTAACGGAACGGTGAATGCAGAAACCTACACTGCTGTCTTGGAGTGCCAGAAACCCGTTATTAGGAATCACCACACAGACGTCAAAAACTGCATTTTTCAACAGGACTCAGCACCTTGCCACACAGCAAAATTGGTAAGTTTTATGCTATTTAGATTTAATGATGAGTTTGTCTTCTTGTCTCCCAAGGCTTAAAACATATTTACACCAATCTTTTTCGTCGTTTTTCTTCCTTAAGGTGCAGTCATACCTTAGAAATGCTGGCATTACAGTGTTGGACTGTCCCGGCAACAGCCTACGTTTGAACCCGATTGAAAATTGCTGGTACGTAATGTCGTCTAAAATTGCTCAGAAGAAGCCAACAAGTAAGGTCCAGCTGCAGGAGAACATTGTAAGGGTGTGGTACCATGAAACTGGGCAACCGTATATCCAGAAGTTGATTAACTCTATGCCAGATCGTTGCAAGGCTGTAATTGCAGCTCGAGGAGGAACAACAAAATATTGAGGACTTAATTTGCTGATTTGCATTATATAATACTATTACGTTAATTTGTAATTTCAGTTTTGTACACATAAATGCAATAAAATGTACGTTTGGCATTTGCTTTTCTCAATTTCCATTAATTAGGAATTTTACCCTTTGGGAAGATATTTATGGCAATTAGGGTGGAGTCTTTTTATTGGATATGATTCACAGAGATATACAGTATATCCCATCTAACAAATGCATTTCGAATATTTCTGCAATCCACAATGCAGCGCAAAACACATTATTTGCAAAATTCATAAGTAATGCAGTTTTTTTGTCCGCCACTGTATGTATAAATATTTCAAAAGATAAACATCGTTGAAAAATTAAAAACAGCAATCGCTAATACCGATCCAGATTTATGTAGACTCGATGTGGAAAGTGCACCTATCGTGCGAGCAAACTATCTTATCTGTCTACCAGTTCGTTCCATCTTATCGCTACCGATTAATTATTAACTGTACCATCACTGTGTCTACCATTCTTCCAAATACTGAATAATTCATTATATTTACTGTCTGCTGGTTCCGATTTTTACATGCGTGTTGCTCTATCATAATCATATTAATCAAACTGCGGTGTTGATGAACTCTTTGTAATGGATGCCTCGCAGATGTGTTAAATGGATCGATGTATCAGAGTCTGGTAAGAAAATAAAAATATAAAATAAAGTGTCACATTTTCCATTACCTAATACTGAATACTCCTCAATCTCTCTGCATATTGCTTTTTTTTTTGCTCGCAGACTTCGATTATTTTCGCTGGTGGTTTAGCTATTTTTGGATGCATCCAGCGCATCGAGTTCCCAGGAGAACAGAAAAATTGTGCGCGATAAAATTTCTGTTTTTCTTTTGTCCATCTGGTGAATGTGTTTATCTAACTGAATAAAAACAGTCTCTGAAGAGAGCACTCGTGCATCGAACATCTCCTACTTTAAGGTTCTATGCCCGGAAGCTCAAAATAAATTTTGTTACCGAACGATTTTCACATTCAGTCAAGAAGTAACGACTGACAATCTTTCTCTTTTGCTTCTTCCAATCGATATTCTTTAGTTTCCAGTACAAGTTTACTTTGGGTCCTTAATTCTCTTTAAATCAGTCGTAAATTCCACGTGTACTGGAAGAGGTGGACGGAAGGAGAAAAAGCTATCAGGAGAAATGATTAAGAAACTTAAAACACTCGTACCATTGTGAGCATTATTTTTTTGAATCACAAATATTTAGATATTGCATATAATTCGTTATACTAACCATCCCCCCAAAACGATTAATTAATGAGATAGCAATTATGTTAATAATTAACTTCTTATTGATATAATTACTGTAATTTTGTACATTGATCACACAATCACCTGACGACTATGTACAGTAGTGAATAAAAATTTAAAAAGGTCTTTGTCCATTTGTACGTATCTAGACAGGTTTCTAGCTCATGATGTTTTCCAGTCTTCCATCTTCAGCTGCAGTAATATTGTTGATGTCCTGAGCCACATTTCATTAATTTTTTATACATCATCATCATCATCATCATCATCAGCCATTTTCAATCCACTGCAGGATGAAGGCCTCTCCAGCAACTTTCCAGTTCCTTCTGTTTTGAGCACTGGCCATCCATTTACTACTCAAAAACTCATGAATTTCATCTATCCATCTCCGCCTTTGTCTTCCAGGTTTTCTTCTAGCTCCTCTTGGGTACCATTCTGTTATTTTCTTAGTCCATCTGTCATCATGTCTTCGAGCTATGTGTCCTGCCCAAGACCATTTTAGTTCTTTAGTTTTGATAAGAATGTCCTTTACTTGAGTTTGCTGCCTAATCCATGTGTTTCTCTTCTTATCTAACAGTCTGATTCCCAATATAATTCGTTCCATTCTTCGCTGTGTAGTTCTTAGCTTCTCTTCCATTCTTTTGGTGAGTGCCCAAGTTTCACTTCCATAAGTCATGGTGGGGAGTATACATTGATTCATTATTTTACGTTTCAGGCAAACTGGGATATTGCTCTTCAGTATGTGACGATATTTCCTGAATGCTATCCATCCAAAATTTATTCTTCTCTTGACTTCCAGCCATTTATCATTATTACAGATAATAACTTGTCCCAGATAAGTATATGACTCCACCTTTTCAATTACTGCTCCTTCAATCATTATATCCCTTTCTGTGGCATACTTGTTCATCATTACTTTTGTTTTAGCCATATTCATCTTTAGTCCAAAATCCTTACTAGCTGTGTATAACTGATTAAGATTTTCCTCTAATTCTTTGGGATCGTGGCTTATGACCACAATGTCATCTGCAAATCGTAAATGGTTTAGGTACTCTCCGTTCACACTGACTCCTTTCTGCGACCAGTCTAATCTTCTGAAAGCTTCCTCAAGGGCAGCAGTAAACAGCTTCGGAGATATTGTGTCTCCTTGTCGAACTCCTTTCTCGATTTTAAATTTGCTACTGTCTTTGTCTAGTCTAATAAAGGAGGTAGCACTCTCATATATTTTCTTCAAAATCATAATATATGGAGTATCTATGCCTTGTCTTTCCAGTGCCCGAAACATTGCCTTATGTTGTATGGAGTCAAATGCCTTTTCATAATCCACAAATGCCAGGCATAATGGTGTTTTATATTCATTTGCTTTCTCTATTAGCTGTGATATTACGTGAAGGTGATCCATAGTTGAGAATCCTGTCCTAAAGCCAGCTTGCTCTTTCGGTTGATTCTCATCAAGTATTCTTTCTAATCTGTTAGTAATGACCCTTGTGAACAACTTGTAGATATGGGATAACAAGCTAATTGGTCTATAATTTCCAATTTCTGATTTATCTCCTTTCTTATGCAGCAAAACTATGATTGCATTATTCCACTGCTTAGGCATCACACCTTTTCTAATGCATTTTGTGAAGAGCTTTGCCAGTTTTTGTGTTATGTCTCTTCCTCCCAATTTTAACAACTCTACAGTAACTTCATCTTCCCCCGGGGCTTTCCGATTCTTCATTTTCTTCAATGCATGTTCTACTTCATTTTCTTCAATGCATTTTCTTCAATGCATGTTTTATACATAAACAGGAATAATTAAGATAATATACGCATTGCGTTATATTTCAGACGCTTTAGATCATCAAGTAATTGCGTACTTCGGGGGTTAAAAACTTATGGGAAAATGGATTAATCCATCTCAAGAAATGTAAGTCCTGAAATTTTGCAAAGGATCAGAGATGCTGTCATAAATTTATAATACTGTTCTTGTGAGGAGGGGAAATTTGGGAGCCATGGAATCGAAATTGAACCTAAAACCTTTCCAGGAGTTAACAGAATATAGGATAAAATATGGTGTTAATACAACTTCTGTTATTGACTACTTCTCGAATATCTGCACTGTCCTCGTGGTAAACTGGAAAGCATTATTGATAACACGAAGGAGCTATTTTGGTTCATTCCTCCTTCAACGCAGCTGTGAGAAGGCCGGCAAAACATTGGCACACGTTGTTGTTGTATTAGGGTTTTAAGAGCATCAGCGACTAAGGCTATATTGCACTGTCTTTAAATTGAGGAGTTGTGTTCTGTGGTCGATTTTCTGTTTTTTCTGGACGAAAAACGCGAGTTTCCGGGAGGGAGGATATTTAATAACACAGCTTTTCAATCTCCCAGTTACCAATTATGATGTATTTTGCTCCCACCAAAGTTGAAGCTGTGCATTTCCTGCTGTGATGACTGGTTTTGTGTGCTACAGCTGTTCTGTAAAGTTCCGTGCTTGCAGCCTCCTACGTTGTCCATAAACAAATGTTAGTTCCTTTGCCCAACCTGAACTCTTGGTTGACGGTAATCGACGAGGACTGACGGGATCCATGTAGCACTTTTCTGAGTACCCTTTAGTTTCAAAGAGAAGCTTAACTTAGCCTCTCCGCCCAAATTGTGTATTTTGTTTGTGCTTACTTTCTGTTTGTGTATAATTTTTGGTTTGTCTATGTTTCCTACTCTTGGATAACACAGCGGATAAAGATAACTGGAAAATTCCCGAATCAATGATGAGAGGAATTTTTATCGGCTTTTCTCAATGCGTGACTGAGTTATGGTTGTATGTTTTTTTTTTTTTTTTTTTTTTTTTTTTTTGTCCGGAAACTCAGGTTTCGTTCAGAAATCGATCACAGTACACGCACTTTACAGATAATAATATAATGTCGCCTTATAGACTTAGTTGCTTTGTCCCTTACCACACACACACACACACACACACACACACACACACACACACACACACACACACACACACACACGCTTACTTCTTGCGTCAACTCTTGCTTTTATTCTTATTCCTGACACTTGGACAGCGGTTATGGTTCATTTTTCCCCAATTATATATATAATTTGAGAGATGTACGAAAAAACTTGCCATATGCATACTGGTCTACTTTAATAAAATTTGGGATAGCCAAACGGACCTTTCTAAAAGCCCCAAATGTAAAATTTCAAGAAAATTCGTTCATTGGGAGTTGATTTATTACACGAGGACATGGTAAAAATAATTGGCGTTGCGTTTTATTCAGTTAAAAATGCGCTGAAAAACGGCAACTGAAAATACGAATTATTTGAAATAGTATTTGGTGATGAAACATGAGCCTGTACAAGACTTTTCAAATATTTCTGTCTGTTTAGCGAAAGGTAAATGTCCATCGAAAGTGACGACCGTTCTGGACGCCATTCAACATCAGGAAATGGCCACAGAGCGGTAGATGTTCCCTGGCGCTTTCTTTAGAAACAGTAAAGTGACACTTCCATTTGGCCTCTGTAGCCGAGTGGTCAGGAGCGGGAGTGTAGTATCACGAGCTCTTTGAGTAGACCACGGTTCAAGTTCCCGACTACTAAATACGGTCGATCTGAAAACCCGCAGTGGACCAGCGTGGCGGATTACGTTCCATTTCCCTCAACATGGACTGTTGTGGAGGCTTCCATCCTTCAGTGGATTGATAATGGCTGCTGCTTCAACACTTCCGTTTAGGAGGTTTAGACTCGGCAGAAAAGACCAGAAAGTAAGCGTGAATTTCCATAATGAGTAATCCCAATCGTCGCTTGAATGGTTTTGAATCTGAATTTCCTAAAATGATATGCGACGGCGCAACTTTAAACCATTCAAACTTGCTTTCAGAGATACTTCGACAGAAGGACCATAGTTCAAAGACGATTAAGTCCGTCCAAGATTAAGGATATTAATTTGGTGTCTTGTTCCTTTTTGAACAGACATCATATATGGCATGCCATCCACATCTAATAATTATTCGAACCCCCTCACTTCCATTTGTTTAACAGTTAACGAGGAAACGGATATTAGTGACAATGATTGAACCACAGCTAAAATATGCATGCTGTCCACCGCTCTGTATTCATATTAATAACATAATCTGCTGCATAATAGACTTTCTCATAAAGCGAGCTTAACTTGCTAAATATTCCCACAATAATCTATAATATTACATAACATAGCAGTTATCGTAGAGAGAGCTTTCTGGGAGTTACATTCGCCTGCGGATTTATCATTAGGAAACTCGAATGAAACAAATTTTCCAATATCATTTTATCTCTAATATTAACTTTTAATGGAATGTTTAAATTCCTCGAGCACGTTTTTGGACGAACGAATAACAGCTGAAAATAAACATCTTATAAATTGAAAGGATCAGTTTCGTTTACCTTCATCTAGTGAAAGTAGCATTTCTTTAAATTGATTTATTTATTACCTTTGTTTACTCGACGAAATATGGAATGACACGCCAGACTGTACCAAGAGAACTATGCTATTCCCGTGTGTTTAAGCCATCCATTCTCCCAAACACTATTTGGCATTATAAAAGAACTTATCGATTCCAGATTTCACACAACCCACGTGTATGAACTTTTGGAAGCTCTTCTCCACGAGGAGTTTATTTGCATAAAACAAAGTAAACATGTATTGAGATAACTTCCAGTAATGGGAAATTTTACGGCTCATATCCTCCATTAAACAGCAGCTTTTTTACCATTTAAATATTATTGAAATAACCGAATTTTTTTTAAGAATTTGATTTTAAAATAGCAACCATCAGCCCAGCAAACATTGTGCAATGTAAACGTCAGTTATCCTGAATATTATTACAGGTATTGAGGTTTCCTTTATCTTATTTATATTTCACTGAAATTAATAGATAAGATTATAAATAGGATAACACGAAAACCCAGAAGTCCAACATCCTGTAGACTACACCGCACTCGGAAAGTAACTACCCTTATCTATTATAAAAATGGACAGATATATCGTATTGACATCTTTGAATATCATAGGTTACTACAGTCGATAACCAACAAACATAAAATCACAATTTTTTTATACAGGATGATATTTAGTGTTCCTCTTAGGGGCGTAGTCAGAAAATAAAGTAGCGAGGCTTCAAACTCTCACGTGTAGATGTACTGAACTTCCACATTGGAACAGGTGAACTACGGTGAGCCACAAGAAGGCGTCTTTCGCATCGATTAAAATCTTGACCTTCAACAGCGATGTTTCGGTTAGGACTACACGAGGCTTTCTCTAGCCCATGCTGTACAAGTTCACGAAAACAAATCGATAGTTTAAATGGGTAAATTTCTGCATTGGAGTTGGCCAATGGGTGTATGTGTTTCATTGAACAATTCTTTCTCATTGTTTTGAATATGGTTAAGAGGAATGTCTCATTTAATCGACTTTGATATATTAAATAAGGAATAAATTCTTTATCTGTATCTCGCTTATTTGTCAATAAATGGTGGAAAACATGCCACTAAAATCGATATATTAAGCTAAAAATAACAATCGATTTTTTAAATTCTTCTTCACCGGATTCATCAAAGTAAGTCTGGTAATGAAACCACTGTCTGGTTTTCTATAAAAACCTTTGTAATATGTATAGATTTAAAAATTACGCTAACTGTATATTAACCGCGTTTGTTAAAGTTAAATCTCTTTGCCTCACAATGATAAAACAGATAGATTCAACAGAGGGTGAATGGTAGCAAGGATTAGCCACAATGAACAATTCGAAATCAGTGATTAAGGAACCAAAAAGTAGTCCCCACATATAAGAGGACTGAAACTTTGCAGATGATTAGGAATAATTGACAAAGGAACATCGCTGAACATTGATCACGGTTTAGTGAGTATCAATTGGAAGCATAGTGTTCATGAGAATTATTTATTAATGGGTCTATAGCCTGAGGATCATCATGGTGTGGGACGTTTCTTAGAAAGCTGTAATCGCACCGACTTACGACGCCTGAGTTGGCGAAAGTAAATTGCGTAACACTCGCAGGACATGTATAAAGCTATAATGTGACTAGAATGATACCAGAGAAAAGAGATTAAAAATAGATTTTTCTGGCGCGCAAATTTGATTTGATTAGCAATCAACTATTCGAGGATTTGTATTTTTCTTGCTGTGATAAGAAACTGTCAAGGAGGTATTCCAATATTTTCAGAGAGGGCAATTTTAAAAATGGTGACCTTGCCTTCAAAATCCATTATTTCCAATCCAATCCAATATTCCAAAATCTAACGCTTTCAAGATTCCAATATTCTGCGGTGAAGAAACGCAGATTCTTGTGAGTTCTTGTTTTACAGTCCACATGGTTGATTTTGGTTTTATTACCCCGAGGTCGGTATTGTTTTGTGGATTTTCTGACTTTGGATGGGTACCCTGATATATTTTGCTTTTTTTTCGCAAAGCAACATCATCTATTGTTAATTTAAGTTAACAACAGATGATTTATCAGCGTCAGATTATGTCTTTTAACATACACATTCCATTTTGGTTAAAATTTTAAATTTATGGACAAATATGACTATCAAAGTTTGTTGTTTCCCCTCTGGAATTAAGTTATCCTGTAAAGAAACATATAATAAATAAATATGGAGAAAATATTCACATCGAGACATCATATCAAGAATATAGTATATCAATATACCTTGAAGTTTGTATATACAGTATTTTCAGAACTTGTTTTCTTTGCACTCCATAAATCTAGTGACTGATGAAGTTTTAATTTCTGGAGACTCTGAGTTTACTACTTATCAGATAACTTAATTTAGTTTCGTAAAATTATACTACGTAGCATTCAGAAAAAGAAAGAACACCTTTGGCTTCTGTCTCATTCATTTCTTACCTTCCTGTTCTTGTGAATTTTAATTTAAGAGCGGCAAAGTTTCTTCAATATATTCTTTGATCCGCAGTCCAATATCTTCTAGAGCACGTAAAAGAAAATTAAGATTAGTCTCAAACGAAATTTTAAGAATTAAAAAAAAAAGCGACGTCTTCGTCTTCTTTGCCTTAGTTTTGTTTCCAAGAACGTTGAGAGATAATTTACTTTTCGAAAATTGGGAATCTTAATTAGCATTTAGGATTTATTGTACATGGATCAAGTAATAATTGCAAGCTCTTTGCGCTCTTCTAGTGGCTCTGTTGTTGATACAAAGATGAACTGTCTTTATTATACTTACAAAGGGATAGAAAAATCAATACCTCTCCTCCAGGTAATATTTCAAAGGATTTCGAAGAATTCCAAAAAGTTAAAATACTTAACAAGGAATCTTTGAAAGCAAAATTATTTATTTTTTTTTCTACAGCGAAATTTCTTAGAATAAGATAAGACAACTCTATCCACCCAACATTAAGAACTGATGACTGAAAAATACTGTAGTATGGCGTAACCTCACCTTTACTTAGCTTTAGAATCGATTAGCCTTCCTTCCTTCGTTCGCATGTTCATTAGCCGAGTCTCGGAATAATGGCTTCAACTTTCTTAAGGTTTTCCTATTTATTGACTCCCACCATCGGTTACGCGAATCATGAGATAATTTTTTCTGAGATATATCAACGTTACAACTAACACTGATAGATAGCATCCATTTTCAGTTAGGACAAGTTGGCTCTAATGTGTTCACTGAACCGAAAATGATTTTGGGTAATAAGTCGCCTGATCATCCTCCATTTCGCTAATCAAAGCTAAATTATAAAGCTAACGGGAACGATCACTAATAAAAATTGAAAGTTCTTTGATTTGGAAATATTTTAAAAATACACTGCATTACCAAAAGTCATGGTTCACACCTGTAGTTATAAACAAAACAAAGACGGTTTTATAATAATTTCTGGTAGAATTAATTCCACTTCCCTTTTAAAGCATTCCTGAGCTCCACTAACAAACTGGCAACGCAATAAGAAGCCTTATGTTGTGACATGAAACATCGTTGTGTTGAAAGGTATAAGGGCCGTTTCCATAAAATTGTTACAATGAAGGGCATATAGAATTGTCAAGGCAGCATCATGGTTCCATGTAATGATTGCAAAAATATCCTTCGTCAGACACCTGAAGCTCACGAGACACTCCTAAACCATGACGCCTCCTCCTAACTTCACAGTTGGGACAATACACTCAGGTAGCAGGTGTTCTTCAAGCATTCTCCACGCTCAAAGACCCTTCTAGTCTGATGGATCTCAGACCCATCAAACTGGACGGACGTATAGCGTCACTGGTCGTTCTAGAGGACCTATTTCCATTGATCTGCAGTACAGATTCGGTATGTTTTTCTACCATGCTAATCAACGAAGTGCATTCGTTTTTGTTATCAAAGGCTTATGGGCTGTAGCTGTCCCATAATAATTCATGGCATGCAGTTCTCTACGTATGGTGGAAATATGCAAAGAACAGCTTTGAGTGTGGACACTCGCAGTTTCAACGTCTGATTCTTTAGAATCAACTCTTTTTGTCCCCGAAAGGATAGGATGCGACGCTTCACGCTGGAAGAAAACTTTTGGAGCTAAATTTCTAAACGTGTCTAATAACACATTTGGATTTGCTCTCAAACGTGTTATTAGACAAGGATAAGGGGAAGAGCTCTACTAAGAGGTAGATAATAATATAACAGACTTTAGCCCGTCTCCAAGAGCCAGGGATGGTAAACAGACGGTTGTAGTCTCTACAACCCGGAACAACATAGGCCTAGAGGCCAGTGACTAAATATGAACCACATAACCCAACATTTCTACAATATAAACACACCATTACACTAACCCTTTATGGCTACGATATCTCTACACAACAGACAGCAGCGGAAATGCTGTAGTTTTGCTGGGGCCACCTACACGCAACAAATAAAAAATGTATACCAAGGTTCGAACCTTGTATCGGCACGATACATTGCCATTTGCCACTCGTTTGGAGAGTTCTGGGTTCCATTTCCGTCTGGAGGAATTCTAAAGTAATCTTCAACAGGAGCTGTAGTTAGCCGATCCTAGGTAGAGGGAATAGGATTCCTCCACTGAGTTTAATTCATTCCTCCAATGAGTTTAATTCCTCCACTAGTATAATTACAGGAAACATACACGAATACAGTTAAAATAATAATAATTTGAATTTGTCCCAAGGCGTGTATGCTCTTATCAGTCATTATTTTATGTTTTTGCTCGTTTCCCAGGTTGTATCACCTCTGGACTTCCATTTATTCGTAAAATGTCAACTGTACATTTCCAAGTCTACACGTGTCATATGTAGTGTTTAATTTGAAGTGTTTAATTTCTGAGCAATAGCATGCACCAACATTGTCTTCACATGGAATTCAACTATCATTCTCCCTCTGAAAATCTGTTAGCTTTTTGTCATCCCATAAACTGTAAATGGCATACAGTCTTGACCCCACCTCTCCTAGCCATCACGATGAAACAGGGATCCGTTAAGTAAATGAACTGAGTTGCATAAAAAAATAAATCCTTCGTTATACATGTTTGCAATGAATTCCAAGCCACTGATTCCCCTTAAAAGCCAAAATATTTGTTATTTCATAGTAACACAATTTCCTCGAATCAAAGGAGAGTGCCCCACAAGGTAGTATAGAGTATAATCGAATCATGTGGCAAGTGAAAGCTGGGCTAGTATAATTACCAAGATGTGATAATCAGTTATAGTGAAAGTACAGCAAACATGAAATATATTTAATTTTATTGATTTTGGAGTAATAATTAAGCAATAGCTCTGCACTGTGAAAATCAGAATAAAAATAAATAGAAAAGGAAATGAAGTTAACAAGAGAGAGAGAGAGAGAGAGAGAGAATACGAAATGATATACTGCTATCTCCCAACATTCCACTATCCTCACAAAAATAAACGAAAATGGTTCTAACTTTTTTAAAAGTATAGCTTTCAACAATCCTAATATACCATAGCACAGATTGTATACATCACGAACCACCAGTAAGTTTTCGTATCAAATGGAAGCTACTTAGTTGTGAAGTTTATGTGTCTCTCAGGATTCGAGTAATGGTGGTTGGTAGATATAAAATAACCATAGTTCTTTGGTCATCCATTTCCTAGTCACGTATGTAGTACTATCTCTCACGATACAGCATGAACAAGCTAGCTAGACAACGGAAAGCTCCACAGGAAGCAATGAACTATGAGCCGAGGAAGGAGAAAACGTGTAGTCAGTTTTTGTAAGCTTTCATTTTTGTATTGGAAGAAAAATCGATCATAAGGTGTTAGTGTCATGAACTTGGCAAAACTTTGTTTTCTGAAACATATACATTACATTTTGAACAGGAAATACTAGACTCGGTAATATTATTAATAAATAAAATAATTGTTATCTTCTTTTGCTTTAGTAAACACTTTTGTATTAGCCTATTCTTCTTCTGATCTTTTGCATTTAAACACTGTTATCGGATTTTAAGTTTAATTTCATCACCATTCAAAAAAGTTTATTAGTTTCCAAAAGTTTCCGTAATGGCGCTGCGATAGCTAAAACTCAGATAAAATTAAAAAATATTTTAATTGTTTTGTTTGCTTTGCTATTTCGAACATTAACTTTCTGCTCTCGTTGCGTGACAGAGATAACCAGGTTGAAGACTGCTTGACGTTTAGTAATGCAAATGAGACTAAGCTTTGCATAAATCCTTCCTTTTCGGGGTGTACTTTGGGTCAATGGCTGAGAGATCAACGTATGGTAGCGGAAAATCAATTCTTATTTCAAACATCCTATTCGTTTAAGGTATTTAAATAACATTGGGTTTCAATTTTCCAAAAAGATTTCGGCGTATTTTTCTCTCCTAAACATCAAAGCTGTAATTAGTTTTATTTACTCCTTAAGAGCATCGTACGATTATAAAGGAAGGACTATAAAATAAATTGGTTTGATCATGTTGCGATAGCAAATGAGATTCAAGTTAGTGTTGATGGAGAACAGCCTCCTTAAGAGATTTTCTTTAACGAATACAAATTGCTATTTGGCATTTTAAGAAATAAAGCTACGCGAAAACTTGAAAATTTTTCCATTAGAATCGTGTCGAGAAATGTTAGAAGGATAATTTGAAAATACAAGGAAAGTTAGTATTAGTATTTGCTATATGGTGCGAAGAGGTCACAGGCTTTTGCTTCACCAGAAAAATAAAATAAAATAATTAAAAAAAATCCTTCTTAAGTGTTCCATCTCTTCACGATCCAACTGACATTTAAATTTTCCCAAGCTGTCACCCTCAGCTACCCATGGAAATAACTTATTCCAGTGATTCATAACTCGTTAATTAAACCCAAATCTATACGTCTTCCCTCAGTACTTTCAATTATAACCGTGAAAACTTCACGGTTATATTTCACGGTTACAACTTATAACCGTGAAAACTTCACTTTAATTCATTTTTCTAAGAGGTGGTCAATGGCACTAGTCATTGACCACCCTGCCAATCTTGGTATCATCTGAAAACTTTGATATCACTCCCTGTATCCGTTCGTCAATGTGATTTAAAAAAACAATGAAAAACACCGGCGTCCTCAGCATCGATCCTTGAAGAATCCCAATCTGAAGTCTGAAGTGGGATCAATCATGCAAACAAACAACATAACCCTGCACGAAACTATGGTGCATGCAATTTACTACACTGATGGTTTACCAAATGCGTCATTACCACACACACACACACACACACACACGGTGGGTTTTAACTAGGGCTAGAACCGTCTGCATAATGTCCTGCAGCCATCATGTGATCCACTAAGGATCTTACTCCTAATACCAACTTGTTCCCGTTTATATAGTGACCTATTGTATTAATTTCTTCTTCTTCTTCTTATTATTATTATTTTATTTTTATTCTTATTATTTTATTTCATTTTTTGTTATTTTATTATTATTATTATTTATTTATTTATTTTTGGCTGGTGCAGCATGAGCCATAGGCGTCCTTGCACCATGTGGCCATTTCTAATACTAATACTAAAGAGTTTCCGCTTCATAAGACTGAGTATAGTACCATTTATTCAGAATACCATTTCTATAGAGATGCCTCTGTAATGCATTTTTAATTATCGCCGGCTGGAATTTTCCCTCCTGGCTCCTTCAAGGCTCCTGAACTCCAGGAGCCTTATCTGCCTTTAAGCTCGAAAGTTTTTCTAACAAACAATCATCTGTAATTTCAGAATCTCTAATTTCATACTGTTCAGCCTACCGTCCACACTATGAGGGGATCTGTAAAGATCAATGCAAAGTACCAATTAAATTTATCAGTAATATAAGCTGGATTATCTACGACTTTCCTGTATCCATTAGGGCGGTGTCCGATCTGATTTATTTTCTTCTTTGTATTCACATACGTGTTGAACCCCTTGGACCAGCTTTTGGCTTTCTTAGCAAGTGATTTCCTCTAATCTGCCATCTTCAGCCTTTCTGTGGTATTGTTACAGATCAACTTATATCTATTGTAGGAGTCAGTACGTTTCATCGCTTTGTAACTCAATCATTCCATCTTTTCTAAATATGTAAATACGTAATATCTATTAAAATGGCTAGCTCCGTGTTCTTGGTAACCTCCTGGTATTATATTTTCTTAATGGTATTTATGCATTCAGGACTAAACACATTACACATGCCATAGCGAAAGTCATTATTCCCTATACCTTGGTAGTTGTTGTTGTTGTCTAGGTGCATAGCAACTCAGGCCACATTGAGCTGTATACATATCTGTAAATTGCGTGTATTCTGTGGCCGATTTGCTGTTTGCTGGACGAAAAACTCAAGTTTCCGAGAGAAAAAACCATGCTACCTTCGTCTGAGATCGACAACTGAGCCACGTTGTGGAAAAAAAAAAAAAAAAAAAAGCCCAAAAAAATTCCTTGCGTCATTGACGGAATTCGAACTCAGGCCTTTTTATATCCAGTGTGGGGATTCTGTGTCACGCCAATTTTCTCTTATTCCTATTATGTCAGCGTCGTCGGGAGTTCGACCCAAAAGAGAATGGCTCCAATGCCTAAAGGAAAACACAGGCTTTCAGAGTTATCAACAAATGATGCAAGATTCAAGAGATCGACAACAATGGAAGACGAGATCTAAATAGGGACTCAACCCGTGCCAAACGGAAGAGTAGAATGATGATGATGATACACTGGTGTGCGAAACTTAAGGACCAACACTATTTCTAAAGGTTACAACCACAAAATCTTTTTTTAAGTTACTCTTTACTGATGAGAGGAGATTCAGTCTCAGCAGCGATTCTGGACATCAGCTAATCTGGCGAGAGGTTGGCACACGGTATCACGCCGCAAACATCGCTGAAAGAGATCGATATGGCGGTCGAGGTGTTCTCGTCTGGGGAAGTGTTATCTTGGATGGACGTACACAACTCCAAATACTAGAAGGCGGTACTGTAACCGGTGCACGCTACTGTACTGACAATCCTTCCCCATGTGAGTCTGTTCCGAGGTGCCATTGGCCCCGAGTTCGTGTTTATGGATGATAACATCAAACCCCATTGCACTGCAGCTGTGATATGCTTTTGGAAAGTGAGGACATTGTTCGTATGGATTGGCGTGCTCGTTCCATCTAACTAAATCCCATCGAACACATATGGCACGCTCTGGGGAGACGCCTAGCGGCACTTCCACACCCACCAGAAAATGATCAACACAACTTAAGATGGCGCTGACAGAGGAATGGACGATGTTAACGCAAGAACTTATCAACAAAATTGTTCTAAGTATGGACAGGCGGTGCAAAGCCTCTACATTCGACATTAGGGGTGGCCATATATACTACTGAGGACCACCTCTTCCCTTTGTTCCATCTTTGGCAGTGATGCATCTGTATCATGGCAACCAGTGCTATGTTACCATTTTTGAATAAAGTCCCTCTGAACTGATTTGTTTCCGTTGTTGTGTCGGTAATGTTTCCTTCATCATTTCTGTACCTCACGAGGTTTTTTTCTTACGCGTTTCCCATATCCTGGCCACTCCTATGAGAAGCTACAGGTGAAAACCTGACTAGTCCTTAAATTTTGCACACCGGTGCAGTATGAAACGTAATGGTTAATTACTAACTAATGTCATTCTTAGAATGTAACAGGTTAACAATGTTAACAATCTTTATGATTCATAATTCGAAATTGTAGAATAGTACGAAATTCCCCTCTTTAATAGTCGACTTTTATTTGTTCCTTTTGAACCTCTAGAATAATATTATGATACTTGACGAAATTGCATAAACTGCATTGACCCACTATAATAAATTGTTTTGATAAACATGAAGCGTGATAAAATGGGTTAAGTACATATTGCGGACGATGAATATTCAATTCATATACCACGATATAAATGTCTAGGAAAATCACTAAACTCCATTAGCTGTTTAGTTGCAAGTAGATACAGAAATGGCCAATAATTAAGTTTATGAATATGAGCGGCAATGTTTGTTTAGGGGCAATGAATTCAAGTTAGTTTAAAGGTCGGTCACGTGCAGATGTTACCTGGGATTGGAAAGGGAAGTGACTGCTAAGGGTGCACTCCTAAAATGGCAAAAATGGTGTTCAAAAATATCAAAATGTAACATTAGTAATTAATTTTATGTGCCATCTGCTGGGAAGTACAGCAACAAGGCGCTAAATTATCCAAAACATTAAAAATGTATTGCAAGAAACATTTCTATTAATGATACGTTCCAATTACTATAGTACAATAAGAGAAATTCAGGATATCCAAGGAGGGATTCTCTTTAATTAGTTTAATTAATTACAGTCCTCTATAACCTTTTTTTATGATGAATAAAAGCCAGTGCCTACTTTATGCCGATGATGTCAAGATATTAACAAAAATGTCTTCAACAAATACAGCCATGGCATTGTCCAATGAAATTGAATCAGAACTTCAGGTCCTGTTAACAATTTGTCCATACTCAACCTCTCTACAAATTCTGTTAAATCCGCGCAAATCGTCTTCTCGTTGAAACCGCACCCAATGTTCATCGTGTTCTTATCGGGAAGACCAGAATCTCTTGTGGGTCATCATTCTGGCATCTCTGTGTGATGTTTGACAAAATGACCTACTAAAACCACATTGAAAAGCAGCGAAGGAAGTTTTTTCCCTGAAATGGGCCAGAAACTTCTCCAGCTGAGACATAAACACGTTCTCCATATATATGTATAATCTTTATTGCCAATCAAAAAAAAATCAATACAATTACGAAACAGCATATAGCAAAAACTCTTGTACATGATTAGAGAGGGTTTAGGAAGAACAGTTTAATAGTTTCTTCTTGTTTACAATTAGCAGAGAACTGGCATAATTCTGGTATTCCGAGTTAACATTCCAGAAGTCAAAATTAAGCAGAATCAATTTAAAACAGGGGCAGCCAATCTTTTCATCTGGAGTGCCATATATTATGTCAGAAATGCAATGTGCCACGTAGGGGCAAATCCAAAAGCAATTGGATTGGAATCAATAATTCTTCCTCTCCCCTAATGAATGATTCGCACCACTGAATGTTTTTGGTAACTATGTAAAGGAATTTTATGCTAAGCGCTTGTAATAAAAAAAAATACTAAATCAATTAACAATTTTGTGTTTGAAAAATAAATTTAATATAGATTAACGAATGAACGTTAAACTACAGAGAATCTAATCGATGGTATGAGCAGCTCACTCCCCTTCTTTTCTTATCGCTAACTGCCCTTCTTCTCTGCGCTAAATTAACGCTAAAAGGAGGTAAACGTGAACCGATTTTCCGTCGCGCTGAAACCGGGTCATAAATTCTCGCAGTAAAGTCAGTTGTATACTTTTTTTTTAAAGTTATTTATTCGCAAATCGAGAGGCGCACTAATTGCTGCACACGTGCCGCTGGTTGGCCACCCATAGTTGGTGGTGAAACGATGGTGTAGATGGTGGAGAGACAGATCACAGATCTAAACATTTGGGATATGCGTGTCTGGAGGGTCCTTCCAGCCTACAACCTTGCTTCTGTATAATAGACAACCGATAGCCTTAGGAGACAGATTTATATTTAAAGAGATGTTATCCATTATAAAGCAGCGAATGACAACCCTCCAGATCTAATAAAGGTCAACACGAAGTGATGTCAGCTGTTGATCTCCCTGTCTGCCCAATCTCAGGTACACCTCAGTATGTTGTAATCTCCATTTGGTTATAATTTCCAGTTTCTGTCCTGTTCTTAATCAAACTTATCTCTACTTACTTATTATTAGAATCGCAATCCCCAGGAGTCCTTTGACCGATGCGGATAATCGACGTTCCGAAAACAACACAATTAACATTTGAAGTTTTCGATTACATCTGCAACCATAAAACAAAATCTGAATGAGATATTGCTATATGGAGTGATATATTTCTATAGACAAGTGTGCCGCCAGACTATAAACGATCGCTTACATTAGAAAAAGGTGCACGATTGCTGGCGGGTAAACAACGTCCTAGACAGAAAATAAATATCAAAGCAAATAATACTCAATAAACTAGAAGGTAGAGTGAAATGGACAGTAATAAAACATTGGCTACAGAACATCAAAGAATAAACAAGGCTATATAAATACAAACAGCCCACAGTTACCGATTTATAGTAGATGGAAGGGAAGGGGACTTCTTTTATTCTTCTGGGAAACCATAGAGTTCCACAAAACATATTTGGAAATGCTACTTTAGTTGGTAGAAACTATTTAAAATTATTGTTTAAATTTTGACTTAAATTCTTTACGACGTATTAAAGATATTTCCCAGTGGACTGCAAGTTCAATAACCTCACGAAGCCTTACGAAAATATCTCACGAAGTTCATCAACTTTGCAAGTTTTTGCATACATTTTGATGTGTGGATGAATAGTAGTGGTTCTTTACCGAATATATCAAATAGGGACGTATTAAACAATGGTGAGAAATTTAGCCTCATTTAGAGGAAAAGGTGATCGCGTTTTAATAAATATGCACATCTTCAAACACTGGAATGTTGACTGGTCACGCGATCAAATTTCAAGCATAACGAATTCTAATGATTTGCGTGACCTAAGCACTTTAAACTGTTCTTGTGGCTTTCATCCATAGAATTCTAAGACTGGAGAGAAAAGATTGGATAATAATAATTTATTAGCAGAAAATAATGAATTAACAGAGCTTCAGCAACGAGTTCTTTGGTGTATAAAGAGGCAAATATGAATTCTTGCACCCATAGAAAGGTGGTAGACAGAAATTCAAGGATGGTTTAAAAATTGTCCGCCTTTTTGGGAGAGCTTTAGATTTGAAGAAAGCGAAAAAGATAATTTTTCATAATCCGAACAAAATCTTCACAATTCTTTTCCTATATTTACGATACCGAGAAATATAAACATCGCTTGGAGTTAAATCTCACTCGTCTTCTCAGCACGCTCATGGAAGCGAAAGGATGATACTCTTACACCAACTGCATACAGAATTTCTTCTCTGCCTTTTAGCTTTCAGATTTGATGCTTCACTACTATCTCCGGCTTACAGTGCCATCAATGAAGCAGTTAGTCAATACCTTTACCGCTGAGGCGATGACCTTTATGGATTTACTTGAGCTCGATGCAGTAAGGAAATTGTAATTTACGCATATCAGACTTCGCAACAGAAAGTCCAGTCCACCGTAATATAATCTCATTTGCCACTCACGTGTTGCTTTCCATTTAACTAACATTTTCTCCTCCGTATTGATTGTACAATAAATTCTAAATGGGTGACTAGTGTTGTGTGGTCCCTGTATGTTACAGCATCAACATCTTTCTCCACTGGATATTGCGTAATCTGTTCACGGCTGGCAAAATGCTAAATAATTGCAAGTAAAGGTCAAGTAGAAA
Organism: Mastigoproctus giganteus; assembly: GCF_048544385.1. Lineage (NCBI taxonomy): Eukaryota > Metazoa > Arthropoda > Arachnida > Uropygi > Thelyphonidae > Mastigoproctus > Mastigoproctus giganteus. Next base: position 63,677,624 of record NC_143586.1, on the reverse strand, counting down.
TGTGGGATTAAGTCTGTCACAGGACCACAGTTCCGGTTAACAGCCAGAATAAAATTTATTAATTCATGTGTCTTTATGACTTATGCCTGACTGGCAAACTCCTATTTACACTGCGCTACAAATTCATTAGGGTCTCCCAGCATTATGATATTGACATGTCCTCCTATCGTAGGCAAATGAAACAGACAGTGATGTGCCAAGTCACGTGGTATAAAAGAAGGATATAGTAACGGAGTTCACCTATATATCGCTGCAGACAGTGTGGGAATAAACTGGCCTTTTAAGTTTTTCTTTAATAGTCGCATGTTATATATTCTTTTCTCACTAACCAAAACGATTAGACTAAGTCTAAATCTGAGGGATTCGTGTCTAAAACGATTCATCACTCATGCCTAGGCTGTCCGTGGTTTCATTCAGTAACGCTGGTTGTGGAATATATAGAAATATGGATGTAATAAAAAACTTAATTAAATAATTTAGTATTGAAGGTCTACGAAAGAATGCACGGATATATACAGGTAACAGATAAAACTTCTTGCATAAACAGATATATGGTAAGATTCATACTGATTAGGAGTACTTTACTTCCATCTGTAGCCTTCGAAACAGCCTATATCGTTGTGGCAAGGACTCAACGAGGTGGAAGGCATGTCACAGGGATGAGGGTCCACTTTGATTCAATTGCATCCACCGGTTGTTGCAAATTCAGTGGTTGCGGATCTCAGCTCTAAACAGCTCATCGACCTCATCCTACAGACGCTCGACTGGACTGAGACCTGGTGACTGGGAAGACAGCAGCCAAATCGGATGAATTCACTCGCATGTCCTGGTACCATTTCTCTACAATTCTAGCCTTGTGACACGGCGCATTATCCTGTTCTAAGAAGCCATTCACCAATTGGTACATGGCACTCATGACGTGTATCCATCGGTGAATGGGTACACGTAATTTCATTATTCATTCACGCCGCCACCTCTGTGGGTAAAATCTGACAGGACTTATGATGGGTCCATAGACCCATCCTACCATGTTTTCGCGATATTCTGGTCCTCATATCAGCGTGAAACAGCAAAATCCGGGATTTGTCAGATCAGGAAACGGTTTTTCAATTTTCCATTGTCCAGTTTTAATGTCCTTGAACCGGTTCGGTCGCCAGCTACCATACCCCCATTCACAACAAGGTACAACACGAATTCTAGATCTAAAATGCCTCCTTTGTTACTACTATTGCATTAAGTTGTCATTTGACTGACTGAATATGGGATTTCTGTTACTCTGCACAAATCTTGTCAGCCTCCATTGGTCTCTCGTGTCAACGAGCTGTTTCATACAACAGGATTACCATTGCTGGATATTATTTAGTTATTGGGCCAATCGCGGTGTACCCTAGATGCAGTGGTACGTGCAATTCCGAGATAGTCATACCGGTGCGTCTGATGCCGATTGCCATGCCATGCCACGTCCAAAATCACTTAAATCTTTCATATTGCCCAATCTCGCACTGAATTGTACACATACGGCTTTCCTATGTGTCAACCTGCCTGCCATCGCATGGTACGAACATGTGGTGCTGTTTACAGAAGGTTTGTTTGTTGTAGGTTTTTAGGCGCATCAGCAACTTAAGTCATATTTCGCCGCGTATAATATGCCTATAAATTCCTGCGTTCTGTGGTCGATTTGCTGTTTACTGGACAAAAAAGGACGAGTTTTCCAGGAGAAAAACCGTGCTACCCTCGCCTGAGACAGACTAACTCAGGTACGTTGTGAAAAGGCCCATAAATATTCCTCGCGTCAGTGACGCCATTTGAACTCAGGTCTTTTCTACTTCGTGCGGGAAACATGGTGATTATGCCAACTATGACTACTGATTATACCCACTGCGGCTTTTCTGAAGGAGCACTCCATTTCATGAAAAGGGTAGGTGTGCCTGATAAAAAGCCACTCAGTGTATATTAAGCCGTTTTATTTCACAAGCATATAATCGAGCGAAACAATATCTAACAGCAGAGGACCGTAATAATCTAATACTCTAATAATTTAAGTACTACTAACGTATAAAGGAAGAATCATTTGTCTAGTTTTAGACTTGCCCAACGAATTATAACAAGATGTCAGTTCTCAAAAGTAATTCATGAACAGGTCATTAATATAGAAATTAAGAAAATTGGCCCAAGCCATCTTGTGGAACATCATAATAGTAACTGGAAAATAGAAGTCATGGACCAATAATTCGTCAATTTACTATGGTTTCTCTGAGCTTGACAGTCATATCCATCAATTTGAGATAAACTGGGACGAGATCATACTGCATGGAAAAATCAAGATTATTGTTGTTGACTGAATTTGGGCAAGGCAATCAACGCTACAGGGCTTCATATGGTGAATTGCTATTCACCATATGAAGGTTATTCAAAATCTCCTTCAGAATTTTACTTTAAGAAAATTGCATCATAATCGAGCTAAAGAAATCTAAACAAGATATAGGCTATATACAAAAGGTGAAGCATTTCGTAGCAGCTGTTTTGGCTCCAAATTTCGCACTCTACAACATCCATTATCAGTAGCTTAAAGTTCAGCCACTATTAGGGAAAATCGATATTACAAAGTTAAAAGAAAATAAATCCAATTTATTTTGTGCCATAATTTCTAATTGATTGCTATGCGTAGTACTGTTTATACAGTTTCTCGTGTGTATTGCGTCACTGAATGTCAGTTCGAAGCCTTGAGTGAAATAAATCCACTTTCCCAACCCCTGCGTGAATTTTTTATTCTTAGTAGTTGGAACATTTCTTTATTGGCACGGAAGTAGGAACAAGCCAATCTCCTTTTGTTCCTTTATTCGTTTACTGTTCCATCTGAGACTCATGGAGTTCATGGAATATTTCTTACTTCCATCCTCCTTCCCTCAGGCTTCAGATGAAGGCTGCTTTCTATTTTTAGACATCTATAAGTTCATAGAATTCGGATTTCTTTTTGTTCACCTATTTGCATCTTTTCTTTGACCACTTCTTTGTATTTTCCAACGCCAGTTCGACGTCAAGGTTTCATTCTTTTCTGCAGAATTTCTTATTTGCCTAAGCCAGCTATTAGTTTGCAGTAAACTTTAGTCATTCAAACGTGCACATTTGAATTCTTTAAGACTTTATTCAAGTCATTCAGGCTCCGTGTGCGAGGGAAGAAAGCTTCAGCTTTTATTTCCAAGACTTTAGGAAATACATCCAAACATGACACCATTCTACTCGTGGTTTAAATACCTTTCCGTATACTCTTCAAAGATTAGACACATTTTGCTATTTGTTTCTCAATAGTATTGGCAAGACAATTTAAAGAGTTTGTGAATCTATTAGATTTTTAGACAATGAGGAGAAACGAAGAGTTTCTCTGAAAAAAAAAATTTAATAAAAACTTTAAAGTATTCATCTTTAAAAAGTTTATCGGAATCTTTTAGGGAGCACCAATACTTATTTAAAAAGGTGCAAAACTTATTAAATAAAGCAGTTCATTGTCAAACTTTAAGAGAACTTTCTTGGAAATGTTTGGTAATTCATGCGAGCACTGTTTCTAATTTTGCATTTACTCCCATTCTATGGCACTTTACAGCTATCAAAGTGACACACGAACATTACCTTCTTCGATTGATTGCAGCTGTAGCGTCAAGAATTCCTGAGAAATTCAAGATTCCTTGTACGCCCACACTCCTCTCTCTCGATGCAAGAATTTAAGTGGGCATCGCTTGAAGGTGGAACAATTGAATTTTACTCCTTTTACGCCAGTCAACGCAAATAATCACACCAAAATGGACAAGTTAATGAATATTGTGTCGTTGGCCCCATTTATTCCGATGAGTACGTTGTCAGCCTGGCGTTGTTAGTAAAACGTAGAGGACAGGCAGGTAAAGTAAACACATTAAATCTCTATTTAGAGAAACAAAGCAAACACTTTAATGTTGTAAAGATGCAAACAGAGTCTTGGAATATTTAAATCCTTTCTTAAATTATAAATTTTAGCGGAAGTAAATGTGCTGTTATAACAGAAGACCTCCGGCTATAGTATTTATTCGAAGTGAAAATTACCTCATTTTAAATGTAATTTTAGAAGTGGGAAGTGCCTATCTCCCCTAAAGGGCAAAGTCTAGGTGTAGCAGATGAAGTTGAGGAGTTTGAAGATGACTTCCGTTAGTGAATTTTCCACTTAGGTGGATTTAATAATCGTTTAAAACTGAATGATTGCTTCGAGTGCAGTCCACTGATTTGTTCAATATCTTTTCTTCAAGTGACTTTCAATTCTCATTGTCAAGATTTTGTGCAATAGAAGAGCATTGGAATTGTTCGGTAATTTCCAACTGATACAATAAAACTGAACTCGTGAAATTTCTACTTCAAACTTTCGTTTACTGTCATCATTCATTGCTAAGAAATTTTGTTGCGAAGTTTAAGTCCGACTTTAAGTAAAACAAATCACTGATTAACTTTGCAGAAAATTCGTTTGGAAAGAGAAAGTTGAATAATACTAATAAAAATGAATTATCTCCGAAAACAAGGAGTTGGTTCATTTTTCGCGAGGAAAGTAAGGCTAAGCTGTATCAGTTTGTCACTTGGATTTTTAATTCGTGGTGAAAAATTCAAGTTTCTTGAAACAATCATGCAACCTCCACAGAGGTTGACTAACTCGTCCAGGGTGCGAAAAAAGCCCATAAAAATCTCAATGGAATTCGAACCAAGACGGTATGGAATGGGGGCAACGATCACGTGCGTGCACTTCTTATTGTTTGTGAACTTACGTAGATCAAAGTCGAGCTGATTAATGGTTAGGCTTAGGGAGAAATATTCAAGACAGGGATTGCCCTGTCTTTAAGATTTTCTTTCCCTGTCTTCCTGGCAAGTACGATCCAAATCAAAGTTACAGTATATGTACTGTATATTGGAGGAGGACATTAAGGTACGAAGTGGATTTTTTATTTCGATCCGCCATCCTGAAAGCAAACTGACTCTATTTTTCACTCATGTCGAAAGTATGTTGCATTAGTTCTATTTAAAACTTTTTGGCATGCTTTTATTAGCGCTACCGTAAATTTAAAAATGTATCCTTAAAGATGGATTTCTACTAGTGATATGATAGGCAGTAAAGTCATGAGGCACCCTCTGATTGCAAGATATTGAGTGTGTCTACAAAATATACAATATTTTTGCCTATAAAAGTGATCAGCGGTTAGCAAATCTTCTTCTTCTTCTTAACTTAATTTCGGAAAGAGCTAATAGAAGTTTCAGAAAGAAAGGGAGTGATAGTTGGATGTGGGGGAAAAAATCTGTGCTTGCTTTGCTCAAAAATTAAACATTCCCAAGTCGAAGAGTGAGGCGATAGTGAGTCAAAAACAGGTAAGCGTAAAACACTGACTGAGAAGTGCCATAGCTGCTTGAGACAGTTTGTTTCTTCATCTTGCCTTCAGATCCCTAGATAATCTACGGTTGGAGCTACGAGCAGCCAAAGGCAAACCTGTAAGTTGTTTGTCATGAATTAGACGCAGGTCCTCTTCGCTAGTGGAGCTTAGAAATTCTTTAAAGGAGAAAGAAGTAGAACAAAACCAGCTTTCTACCATAAATTAGATGCGAGTCTTCCACAACTCATTGAAGCAATCATTGTAGACAAAGATGGGTTAACGGGTTATTATATTTTTGAGGTCTGTCCGTAATAGTCCTGGGTGATTTGTTTATTTTCAGGTACCTACATTGGCCGTTCGAATCCTCACACTTCTACAAAATATATGCCTCCATTGCGGTTTTTATATAGGCCCACTATGTTATAAGTAAATAAATAATGAATATTATCTCCTCAATTTAAAAAAAATATATTTTTTCTTACATATGAGTCTTAACCAAGTCAATCAAATGGTACAGTAATCATATCATTAACGAAGACCAGCTTAGCGCAATCGGTACATATTTGAATCAGCTTTGAATGTTGAAAATTATACTAGAATATCCGATTTTTAGGTGGTCTAAAACTAACACCGAGTTTCAGAAAATAGCAGAAATTTCAAAAATGTCTGCGGTTAAATTTTGTCACTGACCAAAAAATTCTTGGCAGAGTCTTTTTCACGGTGAGCTGTAGTTACTCTCTTAGGTGTTGGACGATTTTTTATCCCGTACTCTTGCGTTTCCCTCACAGTTACATGCCAATGGACCTGGAATGCAAATATTTATTGGGTATTCCAGCACTTATGATCGTCAATAATCATTAAGATTCACTAAGGATTAATGGAAGCGTCATAGTTTTAGCTATATGGAACTCAAAGAAGCCTCTTTTCGACTGTCTTTGTGGCGAATTGGAACGCAGAATTAGATAAAGCCGATATGTTCTACCAGATCTCTCTTTTCCGGAATTGTAATGCATCATTCCCCTCTACACTGTCACTGGGCCTTCAATTCCAAGTAAAAGGAGCAAGTATTTCCGTGAACACTGGCAATAAATTAGTGCAACTGGAACTATAGATGTTAATCTTTTACCTATGTCCTTTAGATTTCGCCTATGTTTGTTTAATAATGTATATGGAACTCCTAAGTTTAAGTAATGAAGTAAAAGAAGAAGAACATCATGAGAAAATCGCGTTTGTGAGACGAACCTCGGTCGTCCAGAAGCATTAAAACTGTTAATGATGTTCTACATAAAAAATGTTCATGCGCACAGTCTCTACACATTTCTTCCATTATGATATTCTTTCACTCTTGCATCATTTTCTTACACCCACGCTGATCAAACTCGTAAAAACAGCTCTGACGCGTTCATAAACTTCCCCGAGAAAAAGAATAATAGCATAGCGGCAGATTATTGGAATCTGATGTAGTTGTATTTTTACAACTACATCAGATTCCATTTTACAACATGCATTTTTAAACGACTGAACGTTTGTAACGAAATAAGACATCTTCTCGGACAACAAAGAAATATATTCTTCTACGTAAATCTCGCCCACCATCTTTATTTTAAACTCTAGCAGAAATACACAAGCAAGTGGATACTGTTAATATCTTTCTTAGTTTTTTTTTTAGAAGGCTACAAGGAATATACCTTTCTCGGAAATTTGAATTTTCATCCCACAAATTTGCAACCGAGAAGAAAACCTACGCAATTTACGCCACCCTACAACATGATTCTAAATAATAAAAAAAAAACAATAGTTATAAAAATAATACATAACTCCTATGGGTTTCACGACATCAATAACCCCTAGGAGGAAAACTTTCTACAAATTTTTGGAATGTGAAGAACGGAATCTTGCTGCACTCCTTTGCAAGGCCCGTCAAGTTCACTGCTTGAACTAGGATGCCTTGTTCGTTTTCAATTGTTGTTCCAAAACATTCCAGAGGTTTTAAACTGGATGAAGATCTTGGATATCGACTGGAAAGGGTAGGTCCACCACATTATTCTTCTCAAACCTTTTATTTTACATTAATTAGTTTCTGAATTTTCATCCCACAAATTTGCATTTTTTCATGCAATACAATGAATTTAATTTCATTATATTATAATTGGTACAAGAAAACTGTGTTGCCAATCTTTGAATTCAATAATTTCATTATAGAGTTACACTGAGTAGCCATCTTAATAGGTAGGCCTACATAATAGTAAGTAAGTCTCCCTTCCACGCCGCTGTGATCCTGGTCCATAATGCTCAATTGCTTTCCACACTTATTGCAAATTGGGTGGATGCGGATCGCTGAAAAATATACTCCACCTCATCACACAGTTGCTCAACTCGATTGAGATCTCGCTTCCCAGCCACCAGATCTTACCGGTATTCACTCTGAATTTCGCTGAATTCACTCCCTGGAGCTAGTTCTGTGCAATTCTAGCCTAGCTCATTATCCTGTTGAAAGAACCTATTCACAGATGGATACACTACACTCATGAAAAGATGCGCACTGATCTGAAACAATTACAGATTACCTGTAGAATCTAATCTAAATATTGCTCCACTAGTGTATCAAGGGCGGCCCAAATATGCTTAACATCCCCCATCAACTTACACTGCTGACACCTGGCAGAATGGGTCCATATATCATGCTGTTTTTCGCCATATTCTGGTCCTCCTATCAGCGTGAAAAAGTAGGAATCGGGATTCGTCCTTTAGGATCACGGAACGTTATATGAGTTGGTCTCTGAAAACAAAGTTTCTATACTTTGACACAAATTTTTATAGTTGTACGGAGAATAACGGTCGAGTTAATCACCATCCGCCCATCAACTCCTAAGCAGATCAATTATCCAAAAGGCTACCAATACGAACTCCTTAACAAGAGTTGATTCGTGTTGACAGGTAATAAGGTGTAGCTGTACCTTATTGCATTTTTACTGACAAGATTGAAACCCAGTTTGGATCGTAGACTGCAATACCCCCACCATGAAAAGGTACGATGAGATGTACGTTATGAAATGTCTCTTTGTTCACTGCTGATGTACTGGGTTATTTTTCTGTCTATAGCCTTATCAGCCTCCGTTGGCCTCTTGCATTAACTAACTGTTTCTCACCTCAGGATGGCAGACGGTTGGATGTTATTTGGTTATTGGACCAACCTTGATATACCCACAGCATAGTTGGACATGAAAATCCGAGCAGGGTTTGACATATTGAACTCCGCACGTACAATATGGTCAGTTTTCTGCCCTCCTGCTTTATACAGCACGGTGCGAAAGCGGATCCCATGCAATTAAGATGTCAGATGCTCGAATTCTTTTAAGAAAAATATTTGGGACATTTTGAAATGTTATATACTGCCCGTGAGATTTCCATATAAATTTGAGGATCCCCTAGGATATTCTCGCAGGCCCTAGATTAAGAAATGCCTCACTACAGCAAACAGTAAAGTGAATAGGTTCCAGATCTCACAAATATTCACCTTTTACTGTTCAAATATAACTTAAAAGATATTTATAAAACACCGGGCCTCAAATTAAATTTCCTTTTAATCACAAACCATCCCCAATCATGAAAGATGTTGTAAGACGAATCGCTACTCTCTCTCTGGATCTCCGAGATTCTGTATTGATCTGTGCATCTGTGTATTCATAGAAATGTATTCCATGAGATTAAACAATCTTTCATAGAAGAACTAGACAAGTAGATGGAAAGAAACTGAGATACCAAAATTCTAGGACGGATAGTGGTTTGTGCAAGGATGGGTGGACTGATGGATTGTGCATTGATTTCTAAAATCAAAGAAATAAACGAGCTTTGGCATTATGTTCCATATAGAACAAGGTCTAAAAGTCAAATTTATTCTGATTTTGGATCCAAATTCCTAGGGTTCGGTTTCGTGCATTGCTTTAGATAAAAGATTACTAAAACATGTAGTCAATACGATTGAGAATGTGAGATCAAGTATGGCCTTAATATATGCTTCACACACAGAACCACGAATACTTTTATGCGCGATTTTCATGATTCTTTTTCAAGGATACAAATACCTTAAACGTTTTCGTCTTAGCAAAAGGAAGAATGTTTTCTTTGTAACATAACGTTGTCTCTTGGGTCTAAGGCCAATGGAAGTCAGTAATATTTATGACGGGTCCAATTTAACACTAATGTGTCTTTCACGTGTTCTGACCAAAAAGAGCGGTCCTAAAAACACTGATGTAAGGACCATTTGCAAAATCCCACAATGTCATAGAATGGATTGGAATTTTAGCCTTTTCGCCTAACGGCTAAAATTTTACTTCTAAGAGTCCTTTTATTTATTTATTAGACCTGCAAAAATCTTCAAGCGTGCCACTTAGGCAACTTAAAAATAAGCAACCACAGGCATGCGTGCCACATGCTGGCACGCATTCCTATGTTTGACGAGGCTTGATCTAGCCAAACCATGATGTCTACGAATGTATCATGGTTTCACTAGCACTATCTAAATTCGAATCACACAAAACATATAAGGATGCCTAGGAAGAGAGCTGCAGCTGTTTATAACCCCTCTATGAACTCCTCAGTAACTCAGTGGTACAGTTAATGTTATTTTATGATGTCCACGATATTGATGGATGATTTCATGATTATATCATGGTGTTCACGATAAAATAAGCAAATAAACAGAAAATTATTGTCTCTCAACACTCTAACCTGTATACTAATTTATAAAGCAATGCTCCTCATAAAAGATAGCATTCATACATCGTACAATATTTTAGCATGCTCGAAATATTAGCATTAAAAGCATCCCGCGAATTTTCATGGTAAAGAGTCATTATCTTTAAAAGAGAAAATGGTAAGAATTGAAAACAAGTATTTTAAGTGCTGGTCAGTTTTGAATATTCCTCTTCTTTAACAACACAACAACACTTCAATAGCACTTAGATTATAATTAACCCAGTAAGCAGCTTTATGTCTGCAAAGTAAACAAGGCGAATGGATGGGAGCTCCAATCGAATTTTCGCTGCCTAGCTACGAATCTTAAACTCGATTATCCCGACACAACGATGGTACCAATCTATAGCTCATGATTCCTTCGCAAATATCAATCATTGATCTTAAAATAAATGATGCTAGTGTAAAACACGCACTGACACTTGTTCATTACCATTAAGCTGCTTACCTCTGTAGTGTTGACATTGATCTTGTTTTTGATGTAGCCAAGATCGGGTATCCCGTTCGAAATCGTTTCCTGCTTCTGCATATTAAAATCTGGATAGAAAATCACTTAAAAAATTAACCTTTGTCCCTTGTGGTACGAATATACAGCAAAACAAACTTCCCACTCAGTCCGAGGAGTCAGTCACAGCAAGAAGAAAGACAGATCTTTAAATTTCATCATTAGTTCTCTAACAAGAAGACCATGATATGCTCAGTTGTCTACAGTCACAGACCCAACTGAATTCCTCTTTGCTGAAATACTCTCCGGAAACCAATCACTCAGAATAGCAGGTATGGCGGGAATTGAGCCGTTCTGTAGTCTCCGGAGAAGAAACGACAACTGGGGGATGATCAGCTGAGATGTGGCTGGCACACCAGAACACACACACTCGCGCCTCGACTTACCGCGGAGCACATGACCAGCGATAGCCAATAAGAGACGTTCGCTTCTCTCCGTATATACATCGAAGGTAAGGCGAGCAGCGGATAGGGTGTGGTTGTACACGTCCACGAGACTGACTGTCCATTCATTCACTGCCTGAGCATGAGAGGTAGTTTAATTCCTCACCAGCTCATCAAGCGATGAATGACATGCGCAGAAAAACGGGCAACGAACCAGCCATAGGAAAACAGCAACACGTGTGTCTGCTTTCTTTCAGTCTGGCTTGCTACACTGACTGTCCAAAGTGTTAGTGGTAACATATTGTAAAATGTGTACAATGGAAATCAATCCTAATTATATTCGTCATTCCATTGACCTCAGTATATATAAAAAAAACAAGTCATACATTTTATACTTCTGATACACGTTAGGGGGAGCTGGCTGTGTGTGTTTTATTTATTTTACGTGTACGGATACATTTTATGGCCCGTCAGCGCTGAGTCTCTGAGCAACTTTATGGTTTAAGTAGAGAGATGACTGGTCGTGGAGGAACCATAAAATAGGGTATTCCCAAGTAACACACTTGGAACGATGCCAGGGGCCTCAGGATACAATGGCATAGCATGGCACAGAATGTTCTACAAATTCTACTGGTGATGTCACAAAGGACTCTTTGCGCTCTTCCAAACGGTTCTATTCATGGCGATATCGTTCAGTGAGAATTTACGCTGTTCTACTAGATTCTCTGACGTAGTTTGTTACCACGTGTCTGTCTTCCTACTTCTCCTCCTCCTCTCTTTCTCATTATACACCCACGCGTACGGCAGTTTGGCGCGCCTCTGAATGAACATGACGTCGTGACGTCAAACTTGGCCTGGGGTGGTGTGCTGAAGACTGTGAGGTAGGAATCGGTAGGATTACAGAGAACTGAAAATCCCCTAGGAGTTGGCGTCAGGCTTTTTCCAAGTAATATGAATTTCACTTGATGGTAAGCGTCTACCAGTTATTGGCTGATATACGAAAATTCACTGAAGAAATGTACCCCTAAAAGTAAACAATAATAAGGAAAGTTAAGGGACAATCTTTCAATTAATGGGTTCAATAAAAACATCCTTTAATTCGCCAAAGATGAATATTTTATGGGGAAAATGAATCTGTAAGCGATGTCCATAAGAGATCGGGGTCGACATTCTTCTGGAGACAGCGGAAGAATTTTAAGATTTCATATCCTGTAAAATGCAAAGGCACCATGAAATAGATTTCTATCATTCTACACAAGCACAGTGGTGTAAAGTAGAACTCACGTGACTAACTGCATTTTATGAGTGGTAAATTCTACCACTTAGATATTAAATGCGTTTCACAAAAATGCATGTTTTTTTTCTTCAGAATTTATGGGAGATAAAGCTGTGTTGCTCCCCTCAGACCGACTAACTCAGCTACGTTGTGAAAAAGCCCATAAAAATTCCTTGCGCCACTGATGGGATTCGAATTCAGGCCTTTTACACATGGTGTAGGAGGATGGTGGTTAAACTCTACTACCCACAAGAGCATGATTTCCTATATGAATGCTAAGAGTACAGAACAGATTTTTCAGGTGCTACCCACTGGAAATGTCTGGGTTCGAATCGTATTGATGATAAGGAACGTAAGCTCGGCTTTTTAGGATGCTGTGCTCAGGAGAAAATTTTTCGTTTTCATCCAGCAAATAGACAAATCAACTTTAAAATAAATAGTGCGTTGGCAGCTAACACAAGTGTCTATGACCATTGTTCTTACATAGTAGTGTGAAAGAAGGTCTTGGTTCGAGTTTTGTCCAGATGGGAGGAATTTTCAGGTTTATTTTTGGCCAAGAATTGCATAATTTCTCTCCTGGGAAATCGTCAGTGGTTATTATATAACTATCAACCAGAAAAAAATGCGATTTGCTAAAATCTCAGTTGCCTGGACAACAATCGAAATCCGACCTAACCACTTATAGACAGTTACTGAGCTTGTCAATAAGGTTTTAGGCGTAACAGCAACTAAAGAAACCCAAAATTTCAAGAGTTAATATGGTCACCAATCGGTTCTTAGAATTTGGTGATTTTATGATGCGAAGTTGGGTTCGAGGATAAATTTTGACGTCGGCTTCCTACAGTTCTGCTTAAAAGCAATTTTGCACGGATGAAACTTAAAGCACCATTTGTCTGTCATTTCTCACTAAGTTTTAGCACGGTAAATGAAATTCCTCTCCTTCTCTGGCGACAGCCATATAATGGTCCCCGTGATACTCCTTCATGCTTGATAAGATTGCAACGGACTTTAAGTAGTCCCGACAGAGAGCTTGTATGCGTTCGTCTTACTGTTGTCTTCGTACACCGTGAAAACTAACTAATGAACACGTTAACGTAGGCGAAACATACCGGTTGATGTGTTATAGATGCACAGGGAGTACTGCAGCCTCCTGAAGTGGCTGTTCAATTAATGATTGTCGACAGGACGACGAAACCCGAAACCTGCAGAAGTGTTTGCCTGTATAAGTTGTGCAGAATCTTTAAGTAAGAGGGCCATTCAGAAAGCTCATATTTTCATTACTAAGAAATTAAGATAGAGGCTTTGAATTTTATGTGCGGTTAACACAAATCTTCCTACTGGGATTGTGTCCGAAAATTTATGGTTTTGTCAATGTGCCTTTCTTTTATGTTGGCATTTGTGCAATAGTGTCTGTTAGACAAGGTGACGAATGTTGACAGAGAATAAAAGTATATTTAAATATAAAGCCATGCCTAGATGGATCTTCAGCGATTAAGAAAGCCTGTTTAGACAACAATTGAGTTCATTATACGAGGATTATTCGATTAAAATATCAACGCTTTGAAAGAATTTTAATTTTCAAAAATTAAAAAGTCACCCTTCACATTTAGACATGCGTCGCATTGTTTCACAAATCTATCTATCCCTTTTTCAAAGCCCTCAGGGACAGTACAGTTCCCCACACCGGGTAGAAAAGACCTGAGTTCGAATTCAGTGACGTGAGGGATGTTTATGGGCCTTTTTCGGTCTTATACGAGGGTATCATGGTTTTTTCTCACGGATATTCGGGTTTTTCGTTCAGCAAACAGCAAATCGACCATAGAACGCACGCACGCACACACACACACACACACACACACACACACACACACACACACACACACACACACACACACACACACACACACACACACACACACACACACATATTATATCCGGTACAATATGGCCTAAGTTGCTGATGCGCCTAAATTCTTACAACAACCAACCAACCAACCTTCTTCAACAATTCTTTCGGTTGTTGATGGACCCATTTTCTTTAACGGACCGAAAATATGAAGGTTTCATGAAGACAAATACGGGCTATAAGCAAGGAATTTGATGGCTCCCAGCTCATCTTTTGAAGCAAGGCTTGAATCGGGTTGGACGAACTGACAGATTCCCTCTGTCAGTTGTCCCACGTCTCACTCCTGGACAGCAAAATGCGAGGCGAGGGATCTACATCTTTATAAATCAATTATGGGGTTACAATTATGAGATAATCAAAGTTCAATGACAGACAGTCAGTCTACAGCAATCATCAGAAAGATTTAATTTGAAGTTACAAAACTGTTTGAAAAAAAAAAATAAAATAGAAATTAAAACAGAAACACAATAAAAGCAATTAAGATAGCTGATACAAAAATAAACAGAACGGGCAATTGTCACAAAAAATCTGTCATCTGTGATCTACTCTGAATTCCATTGCAAGAAGTGACTATGGCAAATCAAGGAAAAAATCAGTTCATCTTGAATAGGCTTGTTTGACTGAAGAGACGGGATTTTTTCGTTTCTCCAGGGCTATAAAGTCAGTAGCTTTCAGCCAACAGTTGTTAGTTCTTTCAAAACATATTTTGCATAGTCATATTTCTTGTGTGGTGCAGAAGTTGTCCGTGTTGGAGAGAGACATTTATAAGATACACGTTAGATTTTGAAGTGCGCTTCTGTAAATGATGGACTGGGATTGTGGTCTTCTCTCTCTTCTTCTGTTCCTGATACATACAACGATGGTTCCAACTCCAATATAACTCCAACTCGCATGTGTAAACAGCTGGCTTAGGATTATGATATTTCGTGTAACGATCAGATATTTCCACGGTGTGATATTCAGTTTTGAGAAGTGTATCGCTTTGAATATCTTGAAGGACTTCCTCGTGGTGCAGTTGAATACCAATAGATACCAATATTGTAATCCGAGATGGCATTTAAGATGCGAAGGATGGACTTATGACTAACTGTTGGTATTAGGTTCTTTAAAACCTAACAATAGACCACAGCAGTCGAAGAAACGGTTATCATAACTTTTTGAACTGAAAAATTTCCGTTCTTGGAGATTGAGGATACTTCTGCTGCATTATGTGGTTTTCTTGAAGACCAAGAATGTAGCGCACCATCGCCTGTTCTTTGAACAGGCCGCGAGGTGAAAACATACCATCGTTATCCACTTTGCTAACCACAAAGGCAATCGAAGGTAAGAAAAGACAGTCGTATCATAAGACAGTCAAAGCATTGTCGAAACTTAACAGCAAATATGAATACTGAAAACCCAGATTAAATGGGAATGAAAAAAATGCGTCCAAATGCGAATTGTTAGTCTTCTGGCGTATATATTTAAAAATAAAGAATTAAGGAAATTTTATTGTAGATAATTACATCTTTCGAAACCTAAATATTTAAGGATTGAAAGGATCTTTCTTAGAATGATTCCGTGTCCTGCGAAAAATAACGATGTTGGCATTCATTTGTTTACCACCCATTTCAAGAGATAACAAAGCCCAGAGACTGAGACTAGCAAGAAATCAGATTACTGCGCTGATTAAAAAAAAGACTATTGCTGTTTGAGCAGTAAGGAAGAGGCAGTAAAGCTCATAATTTAATATATAAACGGCCGAAGAAATATGATGATGAGTATGTCGAAGTCGGGCCAGTAAATGGATATTATATCAGGGTACATAATTATCGTGCGATGAACTATTTTAGGCTGAAGTCATTGGTTCCGGCTGCATAGCCAATAACCTTAAAACACACAGGAAGGTAATGATCTGAGAATCGATATTCTGAAATGTGCAGCAAGATTATTATGCAATGGGCTGGGAAGGGATGAAGGAAGAACAGAAGCGTTTAAAGGGATATAAATTAAAATTAGTGGGTGGACAAATAGTTTAGCTTGTTTCCCACCGAGTCACCAACCTTTATGGTCTAGTGGTTCTGTGCGCACACCTGTCATCGGTGGTTCCCTTTATACCTAACGAGTGGACATATCTTTATCCTAGTGGCTCTCAGCGTGAGGAAACTGAGCTTATCGGCAGAGCGAGCAAAGGTCAAAGGAGTTGGAGCGTATCCATTATTCCACGTTATTTGATCCATAAAATCCAGCGTAAAATCCAATATCGAAAACTTTCGGAATTATAACCGAAGTGTCACACATTTCCGGTTATAACTTATCTTACTTCAGAAGATATGTTATAAGTAGATAATATGCACCATTTACATTACTTAAATTTCACTTGTAAATTCGGAAATCAGAGAGTATACCAAACTCTTGTAATCTATGGATAGTTCAAATTGGGAGCTGAAAAAGGTTACAATGCCACTCTGATGATATTGAACCAGCCATCAACCACCATAAAGAGAATAAGGCGGGAGGGAGCGTTCATCTTGTTGTAGTAATGATGCGAGATATACTTTGTCCAAATATGGTGGTATCTTGGAAATTTTTGGATCTTCACTGAGCCAGAATATTTATAGAGAATTTTCATAATGATACTAGACAACTAGATAATCGGATTTATTCCCAGGTGAATCAAGCCAATTCAGGATTTTTTCTGGTCCGGACTCAACCTTCGTTTAATACTTTAACACCACACCTTATTTCAAATTAATAAACAGAACTCATAAATTACTATAATTTCAGATTACTTTTTCAGAAACCAACGTACGCTTCTATCACTTTTGCAACATAAGTTTCTTCCTAAAATGTATATTTGTGAAAAACATTTTCCAACAACGTTAAGAATATTTAACAAATACGGAACACGGACTAAAGTTAAATATCTTCACAAAGCTTTCAAGAAGTCTGTAAGAAACGTGAGAGGTATGAAGATTCACTATTAATAGATGGCGTTGTCTGCTTCTGTACATATACGCATACACAACTTCATAAATCAACATGAATTACTTCTTTATATAAATAAATTATTAAGATTTCGTGTTGATAGACGCCGCTGCCTCCTTCTGGTAAAAAATTAGTGTGGATAGACCCATATATATACATTAACAACAAATGCTCATCAGAAACCACGTTAAATAAAAGCCTTAGGCATGGTCTGATAAAAAAATAAAGCCATCACGAACACAACCGCTGTACAACAAACAGCCACCTGGATTTGGGTTGCTGAAATAATTGATGAGAAACTGTGGGCTACTTATAGCCTTGGGAAAACATACTTCAAGAAACCATGCTGTATGGCGGGAAGGAACAACGTCCAAAAAGACTAATTGCTAGCTTCTTAATAATATTGAGTTTAAAAGGATTTAACTAAAACCCTAACAAGAATAACAAACTTCTACACTCCTGTTCGTAAGCTTTTATTTACATATATAAAGTTGTGATATAAAAGTGAGTGCCAAAATTTGTACTGCTTCTCATACAGAGACGTGGTGCAACCAATTTGGTGTAACTTTATTCTTCATTTCAACATGCCACACAAAAGAAATGTAGCAAATTACTTCTCAAACCTTCGAAGGAACTAACTAACAACATAATGTGGGAATTAAATAGCTACTTACGCTTAACAAGGCACAGGAAAAGTAAAAAGCAAAGACCTTCCCAATAATAAGCTGTACTATCACGGTCAGATTTTTATTTACATTAAAATAAAATGCAGAGACTGTTTTATGCACATGGGGATAGTCATTATACATTCAGGAAGCCAGCCTCTTTAGATATGAGAGTAGAAAGTAAATTGCTTGCTGAAGTTAATTTATTTTCCAATGCGTAGATGAATTCCAGTGGATGAAGCGTATATCATCTCGACTGTGACAAATAAACAGAAAGTATGAATTTGTTTATAATGCGCCACCTATGCCATAAACCAGTTTAAAAACAAGTGCAAAGTCTTGTTCATAATTGAATCGAATTTATTTCTGAATTGTAGATGGTGATTAGTTTCAATATAAATTTACAAACAGAAATTCTATATTATTTAACTAATATACTCCTAAATATAACAATAAAATAATAATTTTTTTAATTTACTATCGATAAAATTAACAGCTTTTGAGTATTTAAATAAATATATGAATGAAGTTGATTTTAACTATTAAAATTCGCACTTCAAAAACTAAAACTTTATTTCACCATTTTGATTAAGTTCTATTCTCTCCAGCGATTGGTAGAAACCAATCTCTGGTGAGATTAGTGCCAAAGCAACTAAGGCTGAGACATCAGTGTATTCTGTCTGTAAACTACATGAATTATATGATCGGTTTGCCTGTTTTTCTTGATGAAACATTCCTGTCCACCTTAAAGGTCAATTGTGGTTCACAGATAAACATTTTACAGTGCACTATTGAATCTTCCTCACTTTCTGCATCACCAGAAAGCGAGGAAACTGATAAATTTATTGGTGTTGAAAGTTATTTTTATTTTTTGTGTGACAATGATCGATTTCCAAGGGAGAGGACGGAACATCATCATCATCATTATATCCCTAGCTAAACATCTGTTTCAGGACTGATGTAGTTGGATTCCGTACTATTTCCATGAGGATTTCTGTTACCATTACACTGACGTCAGTTGAAAATAAGGAGTGCTTAATTCATTAAGTCTGTTTAATGGGATTTTTTCAATTCGTTTGACTTCTAGGTAGCACAGAACTTCCTGGAAGTGTTACGTAATTAGCAAGACGTCGGATTTCCTTGAATGAACTCCGCCCGGACATGTGTGACGGATGTCGTTACTTAGGGAGATTGTCCTGGGCACCTGACGTATGAGGTCGTTACTGTGGGTTCAGTGTCTGGTGACAGATGCCGAATTGGCGTGTTTGGTCTATTGGGATTAGACGAGTTAGATCCGGCATGAATATTTAATGTCGCTTTTACCGACTTCCAACTTTAAATGACAGCAAAGATTCCAATTTCAGCTCGGCTTTAAATATCCTATCAAATTAGTCTTGGCGGTTGTGCTGGTGGTGCGCACGAGCGACCGGAGAAAGATCTTTGCTCTCTTGATAAGTGGAAGAGTAAAGTGTAGCCGCATATAACCACTTAATTGATCTATTGATTACCCCATTCATTATGCAGGCAAAGAATGTCTCTCCGCGTGCTATTTATAGTTCACTTGGAGACAGCTTTGGTGAAATATTTGTTTTTCGGCAACGGGTGGGTGGATTGAGCCAGCTATTTTTATTGTGTGTGATGATGTTAGCCACGGCTGAGGACGCAGGTTGATAAATGGTGTTTCTTCCTGACTCATTAATCGTCTGAGACTTTTTGTGACAAAAATAGAAGCGGCGGATAGATTATGGGGAATGCAATGGGTTAAGGTAAGTTAAGAAGGTCAAAATATTGAAGACAATCATTGCTAACTCCAGAACAGAAGCGGAATGTTGTTTATGTCGATTTACTTCCGCTGGATATCCACTTGTTCAGTACACAGGTAGCTTCTGGTCAGAAGACAGCGAGGTTTCATTGCTTGTTAGGATATCACTTTAGTACACCGCTCTTTGGCGCAATACTCCTTACCAGTACACATCTGCGGATAACTTTACAGGCGCACATTTGTGGATGTTACGTAACTAGTTTGAGTCTCTCTCTCTCTCTCTTTCATTGCACGATATGTAGTAATAGGTTAATAATAGAATGTATCGATTACATGTTGCAACAGCAAAGCGAAGTAAAGGGCTTTGTGTAACTGATTTCACAGCACGAATATTTCGTAACCAGCCTTTTATCATTTATAGAGGTTTATCGTAAACGTAAATATCAGCTTTATCTGAAATAGCTTTAAGTGGAACTGAAATTATATACTTATGTCCCAACGTTAGGCAGTAAATTGAGTTTTTCTGGTAAAATTCAGACGTTATATTGGTTGGGACTTCAATTTAATAGATATACTCACAGAATAGTTCGTTAAAATATGAATACCACAGAACAGTTCGATAAAATATGGAGACAAAGCAAACAAATAAAAACAAAATACATTTCAAATTGTATTTACAAAGTATAAGCTTAAGACCATATAGAAATTTTGAGAATTGATATGCCATCACTGTTCGAGTGATTATAAAAGATGGGTAATTGGGAAATTTCATTAAAAATACAATTTTAAAGTAATATTTCCAAGGTCTAACTCAAAAACCACATGGGCGTTTTGGGAATGGATTGGTCAGCACTGAATTGGGACATTTCTGAGATACAGGAACTAGTTTGCTTTTCCTCAACCTTGCACTTTTCATATTTTATAGATCCGTATAAAGCAATATGTTTGATTAGGTGAGGTGTTCTCAGTAATAAAGCTTCCTCATTCCTCTATGGACAATGGTACAGAAAAGTTCCAGAAACGTTTTTTTTTAAATATTCTGCCTCTCACTGACATTTGTCACCAATCTATCTATCGTCCTGATATCCTTGAGCTCCATATATCAGTGAACTTTGCCTCACTGATTGTCTGCCCCTGTAAGCGCTGATAAATTTAATCAAGCGACAACACAATTTCTCTCTTTCTGAAGTACTTTTCTCACCTTTCACTCAGAACAGATTACGAAAATTACGTCGACCAACCTACCATGTAAATGACTCAGATTTTGATGTCACCGCTGATTTGCCACTTTTGAAACGAGTTCCTCCAGACCTTTTAAATCGTATACTTTCTTACATTACGTTCGTTTTATCAATTGTACAAACCGTGTTATTCATTTAATTTTTTATGAAGATCCTAAACAAGAAAAGCATTAGAGCCTGTAATATTTCGGACCGGAGTTGTTCAGTGAATGGATGCTGAGTGGTTGCATCATGTGTTTGAACTGGTTTAGAAAAGAGTGGCAATTATAGATGCCAATTCAGATGACCAGAGGACGTGGAAGTATCTGTAGAAAAGGCATGCAGAGAAATTGTTTTTGAGACAGAGTGGAGAGACTTTATAAGAGATGGGTCATTAATTAACCTGACTATCCTCTTTTTTAATTGAGCCTAGAAGCTTTAGAAGGGTTTAAACACGTACAGAGTGAGTACGTATCTCGAGTTTAAGCTCCGTTTTTTAATACACTGGAAGCAATATTTGTGATGTGCTTATATCAAGAGAGATTAGAAGTCAGGGTAATCCCTAATAGAGATATGTTTAGAAACCTCAGTACAATCGAAGATGAGTACAGGAACAGTAGACTCTTATTGAGAGAATTAAGACAGGTCTGAGTTTTAGAAGGATTGAAATTTTTTTCTCTTTATGAGAAAGGTGTTCAGAAAGTAATGAGATTTTTTCCTCTCTCTAGCCAACATAATCATGCGAAAACATGTCCTGATAGGTAATGTTCAGGAGTTAATCACGTGTTTATATTTAAATAAATTTAGCCTACATTGGGAATTCGGAATATCAAGAATATTATGCTTATGCACGACATCGAATGATTCCTGGTGGAAGACTATCGCCAAAGGAACACATAGCACTTCTCTGTGACTCTGCGTTGCTGTGAAAAATGGTCAGCAATATTACTGATAATGTAACGTCCGATACAGCCATTAGCGTGTGAACGAAAGGAAAAAGCACCATCAACCAGGGTAGAATAATAATAAGTTTAACTGTTCCATAATTTCATAAAGCATTCATAACAGGGTAAAACCTCTACGACAGTTTGCGTGGTGATACATTCGCACGTCAAAATTGTGACCTGATAAATAACTCACCTACTGTTCCAATTAGTGTACATTATACAAGGCACCCCTATTTGTTCGCCCAATATCTTATACGAGTAAATATTCAAATTGGCAGCATTGAAATGAAGGTTGGCCAGTTTAATGGACAGCGTGGATATTAAGCAAATACAGTACAAAATAAATAAATTTATTTAAGTTATCAGTTTAGATTTTGATAACAGAATTTCTGCCAATAGTAAACTACTTTCTAATATTTTAAATTTGTTTCATAATGACTTAAATAGCACTGCAATACTTGGAGTAGAGAATAACAAGAATAACAAAGCTAGTATGTTTGAACAAGCTGGGTTCTGGCTACTCCAATTATTTCAAAAGGGGTGTGAGACAGGCGTGTGATAAAGGCGACTTGCTTGTTTGCTGGATGAAAAGACCGACTTTCCAGACAAAACAAAGGTAACCCTTGCCTGAGCTAGACTATCCGACCACGCTGTGGAAAAAAGAGAAAGGACAAAATTCTTTCTGTCTCAATATGATTAGAACCTCGGCCTTTTCCATATAGTGTAGAAGGACAGTGATCATAACCACCGTGCTAATCACGAAGGTTTTAACAAAATACTTAAAACTTTAACCGTGAAATAAATCAATATTAACAGAGAATAAAACAGAAATAATACATGATTCTCGAATTATGAGCAAAATTCCAAGAAGAAGAAAAAAACACCACCAGTGGAATAAGATAGTAAAAGGCGACACAGACCAGGAGTAAGCTCAAGAACACAGGTCTGGAAAACAAGTAGCGGGGTACTTTCAAGACCTGTTGTTTTCTTACCATCAAGAAGATTGTTGAGAAGTCTTCTAACACCTTCTATCGGAAGACCATGGAAGCACTGAGTGGCGTGAATTGGGTATGATAACAGGTGATTGACAGATGTACGGACAAAGAAATAATAACTGACACATTTCTAATGGTTCGATTTTAATGAAATTTTGGATGACTCGACGAATATTTCTAAAAGAACCTAAAAAAAATTCGCATGAAAATTCACTAGGAGCCGAGTTATTACATGTGGACGGATATTGTGAAGACAATAGGTGCATTACGCATATATGCTAATGCTCCTAAAAATGTTTTTATAATACACAGAGGAACAGTTGTGAAATCGGAACAGATTTTTATGCCTTTGTAGAATATTGAAGATCAGCATGCTTTTAGAGTTCAATTACTTTACTCATCCAACAATACCTAAATGGTATGAAGAGAGAGAGAGAGAGAGAGAGAGAGAGAGAGAGAGAGAGAGAGAGAGAGAGAGAGAGAGAGAAATGAAGAACGAGAAACTGAAGAGAGACAGATGGGAAGATGAAAAAGAAAGAGGAGGACGGAAAACAAGGAGAGAAAGAGAGGAGCAATCGACCGAGGTTTTGGAGTCCATACTTAGAAAAAGCACCTGCTCTAATGGGAGATAATAAAAGTACTAAGGAGGTCACAAGAACGCTGCACATGACAGCTGAGGAATTATGCTACGCAGGTTAGTTTATCGATCGTTACTCGATTACTTCTGCCTGGTTTGGTGCGCTTCGGAGCATAGCTAAGTTCGTTGCGCATCCTCTACCAAGTAGATGGAAAAAGGTACTTACAAAGAAGGTTCACACACATTACGGATGCTAGCTTTCAATACAGAGTTCTGTTTCGTGGTAAACACGTTACTGAATTCTCTACTCGCCAGCTAGTATCTCTGTCAAAACTCCATGAACTCACAATATACCTGCCAAAGCACAATACCACTTCTAGGCATTGTGGTTATCATACATATCGGAAAATAGACTATTCATGGAGCCATGCAGCCATGTGCGTGTGTGTGTGTGTGTGTGTGTGTGTGTGTGTGTGTGTGTGTGTGTGTGTGTGTGTGTGTGTGTGTGTGTGTGTGTGTGTGTGTGTGTCTGAAGCACTAAAGCAACCAAGACTATGAGGAATCAGTATATTGTGTCTCTGTGTACATTCTTCGGATAGTTACTAACTTAGACTAACTTCCGACTAACTCAGCCACGTGAAAAAAACCCGTAAAAGTTTCCCCCACCATTGATGGTATTCACAGCCAGGTCTTTGCCATCCAGTGTGGAAGGATGATGGTGATTATATCCACTGTGTTAGCCGCAAGGGCAACTTCAAGGAGTTCAGATAAAAGTAGCAATGGTTTGCATTTCGTAGGCGGTTGTTGTTGTTGTTGTTGTTTGATGTTATTGTAGGGTTTTAGGAGCATCTAACTAAGGCCATATTGCTCCGTGTATATTGTCTGCAAAATTGCGTGTTTTCTGTCGTCGATTTGCTGTTTGCTGGACGAAAAACCCGAGTTTCCGGGAGAAAAAACCATGATAACCACGACTGAGACCGAATAACTCAGCCACGTTGTGAAAGAGGCCCATAAAAATTCTTCTCGTCGTTGACGGGACTCGAACTCAGGTCTTTTCCACCCGGCGTGGAGAGAAGATACTACCAACTGTGCTACCCACGAGAGCTTCGTAAATGGACTTTGTAAGTGTAAGAATATATTTCATTAAACTAGTTTGGAGACAGTGGTAATGTTTGCCAGTGATGCAAGTGTAAGAAAAAAGGCAAGCAAAGAATTGTCAAATGGAATGGCTTGAGAAGAACTGGATGTTTGGAAACTACAAAGGAAATCAAGCAATGATTATAAAAAAAACGCTAAAAATTCTGGGCGCGTAATTGAAATGCTAGTAATTTTCAAAAAGGTGTGAAAACAGTGTGAAGTGATACGAGTTAGTAAACTGAGATGACATCTGTAATGTTTTACTTCATGAAAGAGACCTCACAAGTAGCATGAAATGTGCAAAAAGAGTAAAATGAAGTGAATCTGCTTCAGCTGTTATATGACAGCGATCAACATGGCTGGAAAGCAAAGTTTCCGTTGTCTTGTATAAGTTTGGAGTAACTTATCACAAGTCGGTGACGTGCGCTGGGAGATGAAACATCATCTGATACAAGTGTCGCACACGAATTCATCCACCATAGTCCGTGAAGCCTCACCTTAAGGATTAGAAGGTGGCCAACGTGTTGACTGCCGATCACAGAAGCGGAAGAGTGGGGAGAAGAGTGTTACTGCAAACATGATAAAAGGTCAATAAACTGAAAGTTGGGAAAGGAATGCGTTAGGCATGTTCTTCCATCGAGAGAGAGAGAGGGAGAGAGAGATGTAAGAATGATTTAAAGACGTTCGTGTGATTCGCTGAGATCACTTAAACATACGTGGTTTGGTCAGAAAGTTCGTATTTTGATTTCAAAAAAATTCATAGAAATTTTAACTGACTTTGATATAATCCACTGCGGTAATTCATGTTAAATATTATCAGTAGCCTTTTTTGTAAAGCAGATCAATGGAAAAACTGAAAATGAGAAATCAAGATAATTGGTAAAATAGTCACAGTTAGTCATATTAGCATTAGTAGAGGAATACGATGCAAGAAAGCAAGCTTATGCAGCATCAGCAAAAAAAAAAAAAAAAAAAAAAAAAACCCTCCCATTTCACCCCTACATTCATTTCAAATGTCTGTCCAGCTCAGCCTTAAATTTATTTAGGCTATCAACTTCCACAACAAAAGATGAAAGTCAGTTCCACCAATCAAATACCCGCTGGCTAAAGGAAAAAAATTTCTGCACATCTATTCTACAATTCTCTTTCCTCAATTTGATCTATGTCCCCTCAGGTTCTTAATCCGAGCAAGAGGAAGAATCCCATCTGCACTGAGCCTGCTCAACCCATTCAAGGCCTTATACACCTCAATCAGATCACCTCCCAGGTGCCTAGTCTCCAGCCGCTGCAATTTGCAGAACTGAAGCCTTTATTGGTAAGAGCATCCCTCTTTACCCCTCAGCAATCTTATTGCCGTTCTTTGTACTCGTTCTAGCAACTCTTGCTGGTCCTTGAGGTTTTCACAAACATTCTCTCAGATATGCCAGACAAGCTGTACTTGCTACCTGGGAGTCTAAAACGCTGATGGAACTGATATTCGGGTGACTCAAGTCAAGTGGACCCAATTTCGGCGAAGTCGGTATAGTCTGTGACAGCCAAATCCTCTGCTTGCACCTTCACCATGGTGGGACTGTTAGTAATCGTGGGTATAACCTCCATGCATAAGTACATGGTGGGTGACCACCCAGGTGTGAACCAACGTAAGCAGGGGTCGAGGTGTGGCGCCCACACCACATAGAGGAATGCCGTCCCTCTATGTTACCAGGCAGTACTAGGTGGTAGATGACTCTTATCAACCGGTGCAATACCACCACTTTGCTTAATGGAGGCTTGAAGTGATGGAACCCATGTTTAGTCTCGAACCGTTTCTGTCCGGAATAAAAAAAGTGTCGCAGATTGTAATCTTCACTATTGATAAAATAACAAGGTCCATACGACGCAATAAAAATATATAAATATACCTGGTCTCCACTAGGTATCAGCTGTAGGTGAGTCAGTTTCGTGCTTTTTGGTCCTTGCTTTCTCCACTCCAGTTTAAATTTCTCTAGCCAAAGAAACTGAAGCTGCCTTCTACTGGAAATACGAATTATTTTTGTTACTATGCTTCTTTATGATTTCTTCAACACGAGAACACCTTTAGAAATTGTTCCTCATTAAACAAGTAGCATCGGACTCTTTGGTTTTTGTGATCTCCATCAGGTGGCACTATCATCAGCTACTTCCATTGAAGACAAACAACAGTGACATTGAATTCCACTAATATTACATGCCAGATGTTCATATGTGATAAGCAGCAGACCAGTTGAGTAACCGATTGGCTTGCCCATTAATACGTATAACCTGGTGTATATAATATATTGATTGCAAAGATCACCATGCGGTCGCAGTAAAATTCTTTCTACAATATCAAAGTTCCTCTAACCACCTAAGAAAAAGCCTTATTTTGGTAAGAGGATTGCATCATTCGAAGTGCAAATGATTTGATCCCCCCAGAAGAAAGAAAAAAACTTCTCTCCTTGCTGATCGAGAGAAATAAATATGCAGCGATGGCTTCTAGGACTTCTTCAGGTTTCTAGAAGATATTCGCCGACTTCAAGATATCCACAAGAAAATGTGAAGTAGAAGGGAAACATTTCCAATTGCTCTAAGCAAATGAGGAGTTTCCATAGCAACCAGTGTTCCCCATACGGAGTTCTCTTGTTGCATGAGCTGTCATCGAGAAGCCTGTCTGGCGTGTACAGCGGACCTTCTGACAAGTTAAAGCTAAAAATAACACAATGGCCGGCAGTGCCTTTCAGGAACTTTGAAGTGTGTTCCAGTGGCATGGGAGTAAAGCTGTAAAACTCCAACTGTACTAAAATGCAGTCATATAGATGGCGTAAAATAATAGCATCGTTAGAAATGCTAATACGCAATAGCTTGAGCTGAAATGAAGGAATTAATATCCAGAGAAAGAGCGAGAGAGAGAGAGAGAGATAAATATCATATCAATTTTTTCTAAGTAATAGATCAGATCTACTGCCATTATTTCCGAAATATCAAAAAGACTGAAACGTGAACTATACTCAAAATGTACACCATCTTTTAAAATTATTAGAAGCATGTTGTACAAGAATACACCATCACCATGCAGAGAAATGTATGCCGAACAGATTCAGTATTTGAACACGTTAGTACTGTCCTTCGTAAGACAAAAATGAGGTTACTGATCAGAGCGAGGTGGATCGATGCTGAAATTTCATTCTATTCTAAGATAACAAAGTTTCTTGAAAAGTAGAAAAAAGTTTCTTGTATGCCGAAGACAGATAACGAATATCCTGCTTTTTATAGAGGCATCACTGACGTGAGTGAGTGAGTGAGCGAGTGAGTAGGAGGTGACTTGTCAGAAGAACGCCCAAGTGTGTATGTGTGTGTGTTCGGGATAACAGAAAGTACAAGCCTGTATATGGATTGTTGTTGTTGATGCTACACTGTAGGCGGAGGTGTGTTATACCTAAGAAGAAAGTCTCAACGGGAAGTGCAATGACATTTCTTAATCTTTCATTCAAGTACATCTAGCGCATATTTTTAGCTTAAGCATACAAATCTTCAAAAAGTGGAAAAGCAATAAACATAAATATTAAAGTAACTCGTGAGAGATCAATTGCGCAGCCGAATCGATTATAAATGTCGCAAACAGCTTCTTATTTCAGAGGGTTTCCTCGGTTAAATATGGTATCGTCCAGCATGTATTGGAGAGTTTCGCTCCTGAAAAGTTATGGCTAATTCCAGAGGTCGCATGACAGATATACAGTATCAGTTATAGGTAGCATATAAAAGGCACTAACAGTACGCAAGTAGCTGGAATGGTAGGTAGAGAAATGGACTGAGACACTTCCACCAGAAGTGTGAAAGTACGTTGTCACGTGGAGAGCATGTCCATTGGCTAGTAGCAGAAAGAGTGGATACTGAAAATCGACTGCTGGAAACATCGTACTCCAAAGGAAGACAAAAGGCAATGTGACCATTGATCCAAAGGCTGGGAGATCGCCCTTAATGATCCACAGGGGATATTCATGTGTTGTTGTTGCGGACCCCAGGGTTCCCCCCATTAGCCGCCATATTTTACTTCTTGTGTTGGAGCTTACGCTAAAACCGACCATTTGTATGTAGTGCGTTGGGTGTGTAAATGTTATGATGCGTTCTGTTGTCATGTTTTTGGCCAGTACCTGGCTCTTAGCAGGTGGGATGCGGCAACACCTGGTCACCACGTCCCACCCCATCCCCGCCAAGTGGGGGCAACCAGGATCTACTATCATCTTGTTGATCCAAACCAGGGTAAAATCCCAGCATAGACAAAATTTAGTGAGGGAAAGAAAAATTGGATACAGTGGGAACAGAAACATAGATTAAAGACATAGGAGGGAGTTGAAAATTACACATCTTTCAGGAGAAATTTTCCTTGAGAAATCCCGTCCAGACATAAAAACATTCATTCTGTTTTAAGATAACAAAGTTTCTTAAAAAGTAGAAAAAAGTTTCTCGTATGCAGAGAAACACATCAGACCAGAATTAGCAAGGTAATTTCCTCTTACTGGTCCATCCTTTTGAAATACAGAAGGAAGCTGATAGTCTTCAACAAACCAGCAATGATACGAAGTAGAGTTCAGTCCTGAGTCCATCAGTCACAGGTCCAACAATGAGACAGCACTGGGTTTAAGATGTGTCGCACAAACATCAAGATTAAACTTGTTATTCTGTTTATTAGATTAATCCAGTGAGCTACTCCACCAATGCGATCCCAGAAGAACAGTTAGGAACTTCACATCCCAAGAAATGAATACCTTATATACAGTTTATATACAAGTCAATCAACACAGTTTATCCAAACAAGTTTTCAGTGCAAGTTAAATTTTAAAACATCAAGAAATAAGTTTACCTGACGATACGACATAACAGAGATCTATGGCATAACAATCAAGTAAATTTCCGTTTAGCCCTAAATCATTTTTACATGACAGGATCCAACATGTCAATCACTAGTCAGTCAGCCGTAAGAGACGATCTAAGTTCCATTCGTCTCTGGAAAGTACGCATAGCAAATAAGTTGAGTGCCTTAAAAGCATCTAAGGTTCGAATCAACAGTGCCTTATTATCATCTAGAAAGATGTAATAAGGCACTGTTGTTTATAGAGTTTACTATTCAAACTCCCATGTACAGTCAGTAAATAAAATCCATACAGACCAGGGGAAAACCAACCGAAATCCCCTTTCTCGAATTCCATGACAGTAGGAATGAGTTCTCTTGTTACCTTACCAAGTACAGAAGTGTTCCAGTCATCTTGCCATTTGTTAACAAAAATGGATCGAAGACGTTTCAGCTCTGTAGAAATTGAAGTATTTAAATCGAGTTGTATATTATTGAGAGAAGTAGGATATCTCTTTTTAAAGTTATATTTTAAGTACCTGTATTGTACTTCATAATGAATAGGCAAACTTCCTGTTAACACTTGAAGTGCCACAGTTGAAGTAGTCCTGCAGGTCCTGGTTATTATGAGAAGAGCTTCCCGCTGTCCTTGAAGGAGTTGCTTGAAGATAGCTGTTTTCGTGGCTCTATATCCCCAAGCACCAGCGCCATAAGCAAGGATGGAGAGGAAGATGCAATTGTAATATAAACGTAACGTGTGGCACTTCAAACCCCACTCTTTTCTGGTAACTTGCCCTAGTTTGGATAGGAATGACATATTTTTCTTTGATAAATTTTGCACGCGGGATGAAGCTCAAGGAGTCGTAGCCTAGTGGTCAGGAGTTCGAGTGCAGTAGCACTTGCTCTTTGAGTGTACCGGGATTCAAGCCCATGACTACTAAATACGATTAAAATTTGTACTGATTGATTTATTGTAAACTCCACTGACTTGGTGGTCGTGCCGAAGTATAAACAAGAACATTATTATCTAGCCTAGATTTGGTAGTAGAAGTATATTTAATTGGTTGTCCATTATATCTGATCACAGGAGGACGCCCTTTATCCAGTCTGCCTTTGAGCAACATCTGTGAGGTTTTGCTAGTAGACACCTGTAACATATGAATACCTGACCAGCGCGAAAGTTCTTTGAGGACATGATTGGCAATGTCTTCTAGTGACTTCCTAGAATTACCATTGATCAGGACTGTGAGGTCATCTGCATAAGCTATTATGGAAGTAGCATCAAACCTTTTAGACAGTCATGAATCGAACATTAAGTTCCAACGCAAGGGACCCAAGATGGACCCCTGTGGACAGCCTCTAGTAATATTCCTGACAACTTGAAGTGTTCCACATTTAACAACCAGAGATCGGTGAGAAAAATAACTGCTCAACAGGTTAAACAGAGGGAAAGAGACTTCGAGACTTCAGCCTCCCGGAACCCAGCCAGGGCACTTTGCCACCAAAGGGTGTCAAAAGTCCCTTTGAAGTCCACAAAGAGGCCAATAAGGTATTTTGATGTACATTCTCTTTGGAGAGCCAGTAAGGAGGTAATGGCATTAATGATCCACACAGCATATCCAGAGTTGAAACGGATATCGATTGTTGTAGTGGCTGTAAGGTTTTAGGTGCAACATGTAATTTAGGCCATATTACGCCGTATATAATGTGCCTGTAAATAGCGTGTGTTCTGTGGTCGATTTGCTGTTTGCTTGACGAAAAACTCAAGATGCCGTGATAAAAACCTCGCCTGAGATTGACTAACTCAGTCACGTTGTGAAAAAGACCCATGAAAATTCCTCGCGTCATTGACTACCCACGAAAGTGGAAAGCAAGATTCATTCGAATAATGAATGGATCACTTAATGAACCATCGGAAAAACACTTCACAGAATATGTCGCCATGGATGCGCAGCTGCTAGTACGCCGAAGCTGTCTCCCACCAATGCATTTCATCTGGTGCAGAGAAGGAGGTAGCATGGACTGATGAGTCATGCTACGCAGTATGGCGTGTACCAAAAGAACAGTTCATCTAAATTGCATTCCACCAACAATAAAGCTCAAAATCAATCGTATCGAGTACAAAAACAAGATAAAATTAGCATCGTACTTCAAGAAGAGAAGTGCAGGAGTGAAACAAGTTTTCAATCTCCACACAACAAAAATTTCTAGAGGGTTTAATGATACCATTAAAGTTCATGGGGATATCACATTCAATATTAAGATTATTTCATAGACAAATGTGTTTTCTCTTAGTGTCTCAATACGCGCTGGAGGATAGTGTATTTGGAAAAGCGAGTAGATGTATGGCTCATATTTATCAATGCCGTTCCCACTCGATTACCACCTGTCTCAAATCACTTTTCCACAACTGTCCCTTTCAAATACTTTCAGCCCGCTTAGATTGAAAGAATATTTTACGATGCACATAGCGATGTCCCGTTTACACAATGAACTGCGATGTTCTTCCCACCGAGAACTTTACTAAGTACAAATAGCTAGGACTGAAATCAGGACCTTCAAAGAAGAAATATCAATTCTGGTGTGAGAGGCTCGACAGAAGCGATATGTCTGCTGGGTAGCTGAATGTGGTGGAGTTATCTTGGCAAACTTTTTTTTGCTTCTTATCAATTCCGAATGGTTTCCTGACTTGAGAGAAAGTTAGGTTTGAATCGGAGCAGCAGAGTGTAGTGAGGCGTTGCTCTGACGGATGACACGAAGCTACGGAAAACCCAGTGAGACCATCCGTTAGTGTGCCGCCCATGAATTATCGATGTGTGAAACTGAATGGCATATCGTCACGACTTCAAACGGACTTACCAACGTAGGACGCTTCTAGAAGATATTTCTGCTTATTTTTCGCTTTTCAGCTCTTTTTTCTTTAGAAAAATCGAATACTGATAAAAATAAACAATGCATAGTGCTTAAATAACAGAATAAAATTTATTTTGATAAAAACGAAAATGCTAATGAGATATCACTGTTTAAAAATCTCGTTAACAGAGAAACTCGAGGTATTCATTTTCATTTTGCAAGGACACCAGTTGTCTGTCTACTGCCCTTGCTTTTCAAGATTGTAGACAGACAATAAGGCGTGCATTTATTCAGGCTAACATCCGCTGTCATAGCGAGAGCGCGAAGGCAGACACACGGGCAATTCATATCGCCCCTGACGACAGTACCGTCGACGAAATAGCAACGAAGATTTCTTATTCCCTAATTGGCTACGCTAACAACAGCGCGGTGGTACTAGGCAGCTGAACTATTTAAAGAGGACTGCAGAAAACAAATAACAGGCCGCGAAGTCAAAATCTTGTTTACCTGAATGAATCATAACTGCTGCTGCTCTGCCTCTTTCTTTCCAGACAAAAAAAAATAAATAAATAAAACAAAAATAAAAGCATTTAAACCCTTGTAGGTTGTATTTTTGTTTTGATAAATATATTGTCCGTC
The DNA here is from genome assembly GCF_048544385.1 of Mastigoproctus giganteus. Classification (NCBI taxonomy): domain Eukaryota; kingdom Metazoa; phylum Arthropoda; class Arachnida; order Uropygi; family Thelyphonidae; genus Mastigoproctus; species Mastigoproctus giganteus. Next base: position 63,644,813 of record NC_143586.1, on the reverse strand, counting down.
CAGACAATGTAGTTTATCCATCGATCACATCCGGTTACAAAATCCACTTGAAAAAGAATAACAAAGTTTACATTCCTCTTACTAGACAATATTTGGATCCTTTCCAAAGCTGCTTTTGAGTCTTAGCAAAAGGATGGAAAGGAACCATTACGATCTTCTTTTACAGAGGGAATTTTTCAAAGAAATACAAACCTTATCATCTAAGCTACCAATTTAGAATACAATTGTACGTATGTGTATGTTAATCGCCAAAGTAACTAAAGCTATGAGGCATATATTGTATCTGTAAATTATCTGAATTCTGTGATCGATTTGCTGGACAAAAAACCTGAGTTTCCGGGAGGAAAACCATACACTTCTAGTCTGAGACCGACTAATTCACCCACATTGTGAAAAGGGCCCATAAAAGTTTCCCGCATCATTAACGGGATTTGAACTGGGGCCTTTTCCACCCGGTATGGAGAGAACGGTGATTATATCCACTATGCTAACCGTGAGGACGAATATGTGTCTATCAATCAGATTATGTCTGCAGTCCATGATATCCCATAATAATTACAATTCTTCCATGAGTTCGAAGAACATTTACGGACTTATTTCACAAAGTGACTTAGTTAGTCTGTCTCAGGGGACTGACATGGTTTTTCCTCCGAAAATTCAGATTTTAATTCCAGCAAACAACACACCAACTTAAGAATCATAGAATTGCAGACACAATATATTAACGCCTCATAAAGAAAGCCCTTCTTATTGCCTTCTGCATATAACTGAGCTTAAAACTGCCAGATTCCTAAGCTAGCAATACTTCCAGTTAAAAGGAGAATAAACACAACGATACTGGCCCTGCCAGGGCCATTATCGATCTGGCAAAACGATAAAAAAAAATTAAAATACATACCAAGTAAAAATTTACCTATATTTAGGACGGTTATAATCACAGTCCTCCCAGCACTCTGTGTATAAGAGTCTCGGGTTGGAATCCTGCCAATGACGAGAAACTTTTATGTGCCTTTGGTCTCAGGCGTAGACAGTAAGCTCCCCTCCCCCAAAGAAACTCGGTTTTTTCATTCAGCAAAATAGGCAAATCGACAAGTGAACACAATTATGGACATGATACATGGGAATAGGAGGGCATTCTAGGGTGGCTCTATCCTCGCATTATTCACCTATATAAGGAGTTAATATGCTTCAAATCACTATGCACTGTTCTATAATGAGGAACGTACTGATTTGAGCTCCATTTTCTGCTCCAACGCTCAACAGTGCCCCTGTAAAGATGGCTTTAGTGCAAGATGAGGAGTCATGCGGCAAAGCTATTACTCTTTGAAAGACACTCAAAAGTGCCAATAATGGCCGATTGTAAAGTTAGAAAGACAGATAACATAAAATATCATGAATAACTGCAGTTTTATATCTCCAATTGTTTCACATAAATAAAATATAAGAAATAAATATAAAAATACTAATACCAATATACTAATAATATTAGTAGTAATTTATGAAAATCAGTTTAAATACATATAAAATATTTCGAAGAATAGAGATGGTATTCATTTGAACAAAGGTGGCGGTGCAAGGATTTTTGCCAATATCATTGAGGATACTTTGAGGGTTCAGGGAAACTACTAGTTAGGGGAAGAAATGGTAATTTAGATCCGCATTTATCTGATGATCAGAGTAATTCTTGCACTCACCTCAAGAATTCTTGTTTGTTGCCACAACAGCCGATGTTAAGACGTTCCGAAGGTAGCAGCAATTTTTTAAATGAGGGGGAAGATAAAGGTAGGAAAACAAGCCTGAATAACTTCAAGGGTAATGTCAAATGTTAATAGCAAATGCTATTAATGTCAAATGTCATAATGTAATGTTAATGCCAAATAAATATGTCAGGGTAATAAACTGTAGAAGATTACTTAGTCTTAACTGTGTCTACAGTAAGGTCAGGAGCGTTGTCAATAAAATGGCTGAATTTGAACTCTTGGTTAGAACAAATAATGCTGATATAATAAGGCCAACAGAAACGGGGTGTCACTGGAAATTGGTGATGATGAATTCCACTAGGTATATATAATATATTTAGGAATATTAGGGAATTTAGAAGGGGTAGAGGGGTCATGCTTCTTATCAAAAGCAGCTTGAGTGCAAAAGAGCTTTTGCTGGGTCAGAAGTTATGTCTGCCGGCATACCAACATAGAATCTGTGTGGTGTGAGTTAGTTGGATGCAAAAGTATAATGAGAGTGGGAATAATGAACAGATCGGAAGATTGTGAAGAGTACGACAGGAGTCTCTACACATGGATAGATGGGCAAGCAAGCAAGCGTGAATGTCTTATTATGGGTGATTGTAATCTGCCCCATATTGATTGGAATACGTTGTGGGGGGGGGGAAAATTCACCATGGGGAAATTTTTTATGGAAACTAGATGGTTATTATTTGTACTAGTATGTTAAAAAAAGACTAGGGGGGTAAGAATATTCTTGACCTCATCATTACTAACGAATCAGATGACACCACAGGGCGGGCTTAAAGTACAGGAACCATTGTCAGGAAGTCATCACGTAATCATCAGTTGGAAAATGAAGAAAGATGTTGCAGTTGTTAAAGTAAAGGTAGAGGTTTTAACTTCAGAAGAGAGGACTTTGGCAGTTTAATGCGTTATATGGCATATATTAATTGGTAGGATTGCAGAGAGAGAGCCGCTCAAACAGAGCAGAAAAAGATGGCATGGGACAGTTAAAGCGCGATGAAAAGTACTAAAAATATTGAAGCCTGCAATAGAAGAAATATTCATTGTACAGTAAAGATACAATAATGTGCCCGCCACAGTCAGGAGGCCAGGGGCTGTTGGTACAGGTTGATCTGTAATAGTACAACAAATAAGGTTAGGGAGGCCACGGCTGATATGAGAAGGCATTGGCTAAGAGAGAAAAGAACGGGGACAAGGAATTTTTCATGTATGTGAATACAACGAAGAAGAAAGATAATCAGATCGGACCCTTGTGCACTGAGTTTGGGAAAGTCTCAGATAACCGAGCTGATGTTGCAGATGAATTTAATAGATACTTTGCGTCGGTCTTTCTAACGAAAGACTCTTTATGCTGAGAAGAGGCTGTGCGAGTGAACCTGAGCCATATAAAATTAGTGATTTCGTAATTATATAAGCCATATAAAATTAGTGATTAGATGACTATTTATGAGAAGAAAAACCTTTTTTTGAACATAAAGGCAAGTTAGGTTCCCGAATTTGATGGCACATACCCGGTAGTTTCGAGGGAGACCACCAAGGAGCGTATTGAACCATTGAAGTTAATTATCAGGGCATCTTTGAACTCGGAGGAGATTTATTTGGATTGGAGAAGTGTCAACGTATCGCCAATACATACAGGCGGTTCTAAGAGTAAAGTTAGTAACTACAGACCAGCTAGTCTGACTTCAGTAGTAGGAGAAAATCTTCGAGGCAGTGATTAAGAGTGCAATAAAGGGATATTTAGATAGAAATGGCATTTTGAAGGACACATAGATGTTTTTAGGGAATATCGCGTTTAACTAACTTAGTAGCTAACTAACATGAGCTAGGGAACAGTTTCGACATAATTTATTTGGATTTTAGTAAAGCATTTCACTCGGTACTTCATCAGTTACCGTATAAGCTGAAACAGGTTGGGATTATAGATTACTGGGTGGCTGCATGGCAGAATGCAGAGGGCTGTGATTAATATATATTCTTCAGATTGGTGTAACATCGGGAGTGGGGTCCCTCAAGGTTCGATTCTCGGACCATTGTTGTTTCTCATTTTCGTAAATGACATCGACGACAATATACAAGACGTGATGTCAAAATTTGCAGACGACGTAAAGATTGGTAGAGTCGTTAATGAGTAGAGCCAAGAAGCGCTCCTTCAGGATGACTTGAGCAGACCTCAAAAAAGGTCAGAGAAGTGGCAGCTATGTTTTAATGCAGCTAAATGCAAGGTCTTACACTTGGGGAACAGCAACCCAAAAATAAATTATACACTTGGTGGAGTTGAATTGAAAACAGTAGAGGCAAAATGAGATCTGGGAGTTACAATACGGACAGATATGAAATTTTCTGAACAGTGTAAAACAGACAGCCACGAAAGTCCATAATGTCATATCAATGATTTATCGAGCTTTATCCTGCCTGTAGAGATAGGAGGTCATAATCCCACTGCATAAGGCAATTGGCAATTGTAAGACCACATTTAGAATACTGCGTTCAAGTATGGCGATCTCATTTGAAAAAAAGTCATTGAGCTTTTTGAAAGGCTCCAAAGATGGGCAACTCGAATGGTGAGATTGCAAAAGTACGACCACATGAGGAAAGACTCCGATTATGTGGGCTAAAGAGCTTGGTTGGTTACCAAGCTCTTTAGCCCACAGAGGCGATCTGATTGAGGTTTATGAGGCTCTGAGAGGAATTAGTAAATGAATGAAGGTGGAAATTTCACTGTTATAAATAATTACAGAACTAGGGGCCATGAATTCAAATTACAGGGATTGATGTTTAGATTAGATTGTAGGAATTTTCTTTTAGTCAGTGAGTCGGTGATTGCTGGAACGGTTGCCCTCGCAGATAGTTGAGGCTAACAGTTTGCATAAATTCAAGGGTCAACTGGATAGTTACCTACTGTATACGAGGAAGGAAGCATATAATTTGTATTTTCTTATCTACTTGGTAATTTTTTTTTTTTTTTTTTTGCCAGTGCAGCAAACGCCTGTGGTTTCCTTGCTATATGGCGAATACTATTACTATTTATCACTATTGACCCATTCACTTTTATTTAGCGCGCATGTCTAATTTTTAATAAAAACAAAAAAAAAACTGCAACATATATTAAATTCCAATTGAAAGAAAATCGAAGGAATCGCAATCAAATGTGTTTTAAAATTCCATTTGTTTTATTTTTTTATTAGCGTGCTGCTTTAGATTTAAGAAATCTAACCAACGTTCCCAAATTAGGAGGGTTGGCGACCTCACAAGCTTACTCCACTTAAGTTTGCATTACCGAAATTGAAGACAAACACCAAAAATGAACAGAGCCCGAATTTTAAGAAATCCGCTTTCCACTTCCAGTTGTGTTTGTAATCTACCCATGGGGGGCTCTCACAAATACCAAGATAATGCCTTTATATAATATTTTTTCAGACGGTACAAGTTCATCTCCTAACTATCTCTACGTCTCTACTCTCTTTTCCAGGGTATTGATTAGTTCTTTGTTCTGGTTGTCTTTGTCTTCGGGGTAGCTAGGGAATTGCCTTTGTGCTTCTTTTTCCCGAGGGTCTCCAAGCCGAAACCATTCTTTTCATGTTGTGGTTTCAATTACTTTGTTCTTCCACTAATTGATTCACAGGTAACCTTGTTTGACATTTAATTTAAGAGCTGGTTAACTTAGAAGAACAACTGACTTGTTTTTAGCCTCCAGTTAATTGCTGAGGATGTCCAGTGCAGTAAAAGTTTTCAGCCAAGCCTCAGGTAGAATTGTACTGATTCAGTACTGCTTCAACTCCCAAGCTTCTACTACATTACCTCGCATTATTGCGTATTCATAGGAAGCACTGGAATGTCTAAAGATGACAGTATGGTAGATAATTGCCTCCATATTGCGTAATATAAAGCTGATTAAGAAATAAAATAATAAACTCAACCATTCCACCATTTTTTCGCCTTTGTTATGATGGTATTCCATTATATTAGGTTACGAAAGGTTTCAGACTTACCTCGATGACTGTGGTGACCCAATCAGGTTCTATGACACTATTTATCGATTTTTCTACCGGTGCTGGTCTATCTTGTTAGTGAATGAGGCTAAAAATAGCGAATAAAATAAACATCTCCTCCGGCGTAGTACTTGCGTAAGAGAGCTCACAAACATTCATTGAGAAGACATAAAAAGGCAATGAAATACCGAGAGAGAGAGAGAGAGAGAGACCAGAACAAAGAGAAGAGTAAAATAGGATATAAAGCAATAATAAATTGACCCGAGGATAATTTCCTCATGTTTAAATATGCAAAATTTTCATACGCCTGTATGTTCATCATTAGGAAGAGAAAGAAAGATAGCGAAAGTCTAGAAATATGAGCTTATATAATAAAAGCGCAGTGCTCTTACACATGTATTTATACTAATTTAATCAGTACTTAGCATCGTAAAACGTTTTGATGAAAATGTGAATCGTAACTGCTGATACTGAACGATTCTGATTGACAGATAAATATAAAGTTTATAGGCATTTATTGAAAATACATAGGCTACCTATGTATTTTCAATAAATGATAAAAAGTTACTTTTGAAATAGTAACCGTTATCTTTTAAGAATCAATATTTTCTATGCATTGTCTGCAGAGATGGAAGATTATGAGTGGGCATTTGGAAATCACGTACTCCTCCCTCCTGGAAGGCATAGACAGTTCACAATGTGAAGCCAAACTGCAACCGGAATGATTTCCCCAAAATTCACATCGGAGTCACCAAGTCACCAACTAACAATTAGTGTAGCAGTGCTGATAAATAATGAAGTTCATGTTTCCCTGTTCCAGACAGCGTTAGAAACCTAGGAAGTGTCCAAGTATGATGTCCAATGTCCTTGGCGAAAAAGAAAAACGGTATACCTTGTAATAACGACGCTCCATATCGAATATTAACCTTTTGACTTATCCTTACAAGAGTGTAAGGTGTCAGGGATTTCATGTTCCCTATGATGATGTTATGGCGTTTCATCTGCTCTTGAAGCCTTCGTGAGTAGCACAATTGGTATAATCGCCGTCCTCCTAAACCCGGGTGGAAAAGACCTGAGTTCGAATACCGTCAACGACGCGAGGAATTTTTATGAGTCTTTCTGACAACATAGTTGAGTTAGTTCGTCTCAAGCGAGGGTAGCATGGTTTTTTCTCCCCCCAGAGATTCGAGTTTTTCGTCCAGAAACAGCAAATTGACCACGGAAATGTGCAAAATTACAGACATATTATATACGACGTAGTATGGCCTAAGGTTCTGATGCGCCTAAAACAGCCAATCAACGTGTTCACAAAGTTCATGTCCAACTCCATGCACTTGAACACGATATATGCGTATAATTACATTTTCTCCCATGGCACGAAATACCTCCAAAGACAGTCGTTTGGGGCTCTTCCAAGAGGGGGGGGGGGGGATTCTCTACATTGTGTCATGAATAGTAGCTGCTTCAGGCCGATAATTACGTGCACTGACATGTGGTTTAGTAATATATTAAGTTATTTTTTCAAAGGTGACATATCCTTCATCACGAAGTCACAGAGGGCACTTAGGACATCATAGACACGACGAAACTCACGCTACACTGCTCTTACACTCTCAGACTTCTCGGCCACAGAACATTATTTTTGATATCCTGTGAATCACATGCGCAAACAGTATCTCATAATTTAATGTTGTGAGACACTTTAATAGACACACTGAAAAGGGGTCATTATCCCTCTCTATAAGACAATGATACGACTACACTTACAATATTGTATCCAGATCTGAAGGCTGCAGCTAAAGAGATAGAATTTCTAGAAAAGGTGTAAAGTAGGGGAACTGGACTGATCAAAAACAATAAAATATTATTTACATGGGAAGCGGCTTTGAATATGTGATCTGCAGAGCTTAGCAACTAGACCCTTTAAGGGGACTCGATTTAACTGTATAAGGTCCCCAGGAGATCAGCAAAATGAAGGATGGAGGAATAGTCTCACTGGTGAGGAAGACCAGAACCAGAGAATACAATTATAACATCTTAGAGAGCAACTGAAGACTAGATTTTACGAAGTTTATCTTTTGACAATGCGTTGTGGAGCACTAGAATAAGTTGCCTGCAAATGTGACCGAGGTGGTAAGTTTGGTAACATTTGTCAAAACTTTCGCTCCTCACAAGGAGGCAAATTTCAATTGGATAAGCACTTTTTGACTATGGTTCGCTTTCTTGCATCATTGCTAAATACTGTTGCATATTGCTTTGTTTTCATAATATTTGCATCTATCCACGCCCATAACTCTGTACACCCATGGTCCTAAATATGACCATCCTTAGATTAATTTTCTTGGTAATTTCTTTTAAATGATATTATTATTAGCCATATGGTGAAAGGAAGCCTGAGGCTTATGCTGTCCCAGCCAAAAAAATTCTGAGTTACCCTGAGAGAGAGAGAGAGAGAGAGAGAGAGAGAGAGAGAGAGAGAGAGAGAGAGAGAGAGAGAGAGAGAGAGAGAGAGAGGAAATCACCAAGAAACGAAGAATGATGATATCCAGCTCAGGACCCTGGGTGTGCCAATCCCATGCTCCCCAGGTTATTAAATTGGTGTTGACTGTGAATCGGTTTCTCCCCCCCCCCCCAAGGTCAAAAGAAATATGCTGAACTTCTGCTGATTGATCGGTCTTGCTTCCATGTCTGAACACCATCTTTGTAAACTTTTCCGCCAGCACTTATTGAGCAAAAGAAAAAAAAAACGCAATTACTTTAACAAACGTACAGACTGCACATTTCTTATATGTCATCCTAAAAATAAAAGGGAAAAAGACAAAGCCAAACAAAATGAAACAGAATCAGTCCAAATGAAAGTGAAATAGAAGTCAACAAATATAGATACTGATGACAAGAGAAGAAGAAGAAGAAGAAAGGTGAACGTACGTTAAGACTTTATCGAACTGATGACCATATGTCTTCCTTTAATATCCAGACAGCATCAGCTACATTTTCTTTTTCTTACGTGTCTGTCACCAACCTGGGAGATGGGAAAGATGAGTTTTTCCAGTTCCTCTTTCCATTCCAACCACGTACAGGAACTGTGTCTGTCGAAATGGCTGCAGAGTGAAGGTAATTACCACATCAGCATACATCGAGGCAGGAGCTAAATGCGAATAGCTGTGTGAGGCGGAAACTTTCGGGACAAGCGATGGCACGCGCGTATAACGGTGGACGTAAAAATGAGATAAATGCGAGCGCAGGACATTTGTCAGCGTGCGTAGCGAAGGTCAAGAGTCGATGTCCGTCGTCGAAGTTTGCGTGGTGCAGTCAACTGAGCTTGCTTAAACGTATGTCAGACAGGAAAGCAGTTTTAGGGTTTGGTGTGGGGCCCAAACAGCTCTCAATTGAGGCAGAAAGATCTTAGGTGAGCGAAATAAGAAACGGAAAGAACACTGGGTGAAGACATACAAATATGAAGTACTAAGATAAAAACAAACAAACAAACAGAAAATTAACTGGATAGCGAAGGAGATAAAAGAAAAAAAAAAGATTCTGAAAGGAAAAGTGGAGAACGATGGAAGATATATTAGTACAGTTTTGTAGACTTGAGTTAAGATACCAAAGTCCACAATATTGTGGACTTTGGTATAACTCGAGTAGTTCCAATCAGTAAACGCAATTGATTAAATTTATCTGGGTTTCGGAATACCACGGCTTGGTTGATGCACGCTAATGGCTTGGAAACTTCATTCCAGACTGTGCTATTTTTATCCCACATGATTAAACCACTAGGAAAGAGTCGTTTCAGGTGAATTTGTTTTTGTTCATGCTCAGTCCACAATTGGCTCGCAGAGAAAACTGCCAGCGGAGAAAAAAAGACAAGGCATACAGCTTCAGTTCACCCGGCAGCGCAATACTCCGGGGTGTCCTGTTCAAGGTGGAGAGTCAAAAGAAATTAGAAGCCACTGGAACTTTTCAGTCGCGGAACTCTAATAACTTCGACAGCTCCCTTCCACATCGGTTCACCATCGCGTCTTGGGTCCCTCCCGCTAACTACTACTGCAGCTGTTTGTTCGGTGCCCCCTACCTCAAAACTGACAGCTGTTAGAATTCGGACCAAAGAGCCATTACCGCTAAGAATGTCATGATATCGCTACACGACAGCCGATTCAGATTATTTAAAAATTAACAAGAAACCCGTGTCTCGGCTTTAGGGTGGCGCAGTCTAGAAAAAGATTGGCGACACGTCATCGATCTAGCGAACGCTTCCAAGAATTCAATAACCTTGGCTGCTCACTTCTTTGCAGACACCGTCAAGTATTTGCGAACAGAAAAAGCGCAGAACGTGTTGTTCAGTATTGTCACTGAAGAGTTTGTTTGAAAAACTTGATAAGCGTAGTCGACTTTTCGTACCAAAATGTGAACAGCACATGGAAGAATTTAAATCTTAAAGTAGATTGTCATTTTTATGATGAAAAATTGAAAAAAAACAAACAAAAAGGTATTCGGCAAAAACCATGAAGAGAATGTGAGTTATAGTTTAGCCAACAATTTCGTCATTCACAGAAAAGAAAACGATATTGGTCACTCGCTCACTACCTATGGAGTTTGAGATCCCTTCTGGCAGAAAGAACTTTAAGAAAATAGTGAACGAGGATCTCTAAATATGGTATTATGCATCAGTGACGCTTTACTGAACGTAATCTTTCAATTATTTAGTCCTTCATTTAAATTTTATATAATAAGTGTTCCGTTTTCATGTTGCAGGATGAAAAACTCGAGTTTCTGAGCTGCAACTTTCCAAGACCGTTTAACTTCCTCACAGGCATGAAAAAACGTTCAATAAAGTTCTTCTATTTAGAGGGAAAGGACTAGAACCAGGAATTTTCTACACAATATTAAAGAAAGAACGGTGGTCATGCACACTAAGACTTGCTTTAAAGGAGTGTAATTAAAGCTGTGGTGGTAGCGCCCTATTATTACAAAACTGGTGGCTCTTCACCTGACAGGTGCAAATTTTCTTTTTAATTCTTGGAAAAAGTTTATGAGCTTTTTAAATTCTGCTTGAGTTTATCAATATTTCACCTTTTCGTAATGGATTACAATACTTACTGTATGATTTGTTTTTAGTGTGTACTAAAAAAATTAAACAAAGGTGTGTTTTTTCAGTAACCAAAAACAGCTCATTGATGCGAAAGGCCAACGGAGACTGACAAAACCTGCGCAGGTTTGATTGTTGTAGGGTTTTAGGCGCATCCGCCAATTAGGCTATGTTGCGCCATACGTAATATGTCTGTAAATTGAGTGTGTTCTGTGGTCGATTTGCTGTTTTGCTGGACGAAAAACCGCCCATTTATAGGAGAATAAACCATGTCACCTTCTCCTGAGACTGACTAAATCAGTCACTTTGCGAAAAAGATTAAAAAAAAAAAAAACTCCTCGTGTCATTCATGGAATTTGACTCAGGTCTATCCACCCAGTGTGGGGAGGGCGGTGATTTTATTAGCTGTGCTATCCACTAGCTTGTGCAAGGTAACAGAAAGGCTACAGTCAGCAAATAACAATCCATAAAACAGTAGTAACTAAAGAGGCATTTCAGAGCACACAAATCGTCGTACCTTGTCACGAATGGTACTGCAGCTGACCACTGAACTAGCTTCCACTTTTATCACAAAAAAAAAAAAAAAAAAAAAAACGAGAACAAATGGTTACAGTGAGCTGAGAAATACTAACATTGGGCTGTAGAGATTGGAAAACGTTTCTTAGCCTGATGAATCGTGATTATTGATGTTTCATGCTATATTCCATCTCAAAACAGAATCGAAAACACAATGGAGTACACCTTGCCAGGTGTTAATAATGTAGGCTGGTGGTGACGTAATGGTACAGGGGTGGTGTGCATTGAGACCACCATTTGTGGTGGTCTCAATGCACACCACCAACATACCTGTTGATCGACATTTGGATGCCAAGTTTATCTGGAAACTGTTTCCGGCCATACGCATCCCTTTATGGTTTCAGTAGTGTATCCATTTGGGAATGAATTTTACCAGCAGGACGATGAGCCACGTAACAATGTCAGAAGTCACAGAACTGGTTCCAAGAACATGAGGGTGGAAGTCTGTCCCGCTGGCTAAAGGCAATTCACAGAACTGTGAATTCACAGAACTGGTTCCAACAAGGGATGGAAGTCTGTCCCGCTGGCTAAAGGCAAATTCCCGCACATGTATCCTACATCTGTCTTTCCTCAATTTGAATTTGTCCTCTCAGGCGATTATTCTGAGCAAGAGGAAGAGTCCATCGGCATTGAGCATGCTCAAACCATTCAAGGCTTTATACACCTTTATCAGATCACCTCGCCGGTGCCTAGTCTCCAGACACTGTAATTTGCAAAACTTAAGCCTTTCTTCGTAAGAGCAACCCTTTGTTCCATTCACTAATCTTGTTGCCCTTCTCTGTACTCGTTCCAGCAGCTCTACATCCTTCTTGAAATGACGCCTCCAGACCTTTATACAGTACTCAAGGTGTGGCTTGACCATTGCCTTAGACAAGGGAATAATCACCTCCTTATCCCTGCTAGAAAAATTCCTATATATCATTGACAAGACACCATGAGCTACTCTTGCAGCCCGTCTACACTGCTCAGAGAACTTCATATCTGCCTGCACAATTACCCCCAGGTCCTTTTCATTCTCTACCACTGTCAGTGTAGTATCAGAGTTGATACGTTGCTCTGGGGTTGCTGTTTCCCATATGTAGTACTTTACATTTGTCAATGTTAAACTTCATTTGCCACCTCTCAGCCCATCTGTTCAACTTTTCCAGATCCTGTTGCAGAAGCATAGCGTTAGTAGTGTCCTTAACAACCCTGCCAACCTTTGTATCGTCTGCAAACTTGGATATTAAGCTTGATATACCATGATCAATATCATTTATAAATACAGAAAACAGTAATGGACCCAACACTGAACCCTGAGGGACTCTACTAATAACATTAGTCCACGATGAGCAGTGTCCATTGATTACCACTCTCTGTCTTCTCCCCCTCAACCATCCCTTTATCCATAGCAGCAATTTGCCTCCAATGCCATACTGCTCCAATTTGTGCAGCAGTCTTCCATGTGCAACAGTATCAAAAGCCTTTCTAAGATCCAAATATATAATATCAAAGTTATTCCCTGCATCTAGTTATTTTGTGACTGCATCATAGTATCTAATCAAATTGGTCAGGCAAGACTTTCCCTTAACAAAACCATGCTGTGTCCGAGCTATAACTGAAGTCTTGTCTAGATGATCCTGCAGTGCTTCTTTAACCAGTGCCTCCATTAATTTTCCTGGAACAGAAGTTAAACTCACAGGTTTATAATTACTTGTGTCAACCTTTGATCCTCCTTTGTGAATTGGGGTCACATTTGCACATCTCCAGTCTATGGGTACCTCCCCTGAGTCCAAAGAAGCTCTCATAATTATGGCTAAGGGTTTGCTTACTTCCTTTGCTGCCTCCTTTAATATAACTGGAGAGATCCCATCCACCCCGGGTGCTTTTTTATGTTTATTCTCAACAATTTCTCCTCCACTTTCCTCTCAGTTATTACAAATTGATCTAGCTCACTGCCAGAGTTTACTTCACCTCTTGCATTCCCCTTCCTGAATAACTCCTCATGTGTGAATGTAGATGCAAAATACTCGTTTAGTTTGTTAGCCACCTGGACAGGATCCTCAACTGTTGAACCATCAATATCCAGTGGACCAATCTGATTCATCCCTTCCCTTCTAGAGTTTACATAGGTAAAGAACTCTTTTCTGTTTTTCTTTGCATCCTTTGCCAAGGATTTCTCATAATCTGTCTTTGCCTGCCTAATCTCCTTTGTGACTTGGTTACAGACCAGCTTATATCTCTCATAGGCTTCCATTCACCGATTAATTTATATGTATCCCATACATTTTTCTTCTCTGCCATATGTCTCATTAGTTCATCTGACATCCAGTTAGGCCTAAACCTTTAAAATATTTCTTTGTTGGTATGTAAAGCGTAGTAGCTTCCTTTGATAATATCTATGCGTGTGTTGAAAGTGTAGCCCGTTATCTGCTATATTGCTTGTTATGTGGTTAACGCCTTCACACTTTGAGCAATCCACAGCTACAGATCCATCAGTAGTTATTATCTTTTAGTGCGTAAACAGTCTTTGGTCCACTTTAATGGATTCACGAATTAACTAAAGTGGCCTAGAATTTCCACAAGTTGAACCTCAGATAGCTGGAGGAAGGGTAAGATATTCTCTATCGCAGTTATGACAGCGAAGGCAGGTGATAAACAGGTGTCATTTTTCACAACAGCGTCTTACAAGTCTTACTAAGTTCCGGTAAACTTGGACTTCCATGGAAATAGCAACTGCCCAATCCTCTTGAAATCTAAGACTCAGAAAAAGCTCACTTTTAAAAAATGTATATGCCAGAATGACGTTGTCTTGTACGTAGCACGGCTATACATTCTGATCACGTGTTCAAAGTTGCGCAGTCACGGTGGGCATCTCGCATTTCACGTGACTAGGTGAACGGTTTCACTTTCTATTTTTGCCTTAAAATGACGCAATCGCGTATAGTCATCCGTGTACAAAGGCAATTCAAACTTATAATGGCACTATACAATTTATTTTTTGCTCAGTATCCGGGAGGAATATTGTATATATATATATATATATATATGGATTCATATATATAATATGACAACATTCATTTTTAATTTTATATTATTGTTTGATATGTTTAGACTGATCATACAACTTTCAATAAGTACTGGTTTAAATTTTCCTATTACTCAGCAGCATAGGATGAAGTTATCCATTAATAAACAAACAATTTAATGCAACATCAAAGTTATTTATAACTCATAATGATATCATCGCGATCCGTCTCCGGTAATAATCAACTGCAGGGGAACTACCTCCAAGTTTCTGATAAATATTACCAGCAGCAGAGACTCCCCACGAGCATATTCTGCCGTGTGCAAGTGAGTGCAGACCATCAGATGAGAAAAACAAGGTGGTGTATTATGTTGTTTGATGTCAAATAGTGGGCCTAACCATTCTCCTTTGCAATGGTTAGATCATTAACGCACATATAAAAATAATATATCTTTTATTGACCATTGATTAATTATTAAATGGGCTGCTCAGGGCTTAAGTACACTGGTATCCAAAACGCCAGTTAGAACTATTCTTTTAAAGCAACTGCATAATTTTTTGCATGAAATTTGGTATTTGATAATATGAATACAGTTTAACACGATAAATCGGAATGTGACGTTAGAATATGGCCAGTAAGAAAAGTCGTACGTTTGAAGAATGATAACCCCAAAACAACCTTTACACTTGGTGGGGTTGAATTAAAAACAGTAGAGGAAGAAAAAGATTTGGGAGTTACGATACGGTGGGAATGAAGTTCTTCAAGCAGTGTTGACAGGGGGCAAAGAGGGCCCATGGTCCTATCGATGACGTACTGAACAGGAAGATCATAATTCCACTGCATAAGGCAATTATACATTTAGAATACTGTATCTAAATATGGTGATCGCACATAAAAAACGACATTGAGCTTCTCGAAAGGACAAAAAGATAGGCAGCCCGCTTAGTGAGATAAGCAAAAAGGCATCCGTATAAGGAAAGAATTCGAATATGCAGACTACAGAGATTGGTAATTAGTAAGATTCCCCCCCTATAAGGTAGAGGGGGGATCTCACTGATGCTTATAAGGGTTTGAAAAGGGACAGTAAAAAGATGAAGGCAAAATTTTCACTGTTATAGATAACAGACCCAGACGCCATAAATTCAAACTACAGGGAAGGGGATTTAAATTGGATTGCTAGAAAGTTTTCTTTTGGCTAGCTGGTTATTTACTACTAGAACGAGTTAACTCTTTGGGTAGAGTGAGGCTGAGAGCTTTGGAGAATTTTAAAGGTCAGGGTCAGCTGGATAGTTAGCTGATAAACTATCACTCCTGGGTTGTTTATCTACATGCAGAAGAAAACACATAGATTAATTATTTTTTTGTTTTATATTTTATATATTTATTTTTTATTTTTATATAATTATTTTTATTTTGTTTTATATTTTGCAGCAAAAGCCTGCAGCTTCCTTGCACTATATGGCTAATACACTTTTAAGCTTTGTATGAAATCAGGCAGCTGTAAAGATCTCTTACAATACCGATTTCTAATCTAAATATGGTGCATCTGATTAGGTTTTCTATATCTGTTAACATGGTAACATGGTCTTTTCTATCTGGTAAAGGAGGTAACACAGCAGTTTTAATCACCGTCATCCCCACACCGGTGGAAAAGGCCCGGGTCCACATCCTGTCAATGACGCAAGGAACTTTTATGGGCTTTTTTCATTCAGTGACTGAATTAGTCGGTCTCAGGTGTGGATTGCATGGTCCCCCCCTCCCTGCAAAAACTTGGGTTTTCGTCCAACAAAACAAACAAATCGACAAAAGAAAATGCAATTTATGAACATATTATACATGGACAATTAGTTTTCCAGTGGCCCTAATGTGCCTTTTCTTTTTTAATCTGTAGAATACAACGTAGTGTTTTGGCCATTGGCAGGGTGATGGGCAGAGAGTCGCAAACTGAGGCGGCCTGGAGCTTTAAAATGGCTATTTAAAGGTTATGGAGTTCCAAAAGGCAAGAGAACTGCCTGAAATGGAAGCACAATGCCTTCCAAGAATTATAATATTCCAAATTGATCGCTATTTGGCCCTAATAGCGAGTAGCCACAAGAGGATCACAGCCAGACAACGCTCACCAGAATGAACTCTTACCGGCCACAGGAACGAAGTTTATTTACACATAGCAATACAAACTATACATTACCATGCGTCTATTACGTGGCTATGCAAGGTCGCATGCAATACGGCCTTGTGTTTTTGCGATAGTTTACTGCGAATTAAGTCGCAGTTTACTGCGAATAAAGTCCCATCGTAGCACAAGTGTGCTACGATGCGGTATACTCACAGTCATTTGGTTTATACGGAACTGCACTTGACATCCCCCCGTATACTACCACTCCGAGCGCACCATTTTTCCCTGTGGAGGAGCGATATTAATTACGACAAGCCCTTTTCATCACCTTTGTAAACAGCATGACATCGTAGAATCTATTCTTGGAATTTAACCAGTCGATACTTCATTAATTATAATCTCTAAGATCTATTATCGGTTGCAATAATATCTTTTTCGATTTTCCGTTCCAGCGCTCGAAAATGAACTGCATCCAGTGTTACAACCAGTCGATTTTTTATTATTGAAAAGCGGTTAGCCATAAACAAATTATCAGTATAAAGATGTCTCCTACAACAACACTGCATAAATTTTCGTCTCATCGGAAGCACTTGCTTTTTTTTTTGTTGTCTTAGCTTATTTCTTCTATTATGAAAGAAAATAAATACGAATCAATATAAAAATGAACATTGTAAATATCTGCTTCAATTAATAAACACATTTTTTCAATATACATAAAAAGAACTTAGATTATTTCATACAAATTGCAACGCTAGCCATCGAAGAATAGATCCTGATTTGGTAATAGAGTTTTAAGACGATCAGCGACCAAGGCCATATTGCTCCTTGTATACTATCTGTAAATTGCGTGCGTTCTGTGGGAGATTTTCTGATTGCTGGATGAAAAACCAGAGTTTCCAGAAGTAAAGGCCATGATACACTTGCCTGAAACAGACTAACTCAGCCACGTTGTGAAAAATGCCCATAAAAGTTTCTGACCTCATCGACGAGACACGAACTTAGGTCTTTTCCACCCAGTGTGGGTGGACGGCGATTCTACCAAATGTGCTACCCACGAGGGCTCGAAAAATAGATTTAAGATTAAGAGAGTATTTTATCGTACACAGCGTTACCTCTTTAGCCACACTAATTAAATAAATATAAATTTATGTATTTTATACGCAGATATTAAAATACGTATAAAATTATGTTTAGAAAATGCTGAATCAAAGCCTGCAATTACAATTAATATCATGAATAATTCTATCTTCTCCTGTCGGGAAAGCCTGTCACTCTATTACTGAAACGACAGAAGTCGTAAAGATTTCCTGCGCATTTTAGAAGTAACTAAAATGTTTAGGAAATATATTGCCACATTTAGGGTAGTTTATACCTTTATCACGTCTGTGATGTAACTTTATCTTGAATTTTTATTAAAACGTTCTCTTCACTTTGCTGTTTCGGAGATTGTGCTGCCATCTCTTGGCGGATGAATGAAATTCGCTGCATCAGTAAGTTCAAAATCAGATAGTGACAGTCGTTTGCATTTTATTCTTAATAAATAAATAAAACAAAATATTTAGACTTTACTCGGTAAATATTTTTCAAATAATGGAAAAAATATTTTTATTTCATGAAATAAATTTCACAGTAAATTCACTTCATCATGAAAAGTGAGTGACAAATATATCTACATGTATTTGAATTCAGAAAAAAAGGCTTATCGTACATAAAAAAATACGAATCTGTGGTTCATATTTTTTGATTCATTTTGTAATTTTAAATATATGTGCTGAATAAATGTTTAAAATTATAAAATGGTTATCTGTAAATTTTAACTACTTCAAATTACTAGTAATTTACTAGTAAATATTTTATTTATTTAAATGTATCTGCTTCTTAAATATGATCACTATTATTCACAAACAAAAGCATTTATTATATAACAGGTATTTACCTATAATTATTATGCAGTGAACAGTCACTACTGATGGTCCCATATTCTTGACTTTCTTACAAAAAACCCAGAAAGTGTAATTCAAAAAAAAATAAAAATAGTCTTTCTCTTAGGTTATTTTAGAACGTAGCCAGTTGATTATCAAAATAACAAAACAGCCGACAGGTTGCTAATACAGTATAAACTGTCTCCTGCCATCTAGTGAAAATTGTTAGAACTATGAAAATAAAAGTGTATAATTTCAATATTTTAAATTTAATATTGTTAAATGTAGTAGCATCTCTTTTTTTTATTTCATTTCGAAGCTTATCTATTGGCTTTAATTCAATGAAAAAAATATTAGTCAATAGATTTACATGGAATTAAGAAACCCGATTCAAATAAAGAATTTTTTTTAACGTTATGCTGGTTTTTTGGGATTCCATTTTGAAGTGACATGTTTCATAAATAAAACATTTTGCCATTTAATAATATTAAATGCCTTTATTAACCATTTCACTTTCTCTTCCTGTTTTTAGAAATTATATGGATTGGAAATAGTAGATCCATGGCACTGACACAACAACAACAACAACAACAACAACAAATAATAATTATATTGGTATTTTTGATAATTTATATTTTATTTTGTTTATTACTGATCTGTATTTATTTTGTATTTTAATACTGACGTATTAAAAGAATTAAATGATTTTAATGTGATCGTATTCCTACATCAACAGAAGGAAGTGGTATGTCACTCTCAAACTGTCTCTCATTACTCACATATAGGAAATAACCCACTCATGCGCATAATAATTAACTTTGAACGGATTTTCCTACCGGCTCGATAGCTGACTGAATATTCCAGATCTAGACCGGCTGCAGTTTCTTGTCTCGCGTGCTTTTTCGTTGATGTTTATTCACAATAAATAAATGAATTTATTTTAAAAATTGAAAATTTTTTCGTCGCAGTGGGATCACGTGAATTACATGAAATCTGAATATTACAGTAGTTGCAAAAATACTAAACAGTAGACTATAAAAAAAATTGAATTTTGATACACTCAGTAATCTCTGAATTATGACCACTCCATTCATAATGTACTATGCCCCATAGCCCTTAGTATAAAAAGGCGAACAGCTTCGTAAGCTAGAGCAGTGGTGATGTGCGTCTGGTGGTGCGAGTCGAAGTGATAAGTAGCAGTTATGGGACGTGATTGTGGGAGCTTGTGTGTCGGGTGCTTGCATGTCGAAAACGGCATGTCTTGTCAGTTGCTCACGGTGTCAGTTGCTCATGGCCCAAAGAATGGTGAGCGAATGTGCAACATGTTGTATGGGCTCAACAGCAGGTCATTGCGACAGCTGACATTTCAATACAATATGGGGAATGCAAGAACAATATCCCAAATGATGATGCCCCGCGCACTCAGATGTATGGGGTTCCACAGTAGTGGACTTAAGAAATACCCTCTCCTCACCACTGATCACCGTCGACGGAGAATGCTATGGTGTCAACAACACGCTGGTTGGAAACTGAAGGAATGCAAACGAGTGTACTAGTCGGATGAATCCAAATACCTGGCGTAACATGCCGACGGACTCCTCCTGTGTGGCGCAAACAACCTGAGTCCGTAAACCCATCGTGCATGGTGCCCACTATCCAGGCAGTTGGCAGCGGTTGCTTAAATGATGCAAATTAATTTTTAAATTTCAGTTTATTTTCTAGACAAAAAAGGTTCGTGTTCAAATTTTTGCTATCAGAAACATCACTTTGTGTATTACTATAAGTACAACACTCTGTACTGTTGCCAGTTACTTTATATTAATGCACCTAATAAAATGTTGAAAACTAAATTTAAAAGTCTACTTTATGCACAGCGGTCAAAATGACAGGTAACAGCGGTTTCAGGTATATTTGGTAGCCAGTAGTTCTAGCGTTAATACGGGGCATATTTTCTAACAAAAATGACGACTCCTACTACGTATGGACCAACGTTTCATTAGTGGGGGTCTACCGGAAGCCCTTAGACAGAGTGCACATGTTCTTAGGAGACTATGTGCACCCTACCATGTTGCAGTTTTTCACAGACAGAAACGGAATCTTCCAATGCGCCTTATCGTCGGGCTGGCACTGTGCAGGAGTGGTTCCAGGAACAAGATGAAAATATCACCCAACTTGATTGGCCACCAAATTTCGTGAGACCAATCCAACTGAACACTTGTAGGATGTTTTATTAACGAGAAGTGAGGCATATGGACACGCAACCTTCATCTATTCCGACATTGTGGAAACCCTTGCTGGAAGCATGGCTGCGTCCCTACGGACGTCTTTAGACATCTAGTGGAGTCAATGGAAAGCAGCTGTTTATTCGTGCGAACGATGGACCAACACTGTATTGAGTGGGTGGTCCCAATTCAGTGATCACTGTATGCACATCAATGTACAAGACAACAAAACCATTATCTGATATATGTCAGACAATGGGCTTCGTTGTATCGCATGAAGAGTACTTCACTGTTCCCTCTTTTGGTGACCTGAACTACAATTTTATCTTTCTTTTATACTGTAGAAATGGTTTGCTAGTCCTAGTAGACCTCAGCAGCAGCAGTACCATCACCAGGTGGGCTCAGGATTATTGCACATCGTCAAACGTGTTCCAGTTTTTCTACTGCTCAATGCTGCTCACGTACCAAGTTTTTTGTATAAGATGGAAATTTTGGTAAATTTTGAATTAAACTTCGTTTCCTTGAATTCACTATTGATTAAGTGATGCACTATTAGTTTATAACGAATTACGTTCGGAAAATGAATGCATATTGATAATGAAGCTATTAATAACATCTGTGAGAATTATTAATTTTATTTTTGGTAAATTTTGGCAGAAGCATAGGCAAATGTGTAATGTGTCTAACATACTGTATGTATGCTAAGTCACCAGAAAGAAAGATAGGCAAAAGAAATTATATAGTATTAGTATTAGTATTAGTATTAGTATTAGTAACGGCCGTATGGTGCAAGAAAGCCTATGGCTTATGCTGTACCAGCCAAAAAAAAAAAAAAAAAATCCGAACAAAACAATGATAAAAACAAAAATTAAATAAATAAATAATAATAATTAATAAAGAAATAAAAATAATAAAATGAAATTAAAAATTAAATAAAAAGGAAATTAATCCTATCATCCTATGCGCTTCCCTTACCCGAAAGTACTATCCAGATGACCTTTGAATTTTCCCAAACTGTCGGCCTCTACCACCCATGAAGGCAACTTATTCCAGTAATTTATAACTCGCTGGCTAAAATAAAACTTCCTGCAGTCCAATCTAAACATTTCCCCGCGTAACTTGAATTTATGTCCCCTAGTTCTAGCATCATTTATAATCTTGAAAATTTTGTCCTCATTCAGTTTACTGATGCCTCTCAGAGCCTTAAACACCTCAATCAAATCTCCTCTAAGGTGTCTAGTTTCCAAACTCTGCAACCCACATATTCGAAGTCTTTCTTCATAAGGACGCCCTTTTGCCGATCTCACCAGGCGAGTTACCCTTCTTTGCACCCTTTCAAGAAGCTCGATGTCTTTCTTTAGGTGCGGTCTCCATACTTGAACACAGTATTCCAAGTGTGGTCTAACATAGGCCTTATATAATGGGATTATCACGTCCCTATCTCTACTTGCAAAAGTTCGATAGATCATCGATAGGACACCATGGGCCTTCCTTGCAACCTGTTTACAATGCTCAGAGAATTTCATGTCTGACCGTATCGTAACACCCAAGTCCCTTTCCTCCAGTACTGGGTTTAGTTGAACTCCACCAAGTGAATAAGTTATTTTGGGATTACTGTTTCCCAGGTGTAATACCTTACACTTTGTTGGATTAAAGCACAGCTGCCATTTTTCTGACCATTCTTGAAGTCTATCTAGGTCTCTCTGAAGAAGCTCAGCTTGACAGTGATCATTAACTACTCTACCAATTTTAACATCATCTGCAAATTTAGACATCACGCCCTCTATCCCTTCATCAATGTCGTTTATGAAAATTAAAAACAACAGTGGTCCTAATACTGATCCTTGGGGAACCCCACTTCTTACATCAACCCAATCTGAGGAATAGCCATTTATCACAACCCTCTGCCTCCTGCCCTGAAGCCATCCTTCTATCCATCTAAGCATTTTCCCAGTGATTCCAACCTGTTCCAGCTTATAAAGCAACCGCTCATGTGGGACTGAGTCAAAAGCTTTGCTGAAATCTAAATAAACAATGTCGAAATTATTCCCTAAATCCAGCTCGTGAGTGACCCTTTCGAAATAGCGAACCAGATTTGTTAAACATGATTTTCCCTTTACAAAACCATGCTGAGTATCCTTGAGAATTTCAATTCTATCCAAATGATCCTGAATTCCACCCTTGATCAATGCCTCCATGATTTTCCCTACTACTGAAGTCAGACTGACAGGTCGATAATTTCCCACTTCACTTTTAGAGCCACCCTTATGTATGGGAGATACATTTGCACTTTTCCAATCCAAGGGAATCTCCCCAGAGTCTAGTGATGCTCGCATAACCAGCCTCAGTGGTTCAATGCACTCGCTTGCCGCCTCTCTCAAGATTATAGGGTATATTCCATCAACTCCAGGAGCCTTACTAGTCTGTAGGCTTGAAAGTTTTTTCATTAAATAATCTTGCGAAATTTCAATATCATTAATTACATATTTTTTAACTTTGCTCCCACAATTTCCCATTGCCACAAAAGGCTTTTCATTTGTAAATATCGATGCAAAATAACTGTTGAGTTCATCTGCAACGGCAGCTGGTGTATTTATTACTATCCCCTTTCCCTTACGTAAAGGTCCGATCTGGTTTGTCCTGCTCTTCTTGGCATTTATATATGTGAAGAATTCTTTATCCCCCCTCTTTGCTCTGTTTGCTAGTGATTTCTCATAAACTGCCTTTGCCTGTCGAACCTTTTCTGTGGCTCTATTACACACCACCTTGTAGCTGTTATAGGCTTCAGTACTTTTTATTGCTCTGTAACGTTTCCATGCCACCTTTTTCTGCTCAAGTAATGTGGCAACTTCACTATTCATCCAACTTGGAACCCTTCTCGTGGAGTATTTTTTTAATGGTATATACGCATTCAAGGCATCTGTGATTAATGTTTTAAAAGCGTACCACAGTTCAATTGTATTCATTCTCTGCGCGATATCTACCCAGTTAATAGAGGCCATGTAGTACCTTAAGGCATCGTAATTTCCTTTTCTGAAATTAAAACCCATTCCTTTGCCTTTTACTTCTGCTACCTCTCTCGTCATCATCCACCGTAGAACTCCGTGATCACTTCCTGCTACTGGTTCCTCTACTGTCAACCCTGTTATGTCATCTGATTCATGTGTGATGAGGTCTAGGATATTCTTTTCTCTAGTACTTTCCCTGACATGTTGATACAAATAACAGTCATCTAGTTGATTTAAAAATTTTGTTCCCCATGTCGAGTTTCCTTCCCATTTACTCCAATCAATTAGAGGCAAATTGAAATCACCAATATAGTCCTGAGGTGGGGGCTATGAGCTGAGTAGGACATTAATTAAGTGTCCTTTAGTCGTTCTATTATTATAATAATCTTTTGAATGATGTACATCATATGCAGGGTTGGGTTTGACAAACAAGAAAACTTGAGTGAGACCTGTGGAGAGATGATCAATGTGTATTTTACTGATAATTACAATTACAATTACTATAATTAAAAGGTATTTAAATACAATAATAATACATCACCGTATTGCACAGTTAAATAATTTAAATGAATAATTGTTCTGCCTTTCTACCATTTTTTTTCTATAAACGGCAGTTCCAGTTTAATTGTTCCAAGTCATAGTGTATATTTTGTGTATTTAGTGTCAAACGGCACCAAGGGTTCCCCCCATCCCCGCGTTCAAACTCATAATTGGCATTAAGTACTGTATTAGTTAAGTAATGATAATTATTTTGAGTGGCATTGAATTATAATTTTCATAAATATGAAGTCGCCATTAAGAAATGGTGCCATCTAGTGTTAAAGCAAGAAACTATTGATATCTTTTTTTGAAATCGGGAGTTATAAATATACGTTTTTTTTCCACATTTACTCACTAGAAATACTATTTCGTATGCCAGTATTTAGTTATTGTTCAATAATAATAATAATAATAATAATTTCGCAACAGGTATATATACATATATATTTTTTAATTTAATATTACATTTCCTTGCCTTCAAGTGTCGCCATCTAGTATCTGCTATGTACACGCAAAGGGAATATTTGTATGTGTCTAATTTTTTATGCTGAAACATTGGCGTTAAAATGTCATTAAGAATTTAAATTTAAAATTATAACACATGCTTACTTAGAAATTATTATTCAAGTATCAATAGATTTTTATTTAAAAAACAGATCCTGTTACATATCACAAGGTCACTGCAAACTGAACTTGTAGTTCACACGAAGACTGTCCTGCCATCTAGCGACGTGGCCAGATACTAATTGAATTGATTTATTAATTCTTGTATGCTAGCATTTTTTAAACTTTTACCTTTTTCCACTCTTGTAAATTAAATAGACATCATCTGTGCATCTCCCTCTAATTTTTAAAAGAAGAATGAAATAGTTTCATAAAATTTAATCCATGAGAAATGGTGCCCTCTAGTGTTAAAGCAAGAAACTATTGATATCTTTTTTTTGAAATCGAGAGTTATAAATATACGTTTCTTTCCCATATTAGCCAAACATTTTACTCACTAGCAGCACTATTTTGTACGTCAGTATTTAGATGTACGATGACATTTAAATATTTAAATGTACGATAATTTTATTTCCTGAATATTGTATTTTAATATATAGTACCCTAAAAATTTATAGTAAAAAATATAATCAATAAAAATTAGTTTTCACTTTTTTAAATTATTTTTGTGTTATTCAGTGACTTTCAGCGCTCCCCTAAATAAATGCCGGTCCCTATTCATCTCGGGGGAACCAAAAAAAAGAAAGGAAGAATTTCTAAGATTTCTGCTTGGAGGTATGCGATCAACGCTGCCATCTAGTGTTAATTTTGTACATCAAACGCGTAACTTCCTGCATTTCATCTTGCAAAATTTTGAGAATTTAAAAAAAAAATTCATTGAAATTAGTGCTAGTTTTGCCCAGTTAATTTTGTGGTAAAAAGCTTGAGGGATCACTAATATTAAAATTAATTTAGACATCCCCTGTAAGATTATTACTCCTGCAAAAATGTTGCACGAAAGGTTTATAAAAATTTTCGTATTCTGGTGATTATTCTACTGAATTTTAAATCGAATGAATAAGATGGTCATTTTCTTAATACCATTCTGAGTGCACCTCGACTTTCTGCAGTGGTTGTTGTATGTCTGATGGTTTCGAAAACATCCATTATGTTAATTAAGAATTACTTCGTCTGTGTTTATTTTTAACCGTCATTTCGCATGGATTGCTATTTCGTCTTTGATTCTTTTTGAAGAAAAAAAAAATCTTAATTGA
The DNA here is from genome assembly GCF_048544385.1 of Mastigoproctus giganteus. Classification (NCBI taxonomy): domain Eukaryota; kingdom Metazoa; phylum Arthropoda; class Arachnida; order Uropygi; family Thelyphonidae; genus Mastigoproctus; species Mastigoproctus giganteus. Next base: position 63,618,838 of record NC_143586.1, on the reverse strand, counting down.
GTTTTAATCTTCACATCACCATTTTGCTGTTAAAAGTTTTTTTTTGTCTCTGTTTTCTTTTCTTTTTTCCTTTGCTCTTGAAATAATTAGTATACTTACTTAGTCGACAGGGTTTTTTTTTTTCGTAGAATTTTTAGCATTCGTAGAATTTTTCAAAAATTTCACAAATTCTTTGAAATAAAAAAAAAAAAAAAAAATGGCCACGTGGTGCAAGAAAGCCTGTGGCTTATGCTGCACCAACCAACCAAAAATGAAATAACAACAATAATAATAATAAAATAATAAAATAAAATAATTAATTAAAATAAACAATAATAAAAAAAATAAATAATAAATATAAAATAATAATAAGAAGAAGAAAAATTTTTAAAAAAATAATAAAACAGGCAGTACGCTAAATATTCTAATACTTTTTATTGCTTATTTTAACCTGAAATATATAAAGCATTTTCATAAAGTAATATCTTTCATTATTATGATTGAATTTTTGTCATTATTTGTTTTTAATGTGAATAATCGATCGGACATTTGGTCACTACTTTGATAAGCCAGTCACGTGATCGTGTATGAATATTTTTTTATTGTTTTTTTTATTTCTGACAAGTGCTAGTCGTTGAAATGTGCTTCCGCAATGATTTTTAAAAAATATGTATTACATAAAACCAAATAACAACATAAATACAAGTATTTGTCGATGTTTTCAATATAAGTGAATGTATTAATTATCTTATACAATGTTTTTGTAAACTCTTCATCATGGATGCGTTGTCTCCAATATGGTTGATCACAGCGGTCAACAAGCGAGATTCTATGATAATGTACGTAATAACGATTGTAGTGGGGGCCCAAGGATATCTTTTTAACTCATTATTTTAATTTTAATTTTTAATTAAACTCTGCATTTTACAATCATGTTTTTGAGTATAAATTTGTAAAACAAAATTATTGATTCCAATGAAAAAAAAAATAGAATGGAGATGGTGACGTTTAATGACGATAGAATGGAGACGTTTATTATTAAGTGAAAAAAAAAACAAACAATATTATAATAAATAAATAAATAAATAAACATTTAAACTAATGAATACTACTTTTGCACTGTATGTCGCAGTGTCAAATTCTCTTAGGCATTTTTATCGTTTGATCCATTTGTAAAACAGTAACAAAAACAAATAATGATATTTAAAATTTTGTATTATTATTTTTTGTTTTTATTTGTGCCACTCAACGCCCGTGTTGTATTTTTTTTTTTTCACTTGTAAATCTCTCTAAATTCTTTGTACTGGGATATTGAATCTTGTATTTGTGTTTTAAATTTAATTTTTATTCTTTTTAAAGACTATTTGTCACCTGAACTTTTGTTTTTCATGTTTGAGCTGAATGTTTTGAATTTGGAGTAAAAATTTGACCACGTAATATTGTTTAGATTTTTCACATCTTAATTTAAATTTTGCCTAAACAGCTACTTCTTTTTTCAATAGGAAAGTTGTTCCTAGTCTCTGGTTTATTCTTAAAACGTCATCGGCAACTCTAGAAGTGGGTATTGCAGTGAGTGTGATACTTGGCTCATTTTGGGCCTGGGGATAAGCTTAGTCCTCTAAGTTTATCCACTTGACAGCTCTTGGAAGTTCAATCAGAGTTAGAACAGTATAAGTTTCACAGCGTGTTTAGAAAGAAAAAAAGTTTGCAGTAATGTTTTTTTCTGGAGAAAATGTTTGACAGCTGCTTGTATTTGACATTAAAGGTCATCAGGTGGAGGAGGACAAAATATCGTATGTGTGTACCAAAGTACACTTGCCACTTGGTTGACAGTTAGCTCTCTTTGTCTGAATGAGTAAACTGCACCGACTCTGCCCTATTCTTTCTATTACTGAACAGTTGTATTACTTCTACTATTTCTGGATGTAGTCAGTGAGGGTCCCTAGTGGTAGCATCTGCCTAGATTGTAATTGAAATAAAGGTTGTTATGGAGAGTGTACAGTTCTCAACGGTAAGAGAGATACAGAGAGATGGCACCCATCTTTTGTTTATTTATTAGTTTCAGACAGAACTTTTCTTCTTTGTATAGAAAACTGTCTAGGAGGTGTACGCACCGTATAACTCGTGTTCCACTCTGTCAAAGGCCTTCCGCTGATCTAGTCTGAATAACCACGACTTTTCTGTTTAACTGTTTGGAATATAGATGAGGTCCTTGATTAGGTGCAGCCTATCGTATATCGATGGTAGGTATAACGTATACATTTGGTACTGATCGTTACACCAGGGGCAGCGAATTTTATTCGATTCGTACCGAGGTCCCCTCTCCTCCTCCTCCTCCAGTAGTAGCAAAGTTCGAAAAGTTGAAGATAAATACAGAAACTTTATACGACAGCAAGTAAACAAGTGGTTATGATCTTTCTCTGTGTAGTGTAGCTATTTACATGTACAAGTAGACAGATAGAGGTGGAGGCTGAAGGTAGAAATTCGTCCATTTGTTGACGGGACTCGAACCCAGATTCGTCGACGACTGAGAGAAAGAGAGAGAAATATTGCATTAGTTAAAAGAACTAATGTCGATATCCCAGACAGATATAAAACATCAATTCTTGTTCTAAACTGTATAACGTTGCAGTAAATGGATAAAGGTATAAGCAGATCTTTGGCACAGTTATGGGATCTTTTGTAAGTTCCACAGTGGCGAACATCGCATGGAGAAGTTAAAGAAGATTACTTTAGTTACTTTGCCATCTCCAATTCCAATATGGAAACATTACGAAAAAGACGCGTTCTTACTGGCGCTGGTCTGAAGTTCAAATCCTGCAGCACATTGAAATTTTAAAATCTGTGGTATATATCGAAAACCTATGTGTCTCTAAGAGTTCATAACTGCCCTTACAAGTAGTACAGTGGTTATAATCATCACCCACCATGTGGAAAAAACCAGGATTCGAATCCTGTCAGTGACGTGAGAAACTTTTATAGTTTCAGGAGATGATACCGTGATTCAAGCGACTACCAAATATGGTTAATGATTGTATTCCTGTTACTATAGCGGGTGTTGTGAAATGGTAATAGTATTAAAAATCTTTCAGTTGTCATAGTTATAATACCCTATTTTCTTAATTTTACTAAACAGATATCCAAATATTTGTGGACACGCCACATACGTTGTAAACAAATTCCTAATGGAATTTTCGCTTGATTCTAACTACAGTTTAAACACAAAAAATTAAATATACATTTTATAATGTCCCGTATTAGTGGGAGCCATCAGAAGTGGCTGGAAGAATTGCGCATAAAATATGTTATATTTAAAACATGGAAAGGGCTAAATACATTTTTATAATGTCTTGTATTAGTGGGCTCATTGGAAGTGGCGGCTGGAGGCATTGTGCATAAAATGTGCTAGATGTGATATGGTAATAGGATAGCAATCTCTAATACATCGAGTTTTAGAATGGGCAAAATATTAAACGCATCTGCTACCTCCTTTCTCTCTTCTCTTAAAATGATCGAATTAATTGGTACTTACATCTCTACATCAGATAAGATTAGACAGTTTATTTGTAGAACTTTTGTCTCTAAAGAAGAGAAATTCAACCTCTGAAAGCGTTAATTATGATTGTTTTATCTTTTAATTTCAATAGTCTTGCTTTTAAAGATAATTATTTTAATCAGTTTTTAAATTTTACGGATTCTGCATTCAAGCTTACACCCCATCAGAAGCATCACTCCTATGTTCATTCTATTATAGGTTGACTTTAAGATTGATTCCCTGCGGTATTTTTTTTTTTTTATTTTGATTGCTGTATCTTCTTGAGAGAGTAGCACGAATATTTTCAACATTTTTCATTTGCAGAGGAACTATTTGTTTAAATGTTCTTGCTGTATTATATGTGTCAGGTGTACTAATGCAAGATTCTAGTGAAGAGGAAGTATTTACTGTAAGACCCTAACATAATTGTTTAAAGTTACTGGTCAGTTCTCTGCCCTCAAGATAATCCCTCGTCTTGAGGGATTAACCGTTCTCTGCCTTCAAGACAATCCCTTGTCATTGCAAGGTGGAGGGAGTTAGACAGTAACCTTGCCAACTTACAGTATTTGTTGTTCCTGTTGCTATGATCATTAAATCTTAGCTGGCCATAGCCGACGGCTAAAAATTAGACGTGGACTCAAACAAAGAGTTTGATAACTCAGTGACGTGGTGTTAATTAAAAGTAGTCTTTCATAGTTTGATGGTCAAAAAGAAAATCTATCATAGCTGTAACTCCCCTGAAGTACTCGCGAAACTGTTGTGATCAATAGAGGAGGAACCATATGAAGTTTTGTTGGTTCTTTCCAAAAATTCGTAAAAACCCAAGACAGTCAGATATAAGATAGAAAGATAGATCTACTTTATCGAAAAGCAGAAAAGGTATCTGGAGAAATAATTCGCAAAATGGGCCTCATGTGAACATTCTAAAACTATGTTAAAGCACCCTTTGATTTGCTATTTAATACAATCACACAGAGGATCTGCAAAAAGAGTGTTTTTCAGATGAAAAACCTGAAAAAAAAAAACAAACTCCAGTAAAATTTTTACCGCGAAATTTGAACCCAAGCTTTTCCCATGTGTGGTGATTATAACTTCTGTGTTAGCCGCCAAACTACTCAGTAATTCCCAAACTTTTGTCACTCGAGGCACCCTTTGACTAAAAAACATGGCTAAGAATATACTGATGAGCACTTAATGTTATTAAATTCTTATGTATAAGAATTAAGGTGACATACAGGACTGTGCTAGATACAGAGATATAAGATTTATACTGAATGGCCACTTTATTAGATGTATTACCTAACAGTGTGTGTGTGTGTTAATCCATGCCATCTTCGCCTGAGATTGACTAAGTCGGCCACAACGTGGCGACTTAGTCAATCTCACGCGACGATAGCATGGATTAAGACGAAGTTAACTCATTGATGCCAAACGAAGGAATAATCAATAAACCTAATAGTTTCTTTTACATACTCAGCCTTTTTGAACGATATAATGAATTTCACAGTTCATGAAGAGATGCTTAAGTGCCTTTGGGATTCTTTACCAAAGTCCCACACACATATCCGCGCACTCATATTAAAAAAAAAAAAAAACTCAAGTGCATTAAGATTTCGCGAGAAATGGTGTCATAACTATGACGCTATTAATGATATCGCCGTGACAGCGAAAGGTATTATGGCATGCACTTGATGGATATCAAATTTCTTCGCGACATAAGGTATTTCTGGTAACGGGTACTGAGGCAATTTCGCTGCTATGTTTAATTTATCATCGCCAGTGGATCAATACAAACTGGGAATGTGGCCAAGACTTCAAAATACTTTGTTCCCGCTGTGGTGTGTATCCTGAGACACCAATTTTTGACGTTAAAAAGAAAGTTTTATAGAAACAATTTCTAAAGTAAAGTGTAGTGGATAAAAGGGATAAAATCATCATTGATGAAATTTGTGTCCTAAGAGGTGTGCCTTCAAAATCCCAGAAAGGTGATTGGGAACTGTGGCAGCAGTATGGAGATAATCCATTTCTATTTCAGCACGATAATGCACCATTATTTAATAAATAAATTTGTTTATTTATTTATTAAACAACAGAAAAATAAATAACGCATTTTTATTTGTTTTTGGAGATGAATGAAGGAGGGTTTCTAATGAGCAATGTTATCTTGGAAGAGTGTACAAAATTAATACGACATGAATTCGTAATGAATTCATCATATATTGATATTATCCATTGATATTTACGCCTATATAATGTACTCTTCCACAATAAACCTCACGTGCATGTACGGGGATGCTAATGCATAATTCATGTACGTTACTGGGTGGAGAAAGAGTTCCATAAATAGTCCATTATGGCACGATAAGTCGAGTGTAGTTTTTGTAACCTACCTGGTAATTTATCTCCTTGGGGATGAGCTGGCGAAAATTTCTCGCTATACCACATTAAAACGGTGAGCCAGGAGTTGAATAAGGATGGATAGATAGACGGAAAATTAACCACGAATGAGAGAGAAGAGAGGGAGTCCTTTCAGCGCTCGAGTCCAGTCTCTCAATTTAGAAATATTTAATTTAAAGACATCGTAGATTGGAGTGGAATTATTAAACGAAGTTACGAATTTATTTCTCTGTTCTAAATATTCTTATGTCAAGGAACAAGGAAACATTCAGAACAACTCACACCACTGATTTAAGAACCACTACAGATGTCTGACCTCTCGAGCTGGCTGGTGATCTGTTATGGAGAAAGGGCGAGTGTGAAACCCATTACATATGCATGAGAAGCATTTATAAATGTTTCCGAGCTACAGAATTTCAAGCAGAGAAGTTAAAACAGGAAGAAAAACTTCCTCTTAATCTCGTGCTTCGTGTAGAATTAGCGATGTGGTAATTTCTCCATTTCGGCGAAGGCCACTCTCATTTCAGTGGGCGAATTAAGGTGGATAAGGCATGAGTTTTACTTAAATAAGAATTGTTAATGCATGAAACACATCACAGCTTAAACCAGTTGAAAGATTTTACCATCAGCCAAGTTCTTTAACTGCAGTAATTAGAATAGAAATAGATCATATTAGGGTTCTTTCCGGGTCACGTTTTAAGAAAATTCCCTCACTTAATGACTGAGACTTCGTACGAAGAGAAATTTAACATCTGGTTTTAATATAATGAGTTCCCAAGTCGGTCCTGCATATGGGATTTGGAGTAGTCCAAGCCAGATATACAGAGGGAGCGAGAGCTAGTTATGTACACTCTTGGTCAAAATACACTGTTGCACAAAAAGTAAGGCACAAACACAAATACATTTTAAATACGAATAAAGATAGAACCAAATATTCATCAATTAGGGGAAAAAGCAATCTCGCTATAATCCCTTAAACAAAGTTGTTCATAATCTGTTACCAGGTTAAAACAGCTTGTTTTCGGAACTTCTGTTTCACTTGGGAATGAGCTGAAGAAAATTGCTCGAGATTAGAAAGATGAGCCAAGAACTGAATATAGAAACTAAAAATTAACCACGAATAAGAGAGCGAAGAGATAAAGGGTCTTTTTACACTGTCGATCCCAAGATAGCCACCGTTTTGAAAATCACAAAGACGTCATTTGGATTATGTTTTTGTCACGGCTATTTCGCAGAAAATGGCAACTTGATGGGTAAATCTACAACATGTCTTGTATCCAGGTAGACCGACCATAAAGGAATTCATGAGAAGGATATTTTTGGATGACGCTCAGCTACTCTTTTAATTTTAGAAAACGCAAAAGAGCCTGTTTTAATCAGTACTGACAGCCCATCTTCTGGACAAAAGTACATTGGGCTATGGTGTTCTTAAATGATGATTCAGGACAGATTTAAATCCGATTTTCGATGCACTTTCATCTGGGGTGTGGCGGTGGCGATGGTATATTGCTAATCACCAAAAGCAACTCTCAGGATATGAGGTATCACTATATTTTGTCTATACTCCGGTGTATTCTTTGATCAGTTTGCTTGGCTAAAAAGGCGCCTCCGTAGCCAGGTGGGAAGGAGCAGCAGTGCGTAGCACACGCTTCTTGATTAGACCGGGGTTTAAGCCCGTCACCACCAAATACGGAGGATGCGGAAAGGTCAAGGAATGACCACCGCATATCCCCGGAGCAATATGGCCTTAGTTGCTAATGCTCCTAAAAACTAATTAACTAACTAACTTTGGCTAAAAAAACCCCAATTTTTGGGGGCAAAGGCCATGCAACTTTCGTCCGAGACCGTCCAACTCGACTACGTTGTGAAAGATGCTGACTGTGATCGTAACGGCTGTAATTACCACGAATTCCATCTAAAGAAACGGGGGAAGATTTCATCCTGCAAGTCTTCTGAAGTAAGTCCTGTGTTGCAAATCCTATCAGTGGAAACCTGCGAAAAATGAGAACTCTCCCAGATGCTACACAATACAGTACTTACAAGAATTACCCGGTACGGCACGCAGGCCAGGGGTTGTTTCCATTGATTATTGATGCGCTATTTTTGACGACTCATGAACTTATTTGCATAACTATGTAATATCAAATAGAAATTTTACTAGTCTTTGTGTATTTTGAAGACATATTACAATGTACGTCTCACTACCTGTTTGCCATAATCTAATAAAAGATATTTTTGTGTTTTTTTACTTTAGCCTTTGAATACTGGTGTGTTTCTCCTTCAACTTTACAATTTATCCTGAATCGCGTAAAGCTGGAAATAGTCCTCTCTGGAGAACGTGGCTGTAGTGAGTTATTTTTCACTACCAGTGTAATCTTCTACGTACAGATTAAACCATAAATGGACAAATAGGGCAAAGCATTCTCGAAACTGCTAAGATTTGGGTGAATGAGATTAAGTCAAATAGATCCAATGGTAACCGTGTACAGTCACAGTCTGAGAAATAACAAATTTATGAGCTGTGTGTATGTATGTGTATGTGTGTGTTCGTGACTGGAAATATCACCATGCCATTAAGGAGCTCTCTTCCGTGCACGTACCCTCTCACCTTTTAGACCTTGACCAACATTTCTGCAGCCTAAACATTGCTTCGCTCTAACTACAGACAAATGACAGCCGTGGATATCGCACCATTGGGACTACAGACCGCCCGTGATAAATCCGATGAAGACTGGACACGCTTACATGGAAAGTGAGTCAACTATGTGCGCGTGCACTGTGTCATCCTGCTTCATAGCACACAGAATGAACAGCTGGGTGGCAAAAATATAAAAATAGAAACACTGAGCGCTGGATTAAGCGAAGTTTCACTTGGATGCACAAAAGAGGAATTCTGTATCTTACAAGCGGAAGAGTGGCTTCCCTGGCTGTACTGAATTGATCAATGCTATCAAAAGGAATTAAACTATAGAGTACGCACTACCATATCAAAAGTATACGGACACTCATCCCAACATAGTGAACGAGAACAGACGTAAAAGATTTAACGCAACAGCAGAGATATCATAAACAAATAAATAGTGCTAGAAAGGGGCGTTTCAAAGAGGCTTAATGGTCGAATACGTGCAATAGCCCCATATTTGAACCTCGAGGAGCTAATTAATTGTAGCCTATGTAGAGAAAAAGTTGGAAGAACCATGTAGTTGGAGCAAACGGTCAGGCAGACCAGTAAAACCGGATAGGGATTACTGATCCCTGAAGAAATTGGTGAAAGTGAAAGGAGCAACCTTCTTACAGAGCTTTACATTGGTGGAACTCTAGATATTCACAGGAGTGTCCGTAAGTCGTAGAGATCTGCATAGAATTGGTTTTCGTGGCAGAGAATCTTCCCATTTTTCATTAGTGCTTAGTCTACATCGTTTTTAAACCACTGAAGCATAGAAATACGTCCAGCAGAGCGACGAGTTCAAGCTACATAGCCTTCAAATCAGAAGGTCGCGTGTATGTCTATACAGAATGTGTGGTGCCCATACTTGTACAGTTCTATGGACATGGGCCTCCTCACGTCCAGCACAATAATGCACCATGTTTGTATAGCCAGTTGGACTTCATTTTCCTCAAACCAAGTTTGAGAAAAATAAGTCCAACAATTCGCTTGGTCGAATCAGAGTGCAGATCTGAATCTAGCATCTTTACAATGAAGTGGAAGACCGAATCAGGGCACAACCGAGACACTTTTTTTCTACAGTTGAATTGACGAATTCAGTGCAGGAGGAATAGGTATAAATTCCTGCTGTCCTACAAGGAACTGGTCCGAAGTATTCCATGATGGATTGACATTACCATTCGGGCTAGAAGTGACCCAACGCCTTATTAATTAGTTCATTTATCCCTTATTTTTTTATTAATAACATGCTGCTGTATTGAAATGTATAGTGCTGCATAAAGGGGGAAGTTTCATGGCACTCAGTCAAGCTGATGACGTAAGCAGTCTTAAACGCTTTGTAGGGAGGTTAGTTCTTAAATGAGTCATAAGAGAAGGATTTTTCATACAGAAATTAAGAATTTATAAAGCAGAAAACTTATTTTAACTTCAAATACACGTACTGCCCACTTTAATAGGCCACATAAACCAGTAATAGAGATGGAATACGTCATACAGTTCCTCCAGAGCTTCGTATAAGAACTCTATTTAAGGTGTTGCAGCTCTGGACTGGCTGAACTTTTATTTAATCTCAAGAAACATTTTTTTCTTCTTTTTTTACAAAAAAGAATTCCATTTATTCCCTACGGTGTGTGTGTGACTTTTGTTGTATGGATTCTATTACGGGTTTCAAGGGGAACGTGAGTGAGAAAAGATTGGGAGGAAATATCATTAAGTTTAGCTGTGAAGAATTTTAATCTGTTGGTATCGATCACTTCTCTGCAGTATACCTTTGCTGCACAGGGTAGTCGTCATTGTAGACCGGTGCTCAACATCGCGCGCAGCTACCGGAGTGCGTCAAGGTCACAGGCGTATGTTTTGCTTTGATGAAAGCAAAAAACTTTTCTTCTATCTTGTTGTGCCCTACAGCGAAACTACTGAATTGGAGAAATCTTCAGAAAACACAGTATTGGCGTGGCATTGTTTAGACCTGTTTCCTGGATGAAATGCATTATTTCTTCACTGCGTTAATTTGCTGTTAAATAGTTGGGTGAGTATGCGCGTAGATGGTTTGGAAAAGGCCTGAATGAAACCGCTGTCTGGAGTTTCAAAAGAGGCAAATTTTCAGCAACATTTCCAAACAACAAATGGGTCAAGGCCAAACCACACAATACTTTGACCTTGACAGTCCACTTTATAGCCTTTTTCCTGTGGTATGTTCACCAGACGATGTTATCCTCCCAATCATTTTCCTTGCAGAGAGTCCCCCTTTCCAAAACACATCCACCGTTTCCTGCAGTGCTGGTTTAATGCCACAGTCTTGTCCTTGTTCCATCGATCGGCAACATAGCAGCTCTCTGTCTCATTAGCAAACGTCTCTTTGTATCCCTCATGATTACTGTAGGCTCATAAGTAGCTGATGTTTAAACCACTGGAGATAAGTTGAGTCAATAACAACCCTGTATTATTTATGCTCTGGTGATTAGCTGTAGGATGTTTCCCAGGGGTGGTGCAGCACAAATGCTAAGTTAACAGTGTTCGCAAACAGTACAAGGATAAAGCGTTGCTATTATTTTTGGGTGCTGAGTTTTTTCCCTAGTCTAGTTCAATACTGGAGAACACGATTGGGTTATTTTAAAAGAAGTATTCATCCAATCTTAGTGTCTTGTGTCTAGATCAGCGATGAAGGCAGCGAAATGCTTTTAGGTATTGAGAGAGAGAGAGAGAGAGAGAGAGAGAGCGTAGTTTTCAATTTATACCAATTTCATCGAAGGATTTCAAGAACTAGGATTTCAAGAACTCCTGTTCCGAATTGTGTTTATTATTACTTATATTTATTCTTTTAACTATGCATAACGTAGTACTGTAGAAAACTTTAAAATTAAGTTAAAACGATCCTGTAGGCTATACATAAAACACCACAGACGGCTGCACAGCCGCCTAGAGTATTGGAAACGGTTTTAGGAATTTTCAGTTCCTTTTATGCATAACATCTAACTACTAATCTTTAGCATTTGTGTAAGTCACACAGATGCTAAAGATGATTATATTCGTTGGTATTTGTTCAGTTAACAGATACATTAACCGAGAATGCAATAATTCTAATGCGTTTTTTCGCTAGTTTCCATCTCTCTCTGGTCAGTGTCTTGAGGTACATTTATCTACAAGAGTTTCAACAATAAGACCTGTAACTTGAATGTTAATATTTTGTGCTGAAACCTTTTGCTTTTATGACGGCTTTCAGTCTTCGCGGCATACTCTCAACCAGCTTTTTATAAATGCCAGGTGATATGTTTCTCCACTCGGCCTTTAACGCAGCCACCAGTTCGGCCTTGTTCTTTGAGTGATCTCGACGTGCACGTACCCGGCGATCGAATACATCCCAAAGATGCTCGATAGGGATCAAAGGACTCTGGGCTGGCCAATTCAACTTTTGCACACCATGTCCTCAAACCACTCTGTTACGACCAGAGCAGTATGGCATGGCGCGTTGTCTTGCTGATATAGGTATGGGCCCTCCCCGAAGTATTACCATAATGTTGGAAGTGCATAATTGTCCAGGATGTCCTGGTGTTACACAGCATTCGTGGGTTTGTAGATAACGGCTAGTGGGTCCAAGCCAAACCACGAAAGGAGCCCCATACCATGACACCAAACTTCATTGTTGGGAGGATACAATCAGGAAAGAACTGTTCCCCTAGCATTCGCCACACCCAGGAGCGGCCATCAGACTGGTAGAGTGCGAACCTCGAATTTCCACTTCTCTACAGTCCAGGATTTGCGCTCCTTACACCATGTTAGTCTAGCATTTGTTGAGGTGATCAATTTTGTTGAACTGTTGAAGTAATTCTGTTGAACGTTCACCATGCATGCCCACTTTTGCAGATGTCTGTTCGAAGCCCAGTGTGCATATTTATAGCAGGTTCTGTGACGCGTTGTATGCATAGAACGTGTTTCCCCATCCATGAAGGGGTGTCTGGATATTAATGGTAGAGCAGCGTATATTTAATGGCATTTATAGCACACTGTTTTATTCATAACATTGCAAATTTACTATAAGTTAAATTTATTCATGCGAAAAACTCGCTGGTAAGATCAGACACCGTGCCGGCTAATTTTGACCAGCGTCCATAAAAGATAAATCTAAAAACCACTACTTTTTAATTTTTATGGCAGTTATTATTATCATTTTCCTCTTATCGATAATAGCGCTGTCATATGAAAGATAAAAAGGTCGCCATCATCGATTAGAAAATTTAATAATTCACTAATTAATGCATTTTTATGAAAAATAGCACACAGGTGCCCACCCTTAGCATTCTCGAAGTATGCAGGCAATTTCTCTAAATGTAATAATACTACAGTTTCTAGATAAGAGCCAGTTCTCTACCAAAATACCCTTTTTACATTTTCAACGACTAAAAGGTTGTGACAAGCTTTGATGTTCAGGATTATCTCAAAAAAAAGTGGAAAGACGGGCATGTATTTCCTCCAATGGAGTCAATTAATGCAATTTGCCTTTCTAGATGCATTCATTATTGATCGTAGGTGACCTGATCCGAAAGATCACCTCTTACATTACATTTGTTCATATTCCTGAGAGACCACTGCTGTCTAACTGCGAGAAAACTATTTACTTTTGTTACCACCATCAGAGGAAAGAAATCACACATCAAGGCCTCGGTGGACAGTAGCTTGTAGCCGTAACTGTTTATCTAACAAATCAAATCTCGCGTTAGTTCCTTTCTGGGTTTCCACACTGGAGTATTGTCACTTCCATCTGCTTCTAAATGAAATGTCACATTGAAATAGTTCGTTTTCTCTCCGTTCAAACAGCCTTTCTGTTTACTTAAGGGACCAGAAGTCCCCTTTATCACAAATGCACTGCAAATAAGACCGAAAATGTAACTCCAGAATTCACAGAAGCAAAAAGAACTGATAATATTCTTCTCTGTATTTGGTCCGATATTTAGCGAACTCCTGTATAGTTTTACGTTCTTTTTGAAGAAGGCCAAGACTTCCCGGACTGTGTTAGTATTCACCGAGCGTCTTCTGAGACAAACATCATAAGCCTAAGCAATCGCATCTATCATAATACCAAGTTTTCAAATTCTCCGATACTGTGCAAAGAAACGAAAGTATAAACAGTTCTGGGCATTCAACAAAAGAATTTTAAGTCCTCATTGGTATTCTGGACTCGTTCGTTACAATTTTCCACTACTATCATGACGCCACACTGGCACGTGTGTAATCGATGACACAAAGAGCCACAAGCTCCTAGAGAAGCAATAGGAGCTGGAGGCTTTTGATTAAATAGTAAAATCGAAAGTGACGTTTATGAATATCTCATAAATGTCACCTTTGGCTCATTGAATTATCATCTGAAATCTGATTGCATTTCTTGCTGATGTCTCGCCTGCTGGCATTTTTATTTGCACTGTTGATTGTTTTTTTTTCTTGCTGAAAATTTGTCACCCGGATTCCATTTGGGAATTTTAAAGCGAATTTAGATTTATGTTATTGCCGCAATTTTTCTGCAAATTCAGTCATAAAAATAAATGAAAATATTGTTCTTTGTTGGTTTACTCACCTACGTCCACATATTACTAAAAGGTCTGATTATAATAAACTTATTAGAAATAATAACGAAAATACAATGGTGATCAAACCCTAAGGAACGAAGTCCTTGATGGCTGCCATCAAAATGCGCAATTTGAACTAATTAGACGCATTGTAAATCCATGAAAGATGGCATGCAATTCTATGAGGAATCGATATTAATCGCATATAAAAGTTAAAGTCAATATCTTAATTCTTTAGTGCGGAAAATACGAACTCTTTGAATAACCTTCATAGACACATACCATCGATGATAACATCTACACCCCTATTTCCATAATGGATCATTCTCATTGTTACATTAGTAAAATATTTAATCGGGTTTCTGAACAAACCCTGTGTTTGAGACTTTATCATTATGACATTGGTGGGAGGTGGGATAGAATACAATGGGAATTATGATTGACGTCAACTGAAGGTCAAAAGTTGATCTCCTTGTAGGTTAATTTATCAGAAAGAAATCTGCGAAGATTCATAAGCGGATAAGCTTCTGCAGAGCACATCAAGTAAGCGTGTTGAAATAACCAAGGTCATTGCATACTTGGAGTGGGATTTTAACAAAAAAGCTATTTTTGCACAGAAATAAATTAATAACTTACTCTTCTAGCTACCATACACCATTACGTAGAGGAGTGTATTGATTAGCGCGCGTGCACCTGTCTTGTGGAGAAGGCCGAGGGTGCAGCCAAAGTAAAAAGTGGTAATACATAATGAATGAATGACGAAAAAAATCAATTAAAGTCTGTTTGCTGACGCAACGAGCGAAAAGTGACTTCAGAAGGTTTTTGGACTGAATCCAAATTGATCGATGCACTTTCTGTTGACTATACATGCTCTTTGAAGCAACGATTTTAATTCGGGGGTAAGTATTACCAACTAGTTCCATAACTGACACATCTACTGTAGAGTAAAATCATTAGGACTTCTAACCATGAAAAGAAAAGAGATCGAAATCTACTCAGCTACTAAATAAACACAACTTACCTCATCGGTCTGCTGGTTGGCTTGGAACTGGAGTTGTTCCAGTTCCGTCTTCCCAGTCATCGACTCTCCATTCGCTTGTGGAGCGGCGGGTTCTTCTGCT
Source organism: Mastigoproctus giganteus (assembly GCF_048544385.1). Classification (NCBI taxonomy): domain Eukaryota; kingdom Metazoa; phylum Arthropoda; class Arachnida; order Uropygi; family Thelyphonidae; genus Mastigoproctus; species Mastigoproctus giganteus. The sequence continues at coordinate 63,603,580 of NC_143586.1, read as the reverse complement.
GCTGGCATGTTGTCTAGTTAGGTCTTGGATCTCAAGAGATCTGTAACGAGAAAAGTCATTGTTTCATTAAAAATGCAATCATAAACATCACTAAAATAGTAAAAGAGTTAATCTGATAAAGTATTCCCGACACTTAGGAAGACACCTTTCAAAGTTTCTGAACCTTTTTTTATCGGAAACTAAGCACTTCCTCCACCTGACCGATATTAAATGCAAATAAAAACAGCAAAGAGTTCTTTACTTATGTAAACTCTAGAAGGAAGGGGATGAATCAGATTGGTCCACTTGATATCGATGGTTCAACTGTTGATGATCCTGCTCAGGTAGCTAACAAACTAAATGAATATTTTGCATCGAAATTCACACATGAGGAGTTATTCAGCGAGGGGAATGCCAGAGGTGTATTCAACTCTGGCAGTAAGCTACAGAATCTTGTAATAACTGAGAGTAAAGTGCAGGAGAAATTGTTGAAGATAAACACAAGAAAGGCACCTGGAGTGGATGGGATCTATCCAGTTATATTAAAGGAGGCAGCAAGGGAAGTAAGCAAACCCTTAGCCATAATTATGAGAGCTTCCTTGGACTCAGGGGAGGTACCCATAGACTGGAGATGTGCAAATGTGACCCCAATTCACAAAGGAGGATCAAAGGCTGACACAAGTAATTATAGACCTGTGAGTTCCAGGAAAATTAATGGAGGCACTGGTTAAGGAAGCACTGCAGGATCATCTGGACAAGATTCCAGTTAATAGCTCGGACACAGCATGGTTTTGTTAAAGGGAAGTCTTGCCTGACCAATTTGATTGGATACTATGATGCAGTCACAAAAGAACTGGATGCAGGAAATAACTTTGATATTATATACTTGGATCTTAGAAAGGCTTTTGATACTGTTGCACATGGAAGACTGCTGCACAAATTGGAGCAGTGTGGCATTGGAGGCAAATTGCTGCTATGGATAAAGGGGTGGTTGAGGGGGAGAAGACAGAGAGTGGTAATCAATGGACACTGCTCATCGTGGACTAATGTTATCAGTAGAGTCCCTCAGGGTTCAGTGTTGAATCCATTATTGTTTTCTGTATTTATAAATAATATTGATGACGGTATATCAAGTTTAATGTCCAAGTTTGCAGACGATACAAAAGTTGGCAGAGTTGTTAAGGACACTACTGACGCTATGGTGCTGCAACAGGATCTGGAAAGGTTGAGCAGATGGACTGAGAGGTGGCAAATGAAGTTTAACATTGACAAATGTAAAGTACAGTACTACATATGGGAAACAGCAACCCCAGAGCAACATATCAACTCTGTAGTACTATACTGACAGTGGTAGAGAATGAAAGGGACCTGGGGGTGGTTGTGCAGGCAGATATGAAGTTCTCTGAGCAGTGCAGACGGGCTGCAAGAGTAGCTCATGGTGTATTGTCAATGATATATAGGAATTTTTCTAGCAGGGATAAGGAGGTGATTATTCCCTTGTATAAGGCAATGGTCAGGCCACACCTAGAGTACTGTATACAGGTCTGGAGGCCTCATTTCAAGAAGGATGTAGAGCTGCTGGAACGAGTACAGAGAAGGGCAACAAGATTAGTGAATGGAACAAAGGGGTGCTCTTACGAAGAAAGGCTTAAGTTTTGCAAATTACAGTGTCTGGAGACTAGGCACCTGCGAGGTGATCTGATTGAGGTGTATAAAGCCTTGAATGGTTTGAGCATGCTCAATGCTGATGGGATTCTGCCTCTTGCTCAGAATAATCACCTGAGAGGGCATAAATTGAAATTGAGGAAAGACAGATGTAGGATAAATGTGCGGAAATTTGCCTTTAGCCAGCGGGTGGTTGGTTGGTGGAACAGACCTCCATCCCTTGTTGTGGAAGTTGATAGCCTAAATAAGTTTAAGGCTCAGCTGGACAGGTATTTCGAACGAACGGAGGGGGTGAAGTGGAAATTTTTTTTTCTTTTGGCTGGTGCTGCTTAAGCTTGCTTTCTTGCATCATGTGCCTCTACTAATGCTAATGCTAATGTCCAAAAATCAGCTTTTCATCCGGCTGGTGGAACCTTTCATAAAATATAAGTCGCTTCGACTGTTTACAGACCCAGTACTCTAACTCAATTTAAGGACACAAAAACCCGATGCCTCATATCCTTAATTACCAATGCATAAATTCTAAACAACCTGATATCAATAAATAAAAAATAAAATTCGACACGAACTCTCGTCCAATATTTTGATAGGGCAGTATATAAACAATGACAAATACAGAGACAAAAATACAGGTAGTAAAGTAAGGGAGGATACATAGTAGTAGTAGGAATTTAAGCATGATAGTAATCCATATATCTTTGATAAAGAATGACCAAACAAAAACCCCATTCTAACTCCCAGCAATCGGTTAAAATGGGTCATCAAAGTACACGTTGTTAAACTCAAAAGTTGGTAATCGTTCCAGTTTTGTTCGATTCTTCTGTGAAGGGGAATGACTTATTGCTATTTAGGACATGTGTTGCAGAATACGGTGAACAATTTGCATATTGTTCTCACTGTCTTGTACAGTGGCTCTCCATCACTAGATGCAATAAATCTGGACAGAACAATAGAGCACTCGCTCATGGAACAGATAATGTCACATTCATGTGCTGAGAGAAGCACAATTACTAGGACCGGCGCAGTTCTGTTGTGATGTCAGCATGATATCTGTACAACTGCATTTGTGCATGATCTTTACGTCCATCATAACGACGGAGTTTAGTATCTGTAAATATGCAAAATTTGGTATGTACATTCTGTTGATATCAACGTCGATTTGTGTGTGTACACTTAAAACCTTCTGAAAGGTCCAGGTTCCTACAAAGGTGTTGATCATTTTCTCACATACTCAAAATGGCACAAGTGTTATATGGTGGCTTGATTCAGTTAGTTCTTAAAGAAGAAACGGTAACCAATGCAGCAAAAGCAGTTGGGTAAGAATATTTCTAAGTATGATGTATATCATTTGTATTTAAAAATAATTATTAATATATTTATATGCTGAACTAAAACTATAACTTCAATGGAATTCAATATCTTCTAATTGCAAACAAACTAATGGTCCCTATGTCTGAGGCCGAAATCCTAAAGTGGTAATTTCCTTCGCTTTTAGTTTTATTTCCGGTTTCCCAAAAGGGATCAAGTTAGTCAGCCTTTCAGAAAGGGAGCTTACATCGGTCAACACGAGCCAGCCAGTGACTGATGGTTGGCAAGCATTCCCCATTACGAGCTAATCTTACGTGATCGGCGCTAAGTACATGTTGGTACGATACCACAGACACTGAATTTGTTAGGGGCCAGCTTCTCGCTGTCAGTGCGTTGTTCCTTGACGCTAATAAAACTGTGCACGGCTGACATCAAGGAAATGATATCTTAAGGCGTGAAAGATATAAAACACCCAAAAACACTTATGATTTTCCTAATACACCTAAGATCGCGTTTTCATTTTGCACCGACAGATGGCACTGTGGTAACTAGCCATAATCGCCAGTGCACTGTAAAGGTCACATCGCAACAGGGATATCGGCGTGTGATTAAAACCCAGCCCTTCAGAAAGGTAAACGCGAAAACAAAAACATAAATCTTCCTTGTTATGAAGTGCTCAGACGGGAGATCAATCGACTTCTGCTAAGTTTTACGGCAGTCGTGACCTCTCGAAATGTCAGCAGACCTCCCCTCGCTGGCAGAAGTGTTCACTCAGCTGGAAGTGGAGGACTTTCTTCGCATTTTACAGCTATCTTTTAATGAACCTCCTTGGCCGACTTTTACCCACATCGATCGGATAGCATGCTCTCAAAGGGGTGAAAAGGAAGGGGAGGGTCTACCATCAATACTGGCGGCGGCTGGAACAATGGGTTATATTGGAGTGGATGCCAGAATCCACAAAGATTTCATTATTATCAAGGGAGAGTAAAACCACGACCAAAGGGAGAAGTTTCTGTTCGGATTTTGTTTATTTCCTAAGAGTCTGCAATTGGTGTGATTTTGGTGAGATGAAGAAACCTTTCCCATTAAACTAGAAGAGTCAAAAAGAACAAGGTTTCTGTGAGTAAACGATTAGAGGCTTTTTAGCTATACTCGCCATATGTAACTTACATATTTGTAGTATTATATACGCGCCTAGTCCAGTGGACACAAACATATTTGACTCTTCCATCAGATAGTCTTAAACCACGCAAGCGTCATCTGGATGTTCTACAACCAGCAAATATCGCTGATATTACTATTTCTGGTTGCAGAACCAGCGATAGTAAGTATAGAACTGTCATTTCCGATGAGGAAAGAATCTTCGATTCCTCTCTTTCTCTGTCTATCATATCTTCCTCCCTATCTGCTATCGTTGGCGTGTTACGGAAGTCGAGCTGCCTTCGACGTACTTTCGTAACATCCTTAATAGTCTTGCAATGTCGATTACTGTTTCCTGCATTCACTATAGGGTGGTGTTACTACACTTTCTGTTCTAACTTCTTCTTGGTGATGTCTGCAATCTGAATGAACTGAAAGGGCCAATCGATACACGATTTTGGTGTTTTCTAGTACTGCATTTCTTTCATTTCCTTTTTCTTCTACACTCATAGACAGAAACCAAAACGCAAAGTAATTTCTCTTATTTCTTGAAAGTAGATAAAAACTGGTTAGAAATAAGAAAGCATTGGTCAGAAATAAGAAAAAATGGTTAAGAATAAGAAGATGGGTAAGGTTAAATTTTCCAATGACTGTTGAATCTTTCCTCCTAATATCTAAACGCTCCCCTTTCTGTTTTAAGCTCTCGTGGGGTAGCACAGTTGGTAGGATCGCCGTCCTCCCCAAACCGGATGGGAAAGACCTCAGTTTGAATCGCATCGTCGGTCTCTGGCGAGGGTAGCATGGTTTTTTCTCCCGGAAACTCTGGTTTTTCGTCCAGCAAACAGAAAATCGACCGGAAACACACGCAATTTACAGACTGTATACACCAGGAAATATATCCTTAGTAGCTGATGCTCTTAAACCCAAGAACAACACCGACATTTCTGTTTTAAGGTTATTGGAGAAAATCAAGTTCTGCGTAACCGTATGGAAGCTATTCACTGTGGATGTAACGCAGATCTCCGACCTGTTTAAATCAGGTAATGTCAAGGATTTAAAATTCCTGCGAAGACGTGGTTTAATGGTTTTATATTACTTGATTCGATTGATTAAGGTCTCGCCGTCTATTTTTCAATTCCGGTTTCTTATGGTCAGAAGGTAAACCCAACTGCCTTTAAGTTGAAATTCTATCTCACGTTCTTCGGTTTGGTTTGGTTTAAACTCCCCATGCACCGAAGTCCAAAGCGTGATAAATTCAAGGAACGCATGAGAGTAAGAAAATCTGCTATTAATGCAGTTTGATATTTAAAAAATTACTCAGTTGAAGTGCATACTAAGAATATATTATATGTCAATTTTTTTTATCATTTTTTCAGATCTGTGGTATGAGAAATGAAAAAAAAAGGTACAAGTCCCCCTCCCCCCAAGTCTTCTAAAACATATTCACAAAGTCCGTGGTAAAACAGACCAATTTGGATGCTTTCAAAACATATTTTCGCTAATTTGGTTGGTTGGGTGTCGATATGGATGCTTAGAGACACAAGGACAACTTAGGCCAAAGTATGTGTGGGGGGGGGGGTTGACTGATTGAAAAAATCTATCTCTATTTATCCCTGGCTGGGTCGCCAATTGTGGGGGTGGCGTTTCAATCTTATATATATTTATATTACTTATATTCTTAAAATTCCCCACTTGCATCTGACTTGTTATCTCACAGAAGAATTCCGGTTCTGTGGGAGTTCCTATATTAGTGCACTCCTCCTTTGGACTTTGCTGTGTGTTCAGAAATGACCATACACTATTTGCATTAAGTAAAATACAATTAGTTTATTATACATACTTACAAATAAAAGATAAGACAAATCATTACACATTATTCACTTCATATATAGGTACAAAGCATGGATCACGTTCCTGGTCATTAGGCTCCCCCATCCATCATCTTCTTCTTACTATAGGCCCACTAACATCTCGTACAATCAGTTTAATTTAACTCTTTCTTAATTACAATTGACATTTATTATTTATCTATTTATATCTTTCTTTTTCATACCTATCTAGCACAATCCTACATTCTTCTTCATGGTTGATACAATTCTTCTTCTGGAATTAAATGTCCACTTTACAAACTATTCTATTCTATTCTCTCCCCAGCACTTTAAAGTTACATGTAAATGAAATATACATGGGATTATTTATTTCTTCATTCCCTCAAGTAAACTCCAGCATTTAGCGGCTAATTTCTCTACATCAGTGACATTATGTAAGTAACATACATCTGTACCTGCTCTATAGGCTAACCCGTCCAAAATTATTACTTTTACTCCATTGATTAATCAGTAAATAAATCATAACTGTAAACCATCCTTCATTAACTATTTCTATGATATTTCCTTACTTATCTATACCTTAACTTAACTCTTAACTGTATGCTTCCCTAAATCTCCCTTAATATTTATCTATCTTCCCTGCAGTCCTTTGCAATTACATAGAGGTAACTTCGTTGTTTAACCACTTACTTCTGGGGATTTGGATCTTACCGCTAATACAACGTGTGGCCTGTGACTTTCTGCTCTGCATCGGGTCCTCCATTGGTTTGGGAACGTTCATCTGGAATGCTAAACTCTGCCAGGGATACTTTTCTCTTTGCCGATCATACTGGTCTCGTATCCTTCTTTGCTGTGCCGGATCATTCAGTAGGGGCCGCTTCCCATCGCTTTATTTCCACAGGACGGTACGGTGTTCTTCTCGCTGTCCTCCTTTCAAATATATCTCTCGGTGGACGCTTTCGGACTTCTGTGATTCGTCTCGAGAAAGTTCCCCTTTCTGTAACTCATCTATACTTCATTAAAACTATCAGAATTTAGTGAACTCACCATAACTGGTTCTACTGGTGGATCGCTTCCGGGGACTGTTTCCTGGGCCTATCTTTCCAAAAAATCACTCTCGAAGAAAACTTTATCATCTTCCGAAAAACTTTATTATCTCCAAAAAACTTTATCACATCTCGAAAAATCATCTCCGAAAAACTTCATCACATATCTAAAACATCTTATCACACATTTTCACACCCTTTTGCACGCGCTCTTCCCCTTTTATTTCCCAAAACCTAGTAACGCCCCTCCTTTCCTCGACCAATCATTTCTATCTGACCATCATCGTCCCCTTCCGGTGTAGAGATAACTTCCGTTTCTAGAGAATTCTCGAATATTCTGGAAATGACCAGAATTTTCTGGAGCTCGGTACCCATCCGGAAATCATCTGCGTCCATTTTCTTGATTCGTCTCGCCTTATTATAAAATGACCACACCTGCTCTGTTTGCAGTAAACAAGAGCGCCTCCGCTGGTACCCCTATTGTCATCTCTGGACCAAACCGTCCCTTGCCATACTATCAGTTGACCCCCCACTGTTCCGTCTTGCTATCTTCGCTTGCTATTTCCGGTGTGGGCACTGATCGTATATCTGTTTCTAATGTTTTTCTTCAAGGTATATTTGCTTGTACATTAAATTTAACCTTCTCTTAAATTAATTCCATTAGCGCGAGACCCATTATCTTAAACAATATTTGTGACTTTAAGTGTTTTCCTTTGTGGTTTACAATATCACTATCTAGCATTCTTTCTTAAATTATATTTAAATTTAACTTGTAAGACTTTGTGTCTTACATATGTTTATTGAACGTAGTCAAATAAAGCGACAAGGCATTACTACAGTCCTTTCCCCAAGTTTAGAAAAGGATTATAAATCTTATTCCTGTCTAAAATGGATTCGGAACATCAAATCTTTTCCACGCCGCTCTGGAGAAAGGCAATGATATTTAGGTACTTTGCTAGCTGAAAGATTCCAGAGTTGCGAATTTTAATGGAGCGTCTTTGAACATTAAAAAATGAATAAAATAAAATAAAAGGGAATGAAATTAAGAAGACAAATTTGCATCGTTTACATTACTGTTAACGTTAATGAACGTTGAGGGAAAATAAATTAGTCTAAGATGAATTAAAATTATCTTTAAATATCTTAGAAACATTTATTTCTAAGATATTTAAAGATATTGTTTCTAGGTAGGAATCCTAGTATGCTAGGATTCCTACAGGGCAAATCAGAAGAGATTATTAAGAAGAGTCATAAAAATTTAAAGGATGGTATTTAAACGGATGACAAATGAATGTACGATACTTTGTACATCGGGATAAAGGCAGGAACTGGAAATAAATTTTATATTAATGCCTGCCAACACGAGACGAGAGGGAACACAATACATCCGAGTATGTCTGGGCTGCATACAAATGGAGTCTCCAGCACAAAACCTCAACTTCCTTCCACGAACAATTTTTGGCATTTAACTTCTTAACCATTTGCTGGAAGCAGAACACCTTCCTGCTGTCGTGTGTTCTGTATATCTGTTATTTATGTTTTAAAAAGAGTTATCCGTTCACACTCCTATAAATGACATCCTCACTTATCACCATGGCAACCCACACATCAGAAGCCACGTTATTGGACAACTCCTGATGCTCGTCTTTAACACGCCCGATTTCTTTTCCTCGGGTATCACTTATCTCCACTGCAGCACTAGTGTTGGCTGCATCAGATCGGCGCAATGCAGTCGGACGAGGCCTACACAGCTGCTGCACGAGCCACGGTTTGTAGAATCGATAAAAACCCAGCGATGGCTTCGTACTCCACAGTGGTGGGCGAGTTTCTATGAGAGAAACATTGGAGTTACCATTAGACCGTTATAAACAACACGAATATTTTCACTTCTCCAAGAGATGTCATTGTTCGAAGATGCAAAAAATATTCTCATTGCTTATACAAATAATTCCCCCCCACAAAAACAACAGAATATTATTTTCTATTTGCTTTTACGCACCAGTTGAACTGCAGCTACAATCCTAATAAAATTTGGGACCAAACGTAAAGTCTACAGCTTCGCATCCTAAGCTATATAATCCATGACACTTTATTGGCTTTTGGAGAAAGAGATTTATGCCACCTAGCGGTTAAAATGACAATTGTAACTGCGTTTTTTTTATAAATTGATCGGCACACGTGTGCGTTAATTACGTATAATAGAAGATGCTACAAGAAAAACGGAAGTTGTGGAGGATATGCAAGGTTAATGGAAAGTATTGTAATAATGAGAGCGTATGATCCATTGAAAGAATGTCATGCATCCGAAGTTCCTAATTTTGAGCGTAATGATTCATAAGCTTAGGTATTCAACGAGTTTAATGATACTCAAGGATAAAATATTAACTCATTTACTCCACGGCGTGGAATTATAATGAGGGAGAAATGGTGTTGTAAACTGCTGCGAGTTGTCATTTTTCCCTTATTAGACAAGCGGGATATGGAAGTCCTTGGATGAAAATTGGGCTTCAGTCTAGTGTATTGCTCGTTTCTCTGATAAGGCAAAAAGAAGACGACCAAAACAGAAAGGAAATTGCAAACTATTCCAGAAAAATTGAAACAACAGCGCCATAATAAGAGACTGAGACCGAGAAACTGTGGAACAGAGAAAAACAATTGAAAATTACAAAAAGAAAGATGGTATTTTGGATAGCATACGTCTCTGAAAATATTCAAATTTATAACTGAAGTATTAGAGTTCAAAACTTCAATTTAAATGAGATCTAATCTGAACCATAAGGTGTAATCGTTATTCATATCTAGTACTATGTTTTCGGTTTACATTAGAGCATCGGGATTCGAACCCAAGATTATTACAGAGTAGAGTTACAGAGTTTTTAATTTATAGAGAATTCTATATTGATAATTCAGTTCTTGGTTGCTTTGGCGTAAATCAGATACAACAACGCATGCTCAGAATTTCTTGAACTATACTCTGAAAACTTTCTTCAATTTTTTTATTTCTTTCGTAATTTTTTTGCATTGCATTCTTTCAGTTATTCTTAGCAGCAGGTCGTGTGTTTTTCTATCGGTATTCTACCCGACAGCAACTCTAAGACAAATCTTTAAACCCAATCGATGGCTGCTTCTTCATGTTATCTCTGCGCGGCACTTGTAGCAGCCCACTTCCTTCTATAATGTCTTCCCTTCTCCCTAGTGTTCTCTGACTTATAGTTTCCATGCGTTATTCTCTTTGCTTGACAATTGAATAACGAGTTTTACATTACTGCAGAGTTTTCTGTAGCATCAATTTTTTTTATCTCCATGGCTACGCTCCAGAGTATAAAGTTGCAGTTTTTAAGTTTTACTCTGTTGCACTTCATCCTTTAAATTTTCCATCTTGATCTAACAAAGGCTCATAAGTTCAAACACCTTTAATGGAGAACAGAAGACTGGGTAGGCCGACTTATACACTTATTAATGGCCACAAATTTGGAAACTTTATTCGACCTAGTGAGAATGAAGTAAGGTCATCTAGTAAGAAGCTAGTAAGGCCACCTTTCGCCTGAATTTCAACCCGTATACGTGGTGTCATGGATTACACTAAGTGTCTGAAGGAGTCTAGCTCCAGATTTGGCCATTCTTCCATCATGGTATTTGTCAGCTGCTGTATTGTGGTCGGTAGAAACTGCAAAGATGAAATGCCCTCTCCAACATATCCCAGACATGCCTAACTGGATTCAGATCTGGAAGATTTGGATAATTAAGTGGCCAGCTAAAGATTAGGATATTGTAAGTTACCTTACAATGCTTTTCTGCAATCCTGTTCTGTTAGTTAAAATCAGAGTTTCTTAATACATATCATTTGAACATTATTAAATGCAAACATCAATTAATAATTTTAAATTAATAAATAAATAAGCAATGCTGAATCTTCAAGTCGGCTGCAATATCTTAAAACAGTTCACGATCCCAGCAATTTAAATTCACCTCTGCTGTTATCGTCAGAAGTGAATGGTAATTTTTAATATGTTCCCGATGTGAGCAGGGGAGTCTTGTAATGTCAACCTCAAACACAAGAGCCTCATAGTTCCTTTGAAGAGCAGAGCCATTCGTTCGTAACAAAAGCAATCCCTTGGTCCAATGGAAGAGACGCAACTGTTGCTTGTGCGGGTGCTTTCGTCCGATTAACTGGCTGCAGTCGGTGTCGGTTAGGACAAAGAGTTACACTTCCACGACAAGTAACTCTATTAGCGTGTCTCAAGGGAGAAGAAGCAAACAATTAGCCTAGATCGGTGCCGATAATAAAAAGGTGGGTGATTCTCTGTTCGCCATTACGGACACGTCGCATCGATGGAAAAGATGAGAATCGCTGCTGCTAACTAGCTTTTTTTGTCAGGATATTCTTGCGTAAGTTATAAGACACATTGGTTCCCGTTGTCTAACTATAGACAACTGGAACCAATTCGTTTTACCAAGTTGTGATTATAAACATTTTCTGCAAGGTTAACAAATTATTTGTATTAAGCATTATGCTGAGCTTCAATTTGATTTTATACTTGATACAAAAATATAGCTAATAAAAATATATGAAAATTTAGGCTTCCACCACATAGGAGAACAATTGGGAAAATTTCAATGACTCTAGATTTAGTAATCGTATGGAAAGATAATAAAGTTAATTTGCACAGGCTGATCATTTAATTCGCGGAATAGAACCACTTTAATCAATCGTCGTCTCTGACATCTGCCGGTGCTCTCTCTCCTTTCGAAGTGTATACACTTGCGCCATCAATGAAACCCACTTGTAGAAGCACTTACCGAAGTCTAGTCTTGATAAGTCTTTGACAATGATCATTGTGGTGTTTTGAGCTTCCTTGAATGTCAAATTCTGGTCCTACAGCGCAACCTTTGACTTAAGGAATAAAAACAAATCACAAGGAGCGAGATCAGGTGAACTGGGAGGTTATGGTAGTATTTCTGCACGAAATCGGGACATTTTAAGGTGCTCTGCAACAATCTTGTGTATGAGATTGACATTCTGTTGCTTGACAGAAGCAACAGAATGTCAATCTTTATCATTTTAGCCGCTTTGTGAGCTGTAGCTAATAATAATAATAATGTGTTGGTCATCCCACTATGGCGGTGTTTTCTTGGAATTATGTTCTCCTGCCACCTACCGTCAATTTTCCAGTTTGACTCTTTCGGCACCTAGGATATTTGCAATATAAGAATATTCTACAGTAAATTGCATGCAAAGTATCGAGGTTAGTAATGTTTGGTAGATTTTGTCCGTTGTGCTTTGCATTAACGCGGTTCACTGTATAGCTACATTGTCATACAGTTAAGCCATGATCACCCAATACTTTTTCTAGTTCATCGAAATACTTTAAATAGATTTGCTATGTCCAGTACATATACGAATTTTAATCTTTTTTTCCCTAACGTTTTCCCAAAGATTTTGTGTAAATAATTCGAATTATTTTTTTATTAAATATTTCTATAATTTTATATTTATTCCTTTTGAAATAAATGTGCAGAAATGTCCCATATTTTTTTTCTTAACGTAATGCTGAGTGTTGATTGAAGAATATATTTATCTGCCTTTCTTCGCTCACAAAACATCTCGAGATTAAATTCCTCCACCCGAACAGGCGAAGTCCGTTGAACTCTGTTATTTGGGACAAGCAGAACTATTCATTCAGTCAAAGAAAAAAACAAAGAAAGAAAGAAATTAGAGAAGAAATCAGATTTCTGCGGACTTCGTGAGATCACAAGACAGGCGTTATGAGAACATCCATTTGTTTTTGCCATGAACAGATATAAAAAGTAAATAAACCCATCCACAGACTTCCGATATATTTTACAGAACACATCTGGTTAAACTCTCCATTTTTGTGTCCTTGGCTGGCTTTGCTATCGCAAGGATATCTTTCTTTAGTCTACTGCGTACGTTGAAAAAGAAACAGCGGTATTTCTCAACATAGATGCGATCAATAAATTCAACTTTTTTCCATTGTTTTAAAAAAAATAAGCCCGATTTTATCAGCACTCTAAAGTCACTTTGGCTTGTAAGATTTCCTGACTTCGTATAATAATCTGTGTTTCTAAAGGTCAAGGAATAGTACTTGTTTCCTTCAACTTAATCTTTTCCCACATTGATACGCTACTGAAAGGATTGCTGAAGGTCATTGAAGCAGCGAAAAAAAACTTTCTGGTCTTTTCTCGGGCATACGCAACAACGCATTAACTGTTACACTATTTCAGAAAACTATTTTCTCAGAAAAAAAAATTAACATTACTGTATACACTGCCTTACCAAAATCTTACAGAACGTACCCATCGTAGCTCTGCATCTAGCGGTTATGGGAGTGGTGGTCTTGCGTGCCATAAATTAGAGTAGATTGCACAAGTGGCCTTGGTAATTTTATTCCATTTCAGTTCAAAAACGACCCTTTAGTTCCATTAGATTCGCTGGTTCTTATCGTTCCTGTTTGTTGGAGTGTTATTCGTACCATTCCTGTAAAATTTGCACCCAGTGGGTTGTGGCATTATCGTCTTAAAACAGTCTGTCATCAGCAAGATGGACCTGGTCCACAAGAATATTCAGATACCCAAGTTACAATACCTTCCAGAAAAACGAGATGACCCGTGCCATGCTATGAAAACAGTCCAAAATCGAGAATGCCACCAGTGGCGTTCGCTGAGGACAGTTAGAGTTCAGGTTTCAATGCTTCGTGCAGTTTTCATCACGCCTTAATACATGGTCATTGCTAAATATGTGACTCGTGACTCTTCGGACCACATTACATATTTTTGGTGCTCCACCAACCACCGAATATGGATTGGTCTGCTCCACTAACATTCAAAAATATCTGCGAACTGTCTTGAATTCCATACGAGCTGTCTTGATGGAAATCCATACGCACTGACTTTCTGACCTTCGGTGGTGTTGAAGGTTTGGCGATTGTCTGCAATACTACCTTCCGATTTTTGTACACACGTCGAGGCAGACTCTAAAGTTGCTGTTTTTGTTCTACAATAAGCACTGATTAAAAAATCTGGACACAATCTGCGTCAATACATGAGTGAACGCCACTGCTGTCATTTGCCTGCGATGGAAGAAGTGCAGATGTCGGAACCCTGGATTCTCTAATAAATTGGTAGGGCAGTGCTGCTGTAGTATAAATACAAGACACGATGCTCTATTGGGTTAATTTGAAACTGGTTCAGCGTTGATTTTAAAATGGAACCAATTTATTTCAATCGCTTGGTGCAATAGCAACAAAAACACATTCTCATTTAAACTTGCTTTTCTTTATTACTCCAAGGAAACAGTCGAAAAGAAATATGCACAGATGCAAAACGCATACACTATTTAGGCTGCCAAATGAGCCAGTTCAAATAAGTCCGCAGTACACGTGTAAGATAAGACATTTCGACAAACTTCTTCACGTTCAAGGTCAGCCCTGAGTGAAGAGAAAAATCAATAACGCGTGCGTCGTAATGTAATACTTCAGCGGCTCCTTGACTCTGAACTTAGCTGCAGAAACAGATGCTGTCTCGTTTATTGTTTATAAAACGCATGATCAGACATGCTCCAATAAATTGAGAGGAAATATCAAAGTTGCCCAATAAAAACATTTAAAAAGTAACATTAAAAAATGGGAAATCTCTAATGGAATAAAGCATCCTTGCAGAGCTTAAAATGAACAACGGGTATCAAAAGAAAAAGTTTAATACTAGTCACTTGTTTCCAAGGTTGACTCATATCAACCTTGGAAATCTAAACCTACCGGTTTAATTCTCGAATATCTCCAATGGCAGACACCACTGACTATGGCAGCCATTTCTACCAAGTATTGTTTAGAATCTAATATCATTTTAAAGCACCTAATTTCTTCTAAAATAACCTTTCTTTCATATAATCCATTTTCTCTGTTCCGGTCATTCTAAGACCAAACTTTAAGATGTCTATATTACTCTGAAACTCTGAAGAAACTAAGAAATATCATTATTTTTTAATTTCTAATCCATTATCTTGTTCCTCGGGTCCCAATGTACTGTACCTACTATTACATTAACAGTTCTCTGGGCAGTTGAAGAAACTGTGGGATGCTATTTCCTGTTCTTTCCACCGCTCTTACTTTACGAGCATCCCCAGCTAGCAGTCCATGCTGTAACTGTTTTTGTAACAGTGGTATACAAAGAACTTCTTCCTATTATCTGATGGGAAGTTCTTTCTACTACCATTGTTAAATGGAATAAGTACAGCTTCAAACTAGAACTGCTTCTGAGTGCAATTTAATTGCTTTGAAAAGAGACTGACTTTTTTTTACCTCCTTGCAAAAGCACTCTCAGTAATTTGATTACCGAAACGTAATGATTTTGGTTAATGAGGCTAGCTATTTATTTTGAATTAGGAAATTTTAAATGGCTTCTACGAAACTTATTACATTTCTTAACTTAATTTTACAATCGGCTTCCATTTTAAAAATTAAACGATATGAGGAAACGCAGACAGTGCAATTGCATCTAATGATGTGTGACAATGTTTGGCTCATCTTTTTTTCTGACAGACAGATCGATAAATTTGCGTAATTTCTAAAAGGAATTTTAATTTTAAACATCTATGGTTTGCTAATTGCACTCAGTTTGTAAATAACTATCCATTTATTAATTAAAGATTAAAATCCATCTTAGAAAAGACTGCCCTTTTAATCTTTTTCAATGAAAAAGATTAAAAGAAACTTTAGTTTTTCATCCCGGAAGTTGGAAAATCTACCAAGGAACTGGTAGATATTCCAACTTCTAACTTATTAATCGATTTATAAATTATTTCTAATTTATAAATGGATTAATACATCTCAGGCTTTTTTTTAAACAGCTCAAGATAAACATTTTATTGAATGGTAATTAATTTTATAATTTCCATTCTTATTCAGATATACCACAATTATAAAAAATAATTTCATGATAAAAAATGTATTCAAAAAAATGAAAATGAAATTTCCTTCTAAGTTTTAAGACGATTGATCAAAATGCTTGTTTTATTCACATAATAGCAATTTATATATTTATATAATGGCATGAAATATTGCCTGTTACTTCACCAGTGAAGTAAAATCTTGACCAATCCATTTTCTGAAGAAAATAAACGGAAACACCGAAAACCTGAAGTGTGTGCGCTTTCATAAAATATCTCTTTGAATGATGAGGAAATTGGATGATGACAAGCAACAGATATTGCTTCACTCCGGTCCAGAATATTGGTTTATTATTTTGATCCTAAGACCAAACTATGAGTTGAAGATACCAATTTCCAAAGAGCTGGAAAACTTTGGTTGCTTCGTGAGGGAAAGTCGTGAAACTTGCATATTAAATGCACAACTTTCATTTCTTACTTGCTATAAATACAGCTGGGATTGTTTTCGAGTCCATCTAGAAGATAGGAAATTTTATGGACTTTTTTTGCACCTTGGCCGAGTTAGTCAGTCTCGGGTGGTGTTATTTTCTGGAGGAAAAGTTCCTTCAGAAAAAAGAGACACACCGATCATATAATACATGATTTTTACAGGCACAATATAATACACTTAGTTGCCTTGTTGAAAATCAAACAAAATAAGAACATTCATTTGAGAGATCAAGTGCAGCGGCGCCTTCTTAGTATTCATATTGCAACCAGGAACATCCAACTTTCTCCTCTTTGTAAATAGACAATTTCTGAATACTCATAAGCGTGATATTAATTTTCGCAAGCGTCTAATATCTCTCCTTGTGTTACTCATCCACGGAACCTAAATGATTGAATTTATATTTAGTTTTACTTTATTATTCCACGATGTATCTGAGTTCAAAAGCACAAATACGTGATTAACCACACTCTCATCATCGTCGTCACTATTAGTGTTCCTTTCATCACGTGGTTTTGAATATTAAATCAGTAATTGCTCATCCCCATTTGAACGAATGCACTTAGAGAAGCTCTTTCGCACCTCTTGTAAGATTATCAAGTATTTTCAGTGCAGCGTTTACGACTCCACGAATTATGAACTGAACAGATGGAATTTTCCAGGTGCCTAATTTGTTACTTCCTCTGAAAATGCATAAGTGATTCTCTGCGAGCACTTGACAACACTACTTAGGATAACATTTATCTAAGATACTCTGAAACACGCGGTTATCTAATTAAAACTTCGGTAATGGTGTATTCCATTAATTTAGAAGTTACAAAAGGACATTGTTGTAAGAAAATGCATTCACAGTCTAATACAATATCCACATTAAATCTTCGAAGAGTATTTTTTTTTTACTCTTTTACACATTTCAACCCTTTCTTTTAAGCGAAGAGATAACTCTTCAAGTTTTTCATTCAGTTGTGATCTTATGAATGTTCTTTGAATGTGCGTGGTCTGTTTTGGTCTGGTGTACAAAATTTAAGGACCAGTCAAGTTTCACGTGTAGCTTCTCATAGGAGTGGCCTGGATATGGGAAAAGCATACCAAAGCATACCAAATAGGAGTCCACAACTGGAGCTTGCTGGTCATTATTTAACTTATCACGATGTCTTGTCCATCCAGCCCATTTTCTGATGACTCGGGAGAAATCAGAAGGCGAGGGTGCCATTTGGTTGGAATGAAATACGTTTTCCAGCCGTTAAAGTAAGCAGAGATAATGAGATGTCAGATTATCACGTCTGTAAACTGCTCGTATTCTAGTGGGCTTGCCTGTTTTGGTGGATGAAAATTTCATTTTCCGGAGGGCAAAAAAAATAGTTCAATCCTCGTCCATAAAAATTTCTTAAGTCATGACATTACTATAAAAATATCTGCATTGACAATATGCACTTTTAATATTCATTTGTAGTTCTTAAACTATGAATAATTTGTAAATAATGAAATTTTTGTTTTTCTAGCAGCTATCTATAGACTCGATATATCCTTAGTGCTATTTCGAGCAGAATAGCTGAATACTCACGGTTCTACAATGATTACGATCGCTGTTCTTCCACACCGTGTAGAAAAGGCCCGGATTCGAATCCCTTCAAGAAGGAAGGAATTTTTATGGATTTTTATCTCATAATGTGGCAAGTTAGTCAATCTCGGGCGAGGGTTAAGATTACCCCTAAAGCACATGCAAATAACAAGAATGAGATATTATTTGCAATGTTGTTTAAGGACATTTAGTGAAAGGCTTGAGTCCTCGGAAACGTTGTGGTAATTTCCCAGAGAACTTGTCGCTTAGCTTTGGACAACAAACCAACTACTGCTAAAATTAGTGGTTTGCTTTCACAGCGTCCTCTCTCTAACCGCATTTAGAATCTAGTCGATTCTAAATGCATTCTATAATAAGATCAATGATTCTATAATAAGATCATTACTTTTTGTTTATGGCAACTAGATTTTGCAATATTCTGTTTACAAAACGATTCTTGCTTTAGCACATTACTTTGGGAGAACCTCCCCATATGAGAATTTCTAATTAATATAGGTCTTATCCGACTACTTGGATGTGTTCCAAGTAGTTTAAAAACACATAATGGGACACAGCAAACATAAAATCGAGTAAACGTGAAAATGTGTTTTGCGGTGGCGTACTGTTACCATTTTTGAATTCAGCATAAAGTTTTATAGCAGGTGTTCAAAGTAGCCACACATACATTCATTGGCGTTGTAAAACAATCCTGCTAATGCGGTTGCTGTTATTTTTGTTTGCCTTGAGGCGCATTGGTATCTAAGGACATTTTGCGCAGTGTTGGTATCATGTACATAGATGTCAGCATTCGTGGGGTCGATTTTCACGTTGTGGGGGCTGATGTATATGATGCAGGATGAGATACCCTACTACATCTACCTGAGGCCGATAAATGGCCAACCTCAAATGGATAAAGTAGAAAGATACGTTGCCGTGTCGTCTGAAACCGATTAACTCGGCCACAGAGTGAAGAAGCCCACAAAAATTCATTGAGTCATTGAGGGGATTCGAAATCGTGGCTTTTATAAGTCATTACGATGGAGTGGAGGGGTGAAACCATTTGGGACTACAAGTAACTCAAACTTTGTGCCGCCATGGAACAGAATCTACGCGTTATAGAATCCATATCGATTAGAATTTGTTATAAAGATTCATTCCTCGAATGCATTATCCAAATACATATTTTTAAAAATCCGCTTGTGAATCTTGAAAAATTGCCTAAATAAGAATCCTCTTGTAAAGAATAAAACAGTTTTCTTTAAATCTGAAAAGATTTAATTTTTGTTAAAGTTAATATTGTCCGTCCAGTAACTCTCCCATCTTTCTTTCAGATTGTGCTAAAATTACTCAACTGCAGGATGTAGTCAACCTAACGAGCCTAGTTAAGTCTGCAGTCAGCACTTAAAATAGCTTATTAGATAATCCACCACAGAAAGTTTCAAAGGTCTCAACATAATCAGATAAATAAGATGGAGGGTTTCTAGACGTTGTTTAAGCTTTCATTGACGACTCAGAATTCTAATGCAATTAGATTGTTGTAAATGGAACTGCATTTGATAATATTTGAATTTCCAAAGTCCGCATCTTGTCCGCACTGTTAATAGCAGTCTTGAAACCTTGAGACCATGCCAGGACGAAGCTGTTTAGCCGACTGTTCTCAGATCCAAACGGTTTTAAAGATTCTTGAGAAATTAATGCATACCGAATAAGAAAATTGTAATTAAAACCAAAAGCAACTAATCAATTATTTTCGTTTATAGCGTGCATTACGGTTATTCTGGCTTCAGAATCGAGGAATAATCAGGAGACAGACTTAAATTCCAGATGTCTTAGCAACGCTTTCCTCTGACAGCAATGTCACGTTAAAATCGTTCACTACGTTTGTTACGAACATCAGTAAGTTTGAGCAGGAAGAAATCTAAGTGAGAATGGAGAAAGTAAAGCTTTCGATGAACATCGCAATCCATGGCTTATACGATTGAAGTTGTTTAGCAAATGGCTGCGCGTACTTTGGAATCTTATTTTTGGAGAACACGTTGAAGACATTCACGCACTACGTTCAGAATACCTTTTATTCACTTTATCATTACTGATTCTTTGGAAGTTCCTGGCGGATAGCACAGTTGGTATAATCACCATCCTCCCCCCACTGGTTGGAAAAGACTCGAGTTCGAATCCGAATTCCATCAATGACGTGAGGAATTTTTATGGGTCTCTTTCACAAAGTGAATAACTTAGTCTGCCGAGGGTCGCATGGTCCCCCCCCCCCCGAAACTCAGGTTTTTAATCCAGCCAACAGGCAAATCGAACCACATACATAATATACAGGTGTGCAAAACTTAAGGACCAACACTATTTATAAAAGTTACAACCACAAAATCTTTACTTAAGGTACTCTTTACTGATGAGAGTAGATTCAGTCTCAGCAGCGATTTTGGACGTTAGCTAATCTGGCGAGAGGTTGGCACACGGTATCACCCCGCAAACATCACTGAAAGAGATCGATATGGTGGTCGAGGTGTTCTCTTCTGGGGAGGCGTTATCTTGGATGGACGTACAGAACTCTCCAGATACTGGAAGACGATACTGTAACCGGTGCACGCTACTGTACTGAGGTAATCCTTTCCCATGTGCGTCTGTTCCGAGGTGCCATTGGCCCCGAGTTCGTGTTTATGGATGATAATGCCACTCTCCATCGCAGTGCAGCTGTTAATATGCTTTTGGAAAGTGAGGACATTGTTTGTATATGGATTGGACTTCCCGTTCTACCGGTCTAAATCCCATCGAACACATATGGGACGCTCTGGGGAAATGCCTAGCGGCACGTCCACACCCACCAGAAAATGTTAACCAGCTGAAGATGGCGCTGACAGAGGAATGGACGATGTTACCGCAAGAACTTTGTCAACAACATTGTTCTAAGTATGGGCAGGCGGTGCAAAGCCTGCATCGACATTAGGGATGTCGATGCAGGCTTTGCATCGACATCCCTAACTTACAACTAGTGTCTGAATCAACTCCAAAATGTTTGAGCCCTACATCCAAAAACTTAACAACATCAAATCGCCCAACTAGTACTCCCTCTGTTTTTGGCTGACCCCTATCTATAGCGTGTTTTTTTTTTTTTTTTTTTTTTAGGTCCTTGCCACTGAAATCTCAGGAAATTGGGTGGCAGAACCTGCCAGAGTAAATAACTAAGTAGTGTACCTGGTCTGCCTCCACGGGGCGGAGTGGGGCAACGTTCGGTCCCATTAGGGGCCCAGCGGCTAAATGACCAGATGAACAACGGTACACGACACTACACAAATACAAAATCCATATACTTTTAAACCTCTGGCATTGACAGTGTTCTGTTTCACACCCACAATGTATAGCACGCGGAGATGGGGGAAACCCCTGGTGCCGTTTGACACTAAACACACTCTACACTCTACACTCTACTCGACATTAGGGATGGCCATATCTCCTACTGAAGACCACGTCTTCCCTTTGTTCCATCTTTGGTAGTGATGCAGCTGTATCATGGCAGTGTTGTTTCCTTCATAATTTCTGTACCTCACGAGGTTCCTTTGGTATGCTTTTCCCATATCCAGGCCACTCCTATGAGAAGCTACATAGTTCTTGAAACCTGACTGGTCCTTAAGTTTTGCACACAAATGTATAATGGCGCAGTGCGGTCTAAATCGCCAATGCACCTGAAACCCGAAAACAATAACTTTCACAACAACAATATCCAATGGAAACTGAGGGATATACAGTCCTGATGTGAAATTATTTTAAGTTTAATTTTACCAGTTCGCTGTTGTTGTTATTGGGTTTTAGGAGCATTGGCGACTAAGATCATGTTTCTCCGTGTCTATTGTCTGTAAATTGTGTGTTCTGAGGTCGATTTTCTGTTTGCTGGACGAAAAACCAAAGTTTCCGGGAGAAAAAACCATGCTACCCTCGCGTAACACCGACTAACTCAGCCGCGTTGTGAAACACACCCATTCGAACTCAGGTCTTTTCCATCTGGTGTGGGGGGAAGACGATGAACCATTGAACTGTGCTACCCAAGAGGGTTGGTACTTCGCAGAACTTTCATTAATGGAGGTTACATTCCAAACTCAGGTTTTGTGCTATTAATGCTGTTTAAAATAGCATAAGCTTTCACCCATTAGGTATTATAAGGCTGTAATCTGGACGTTGTAGACAAGATTTAAAGTTCCATCTAACTTTCAGAACGACTTATCCACTACACAATATGAATAAGAAATGTAAAATCGGATTATACCTTTTGTTCTGCAAGAACTTTTGTTCTTGCAGAGAAATAAATCATAACATGTTTAGCAGATTATCTTGCTATTTGAAGTTCATTTATAGTAAATATCGTGATAAAAATGTAAATACATTATCACAAATCCCTAATTCGCAATGACATCAACATTTGGAGATTTTATTCTACCATAGTAGAGAGAATTTTCTTAGGCGAATCAAGATCATTCACAAGCTATTCAGTGACGCATTTACGTTACAGTGCCACCACTTTTCATCAACTGCAAGGAGAGAAAGAAGAAGGCAGCTATTATGTTGTTTGTGTGCAAGCCTCATTTACGATTTCAATGGATTACAGAGTATTTAGTGGGCATAAATGAGCTATCGTCTGAGTTATTCCAGACACCATGGCATCTTCCTCTTTTCAGAAAGAAAGAAGATATAAAGACAACCACAGTAGCCAGCGTTCGAATAAACTCATTCATAAAACGGTCAAGGATAGAAGATGGATTGAAATGTTGCCAAAACCCTACTTTGGCCTAATAAAAGCTTTTTTTCCAATTCTCACAAAAGCTCAACTTCTTTTCAAAATAAAATGTTCAAGGAACAAACAAAAGAAAGAGAAGACCGTAGCTCATTTCTGCACAATAATAAATAAGTTTTTGTTATAATCTGAGGGGGGGTTTCTATATAAAGGACAGCCATATATGGTTAGAGGAAGTCGATGGAATAATTTATAACTGAGAACCACGCGCTCACTTTTACTGACCGCGTATTTTGTAGCGTCAGGCAGTTTCAAGCACGCGACCACCTAATAGTATACCCGCACGATAACCACCTGGTCTAAATTACCAATCCTAATTACGGGGTTAAGAATGATTTTTTATGGTAGTAAATCTATTATACCTCTCCACCACAGTCGAATGTTTATCTGAAAACCGAAATGAGTCACTTCCATTTCTCCAACAAAAAAGCACAATCTCAGCTGAATGCTCTCATTACATTTATTGATTCCTCAACTTATTTTAGGATTTTTTTTTATTTCTATCGGATAACGTGTCCACGTACCTGCCAAACTACCATCACATTTATCAGCGTGTCGTCCATTGGGATTACTTCTTCCTGCAGTGGTGATAACCCACGAGTTAGAGGCATCCATCAAGGCACAATCCTTCACTTAAGAAAGCTTAAGACACGAAGTTTGGGAAGGCACACCTGGCTATGTGAATGTTACAACTTTCTTGTTATGCTGGAACTACGAATGCATCGTAAACCTTTGACGAATGCGGCCATTACAGTCCCGAAGATGTATTTTGTTTTGGAAGAACTTTCTGTATGGACATGCTGAAGAAAGCCATAAAATGTACTAAAAGGAGAGCGTAAAAAGTGTACTGTACTTTATGTACGAAGCAATTTGTACTTACCTGGTAAAACATATCGTAAAACATTGCTAATAACTACTTAAACACACTCAATGATCCTCCTGGAACTAATATGTAATTCCATTTTTGTGATGGCCATGCCTTTTTTAGAGTCGTTGCTTTTGGTTCTATAGAACAGATGATGTTACTGATATTTAGTTAAAAACATTGAAAAATATCTATCGATCGAATAATTGGCACTAAAAGATTCAACTTAATTCTCATTTTTAATACTCTAAATATTAATGGAAATACATGTAGATCTAACTAAGCCTACTGTCGATTTTCATCGGATCAATTTTATTGGTGATTAGGGTCAACTTAAAACCAGTGATCATTCCACGTGTCATTAGAGGTCCCCTCCCTCCTGCACAGCACTTCTCAATCAATAGAAACTCACCAAGCACCCAGAAAGAGTGTTTAATGAATTCCTGAACCAGTAATGCCTATCGGGGTTATTATGTCAGCCACCATCCTCAAAGACACGAAGGTTTCTGTGATAAGTATTGAAAAATCATAACTATAGGTGCAAATGCTCCTTTAAAATAAGTTTTTTTATTAAAAATTAAATTTAGTAAATAGAAAATTATGTTTTTTTTTATAATAATGATATTTAGGGTTCCTGAAAACAGCGTTAAGGTTTTTAAAAGGAATAAACTGTTTCCCCTCTTACATTAAAGAATGACCTGCACTCGATGACTTCAGGACCTGATGATGAATATTCGAAAACAATCATCATATTAGGACCATCCGAGAATTACCTCATCTTCCCGTGTCTGTTATGTCTATAAATTACATTGTAAGATGTAGTTCTTACAAATATAATAGAAATGTCTATTTAGCTAAAATAAATCCAGGAAGGGCAATGGAAAGTGAGAATTAGTATTAATACTCGAGTATTAATTAAAGTATTAAGATTGGATATTTAGTTTAATGTAAATAAGGTTAAAGTTTGAAGAAATACTGGATTTGGGGATGGGAAAGTTATAGACGTATATGTTAAATAGCGGCTAAATGGAAACAAGTAATTTCTAACAACATAAGAGAGCTAACAGGGTCAGCACTAGGGAGCTGTTCGCGTAAAACGAAAACGGCTTCAGTGTGGCTGATATTTTGGCAAGTTGGCCATATTTAACAGAGGAAGCGTGAACGCGAAATTGAATGTTTTGGAGGTGACCGGAAAACATTAAAAGATCGTACTGTTGTGTTAAAAAAATAAGAAATTTCTAGAAAAGGGTTGGTTTGTGCGCTAGGGAGACAGCTGGGTTAGATGTTTTAGCAAATAGGAAGAAATTAAAAATTAAACAGAGTATGAGGATTGACAACGACTTCTTTATTTATTTATTTATTTTTTTTATGTAAACCCCAAACACGAGAGGTATTAGAAGCTATAGTACTTAGTACCGTGCTTGAGTTGGAGGTTCAGAAGACGAAAGAAGATATTTGTCGACATTGGACTTGAACTTCTGTAGACTGTAATTTTCAGGAAATACGTATGAAGGAAGGTTGTTCCAGGAAACGGCAGTTGAATGAATAAACGAGGAAGATGAAAAGTTCGTTCTGTGAGTTTGAAGTTGAACAGTAAATGGATATTGGCAGGTGGCTGCACGTGTTCGATGGCGCACTATGGCCATAGATGACCATGCGCCAAAAAAAAAAAAAAAAAAAAAAAAAAATCCCCAAACAAACAAACAAGCACGTGTTCGAACTGTTTTGAAAGAGGGAGCGGGAACTATAGAAGCCAATTCAGAAGAATATCTGCCCATAGAAATATCTGTAGAAGAGACATGCAGCAGAAACAGTACGTCTATGAGACAGTGAGTGGAGAGACTCTGTTAGAGATGAATCATTAATTAACCTAACTGCCCTCTTCTGAATGGAATCGGTCCTTGAGGTTGTCACAGACATTCTTTCAGATATACCAGACAAGCTGTTCTTCTACCTGGGAGTCTAAAACGCTGATGGAACTGATATTCGGGTGACACTCAAGTCAAAGTGGACCCAATTTCGGCGAAGTCCGGACGGTCTATGACAGCCAAATCCTCTGCTTGCACCTTCACGATGGTGGGACTTTTAGTAATCCTGGGTATACCCTCCATGCGCAAGTACATGGTGGGTGACCACCCAGGTGTGAACCAACGTAAGCAGGGGTCGAGGTGTGGCGCCCACACCACATGGAGGAACGCCGCCCCTCTATGTTACCAGGCAGTACTAGGTGGTAGATGACTCTCATCAACCGGTGAAATACCACCACTTTGCTTATTGGAGGCTTGAAGTGGTGGAACCCATGTTTAGTCTCTAGAGCTAAGTTCCGGTCAACCCTTCCCTATCTCTTCCATCATGCAGTATGATTGATGATTTTTGAGGTTATGATGAATGTCGTGGCGAGATCCAATCTTCCTTACATTTCGAGGGTGCAGCTCTAAAACGGTGTTCGCAGGCCGGCCGCTAGTTAGTACACCGGACTGAACCTATTGGTAACTCTCTAGGAAGCTTCCGGATCAGCTAGTATATAATCTTGCTACCTCTACTCTGCCAGATAGTGACTGGAGGGAGTCTGAGTAGTGTGTATGCGGGGAGCATTGTCGAGGCCACGTTATGTCAAGGATCTGGGTATATTCTTACCACATGTACGCCATATCCAAAAATTTCATTACTTCATTCAGCATGTCCCACCCACTTTTTCTTACTATTGAATACACCACGAATTGTAAAACTAATAGAGCAAGCTTATCTGCGAAAAGATGTAAACCTCCCAAGGACTTCCTAATTCATTTCACAAATATACGTGGTCTCAATTCTAATCTCAACGATGTCCATTTCCACTTGCAGTCTTCCAAACCCCATGTACTTTTTCTGACTGAATCTCAGTTATCGGTTGATTCAACTACTGCTCATCTCAGGTGCCCAAATTTTTCGTTGTATGATTCCTTTCGCCTCAAAGGTGGTACTTGTGCATATGTCCGTTCTGATATTCCCTGTCAGAGACTTGGCAATTTGGAATCTCCTCTCTTTGATCTTCTCTGGCTTAAAATCTCTCTACCTCGTTGTGTAAAATTCATCTGTTGTCTCTACCGTTCTCCCAACTCCACTAATCACTTGGAGCTCTTTGACTTCCTCTCTTTGCAACTTGACTTTCTCCAGTCCAACTTTCCTAACAATGAGGTAATTTTCCTTGGTGATTTTAACGTTCACAACTCCAGCTGGCTTCTGTTTTCTAGTCACACCGACCCAGCAGGGCGAGATGCTGAGGCTTTTGCAATTACTAATGACCTAGTACAGATTGTTCTTTTACCTACAAGAATACCGGACAATCCTAATCATACAGCCAATACGCTTGATCTTTTTCTCACAAACAACCCTTCTAAGTATAAAGTTGAAGTGAGAGGTCCTTTAGGTACTTCAGATCACAACTTGGTGATTGTCTCTTCTCCAATGGAACCTTTATCTCATGGCTATTCCGAATGGCGTGTTGTTTGGCATTACAAGAATGCAAAATGGGATGACCTGCGAGACTTCTTTTCTTCTTTTCCTTGGTCTGATTACTGTTTCAAAACTTCTGATGTCAACGTTTGCTCAGATCGTGTCAGTGTAATTATTCTTGCAGGAATGGAATCCTTTATCCCACACTCCACTTTAAAATCTCGTCCTTTATCTAAACCTTGGTTTTCCAATAAATGTGCTAAGGCTGTCCAAGAGAAGAACGTTGCATATCGTAATTGGCTTGTTTCTAATTCTTCAGTTTCACTTTCTGCCTACACCAAAGCTCGCAACAATTGTAAAGCAGTTATTAATCAGTACAAACTAGAGTTTGAACAGGCTAAGAGTAGAAAACTTGCTTCTTGCCCTAATGGTAGCCGAGCATTCTGGTCTCTTGCCAAAGCTATTGGCCGCAACTTTTGCCCATCTCTGCTCCCACCTCTGTCCAAACCAGATGGTTCTGTTGTCACTTCAGCCAAGGATAAAGCTGACCTGCTAGCATTCCATTTTTCTTCGAGCTCATGTATTAATGATCATGGTAAAACACCTCCCACCATTCCTAACACACTCCATTCAATGCCTCCTGTGGTCTTCCATCAAAAGGATATCAGAAGGATTTTGATGAATCTTGATGCTAAGAAAGCTCCAGGTCCTGATGGTATTTCTCCACTTGTTCTCAAAACCTGTGCTCCTGAACTTACTCCTATTCTTTGCCGCCTTTTTTCACTTTCTTATTCCAAAGGTGTTTTTCCTTCTGTTGGAAATTTGCTCATATCCAGCCAGTTCCTAAAAAGGGTGACAAATCCCTCTCATCCAATTATCGTCCCATTGCAATTACTTTTACTCTTTCTAAAGTAATGGAGAAATCAATTAACCGCCAACTCTTAAACTACCTAGAAATCCTCCGTCTGATCAACGATCGCCAGTATGGATTCCGTCAGTGTCGATCCACTGGTGATATTCTTGGCTTATGTTACCCATTTATGGACTAATTCAATGGAAACTTTCGGTGAAACACAAGTAGTTGCTCTTGACATCTCAAAGGCTTTTGATCGTGTTTGGCATAACGGTCTTCTAAACAAGCTTCCATCTTATGGTTTGCCAACTGTTTTTAGTAATTGGTTATCCAGTTTTCTCTCTGATCGCTCACTGAGGGTGATGGTAGATGGCTCTCTGTCTTCTAACTTCTCCACTAATGCCGGTGTCCCCCAAGGTTCAGTTCTTTCCCCCACTCTTTACCTCTTGTATATCAATAACCTTCTTCCATTGACTGGAAATCCTATCCATAGTTTTGCCGATGATAGCACATTGCATTCAACTTTCCATTTTGAGAAACCTTGTCCAGCTCAATCAGCTTCAAGTTCTCGAAAATCTGCTGCCAATTCCTTAAATGCCGATCTTCAGGTAATTCTCCAGTGGGGCAAAGACAACTTAATTGATTTCAACCCTTCTAAAACTCAATCTTGTCTTATATCTCGCAAAAAGGATTCTTCTGCTCCTATGCTTATCTTTAGTGACACTCCGATTTCTAGGCAAAATGATATATCTCTTTTGGGGATTACCCTGACTTCTAATCTCTCTTGGCACAAGCACATTACAAATATTGCTTCCTCTGCATCTAAAAAACTTGGTTTTCTCTTTCGCTCTCGGCGTTACTTTTCTCCCAAACAGCTGCTCACTCTGTATAAATCGCAAATCCGCCCCGCCATGGAATATTGTTCCCACATCTGGGGCGGTGCCCCCAAAACCTCTCTCAGGCTTCTTGATTCCATTCAGAAGAGGGCAGTTAGGTTAATTAATGATTCATCTCTAACAGAGTCTCTCCACTCGCTTTCTCATAGACGCACTGTTTCTGCTGCATGCCTCTTCTACAGATACTTCCATGGGCACTGTTCTTCTGAATTGGCTTCTATAATTCCCGCTCTCCCTTTCAAAACAGTCCGAACACGTGCCGCCACCAGCCAACATCCATTTACTGTCCAACTTCAAACCCACAGAACCAACTTTTCATCTTCCTCATTTATTCATTCAACTGCCGTTTTCTGGAACAACCTTCCTTCATACGTATTTCCTGAAAATTACAATCTACAGAAGTTCAAGTCCAATATCAACAAATATCTTCTTTCGTCTTCTCAACCTCCAACCCAAGCACGGTACTAAGTACTATAGGTTATAATACCTCTCGTGTTTGGGGTTCTCATAAAAAAAAAAAAAAAAAAAAAAAAAAAAGCCTGAGAGAGGTTTTGGGGGCACCACCCCAGATGTGGGAATAATATTCCATGGCGGGGCGGATTTGTGATTTATACAGAGTGAGCAGCTGTTTGGGAGAAAAGTAACGCCGAGAGCGAAAGAGAAAACCAAGTTTTTTAGATGCAGAGGAAGCAATATTTGTAATGTGCTTGTGCCAAGAGAGATTAGAAGTCAGCGTAATCCCCAAAAGGGATATATCACCTTGCCTAGAAATCGGAGTGTCACCAAAGATAAGCATAGGAGCAGAAGAATCCTTTTTGCGAGATATAAGACAAGACTGAGTTTTAGAAGGGTTGAAATCAACTAAGTTGTCTTTGCCCCACTGGAGAATTACCTGAAGATCGGCATTTAAGGAATTGGTAGCAGATTTTCGAGAAGTTGAAGCTGTTTGAGCACGGCAAGGTTTCTCAAAATGCAAAGTGGAATGCAATGTGCTATCATCGGAAAACCTATGAATAGGATTTCCAGTCAACGGAAGAAGGTCATTGATATACAAGAGGAAAAGAGTTGGGGAAAGAACTGAACCTTGGGGGAAACCGACATTGGTGGAGAAGTTAGAAGACAGAGAGCCATCTACCATCACCATTGAATTAGTCCATAAATGGGTAACATAAGCCAGAATATCACCAGTGGATCAACACTGATGGAATCCATACTGGCGAACGTTGATCAGACAGAATGTTTCTAGATAGTTTAAGAGTTGGAGGTTAATTGATTTCTCCATTACTTTAGAAAGAGTAGAAGTAATTGCAATGGGACGATAATTGGATGGGAGGGATTTGTCATCCTTTTTGGGAACTGGCTGGATATGAATAAATTTCCAAGCAGAAGAAAAAACATCGTTGGAATAAGAAAGTGAAAAAAGGCGGAAAAGAATAGGAGTAAGTTCAGGAGCACAGGTTTTAAGAACAAGTGGAGAAATACCATCGGGACCTGGAGCCGTCTTAGCATCAAGATTCGTCAAAATCCTTCTGACATCCTTTGGACGGAAGACCACAGGAGGCATTGGATGGAGCGTGTTGGGTATGGTGGGAGGTGTTTTACCAAGATTATTAATACATGAGTTGGAAGAAAAATGGGATGCTAGCAGGTCAGCTTTATCCTTGGCTGAAGTGACAACAGAACCATCTGGTTTGGATAGAGGTGGGAGCAGAGATGGGCAAACGTTGCGGCCAATAGCTTTGGCAAGAAACCAGAATGCTCGGCTACCATTGGAGCGAGAAACAAGTTTTCTACTCTCAGCCTGTTCAAACTCTAGTTTGGACTGATTAATAACTGCTTTACAATTGTTGTGGGTTTTGGCGTAGGCAGAAAACGAAACTGAAGAATTAGAAACAAGCCAATTACGATATGCAACATTCTTTTCTTGAACAGCCTTAGAACATTTATTGGAAAACCAAGGTTTAGAAAAAGGACGAGATTTTAAAGTGAAGGGTGGGATAAAGGATTCCATTCCTGCAAGAATAATTTCACTGACACGATCTGAGCAAACGTTGACATCAGAAGTTTTGAAACAGTAATCCGACCAAGGAAAAGAAGAAAAGAAATCTCGCAGTCATCGCATTTTGCATTCTTGTAATGCCAAACAACACGCCATTCGGAATAGCCATGAGATAAAGGCTTCATTTGAGAAGAGACAACGACCACGTTTTGATCTGAAGTGCCTAAAGGACCTCTCACTTCGACCGTATCCTTAGAAGGGTTGTTTGTGAGAAAAAGATCAAGCGTGTTGGCTGTATGATTACGATTGTCCGGTATTCTTGTAGGTAAATGAACAGTCTGTGCAAGGTCATTAGTAATTGCTAAAGCCTCAGCATCTCGACTAGCTGGGTCGGTGTGACTAGAAAACAGAAGCCAGCTGGAGTTGTGAACATTAAAATCACCAAATAAAATTACTTCACTGTTAGAAAAGTTGGACTGGAGAAAGTCAAGTTGTAAAGAAAGGAAGTCAAAGAGTTCCAAGTGATTAGTGAAGTTGGGAGTACGGTAAAGACAACAGATGAATCTGACACAATGAGGTAGAGAGATTTTAAGCCAGAGAAGATCGAAGAGAGGAGATTCCAAATTGCCAAGTCTCTGACAGGGAATATCAGAACGGACATATGCACAAGTACCACCTTTGAGGCGAAAGGAATCATACAGCGAATAATTTGGGCATCTGAGATGAGCAGTAGTTGAATCAACCGATAACTGAGATTCAGTCAGAAAAAGTACATGGGGTTTGGAAGACTGCAAGTGGAAATGGACATCGTTGAGATTAGAATTGAGACCACGTATATTTGTGGAATGAATTAGGAAGTGCTTGGGAGGTTTACATCTTTTCGCAGATAAGCTTGCTCTATTAGTTTGAGAATTCATGGTGTATTCAATAGTAAGAAAAAGTGGGTGGGACATGCTGTACGAAGTAATGAAATTTTTGGATATGGCGTACATGTGGTAAAAATATACCCATATCCTTGACATAACGTGGCCTCGACAATGCTCCCCGCATACACACTACTCGGACTCCCTCCAGTCACTATCTGGCAGAGTAGAGGTAGCAAGATTATACACTAGCTGACCCGGAAGCCTCCTAGAGAGTTACCAATAGGTTCAGTCCGGTGTACTAACTAGTGGCCGGCCTGCGAACACCGTTTTAGAGCTGCACCCTCGAAATGTAAGGAAGATTGGATCTCGCCACAATGTTCATCATAACCTCAAAAGTTATCAGGCATACTGCATGATGGAAGGGATGGGGAAGGGTTGACCGGAACTTAGCTGTAGAGACTAAACATGGGTTCCACCACTTCAAGCCTCCAATAAGCAAAGTGGTAGTATTGCACCCGTTGATGAGAGTCATCTACCACCCAGTACTGCCTGGTAACATAGAGGGGCGGCATCCTTCCATGTGGTGTGGGCGCCATACGTCGACCCCTGCTTACGTTGGTTCACACCTGGGTAGTCACCCACCATGTACTTGTGCATGGAGGTTATACCCATGATTACTAACAGTCCCACCATCGCGAAGGTGCAAGCAGAGGATTTGTCTGTCACAGACCGTCCGGACTTTGCCGAAATTGGGTCTACTTGACGTGAGTGTCACCCGAATATCAGTTCCATCAGCGTTTTAGACTCCGAGATAGCAAGTACAGCTCGTCTGGCATATCTGAGAGAATGTCTGTGGCAACGTCAAGGACCACGAGTCCTTAGGGAAGGGGTTCCATACTTGAGGGAAAAATAAAAGTTCGGGGGGTGTAATTGAGCCAGTGGCCACTCTGTAACAGACTTCTCTGTGGTCAAAGGGAAGGTCGTGAGTTGTGGGTTGGAGTAGATTTTTTGATGGTCGGAGTTCCGATCTCGTGGTAGCAAGATGAAGAAGAAAAAGTAAAAGAAAAAAAACGTACAAGAAAGAAAGCCTTGTCCGGAATCGGAAGGCAGTGTGCCCAAGAAATGGAAGAAATCCTGTCTGCCACGAAGGAAGCCTGAATGCAAGGAAATTGGAAGTAGCTGCCATTCCCGAACCTAAGTCTGTTCCTGTTTTTTTTTTTATTGAACCCCGAACTCAAGGACTCACAATCTAACTCTGTAAAGAATTGAGTGATATTCAGTTGAAATGAGTTTTGCTGATCTAAATGATAAAAATTGGTAATGTAAGAAAATGATTGAGTAATTCATATTTAGTAAGATACAACTGGTACAAACTGATGTTAATAATTTGTAAATTAAGAATAGTTGAGGAGAGAGAGAGAGAGAGAGAGAGAGAGAGAGAGAGAGAGGTAGTGTATTGTACTGTGGTATGGTTCAAATATAATGTTCATTAAAGGGTTGTAAATTTATTGAAAAAATGTATGTCTTTAATGTTCTGCTAACACCCACTTTACACACCCTAGAATCTAGAATTTTCTGTGAATTGCAGTCAGATTTGCGTTTGTGGGGTGGGACTGAGACTTCAGTAGGGTGGAAGTCAAAACAAAACAAAATGAAAACAACACACCAACAAAGACAAATAATAAAG
This sequence comes from Mastigoproctus giganteus, assembly GCF_048544385.1. Taxonomy (NCBI): domain Eukaryota; kingdom Metazoa; phylum Arthropoda; class Arachnida; order Uropygi; family Thelyphonidae; genus Mastigoproctus; species Mastigoproctus giganteus. The sequence goes on along the minus strand of NC_143586.1, from coordinate 63,570,261 downwards.
CCCCCCTCTACAGCATGTATTCTGTGGTCGCTTTGTGTGTTTCGCTACTATCGCTATCCAACGTGATGTTCCAGCATTAATCCGATGGACGGTACATTGTGACCGGGCACAGACAAAACTGATCGCTCAATTATTAACGTAGAAGCTTCTTAAGAAGGACTTTATGCCAAATCCGATTAAATGTCTGGTAAAATAGCCCGAGTTACTGCGAGCTTTTCTGTAGAATTTGTCCAAAGATGAACGAAGGAGTGAAAGATGCCCTGTGGATCGAAAACGACAGAATCCATATTGTCACACATCAATCAGATAGTAAAGTTCGCAAAGAGTGTAATAGGCAATTAACGGATTTCTTTATTACTTTAGAAAGGAGTGGAATAAGGACAACAGGACGATAATTTGATGGCAGCGAAAATCGAAGGAGACATTGAATGGAACGTGCATATTTATGATCTTGGAATTTGCCAAGATCATCAATCTTGGCGAATTGTAGGAGTGGGCGGGGAAAATGCGATTCTAGTAGGTTTAACTTTGTCTTTAGAGGAAGAAAGGAACAGAATAAACATGATGAAAGTTACAAAGGAGAAATTTGAGATTCAAGGAAGCAAAAATTTGCTGATTTACTTGTGGAGAATAATCAAAATAACAAAATAATTTTTTACATGTGGTAAGGAGATTGGGAGCCCAAGAAAGTCAAAAAGAGGAGATTATAGATTACAATCATAAAGTGGGTAATCAGACCAATGCGATTATTGATGGTTGAGGGAACTAGAAACGGAGTTCATTGGGTTTACAACTAACTTTAAATTATCTGTTGCTAAATATTGGCCAACCAAGAAATGTTTCTCTTTTCAGACTAAGTACTGTTAGTCTGAAAAGAGAAACATTTCTTGTCTTCGACGCTAACACGATAATTACAATCACCATCCTTCCAGAACGTGTGCAAATAGTCTGGATTCAAATACATCTAAATGGGAGGAACGTTTATCGGCTTTTTGCAGAAGATTACATGAGTTTATCTCCAGAAAATTCCGGTTTTCCATCCAAGAAAAAGGTAAATCAATCGAATAATGTACCGTTATTGCAGACAGAATGTAATGACTCTTCATGGCCTTGGCTTCTTCCTTGCTGAATCAACGAACCAAATAAAAGATTTCTTTATTGGCTGAACAGAAAAGTGGTGAAAGTTTTATTAAAATTTGCTTAAGAATAATGATATCAAAGAATAAGGCTAATCAAACATTGACTAAACAAATTATCAGTCCTCGTGGTAGCACAGTGACTCTAATTACCTTTCTCCCCCCCACCCAGTAGTGGAAAAAGCCTTGGGTTTTTTAAAGCTGGATTTTCTACTATCCGGGATGAAAAAATCTCAGGAAATGTCTACATTTTTAAACCCACAATTTTTTATATCATGGAATCATCGAGTTCCACAGACTGCAAAATACACTCTGTGACATTGAAATTGCAGAATCAAGAAAGAATAATCGGAAGTGCGTGTAATTCAGCAGGTGGATGAGTTTCACAGATATAAAAATGATTAAATGGGAAAGCTTCAGTTGATATAAAAACGAACGTAGAGATCGTGGTGTTCAAAGTAACGCATGTGTGACACAGTTAACAGAGTTCTGTCTTGCAGAAGTCGAGATGTCACGTTTGACACTGATATCAACGACTCAACGTGTGGGCCATGACAATACCACAGTCCGCAGACGTTAGGAACAGTGGCTGAAGAAGGTACGACTGCTCGTCGAATGGATAGTTAGCACTACAGAGGAGTACAGAACGGAAGGATCGTCTTATTCGTCGACAATTTTACATCGCATCTACAGCAACGCTAGGTACCATCGAACAAACTCTGCCATCAGCTGGCTGCCACCCTATCACCAGATTGGGAGAAGGGGAGGTAATCATGCATACTGGCCATTATGTCAATTACCCCTTTACCTCTGACCACCTTCAGCAATGTCTGGAATACTTACGAGCACGGGCCTAATGGGATTAAAATGTCGTCCAGTGGTCTTCAGCGATGAATCACGCTTCTCCTTGAGGCCCGAAGATCTCTGCATACACATGTGGCGAAAACGTATGAACGAATTATTCTACAACCATTGTTGAACTCCATACTAAACTATTAAAGCTGTTATGGTAGGGTCACCTAGAAAGTTACTTCAACTACCGATGTGTATTTTGTCTGTAAATTGTGTGTGTTCTCCGGTCGATTTGCCTGCTTTGCTGGACGAAAAACCCGTTTTTCCAGGGAAAAAGCTTTGCTATCTACACCTGAGACCGACTAACTAAGCCACGGAGTGAAAAAAGCTCATAAAAGTTCCTCGCTTCATCGACGGAATTCGAACCCGGGAATTCGCCACCCAGTGTGGGGATGGCGGTGACAATACCACTGTGCTACTAAATGCGCATACAAGTTGAACCCCATACTGCACTCCCTACTTGTCTTCAGCTTTGTTATAGTCGGTCGTCGTTGTTGTTCATCGGCAGCAATCTGACTGCTCGCAGATATGTCTCCGAGATTCTGAAACTCATCGCTCATCCTTTTCTTATTAGGGTTCCTGACAACAATTTTCAGCAGGACAACGCCCGAACACATACCTAAGGGTTTCCTCTGAGTATCTTCGTAGTGTGGAAGAACTGTCTTAGCCAGCCAGGTCCCCAGATTTCTCCTCCGTCGAGCACGTGTGTGCTATGATTGAACGCCACTACGGAGCGTTTGCTAGCTCAGACCACGGATGTTTTGCGGGACCAGGTTCAAGAGACTTTGTGGGAAAGACTGCTGTTGTAGTTGTTTTTGTAGTAGGCTTTTTTTAGGAGCATCAACGACTAAGACCATATTGCTTCGTGTATATTGTCCTCGCCTCAGACCGACTAACTCGGCCACGTTGTGAAAAAGGTCCATAAAAATTCCCCCCGTCATCGACGGGACCTGAATTCTAGTCTTTTCCCTCTGGTGTGGGGGAGGATGGCGATCCCACCAACTGTGCTATCCACACGAGAGGAAATACAACAGGAGACCATTTGACACAATACGACTCAACGGCTTAGCTTAATGTATCCACAGTCCCGGTGAACTTACATTATATTGATCGTCCATTGTAAGCATCATTGCCATTAAATGTGTTAACGTACACATTGGGATCTGAAACTTTTATCATGTGTTCCTTAGCTCCTTGGCTATCATTACTCCAAGTATCCTCTTTGAATTCCTGTTCTTTCAGTGTGCTGCAATTTCAGCGTTATTTGCGACGCCAGCTGCCATCTGTACGAAAGCATAACCCTTGTTGAAACAACTACACGTTCGGATTATCTAATTCTATCCAAAGGCACGCTAGTAAACTTTGTTCCCGAACTTTTTAACAAACTTTGAAAAGAAAGTAAAATCATAAATGATCTCAACCACTGTGCGGACTTCTTTCAATTTGGGGATTCATCACAAGCTCTTTCTCTCTTTCTAAGAAATACAACTGAGTGAAATGCCAATACTAATAACCTTCGTAAGCCAAAACAAATTTCAACGTAATTTTGTCGCAAGGGTACCACATCGTGGCTGTCACCATCAATATAACAGAAGAAAACAACTTTCGTTTGTTAAAAAAAAAAAACCTTTTTAAGCACAAGAGCCACTTTGTGTCTAAATCCTATTTTACCATTTGACTTGAATGACATTGTCAAACCGTTTCTGGTATCTGAACATTCTCGGTTGGGATTTAATACCGTATTTTGTAGAGTACACAGATAACTCATTTATTTAATAACGTTGTTATCAGGTCCCTCAACAGACCCATTTTATAAATGAATTATTATTATTATTTGTAATCTATGAAGAAGAGAAAAATCAGGTGTCTTCTACACACAACCAATATCTCTTCTATTCTTACAATATCGAGTGAATTATAGTTTTCTTCGTGTCACCAGTCTCGCCACCATGGTTACAGTTATTATATGGTTGTATACACCCACTAGGCATCACTTCAGTCTCTGAAGTCAGTCGAGTGGCAAGGATAATGTACAGAAACAAGACTTATGGTCTTAATAAAAGGTTTACTGACTGTGAGCCATAAAAGATTGCCGCGCACACACAGGTAAGTTCATCCTATCGGACATTAAAATGCTGCCAGCCATACAAAGTCCACGCTGTCATCACCATCTAAGGCACTAAGCGGGTCACGTCCTGGCAACACTCGAAGAGATTGACTCCTCATCCATGCAGGATTACCCACCATCACAAGTTATCGTGAGGCCAAAAGGCATCCCCTCATGATGGATTTCCTCCATTTTGCCGGATCAATCTTTGAACAAATAATGCCAGTTGACAGCGCGTGAGAAATGTTCCTCTTTCATTTATCCACATCCTTTATTTTTTTTGTCTTTCGTTCATAGAGTACCACGACTTGGGAAAGTTCAATGACTCTGCTGTCATTCACGTTGCGTAAATTGGACACGAAATGAATACCAGGGAACGCCCAGTTGTGTAGGATATGCGCAACTCGGTAGCACGCACACTTACGCAAAGTATTAACAATTTAAAATGTTTCCCAAAAAGTAAGAATCGGTTTAAGAGTCTCTTCTTAGGTTTCTTATTTCTTAAGTAGATAGTGGATCTAACTTGACGTCTGTAATCTAAGGTTAATTGTAATTTCTACGTGATTAAGACATTTCGAGGTCAATCGAATTTATGGTAACCATGGTGATGAGTAATCTCAAGTAACATTTTGGCAGTCACGCAAAACAGTGTTTAACGAGACAGACTTCCTTCGGTGAAGTTAATCACCAGAATCTCTACGATCTCGACATGTCTCAGTAATGTTTCCTCAGTCTTATTGAAATGTATAGTTGTGGACGTGGATGACATTTTCCTTCACAAACAGCATGAATAATATCGGTTTCAACAACACGTAACCATACTTATGTCACGCATATATAGCCCCTACGTATACATTCCATCGGTTTCGTGTTCCTTCTTCAGAGAAGGGTTGGTCATTTACGATACGCAATACACGCTTTCAGAAAAAGTGAACTAGTTATAAAAGCACGCGACATTCTGGCTAGAAAAGGTAAACTATCTGAAAATTGAGGAAACCACAGCCTGCTTCCAGTCAGTGGTTTAAAAACGAGATCGAAAGAACTCCTGAATTTTGGGGGTTTATGGACTTGCCAACTGAATCACAAGATGCCACACAAAGGTACACCAAATGACTGCTCCAAACCTTGAGTAGTTTTCAAAATAAAGTCCACAAACAGCGGAACGAAATCCAAAAGGATTGTTGCATGTGTTCTGGTGGACTTTATATTTGCTGGATGAAAAGTCCGAGTTTCCGTGGAGGGAAACCATAGTTCCCTCGCATGAGACCGACTAACTCAGCCAAGTTGTGAAAAAGGCCCATAAAAATTCTTCAGGTCATCGATAGGACTCCAGATGAGGTCTTTTCCACCCGGTGTGGGAAGGACAAAGATTCTACCAACTGTGTTACCCACGTGGACCCAAAAGGATTGATAATACTAATGAGTGCAAAGAGCTGAACCAGCCAAAAAAAAAAAGAAAAAAGAGAGAATGAAATAATAATAATACAATTAAATTAAATAAATAATAAAAGAAAAGAAAAGAGACAACCTATGCATTTCTCTCCTCCCGTAGATAACTATCCAGCTGACCTTTGAATTTCTCCAGACTATCAGCCTCAACCACCCATTCCAGTAATTTATAACTCGCTGGCTAAAATAAAACTTCCTGCAATCCAGTCTACATCTCCCCAGTAACTTGAATTTATGGCCCCTAGTTCTAGAATCATTTATAACCGTGAAAATTTCATCCTCATTCATTTTACTCATGCCTCTCAGAGTCTTAAACACTTCAAGTCTCCTGTAAGGTGCTTAGATTCCACACCATGCAAAGCACATATTCGAAGCCTTTCCTCATATGGACGCCCTTTTGCCCATCTTACCAGGCGAGTTACCCATCTTTGGACCCTTTCAAGAAGAACAACGTCTTTCTTTAGGTGCGGTCTCCATCCTTGAACACAGTATTCCAAGTGTGGTCTAACATAAGCCTTATATAATAGGATTATGACGACCTTATCTCTACTATCAAACGTTTGATAAATCATCGTTAGGATACTGTAGGCCTTCCTTGCAACCTGTGTACAATGCTCGGAGAACTTCATGTCTGACTGTATCGTAACTCCCAAGTCTCTTTCTTCCAGTATTGAGTTTACTTCAACTCCGCCAAGTGTATAAGTCATTTTGGGGTTATTAAGTTATAAGTTATACTGTTCTCCAGGTGTAAGACCTTGCGCTTTGCTGGATTAAAGCATAGCTGCCACTTTTCTGACCATCCCTGTAGTCTGTCTAGGTCACTCTGAAGAAGATCTGCTTGGCAGTGATCATTAACTTCTCTACCAATTTTAATATCACCTGCAAATTTAGACATCACGCCCTCTATCCCTTTATCGATGTCATTTAAGAAAATCAAATACAACAGTGATCCCAATACTGATCCTTGGGGAACCACTTCTTACATTAACCCAATCTGAGAAATAACCATCTATCACAACCCTCTGCCTCCTGCCCTGAAGCAATCCTGCTATCTATCTAAGGATTTTCCTAGTAATTTCAACCTGTTCCAGCTTATAAAGTCGAAATTATTGCCTAAATCCAGCTCATGAGTGACCCTGTCAAAATAGCTAACCAGATTAGTTAAACATGATTTTCCCTTTACAAAACCAAGCTGCGTATCCTTCAGAATTCCATTTCTATCCAAATGATCCTGAATTCCACCCTTGATCATTTCCTCCATGATTTTCCCTACTACTGAAGTCAGACTGACAGGTCGATAATTTCCCACTTCACTCTTAGAACCACCCTTATGTATGGGAAATACATTTGCACTTTTCAAATCCTAGGGAATCTCCCCAGAGTCTAGTGATGCTCGCATTAATTAGCCTCAATGGTTCAATGCACTCACGTGCCGCTTCCCTTAAGATTATAGGGTAAATGCTATCAACCCCAGAAGCCTTACTGACCTGTTGGCGCGAAAGTTTTTTCATTAAATAAACATGTGAAATTTCAATATCATTAATTAAGTTTTTTTCAACTTCACTCCCAGAGTTTCTCATTGACATGAAGGTTTTTCTTCTGTAAATATCGATGCAAAGGAACTGTTGAGTTCATCTGCAACTTCAGCTGGATTATCTAATACTATTCCACGTCCATTACATAAGGGTCCGATCTGATTTTTCCTTCTCTTCTTTGCATTTATATATGTGAAGAATTCCTTATTATCCCCCCCCCCTTTGCTCTCTTTGCCAGCGAGAACTTTTATGTATTTTTACACCATAACTGAGTTAATCAGTTTCCGAAAAAGGTAACAAGGTCCCCCATCCCTGGAAGTTCAGTTTTTTCGTCCAGTAAACAGGCAAATAGATTAGAGTTGGCACACAATTTATAGAGATAATAAATGGTTTGAATATGAACCAGCTGCTCGGATAAACCGACCCAATTCAGAAGAACAGTGGCCATGGAGGTATCTATGGAAAGAACATGCAGCAGACTCTGAATATCCAGGCCATATCAGAAGGATACCAAGTGGGCCAGTTGGCGATGGGCCTACGATTTTGAGGGGAGCCTACTTCTCCCCTGGTAGGTTGGATAAAATTAAAATGTGTTACTTAATATTAAATGAAAAAATATGAAAGTGATGCAGCAAAGAGAAAGCGTGCCAAATTTCAAGAAGAAGCTGTCAAAAAATCCAAATAAATTGCTGACTTCGTAATTAGACACCATCAATGTGAATTAGAGAATGACCACGCTGGGCGTAATAACCAGGCTGTTGGACCAGGACCATCTACAGGAAAACTCCTAAAGAAACTGATGATAAACTGATAGAGCAAACAGTGGAACCACAATTGCCAGCTGAAGCTGATGCTGATAATAATGAAAAAGGGTCCGCAGCTGTAAAAGCCTCCACATCAAAAATCCACATTGGACTTATTGATAAGAGGAATAGAATTGACACTGAATCATTTCTAAAAGTTCAGGACTTTGAAGTACCAATTGATGTCCCCAAGGTATAAGGATAATCATTCATTTCTAACTCGCCTTTTTACAGTAACATTGACAAATGGAGAGAAAATTCTTCATCGCATTCCTGATATCATCCTATTTTTGTCAGAGAGGGAGCTCGCTTTCCGTGGTTCTTCTGAACAAATTGACGATAGCCATAATGGAAGTTTTTGGGGTATTGTTGAGCTTCTGAGCAAATATGATTCAGTATTAGACGAACATGTTGCAGGTGTACGGAATGCACTAGAGAATGAAACACATCTCCAAGTACACTACCTATCAAATAAAATACAAAATGAGTTCATTTAAATCTGTGGATCATTTGTGCAAAAGAGCATTATTGAAGAAATAAAAGCTGCAAAGTATTTTGCAATTGCTATTGATGGAATGCCTGATTGTTCTCACAATGAACAGCTATCATTCATCATCAGATATGTGAAGAGGAAAGATACCAGTTTTTTAACTGAAGAACGCTTTCTTGCCTTTCATGAAGTCTCCAAAAAGACGGGTGAAGAAATTGCAAAGAAAATCTTAGATTTCTTAGTAAGTCTCAATCTGAACTTTGAAGACTGTGTGGGTCAAGCCTATGACAATGGCTCCAATATGGTAGGAAAGTACAATGGTGCGCAGACTATCTTAAAGGAGAAGAATCAGCACTGGATTTTCTCCAATTGTGTAAACCATACTCTGAATCTCGTTGGTACGGATTGTGCTGAAGCCTTCGGTGAAGCTATAACATTCTTTGGAATAAAACGTTCAATATCTTCAGTTCAAGTCCCCAGCAGTGGGAGATACTGAAAGGACACCTTCCTGTCTCACTGCATAAAATGTCAAAAACAAGATAGTCAGCGAGAATTGACTGTGTAAGACCAATTGCACGGAATTTGGATAGTGTTAGAAATGCAGTAGCAGAGCATGAGTGAAGTTATTAATATGACAGCAAAGTATAAGTCTGATCTTTGGGGTATCAAAAAATACTTGGATGTCTTTGAATGTGTACTGATGTCAGCCATTTGGATTAAAGTTCTCAAAATGATCTATGAGATCAACTTGGTAGTAGAATCTCGTGATGCCACATTAGATGTAGAAAGTGATAACATTGATCAACCACGGGGAGAAATCCTGAAACTGAGAGAGAAATGGAATGATGTACTTAAATAAGCACGGCATGTGTCAATTGGTGTGCCAGATAGTTTTGCTACTCGCATGGGGTACCCAACTCTCAAACGGATGCCGAAAATTACTTCAGGGATGTGTTCTTCACCATAATTGACTTTGTTATCGATGGCCTTTCACGTCGCTCTACTACAGTCAACGACATTTGTGGACTTTTTGATATTTCGTGGCACTTTAAGATGAGAATGAGTTGTTACAAAAAGCTAAACAGTTTCAGGTGCGATACCCAAGTCATATTTCAAGTGATATTCAGAGTGAAGTGCTTCTTCTTAAAAGAATTTTTGATGTGAATTTCAAATTCGATGCTGTGTTACCGAAGAAATTTATGGTCAAATATTGAACTTGAGATTGGGCAATGTTTTCTCAAATGTCCTCATCGTGTTGAGCATTTTTCTGTCATTGCCAGCAACAGTGGCCTCTAATAAGAGGAGCTCCAGTGTCCTAAAACGAATTAAATCATACTTTCGGTCCACAATGGTGCAAGAACGTCTGAATGAATTAGCAATTTTGAACATCAACAGTGACAAGGCAAAGTTGCTTGATTTTTCTGGTGTAATAGATGAACTTTCCCAAAAAAAGCACGGAAAGCATTTCTGAATGTGAAGAAACGATGACCATTTCTGACCTGAAATTCCGAATACAGAATAAACATGAATGTACTATTGTATTTACTGCTTATTATTACAGTACTGTACTCTATTGTGTTACACCGATGAGCCAAACCATTAGGACCACCTACTTAATATGATGTTGGTCCTCCACGTGCAGCCAAAACACCTCGTACCCGGCGAGGCATGGAAGCTACAAGATTTCTAAATGTGTCTTGTGGTATCTGGTACCAACACGTAACCAGCAGATGGATGACTGAACCTAGGGTATCCCAGCAGAACATCACCCAGAGCATGACACCCCCACCACCAGCTTGTTTTCGTCCCACGGTGCATCCAGGCGCCATCACTTCCCCAGGTAAACGACAACACGTACCCGGTCGTCCATATGGTGCAACAGTTTATGAGCAGTTTGAAATGGGGCCTACATTTCCCATCTGGATGGGCCTATTACCAACTTTGCACGGACCTGTGAACACCTATGAGACACAAATATCCTCCACTTTCTAGAGTGGAGGCAATTTGTGAGAGATGGATCATGAAATAACCTAACTGCCCTCTTTTGAATGGAGTCTAGAAGCGTGAGAGAGGTTTAGGGATTCGCTCCACATGTGGGAACAATATTTCATACTTATATAGGTTGAGTAGTTGTTGAGTAGCTTATATCAAGAATAATTAGAAGCAGGGTAATCCCTAATTCTCTACGAACTAATAAGCTGACAGCAAGTCAATCAAGTCAAGTCGCGCTTCAAAATACAATGAATCCTTCTACCACAACTTGTATTTCTTTTATCATAATACGGCTCCCAGTCACTACAGGGGCAGTGGCTGGGCGTATTATGGCGTGAGGTTTAACACTACCCGATCTCAGTACGTATAAAGCATTTCTCGGCAAAAGGCCATCAGGCGCATGGGTCTGCTTCCGTTCACTATTCAGAAAATGAAGTTCTTTCTAGTGGGAAAAGATATCAACAATGCTACCTTCTCATAGAATCCACATTGAGAAAAAAAAGTGGATATTGTTCTAGAGACGGAGTTCTTATTCGATATTGTGATGATCATCCTAATAATCTGCCCACTGAAGGAAAAAAAAAATAGAAAAGAATATGAACAATCCCGCTGAGTTCACTGTGAATGGGCTTTGCTCTCAAACTTTTGCATAGTTGGTCAGTGAAAAATGAACGGTGTCCAGAGAAAAAATTTGAGTGAGACTGATCCTCTTGTACTTAATGGAAGCAGAACTTTTATAGAGGAAATAAATATTTAAAAAAATGCGAACCACAAACCATAAATCTCTATCTCAAGATACGTTAGCGGCAAGCCCTAAATCACACAATGAGATTGAACAGTGCAAGTTGAACTGTAACTTTTAAGAGACGCATGTCTTATTACGAAATCCTCCCCTCGAAGTAGAACGGAAGCAAAACGTGCAAAAAAAGAAATGAAATGGGTGTCTTGATGTCATTAAATGAAGAAATAGTCCGCTTGATGACTATTCAGAGCCATTCATTGATGCCGATAAGTATTGGGCTGGATGCCATCTCATCAATCTGTCTGGAGCCGGGTTAATGCCACCTCGTGTGTGATGTCATCGCTACTGCAACTAATAGTGGGGTTTGGAGAGAGAAAATCGATTTGCTTTTGTGCAAAACACAAGGAATAGTTGGAAATATTTCATGGTGAATTTTAGTGGTATCTGTTAGATGGAAGTTTGGTCGCTTATCTGAAAGTTAAAGACCATTTCAAATACATTAGAGGTACTCATTTGTAAAATAGGACGTAATTTACAGTTTATAAAACTGACACCACTTACTCAAATGATCTCTCTCTCCCTCTCTTTATCTGTCTATCTTCCTGTCTATCTATCTGTCTAGTCCCCCTTATTAAATCATCTAAGAAAACTTCTAAGACATTATCAGTCGATGAGCTCTTCAGTAGTAACTTTTAACACCATTAAACTGCTTGAATGGGACTGTATTCGGGACATCTAAGAGTCCCAATTTATGTGGGACTGTCCTGCACACGAACGTACTTTCGTACATCACGTAGCGAAATTCAAATGTCTCGCAGAACTGAGAAATTATATGTAATTTTAAATTAATTGTATTTCTTATAAATAGAGAGAGAGCCTAAGCCCAATCGCTGTCACTGGAGGAACAACAGCTTCCCAGACGATTAACAGATAAAGCAGAGTATCATTATTTTATAAAACTGTTTCAATTTTTCAATAACTTTCGTTGAAATAGTACCCAACTTTGATATTACACATCATGCGCTTGATGCTATCCTCCAATCTAAGGCAAAGGTTAAAAGTTATACGAAGTTTTATTTCGAAGATGACTATGCTACAGTTCGAAGAAGAAGACTCTGTACTGCAGTTAGCCCTGTCCAAACGAGCGTGTATGCAGAATGGGTGCGTTGTGATTCATTAAAAGGCCAGTCCAGACACTATAAATCGCATTTTATGGACAAGCGAATCGACTTTCGAAATAAATGGTGGAGTAAATAGACATAATGGAGTCTGGAGTGACAAAACTCCACATTTTGTCATTCAAGTAGAATATAACGTTTCTGCTATTACCAGGAATTTATTACTGTCTAGATAGGAGTTTGGCTTAAGAATTGGTCCTAAATTTTTTTGGCACGACTGTCAGTGCTGTTAACTACCTCGTAAGCGCAGGGGTCATGCGACAACTGCGAACACTTCCACAGCTTTCAAGCTCCTACTTGCCAGCATGATAGAATTAAATAATCAGGATTACCTCAGTATCCATAATAACTCGAAGAAAATATTCAACAGTGGATAGAAATTTAAAAAAAGTTTGCTTTCTTGAAGGTTTTCTTCATCCCAAGAAGTTAATACGAAAAATAAATGTTTTGGATTAGGCAATGACAACGAATCGTGTTGGTGACATTAGCCGAGCCTTAATGAAGGTCATTTGGAATTCCATTGGTATTCAAGCAATATAAACGTTGTTATTTATTTTTGGTAACGGCCCATCCTGTATAATGAGACATTTGTAAGTCGACATAAATTTTGTGAATGAATAGATTGTTGTTTAACTGCTGGATAATTAAAATAAATTAATTACGTTAATTAGAATTGTATTGGGATTCTTTGGATAAGCGCCAAGGCAGTATTGCCTTGGCGCTTATCCAAACCATACGATCAAACCAAACATAGTATATAGTTGGACTACTGTTTTTTATGGGATGAAAAGTTCTACAGTCGAATAGAAGGGAAATAAATCATCCCTATCTGAAATTCATTAAGGAAATTGGAATCTAATGTGAACTTTTCAAGTGACATAGGCACAGTTCTGTCATGGATGCACGTTAAACTGAAATTGTCCAACGAAATACTGCAAATAATCTAAGTCCCTGCTGCTCATGGAGGCATCGTTTTGCGGTAAATAAAATGGATATAACTACTTGATTCATAACTGAACATTAAGGATTCTTTAACGATTGTTCTTACTTTCTGAAATAGTACCTCTTTGGTGGAAAGTGTTGTGAAATTGGTATACTGTTCATGGGTCTTTTAACTCCCTTTTAATCGGTCTTAAATTATCAAAAGTTCCAAAGAAATCTCTTCTAAATTGGGTTTCCTCATGAGGTCATTGCAAAAATAAATCCCACAAAGCGGATGTTCCAAATCATTTTAAGCAAACGAATACGTCTCTTTAAATAGCCAATAGTGTAATCAGCAGTCATGTAGATGGATCATATTTATCAGGAAGAACGCTTTCTTTAATAAACGTGGTAAATAATGGACGCTCATTAAACCCAATTCGTTTTTGTTCATTTATCTTCCTTCCACACAGAAACGAGTGAAATATGATGTCATAACTAAACGAATGCGGCATCCAATAGCAAATCATGCGCTGTTTTTTTAATGCGATATTTTAAGTAATCCACGCAGACATATTGCAAAGTTAATATTAATTACTCCAGTATATGGAAAAGTGATCGAAACGAAATAACACTGCTTCAGGCAGACAGACAGTAACGAAGGAGATGAATTAGTTAGATTACATATAATTGCGTACAATGATTACGTGATAAGATGAATCGAAACATAATTGCATTTAACTAACAGTAATTCTCTGACTTCTGTTCCCTATCATAAGCTTACAATTGGGCAATTACTACCATATTTGCAACGAAGGAGAGTTTAATTATTTTGAATCGTGTATTGAGTTGTTCCATGTCATTTGGGAGGAACAGCATAAAATATTCAATGTTTAATTAATCATCTTGTCCCTTCCTTTGCTAGCTGGTCTAAATCTAACAGACCTTTATAAATAATCAAAATTAGCGAAAAATAATGAGATTACATTATTTAAAACTAACTCTAGTGTGTACAGTACGCTGTTTAGTAAATTGGAGATACCGATAGAGGCGCCTCCTGTCGATTGTGAAAGGGACAGTCAGTTATTAAACACAATTTGCAGTTATGTCTTTGTTATTAACAGTGGTTCCGATCGCTGTGGACTTTCTGGACCTTTTCTAGGCTTTCTCACACTGTGGCCCAGTTAGCCGGCCTAGGGGTTTGTACTATTTTTTTTCCATCACTGTAAATATCACCAGTTTATAGAAATAGATATACTGAAGCTTGGTGCGCTTAGCTGCGTTGGCGCAAAATCTATTCAACCCAACCACTAATATTGGAAACACTCCATGGGGTAATAGCAGACACTATTGACTAAAAAACTTGCGTCTACGAACAAAATGTAGGAAAGAAGAAGGAAATTCACGATCGTTAATAACTTCTTTTCCATAATATTACAAAAATCAAAAGGCATCAAAGCGTAAAATCAAGGATAGCATCAATAGTGGGCGGAAGGTAGCTAGCACTGCTTGTTGAGTTGAGAAATTATGACTCCTTTGACCTAGATGCTAAAATTTTCAAAATATCCAAAATTTTCGCCAGGTTAATGTGGGAATACGGCAGTACTCACGTTTGAGTTGAACGTGGTTCGAAATCACGTTACCTCTGAATAGGGCAATGTTCTTTTGTGCACCTAAAAGTAGCAGAAAATTTTAAAATTTTACTATTATTATTATTATTATTATTATTATTATTATTATTTTCTAATGGATCTTAAAATTTGTACTTCGGCTGTAAACTTTGCATGAGGGTGGAGCACAAAAAAGGGAAAAATGTATCCCTTTTCAATGACGCAACAAACTAAAAAAGGATCTGCACAGAATATGGAACCAGTCCCAAATTGCTCAAGACACGATAGTTTACTTTAGGGCAGACACACATGTAACATTTAATAAAAATTTTAATCATTATATGGATAAAAACTCAAGAGATTTCAAGGAATTTAGCATTAAATAGAGAAAAAACTTAGCAAGGGTAAATGCCCTACTCCGATTGCTCTCAACATCTTGAACTTGACTAGTGGCTTGACTTTAATTTCAGGTTTGGGGCTCCAACCTGGAACAATATCTTGATCACGTATTATTAAGTGGAGTACAATCTGACATATTGAGATTCTAAACCAGCGTCTGAAACGTCAGATTCAGATGGAATACTTATATTAATTTTTAATGCTTTTCTTGACGGTCATTTCTTTCTGTGCCACCTAAAAATTAATTCAAACTCCTAGAGATCCAGACTGATTTTCAGATGCTGGAGAAACTACAAAAAACAATTCTCTCCATTTGTTGCCCTTACCATAACTAAGCCATGTTTGCTGCTGAGTTTTGACTCTTAATACAGGCTATGAACAAGCATAAACTAGGTCGTTGCAAATTCAGACTTCTCAATGCCGATTGAGTACGAGTCATGACTTTTTGAGGTTGTGATGGGCACCACGGGAAATCTAATAATCTTTACATTTCGAAGGTACAGCTTTTAAAATGTTTTTTTTTCAGGCCAGCGGCCAGATAGTCCACTAGATAATCTATCTGTAATTCTCTCGGAGGCATCCAGATCGACTCGAGTCACTGGGAGAAATCACGTAGTGCATATGAATGAGGCACGAAGCCAGGTCATGTGAAACAGCTGAGTATATTTTTGCTGTATGTACACCATATCTAAAAATATTCATTAATTCATGTAATATGTTCCTTCTCTAATTTTACTTTATCTACTGAATGCATCATAAATAGTCAAACTAATAGAACAAACGTATCTGCGAAAAGACCTAAACTTTTCAAAAAATTTCCTCATTCATTTCACAAATATACGTGTTCTCAATTCCAGTCAGTCTCAATCTTTAACTTCCTTTAGTTACATGGACCCAGCTGGCGAAAATGTGAAGTTTTGGCAATTAACGATGATCTTACAAAGCTTGTTTATTTACCTGCCAGAATAGTGGAGTGAGAGACACTCAGGACACGAGAGACACTCAGTAAAGTGTCTTTCATGGCCATCCTCATCCTTGTGTCGTTTGGATCACAAGAAAGCAAATTAGGGTGATCCGAATGATTTCTCGTTTCTATTTCCCCTTGAGTGAAATTGTTCTTCTAGGGATGAAATCTTAATTCTGTATTTCACCCTGAAATCCCTTCTTTTATCATTCCTTTCTCGTACTTTAACAATCGCAGCGGGTTATTGAAACTTGTTCCATTAAATGTGCTAAGGCTGTTCAAGATAACAATGTAGCAAATCGCAGTTGGCTTCTACAGAAATCCCTAGCTTCATATTCTTCCTAACTAGAGATCGCCACAGTTGTAAAAACAATTATAAATCAATCCAGGTTTGATTTTGAACAGTCTAAGAGTATAAAACTTGTTTCTGTACAAATAATAGTCAAGCATTCTGGTCTCTTACCAAACTATTGTCTGAAACTTCTGCCACTCTGTATTCCCATCTCTGTTACAATCTTATAGTTCTATTGCATCTTCAGCTAAAGATAAAGCCGACTTATTAGCAATCTGGTTTTCTCCTGTATGTCTCCCGTGATCTTCTGACAAAAGGGTGTTTTGATGAGATCAATAATCGCTAATTTGGCTTCCGACAGTCGATCGAATGATAATATATTGTCTTATATTACTGAACTTTGGAAAAGTTTGGTGAAACTGAGGCAGCTGCTCTTGACATTTCAGGCTTTTGACAGTGTTTGAATTTCCGTCTGTTTTTTTGCAATTGAGAAGCTAACTGTCTGTAGCCACTCACTGCTAGATTGTTCTCTGTCTTCTAACTTCTCAACTAATGCTTGTGTTCTTTCGTTTCAGTTCTTTGTTTACTCTTTTCCTCTTGCATATTAATGACATTCTTACACTGACTGAAAATGCTGTCCACAGTTTTGCCGATGATTGCATACTACTTCTCGAATATCCACCACCAATTGCTTAAATGCCAATCGCCAGTTAATTCTCCGATAGGACGAAGAAAATGTAGTCAACTTCTACTACTCCTGTTTGTGTCTTCAATAAAAAATCAGGATTTCTATACATCACGTTGTATTGTACATTATCCAGGTTGGAATCTATCTTGGGCCCTCGTGGGTAGTACAGTTGGTAGACTCGACCGCCTCCCCACAC
Organism: Mastigoproctus giganteus; assembly: GCF_048544385.1. NCBI lineage: Eukaryota > Metazoa > Arthropoda > Arachnida > Uropygi > Thelyphonidae > Mastigoproctus > Mastigoproctus giganteus. The sequence goes on along the minus strand of NC_143586.1, from coordinate 63,552,907 downwards.
TGGGTAGAAAAGACCCCAGTTCGGTCCCGTCCATGACGTGAGGAATTTTTATGGGGATTTTTCACAAAGTGGCTGAGTTAGTCGGTTTTAGGTGAGGGTGGCATGGTTTTTACTTCCGAAAACTCGGGTTTTTCGTCCAGCAAACATAACGTCTACCACAAAACAATGCAATTTGCAGTGGCGTAATCAATGTGAGGTAGGTGGGGTACGTGCCCAGGGCGTCATTTTTATGGTTAAAAAAATGCAAAAATTCAGCCAGAATTTTAAAGAACAGTTTCAAGGGGCGCCATTTTTATTTGCCATGGACGCCATCAACCCTAATTAGCCTATGTACAGACAGTATATAGGGAGCAATATGGCTTAGTTGCTGATGCTCCTAAAAACCCTACAATCTATTTACAACAACAATCTATCTTGGCAAAAGGACATCAGAAATATTTCTCCCTCTACATAAAGTTAAAAACCTGTGTTTTCTATATTCGTTCCTTTCTTTGCTTTTCTCCTCAATAGGTATTAATCCGTACAAGTCCAAAATCCGCCCTACTGTGGAATATTTTCCCACATCTGGGAGAAATATCTCTTTGGGGCGAGTTCCCCCAACCCCGCAAGGCCGCTCTCAAATTTCTAAACTCTGTTCAAAACAGGGGAGTCACATTAATTAATGACCCAACTCTTAAAAAGCGTCCACTCATTGTCTCAAAGACGTCCATTTTCTGCTGCATGCTTTTTCTATAGATACTTCCATGGACATTTCTTTATTGCATTTGTAATTCCATTTCTCTTCCAAATTAGTCCGAACGCATGCCTCAACTTCAACAGTTAGAGACCGTCCACTGTCCACTCTACATTCAAAATTTCCCCAAAATTACAATGTTCAGAAACGCGTCTGACGTCAACAAGTATCTTCTGTAGTCTGAATGTTTAACTCAAACACAGTACTGCGTACTATACGTTCTAATAGCTTTCGTGTTTGGAGTTTTCACAGAAAAAAAAAAACAACTAAAACTGGTGGTTGGTCAGATTTCTACACCATTATGTGCTCTTAGAAGATCTCTTAGACAGCTCTCAGAGCAACCCGAACTATTCACTAGACCTGAGCCCTCAGCCGCCTTCACTTGTCAGATCGGTTTCTCCCCTTTCAGATGCTCTCAAGTGGCCAGTAATTGGATCTTGAGCTAAGTAAGTTTGTTTGTGACAGGAAAGAAATACAGACAGTGTATCCTCCAGCTTGAATCTCTATCCCTGATCCTCCTCCGCTATGAACATTACAATGTGGTTAGATTTCTCTCTCTCTCTCTCTCTCTCTCTCTCTCTCTCTCTCTCTCTCTCTCTCTCTCTCTCTCTCTCTCTGTACGGCCAGACTGACCGATTAGAGACTGCATGGTTATACGTTCTGGATATTAATGTAAAAGTACTTTCGCTTGCGGTTAAATGCCAAGGCAACCAAGGCTATATTCAGTATATTGTATTTGTGTGCATCCTTCACTTGTATGTGTATCATTTTCTGAATGAAAAATCTGAGTTTCGAGAGAAAAATCCGCTAAAAATTACTTTCGCCATTGACTGGATTCGAACTCAAGCTTTTTTATCCTCGGGTGTAGGTTGGTTGATTGGTTGTTGTAGGGTTTTAGACCATATTACGCCGCATATATAATGTCTGGAAAGCGCGGGTGTTCTGTGGTCGATTTGCTGTTTTCTGGACGAAAACCTCCAGTTTTCGGGGAGAGGGGAAGCATGCTACCCTCGCCTGAGCCCGACTAACTCAGCCGCGTTGTGAAAAAGGCCCATATAAAAATTCCTCTCGTCATCGACAGGACTCGGCCTGAGGTTTTTTCCACCCGGTGTGGGGAGGACGGCGAGTCTATCAACTGTGCTACCCACGAGGGCACTGTGCCACCTATATATATACTAACGGATGCTCGTGGGTATGTATGAAACCGAAGGAACCAACGAATCCAGAGTGCACAGTGCTATCTGTACAGTGTGTTCCTTATATGCAATATTTTTCTTGCATAGTCCTTGAATGTACTTATTTTTGCTGACCAGGTGGACGATTATTCAATGATAATTTTGTTGGGCTTTGTGAATATGGTACCATCTACCTTGCTTTTCCCACTTCCAACAACCTCCAAAAATGAATCATTCCGAAGACTTCTGAGATCGTTTGTAAAAATACATCAAACAAAACAGTTGATGACGAATACAGAACACCTGAAGCACACACTCTTAAATCCAGAGAGCAATTATCACCAGAGATTATCATTTCAACCATGGATAACAAAAAACGCATGGAAATTCCCTCTGTTTTGAAGGAATTAGAACCAAACCTTTTCAACCCGGCCTAGGATGAAAGCAAACATAAATACAGTACGTACTACTGTCGAAGGTGGAGAAAAGATTTGGATTCAACTTCCATCAAAATTAGGAGAATATTTATGCGCTTTTTTCTGTCCAATGTAGGGAAGATGGTAGGATACTGTTTTTCCTACTGGCTTTAAGACTTAATAAACAACTTACCTGAGTATCTAAGTACAAGTACGGTTAGATAATCAGGTAAGTTCCACTTCATAATATTTGAAACACATTCAGTGGTGCTTGAATCCAAAAGTTTGCCTTTCTGCTTGAGTTTTATTAATAGTAACACGATCTGGTAAATTCATTTGTAATTAGATTTAAATTACATTCAATTTAAACGGATTAAAAACCAAACCTAATTACGAATGAATAAATCTATAAATCCGAATAAAAACTGAAAACTTCCAACCAATATTTATTTAGTAGAATCGAACATAGATCTGTATTTCTGCCCTCGTGCGTAGTACAGTTGGTAGAATCACCAGCCTTCCCACACCGGGTGGGAAAGACCTGAGTTCGAGTTCCATCGATGACGTGAGGAATTGTTATGGGTATTTTTCAAAACGTGGATGAGTTAGTCGGTCTCAAGAGAGGGTAGCATGGTTTTTCTCTCAGCAACTCGGGTGTTTCGTCTCGCAAACAGCAAGTCGACCACAGTACACAGAGCAAAATGGCCTAAGTCGCTCATGCGCCTAAAACCCTGCAACAACAATCAACCAACCATTTCGTGGTAGATATTATTATGAAAGGCATTGAAACAGAAGTTAGTTTCAAAAGAACGCACTCGTATCACCCGTTCTCTGATTTATCTAAGCACTACCAGGTGGCGCGTTTCCTAATCGTCCACATGGACTTAATTGCGAAGATAAATGGCAGATTGTTGCTGGGACAACCTCCTGTTTATCTTGCCCTAGTTCCTTAGACTATGTCTGCTGGTAAACGTAAACAAAGTGATTATTGAACGAACAGGTGGACAAAGAATCGATGGTAACATAAGCTGCTTGGAGTCTCGAATATGCAGAATAGTTTATGTGAGAATGAAAATGCAGTTTCACGTTGCTAAAATAACAGATTATCATATTTTAAATGCGATCACGTTCCTTCTGCATGGAAAAGGATGTTAGTTGCATGTTAAGCGACAAAGCAACTGAGATGTAAGTATATTATATCTGCAGCTGCGTGTATTCTTTAGTCAGTTTGATGTTTGGTGGACGAAAAACTTCGAAGGAAAAAAAAAAAAGCATGCTACCCTTGCCTGAGACTAACTAACTCGGGGACGTTGTCAAAAAGCCATAAAATTTCATGTATCATTGACAGGATTGGACTCTGGCCTTTTTCACTTGGTATTGATGATTATTTCCAGTGTGCTACTGCATAGGGCACGGAAAATTACTGAATTCGATTTCTCTCAGTATGGGTGGAATCTGAATGGGTTTTTTTTTCTGTACCTTAGCAGAGATTATTTGGTCTGGACGAGAACTGCACTCTTTATTCTGGAAAGTTTGGTTTTTATCCCGCAAAACAGCAAATTACAGCCGCAGTATATGCTGACACATTTTAGTTTAATTAGCCAGCAAACTTTGAGTATGTTTTATCAAATAATCAAGCCAAATGCGTTATCATAAAAAAACCCAACCCAGTTCAATGGAATCAATCGAACCGATTGAGACAGGATGCGTGTCGAAACCTCGCTCTGTTTCTTCCATATAACACATCAACGCAAATGTCATTGCTCACATATACAATGAACAATGCGAACGAGACGTATGCAAATTAGGAACAGGTTTAAAAGTGCAAGCAAGACCAAAAATATCCCAAACAAGAAGAATGGGTTATTTTAAGAATCTGAGAGAGTTTTAAACATCCATAATCATGGGATGCCATGGCAACATCACTACTGCGTATGACAGCTTCAAGTTCAAACCTCACAAAATCAACCGTACAAAGTAATGAAAAGATGGAAGAAAGAGGATGATGTTGATGTGCAAAACAGTCAGGTAATGCACATTTACGTGATTGTTTTGCACACCAACATCATCCTTAAGTGAATCTGTGGTATACTGCATGTATTTTCACTCCAGAGGTGTTTACCACAAGCCCTAGGTTAAGTGAGTATGTGTTAAGCGCCAAAATAAAGAAGGCTATGAGGCGTCACTTTCGTGGTCGATTTGTCTGTTTAGTGGACGGAAAAACCGAGTTTCCTGGAGAAAAAACCACGAAATCTTCGCCTGGGACGGCTAACTCAGCCACGTTGTGAAAAAACCAACGTCCCAAGCCTTTTCCAATCGTGGAGCAGGACCATGATAATATCCATTGTGCTACACGCAAGGACACAAGTTTCCAAGGTTCAACGGAAGCCAGACTCATTTCAAGTGGCGCATAGTTGATTGTTCTCGAAGCGTGGAACTGTGGAAACAGCGCCAATGGAGCGACCATCATGTTACAGTCTTTAGTTCAGACAGTCGAGTGTGGGGGGTGTAGAAGTCGTACTCTGATACCTTGGACAATTCCTCGGTGCCTGTGGACAGAATTGCCACAGTTCAATGGAAATGGGCTCTCCTTATTCCAGCCTGTTAATGCTCCATCCCATACACAGAAAAGGGTCAACTCTTCTATAGATGAGCCGGAGACTGCATTGAAGTTGGAATTGACAAAAATTACTACTATGCTACAAAGAACTGTTCTAAAGTGTTCCATGATGGTCAATGTTGATATTGGGGGGAAAGGTGTTTACCCCTTATTTATTTGTCCGGTACTACCTCGTTTTCCAAGTTGTAGAGTTTGAAGAGACCTTTAGTAGAATAAATGTAGTTTCTACCCGCGATTTACTAAATTCACAAAGGTTTTTACTATGATATTTTTGAAAGTTCCTTGATATGCTGTCTTTGCATATTTAAATAAAATATTATATTTAATTTATGTAAATATTAGTTCAAAGTTTTAGCAAGACTTTCATTCCTATACTAGAATACCCTTGAAGAATATTTCGCCAAAACTATTTCAGAGAAACTTTGTTGAAAATCTGACCCTGAGATTTCTTGATTGTGAAGACAAAAGCTAAGAAATTATCTTCTGTTCAAAGTAAATGGTAAATTACTTTCAGGTGCTAAAACAATTCTCGGGATTGTTTCGGTGGGATAAATATTTTGGATTTTTTTCTCTCAATTTTATTGATAAACAAAACCTATTGCGAAAGGAATCGGGTCAAAGACTTGCTTAGTCTTTGAGTTATTCAAGTTCAAAAAGCGTTCCGGACTGAAAGACATAAGCAAATTATTATATAGATAAGATTAGTTAAAGTAAGATTAAAAATTACAGTATACTGTCAAAGACTGTTAACCGTAACCCTTTTTTCTAGATTCATTAAGCGAATAGAATCAATACTTATAGCTTGCAGAAATTAAGGAAACTTGCAGAAATTAATGAAAATTCACAACCAATGTTTAAAAGGTTTCAGTAGCCTCTCAAACGAAATATGTGCTGGGCCGGATTTTAACATGATGAACTCTTAAGCCAAATCATTTTAAAGAGGTCCTAAATTAAATAATTATGGATTTTTATCCTGACAAAGGGAAACGCCGAGGACCCCACAGTTGGCAAGGATCCAAGCCAAGATTTATTTGGCTTATGCTAAAACCAGAAATGAATTTGTTAGGAGTGTAACAACGTACAACTTAGCCCTCCTGGCAGCTTAATTGGAACGATACATCACCATGTGTTACTCGTTTGGATAGATCTAGGTTCAGCTCCCGTCGATTGCTGGAGGAACTTTTAAAGCCCTCTTCATTTGAGGTTGCGGTTAGCTAATCTTAAAGGAGATGAGTTTCTACCGTGTGCTGCTTAAAGCTAATTAGAATTACAGGTTTAAAGCTAATTAAAAATAAATAAAGAGCAGTTTGCCAATTATTTAAAATTTAGTGAATTCCCTGTTCTTGGGTACATCTAATAAAGATTCCTGTGCTCTCGTGGGTAGCACGGTTGGTAAGAAAGTCGTCCTCCCCACACCGGGCTGAAAAGAGCTGAGTTCGACTCCCCCCCCTCCCCCCGAAGATGGGAGAAATTTTATGGGCCTTTTTCACAACGTGGCTGACTTAGTCGGTCTCTCGCGAGGATTAAATGGTTTTCCCTCCCGGAAACTCAAGTTTTTCCATCTGGCAAACAACAAATCGGCCGAAGGGTACACGCAGTTACAGATACAATATACTGATGCCTCAGAGCTTTAGTTGTTTTGATGCTTAACACCACATAATTCATCATGATTAGTTTTTTTATTTATAGATTAGTGTTTTTCATATACTAACTGAGAATCATGTCATTAACAAAAGCAAATCCCAGTGGTAATTATTCCTGAAAGAAGATTAATGAATAAAATATTGTTACCGCATTATTGCCAGAAATAACTGTCGGACTTATTCTCCCGAATCTTAGGCGTTAGATAAATTAGTAAGAAAGTTGAATAAAGATGTTATTTCCACAAAAGCGTAACTACAACACAAGGAAGTACAACCATTTAAATCGGAATGCTTCTCAGAATAATGAAAGTGAAAGTAAAAAGAAAATTGAAAGTGAAAGTAATATTCTAGCCTTCTGTGTAATATCCGGTTTCAGACCGGATATTACACAGAATGCATTTCTTTCATGACCATTTAGACAGGCTCGACTACACAGCTGTTTATTGAAATGTTAGCTAACTGAGAAATGCTGCCACTGAAAATAAGTGATATTATTGTCCCTTGTTTATATCATTTGCTAAAATATATATCAAAGAAAGTCGTATTAGAAAAATCGAATACATAATCCTAAGAAGATCGATTCTACCCTATCAAAAGTATTCGGGCAACATAACGTTTAGAAAAATAGGAGCTTCGTTGAACATTTAATAAGGTGTAGTACTACATTTCGTATTAATGAGTTCTGTTTAAACCAAAGAGATCAAAGAAGTTGACAACCAGTCATCTGATAGGAATATTATCATTTGCCATATTTAGCGGTCAGGTGAGCTCGATCCATGGTAAACAGTTTCTTCTGTGCTGGCCACAAGGTCTGATGTAGTTGCCTACGTCACATCTTGTTTATTCCCGATTCATGTCCTCCTCTAAACGAAGTCCAATAACTCCGGGTCGGCCGAACGAGTTGCTGGACTTCATTTTCCTCAAACCAGATTTTTACACTGATCGCTTTATGGGGTAGAGCATTGTCGTTCTAGAACACAAAGGGCCCATTTCTAAAGAACTGCCACCATATGGGAACTACAGTATCGCCCTACAAGCAAGTCTGAGCCAAAATCACGAACCACGCGTACAGTCATACTCAGTAGAAAATCCAGTATGAAAATACATGCTGTGTATGGGAGACGCATTTAGGGACACTTCTGTAGAGAAAGGAAGCCTCTGTAGCCGAGTGGTCAGGAGTGGGAGTGCAGTAGCACACGCTCTTTGAGTAGACCGAGGTTCAAGCCCCTGACTGCTAAATACAGCCGATCTGCCAACCCACACTGGACCAGCGTGGCAGATTATGGTCCATTTCTATCAACATTAATATTTGAGGATGCTTCCATCCTGCGGTAGATTGATAATGGCTGCAGTTTACCTCTGGACAACTGCAGCTTTTTGTTCTGCCTCACCGTTTATGCACACCTAAATATTGTCGTTATTACGTCAGCTTTGGTCGATTTTGCGTTTCAAAAGTGTGACTGTCGCACGCAATGATATTGCACTCGACGATCATGCCTCTTTAAAATTCTCTAGGCGTCTTGCCGTGACTCTGTTCTTGTTTGTGATATCTCCGCTACTGCCGACCTATTTTTAAACCTGTTCTGGCTCTATACACATCTCTTTAGCTCCATTCATTACTTTAGGGATGTACTAATACTTTTGGTAGAATACTGTATATTAATTTCACGCAATTTAAAGCCAATAGTCTAATTATTCAGCAGTATAAATCCGATCTTGCTAAACAACTGTCGTATTTAAAACAAAGCGAAGATTGTGAAAGTTATCAGAGTGGCTCCAGAATAATATCTGATGTTTATTCAGTTCCAAAATGCAAATAACGAAGGTATAAGCATCATTGAATTTCATGGGTGAAATATTATAATGAGCCCTGGGTGTACAGTTAAAAACATCCTCTCTTTTGCGCCATATTCTTTCACTAATGCTGATGGTAATTGGGAATAGTTGTGTGGTTATTAAGAGATCGTAAACTCCCATTGTCTTTAACCTCTAGCATTTGAAATTCCCAATTGAAGAGCGCGTCAGATATCTCATTGGGACTTCTCTTTCCACGCGAATGGAAATCAGAAAATGAGCCAGAGAAATGAGGGAGAATTCGTCTATTCAGATGCGCAGTTATAGTGTACACTAAAAAAGATACAAAAAAAGCTGTAAGGCAGTTGGGAATTTAAAAAAGAAAGGAAAAAAAAGGAATTAATGGAAAACTGATAAATACATACATAAAGGTAAAAAAATGGTAAACTGCAGCCATTATCAACCCACTGCAAGATGGAAGCCTCCTCAAAAATTTATGTTGAGGGAAATGGACCATAATCTGCCACGCTGGTCCAGTGCGGGTTAGCAGATCGACCGTATTAAGCAGTCAGGGGCTTGAACCCCGGTCTACTCAAAGAGCGTATGCAACTGCACTCCCCCTCCTGACCACTCAGCTACATAGAGAAGCCTAAATATCATCTTCCCTCATCCTTTCACAAAGAAGAAGGTGGAAAACCACTGTTAGTAACTCCATGCTTAGAAACTCTATGGTTACTAAACCAACTCCAATAGACCGACAGCTGGATTTTTCGTCTGACAATATGGTCCCTAATTCGATAATGATTTAAAACACCATATAAAGATTAAATGAATTATTCACATACTAGGGATTCCAGGCCTCTCAAAAGTAGTGTAGTTGGTATAATTGCTGTTCACCTCACACACGGTGGAAAAAACCTGAATTCGAAACCCATCAATAACGTGGAAAAGTTAGTCGGTCTCAGGTGAAGGCAGCATGGTCTTTTTTCGCCAGAAACTCGAGTTTTTCATTCAGGAGACAGCAAATCGACCACAGAATACCCACTCTATTTATGGACATATTATATACAGCACAATATGGCGAAAGTTGCTGATGCGCCTAAAACCCTACAACAACCAACCAAGGATTTTACTCAACATTAAGTGCCATTTAACCTTTCAATCTAAAACATTCACTTTTTACTACTACCATAGAATTCTACTACGTCTCTAACATCGAAAAAGTTAACCAAAGACATTTGTGGTCTTTAACGAGTTTTATTCTAAGTTTTTCGCTGTTGCTATGCCAACGGAATATTAAAGAGTTAATTGCTGTCATGGTAAAAGAGACTCTTCACATTATAGGCCTGTAATTTTGTATTTTATACCTCGTATCTCTTACTTGGAAACTAGCGGTGGAGAAGATATAATTCGATCTTTGTGGCTTAACCTTTTGCTTTAGCACCTAAAGAACACTTAAGACTACTTCACTTACGTGCAGTTGTATCTAAAGACGTGTTACAGCTATTCGCCGAGTGTGACTTACTTTGAAATCGATCCCAAACAGCACTACAAACTTTCTTAGGTTAGAAAGTGTCCCTCGGGTTGACAATCTTTACTGAAGATTATTAAGGATTCACTTCCAGTTTGTTGCACATTCACAGCTTCTCTTTTATGACACTTTTAGACACATTCGAATGTAGGAGAGGGCCGTAACGAACCGCCCCATTATCAAGGACTGGCTTCTCATCTAACGCGTCCCGATCAATACACGACTCTACCTATACATGCACTAACATCACCACCACCCTTCTCTACCAGCGCACCTACTGTACGTGTGTGTGTATCGAGTTGACATCGCTGTAAAATAATTAAACACCAGAACACGTAGCTAAAGTTGGAAGGGAAAAAAAAGAAAAGAATTATTACCTTGACGAAGACAGAAGTCACACTGGTATCCCACACACAGAACAGACAGACACAGACAAGGAAAGGAAATACGAAGTGTTCCACAGTGTCCCGGTATTTAACAGGAAACCCAAACACTTCCTCTTAAAAAAGTAAAGGATAGATGGAGGAAGCAAATACCATGTGACCTCTTGAATGAGTGTCTGCTTAATACTGCAGTGACGAGTCTTTCGAAGTCACTGGCGTCGAGGCTGCAGGCAGGCTGCGAAATGGTAGCGATAGGAAAGCCGATAGGCGTCGTCTGCGGTCTGGTACGATGAGAGTTGACGATGGGGGCGACTGAGGCGACAAACAGTTACGGTGTCTTTTGATTTTGTATTCACTTTGAGCTCGACAAGCTTGGATTTTCCAGCCTTCTTTTTCTTATTCTTTAAGACTTTGGAATGCTGCTGATGCTGCTGCCCCAACAAAAAGAAGTCCAGACTTTTATTGCCAAACAGAAAAATTTCAGGACGCACTGAATTTCTTTGGTATTGATCAGAAGCAGCCAACCAGAAAGCAGCTCTAAAATCTGTTAAAAATATTCATAAAAAGTGGAGAGAAGATAAAAACAAATCGAATACTATTATTGAATCTTTTAATAGAACAATACACGAGTATAAAAAAGTTACTCTCCAATCCTGGAGGTTTTGTGCAAATCTTTGAAAATCTCAGTCCAAAGAAAATTGCCATGGTAACAGCAACAACATACACGTGTTCTCCTTTCACGTTGAAGGTTTCCGTTGTCGTGATAAATATCAGGATTCATTGCTGCGTCATTGATGTAACAATCGAGATAGGACACGCTGTTAGCGCGCAGTTCCAGTTGTCCAGGCTTTTGAATCGACCATAACATGAGCGATCTTGAATTGGGGACGCAGCTTTCAGAAAGATTGGATGAGAATACAGAGGTTCTTGATTCATCAATGACTATTAAAATGATTTAACTGTTCTGATTGTCCCATTTGATATCTGCTTGCCACGTGCGTTGGTTTATAGACGCCATGTTTAGCTGGAATCATGTTTGGGGGGTGCAAAATCCGACACAACACACAATCCCTACACCTCAGTTTGGATAACTACAACTCATTGATGAAACCTTTAAGAATTCTTCCAATTTCCAAGGGAACTGCCCTCGTGGGCAGCACAGTTGGCAGAAGAAAATTTGAGAAATTTATGCGTGAACATAAAACATTTCTAAAAATATTTTAAAACACCGAAATATAAAATTTGATCAAGGGCCTCTATCCAATAGGAGTCGTATTATATGTAGACTGAAAGAGATAATAATGGCCAGATTTTTATTCGTCCTATTTTAATGAAATTTTGGACAGAGCTACAATTCATTTTATAAGGTCTAAACATAATATTTCATATAAATCCATCAGGGGCAAAGTTATTGCATGCAAACGGACGGACTGACAAGGTGAAGACAATAGGCGCATTATGCATATATGCTAACGCCCTTAAAAAGATGTAATCATATTAACCATATATAATTATCAAAATACATGACAGGCATCAACGTATTTGGTGCTTCTAAGCTCAGCAGTCTGTGCAATCCAGATGCATCCTGAATATTATGGAATATTCAGGCTATGCATCTGGTACGAAGGTGGTGGGACATGTCAGAGAGTCACAGAATCAAGACGCCTAACCTAACACGAAAGTCCCTTTAATCTTATCGCAGTCGCCAGGGCTCCCAACAGGATGACAGTCCCATAGTCCGACGTCATTCATGAGACGTATTTATCAGAAGAAGGAGAACAACTCGTATATCGGTACGCTACTTGCTCCCTCCAGAAATTTCCTGCCCGTGACCTTGGAACCAGTGCCACAGATAGCAGCTGGAGGAATAAAATCGATACGACTCTCTGTCGTCATGTTCACTACTGCAGTGGACGAGGTCTTATTGCTGGTAGATATAAATCATCCTCTCTGGCTTCTTGTGAGCCGTGTTTAAGCGCATTATTATGGTTCCACACATCGCAAAAGACGCCAAAGAACAGTGTCAGGATATTGAATGATGCCTTGCGACAATGTTTTCCCTTTCTCAATGGGCGCACCGTTCTTTGCAACCTTGATAACAGGTTCTATTAGATATTCAATAAAATTGAAGATAAAATGGCATATCCGAGGAAACATTTATTTATAGCTCTGTAAATGACCCAAAAGGATTTGGTTTCTGTTAATGAATTGCTTTTAGAGAAGAATAATTAGATCCACTCTCCAATAACGTCCATTTTGAGAATTAAAGACCTTCGGGGCATTTGGATTTTGGGAAAAATTGTACTTTTATATTTAACAATATGAAAGCCAATATGTAAAATGGAATAGTGTGGATTTTTACCAACAGTTGTTTATCTTTGTGGAATTCACTGTCTTTCTTTGCGCTTTACAAATCTCTTCCAGGCACGTTTTAGAGAAATTAAGTAAACTCCTGCTTTTCTTTTCTCTGTTTTTCTATTTTCTTTCTTAGACCTGTAGGTCGATAATGCACTTAAAACTACAACAGATGTCCAAAGACTCCTTTCGGCCGAGTAGGTCTCGTCACAGCACGATAGTCAACCAATGTCCCAGAAAACGCTTTTTGAACAACTGTGTCTGATGTACACGTATGGATTGATCACTTCCGTATATCTCTTAATTATTATTTGGTTTGGGAATAGCAGTGGTGGTTTTTCTATTTCTGCAATCGACCATGGAGAAAGATCTGATAACACCACATGGCAATTGTAGAAGAGTTGGAATCTGATCAAGCTACTGGAATACAGGAAATATGAATGTTTTAAGTTTATTTACACAAAGTAACTGCAATGCGTAGGTTGAACATCTTAAGGTTCTCGACCTGTGACGCTTGGAAATTACAGTTTTGTGGAAGATTTAAAGGTTTGAAAGTTTTGAAATCTTCCATTATGCAGCTCATAAAACAATTCACGCTAATAGCACGTAATTTAAGAGCGCTTTGCAACTACACGGACACTTGTCATAACTTGCAACAATGTCAGTACTCGTGAGTGTACTCTCCTGCCATCTATCGGTAGTTCGGCAAAAACTGAGTGGGTGTACTGTGGCGCTGCCATTACGCAATTAAATGATCGATCTGTGTATTTAGTGTATGATGTTAAAATGTTCATAAAAATAATTAAAGCGTATAATTTATAGGGAATAAAGAGGGTTACGAATAAAAACCAAACTAATAAATAAATATACAAATTAAGTTAAAATGCAGTTAATTGAAATAACTATATATTAAATAATAATCCATCTGCACGATTTGTAAAAGAGCAGTTATGAGAGAAGGTAGACTCAAGCTACAGATAGTCGTAATCCTAATTACAAATTGAGAGTACAGGGTGTCCACAAACCTCCTTTAAAAAACTAATATCGCATCGTGCGAATAAGATACATGATACAAACCTGAAACCACTTTCAGGTGATAGAGGATATCTTCAAACTTTTATTCACCAATCATGTGCGCGCTGCAGATGGCAGCATAAGCGCAAAATTGCAATCATGGTTGAATTTACCATGAAAATTCCGTCTTGCTTGGTTCTGCCATCGATTAGTAGCTTCTGTACGACCACTAACTTGTAAGGTTTCATCATCAGACCGTGATGTAACACATTACACGCTACTGACCTTGACACATTAAGCTCTCGACTGGTATGTAGTACGGACATCCTTAGGTTTCGATTAAAACTTCGAAATCGAGCTTCACTACACGCTCTCACTGACTTTTGTTAAGACGCACGGGATGATTGCACAAATAATTGTGCAATCATCCGCATTGCACAAATAATTGTGCAATACGCATTGCGCCTTCTTGGGGTTAGTAAATTCTGCCATAATTAGTTTTGTGATTATGCTGTCATCTACCGCAGGGCGCCCTTCCTGTTGGCAAATAAAAACATGAAGATATCCTCTATCACATGGAAGTAGTTTCAGATTTTCTTTCCCTCTGGAGACTCTGGTTTTTCCTCCAGCAAACAGTAAAGAACACATGCAAATTCAAACTACCTCAAAGCTTAGTTGCTTTGAGGTAGAATACGGATTGTCTCATCTGTAGGGTGTTACACGATTTGTTTATGTAGGCATTTGTAAAATCAAGTAATGTTTTACGTTAACTTGATAAATGTACCACTTTGCCTTTCCAAAGACCTTCATTCATAGCCATCAGAGTTAGAATGGCGCCACAAGCGTTTAACGTGTCTCTCCAGACAAAAACAAAACTAGAACGAAGAAAATAGCTCTAGTAGCGAGCAAAAGGCCTACATTACTTTAGAATTGATTCGTGGACCGAGTACAGAGGATTCCAGAGCTGCTGCTGTTGTTGCTGCACTAATGACTGTGCAATAAACAGATCCAAATGCAAGTTTCCTTTTAGCGTGTACAAATATAAAAGAACAAAAATAGAACTCTGTTTCTTTAGCGATTTTCCTAGTTATTAAACATACTGTGCCACCATTAGTTTAATAATATAACTTAATGAGATTCCTCGCCTACCGAGGCAGTATTGTGACATTTCTCATCCTGGTTGCTGCTGTTTCTCATTTATTTCCATTGCAAAGACGAGGTAGCTGCGCGTTGTTGACTCGGACACGAAATCAATGCTGAGGTCTATCAAGAAACACTTGGTAGACGTTAGCAACCCATTAAGATAAATGGTTTCCTTTTACTGGACTGAAATGGTCGTCACGACTTATACAGCGAAGTCCCTTTTAGCGCGCAAGTTTGCCGGCGTTGTAAACTTACACTTGAGATGATTAATTGAAACCGGAAAAAGATTCCTCGGTGGTCTTCGAGGGCAACACCGCTCATTTCTCTCTGAGTTTCTTGGAGTGAAATGAAAACGAATGATTGTAGAGTTCAACAAGAAGGAAAAAAGGGAAGTAATATTGCTGTGTATGTGTTGGTGGTTCTGGGGATAGGTCAAAAGTATCTCCTTCTCCTTCTCAGGTAACTTCCCACATTGAATGGTGCTGTGCTATTAAGTACAGAGACATTGTATGATTTAAAACTGTTCGATTAAAAACCTCTAAGAATATATATAGTTCAAAGTTTGATTCTTTGAATTATATATATTCTAACTGTGAATATACACTGCCCTACCATTAATATGCGGACACCTGCCTTTAGACAAAAAAGAACTTTTATTGTGTCATTTAATATTTTGTGCTGAAACCTTTTGCTTTTATGAAGGCCTTCAGTCTTCGCGGTATACTCTCAACCAGCTTTTTATAAATGTCAGGTGATATGTTCTTCCACGCAGCCACCAGGTCAGCCTTGTTCTTTGGGCGACCTCGACATGCAAGTATCCGATGTTCCAATACATCCCAAAGATGGTCAATAGGGTTCAGATCAATACTCTGGGATGGTCAATCGAACTTTTCCACACCCATGTCCTCAAACTACTCTGTTACGACCCAAGCAGTATTGCATGGCGCGTTGTCTTGCTGATACAAGTATGGGCCTTCCCCGAAGTGTTGCCATAATGGTGGAAGTGCATAATTGTCCAGGATGTCCTGGTGTTACACAGCATTCGTGGTTTTGTAGATAACGGCTAATGGACCCAAGCCAAACTATGAAAGGAGTCCCATACCATTACACTGCCTCCACCAAACTTCATTGTTGGAGGATACAATCAGGAAGGAACTGGTCCTCTAGCATTCGCCACACTCAGGAGCGGCCATCAGACTGGTAGAGTGCGAACCTAAATTCGTCTGTCCAAAGTACTGTTTTCCACTGCTCTACGGTCTAGGATTCGTGCTCCTTACACCATGTTAATCGGCGTCTAGCATTTGTTGAGGTGATCAATTCTGTTGAACGTGTCATCTTGCATGCCCACTTTTGCAATTGTCTGTTCGAAGCCTAGTGTGCGTATTTATAGCAGGTTCTGTGACGCATTGCATGCATAGGACCTGTTTCCCTATCTATGGAGGGGTGTCCGGATATTAATTGTAAGGAAGTGTACATATATAGTCCGAACGAGATACATACAGCGCTAAACATTTTGGTAACTCTCACTTTGGTTTTCATTTTCTTTGTTTTCTTTATTTTTACAGTGAAGTCAAATCCAAATCTAAACCCTGGTACTGCAGACCATTGAGAAACTGGAGGAAATATTTTGACATTGTATTTATATTTCTGTAGGTTGAAATCCTTAAGAAATACGAGGGCTGCTTAAAAAGCAATGGAAAACAGATGTTTTTTGTGAATAGATATTTAACCACAGAGCAAATCGACACATAAATGAAGGTACGTTAGAAAAGTAATTTACGCACATATATAGTGCCTGAATAACATTCAGACACTTATCCCACCGTCACGTGCAGTCGTGCCTTGTCGTAAAATTCTCAGGCATTCACATTTAGCCGAGTTTCAAAACAGTTTAAATTTATCATCATCGTTGAGTTTATTCCATGCCAGATGTTTTCTCAAAGGCCCAAACAGATCGTGAGCAGACAGTGGTGTTTGAGTTTATTCACTAAAACCAGATTTGTTTCTTGGATATGACTATCGGCAATGCATACCTCGCAGTCGTTGATGAAATTCAGTCGACTTAGTCCTTTTTGCATGCTGAAATTGGATAGCTGTCCAATTTCAGTATGTAAAACCACGTTTCAAACAGGCAGCCATTTTGATTTAGTCACCAAAGGCGCACAACATCCTTTAATAAGAAGCAAAGAGACATTGCATACTGATCCTTTATTCATTCGATATTTCACTCATGGAGAAGGCACGGTTTTTTTCCAAAAAACATTTGCTATCTTACTTTTAAAATCGTCCTCTTCCTGCGGAGGAAGAGAGAACAAATGGAAGAGTTAGTTTGGTGAGCTGAACTGGCCCACTATAACCAAAAGAATTTATGTGAGCTAAAATAAACCCAAATTACCGACCAACAAGCAGAGCACATTTCGATTAATTCATGAGCATTTATTTATTTAGGGTGGTCAGCTTATGATCACAATGAATAAGTCAACCGTTCATCAAACCTGAACAGTCGTGCCAACAGCAGATCAGTCAACAGCAAAGGGGAACACCTCAATCAGTATCCACGTACAGTCCCTGGAACCACAATAACATCACAGCAGCACAAGTCATCCATCGAGGAAGTAATCACAATGCCATCCAACAGGCTCTTTGTGGTGGTCTCCACTGGAGCCGCAATTTCTCCGATAAAACTTTTCCCGAAAAGCGTCAGCAGTCTCCTCAGCAACTCTGAATCACCTCTTGGTGGAAGAAGCATCTGAAGGATGTATCGTGAGGTTCCTTGGAAGCCGTAGTCTTCAACAGGGTTGACTCCTACCTATAATCGGAACGGTACCACTCATCCTGCGTCCACCCTGTCTGCTATAATAATATTCCGTTCTAATATTGCACGTCATGACCTTTTCAAGCCCTTTTTAACTGTCATTGAGTATATAGTTCATGCTCCTCCAACTGCAACAAGATCCTCCTTCTGAATAGTTGGACTGCACAATTTCGCAGTGAAAAAATCTTAAAATCTTCTGTTGTACTAACAGTGGTTCACATCCAGGAGTAAGTGAGTGGAGATTAGGAGCATCTTCAATTAATTGTCCCCTCAAGTCACTATGCTCAACACATTCGTACAAAAGATCGTTCTAATCCTTTGGGAATCCACAAGTACAAATTACGCTCAGTGATTCCAAATTCCTTTAACTTTGGAGGGGAAAAAAGGAATCATGACTGGGCCTGTAGTAGTAGAACGTATAAGAGGTTCACCGTCTCACGTTCAGCTCTGAACATAGTCCCTGAGTAGTCAGCCCACGTTTCAGAAAATTCTTGTTAAGCCCACAAATAATCTAGCTCTACAAAACAGATCTAGTATCCACCAACATTTAGTGCTTCCACTCTCCGTTCAAAAATCAATGGAACTGAAAAGATCGCTCAAAGACCAAACGAAACGTTTGTTTTTGGAGCGAGAATATAAACAAGCAAATCTTGTTTATTGAATAATTCCAGTACCAGTGATAGTTGCGACTTTGTGGCAGACTTTCCAAGTACCTGTTAGTACGATATGATAAACGTGTAAAGCCCACAGCTTTCAAATTACATTAACAACGCTCAATCGATATTTGTTTTGTTTAATGCATGAACAGAGATGGGGATGGCTTCCTCCCACACTGGAATAATACTCGCGCGATAATCTCATTGAGAATTGGATTACAGTTCGCTCTTAGCCCACCTTAGAATGACATTCGATAAGTATTCTGGACTCCATTAGGGAACAAACAGACTTGCTTCCTCCCGACGAATTTTTATTTTACTGACATGTAATGGTGCTTTTAGCATTCGGCCTCATTAACAGTGATGTAATGACCAACATAATCTATGCGGTTCATGTTAACACAGGACTAACATTCAAAGAATTTAAAGCAGGTATCGTCTGTTCCGCTAATCGTGGATAACTATACAATAAAATGTCTTTTAGGTGGTACCGGAATAGCAAAACACCATAGAGTGCACTGAGTTGCCAGTTTATTAGGAATACTCCATCATTCAAGGAATCCATAACTCAGGGTAACTTGAAACACAGCCTACTGCTGGAGGTGTAACGGTACTGGGGGTAAATTAGGCACAGGTACACCGACACTGGATATCTGAGAAGATACAAAGTGGCAAAAGTGTGGTAGTGGGGGGATGTTAGGTTCTCAGATATCGGTGGAAGTACGTTTGGATTCCGAAACATACTTGAATATTGTTGCTAACCAGATGCATCCCTTCATGCTAGCAGTTTTCCCACATGATTAATACAGTGGCTACGATTGTTGTCCTTCCAAACTGTGTGGAAGAAGGTCTGGGTTCGAATCCCCTCTGGATGACAGGGACAAATCAATCGTCGGGCAATGATTTCATGGTTTTATCTCCAAGAAATTTGGTTATTTCTTCGAGAATACTGACGAACCAACGGAAGGATACACACTGTTAGAAACAGCATACTGACTTATCGCACAAAACCGTTCAACGGTGGTGTGCGTGTTTATGCATCTGGAAACGTTTACTTCAAGTAGGACAATGCACCATGCCACAAGCTATGGATCGTTCAGCAATTTTTTTTTTTTGGGAGCACGAAGGCGATTTTACCATACTTTATAGCATGCTCAGTGAGCATTTGTGGGATGAACTGGAACAGAATATCCACGGCAGTACATCTAAATTGGCTAGCATCCCAATGGACCTTTCAATATCTCATGAAATTTTCATTTGCTGTCCAATGATTTGAGACTCTTCTGATGTCTGAAGGAAATGCTACTTGTCATATCCCCTTAATATACACAAAATAAACTAATAAACTGGCCATCCATATAAATATACAGTTGGTAGGATCGCCGTCCTCCCCAAACTGGATGGAAAAGACCCGAGTTCGAGTCCCATCGATGATGGAATGAATTTTTATGGGTCTTTTTCACAACGTGGCCGATTTAGTCGGTCTCAGGCGAGGGTAGCGTGGTTTTTCATCCAACAAACAGAAAATCGATCATAGAATACACGCAATTTACAGACAGTAAATATACATCAATAAGGCCTTAGTCGCCGATTGTCCTTCAAACTCAAATATTATTATAAAGTTCTACATTTAGTATAAATTGTTCGTTTTAAATACAAAAATATCAAATGTTTAATGTCCTCAGCTTGATTCTGACAGTTAATGAATATTACAGATTCGTGTTTCAAACGTAATTACAATTTATGGTAATGTGGTTGTTAACAGTTCGTGTTCATTTGCGTGTTTTGTAAAAAACAAATAATAATAATCCCAAGCAAAATTTATTAATACCGTTCATGCGCAGCTTTTGGAAGATCATCTATCATTTCTTAAACAATGCATTCTTGTGTCTGATGACAGCTAGCGCACCCTGTGTGATTGTGAATAAACCGAGATAATTCATTACATTTAATTTTAATGATTATTTTATTGAAAGGTTCACAAAATAAAAATAGCTTTCGAAACATTTCGAATTTCGTTTCGATATTTTTTTACCCTTATAAATGGGCACGAGAACAAAAAGCTTAATTAAATTTTAAATTAAAAAAGGAGAACTCTTTATGGTGAACGTTTAAATTATTAATATTTAATGTTCCATTATAAAGAAATGAATATGAGTAGTACCAAAATTGCAATTAAATTTAAAAAAAAAATGTTTTGGTTATTATGGAGTGTTGCGGACGTCGAGAAAAATCTAAAAAGTTTCTCTGTTTGCTTGAACTGTAGGAAGTAAGAATAGTAACAGATATGGAACACCATCGATTTTTCTCTTGCAAGTCTTACGGTTAATAAATGTCTCCTTTTTCAGTATAAGAAATATTTAGAAAACATTTCTCTCTCTCTCTCTCTTACATATTTCGAGGAAAATGTATTTCTATAGAGTTCTTTAAGAATGAAACGAGTAGTTGCAGGAGTTTTCAACTGCAAGAAAGTTTTTAGAAACTCGATGACGTAACTACTTCAGTCTCGTGCTGTCAGTTAAGATATTTTCAAAATTAAGCAATTTTAATTCGCGGGTAATGAGAAGGCTGGCTTTGCCTTCGTTTACCAATACAGTAACAGCAAATCAGAACTCCTGTAAGGAATATTTTTGATTCTAAAAGCATCAATGTTTCCCTACAAATAACTTGTAAACAAACTTGAATTCACATTAAGGAATGTATGTCCACTGTACGCTGAATATGGTGTAAAGTTTTTCCAGTTATAGAATATTTCAAGACAAAACTCTGAAAGATCAGAGGCTCGTTGGATATGGTCATAAACTTCATTATTTTGTATTCATTCTCTAAAATTCAGCCTTATTACTGAGATCTTCCCCCAAGATCCCTCACCTGAGGGATCTTGGGGGAAGATTTTTATTCAAATCAGTATCAGAAAACCACCAAATAAAACAGACATTGACAGCTAGGTAGAGTTTCCCATACCATCACCCTATATCCGTGTACATGTCAAATATCGGTAGGGTGTAAACTGAAAGTCCACATAAGATACTTGTGAGATCTTCAGACTCTGAACACAACTGGAAAGTGTAATTAAATGGAGTTTTACAACGTTTAATGTTTTTATTTCACAGTGCAGCATTTTGTTGGATGTTTTATGGAACCATCCTACGCTGACTGTCTAGGTGATTTAGATTGTATGTTCTTATATGTCTGAGACCATCACTGAGATTTCTCTTCGAGTGAAAGATGATGATATTTGTTAATATTTTGTTACATTTTACATACTGGATCTGTTGTTACTAGCGTCATAAAATGGTTCCGAAACGTCGACTATCTGTTTCAGGCTTGGCTTATTTAGTTCAGGGCTTTGCCTAAGTACAATTTGTTTCACATTAAGGTTCGATAAACTATTAATTAACCAAAAAATTTTCAATAGACACTGTATGGGGTTTTCTCAAGGACTCTGCTCTATTTAACCAGCTTAGTAACCAATTTTTTTTTTTTTTTCAGATAACTTTTGAGGTAAATGGGGTGCGGTGGGGGAACATGTCAATGGGTTAAGGTAGAACATGGTTAGCACAATTCGTCTCAGGATGTACTCTTTTAATGGTATTTAGAATGTTCACTCCTACGGGATCCTGTTTTTCCTCGTACAACTGAAAAATGGTGTTTTTCAATAGGCAAACCGAAAAATTTGGTGTTGGTCAGATAATTTGTGAGTATTAAGCGCCAAGGAAACTAAAGTTATATTATGTTCGTAATAAGAGAGTGCATGCTTTTTTTCCGTTTATGAGTTTTCTGGACAAAAAACTCAAGTTTCCGGGAGATAAAACTGTGCGATCCTCGCCCAGAACTGGTTTTTGAAAAAAGCCGATAAAAGTTCTTTCCATAGAGACGGGATTCCAACAAGGATTTTTCCACAGGTTGTAGAACTAGGATGGCCATAACAACTGTGTACCCACGAGCCCCCTAAGAAACGTTGCATGGAAGAGAGTTCGTCTCAAATTATGCTCAGATATTTGTGGTTCTTGACTTTCTCGATGATGGTGCCATCCAGCTGGGTATTTAGAATGCTTTTTTTTTTCTTTTTATAACAGAAAGAATTTTGGATATCTTTGTTTTCGGTGAAGCTGAGCTCTTTCAGATACTTAATAGGTTTTTAATTACCTCTTCGGCATTTTTTTTATTTTTATGGATACGTCAGCTTGTCTTGCAATGTCGTAAACTTTCTGAAATCAGCTGTATACGCTATATCACTTCACTGGGGGACTTCTCGATTCAGAACCAAATCATGATAGTCATTATTAGGCTTGTTAAGAGATCAACTTTCAAAATAAAAGAATACTTCTTGTATTCAAGAAGACACCATACTTCTAATTCAGTTAAATAATTTCGTAATTAAAAATTGCTTTTAATCACAGTTACTGTCCTAATAATTGATCGATTATTTAGTAAGGTAAATGCAAATAATCAACAAATGGTCAAGTTGCTATCCGTGGCATACAAATTTGCCACAGGTAGTAACTTTGCAATGCTCCACTTCAAGTTGTAGTTCGCTTAAAACTAAGAACATGGCAGTAGTGCATGGTTGTTGACATAAGAATAGTGCTTCGAGACATTTTGGCAATGGTAGCATCCGCGCTTTATCATTTCCAGCTATTGTTTACAATAGCTGTAAAATGATAAAGACTGTCCCAAGATTTCTCACGTCTCTGGTCTACGAGTCGTAGGAAGATCATGCTGTGACGCTTGCCTGCCCCTGCGATACAATTTGAACGATGCTATAGACAATAACGTTAGAATAATAACGTAAGATTATAGCAGATAAGATCTTGGTACTCAGTCGTCAGTTGAATTTGGAGACAATAACACTTCTCTGGCGGTGATGAAGCCTTCAGCTGTTTAGGATTAGGTTGGCAATTTAAGGTCTGTACGATTTGATAGACAAATTTAGTTTCACTCACGGTGGAACAGCCGAGGGTTGTTTGGTTTTTTTCTCCTGGAAACTTGGATATTTCATCCAGCAAATCGACCACAGAACACACGCAATTTACAGACCTATTATATACGGCGCAATATGGCCTAAGTTGCTGATTCATCTAAAAAACCCTACGAAAAATTTCCCATTTTATTTACAAGTTCGATTATGTTCTTTTTTTTTTTGTTTCCTATTCTAATGCATTTTTATTTTTTCAGAAAATAACGTTTGTTCCTAATAATTGAGCCACATTTAAGGTGGTGAAGCTGCATGCACTTACGTGGAAGTAATTTTAAGTTAGATTTCTCACGTAGAACCAATCAGACTTTAGTAGTGTATCATCATACTAAATTCACAGAGGAAATGCGGCTTGAAAGAAACACAGACCATCGGAGCAAGGAACATCTGCGTGTGTTGGATCCCATTTGGAAATCTGCGCAGCCTTGAAGTATTTAATGGTGCGCGGGTGTCAAAACATAACGGAGCGTCGAATAATTCCCATCAGACTCACTTTTACCGCTAGGAGATGAAGCTAGAACTGCCCCTAGACGGCGCTCATTCATTTCAATAAACCGAACGGAAACAAAAAAGCTAAAAGTCAGAGATTGCATCAATACTTTGAGAATCGAATAAGGGAATTCCTTTGGGAAAGAAACAAGCTACGATGCAGCAAATATCCATCGATCCAAAGAGGAGTGCTGAGCTATTTCGACTTCTTGCACTTCCCTTCACGTAATGGCCACCTCGTGAAGGTAAAGCAATAGCGTATCTCGCAGGAAATTGACAGGGCCGATTGATGGGTGCGGAGCTCCAAAGAAATGTCTTATTTACGCCACTTATTGACAAAGAGCAAGCAACGTGGGCTTCATTCGTATTGTCTCTTGTTAGAATGAAAGCCATTTCGAGTTTATACGGTCCCCCATCTGGGCTATGATGGAAGATAAAATAAGCATTAATGGAGTCGTGAAACACGGGGATTGGTGAATTCCAAAGTGCCCCATAAAATGCCGATTTGCGACCTTTGAAAACAATCTCGAACACAACACATTGCTATCGAACAGATGCTGTGAATTATTTGGTCTGAAAACACGCTGAAATGTCAAGAAAGAAACAGTTTAAAGAATTTAAAAACAGTTTAAATTCATTTATTTTAGTGACCGAAAACACGACGATGTAATATTAGTATATTTTAGAAAAAATTAAATTTATTTCGAAACAAAGGTTCTGGAAAAATGCTAAGTTCATTCTATTGGTGGGAGGTGGTGGGACACAAAATATGTTTCTTTTTGATCAGTAGTTAACAAGATCAACGTGCCACCCTTTTAAACTAGCACTACTCCAGAAAAATATACGGTCTATGACCTGTCCGCTGTTTACCATCAAGTACCTTTTTAGATGGGAAACAAATAAGCTACACTTTTTCCCTTTATAATAAACTTTAAAGGGAAAAAAGTGTAATTACACATAAATCATAAAAATAATTAAAGGTTATTTTTATTAAAATAAAAATTGATTTTTTTCCTATTTTAAAAATTAGAATCGCAGGTAGAAAGAATCGCAGTCCTCCTCACACCGGTGAACAATATTACCATCACTGGGCGGTGGAAAAGACCTGAGTTCGAATCCCCTCGATGACGTGAGGAATTTTTATGGGTCTTTTTCACCACGTGGCTGATTTAGTCGGTCTCAGGCGAGGGCAGAGTTTTCCTCCCAAAAATTCGGGTTTTTCGCCCAGAAAAACAGAAAATCGACCACAGAACACGCAATTTACAGACAATATGCAAGGGGCAATATGGCTTTGGACGCTGATGCTCCTAAAACTCTACCACAACAAAAACAACAACACAAATCAATCACAGAATATACGCAAGTTACAGACTCGATACTCTTACGCCTCGTGGCTTTAGCTGCCTCAGCGCAAAGGCAAGACAACCACCAACGTTGTGCATCACTACATACACATACGAGTATTAACTCTGCAAATGCTTAAGGATCACCGCTGCTTCTTCTGATGCGAAAAAGCAGAATTATAAAAATTAATATCAAATTTCGGGTTTAATAACATGTAAAATAGCATTTAGCTTTTAATCAAATTGCCAATTAAGGGGCGGTAATATCTGCCACAAAGTCATTCTTTTAACATGAAGTGCTAAAAGAAATGTTAAACGTCTAACATAATGAAGTTGTTTGAATTATTGTTGAAATAATTAAGGGTTAATTCCAGTTTCATAGGGCTACACAAGATACTCTCCAACGGTAGTTAGAAAAAAAGCATGCGACTCCCATTAAATTACCATATTATTCGTATTAAAGCTTTCTTCAAAAAGATCAAATTATCATTATAGCGTGTGGCGCGAAATATTAATTCTCAAGTTAGAGAGAGGTACACTCTAAAGCAACGAGGTCGAAAAAAACAGGAAGGTCTCGAGTTACGTTTATGTGATTTACAGATAATTGTAAGGGGAGTAGCCATTTTGGATTTAACTGATTGTATTAAAAGAGAAGTGGTTTACCCGAGTCAAGCAATATATCGCAGTAAAATACCTTATTAACACGACCTCTTCTGTTATTATTTCTTCCTACATGTCATTTTCAAAGGTCCACCAATGCCTTAAATGTTTGGCTTACAACGCGAGAAGAACTTCATCTCAAATGACACTCTGTGGGCCTCTTACTCTAAATGCTACCAAAACTTGAAGAAAAAGATTGAAGATATGATAAGAGAATTCAATAACCCACACTCTTCCACGTTTACCATATTTCTGAAGAAATCTTAGCAGAAATCTTAGAAAGTTTCACAATATTTCGTACAAAAATCAGTACGCAAACGTAAAGGTGAATTATGCTGAATCTAATCTACCATATTCATGGTTTTTGATTTATACTAATTGTCTATGAAATATTTAGAGAAATTTTCTTCTGAATGCCTCTGGAACTTGAGTTTTTCATCCAGCAAACAGAAAACCGACCGAAGAATAGACTTATTTACAGACACAATATACTGAGGCTTTATGGCCTTAGTTCTTTTGACGCTTAACCCAACAACCCCTGGAGTGCCCTGCATGTGAAATAGCAAATTAACTTTTTGGGTTATTAACAGAATAGCCAAAAATAAAAGTCTATCCTATTAGCATGCTGCAAAGACTAATTCGACCATGGTGTGACTTACTTTATAGCTTATAATTGCATATAAAAACTATAAAAGCTCCTTCCATCTACACGGAACTCAACGTTTTCCACGTGGTGTGGAAATGCAACCACAGTATTCGCTGTGATAGCCACGAAGGCGAATTTCTAAAAGGGTGATCAATAATTAACCTGCTTACCGTCTGACCAGAAATTGTAGAGTAGTTTTGGAAGCTGTGGGACCTTTCCCAAATCTGGGAAAGGGTTTGAGCATTTTTTGATCATTATAACTGTATGTTACGTTACTTTAGTAAGCACTTCCTTTCATTCAATTTTATAACCATCAGTGCTATACTGTACATAACTTTCGATAAATGGTGTAGTTCTTTTAAAACGAAACAGAGAGCCAAGAATGATATTCTTTTGATATAAATCCAAAGTGCAACTTCTTATTGTTTTCATTTGAATTTTTTCGTTCGAACTGCCCTTGCAAAACAATTGTTAGATCGATCGTCGTATAAATCCCCCTTTATGTTTCAACCAAAGCTTCTGGGATTTCTTCGATCAATCTTTCCGTGTCTTTGATAGTGTTTTCTTATCTACCGACACATAAAAGTACCGATGCATTCGAAAGAGGTCACCACTTGAATTTTTATTGTCAAAAATGACATGAGCAAATAAATTCTGGAGATATGAAGACCATTTCACCAATGTTTCATTGGTTTCGTCAATTCGATTAAGGATTTAAAGGAAGATAAATTCAAAACATTGGCCTTTGCTAATACAGATTATGATCGTTGGTTTAAGTGTTTTACGATATCTTTATATCGTAAATCCACTGTAGACTGGATTCACGATCTAATTCAAACCTTCAGAGTCATCCTGATTACAGTCCGGATTTGTCACCATGTGACTTCTATGTTTTCATTCCACTGAAGGGATGTTGTTTTTCTAAATCCTTAAACATGTTTTAATTGAATAATCTCCGTATATTTTTCACCATACTAACCAATATTTCATTCTTTCTATCTGAAGGGATTATGAAAACTAATAAAGTATCTTTCTCTTCTTTAATCGAAATTCCTTTTAATACATTAAACGTAAATCCAGGATTAATGAGTTTCTAAGATTTCATTTAAAGAAATTGAAGAGATTCCCTGTGTCTAATTAAACGCACTTTTGTGCACACTTAAAGGAAAGATCATTGAACTTTCCCAAGGCTTCTGCAATTGATTCTAACTAATGCAAGTCTTAAGGGCAACCTTTAACGGAATGACAGCTATTACATAGTCCCAAATATAGTTCTGAGGAAACATATGGTGGGGACACCTTAATGATGACAGTGCAATTATGTGACCTGGTGTCTGGCTTGTCGGAATAACGAGATGTCGTGTGGCACATGGTTCAACAAATGAGTGATACAAGGAAGCTCCGCAGAGTATGAAATCACCCTGCATTGTTCATCGTTGTAAGGGGATAACGGGTAGTCGATATTTCGAGCCAAAGGAGAATACGTCACCTCAGTAGGAGGAACAAGCTTCATTTAACTCATTGAAAGGGTAAACTGAAAGGAGACAGAAAGGGTAAACTGAAAGGACTATAATAAAATTATTTCTTCTGTTTACAAGAAATTACGGACAGGGGAAAAGGAAAGATACATTGCACTGACAAAAGTATCCGGACAACCTCGGGATTTGGAAAAACAGAGAAATACGTGCCATTTGTCCACGTATACCAAGGACAGGTATAAAAGTAACTAAGTTCACGCTAGAAGTAAGCAGACCAACAAAATTAAGGTAGCTTGGATCGAGGGATGAGCTTTCTGATTTTCAAGGCAGAATCATCACAGGACGCCATATTAGCAATTAATCTGTTCGTGCATTACAGCAAAAATTTAGATCAGCAATGGTTGGCGTAATTCTCAAATGGTGCTATACGGTTTGGGTGACCCGGAGAATTTGACGAAAGGAGTCCAAAGAATGCTCAGAAGAGTGCTACATTGATATTATGAGCCTTCATCGAATACTACCAATCACGAGTTTAGGGGAGCCACAGTCTAAACTTCACTGCATGCAACGTACAACGTCTACTTTGCCTGATTCACAACCCATTGCAATCTGTCCCTGGAAGGTGAAAAGCTGTGTTATGGAGTGATGAATCTTCGTGTTTGAGTAGAGCGGGTGCTCAGAGAACGCTAATTATCAGAACGCGTCGACTCAACTGTGAAAGTTGGCTGAGGTGCTGTTACCATCTGAGGTTATTTCTAATGGTTTTGGCTTGGCAAAATTAAGATTATTTCTTGGAAGGATAAACACCATCCGGTTCATTGACATCGCACAAAAATGTGCCACACCATTCGGTATGACTTGGTTTAAAAAACATGCAAAAGCTTCACTTGCCCGGCCAGATCGTCGACCTTAACCCCAATGAACACTTTTGGAAGGAACTGGAACCTCGGCTTCGTCAGGTCAGCACTCCTACAATCAGTGTCTGAAGTGATTTCTGTGTTGAAGGATGGACGTGCTAAATAGCGTGTAGGCCTGCCCTTAATTACACGCTGTACCAAAGAGGATACAGCGTATAATTAAGGGCAGGTCGGCATGTTATTAAATATTGTATCTAGTGGCGTAACTAGGGTTGAGGCGAACAGGGCAAATAAAAAAATGACACCCTTGAAAACTGGTTCTTTTGGAATTTTTGCATTTTTTAACCATAAAAAGGCGTCCCCCAAATTTGGTGCCCAGGGCACGTGCTCCACCTGCCTCACCCTAGTTACTCCACTAATTATATCAATAAAAAATTCTTAGAAACATGCAGGTGTCCGGTTACTTTTGACAATATAGTGTATATGCATGCAAATTGCGATAAAAACTTCATTCACAGTGCAACTGTTGATCATATAATTCTTTTCGTGTGTTTAAATTATCTTTTTTTTCTCTTTGCACCTCTTTTCGTTCATCTATCTCTTTCTTTCAGGTTTAGGAGAGAAAGAGACTAGTTGCTTTTTTAGCGCAGAAAGGAAAACTCTAGATTTTCATCTCGCAAAAACAATGGCCTTAATGCATGCAGTTCACACACAATACACAAGACGATTTAAGGTGTACTTTTCTAAAATGAATGTGCCAGTCAACCAACGTATTTCTGCTTATCTACTCGCTGAAGGATATTTCTCGTTTATACACAGGAAGCGAAACATGAAGTCTATAATTACGACTTGATGGCAGCAAAAGCCATCATTCATAACTTTTATCTAAGACACACCTGAGCAGACAACACAATACCATTCATCACATTTGAGTGCTGGTGAATATCTAGCTGAGGTTTCGAACTAAAAGTAACACACGTTTACTCCGTGAATATTACCATCACTGGGCGGTGAACAATAATCCCCTCTCTCCTCCATTGAGAATAAGAAACAAGAAGTTCGAAGCAGAAATAATGGAAAGTTTGAAGTGCGTGCAATTACGTAAGAGTAGTTTAACCCCAACGAGACCGTCACAAATCAAAGTGTACAACAGGACAATCAGGCTAACAACAGAAATGAAGTACCTGGGAGTCGCATTGGATAGGAAGATTTGCAGCCGAGAAAACACGGCTACAAATCTACCTATAAGTTTTCTGGCAACAGCGCTGGGCAGACTCCACAAAAGGAGACATCACACGGAAATTCTTGCCAAATATCCAAGCAGTATATCCGCATTATCCATCATGGTTCTCCCTAGGCCGGTACACCATTTACCTCCTCACAGGACACGGTGCAATCCGCAACAAACTGGCCATGTTGGGAATAGTAGATAATCCACTGTGCACATTCGGTTCCCCTGAAACATGGGACCACCTGATGCACGAATGCGAGCTCTACGAAGACATCTGCGGCCTCCTCATAACCCAAATGCACTTGGGAACAGTACCTCCTACAGAACGAAGAATCATACAAAGCTTTCTCCAAATACGCTCAGAGTCTCTTCGCCAGACGTATGACCCCTCGCACACCCTGCCAACCACAACCAAGTGGATCCAACATAGCTGCAACCCTACTGATACCACCACCAACATGTGACCACAAGCTCTGACACCCCTGACTACCAAGAGACTAATGGACGGTATCTCAACCACGTGGACCCAATATAGCCACAACCTCGCAGATACTACTACAATCAAGTGATCACAAAGCATCGACCATCCTCGAATCCATCGACTAACCAAGAGACAATTTGACGGAAAACACGCATCTCAACTGCGACTAAGCTCTCCTTGACTTGGACCTTATCGATCATCAAGTGGCAACTAGATGGGACATGCGTTCCAAGTGTAACCAAACCACATATCTCTGACGTAAACCTTACCGGACGGGACCCTGCTCCCATGAGTAACTTCCTGAATCCTGGATGAGATTACCACAACAACAAAGACTCAACACAGCTCTACTGTTGACCATCTTGGCTCTCCAAACCACGCTCCCTTACGTGATCCTATCTTTCCTTTTTTTTTTTTTGCGGGCTCTCAGGCCTGGGCAGCCTGGAAGCGGGATAGCTGGCACCCACTGGTATTGCACTACCTCCAGTGGGTGCGGGATTTCGTGCACTTTGGCATGTAAGAGGATAAAAAAACCCAGGCCTGGGGACAGGCACCAGGCAGCAGCTGCCCAGGTGTTGGCTGCTCCTCTGCAGACGTGCTACATTCAATACAGATGCACTAGGTGGAGATGGGCTATGTCTAGGGGCCACCCTTTATACCAGGACACACACGTGTTTTGTACAGTGTTTCCTCAACTGTATTCTGAACAAAAGATATAATATATGGCAGGATAATTATATATGAGAATGAAAATGTACATAAAATTGTATATAAATTATTGTATGTTTCTTGAGATTGTACATAATATTTGAGTGTGTAAATAAATTAACCCCCCCCCAGTCTTCAGTCTCCCTTCCCTCTCTAGCGCTCTCATGACTAGCGTTTGGCCCTTGTCAAAACTACACAAGCCCCACACTCAAAATTTTTAACTCTACTCTGCATAATATATTTCTTTCCGCATGATCAATTTCTAGCGTGTTTCTCCCCTCCCCCTTTTTTTAGGTCCTAGCCACTGAAATCTCAGGAAATTAGGTGGCAGGACCTGCCAGAGTAAATATCTAAATACTGGTGTATCTGGTCTGCCTCCACGAAGTATAGTGTGGGCAACAGTGGGTCCCATTAGGGACTCAACGGCTAAAAGGCCAGATGAACAACGGTACAAAACATTACGCAGCGCAATATCCATTCACTTTTAAACCTGTGGCCTCTACAGTGTTCTGCATCACACCACAATGTATACTACGCGGAGATGGGGGAAACCCCTGTGCAGTTAGACCCTAAATACACTATACACTACACTACACATTAGCGTAACTTATAATGAATGTGGTGGCCATATTGTTTCAAGATGGCGAAAGTAGGAGTCATTCAAATGAAACATTTTGGATTAAACAGCTGGGATGTGCATGGAATCACTGATCACATCCAAATAGTCCTCGCAGGTAGCACAGTGGTTATAAGCACCATACTTCCTATACCTGGTTAGAATCTCGTCAATGATGCCAGGAACTTTTATGAGCATTTTCACAACGTGGCTGAGTTGGTCACCCTCAGGAGAAGATAGAGTTTATCTAGAAGAGATAGACACCAAGTTTTTTCTCCCAGAAGTCGCGTATGTCGCCCAGAAAATCAGACAAACCTACCAGAGAACATGCACACAATTAATGGACATAATATACGTGAGTGGATGAGGTTCTTCTCGGGTAACTCTAAATGATAATTTTGACCACACGTACAGAACAGAAAAAGACATCTTCCATGACCAACATGTACGTATAAATGTCAGATACTAAACGTGATACAGAAAATATAACTGCTATTTGCGTGTTATAAATGACATGGATACATCCAAATGATTCATGATTGACCTAGGAAACTAAGGTTATGAGAATCAGGTATCTATAAATTATTGTGACTCCATCATGGTATTTGATCGTTGTATTTACTGAACTGGATATCTCCAGCAAGTTCAACATAAGTGTAAGTGGTGCTGACCCCTTACATTGTGCTATTGTACACAATCAAAGGTAATCTCTTTCACTCAGGGGATGAGATGAAGAATACATACATTTGTTTCTTTAGCAGCTGGGGAGTTGTATATCATGGATGTATCATGTCTGGTGATATGACGGGACGATTCTCCGAACTGTTCATTCCAAAAGCTTGTGTTTCATTTGAATGACCTTATAAAGAAAAACGCCCCTTCAAAATACAGTTTGAATTCGAATTGTAACCACAGACTTCTAAATGGTGTTTATCATTTTTGTGGGAGTCATATTGTTCCAAGATGGCTGAGTAGAATAAAAATAGCCACATCGTGATAAACTAGTATCAGCTCATGAGCTGTAAATTTGGCTCGGTTCAGAGTACCTGTACGCACCCGTCACCGTGAACGCCATATTGTCTCTGCTGCTGCTGATATGTATCATTCTCTCAGCATACAAGACGTTCAATACGTACTGTTTTTCGGGGAAACATTAGCATCACTCTAAACTTATACCCATGATGGCACGTAATTTAAATTTAGACAATCATAACGCTCTCTAATACATATAGATCTCTCTCTCTATTGAGGTTTAGCACGTGGTTTCTAGTGAAATCCTACCAGCATCATTTGTTTTGCCAACTGTCCAAAAGAGCAAGTACCATCCGATGATAAATGCACTCTAACCAACCGCTGCCTTTCTTCATTAGCTGATTGATACTAGAATGTGAACCAGAAGTAATCTTCTTGCCCTTTCCCTCAACATTAGCGATTATGTCATCGAAGAGTGATCTCATCGAAAAAAAAAGTTCCAGCTAAGTAAATTGACTTCCTACTGTTCGATCGATGACAATCAAGCTGAGCAAAAATGATGGAAAAAAAATGGAAACGCAGAAAAGTAAAGGTCAGTAGTAAAGCATAGGTTAACATGTACGCCACCTATAGGCAACATCCATAATGAAAATACATTATATACGTAAAGTGCCTCTCTCATCTCTTTTTTCCAGCAAGGAGAGATGAGAGTGGTACTTTAAGAAACGTCTGAGATACCGTCAGCCTATTTCATTAAAGTAATTGAGAGAAGCAGGATTTCCGAAAGAGATTTTAAGCATTTCTTTCTCAAAAAAACTGTCTTTCAGTCATAAAACAAACTCCAAACATGAGCTACAGTTAAATTAATTATTAATTATGTTGCCTAAGGCAAAATAATAAATCTGTTATCCGGATATGAATACAACTTCCGGTATTAAAGAAATATTACAAACGTATAAACTCTCCGTTGATAGTTTGATATATTTTAATAGAAGTTTTATTATATTTACATCTAGGGAAGAAAACATTTTGCTAAGCTGAAAGAGGATGCTGTGAGAAGCAACCCCAATAGAA
The DNA here is from genome assembly GCF_048544385.1 of Mastigoproctus giganteus. Taxonomy (NCBI): domain Eukaryota; kingdom Metazoa; phylum Arthropoda; class Arachnida; order Uropygi; family Thelyphonidae; genus Mastigoproctus; species Mastigoproctus giganteus. The sequence continues at coordinate 63,519,096 of NC_143586.1, read as the reverse complement.
TCACAGTTATATGACTAGCTGGATGGGATTATATCCGCAAAGATTTTGACAACAGAGTATCTTTGAAAAGAGACAGTGATGGGAAAAGAAGGACACGTGTAAGATTACGTAATATTCCTTATATTCATGCAGAGTTGACATTATGCTCGAGTTGTAACGACGAACAAATATAAAGTGATGTTCATATTCAGCAGACAACATAAGCAGCTAGCTGTCTAGCCTTGCGACCTTCTTTCAGTATTAAATAAGATGTCAGAGTCTAGACAGTCTTTCCACAATTTTCAAAATGGCTGTTCTCTGACACCATTTTTGTCTAGGGTTGGATTTGTTTTTCTTTTTATATAGTCCATAGTTGGTAAATCACTTTAGGATGTTGGAAAAGCTGCAAAGGAAATAAGAGGGATAAAAAAGATTCAATAACTGAGTAGGAAATCTCGGCGAGAATCTTTTAAAGACTATCCACTGAATTCATATAAAAATAAGAAACATGGCATACTTTATTCCACCTTCGTATCTTTCTCTACAAAGAAACACGTTCTTTAAAGTACATCTTAGATTAGTTTAGCCGTTGGTTATTCACACTTGGATGACTGTAGATGCTATACATGTTGCTCAAAGCAAAATTGTTCCTATTTCATGGAAAAAACAGTAGTCTTCGCATTAACCATATTTCGTACTGTGAAAATGTTATCTTCTTCCACAGAAGTAGACTGATGATCACTTCGAATTAACGGGTTCATCGTGCTAACCGATATCGTATACGAGATTTTGTTGTGCGTGGGTGTGGGTATTGTCACTGGTCATTAAGTGAAAATGCCCTTGGGAGAGGGGTTCTAGCCATAAAGTGACTCTCTGTTCATTGGAGCTGATCGTTCCAATCAGCCTTTGCTGAACTGAGCCATGTTCGAAATGGTGGATAAGCAAAAAGAACCAGACTCCGATGATCCTAAAAAAATCTTTCACGTGTAGTTAAATGTCATCTGTAGAATACATGTGGGCCCAAAGATAAAGACAAATTAAGGAAAGCATAATAAATGAGCATTTGTCTGCTGTTTCTAAGCGAAGCGTATGAAATTCCGTGGTTACTGTAGGCAGGGGATTGAGTGGCTACCCGGGATAGCACTGGAGTGTGCAGAGAAGCTACATTTTAAGGATGAATTCTAAAGTTTAACTGCATTCATAAATACACATTTATAAGCAAACAGTAATCCAACAGTCAATGTGTGTAAGATGTAAATCTTACCTAAGTATAAGTATGTGGAATATTTAGGTCGGGGAAGTTAAAAGGTAAGAATTGTTTGATATATAAATTGCGGAGTGTGTTACTAAGTATGAGGTGAGAAGGTTAATTGAAGTATTGGTTAGAATGGAATCGGAAATAAGAATACCCTGGGGGTGTAGAAGAGTGACTCCGTCGAAGGCAGATTAGCCGGTCAAGTTCGATACAAGGACGAGTACATCGTTGAATGAGTAGCGATAGAAGGAAAACTTTAGGGGGCTGAACGACATGCAAAGGAGAGATCGGTCACTGTTCTTTGGGGGGGCGTACTGAATGAAGAAAGTACAGAAACAGAGTGTCCATGGAGTATGAGACCATTGCCAAGGGGGATGAGCAGTTATGGATATTAAGGAAACAGCCAAAAATAGGATACTATAAGTGAATAGAATAAAAACCATGGTTTGAGTGCTCCTGTTCGAATTACAAGGATGACCGGTGCAACAGGCGTGACTGATGGAAATAAGAATTAGTGGGTCGATGGTAAAGAAGGCTCTGGAAACTAGAGAAAAATATACTGCTCTTGTCCATTAACGTATAGACATCCAATGGGAACGGGCCCTGAAAAGGTAGAAAGCCAGGAACCGAATGAGGAGGAGGAGGAGGATGTAGGAAGGAGAGAAGTGATCTGTCAGAAAGTAAAGTTCGAGTAAAGATCGAACTAAGAAAAGAAGGCAATGGAGAAACTGATCAATTCTACTCAAGCAAAGAAGAGTGATTCGGAAGAGAAAGGAGAAAGTCCAGTAATTCCAAGAAACCACTTGGAAGACTGCAGGACATAGGAACCCCAAAGAAGAAGGCCCATCGAGGTAAAGGAAGGAAGTACAACAAGGACAGCAAATGTATGTTTTTTTTGTTGATTATAAAGAGAAGGAATTAAAGCGTGTGAACACTTGATGAGTCATCCGTATCTGAAATTTATATTGGGCAAGTAATAAGTAAATATAACCAGTAGATTTTAAAAGCAAAAGAACGCCCTTGTTAAAGTAATAATAGTGATAGAAGTTAAAGGTTCAGTAAGCCCTCGATGAAATAAAAGCATTGGTAATATGAGTTTGTAATCCTGGATCACAACCAGAGAATTTTAGCAACATGAGAATGCTATGTCATCCCTACTACATAAGAGTATAATAATATGTATAAGCACTTTAGGCACCTGACATAAGTATAAGAGATTGAGAACGATTATAATTCCAGGCTATAGGCTGTATTGTATATCTTGAAAGTTATAAATTTACATATGAATATAGAGGTATCTTAATTATTAATTATCTGTGAAAAGAGGTTAAACAGAGCAATAAGAAACTGAAGCCATATCTTTTATCCTAGAGAAGCCATGTGTACATATAGAAGAGGTAACGTAAATTGTAATTATATTTTAATATGTATATGCATGTCAATTAGATGTTGTATTATATGAAATTCCTTAGCACCGAAAATTAAATCTGTATTTTTGTTTACCTTATCCAATGAGTTCTATTATTCTAGAGAAAACACACAGCCCAAAATACTCAACGATACTATCTTGGAGGATGGGATAGTAAGAAAGAAAAAGCCTCAGAACTGAGATCTCCTGATCGAAGTACGCAGTCAGGTGCTTGTGGGCTTTGGGAGGGTGAGGCACCAGTGGGATATACAAGACAAATATGTGTGTATAACAGCTACCTGTAGGGTCCCAAAGAAAACTTGGTTTATTAAGAATGCCCAAAATTAAGTTTATCAAATTCCCCATATAAATAATATAAGAAACCATATAAAATAAAAGAAATTAAAGACAGAAGTGGCAAAAAGAGTGATCGTAGAGTGAAAAAAAGTAAGTTGGGCAGTGCAGAAATGTAGAGAGTGCAAAAAGGGCCCTAGACAGTAAGGGGGAAAATAGTTAAGGGTAGCCGTAAAGGGAAGTTCAAATATGATAAGCAAAAAAGTTATGAAAGACTGTTAAGTGAACCAGAAAAGGTAACAACCACTTGGAGAAAGATACATCTGAGTGATCCGTAGTAAAAGAGGAGTTGTGTATTCAGCGCAGGAAGTCCAGGAGATCAAGGATGCCAGACTTAAGCAGCCAAGAGTTCCGGAATATTATCTGAAGCAGAGTCAGGAGGAAGCAAACGAAGGAAACCAGAAAGGAAAGCCCAAGATGACAGCCTGGAGAGCCTAAGATGAAAGCCTGAAATCTCCCTGGAGAAGAAGAGAAAGATGTAGGTGAGCGATATATTAGAAGGGCTGTTAGTAAAATAGTAGGGCTGTTAGTAAAATAGTAGGGTAATTAATGAAAGGGGATAGCACTAGAATAAAGAAAGATTCTGAATATGTTTTAAATGATAGATAATTAAGTTATATGAGCAAGGCTGAACATGGTGTTTTAATTGATTAAATTGATGTACAAATAGCTATAAGGTGTTAGAAAGGGAAGTAAAAAGATTAAGAAAGATTCTGAATATGCTTTAAGTGATGGATAATTAAGTTATATGAGCAACTCTGAATATTGTTTAATTTATGGAAATTTGTGTACAAGTAGTTTAGCTGAATTATTAGTAACAAGTAGGGACTTTAGGATACTGAAGATTGATCTACAAGTATATTGTAACAGTGTAGTGAGAACAAAGAGTTGAAGGATGAATGTAGCATTTTGATTATTACTATATGAAACATTACTGTATCATATCCAGGAGTAAAGAAAATAGATATAGTGAATGTTCAAGTGTTAGGAGTTAATTAGGGAATAAGACAAGAAGAATGAATCATGTTTTTTTAATATAATTGTCAAATCGGATTAACTAGTGAAGAAAAACTGGAATAAGAATAATATATGCAAGGTATTTCTGAGTCAACTTTGTATATTATAATCATATGCTTTTTCTAGTTCAGTTGTATATATGTATGTAATAGATTCCATGTTTTATTTTCACTTTGAGTCCTGTTATTCTAAGTAACCCACGCCTTGCTTGCCTAGTTAAGAGTTTGCTCTCCCACAATTTGGCGAGAGAATCCTGGATACAAAAGAAATTACCCTCATGATCCTGAGAATCTTCTGTGATATATACAGTGTATAGCAGTCAGGTGACAAAAGGTGGGGCCTTGGTAGGTGTGAGGGCACCTAAGAAAAACCTAAATAACAGATATACAAAGAAAGGTAGTAATCTTCTGTGAATTGCAGTAAATAACATTATATTATCCCCCCCCCACACATACCACATCTTCGCTGAATTTGGTGCTCTTCTTCCTGTATGACAAGTTCTAGATGATATTAATCCATTGATCAGTGTCTTTTTCTTAAATGTATTCTTCTGAGGTCATTAAAACTAAAAACGTCAAAAATCACACCGCTCTTTGAATTAGAACCTGTTATCCAAAAGTTTGAAACTTAAATTCGCAAGAAATATTTCAAAGTAAAGTTGGGACAATATTCCCAACTGAAATGCGCAAAAAGCACTCGCCATTACTTAATCATATCTTGGCCAAGTTTCAAGGGTAAAAAAAAAAGGCGTGGACAGCTTTATCGCTGCTGATTACAACTTTCCTTCTCATATTAAGGATACTGCCAAGAACGCGTTTAGATTGCTTGATTTTGTCAAGAGGTTAGCTAAACGTTTTATAATGATCCTGATGAAATTAAATTTTAGAGTCTCCCTCTATTACTTTTATCTAAATTTCCAATTCTCGCCTAGAATCAGTAGAAAAACATTATTACAGTTTTATGTTATATGAATAAGAAAAGTTATCGCAATTTGCTTATCTTAATCTTTGAAGCATATTTAATTCTCGATTCCTTTCAAATTGATCCTTCCATCATGAACTATCGTATTCAACTGACCCACAAAGGCAATTGATATTAGCTAAAAACGAACCTTTAAAGACTTTCATTAAAAGTTATTAGCTAAAATTAAGTTGAATTTTGATTTACAAATAAATGAAATCTTCGATCATCGCAGATATAAAAGAAACTGCATAAAAAGAAAGAAACAATTTTGAATCGTGGGATAGGCGAAAAAATGTGTGAAAAAAACTGCAAAAAGAATGCAACATTTTATGAGATTTCTTAAGTCATAAAATTGTTTTGACATAAATGTCTCTCTCACTCCAGGCCACACTCAAACCACATCATCAAACCATACTTATGTAAATTATACAAGAGATTTTAACAGTACGTGAACGAAAACGATAAGCTCTTAATGCTTTCCTGATTGCACAAAAGCCTTCTCTTAAATTCGATAATTTATCCGAATTCATCAGTGAGGATTTCTGTAATTAGTTTTGCGATAAATACAGGTTCCATATTTACCCTTTGTCATGGCCGTTGTGAGCGCAGCATATAATTTTCGTAATTGTTCACCGACTGAGACTTTTATTATGACTGTGAAAAGAATATTTCTGTACCATCTTTATCATAAGGAAAGAATCCATCGCAATCCGGATGAAAATGAAGCATTTTAGAGTGAATTTGATCGGATACAGCAGAAAGATATTCATTGGAGGTAACACGAACTTCTAACGGTGTGAGCGGACCCAATTCGTCCCAACAGAACATACCAAGAACATACTCCATACCAAGTGACAAGAGACAGTATGGATGCAAAGCTTCATGAGATTCATGTTCCAACAAATACACCTGATACCATGTGATCATGCAATGTGTTAACTTACATTTGCATACCGTACGTCTAATTGTCTTTTAATCCGAGTTGTTTCAAATTAAAAATTGTTAAAATGGCAGTGTTACAAATAAGTGAACTTATTCCACACCTACCAAAAAGTATAAAAAAAAACATTCATATTATTCCCATCGTTAAAAAAGATCTTATCCAATTCTTCTTTCATTTTTTGCAAACTCTCTTCTGTCCCCTTGGGGACAACTTATTCCAGCGCTCCACAGCACTCTGCCCGAAGATAAACTTCATAAGATATATTCTACTGTCCCTCCTTAAGATTTTGTAATTGTGCAAATATCGTCTTATAATGACCACTTTCTCTCTACTTGCAAAATTCCCATAAACCGTAGACAAAACACCATGTGCCCTTCTTGACACCTACTTACACTGCATATTGAACTTCATGTCTTTCTGTTCAAGACGTTGATGGATCCTGGAGGATCAGAATGAACCATGAACTTGACAATCTTAATCAGGATGCGGACATCGTCAGATTTGTGAAGAGCCAGAGACTTGCCTGGTTGGGATATGTTATGAGAATGGATGATAGCAGAACAACTAAGAGAATAATGAAATAGAAACCTACCTGTAGGAGGGCAAGAGGAAGACCGCGGAAAAGATGGATGAATGACGTAGAAGAGGACTTAAAGATCATGAGAATAAGAAGTTGGAGAAGTTTTACTTCTGGGAGGGCTTACTGGTGGAACATCGTTGAGAAGGCTAAGATCCACCCTGGGTTATAACGCCAGAAGAAGATGTCTTTGTGTATCGCAAACCCCAAATCTTTCTTGCCCAGAACACCTTTAATCTCCCTCTTCCCCAATCTATAACTACTCTTTCCTATTCGCCAAATTATAACCATCTGAAATCTATTTCCTGCCCCCATCAACATTGATTCGTCCAGATTGCTTGACTGCACCTAAATTGCAAAGTGATGTCTTCCATGCTGATAAACACTTCCTATTACATAAATCTAATTCTCCTTGAGAACAAGCAGAGGTTCTACGACACTTAAAGCTCCTCTGACTCGCGTGGTCATAGAAACATGATATTTATGTTGCATATTTGTTTCTGGAAACAGAAGCTGCTTGGGAATTTGGAAAATTATATGACTGCGAATCACAAGATTAGGACTGAAATTATTGAATACTTGAGTTTATCTCCAATCTTTTAAAACAGGTGAAGTTTAAAGCATGAAATTTTGCCCCAAATATAGCTATAAGATACCATGAACCATGAACTTGACAACCCTATTCAGGATGACCTTGTCCCTTCCCTATGGATTCCATTACTGTTTTTTGCTGTCTTTTCAATAACCCTTAAAAGTCTGGTTCTGGACGCCGTCCCTTATTTCCGAAGTCCATTGAATAGAGTGCCCATTACGTTAGGTATACCTTATATTAATTTACTGTGTATTTTTTTACTTATGAACTTATAAATGCTTATTGAACTTATATAGACATTCATTAGAACATTGTCCTTTCTTACTCATACATCTCCCTTTATACAGAGTGTTTCAATTAAAACTCCCACGGTTTTATCAAATGAAGCTAAAATGTTTTTTTTTTTAATTTAATGTTTAAATTGGAAATTGGTTTCAATGGGAAAGTTGTTCCCCGTCCTCGGTTTAGTCTAAAACCATCATCGGTATACTTCTGAAACAAAAGTAAACTATTTTATTTAAACTATTTTTATTTAAAGTGGTTTGTTATCAAAGATCAGTTATCAGTAACTTCAACAACATCGCATGGCTGCTTCTATTTCCAAGTAAATAACTAATTACCTTGTTATCAATTAATTACTAATTGATTAACTAATAATACATAAAAGCAATCAATTGTTTTCACTTCGCTGAACATACCTCACAACGTAATATTCACTCAACGTTTTTTAATATCCTGTTTATTTCCTCCCCAGATTTTAATAAAAATTGAATTGAAACGTATTTAACCGTTCTAATGTGATTTTATAAAATAAACAAACAGCAACACGTATTTCAGATCATAGTACGCGCTCAACATTTCTACAATGTACTTTACTTATTTCTTCCCAGATTTTGATAAAAGCTGAAATGCAAACGTGATAACTGAAAAATATCATGCATTTTACTTTACACTCTAATTGTATTAGAAGAAAACAGTAATAATTCGTGATTTATCTATTTAGTAAACTGATGACAAAAAATGAGTTTATTAAAAAAATTGCAATTTCATATATGAAAACCAAGTGCGTTAATTTTCTGTATTCACTGTTTGCTGGGCAAAAAACCCACGCTATCCTCGCCTGAGACTGACTAACTCAGCCACATTGTGAAAAAAGACCCATAAAAATTCCTGGAGTCATTGATGGTAGGAGCATCAGCAACTAATGTTTCTAATGCTCTTAAAATCCTACTACAACAACAACTACTAAAATCCTACTATAATTCTGAACAAACTAACTAAATAATTATAACACCTCTTAAAGTACATTCTGTTTCGCCTGACACCATTATTCTGCAAAAAAAAAAGTAAAATAAAAACAGAAAAACAAAATTGAAAAACAAAAAATAATTTAATAACCAGTCTTAACAAACTTTAAGATTCCTTAAGGAGGAAATTTTCTTTTCCTCCTCACTTAATCAGAACATCTTTAGGATATACGATATACTGTCACACAGCTAATTGGATTAGAAGTTGAACTTCCAGAACACTGAACAGTGTCATTAAATATATAAAAACTCTGAAAGGTTACTGTGAAGAAAAATCTAATCTACACGCACAATGGACATGATATGTCAGAATACAGAAAAAAGAGATAAAAAAAAAGAAAAGAAAAAACATCATTAAGCTGATAAGGCAGCAAAGGCAGAGAATGTTAAGATTTCCTTTCGATAAGTACCAAAATTTGAAATAAATAAACACTTGAAGATAATAAGATTGCTGATAAAATTCTGAAGGTTTAAAAAAGATCGATAGAAAGAGAATTCAGAATGCAAGATGATTTAATATTTGATATAAATGAAATCCCAACACGTAATTATATTTTTAAAATAATTATATATTTCACTTATTCATGATTTATATATTTAGTAAACTGATAACAAAATTTAATCGAAATTCTAGTGTCAGTTGTATCCGGCCTCACAATTTATAAAAAACCTGAAGAGTGAGGATAACGAATGTACCATCAAACAGCAAGAATACCTTCAAATCTATCTTATTAAGCAGCTAAAACCGAAAAAAATATATTTTCATTTTATTGGTGCTAGCAGAAAAAGCATGTTACAAAACCAAAAAGACTGATCGTTTTTAGTATCACCAGTTAAAAAAACATAAAAAATAAAAAAACGGATGCAATTTCGTGGCAAAATCGCTGAAGGAGGTTTCATTTTCCACGACACTCTTATTTCACGCATCACTAGTAAGCAATTTGTGGTCGGTTACCATAGTAACCAATGCATATATACGTTTGTTTCAACATCCTTCACTTCCCGTGACTGGGATTCGGGAAGGTGCAAGGGAGGATTATCAGCACGCGGTCAGTAAGAAACAACTAAACTGAAACTGCTATCTAACTAGCGTTTCCTTCTGGACTAATCATCGCAACTGGGTGCGCACCATCCTTATTGCAACTTAGAACTGGAGCAGGAGAATTAAAAAAGAAACAAAAGAGGACTTCATCTTCTTGGAGATTCTCTTTAATGGACGTGTTTGAATGGAAGGGAGATCGCTGATTTTTTGTCACCGTTAGGTCGCTGCACGATTAACACTTAATAGAGGGATTAAGCGTGATTACTTTCTTGTGTGTCTGAATTATACAACAACCTGTTGAGGATTAGATTTTTAATGACGATAGATGCTTAAATATTCTCAAGATAGTAGGAGTCAGAAACTCTTAAAGTTAGGAAATTACTGGTTAATTAAGAGTTTACTTTTATATCTGCAGTATAAAATCCTACAATCAACAATAATGAATACTGGGTTCCAGATAATTGGTAACCTGCTCAATTGTTCTTAGAGATACTGAAAAAGAGCCCGATGGTAATTAAATGAATATCTGCTAAGTTTTGAACCACTAATAGAACAAATGTAAATTAAATAAATTTTTGGTTTATTATACTCGCATGTTGTGCAATACTGCTTTGTTAGATTGGGGCCCAAAACTAAAGGAACATTAAAGGAACTAAAGGAATGAAGACGCACTGCTTCTGATGTGGTTAAGGGGATGATCCAGAATTCCGAATGAGACAGCCAACACCTACGATGTCTTACTCGAGTCATAAAACGCCATTTATCGCTGCAGAAGAAGACAATTGTGTATACATTTAAAAGATATATACTTCGACATTGCAATGGATGAAGTCGTGTTTCTGATGGTGTGACAGAATGATAGTAGGTTGTCACACAGCAGGCGTATCCATTCACCAGAGAATAGACAAAAGTAGGACTCCAAAAATCAACTGTTACAAACATCGTATGCCAGTGGAAGACAGAAGGTAACGCGACCATTCATCCCAGGTAGACTACCATAAATGATCCACAGAGCATGTTGACAGTTGAAATGCACAGCGAGAGTAAATCGAGAAGTCATTCTTATGAGATGGTTCAAGAGATAATTGACAGAACTGAGATAAGTGTAGGCCCAACAACTATCAAAAACGCACTTCATAAAATGGATTACCATTTTATGAAGTGCTTTTCTGGTTCATGGTAACCTGTTTATCCCGTTTTTGGCACGCCAACGCTTCGTGCCAAAAAACACAGCCAATACAAATAGCTTGAAGAGAATAATGTGGTATACTTGCTATTTCCAACCCAGAGCCCAAATCTGAATAGAACTGAACACCTTTGGGATGTTTTGAAACAAGAATTTGGAGTATGAATAAGACGTCCAATGTTTCAAATGTTCAATCCCAATGTTTAAAATTCTCCAAGTGTTCAATTCTACTGTTTCAAATGTTCCAGCAATGCCCCTCGTGTACGTTAAGTCGATACACTACAATTAAACATTTAATAACGAAATATATGATGTATTATTTTATAAAAGTACAGCGTTAAGAAGAAAGTCTTCCTCTTCGAAGCAGTGACATCAATCACTATTTTATATACCTTTTTAGAAAATATTAAACTCAAAAAACATGCTGAAAGAATATGATCTGATCCATATTTACGTGTTTTTCATTTCATGTTGTATTTACCATTTTCTGCTCATTCTCGTTAAGCATTTCAAATTTCTCTTTGCAAAATACATAGCATTAAAGTGCATTTGTTTGTATATATTGTCAGAAATAATCAGCCAGTGAACGTTGGCAGGAAGTGATAAATAAGAGGAGTTCATTTATAAGCAAAAGGTGTTGTCAAGAATTTTCAAGAAGAAAGAAAACCCACATAAAAATCAATCTTCATTAGGGACACCATTTGCGCTGCTTGCACGTCTCCTGAGAGAAAAGAAATGAGGAGGGGAAAAAGCACACAAAGCCAAAGACAATCAAATTTCACTTGATTGATGTCCAGAACCTACCATCAAAGACGAGAAATGCGGGTGGCATTTCAAAACTGGAAAACCTTTGGGTAAAATGGTGAGTTTTTTACCGAACGAAGCAAAAATGTTGATAAGAAAAAGTAGTTAAACTAGTCGTGATATTGTTAAGCAACAACCCTTTCACTTACTTTTCTTCAGCCTATTTCAATAATAAATCAATCGTAAAGGATCCAATTAGTTAATTGGATCGCTTTGCAGGATTACTTTTGCACTCCATTTCGATTTTTTCGTATTTCAGATTCGACTTTGGTAAAAGCTAAAATTTCGATTTTCTGAATAAACGGAATATCTGGTTAAAAATAAATTGTAACCAACGTGGTAAGTGACATAATAGCTTCAGGGGTCAAAGTAAACTTCAATTTACATTTATTTATTCAATCGCAGCAGTACTGAAGAGTTCACCACCAAAATAGGCACAGTCTAGTCGATATGTTTTTCTTGTCGATAAGGCAGATTTACACATTCTAGTTGCTAGTCTGAGTAATTCGACTTAATGGTGTACTGGAACACGTAAACAACTACTCAGCAGAGTAACTCAGCTGTTAGGATAATTAGGCTCAGTGGATCATTCGCATTCTGCTGTAATTCGTATTTGCATTCGCCTGTAAGCATACACTACAACACACTCTGTTGTCCTTGCAAACTATCCATAGCTGGTTGGTTTATAATTATCGTCGAGGTAGACAAGGCCATGAAGCGTCCATACATAATGACTGTCAATCGAGTGTTTTCTATGGTCGGTTTTCCTGTTTTGCGCGACGAAAATCTCGAGCTTTTGGGAATAAAACTATGCCATTAATGGGAAGATACTCGCCCATGACCAACTCGATCATAATGAAAAATTCCCTTAAAATTCCTTGTCTTAACAAGGTTCGAATCCAGTGATCGTAAGCACTGTGCTAGCCGCAAAGCCTAAATTCAACAAATTGTAGTCTATGAGTGTTACCTCGGTTTACCATTAACAGCGTATATAATAGTCTAGTTTAAGCTGATCGAAATTCGCCGGCTATTAATCATTATGGTAAAAAGCTAGGCTACTTATGTTTGCCAGAATGGATCCCAGAACGGGGGTCTGGTGCTGCAAAGATATTTTGTTACTTGAAGCAGGTCTCCGCGCTAGCACAGTGGTTATAATCATCATCTTCTTTCCGGTGGGTGAACAAGGCCCGGATTCGAGTCCCATCAGTGACGAGACGAATTTTTATGAGTTTTTTCACTCTGTGGACTCAGTTAGTCAGTCTCATGAGTGAAGAGCAAGCCCCCCTCCCCCACCATCCACAGAAACTCGGGTTTTTCGTCCAGTAAGACAAGACCAGAGAACACACGCAATTTATGAACATATTACACACAGCATAGACAGATGAATTAGGTTTCGAGTGGCCCTAATATGCACTTTTTTTTTGTTTGAAACAAACATCAGTTTCAGTAGGAATGCATTTATATTAACATATAGCCGTTAAATCGTGCCAAACATGTCAAAATAACTTGGTAGTGTTAGCTTTTCGGGCCTCTATTCCCTCATCCCGAAGTTAGTTAACTACCATCCTGATTGAAGAGGCCTTAAAGAATTCCTTCGGGCACCAACTAGCTATGGATCCAGACCGACTATGCTCTCACAGAGGACCAAATTTAAACAACTGAAGACATGAGGACATATTCATTATGTCAAATGCAATATTGTACATCAATGGTTGTCTCCCAATGAAGTAGTAATGCATCTGTCGAAATATCGTGTTCATGATGACATTTCACAAGTAGTTTGTTTCCTTGGCAAGTGGTAACATATGTCAGATTGTTTGTTCGTGCAGTGATGATGTTGTAGAATATTCATGTTAAGCTACTCCTCTTCACCAATCCATCATTTCAATATGCTCATCACTATGCATGCACGCAGTTATCTAGATCGCTCAATCTAAACGTATTCATTATATATCAAGCACTAGCGCTAGGGATTCAAGCATATCTATTATATACTAAGCCGCGCTTTAGATTTCGATTACATGTTTTCGAAGATGTTTTAAAAAAAAAACATCTTTATAGATTATTTTATGTCTTGTACATATTTGGTGAGAGCCTGAGTATATAACCCTAACTCTAGCCGATGTTTTCTCTTTTAGAAAGGCTCCATGTAGAAGCTACTAAATGAAGCCACCACATTAAAGCTACTAATCATATTATGTTTTTGATCCGATTTATTACTGATATATTTTAATGCTTTTAATTAGTTTAAAATTCTAACCGCTTAAAAATTTTTCATTATATTTTACCTTTGAGGTAATTTGAGCAACTGTTAAATCTTTAGACGGATCCGTGGTAGTTTTGAAGCTATTTAAATCTAAAGCATTTGAACTATTCGGATATCAAAACATATTTATAGCTTTATTATTTATGAAAAATTTCATCCTTGAAAATAAATTAAAGCCATTATTTTCTAAGGTTACAATTTCATTTTTCATTTATTTTGTTATTCAGAGTTTAATATACATCCTTGTAGATTTAATTATTCTTTATTTCGAAAAAAACTACGAAGCCGAACTTCAACATATCGTAGACATTCTTAAATGGATTCACATCTGGAGAACTAGGCGGCCAGAGTAGCAGAATATATGGTGGAAATTTTGGAAGCGTTCCTCGAACCATTCAGATACAATTTTGCAAGGTGGATAGTTGCATTGTCCTCTTGAAAGAATCCGTCGCAATCCGAGTAAAAATGAAGTATTGCGGGTTGAAGTTGATCCAATGCGACAGAAATATATTCATTGGAAGTAACATGACCTTCTAACGGTACGAGCGGACCACGTCCGTACCAACAGAACATACTCCATATCACCTCCAACCGCTTGAGTGGTGGACACAAGACAGTCTGGATGCATGGCTTCATGAGATCCACGCCACACTTTCACAGTACCATTTGTGCAAAAAGGCATAAATCGAGACTCGTCAGATGACATGATCTTTATCTACTGTTCCACAGTCCAGTCTTGGCTTTGGTGGCACCACTTCATTCGAATCTTTAAATTATTTTGCAGAGAGAAGTGAGTTTCGAGACTATCAAATCCGAGATTCTTCAACACCCACCACATAGTTCGGTTGAAAATGGAAATTTTTCAATCATTTGCAGCACACTGGACCTTCCATTCTGGCGCATAATTCGTTTCAAATTCCGGCAATCTCGCTTGAAGTAAGAATCTACTAAGAATCCCCAGGAAAAGCATACATTATTTATCTAATACCAAGGAACTTGAGGTCATATTTGCGACAACTTACATTTGAATACTGTACGTTTAACTTTTCGCCAGTGACTGTAGTTCATAACAAACTCGTTGGACAACCGAAAAGTAAAATTTGCGTAATATTTGAAACTTGTACTATTGAGCTTATTCTATTCCTTTCCTACGTAACCTAGCTTTCTTGTACACCAAAAGTTGATACTGGTTTAAAAGAATACATATTCAGACTTGAAAGGTTAATAGTTGAAAAAGAAACGATGAAATAGCTGTAGAAGTAAAAAAATTACAATTCAGATAAACTTCAAAGTTACAGTTATAAGCATATTTAAAAAACAAGAATAGCACGAAAACCAAACATTTGTGTAACAGATTAATAAATCTGATGTTGTGTCCTCTAAATTTAAGTGAAAGAGAAAAAGAGTGAGAGAGAGAGAGAGAGAGAGGAGGAATTTAATTTCTGCTTTAAATTTTAATGAAATAGATTACTGGAGGTATTCTTTTGGTGATAGGACCATAATCAACTCCCTTCCTTTCTGGTGTTGACTCATCTATTTTTACCATAATGCAATTTTTAAAAGTTGCAATTTCTCTGAAGACTCATTATCTTGCCCTGACGTTGAAGGTAAAAGCAAGGAGCTGGTAAGTTTGTGTCGCATGATATTAGCTATGTGTAATGAGATTTCTGAGCTTAGTTTGGCATGACGTCCCCGAGGATAGTAGTGACATTTTGCTATTAGCCACAATGCCATTAAAATACCTAAATGTCTGCTATTTATTTATTTTTTCTCTCTCTTCACATTTCTGTAAATTAATCGAAGTGTTCATCTGCAAAAAGAAAGTAATCCGTTTCCCAAATTTTGGCTCAATAACTTAGGACTTTTAAAAGAAAAACTTATACACTTTAACTAATCAAATGAATGTCGGGGATTTTAAATTACCAGTTAAAATAAAAATAAAATACGTCAAGCCACACTTAATTTAATATGATGGATTCTTTTAATATCGGATTCTTTCAAGAGGACAATGCAACTACAACGCAGCTGAATTAGACGGTTTTGAGCAAGGGCTGCTTGATTCCCCCCCCCTCCCGAAAACTAGGATTTTCCTTCAGGGAAACTGTCCAAAGAATATACACAATTACAGACACAGTATACTAACGCCTCACAGCTTTAGTTCCTATGGTTCAGAACACATACACAATGTTGATTTTTACATATAGGGTCCCTGGGTTCGATTTCGCCATATGGGAAGGCCATTTATAAGTGACTTTCATAAGGTGATTGAGTCTGTATTGAAAGTTGTACGGATTTTCCTTCGGTAAATTCGGTTTTTCATCCCATAAGAAAATAAAGCGATCGTAGAATGCACACAATTTAACAACAAAAAACATTGGCATTAACCTTAGCTAAGGTTTTGTGTCTAAAAATTGTGTGATTGGCAATGAGATGGCCTTAGATGACTCAGTGTTCAATCCAAATAACCCAATCAACTCAGAGTACATTTCCGATGATAAAATTTTATAAGCAACAAATGACAAACAAAAAAAATGATAGGTAAAATTTGTCGTTCGTGTAAACAAATTGATTTTAATTGGGTAATGAAACACGAAGTTTTCTGAACAGTGCAAGACGAGCTGCTAGTTCTGGGATTTTGTCAATGTTAGAAGATAGATTACATCAGCATTGAGCTAACTCAATGTTGATGAAATCTTTCTTCTTTCTCAGACTTAACACAGGAGGAGGGACATAAATTCAAATTGAGGAAAGATGGTTGTAAAGTAAACGTGCGGAAATTTGCCTTCAGTCAGCGAGTAGTTGACGGTTGGAAGAACCTTTCATCCTGTACTGTGAAGGTAGATGGTTTGAATAAACTTAAGGAAGAATTAGACAATTAGGGGAGATTATATTCCACTACTAATACTACACTGTTCGACAAAATTAACAGAACAAAATGATTTTTATTTAAAAAGTATTTTATTGTGAACATCGTTGCAGAAGGCGAATATTTTATATAATAGGCATTCTTGGCAAGCAAATTCCGAGTATCCAAAAGAAATCGATCTACCACCTTACAAAGCACCACATTATGCAAATTATTCATGCCTATAAAAACACGGGTTGCTACTACATCATTTCATTCCCGTTTTTTGGCTTTCTCAGTAGGACAGCCACATCTCCAATACTCAGGATGGCAAGTTATCGTCGTTTAGATGATTCTTTGAGATGGTGGGTCGTTGGACTACTTGAAGCCGGTCAATCACAGGTGGATGTGGCACGTTGGCTTAATGTGTCACACAGTGTTGTCTCGGTACTATGGAAGCAGATGTCTGCGCAGTAGCACAGTGGTATCGTCACCGTCCTCCCCACACCAGGTGGAAAAGGCCCGGGTTCGAATCCCGTCGATGACGCGAGGAACTTTAATGGGCTTTTTTCAATCCGTGGCTGAGTTAAGTCGGTATCAGGCGTAGATAGCAAGATTTCCCCCAGAAACTTTTGCTAAGTCCAGAAATATAATATCTGTTGTAGTTCCTTGATATAAATTTGATATAAAATAATTGAGAGGTATATATTATGGCAAAACTGCCATTAGTAATAGCAACTTCTGGAATTAAACCACACTGAAAATCCTCTAAAACAGGTGAAGATAAAAGCACGGTTTATTTAAATTATAGCTTCGATAATTTCAGTGATGTTTCAAGATCCAGGAGTAAAGGGGGGGGCCATACTCCCTCTCAATGAGACCGCTAACTATAATAGCCATTGAACAGGTATATAAAAATTCCTCCAGTTTCAGACGGTGTTCAAATCCCAACCCCTCCAAAAGAGAGATAAGTGGCCAATCTACAAAGTACCAATCCACTATACTGCATGACTATCTAGTGAGTCTCGATGCAAGTTTTGCATCGAGACTCACTAGATGATCATGCAAGTTGCAATACCCAAGCAGCTTAAGATAATCATGATAATCAAGCTACTCGGAGACCAGCAGACAAAGGCGCCAAAATTGTTCATACATTCATCAAGTCTGCGATGGAATCCGATACAAACATTTCCAAAAAGGGTGACATGTTCTAGCCCTATACTACCATTCTGGTCAGCGGAGATGAGGGAAACCCCTGGTGCCGTTTGATCCACAAACACACACACTTTAAACTACCATTGCGGTCATCTTATTGGCAATTCAAAATTGCCAAGCTCTGTTTTTTATTTGTTTGCATTAATTTTTGATTGAATACTAATACTGTCATAGCAAGTTGGTGTTCCATTACTACTGAATACCTCCAAACACAATATAGGTTTATATTTTATAACATGATGTCCTTTAATTTATGGCCCTCGTGAGTAGCACAGTTGGTATAATCATCGTCCTTCCCACATCCGTTGAAAAAGATCTCACTTCGAATTCCGTCAACGACGCAAGGAATTTTTATGGGACTTTTCAAAACGTGGCTGAGTTAGTCGGTCTCAGCGAGGATAGCGTGATTTCTTTTTCCCGGAGACTCGGGTCTTATGTCCAGCAAACAGCAAGTTGACCTCAAAACACACGCAATATAGAGACATATTATATACGGCGGAGTATGCCTAAGTTTTTGATGCGCCTAAAAATCCTACAACAACAACCTTTAATTTATTATATCGATATTGCTTTTATTATTATATCATTTAATGGTCATGTGTGCGTTAAGCACCGAAGCAACTAAGGCCATGAGGCATAATTTTTTATTATGTCTACGACTGTGTACGTTTTTTGGTCGGGTTGCCGTTTTGTAGATAAAAGAAAACCGATTTTCGGGGAGAAAAAGTATCCAATCCTCGCTTGAGACTGACTAACTCAGCGACGTTGTGAAAAGAAGCCCATAAAAATTTCTCCTTTCAATGACGCTATTCGAACTCAGGTCTTATTTTTGGATAGAGGAAGCAGTGATTATCAACGTTTGTTTATATCTTAAACCTAGATGAGTTGAACCAAAAATTCATGGTTCAAAATTTCGCTAATAAGCAGTTTATCAGAAATATCTTGAATACAAACCATAAAATAATTTTTGTGGTTTGTACTAATCTATTTATTCTGTCTTTTCTGATTTGGATTATCGCTTAAATATGTTCAACGCTCTCTCAATTCAATCTTTCTGTTACAAAAATTATCGAGTAAGGGGATTTATCGTGCTGTATTGAAAGTTAAATTAAATTTTTCCTTAATTGAAATATATCACAAAAGCAATTTATTTTCCGAACAAAACACTTCTAGAAAACGAAAATTTTTAACATTATTGAATGTATTAAGCACGTCAGGATATCAATTACGCATTACAAAAAGAGAGATCGTTTAGGATGCAGTACAAACTTTGCTTGCCATTCTCAGATGGCAACTAGAAGAATTTATTGCTACTCAAATCTAAAAACAATCATAATCAATTTACAAAATATATTATGATTACTTGTTAAATTTCAGCTGTATTATATATGTATATACAAAGCTAATTGAAAATCCTACTCCTTGATTCAGATAGCATAAATACGCCATTGAAGAAAAATCGGAACTTTTGACGCACTTTATCTTTTCTGAATGAGCGAAGTATTTTCTAAGAAAAGGGTCAATGACCGAATGCATGGGTGAAATCGTTGATATACTCGCCATTTGCTCGCTTCTGATGCTGGAACTATAAAGCACGGCTAAGCGAAAAACATGCTGTTCGTAAACCTCAGATAATTGGATACGATGAATGGAACTTCATCAGTCTTTGAAAACAATTTTACATTAAGTTTAATGAGAAATTGCATGTGGTAGTCTAATTTTTTGTCACATACTTGCTTTACAAACAGACAATTTGTATAGCAATACTGCATTGAAAGTATCTGAGCTTAAAATGTTTATAAATTGCTCAGCGCAATGTATGTTTGTAATAATTTCATTGATAAGCTGGACAATAGCTACGAATACAAATAAAAAATATTATCTTATTGATCCGAATAAGTTACTTATAGGAAAACAATAAATTATTAATTAACACTATTAAATTTTCAAAATTAATATATTCCTCGAGAATAATGCACCTTTGAGCTCGTCAGGGACTCAAGACTCCAGCAATCTACCAAGTGATGCACACCCGATTCGGGCCTCAAAACAGAAAAACCAAGTGCAAACTACTCTGGTTAAAAAGGACATTGTTTTATTAGGAGACTCCATTGTCAGGGAAACGGGGAATATTTTTTGTAATAAGGATAGGTGGAGAAGAACCAGGGTATGTCTGCCGGGAGCAACTATTGATGATGTCACCAACAGATTGTCAGATTTTAAAGGGGGTAAAGAGAATATTATTATTCATGTGGGGACAAATGATATTAAACGTACACGATGTGACGATTTGTTGGAAAAATACAGGACCATGCTGAGGAAATGTCGCGAGCTAGACCATAATGTCTATGTGTCTGCAATTCTGCCCAGATATGTTAAGAGCCTTGTGGATTAACTCAAGACTTGAAGGAATCTGCAAGGCTTTAGGGGGGAAATTTCTACCAGCATGGCTCACTCTTGTAGGTAGAAGGAATTTGTTTTGTACAGACGGGATACACTTAAACAAAGGTGGTGCAAAACTTTTTGCCAGTATTATTGAGGATACCTTAAAGGTTCAGGGAAACTGCTAGTTAGGGGGGATGTGGGTAATACTGACACGCGTTTATCTGATAATATTGGTCAAAGTAACTCTTGCACATACCTCAAGAGTTCTTATCTGTTACCCCAACTGGACGTATTATCTAGATGTTCTGGGGGCAGAAACGTTTCACGTGAGCGGGTAGCTAATATCAGGGAAGAGAGCCTAAAAAACTTACAGGGTTGTGTTAGGGTTGTTAAATATACAAGGACAGCAAGTCTTAATTGTTTATATAGTAATGTTAGAAGTGTCGTCAATAAAATGAGCGAATTCGAACTGCTGGTTAAAACAAGTAACGCGGACATAATAGGGCTTACGGAGACGTGGTGTCACCCGGAAATTGGGGATGATGAGTTTCAGTACGGCTTGTATAACGTATTTAGGAAGGATAGGGTAGGGTAGATAGAAGGGGTGGTGGGGTAATGCTTCTTATCAGAAGCAGCCTGAGTGCGACGATAGCTTTCCCGGATTCAGACATTTCACATGCTAGTAGAGAGTCTGTATGGTGTGAGATAGTTGGAAACAAAGGTATAATGCGAGTAGGAGTAATCTACAGACCAGGTGATTGTGAAGATTATGACGAAAGCCTCTACATGCAAATGGAATGGGCAAGTAAGCGTCAATGTCTTATTATGGGTGATTTCAATCTGCCTCTAATTGATTGGAGTAAATGGGAAGGAAACTCGACATGGAGAACAAAATTTTTAAATCAACTAGATGACTGTTATTTGTATCAACATGTCAGGGAAAGTACTAGAGAAAAGAATATCCTAGACCTCATCATCACACATGAATCAGATGACATAACAGGGCTGACAGTAGAGGAACCAGTAGCAGGAAGTGATCACGGAGTTCTACGGTGGATGATGACGAGAGAGGTAGCAGACAAAGGAATGGGTTTTAATTTCAGAAAAGGAAATTACGATGCCTTAAGGTACTACATGGCCTCTATTAACT
Source organism: Mastigoproctus giganteus (assembly GCF_048544385.1). Classification (NCBI taxonomy): domain Eukaryota; kingdom Metazoa; phylum Arthropoda; class Arachnida; order Uropygi; family Thelyphonidae; genus Mastigoproctus; species Mastigoproctus giganteus. Next base: position 63,497,808 of record NC_143586.1, on the reverse strand, counting down.
GTGTAGATATCGTGCAGAAAATGAATACAATTGAACTGTGGTACGCTTTTAAAACATTAATCACAGATGCCTTGAATGCGTATATACCATTAAAAAAATACTCCACGAGGAGGGTTCCAAGTTGGATGAATAATGAAGTTGCCACATTACTTGAGCAGAAAAAGGTGGCATGGAAAGGTTACAGAGCAATAAAAAGTACTGAAGCCTATAACAGCTACAAGGCGATGTGTAATAGAGCCACAGAAAAGGTTCGACAGGCAAAGGCATTTTATGAGAGATCACTAGCAAACAGAGCAAAGGGGGGGGGGGATAAGGAATACTTCACATGTATAAATTCCAAGAAGAACAGGACAAACCAGATCGGACCTTTACGTAAGGGAAAGGGGATAGTAATAAATACACCAGCTGCCGTTGCAGATGAACTCAACAGTTATTTTGCATCGATATTTACAAATGAAAAGCCGAAATTGTGGGAGCGAAGTTAAAAAATATGTAATTAATGATATTGAAATTTCGCAAGATTATTTAATGAAAAAACTTTCGAGCCTACAGACCAGTAAGGCTCCTGGAGTTGATGGAATATACCCTATAATCTTAAGGAAGGCCGCAAGCGAGTGCATTGAGCCATTGAGGCTAATTATGCGAGCATCACTAGACTCTGGGGAGATTCTCGTGGATTGGAAAAGTGCAAATGTATCTCCCATACATACGGGTGACTCTAAAAGTGAAGTTGGAAATTATCGACCTGTCAGTCTGACTTCAGTAGTAGGGAAAATCATGGAGGCAATGATCAAGGGTGTAATTCAAGATCATTAGGATCGAATTGAAATTCTTAAGGATACTCAGCATGGTTTTGTAAAGGGAAAATCATGTTTATCAAATCTGGTTCGCTATTTTGAAAGGGTCACTCACGAGCTGGATTTCGGGAATAATTTCGGCATTGTTTATTTAGATTTCAGTAAAGCTTTTGACTCAGTCCCACATGAGCGGGTGCTTTATAAGCTGGAACAGGTTGGAATCACTGGGAAAATCCTTAGATGGATAGCAGGATGGCTTCAGGGCAGGAGGCAGAGGGTTGTGATAAATGGCTATTCCAGATTGGGTTGATGTAAGAAGTGGGGTTCCCCAAGGGTCAGTATTAGGACCACTGTTGTTTTTAATTTTCATAAACGACATTGATGAAGGGATAGAGAGCGTGATGTCTAAATTTGCAGATGTTGTTAAAATTGGTAGAGTAGTTAGTGTTCACTGTCAAGCTGAGCTTCTTCAGAGAGACTTAGATAGACTTCAGGAATGGTCAGAAAAATGGCAGCTATGCTTTAATCCAACAAAGTGTAAGGTATTACACCTGGGAAAAAGTAATCCCAAAATAACTTTCACTTGGTGGAGTTCAACTAAACCCAGTACTGGAGGAAAGGGACTTGGGTGTTACGATACGGTCAGCCATGAAATTCTTTGAGCATTGTAAACAGGTTGCAAGGAAGGCCCATGGTGTCCTGTCGATGATCTATCGAAATTTTGCAAGTAGAGATAGGGACGTAATAATCCCATTATATAAGGTTTTTTTTACCACACTTGGAATACTGTGTTCAAGTATGGAGACCGCACCTAAAGAAAGACATCGAGCCTCTTGAAAGGGTGCAAAGAAGGGTAACTCGCCTGGTGAGATCGGCAAAAGGGCGTCCTTATGAAGAAAGACTTCGAATATGTGGGTTGCAGAGTTTGGAAACTAGACACCTTAGAGGAGATTTGATTGAGGTGTTTAAGGCTCTGAGAGGCATCAGTAAAATGAATGACGACGAAATTTGCAAGATTATAAATGATTCTAGAACTAGGGGACATAAATTCAAGTTACGGGGGGAAACGTTTAGATTGGACTGCAGGAAGTTTTATTTTAGCCAACGAGTTATAAATTACTGGAATAAGTTGCCTTCACGGGTGGTAGAGGCCGGCAGTTTGGGTAAATTCAAAGGTCATCTGGATAGTACTTTCGGGTAAGGGAAGCGCATAGGATGATAGGTTTAATTTCCTTTTTTTTTTATTAATTATTATTTATTTTTTTTTTTTGTTTTGTTCGGATTTTCTTTTTTTTTTTTTTTTTTTCTTGGCTGGTGCAGCATAAGCCATAGGCTTTCTTGCACCATGCGGCCATTACTAATACTAATATTAATTTTTGCCTTGGAGCAGTTTATCTAAAATCTGACCAACAACCGAAGCGCCATCTAGTTATATGAAACCAGACGAAAGGAAAGTGGTATCAGTGTTGTGTAGACATTAAAATAAAGTCATTAAAATAAACTAAAAATATTTTATATGGAATTACCTGTTATGGGTAGAAGTAACCCTCTGGGGTTACTTCTACCCATAACAGGTAATTCTAATAACAACAGTTTTTATTTCCTAAAACTTAACGTTATGAGCGTATACTTAATTTCTTCATAAAGCAAAAAGTTAATTAAAAATTAATTTCAAAATTCCTTATCATCCAAGAATGTTAACTTCGATATTAAAATTCTATCTTCCTTCTAAATCTATACTATTGTACCAAATTTAATTTCATACTACAGATTCTCAAAGAAAACATTGAAAATGTAGTTCTGTTTTCATAGTTTCATTTAAACTCTGGTAATATTAATAGTGAAAAATTACGTAAGGAAATAACTTTTAGCATTAGCATTAGTAGAGGCACATGATGTAAGAAAGAAAACTTATGTAGAATTAGCCAAAAAATATATATCACACATCCATTCCCTCTAAACGTTTGTCCAGTTCCTCCTTGAATTTATTCAAACCACAACGACAGATGGAAGTTTATTCCAGCAATCAACAACCCGATGGTTAAAGGCAAATTTCCGCAAATCTATTCTATAACTGTCTTTCCTCAGTTTGAATTTATGCCCCCGCAGGTTCATATTCTAAACAAGAGGAAGAATCCCATCAGAATTAAGCCTGCTCAACCCATTCAAGGCGTTATACACCTCAATCAGATCACGTCGCAGGTGCCTACTCTACAGACGCTGCAAATTGCAGAACTTAAGCCTTTCTTGGTAAGACCACCCCTTCGTTCCCCTCACCAATCTTGTTGCCCTTCCCTGTTCTCGCTCAAGTAAATCTACATCCTTCCTAAAATGAGGCCTCCAGACCTGTACGCAGTACTCAAGGCGTGGCCTGACCATTGACTTATACAAAGGGATAATCACCTATTCTTTCCCTACTAGTAAAATTTCTGTATATCATTGACAATTCCCACGACTTGCTCTGGCAGCCTGTCTGCACTGCTCAGAGAACACTGCTCAGAGAACTTCATATCCGACTGCACAATTATCCCCAGATCTTTTTCATTTTCTACCACCATAAGTGTAATACCACACAAGTCGTACGTTACTCTGGGGTTACTTCTACCCATATGAAGTACTTTGCATTTGTCAATGTTAAACTTCAATTGCCACTTCTCAGCCCATCTGCCCAAATTTTCTAGATCCTCTTGCAGTAGCACACTGCCATTACTGTCAATAACAACCCTGCAAACCTCGACACATTATCATCTGCAAACTTCGACACTAAGCCTGATATACTTTCATCAATATCATTTATATATATATACAAAACAACAGTGGGCCCAACACCGAACCCTGGGGGACTCCGCTAATAACATTAATCCACGAAGAGCGTACATCGATTACCACTCTCTGTTTTCTCCCATTCAACCACCCTTTTATCCATTGTAGCAACTTGCGCTTAACTTACAGAGCATCGGCCAAAAAAAAAAAAAAAAAAAATCGAACGTCACCTGTCCATACCATTTATCTAATTTTCCGTTAAATTTATTCAAAATTAAGGAAAAATTATTACAGGAGATGGCCAGGTGAAGTAGGAATTTTTTTCTGCACGTATATCCTGCAACCATCCATCTTCAGTTTAAATTTATGGTCCCTTATGTGCGTTGTCCGACAAAGAAAAAGATGCCATCAGCATTTAATTTACTTAATCAATTTACTGAATTTAGAGCCCTAAATACTTCAGTCAGAATTCTTCGCAAGTGCCTACTTTACAGACGCTGCAATTTTCAGAACTGAAGTCTTTCGTGGTAAGAGTACCCTTTTGTGCTCATGGCTAATCTTGTTGCTCTTTTATGCAACCGTTCCAACAGATCCGCATCCTTCTTAAAATGAGGCTTCGACGCCTGTGTACAGTAACTCAAGATGCAGCCTAACCTCTGCCTTATATAACGGGATTACTTGTATAAGGCATGATGAGGTACAGAGTGTCCATTATTGCCATCACCCCTGCTTTACGTAAGCTTGGCAAAAACCTTTGGTCTAGACACCTCATCCTTATGAACTAAACTTGGAGTTTAACATCTAAGTTGCCTCACTGGCAGGTGTTTCTCCAAGTTCACGCAATTAGAAGCTTAATGATTATTGTTACGGTTCATTTCATTCCCATTACAGTCTTGGAAGAATTCTTCCAATCGGTTGGACTATGATCGACCGAATGTAGGGACTTTCTCCCACCCAAACTCGAGAGTTTCCGTGAAAGAAATTTTTTTCTCTTTCATTACCTAAAAATACACGCAGTTTACACGCATTACACTAACGCCTCGTGGCCTTAGTCCCTAAATATATTTCCTTTATTCCCTTGGTCCGACTAAATAAAAAATTTAAATGTTTTTTCCGTGATCATAAGTCCCATCACCGGGACATTTTTTTATGTTGGTTCTCCATCTAGATGAGATTTTGTTTCGGTTTGGTAACCAGGCAAAGGATATATCAATATAAAATAAACAGAAATAAGGAAGAAAGGTCTCTTTGAACACTTTTAATTGAAAAGTTATGATTTGTGTTGTGCAAGGGGTAGCTTCGCATGCTTTCTGAAAGAATTATAACCACTTTTTCCTCTGGTTGCTATTTCTGGACCAAAGTTCTTGTTAAAAGTATCAGACATCGATGAAATTGAATTTACGGCCCTTGCATCTCGATATAGGAATTTAATTAGTATACGAGAAAATTCCAATAGCACTGCATCCTTTTAAGTAATTTATTCTGAAAATCTCTGCGCAGTTTAAATGCTACCTTATCGATTACACATTTCTCTTGCACATTTTCAGTCATGATTCTAAGTGATCACAAAAAAAGGTCCTTAAAACTCACTTCTACCTGCATTATTTATTCATCCCCACCAGAAATATGTAAGAATGAAAATAATATTCAAGTTTAGCTACAAGAACTTTCTATTCGATTGGTTGGCAGCAAAACTATTCGAAAGGAAAATCTAAACATGGTGGATTCGAAGCACGTTCAGGAAGGTCCAGCTTCAATCCTGTCAATGAGTGGGAGAATTTCTTCGAAGTCGTTCCACTTGGGGCAGTGGTTACTCGATCTCAGCAGATCTTAAAATATTTACAAGTATGTACACTTGTGTACAATTGTGACCACCTACCTAATTCTGTGTTGGACCACAGGATAACAGCCGTATTCGCCAAGGCATTGACTCCACTAGATGTCTGAAGACGTCCATACGGATCTGCAGCCATGCTGCCTGCAAGACTTTCCACAGTGCCGGAATAGATGAACAGTTGCATGTCCATAAGCCTCACTTTCTGTTCTAAAACATCCCCATATTAAATTGGATTGTGGTCAGACGAATTTGGAGGCCAATCAAGATGAGAGATATCTTCACTGTGTTCCTCGAACCACTTGTGCACAGTGTGGGCCCGATGACAAGCTCATTATCGTTCTGGAAGATCCCATTTCTGTCCGGGATAAAATGCAACATGGCAGGGTGCCCATGGTCTCCTAAAAGCTACCGGTAGACCTCCCCAGTGAAACGTTGATGCATACACACCAGGGGTCCTAATTCTCGCCAGCAAAATATTAAGCAATCACCGCCACCTGTCTGCCAGCTATGAAGCATAGTCCATTACGGAAGGGGCGGTCACAATTCAGTGATAACTTCTTACCCAGATTTTTAATGGTTACGAAAAAATAATTGATTCACTCCAGTGGCTTCACTAAATGTGAATTCAAACAGCCTTGGAGGCAAACAATTCTTTCGCAATTTTTGCAGTATGAGCAACTGTGTGATCGAGTTGATGAAAGTAAGATATCTACAAGTTGTACTACAGTACTGCGTTTCGTCACCTTAACTTTACTGAAGAGGTGCGGGTTCAAATCCCATCCGAGAATCGGTGAAATTCTTAAAGGCTTCTTCAATCTAGCCAAGCTCAGGAGGAAGTAGGATTCACCAGGTGAGTTATTTTCAGTTTTTCAGCATGCACAACATGAAAATCAGCATAATAAAAACACACGCGCACTTGTACAAACATAATATAGCCTTAGATGCTAATGCACTATACTGTTGTGATATTGATGTCATTGTATAAATAACAATAACATCACTTCAGCCAGAATAAATAACTTGAGTCAGAGTAATAAAACACTTCATTCAGAATAAATAACAGGTTCATTATTGAATGGGATTCATGAATGCGCAAAATATCTTCTCTATTATAAGTGATTCCGTGAGGGTGCATTAAATACTTAATTCCAACGGCGTTTGGAACCTCCATGAGTCCATTCAACACTAGCAAAATGACCTCGCAGAAGAATCACTTCAATTTCATTATTAACAGGTTAATGTCGATCTCTATTTTTTAAAAATAATAATAAATAGTAATAATATTCCCCCAGTATATTATTCACTGTCAAACTAATTCAAATTATTTTTGTCTTCTTGATGAATTTGAAATAAGTATTGGGGTATGAGCAACCTCGTGAGTAGGACAGTTGATAGGATCGCCATCCTCACCACGCCGAGTGGAAAAGACCTGAGTTCGAGTCCCGATGATGAGAGGAATTTTTATGGGCTTCTTTTCACAAGGTGGCTGAGTTAGTAGAGGCGAGGATAGCGTGGTATTTTCTCCCGGAAACTCGGGTTTTAGTTGATGATCTCCTAAAACCCTACGTTTTACGTTTTATTACGTTTTACCATTGAAAACCCAAACAGCCATAGCTCCCAAACCGTCCTGAACAAGACACATGTTAATATTGTTTTTACTTTTTTTTTTTTTTTTTCAGTTTTTAATCGATTATGAAAGTATAAAAAATTGTATATGTGTGGGATAAGAGCTCTGTTATCCACTTGTCCCTATTACACTTAGAATAGCAAAAAGTACAGGAAAGTATTAGTAGGAGCGGAAGAAGAAAAGAAACGGTATAGAAGAATGAAAGGGACAGTGACTCCTTCAACTCACACCACTTATAAACTCCTCGAATAGGCAACGCTTTCATCCAACAACGGGTGAATGGGATCTATCCAGTTACATTAAAGGAGGCAACAAAGGAATTAAACAGGTCCTTAGCCATGATTATAAGGGCATCCTTGGACTCAGGGGAAGTCCCCACGGATTGGAGATGTGCAAATTTATCCCGAATGAACAGAGGGATCAAAAGGTGACACGAATATTTAGAGACATGTTAGTTTAACTTCTGTTCCGGGGAAAATAATGGAGTCACTGGTTAAAGAAGCACTACAGGATCATCTAGACAAGACTGCAGTTATACTTCAGGCACAGCATGGATTTGTTAAGGGGAAGTCTTGTCTGACAAATTTGATTGGATACTACGATGTGGTCACAAAGGAACTGGATGCAAAAAATAATTCGATATTATATACTTGGATTTTAGGAAAGCGTTTGATACTGTTGCCCATGGAAGACTATTGTACAAGTTGGAGCAGTATGGCATTAAGGGTAAATTGCTGCGATGGTTGAGTGGGAGAAGACAGAGGGTGGTAATTAATGGTGGGTGCTGCTCTTCGTGGACTAATGTTATTAGTGGAGTCCCACAGGGTTCGGTGTTGGGTCCTCTGTTATTTTGTACATTTATCAATTATATTGATGAAGGTATATCAGGCTTAATGTCCAAGTTTGCAGACAACATGAAGGTTGGTAGGGGCGTACTGTCATGTCATTAATAACCCTTTTCCAGTACTTTTCCAGATTCTGTTGAACAGAATCTGGAAAAGTTGACCAGATCGGCTCAGATGTGGCAACTGAAGCTTAACATTGACAAATGCAAAGTGTTGCATACGGGTAGCAGTAGCTCCAGAGTAACATTCCAACTGCGGGGTCCTACACTCAGGATAGTGGAGAATGAAAAAGACCTGGGAGTAATCGTGCAGTCATAAATGAAGTTTTCTGAGCAGTACAAAAAGGCTGCAAGAGTAGCTCATGGGGTCTTGTCAATGATATACAGGAATTTTGCTAGCAGGGATAAGGAGACGATTATCCCCTTGTATAAGGCAATGGTCGGGCCACACCTTGAATACTGCATACAGGTCTGGAGGCCTCATTTTAGGAAAGATGTAGATCTGCTGGAACAGGTACAGAGAAGGGCAACTAGATTAGTGAATAGAACAAGGGGTTGCTATTACCAGAAAAGCTTAAGTTTTGCAAATTACAGTGTCTGAAGACGAGACACCTGCGAGGTGATCTGATTGAGGTGTATAAGGTTGAATGGTTTGAGAAAGCTCAATGTTGATGGGATTCTTCCTCTTGCTCAGATTCCGCACTTGAGAGGTCATTAATTCAAATTGAGGAAATACAGTTGTAGAATAGATGTGCAGAAATTTGCCTTTATCCAGCGCGTGGTTGATTGCTGAAACAAACTTCCATCTCTCGTTGTGGAAGTTCAGAACAACGAAATTCAAGGCCGAACTAAAAGAAACTTTTGGAGTGAATGAATGGTGAAACAGGAAGGTTTTTTTTGGCTCCAATATGGAAGACTGTTGTTACCCATTTTCGTAATCTCCGGGCAGCATCAGGCTCTCCCCGTTGGCAGTTTTAAGGATTATCATTGGTGGGTGCGTAGGTATTCTTGTTATAAAAACCCCTATTTTTTTTAATCTAACGTGTATTTGAAAATAAAATATGGGTCTATTTATTAGGAATGCCATGCTAGAAAAAAGAAAAAGTGTCTCAATAAATCTACTGTAACTACTACACTTAAGAAAAATTTTTAACTTTAGTATTCGCAATGAACTTAAAAATTAAACTTATTTTTAAAAAATATGACACTGTGGTCAAGAAAAGCACACAAGTATAATAAAGAGTTTCATAAACAGTCTACCTATCAATTTTATAAAAGCATATATTCTAATTCTACAAATTAAACTTTTCATTAGGGCGAGGAATCTTAGATCCAACGCATCAGGGTGCAAAAGATGAACATGGCCCATTCGTGCCTGTGTTCGCTGGCTCACTTTAATATTCAGAATGCATCCAGAGATCGTTAGTACTGGTTAATATTCAGGTAAACCTCACTGAATAAAAACTCCAGTCATTATTTTTTTACTTATTATCTATATAACCTACAGTAGGTACAATATTACAAATGCACAGTTGTTAAATAGCTTTATGTTAAATCCTGCTTTCGGATTAAGTATAAATAAGCGAAAAAAAATCGATTTTAAAATCGATATTCGAGAAATCAAAGGTACGCTTTAAAGCCAAGATACTTTTTGTAGATGTAAAACAAAGAGGACTTATTTTTCTTAGCCAATTGATAACCACTGTAGGAGAAAGCAGTTATAAGTGCGCTAGGATATTGATTTCAATTAGCGCTAGAAGCCTATCGCATCCCATACATGGTGAAAAAGAAAATAAATAACTAAATTTCTTTTTATCCTTGGATACAACAGAAAACTTCTGAGCCAAACGTCGAGTGGAACTGAAGGTTTGCTATCGGCAGCTACCTTATCGATCGTCTGCTTTTAAATGGATTATAGACAAGATGAATGCAATAGGAAAAAAAATTAAAAAAACATACCTTCTAATAAAACCTCCTTCTCTGGTTTCTCAATCACCCTCTGCTCACTTAAGAATATGCCTACGATACAGAATCAAAGGAGAAATTTTACTCTCAACCACTAGCAACGTTCCACATCTACTTTCCGAATCCTTACACACACGCCAGGCAAGGTAGAGCGCCACGCTGTATGAAACGTAATTCTGACGTCATGTTACGTCATTGAATTTTGCTGGAAGTCCACAAATAGCCTTTCTAATAGCATTCCATAGTAGAGTTTAATTTATTTCATACGAGGAATGGATGTGCTCATTTTAGTGTCGATTATTACGCTCGGTGGTTTCAAAGGAATATTTTCTTTGAACCACGAATGAACTCCTTATTAAAATGTTATTGAAGCAGAAGACTAATAGCGTAATGTATCGAAGTCAAGAACTGTTTGTACCTAAATGTTTGGTAATAATCCGACTTTAATTGATTATGCGAAATTAGAAAAGGATTGTAATTAAAGTTACACCACTGGTTGATTATATAAGGATGGTTTATCTGAAGGCGATTAAATTTGTCGAATCAGTAGGTAGCGCACAGTTTCAGTATTATTTAAATCTAGTATGAGGCTGTTGTTTTTGTTTTGTGTCCTCCAACGTAAGAAGGTTGCAATCATAATTGCATTTTAATTAACTTTATGTTTGTCTTCCAGATTTCACTCGTTCAGTGGTTTCATTAGTGCTGTAACCATGTACTGCAAAACCACCCCAATGTGTGGTCTCTATTCAAAGGGGAGTCCATAAGATGAGATTTAAAACTCATACGCGGGCCACCTTTCCGTTGCAGATATTTCGATATTTGTAACTAAATCGGATTACCCAGCTGTGTATTATTTAATTTTCTACAAATGGGTTGAACAACTACAAATTATTTAATTTGTAGTTGTTCAACCCATCATCAGTTATGTCAGGTGCTGAAAAGAAAAAGTGTCGACAGTATCTGGATCATCTAGCTTATGGTTTAATTGAAAGCCCATTCGACTCAAGGCAGCCCATGTGTAATAGTTCTTTTTCAAGTGAGGATATGAAACCATCAAGACTTTTAGATCACTTAAAAAGGAAATATCCTGATATAGTTGGTAAACATATCGAATATTTTTAAAATTTAAATCAGAATTTTGTGCAACGTAACACCATTACTTCCTTATTTAAGAAAAACACACAAACAAATGACGATGGAATGATTACGTCTTATAAAATTGCAGAAATCGTTGCAAAAACTGATAGTGCTCATATAGTTGCTGAGACTATATGACCCGCATTAGAGACTGCAATTTCAACAGTGATGCCATTGAGCAACGATTCAATTCGAAGACTAATCGATGAGATGTCAGTTAACATTGAAGATCAGCTAAATGACAAACTGAAAACGAGAAATTTTCTATTCAGATTGATGAATCCACAGTTACTGACAATAAGACCCTTCTAATGGTATACGTTCGTTATTTCTATGATGATTGTAAATTGCAAGAGTTGTTGTTTATAAAATCCAGAGAAACTGACTATGCTGGAGCATCAATTTTTGCTGCTGTAAAAACATGGTTTGATGAAAAACAAGCACCATTGGAAAATTTGGTATCCTGTGCCACTGATGGTGCTACCTCCATGGTTGGAAGACATAGAGGTTTTATAACCCATCTAAAGGAAGTATGTCCCGAAGTGAAGTTATTACAGTTCTAACTGCATTGTGCACCGACATCATCTGGTTGTTGCAAAAAATGTTAGTCCAGTTCTTTATCAATCTCTCAGTTATTAAAACCATCAATAAAATAAAGTCACATAGCAAATATGATCACCTTTTCAGAAAATTTTGTGTTGATAATGAAGAACAGTATGTGAAGCTTCTTTTACATATAGAAGTCAGATGGCTTTCTAAAGGAAACTAACAAGATTTGTAACCCTTTTTGATATGATAATTAGTTTTTTAGAATGCGAAGGAGACGCAGATTTAGCAAAGGAGATGAGCAAACGCAAAAACGACATATACTATATGGCTTCGATTTTTCGAAAACTTAATGATCACTTCAACTTCAAGGGAAATTAATTACAGTGATAAACTGCAAACGCATTTTAAAAAAAAAACTGGAAATATTTGAAAGCAATTTAATGGTATGCAAGAGTTAGCTGAAATCAATGAATCTCTCACCGAGAATGATCTTAAGATTATTTGGATCTTGTGTTCGTTAAAAAGTGAAATTAAAAACAGATTTCTTTTCTTTTGAAGTGACGCCATGGACGTTAGATCCAATTGGATGTGATGCCGGGTCTGCTAGTGAAGAAATTCAAGAAGAACTCATTGAATTAAAATGTAACGAAGAATGCAAATATAAATTCGAAAAAGGTGGAATAGCTGAGTTGTGGGGATCAAAAACAACTAAACTTCTTTATCCAATAATGTGGTCTGAAATGGCCAAAGTACTTCTTTGTTTTCCAACGTCTTATATGGTTGAGAGTGGTTGTAGTTCAGTAAATAAAATATTAACACAGGAAAGAAACAGAATTGATATGTTCAAGAGAAGACATTATACTTACTAACATCATAACAACATTGAACTTTTAGCTAAGAAGCATCAAGTTCATGGATCCCATTAAATAAAGAGTAAGTATAAAGTATTTTCTTGTTTAAAATTTCATGGGAGGGGAGATTAGGAAAACAATTGTCTAAAAAAAGGCCCTTTAGGGGGCGATAATTAAAAAAAGGTTGAGAAACACTGGTCTAGACATTCTGGACAATAACGCATTACCGCGCGACATGGATGAAAAAAAATAAATAACAATTGTCAGATTTTTATTGGTCGAATTTTAATGAAATTGAGGTGGCTCTAGAATCTTCCTAAAAGATACAAATACAAAATTTCATGAAAATTGTTGCAAAATAATATCAGGTGATTAGCTGACACACAGACTCCTCACCACCACCCCTGGATTTACAAAAATTCCCTACTGGCATCAGAGACTTCACACCAGCGAATTCTGTATATCTCTGACCTCAGAAATAGTACACCACTATGAGTGTGATTGTACCTACCAACTTAAATCTTAATCTCCATAACTATTGAAGATAAAGTTTATGCAAACGATATGCAAATCAAGTACTTACGGAATTTGTATGACAATATGACCGATGTGGTATCCCTCCACTTTGTCGACTTTTTTGTCAGCCTTACTCTAAAATTTGTAATGACGCTTTGGAGAACCTCTATAGAAATATTAAAAATATTAGCATTAGCATTAGTAGAGGCATATGATACAACAAAGCAAGTTTATGCAGCATCAGCCAAAAAAAACCGTCCCATTTCACCCCTCCATTCGTTCCAAATGCCTGTCCAGCTCAGCCTTAAATTTATTTAGGCTATTAGCTTCCACAACAAAAGATGGAAGCCTGTTCCACCAATCAATTACCCGCTGGCTAAAGGCAAATTTCCTCACATCTATTCTTCAATTGTCTCCTCAATTTGAAACTGTGTCCCCTCAGGTTCTTAGTCTGAGCAAGAGGAAGAATTCCATCAGCATTCAGCTTGCTCAACCCATTCAAGGCCTTATACACCTCAGTCAGATCCAGGTGCTGCAATTTGCAGAACTTAAGCCTTTCTTGTCTTGGTAAGAGTTCCCCTTTGTTCCCCTCACCAATCTTGTTGCCCTCCTTTGTGCAACTCTACATCCTTCCTAAAATGAGGCCTCCAGACCGGTACTCCAGGTGTGGCCTGACCATCGCCTTGTATAACGGGATAATCACCTCCCTGTCCCTGCTAGCAAAATTCCTATATATCATTAACAAGACTCCGTGACCTGTCCTGGAAGCCCGTCTGCACTGCTCAGCGAACTTCATATTTGACGGTACAATTACCCCAGGTCTTTTTCACTTTCCGCTTCCCTGAGTGTAGTACCACACAGTTGGTATGTTTCTCTTCGGTTATTGCTACCCATTTGCAGTACTTTGCATTTGTCAATGTTAAACTTCGGTTGCCACTTCTCAGCCCATTTTCCCAACTTATCTAGATCCAGTTGGAGTAGCATACTGTCTTTACGTACAGGATATTAGAGTAGCATACAGGATATTAGAGCTGGAAAAGGAATTAGAAAATGTGAATTGGGATATCATCGGTTTGGCTGAAACAAGAAGAAGAAATGAATCACTTATAAGTTTATCAAGTGGAAATCTGCTGTACACCAATGGAAACAGTGAAAGGGGCGAAAGTGGAGTTGGGTTTCTGGTCCATAAAGATATAAAAAAACAACATTTTGGAATTCAAAAGTACATCACCAAGGGTTTCAAGACTAATACTCAAGATTGCTAAGAGGTACAAGCTAAAGGTTATAATGATTTATGCACCAACATCGAGATGTGATGATGAAGAGGTTGAAGAAATGTACACCGAAATTGAGAGTCTTCTAGATGAACAGAAAACTCACTACACTATTTTTATGGGGTACTTCAATGCTAAGGTTGGAAAAAGACAAAACAGCGCAGAAAGGGGAACTATAGGAAATTTTGGAATTGGTGAAAGAAATGAAAGAGGTAAAAGACTTGTGGAATTTGCAGAATCTCAAGGATTGTCACTAATGAATACTTTTTTCAAGAAAACAGTGAAGAGAAAGTGGACATTGAAGAGTCCAAATGGATTAACAACTAATGAAATCGACTTCATCCTCACTAACAGAAGATATAATTACTTTAAGATATAATTACCATCAGGGGTAAAGGAAAGGGTTTTTGCTTCCGTAAAGATGAGTACGGTGGTCTCAGACAGTTTTTAAATTCTGTACAGTGGGATCAACTGACGATGTTACCAACAGTAAATTCTAAGCGGGAAGCATTCAAGGAATTAATCGTGGATGCTACTAAAAGTTTCATACGTATTAAGAAATATTGTTCAAGGCCTACCAGGTGGTAGATGACTTTCATCAACCGGTGAAATACCACCACTTTGCTTATTGGAGGCTTGAAGTGTTGAAACCCATGTTTAGTCTGTAGAGCAAAGTTTCCGGCACCCCCCCCCCCCGTACTTCTCCTTCAACCCATGCACGGTACTAAGTACTATAGGTTTTGATACCTTTCGTGTTTGGGGTTTTCATAAAAAAAAAATGGTTATCAAATGAACTAATGAGACTCGTAACAGAGAATAAAAATGCATGGGATGCATATAAATTATCAAGCGACTCAGAAGCCTATGGCAGATATAAGCTAGTCTGTAATCAGGTCACAAAGGAGGTTAGGCAGGCGAAGGCAGATTACGAGAAATCCTTGGCAAAAGATGCTAAGAAAAACAGCAAGGATTTCTTTACTTATATAAACTCTAAAAGGAAGGGGATGAATCTGATCGGTCCACTTGACATCGATGGTTCGACTGTTGATCCTGCTCAGATAGCAAACAAAGTGAATGAGTATTTTGCATCTACATTCACACGTGAGGAATTATTAAGGTTTGAAAATGGCAGAAGGTTATCAAATTGTAGCAGGGTGCTTAATGATTTTGTAATAACTGAGAGCAAAGTGGAGGAGAAATTGTTGAAGTTAAACATAAGAAAAGCACCTGGGGTGGATTGGATATATCCAATTATATTAAAGGAGGCGGCAAAGCAACTAAGCAAATCTTTAGCCATAATTATGAGAGCATCCTTGGACTCAGGGGAGGTTCCCACGTACTGGAGATGTGCAAATGTATCTCCAATTCACAAAGGTGGATCGAAGGGTGACACGAGTAATTACAGACCAGTTAGTTTAACTTCTGTTCCGGGTAAAATAAGGAAGTCACTGGTTAAAGATGCACTGCAGGATCATCTAGACAAGACTGCAGCAATAAATCAGACACAGCATGGGTTTGTTAAGGGAAAGTCTCGTCTGACAAATTTAATTGGATACTATGATGTACTTACAAAGGATCTGGATGCAAAAAACAATTTTGTTATCATATATTTGGATTTCAGGAAAGCTTTTGACACTGTTGCGCATGGAACACTATTGTACAAATTGGAGCAGAATGGTATTAAGGGTAAGTTGTACAATGGATAAAACGATGGTTGAGTGGGAGAAGACAGAGGGTGGTAATTAATGGGTGCTTCTCTTCGTGGACTAATATTATTAGTGGAGTCCCACAGGGTTCAGTTTTGGGTCCACTATTGTTTTGTATATTTATCAATGATATTGATGAAGGTATATCAGGCTTAATGTCGAAGTTTGCAGATGATACAAAGGTTGGCAGGGTTGTTAATGACAGTAATGGCAGTGTGCTACTGCAACAGGATCTAGATAATTTGGGCAGATGGGCTAAGAAGTGGCAACTGAAGTTCAACCTTGACAAATGCAAAGTACTGCATATGGGTAGAAGTAACCCCAGACAAACGTACCAACTGTGTGGTACTACACTTAAGGTGGCAGAAAATGAAAAAGACCTGGGAGTAATTGTGCAGTCAGATATGAAGTTTTCTGAGCAATGCAGACAGGCTGCCAGGTCAGGTCATGGGTGTTTTGTCAATGATATATACGAATTTTGCTAGCAGGGAAAAGGAGGTGATTGTCCCTCTGTATAAGGCAATGGTCAGGCCACGCCTTGAGTACTGCGTACAGGTCTGGAGGCCTCATTTTAGGAAGGATGTAGATTTGCTTGAGCGTGTACAGAAAAGGGCAACAAGATTGGTGAGGGGAATAAAGGGATCCTCTTACCAAGAGAAGCTTAAGTTTTGCAAATTGCAGTGGCTGGAGACTAAGCACCTGCGCGGCGATCTGATTGAGGTGTATAAGGCCTCGAATGGGTTCAGCACGCTGAATTCTGATGGGTTCCTTCCACTTGTTCAGATTACGAACCTAAGGGGGCATAAATTCAAATTAAGAAAAGACAGATGTAGAATAGATATGCCGAAATTTGCCTTTTGCCAGCGGGTGGTTAATTGCTGGAACAAACTTCCATCTGTAGTTGTGGAAGTTGATAGGTTAAATAAATTTAAGGAGGAACTGGACAGGCATTTGGAGGGAATGGTGTGATTTTTTTTTTTTTTTTTTGGGTGATGCTGCATAAGCTCATACACTTGCTTTCTTGCATCACATGCCACTACTACTACTACTATTTACTGTGAATGATGTTACCCTCCTGAATAAGGTAAATGTTGGAAGTGATCACAGAATGGTAAGATGTACACTTGATATAGATGTAGGAAAAGAAAAAACTGACTCGAGTAAATAATACAAAAGTCTTTGAGATAACAGAAAAGGAGAAAGAGCAGTATGTACAGGAACTTAAGAACAAGTTTGAGCTTCTGCAGACTGCTCAGGACCAAGATATCGACGAGGAATATTACAACTTTCTGAAAGTGATAAAGCCCAAGAAACCTATAGGGAAACAGAAATCCAAAGAAGAAAAAATTAGTCAAGAAACACTTGTCATGATGAACCGAAGACGACAAATGAAAAGCAAGAAAAACACTGACAGGGAGAAAATTGAGTATACTGAGTTATGCAAAGCCATTAGAAAGAGACTCAGAGAGGACATAAGAAGATTTAACACAAGAAAAGTAGAATAAGCATTAAGGGAAAACAAAGGATTTAAATCAGCAGCCATGAGCAGTAATACAGAAAGACAAATGATACTGAAACTGAAGAATAGCGATGCTGTACTTATAAACAGCAGAGAAGGCATAATTCAAATAGCAGAAGACTACTATAGAGAATTATACAAGGAGCGAGGGAATGATACCAGCAGTGGGGAAGATGGATTGCAAAGTAGCAACACATACGACATACCCGATATTCTTCCTGATGAGGTAGAACATGCATTGAAGAAAATGAAGAATCGGAAAGCCCCGGGGGAAGAGGAAGTTACTGTAGAGTTGTTAAAATTGGGAGGAAGAGACATAACACAAAAACTGGCAAGGCTCTTCACAAAGTGCATTAGAAAAGGTGTGATGCCTAAGCAGTGGAATAATGCAATCATAGTTTTGCTGCATAAGATAGGAGATAAATTGGAAATTATAGACCAATTAGCTTGTTATCCCACATCTACAAGTTGTTCACAAGGGTCATTACTAACAGATTAGAAAGAATACTTGATGAGAATCAACCGAAAGAGCAAGCAGGCTTTTGGACAGGATTCTCAACTATGGATCACCTTCACGTAATATCACAGCTAATGGAGAAAGCAAATAAATATAAATGAATTGATAATTTCAATTGTTCCAGGGTCCTTGGTAAACTATCTTTGACGTATCCTCGCACAAAGTCGCATGGATCTGGGGAATAGGCAGACTAATAAATATCACTTCCATATTGCTTCCAATAGTCCAAAGCAATTTAACCCGAAATGTCCGTTCAAAAAGGACAAAAATCGCCAAAACTTGATGGGGTTCCATGTTATAAAAGTAATAACCTCTGAGTATGAGCCATGGAAACCCTGCAATAAGGGAGGGAAATCATTTTCAAGCCAACATCTTGAAGTGAGGTGACATTTCCCTCAATGAACAATGGGCCACAAATTCCAGAAGTGGAGAAAGAGCACCAAACATTACGCGCTTTGGAAGTAGTAGAGAATGTGACATGCGGATTTTCAGAGCCCCTGATTAGCCAGTTCTACTTTTTCACAAATCCATCAAGGTTAAAACGTGTTTCATCAGAGAGCCACATTAGGACAGGGTCAATTTCTTTCTTCGAAAATTTGTCCAGCATAGCATTAGCAAAATCCGATCTTGCAATTCCGTGTTTGAATCTTGTACGGAAACAAATGCAGGTCAGACACGAGGATGTACTGAAGCTTTGTGTTCTTTCTGCCCAGTTCCTCAGAAGCTCTCCTGGTGAACCTTTTTTTTTTGGGAGGAGGAACTTCTTTCGAACGCTTCTCTCACTTTTTGAATGTTCATCTCCAGTTGATGGTCGGTCATGTTGAGAGTAATCGTTCAGAACGGATCCTATCTTCCGAAAATT
The DNA here is from genome assembly GCF_048544385.1 of Mastigoproctus giganteus. NCBI lineage: Eukaryota > Metazoa > Arthropoda > Arachnida > Uropygi > Thelyphonidae > Mastigoproctus > Mastigoproctus giganteus. Next base: position 63,479,044 of record NC_143586.1, on the reverse strand, counting down.
CTGGACAAGGTTAACAACTGGCTTATGCAGCCCTACTTTGGCACCGAACTTCTTTTGAAACGCTCTTCTGACGGTTTCACGGCTCTCTGCTAAACAAAAGTACTCCTCGATTTATGAATATCCGCTACTCCACAGTGTATGATACCATTTTGTGATCGTCAGGCCACCTGCAATACAGATGGAAATGCATACTTTTGAAACTGCGGGATCTGTGCCAATTATCCCTTGTTATTAACGGAGCACTGCATAGAATTCATTTATACATTGTACAAGGATGGCTCAAATATGAATGAAAATATTTCATTAAATTTGAATGACACTAAATATCAACAATAAAAACATTCTTACTTCTAGAGATAGTTCTCCTCTCTATTTAACACTTCTACCATCTTTCTAATAATTCCCCAGTGCCCTTTTTCCAAAGAAGATTTGTGTTTAGTTTTGGGAAACCAGAACTGCACAGGTTTTGTACCAGCGAAAGAAGCTTAGAAACCGAACATGCGCAGACTTTGACTAATTTCTCAAGCAGTTTGAAAAACGTCATCAATCTTTCTGATAGGCCTCAAAATCCGTTCTCAGTCGCTGAGCAAGAAGTCCATCTACCCTATTTTCATTACTTTCGTTGAATGTTTTGCAAAAAATAACAATGCAATGCTTAACGAAACTTTGGATTTCCTTTCCTTAGTCTTGCCATGTCTACTATAACAAATGGTTATCCCTCCAATCGATAATGTCATTATACTTACAGCGACATTATCAGATGATTAGTACGCACGGTAAGACTAGTTTACTTTGCACTTGTATGTTTCTTAATAAGCCAGTATAAAAAGATTTCATTCACCCTCTGTTTTCCAAAAGTTATGTTAAGATAAAATATGAGATAACCATAAAAACATATGGAATTCTGATTAATCTTTAGTGGAAATATTATAAGACTCAATTACTGTTTTACTACACTGCTCGACAAAATTAACAGAACAAAATGTTTTTCATGAAAAAAATGTGAACAGTGTCGCATGCAAATTCCGAATATCCAATAGAAATTGATCTACCACCTTACAGAGCCGCACATTATGCAAATGATTCATGCTTATAAAAACACGGATTGCGACGACATCACTTCAGTCCTATTTTTTTTTGGCTTACTCAATTGACTTAATGTGTCACGCAGTGTCGTCGTGGCACTACGAAAGCAGTTTCAGGAGATAGGATTCATTACAAGAAGATCTGGCCAAGGTCGCCCAAGGGCTGCGTCGACCAGAACAGACCGCTATTTGGCTCTAACAGCAAGATGGAACCCTACGATGTCCTGTCATCAACTGTCTCTTGAGGTTGCTCCGGCCACAGGTGAAAACATTTCCAACCGGACCTGTTAAGAAAGCTCAATTCAAGTGGACTCTACCCAAGGAAGTCTACCGGAAACTCTACCGCAGAGTTGGCCGAAACTGGTGCCGGTTCTGATCTCTGATGAGTCCCGTTTTAGCCTACAAACAAATTCTATACATTATTTCATCTGGAGACAACGACAAAAGTGTGGTACCATCCCTCCAACATCAAAGAAAAGGACATTGATCGATGGCCGCACCCCTCTTCATGTTTTTGATAGGAGTACCGTAACTGTTCACAGGTACCGAGAACAGATACTCGAACCCTACATGCCACTTTTTAAGTTGGCGGTTGGCCCAGATTTTGTTTTCAAGAGCGACAGTTCCACTACACATAGAAATAAAATGATGAATAGCTTGAAAATGAAGATCTCCAACGACTGCCATGGCCAGCATAATTACCAAACTTAAATCCCATCGAACATGTGAGACGCCCTTGGGCGTCCCATTGCACGCCAATAGCCAACTTCTAGGTCACTTGGTGAGCTAAGGTCTGCGCCGGTGGAAGAATTGGGATTTATTGCCACAGAATCTTATAGACACCCTTATATCGAGCGTGTCAGGCCTGTTTAGCCGTTGGAGGAGATTATACGCTGTAATTATGTCATGTGACCATATTTTCGAGCATCTTGTATCGACTTCTGAAATGTAACTCTGTTGGTAATTCTTATACAACCCCTATTGAATGTTCTTATACCTGTCCGAAGTTTCTCACTGTCTCCTCATTTCATCGTTATTCCATGGTACACCACCATACCAAATTTTGTTCTTATTCATCCCAAGCTGCACGAGTTACACCACGTTTTCTACGTATTCTGTTAATTTTGTCAAGGAGTGGAATTTTAATCATGCAACCTTGACTGTCCAAGACTAATATGCTAGTCTTGCATAATGCAGCAATTTAATAGGAATTATGATCACTCCTTGACAAAAAAGTCTCAGAACAAGCTCGCTTGATTGCACAGATGATGATTCTAGTTCGAAGAATATCCTCGAATTTTATAACTGGCTGATCCCAATGTAGAAGAACATTATCGTCCATTAAAGTGAGTTCAGCGCCAGTGAAAAGCTTCGTATGAGTTCAAGGACCTCATTCTTTACCTTTGAACAATTAAGGTGCCACCATCAGTAATGTGGAGATCGGTTCATCATGATGCCTCTCTGCTTGTGGCTCATTTCCCTTATGTTAGAGGAACGAAAGCATGCTCCATGTTTTCTCCATCAGCTTCAAAGCAGAATTCCTTGTATATGGGCAAAGCGAATACAAACGGTGGGCATTCTTGCTTGAAATTCTTCCTCTTCCTCAAGAAACATTCTGTACAGTTTTTTAGGTCGTTCGCATGCATATGCTTCGCCATGTCTGTCCGTCCGTCCACATGTAACAACTTGAATTATAATGAACGGCTTTTTATGAAATTTTATATTTGGCACTTATAAAAATATTTGTCGAGCCAAACGAAATTTCATTAAAATTGGACAAATAAAAATCCGGAAATTATTATTTCTGTTTTCCACACAATTTGTATAAAAAAAAAAAAAGAAAGAAATTCATGGATTAAGTTTAGCTTTACGCTGTTCGTGCACGCTTCGTGTATATTGTCATGTAAGATTTGTGAACGTGGTGTCGCAAGAGAGACTTAAAAAAGTGTATGGGAGAAGAATAATAAATATTATACAGTTGTAATTAATTTGAACGGTTAAGTTTAGAGAACGTAAAACTATAGAGTTTTATTAGGTGGTCTATAAAGTTATAATCTTAGTAATTGATTAAGAAATAATTATATTTACTTTCATTTTGTGTCGGCTTTTCTAAGAAACTTACACTAATTGTAATAAGCCCCTTTAAGATATGTATTTCGATGAGTTTGAATTTCGAGATTGAGATCTATGATTATACAGTGTGCTTTAAAGTTGTGATTTTCCTGAAATTTAAATTGAAGAAATTAGATTAAAATTTAATTGTTCAATTATTTTATTAAAAAATAAAATCATCATAAATAACAGTTCAGTTATGAACATTCTGTTTCGTTAAAAGAGTTTTTGGACATTTACTCGTTTCGATTTTCCTTGAAGAATATGTTCTTCGAAGTTAATATCCAGTTTAAATGAAAAATCTTCACAACGTTTACACGATGGAGATTCTCTCTGTTATGCAAACATTGTGCCATCCGTTTTGAAATGTCTAGTTTAAGAAATCTCGTACAATGTTTACAAAATGAGAAGAGCTTCCATGTGTAAGCATTGTGATGGTTTTTTTTTTCATTTAAACCGACGCTTCACTTCGAAAACATATTTGCCATGACCAACCAGGAAGGTTTACGAGTGTATTTATATGAAGGTGACTACTGCCTGTATTTCCTTCATTGATTAAACTTATATTTTCGAAATCTAGTACTTGAACACTGAATTACCTATGAAGGGTGATCAAAAGGTTCTGAGAACGCAGAATAAATGACATAGGTACAAAATTCTATGTTTTTTTTTTTTTTCAATACATTCACCATGAAGTTCAATGCATTTATTTTATTTAATCTGCAGAGTTTAATCCTTAAAAAAAAAAATCTTCAGCTTGGACATCAAATCATGCTTTCATAGCTGCTTTTAGTTCTTTATCATCTTCAAAATGAGTTCCAAAATGATGAGACTTGAGATTTCTGAACAAATAATAGTCACTTGGGGCCAGATCTGCGCTGTACGGGATGTGGTTTAATTGTTCAACTCCCCGTTCATGAATTTTGGCCTGTGCAACCAGCGCTTTGTGCAATGTCATGGAGAAACAAAACACGATGACTCAACTTTCCCATTCCACCCCCCGAAATTGCGGCTTTTAACTCTGGCATATTATTCCTTGTCATTGGTAATTGAGGCCAACACTTTTCCAGCCAATGGTTGGGTAAAAAGATTCTTCCGCTTTAGCAATCTTTTATTTGGATTTTTAATCCTTAAAAATACTATTAAAAGACTGATATCACCGATTTTTCTTCCTTATAATTTTCTAAAAAACCAGACTTTTTATTAAAAGGATACTTTATGTCACCAATACATGGCTATCTGATTCAAGGTCCAAAAATTCTTAAAAAAATTAATGTAATCTTAATCTGGACATCAACGTATCGATATGGATTTCGGTCACCTGTTGCCTACTCCAATATGAATACACTTCTACAGAAAAATAATATTATATTTTAATTATCATATATGTTTTAAATGAGTCACTCATTACAGAAACTCATTTTTCTTCAAAATAAACTTCCAGTTCTTATATCACAGTATTGGTATGTACTTAAGTATAAAGCCTTCAATTGCCACCAATGAAAACGGATCAGCACACAAAATAAATGTGAAAAACAGTTAAATATAAACTTTTTTCTTATTTTTTTTTTATTTATTTTTTTTTTTCTGCATATAATCCAGCTGTAGCAAAGACTTAAGCCTAAATGCTCTGGTCACCATTCCAATTCTAGCCACTATTTCTGTTCATATTTTCAACACTCTTACCAAGTGATGAAACCATCACACAGCTAGGTCTGCCACCGAGGGAAAGTCCCGAAAAGTGGGAGACAGGCGGTTGACTGTCAAACTTTTTTTTCCACATGTCATTTCACTGTAAATATTACTATGTCAAATGATGCTGTTCAAAGTCGTTCCTGCAAATGTAATTATTTGCTCATATTTGGGCTCTCTTGGAACTTAGCCCTAGGTTTGCCTAGCAAGTGATAGCAGATCCTGGTATGCCACGTGGCAAGGATGGAGGGGGTGAGAAGTGATGACTACAACAGAACGCTACCAAAATTTACACACAATACACTTCATACACATGACCGGTTGTAGTAAAATCCTCTTCACATTATGTCAAAAGCAGCTAATGGGGGAACCCTGGGGTCTGCAACAACACTTGAATCTCCAGAATCCCTACAAATGTAATTACAAATTGTACTTGCTACCTGGGAGTCTAAAACGCTGCTGGAACTGATATTCGGGTGACACTCAAGTCAAGTGGACCAGTTTCGGCAAAGTCCGGACGGTCTGTGACAGCCAAATCCTCTGCTTCCACCTTCACGATGGTGGGACTTTTAGTAATCCTGGGTATAACCTCCATGCACAAGTACATGGTGGGTGACCACCCAAGTGCGAATCCAGGTAAGCAGGGGTGGATGTGTGGCGGCCATACCACATGGAGGAATGCTGCCCCTCTATGTTATCAAGCAGTACTAGGTGGTAGATGACTCTCATCAACCGGTGCAATACCACCACTTTGCTTATTGGAGGCTGGAAGTGGTGGAACTCATGTTTAGTCTCCAGAGCTAAGTTCCGGTCAACTCTTCCATCATGCAGTATGATTGATGACTTTTGAGGTTATGATGAACATCGTGGCGAGATCCAATATTCCTTACATTTCGAGTATACAGCTCTAAAAGGGTGTTCGCAGGCCGGTCGCTAGTTAGTACCCCGGACCGAACCTATTGGTAACTCTCTAGGAGGCTTCCGGATCAGCTAGTGTATAACCTTGCTATAATCTGACAGAGTATACACTAGTATAATCTTACTAGTGTATACTCTGCCAGATAATGACTGGAGGGAGTCCCAGTAGTGCGAGTACGGGGAGCATTGTCGAGGCCACGCTATGTCAAGGATCTGGGTATATTCTTACCATGTCTACGCCATATTCAAAAATTTCATTACTTCATACAGCATGTCCCACCCACTTTTTCTTACCATGAATTGTCAATTAATAGAGCAAGCTTATCTACGAAAAGATCTAAACCTCCCAAGCGCTTCCTAATTCATTTCACAAAAATACGTGGTCTCAGTTCTAATCTCAACGATGTCCATTTCCACTCGCAGTCTGTCAAACCCCATGTACTTTTTCTGACAGAATCTCAGTTATCGGTTGATTCAACTACTGCTCATCTCAGATGCCCAAATTATTCGCTGTATGATTCCTTTCGCCTCAAAGGTCGTACTTGTGCATATGTCCGTTCTGATATTCCCTGTCAGAGACTTGGAAATTTGGAATATCCTCTCTTTGATCTTCTCTGGCTTAAAATCTCTCTACCTCATTGTATCAAATTAATCTGTTGTCTCTACCGTTCTTCCAACTCCACTAATCACTTGGAGCTCTTTGACTTCCTTTCTTTGCAACTTGACTTTCTCCAGTCCAACTTTCCTAACAGTGAGGTAATTTTCCTTGGTGATTTTAATGTTCACAACTCCAGCTGGATTCCGTTTTCTTGTCACACCGACCCAGCTGGTCAAGATGCTGAGGCTTTTGTAATTAATAATGATCTTGCACAGATTGTTCATTTACCTACAAGAATACCGGACAATCCTAATCATACAGCCAACACGCTTGACCTTATTCTCACGAACAACCCTTCTAAGTACATGGTCGAAGTGACAGGTCCTTTAGGCACTTCAGATCACAACTTGGTGATTGTCTCTTCTCCAATGGAACCTTTATCTCATGGCTATTCCCAACCTCGTGTTGTTTGGCATTACAAGAATGCAAAATGGGATGACCTGTGAGATTTCTTTTCTTCTTTTCCTTGGTCGGATTACTGTTTCAAAACTTCTGATGTCAACGTATGCTCAGATCATGTCAGTGAAATTATTCTTGCGGGAATGGAATCCTTTATCCCACACTCCACTTTAAATTCTCGTTCTTTATCTAAACCTTGGTTTTCCAATAAATGTGCTAAGGCTGTTCAAGAGACGAATGTTGCATATCGTAATTGACTTGTTTCTAATTCTTCAGTTTCATTTTCTGCCTACACCAAAGCTCGCAACAATTGTAAAGCAATTATTAATCAGTCCAAACTAGAGTTTGAACAGGCTAAGAGTAGAAAAACTTGCTTCTTGCCCTAATGGTAGCCAAGCATTCTGATCTCTTGCCAAAGCTATTGGCCGCAACTTTTGCCCATCTCTGCTCCCATCTTTGTCCAAACCAGATGGTTCTGTTGTCACTTCAGCTAAGGATAAAGCTGACCGGCTATCATCCCATTTTTCTTCCAACTCATGTATTAATGATCTTGGTAAAACACCTCCCACCGTTCCCAACACCCTCCATTCAATGCCCCCTGTGGTCTTCTGTCAAAAGGATGTCAGAATGATTTTGACGAATTTGGATGCTAAGAAAGCTCCATGTCCCGATGGTATTTCTCCACTTTTTCTCAAAACCTGTGCTCCTGAACTTACTCCTATTCTTTGCCGCCTTTTTTCACTTTCTTATTCCAAAGGTGTTTTTCCTTCTGCTTGGAAATTTGCTCTTATCCAGCCAGTTCCAAAAAAGGGTGACAAATCCCTCCCATCCAATTATCGTCCCATTGCAATTACTTTTACTCTTTCTAAAGTAATGGAGAAATCAATTAACCGCCAACTGTTAAACTACCTAGAAACCTTCCATCTGATCAACGATCGCCAGTATGGATTCCGTCAGTGTCGATCCACTGGTGATATTCTGGTTTGTGTTACCCATTTATGGACTAATTCAATGGAAAGGTTCGGTGAAACACAAGTAGTTGCTCCTGACATCTCAAAGGCTTTCGATCGTTTTTGGCATAAAGCTCTTCTAAACACGCTTGCATTTTATGGTTTGCCAACTGTTTTTAGTAATTGGTTATCCAGTTTTCTCTCTGATCGCTCACAGAGGGTGATGGTAGATGGCTCTCTGTCTTCTAACATCTCCACTAATGCCAGTGTCCCACAAAGTTCAGTTCTTTCTCCCACTCTTTTCCTCTTGTATACTAATGACCTTCTTCCATTGATTGGAAACGAATCAATTGAAGAAGGTTTCCATTGATTGGAAATCCAATCCATAGTTTTGCCGATGATAGCACATTGCATTCCACTTTCCATTTTGAGAAACCTTGCCCTGCTCAATCAGTTTCAACTTCTCGAAAATCTGCTACCAATTCCTTAAATGCCGATCTTCAGGTAATTCTCCAGTGGGGCAAAGACAACTTAGTTGATTTCAACCCTTCTAAAACTCAGTTTTGTCTTATATCTCGCAAAAAAGGATTCTTTTGCTCCTATGCTTATCTTTAGTGACACTCCGATTTCTAGGCAAAATGATATATCTTTTTTGGGAATTACCCTGACTTCTAATCTCTCTTGGTACAAGCACATTGCAAATATTGCTTCTCCTGCATCTAAAAGACTTGGTTTTCTCTTTCGCTCTCGGCGTTACTTTTCTTCCAAACAGCTGCTCACTCTGTATAAATCGCAAATCCGCCCTTCCATGGAACATTGTTCCTACATCTGGGGTGGTGGCCCCAAAACCTCTCTCAGGCTTCTTGATTCCATTCAGAAGAGGGCAGTTAGGTTAATTAATGAGCCATCTCTAACAGAGTCTCTCCACTTGCTTTCTCATAGACGTACTGTTTCTGCTGCATGCCTCTTCTACAGATACTTCCATGGGCACTGTTCTTCTGAATTGGCTTCTATAATTCCCGCTCTCTCTCTTTCAAAACAGTCCAAACACGTGTCGCCACCAGCCAACATCCATTTACTGTCCAACTTCAAACTCACAGAACCAACTTTTTATCTTCCTCGTTTATTCATTCAACTGCCGTTTTCTGGAACAACCTTCCTTCCTTCGTATTTCCTGACGATTACAGTCTACAGAAGTTCAAGTCCAATGTCGACAAATATCTTCTTTCGTCTTCTCAACCTCCAACCCAAGCACGGTACTAAGTACTATACGTTCTAATATCTCTCGTGTTTAGCGTTTACATAAAAAAAAAAAAAAAATCGTAACAGATTTAGACAGCACAGATATGCTAAGTTTATGTAATCTCCCTACCAATAATAATGCTATTTATACGTTGCCATAGCAATTAATTACTATGGCAACATTATAGCAATATATAAATTAAAATATTCCCATTATTGATTCACACTAGGAAATAAAAAACTGCCTCCTGTGGTAGTTTTTGCTTTTTGCTTTCCTTTCTGTAGTAAAAAGTGTAAAATAAAATGCAATAATTTCGGAAAGAAAATACCATAATACTATAAGATAATTTAAATCGATTGGCTGATCATTCTTGTGATATCCCACCCCCTATCAAAATGATTGAAAGTACCTATGTAATGAGCTCTACAGACCACGATTTCGTCAAAAAGGGGGTCGGCATAAATTCAAATAATAATACGAAAGAGAGTCAAAGGAAATATAGACCTCCAGTGTCAGACGATAAAGTGTGCGACCACACTTTGTATGGTTGCAACACCACACAACCACACTTCATCTGCTGTTGTTGTTATGGTTGGGTTTAGGAGCATCAACGACTGAGGCCATATTGCTCCGTGTATACTGTTTGTAAACTGCGTGTGTTCTCTGGTCGATTTTCTGTTTGCTGGACGATCTCCAGTGTTTCCGGAAGAAAAAACAATGTCACCCTCGCCTGAGACCGACTAACTCAACCACACTGTGAAAAAGGCCCATAAAAAATTCCTCTTGTCATTTGACCGGACTCGAACTCAGGTCTTTTCCAGCCGGTGTGAGGAGGATGGTAATCCTATCAATTGTGCTACCCACAGGGCCCACTTCATCTGTATGGGAAGTATGTAAAAAGTACAACTGATCCAGATTTATAACAAGGAGGTAATAGTACCTTACATGAGAGCATCGTGATGTCAGCAACAGAGTCACAATGGCGTTTACGTCAACCGCGTCCAATTTTTCTTACCGTAATGTTTTTTTTTTTTTCTTTCACTGTCATTCATTCTTGACTGGCTGCAATGTTGTTGGAACATCCATGCCAAGTGAAAGATCTGTGAATGAGACTGAGCCTGATGCGTAATAAAACTGAAAGAAATGGAATTATTGTTGGACAACGCTCTGATGGTGGATAATACATGGTTCAGGCACTGCAAATTACAAGGTAGGTATTTCAGCATGTATTAGAAACATGTCATCATCACTATTGCCGAAAAAATTTCAATTTAGAAAGGCTGAGGCGGCCATACCCATGCTGATTTTCGACTCGAAGAGTCCTTTGCCTTCCATTTCATATGTTAAGGAAATATAGTCACATCTATGGCAGCCACATATTGCATCACTGTAGATTTTCTCGCAAAGCAAGCATTACAATTTAAATGATTGCCCCTGTAGCCTCGAATTTGTTGTACACTGATGTAAAATGATTATGCATTTTATTGATAAGAAAATTAATCAAAGAATTTAGACATTGTTTTTACAAATAATCATAGAAATTCACTGAATATGAATGCCTTTTCATTGTGACCAATGTTTTAAATTAACATTATGCAATAAGATAGAAAAAATGTACCGGCAGCAAACAAAGACATTAGGTCTTTTATAACATATATTTTGTTAGCCCACTACGAGCTTTATTTGTCGCCTTGCACCCATCTGGCATGGAATGTGTCAGAATCTTGACATAATTGTTGCTTAGTTTAGGGTACAGACATGAATAATGATTTCTTGCAATGTTGTTTTATTCGATGGTATTTTAGCAGCAGTATTCTGTCCCATAACACGTGACAAGCTTTCAATTTGGTTGAAATCGGAATTATTTCCTGGCCATGATGAGGATCGTTCAATCGAAAAGTTCATCCAGTCTTGGACGAACGTTTTCATTTAATGATTAAAAAAAATGATAAAAAATTCAGAATTTGAAACAAGTTAAAATTAGCATACTGGAAGTTATACCAACTGTGCGTGCAGTGTGGCAAGGCACCGAGTCATATTTGAAAACACAATTCTGTTCTTTAAAAGAAGTCGCTGATGTTGGGCAGAAGAGTCTCGTTTAAAATTTTTGTATAGTAATCACCATTAATAGAGCCATTTATAAAATGCAGCGTGTCCACTCCTTTGCTCGTTATGCATCCCCAGACCATCTGCTCAATGGAAACTCTGCTGTTAATTGAATTGACAGGGTGATAAGCTTTATTAGATCGAATGATATAGCATTTACCATGGAATCCGTGCAAATTAAATTTGGATTCATCGAGAATATTACAGATTCCTTTGCTCAATTGTCCAATTAGCATGTTCATTAGCCGGTTAGTCGTTTTCCATTATCGATGTTATCAATAAAGGCTTTTTACGAGGTCGATGTGCATTCAGACCGTTCTCGTCAGACAGTTCTATCACTTGCATTTACCTCAGTATGTTACTTCCACTTGGATTTGCAACGTGTCATCAACTTGTGCCCCTCCTGCAACATGTACTTGTGCAGTATATAGTAGAGGACGAGTGCATACACACAGAAATACACAATGTTGTTGCAGGATTTTAGGAGCATCAGCGACTAAGGCCATATTGATCCTGTATACTGTCTATAAATTGTGTCCTGTGGTCCATTTTCAGTTTTCTTGGACGAAAAACCCAAGTTTCCGGGAGGAAAAATCATGCTACCCTCTCCTGAGACCAACTAACTCAGTCAAAAAAAACCATAAAAATTCCTCACCTCACGGACGGGACTCCAACTCAGGTCTTTTCCACCTAGTATGGAGAGGACAGCGATCCTACTGTGCTACCCACGAGGGCTATCCACAACGTAGACATGTATAGTATCTTATGTAGGGCGGCACCCGAACGTCAGTTCAACTCCGTCTTGATACAATACAGAACTCCGTAAAAGGCCAGAAGTGTGTGTAATATTGTTTGTGCAGTATGTGTGTTGTTTAGTTGTTTTTTAGCCACTTTGCCATTAGGAAAGCGATCATCTGGAAAGCTTGCCCAGTGCCCGTCTACACCATGAGGAGGTGGCCATAACAAAACTTGAACCATGGATCTCGACATCTCGTACTATTGATTCCAAGTGAGTTTGGAATCAATAAAAAATAAATAAATAATAATTTTTAAAAAAAATCCCTCATCCACTGATAGAGTGCAAAGCCAGTGGATGACAGCACTCATGTACCCAGGGAGTCAAAACCCGAGAACCAGCTCAATCCTGCCTCTAGCAACGAGGCTAAGGGCCAACAAAATAAATAAATAAAATAATAAAGTAAATAAATTTTAAAAAATAAAATAAAATAAATAATTAAAAAAAAACTATTATATTAGGGTCAGCCGATAATTTCTTACATATACCCATATATGTATAATGTCTGTAAATTGCATGTGTTCTCTGGTCGATTTGCCTCTTTTGCTGGACGAAAAAACACCAATTTCTGAGGAGAAAATCTTGCTAGCTACGCCTGAGACTGACTAACTCATCCACGAGCGAAAAAAGCCCATTAATGTTCCTCGCGTTATCAACAGGATTCGAACCTGGACTTTTTCCACCCAGTATGGGGAGGACGGTAACGATACCACTGTGCCACCCGCCTATTCAAGCTAGTGGAAAAAGCTTGCAAATCCCATCCCCTCAAAGAAAACAAATAAGATAAATATGTAAATGTGCATCAAGCAGCAATCCCCAAGGCAAAATGCATTGGTCCCACAGGAGGCAGTTAGTATCGGTGACTTTATTATCAGGGAAATATATCGTGCAAGGATAGTGCAAAAGGACCAGGGTATATCTGCCCGGGCCAAAGGTAGATGCAGATATCAACTGTTAAGGGCACAAAAGGTGATATCGTTGTACATGTTGGAACTAATGATATTAAGAGTCGGAGATCTAAGAAGTTACTTAACATGTACAGGAAAATAGTGGGAGAGTCGCGAGTTAGGATGAAATCTGAGTGTCTGAAATTCTGCCTAGACACGATAAGAGTGCGTACTCTTAGTATTGAGAGCTTTGTCAATAAGTTCAGCTCTGCAGAGACTGCAAAGCTCATGGGTAGAAGTTCTCATAGTGTAGTCTGTGCTTGTTAAAAGGAGACTTTTTACAAGGATAGAATACACTTAAATAGGAGTACAAGGATATTTCCTGATGCTGTGGAGGCAGTGTTAGGTGGGTTGGAAAACTGCTAGCTTGGGGGGGGGATATAGAGTCTAATAGATTAACTAACAGAAGTGAAAATGATTCTTTCACTGCTTCTATTGGAATGTTTAACAGCCTGGAAAGGAAGGTGTCGGGGAGTTCAAGTCCTGTTGTGGGTCATCATGGATCTAGTAAATACATAGGCATGTTAGGGTAACTAAGCGTAAGAAAGGGTGTAGGTACACTAATACTACAAGCATTGTAAAAAAATGTGGAATTTGAAGTAGTGATCAAGTCAGCAAATGCAGTCATTGTAGGGATACCGGAGACATGTCATTCGGACATTAGCGATGCAGAGTTTGAACATGGGGAGTACAATGTGTACAAAAAGATCAGACCTGATAGGAGGAATGGGGTTTTGCTTAGTTAAGAAACATTAAATCTAAGGCGTGCATCCAGTGAACATGAGTGGCCAGTGCAATGTTGAGTCAGTTTAGTGACATAAGCACTGGGAAAACGAACATAAGAGGAGTGTGCTATTAGCCTGACTGTGATGAGCATGACAAGTATAGGGAGAAATAGAGTGGGCCAGTAAATCAAAATGTCTTGCAAAGGGTTTTTTTTAACTTTCCAGACGACTGGAACTTGTGGGTTGATCACTCACACTAGTAGGACTTCTGTGGATTTATTGGATGATTTCTACAGCAACATATTATAGAGGCAACAAGAGGAAGCAGTAAACTTGATCTGATTATCAGAAGCAATTCTCGGTGCATTAAGAACCTGCAGGTGAAAGCACTATTGTATCCAGGTATCATCGTAAGGGAACACGACGACTAGGTTTTTGAGTATTTTTTAGAGACTTAGGGACATATACACATGGTTGAGGGGGATATACCCCCTCTCCCCACTGCATGAAAAACCTTCTAGGTGACAGTGATCACAGTGCTGATGTGGAATGAACACATAAATAGTCGAGAGTAAAGGGAAGGGCTTTTGCTTTTGTAAGGTAGACTATGTGTCAGTTTTTAAATTCTATGCAGTGGAACAAAGTGATGTTACCAACAGCAAATTCTAAATGGGAAGCATTTAGAGGTCACTGCAGAAGCTACTGAAAAACTCAAACTATTATATTAGGGCCACCCATTATTTCTATATATATATCAATATATGTATTTTTATCTGTAAATTGCGTGTTCTTTGGTCGATTGGCCTGTTTTGCTGGACGAAAAAACCTTGCTATCTATGCCTGAGACCAACTGTCACGTTGTTAAAAAATTCTTCGTCATCGACAGGACTTGAACGCGGGTCTTTTCCACCATGTGAGGACAGCAATTCTAACAACTGTGCTACCCACGAGGGGCTGAGACTTGTGGCAGAGAAGAAAAATGCATAGGATGCATACAAAGTATCATGTGATACAGCCCATGGTAGATATAAACTAGTCTGCAATCAAGCCACAAAGGATGCTAGGAAAGCTAAGGTAGATTACAAGAACTCTCAGGCAAAGAAAGGCAGCAAACGTCTTTACTTACATTAATAGTAGAAAAAGGTTGAATCACATAGGTCCACTTGTTGTCGATGGTCTACCAGTTGATGAGCCACCCTCATGGTTAGCACAGTCGGTAGGATTGCTGAACTCCCTACGTTGGGTGGAAAAGACCCGAGTTCGAATTCCAAATTTTTATAATTCTTTTTCACAATGTGGCTGAGTAAGTTGGTCACAGGCAAGGATAGCATAGTTTTCTCCCAGAAACTCGAGGCTTTTCATCCAACAAACAAAAATCGACCACAGAACACATGCAATTTACAGTGTACACGGCTTTAGTCACCAATGCTGCTAAAAAAATCCAACAATAGTTGATCCTGCTTGGGTTGCTGAAGAATGAATAGGTATTTTTCCTCTACATTCACGCACAAATTCTTTAGAAAGGGGTGTCAGTTTATCAAACTCTAACAGGGAGCTAACAGATTTTGTGATAACTGAGTGTAAAGTGGAGGAGAAATTGTTTAACCGAGTGTAAAATGGAGTGTAAAATTGTTTAAGCTAAACATAAAAAAGTGGCACAAGATCTATCCAACTATATTAAGGGAGGCAGCAAAGGAGGTAAGTAAACCCTTAGCCATAATAATGAGAGCATCTTTGGAGTCAGATGTACAGATATATCCACAATTCCCAAAGGTCACATGTGTAATTACAGACCTGTAAGCTAAATTTTGTTGAAATGAAAATAATGGACAAGGTATTTCACTTGAGTAATGGATAGGGATAAAGGAAAGTATTCAACAAATCATAAAGAGGGTATTTCATGTATCATCAACAAGGCCACAGAAACGTACATCAGTATGCCAACCATCCATAGGCAGCTACATATCCTGATTCAAGTCAACACATCAAGCCCAATATCATAACCACCAGTGCATTTAGTATTAGTAGTGGCAAACAATGCAATAAAGCAAGCTTATACAGCATCAGTCAAAAAAAAACCTTCCTATTTCACCTATCCATTTCTTACAGGTTTGCCCAGTTGTTCCTTGAATTTATTTAAGGTATCTACTTACACAACAGATGGAAGTTTGTTCTGGCAATCAACCTATTGGCTAAATGCAAACTTCCACACATCTAACCTGCAATTAACCCCCTAATTTGAATTTATGCCCCCACATGTGTGGTCTGAGCAAGAGGAAGAATCCTGTCAGCATTGAGCTAGCTCAATCCATTCAGTCTTAAACATTTAGATAAACTTGCAAGTGTTTAGTCTCCAGATGCTGAAATTTGCCAGAATTAAAGCCTTTCTTGGTAAGAGAATCCTTTTGTTCCCCTTCTCTGTACCCATTCCAGCAGCAGTACATCCTTCCTAAAACAAGGCCTGTAGATCTGTAAATAGTACTCAAGATGTAACCTGACTGTTGCCTTATACAGTGAAATAATCACCTCCTTTGATCCTGAAATAATCAGCACCTCCAAATTCCTATACATCACTGATGAACCCCCATGGGCTATCCTGGCAGTGTTTGCACTGCTCAGAAAACTTCATATTTGACTGCACAATTACACTGAGGTCTTTTTCATTTTGCACTACCCTGAGTGAGAACCACAGTTGGTACATTACTCTGGGATTGCTGCTATCCATATGCAGTACTTTCCATTTGTCAATGTTAAACTTCAATTGATACTTCTCAGCCTATCTGCCTAATTTTTCTACACCCTGTTGCAGTAGCATACCATCATTAACCACCCTGCTAACCTTTGTATCTGCAAACTTGGACATTAAGCCTGATATGCTTTCATCAATATAGAAAACGAAGTGAAAAACCCTGGTGGGGACTGCACTAATAACATTAGTACATGAAAAGCACTGTCCATTGATAGTCACTCTATCTTCTACCACTCAATGATCCTTTTATCCAGAGCCATAACTTTCCTTCAATGCTGCACTACTCCAATTTGTACAGCAGTCTTTTATGTGCAACAGTATCAAAAGCTTTACTGAAATCTAAGTATATGATATCAAAATTATTTTTTGCACCCTGTTCCTTTATAACTGCATCATCGTATCCAATCAGATTGGCCAGACAAGACTTCCCCTACACAAACCCATGTTGTCTAAAGTATAATTTCACTCAAACGCAGTACTCAATGTGTGGATTGACAATGGCCAGGTTACACTCAGACTAAGAACCTGAAGGGACATAGATTGAAATTGAGGAAAGACAGTTGTAGAATAGATGTGTGGTAGTTTGCCTTTAGCCAATGGGTAGTTGATTGCTGGAACAGACTTCTATTTGTTGCTGTGGAAGTTGATAGCTGAAATAAATTTATGGAAGACTAGACAAACATTTGGAATGACCGGATGGGCGAAATGGAAAGGTTTTTTTTTTTTTTTTTTTTTTTGGCTGATGCTGTATAAGCTTGCTTTCTTGAATCATATGCCTCAACTAATGCTAATAACTATACTCCCATCTAAATGGTCCTGCATTACTTCTTTAACCAGTGTCTCCATAATTTTTTCTGGAGCAGAAGTTAAGCTAACTGGTCTTTAATTACTCATGTCACCCTTTGATCCCCCTTTGTGAATTGGAGATGCATTTCCACATCTCCAGTCCATGGAGACGTCCTCTAAATCAACAGGTGGATCATCCCCATCAATATCAAGTAGACCAATGTAATTCATCCCCTCCCTTCTAGTTTTACATAAGAAGTCTGTGCTGTTTTCCTTTGCATACTTTGTCAAGATTTCTCATAATTTGCAGTGTTCACAATGTTAATGGACTTTAGAGCAACAGACAAAGGCACTATACATTAGCACATTCTACTACACAATTTTCATTCTTGGGTGTGGAGACTACCTGCTGAGAACTTCTTGTTGAGTCTTGACTATCAAAGATTGGAGGATGATGGTATGGAGATGTTTCATCGGTTTTAACTTTTACTGACTTCCCAGTTTCAGTGAAACTGGGAAGTCCATGAACTATCTGGGCAATTATGCACTACCCAAACTGTGGCAACACTCTGGAAATGGGTCCCATATCAGCATGACAATTCTTTTTATCATCACAGCAACAGTCATACAGAAGTGTTGTGTACAATATCATTGAATAGTTGGACTGGCCAGTGAGAACCCAGACCGCAATTCCCTTGAACATTAGTAGAATAAACTGAAATGCTGGATTAGGCTACAGCCAATATATTCTTTTCCAAACTGGCTCTGGCATCTGCTTTGCAGGAGGAATTTATGCAAATTCTGGGTGACACATATTTGAGGCTATCATAAAATATTCCCAGGAGGGTTGACGCTGATTGATATACAAGCCAATGGCAACCCTGCCAACTGTATTAGATTTCTGAATTAACTGAGTGTGTTGAAATACTTTTGGTCAATTTCACAAGCCTTGTATAGAAAGTACATATTCTGGGGGCTTTCCATCCCATATTATATAGTATGAATCAGAGCTGTAATGCTCGATATTATATAACTGTTACATCCTTGAATGGTTCTGGCATTTTCACATAGCTAAGCATATATGGTGGTGGGAAGAGTATAACGGAAGCAAATGTGGGTTACGTAGGTCTTTTTTTTCCCTTTTTGATTGTATCATGGATGGTCAAATTGCTGCTTGTAAACAAAATGAGTCACTTGAAGTGCATTTCACAGCGACATATGGGAGAGAAAAACTCATCCATAAAATAATATTATTTTGCACCTCTTTGTATAGTGATATTTTGCTTAATTGGTATTTTGAAACAAATTTGAATATTAGCTTTTGTGGTTCTGATTTACCAAAACCAAGCATCCCAGGTTTATGTTGATCTTGTAGAGATTCCTAGTTTGTACATATATCATTGAAAAATATTTCTTGACTGAATATCTAGGAGTATGAAAGAGGTTGTTTATGCATGGGTATGGCACTTCCATCATTTCTACTACCTGGCATCATTTATTCATATCTCATATTACCTTCACAACAAGTTGCCTAGGTACTGCACTACTTCGAATAAGTAACACTTCTCTGGTAGAGAAGACCTAGTGCAATACCTAGGCAACTCGTGAAGGTATTCACAATATGAGATATGAATAAATGATGCATTCATACTACCTGGGTAGTAGAAACTATGGAAGTGCCATACCCATGCATAAACAACCTCTTCCATATTTTATCATTATTGAAAATATGTGTGCAATTTGTCATTTTTCATACAATATCCATGACAAAGGACTATTTTGCAATAGACAGTTACTGTTAAACACACATTGGTCTGTACAGTCATGTCTTTTGTCTTCTTGCATAAACAAGCATTTAGTTTATACTCAAAGTTTCTATTTATACTCAAAACATTATCAATATTTTATTTCTGCAAATTCCTTTATTTTGTAAAATTCCAAGGTCTGCTACACCACATTTAATGGTACATGTAGAACAAGTGGAAGAATTTGGTGACTAAAGCTATTTCTCAAATAGTCAAACTCATCATCAAATAACAATCAATAAAAAAAAAAGGTGCAGGGCCCTCCCAAGGCATGGGGCCTGATTGGGTCCAGTCAGTTTAATCAGCCTAAAGCTGATCCTGAAAATAAACAAAAGTTTTACGACAATTTGGAGCTGAAACTTTTTTTTATATATACTTTTCTATAGCCTTAATATCACTAGAATTGTTTGTTTTTGTGGCAACATATAAACTTGATCTTGCACCTATACAGTATAAGTTATTCCTGAACACAGTCAGCCCTGCTAATGAATACCTTTTGCACAAAACACCCATTTCTTGCAACTTGGTTCCTAAACCAAAAATTGTAGAACTGCATTATATTTTTGAAGAAATTAATCTTTGGGAATAACCCAAAAGGTAAACTGCTATCACTTTTAATTTATTTTTTGTTTATGTGAGATTAATTCAGGATGTATATCCTTCATTAACAGAAAACAAACCAAAGTGATATTTTCTATTCATGTCCTCATTTAACAAAATTGTTTTAATTGTGGGACTCTAAGATAGAGCTGTTGGCTGAAGTAAACTTTACAGCATCCTCATAAAAATAGCATGCAGGTAGAGAGTTAACTACAAACAACTTGAAATAAGATTTCCAATTTTTTATTTAATCTTACATATGACATTTCTGTAACATCATACTATTTGGATAATATTAAATACAACTTAGTATTCTTCTGTGGCAAACTGTTTCTTATAGAAAGTTACTAGAGCTGCCTTTATATTAAAAGGATTATCACAGTTTCAATGTAATTTTATACAGAATTATAAGGTTAATGTTGCAAAAAATTCAATTTTGTAATAACACAAAACTCAAATTTGTAAAGGGAAAAAATTAGAGAGAATAAGTCAAGTGTTTAACTGGCACAATACAGTTTAAAGACTTTATAATACATCTGAGTATATAATAGCAAAATTATTATAAACTAAGCTTAAAAGGTGAGTGTACAATTTAGAGCATACTTTAAATCAGTATTATATTTAAAAGTTTAAAACTTCTCCCAATTAAAGCAATCATTACAAATATTTTGGGAGATTTTCATAAACTTTATTATTCTCAGCAAGAGTATTTTAACAAGATATTCATCAGCTTAATCAAACTTTTATGCTGGTGCTGCATTTTAGTACCAAAAAAGACATAAGGAATATCAGCAAACAAATAAACACTCAAATAAAAAATAATTTCATTTAAAAGCCAACAATGATAATTAAAATCACCAAGTACAGAAACGATTAAAATATCTTATCATTGGAATGAGTATTGGTCCTCCCTTTTAAAAAAGGAATTTTCTCCATTTAAAAATTTTCTGATTTAAGGATATACAGTATATATATATATATATATAAAATACACTGATGATGAAATACAATATTACTTTAGATAATAAATTTTACCTTTAAAACAAAATAAATCCTATCAGGGACAGGACTTAAAACAAAATATATGGGAATACAGTAGGTTAACATTAACTGATAATTATAACATCAGAAAGTTAGCTGGAACTTCACCCTCCCTATCATATAATTAAAAACTACTATAAAGAC
Organism: Mastigoproctus giganteus; assembly: GCF_048544385.1. Classification (NCBI taxonomy): domain Eukaryota; kingdom Metazoa; phylum Arthropoda; class Arachnida; order Uropygi; family Thelyphonidae; genus Mastigoproctus; species Mastigoproctus giganteus. The sequence continues at coordinate 63,458,288 of NC_143586.1, read as the reverse complement.
CCTGCATTCACCTTTAATGCATTAGTAAGCATAACTTACTTATCTTTAAGCAAATAGTAGAAAAAAATTTTTTTTATATATATATATAGCTTTTTATACAAAATAATTATTGAGAGTGCCAGACATTTTTCTGAATGGATAAACAAATTCATACAGCTACACGCATCCACAGGACTGGATTTAGGTATAAGCAAAATATCTTGGGGTCTCACTAATCAAGTGCCCCTCACTTCCAGTTTCCTTTTGCAAAGATAAAAATGTATAATTATATATTTTGGTACCTCTTCACATGCTTTGACATAGGTCACACCTAAATCCAGCCCTGGGCATATATATATATACAGGGTTATTCAAAATGAAGTCCGAGGTTTCAAAAAATTCCTGTACTGAAACCCCGGACTTCATTTTGAATAACCCTGTATAGCACACAAGTATAGTGCAAATGCCCATGGAAAATAATAATCAAAACTAATTACTGCTATTCTGGCAAACATATAGTCAGACTTAAATAACTTGAGGATCAAATTTAGATTTATAGCAGTTTCAAAAACACCTTTATAACTTTTCGCACTGCATATTACTAGAATTAAAAAAAGGGGGAGAAAGCTAAAGGATGGTCAGAAACATACGAGGAGTCAACCAAAACTTAAGAATGCTGATACATTTTAATGTAAACAATAATTCATATTTATCTTTTGTCTTTCACTCTCAATAGATCCTCAAAAAAGTACTTGCAGAATTCATTTCTATCAGGATATGACAATTTCCAGCAGTTCACAATTTTTAATCTACTTGGTTACAGATATCTGTTCTTAATTTAAATTGGCTACAATACGCTAACTTGATATTTATGTTAGATAACTATAGAGAAGTGAGAGCAGATCAATAAAATTACTGTAATATTCACCATATTATTCTTGAAGATATGTGAATAGACATTACTTTGAAGTTTTGAGCAATGAAGCTAGAGAATGGAAAATTTCTACTTACGGTATACACTGCACATATTCTTCTTCTATCATATCCTTGTTCTTTGGTTTAAAAGAACAATTAGCATAAATATGTGATCTCTAGAGCAGCAATTTCCAACTTTATCACTTCATATGCTTTAAGGAGAATGGTAAAAAATCAAAATAAAAATTAAAGGACTGGTTAATATTATGAAGAATTAAGATTTTAAACATTCCATCGTATGTTTAACCCTAAGCAGATGTGTGTAGTCTGCTTAAGGTTTCAAGAAAGTTCTTGTCCTAGTTTCTCTATTAAAAATTCAAGAAATCTCTACTGAAAGGGTGAAATATGACCAGATGTATGCCTGTAGAATAGTAAAACTTCTATTACAGACAGACAATCTGAAGATTACCATTTGGAGATTGCTGCTCTAGAGATTTAAAGATTAAAAGATTTTATTACCTATTTAAATTTCTTAACACTCTTTTTAAGTAGTTCACTGTATTTATCATATTAAAATATCATTTACACAGTCTTAAATTACTCTTGCATCACAAGCAAACTACAGAAGTCAACAGGTATATACTTCAAGAATGCACTGCACTAGAAAATATTCCACTAAGAAATAATTATAACAAACACATTTCAAACTTAAGTGAATGTGCCTGCTCTGTGCTTTGTAAAACTGCATTTGAGTTTTTAACATCAGCCATTGTATTTGTCATATTAATGGAAAGCTAATATAAGCAAGTGATGTCATAGAAGAAATAATGTAGTTTGGTGTGCAAGTATTTTCTTTTGCTACACTAAACAGTCCTCACTAGTAAAGATGGATTTTACAAGCACCCAAGTAAAAACCTTTTTCTTTTACATCTCCTTCATCTAGTTCCTTTTCTTTATTCTCTGTTTCCAGTTTCCTCATCTAATTTCTTTTTATTCAATGTTCATTATCTTACCTCCTCCCCCAACTTGCTTCAAATTGGGTCAAACAGTATATAAAGTTGTTTTTAATATACTGCTTTCTAAAGAAGAAACTTTTGAAAAGCAAATCCAAGCCTTAGGGGCCTTAGCCACATCCATTCACTTGGGTTTCGTGTTTCATATTCCTGTTCTAAAGTTAGTTTAATATTTCATGTTTAAATTTTGTTCTGTTTCTTATATTTGTATAATGGAGGGTTTCAATTTGAGAGCCCATTATTTTGATAGTTACAGAGGCAAGCTTTAATAGTCATCTTTCTCAGTTTCAGGTATCGTTTTTTATGATTAATAACCATGTTAGATTCCATTATTAGTAGTACATTTTCTAATGTAATAATTCAATGTAATTAACATTCAGTGCTTTAAGGAATTCCAGTAGTGGGGCTCAAGGTAATTGAAACTTATGCCCAAGTTTAAGTAGTTTGAAGTACAGCATAAGAATGATGATACCACTTATGCATTGCTTAACTGACTGTATTTTCTTTTTAATGACACCATTACATGGAAAACTTTATACTGAAAAAATATCAGAAAATACACATCACCTTTGGATTTAATTTTATTTTTTGTTTCTAACCATGTTTATATAACAATTTTATTGATGGAATTATTTTCTGTGTACTCACAATGTAGGCTTTAAAGAAAACTAAGTGATTTTCCTCTTGATATTCTTCACCTGGGACTAAGTTTTATTCTTTTGTCACTTTTCATATATATCACCAGACTAGAAAAAGTTTCCAATTTGGAGAAGAGGACAAACCCTGATCACTCAAGGGAATTTTTTCTATCTCACATATGCACATGTGTTCACTAATTGCAAAGTACATATGTTCTTCTTGGCACTAACTGGTGGCATGAACCAGTACTAAAAAGCAAAACATTACATTTTATGTTCCATACTGTATCTTTCTTGTGTTCTTTGTGGGTTGATCTATGGTAAGTTAAAGTAGAATACTGATTAGAATCAAAAGAGCAATGCAGCCCAATTTAAAAAGTAAAAAGATATTTTGGAAGGTTACTAATAAAAGGACCAAGTGATATTTCTATAGAGGATATGATGATCATAGTAACATTGTATAAGGAAATTGAAAGACTACACTTTGAATGCTGTATCCAGGTGTGGGTACTGCACCTAAAAAAAGATATTGAGTTCTTGAAAGGGTCCAAAGGTGGGCAATGCTGCTGGTGAGATCAGCAAAAGAGTGTCCACCATGAGGAAAGAGTGAATACATGGGCTACACAGCTTGGGAACTAGACACTTTAGAAGAGATCTGATTGAAGTGTATAAGGCTCTGCGAGGTTAAAGTAAAACAAACAAGGATGAAATTTTTACTGATATTAATGATTCCAGAACTTGGGGAGAGAAGTTTAGGATGAACTGCAGGAAAGTTTCTTTTGGCTAGCGAGTTGTTAATTACCGTAATAAGTTTCCCACATGAGTGGCTGAGGCTGACAGCTTGGGAAAATTCAAAGCTCAGCTGAATAGATACAATGTGAGGAGGGAATAGCTAGTGTAGCAAAAGCCCAGGCCTTGCACCATATGACTATAAGATGCCTATTTCTAGTTCCAAATCCAACTCTGTTTCCAAAGGAAGAGAATCTTCTCCCATCCTTATGGAAATTTCTATCTGTGACCGAAAACACAGCTCTTTTTGAAATCTCATACCCGCCTAAAACAGATATGCAAATGGCCTTTTTCACATCTGGGAATATTTCATATCCCTAGATGTGAAATATTCCCTGATATCCTAGTATTGCTTTCATGCATTAACTGGAGACAGACTGCTCCTCTTTACTGCTCCCTGATATTCACATGCAGTCAGCCCTCGTATAACACGTGTTTACATTACACGAATTCGATCATACACGATTTATAAATAGGGGAACGATATCTTATATAACACGAACAGAATTCGCTTATGCACGATTTGCCTTTGTGTTTACAAGAAATGGCAGTCGAACGCGGAATCACCCCAACCGATAGGAATGAAGAGAAGATTCCGAAAATGTATTTATGTGTTTTATATCAGTGAAGGGGAAAACACATTTCACCATAATAACGTAAAAACCAACACAATTCCAACTATCGGTATAATCGCAAATGCAATTAGATCGAGTTTACTACCAGTTTATAACAAATTCCACTAGCAGAAATGCAACTGGAAATTGTTTTTATTGTTTTATGGTAGTAACCCCTAGAAATGTGCTTTAGTAAAATGTGAGGTGTTAATAGTGGCCTTTACGGTGTTGTTTATTCAGTTGCTACACGTGCGCAGCTTTGTTTATGTGTATCAAGCGTGCCTCCTCGTTTTGTAATTGTGCTTTATTCCCTAAAAATGAGTAAAATACTTAAAAGGTGTGAAAAGTAAGCGTCCTGGTGAAGACACTGCAGATTCAGAGAGAAAAAGAAAAGCAATATCGATAAACAGAGGCAGACTGGGTCAAAAATTCTTACCCGGGAAAATTTGTAGTGTCCTCACACTAGCATTTATGGCCAAAATCACACCGGCCTCTGGCCCACCGGGGTTTCCCCGGTAAGGCTTATGGCCAGTCCGCCTCTGTCGATAGCGAAAAAATATGAAACTGTGAAACGCTTTGAGCGAAATGAAAGACCAGGTGATATTGCACGTGATACAGACCTAAATGAGGCAACGCCGAGAATTACAAAGAATGCAGAGAAAATAAAAACAACTTTCATAGCAGGAACAACTCAAAGTGTAATTAAAATTCATTATAATAAGACACAAAGAATTGGAAGAGATGCAACGGCTGTCAACTGTTTGGATAGAAAATCAAACAAAAAACAAGTTTCCTTATGACAGAAGCAAAAGCATTAGCAATATTTTATTACGTAATAGTCGTAATAAAATACTTACGTATTTTATTACGATTATTTATTGTGTTTGGTAATGTTTTGGTTACAAATGTGTGTTCATTCGTGGGTGGTCGGCACCTAACCCCATTTTTCCCATAGGGCCTGTTGTTCATATTGCACGATTTTGCATTGCACGAGGGTTTCTAGGAACACAACTATCGTGCTATACAAGGACTGACTGTATATACAAGCTTAAGATATTCTGTGGTATGGTGTACAAAAAACCAACTGGAAGTTCCTCCACTTAAATTTATTCAAATAAATCCTCATAGCAAAAGCAAGCAATATCAAGAGCTGTGTCAGCTGTGTGCAATAACCAGGAACTCAATAAAGAGTTCCAGATCAGAAAATCCTAATGAATTAATGAATACCAAAAAGGTTCATAATGAGATTTTGATAAAATCCTCCTCCCAGAGAAACAACTTCAAAGGTTTTACATTGTCCTGCAAATTAGTGATAAAATGGACAGAATAGCCAAAAAGTATAACATATTTTTCCTCGGAACCAAAAGTAAGTTCATCAAAATATCGCCCCCCCCCAAACACATCTAAGAATATTTTTAAACAGTAGTGCCCTGTTGAATTAAGTCCACTGCATATGATTGTAGTTACAGTAGGCAGAGCTTCTGCAAATTACATAAAAGAATGTAATTTGCAAAATTCCGCATTCTTTTGATGTGTAAAATGTCCACAAGCAGATACCAAATCACTGCCCCCCCCCATTTCTACAAAAATGCATAAATCTAATCTGGGGGGGGGCAGTGAGAGAGCCCAGAACAACCAAAACTGCTCTCCATTGTTGGGGGGAGCTCTTAACTTTTCACAAACCTAGTAAAAATCACACATCTCACAGAAATGCAAGAGGTATTTTATTAACTTTTATTATTAACCACTGTTTACTAAATATCATCAACTAATACTAACTTTCATATCTTTTAATGCATTTCATAGTGAAAAATTGTGTGTAGACTTTTTTTTTTTTTTTTATCACAATACCAATACCAAATAAAAGCTGGATCTATAGTGAATGCTTGGAAAACCTGTCAGTTATACTAAAATTCTGAATTCTGGACTGCATTTTGGATAAAGCAATATTTGTTGTAAACACAGAGATTGTATATAGGGTTGAATTGTAAACTGCTAGAATTTCTATAAAGTGATATGTTCATTTTATCTTGTCTATCTATGTAACATAGATAAGCTCTGTATGTACTGGAAATCAGCAATATAACAGTCCAGATAATCAGGAAATAAAACATATTCTTCTTGGTATCAAAGAAAATAAGCTTATTGGGACGACCATCCCCACCCACTACACGGTATTCTATAATTTTCTATAACTGTCATAGCATGAGGCTTTTGCCCCAAATTATCTTAATTTATTGGGCAAGAAAGGATATACATAAACATTCAAAGAGAATTCATGAGATATGACCAATCAGCAACTCTATAGCAATATAGCAATATCAATATCATTAACCATTTTGAAACACATAAGGGGCATATATTTAAACTGGAAAAGTATGGTTGCAAAATAGATTTGCAAAATTTTGCATTCAGCCAAAGAGTAATCAATCACCGAAATAACCTAGTGTTATGGAGGGGAGCAGTGTGAATACATTTAAAGGTCTCGGCAATTACTGAAAGGAATGAGGAAATGAAAGTGTGTTTATGTTTTTTTTTTTTTTTTTGTTTTTTTTTAATAGCTAGTGCCATAGAAGCATTGCTTCCTTGCATCATGCTGCCAATACTAACACATTAATTTTATTTAATTTCTTATTTTACTTTTAAAATACTCATAAAATGTGTTTAAAATTATAAAACAGGATGTTATACTGTATATAATAAATACAACACATTCTTAACCACTACAGCAGATACACCCTTTGCTTTTACTGCAGTTGGGTACATGGAGTGCATAAAGCAGCCTAAAATCAGAAGCTTGCAGAGGGTCTAAGTAAAGATACCTCAAAATCAAGAAGAGTAGAGATTCATCCTCACCTTATGTTTTTAATTTTGGCAAGGTTTAAACTACCTAGTAAATGCAATGGGCCTTAAAAGCTCACAGCAGAATTTTCTCATTAAAAATTATTTTTATGGTCAAAAACTAGAAATTGTATTACAAAAAAATATATATTCAGGACTTTGCATGGGCAACTCACCATCTCTTTTGCTATCAAAGATTTTCATCACTAATCTTGAGATCTGCTTCTTTACCAACAAAAATTGGTAAAGAAGAAGACCAACCTAAGTTACAGATAAGATATGTCAGTAATATTCTCCTAGTACAGCACCACGGTAAAAGTAGACTAAGACAGCCATTCCCAAAAAACCCACAGATACAGGCAAGATCCTAAATTTCGAATTTTTCCACCCATTTGCATCCAAAACCAGCCATAAAATCATAACTCAGGAGAGTTCTTCAAATATGAGATCAGATAAGGAATGCCCTCAACAAGAATTAAACAACATTAAAATCATTCAAGCCTACAGCTACTCAAAAATCACTGAAAAAACTTTAGCTATAGTTAATATCATAACTAATTTCCAAAGCCTTAATGTTAAATCCAGATATCATGTTAACAATCTAATTATAAGTTACATCCCAGAATATATCATTAACAAAATAAAGGCAGCTAAATCTCACAATATCCAGCCCTATGTAAGGTCAGTTTCTTTAAAACAGCTTCTGTTTAAAAGGAATCAACCTCAGAAGTCATATAATTTTCAATGCTCATGCAATTTCACATACATAGGAGAATTCCATTGGAGATTATACAAATGAATTGATGGGTACAGAAAGATACTATATGGCAGGATCAATAAATCCAAAATTCAACCAAACAATTTACAATATGTTCTAATTGAGGTCATGGAGAGAGTGAAGAAAAACTACAATCCCAAAACAGATCTACTGTATCGTAGGAGCATGGGATTCCACAAAGACGACAAACCTAAAAGGTCTTAGTATTCACATTTCATAATCTGGTATTTAATCTCGAAAGTTACACTCTTGGTTGATATTCTCTGTGAAGATTTTCTTGTCCTCAACTCCCAAGAAAATAGCAGTCAGCTTCCTTGGTCAGCTGAGGACTGTGTTAGACAGAACATTATTCATGTAGAAACACTTTAATAAATATCTTTAAACAAAATTATCATGTGGCATAAGTGTTCTTTTTTCATTTAACTACTAATAATGACAAACATATTTCCCCCTTTTTCAAACAATTAAAAATATACTGTATTTTGAAAACTGTATTTACTTTTAATTTTTTTTCTAACAAAAGCAATTTCATTGTTATACTTTCTCTGCAAGATCATGAGATGTTCCTTTTCACACCATCACACTGTTTCTCACAAGTTCTACTTGTTTTAACTTTTAAATTAAAAAATATATAATAACAATAAATATCACAAATTTTAAAAACATTACTTAAAGGAGTTATGGTACTAGTGACATTAGACGTAACATCGCAAATACATTAAATTGATTATCATCTGACTGCTTCCCTTTAAAAACTGATTCTATTAATAGTAACTCCATCCTTAGGCTGTCTGAATAGAATTGGGATTTACAGTAGGAAGTTTAAGTTGGATGATGACTGAGAAGTATATTCTAGACTAGTTTGCATATAAGTAGGAGGGAAAAACTCAAGTTAATGTGAAACATGAGTAGAAGTTTCTAGAGAGAAATTCTTCCCTGCTTGTGGTAGGAGAGTGAAATTCATTTCAAAGTCTTAATATCAATAAATACAGATAGGATGTTATTAACACCCAATATGCTTATCTGTGATTGACCCATTATCAAACATGCCCTAGACACAACCACACTGACTGGTATCATTCATTATCTTAATTTTTCTAATCAGTATTTTGAAATATTGATTAGAAATTCAAAAGTATATCTAACACCTTCCACCTAGTGATGGGCATAATCAAGAGTCAAATGAAATAGTTGATTATGGCATTTTCATAATCAATTATGAAATTCATAACACAAAAATTGAAAGATTAAAAAAAAAAAAAAAAAAAAAACAAGAATGGGGGATTTGATCTATTTATATCAGAACTATTGCCTGGGTGGGAGCAGCACCCACCCAGGCAATAGTTCTGTTCACTTACGCACATACGTATATACACATAGAAGAATGGATTATGAAAATCATTCAACTTTCATAATCAATTTTTAAATAATTGAAATATATGATTAATCATTTAACTATGCCCATCACTACTTCCACCAAATTGAGCAAGGTTTCAAACACTTCTTAAATCACATTCTGCTAAGGCAATGCGATATACACATTTTTTTAATCTATAAATCTTAAACATTAATGACAATAAGTTATCTCTATGTATTAGCCTACCTAACAAAGTTTGGAAACCCACTGAATTAAACCGTGTGTAATGAATGGATGATATACGTAAAGGGTTAGCATTAGCATTAGTAGGGGCATTTGATGCAAGAAAGAAAGCTTATGCAGCATCAGCCAAAAAAAAAAAAAAAAAAAACTGAGCAAGGGTTCATGAACTTAAACTGAAAAAGGATGTGTTGCAGGATAGATGTGAAAAAATTTGCTTTCAGCTAGAGCATGATTGATTGCTGGAACAAAATTCCATCTAATGGGTAGTTTAAATAAATTTTAAAAAGAATCAGACAAATTATTAGAGGGAAGGGACAACTAAGGTGGGCAGTGTTCATTTTTTCCTTGGTAATATTGTATATATAAATTTGTTTCCTTGTATCATTGGCCAATACTAATATTCTTCAAAAATACTAATAAACTAGGTGTGTCAGGGCAACTGGGATCTTGACCCAATGCCCCCTCAGGGAGTTGGCTATATGGCTACTGAATTAAGGAGATGGGTTGCTGCCAATATGGGATTAAGTGAACTGAACGGGATAAATTATAAGCAAGAAGAAGCAAATAAAGCACATATCATCTGGAGTGCTGCCCAGGCCAATAAAGACCCCACTGTGTCTGTCAAAAAACCAGGATACAAAGTGCTAAATATGCTACTGAAACAATCATCAAGATAGGTATAATCAATGTTAGAAGCTTAAATGGCAGAAAGGTGGAAGCAGCAGGACAATATGATATCAGAACAAAGGTATTGCAGAAACCAAAAGGATGTTTGTTTTTTTTGTTTTTTTTTTGGTTTTTAGGAGCATTAGCAACTAAGGCCATATATTTCTCCGGGATATGCGGTGGTCATTCCCTGACCTTTCTGCATCTTCCATATTTGGTGGTGATGGGCTCGAACCCCAGTCTAATCAAGAAGTATGTGATACGCACCACTGCTCCTTCCCACCTGGCTATGGAGGCACTACCAAAAGGATGAATAATACAGGAGAACTGAAGCTATCTTAAAGTGGAAGTAAGATACAGTGCAAGGAAGGTGCAGCAATAACTTTTAAAACTAGTCTGGAAGAAAGTTTAATTGGCTGAAAAGCATTATCCAGCAGAGTTATGTGGATAAATTTTAAGAAAAAAGCTGAGTTATGAAATTTATGTATATGGCCCAGTTAGAGGTTCAGGAAAATATGGAACAGATGGGATCTTAAATATGTAAAAAGAGCAATAGAAACTAAAGACAAAGAAAGATTAGTAATAGAAAAAGATCTGAACAGCAGGGTAAGAAATGACAATTACATCTACAATACAGATATCCTAAGAAAATGATAAAAAGTTACCAGAATTTTGTACAAGCCAAAGGTTAAAAAAAAAGGTTACAAAAAATTTTGTACAAGATAACTGACTATACATCATAACAGAAAAGCATTGTAAACACTAGATGAATACAAAATGGTACACAGGGGATTTGAGATTGGTAGTAACTATAATCACATACTGAGAAAATTAAAAATGATAATTAGTTCCAAAAATAAGAGGTATAAAAATGAGATAAAATTGAAAAAAAAAAAGAAAAAAAATCAAGCAGCTCTCAGATTTATCAACTATTAAATATACCACATATTCCAGAGTACAAGTCTACTTGTGAAAGTACAAAAATTACCTCTAAAATCATTACTAAACTTATTGCCAGGAATGAAGCTTAGATTTTACATTCATATATACCTAATATATACCATATAGACCAATATAAGTCAATCTTTCAAGCACTAAAAAAAAATTGTCTAAAATTTTAAGGTTTACTCTCCCCCATCTAACCTTCCTTATGAACGTGAACAAAAATGGAGTAAATTGGTTTTTCCATGGAGTTAATCCATGGAATAAATCTGTGTTTTTCTTGCTGAAGTTTTTATTGCTCATATTATGCTGATCCCTTACAAACTGCTATCAAGTCTTCAATTCTAAAATATAATTATATAATATTTAGTACTTGCTAAGCTGAATGAAATGATTCATTTGACCATGTATATAAAATAATTTAATAATCCTGTATATAACTTTCTTTTATGGAAAGAGGGAGAATATAAAATCCAAAAAAAGTGCAATTTTCTTATTCGTTGTTAAAGAATATTTGTACGACATGACTAGATTGGTGATATGGGTATTTCTAGTTTGATGAGTGAACTCTATTAAGTTAAATCTATACATTGTTATTGGGAGCTAAAGTAACTATCACTAATTCATCACAACAATGGAAATAACATGAGGTATTCTTAAACAATTATATATTCATCAATGACATGATTGTGTTTGGTCTGTCTGAAATTTATCACTGTTCTGCACAATAACATTTACACCATTATGTGCTATTTTACAATATATTACATATTCATTAATTTCAATCATGAAAACAAATTCTACAAAATATACACTAAGAATTTTATGATAATTAAATAGTCACCACCAAATCAACATAATTCATGTCTCAAATAATTACATAATTCTGGTGATTTTCAAATAATTATGATTACATTGGTAATTCAAAATCATTAACTGAAGCATACCTGACTAGTTTTCTATACAGCACATTTAATGCTATTTACAAATATTGAATTGCACTGAACATACAAAATTAGTAATAATTACTAACTACTTATACATTAAGCGTGATTCTCTCTTCCTTCTCCCTCTCTGAAAACAAGTTGATAAAGGTAGGATTCAAAATTTTATATAATTAAAATTAGTTCACAAAACAGCAACAAACTTATTGAAATTACAAGTTATTTATTTATGCAAATACTTACAAAGACAACCCCTCATCAAAAAAATATTCACTGTACTTCTTAGCTATGGAATACAGAGAAAAGTAAACACTTTTAGATGTTCATGAAATATAAGTATATATATGATCAGAAATTCTCAAATATCAAATAATGGATAAATGCTGACTTTTTAAAATCATTGCTAGAAATATAATTTCCAATTCTCAAAAAGCATGTGGAGCATTTCATTCCATCCAGAATCAGGGCTAACCTATGATGAAGACTAATTTCCAAGAACACAAAAAATCAAAGAGAAAATTTTACATTCTGGACCATCTTGCAAGACGTTTTACCCCAATACTGCACCTCCCTGCTACAGAAACAAATCTCCAACAATGAAATATTAGATACTATGACAGTTGGGGATGGAGAATCTTTTAGCCATTTCAAAATCCATTCTACTAGCTAATTCAGGCACAATCCCCTGGAAGCACCTATCTTCTCTAAAGATTTATTTACACTTGCCAAGCTGGCTACTTATTGGATTCATATTCTATCTACTGAAGATATTATCCCATGCCCAAATCAGCTACAAGAGAAATCACCTCCTTCCACTTTGGGTGGTACTCACCAGTTCATTAAGAAGGGTATTTCCGAGCAATACCATTCAGCGTATTTCAACACATTATCCATGGGGTGCCAGAACCACAAGACTGTTGTCCTCAGTATATATTGCCTAAGTTATCTAAAACATTTTCATAAAGAACCACTGGGTAAGAGCTAGAATAGGAAAAACTACTTTAAAGTAATTCATCCACTCAGGGAAGCTGCACATTTCTAAAAAACTTTTTTTAACAAAATAACTAGAAAAATTAACATTTTACAAGTGAATAAATCATGCTGAACTTGCTAACATCACTACTATGAAAAAAGAGATAAACCGAGGACTTATACTGAGCACTGATGACTGATATTTTCTGTGCTAAATACAAGTAGAGCCACTTAACATGGTGACTATGAGGTCTGCATCAATAAATAAAATGGAACATGTATTGATATGTTTGAAAACACATAAACTTGACTAAAATCTATAAGAAAAGTACGCTTTCAGAAAAACCATGAAAAAAAATACCAAAAAATCTAATGAAGCTGAAAAGTTGGCAAGTACACAAACACAATAGAATAAATGTTTCTGTCAATACTCAAACTGATTAATTTGCATAATGTAGATCTTATATAAGCCAAAATGTTGGGGTAATAACTGCCCCTTGTCCATAAGTGAACTTCAAATTCAATTTGACATTAAGTCATAAAGTCAAAGTTTTACTTGGTTCTACTGACATGCCTTAATAAAATTCTGTGAGAAGACATTTCTAGTTTCCAGATCTCTTAGTTCAATTACTCTAAATAAGTGCATAACATGAAATTAAAGATATTTTCCTGATCTTATGTCTGCAATTAGCTCAGACATCTAAAACAGACTTTGCTCCATATAACTGGGATCAACAAGCAATACGAAAGAACTCTCAAATTTCAAGGATACTACCCTGCAATGACAGACTGCCTGTTCAAACAAACAAAGAATCAATAGTATTCAAATGAGAACAATCAATCAATCAAGAACAATCATTACCTCAATCAACTCAAACAATCAACAGAACACAAACTTCTTATGAGTGTTCTAAATTTTAGTTACATCTCTATTTATAAATGTATATAATATCATTTAAACTTAGAAACATTACCAATTTGTATCTCTTCATCTATACACAGCAGATAAACTGAAGATAATTACATAAGATATACACACACGTATCAGATAAAGAACACAATATTAAATATTCATATTTACATATATTTTTTCCATTCCTGTTTTAACCTAATTTTAAGTGGAAAATAAAATATTTTTTAAGTTTATTATTTTCAAAAGTTCTTGGATAGACACCATTTAACTCCAAAGAATTTTGTGTCTACATTATTTTCCCTCTCACACTAACAAACATAACAGACAATCATAAAAAATAATTTTTACCATGGTCTATTCATCATGCATTAGTTTGCATAACTGCTTATTAGTGATATTATTGCTAAATATTTTTCATTTGCATTAAGCTGTTAATTTTTGTGTCACATTCTATTAATAAAGTGAAGACACAATGTGATGGGAAAAGAAAAATAGGAGTATATACAGTAAAATTTAAACAAATTATCAAATTATGTTGACAATAATGTAAACTACGTTACAGGAATATTAATTTAAATCACACACATATATATACAAAAAGTATTCTAACCAAAATTTGAGTACCCAGGTGTTTCCTATATGCAAATAAAAATTGTAAACGACAACACCTTAAAAAGTGATTTTCCCAAAACCGTTTTGTCAGTTATCACTATGTACTCTTTGTTTACAGAAAATTCCACAGCATTCCCTCAATCAAGGATGCAGGTTTTTTAGAAAAATGAGAACATGTCCCATTATTTTTTAACACTGCCCCTATAAAAATGAAGCTGATTTCTTAGTACCTAATTAGAAGACAGCATTCTCATAATCTATATATTAGCTGGAAAATTGTATCATGTAACATGAAATCTACACCTAGTTAGAATACGTGCTAGATAATTTGAAAAAAAAAACAAAAAAAAACATACTATTCTGCATTATGCATTTTTCTTCACTGCATGGAGACACTATTATCCCTCCAGTGAAAAAGCTTGGACTCATCCTCATTTTACAAATGATATAAATATTTATGAGTAAACCTAAAAGTTTACTAATATCACTTTTTAATCCACAGAAAAATCCAGCACCATTATAGTCTGACGTACCCTTTCTGTAAACAGACCTCCAACAATCAACTTTAATGGAAATCCTCTTCATAATCAAAAAGAAATTAACTACCTCAGAGTTGTCACAGACAAAAATGAACCTTTATCCAGTATATAAAACACCTCAAGGCTAAAATAAAAGATTTCATCACACTTCTCTCTCATGTCACCTACTGCAACTAGGGCCTCAGGGGCCATAATTTTTAGCTCATCCAAAGCAGTATTTATTCCTATTACTGTATATATACAGAATGAGTCTCTGCTACTGCAGAACAAGTGTTCTCAAATTTTGAAGCCATCTGGAACAAATTCAGCATCAGATCCTCTCCTCTTCCAGACCTCGAGGTAATAACCAGCAAAATTCCCGTAAACCTGCATGTTGTATATCATGAGCTTCTACATGCCATGAAATGAAATATAGTAACTGAGTTTTTTGGATATCTGTACCATTGCAAATTCTGACCCAAAAGTCGAAAGGTGATGCAAATGCACTCAAGGACATCTGGCAGTCTAGATCAGTGTTCTGCAAGAGGTGTGCTACAAACTTTGCTGAAGCTGTACCTATAAATACTATACATATTATGATTATAAATTGACAACTGAGAACTTTTACCTGTTGTAAGAAATGAACTGTACATTGTTTACTCCCAATTATAGTTTTTATATATGTTTGCAATGCTACTCATTGTTATATTTCACAATATGCAATTTTTACTGAAACAACAATGTTGTATGTGTGAGACAGTATTATTTTTAATGTGAGTATCCAACACTTGCTTTCTAAAACTATTTTGTGTTTGCCATTCCAATATTTCACATTTTGTCACTGACTGAAATAAGATGCCGCCTGTTCAATGTGATACTTGTGGCGCAGGCACAAGTATCACATTTAATACTTGTTGGATTGTTGGAACAATAATAATTGATTCTATTATGACTTATAGCATATTTATATTAACATTGCCGTAAATTATGCTTTTTGGGAGATTAACCTTTTGATGTGCTGTATTGTGTCATGGACAGCTTAACCGCTTCATGGATTATCCAGAGATATCTCATTTTTAGATTTTAAAGTTATTTGAAACATACACGAAATATCTCGGATACAATAATACCCGAAGCAAACAATAATACTTCCAAATTTAGGACTGAAACGTATTTTCTCTGGCATTTATCTGGCTAATTTTGCATTAGGCAGGTAAATCCCGAGTTTTCTCAGGATTTTCTTATGCCTGGCAGCAAACGAATGGTTTTCGTTTTACTTATATTGTACAGCAATGTCAGAACAGTAGCGCGCATTACTGTGCCGCCAATAAGCAAAATATAATTTGCCATCCTAAATGCAGAATACTGAACCCACAAAAATAATTCACAAAAACAATATCGAAAAATATTTCAGCACCCTCTTGATTTGCTGCCTGTAAGCGACGCTTACCTCGCCTGTCCACTTGTGGCGGCCATGTGTCAGAATGTAGTTAGTTCGCGATTACTGCTTGTGGCGGGAGGTTACTGCTTGTGCATTCCACTTGATTTTTTAAATTTATTTATATAATGAGTAATGAACATTTTTTCTGTGCCTTTCTTTTAGCTCAAGCGCTAATTTATTTAAAAATCTGTATAATTTGCATACTTTTTGGCATACACGAGATTAGTATTAGTAATGGCCGCATGGTGCAAGAAAGCCTATGGCTTATGCTGCACCAGCCAAAAAAAAAAACTGAATAAAACAATGATAAAAAAAACAACTAATAATTAATAAATGAAAAGGAAATTAAACTTATCATCCTATGCATTTCCCTCATCCAAAGGTATTATCCAGATGACCATTGAATTTCCCCAAACTGTCAGCCTCTACCACCCATGTAGGCAACTTATTCCTGTAATTTATAACTCGCTGGCTAAAATAAAACTTCCTGCAGTCCAATCTAAACATCTCCCCCCTGTAACTTGAATTTATGTCCCCTAGTTCTAGCATCATTTATAATCTTGAAAGTTTCATCCTCATTCATTTTACTGATGCCTCTCAGAGCCTTAAACACCTCAATCAAATCTCCTCTAAGGTGTCTAGTTTCCAAACTCTGCAACCCACATATTCGAAGTCTTTCTTCATAAGGATGCACTTTTTGCCGATCTCATCAGGCGAGTTACCCATCTTTGCACCCTTTCAAGAAGCTCAATATCTTTCTTTAGGTGCGGTCTCCATACTTGAACACAGTATTCCAAATGTGGTCTAACAAAAGCCTTATATAATGGGATTTTCACGTCCCTATCCCTACTTGCAAAAGTTCGATAGATCATCGATAGGACACAATGGGCCTTCCTTGAAACCTGTTCACAATGCTCAGAGAATTTCATGTCTGACCATATCGTAACACCCAAGTCCCTTTCCTCCAGTACTGGGTTTAGTTGAACTCCACCAAGTGAAAGTTATTTTGGGATTACTTTTTCCCAGGTGTAATACCTTACACTTTGTTGGATTAAAGCATAGCTGCCATTTTTCTGACCATTCCTGAAGTCTATCTAAGTCTCTCTGAAGAAGCTCAGCTTGACAGTGATCACTAACTACTCTACCAATTTTAACAACATCTGCAAATTTAGACATCACGCCCTCTATCTCTTCATCAATGTCATTTATGAAAATTAAAAACAACAGTGGTCCTAATACTGATCCTTGGGGAACCCAATCTGAGGAATAGCCATTTATCACAACCCTCTACCTCCTGTCCTGAAGTCATCCTGATATCCATCTAAGGATTTTCCCAGTGATTTCAACCTGTTCCAGCTTATAAAGCAACCACTCATGTGGGACTGAATCAAAAGCTTTGCTGAAATCTAAATAAATAATGTCGAAATTATTCCCTAAATCCAGCTCGTGAGTGACCCTTTCGAAATAGCGAACCAGATTTGTTATACATGATTTTCCCTTTACAAAACCATGCTGAGTATCCTTGAGAATTTCAATTTTATACAAATGATCCTGAATTCCACCCTTGATCATTGCCTCCATAATTTTCCCTACCACTGAAGTCAGACTGACAGGTCGATAATTTCCCACTTCACTCTTGGAACCACCCTTATATATGGGAGATACATTGGCACTTTTCCAATCCAAGGAAATCTCCCCAGAGTCTAGTGATGCTCGCATAATTAGCCTTGATGGTTCAATGCACTCACTTGCCACCTCCCTTAAGATTATAGAGTATATTCCATAAACTCCAGGAGCCTTAATGGCCTGTAGGCTCAAAAGATTTTTCATTAAATAACCTTGCAAAATTTCAATATCATTAATTACATATTTTTGAACTTCGCTCCCACAATTTCCCGAGATAACTCGGGATAGCCCAAATGGGTTAATTACTCCCATGAATTTTCTACAAAAAAATAATAAAAAACACAAAAAAACTATACAATGAGTATTCGTATGATGCATACTTTTAATTTGTAAATCAAAAAAAAGTCAATCTGTTAAGGCACATTTTCCGGACAAAATGTTCCGGGAAGGGGTTAAGGTGTGCCGCCAAGAGAGAAAGGCTGCAAAACACTGGTCTAGATGATCAAACAGTCCCAAAACCCAAATCACCAAATATTTTCTTCCTGAAGTAAGATACATAAACTCTACAAGATTAAAATGGTTCCATCGAAACCTAGAAACAACTTATCTGTTAACTGGACATGGATCCATAAAGTAAAACTCTACATTCTTGGCCTTGCTCTGGATGCATCCATCTCTGAGGCAAAGAGGAGTGGTTACACCCTCTCCATTCTTGCACTATTTATCTGGACCTCAGACTTCTTACAGACCTCAACCTACCTCATTTGCGACCTGTTCACACTCTATTCAGTACTTCAGAAACCATCAAAGTCTTCTCCATCTTTTCTGCTGCTCTTATTTATTTGGCCACCTCCATGTATTTCTTGGCCACCAAGAAATACAAGATTGTTTGGCCACCTCCATGTATTTCTCTTGTCATCCAAAACTGTGTTCCTCTTCAAGATCTCCACATGCATCCTCCAAGACGGAACTTAACCACTTGGTTCCTCATCAGGTTCTCCAGATGGATTCTGACTCCCAGAAATCTCTATTGCAAATTGGAAATCCTGCTCCTCATGATTAGAATGAATCTTATGTTGTTGGTGCATCCTTCACACCATCTGTTCTCTCCTTTCCTAAAGGCTCTTTCCTCAGCTTGGGACCCTATTCTTAGCTTTACAAACCTAGTCTACCAGGTACCTATTTTTGCAGGTAGCGAAACCTTCATGTTGTGAGATACTCTTCTGAAGACCTTTTTTCACTACTGTTGGCATACTTTCCAATCCACTTTTACCTTGCTAGTGATATTTCTAAAGAGAATTTCAGCTGGTTAAAGCCTCCTCCAGGTGAACAGCACCATTTATACCTCTAACTTCTTGCCGAAGACCTTTCATCAAAGTAAAAATGTCATCACCTTTTAGCAATACTTTCTTCTCACACATTTGCTCTTAACTCTATTTTCACTCCCCTCAGGGCCCATAACCTACTAAAGGTTTCAATCTCTATTTTTGCCTGGACCTACCCTTGGACACTCCCAACTTACCTTCCCTTTACTTTGGGCTTGTTTCATTCCTGTTGTGATTGGAATGAGGTAGTCCAGTGAGTGTTCTTTCAGCTTTCCCCACCTCTGGCTTTGTGAGATGGCGATGGCATCTCTCTACTGTCCTGGCCCAGCTCCCATGGCAATGGATGTATATTGGAAGGCTTCTTCCTTGGTGATTGAGCATACCAGAAGTGGCCAGATAAACAACACACAACTCATGATACCTGGCACAGTTGGCACATCGATCTGGTAGACTGCAGAGTTCTGCAATCTCCACAGTGAATGCAAATAGCAGTCTAATTGGCAACCACTGGCACTGCATACAGAACACACACACACACACACCAAAAATAAACTAGGGCTGAACCTGTTATTAACTAAAAATTCAATGCTTCTCATCAGTTGGAAGGTGGCCTTAATTAGCAACCCTGTGTCAATGATGAATAAATGTATACTGAATTGAAACAAGCAACCAAGCACTGTGTGGGAACACACTTTACTCAAACTATTTCAATTTAGGCAAAATGGTTTGAGAAAAGAACATTACTCTGCATTATGCTTTTTCTGCCATTACTGTCCCTCCAATGATAATAAGAGGGTTACTATCTAGGGTTAATATTAATACATGGCATTAGTCTTCATTCAGCACAAGTTCAATAATAATATTCTAACCATTTCAGCAGTGAGTTTACCATACATGGGTAGGTCCCATGAACTTTTATAGTAGCAAGCTCTGTGGAGTGAATATTTTTTTAATGGAATTTTGAATTTATGTTGTTTTCAGTTTTAAATGAAAATGTTGCATATAAATGCTTTGAAATATTAATATGTTCTTATGCAAATTAATATGTTCTTAAACGAATCATCCCCCAGACAATAAACACCGAAAAACATAATGCAAAACTAACATTCTTTCTCAGACTACTTTTGATGTCTGCTAATGAAATTTTCAAAAATATAATCAGAATTTTAAAAAGTTTTGTAAAAAAATTTATAAATAATATCCCTTGCTGCTTTTTTTGATGCAACAATACCTTCTGTATCTACTTATGTATTATTTAATTTAGTTTTATCAAATTCTCAATCTGAATTCCACAGTCCCAAGGGCTCACATCTGGTGAGTATGGGCTTGGCAAACCCAGGGTCCTGAGCTGGATATCATCATTCTTCTCTTTCTTAGTGATTCCCTTCTACTTTTTGACTCTCTCTCTCTTTCTCTCAGGATAACTCAGTTGTTGTTTGTTTGTTTGTTTGTTTGGTTTTTAGGAGCATTAGCAACTAAGGCCATATTGCTCCGGGATATGCGGTGGTCATTACCTGACCTTTCCGCATCCTCCATATTTGGTGGTGATGGGCTCGAACCCCAGTCTAATCAAGAAGCGTGTGCTACGGACTGCTGCTCCTTCCCACCTGGCTACGGAGGCACCAGGGTAACTCAGAATTTTTTTGTGGCTGGCACAGCATAAGCCTCAGGCTTCCTTGCACCATACGGCTAATAATAATAATAATCAAGCAATGAGACCAATAGGTGTAATTTTTCCTATGTTTTTCAAAGCTACTTTCATGCTACCATCTATTATAAACTGTTTCTAAAATTAGTATGGAAACACAAAATAAGAAATGGCAGCATGCGCTATAAAAATTTAAAGACAATTGATACATTAAAGGAACATGCTGTTTGATGTGATCACATAATATCAACTAGGGGGCCTCGAATAGATCAGGAGACCTTTACATAAAAGGAAAAGTAACAAAACAAGGTGGGAATTATTAGTTTAAATTATTAATTATTAAGTTTGCAGAAAGTGCAATTCACATTTTCACATGTAGTAGTAGTAGTAGTAGTAGTAGTGGCACTTGATGCAAGAAAGCAAATGTAGGAGCTTATGCAGCATCAGCCAAAAAAAAAAAAAAAAAATCACACCATACCCTCCAAATGCCTGTCCAGTTCCTCCTTAAATTTATTTAACCTATCAACTTCCACAACGACAGATGGAAGTTTGTTCCAGCAATTTACCACCCGCTGGCTAAAGGCAAATTTCCGCACATCTATTCTACATCTGTCCTTTCTTAATTTGAACTTATGTCCCAGTAGGTTCGTAATGATAATAAATGTGGAAATGATAATGCTTGTATTCTTTGTTATGTGACCAATGGTCTATATCAATTAGCCTAGTCTGCTAATGAAATTAAATGACAGAAATGCAGTTAAATTAATTATATCAGCAACTTATTAATAACTTTTTAGGTTGACTTATGGATAACAATGTCATTTCTAAAGAGAGCATAAGTCCAAACTCTGTCACTGGAGGGACAAAGGTGTCCTTCAGCAGTACAGAAAAACATAATACAGAGTAGCATTTCCCTCAAGTTATTTTGATAACGGCATTGAAATTGATCTGGGCCAATACAGCCTAATAAGAGGGATTAAAAATATAAAGAGAACAAAAGTTATATATTTATAACAGGATGTTTTTACTTCCACAAATTGCCTGGTGGTTCACTTAGAGTTAATACATGTATTTCACCATTCAGCACAAAATTGCTAACTGAGGCCACTTTCCATCTAATGAGATGGCCTTCAAAACTGGAATGCAGCACCTTGAGTTTTCAATTAATAGCACACATGCATCCCTGGGTGATGCTACTAAATTTAAAATGTTACTAGTAACTTTCAGTTGAATTGTGGACAATACTGTCATTTCTAAGGTGAGTATAAGCCCAAACTCTGTCACTGGAGAAACAAAGTGTCCCCCAGACAATAAACACTGAAAAACATAATGCAAAACTAACATTCTTTCTCAGACTACTTTTTGATGTCTGCACTGAAGCAACCCTGCTTCTTTACTAAAAAACTGAACAGACTGTTCCTCAATAACATGGAAGTAAATATGTTCTTGGAGGAAGTCCAATTTAGAATTAATACAAGTTAGGAGTCAATTTACTCAATTTATCAACACAAGGTGGTTTCTAACTATAAAAGGAAAAAAAAAAAAAAAGTTTGTAGGATCTTTGCAGTGCCTTGCTTAAAGCTGGTCACAAAAGTTTTACAACCTTGAGTAGTAGGCATAAATAATGCTAGATAAGTTTTTCACTGCAAAGTATGACATTTATTGAAATACTGCTTCTCACAGTTCAGTGAGAAGCAGTACAGTTCAAAGTACACAAAGTTCACAGTACAGTTCAAATAAATAACAGTTGCAAATTTAAAATTTTGTAGGTTATGCTTATTTCTTATACTGGATTTTGTAATTTGATCAAATTGATGCAATTGATACATAAGAACATAAGAACCATTTTTGTAAATGTGTTGCATCTTATAAAAGCTTCTTTATTTAATTTTTGAATACAATACAACTTCACTAGCCTCAGCTGTTTCTAGTGCTTAATCAGGAAACAAGCTAAAATCATTAAAGGTATTATTATTGCTGAATAGTTGCAGTATCACTTTTGCCTTTAATTAAAATAGTGAAAATGCTACTTGTGCTGTATATATTTTCTATGACCGACTTCCTGAGATTTATTTAACCACATTAAAAATAATTTTAAATAATATAAAGTGATAAACAACTTATTTAAAATGTCTTAATAAAACTAAATATTAAAGGGATATTTTTCATTAATTTTGTATGCATGCAGGAAACAATGAGTGCTCATGCTACTCTACTAAGGCATATAATAAAATAAATAAATAACATACATATAATAAAATAAAGAAACAGCACTGAAATGGGCAGAAAACCAGGAAGAATACAATATAATCAAATTAATATTAAGGAACTTGAGAGATTTCGCAGCAAAAAAAAAAAAAAAGTTACAACAAACGAAACAAAAAATGATCGACCATTATTTTAAAAAATTACTTTAAAATTTTTCTGCATAAAATTTGCAGCAAAATACCTATCCAAATATACAATGTGTGAATATATAAGTTATTATTATTATTTTTAATTAAATAAATTCATTTTTTTCATGCTATTTAAAGTCTTTTTCTTTTACTGTAATACATTATAAGAGAATTTATTTAATTTACCTTACGTTTAATTATCTGGAAAATTTTGCTATCCGGAGGAGATCTGGCATTAATTATTCCGGATAATTGATGCTCTACTGTGCTTAGAAATACAATCATTGGTATATAAAAAAAAAATTCAAAATAAGCAGAGAACTATAGTTTATTTAGGTAATTTTTTTTTTTTTTTTTTTCAAATTATGGTAACAGAAAATATCAAGGCCATCTCAATGATAACCAATAATAATCCTGGATATAAATAATCAGATCAGCTCTCTAACTAAAATCCTCAACTTAAAATCAAATTTTAAGAAATTTGGTCCACTCAGACAGATGCTTAATTTCATATTTAACTGACAGAGAGAGAAAGAAAAAGAGAGAGCAATTGGAACCAGTCTGAATGTAAGATCCTTCTGCAAATTTAATGGATTCTTCACCATGTTCATGATTAATTTTTTTAAGACAGTTTCAAGCAAAAAAGTAGAAGAGCAACCTGTTATCTGCTTTATTAAACCAGATTTGGAGCCTTGCAATTTCTTTCATATTTTTTTGTTGAAAAATTTAATGAGAGGAAAAAGATTTTAAACACTAATGTTATTACAGATTGCTGAGAGATGTTCTGAAGGGTACTTCAAAAGAAGCATTACAGAAACAGTTCAACAGTAAAAGTACTGTTGGTAAAAACATAGCTTCATAAGGATGACTATTCTGAATGGAAAAATCACTTATGTATACCAATAAAGTTTGTTTTATTGGTAAACATCAATAATACAATGAAACAAGACGTTTATTATAAAATATGTCTCATAACTTTATGGTTACATCTTATCTGTTATGTGCAGCTGAACAATGAAGAACTGGCTCAATATTATTTCCATTCCATTTTTCAGGATATTAAAAATATTCTCTAAATATGGAATATAAAATAAGCTATGATAAACTGCTTATTCTTCTTTGCAGTAGGAATACAGACATTCATAAATTAATACATTTTAAAATAGATAATATCAGCTAATATGATTTTTCAAAGGCTGATACTGTACTTAGTGTGCTTGTTTCCAGTTATGTATGTTGCACATTTTACTTCACTTGTGGATAAGAAAAAAGTAGTGTCCTTGTTAACCACATGTTATATGCTTATTTTAGGCTGTATAGCGATCTCAGTTTAATAGTATAGCACAAAACTATTTACTGAGCTATTTATTTAGAGTTAGGTCTACAATTCACTTACCCTAAAACAAAACTTGGGTATTTCTAAAGCTTTACAGTTCATTAACTAGACGTTCACAATAAAATATAGTACCTCATGAAGGTCTGATGACTAGGGCTATTTCTGCAACCGTATCAATATACACTACTAATTTTCTTAACAATAAAATAAGGTAATTGATATTCAAAGTTAATTGAGCAGTTGGTCTTTTTCATCATCCTTCATCCACCACTGATTGTAATACCTATGTAAATAATTCAGATTCCATGCCTGTTGAACATAAATTTTTCTACTGTACCTAGCTCTTATAGAGAAGTAATTTCTCATCTTATTAAAAACACCGTATTGGTATGTATTTTTGTCTTTCAATAAACTATCCTAGCTTATCCACTCAACCAAACTTCTTCCATTAGAGTAGATATTCATAAATTTAACAATGCTGTATACTAAATTTAATACCAACATGGATGTGAGAGAATTAATTTATTTTAGGTTTCAGATACTTTATATTCTACATGCATTTACTTCCATAAATTAGGCTTTCAGACTGTTTATCCCAAAGTCAAATTATCTAGCTACTCAATAATCTTAAAAAAGTGGATATTTATATTACTGACAAATAGTCATTTTGACAAAATTTTCAGCCATTACAATATCTGACAATTCACTTAACAATAATAAAACTTATCTCTATCGCTCAAATTTCAATTTGAGAGATGGGAAATTTTATATAAATTGGAATTTATATATACCTGCCTGGCAACTAATTAGGAGTACAGTGGGAAGATGATGATTGCGCTGACAAAATGGCATTTCTGTTCATTACACACACACAGATGCTCAATGCAGTTGAGACCTAGGGATTGTGCTGGCTGACCAGATGCTCAGTCTTCCACACATTCCTCAAACTACTCTTTCAGACATTTAGTGTGGTGGATAGTTGCATTATCCTTAAAAGTATCCCTGTCCATAGGGGAAAACATGCAAAACTGATGAGTGTACCTGATGTGCTCTGGCATTCAGAGTGCATTCTAGCAGGAGAAGGAGACCATGAAAACATGACCCACACAATTACCTCCTCTAGAAGCCTGTACTATTAGTACACAGTAGGATGGTTCCAGTGCCTCGAGGTTTCCGCCAAAGATGTGCTCTTCAATCTGTACTGAGAAGTGTAAATTGCGACTCAATAGACTAAATAACTTGGCTCCGGTCGTCTTGCATCCACCTTTTGCATTCAAGCACTAATGCAGCCATACTTTACAACAGCTGGTGTCAAATATCTGTGGCTTCCATGACAGTGTCCTACTCCTGTAGCACATTCTTAGTATGTTCCTTTGCATGGTGTAGGCACTGATGCCTTGTTCTCATATTAAATGCAGAAGTTAACTGTTTGTAAACAATTACATTTGATAATCCAAATGTTAAGGATCTCACTTAGTCACCTTATATTTTTGCTGCAGTTGCATCTGTTCACAGATGTTTCCCAGGCTTTTTCCATTCATTAAAGACCAAATTATATAGTCTTTAAACACTGGACAAGTGCAAATATTCTTTGCTGTAGCAAATGCTATGGATACATTGACAATCATATCTATTTGGAAGTCTATGAGATCCTGTTTTAAACATTTCTGGAAAACTCATTTGGATTCTAGTCAAATGACATGGATTTATATTGCTTTCCTGCACATATCAGACACCATGCAACCTCTTATATTTAGATGTTTTTGTTATACCCTGACTCACCATGATCCTAACAAAATGGCCAGGCAGTGTAGCTCAATAACTAACAAGCCAACAACTCAATATTGTATATGTAAGCACAGGTTAGAGGTCAGCACAGGCCTGAAGTCTAGATGGTGCAACCCAAACTGAGCCTTAATTTGTTTTTTTAGTTTCTGAAGTTTCATAATAATAAAAAAAATAAACTTGCAGTTTCAAAATTCAATATTAATAATTATATAAACAACAATTATCCAAAATAATTATCAATATTATAAAAAGAAGCAAATGTAATAAATTTTCAATTTACTATATTTAATATAATTCCAAAATGAATATCTATATTCACCTCTACCAGACACCTTCTCTCCACATGCTTTTTATTGCAAATTGTTGTGGAGAAATAAAACAGTCAACACTGTCACTACTTAAATTGGTTTGATGCTCTTGCACTGCTAATCGAACTGAACTAAAACAATAATCTTTCGAAGCTTGCACTGCTGGTGGGTCATTTCCATGAAAGAGTACAAATTTCAGTGAATTTTGGAGATGTTGACAAAGTGCACCTTATTGCTCAATTAAAAGTGTTAACACACAAATAATACACATTTTTTCTAAAAAACTTTTAAGAATTTAAATACATAAAAAAAATATTTAAAAAAATATATGTAAGAAATAGCCCAAAAAAGTCCGAAATAATTCATTATGATTATTTGTACTCGAGCCAAGTCCAAACGTTGTTTGTATTGCCCTGCCCATACAGACTTCTAGAACAGGTTAATCCATATTTCTTCTAAGAAATCAATTAAGAAATATACATAGTATATTTTGCTATTTTACTATAATGCAATTAATGGAGTAGGTTCATCACAAATAACTGAGATATGATAAAATTATATTTTACAATAGTTCAACATATTACAGAATTGCACATTTACACTACATTTCAAAAACTAGTACATGCTGCCAATACAAAAGAAACAAATATTGTAGTCAATAATACAAAAGAGTTATTATTAATACACTGGCAGGTGCACAGGAATGGAATCATTATAACCCTAATCAACAGAGATTTATCCAATTTTTAACAGAAAAATCAAGGGAAACCTTTTAAAAGGCACCACAAGTTACAGCCGGGTGACTAAAGCAGTTGAGGAGTGCAAAAGAGCAAACTGTGCAAAACCAATATAAAGGTTGGTTTCAGATGAATGAACTGTGTTTTTTTAAGTAAACCATAAAACAATAGTTCTGGATCCTTTCAAATGAACAATATTTGTTTGGCAACCACCAGAGTGGTAGTCGTTTCAAGTGCTGAACAACAGAAAATATAAACAGAAATTAGCAGCTCAAGGTTATTCATTGTTCTTTCCCATTCCATACTCATACTACTGCTACCAGGAGGAGAGGAGGAGTCAAGTGATTGATCCTGAGTCATCAATCAGCCTACATACCAGGGTTATCATTTGTCTGAAAACACCAATTCCAAATGACTTCTAACACTTCTATGAAATTTTTTTCCATATAGCGAACAGAGATGCATGAGGCTGAAATCTAAACACTATACAGTAAAAAACACTATACGGTAACCATGTAAAAACTTATATTCAGTCCAATGTATTTTTAGTTGTCATAAAGTTTTATTGCCCTGTAATAAAAAAATTCATACAGTAGCAATTCAGTCATTCAAAACAGGCCATATAGTTAGGGATGTCAAACTGGTTATAACCGAAACTGGTTAACTGGTTATTTCCTTTTTCGGTGCATTATAAAATATGAATGGTACTCTACTGCATAATTGACAAGATTGTAGTTTTTGATAACAATTTTCTGAAAGAGCACATATTTTATGTTTACTGTCGTTCAATGCTACAAGCGTCACTGTAGTGTTTCAATATCTTTTAAGAGATAACAAATAAAATATAAGTAATCGAATGACAGCGAATATTTATACACAAAAATAGATCTAAAATTGTTTCTTTGTTTCATATTTATAATGATATATGACATGATTTGCTTTTATTGTATGACAGTGGTGTTGTTTTATTTTCAAGTATGTAATAAATTCATTAGATATTTTGACTGCAGTGAATTTGTTTGCATATCGCAATGAGATCATTTATTAGTCCTTGATTATTTTCCGTTTAATTTTTTTGGAACAGAGTTTCAATTTATATCAGTCATATTTTATTATATTAATTTATTTAAAATAATTTTAGGGGTTTTTCAAGATGAATTCAAAGAAATCAGAAGTATGAAATTATTTAAAAAAAAAACAATCAGCATTCTGCTTGCTGTTCTCAATGTTCCATCACTATACAGTGCAAAGGAGGTTCCACAACAGGACTGTGAAATCATCTATGCAAACACAACATTACATTCCAAGACGACAATGCTACTCCTGACTCTGCAAAGAAACAAAAAATTGAAAGCAGTTCTATATTGACATATATAAAATGCAAAAGTTCAGGCGAAATATTGTCTGAATGTGCACCAAAAGATAATTTTTCAATTAGCGCAATAACTAATTCTAGAGCTGTTCGCAAATTTATTGTGAAAAGGGGCTATGGAATGCCACAGAGTCGAGCAACAGTAAGAAAGCTAATCGTTTCATTTTGTAAGGAGGTAAAATTGAAACAGAAAGATGAATTCATAAAGTTAATTAACAATAATGTCAAATTTTCCATAACTGTTGATGAATGGACTAGTATTACTATGAAGCATTATCTTAATGTGACTTTACACCTAGAAAAAAAGTAATTATAATTTGGGACTGATTTACATAAAAGGTAGTTGCAATGCCCTTCACACTAAAGAAATTGTCAAGAATAAACTACAAGAATTTGGCATTGAATTTGAAAATGACATTGTTGCATCTACACATGACGGTGCAAAGGTGATGCAAAATTATGGTTTGTTAACTGGAGTTGAGAACCAGTTATGTTATAGTCACGCTATTCACTTAGCTGTTCTTGACGTTTTTTATCAAAAGAAAAGGAATCACTACGAAGAGATTAGATGAAATGAGGATGAAACTGATGACGTATCTGATTCTGATGATGACTTACAATTAGAAAATAGTTTAGATATTTTGTATCAGAATAATAATGAACTGCAGTTAACAGAAAATTTAAATACAGTTGCAATGCATTCCTGAGCACTTATAAAAGGTTTTAAAAATTGAAGTGTGAAAAATTCAATTCTTCAAAAATATATAGTTGAAGAAAAGGGGAAAGAATTGTCGTTACTTCTAGAT
This sequence comes from Mastigoproctus giganteus, assembly GCF_048544385.1. Taxonomy (NCBI): domain Eukaryota; kingdom Metazoa; phylum Arthropoda; class Arachnida; order Uropygi; family Thelyphonidae; genus Mastigoproctus; species Mastigoproctus giganteus. The sequence continues at coordinate 63,428,771 of NC_143586.1, read as the reverse complement.
GTGAAAACTAGATGGAATTCATTAATTCCAACGTTTGAAAGATTAGTTCTTGTTAAAAATTGTATTAAAAAAGCTCTACATGATATGGGAAAAAATCATGTAATTATGAGAGTGATTTCAAATTATGGAATTATTAATAAAAATTTTAAAACCGATAGAATTAGGAACTTAGCAAAGAAATGACAACACTGATGACTGTGGAGGGTATTTTAAAATTCATGTTTGCAAAATTTGAAGAAAATACAATTATTTAAGTACCAAAATGTCAGAAGCATTAAAAAATAAAGTTTTCGAACGGAAGGATAAAAAATTAATATCTCTAATGAAATTTTTACAAATGGGAAACCTGCCTAAAAATAATCAAAATCGATATGATCTAAGCTATGCTCAAAAGTCAGTTTTATATCTGTTTGCAAAAACATTAATTATGAGACTATTTCCTAATAAAGATACAAGTCTTTCTGAAAATAATGTTACTATGACGGATAGTACTGAAACAAATAGTAACACTGACATAAATATGTTACTTTTCGATGAATTAAGAGCGACTATTGATGGCTGTTTTAGGTCCAATAATTGTTCGAAAACTGACGACATTCAGAAAGAAATGAAATTCTTTGAAAGTATGGGACAACACACAAAAACTTTGGAAAATCTTCATAATGCTCTATTAACAGTAAAGCCAACTTCCACTGCTACAAAACGAATTTTTTCTACGTGCTCGGCTATACAAACTAAGATAAGAAATAGAATTAATCCCAAACTTTTAGATGCACTTGTTCACTTAAAGTACTACTTTTTGAAAAAATAAATTTTCAAACTTTATATGTTTGTTTTAATTGTAATAATTATTTAATAAGCAATAAATGTGATTAAAAAAAAAGAAATATTTGTACTTACTTTTTTTATATTATTGATTTGTTTATGTAATTCATGTTATTAATAAAAAAATTGCAATTGTCAGTGGAATTTTGTTGTACTACTTCCTGTAAGCCGAAAAATGCGTCGGTTAACTAGTTATCTAGTGCAAAAACAATCAGATAATTGGTTATTAAAAACTCCAGTTATTTGACATCCCTACATATAACGTACTGGAGTTAACATTGTACAAATCCCTTGAAAATAATCTCTTCAAAATCAAGCTGAAAACAAATTAGGTAACTGATTTTTTTTTCTATATAGTAATTTTTCATTATTATATCAATTCCACAACAATATCTGATATGGTAAAATACAATTTTACCATATCAGATATTTAAGTTCATTTAGAAGGTACGGAGCGATTAAAAAAAAAAAAAACTCCTGGGTCTTACTTCCCTCCCGCTCTCATTTTAGAATTTTATTATATGATCATGAACATTTTGGCTTAATCTATTTTCTTTATATTCATCCATAATTTTTTTAGTACAGATATATAAAAATTATTTATTCAATTTCACTATTTAAGTAATTGAAAATTATATTTTGAAACTATTAAACTTTCATTTTATATGAAAGAACTTTCACTTAACAATTGCGGTTCTCCAAAAAACAAATATACAGCAATTAAAGAAAATAAAACTAGGACAATTTTTAAGCATATATATATTAAATGAGTAGTATGGAAGGTAGTCATCAATACGTTGACATTAATAAACTGTATTTATGGGCTAATGCACTTGCAGTGGCAATGGATGCACTACGTCCATATAATATATGTACAAAAGAACAATATACAAAACTTATTGTTGCTTACCCACAATCTAGGTGACTTTCTGTCTGGGGTCAACCACCCAAATTGAAAGTAAAAGTGATAAAGGGTTCTCTGTTTCTGTGATGATCAATATGCACTAAGGCAAAACCAAATTTGAGGTTGAATAAACAAAAATTATATAATTTGGTGTAATATAACATATAATAGAAGTTTGGTTAGGTAAATTTAGAGGTTAAATAAATTTAGAGTAAATAAATTGAATTACAGTCGAACTTGGTTATAATGAGCATCAAGGGACTGACAAAATTTCCTTGTTATAACCATTACTCACTATATGCGTGATGAGTTAAACTACCTCCTATTTTTTAATTCTCAATAATTTGATAAAAAGATTTAAAAAACAAAAGAAATATTAGAGAGAAAAAAATAATACAGTTTTAGTATATACAGTATATATATTATTTGTATCAATATGCTTGTATTCGATTTTTAAATGATTCAACCAACCGTTGTTACATACAAAATCGTTGTGTCCAAATTGAGCCTACTAGATCGGCCTGTCTATTGAAAATCCAGCACTTCTTTGTGTAAAGTGTGTTTAGGGTCTCACGACACCAGGGGTTTCCCCCATCTCCATGTAAAAGTAAATACATGGGCTGTGTTAGGGTAACTAGGAGTAGGAACATGTGCATGTATACCTGCATGTACACCAATGTTAGGAGTATAGTTAATAAATTTGATGAGCTTGAAGTGCTAGTCAAGACAACAAAAGGCAGACATTGTTGGGATATCAGAGATGTGGTGTCACACAGATATAAGCAGTGCAGAATTGGAATTTGGGGAGTACAATGTGTACAGGAGGAATAGACAGGACAGGAAGGGAGGAGGGGGTTATGCTGCTAGTTAAGAAACACATAAAATCTAAGGAAGTGCATCCAATTGATGTTGGTGGACAATGTAGTGTTGAGTCTGTTTGGTGTGAAATAAGCACTGGGAAAGGAAAAATGAGAGTAGATGTGTGTTATAGGCCTAATGAATATGATGAGTATAATGAGCAATTGTGCAGAGAAATAGAGTGGACCAGTAAATCAGAATGTCTTATAATGGGGGATTTTAACTTTTCAGATATTGACTGGAACTTGTGTTTGGTCACTCGCACACTAGCAAGACTTTTGTGAATTTATTGGATGACTGTTTTCTACAGCAACATGTTCGAGAGGCAACCAGAGGGAGCAATACTCTTGATCTGATTATCAGCAGTGATTATTCATGCATTAAGAATTTGCAGATAAAGGAACCACTGGGTGACAGTGATCACAATGTACTGATGTGGGAATTACTTAAAGATGTAACTACCATCAAGGCTAAAGGGAAGGGCTTTTGCTTTCATAAAGGTGACTACTGAGATCTCAGACAGTTTTTAAATTCTGTACATGGGATCAACTAATGATGTTACCAACTTTGAATTCTAAATGGGAAGACTTCAGGGACTTAATTTTTGAGGCTACTAGGCTTTTCATTCCAACTAAAAAATACTGTTCAGGGTATATATATAAAAATACTGTATTAGGCCTAAATGGATGTCATATGAATTGATGAGGCTCGTTGTTAAGTTATTTTGGCTTTTAGAAGCATTAGCAACTAAGGCCATATTGCTCCGGGGATATGTGGTGGTCATTCCCTGACCTTTCCGCATCCTCTGTATTTGGTGGTCATGGGCTCGAACCACGGTCTAATCAAGAAGCGTGTGCTACGCACTGCTGCTCCTGCCCACCTGGCTAGGGAGATGCCGATGATGAGGCTCATGGCAGAGAAGAAGAATGTATGGGATGCATATAAAGTATCAGGTGGCACAGAAGCCTATGGCAGGTATAAACTAGTCTGTAATCAAGTCACAAAGGAGGTTAGGCAGGCAAAGGCAGATGATTACGACAAATCTTTTCCTAAGGATGCAAAGAAAAACAGGAAAGAGTTCTTTACTTATGTCAACTCTAGAAGGAAAGGGATGAATCAGATTGGACTACTTAACATAGATGGGTTGACTATTGATGATCGTGCTCAGGTAGCTGATAAACTGAATGAGTATTTTGCATCTACATTCACATGAGGAGTCATTCAACAAGGGGAGTGCCAGAAGTTTATCAAACGCTAACAGGGAGCTAAGTGATTTTGTTATAACTGACAGCAAAGTAGAAGAGAAATTGTTGAAGTTAAACATAAGGAAGGCACCTGGAGTAAACGGGATCTATTCAGTTATATTAAAGGAGGCAGCAAAGGAAGTAAGCAAACCCTTAGCCACAATTATGAGAACTTCCTTGGACTCAGGGGTGGTCCCCATGGACTGGAGGTGTGCAAATGTATCACCAATTCACAAAGGGGATTCAAAAGGTGACAAAAGTAACTACAGACCTGTTAGTTTAACTTGTGCTCCGGAGAAAATAATGGAATCACTGGTTAAAGAAGCATTCCAGCATCATCTAGAGACTGCAGTAATAGTTAAGACACAGCATGGGTTTGTTAAAGGGAGGTCTTGTCTGACCAATTTTATTGGATACTATGATGTGGTCACAAAGGAACTGAATGCGAAAAATAATTTTGATATCATATACTTGGATTTCAGGAAAGCTTTTGATAACTGATGCACATGGAAGACTGCTGCACAATTTGGAGAGGTATGGCATTAAGGGTAAGTTGCTACAATGGATAAAGGGATGGTTGAGTGGGAGACGACAGAGTGGTAATCAATGGACACTGCTCTTTGTGGACAAATGTTATTAGTGGAGTTCCCCAGGGTTTGATGTCAGGCCCATTGATGTTTTGTATATTTATCAATGATATTAATGAAGGTATATCAGGTTTAATGTCCAAGTTTGCAGATGATACAAAGGTTGGCAGGGTTGTTAATGACAGTAAAGACAGTATGCTACTCCAACTGGATCTAGATAAGTTGGGAAAATGAGCTGAGAAGTGGTAACTGAAGTTTAACATTGACAAATGCAAAGTACAGTATATAGGTAGTGATAATCGAAGAGAAATGTACCACCTCTGTGGTACTACACTCAGAGAAGTGGGAAGGTGAAAAAACCTGTGGGTAATTGTGCAGTCAAATATGAAGTTCGCTGAGCAGTGCAGACAGGCTGCCAGGGCAGGTCATGGAATCTTGTCAATGATATATAGGAATTTTGTTAGCAGGGACAGGGAGATGATTATCACGTTATACAAGGCAATGGTTAGGCCACACCTAGAGTACTGTGTACAGGTCTGGAGGCATTTTAGGAAGGATGTAGAGTTGCTAGAACGAGTACAAAGAAGGGCAACAAGATTGGTGATGCTCTTACAAAGGGATGCTCTTACCAAGAAAGGCTTAAGTTCTGCAAATTGCAGCACCTGGAGAGTAGGCACCTGCAAGGTTATTGTTATTTGGTTTTTAGGAGCATTAGTAGCTAAAGCCATATTGCTCCGGGGATATACTGTGGTCATTCCCTGACCTTTCCGCATCCTCCGTATTTGGTGGTCACGGGCTTGAATCCCGGTCTAATCAAGAAGCGTGTGCTATGCACTGCTGCTCCTGCCCACCTGGCTACGGAGGCGCCACCTGCGAGGCGATCTGATTGAGGTGTATAAGGCCTTGAATGGGTTGAGCAAGCTGAATGCTGATGGGATTCTTCCTCTTGCTCAGACTAAGAAGCCGAGGGGGCAGAGTTTCAAAAGATAGTTACAGAACAGATGTGCAGAAATTTGCCTTTAGCCAGCGGGTAGTTGATTGGTAGAACAGACTTCCATCTTTTGTTGTGGAAACTAATAGCCTAAATAAATTTAAGGCTGAGCTGGACAGGCATTTGGAATGAATGGAGGGGGTTTTTTTTGAATGGGTGAAATGGGAGGGTTTTTTTTTTTAGCTGATGCTGCATAAGCTTGCTTTCTTGCATCGTATGCCTCTACTAATGCTAATGCTAATTTTCATTGTGAGTTTGAGACAGTACTGTCAAGAGCAGAGGTTTTTAAAATGTGTGGTCTGTGTATATGTGTAGTGTTGTATACGGTTGTTCTTCTGGTCATTTAGCCGTTGGGCCACTATTGCAACCCACCGTTTCCACACTTTGCCCAATGGAGGCAGGCCAGGTACCCAGTAGATTTATATTTACTCTGGCAGGCTCTGCCACCTAGTTTCCTGAGATTTCAATGGCTAGGGCCTAAAAATAAGGGGGGGGGGTTAAGCACTGGGAATAGAAAAGTCCAAAAGAGGTTTATGCAGGTGCAATTTAGATTTGAAATTATTAGATTTTGATAGCTTGCGTGGGCATACACTGGCATGTTCAAGCCGTCCAAGCCCATGGACTTGGATGGCTTGAACATGGTAAATATGCCTTATGCATACATTAATTTTTAAAGTCACATCCTTTGTTCTCTGCAGAGTCAATGATGATCAACGAACACTAAGCAGTAATTAAAAATCTTTCTTATTGTATTATAGTTTAGATAATTCATTTATTTAACTTCTAAATTTATTTAACCTTTCAAATTACTAAACCAAACTTCTATTATGTTATATAACAACAAATTATATTATTATTGGTTATTCAGCCTCAAATTTGATTTCACCTTAGTGCATATTGATCATCACAAAAACAGAGAACCTCTTATCACTGTTTTACTTTCATTTGGGTGGTTGATCCCAGATGAAATCACCTAGATTGTGGGTAAGCAACGATAAGTTTTGTATATTATCCTTTTGTATACTAACTTTTGTACATTATATTAACCTATGCATTTTATAGATCTATCTAGGTATATATCTTAATATGATTATCTTACTATAATCTTCCCCATAATATTATAAATATAAAAATACAATATATATATATTGTATATCTATATTATTTAGCAAACAAAAAAAGTTAAATTCTATGGAAATTTTTTTGTTTGCTAAATAATATAGATAAATTTCCTAATATAAAGTAAAGAGAGGGGAGAATTAATTTTTAATATTCAATAATCATTCTGCACAGTGAAATTATCATATTTGCTGAAAACAAATAACATAATAACAATCATGATAAAAACACAAAGCACAAGAAATCTGTAGAAAGTGTATAGGGTTTAAACTAGAGAAAATCAATTACACAATGTTTCAGAAATATAAAATGCAGAGAACAGCCCTCAACACAGTTAATATTAGAATCCTCAGTCTAATTAGACCACTGTTTTTCAACTGAGTATGCTGTGTGATATTCTACTTTAACCATCGTCAATGGCCAGTTAGAGATGTTGCAGACATAAAATGCTTTTTCTTTACTGAGCCCTACAAAGTTTTTAGTCCAAGGTAACAAGAAAAAGTTTCAGAATAATTGCCTTATAATGCACTTTATTGGTCTGTCACTTTATCTATCTATGTATAACATGAATAGCAGGAATAACTTTTTGATACAGAATGGACAAGTCTACAAATCTATCGATTAAACAAAAAAAAAAAAAGAAGTCATATAAAGTTCTGGATGTTTTGTATTGAAAGCAAAATTTCATATAAAGCAGTAATATCTAAATTCAGAAATTGTGCTATGTAAAAGCTATTTAAAAGTATACTATGGTGTAATGCTATTAAAGAGTATATACGGTGTAATGCTATTAAAAAGTATACCTTTTAAATGAATTCCACACTAAAATAAAAAAAAAGAAAAGGGGAACAACATATAATGCAAAAGAATACTTCTAATTCTTTTAAAGAATGGAGACATATAGATAAAAAGTGACTGTTAAATACACAAATATAAAATAACATTGAACTATCATAGTATTGTGGCTAATATTTCAGCAAGCTGGTTGAGCAAAAATCTTCAGCACCTGAATCAATGTTGAAATATGTTTACACATCTTCAATCTGTAATAAATATCTTGGGGTAAATCTCAGAAATGAATTCTCTGTCAATTCTGAGTAGACCTCTATGAACTTGAAGTATTGTCATATTATGAGTTTAACTCAATGAAGGAAGAGCAATAAAGCACTTTTGTGTGAAAAATATTCACCATATATCTGCAGTTCTTAAGTCTCAGTTCTGCCTGGAAATCTGTTTCATTTCAAAATTCATAATAGCTACATTTTAAATATTTACAAAATCTTGGAAGTCTTTTAATTTAAAAAGTTTATCCTCTATACAGTTGCTAATTCACGTTTTTATCAACATTTACCACTTTTACCTCAAGATTTTGAAGAGTCATCTACTTCTGAATAAGAAGGGAACTCCACAATATCTAGTTTATCAACTGTTTTATATGATGGATACAAACCAGTTTTCTTGGTTCTTCGATTTAAACCTTTTGAGTAACCATCCCAATGATTACCAGCAATTCCAACTGTGTCTCCTTTTTTCAGTTCTATTTCATTAGAAGATCTGGCAACATGATCATATACAACAATTTCATTATGATCATTTTGTCCACCAAAATAAAATATATCATCCAAGGAATGAAAGTAAGTTGAGGCATCTGGATGGGATGTCTGCATGATCTCATATGCTAAACGACATACCTAATTAGTATAACAGGAAAAGATATGTTAACATTGATCAAATATACCTTTAAAAAAAGATAAATTAATATCAATCAAATATATCTTTGAACAGCAACAATTAAATAAAAAATTGACTTTATTAAATATTATATATAAAATACACTAGAGTATATGAAAGGGGGGTTAAAAGTTTTCAGCCCAGTATAGATTGCAAAGGTTTTAATGAAAGACAATGTTGACAATCTGCACTGTGACTCTTCGTGTGTGTTCACAGAAAATTTCAGGTTTGTAACTATATTCTCCTTTACGGAGGATGTTGAAGTGTGGAGGATGAATGAAGATGGCTACCGTTAAGAGAATCAAGCACTGTGCAGTCATTGAGTACCTTCATTTCAAGCAAATGTCACAGAAAGAAATTTAGGACAACATGCAGCAAAAATTATGGGAATCTTGTCCTTCATACGTCACAATCAAAAACTAGGTTTTGGAATTTAAGCATGGACAAAACAGCATTGAAGATGCACCCTGTAGTGGAAGGCCTATTACCATGTTGACTAAATGTGGATGCTATTCATGACCTGATTATGCAAGACTATAGAATACCATTGAAGCATATTGAGAAAACATTTAAAATCTCCCACAAGCAAGCTCACAATACTGTGGTGGATATTTTAGGAATGAAGGTTTCTTCAAGGTGGGGCCCTAAAGCATCAGATGCTGATCAGAAGCAGAAAAGAGTGAAGTACTGTTATGAGATTGTGCAGCATTCTGAAGCTAATGAAGCTCAGTTTTGGGGGCAGTATATCACTATGGATGAAACGTTAGTGCACCACTTTGACCCTGAAACAAAACAACAATTGAAAGAGTGAAAGCATCCTTCTTCTCTCCCATCCTAAAAAATTTCGAATGCAGAAGTCAGCTGGGAAAGTTATGGTATCTGTCTCCTGGGATGCAAGAGTGATCATGGTTGATTTCTTGGAATGAAGTGCCTCTAACAGTGCCAAGTATTATTCTAACCTACTGAGATATTTCCGTGAGGAATTGAAGCCCAAGGGTCACGGGAAATCGGCCAGAGGTTAAAAAACATGTTAAAAAGATGATGGGGGGGGGACAGGTTAAAAAGATGCAAAATAAAGGAATTGATCAAAAATTTTAATTTCCAGAACAAGAGTTTTAAATGGAACTAGCAGATGAAAGAAATGGCAAGATCATATTACAAGTGAAAGGAAATAAGAAAAATCTTGCAGTAACAAATATCTAACGTTAAGTGAGGAAAACTTAAGATGGTATAAGCACATAGAAAGGATCAAAGAAAAAGATTAGCTAAAGAGATATTTGAAGTAAATGAATGATAACAGACCCAGAGACAAACCAAGAAAACAACTGATGGATCAGTGGCATTAATAATCATTAGAAGAAAGAGGGTTACCCTAAGGGCTAACAGGAAACAGGATAGTATTTAGAAAAATGAGGAAAGCTGACAGTACAAAAGGACTGACATGTACTTTTATAGTGACCTGCAACACACTGGATATAATAAATTTGCCTAACTGTGATTTTACATCTTCATTAAAGATAGAATGATGATCAATTTTAATCTTTTTCTAAAATGAAAGATAACCACTGTGACACTTTTATCCTCCTCCTTTCAGAATTTCGGGTATAATACAAAGGGTACTAGGAAAGTTTTGCAATACAGCTTTGTTTATTTAATTTTTTCAAAGTAATTTCCTCTACATTCAATACACCTCTCCATCCTCCGAAACCAATCTTTAAACCAGTTCTGCCAAGTTTCACTAGGGAGTAAAGCACACTCGTTGTCCCAAGCCCGTAGAAGGTCCTCATCACTGGAAAACCGCCTCCCTTTTAGCTTCATTTTCACATGCGGGAACAGTGCAAAGTCGCAGGGAGCAAGGTCTGAACTGTAGGGAGGGTGCTCGAGAAGTTTCAGTCCTGTCGTGGTCAAATATTCGGTGCAGGCTTTGGCGCGGTGAGCTGGAGCATTATCGTGATGGAGGTACCAGGTGTCCATTCTTGACTTTGGCCGCAGGTTTCTTCATAGATCCAATGACTTTAGGCAGGCATTGTTCAGTATACCACTTAGCTGTGACTGTCTTCTGCGTGTCCAAAACAACACGTTCCACAATTCCACTCGATTTGAAAAATACAGCTATCATTTTCTTCTTTACAGATCGGGATTTTCTGACAATTACGGGTGTGTCGTCATCATCAAAGACCCAAACTTTGTTTTGAGCCTTGGTCGGCAGATCGGAATAGTACAGCCAAGTCTCGTCACCTGTCACGATGTTGTTCACATACCGAGATTGTCCCTTATCAAACTTTTTTAACATCTCCCGGCACCAAGTTACACGTCGTGTCATCTGCTCTTCAGTCAGTTGATGCAGCACCCAGAGAGAACAAAGTTTCTTCACGTGCAAATGATCTTGCAGAATCGAACGAATTGCTGGTGCATTTAGGCCCAAAGTATCCTCTATCTGTTGGTAGGTCACTCGCCTGTTTTCGTCAAGCATTTTCCTCACAGCAGTAACGTTTTCCTCCGTAACTGACGTTCGTGGCCTTCCCGGCCTCTCAGAATCCTCCAGAGTGAAAATTCCCCTTTGGAATTCTCTATACCACCTGAATATCGTTGTACGATGTGGACAATCATCACTAGTGCAAGAGTCATTTCTTCTAAGCACTGGTCTATGGTTAAACCACGCACGAAATTATACCGCAAAACTGTCCTTATCTCATTTCGTGACCACGATGCCATCGCAAGCACTTTACACTCTCACTACTAACGAATAACTGAGCCCGTTGACTTGGCGCGGCGGCTACTATGCACGTATGAACATGTCTCAACATGCAGCAACAAGCAGCTTCCTGTGATTCATTGTTGCATCATATTGCAAAACTTTCCTAGTACCCTTTGTACATGAAATTACTAACTTTTTCCTATGAAAACAGAATGATGAAAAAATTCTATGGCCTTTTTGTTATTCTACTCTCTAAATTTTCTCTCTCCCACCTTTCAAAATTTTTCTTTTTACATTATTAATTTTCATGTCAAATTGTCTACAACCTTTAATTTATTTAGAGATTCTTGATGAGCTTGTAAGCTATTATTTAACACAATAATGATACAATTTTTAAATATACCAAACTAAACTTTATCCACAGAGATATTTAATAAAAGAATTAACGTTCTTTTTATTAAATAGCCCTTATGAAAATCATAAAAAAATGGCAATAAGGTGAAGCTGTGCCTGACTGCAAATATGCTATATTTATTCAAACTTTTTTCTTTAAAATATGATTGTTGGTGTTATGTTTTTATGAAATTCCATGGATTAAATTCTAGGTACTTTGTAATACAGGCAATCCCCATATAACACGGTACTTCTACAACACAGTTTTGCTCTAATATGATTGATAAATTGCAGCAATCACGGTACTTCTACAACACGGTTTTGCTCTGACATGGTCTGAGAATTGCTGGAAATCTCGCATAAGAGTATTTTTCAGATTTTAGCAGGGGAAACCCTGTTATTATGTTGGATGTAATTTTTCAAATTTTCCACTCTTTTTGAATCCCCGCTGTTGACTCACTAGTCAAAAAAAATTGAGAAATTTCTGTATTTTATTTTGTTGGGAAATTCCTGGATTACATTCTGTGCTATTGAACTTGTACTTGTTGAACTTGTGGAAAAATCTATATTTCAAAGTTTTATTATTATTGGATATCACACCAGGCCATCCAAAAGATTTAAGTCATCCAAACGTTGAAGTTATGTTCCCACCGCCACAGTTGTACTGGGTTAATACAACTTCTTTCATTCATCTGTTAGATCAAGGCATTATATTCACCTTTAAAACTCATTCCATCAGAAAATTATTATAATGAATTTTGGAAAAAATTTATTCCGAATCTATTGAAGTAATGGAGGCATGGGAACATTTCTCAATTGTGGACTGTATCAGAATCATAGCTTTATTGCTGAAAGAAGTAAAACCGTTAAACGCGTGTGGAAAAATGTATGGCCAGAGTTAACTCATTCAGGAAATATGATCGAACCGGCAGAAAACGGAATCGGTATGATAGTAGAACTTGCTACTATATGACTACTGAAGCCCTTGTGGGTAGCACAGTTGAGAGAATTGTCCTCCTCCCTACACCGGGTGGAAAAGACCTGAGTTTGAATCCCGTCAATGACGGGAGGAATTTTTATGGGTCTTTTTCACAACATGGCTGAGTTAGTTGGGCTTGGGCGAGGGTAGCATGGTTTTTTTTTCACGGAAATTCAGGTTTTTCGTCCAGCAAAACAGAAAATTTACCTCGGACACATGCAATTTACCCAGAGTAACATGGCGTCAGTCGCCGATGCTCCTAAAAATTTTTTAAAAAGATATGATTACTAAAGACATTCAAGAATTACTGGTAGAAAAAGAGGTTGGCGAAGCGGATTTGGTGGAAATGGCACTGGAGGTAAAACCAAATCAATTCAGGGGATGATAGTGCAGATAAATTCTAAACTTCCAAATTTTACACTAAAAAACATAGGGGAAGGCATAAAGTTAGCCGAGCAATTAGAATCTTATTTTTTGAATGCAGACTCTTGAATGAAAAGAGCCCAAAGTTCAAAAGGAAGCTTCAAAAAATGCTTAGTCCATACAATGAAATTCACAAAGGTTTATCAAGCAAAAGCAAACAAACCCACCATATTGCTGATTTTTTAAAGAGAGTAGAAGATACACGAAATCTAGAATGGTGTATTTTTGTTAGTTTTGATAACGAAATAGTATTTTTGTTAATGAAATGGTGTATTTTTGTTAGCTTTGGAACGTAACCCCCTTTTTGTACTTTTTCTTAGTCCTGTGTAACACAGTTTCACACAACTTTTTACAGGAACCTAACTACCATGTTATATAAGGGTTACCTGTATACTTTTTTTTAAGATCAAAAATTCCTAAATACAGGTTTTTGTTATGTTCCTTATGACTTTCTGTAATTCATCTTAGCACAAATGTTTGATTGTAGCATTGCTTATTTTATCTAAAACCTAACTATTCTTCACCAAGGTTACAATCAACATTTTAATTCTCTTTTGTTTTCTAAGGTACATGCAAAGATTTTGGCTGGTACAATAAGGATTGAAATACACCTGTAATTACTACATTCAGTTTCATTCCTCCACTTGGTACACTTAGTATCTTGTTCCAAACCAATGGAACATCTTTGGAACTATAGTCACAGTTTCTTTCAGAATATGACCTCTGCATAATGCAATGTAACCACTGTGAAATTATTCCATACTTGATATTCCCTATATCCTTTTTACCCTCAACAATAAGAGATAATATCCAAAATATCCACCATTTTAATATTTTCCTCTTCTTAACCCAGTGGCTGTGTAATGTTTCCATGTTAACTGTTAATCAATTATTAAAAACCTGAAATTCTTTCTACTTAACTAGTTAAACATTTACTACAAGTTTCTGAAGTGATTTTTTTTTTTATGGTTTTCATGAAGAAATCGCATGCAAGAACCTGTAAGGTAACCTGCCACCGTCTTTGCAACTATTTGGCTTTTCGTTTGAAGAGTGGTGTGTACTGGACAAGCAATAATGCTGTGTTTGTTTAGTTTCAGGTTACTTGTTTTCCTTCTCTTATATTTTAAAGATTTATTATTGTTTCCATATAGTAAAGACAACAAGAATAAACCTGATATTCTCTCTCTTTTTTTTTTTTTTTTTGTTAATTGTTGGTGCATCGGCTTCTGTGGCCATAATGCACCTCCCAAAGTTTTTGCATTTTCTACTCTGATCCAAGCCCGAGACCGGATTCAAACCCGCCACCTTTGGGTTGCCAAGCAGGCACTTTACCCACCCAGCTAGTCCGGTCGGCTGATATTCTCTCAAGATGGTTGCTACAGTGCTGGAAGCAAGATACATAGTTTCAAATTTCAAATGCTGTGCAGCATGCCAAATTTGAAATAAACCTAAAAATAGAACTAATAATATTGAATATATATAATATGTTTTTAATAATATTTATATACATAATAAATATATGTGCATGTGCAAGTTTAAAATTTCATGCACTTAATGGTCTTTTAAACTGGAAAAATGGAAGAGAATAAAAGACTGATGTTTTTGTTTTATATCTAAAGTGTTTATTGCCATTTTTAGCAGATTTACTATTTTTTTGAAAATAAAAGGTGTAACACCCATAAAAAGTTTAAAAATTTTTAATTTTTTTATCACTTAAACACTACATACAGTAAGCACTGGAATCTATTAAGAAAAGATAAAATATTGGCAAATATTTGCCAATATATAAATTTAAAAAATTAAAATTTTTTTTAATTAAAATTTTTATATAAAAAAATATATATAAAAAAAAATCCAAAACATTTTCAGAAATTAAAAGGAAACTGGGTGGCACTATCACCAAATGATGCCTTCAGCTCCTTCACTTAGCAATTCATTAAAGCAATTAGTCCATACTTACAAAATACCCTTCGCTTTTGTGTTATCCTTTCTATACCCATGTATGTGCAACTAGTTTCCGATCCTTTTCTATAATGACATAGTTTTCAATTATGTTTTTCTTGTTTCTGTTATGCTCTCTCCAAGTAAACTTGTGGCTATCTTGATGCTGAAGTACTGTTTGTAATTGAGAATAAATGACTTGCACAAAATTCTAGTGCCTTTTTAACATTACCATTGCATTTATCTTGCTCTCCAAATTTTCTTAAAATACCTTTGTTGATGTAATTGTCACTGTCTATCGTGCTATTAAATTTCTGAATATTACTATTCTTTCTTTTACATCAGTTACTACTGCTCTTTTCAATATATTAACGAACTCTTCTGTTTTATATTTTTCTTCTTTTTTTTTAACCTTTAATTAGGCCATATTTACAGACAAATTTCTGAAGTCTTCAATGAGATTGGAACCCTGACCGCTCCAAAAAAGTGACAAATACACACTTCATCACAGCTGCTTCTGGATAATAAATCTGATTATTAATTATTACTATTACTGCTACTACTATAACTAATAGTATAAAAGTTAAAAAAAAAAAAAAAAAGGTAGATGTTTCACTATCTGGGTGAGTTGTTTTAATTTTATTTTGGTAAAACATAGTGCCCCCTGTTCTTCTAAAAACCACTACTTGTTAGATCTAGCCCCTGCCAATTAGTTCTGTCACCAGAATGAAAAATACTCCCAAAAAGACATAGGTTCAAGTGCCTACTGAATAGGTAAAAATAGAAAAGCCTGCAGGCCTAATTCCACCACTAGTATTTCCACAATGGTGGGATTATGATAAATGTAGGGAACTACTTTGAAGGCGGGTTGCTGTAAAACTTTTCATCTTAACAGGAAATTCTGTAGTGGCAAAATTCTGGTACTTTTTGAACACCACATATTATTATTATTGGCGTGACAAACAATATTTAAAATGTTATTTACCTGGGAAGAGAAGGTACAGACTAAGTAATCACATTTTGACAGCATGTGAATATCTAAAATTACACCTCGTAAAGAATCAGTAGAATAACGATTGCCAATTGATGCACTTTTTGCTATATTAGAATCTCCAAGGAAGATGTAATTTGGATATCTAAATAAATAAACAATTATGACTAATCAGCAATATACATATTCATATTAAATTTGCATACAAAAAACATTCTTGTAAAAATAGCATATTTAAAATATTCTTTTATTAAAGAAAGCAACCACCCTTTTGTATACAGTAGACTCCCTCTTATTGGTCTAGCTTTAACAGGCCATATTTTCATTGAGATTTTTCTGCAAATCAGATTTCCCGTGTCATGGGCCCAGTAGAAAAACAAAATTAAAAGATTCTGGGAATGAGTACAGTGCACCATAACGATCCAATAACTTTTTCACTTCAGTTAGACTTTGCTATCCGTGCCGTTTGGATCGCAGTCATTCCGTGTGTACATATTTTCATCGTTAATTTGTTCTTTAAATTACGTTAACTTGAAATGACAGGCTTAAACAAGTATAGACGAAATGTGTTAACTATTGAAACAAAACTAAAAGCGTTGAACGTATTGATAATGGAGAACCTGTAAAACGGATATGTAATGAACTGGATGTCGGAAAAAGTATGGTTAATGATTGGCGGAGAAACTAGAAATCCCTTCAAGACTTTAGTATGCAAATAGAATCAGAAAAAGTGCTCTCAGAGAGGTGCACTATGAAGAAGCCAAAAACTGAAGTCATTGACGATGCATTATGGATATGGTTCGTGCAAGAACAACAAAGAGGAACACCTCTTAGCGGGCTGGTTTTGAAGGAAAGGGCAGTACACTTGGACAAGAAAGTCAAAAGCGGAGAAGAATTCTTAGCCAGCAAGGGATGGCTTTCACAATGGAAAAAGTGCCACGGAATTCCTTATCTAGGTGTTTGCGGCGAGAAATTGTCAGCAGATCAAAATACTGCAAGTGAATTTTCCCAACAATTTTTAGACATTATACAGAAGGAAAATCTTACTCCTGAACAAGTCAACAATTTGGATGAAACAGGCATAAATTTTAAGCTTCTTCCGACGAAAACACTAGCAGCACCACAAGAAACATTCACTACTGGTTTCAAAATGAATAAACAGAGAATCACTGTGGCCCTTTTTACAAATGCTGCTTGGAGTCACGAACTGCCCCTTTTTGTTGAAGGAAAGTCAGCCAAACCAAGAGCATTTAAAAATGTGAATTTTAATGCTCTACCAGTTTACTACAAAGCCCAGAGGTCAACATGGATGGATTCTTTTCTATCTGAAGAATGGTTTTCAACTGAATTCATTCTAAAAGTTAAGGCACATTTGATGTGTTTGAAATTACGGCTCAAGGCTGTTCTTCTCCTTGACAATGCTCCCCTTCAACCTATCTTCTGATGACATCAAGGTAGTGTTTTTACCACCTGGCATTACATCTTTGGGGCAACTTATAGATCAAGGTGTGATAATTAGTCTGAAAAGGTGTTACAGAAGAAAACTTCTTTCAGAAATTCTTGAGAAGCCCGCCAATGAAGAAATGGAACTCACTAAGGCCCTTAAAGAAAATTAACATCAAGGATGTGATTTAAATGTTAGCATCTACTTTTGAGGAAATGCTGTCATCAATGTTTGTGAGGTCAAGAAGAAAACTATGGCCTGATGCTGAAAAATTAATTGTAAACTGCAATCTGGACAAAGAGCAGTGCATTGAGGATCTGACAGACCACGATAACACTGCTCTGCTTAACAATTTGAAACAATTATCAGAGTTCAAAGACCTGGAAAAAAGAGACATTGCTGAATGGCTTGTAGGCAATAACATTCTATAGAATAAAATGTTAACAGACGATGAAAATACTGAAGCAGTTAGTCAAGGGCAATTGGCAGAAAATGAAGAACTAGAGAACACAGAAACTATGAGCGGAGATAAAAATGACAAAAGAATAGGTCATTTGGAAGGAAAGAAAGTGCTTGAAACTGCGATAGATAAGATATTAGCATTAGTAGAGGCACATGATGCAAGAGAGCAAGCTTATACAGCTTCAACCAAAAAAAAAATAATAAATCCCTTCCCATTCACTGATCCACTCATTCCAAATGTTCGTCTAGTTCTGCCTTGAATTTATTTCAGCTATCAAATTCCACAACAACAGCTGGAAGTTTGTTCCAGCAATCAACTACCCGCTGGCTAAAGGCAAACTTCTGCACATCTATTCTGCAACTGTCTTTCCTCAGTTTGAATCTATGCCCCCTCAGGTTTGTAATCTGAGAGAGAGGAGGAATCCCATCAGCACTGAGCCTGTTCAATCCATTCAAGGCCTTATACACCTCAATCAGATCGCCTAGCAGGTGCCTGGTCTCCAGAAGCTGCAATTTGCAAAACTTAAGCCTTTCTTCATAAGAGCACCACTTTGTTCCCTTCACCAGTCTTGTTGCCCTTCTCTGTACTCGTTCTAGTAACTCTACATCCTTCCTAAAATGAGGCTTCCAGACCTGTACGCAGTACTCAAGGTGTGGCCTGACCATTTCCTTATACAAGGGGATAATCACCTCCTCATCCCTGCTTGCAAAATTCCTGTATATCATTGACAAAACCCCATGACCTACTCTGGCAGCCTGTCTGCACTGCTCAGAAAACTTCATATCTGATTGCACAATTACCTCCAGGTCTCTTTCATTCTCCACTACCCTAAGTGTAACACCACATAGTTGGTACATTTCTCTGGCGTTGCCACTACCCATATGCAGTACTTTGCATTTGTCAATGTTAAACTTCAGTTGCCACTCCTCAGCCCATCTACCCAACTTTTCCAGATCCTTTTGCAGCAGCATACTATCATTACTGTTATTAACAACCCTGTCAATCTTTGTATCATCTACAAACTTTGACATTAAGCTTGATATACATTCATCAATATCATTGATAAATATACAAAACAACAATGGGCCCAACACCGAACCCTGAGGGACACCACTAATAACATTAGTCCACATAGAGCAGTACCACTCATTGTCTTCTCCCACTCAACCATCCTTTTATCCATTGTAGCAACTTGTCCTTAATGCCATACTGCTTCAATTTGTACACTAGTCTTCCATGTGCAACAGTATCAAAAACTTTCCTGAAATCCAAGTATATGATATCAAAATTATTTTTTGCATCCAGTTCCTTTGTGACCACATCGTAGTATCCAACCAAATTGGTCAGACAAGACTTTTCCTTAACAAACCCATGCTGTGTCTCAATTATTACTGCTGTCTTGTCTAGATGATCCTGCAATGCTTCTTTAACCAGTGACTCCATTATTTTCCCTGGAACAGAAGTCAAACTAACAGGTCTGTAATTACTCATGTCACCCTTGATCCCCCTTTGTGAATTGGAAACACATTTGCACATTTCCAGTCCAAGGGGACTTCCTGCAAGTCCAAGAATGCTCTCGTAATATGGCTAAGGGTTTGCTTACTTCCTTTGCCACCTCCTTTAATATAACTGAATAGATTCCATCTACCCCAGGTGCCTTTCTTATGTTTAACTTCAACAATTTCTCCTCCACTTTGCGCTGTTATTACAAAATCATTTTTCTTTCTGATAAGGTTTACTTTTTAAACCTTATCAGAAAGAAATAATTCAAAATTGTTCACTTTTTGAAGCCACACATTATGTTTTCAATCTATTATGAACACAACTGTGAACAATCCATTTTTTATATTGAAAAAGGTATATGTTTTTAAATAAATTTTGTAAAATAACACCCTTAGGACATGTGCATTTGTTCTGGTTTGCACTTGCCTCCCTTATTTAGGCATGACATAATTTGTTGCTTTGGTCAGGGAATCATTGTTAAGACTCATGCTGTTAAAGATTAGTGGCACTTGTCAAAACAAAACTTCTACATTCTTTGTTACTGTGACATGAATTGTTTATATGAGCCATTGTTTATGCATCAAAAATCCAAGCTGCACCTACAGCACATGTAGATAGAACTGAAGATAAGCAGAGTCTTTCTGTCCAATTCTCGCATACTGCCAGAATTGGTCAGAAAGACTGCTAATTTCATATATTTTTAATGAAAACATGTTATTTTATTTGTTTATGGCAAATTTTTCATTAACAAAACAGTTCATGAAGCAGATCTAAAGGAATCACAATAACCAAGGAACACTAAAACTGGCATTATGTCACTCTGGAAGATTATTTTTTATTTTCATTTAACAGCCACTTGAGCACCTTTGGATATGAACAGTCATTGCTAGTTAAAAAAAATTAAGAGTTATTATGCCTCTAGGTAATGCTTGTTACTGTATGACAGATTGTGACATGACATGTGTTCTGACCAGGTTACATTCTGTAAACAGTAGTAAGCCAAACAGCCACAGTGCTACATTAGATTATAAATGTGAAATTAATGCTTTATACTTAATATACAACTTGATGTCAATTGTTTCTGTGTGTTTTTGTAATTCATCATGAACAAATAAAATATTTGTTATGTGCAAATTGAAATATCATTGTCAGTGTGTTAATAATCTTGCCACTTTCAGTTATTTTCTGGCAATATGTAATTAAACAGCACAAAAGAACAGTTTCTTCTATGATTAGGAAAGCTTACAATCTGCACTTTTGGTGAAAAATAGAGCAAGATAAATTTGGTAGTGCACACTGTGCAATTACAATTCAAATTACAAATCTCAAGGAACACTGAATGGAAAAATTAAACGTATCTTATTAGCAGTGTCAATATGACGAGAACAAAAAAGAGACCATTTTGAAGACTGCTTCTTTTGAAAATTGCCTTCTGCAATGCAGTCAGTAGCTCATTCAGATGACATGCCAATTTCTAAGCATCCTTAAGCATGGACTTTAGATGAAGTATCTGACACAGACAAAGAATAGGTATCATTTCAAGAGAGATAACCTCATTTCATCACTCAATTGGAACTAAATGATCTGATTTTAAATATATCTTTCTAAAAGTCAAGCTGAGCTCTTGGGTTCCAGATTAGAGATGAAACATCATCGTACAACCATATCTGGGTATCACAGCCACCAAAGGATTTTGTTTTTTTTCTACATGATGGAATATATCACATTTTGTAGTAATACTGATTGCTCAATGGGTGCTTGCTAGGTAACATAACCCTAAAGAATGGAGGCATTTTGTAACCTTGTCCAAACAGTTTAAAGGAAAACAGTGCAACCTTGATATAATGGAAACAGTGCAACCTCAATATAATGGAAACAGTGAAATCTCAATATAATGGAAAACAGTGAAATCGCGATATAATGCATCCCTTCATACTGCAGTTTCAGATATACCATGAGTATGATCATGTCCCGCAAATAATTATGAAAAAAAGTAGTGTGTTCAAAGAACTAATAATTTCATACTGTAAACTGGATAAAGTGAATACTGTATATACCCATATCTACTATACGTTCTACTACTACATTTCCAAGATGGAAAATCAGCTAAAAATTGGCTGTATATTCACTTCAATATATTCAGTTGCAAATTAAATTTTGTAAACAACAGGACTTGTCAGAGATTAATTACTATTCACACCCAGTTTCTCTCCTTGGCTAGAAACACAATAAAAGGTATTTCAGTGGAATGTGAATTACAAACAACTGCCACTGGAGGGGAATGCGGCTACCATTCATCAAATGTGTTACATTAGTTACAAAGTAATTAAGTTAATTTTTGTAAAGAACAGCACATGATATTCTTTCTTTGACTAAAAGTTACACTTAGAACAGCAAAATCTGCTAAATGCTCATTCTTCAAATAGGCCTCTGGAGTTGGGAAAGTTCTGACTGCACCAACCATATATAATTCAAACATTAACATAAATAAAATAGAATAAATTTAGCATTAGTTGAGGCATATGAAGCAAAAAAGCAAGCTTATATAGCATCAGCCAAAAAAAAAAAATAACCCTTCCCATTTCACCCATCTGATCACTCCAAATGTTTGTCTACTTCAGTCTTAAATTCATTTAAACTATCAACTTCCACAACAACAGATGGTAGACTGTTCCAGCAATCAACTACCTGTTGGCTAAAGACAAACTTCCACACATCTATTCAACAACTGTCTTTCCTCAATTTGAACCTATGCCCCCTCAGGTTCTTAGTCTGAGCAAGCGGACGTATCCCATCAGTACAGAGCTTGCTCAAACCATTCAAGGCCTTATACACCTCAATCAAATCACCTCGCAGGTGCCTAGTCTCTAGACACTGTAATTTGCAGAACTTAAGCCTTTCTTCATAAGCGCACCCCTTTGTTCCTCTCACCAATCTTGTTGCTCTTCTCTGTACTCATTCTAGCAACTCTACATCCTTCTTAAAATGAGGCCTCCAGACCTGTATACAGTACTCTACGTGTGGCCTGACCATTGCCTTATATAAAGGGATAATCACCTTCTTGTCTCTGCAAGTCAAATTCCTATATATCATTGACAAACTCCATGACCTGCTCTGGCAGGACCATCTGCACTGTCCAGAGAACTTCATATCTGACTGCACAATTACCCCTAGGTCTTTTTCATTCTCAACCTTCCTGAGTGTAGTACCACAGAGTTGGAGCGTTTCTCTTGGGTTACTGCTCTCCATATGCAGTACTTTGCATTTGTCAATGTTAAACTTCAGTTGCCACTTCTCAGCCCATTTCCCAACTTATCTAGATCCTGTTGCAGTAGCATACTGTCTTTACTGTCATTAACAACCCTGCCAACCTTTGTATCATCTGCAAACTTGGCCATTAAGCCTGATATACCTTCATCAATATCATTGATAAATACACAAAACAACAATGGGCCCAGCATCAAACCCTGGGGGACTCCGCTAATAACATTAGTCCATGTAGAGAAGTGTCCATTTATTACCACTCTCTGCCATCTCACACTCATTCATCCCTTTATCCATTGCAGTAACTTGCCCTTAATGCCATACCACTCCAATTTATACAGCAGTCTTCCATGTGCAACAGTATCAAAAGCGTTCCTGAAATCCAAGTATATGATATCAAAATTATTTTTTGCATCCAGTTCCTTTGTGACCACATCATAGTATCCAACCAAACTGGTCAGACAAGACTTCCCCCTTAACAAACCCATTCTGTGTCTGAACTAAATCCGCTGTCTTGTCTAGGTGATCCAGTGACTCCATTATTTTCCCCAGAACAGAAGTTAAACTAACGGGTCTATAATTATTTGTGTCACCCATTGAACCCCCTTTGTGAACTGGGGATACATTTGCACATCTCTAGTCCATGGCAACCTCTCCTGACTCTAAGGATGCTCTCATAATTATGGCTAAGGGTTTGCTTACTTCCCTTGCTGCCTCCTTCATTATAACTGGATAGATTCCATCTGCCCCCAGGTGCCTTTTTCATGTTTAACTTCAACAATTTCTCCTCCACTTTGCTCTCGGTTATTACAAAATCTCTTAGCTCCCTATTAGAGTTTGATAAACTTCTGACATTCTCCACCTTGAATAACTCCTCATGTGTGTATCTAGATGCAAAATACTCATTTAGTTTATCAGCTACTTCAGCAGGATTATCAATAGTCGAACCATCTATGTTAAGTGGACCAATCTGATTCATCCTCTTCCTTCTAGAGTTTACATAGGTAAAGAACTCCTTGCTGTTTTACTTTGCGTCTTTTGCCAAAGATATATCGTAATCTGCCTTTGCCTGCCTAAACTCCTTTGTGACTTGATTACAGACTAGATTATATCTGTCATAGGCTTCTGTATGTATCGCCTGATAATTTATATGCATCCCATGCATTTTTCTTCTCTATCATGTGCCTCATTAATTCATATGACATCCATTTAGGCCTAAACTTTGAACAGTATTTCTTAGTTGGTATGAAAAGCCTAGTGGCTTCCAAGATTGAGTCCCCGTAGTAGCCTCCAAAATAAGTCCCCGAAGGCTTCCCATTTAGAATTCAACATTGGTAACATCATCAGTTGATCCCACTGTACAGAATTTAAAAACTGTCTGAGACCTCTGTAGTCACCTTTATGAAAGCAAAATCCCTACCCTTTAGCCTTGATTGTAGTACATCTTTAAGTAATTCCCACATCAGTACATTGTGATCACTGTCACCTAGTGGTTCTTTTATCTGCAAATTCTTAATGCATGAATAATCACTGCTGATAATCAGATCAAGAGTATTACTCCCTCTGGTTGCCTCTTGAACATGTTGCTGTAGAAAACAGTCATCCAATAAATCCACAAAATTCTTGCTAGTGTGCGAGTGACCAACATAAGTTCCAGTCAATATCTGGAAAGTTAAAATCCCCCATTATAAGACATTCTGATTTACTGGTCCACTCTATTTCTCTGCACAATTGCTCATTGTACTCATCATATTCGTTAGGCCTATAACACACACACCTACTCTCATTTTCCCTTTCCCAGTTCTTATGCCACACCACACTGACTCAACATTGCACTGTGCACTAATGTCAATTGGATGCACTTCTTTAGATTGTATGTGTTTCTTAACTAACAGCATAAACCCTCCTCCCTTCCTGTTCTGTCTATCCTTCCTGTACACAGTGTACTCCTCAAATTCCAATTCTGTACTGCTTATATCTGTGTGGCATGTCTCTGATATCTCAACAATGTCCAACTTTGATGTCTTGACCAGCACTTCAAATTCATCAATTTTATTAACTCTACTTCTAGCATTGGTATACGTATAAGTAATACATGCACCTGTTCCTACTCTTAGTTACCCTAACACAGCCCATGTATTTATTTGTTCCACAATGACTCCCAGCAGTCCTGGAAATCCACAACTTACTTTCCAGTCCATTGCCCATTCTAATAAAAGCAGTGCAAGAATCACTTTTGCCTCTGTCTGCAGCCATTGTTAATCTTTTAGTGTGTGAATCCCAACAAGCTAGCAGTTTTCCAACCCACCTAACACTGCCTCAATTGCATCAGCAAATATTCTTGCACCCTTTCTATTTAAGTGTACCCCATCCCTGTAGAAGCAGTCTCTCCTGTTAACAAGCACAGACTCTACTGAAAAAAAATTCTATCCCACGAGCCTTGCACAATCTCTCTAGGGCAGAACTGATTGACAAGGCTCTCATCATATACTCCACCTATCGTGGCTGGGCAGGATTGCAGACTCTTTTAAATTTTACCCTAACTTGCAACTTTTTTTCAACATTGACCTGTATTTGTTAAATAATCAGATGAAAGGTTTCTAGATAGTTTACGAGTTGGTGGTTAATGGATTTCTCCATTACTTTAGAAAAGAGTGGTAGAGTGCAATGGGACAATAATTGGATGGTGGGGTTTTGTCAACCTCTGGTGTAAGTGTAAAAAATCACCAGTGGAATAAGAAAGTAAAAAGTTGACACTGGAGAAAGCTGAGGAGCATGGGGTTTTCAGAACAAGTGGAGAAATACCATCAAGACCTGGGGTTTTTTGGCATCAAGACTTCAAATCTGTTCTGACATTCTTTTGACAGAAGGCCACAGGAGGCACTGAATGGAAACTGGAGAAAACCAAGTTTCAAAGAGAGGAAATCAAAGGGTTCCAAGTGATTACTGGAGATGGAAAACAATAGAGATAACAGATGAATTTAAGATTCATCTTAAATTCATCTGGAATAGAGAGATTTTAAGCCAGAAAAGATTGAAAAGAGGAGATTCCAAATTACTGTCTCTGACAGGACCTGGAAATATCAGAGCAGACACATGCACAAGTATTGCCTTTGAAGCAAAAGGAATCGTATAGCGAATAATCAGGACAACTGAGATGAGCAGTGGTTGAATCAACTGATAACTGGGATTCTATTAGGAAAAGTATGTGGGGCTTGACAGACTAAGTGGAAATGGACATCATTGTGATTGGAACTGAGAACATGTATATCTGTGAAATGAACAAGGAAATGTTTGGGAGGTTAGATCTTTTCACAGATAAGTTTGTTCTATGAATTCATCTATTCATCGTGTATTCAGTAGTAACAAAAGGTGACAAGGTCATGTTAAATGAAGTAATGAAATTTTTGGATATGGCAAGAATATACCCAGACTCCTTCACATAATGTGGCCTCGACAATGTCCCCCACATACATACTACTCTGACTCCCTCCAGTCATTATCTCTCACAGTAAAGGCAGTGAGATACACTAGCTGATTCAGAAGCCTCCCAGAGAGTTACCAACAGTTTTGGTCAGGTGGACAATCTAGTGGCCAGTCTGCAAGCACCATTTTAGAGCTGTACCCTCAAAATGTAAGGAAGATTGGATCCTGCCATGATGTCCATCATAACTTCAAAAGGCATTAATCACTGCATGATGGCAGAGATAGGAGGGGTAGCCGGAGCTTTTCTCTGGAGATTAAACATGGGTTCCACCATTTCAAGCCTCTAATTGGCAAAGTGGTGGTACTGCACTGGTTGATGAGAGTCATCTACCAGTTAATATTGCCTGATAACACAGAGGAGTAGCATTCCTCCATGTGGTATGGACACTACATCTTGACTCCTGCCTACTTTGGTTCATACCTGGGTAGTCACCTCCAATATGCCGCATTTCAGGACTTGAATATAGGAATTATATCGAGAGTTACTAACAGTCCCACCAACTTGAAGGTGCAAGCAGAGGATTTGGTTGTTGCAGAATGACTGGACTTCACCAAAATTCAGTCTACTTGAGCATTTTAGATGCCTAAGTAGCAAGCCCAGGTTGTCATATCTGAAATAATGTCTGTGACAGCCTCAAGGTCCAGATGCCAGTTGTCTGGATACAATTTCGTCATGAAGGAGAGTATTTCGTTGGTGAAGGTAGATATTAAGATAGTAATATCTACCTTCACCAACGAAAGTTTATAGATAGTAATGGAAAAACTACTCCAATACTTAATACAATTTTCAAAGTTTGTTAATTAATGGTGAAAGATGTCTATAAAATTACAATGGATGATCATGTAAGTCAATCAAACTTGTTTTCAATATGTCACAAAACTTTTTAGCAGAAAAAAAAAACAAAAACCATTTGATTTATTATATTAAAACACTTACACTTAGCTTGTGAGTTTTTCAATGAATACACCATTAATATTAACAAATTAAACCACAAAAATCACTTATTGCAGTAAACTGCACAATATAATCAAACTCAAATTAAAAAAAAATTCTTGTTTGTTATACTTATGAATTCTAAATAAAATAAAATGTTTTTTGAGTTCTCTTCAGCTGCATTTCTCACCATGTGATAACAGTTTCAGATGGTATGAAAACTATGCTGTTTCCAAGCCATGCACAGAGAAAAAACAGTGAACCATTACAAAAAAAAAAAAAAAACAGCCCTGTAATCAAGTGATACAGAATATGACAACTACCAAACTTCCATTCCAACACTGTAAAATAATTGTCTAAATCTGTGAAAGTATTTGTTGGTAATCAGGATGCAAGGTCTTTTATTAATTAATGCTGGTACCCAGGAGTAACTTACTTTTTCCTGCTTTCCACTAAGAGTGTGGGATCATCTGTAGCAAGATAAACATGACGCTCTGCTATTGGTCCTTTTAGTTCCAACTGTTTAAAATACTCTTCAACAAATTCCATATATTCTTCAATTCCATGAAAGGATGCTTCTGTTCCAATTTTATCCGTTCTTCTTACATGCACTCTGAAAAATAAGAAAAATTCAATCATCCTACTTGTTTTTTATGATTTGAAAGGATAATGAAAATCCAATATTGTTTTCCATATAACTTTAAAAAAATAAATAAAAACTGTACAATAAGGCAATATTTTGCCTTATTGTACAGTTCCAAAGTTTGCCAGGGTCAATTTAAATCATAAAATTTCAGGCATAAAGCAACTAGCACTTGCCACATTGCACAATATAGTTATACTTACCTTAAGATCTCGATAGCCTAATAAACAAAAATACCTTTCCCAGGTTAGGAAACTTCGTGATAAACTAAAAAATTATTTAAATCCTAAAGATTGATCTGTATTGAAGACCTCCATAGATTTGTGATGGGAAGCACAGGCCTCAGAAATAAAAAACAGATATGTTAACAAATTGAAAACATTATTAGGAGGGTCAAGACATGTTCATACGAGTTCTAACACATTGTCGCGGGCTTGCGACCAAGTGCATATGAGTTGGGTGACAACCCCCCCTGCATACACACGTGCTACCACAGAATACGTCAGCTAATTCGCGAACACCCCTCACCCAGCATTCAACGAACCGACATATCAACAGGTTACAAATCTTTCCTCGTATACACTATTGCAGGACCAGATTTCACTTTTATCCAAAGGATTAAATTACAATTTACCACCTAAAAAACTACCTAGAAAACAGTGTGTAATTGATATTGAATTTGGACTTTATAATGTTCCACAAAAAAGATTTATTTATTCAACAAGTTAACCAGGTGGTGAATAACATAAAAGAAACGCGACTTCCTAAATTGAATACACATGACAGTTCAGCTTTACATGAACTTCAGGGAAAATAAAGACATTATTATTCATAGGGCAGATAAAGGAGATACAGTTGTAATACTCAATAACCTGATTATATTAATAAGTTAGTCAGTTGTTTCAGATACCTCCACTTATCTTGAAGTAGACCCGACACTATTTACCAATTCGGTCAGTCAATACAATAAAACGTTAACACCTATCGAAAAAACGACTACATTACTATGTCTCAGTTAAAGGAATTGAACGCCAGAACATACAACATTCCTGCACTTTTCGATCAGGTAAAATTACACAAGACTGGATTTCCTATTCGGCTCATTGTTTCCTACAGACACTCAGCATTTTCATCCTTGGCCACACATGTATATAGCATTATAAAACCCTTTAGACAGATGATACAATTTGGAATTAAGAACTACGATACATTATTTAATAACCTTAAGGGCTGTAGACTCGGCGATAATGACAATTTCTTCTCACCAGATATTACCTTGTTATATACAAATGTAAATGTTGAATACACATTAGATACTATTTGGGATATGTTAAATAGTAACTCTATAACGATTAATTATATGAAGCTTCCTATTAAAGAAATTTTTCACTTAATTAAACTGTTAGTCGAAGCCAACTATATCACCTTTCGAGACAAAGTGTACAAACAAATTTTTGGTTTGCCAATGGGATTGAGCCCGAGCGGCTTAATATCGGAGATATATATCTCAACAATTGAGCATATACATTTAACGCCTTTCATGCCGTTAACGAAAAACATACTTTTTTTTATTTAAAGGCCAAAATACTTAAGTGTCCAACGTAATTATACATGACTATTAATTGCATAAACCGTCAAAATTAAATTACACGAGAATTCTGTTAATGTTCGTCGGCCATATTTGATCTCCGATTTGTGGGCTTTTACGCGCATGTATGAAGACAAATAACCCCTATTTAAGTTTCATGCTCACCCCTATTTGGTAATTTTCATTCCTATGATCACAAAATACGGTCGAAAAGTGTTGTCAGCTTCAGGAAGGAAAATCGTTTTGCAATTTTTTCGTTAAATTCTTTTAATTGATTTTCTTATTTTTTAATTACATTAAATTGTTTTTTAATTGTGTTCAATTGATTTTTAATTATTTGTTACTGTAATGTAAGATTTTCAATTTTTTCATTTTAATTTCTAGAGAGTATCATATGGAAGTGTTCTACGTATTATATTGAGATAAACTTCTCTTATTATTTTACAAATATACATTTCTATATATTTGTTTTATTTTTTATTAGCATTAGCAGAGGCATATGATGCAAGAAAGCAAGCTTATACAGCATATTTACTTATTTACTGCATTCAGGCTTCCGTGGTGTAGGTCTATTGCTTTGGTGGGCTGACCTATGCTTGTATGCTTGTCAGCTGCTTTAGGTGGGCTGACCTATGCTTGTCAGCTGCTTTCCATTACAATAATTTTCATTTCTGTTAATTGCTTTTCTCTTAGTTTATCTTACAGATAAAATAAAATCTTTAAAATGTGTGTTAATCTTACTGTATTTTTAGACAAGGCTTTTGTTTTTATTATTTTATTTTATTAATTTAAATTAATTTATTTTTTAATTTATTTTTGATATTATTATTTATTATTATTCTTAGATATATAGTATGTGCCAAAAAAAAAAAAAATAAATAAATAATAATAATAAAGGTAAAATTTTGACACTTTTGGGCAAACTCGTTACTACACTGGTGTGAAAAACTTAAGGACCAACACTATTTTTAAAGGTCCACAAAACCACAAAATCTTTACTTAAGGTACTCTTTACTGGTGTGAGTAGATTCAGTCTCAGCAGTGATTCTGGACATCAGCTAATCTTCCCTTTGTTCCATCTTTGGCACTGATGCATCTGTATCATGGCAGCCAGTGCTGTGTTACCATTTTTGACTAAAGTCCCTCTGTACCGTTTTGTTTCTGTTGTTGTGTCGGTATTGTTTCCTTCATCATATCTGTACCTTGCGAGGTTTCTTTAGTATGCTTTTACCATATCCAGGCCACTCCTATAAGAAGCTACAAGTGAAAACCTGACTGGTCCTTAAATTTTGCACACCAGTGTACAAACCCAGTTATTACAAAACGTGAAAATTAGGTCCCTTGAACTTTGTATTAATGAGATTCTACTGTATGAATAATTATTTTTGATGTGCTGTCTTAAAAAAGTGTTACCATATGTGCTAATTCTCAAAGCTGACACTGCAAAAATGACCTGATCTGAGGTAAAGTAATTGATTTCCATCGAGTGAGGACCAATTACTTCAGCTTTGAAAGTTCAAAAGTCCTGCTGAATGAACAGGGCTCTTGTTCTGTGGATAATGTTTTCCTTCCTTCAATGAGTTACAGTTACAGTGAAGCATAAGATTAAAACAGAAGTAGCTTTTGCCAATAGTAATGCTAATTTAATTCAATATAACATCATCCTTTTGGAGCTAACAGAAATCAATCTCAAGCCAAATCTGCAAATGGACACTGCTCTTGGTGGACAAATGTTATTAGTGGAGTTCCCCGGGGTTCGGTGTTGGGCCCATTGTTGTTTTCAGTATTTATCAATGATATTGATGAAGGTATATCGGGTTTAATGTCCAAGTTTGCAGATGATACAAAGGTTGGTAGGGTTGTTAAAGACATTAAAGACAGTATGCTACTCCAACTGGATCAAAATAAGTTGGGAAAATGGGCTGAGAAGTGGCAACTGAAGTTTAACATTGCAAATGCAAAGTACTGCATATGCGTAGCAATAACCGAAGATAAACGTACCAACTGTGTGGTACTACACTCGGGGAAGTGGAAAGTGAAAAAGACCTGGGGTAATTGTGCAGTCAAATATGAAGCTTGCTGAGCAGTGCAGATGGGCTGCCAGGGTAGGTCATGAAGTCTTGTCAATGATATATAGGAATTTTGCTAGCATGGACAGTGAGATGATTATCCCGTTATACAAGGAAATGGTCAGGCCACACCTAGAGTATTGTGTACAGGTCTGGAGGCCTCATTTTAGTTTGTAAAAGGATGTAGAGTTGCTAGAATGAGTACAAAGAAGGGCAACAAGACTGGTGAGGGGAACAAGGGTGCTCTTACCAAGAAAGGCTTAAGTTCTGCAAATTGCAGCACCTGGAGACTAGACACCTGCGAAGTGATTTGATTGAGGTGTATAAGGCCTTGAATGGTTTGAGCAAGCTTTGTACTGATGGCATACGTCCGCTTACTCAGACTAAGAACCTGAGGGGGGCATAGGTTCAAATTGAGGAAAGATAGTTGTACAATAGATGTGCGGAAATTTGCCTTTAGCCAGCGGGTAGTTGATTGGTGGAACAGGCTTCCATCTTTTGTTGTGGAAGCTGATAGCCTATATAAATTTAAGGCTGAGCTGGACAGGCATTTGGAACAAATGGAGGGGTGAAATGGGAGGGGTTTTTTTTTGGCTAATGCTGCATAAGCTTGCTTTCTTGTATCGTATGCCTCTGCTAATGCTAATCCAGATACCTTTATGGATTATACTTTCTACACAAACTGTGTATACATATTTTATTAGATTGCAGTTTTCAAGTTTTGAAGTTAAAAATAATATTATGACTGTCTAAAAACAACAAGGAAAAAAGGAAGTTATCCTTGCTTTAATTTGATTTTTTTTTGTTCTAAGCTTTTATAAAACTATTTACGTATATCATTTAAATTAAAGATAATTATAGAAACACACACACATACCCAACAATGGGATGTTTAAAATCTATTTTTAATTCTGCAGCTTTCAAAAACTGATCAAGGTGTTCTTGAGGACGAATCAGATATTTCAAAAATTGTCCAATCCACCACACAATCGGATTACCATGCAGTCGAATCATTCTTGAAGAAAGATCTTTGGGTATACTCAAGGGAATATATTTGGGTCGTGGTCTTACACTATCAATGATAGGGATGTCAACAACTTGGGTACTGTCAGAACCTATATTAGCAAAAGAAATAAGCAGTTTAAAAATATAAGGGTAACCCTCAACAAATTTCTGATATAAAAGTAAAAAACAAATTACTTTTATTTAAAAATTTAAAATATTCTATAATGATTAGATGCACAATGGCCATACTCATAGTACTTGGAAACAACTTTTGTAACCTATACTCTACTAAAAGCTTTCACAAGGTAATTTTAATTACTAAAATTAAATTAAAATAAAATATTAATTAAACCAAAAAGTTTGGTTTAACAGACTAATTACTAAATAACACTCAGTGCAAAATATTTACATTTAAACTGTATGCATGTATATACATTTTCATGGATAGATAACTCAAAAATATTTACATAGACTTTAAATAGTAAATTCTTTCCTCTGTTAAGAATCCAATTCAGCTTAGATATCACCTGGAGACATGAAAGTAAAGCTCTGGCTACTCTGATTAATACGCAACAGTGCTAATTATTCACTATTAATAGAGTCGAATCCTCCAAATCTGGCAATCCATTATGAGCAGCACCACCACCTAAGAATCAGAAAATTTAGTTCTCAGATTGGCGCTGATAGTGCATGGTGGAGATTTGACCTCAGAGCCATAAAAGTTTTTTTTACCAATGCTTCTATGATATCAAGAAATTTGATGGGTATGACATTATTTAATTTCTATTTACAAACAAGATTAATGAATTGCTAGTTAATAATTGCCTACAGTTGCAGGCAACTACTCTACAAACAAGATCAATGAATTGTGGGCAAATAGTGATGGATTATTATTATGCAGCATCTAAGGTTCATGGTTCATAAATGATGCATTAGTCTGATGAACTGATGAGTAGTTCATCAGTCTATGAGACTGATGAACTACTCTGCTTACAAACAAGATCAATGAATTGTAGACAAATAGTGATGATTATTATTATGCAATATCTAAGGTTAGCGGTTCATACATAACACATCAAAGTGATGTAATGACTCTTCCTTTTGGTGAATATTTTTAGAAAATTTAGATTATCATCTGTGTAAACTTCAGCACAGTAACTTTCATTCATTTTTATTTCTCAATATACCACCAAAAATAAAATTAAGTCACCTAAAGAACCATGGCCTCTTTCAATATGCATACATAGCGCCTTATCTCTTGTGAAAGAGGTTGTACTGTCAAAGACACTCCACATTCATTAAGTCTTTGCTGACACGAATTTGTGAAACTTTTCCACTTACAAAATGAGGGGAAATCAGAAAGAAATCAAAGGGGGGGGATGAAGGAACAGGAAAAATTGTATTTATTTTTCAATATAGTCATCAAAAATATCATTTGATCAAAGTCTGGAAGTCACTGCATAAAAAAGACATCGGTTCCTGTCACAACTAGCAATGTACCACATATTATTTTCAACCTCCTGTCAAAAAATGTTTTCTATCAAACTGCCATTTAAAGGGATCAAATAACTCAGAACTGTAGGGAGGATGATCGTAACGTTCCCATCCAAAATCATTAATGATCTCTTGGGTTGCACATGCTGTGTAGCGTTGCACTTTCATATAATAGCAGCACTCTGTTTCAACAGTCCAAGGCGTTTCCTGCAAACCAAGACCCTCACTTCTTTTAGAAGTATGCAATACGTTATAGCATACACAGCATCTCTAGGCTTCTGAAAATTCAAAAGAATGCAAAGAGAGTCACAGAAAACAGTCACCAGTACTACCTTACAACATAAACCCAAAAATGTAGCACTTCATGCCACTGTCAAAAATTCTTCCACCTTTTGATAAAAACTCACAAACAAATGCTTAGTATTTCTGGAGCAGTGCTTATTTGTGACTTAATGACTCTTTCCCACCCTTTTGTATACCATATACAGTATGGTATATTTTTCAAAAGGGAAATTTTAAGTTTACTGCACAACATGTACTGTACTTTTACATGTATTATGCATCACCTTTCTCTTAAAAAGTTACACTTGTACAGTACTATACAAAATGAGTTGCAGTATACAAATTCAATATTTTTGTGCCTTTTTTTATAACTATAATAAGACTACCTCAAACTCAAAAAATTGTGGTATCTAGCAAGGATCAGGTCTTGAGGATGACAAATTTCTCAACTGCATTAAAATGACAGAACAATGAAAGGAAGCGAAACTTATATAGCATTTAAATAACTGCTATACCTGCCTTGAAACTTGCATTTTCTTCATGATCTCTTTAATGTGAAACAAGAAGACAGTTTTAAAATGCAAGTTTTTTTGTCTTGTTATAAGATACTTCATCAAATTCGTGTATTGTATACACGTGTATACACTACACAAATTCGATCATACACGATTTATAATTAGGGGAACGATATCATGTATAACACGAACCGAATTCGCTTATGCACGATTCGCCTTTGTGTTTACAAGAAATGGCAGTCGAACGCGGAATCGCCCCCAACTGAACGCAACACCTTAGGAATGAAGTGAAGATCCTGAAAATGTATTTATGTTTTTTTATATCAGTGAAGGGAAAACACATTTCATCATAATAAGGTAAAAACCCACACAATTCCAGCTATCGGTATTATCGCAAATGCAATTAGATCAAGTTTACTACCAGTTTATAACAGATTCCACTAGCAGAAACGCAACTGGAAATTGTTTTTATTGTTTTATGGTAGTAACCCTCAGAAATGTGCTTTAGTAAAATGTGAGGTATTAATAGTGTATCTCTGCTTTTACGGTGTTGTTTATTCAGTTTCTACATGCACGCAGCTTTGTTTATGTGTATCAAGCGTGCCTCCTCATTTTGTAATTGTGCTTTATTCCCTAAAAATTAGTAAAATACTTAAAATGTGTGAAAAGGTAGCATCCTGATGAAGACACTGCAGATTCAGAGAGAAAAAGAAAAGCAATATCGATAAACAGAGTCAAAAATTCTTACCCGGGAAAATTTGTAGTGGCCTCATACTATGGTTTATGGCCAAAATCACACTGGCCTGTGGCCCACTGGAGTTTCCCCGGTAAGGCTTATGGCCAGTCCGCCTCTGTCGATAGAGAAAAAATATGAAATTGTGAAAAATGCTTTGAGCCAAATGAAAGACCATGTGATATTGCACATGCTGCAGGCCTAAATGAGGCAACGCCAAGAATTAGAAAGATGCATAAAAACAACTTTCATGGCAAGAACAACTCAAAGTGTAATTAAAATTCATTAGATCAAGACACAAAGAATTGGAAGAGATGGAACGGTTGTCATCTGTTTCGATAGAAAATCAAACAAAAAACAAGTTTGCTTATGATAGAAGCAAAAGCATTAGCAATATTTTATTACGTAATAGTCGTTCGTTTGTTGTTTGTTATTTGGTTTTTAGGAGCATTAGCAACTAAGGCCATATTGCTCCGGGGATATGCGGTGGTCATTCCCTGACCTTTCCGCATCCTCCGTATTTGGTGGTCACGGGCTCGAACCCCGGTCTAATCAAGAAGCGTGTGCTATGCACTGCTGCTCCTGCCCACCTGGCTACAGAGGTGCCCTATGTAATAGTCGTAATAAAATACTTACATATTATATAAAATTCTTACGTATTTTATTGCGATAATTTATTGTGTTTGGTAATGTTTTGGTTACAAATGTGTGTTCAACCTTGGGTGGTCGGCAACTAACCCTATTTTTCCCATAGGGCCTGTTGTTTATATTGCACGATTTTGCATTGCAAGAGGGTTTCTAGGAACACAACTATCGTGCTATACGAGGACTGACTGTATGTAAATTCTTGAAAATTAGTTAACCATGAGCCACTGAGGACGTGCTTGCAGAACAGCTCAATATGTTTTACTATATGTTTATCTTATTTTAGAGTTCAAATGTAATTTCTAGATCATGATTTAGCTGCCTATTTCCAAAATTAAACGAGTTCAAGCCTTCTCCAATCATGACTTTAAGGATGCAGTGCAGAGCTACCTCTAGAGTATGTGATATTATAAGTTGCAACACAGTTTTGTTAAGGGATGATCTTGGCTGACAAATCTCTTAAAGTATTATGAAGTATATGCAAAGAAATTTGATGCAAGAAATAACTTGGATATAATTCAATTAGATCAGGGCTATTCAATTACTGAGTTGAATGGATCACTTTGAGAGGTTCAAAGATCTAGAAAGACTACTACAATTATACTTTTTTTTAAATTTAAAAATGAAAAGGTATTTATTTACCTAGGTATTGTTAATATATATAGAGTGGTTTCATAGATAGCATCAAAAATAAAAGAAACAATGGAAGAAATTCAGTTATAAAAATCAAATAAAAATTACAAATTTTTCATTTATTAAAATCGCATTGAAGTAATTTTTGATACTAAAATTCCTTGGACTAACAAGAAGGCAGTGGAAAACATTTCTTGGGCTGCAGGCATGATCTGGAATGCCAAAATCATCTGTTCACAAAGAAATACCATTAATTCAGATTTTTGAAAGGCTTCTGACATGTGCATCTTAATGTGTAAATTGTAGAAGTGTAACAATAGTTACTTCACTGAATAAAGGGAAGGTTAACTCATAGGAACAGGGTAGTTATAAATGGGATACACTCCAAATGGACCAGGTTAATGAGCAGCATCCCTCGGAATTCTGTGCAAGGGCACTTGTTATTTCTGAATTTTATTAATG
The DNA here is from genome assembly GCF_048544385.1 of Mastigoproctus giganteus. Classification (NCBI taxonomy): domain Eukaryota; kingdom Metazoa; phylum Arthropoda; class Arachnida; order Uropygi; family Thelyphonidae; genus Mastigoproctus; species Mastigoproctus giganteus. Next base: position 63,391,924 of record NC_143586.1, on the reverse strand, counting down.
ATATTGATGACAATACTGCAAGTTACATGTTAAAATTTGCCGATGGTAGTAAGGTGGGCAGAATTGTTAATAAATATATTTAATTATATGATCAGTAGAAACTTTAATGCTTTCCACTACACTGGTGTTCAAAGAAAGTGCATCATCCCTTAAAATTGCAATTGTTGTCTGAATAACGTAAGTATATGGCAATATTTCTTACAGATTGCATCAGATAAGATTGACACATGTAGGTGATGACGTAATAATGCATCAGCCGTTACTTTCAGCTATATAAGCACGCTCTGCAAGAGTTGCAGTCATTCCTTGCTTGTGTCAGAATGGCGAGTTATGTATAGTTGATGCCACAAAGAAAAAGTGCTATTGTTGCTTTACGTGAAGAAGGATGTTCTTCCCGTCATATTGCTTATAGAGTGTCTTGTAATCAGTCAACAGTGAATAGATTTCTTTCCAAACTCAAGAATACTGGTTCTGCTGATAGGAAAAAAGGAACTGGATGCAAACGAGTCTCTATGCCAAAACAGGACTGCGTTTTGAAGCGCTTAGGCCTTAAAAACCATAAAGCTTCTTCATCTGAGCTGAAAAGAGAATGGGAAGAACATACAGGAGTGGTAGCAAGTGCAGTAACAGTCAGAAGATGCCTCTTTAAAAATGGACTTGTAGCCCCTTGGTCATCCTAAGAAGCCCCTCCTCACACAAAAAATGAAAAAGGCCCAATTAATTTGGTGTAAGGAGCATGTCAAATGGACTCGAGCAGTGGAAGTCAGTTATTTTCTCGGATGAGAAGAAATTCAACCTGCATCGCCCTAACGGGAGACAAACAATTCGCCGTAGACGAGGTGAAGAATACCATCCAGACTGTATAGTGTCTACAGTGAAATTCCCTACCAGCCAAATGATATGGAGTGCATTTCGTATAGCGGAGTAGTCACCTGCAGTTTACAAAAGGTTCCGTAAATGCCAATGGATAACTGGCTATATTGGAAGGCAAATTGCTGCCAACCATTAGAGACCATTTCAATCTGCCAAGTAACTGCATCTTTCAGGATGACTCTGCTCCTTGTCATCGGGCGAAAAGTATAAATAGGTACTTCTGTAGTTACTTTAGCTTCATTTCCGCATTAGAAGTTCGACAGTAATGTGTTTACATTTGGTACAGGTGAAAAAAATGGTTGGAAAAACGGTCCATTACAACTCTTGGCTGACCAGAAAACAGCCCAGACCTGAATCCTATAGAGAACTGTTGGCATCGTGTGGAATCTGCAGTTGCCAGAAAGAAACCAAAAACCCTTTGTAAACCTCAGGAAGCCATAATTCGTGTTTGGAACCATGAACTATCAGTTGATTATCTTCAGAAATTGATCTTGTCAATGCCTTGACAGTGTGCTGCTGTCATCAGGGCCAGAGGCGGTTCAACTAAATATTAGTTTGCACCTGGTGAACTTTTTATTTTGTTTTCCATTTAAAATGATAAACTGAAGCAAATTGAGGGCTTTTGATAACATTTCAACCATAATTGTCATTTTTAACAAAACTGTTATAAAGGTTGCAAATGCTCATTTTGGAATATTTTGAGAGCACCTGTCAAATATTACTTAGCTTTGCCTTAACTATTAATAAATATCTTTTGTTTATATTTCTATTTGTGATGCTAGTCATTAATGTAACGTACCATTGCGAAAAAAGGTTAGAAATGTAAAATTCCTAGGTGATGCGCTTTCTTTGAACACCAGTGTATATAGAATGATATAAGTTTTTACTTTCCAACACACACAGTGTGAAGTATTCTCGTTCAGCAATAACCAGAGTATTTTGCAAGAATCAAGACAAATCATACAACTCTATTAAAAAAAAAAAAAAAAAAAAGAGCAATTAAACTTTAATATTAGTAAATGAAAGGTTTTGCATCTGGACCATGGTAATACAAAGTTAATTATCAATTGGGGGTAACAACTATTTAAGCCAATAAGATCTATGAAAGGGGTGTAAAATAAAGACTGATGTGAAGTTTTTTTGAGAATGTAGTAAGGTTACTAAGTTTTTATCATTCGTTACTGATTTTACAGAGCATCAGCATCTTAGGCCCCCTATTGTACTGCCTATATCAGCTATTGTTAGCTGATTTCAGAAGAAGCAGTAGGAGGCCTTTAAGAATTCCTCCAGTCTGCTATGGGATTCACACTCAGACCACTCCAAATGAGTGACCTGTCCATCATGACAATATAGCGTCAAACCAAACCTTAGAGAAGATTGGAATTGATAGTAAAGACATCAGAATAATGACGAATTTGTATTGGGGACAATCAGCAAAGGTATGCATAGAAGGAGAAGAATCGGAAGAGATAGAAATTAAAAGGAGTTCATCAAGGTTGTATTCTATCACCTATATTGTTCCACATGTATGCTGAAGAAATTTTTAAATAAGCTTTAGAGGGATATACAGAAGGAATAAAGATTAATGGCAATACAATAAATATGATCAGATATGCAGATGATACTATACTGCTGGCCAGCTCTGAGAAGGATTTACAAGCATTAATGGATAGAGTTAATAGAAAAGTGAAAATTTTGGTCTTAAGTTAAACATCAAGAAAACAAAACTTATGGTGATCAGAAAGAAAGAAGTGCAAACAAAAATTATAATCAATAATGAAGAAATTGAAAGGGTTAAAAGTTATCGCTATCTTGGATGTATGCTGTGTGAGGACCAGGACCATTCTACTGAGGTAAGCTCAAGAATTGAACAAGCACATGCAGCCTTCCTTAAAATGAAGAATCTTCTAGGCCACAGTGATCTTACGCTTCCTTTAAGAAAAAGAATATTGAGATGTTTTGTCTCTTTTGTCCTTCTTTATGGAGCTGGGGCCTGGACACTGACAAAGAAGACCCAGAATAAGTTAAATGCTTTTGAGATGTGGTGTAACAGACAAATGTTAAGAGTTGTGGATTGATAAGATAAAGAATGATGAGATCATGAGATAGATGAAGAAAAAGACAAAAATAACTAGCACCATTAAGGAGAGGAAACTAAAATATTTAGGACATTTGATGAGGAATGACAAATATAAGATGTTGTAATTGATAATCCAGGGCAACATCAATGGGAAAAGAAGTAGAGGGAAAGAAGGAAATCTTGGTTAGCAAACCTCAGAGAGTGGTATGATTAGAGTAACGAGGGTTTGATTAGGGCTTCTACCTCATGTTCGTCTACAGTAAAGATGACAGCCAACCTCTGCAAAGAGACGGCACACTGAAGAAGAAGTGGCAAACCACTATATTGTCACGAAGATCTGCTAGAACAATATGTGAGGGTTCGGTCAATTTTGTCAGCAGATATAAAAAGGTAATTATTCCACTGCGCAAATAAATGGCCAGACCATTTATTTGTGAAGAGACGCCACATGCAGACCTGAAAGCCTAATTTCAAGAAAGATATAGATGCTTAAAAGAGGAGTGAGCAACAAGGACAATTGTGGATTTATAGAGATATTCTTAAGGAAGAGATTCAAGTTCTGCAAACTACAAAATACAGAAGCTAGGCATCTGCTTCGGGAAATTATTGAGCAAATTTAAGGAAAGATAATTTTAGACTAGATGGAAGCAAAATGTGCCTTTAGTCAAAGAGTAATCAGCTACTGGAACAAGTTACCACCCAGCCTTGTACAATTGGGAAGCTTATATAAAATTCAAATAAATATGAGGGTTATCCCAAAAGAATGCACACTGCAGACATGCTCCTCACTCCATACACCTGCATGACTGACATTTTCCAAGATAATAATTTTAAGTTTAACCTCATCATTAGAATGCTTGAAACAGAAATTCTACATTGAATACTTGTGTAGAGGCTTTTAGAAATGGATGGTGATGTTTCTTCAGGTCAGAGTACAGTTTCAGATCAAAGATCCTTTATCAAAATTGAAACTTTATGTGGCTGAACAATTGCAGGAAGTGTGTGGTGATAAGTCAAAAGCAGATTGTAACATGATTTCACATTGGTCTCAGGTGTTTTGTCAAGGTAAGAACAATGTTAAAGACAAGCAATGCTCAGGTAGACTGAGACAATACAATAGTAGTCATTATTACCACCATTTTGGAGAAAGAAACAACCAAAGAATCTGGAATGCCAAAATCATCTGCCCACCAAATTTTAACTGAGGTGTTTCAAAATTGAAAGGTCGCCACCCAATGGGCCCCACAATTCCTGTCAGATGAACAAAGAGCAAAGCACAAAGAAACTGCAATACAGTTACCTGCACATTACCAACAAAAAGGCAAAGAGTTTAAAGTGCATTGTTGCCATTGAGACAGGGACACATGACTTTGAACCTGAACCAAACAATCAGCTCAGTGGAAGCATCCATCTTTGCCACACCCCTCTATATTTTAAAATGCATAGGTGAAAGTACTCAATTACAAATTTTCAAAATTCTAAGAAAAAACTCACTTCACAGAACCCACCAAAATTGAAAATTCGCTGAAGCAGTGGGTTTGCTACCCAAGTATGGCAAAGACACTGCTAAAAGAGTTAAAATTTGGTAAGTATATCTTGTAAGGATATTCTGATAAATCAGAATGGTGAATTTTTATTACTGCACTACAGCTTATATTAATATTTTTGAGGGACATTTCAAGCTTTTCTTATGATGCCACAATAACATTTGTCAGGCTTCATCCACAATGTCAAGGCACACATATGGATGAACAACAAGCACATCCTTTGCACTAACTAAGAAAGCAACCTGGTTTTATTAACTGCTTAACTAAAAGCCAAATTGGTTCATTACATAAAATAAATTCAGTACACAATTCTCTCTAATACTTTAAAAACAAAATTGTTATATTTTTAGTACACTTTTATGAAAAATTTCTGTAAGATAATGATGTACATACTGTAAGACAATGAGGTCAGGGGTTAAAATTATGTACTTTCAAGCAAATTCCAAGCAATATCCATGTTCCCAGAATCAAATCATTTAAATTTTCAATTTCAAGACTGCAGGGATTAGAAAATATACACACTTAAAATGGTTTGATGAATGAAAAAAATCAAGTGTATTCAATTATTCAATATTTGCTAAAAAAAATTCAGAAAACCTACACAGCAATAAAAAAAAAAAAAAGGATGTGCACTGTGTTCCAATTGAATGTTGTAAGTAAAATGTGGGTTTCATCTTTTATAAGAAAATGAGGAGACAACTAGTAGTAAACAGACAGATGGAAGAGCAAATGATCATGATTCAACTCTAATGAAATCAAACAATACAGGCATTCCCGACTTAATTAAGAGTTGCGTTCCGTGGAACTCTACATAAGTGGAATTTTATGTAAGTCGGAATTTCCCCTAAAGGCTTATGCAGCACTCACAACTATGTTTGCTGAATTTGATTGAAGGAAAAAAGAAATGTTCGACAAACATGTAAATAGAATTATTTATTCGATTTTTTTTATCTCATGTGTAGAAAAAATTACAAAAGTGTGCAAAATTTCAAAATTATAAAATTACAAAAAAGGGAGGGGACAGGCATAACGTCAGTAAGTTTTACCTTTCGAGCATCATTGCCAGAATCAACGTCTCCAGCTAATAAGTACGCCACTGAAGAGGTTAAGGGCTGTGGAAATTTAGAAGGGTTTTTTCCCAACACAACACAAAATTTCTCTACTGCTGCAGAATCGCACTGACGACTTCATTGCATTATGGAAACCAGCATGATGCTTGAACCTATAAAACCACGCATTGCTTGCCACAAACTTGAATTGGGGTTCGCCGTACTTATCCTTAATATCTTCATAAATACTTCTTGCTTTTGCTTGAATGGCCATTAGACTCAGGGGCACTTGCTTCTGAATCTGATTTTCCATCCATATTATTAATAGCTTTTCCATCTTCGTTATAGCACCTGAACACTGTTTTGTGATCACTACTGATCTTAATTGCCTTGATCCTTTAACATGTTCTTTTACACGTGTACTGTCCTTTAAAATAGCATTCACTGTTGAAGCAGCAAGACCTAACTCCTGTGCAATAAATGACAAACTTTGTCCAGCTTTGTACTTCTTAATAATTTTCATCTTCATTTCTAAATCAATTTTGTTTTGTTTCCTAGCTTGTTGTTTGTTTGTTATTTGGTTTTTAGGAGCATTAGCAACTAAGGCCATATTGCTCCGGGAATATGCGGTGGTCATTCCCTGACCTTTCTGCATCCTCCGTATTTGGAGGTGACGGGCTCGAACCCCAGTCTAATCAAGAAGTGTGTGCTACACACTGCTGCTCCTTCCCACCTGGCTACGGAGGCACCCAGTTTCCTAGCACTGCCACCACTTGCACTTTCCGTTAGTCGCTTTCCCTTCATCATTGTAATAAGTAAATAGGAATGAAGAGAATATTATCTGAAAATTTACTGTTTTTTATATGATTGAAGATTTCAGCGAAGGGTAAACACATTTTACCATAATAACGTAAAAACTCACACAATTCTAGTTATTGGGATTATGGCAAATGCAATGAGATCGAGTTTACCTATTTATAATAGATTGCACTAACAGAAAAGTTCAAAAAACCGGAAAGTGTGCAAACTGTTTTATTGTTTTATGGTCATGACCTCCAGAAATGTTCTTTAGGAAAATATCAACAAATGTGTTATTGGCTTTGCATTGCAATATTTTCACAATACCTCCATTTATTCCTAGGGGGATGCAAAATACGTTTCCATGATTTTTTTTTAGTCTGCACTAGCCAGCAAAAACTTACGTAAAGTCGAGTGTTACACAAGTCAGGGAATGCCTATATTTACTGATAATATAGACACAAACACAGATCTAAAGAATGATGGGCATTATCCACATGCATATTCAAAACATAACATACAATTTTTTGAGAGACAAAAATCATGATTCCAATTAGCCTTAAAAAAAAAAAAAAATCTTAACAATTTTGAAATTTAGAGATCTAATAAAAAATGTTTTTTGTTTTTTTTAACTCTAACTTGCACAAAAATCTAATTTTAATATATTATATATAATCATACTCATTTACCTGGCCATGGTGCTCTTGTTTTTCCATTATCATCATTGCAAGTTTCACTCACTGGTAAAAAGACTGCTTCCCATCCCTTCTGTGCATAGCGCCAACTACGAGATTTCAGAATTAGTGTGCGTTCAGTTCCATAAGCCACAATAAAGCAATAAACTGCATGATGGATCTGACATCCATAACCACATCCTTTGTTTAAGTTACATACTAACTTCTTAGCAGTGTCACAATCTTTCGGATTCTATAAAAGTAAATTAATTTTCTTTTAATTTTACTATTGATCAAAACAAGTAACATGATCAAGCTTAAAACTGAACCGAAAATAATAATATGATTCAAGATTCACAAATGGTAATAAAATATCATATTAGTGAAATGCAAAGTAGGTTTCAATAATGCATTTTAATACTGGTGTGCTATGCATGTAATGACAAGCCATCTGTGGCCGATTCTTTAATAGTTGTAATGCAATAATTCATGGAACACTGTTTTATGTTTTACTTTGATTTCGTTTGATTTTTAATGGTGCCACGGTCAACTTAGGCCATATGCACCAAGTCCATCATTGTTTATGTAGCAACGTTCACATGCAGTGTGTAATAAATATGCTCAACAGAGCAAGAAGGAAATGATGTTACTCTATTCCAAATGAATGAAAATGCTGGCATTTGAGCAGTGAGCTAATGTAAAGTTTACCAGAAACTATGCAAAATACCTAAGGAAATGATAAGGCACATGGTACACTGATTTGTATACCATGTGCCTTTTCAGTGGAATTTGAGGATATTGGCTACCCTTCAACATCCTGTAATCAAACGTAACTGTCTTCATGTAATAATGTATATACAGGGTAAGCCAGAATTATCTATATGCACTTTAACAATCCATTTAACAATCCATAATAGATAATAAATATCTAAAAATCTGATAATAATGAATCTGATAATAAATTGAAATACTTTTTTAACAGCTAATTATGTCTTTGGCTTCTATTTAAAAATAAAAAAGAAAACATTTAAGATGTTCAAACTGTTCTCTGCCGGCACATGTGCATATTCACCACACTCCTACACCGTATTTTTTATTCCTACACCTGGTTTTTTTACACCTTAGCTTTCAGGTATCCCCATGCAAAAAAAATTCTAAGGCACTGAGGTTCAGAGACATTGGAGGGTGTTCAAAAGCACTCCCCTGCAACCTATCCATTGTTCAAGAAATTCCCTGTCCGGTAGTCACAGACAGTGGTATGAAAATGTGGAGGTGTGCCAGCCTGTTGAAAAAACACCATTGCATCTGAAAATATGCCTCTGATATTAGGTACTACAAAATTCCTTAACATTTCAAGATTAATCTCCCCAGTAATGGTACCACTGAACCTGTAAGGTGTGACAATCCTCCAAGAGAAGATTCCCATATATACAGTTATCCCTAGCATATTAGCTTCTTTTTGTAAATTTTCACTGTTCCAATAAACACAGTTGTGACAATTCAACATCCATTTAGTTTGAACGTGGCTTCATCTGGCCATATAATTGCATCCTCAAAAGAGCCGATTCCACCATTTTATGTCAATACCACTCACAAAATTGTGTTTGTCAATCTGGATCATTTTCCTGTATTGCATGCAGTAATCAAGATCTAAAAGGCTACAAATTGATGTCCTTTAAGATTCTAATAATGCTAGACAGTTCTCATTCACAGTTCTTGTGAACAGTCTTGTTGACTTCTGTGGGCGATGTTCAAATGCATTCATGACAACTTTGATATTATTTTACTTCTTCGTGTCCTTTTTCCTTCCATTGCTTGTCTTATTGATATATATAATGTACAGTTCCACGTTCCTCAAATTTATCAAACAGATGGGTTACTGTTAGAACAGTACGCATCCTTGTTCCATATTGTCTTTTCCATGCATGCTGAACATCTACGATGTTTTCAAATTTCCAGTACCATTTAAGAATCATCTTTCTGTCATCAAAACTTAATTACATGTTTTCAATCATTTATATGGGTTTTAGCCAATCTTAAAAAAGAAATAATTCAAGCTGGTCATCAAATTCACAAATTATGGATTCTAAAAGTGTATATACATAATTTTGACTCACCCTATGTAATAATCATCAATATATATATATATATATATTGATGGAAACAGGGGCAGCTGACATTTCTCTTCAGTTTGTACCATATCATCCTCAGCTAAAACCTGAATATGCATCACAGTTTTGTCTCATGACTAAAGCAAGAGTAATGACTATCAGGAGAGATCTCACTGAAGCAGCAACTGCAGATCCCAACTTCCTGAACAAAATCACCACTAACATGATTCTGCTCTCTCACTGTGGGAGAGAGAAAATGCATCTTGTATGACTTAGAAACTAAACAACAATGAATGTTCTGTGACAATTAAATCCTCTACCTTCACGATGGTGGGACTGTTTGCAAATTCTGAAACACTGCACCTAGTATAGTGGAAGCAATCACCTGGGTATGAACCAACATAAGCAGGGGTGAAAGTGTGACATCCACATCACACAGAAGAATGACACCACATCTGTGTTAGTTAGTTATTTTGGTTTTTAGGAGCATTAGCAACTAAGGCCATATTGCTCCGGGAATATGCGGTGGTCATTCCCTGACCTTTCCGCATCCTCCGTATTTGGTGGTGATGGGCTCGAACCCCAGTCTAATCAAGAAGCGTGTGCTACGCACTACTGCTCCTTCCCAACTGGCTACGGAGGCGGCGCACACACGTCTGTGTTATCAGGCAATACCAGGTGGAAGATGACTCTCATCATCTTGTACAATAACACCACTTTGCTTATTGGAGACAAAGTGGTGAAACCCATGTTTAATCTCCAGAGCAAAGCTCTAGAAATCTCTATCTCTTCCATGATGCAGTATGAGTGATGTCTTTTGAGGTTAGGATGAGCATCATAGCAAGGTCCAGCATTCCATACATTTTGAGGGTACAGCTGTAAAATGGTTTTCATGGGCTTGTCACTAAACAGTCCACTGGAAACCAAACCTATTGGAAACTCTCTAGGAGGCATCCAGATCAGAGTATAATCTTGCTGCCTCTACTCTGCCAGATAGTGACTGGAGGAAGTCCAAACAATGTGTATGCAGGGGCACCATTGAGGTCACATTCTATCAAGGAGTTAGGAATATTCTTGCTATGTATATGAAATATCTAAAAAATTCATTTATTCATATGTCCCCCCATACTTTTATTTTATTTGCTGAAAGTATCATGAATAGCCAAACTAATCAAAAAGAACTTACCTGGAAAAAGATCTAATCCTCCCCAAAACTTCCAGATTCATTTCACAAATATATATGGTCTTAGTTCCAATCTCAATGATATCCATTTCCACTCACTTGTCAAGCCCCACTTACATTTTCCAAAAGAATCCCAATTATTGGTTACATCAACCATCTCAGTTTCCCTAATTATTCACTTTTATGATTCCTTTCACTTCAAAGGCAGTACTTATGCATGTGTCCACTCTGATATCACTTGAAAGAGACTTCCAAATTTGGAATCTCCTCTTTTTTGATCTTCTCTGGCTTAAAACCTCTGTATCCCATTCTGCCAAATTCATCTGTTGAATCTACTGTTCTCTCAACTCCACTAATCACTCTGAACTCTTTGACTTCCTTTCTTTGAAACTCAACTTCCTTCAATATGACTTTCCTAACAGTAACATAATTTTCCTTGGTGATTTTAATGTTCACAACCCAGGTTTGCTTTACTTTCCCAGTTGCATGGACCTGGCTGGTCAATATGTCAAGGCTTTTGCAATTACATATGACCTTGCTCAGCTTGTTCATTTACCTACCAGAATATCATACAATCCTAACCACACACCTACTCTTGACCTTTTTCTCATAAACAGCCCTTCAAAGTACATGGTCAATGTTAGTGGTCCTCTAGGCCTCAGATCACAACTTGGTGATGGTCTCTTCTCCAATGGAGCCACTCTCTCTCATGGCCACATTCAGCCTCATATAGTTTGGCACTACAAGAATATGAAATGGGATGATCTGTAAGATTTCTATTCATTTTTGGTTGAATTACTATGTTAAATCTTCTGATCCCAATTTTTTCACAGATCATGTCAATGAAATTATTTTTGTAGGGATGAAATCCTCAATTCCACATTCCGACTCAAAACTTCTTCCTTTATCTAAACCTGGGTTTCAAATAAATGCAGTATGGCTGTTTAAGGTAATTGCAATTGGCTTGCATCCAAATCTTCAGCTTAATTTTCTGCCTACATTAAAACTCCAAATAACTGTGTGAACAGGCTAAGGGTAGAAAACTTGCTACTCATTGAAATGGTAACAAGCATTTTGGTCTCTCACCAAACAAAAATATTGGCTGCTACTTGTATCCACTTTTACTACCACCTCCGTTAATACTTGATGGTTTTATTGCATCCTCAACGAAAGATAAAGCTGATATACTAGTATCTTATTTTTCTTCTAATTTTGTGTTGATGACCTTGGTAAACCTCCTCCTATCACACTGAAGTACACTCCACTCAATGCCTCCTGTGGTCTTCCAACAGCAGGATGTTAAAAGAATTCTGAACAATCTTGATGCCAAGACCTCTGGATTTGATGGCATTTCTCCATTTGTTCTTAAAAACTTGCTCCTGAGCTTGCTCCTGTTATGGGTTGCCTTTTTAAACTTCTTATTCCACTTTTCATTCTGCTTGGAAATTTGTCTCTAAAAAATTTGACAAAATTCTCCCATCTAATTATTGCCCTACTGTGCTTATCTCTAATCTTGCTAACGTAATGGATAAAGCCATCAACCACCAACTCTTAAAACAATCTAAAAACCTTCCATCTGGTCAATGATCAACAATATGAATTCCATCAGTGTTGATCAACTGGTCATATACTGGCACATGTTTCTTGTCTTTGGACAAATTCAATGGAAAAGTTTGGTGAAAATCAAAGAAGCTGCTCCTGAAATTTCTAAGGCTTTTTATCTTGTTTGTCATAAAGGCCTTCTAAACAATCACTCTCCTTATGGACTGTCAATTGTCTTTTGCAGTTGGGTATCCAGTTTTCTTACTCACCACTCATTGCAAGTGATGATAGATGGTTCTGTTGTTTAAATTCTTCACTGATATTGATGTTCCCTAAGGTTCAGTCTTTTTCCTCCTGTATATTATTGATCTTCTTCCACTAACTGGAAATCCTATCCATTTTACTGATGACAGTACACTACATTCCAACTTCTAATTTAAGAAACCTTGTCCTGAACAAACAGCATCAATTTCTTGAATATCTTCCACCAAATCCTTATAATGTTAATCTCCAGGCAATTCTTTAGTAGGGCAAAGAAAACATAGTTAACTTTAACCCCTCTAAAACTCAGTCTATCTTATTTCTTGCAAAAAAGTCTACTGCTCATCTTTGATGATACTTAGATTTCTAGATAAGATCACATATCTCTACTACAGATTACATCAACTTCTATTCTCTAGCATAAGCACATTAAAAATACTGCTTCCTATGCATCCAAAAAATAGTTCTTTTTTTGCTCTCAGCATTCCTTTTTTCCCTAAACAAATACTCAATCTGTACAAATTTCAAATCAATCCTACCATGGAATTTTGTTCTTACACAGTCTCTCCACTCTCTGTCTCATACATGTTTAATTTCTGCTGCATGACTTTAGATATTTCCATGAGCACTTTCTTCTTCTAAACTGGTATTTGGAATTCCCCCACTCTCTTCCAATTCAGTCTGAATTGAACACGTGCCACAAACAGTCAGCATCCATCCGCTGTCCAACATCCAACTCAAAGAAACAACTTTTCCTCTTCTATTCTGTTTTCTGGAACAACCTGCCTTCACATGTATTTCATGTAAACTACAGTCTACAGAAATTCAAATCTAATATCAACAAGTATCTTTTGCTCTCTCAACCTACAACTCACACATAGTACTAAGTACTATAGGTGCCACTACCATTAGTGTTTAGCATTTTCTTTAAAAAAATAATTCAACAAAGTAAAATTTTTTATTATCTTTAAAGCATAGTTAATCTCATTATTAAATTTTCTTATAAGATAGTTACGTTTTGTGTCCTGTAGTCTAAAGAAACCCAGTTCAGCATATCACCCTTAATCATACTTAAGCTTAGACCTTTTTCACGGTTTCCTTGTATGTTTTTTTTTGTTGGCTTGTAGTAGACTAGTTTTCAAGTCCAATTATCTTTGATTAGGAAGTTTTTTCTATATTTATTTATAGTTTTAGGATATTGCTGTAGGCAATATCCTAAAGACAAGGTAGAGGATATACTACTGTAGCAATAAAGGATGGTTGGTGCGTTGATGAATGTACATGGAACTTTTAAATTGTGCATAATGTTTTCATTGATCAAGTTTCTGGTAGAAAGAATGAAGAGCAAATTTATTTGGTAAGTGCCTTTATTTAATAACTTTTTCACATCCTTATTTTTTAGATTCTTGACTTGAAAATGGAATTTCAAAGTGGGTTCATAAACACCTATTAAGTGGGATTATTTAGTGAAATTGGCACATATCTTCTGTAAGAAAAACTATCTTCCCAATTGAAGTTCCAACAAGCCATTCTAATATTGCAAATTATTTGTAGAGTTAAGTGCATTCTTTAAAATTTATAATTGATTAGCATCACTTTTTTTTTGTTTCTCTAATTAGAATTTTTTATATACTAAACATGACATTGATAGATAAAATATTCATTCCAGATAAGTTATCATACTGATAGCAGTCATAATTATTCCAAATTCTGAATAAAAGAAAAACTTTGGTTGGGTTACTATTTCTAAGGTTTCTGAGGATGCAATCTTTTTAATTTAAAAGGATGCTATCTTTCCAAATACAAAAGTAAGGCTATCTGGTCTCTTTCTCTCTCTCTGAGCAACCAGAGAGACAAGATAGTCCCATTATTTGCAACAATTACTCTAAAAATTCCTGAACAGCGTGATTCATCTTCTATACGATCATCCTAGAAAACTGCACCCTTACAACCTGAAAAAGTCATAGCCAAACATCAGAAGGCCTTGTTTTGCATCATGATTATCCCTTCAACATTATCTATGGATACAATGCTCATATTTTTTGATATTAATTTTATTTAATAACTGTAAATAATCAGTATTATCCTGTATATGTTTAATATATTTTATTAAGTATATATTAATTTATCTTTTGGTGAGAGTTTAAACTTATTCTCTCCCTGGATGGTCAAGATCAATAGTCTGGTACAGTTGGTGAATTGGTTCCCTCTAGTGGGGAAGAGTATGATAAGAGCAGATATAGGTTTTATGTACTTTTTTTTGACTGATGCAGCAAAAGTCTAGCTTCCTTATATCTTTTGGCCCTTAATAATAGTAATACTAAAGTAAATAATTAAGTAAAATAATGCATAAATTGTTATTTCTATACACTGATAAGCCTAAACATTATGACCACCTACCTAATATGATGTTGGTCCTCCACGTGCAGGCAAAACAGCTCGTACCCGGCGAGCCACGGACGTTACAAGATTTCAAGACAAGTTACAAGACTGTGTTAAAGGATCTGCTGGTACCAATACATAACCAGCAGATCCTTTAACTCCTGTAAGGTCCATGGTTGAGATGCCGCAGATTGGAGTTGCGGCTCCAACACAAACCACAGATGCTCAATGGGATTGATGTCTGGGGAATTTGGAGGCCAGGGCAATACCTGTTAAGTCTTCCTCACGTTCCACAAACCAGTCTCGAACAATTCAGGTGGTGTGGCATGGCGCATTATCCTACTGAAAGACGCCACCGCCGGAGGGGAAGACCGTTGCCATGGAAAGGTGTACCTGGTCAGCAATGATGTTTAGGTAGGTGGTAGACGTCAGAGTGCCCGGCACATGGATGACTGGACCCAGGGTATTCCAGCAGAACATCACCCAAAGCATGACACCGCCGCCACCAGCTTGTTTTCGTCCCACGGTGCACCTAGACACCATCACTTCCCCAGGTAAATGATGCACACGTACCCGGCCATCCACATTGTGCAACAGGAAATGTGATTCATCGGACCAGACAACCTTCTTCCACTCACTCAAGGTCCAGTTTCGATGCTTGCATGCCCATTGTAGGCACTGTCATTGGTGAACCATGGTTAGCATGGGCACTCGGAGTGACCTGCAGTTATGCAGCCCCATTTTCAGCAGGGTTCAATGTACTGTGTGTGTTGTGACACATTACTTCCGTCACCAGCATTCCAATTACCGGCGAGTTGCGCCACAGTCGCTCTTCTGTTTCCATGTACCATCTGGGAGAGCCTTTGCTCACCTCGAGCATCAGTGAGCCGTTGTTGTCCAACACCTTGCCGGCAGTTCATGGGTTTTCCATCCTCAGACAACTTTTGGTAGATTGGCAGTGTTATAATACAGCACACATGTTTTTAAGCAAACTTCGTAGAGGTTCTACGGCTGTACAGATGAACTAGGTGGAGATGGGCTTTTGCCTAGGAGCAACCCTTGATTCTGGGATACACCAATGCTATGCACCAGGAGGTCATACATAATATAGTATTTTATACATGTATAACGAGAATGTTAATGTATATAAAATTGTACAGTCAGTCCTCATATAACATGTGTTTACACTATACGAATTCGATCATAAATGATTTATAATTAGGGGAACGATATCTTATAT
The DNA here is from genome assembly GCF_048544385.1 of Mastigoproctus giganteus. Lineage (NCBI taxonomy): Eukaryota > Metazoa > Arthropoda > Arachnida > Uropygi > Thelyphonidae > Mastigoproctus > Mastigoproctus giganteus. The sequence continues at coordinate 63,376,184 of NC_143586.1, read as the reverse complement.
AACACGAACCGAATTCGCTTATGCACGATTCGCCTTTGTGTTTACAAGAAATGGCAGTCGAACGCAGAATCACCCCAACCGAACGCAACACGATAGGAATGAAGAGAAGATTCTGAAAATGTATTTGTTTTTTATATCAGTGAAGGGGAAACACATTTCACCATAATAACGTAAAAAGCAACACAATTCCAGCTATCGGTATAATCGCAAATGCAATTAGATCAAGTTTACTACCAGTTTATAACAGATTTCACCAGCGGAAACGGAACTGGAAATTGTTTTTATTGTTTTATGGTAGTAACCCCTAGAAATGTGAGGTGTTAATAGTGTATCTCTGCCTTTACGGTGTTGTTTATTTAGTTGCTACACGCGCACAGCTTTGTTTATGTGTATCAAGCGTGCCTCCTCATTTTGTAATTGTGCTTTATTCCCTAAAAATGAATAAAATACTTAAAAGGTGTGAAAAGGAAGCGTCCTGGTGAAGACACTGCAGATTCAGAGAGAAAAAGAAAAGCAATATCGATAAACAGAGGCGGACTGGATCAAAAATTCTTACCCAGGGAAATTTATAGTGGCCTCATACTATGGTTTATGGCCAAAATCACACCGGCCTCTGGCCCAACAGGGTTTCCCCGGTATGGCTTATAGCCAGTCCGCCTCTGTCGATAGAGAAAAAATATGAAATTGTGAAACCCTTTGAGCGAAATGAAAGACCATGTGATATTGCGCCTGCTACAGGCCTAAATGAGGCAACCCCGTTGAATTACAAAGAATGCAGAGAAAATAAAAACAACTTTCATAGCGGGAACAACTCAAAGTGTAATTAAAATCCATTAGATTAAGACACAAAGAACTGGAAGAGATGGAACGGTTGTCATCTGTTTGGATAGAAAATCAAACAAAAAACAAGTCTGCTTACTATAGAAGCAAAAGCATTAGCAATATTTTATTACGTAATAGTCGTAATAAAATATGTAAGTATTTTATTCGTAAAAAATACTTACGTATTTTTTATTATTTATTATATTATAATACAATATAATATAATATAATAATATTATAAAAAATTATAATATTATTTTTTATTATGTATTTTAATCGTTATAAAATACGTAAGTATTTTATTACGATTGTTTATTGTGTTTGGTAATGTTTTGGTTACAAATGTGTGTTCAATCTTGGGTGGTTGGCACCTAACCCTATTTTTCCCATAGGGCCTGTTGTTTATATTGCATAATTTTGCATTGCACGAGGGTTTCTAGGAACACAACTATCGTGCTATACGAGGACTGACTGTATATATATTTTATAACTTTTGTATATAAATGTAATAATTTGTGTGTACAAATAAATGGAAAAAATGTGAGCACCCCACCAGCCATGCCGTTTCGGATATACTCTGACCCAGTCATCTAGCCATTACAATTTGGCCTTTGTCAAACTCGCTTAAATTCGCTGCCTTTCCCATCTGAAGAACAAGAGTAACACTGATTAATGCTCAGTATCAGGTGTTTTTTATACCATGTCCCACCCCACACATGCGCCATACTTCACCTTCAGTTGCTTCGATTTGCATAACGACTTGCAGGTCATAATGTTTTGGCTCATCGGTGTATGTTAGAAAAGTGAATGGTTCTTTTAAAATAATTTTGAGAAATATTCTTTAGAACAAAATTTCAATACTTAGTTTTAATACAGATTTATTATTACTACAGGGATGGAGAGATCTCATTTTACAGATATCTATCACTTCCTGTAGGAATAATAACCCTTTGGCAGAAAGGGTTACTATTACATTACTGTGACAAAGTCCCACAACCACACGTCTTCATGGGGATCTAGTCATCATTTAACACTTTCATAGTGGTATACAATTATCTGTCCACCAACACCAAGTGCAAAAAACCCTGTTGTTGAGTTTCATCTGGATTGGGAGTATAGGCTTTGATAGGTTTTTCCTCACTACAGTCACATCAGCTGGCTTTTTGGGCCATGATATGCACCAGCCTGGCTCATATACATAGCAAACAGTAGTGAACACGTTAAAGCCTTTGAAAGGTTTGAGTAAACTAAATAATAAGATATCTTTTTCTTTTGTAATAGTATAAACACCACCCAGAAAACATACTTAAGGTATGGAAGGATAATTGTAGATGGGACATAAGAAAATTTGAAATAAGAAAAGATGGGTTATAAAAAAAACTGTTTAATAAATTGCCTATCTTGTAAAACTAGAGAGCTTATGTAAAGTTAAGAACACATTTCTTCTAGATGAAATCAAGTGGTTTTTCTTTTTGCCTAGGGTGATGTTAAATAAGCTTAACTCTCTTGCATCATTTTGCCTTTATTAATGTTACTACAGTCTTGAAGCAGAATGCAGTTAATGAAAATAAAATTCATTGAGGAATTTCTTTTGCTTCCAAAAGCATTAGTTACACATATAACACTCATCCTCATCGATATAAGTAACACATAAGAGTTGTGAATATACATAATCATTTTTTCTAAAAATATTCTATATAAAAGTAAAAAAATAAAGATAAAGAATCCCTTACCTGAAGATAATGGAGACGTCGCTGAACAATATCACTCAATTTTTCTGCTTCCTTTTCTCTCCATTTATTCAGGCCATCCAAATTGCCAAGTTTTTCCATATCAAGTAAAATTACTCTAACACCAATAAATTTTAATAAACATATTAAAATTTTAAATAAATATTATATTAAACACATACAGGATAACTATAATTAATGTTCACTTTCTCTAACAAATTTTCTGATAAAACTAAGTGATAGAAGAACAGAAATGCATTCATATTTGTTAGGCACAGTATGAATACAATATAGAAAAAACCATGCAAATAAATATTTCGTGCCAAAAGTCACTACGAAGTAAAATGTGTGGTTAATCATACACAAGTGAGAATCAAATGGCAGTACCTTTTTTTTTTTTTTTTTTGTAATACACTAAGTGGTATAAAAGTCACAAATGAATTTTTGGAATCATAAAATGGCTGCATCATTAAAAGAATGTTCACTACTGGTGAATCTATTTCACCAGAATAACAGCAGTGCAAGTAAGCAATGTTGAAAAAGAGAGAGAGAGATATATATAGAGAGAGAGATTAATCAAATGGAAGGGCTGCTTCAACAAGGGTCAATGTCTATGAATGGTGCAATAAAAATTACAGTGAATTTTAAGGCAACACTTTTAGTAGGCATAAAATGTGGATATGGTTAAAAACCTACTCCTAAACACATGGTAGAGGATATTGTTGTAGCAGTAAAGGATGGTTGGTGTGTTGATGAATGCACATGGAACCAGCAGCACATACATGTGTGTATATGTTGTTTTAAGCCATCATCCAAAACATTTAGCAACAAAATTTTATACTTATTACCCACACAAGTTTTGTCATGCTCATTGACTTCTCTCTGGTGATCTGATAATTACAATGTTATTTACACTACAGTTTCTTGCAAAAATGAAAACTGATAATACATGACCATGGAATATTTTCTGGACAGATGAAGTCTGTTTACAACTGAAGAAACTAGTTAATACAGACAATGAGGGGAAACAATAAATTTGACAATTAAAGAATTTCAGAATTAAAGTAAAAAAATCACATTTAAAAACAGTTCTTTCTGTACTCCATGACCATGTATACCACTTAATAATAATTAAGACCAGTATTTAAGGCCACCCTATAATAATTAAGAACAGTATTTTTTTGGGTACTTTTTTTTTGGCAATTACAAATTTTATATGGACAATGGAAAATGATCATAATTTCCAAAACAACATGTTTCCAAACATAAGGGAGTTTGATAGCACATAAACCACTTTGCATGGCAATCAAAATATCACTCAAACTCGGTACTTGGAAAAATTTGAGTTTTGGATGGCATCTGACACTCACAAACAGTACCTTTCACTAAGGATTTAATATGGCTTCTATGCGTATTCATGTCTGAAAAAAAGGCTAAATTTTCTTTTGTAAATAATTTACAATTGTCAAAGTTTCAAATTGGTGCACACAGCAATATAGGGAACTTATAAAGAATCAGCACTTAAAATATAACTTTCTGAACACTCTCTTAGAAGGCTACAAAACTGAGTCAAAATGTCTGGTTTAGGTTAAAATTAAATGTTAATACTGTAAATTTACAGCCATTAAATTATAACACAGTTCATTTCATATATTCTTTTTTTTTTTTTTTTTTTTTTTGCATAATTACCTATCTTGCTTCATCACCACAGTGTACCTGTCTAATATGATTACTACCAATTAATTTTTCTCTGAAAGCAACGGAGAAGGTGAATTTTAATTACAGCTGCCCTCTGTGTATATGTGTAAAAATTATTTTTATATCTTTTTATGAGATATCTAAAAATATACTTAAAATTTTCAAACATTTTAGCATAGATGACTGACAATGAAGGGGCATAAAAGAGTATGACACTATTTCAGTCTTGATCAGAGAACAATGATTTAGTACCAGGATGAAATGCATTCTTGAGTATCCTGATTATTGAATCCTCTCTCTCTCTTTCACCCCTTCCCACTGACATATGAGTCTATAATAAGGATTAACTGTTTTTTTATTTTTTTGCATAATTCTTATCTTGCTTCTTGTATGGGTTGACAATGAAGGAGCATAAAAGAGTATGACACTATTTCAGAATATGGCATTATGGATACTATCTGTGTTAAAATCTATTATATGATGTAACTACATTTCTATGGATTAAATCACCAAAAATCATGACTACAAGCCATAAACCTTGTTATTCACACCATTAAAGTTTGTGCAATAATGGATTAATACTTTTTTACATTCATTTATATGAGAAATTATTCACATTATTGTGAAACCATTAAAAACACTATTGTGAAACCAATTAAAAACACTAATTGAGGACTTTCTGTGTGCGTGCGTGTGTGCGCTAAAAGTCTGCTGCCATAAGAAAATTTAATTTAATTGAATCGTGGCAACTAACACGGGAATCAGAGAGAATCTCACAACAAACTGCTGCTAACGTTAACGTCTATTGCTGTCACTGTGTCCTCTAACTAGTGGTTCTAAATGATAAATTAGCTGCCATAAGAAAATTTAATTTATCATTTAGAACCACCAGTAAGAGGAAGGACACAGTGAGAGCAATAGACCTTAATGTTAGGAGCAGTTTGTTCTGAGATACTGTCTGGTTCTACATTAGTTTACATGATTCAATTATTCATTAATGTATGCTCTTCAGTTTGGATTATTCAGAAGAAAGTCAGTCTACACAATGGAAAAAAGATCAGTCAATGGCAAGCCTGTGAATTCCACTGGCTCTATAACCAAAATTCAAAGTCAAGTCACATTCAATGGGAGTTCACTACATTTTTAAAGATACAGGAAATGCTAATGACAAGCCCAGCTCCAAGCATGCTTCAACATTCATAGGAAATGCATCAGCTATTTTAGCTAAGTGCACGACAGCCTGCAGGTAGACAGTGCTAAGGAAGCATAATTTTTTTCTATACAAATTATACATAGTTCAAAAAGTGCACAGATGACAATTACAGAAGAGGCAAATTTTGAAAGTGGGCAGCATAAATGCAGAAATAAAACAAGATTATTCTTTCAGACATGTGCTTCCATTTTAATGCAGCCATTAACAAAGCCAATTATGGAAATAAAGTGAATCTTCACTAAATGAGAGATGTCCATTTTCAAACCAATACATGTCAATTATAGGTCCATATGTTTTTGACGAATCTGTAAACATGAATCTAATAAATACTTTGCAAGGTGCACTGGGATTACACTGATGTAATACCGTGAACAGCTACACAATGTTGTGGGTTGGTGTGCTCAACCAAAATCATTGCCTAAAACAAAAGATAACATATCTCTTCATTTTACTTTTGCAGTCAAACAGTGGATAGATCAGAACATCAGTGGCAAATGAATAAAATGTTGTGTTGTAGTGCAGCTGAGTGGCCACCTCAGAGTCCCGATTTGTTATCCCTCAATTTATTCTCATGAGGATATCTGAAGTTGGTTTATCAAAACATACCTCACACAACCAAACAAGTGAAAGATAACATTACAACAGAATCAAAAAAAAAAAAAAAAAAAAAAAGAATTAGCAAGAAAACACTTTGGAGAGAATTCCTTTCCTTAGAAATATGAACAGCCATGTGCAAAAGATTATGAAGAATGCAGTTCAAACATCTAACATAAATATTATGAATATACAGCAGGCCCTCGATTTAACAGACCCTAATTTAATGGATTTCGGATTTCACAGACAAAAAATTTCTGTCCTAAAGGAAAAATTTAAAACCTATTTATATCTGATAGCATTGCACAGACAGCACATCTGTCTGATGTGTGATGCTATCAGAGAGATGTGCTGAAAATTCCTTTTAATGAAATAAAGGCTGTTTTACTGCTAGATAATGCACCTGCTCATCCTAATGCTGAGAAGTTAGTTAGCAGGGATGGGAGAATTAAATGTTTTTTTCTGCCACCTAACACTACTTCACTGATACAGCTGATGGATCAGGGTGTAATCGTTGCTTGTAAGAGGTTGTATAAGAAAATGTTTTTGGAAGAGGTAATGGTTGTTTTGGAAGAAACAGAAGATGCAGAAGAAGAAAATACAAGAGGCACCAGGACACTGCAAAATTACATGCATACAACATCAGATCTGCTATCTTCAACTTAGCAGCTGTGTGGAAAGATATGAAGATTACTACCTTGGCCAATGCTTGAAAGACATTGTATGACGTAGAACCTGAAACTGACTTTGAGGGAGTTGAGGCATCTAATTTTTGGGACACTCTTCTGAAGGCTGGCAACAAAAATGCAACTGAGAATGATGTGGAACAGTGGCTCAAAAATGATGAAGGTGATCCAGGCTATCAATTTTTTTTCTGAGAAAGAGATTGTGGAAAATGTTCTTCATGGAAAACAAGAGGACGATGATGATGGCAAAGACAAAGAATCAGTTGCACCCCATCCTAAATTGCCTGTTATAAGACAACATAGGGATAACATCATACATTATACTGAATCATTATCAGACCCTAATGTGCTTCCTTATTATGAACATTTTAGAGAATTTCAATCTACAGTAATAAGGAAGCAGCACCAAGGTGTAAGGCAACTGAATCTTGATGATTTCTTCAAGGCCACTTCATCAACTGGACCTGTTTCACCAAAACCTTCTACCAGCAAGGAATTAACACCTCTCCCTCCATATGACAGTTGTTTCTCACTCTGAAAATTGTGATTCTTTCAATTAAGTTAATATTAATATTGAATATTATGCATCCTTTTTAACGTTTTTTTCGTGTTTTTTATTCAATGGAGTTTAAGAATTTTAAAGTATTTTTTCCCTCTAAAATGGATTTAAATGAAAAAACTAATGTTCGCATTGAAAACAACTTTGTGTGAGCTTTAAGGGGAAAAAAAATATAAAAAAGTGGTGGAAACACTCCATTAGTTACATTGTATAGTTTTTGACATGTTCAATTAAAATAAAATTTGGTTTGTGTCAAATTTATTTTTATATTTTTAACAGATGTTTTAGTATAAATTACTCAATGTACATTATAATATTTTATTCATACTTATACATTATAATAACATTTTAATACATCCTGTACCTTTTAAGTTCATTATTTCATTTTTAATTTCAAGGTCATTAAATTTTTAAGGAACTATAATCAGTCACTGGGAATTCTTAGTACAATAGTTGTGCTACCTGATAGCTTTGACGTAGAAGTTTTCAGGATACCAAATTGTATTTAAAAATACTCACGTGTTGCTGAGCTATACATTATCGGTATTTTCAAGGTCACAGTAATTCTACCGAGTCAGTCATTTGGATATTTCCAGGAGATAAAAGAACTATAGCAGTGCCACCTGCTTGTTCAGTGGTAACTAGAAATTCAGCATAAATTGCGTAAAATTATTAAATTGTGACATCATGAGGAAACTTCATCACTGAATAAGAGCTACTCCATTTATATGGCTGCGGCAGGTTTAGTAGATCGGCAGCTTAAATCCCAAGCCCGGATAAATGGTGAGGGTTGATGTCAGGAAGGGCATCCGGTCATAAAAACTATGCCAAAACTAATAGATGTGTTCCAGTTAAGAAGTTAATCCAACTAGAGGAGAAGAAGAGGATGTAAAGTGTGAATTGGGAACATTGAATGCCGACCCCATATAACGTGGAAAAAGGCGAAGGCAAAGAAGATTAATATATGTTTTTAAATACATTCGATTTAATGAACTTTCGGCAATAGCAGAAACCCCTTCCCCCAATTAGTCCGTTAAATCGAGGGACTACTGTATATATAAATAATTGTAAATATTTCGTCATAAATAAATTTTCCTATGATGAAAGACTTTTGTAGCAGGGTGCTATATATAAGATGTTATATATCAGTGAGTGAGTGAACACAATATAATGTCACAGAGAACTGCAAGATATAGTTATGTTCATATCAAGTTCTGGCTTCACTTTTCTTTCTACTTGTTTTCTTATTTGCAGCGCAAAATACTGAAACAGCTCAACATTTAAGTCTTATAGTGGTAACATATGTAAACAACCAAATTATAAAAGCATAAAAAATACTAACCGCTTATGATCAGTAGCATCTTCCAAAATACTACCAAGGGAAGTATGTGCAGCAACATTACCAGAAAGGCTTTTATTTAATTTTTTCAGTTCAGATCTTATATAATACCACATTTCCATCACTCCGTTCTCAATTTTTCTTCTTGTTTCTTCAAATTCCCTGCTTGGTTCCCTGAAATCTTTTTAGCAGTTACTTTTTAACAGTTTTAATAATTGTGTTTAAATATAATACAGCAATTCCATATAATTTTTAATCTGTATAAAATTTCAGTTAATAAAATTGCTATAAATTTAATATGAGGGCTGTTCAATAAAGAATGATCATGATTTTTTTTCATTTACAACAAACCTTTATTAATCATCCCTACTTTGATGGTCCTTTTCAAAGTAGTCCCCATTTGATGAAATGCTCTTACTCTAACATTTCTGCCATTCTTCAAAAACATGGTGGAAGCCATTTTTTGACATGTATTTGAGAATAGCCTCCGTCGTCTTTACAACTTCTTCAGACAACTGGTTTTCCTCGTAGCTCCTTCTGTAACCTGTAACTTTGGAAATAAAAAACTAGAGGGTGCACGGTTAGATAAGGAACACATTTGACATTAACGCTGGCTACGTATAAGTACTCAATGACAGTATGGGCAATGTAAGGTCTCGCATTGTCGTGATACAGAATCCACCCACCTGCATGCAGTTGTAGTTGTTTGCGGTGAATGTGATCCCACAAAGCGTGCAGTACAGATCTGACCTGCATGTTTACCAGCATGATGTGGCACAACATGCTGGTAAACTACTCCTTCAATTTCAAAAAATATAGATGACCATAACCTTTCCTAAAGCCACAACTTTTGCTTCTTTTGGCATTGGCAATGTCCAAACGACTTCCAAACAGAGCTTTGTTACTTGCTCTCTGGGTCAAAATGATGAAGCCACATCTCATCTGCCATTATCACCTCATGCAGAACCTCACCATTTTCAGTAACCATCCATTGCAACTCCTGACAAAACCTCAATACGAACTTGCTGATGCTCAGGTGTGGGTAGCCTTGGAACCCAGCATGCACAAACACATCAAATGCAAATGTTCATAGAGAATACCATGCGTGCTTCCTACTGATATTCTCAACATCTCTTCCAGTTGTCTTATTGTTATAGACAATCTCTCACTATTACGAAGCAGTTTTATGGTTTATTCTGTGGTGACAGCAGTGGTTGGAGCTCCAGGCCCACTGATTTTTGTGATTGAATCACATCTATCTTTAAATGTGATAAGCCACCTGTGAGCTGTGCTATACAGAAGTGCAGATTCACCATAAGCCTCTTTTAATATTTCATACACATCAGCTGGTGTTTTTTTGAGATGGAAACAAAATCTGAGAGCAGCATACTGTTCCTCATGTATCACATCCATTGTTATGTAGGCAAAACTGAACAGGCATAAATTTAACCGACCAGCAAAGTCACACCATGTGCACAAGTACTGTGCAATTGCTATGTGATGCAGCTTGGCTAGAAATAGCAAACAATATGGTTTTTTATAAAAAATTATGATCATTCTTTATTGAATAGCACTCTTACATCAAATTTAATTTTCTTATAACATTATCATCAAAAACAGTGTTGCAAAAGGAAACTAAAAAATTGCTTTATGAACTCATTGTTTCTCTAAATTAAAGTATAGAAAAATAATTAGTTTTTTAATTATTTTTTTTATATTAAATATCACTTACTTTGTTCAAGTTCACCTTCATCTTTCTTTGGTTTTTGATTTAGCAATTCATTGGCTTTGGTTAGTTTTATTTGCAGGGCTTGAAGCAATTCATCTTTAGCATTTTCATCAGACAACGGAGGTAACCTGAAAAATTTATATATGCATTTATCACTGCAGGGTGCAAGGCACAGGACTGCACTCTCCTTTTAAAAAAGTGTTTCTTTGACCTGCAATGTTTAAACTGCATAGGAAACTGCAATGGCCTTGTCTCATAGCACAATGAATTCTGCCTTTTTGAGCCTTGAAAAAAAAAAAAAAAAACTACCAGAGCAGTGTCGCATCTTTTAAAAACTGAGATTAATGTTTCAGTGATGCCATTTGTTTGAAAGTAGTGAAATACCCAACAACTCTTCAAACAGGTGGAGTTCAATGTGCTGTGAGACAAAAGGCCATTGTATTTTCTTATGTGGTTTAAACTCTGCAGGTCAAAAAATTACACAAGATAAAAAGACAATCCGTGTGCTTGTCACAAATATCAACTAGGACAGTGGTCACCAACTGATCTGTGCCTACTACCAAGGATTTTTATGAATCATGGGTAATCAGAACCTAGTCCTAATCTGTACATAAAATGATCATTTATATTTGCAAGTTCCTTAAATTTAACATGTGACATTTAAAAAATTTATCAATCTTTGTATTAAATGTCTATTTTGAATTAGTAATACCATAAAACATCTGAAATGTAATATCATTTAATTTTATTATATAATTTAATAAAATAAATGCTATAAGGCGTAATAAGTTACGAATGATTTATTTTTTTTTTTAGGCGCATTCGAAACTAAGGCCATATTGTTCCGGGAATAGGTGGTGGTCATTCCCTGACCTTTCTGCATCCTCCATATTTGGTGGTGACAGGCTCAAACCCCGGTCTAATCAAGAAGCGTGTGCTACCCACTGCTGCTCCTTCCCACCTGGCTACAGAGGCGCTGTATGAATTGGTAATACCATAATTTATCCAAAATAGAAAAACTATGAAAGTAGCATGAATGGCATCGATTTAATTGTATCTCATATTGTGACTACTCCTTCACAATGAGTTACCATGTACTGCACTACTTCGAATAAGTAATGCTGAGAATAAGTAACAATAATAGTAAATCAGAGAGTCTTATATAATGGGGGATTTTAATTTCCCAGATATTGACTGGAATTTGGGGGCTGCTCACTCACACACTAGCAAGGCTTTTGTGGATTTATTGGATGATTGTTTTCTACATCAGCATGTTCGGGAGGCAACTAGAGGGAGTAATACTCTTGATTTGATTATCAGTAGTGATTCTTCATGCATTAAGAATCTGCAGATAAATAAATGAACCACTAGGTGGCAGTGATCACAGTGTGCTGAAGTGGGATTTACTCAAAGAGGTAACTACCATTAGGGGTAAAGGGAAGGGTTATTGCTTTCGTAAAGGCAACTACAATGGACTGAGACAATATTTAAATTCTATACAGTGGGACCAACTGATAATGTTACCCACAGCAAATTCAAAATGGGAAGCATTCAAAGAACTTATCTTGGAAGCTACTAGGCTTTACATACCAACTAAGAAATATTGTTCAAGGTTTAGGCCTAAGTGGATGTTAGATGAACTAATGAGTCATATGGCAGAGAAGAAAAATGCATGGGATACATACAAATTAACACGTGACACAGAAGCCTATGATAGATACAAGTTGATCTGTAAACCAAGTTACAAACGAGGTTAGGCAGGTGAAGGCAGATTACGAGAAATCTTTGGCAAGGGATACAAAGAAAAACAGGAAAGAGTTCTTCACTTATGTAACCTCTAGAAGGAAGGGGATGAATCAGATTGGTCCACTTGATATCGATGGGTCAACTGTTGATGATCCTGCTCAGGTAGCTAACAAACTGAATGAATATTTTGCATTGACATTCACACATGAGGAGTTATTCAGCGAGGGGAATGCCAGAGGTGTATTCAACTCTGGCAGTAAGCTAGAGAATCTTGTAATAACTGAGAGTAAAGTGGAGGAGAAATTGTTGAAGATAAATACAAGAAAGGCACCTGAGGTGGATGGGATCTATCCAGTTATATTAAAGGAGGCAGCAAAGGAAGTAAGCAAACCCTTAGCCATAATTATGAGAGCTTCCTTGGACTCAGGAGAAATACCCATGGACTGGAGATGTGCAAATGTGACCCCAATTTACAAAGGATCAATGGGCGACACAAGTAATTATAGACCTGTTAGTTTAACTTCTGTTCCTGGAAAATTAATGGAGGCACTGGTTAAAGAAGCACTGCAGGATCATCTAGACAAGACTTCAGTTATAGCTCACACACAGCATGGTTTTGTTAAGGGGAAGTCTTGCCTGACCAATTTGATTGGATACTATGATGCAGTCACAAAAGAACTGGATGCAGGGAATAACTTTGATATTATATACTTGGATCTTAGAAAGGCTTTTGATACTGTTGCACATGGAAGACTGCTGCACAAATTGGAGCAGTGTGGCACTGGAGGAAAATTGCTGCTATGGATAAAGGGGTGGTTGAGGGGGAGAAGACAGAGAGTGGTAATCAATGGACACTGCTCATCGTGGACTAATGTTATTAGTGGAGTCCCTCATGGTCCATTATTGGGTCCATTATTGTTTTCTGTATTTATAAATGATATTGATGATGGTATATCAAGCTTAATGTCCAAGTTTGCAGACGATACGAAGGTTGGCAGGGTTGTCAAGGACACTACTGACACTATGCTACTGCAATGGGATCTGGAAAGGTTGAGCAGATGGGCTGAGAGGTGGCAAATGAAGTTTAACATTGACAAATGTAAAGTACTACATATGGGAAACAGCAACCCCAGAGCAATGTATCAACTCTGTGGTACTACACTAACAGTGGTAGAGAATGAAATGGACTTGGGGGTGGTTGTGCAGGCAGATATGAAGTTTTCTGAGCAGTGCAGACGGGCCGCAAGAGTAGCTCATGGTGTATTGTCGATGATATATAGGAATTTTTCTAGCAGGGATAAGGAGGTGATTATTCCCTTGTATAAGGCAATGGTCAGGCCACACCTAGAGTACTGTATACAGGTCTGGAGGCCTCATTTCAAGAAGGATGTAGAGATACTGGAATGAGTACAGAGAAGGGCAACGAGATTGGTGAATGGAACAAAGGGGTGCTCTTACAAAGAAAGGCTTAAGTTTTGCAAATTACAATGTCTGGAGACTAGGCACCAGCGAGGTGATCTGATAGAGGTGTATAAAGCCTTGAATGGTTTGAGCATGCTCAATGCTGATGGGATTCTTCCTCTTGCTCAGAATAATCACCTGAGAGGGCATAAATTCAAATTGAGGAAAGACAGATGTAGGATAGACGTGAGGAAATTTGCCTTTAGCCAGCGGGTGGTTGGTTGGTGGAACAGACTTCCATCCCTTGTCGTGGAGGTTGATAGCCTGAATAGGTTTAAGGCTCAGTTGGACAGGTATTTCGAACGAACAGAGGGGTGAAGTGGAAGTGGTTATTTTTTATTTATTTATTTTTTTTTTTTTTGGCTGATGTTGCATAAGCTTGCTTTCTTGCATCAAATGCCTCTACTAATGCTAATGCTAATCTTCTCCATTGGTGAAGCATTACTTATTCGATGTAGTGCAATACATGGTAACTTGTTGTTAAGGAGTAGTCACAATATGAGATACAATTAAATCGATGCCATTAGCATTAGAGGCATATGATGCAAGAAAGCAAGCTTATGCAGCATCAGCCAAAAAAAAAAAAAAAAATGCTCCCATTTCACCCCTACGTTCGTTCCAAATACCTGTCCAGCTCAGCCTTAACCTTATTTAGGCTATCAACTTCCACAACAAAGGATGGAAGTCTGTTCCACCAACCAACTACCCACTGGCTAAAGGCAAACTTCCCCACATTTATCCTATAACTGTCTTTCCTCAATTTGAATTTATGTCCTCTGAGGTGATTGTTCTGAGCAAGAGGAAGAATCCCATCAGCATTGAGCATGCTCAAACCATTCAAGGCCTTATACACCTCAATCAGATCACCTCGCAGGTGCCTGGTCTCCAGACACAGTAATTTGCAAAACTTAAGCCTTTCTTTGTAAGAGCAACCCTTTGTTCCATTCACTAATCTTGTTGCCCTTCTCTGTACTCGTTCCAACAGCTCTAACATCCTTCTTAAAATGAGGCCTCCAGACCTGTATACAGTACTCAAGGTGTGGCCTTATAAGGCAATGGTCAGGCCACACCTTAAGTAGTGTATACAAGTCTGGAGGCCTCATTTTAAGATCTGTTGGAATGAGTACAGAGAAGGGCAACAAGATTAGTGAATGGAACAAAGGGTTGCTCTTACAAAGAAAGGCTTAAGTTTTGCAAATTACTGTGTCTGGAGACCAGGCACCTGCAAGGTGATCTGACTGAAGTGGCGCTTCCATAGCCAGGTAGGCAAGAGCAGCAGTGCGCATCCTACGTTTCTTGATTAGACTGGGGTTTGAGCCCGTGACCACCAAATACGGAGGATGCGAAAAGGTCAGGGAATGACCACCGCATATCCCCAGAGCAATATGGCCTTAGTTGCTAATGCTCCTAAAAACCAAATAACAACATCTGATTGAGGTGTATAAGGCCTTGAATGGTTTGAGCATGCTCAATGCTGATGGAATTCTTCCTCTTGCTCAGAATAATCACCTGAGAGGGCATAAATTCAAATTAAGGAAAGACAGTTGTAGGATAGACGTGCGGAAGTTTTCCTTTAGCCAGCGGGTAGTTGGTTGGTGGAACAGACTTCCATCCTTTGTTGTGGAAGTTGATAGTCTAAATAAGTTTAAGGCTGAGCTGGACAGGTATTTGGAATGAAGGGAGGGATGAAATGGGAGCATTTTTTTTTTTTTTTTTGGCTGATGCTGCATAAGCTTGCTTTCTTGCATCATATGCCTCTACTACTAATGCTAATGGCATTGATTTAATTGTATCTCATATTGTGACTACTTCTTCACAATGAGTTACCGTGTATTGCACTACTTCGAATAAGTAATGCTTCACCAATGGAGAAGACTATTGTTACTTATTCTCAGCATTACTTATTCGAAGTAGTGCAATACATGGTAACTCGTTGCAAAGGAATAGTCACAATATGAGATACAATTAAATCAATGCCATTCATACTACTTTCGTAGTTTTTCTATTACAGATATATTATGGTTGTTTCACTGTTATCTTTATAGTGTATTACCAATGTGTAACTTATTATGCCTTGTAGCATTTATTTTATTAGTATTACTCCATAGCCGAGTGGGTAGGAGCGGGAGTGCAGTAGCACACGCTCTTTGAGTAGACCGGGGTTCAAGCCCCTGACTGCCGAATACGGTCGATCTGCCAACTCGCACTGGACCAGTGTGGCAGATTATGGTCCATTTTTCCCTCAGCATGAATTGTTGAGAAGGCTTCCATCATGCAGTGGGTTGATAATGGCTGCACTTTACTTTTTTACTACTATATACACCAGCTGGCATTTCTCATATTGTGGAATTACACTTCAACTGAGTTGGCATAATTACAACACTGGGGTACCTACCCACTCACTGATGATAGGCCAACTAGCCTTGAAATGGTGCCATCTGAATAGTGGTATCCCCTGAGAATAAGTAACAATAGTCTTCTCCATTGGTGAAGCATTACTTATTTTAAGTAGTGCAATATATGGTGACTTGTTGTGAAGGAATAGTCACAATATAAGATACAATTAATTCGATGCCCTCCATTAACCCCGGGGGCTCACATCTGGTGAGTATGGGCTTGGCACACCCAGGGTCCTGAGCTGGATATCATAATTCTTCTCTTCTTGGTGATTCCCTTCTACTTCTCTCTCTCTCTCTCTCTCTCTCTCTCTCTCTGGGTAACTTGGAAATTTTTTTTTAGCTGGTGCAGCATAAGCCTCAGGCTTCTTTGCACTATATGGCTAGTAATAATAATAATAATAATATTGCAGTTTTTCTATTACGGATAAATTATGGTGATTTCACTACTATCTTTATAGTATATTATATAATTTAATAATTAAATGAATCAGAGCAAACAGTATAATTTTTACTTTTGTTCTGCTAAACAGCTTAGTTACATGCACAGTATATGTTAATTAGAGATAAGATCAATATTTGTGAATGGTGGGAGGTAAAGGTCTGCACGGGCTGAAATTTTAGAATTTTACTTGGCCCGGCCCAGGCCAGCCTGAAAACAATTCAGTCCAACTGCTACTGGAACCTGAAGGCTACTGTTGCTACCCAATCTATACCTGGCCCTTAGCCAAGTCAGGCTGAAGCATGAAGACAAACTGCCAATTTATTTCATTACAATTTTTTCCTACATCAGGGCTTTATTGTGTCATTAATATTTATAACTTCCCCTGATGTCTGTTCTAAGATGTCATAATTCCTACTCACTTTTTTTTCACATCCTTTAAGGACCTAACATATAAATGAAATGAATACTGACTCACTCCAATTTTGTGCTAAAGGCTTAGCAGACACTAACTGCACGGCAGCACTGTCTTAGATCACAACAGGTATTTCCACTTTTGTGCTAAATGTTATCCGTGATACTTGTTCCGATCCATTTGATAATGATTTGTGCTACCAGGTCAGAACCATGGCAGTGCAAATTCTGAGCAAATCAAGCTAGTCTAACACAGTATGCAGACAGATGTAATTCACTGCAGTTTTCACAGATTGTGTGATACTTTTTAATTAGGTATATTTAATTTTTCTCATTGACTATACGGCAATTTAATTTTTATTTAATTTTTAGTTATTTAATTTTTTTCAATGACTATATCTTAGATAGTATGAATCAGAGCTGTAATACTCAATATGTTCCACGTTGATAATAATATTAGTAAATTAATAAGAGGAGTTTACCTCAATATAGTACGTAGAACACTTCCGTATGATACCCTCCAGAAATTAAAACGGAAAAAACGAAAAAAATCGACAACTTACCGGTACATTAAAGTAAAATATAAATAATTAAATAATAAATTTAACACAATTCAAAATCAATTTAAAACAATTCAAATTCAAATTTACGCAATTAAAAGAATCTAACGAAAATATTCAAAACAATTTTCCTTCCTGAAGCTGACAATGCTTTTCGACCGTATGTCGTGATCACAGGAATGAAAATTTTACTTTAATGTACCGGTAAGTTGTTGATTTTTTCGTTTTTTCCGTTTTAATTTCTGGAGGGTATCATACGGAAGTGTTCTACGTACTATATTGAGGTAAACTCCTCTTATTAATTTACTAATGACTATATCTGCATTATAATTATATATCTAAATGCTCTGTAATTATTAATAAAAGGAAATAAATATATATTATTATAATTTTTTTGATATTTTATTAATTTTTTGCCAATACAAAATCAGGACCTTATCCAGAAAGATCCAAACTTATAACACTCTATGCAAAATGAAACACATTGTTACATCATACATCATGTATTGTATGAGTGACTTGGTTCTGGGTGACTTCCCAGTGGCATTGGTCCCTGCCACCAAGTATGTACACAAGTTGAGGATAGTGGAACGGTCCTCGGGGAGGGTTTGCTGTGAATAAACAGTCACGGACAATGGGACAGCATTCATCATCAGGAAGTGGTGAAGTAGACTGTGGCAGGTCTACTTCTATAAAAAGCTACATAATTCCAATGACAATGGATGTGACATGGTGAGGGTTGGCTGCCATCAAATAAGCTGACAACCAGCTGGACGTTGGGGCAGCAGCAACAACATTCTTCCTGACCAGCAGAAGAATGTATGGTGGAATGGAAAAGCAGCAGGCAGAGGATCAGAAGTCTGAGAAACGGCTGGTGCACCCAACCCCATAGAGGGCCATTGCTTGCAAGAAAGGAAATGGGAAACTACCTGGTACATTTATCCCTAGTAGCTCCATGACGTCTGAATCAAATTTTAGTAGAAATGGGAGGACTCAGTAGCCAGAAGCTGTGGGTGTCGTAATTGACAGGAGAGGACTTCTCCGGTCATAAACCAGCGAAATCCTTGTAATAATTATTGTAATAATCCTTGTAATAATATTGTAATAATTCCATGTGCCAATCTTCCTTTTATGAAGATTGGCACATGGAATGTAAGAACAACATTGAGGAAAGGGAAACTCAACAATGTGAAGAGAGAAATGAAGAAAAATAGTCTGAATATTTTAGGAATAGTGGAGACTAGATGTAAAGATGAGGGAGACTTCATAAGTGAAAATATATGGGTAATATACAAAGGAGGGGATGACAGCCAGCAAGGAGTAGCTATACTTCTAGACAAAAATGCACAGAAAAGCCTCAAGAAAGTGATGCAAGTTAGTGACAGGATCATTGCTGTAAGATTAAAGGCTGAACCAATAGATTTAATGATTATGCAAGTCTATTTACCAAAAGCAGCCACACTGAGAATGAAGTATACAAGGTATATGAAACAGATAGAGAAAATAATGGAAAAAGAACTGGGGAGTGAAAGATTCATGGTCATTGTGCTGGGAGATTGGAATGCTGTCCTTGGTGAAGGGGATGAGGTTGGGGACTTTGGACTTGGGACAAGGAATGAGAGGGGCAAGAAAATGATAGAATTTTGCAAAAGAAGAGAGAGGTTTACATCAAACACATGGTTTAGACAGGAAAAAAGAAGATACACTTGGAGAAGACCAGGGGATGCTGACAGGTACCAAATCGACTACATTTTTGGCAACAAAAGGTACAGGAATGCTGTGAAGAATACACATAACTATCCGGGTGCAGATGCTGATTCAGACCACAATTTGGTAGAGATGAAAATTAAGATTACGTTCAAGATGTATGTTTGTTTGTTTATTTGTTTGTTTATAGGCTTTATGGCATAAGGGCAGCAAGGCCATAATGCGCCTTACGTTCAAGAGAATAAGGGGGTTCAAGAAAAAGAAGGAAATGGAATTTAAATGTACTGAAGACTGCACTAGCTGGAGATTTCAGAGAGGCAATTGACAGGGAGATAGTGGATGGAGAGGAAATAGAAGTGGAGAGGAGATGGGAAAGGTTTAAAAAGATTGTTGTAAGAGTAGCAGAAAGTAAATTAGTTATAGTAGATCAGAAAAGGATACCATGGATCATAGAAGAAATGGGGAAGAGAAGAAAATGGAAACACCAAAGTTCAGAAGAGGCAAGGATTAAATATAAGAGTTTGAATAATGAACTTAGAAGGGCAACAGAAGAAGCAAGAGAAAAATGGTGGGAAGAACAGTAGAAATGCCACCGTTCTTTCTGTTCGTCAAGTCAAGAACCTGACGAACAGAAAGAATAAGACTAGTGGAAAGATAAAAGACAAGAACGGAAAAATTCTATATGACAAAGAACACGTGAGGAGAAGATGGAAGGAATATACAGAAGAGCTATATGATAAAATAAAAAAACCCAAGGTTGGGCCTGTGACAGCAGAAGATGAAGAAGAGACCTTAGGACCAAAACTAATCTGAGAAGGATTTGAAAAGGCAGTGGCCTCATTAAAAAGAGGGAAGGCAGCTGGACTGGATGATATACCAGCAGAAATTATAAAAGGACTTGGAGAAGAAACAAATAAATAAGTGTTCAGAATTTGCGGGAAAATCTATGAATGTGAAAGCTGGCCCAAAGACTTTCTAAAATCCATAATCAACCCATTAGAAAAGAAGAAGAATGTAACAAATTTTACCAACTATAGGACAATCAGTTTAATTTCCCACTCCTCAAAAATATTACTAAAAATCTTCTCAGAATGAATTAAAGCAAAAGCAAGGGATTGTGAAGTCATAGAAGATCAGTTTGAATTCAGAGACAGCTGTGGAACCAGAGAGGCAAAAGGAGAAAGAAGCATGGAAATAGGAAAAGATCTGGCAATCTGTTTTGTTGATCTCGAAAAGGCTTTTGACAGAGTGAACTGGGTTAAGCTGATAGAAGTTCTAGGAAATACAGGCCGAGATAAAAGAGATCTTAAACTAATTTGGGAATTTTACATAGGGATAGACAGCTGTGGTTTGGATTGATGGAGAGGAATTAGAAGACGTAGACACTGGTAGGGATTTAAGGCAAGGATGTTCCATGTCCGCTTTACTATTTAATTTATATGCAGAAGTATTGATGAAAGAGTACAAAGAAGAGCAGAAAGGAGGTGTAGGAGGGGAGAAGATAAGACAATAAGATTTGCAGACGACCAGGTACTGATTGCTAATAATGAGGAAGAATTACAGAGCTCATCGGATATCTTGAACAACAAAGTAAAGGAGTATAATATGAAGATTAACAGCAAGAAAAACCAAGATAATGTTAACTTCAAAGTGGCCAGGGAGAAGAATCAATGTAACAGTAGATGGAATAATACTGGAACAGGTGGGCAGATACAGATACTTGGGAAGCATAATGACAGAAAATGGAAAAGGCCTGAAAATAAAAACAGGAACTGCAATGAGCAAAGAGCCATTTCGTAATAGAAAAGAACTATTGAGAAGAAATTTCAAGAAGGAATTAAGAAAGCAAATGATGAAAACATTAATATGGACTGTTGTACTATATGGCTCAGAGACTGGGAAGAGAGGAGATTAGATGGCTAGAAGCATTCAAGGTGTGGGTGTGGAGAAGAATGTAAAGGGAGAAATGGGTGGACAGGGTGAGTAATAAGGAAGTGTTGAGGAAAGTAGGTGAAGAGAGAACGTTAGTAAAAGAACTAAGAAGAAAACAAAAGAACTTTATAGGACATGTATTGAGAAGAGAAAGCATATTGAGGAAAAGTGATTGAGGGAAAGATGTGTGGGAAGAGAGCCGTTGAGAGAAGGAGAATAATGGATTGGATGGGAAGAAGAAATTATGCTGGACTTAAAAGGAAAGCACAAGATAGAGAAGCATGGTGTCAGTGGAGCCCTGAACTTGCCTGAGGGCAGAGAACTAGAAGAAGAAGATGACATGTACAGTGGCAGACAAAAAAACTGCATCACCTTAAAAAAAGTAACATTTGTAGTAAAACATATAAGATATTGTTTGATTACAGTCATTTTGTTTGTCGCAAAGCAAAGGTATTGCATCGGATAACACTTCTATTGCATCAGACATTTCTATAAATACGCTGAGGTAGCTGTTGCTCTGTCCCAGGAAGGGCTTTCTACACATGCTAACACTGATCAACAGTATCCCAGGTGCTGAAATTAAAGCGTTAAACCGGTGATGTGAAGAGAAGACCTGGATCAGGCTGTAAGAGAGTGACTATGCCTTCCCAAGATTGATACAAGTGAACGACCTATCCAAAGACAGCTTTCGGAATGTGGTCTGCATGCCTATCAATCCAAGAAGAAGCCTTGTTGACCCAACAAATGAGGAAGAAGTGACTTGCTTGGGCTAAAATGCATGTTTCATGGACGAAAGAGCAATGGGACACCATCACCTTTTCTGACAAACTGAAATTCAACCTGCATGGCTCAGATGGGAAGCAATATGTCAGAAGACGAAAATTGGAGGCATACCATCCTGACTGCATAACACCGACTGTAAAGTTCCCTGCCAGTCAGATGGTCTGGGGATGCATATCAAGCAAAGGGGGTGGGGAAAATTAAGTTTATTAACAGAACAGTAAATGCAGAAACCTACACTGCTATCTTGGAGGAGTGCTTGAAACCCGTTATTAGGGATCACCACACAGACGTCCAAAACTGCATTTTTCAACAGGACTTAGCACCTTGCCACACAGCAAAACTGGTAAGTTTTATGCTATTTAGATTTAATGATGAGTTTGTCTTCTTGCTTAAAACATACTTACACCAATGTTTTCCCTCGTTTTTCTCCCTTAAGGTGCAGTTATACATCAGAAATGCTGGCATTACAGTGCTGGGCTGGCCTGGCAACAATCTAAATTTGAACCCTATTGAAAATTACTGGTACATAATATCTAAAATTGCTCAAAAGAAGCCAACAAGTAAGATTCAGCTGCAGGAGAGCATTGTAAGGATGTGGTACCACGAAATTGGACAACCTTGTATCAAGAAGTTGATTAACTCTAAGCCAGATCGTTGCGAGGCTGTAATTGCAGCTTGAGGAGGAACAACAAAATACTGAGGACTTATTTTGCTGATTTACAGTACATAATACTATTATATTAACTTGTCATTTCAGTTTGTACATGTAAATGCAATAAAATGCATGTTTGGTTGTCATGATTGCCATTTGCATGATTTCTCATATTTCCATTAATTACGCATTTTACCCTTTGGGATGATATTTATGGCAATTAGGTATATCAGGTGGAGTCTTTTTATTGGATTTCATTCACAGAGATATATATTCCATCTAACAAATGCATTTCGAACATTTCTGCAACCCACAATGTGGTGTAAAACACATTATTTGCAAAATTCACAAGTAATGCAGTTTTTTTTGTCCGCCACTGTATTTACCTCAATAATCTACTCAATAATTTTCTGGTTACTATTTTTTGAAAATGAAATTATGAAAAAAATAAATTTTACGTGATTTTTTCCTGTATTCGCTCTGATACAAAGATTACTATTAGAATTATTATTGCCAACATAATGAAGAAGCAAAGCTTCTTAAATCTATAAAACTTAGTCTATAAATAAATTATGAAAAAAGTACAATACTAACATTCACAGCCTCTCAAAGAAAAAAAAAAAAAATCAACAGTCAATGCCAGTTATGCAATTGATAATAATATATTTAAGAGGATATTAAGATCTGGAAGTCAAATCTAACTGCACTTCCAACAGGTTACATATCTTATGACAGGTGTTTAAGGCTTCAAATAGATTGAGTAAGCTAAATGCTGATGGCATCCTTCCTCTTCCTCATACAACACATATAAGGGGGACAAATTTATATCAAAAAGAAGGATGGTTGCAAGATAAATGTATGGAAATTTGTCTTCAGTCAGCAGGTAGTTAAATACTGGAACAAACTTCCATCTAGTATTGTGGAAGTGGGTGGTTTGTGTACTCCTAGCATTGCTGTACATGCAAGTATACATGTATCTGTTTTTGCTCTTAGTAACCCTAACACAACCTGTGTATTTGTAGGTCCCACAAGGACCCCCCCCCCCCAGAAGGCCTTATAATTCATGACACCTTGCTTTCAAGGCTGCTGCATGTTCCATTAGAAGCAGTGCAAGAATCACTTTCACCTCTGCTTGTGGCTGCTGTTAATCTTCTGGTCTGTGTATTCTTCTCTTCCCCCCACAAGCTAGCAGTTGGCTGACCGACATGACACTACCTCAATAGCATCAGCAAATATTTTTGCATCTCTCTAGGGCAAAATTTATTGACAGGGCTCTTACTGTATACTCCCTCCTATCAGGTCTAGAAAGAATTGCAGATGCCTTCAAATTTAATTTTAACTTGTGACTTTTTATCAATACTGTCCTTACTTGTTAAGTAAATCCACAGATCTTCCACTCTTAATATCATTAGCACTAACATGTACAACAAAATCACTTTTTTGCCCTTAAAAGATGATAGCAGCACTATATCATAAACTTTTGCCCTGGTAGACATACCCTGGTCCTGTTCCACCTATTATTTTTTACAAAATATATTTATCACTTCCCTGACAGTCACTAATAACAGCTACTATTATCAATGGTTACACTCTTACCTAAGTTGCTTAAAGTTAAAACTATTTATCACAATTGGCCTATATTATTAAAATTGCTGATAGTGAAATGTATATAAAAAGACAAACTGATGTGCCTTTGACCCTAAAGTTTCTAAAGGAAAATAAATTACCTTAAGGAATTTAATAAGCTTCGCAGCTCTTCATTCTGCTGCTTGAGTGCTTCCAATTCTCCTACTGCTCTTGTAAGACGAGCTAGCATTTGCTCATCTGGCTCAGTTCCATGAAAAAGAGGTCCACTAAGCATGATAATTACTACTAACCAAACTGCAAGCAATACAACAACCACCTTGCCAATTCCAAAACTCAGTTCTAAAGAAATATCAAAAGATAATAATATGTAATAAATCAATTTCACTTTTGTTACTAATATACAAATATTTAAAATATATTAAATAATACCATACCTCTTTAAACTTAGCTAGAGAATAATGCTTCATTTTTCCTTAACAACCATAAACTTTCAGGGAGGGTTATATCCGAACAGGAACAGAAAGACATAAGAATAAATCACTGCATGATAAAAGATACCCTATAAGATTTTGTAATATTCTTAGAAAACTACCGTTGCTATAACAACAGCATCTGTGTCCATAATTTATTCTGTTAATTTTCTATTAATTTTAAACCATATCCTACTATGAATATGAAGAATAATATCACAGTACTCTTTTTTGAACATTATGCAGCAAACTGAATGTAATCATATCATATCATATTATTAGCCATATGGTGCAAGGAAGCCTGAGGCTTATGCTGCGCCAGGCAAAAAAAATTTGAGTAACTCAGAGAGAGAGAGAGAGAGAGAGAGAGAGCAGTAGAAGGAAATCACCAAGAAAGAGAAGAATGATGATATCCAGCTCAGGACCCTGGGTGTGCCAAACCCATACTTATCAGATGTTACATTCAAATAACAAAAAATTAAAAATTCAAGATGAAGAATAACAATTTTATAGCTTCACAGATGTAATTCTACCTCCCCATAAGTACAAGGATGAGCGAGTCAAATAAGCTAAATTATTTCTTGACGTAATCCCCATTGCTAGTTTGGCACCTATCCATCAAATTTTTTATATTCCAATTGTTAAGTATTTTGATTACTGCTGGCACAAAGAACAGCCTTTTTCACTTCACTGTTAGTCTGGAATCAACTTCCAACCAGATCACTTTTCAATTTCCTGACAACACGAAAAAGCTACAAGGAAACAAATCTAAACTACAGAGATGGTTAGGCACTTCCTAGCAGAGTCACTGGAAGGTTGCTACAGTATGCTGCACAATGTGTGATTGTGTATTATCCAGTAACAAAATGATAGCTTCAGTTGAACGTATGAGTCTCTGTTTTTGATGGCAAATCCAAAATAACATAGATGATGCTTATAATCATACAAAGAATACAAGGAAGAACAATATGCAAGTGACCATTTCACCTATACATATGACACTTGAAAATTCTTAAATATTTATGCCTATGGTGACAACAGATGTTTCTATTGCATGCTAGATGACTTATACATACTGCATAGTGCTTACACTATGAACCAGAACTGAACCAAATGTCCTCAGATACACTATGTTACAAAGAGCACTGGATTCGTATTAAGAAAAAAGACAATGATTTAAAAGCTAGATTTTAATATGGCGATTCCTTTCTACTTCTTTCTCTTTCTCTCTCTCTCTCTCTCTCTCTCTCAGGGTAACTCAGGAATTTTTTTTTTGGCTGGTACACAGCATAAGCCTCAGGCTTCCTTGCACCATATGGCTAATAACTTTTTTTTTAGCTCCTTGGTAAGCTCAGGCACCAGTTCCGTGATGAATGGAATGCCTTATTTAAACTACCGTATATTGAAAAAGTGGTAGTGGTAGATGTATTACAAGGAAAGAAAATTGTAATTGGTATTGATTCTAATGCAGGTTCAACAACTTGGGGAAATCACGAGACTGATACTAGAGGAAATCAATTAGAGGAAATGTTGATAAGTCAGAGACTTAATATTGTAACTGAGCTGGGCCAGCCCTGTACTTTCAGTACTATACAAGGAGAATCTAATATAGATTTAACATTAACTACAGAAGCCTTGTGGAATAAGATATGGTGTTGGAGGGCTTAGGGAGGACAGGACTACTAATGATCATAGACGTATCAGTTTTGAGATAACAGATGAGAGGGTAGAATGTAATACAGTTTGAAAAGAGGTTTGCAAGGAGTTCCGTGAAGTGTCACAGAACTCCCTGCAAAGTGGCAGTGTTTTGAAGAAGAGATTACAAAAATACTTAGAGATAAGAGACAAAAAATAGATAGCAGCCTGGCTGGAGAAAGGGCTAAGAAAATAGTTAGTATTATACATGAAAGTTGCTACAGGTCTATGAGGAGCAGCACAAAATTAAAAAGGATTGTTCCTTGGTGGAATGGGATATTAGTGGAAATGAGGAGAGTGAACAGGGCTAGGAGGAATTTCCAGAGGGTACAGAGAAGAGGAATAAGTGAACAAATGGAGGATTTCAAGAGGCAATACCAACAAATAAGACAGGAATACGTTGGTAGAATTCAAAAAGAGAAGAGAGAAGCATGACGAAACTATGTAAAGAGGAAATGAATAAGAACGTATGGGGATTACCATACAAATTTGTATTATTATTATTTGATAGAATGAAAGTTGATCAAGTTTATAGTACTATTAAAATAGAAAATCAAGTACGAGGGACTGGGGGTCCTCCGTGAGTGGTTTGCTCTCCTGATTGTTTCTTATTGATAAAATAAGTTTGGGTCGTAGAGAACAAAGACAAATCAGGAAATTAAATGATGAATATGTGGAGGAGCAGGAAATTGAAAGGTTAATTACGGAGGAAGAATTGAAGATAGCACTGGAGAAAGTTAAGATAAAGAAAGCACCAGGCAGAGATGGACTGCTACCTGAAGTGATAAAGAAGTTTGGTTTGAAATTTGGAAAGGAATTGGTAGAGTTATATAATGTGTGTTTAAATGAGGAAATCTTTCCTAGTTAGCATTAGCATTAGTAGAGGCATTTGATGCAAGAAAGCAAGCTTATGCAGCATCAGCCAAAAAAAAAAAAAAAAAACTCCACTTCCACTTCACCCCTCTGTTCGTTCAAAATACCTGTCCAGCTGAGCCTTAAACTTATTTAGGCTATCAACCTCCACTACAAGGGATGGAAGTCTGTTCCACCAACCAACCACCCGCTGGCTAAAGGCAAATTTCCACACGTCTATCCTACATCTGTCTTTCCTCAATTTGAATGTATGCCCTCTCAGGTGATTCTTCTGAGCTAGAGGAAGAATCCCATCAGCATTGAGCATGCTCAAACCATTCAAGGCTTTATACACCTCTATCAGATCACCTCGCTGGTGCCTAGTCTCCAGACACTGTAATTTGCAAAACTTAAGCCTTTCTTCGTAAGAGCACTCCTTTGTTCCATTCACTAATCTTGTTGCCCTTCTCTGTACTCGTTCCAGCAGCTCAACATCCTTCTTGAAATGAGGCCTCCAGACCTGTATACAGTACTCTAGGTGTGGCCTGACCATTGCCTTATACAAGGGAATAATCACTTCCTTATCCCTGCTGGAAAAATTCCTGTATATCATTGACAATACTCCATGAGCTACTCTTGCAGCCCGTCTACACTGTTCAGAGAACTTCATATCTGCCTGCACAACCACCCCCAAGTCCCTTTCATTCTCTACCAATGTCAGTGTAGTACCAGAGTTGATACGTTGCTCTGGGGTTGCTGTTTCCCATGTGTAGCACTTTACATTTGTCAATGTTAAACTTCATTTGCCACCTCTCAGCCCATCTGCTCAACCTTTCCAGATCCTGTTGCAGTAGCATAGTGTCAGTAGTGTCCTTGACAACCCTGCCAACCTTTGTATCGTCTGCAAACTTGGACATTAAGCTTGATATACCATCATCAATATCATTTATAAATACAGAAAACAATAATGGACCCAATAATGGACCATGAGGGACTCCACTAATAACATTAGTCCACGATGACCAGTGTCCATTGATTACCACTCTCTGTCTTCTCCCCCTCAACCACCCCTTTATCCATAGCAGCAATTTTCCTCCAATGTCACACTGCTCCAATTTGTGTAGCAGTCTTCCATGTGCAACAGTATCAAAAGCCTTTCTAAGGTCCAAGTATATAATATCAAAGCTATTCCCTGCATCCAGTTCTTTTGTGACTGCATCATAGTATCCAATCAAATTGGTCAGGCAAGACTTCCCCTTAACAAAACCATGCTGTGTCCGAGCTATAACTGAAGTCTTGTCTAAATGATCCTGCAGTGCTTCTTTAACCAGTGCCTCCATTAATTTTCCTGGAACAGAAGTTAAGCTCACAGGTCTATAATTACTTGTAGTAGTAGTAGTAGTAGTGGCACTTGATGCAAGAAAGCAAGTGTAGGAGCTTATGCAGCATCAGCCAAAAAAAAAAAAAAAAATCACACCATACCCTCCAAATGCCTGTCCAGTTCCTCCTTAAATTTATTTAACCTATCAACTTCCACAACGACAGATGGAAGTTTGTTCCAGCAATTAACCACCCGCTGGCTAAAGGCAAATTTCCGCACATCTATTCTACATCTGTCCTTTCTTAATTTGAACTTATGTCCCCGTAGGTTCGTATTCTGAACAAGTGGGAGGATCCCATCAGAATTCAGCGTGCTCAACCCATTCAAGGCCTTATAGACCTCAATCAGATCACCGCGCAGGTGCCTAGTCTCCAGCCACTGCAATTTGCAGAACTTAAGCCTCTCTTGGTAAGAGGATCCCTTCATTCCCCTCACCAATCATGTTGCTCTTCTCTGTACACGCTCAAGCAAATCTACATCCTTCCTAAAATGAGGCCTCCAGACCTGTACGCAGTACTCAAGGCGTGGCCTGACCATTGCCTTATACAGAGGGACAATCACCTCCTTTTCCCTGCTAGCAAAATTCCTATATATCATTGACAAAACCCCATGACCTGCCCTAGCAGCCTGTCTGCATTGCTCAGAAAACTTCATATCTGACTGCACAATTATTCCCAGGTCTTTTTCATTTTCTACCACCTTAAGTGTAGTACCACACAGTTGGTACGTTTCTCTGGGGTTACTTCTACCCATATGCAGTACTTTGCATTTGTCAAGGTTAAACTTCAGTTGCCACTTCTTAGCCCATCTGCCCAAATTATCTAGATCCTGTTGCAGTAGCACACTGCCATGACTGTCATTAACAACCCTGCCAACCTTCGTGTCATCTGCAAACTTCGACATTAAGCCTGATATACCTTCATCAATATCATTGATAAATATACAAAACAACAGTGGACCCAATACCGAACCCTGTGGGACTCCACTAATAACATTAGTCCAGGAAGAGCAGCACCCATTGATTACCACCCTCTGTCTTCTCCCACTTAACCATCCTTTTGTCCATTGTAGCAACTTACCCTTAATACCATTCTGCTCCAATTTGTACAGTAGTCTTCCATGCGCAACAGTGTCAAAAGCTTTCCTGAAATCCAAGTATATGATATCAAAATTATTTTTTGCATCCAGTTCCTTTGTGACCACATCATAATAACCAATCAAATTTGTCAGACAAGACTTTCCCTTAACAAACTCATGCTGTGTCTGAATTATTGCTGCAGTCTTGTCTAGATATTCCTGCAATGCATCTTTAATCAGTGACTCCATTATTTTACCAGGAACAGAAGTTAAACTAACTGGTCTGTAATTACTCGTGTCACCCTTCGAACCTCCTTTGTGAATTGGGGACACATTTGCACATCTCCAGTCCGTGGGAACCTCCCCTGAATCCAAGGATGCTCTCATAATTATGGCTAAGGGTTTACTTAGTTGCTTTGCCGGCTCCTTTAATATAACTGGATAGATCCCATCCACCCCAGGTGCCTTTCTTATGCCTTTGTCCTTATAGAGGGCGCTGACTCTATTTAAAAGTTACAGCTGTCAGATACAGGCTCCGCAAAAACGATAAGTGTTTGCCTTTTATTTACATGATTGTTGTTTTATATTGTACTTAATACGTAGTCATATAGTTATAGTTACGCTGGTTATTTTTTATTTTAATTTAGATAAAGAGTTTTTGTGGATTTTACTTACGATAGGTAAAACCGTTATTTTTGTTCGATTTTTGTAGCCATTGTTTTTGTATATAGGGAATTCAAATTTTTTAATTGAGGTAGCTAGGTAACTCTAACGCATAATTATATAGTAATACGCTTCACTGTTTCTATTTCACAGTTTCTATTCAAATACTACTGACATTTAATTTATTGATTTTATTAATTTAAACTACCATGCCCCAAACTAGAGCAGCAAAGCAACGGGCACAAAGTGGCAGGAGTGCTGTGACTCGGGGGAGAACTGAGGGGGGCGATTCTCCAACGCGTCACAGCCTAAAAAAATGTGCAACTTGTGAAATGTTTGCCGAACTCTCTGGAACGGAACATGATATTGCCATGGGGGATGTCTTTGTGTGTGCTCGATGTAAGGAGTGTAAGGAAATCAGGCGACAACTCAGCGTTGTTATGGGCCTATATGAGAGTTTGAAGGACAGGGTGGATGCCCTCGAAGGAAATAAATTGAGGGGCCAATCAAGCTCTCAGCTGCCCACATCAACGCCAGAGCTTGCACTTGGTCATCACGCAACACAGCGGCAACCCCTAAGGCAGAATGCGCTGGTCCCACAGGAACTAGTAGTTGTTGGTGACTCTATTGTCAGGGAAACGGGGAACATCCTTTGTAAAAAGGATAGGTGGAACAGGACCAGGGTATGTCTGAAAGGGGCAAAGGTTGATGACGTTGTAGAGCGGATATCATCTTTCAAGGGCACAAAAGGTGATATAGTTGTACACGTTGGCACTAATGATATTAAGAGTAGGAGACCAGCAGAATTACTTAACAAGTACAGGTCACTGTTGAAAAAAAGCCGAGAATTAGGGTTGAATTTGAAAGTGTCTGCAATTCTGCCCAGACACGATAGGAGGGAGTATATGATGAGAGCCTTGTCGATCAATTCGGCCCTGGAAAGATTGTGCAAGGCTCAAGGGGTAGAATTTTTTTCAGCCTGGACTGTACTTGTTAACAGGAGAGACTGCTTCTATAGGGATGGGATACACTTAAATAGAAAGGGTGCAAGAATATTTGCTGATGCTATCGAGGCAGTGTTAGGTGGGTCGGAAAACTGCTAGCTTGGGGGGATACAAAGACTAATAATTTAACAGTAACCGCAGGCAGAGGTGAAGGTGATTCTTGCACAACTTCTATTAGAATAAGAAGCGACCTGGAGCGAGGGGTGTTGGGGGTTTCAGGGACGGATGGCAGTCATCCTGGAATAGTTGGGTATATGGGATGTGTTAGGGTAACAAGGAATAGGCATAGGAGCATGTATGCTTGCATGTATACCAATGCTAGAAGTATAGTAAATAAATTTGATGAATTTGAAGTGTTGGTCAAGACATCAAAGGCGGATATTGTTGGGATAGCAGAGACGTGGTGTCACAAAGATATAAGGAATGCAGAACTGGAATTTGGGGAGTACAATGTGTACAGAAAGGATAGACAGGACAGAAAGGGAGGAGGTGTTATGCTGTTAATTAAGAAAAACATAAAATCAAAAGAAGTGCATCCAGTTGATATAGATGGACAGTGCACTGTTGAGTCAGTTTGGTGTGACATAAGCACTGCAAAAGCAAAAATAAGAGTAGGAGTGTGTTATAGGCCTAATGACTCGAATGAGTACAATGAACAATTGTACCGAGAAATAGAGTGGGCCAGTAAATCAGAATGTCTTATAATGGGGGATTTTAACTTCCCAGATATTGACTGGAACTTGTGGGTTGGTCACTCACACACTAGTCAGACTTTTGTGGATTTATTGGATGATTGTTTTCTGCAGCAGCATGTTCGAGAGGCAACCAGAGAAAGTAATACTCTTGATCTGGTTATCAGCAGTGATCATTCGTGTATTAAGAATTTGCAGATAAAGGAACCACTAGGTGGCAGTGATCACAGTGTGCTGCAGTGGGATTTACTCAAAGAGGTCACTACCGTCAGGGGTAAAGGAAAGGGTTTTTGCTTCCGTAAAGGGGAGTACAATGGTCTCAGACAGTTTTTAAATTCTGTACAGTGGGATCAACTGACGATGTTACCAACAGTAAATTCTAAGTGGGAAGCCTTTGATCCTCCTTTGTGAATTGGGGTCACATTTGCACATTTCCAGTCTATGGGTACCTCCCCTGAGTCCAAGGAAGCTCTCATAATTATGGCTAAGGGTTTGCTTACTTCCTTTGCTGCCTCCTTTAATATAACTGGATAGATCCCATCCACCCCGGGTGCCTTTCTTGTGTTTATCTTCAACAGTTTCTCCTCCACTTTACTCCCAGTTATTTCAAGATTCTGTAGCTTACTACTAGAGTTGAATACACCTCTGGCATTCCCCTCGCTGAATAACTCCTCATGTGTGAATGTCGATGCAAAATATTCATTTAGTTTGTTAGCTACCTGAGCAGGATCATCAACAGTTGACTCATCAATATCAAGTTCACCAATCTGATTCATCCCCTTCCTTCTAGAGTTTACATAAGTAAAGAACTCTTTGCTGTTTTTCTTTGCATCCCTTGCCAAGGATTTCTCGTAATCTGCCTTCGACTGCCTAACCTCCTTTGTAACTTGGTTGCATATCGACTTGTATCTATCATAGGCTTCTGTGTCACGTGTTAATTTGTAAGTATCCCATGCATTTTTCTTCTCTGCCATATGCCTCATTAGTTCATCTGACATCCATTTTGGCCTAAACCTTGAACAATATTTCTTAGTTGGTATGTAAAGCCTAGTAGCTTCCAAGATAAGTTCTTTCAATGCTTCCCATTTTGAATTTGCTGTTGGTAACATCATCAGTTGGTCCCACTGTATAGAATTTAAATACTGTCTCAGTCCATTGTAGTCGCCTTTACGGAAGCAATAACCCTTCCCTTTACCCCTAATGGTAGTTACCTCTTTGAGTAAATCCCACTTCAGCACACTGTGATCACTGCCACCTAGTGGTTCATTTATTTATCTGCAGATTCTTAATGCATGAAGAATCACTGCTGATAATCAAATCCAGAGTATTACTCCCTCTAGTTGCCTCCCAAACATGCTGATGTAGAAAACAATCATCCAATAAATCCACAAAAGCCTTGCTAGTGTGTGAGTGACCAACCCACAAATTCCAGTCAATATCTGGGAAATTAAAATCCCCCATTATAAGACTCTCTGATTTACTGGCCCACTCTATTTCCCTGTACAGTTTCTTATTATACTCATCAGAGTCATTAGGCCTATAGCACACTCCTACTCTCAATTTTGATCTCCCAATGCTTATGTCACACCAAACTGACTCAACACTGCACTGTCCAGCGATGTCGACTGGCTTCACTTCCTTGGTTTTTATGTGTTTCTTAACTAATAGCATAACCCCTCCCCCCTTCCTATCCTGTCTATCCTTTCTGTAGACGTTGTACTCCCCAAATTGCAGTTCTGCATCCCTTATATCTGTGTGACACAACGTCTCTGATATCCCAACAATATCTGCCTTTGATGTTTTGAGCAATACCTCTAATTCATCAAATTTATTTACTAAACTCCTAGCATTGGTGTACACGCAAGTATACCTGCACCTGTTTCTATTCTTAGCTACCCTAACACAACCCATGTGTTTACTTGTACCGCAATGGCTCCCAGCAGTCTCTGAAATATCATGCATCTTGTTTTTCAGGCTTCTGCTCATTCTAATAGAAGCAGTGCAAGAATCTCTTTCACCTCTGCCTACTGTCAGTCTATTGGTCTTTGTCTCCCCCCCAGCTAGCAGTTTTCCGACCCACCTAACACTGCCTCAATAGCATCAGCAAATATTCTTGCACCCTTTCTATTTAAGTGTATCCCATCCCTGTAGAAGCAATCTCTCCTGTTAACAAGTACAGTCCAGGCTGAAAAAAATTCTACCCCTTGAGCCTTGCACAATCTTTCCAGGGCCGAATTGATCAACAAGGCTCTCATCATATACTCCCTCCTATCGTGTCTGGGCAGAATTGCAGACACTTTCAAATTCAACCCTAATTCTCGGCTTTTGTTCAACAGTGACCTGTACTTTTAAGTAATTCTGCCGGTCTCCTACTCTTAATATTATTAGTGCCTACGTGTACAACTATATCACCTTTTGTGCCCTTAAAAGATGATATTCGCTCTACAACGTCATCAACCTTTGCCCCTGGCAGACATATCCTGGTCCTGTTCCACCTATCTTTTTTACAAAGCATGTTCCCCGTTTCCCTGACAATAGAGTCACCAACAGTCACCAACAATAGTTGTTGGAAGGAGGCATAATTTAAAATATTATTGAAGAATAGAGAAAAAGAGAGGACGGATCCTGGATCATATAGACCAGTGGTATTACTGCCGGTTACTGCAAAGGTTTTTGAAAGAATGTTGATGAATAGATTGGAAGGATGTTACAAGAATAGTGGAATAAGCAGCCCTAGGCAGTTTGGCTTTCAGTGGGGCAGATCTACTGAAGATGCTGTGGTTAAAATTTAAAATGGTGTCATATTTACAAGACTTCAGAAAATTATGACCTGAGTATATTTCTTGACTCTAAGGGGGCATTTGATTGTATGTGGTGGCCAAGCTGTCTAGCAAGAATGAGAAAAATGAAGTGTACTGGGCAGTTCTATGGAGTTTTAAAAGATAGGAAAGTTACAATTGTAACGAAATATGGGAAAGTTACTCAGGAAGTAACAAGAGATGCTCCACAAGGTTCTTCTTATTATTATTATTAGATATATGGTGCAAGGAAGCCTGAGGCTTATGGCTGCACCAGCCAAAAAAAAAAATTTCTGGATTACCCTGAGAGAGAGAGAGAGAGAGAGAGAGAGAGAGAGAGAGAGAGAGAGAGAGAGAGAGAGAGAAAACAAGAGTCAGAAGTAGAAGGGAACCATCAAGAAAGAGAAGAATGATGATATCCAGCTCAGGACCCTGGGTGTGCCAAGCCCATACTCACCAGATGTGAGCCCCTGGGGTTCAATCATAGGTCCCTATAGTTGGAATATTGTATTGGATGAGCTACTGGTTGAGGAGTGGGTAGGATATGAACCGGTAGCATATGCTGATGATTTGTTAATAATGGTGGTGGGAAAGTCTAGAAAAGAATTGGAGGAGAGAATTAAGAGGGCTATGGGACAAGTAGAGAAATGGGCTGAGGTCCATAAAATGCAGATATCGATGAAAAAAACTCACATGGTTCTGCTCAAAGGGAAGCTCAGTGAAAGAAGAAGGCCGACTGCAAAAATATTTGGTACATCTATAGCATATGCCCCCTTGGTCAAGTACCTAGGGGTTTATGTGGATTAAAGGATGTCCTTTTTGCCTCACGTGCAGAAATTAAGAGATAAAGTGAGGATGATTTATTTAAAAATTAGGAAAGTCACAAGGGTAGAATGGGGAGTGAAAGGCAAGTCCTTAGATATCCTCTATAAATGTATATTTCTACCGATTGTGACATATGCATGTGGGGCTTGGGGTCATAGAGTGACTAATAGCCACGTTAAAAGAAGTCTTATTTTAGCAAAGAGATTTGCCCTACTGGCAGTGATGCAGTCCTGCAGAACCGTTTCAAATGATTCTCTGCAAGTTATTGCAGGAAAGGAACCAATGGATCTGATTATACTTAAAAGGACAATGGAATATGCGATTAAGAATAATAAGAGAATAGAACTTATGGGAATAAAATCTTGTAGAGAAGAGGGAAGAGAGTATGCAAGACACGATTTTAAAGTAGAAAATGGAAGGTTACAGCAAGATACAGATTGTATATGGCAGGAAAGATGGAGCGGTTCTGCTAAGGGGCATTTTACCTTTGCCTTTCTGCCTGAGGTGAAAACTATGAAAAAGATTTCATCTTGGTCTGGTCTAGGAATGTTCCAAACAATGTTAATAACTGGACATGGCTTAAAGAAAAGATTGGTAGAACTTGGTGTAGAAGAAAATCCAATGTGTATTTGTGGGATGGTAGAGGATACAGAGCATATTTTACGGCAGTGTGTAAGATATGATATACCAAGGAATATGTTAATTAGGCAGATTGGCTCCGACTCATACACCTGGAGTGACTTGTTTAAGAATAGAGAATGGAATGAAGCTTTTGCTGAGTTTGCTAGAGAAGTAAGCAGGATTAGACAATTGTAAAAATTTGTATATACGTAAATAGTGTTTTCATGGAGTTGAGATTTAGTTGTTGGAATTGGAATTTATTGTTCTTATATTTGTATAAAAAGGAAATGTTGAAAAAAAGTATAAAATACAAAATACAAAAATATATTGATGAATTTTATTGTTTAGAGTTTTATATTGATTTTAGAGTTTATAGTTGCATAAAAGAAAATGTTGTAAAAAGTATAAAATACAAAAATATATTGATGAATTTTAAATGTTTAGAGTTTTAATTTGGCTGGAACAAGAATCACAATTTATAGAAGTTTGCCTTTGAAGTTTAAAGTTTAATTGCGCTCTAGATAGTGGATATCTGCCTCTTCGGGGGCAGGGGTGATAACATATCCTCAATGTTTGATTTATCATACGGAGGATATGATTAAGGATCAAAAGATTAAAATTGATAGGATAGAGGAATAAAGCGCGGATGACCTTATTGCTCAGGAAGCACAGGTACAAGTAGGTGTTAGGATAGCGATGATGATGATGGTAAGCTCAGGCAATACCAGGGTTCCCCATGCCAGAGTTTAATCTCTGAGAGTAAAGTTGTATTTTCTAAGGAAGCTACATGTCATAAACTATAAACAGGCACAACTGTAAAATTTTAAGTTATAGTCCACTCAATGAAAACCTAGAATAGAAAGTGAGAGATTCCTAAATGAATGATGGACATACATACACAAAAGCAATTAAGCAGCAGGCCCATTTTGATAGTAATGTGGATAATCATTGAATTTTTAGCTTTCAAATAAGTTTGAAATAGAGAACTGATTTCTTTACCCAAGCCCAGTTCATTAATTTTTTTTTGGAGGGGGATAGGTAAAGAACATATCCCCTCTCCCCCATAACAGTATGTACTCATCAAAAATGACTAATACAACAAGAGTTAAAAGAAAGAAAATTGAAAGCTACAGGTATGTAAATGAACAGCATTAACATACATTGGACAGATTAACATACATTGCCATGTTGCTGAATGATAACATGGCAACAGCTGAATTACTGGTTGGATGTATGCTGAACTACAAAGAGGAGACAATGCTCATATTGAAATAATAAACCCCACTTCAAAAAAATAAATATACAGTAATTTGTAATTTGGTTAGTTGGGAATTCTGGTGCAATTATTCCGGCCACAGAAAACAATTTAATTCATATGGTCTTTATTGAATTGAATATAATGTCAGTACAATGCATGTTCATAGAACAATTTCCATATCATACAAGTTGAAAAATCCAGAGTAAGTTGTGATGAGTGGGAACTTACACTCTCCTGTGATCAGCTAATGCCTTCAGCCAGCAGGCGGTTAAGTGTTGGAACAAAGTTTCATCTGCTGTTGTGGAAGCAGATAATCTGAATAACCTCAAGGAAGAAATAGACAAATTATTAGAGGGGATGGACAGGTGATATGGAAAGTGTGTTTTTTTTTTTTTTTTTTGGCTGATGCTTTATAAGCTTGCTTTCTTACATCATTTGCCAGAAACTGAATACTAATTACATCCAAGAGTGAGAAGTCATTAATCTTTTCAGCAGCACATATGTAGATCTATAATTTTCATGTATGAGCCATGGGCAGTATATATGTAGATGTATGGCTTTCATGTATGGATCCTGGGCAGTAAACAGATCTGTTTTGATGGCCACTTCAAACATTGTTTCTTTAATATACAAATTATCTTAATTTTGCAGATGTGTTGCCATCTCTTATCTATATTTCTAAATAACGCAGACACATTTTACAGCAGCTAGCAGCAGCAGCAGCAGCATCCATCCATCCATCCATCCATCAATCAATCAATCAATCAATATCAATTAATTGCCAAGATTCAAAATACAAGTACAGTAGCACACAACCTGGAAAGTAACAGCAATGGAATAGGTTAGGTTGGAAGTATATAACAACTAAGTGTACCCAGGGAAAGTCTCCACCTGGATGGATATCATAACCAGAAACAAATGGCATGCTCTGAAATAGCCAAAAGGGCAGAAAGGCTTGCATCATTAAAACTGACAAAAAATTTTAAAAAAGAAAAAGGGAAATAATGAGGATACACATTAACTAAAACACATTATGAAACAGCTGTATAAAACTAATAACACTAAAATGACAACTCATCAGTATTATCACAAACAAAATTTATAGGGGAAGAGTCAATGTAAAATAGAGAAAATTAGAGTAAGGATACTATAGCAGTATCCAACAGTTGTTGTCAACAAAGAGATTGCTTTTGAGTGATAGTGTAAATGATTCTGTATATTAACACTAAATTATACAGGGTGTGTAAAAAAGAATGGTGAGGTTTTGGGTAAGCTGTATCTCCAAAAAAAAAAAAAAAAAAAAAATCACAGTAAATTTTGAACACTCCCCAAAGTTTCAAGGAAGTCAGGTGTCACCACACTCATCCACATTCAGCCATTCTAATCAGTCACGTTTACTCCAAAAGAAAAGGCACGTTATGTTTTGTTACCAGCCGAGCAGAAATCAATTGTTACTGTGCAACATACATTTAGACATGAATTTAATAAAGATCCGCCACATGAGAATAACATTTGAAGATGGTTTCGTCAGTTTGAAGACACAAGTAGTGATTTAAAGGAGAAAAGCATGGGAAGACCAAGGACGTAAGAAGACCAATAGGAGGGTAAATTGCATCAAAAGCAGAGCTAATATCAGTGTAAATGTCTAGTTATATTTGTTATTAAGCACTTTTAGGAGGTAAAAATTTGTGTAAAAGAAGTCAGTTGAACAATTTCCAATTGTTCAAATGTAACTAACCATGTGTATGGGGCATATGCATTGGAAATTGTTGATTAGACAAGAAAGGTAATAAGTATAATTCAAGAAGTTTTAAAATGGAAGTAACTGAGATGAAGCAGACATTTTTTACATTTTTATTTGGGAGGAAGGAGAGTTTGGACATTGACCAATCAGTGGGAAAGAAACTGGCTACCAAAACCTGATTAAAGAGACATGTAAAGAAGTCTAGGACATATACACTTGCAACCCTGAAGATGAAAAACGAAATTCCATCAACCTCAACTGTTCCTTTAATGCATTCAATGCCACCTAAATATAAAAAAGTACCACATTGCAGAATGTGATACTTGAATGTGGGAGAACTCATCCAATGTGCCATAATTTTCAGAATGTTGAAAAAAAAAAAAAAATAATAATAAATAAACATCTCAACATCCCCAGCATTCTAAAATTTTGTACATAACTGTTGAAAATTTAAAGTGTGGAATTCATAGCTAAAAGTTAACACTTACTTTTGTGCTGAGTTGTAAATCAAAACAAATCTTAAAATTTTATAAAAAGTTTATTCATGTACTTAAAATAACATCAACACATGCAAAAAAACAAATAAAACTGTGCCAAGTCTATAAACAAAAGCCAAGCATTACTGCAAAGCATTCAGTCGGTGTATGACCACTGAGTAGTTGATCATTTCATGTGCCTTTACATTTACAGCACTTGTTGGTTGATGGCTTAAGACTAATTGCTTATATGTGTAATGGCATACTGCTTGGTTGTACTTCGAATGCAGTTATATGCGTAAAGAAAGCAAACATGTTAATGGGGAAAGACCTAATTACTTTTTTAATTTGATTTTTCAAATTATAAAGGGGCCAGTTGGCCATTGACCAAATTAAGACATGAGGCAGGTAAAAAATGCATGGGATGTATATACAACCCCAGGGTCTCAAGTCTGGTGAGTATGGGCTTGGCACACCCAGGGTCCTGAGCTGTATATCATCATTTTTCTCTTCCTTGGTGATTCTCTTCTATTCCTGACTCACTCTCTCTCTCTCTCTCTCTCTCTCTCGGTAATTCAGAAATTTTTTTTGGCTGGTGCAGCATAAGCCTCAGGCTTTCTTGCACCATATGGCTAATAATAATAATATAAATTATCAGGTGATACAGAAGCCTATTGCAGATATAAACTAGTCTATAATCAAGTCACAAAGGGGTAAGGCAAGTCAAGGCAGATTATGAGAAGTCTGGCACAAAATGCCAACAAAAGCAGCAAAGTAGGAGGGAGTAGATCACATTAGTCTACGTGATGTCAATGATTTAACTGTTGACAATCGTGCTCAGGTCACTAACAGGCTGAATAGGCATTTTACATTTACATTCACACACATAATAAATTCTTTAGGGAGGGGAATGTCAAAAGTTTATCAAACTCTAACAGGGAGCTGAATGATTTTGTGATAACTGAAAGTGAAAGTGTAAAGAAATTGTTGAAGTTAAACACAAAAATGGCACCTTGGGTAGATGGGATCTATCCAGCTATATTAAGGGAAGCAGCAAAGGTGGTAAGCAAACCCTTAGCCATAATTATGAAATTACCTTTGGATTCGGGGGTCCCTGGAGAAGCATAAATGTATCCTCAATTTACAAGAGGAATTAAAGGATAATGTGAGTAATTACAGACCTGTTAG
Organism: Mastigoproctus giganteus; assembly: GCF_048544385.1. Classification (NCBI taxonomy): domain Eukaryota; kingdom Metazoa; phylum Arthropoda; class Arachnida; order Uropygi; family Thelyphonidae; genus Mastigoproctus; species Mastigoproctus giganteus. Next base: position 63,335,390 of record NC_143586.1, on the reverse strand, counting down.
TTTAACTTCCATTCCATGGAAAATAATGGAGCCTCTGGTTAAAGAAGTAATGTGGGACACACAGAGAGGAATGCAGTTATACTAAAGAAACAGCCTGAATTCGTTAAGGGGTCATCTTGAATTCGTTACAGACTGAATTCGTTAAGGGGTCATCTTCCCTGATTGGCAATCTGATTGGATACTCTGATGTAGTAACAAAGAAACTGGATGCAAAAAAATAATTTTGATATCATATACTTGAATTTCAGGAAAGCTTTTGATACTGTTGCACATAAAAGACTGCTGCACAAATTGTAGCAATGTGGCATTAAAGGAATGTTAATGGGGAAAGACCTAATTACTTTTTTAATTTGATCTTTCAAATTATAAAGGGGCCAGTTGGCCACTGACCAATGGCCAACTGGCCCCTGCTATGGATAAAGAGATGGTCAAGTGGGAGAAGACAGAATGGTTATTAATGGGCACTGCTCTTCGTGGAATAACATTATTAGTAGAGCTCCCCTTCAGTGCTGGACATGTTGTTTTTTACATTTATTAATAATATTGATGAAGGTATATATCAGGCTTAATGTCTAAGTTTGTAGATAATACAAAGGTTGTCAGAATGGTTGACAGTAATAAAGGTAAGCTGCTGCAACAAGATCTAAAAAAATTAGATATATGAGCTGAGAAATGGCAGTTGAAGTTTAACATTGACAAATGCAAGGCACTGCATACAATAAGCAGTAATCCCGGATTAACGTACTGTTAATAGTACCGCACAGTGGAACAATTAAAGTTCTCTGAGCAATGTAGACAGGCTGCCAAGACAGCTCATGAGGTTTTTTCAATGATATACAGGAACTTTGCTAGCAGGGATAAGGAGGTGATTATCCCATTGTACAAGGCAATGGTTAGGCTTTTCTAAATCATAAAAAAAAAACAAGTTAGTTAATGTATGCAGTGCATTACATTTCATGAGTACATTTCAGCAAACAGTAATAATTCATGACTTAAAACAAAAAAAACAAGCAGAGAAGAAACAACTTTTATGCAAACCAAGAATATTTAATTTCTGTGTATCTACCATATTTCCCATTCATTCCTCCAATCAGTGTGTGGGAAAGCAAATAATATCCTGTACTTAAGCAGCAATATGTGGCATATGGATAGCCTTTGTGATATGTATGAACAAAAACAAGAAATAATTATAAGATTTTATTGGTCCACTTTTACTGAAATATGAGAAGGCTTGATAAAATGTTCAAAAGAAGCCAAATATAAAATTTCATGAAAATCCATTCACTGGAAGTTATACATAAATGGATGGATAGACATGGTGAATACAATAGGTTATTTATGCATATATGTTAAACGATCATAAAAAAAGATATTGGTAGTTAATTTTTATGGAATACAGTAATCCCTCACTAACTACAGGTCTACCAACCGTAGATTTGAAATAAAGTGGCTTTATATTGAAAAAGTTTACAATCCTTTTATATATATATATAGCATTTTAGTCTGGTCTTCTTAAACAAAAGAACATGGCAATTATTGCAGATCATGGAGGAAGAGAGGTCTGGTTAGTGGTGTTTATGCTTTACCCTCTCAACAACACACTTGTCAGCACTGTATACAGTGTTGCATGTGAACACATCACTAACTATCTCTCTCTCTCTCTCTCTCTCTCTCTAGATTTTCATGTTTTTGATAAAAATTTATTTTCCTGGACTTATTTTTATTAAATTCTGAAGAATACCATATCTATGATAACTAACATTTATAACCCTTCATTATGGCCTCAACATTCAATAAGTGCTGATTTTGAATGGGTGAAAAGGATGGCAAAGTTATGACATTGGAAAAGAAGTATTATTATTATTATTAAAAAAAAAAAAAAAAACAATTTTACCTTTATTTGGGTTTTTCCACCCCGTGACAGGTACTGATACCAAGTGGATTCTGTCCAGTTACTATTATTATTACTGTTGGTCGAGGAACTCTCTTACAATCCAACAGGTGTTCAGGATCACAGATGTCTGGAGTTCCACGTAAATGTTCTCTGTAGGCCTACTGGCAGTAAGTTCTTATGGAGGCTCTTTGGCACCATGGCGGTGGTTGAGAGGATGATCGCATTACTTGTTCCATATGCTACATATCTTTGGCTTCCTGCCTTAGGTCTGAGTACTTCCTGATCTTTTCCTAGTATGTTTTCTGGAGGTTGCTGGTGTTGGGCATAGCTATGTCGATCAAGCTGGTAGCCATTTCATTGTCGATAAGGGTTATATCTGGTCTGTCATTTGGGATCATCTTGTCTGTTATTATGGCACGGCCCCAGTATAGTCTTGAGTAGAGGTCTCTAGTATCTGAAGCTTGTACTTATAATACAGTAAATTTTATTTGATCAGTTGGTATTTTTGCACTAGCTTCTGATGTATTATCCTGGCCAACTGGTGATGTCCATGAGTGTATTCTGTCTAGGTAACCACCTTGAATCCTGTGGTGATGTGGTGGAATGTTTCTCAGGCCAGGTGGCATTGACGACACATGTCATCTGTTACTCCAGGATTCTTGGAAATGTGTTTCCTGTAGTTCCTGGTGTTCATTAATTGACCTTGGATGGCAAGCAGGAATCCTTCAGGCTTGAGGAAGAGTTTTCCTTTTTGGTGAGCCAAGTGTTGGAAGCCATTATTATTATTACAACAAATCAGTTTATTACCTTTATGTTTACCATTATTAACAAATTAAAAATGAAGCTTACTGTTTTCTTCTATATTTTATTGGCATATTTATTATATTTCCCCTAACTCTTGATTTTCTATGGGACTTTGGTCTCACCAAATGCAGTACTTTTCAGAAACTATCACTCTATCTTAACAATATGAAATCTTTCAGCAATCTGAAAATTAAGTGTTTTAAAGGCCATTAAAAGTGGTTTACTGTATATGCTATTTATCTAGTTCCTTTTAGAAAGTGCTGCTTAAAATAGGAAGAAACTGGGCAAGCTGTACAAATTAGTTCAATTCATATTTAGTTCCTTCAAATTATTTTCCTAATTTTGTGGAAACCCATTTGGTGGCTGCACACCTTAGATCACCTAATGGTCTCGACAGCAGGGTTCTACTAATCACATTTAATTTGACAAACAATTTTCCCAGTGTATCACATTCATAGTAAAATGTATCATGAATTAGTGCTGACAATGCAAAGGTTGTTTGTGAAACTGCATGCAATCACAATATGGTATTATCATTAACAAAACAAATAGGGGTTATATAATAAAAAATAAATAGAAGGGCAATGAGATTGGTGAAGAGAACAAAAGAGTGCTCTTACCAAGAAGGACTTCAGTTCTGCAAATTGTAGCATCTGTAGACTAGGCACCTGCAAGGTGATCGGACTGAGGTGCTTAAGGCTTTGAATGGATTGAGCAAGCTTAATGCTGATGGGATTCTTCCTCTTGCTCAGGACACACATGACAGGGCATAAGTTCAAATTGAGGAAGGAAGTTGCATCATAGATGTGCAGAAGTTTGTCTTTGGCCAGCAGGTAGTTGATCGCTGGAACCAATGTCCATCTGTTGTTGTGGAAATTGATAGCTTAAATAAATTCAAAGAAGAACTAGACAAACTATTGAAGGGAATAGATAAATGAAATGAGAAGTGCTGGGTTTGTTTTTTTTTTTTGCTGATGCTGTATAAGCTTGCTTTATGCATCTTGCTTTCTTGCACTTCTGCAAGCAGAAGCAAGACCACGAAAGAGGCTTCGAATAATAATTAGTGTGACCTTAATCCTTTGCACTTTTTTATCTTACATAAAATCCAATAGCTGTAAGCCATTTAAGCACATTGCCAATGAAGTTCTACTTATTGTGAATTCATTACCATAAACCCAAGATATCGCAATGTGGGCAAATTAGAATACCCTAGTCTGCTGAGGCCAGTTGTACAATACAGAATGGCTATTTTGAGCATTTCCTCCTGTAATCAATTGGACAGATAATACAGCACAGCTTGTATGTTGTGCACAACATGACATGTCTGTCACACCACAGAAAATGTGTGAATGTACAAGCTCTCGTTATCCAGTTATGTCTACTTTATTAAATTATCTCACAATTAAGCTGTTGTTATCCTAAATATTGTTCATGATTCCTTTCTCATGTCAGCACATGTTAAACTGTCACTGTAATACCGTCAACTATTTTTCTCTGAAACATAGCAATGCAGAACAGCACTGTTTATTTAGTTGTGAGGTTTTCCACTAGTGAATTTACCATTCTCCTAACATCCTATATCTATTGAAGTGCCATGTGCTGTTTTGAATGAGATGAAGTGGGATGATAAGCATTTCCCTTGTACAATATTTCATAAAAGTATGACAATAATACTTTATACAATTTTTCTAAAAACTAACCATTCTAAAGAAAGATTTCTGGCTGATGTTAAATTATACACTGTGCACTGATATGTAAAGTAATAAGGACATAAGAAAGTAGTAAAGAAATAAGAAAGGGAGAGAAAAAAGATAAAGTAAAAAAAAAGTAAAGTGCAGCCATTATCAACCCACTGCAGGATGGAAGCCTCCTCAACAATTCATGCTGAGGGATATGGACCATAATCTGCCACGCTGGTCCAGTGTGGGTTGGCAGATCGACCGTATTCAGCAGTCAGGGGCTTGAACCCCGGTCTACTCAAAGAACGTGTGCTACTGCACTCCCGCTCCTGACCACTCGGCTACGGAGGCCATTGCCATATAACTCACAACCCTGGTGTTAACCGCTAGGATTGCAAGTAGAAATGGCAATAATGTGTCTATTTCTGATGTAAAATACATGCCAATAAAGGTACAGACAAGGCATAAGTAGAAAATTAAATTTTGGTAAAAAATTAAATTTAGTGAAAATTTCTGGTTAAAAATTAACAGAAACTGAAATAGGCAGGTGTAGAAAAAAGGAGGGGGCACTTTGTGCAGATGGCACATAGCTGACCAAACAGAGACCATTAATTCATATGAAAGGAAAATGAGAACAAGAAAAGAACTTACCATCATCAAAAGGCACAAAAGATAGCTCTATTCTAGATGCAAAAAATAATTTTGATATCATATACTTGGATTTCAGGAAAGCTTTTGACACTGTTGCACATGGAAGACTACTAATGTTATTAGTGGAGTCCCATAGGGTTCAGTGTTGGGTCCGTTGTTTTGTATATTTATCAATGATATTGATGAAGGTATATCAGGCTTAGTATCGAAGTTTGCGGATGATACAAAGGTTGGCAGGGTTGTCAATGACAGTAATGGCAGTGTGTTACTGCAACAGGATCTAGAAAATTTGAGCAGATGGGCTAAGGAGTGGCAACTGAAGTTTAACATTGAAAAATGCAAAGTACTGCATATGGGTAGAAGTAACCCCAGAGAAACGTACCAACTGTGTGGTACTACACTTAAGGTGGTAGAAAATGAAAAAGCCCTGGGAGCAATGCAGACAGGCTGCCAGGGCAGTTCATGGGGTGTTGTCAATGATATACAGGAATTTGGTTAGCAGGGAAAAGGTGATTGTCCCTCTGTATAAGGCAATGGTCAGGCCACGCCTTGAGTACTGTGTGCAGGTCTGGAGGCCTATTTTAGGAAGGATGTAGATTTGCTTGAGTGTGTACAGAGAAGGGCAACAAGATTGGTGAGAGGAATGAAGGGATCCTCTTACCAGGAGAGGCTTAAGTTCTGCAAATTGCAGCAGCTGGAGACTAGGCACCTGCCAGGTGATCTGATTGAGGTGTATAAGGCCTTGTGTGGGTTGAGCAAGCTGAATTCTGATAGGATTCTTCCACTTGTTCAGATTACGAACCTAAGGAACCTTTAGCCAGCAGGTGGTTAATTGCTGGAACAAACTTCCATCTGTCGTGGAAGTTGATAGGTTAAATAAATTTAAGGAGGAACTGGACAAATATTTATTTAGAGGGGATTGTTTTGTAAATTTTTTTTAATTTTTTTTTTTGGTTGATGCTGCATAAGCTCATACACTTGCTTTCTTGCATCACATGCCACTACTACTTCAAAATATATAACGTGAACTAATGACATCATAATAAAAACAAAGATTGCTAATTCATATGGAAGGGGAACAAGAAAGGAGGGTTACAGTTCACTAAGAGACTCTTATCCGTGGATCTTTGCAACAGCAAATGATAGCCAGATGTAGCTCCGCCCACCACTTTGCACTAATTAACACAATTTTTAATTAGAGTGAATGCCACTCTGCAAGGCAGGATTACGACAGACATATTCCTACCAGCTCTACTCGCTTGTAGAACAATACAACAAATGTTAGGACACTACTGAAAAAAAGGTTAGGTTAGTTTTTTCACCACCGGAAATGAATGTCTGTTAAGAACATTCCTACTTAGCAAGAATTCCAGCCTGTCTATCATATTCCTGCTGGCTTATACAATGGCATTCACTCTAACTCAAAACTGTGGTGATTTAGCAGCCAATTAGCATGAAGCAGTGCACGGAGCTACAACTGGCCATCATTTGCTGTTGCAAAGACTCATAGGTAAAAGTCTCTTACTGAAGTTTAACTGAAAAAACTTACCTTAAATCAAAAGGTGCAAAAGACCTGGAAACTTCAAAATATATAGCTTAAACTAAATTTAATTTTTTATCAAAATTTTTACTAAATTTCACTTTCTGCTTATGCCTTGTCTGTACCTTTACTGGCATGTATTTTACATCAGAAATAGAAACACATTTATTGCTGTTTCTACTTGAAAAAGATAGTTGACAACTGACGAAGGTTGAACACATGACGAAGGTTTTGAGTTATACAGCAATATTCTTTCTTGATTCTTCTAATTCTGTATATATTTTTTTTGTGTATTTTTCCTTCTCTCCTACCTATGAACTATTTATACTCTTCTTTTTTATCTTTATTTCCTCCCATTCTTATTTCTTTATTACGTTCTTATTTCCTCATTACTTTATTCTCCTTGCATTAGCTTATGCTGCTTAGACTGCTTTCTTACTTCTTTTTTCTCATACATTTTTTATACTTTAAATATATATATATATATTATTATTATTAGCCATATGGTGTAAAGAAGCCTGAGGTTTATGGTGCACCAGCCAAAAAAAAAATATATATATATCCCGAGTTACTCTGAAAGAGAAGGGGGGGGAGAGAGAGAGAGAGAGAGAAGGAGAGAGGAATCACCAAGAAAGAGAAGAATGATGGTATCCAGCTCAGGACCCTATGTGCACCAAAACCATACTCACCAGATGTGAGCCCCCTGGGGGCTCACATCTGGTGAGTATGGTCTTGGTACACATAGGATGTGAGCCCCTGGGGGCTCACATCCTTCATCATATATATATATATATATATGAATGAAAACAGATTATTATTATTATTGGCCATATGGTGCAAGGAAGCCTGAGGCTTATGTTGCACCAGCCAAAAAAAATTTGTTACCCTGTGTGTGTGTGTGTGTGTGAGTGAGTGAGTGAGAGAAGGAATCACCAAGAAAGAGAAGAATGACGATATCCAGCTCAGGACCCTGGGTTTGCCAAGCCCATACTCACCAGATGTGAGCCCCTACAGATATGTGTATGTGTTTGAAATTTGGACATTTTCAAAAGCTATTAGACAGCAGCACAGTTTATTATAGCTGTGGTACAATAATTCACAGGTATTTTTAATTAAACAGCGCATAAATATAAATACAGTATTATTATTATTGAACTTACTCATTATTTATATAGAGTATTCCGTTAATAATTAATCTCACAGATCTAAAAAAAAAAAGCCCTAAATAACTTCCTACTGCACAAAAATAATACACTCCATTTGTTTTGTCGGATCTCACGCAAACAGAGGTAAATAAAACAATACACAGCACATAAATATAAATACAACTGTTACATTGAAAGACAAAATTTTCACCAGGAAACCATAGTCTGTCAAGTTCCCATTTGTTCTTCACTTCACCGCCCCCTATATTTCTACCATAAAACTTATATACAAAAGCTGCAGTACGTACTGTATAAAATAGTATACATGTAATGTAAACGAAATAAATCCCTGCAGTTGGTTGGTTAGCACAGGGGCGTATTCAGGAGTGGGCAGAAGGGAGCATATGTCCCCCTTAACCAAAAATTTGAAATTAAAGGAAAAGGACGCAGGAGGCGTTCTAAAAAAAAAACTGAAAAGCCTAGTCACCATGCCCCTCTTACGATGATAATGGACCTGGTCGCTATGCCCTCCTTACGATGATACCTGAATACGCCACTGGGTTAGCACATCATATTCCTACTGGTTGGACAGGATGATACTTGCTACACATATTGTAAATACAGTTGGTGTTACTGTTGTAAAAAGTTTTAGGAGTATAAGCAAACTAACCCCAGGGGCTCACATCCGGTGAGTATGGGCTTGGCACACTCAGGGTCCTGAGCTGGATATCATTATTCTTCTCTTTCTTGGTGATTCCCTTTTGACTCTCTCTCTCTCTCTCTCTTAGGGTAACTCGGGAATTTTTTTTTTTTTTTTTTTGGCTGGTGCAGCATAAGCCTCAAGCTTCTTTGCACCATAAAGCTAATAATAATAATAAACCAAGGCCATATTGCTGTGTGTATATTGTCTGTAAATTGGGTGTGTTCTGAGGTTGATTTTCTGTTTGCTGGAAGAAAATCCAAGTTTCTGAGAGAAAAAAACCATGCTACCTCACCTGAGACCGACTAACTCAACCAGGCTGTGAAAAGGCCCATAAAAATTTCTCCCGTCGTCGACGGGACTCGAACTCCGGTCTTTTCTGCCCGGTGTGAGAAGGACGGCTCCTACCAACTGTGATACCCAAACGAGGGCTGGAAGCCTGTTCCAACAATCAACTACCCGCTGGCTGACGACAAACTTCCACACATCTATCCTGCAACCATCCTTTCTAAACTTAAATTTATGTCCCCTCATGTGTGTAGTCTCAGGAAGTGGAAGAACACCATTAGCATTCAACTTTTCATTCAATGCTTTAAACAATTCGTTACATGACATTGCGTAACTGTCACAAACAACTGTAACGTTTTAGTTCAACAGTGCAGTTCGCTACAACAATTGCTTTCCCCCTGCAAGTTTTGAGAATGACTACTTATGTTCGTTAAAGACTAAGAAATACTAGCCGTCAAGTGCACAGTATCATTTCGCCAATTTGCAACATCTGCAGTGGAAAAAATATATATATATATATGATATTAGTGTCTCCCTTACATGATTACATCTACCCATATATTTATTTTGTCTGTAAATTGCGTGTATTCTCTGGTCGATTTGCCTGTTTGCTGGACGAAAAAAAAACCCGTTTCTGGGGGGAAACCTTGCTATCTACGCCTGAGACTGACTAACTCAGCCACGAAGCGAAAAAAAAAGCCCACTAAAATTCCTCGCGTCATCGACGGGATTCGAAACCGGCTGTTTTCCACCCAATGTGGGGAAGACGGTGACAATACCACTGTGCTACGCGCGCAGACATCTGCAGTGGAAGACTGGCGAAATTAATAGTTTCACCACTATTTTGATTCATTCAAAAATTAATATGATTGAGTTAGGTAAAAAAGTAATAGAGTCGCCAAAGCAAGCGCGCACACAATGAGCTTTAGTTACTGATTTTAGGATTTAGTGAAAATTAATTTCGTTATGTACTCGGCCTCTCTTTGTTGGTGTTAGAAATGTACGAACTGCAGTACCACTGACGAGTGTGACCATAATTTCTAGGATGAAAAACCAAGCCAAAATGAATTCCGGAGGTGAAATCGAGATAAAACGGACTCCAAAGAAGAAAAATCTCGACATTTTTGGAAGCTATCTATAAATGGGCTGTTTTATGTTTTAGTACATGTTCAGTCAATTTGTTTGAATGATTTTCTCTTTAGTAAGAAAATTATAAAACAGAAAAGTGTCTGCAATTCTGCCCAGACACGGTAGGAGGGAGTGTATGATGAGAGCCTTGTTGATCAATTCGGCCCTGGAAATATTGTGCAAGGCTCAAGGGGTAGAATTTTTTTCAGCCTGGACTGTACTTGTTAACAGGAGAGATTGGTTCTACAGGGATGGGATACACTTAAATAGAAAGGGTGCAAGAATATTTGCTGATGCTATCGAGGCAGTGTTAGGTGGGTCGGAAAACTGCTAGCTTGGGGGGAGATAAAGACGAATACATTAACAGTAGCCACTGGCAGAGGTGAGAGAGATTCTTGCACTGCTTCTATTGGAATGAGCAGAATCCTGAAAAACAAGATGCAGGATATTTCAGATACTGCCGGGAGTCATTGCGGTACAAGTAAACACATGGGTTGTGTTAGGGTAGCTAAGAATAGAAATAGTAGTAGTAGTAGTAGTAGTAGTAGTAGTAGTAGTAGTAGTAGTAGTAGTAGTAGTAGTGGCATGTGATGCAAGAAAGCAAATGTATGAGCTTATGCAGCATCAGCCAAAAAAAAATCACACCATTCCCTCCAAATGCCTGTCCAGTTCCTCCTTAAATTTATTCAAGCTATCAACTTCCACAACGACAGATGGCAGTTTATTCCAGCAATTAACCACCCGCTGGCTAAAGGCAAATTTCCGCACATCTATTCTACATCTGTCTTTTCTTAATATGAATTTATGCCCCCTTAGGTTCGTAATCTGAACAAGTGGAAGGATCCCATCAGAATTCAGCGTGCTCAATCCATTCAAGGCCTTATATACCTCAATCAGATCACCGCGCAGGTGCCTAGTCTCCAGCCACTGCAAATTGCAGAACGCCTCTCTTGGTAAGAGGATCCCTTCATTCCACTCACCAATCTTGTTGCCCTTCTCTGTACCCGCTCAAGGAAATCTACGTCCTTCCTAAAATGAGGTCTCCAGACCTGTACGCAGTACTCAAGGCCTGGCTTGACCATTGCCTTATACAGAGGGATAATCACCTCCTTTTCCCTGCTACCAAATTTCCTATATATCATTGACAAAACCCCATGACCCTCCGTGGCAGCCTGTCTGCATTGCTCAGAGAACTTCATATCTGACTGCACAATTACTCCCAGGTCTTTTTCATTTTCTACCACCTTACGTGTACTACCACACAGTTGGTACGTTTCTCTGGGGTTATTTCTACCCATATGCAGTACTTTGCATTTGTCAAGGTTAAACTTCAGTTGCCACTTCTTAGCCCATCCGCCCAAATTATCTAGATCCTGTTGCAGTAGCAGACTGCCATTACTGTCATTAACAACCCTGCCAACCTTTGTATCATCTGCAAACTTCGACATTAAGCCTGATATACCTTCATCAATATCATTGATAAATATACAAAACAACAGTGGACCTAACACCGAACCTTGTGGGACTCCACTAATAACATTAGTCCAAGAAGAGCAGCACCATTGATTACCACCCTCTGTCTTCTGGCACTTAACCATCCTTTTATCCATTGTAGCAACTTATCCTTAATACCATTCTGTTCCAATTTGTACAATAGTCTTCCATGCGCAACAGTGTCAAAAGCTTTCCTGAAATCCAAATATATGATATCAAAATTGTTTTTTTGCATCCAGTTCCTTTGTAACCACATCATAATATCCTATCAAATTTGTCAGACAAGACTTTCCCTTAACAAACCCATGCTGTGTCTGAATTATTGCTGCAGTCTTGTCTAGATGATCCTGCAATGCATCTTTAACCAGCAACTCCATTATTTTACCCGGAACAGAAGTTAAACTAACTGTTCTGTAAATACTCGTGTCACCCTTCGATCCCCCTTTGTGAATTGGGGATAAATTTGCACATCTCCAGTCCGTGGGAACCTCCCCTGAGTCCAAATATGCTCTCATAATTATGGCTAAGGGTTTGCTTAGTTGCCTTCCCGCCTCCTTTAATATAACTGGATAGATCCCACCACCCCAGGTGCCTTTCTTATGTTTAATTTCAATAATTTCACCTCCACTTTGCTCTCAGTTATTACAAAATCATTAAGCACCCTGCTACAATTTGATAACCTTCTGCCATTTTCAAACCTTAATAATTCCTCACGTGTGAATGTAGATGCAAAATACTCATTCAGTTTGTTTGCTATCTGAGCAGGATCATCAACAGTCGAACCATCGATGTCAAGTGGACCAATCAGATTAATCTCCTTCCTTTTAGAGTTTATATAAGTAAAGAAATCCTTGCTGTTTTTCTTAGCATCTTTTGCCAAGGATTTCTCGTAATCTGCCTTCGCCTGCCGAACCTCCTTTGTGACCTGATTACAGATTAACTTATATCTGCCATAGGCTTCTGAGTCGCTTGATAATTTATATGCATCCCATGCATTTTTCTTCTCTGTTACGAGTCTCATTAGTTCATTTGACAACCATTTAGGCCTAAACCTTGGACAATATTTCTTAATAGGTATGAAACTTTTAGTAGCTTCCACGATTAATTCCATGAATGCTTCCCACTTAGAATTTACTGTTGGTAACATCGTCAGTTGATCCCACTGTACAGAATTTAAAAACTGTCGGGGACCACTGTACTCCCCTTTACGGAAGCAAAAACCCTTTCCTTTACCCCTGATGGTAATTAAATCTTTAAGTAAATCCCACGTCAGTGCACTGTGATCACTGCCACTTAGTGGTTCTTTTATCTGCAAATTCCTAATACATGAATGATCACTGCTGATAACCAGATCAAGAGTATTACTTTCTCTGGTTACCTCTCGAACATGCTGCTGCAGAAAACAATCATCCAATAAATCCACAAAAGTCTGACTAGTGTGTGAGTGCCCAACCCACAAGTTCCAGTCAATAACTGGGAAGTTAAAATCCCCCATTATAAGACATTCCGATTTACTAGCCCACTCTATTTCTCTGTACAATTGTTCATTGTACTCATTCGAGTCATTAGGCCTATAACACACTCCTACTCTAATTTTTGCTTTCGCAGTGCTTATGTCACACCAAACTGACTCAACAGTGCACTGTTCATCTATATCAACTGGATGCACTTCTTTTGATTTTATATTTTTCTTTATTAACAGCATTACACCTCCTCCCTTCCTATCCTGTCTATCCTATAGGTGCATGTATACTTGCGTGTACACCAATGCTAGGAGTTTAGTAAATAAATTTGATGAATTTTGAGGTATTGCTCAAAACATCAAAGGCACATATTGTTGGGATATCAGAGACGTGGTGTCACACAGATATAAGGAATGCAGAACTGCAATTTGGGGAGTACAACGTCTACAGAAAGGATAGACTGGATAGGAAGGGAGGAGGGGTTATGCTATTAGTTAAGAAATACAGAAAATACAAGGAAGTGAAGCCAGTGGACATCGCTGGACAGTGCAGTATCGAGTCAGTTTGGTGTGATATAAGTATTGGGAGATCAAAATTGAGACTAGGAGTGTGCTATAGGCCTAATGACTCTGATGAGTATAATAAGAAACTGTACAGGGAAATAGAGTGGGACAGTAAATCAGAGAGTCTTATAATAGGAGATTTTAATTTCCCAGATATTGACTGGAATTTGAGGGCTGGTCACTCACACACTAGCAAGGCTTTTGTGGATTTATCTGATGATTGTTTTCTACATCAGCATGTTCGGGAGGCAACTAGAGGGAGGAATACTCTTGATTTGATTATCAGCAGTGATTCTTCATGCATTAAGAATCTGCAGATAAATGAACCACTAGGTGGCAGTGATCACAGTGTGCTGAGGTGGGATTTACTCAAAGAGGTAACTACCATTAGGGGTAAAGGGAAGGGTTATTGCTTTTGTAAAGGCGACTACGATGGACTGAGACAGTATTTAAATTCTATACAGTGGGACCAACTGATGATGTTACCAACAGCAAATGCAAAATGGGAAGCATTCAAAGAACTTATCTTGGAAGCTACTAGGCTTTACATACCAACTAAGAAATATTGTTCAAGGTTTAGGCCTAAATGGATGTCAGATGAACTGATGAGGCAATATGGCAGAGAAGAAACATGCATGGGACACATACAAATTAACACATGACACAGAAGCCTATGATAGATACAAGTTGATCTGTAACCAAGTTACAAAGGAGGTTAGGCAGGCGAAGGCAGATTACGAGAAATATTTGGCAAGGGATGCAAAGAAAAACAGCAAAGAGTTCTTTACTTATGTAAACTCTAGAAGGAAGGGGATGAATCAGATTGGTCCACTTGATATCGATGGGTCAACTGTTGATGATCCTGCTCAGGTAGCTAACAAACTAAATGAATATTTTGCATCGACATTCACACATGAGGAGTTATTTAGCGAGGGGAAAGCCAGAGGTGTATTCAACTCTAGCAGTAAGCTAGAGAATCTTGTAATAACTGAGAGTAAAGTGGAGGAGAAATTGTTGAAGATAAACACAAGAAAGGCACCAGGGGTGGATGGGATCTATCCAGTTATATTAAAGGAGGCAGCAAAGGAAGTAAGCAAACCCTTAGCCATAATTATGAGAGCTTCTTTGGACTCAGGGGAGGTACCCACAGACTGGAGATGTACAAAAGTGACCCAATTCACAAAGTGGGATCAAAGGCTGACACAAGTAATTATAGACTTGTGAGTTTAACTTCTTTTCCAGGAAAATTAATAGAGGCACTAGTTAAAGAAGCACTGCAGGATCATTTAGACAAGACTTCAGTTATAGCTCGGACACAGCATGCTTTTGTTAAGGGGAAGTCTTGCCTGAACAGTTTGATTGGATACTATGATGCAATCACAAAGAAACTGGATGCAGGGAATAACTTTGATATTATATACTTGGATCTTAGAAAGGCTATTGATACTGTTGCACATGGAAGACTGCTGCACAAATTGGAGCATTGTGACATTGGAGGCAAATTGCTGCTGTGGATGAAGGGGTGGCTGAGGGGGAGAAGACAGAGAGTGGTAATCAATTGACACTGCTCGTCGTGGACTAATGTTATTAGTGGAGTCCCTCAGGGCTCAGTGTTGGGTCCATTATTGTTTTCTGTATTTATAAATGATATTGATGATGGTATATCAAGCTTAATGTCGAAGTTTGCAGACGATACAAAGGTAGGCAAGGTTGTCAAGGACACTACTGACACTATGCTGCTGCAAAAGGATCTGGAAAGGTTGAGCAGATGGGCTGAGGGGTGGCAAATGAAGTTTAACATTGACAAATGTAAAGTACTACACATGGGAAACAGCAACCCCAGAGCAACGTGTCAACTCTGTGGTACTACACTGACAGTGGTAGAGAATGAAAGGGACCTGGGGTGGTTGTGCAGGCAGATATGAAGTTCTCTGAGCAGTTCAGACGGGCTGCAAGAGTAGCTCATGGTGTATTGTCAATGATATATAGGAATTTTTCTAGCAGGGATAAGGAGGTGATTATTCCCTTGTATAAGGCAATGGTCAGGCCACACCTAGAGTACTGTATACAGGTCTGGAGGCCTCATTTCAAGAAGGATGTCGAGCTGCTGGAACGAGTACAGAGAAGGGCAACAAGATTAGTGAATGGAACAAAGGGGTCCTCTTACGAAGAAAGTCTTTAAAAAATTAAGTTTTGCAAATTACAGTGTCTGGAGACTAGGCACCAGCGAGGTGATCTGATAGAGGTGTATAAAGCCTTGAATGGTTTGAGCATGCTCAGTGCTGATGGGATTCTTCCTCTCGCTCAGAATAATCACCTGAGAGGGCATAAATTCAAATTGAGGAAAGTCAGATGTAGGGAGAGACGTGCGGAAATTTGCCTTTAGCCAGCGGGTGGTTGGTTGGTGGAACAGACTTCCAGCCCTTGTCGTGGAAGTTGATAGCCTAAATAAGTTTAAGGCTCAGCTGGGCAGGTATTTTGAACGAACAGATGGGTGAAGTGGAAGTGGTTTTTTTTTTTTTTTTTTGGCTGATGCTGCATAAGCTTGCTTTCTTGCATCAAATGCCTCTACTAATGATAATGCTAATGCTAATGCTAAAAAGTAAAATTACAATAAATCAGTTCAGTATCATTTCCAGGGTCAGAAACGTCCATTCCATTTCATGTTTCAGTCCAATGTATATTCAGAGAAACAACCATTTCCAAATTGGAATGATGGTAGGAATTTAAAGGAAAAAATATATATTATCACAGCATCAAGACTTCTGAGTATATAAAAAGGGTTGGGGTTTGTAACTCGTCTCGAGTGAAGAAATTTTCATTGACTCTTTTCAAAACATGGTCGAGCCAGTCAGTCTCAGCAGTGGTTTAATCTTCCGAAAATCGAATTCGGAACTTTCGACCAGCAAAACTATTGAAGAATATAGCAAATGATGTCTATTATAGACATCATTTGCTTGCTCCTTGGCTGCTTTGGAACTTAACACATGCTACCGCTATCTGAGTATTCTGTCATTTAATCATATTTTTAAATGACGGTACAGAATAAAACTTGACAGTACTGTACTTTATTTTAATTCTTCACTGGAATACTGTTTTCGGCTTAAAAAATCGTTGATTTTGAAGAACAGACCGTGTATCGCAGTCCTGTTTGCAGTCACAATTTTGCCACTAGGTGCGCCACCACGTGAGTGCCAGCAAAGGAAAAAAGGAAGACAACGGTTGCTATGGTTTTTTAAAGAATATCTTGGGGAGCTATTTGCGTACTCGCTAAGGAGAGAGTCTGCACGAGTACACAGTGGTAAAGTCACCATCCTCCCCACACCCGGTTGAAAAAGCCCGTGTTTGAATCCCGTCGATAATGCGAGGAACTTAGCATTAGTAGAGGCATATGATGCAAGAAAGCAAGCTTATGCAGCATTAGCCGAAAAAAAACCTTCCATTTCACCCCTCCGTTCGTTCGAAATACCTGTCCAGCTGAGCCTTAAATTTATTTAGGCTATCAACTTCCACAACAAAGGATGGAAGTCTGTTCCACCAACCAACTACCAGCTGGCTAAAGGCAAATTTCCACACATCTATCCTACATCTGTCTTTCCTCAATTTGAATTTATGCCCTCTCAGGTGATTATTCTGAGCAAGAGGAAGAATCCCATCGGCATTGAGCATGCTCAAACCATTCAAGGCTTTATACACCTCTATCAGATCACCTCGCTGGTGCCTAGTCTCCAGACACTGTAATTTGCAAAACTTAAGCCTTTCTTCGTAAGAACAACCCTTTGTTCCATTCACTAATCTTGTTGCCCTTCTCTGTACTCGTTCCAGCAGCTCTACATCCTTCTTGAAATGAGGCCTCCAGACCTGTATACAGTGCTCGAGGTGTGGCATGACCATTGCCTTATACAAGGGAATAATCACCTCCTTATCCCTACTAGAAAAATTCCTGTATATCATTGACAAGACACCATGAGTTACTCTTGCAGCCCGTCTTTACTGCTCAGAGAACTTCATATCTGCCTGTACAATTATCCCCAAGTCTTTTTCATTCTCTACCACTGTCAGTGTAGTACCACAGAGGTACAACGCTCTTTTTTGGGTTTTTTTTTTTTCTTGTCTTTTAGGGGCTACTTTTATGGGCCTTTTTTCACTCTGTGGCTGAGTAGTTCGATCTCAGGCGTAGATAGCAAGGTTTTCTCCCCCAGAAACTGGGGTTTATTCGTCCAGCAAAACAGGCAAATCGACAGAGAACACATGCAATTTACAGACACAATACACATGGGTAGAGGAAATAACTTTCCAAGTGATCCTAATAAATCTCCTCTGTAATTTTGGAGTGTCTTAATTTTACATTAATTTAATTTTAGATGTAATTTCTCGAGTTTTCTCGTAAATTCGAGTTTCTTGTCCAGCAAACAAGCAAATTGACTACACAATATAAATGTAATAAATACGGCTCGATATAGTCTAAGTCGCTGATGTGCCAAAAATCATACTACAACAACCCCCACGTATAAAAGGCCTAGTTACAATCCCGACAGCGATGTCGGAACATTTATGGGATTTTATTGACACTGTGGACGAGTTAGTCGGTTTCGGGCAAGTGACACAGTTTTCCTTCAGGAAATCATAGGCTTTTTCATCTAGCAAAATACATAAACTGACCAGAGAACCCTAGTATATTAGACACAAAAACTACTCTTGAAATGTATGGGGTGCCGCCCTAGTTGTTGTAATAGAGTTTAGAGCACAGTGATAAAGGCCATATTGCTCCCATGCTGTCTGTAAATTGCGTGTGTACTGTGGTCGATTTTCTGTTTGCTGGACGAAAAACTCGAGTTTCCACGATAAAAAACCATACTACCATCGCCTGAGGACAGGTTATTTCATAGTGCTGTATGTTTGCATGATCAATAGCCCCAGAGACTCACATCTGGTGAATATGGGATTGGCACACCCAGGATACTTAGCTGGATATCACCATTCTCTCTCTCTCTCTCTCTCTCTCTCTCTCTCTCTCTCTCTCTCTCTCTCTCTCTCTCTCTCAGGGTAACTTGGGAATATTTTTTGGCTGATGCAGCATAAGCCTCAGGCTTCCTTGCACCATGCGGCTAATAATAATAATAATAATAATAACAGTATTCATTTTTATGCACCACTTCATGCATTGGTTTTTTTTCTTCCGTTCTGTGCAGTCACTAGCATAGTTTCACAGGAAGCATTTCCAGTTAGTTGAGGCTGGATGGTGTTGCTCTGTGGAAGTCATATGGGGCACAGCACCACTTGCTCCAGAGGAAGAGAGGGGAGCAAGTGGAGCAAGTGGGGCACAGCACCACTTGCTCCACTCTCTTCCTCTGGAGATTGTTCCTGTTCCGACGTTTTGAGCAGACCCGTCTGCCTGAACGCACGTGACTTTATCCTGCGCTACACTCAATGTAGTATGTTCATTACTTCTCTTCAACATCAACCATCTGTGGAAGCGAACCTGTTTAGCATCGGCTTGCATTGTGGTTGCTTTAGTTCTTAGGAGTAACACCAGATGGTGCCACTACCTGCCTCAGCGGTCACGTCGTCCTTGAAGCAGATCGAAATGACGGCTGACTCCGGTCTCCAATAGTGATGTAGGTCCCCTGAAGCGACTTTCGTTGTTTTATTATTATACTTATTATTATTATGCCAGTTCTCTCAGCATGATGGATAGGCATTCGCTCATGCCAAGGATGGACTCGGGCCTGGTTCATCAGCCTGGCAGTCCAGTATCATAACCACTGGGCCATCGCAACCCTTCACTATTATTATTATTAAAACTTTTTCTTCTTTTATATGGGATATTTTATGGCCCATGACAGGTACTGGTATACCAAGTGCTTTAGTTGGTTGGTTGTGTCTGATTACTATTATTATTATTATTATTGTGACTGTTTTGTCGAGGGAACTGTTTTACTGTCCTACACGTATTCAGGATCGTAGCTGTTTGGATTTCCCTGTAGGTGTTCTCCGAAAGACCTATTGTTCCAAGATTCTTATTGAGGCTCTTTGGCACCATGCTGGTGGTTGACACGATGATCGGTTTGGTCCTTGCTTTTCCCCATATGCCACATATCTTTGACCTCCTGTCTTAAATCTGGGTACTTCCTGGTCTTTCTGGAGGTTGCTGGTGTTGGGCACTACTATTTTGAGCAAGTAGGTAGCCATTTCCTTCTAATCAATAAGGGTCATTAAGGCCGATAAGGCCTCGGATCCGAGGGCTTATCGACCGATTTCACTCCTGAATAATTTAGGAAAATTATATGAAAGATTTTTGGCTCCAAGGATAACGGATATCCTGATGGAAAATAATATGATTTCAGCTCAACAATACAGTTTCAAAAAGGGTTCTTCTGCTGAAGACGCTATTAAATTCCTTGTCAATCATTTAAGATATCTACTGCTAAATACGAAATGGCTATCTTTGTTGGCTTTCAGAGTGCCTTTGGCTTACTCTGGTGGGAGAGCGCCCTAAGGTCCTTTAGGCTTGCAAACTGTAATAGATTTCTGTTCCAAGTGTTAAGAGGCGCCTCCGTAGCCAGGTGGGAAGGAGCAGCAGTGCGTAGCACACGCTTCTTGATTAGACCGGGGTTCGAGCCCGTCACCACCAAATACGGAGGATGCGGAAAGGTCAGAGAATGACCACCGCATATTCCCGGAGCAATATGGCCTCAGTTGCTAATGCTCCTAAAAACCAAATAACATACATCCTGGTGTTAAGATCCTACTTCAGTGAAAGACAAATCAAGATTCTCTCTCACCACCTTGTTTACTTCATGTTCATTTCCAGAGGGTGCCCACAGGGCTCTGTGCTTGGGCCTCTTCTCTGGAACGCTGTTCTAGACCAGTGGATTATTAAGGAAAATCCAAATTGTCTTAAGCTTGCATATGCAGATGACCTGGCCATCTGCATTTCAGGAAGATCCAGATAAATATTGGAACAAAAGGGCAAGGAAGTATTGGACGAACTGCAGACTTGGGCAAAAGATAATAAACTAAAAATATCTGAAACAAAGACAAAATAGATGGTTTTTAACCACCATTTGGACTACCGTTGACCTCTAACAGTTAAAAATAAACAACATTCAGATCCCTTATGTAGCAGAAAATAAATACTTGGGAATAACCATTGATGATAGGCTATAATTTTTACATGTAAAAAAATTGTCAGATAAGATTAAGCGTTTTACAGTGAATGTAACATATCATCTCAAGAAAGGAGTATCTACCAAAATTATGGACACTGTGAGTAATCCTGTTATGGACCTGAAGAAAGAAAAGTTAAATCTTTGGGCAAAGTTTAATGAGATTTGGCAGCCATATGGCTGGAAAGTGAGACTGGAAAAACTACAAAGAAATTCATTGGAAATGCTATGTTTGCACAAGACAGTTCTATCCTTCAATGACTACCTCCTTCATTACAACTGGTCAAAACTTTGGATTGGTGGGCAGTCCTTTCTGCTTCTGTGGAGAAAAAGAAGATTAGTGGCGCGTGCTGTTTTATTGCCCAGCCTATCATGAAGAAAGGGCTGATTTATTTAGTTTCTTCAAAAGCATTGTCAATAAAGACAATGCTTTTGTTTTTGTTGAGAATGTCGAACACTTTGAAGCTCAGCAGAGATTTTCTGATAAAGTGTTTAAGAAGAGATTGGCTTTTGTGGATAATAGTACCTGACACAAACTGCCTTAGATCTGAACTGTGAAAATGTTTACTGGTTATTGTGGCCGAGTATATGTATCGCCACAGCCTTTGACCAGCATTTACTCGCTGACTTGGATGATTTTAAACCTTTGTAAGATCCAGGTAATATTAGCTGAATTATATGGTAGTACTAATTTTTTCTCAATTTTAAAGTAGTTATTGTCAGTTCTAACTGTCTATATTTGCATATTGACTAATGATAACATCTTGGCTTAAATGTTGTGCTGGCTCTAGTTGGAGATGTTCCTGCTAAGGACACTTTCTTTTGTCCTGTGCTGGATAAACTTTGTGGCCTAATTTATTTATCTATAAGCATAGACAGAGTATTTCTGAATATAAATGGTCATTCTTCATAGTGGGCCAGGGGTAAAATCCATACCTTCGTAATCTCTCCTCACCCACATGAGGAGAGATTATGAAGATTAGCATTAGCAGGGCACATGATGAAAGAAAGCATCGTGTGCCATATTTTAATTATTCTCTCAAACAGGAACTTCAAGAATTACAAAAATTCAGTTTTGAGAGTTATATTACTCCTTTAACAAAGTCCCAACTCTCCTAAGTCCGCCACAGATTCTAAATTCTAAATTTTATGTGCAATTAGAAATAATGATTCCAGACCCTACAACTACCTGATGACAGTCATACTGTTGATATTTTAGGCGTTAATAGGCGCTTGTATGTACAAGCTTCAATGAAAGCATGGGAATACGTTCCAGGTAAAAACCTTAAACGGTGAATACAAGTTTGATAAAACACTTTAATCTCAGACCTTTTAGATCATAAATTAATGGGTTCTGTGTCTGTTTTTAGCAGGGATCCCCGGAGCCGACGCACTTCCTGAATTTAAATAGGTTTTTTTTTTTTCCTCTTTTATCCTGATGTATATTATTTATAAATTTTGGATCAACAGGACCTCTTAAACATGGTTCATGGAAGTAAGTTTCTTCCATCTGAATGTATATAGCAGTGTATAGTGTACACCTACGGGACTATTAAGGTTATGGCTGGTTTTAGGAATTTAATGGGCCGAATTTAAATATATTAATGGATAAAAGTAAGAAGCCCTCGGGGTTTTGGGTTTAGCCCTTCGAGTTTCTTTGTTGCATATTTAAATCTACTCTTTGTTTGTACGTACTTTGATGCTCTGATGTTCCTCCCTTGAAGCTAGAGGAAGGCTTTTCTTGCAACTCTTATATTACTCTTATATTTTGACAAGTAATGTAATGCATATTTTTTAATTTGATATTTATAGATATGTATTATTGTGTAGAGATGTTCTAACACTAGTTTTTTTTTAATTAATTAATTTATGTATTTTATTTTTATTATTATTATTTATGTTTTTATTCTGCAGGTTGGGCAGCCTGTGGAAGTAATTGCATCCATTGGAATTGCACTACCTCCAATGGATGCATCCACTTGCACTTGAAAGTAAAATCAGGCCCGACTCTGCGGCTTCGGGGCGAGTGCCAGGAAGCGACGGCTAAGGGGCCAGCCGCTCTCTGGTGGCGTACGGGCCTGAAACAACATAACCTAAAACAAATACTTACACACATATAAACAACATGAACAGGCCTTTTGACAGAATACTGTTTTCACCACAGATTTCCAAGGTGGTGCATGACTTACGTCTTAGATGCCACCCAAAACAAGAAATTTATACGTACATACATAGTTTTATTTAGATATTTGTTCTGCATTGTGACAATTTGATCGCACAGTATTAGGTGGCAAAACTGTAATATATGATGCCAATTAATAATGTAAATATATATTAAAAATATATGTATATATATATAAGTAAATTAATAAGAGGAGTTTACCTCAATATAGTACGTGGAACACTTCCGTATGATACCCTCCAGAAATTAAAACGGAAAAAACGAAAAAATCGACAACTTACCGGTACATTAAAGTAAAATATAAATAATTAAAGTAAAATATAAATAATTAAATAATCAATTTAACACAATTCAAAATCAATTCAAAACAATTAAAAATTCAAATTAACGCAATTAAAAGAATCTAACGAAAATATTCAAAACGATTTTCCTTCCTGAAGCTGACAATGCTTTTCGACCGACTGTCGTGATCACAGGAATGAAAATTACCGAATTCGGCTAAACCTGCAACTTAAATACTGTAGTGATTGTGTCTTCGCGCATGCGCGTAAAGGTCCACGCATCGGAGATCAAATATGGCCGCCGAACATTAACAGAATTCTCGTGTAATTTAATTTCAACGGTTTCTGCAATTAATAGTCGCGTATAATTACGTTGAACGTTAAGTATTTTGGCCTCGTTAAATAAAAAAGTATGTTTTTCGTTAATGGCATGAAAGGCTAATTCTGACGCTGCTGAACGAGAAGCACGAACTGAGGCTTCGTGTTGATTTACACGGATATTAAGAGAAAACCGCGTCGAACCCTGATAAGACGAGTCGCAATCACCGCAAGAAATGTTGTATACTAGATCATTAATTTGTGTTGCGAACGCCGAAAGAACCGAGCGATTGTTCAGTATAGTGTGTAACTTCCGTATAGGCCTAGCTATAATTTTAAATTCGGTATCTTTAAAGAATCTGTTAAGCTGTTTGTGCCACTGTTCAACATATGGGACAGAAATAAAGTATTTTTTGATATTACTATTGTTGATTGGTGCAGTATTTTGTATCTTATCCTTAGCTTGTACCCTAATTCGATTTATTGTGTTAATGGGATAACCCCTGTTCAAGAATCTGCTAGTTAATATTTGTATTTCTGAGTCTAAAGCAGAATCCGTCGTTGAATATTTATAGGCATTTAGAAATTGATTAAAGATAATCGATCTTTTGTAGGTGAACGGGTGGTAGCTATTATAATGTAGAAGCATGCCGGTGTTTGTGGGTTTTCGATAGATGCTAAATTGTATTTTGTTCGAGTCCCGGGTAAGCGTGAAATTTAGAAAGTTTAATGACTTAGTATCCGTATCTTCCCTTTCCAATGTAAATTTGAGTCTAGAATGAATATTATTGAACGAATGTAAAATGTCTTGGATAGTACTACTATCGGTAATAACTAGAACATCGTCTAAATACCTCCCATAGTATGTGATACGGGGACGAAAAGGTGTCAAATGTATCTGCTCAATCGTTGAGAGATAGATCTCTGACATTAAGCCACTCAGGCTCAAACCCATTGGTAATCCAAAAATTTGTTTGTACACCTTGTCTCGAAAGGTGATGTAGTTAGCCTCAACTAATAGTTTAATTAAGTGAAAAATCTCCTTTATACTATCTAATTAATTTTCAAACTCTTATTGACGATTTCATTCACTTCCTGTCTCTCCAGTAGTATACAATCGATACACACAATTATGGGAGATTTTTTGAATGGCTTGGTACAAAATTACATTAAATCTACACTAAGGTACTCGGCCCAAAGTTACCATATTTCTTTCCTAAAATATTGCCTTCAAAACAACATCGTTCCGAAATTTGCCAGGGTGAATTTAAATCAAAAAATTTCAGGCATAAAACAACTATCACTGGCGACATCACGTAATATTGTTAAGCTTGCCTTAAAATCTCGATATTCGGATAAACAAAAATACCTTTCCCAGGTTAGGAATCTTCGCGATAAATTAAAAAATTATCTACATCCGAACGATTGGTCTGTATTGAAGACCTCCATAGATTCGCGACGGGAAGCACAAGCCTCAGAAATAAAAAACAGACACGTTAATAAGTTGCAAACATTATCGAATAGTTCAAGACACGTTCATGCGAATTCTAACACATTGTCGCGAGCTTGCGACCAAGTTCACACGAGTTGGGTGACATCCCCCCACAGACACATAACGCACTACCACAGAATATGTCGGCTAGTTCACGAACACCCCCTCACCCAGTATCCAACGAACCGACATATCAACAGGTTACAAATCTTTCCTCGTGTACACTATCGCAGGACCAGATTTCACTTTTATCCAAAGGATTAAATTATAATTTACCACCTCGAAAGCTGCCAAAAAAACAATGCGTAATTGATATTGAATTTGGACTTCGTAGTGTTCCACAAAAAGATGTATTTATTCAACAAGTTAACCAAGTAGTGAATAACATAAAAGAAACGCGACTTCCTAAATTGAATACACATGACAGTTCAGCTTTACGGGAACTTCGAGAAAATAAGGACATTATTATACAGAGGGCAGATAAAGGAGATACAGTGGTAATACTAGATAAACATGATTATATTAATAAGTTAGATTCAGTTGTATCTGATACCTCCACTTATTGTGAAGTGGACCCGACTCTGTTTACCAATTTGGTAAATCAATACAATAAAACGTTAACCACATATCGTAAAAACGACTACATTACTATGGTTCAGTTGAAGGAATTGAAGTCCAGAACATACAATATTCCTGCACTTTTTGGTCAGGTAAAATTACACAAGCCTGGATTTCCGATTCGACCTATTGTTTCCTACAGGAACTCGGCATTTTCAGCCTTAACCACACATGTATATAACATTATAAAACCTTTTAGACAGGTTATACAATTTGGAATTAAGAATTACGATACATTATTTAATAATCTTAAAGACTGTAGACTCGGCGACAATGACAATTTATTCTCATTAGATGTTACCTCATTATATACGAATGTAAACGTTGAATACACATTAGATATTATTTGGGATATGTTAAATAAAAACTCGACACCGATTAATTATACGAAGCTGCCTATAAAGGAGATTTTTCACTTAATTAAACTATTAGTTGAGGCTAACTACATCACCTTTCGAGACAAGGTGTACAAACAAATTTTTGGATTACCAATGGGTTTGAGCCTGAGTGGCTTAATGTCAGAGATCTATCTCTCAACGATTGAGCAGATACATTTGACACCTTTTCGTCCCCGTATCACATACTATGGGAGGTATTTAGACGATGTTCTAGTTATTACCGATAGTAGTACTATCCAAGACATTTTACATTCGTTCAATAATATTCATTCTAGACTCAAATTTACATTGGAAAGGGAAGATACGGATACTAAGTCATTAAACTTTCTAAATTTCACGCTTACCCGGGACTCGAACAAAATACAATTTAGCATCTATCGAAAACCCACAAACACCGGCATGCTTCTACATTATAATAGCTACCACCCGTTCACCTACAAAAGATCGATTATCTTTAATCAATTTCTAAATGCCTATAAATATTCAACGACGGATTCTGCTTTAGACTCAGAAATACAAATATTAACTAGCAGATTCTTGAACAGGGGTTATCCCATTAACACAATAAATCGAATTAGGGTACAAGCTAAGGATAAGATACAAAATACTGCACCAATCAACAATAGTAATATCAAAAAATACTTTATTTCTGTCCCATATGTTGAACAGTGGCACAAACAGCTTAACAGATTCTTTAAAGATACCGAATTTAAAATTATAGCTAGGCCTATACGGAAGTTACACACTATACTGAACAATCGCTCGGTTCTTTCGGCGTTCGCAACACAAATTAATGATCTAGTATACAACATTTCTTGCGGTGATTGCGACTCGTCTTATCAGGGTTCGACGCGGTTTTCTCTTAATATCCGTGTAAATCAACACGAAGCCTCAGTTCGTGCTTCTCGTTCAGCAGCGTCAGAATTAGCCTTTCATGCCATTAACGAAAAACATACTTTTTTATTTAACGAGGCCAAAATACTTAACGTTCAACGTAATTATACGCGACTATTAATTGCAGAAACCGTTGAAATTAAATTACACGAGAATTCTGTTAATGTTCGGCGGCCATATTTGATCTCCGATGCGTGGACCTTTACGCGCATGCGCGAAGACACAATCACTACAGTATTTAAGTTGCAGGTTTAGCCGGATTCGGTAATTTTCATTCCTGTGATCACGACAGTCGGTCGAAAAGCATTGTCAGCTTCAGGAAGGAAAATCGTTTTGAATATTTTCGTTAGATTCTTTTAATTGCGTTAATTTGAATTTTTAATTGTTTTGAATTGATTTTGAATTGTGTTAAATTGATTATTTAATTATTTATATTTTACTTTAATTATTTATATTTTACTTTAATGTACCGGTAAGTTGTCGATTTTTTCGTTTTTTCCGTTTTAATTTCTGGAGGGTATCATACGGAAGTGTTCCACGTACTATATTGAGGTAAACTCCTCTTATTAATGTACTTATATTATTATCAACGTAGAACATATTGAGTATTTCAGCTCTGATTCATACTATCTAGTATATATATATATATGCTAAATATCTAATTTCTATCTATATAAATTTTTATATATCTGAATAGCCTAATGCAAATGTGATCTTGTTAACCCCCTATATGTATGCCAGTCCCTATGTATATCTCAACGTATTTAATATCTTTGATATTTCTTATATCTTGAGAATGTATAAAATTGTATGTTTAAATAAATAATGAATGAATGTAGTTCCTGGTGTCGTAGATAGCAAGGTTTTTTCTCCAGAAACTGGAGTTTTTAGTCCAGAAAAACAGGCAAATAGACCAGAGAACACGTAATTTACAGACACAAAACACATGCGTAGATGTAATCAGTTACGGGTGACCCTAATAAATAATTTAGTTGTTGGTTGTAGTTCCTGGGGTTGATTACATGATTTTGGATGACAAGCTTGAATCCTTCAGTCTTCAGAAGTTCAGTGTTATATGCCGTTTGTCTTTCTTGTGGCTTGGTAGATTGATGCTGTTTTCTTATTCGCCTTTTTTCTTATTCGCCTACAGGTTCTTATTCGCCTTCTTCTCACTATCAGTGAGGTTCGTCAATCCCCTCCCTTCCTCCTTCTTTATGGGCTATGGTCAGTCTCTCGATGACCGATTTTGGGTGGTGTTGGCGCCTCTTGGCCATCATTGTCCTGGAAGATCTCATAATCTCCTCCATCTCGCTGTTAGTCCAATCTATGATCCCAAAGGAGTACGTTAGTGCTAAGTATTTAGCACTAACGTACTAAGGCACTAAGGATTGCATAAGTATTTATCGCTGTGATCATGTTCCCGCCATCCAGCTCTGGTTTTAGTAGGCTTCTGTCTCTGATGTTATTTCTCAGTGAGGCTGGCCTTGATCCCCTTGTGTTCTAACTGGTGCATGTGCATCACCCACAGATATTTCTATGTCTTTCTCTCTGTCATGACTTCAATCTCTTCACTGGTCCTTAGCTGGTAGTTTCGTCCGACTGGATGTCCTTGATGCAATCCATGGTTAATGCATTTGTCTAGGCCAAATTGCCAAATTGCATTCCGATGTCAGTGCTAAACACTTCGGTGATCAAGAGTAGCTGTTGGACTTTATTCTTGGTTGTGGCATAGAATTTGATGGCATCCATGTACAACAGGTGAGAGAGAGTGTGCAGGTTCTTCCTTCTTTCTTTTAGGCTATATCTGTACTTGCTGTTATTGAACATGGTGGGGAGAGTGTTGCGTGCTAAACAGAACCATAGTGGGCTCAGGGCATCTCCCTGGAAGATTCCAGTTCTGGTGGATATTGTTCTGATCACGATGTTCTCGACCTTCATGACTGTCCTTCATTTTTCCATGTTTTCTTCTAGGTAGTGTGTCACCGTGAGGTTGACTTTGTAGATCTTGTGTCTCAGTCAGCCAGCTTTGTCGCACTGAATCGAAGATCTTGTAGACTTGTTGTAGGCTTGTTCCATAATTGCAGCATAAAGGGTCAATTACTCCTTTCATTCTCTGCTCATCTGCTTACATCCTTCTGCAGCTTGGCCACGATGTTCTGGCTCTCCAAGTGTAGTCTGATATTTTCTTAGTTGTGCAGCAGGTTAGGATCTTGTACCTTTGTGGGAGACAGGTGATTGGTCTGAACTTTGCCGGTTTTGTGGTGTTTTTGTTTTTATCCTTCCTTTTTGTGCAGATTTCATGAGTCAGATACTCTGGGACTGTGTCAGGGTGTATTACTATTATTATTGGATTTTAGGAGCATGGGCAACTGCCATGTTGCTTCGTGTATATTATCTGTAAATTGTGCGTTTTCTAAGGTCAGTTTTCTGTTTACTGGAAGAAAAACCTGAGTTTCCGGGAGAAAAAACCATGCTACCCTCGCCTGAGACCGACTAACTCAGCCATGTTATGAAAAGGGCCCATAAAAATTCCTCCCGTCAACGATGGGATTCGAACTCAAGTCTTTACCACCCGGTGTGGGCACGACGGTTTTCTTCCTTTCTGTATCTGTCCAGAGAGTACAGCCACTATGGCTAACTTCACTGCTCCATAGGTTTCTCTAGAGCTCCTTGAGTAGCTTCTAATCGGGAAGGGCTCCATTGCCTCCTTCACTCTCCCTGTAACGACGAGGCCTCTTACTAAGACTCCCAGGAGTTTCTACTTGAGAGTGTCAAGGTTTTCTTCGATTCTCTGATAATAGGTCTCGTGCTTACTGTACATGTTGTCTTTCTTGAACATAGCCTTCACTTTTGTGATCAGTTTCTTACATCTGTTACCCCGTTGGTATGCATCAATTGGCCTATCTTCGCTCTTATCTCTTCTGCTGTAGCCTTCTTTCTCAGGCTGGTGGTTCCTTATCTTTGCGTTTGTGTTATGTTGGTCTCTGGTTTCTCTTCTGTTAATCCTGGTGGCTGCTTCAGCAGCACAGTAAATGGCTGTACGGATAGTGTCTAGTGTTACTTCGTTGTTGTTGAGATAAACTGGTATTATTCGCTTATTGAGGTGCTCTGTGACATATCACAGGATTCTGTTGAGTCTCTGCTTCTGTATGGTGTGGGTTTTCTTGGGTCCATTCCCTCGAATTCTTCTAGGGCTTGCTTTCATTCTTCTTCTATTCTGCATATTGCGATCTCGTCTTTTTCCACTTCAGCTGCTCTGGGTTCCAGTTCTTGTACTTGTTGTTCCTCCTCCAGAATCCAAAGCATGAAGTCTCCACTTTGTGCATTGCGTACTGCTAAAACAACTCGCTGATGCCAAAATTTCGGCGTGAGATCTCCAAAGCGGGTCCTTCCACACTTGATGCTAACCCTTTGGGAGTGAATTCGTGAGGCGCCATCCCATTCCTTCCACTCCTTTATCAAGTTCCCTTCTCGCTACAGGTGTTTGAAGATAGTAGGATGGACACACTTCACTGCTTAGCCTCGCCTTTGCCTTCAAGACACTGTCCAGAAAATCTACGTACTCTTGTCTTTTTGCTGCTTTACCCTTGCCCTCCTTAAGGGTTTCTCTCCCACTAGTAGCCTCATTCTTTTGCTCACCTTGAGGGATATTCCGTTATATCCCTTCTTTACCTTCCCCCCCCTTTTTTCTATTTCCCCGTTTCACTCCTTGGGCCTACTCTCTCTCCCTGCTCTGCTGAAGTGGTGGTCCCCAACAGATTTTCTGCCCACTGTCCTGACCTGGCTCCTCGTGCCAATGGACGGATGCTGGAAGACTCTTTCCGTGGTGATCGGGCCTCCCAGTAACTAAGTGGCCAGATTAACAACACAACAACAGACAACTCATGGTACCCTACACAACTTACATACCCATCTGGCGTTATTATTATTATTATTATTATTTATATTTAGCCATATGGTGCAAAGGAAGCCTGAGGCTTTTGCTGCACCAGTCAAAAAAAAAAAAAAAAAAAAAATTCTGAGAGAGAGAGTCAGAAGTAGAAGGGAATCACCAAGAAAGAGAAAAATGATGATATCCAGCTCAGGGCCCTGTGTGTGTGCCATGCTCACTAGATGTGAGCCCCTGGGGGGATTTGGCAGACCTTTGCATCAACACAGACACACATCTCGCAGTTTTGTGAGTGACCACTGGCACTGCTCAGAGTTACGCACACTGTGCCCACTACTGTAATATACTAATAATATTCTACCTATCCAGGACTGCGTAAGATAGAAGCGACAGCAGCCAGAAATCGGCTGTCCGCATCTGAAACTGAATTAAATAAAGTGCTAAAGTGACCCTATCAAAAAGATTAATTCATATAGTTGTTATTGTTGTTATAGAGTTTTAGACACATCAGCAACTTAGGCCATATATTGTGCCGTATATATTATGTCTGTAAATTGCGCGTGTTCTGTGGTCGATTTGCCGTTTGCTGGACGATAATCCCGAGTTCCGGGAAGGAAAAACTATGCTACCCTCGCCTGAGACTTCGACTCAGACACGCTGTGAACAAGGCCCATAAAAATTCCTTGTGTCATTGATGGGATTCGAACTCAGGTCTTCTCCATCCAGTGTGAAGAGAATGGTGACAGTACCAAGTGTGCTGACCAAGAGAGCATTTTATGTAGTGGGAATGTATGGAATTTCTGGTTTTCATCGTGTACTTAAAACTCTTGGCACTGTTCTGTATCCATCTAGCTATGGACAAATCTGGAGAATAATCTTTTGGAAATTATTATTTTTTTCAAGAAATCGTCTTTCTCCGAAAATATTTTTATCCGAATTTTCTTATATTATCTTACAATTTTATTTTATATATTGACTTGTTCTATAGGCTTGCAAACTAAGATTTATATTAGAAATGAAAAATGTTTTTTTCTTTTTTCGATAATAGAATAGAGCTCTCATAAATATTGAGGATACTCCTTATGAAAGCCCTAATGAAATAAAGATATCAATTTTTTTATATATATAATTTAAACTTTGATTTGTAAGAATGAAATAGGGAAATTAGATATTTTCATCCCCTTTCGCTATATCCTCCTCCTATCAAAACAACTTATATTGATTCTCATACGGAAACAGGAAGCTTTTCATTCGCCATTACTTTCAACTTTATCCTGCAGGGAGCCATTCAAAATTTTATTTCGTAAGGAAACTGTTTATATGTTTGTTCATACATAGAGCTGCTGCGATATATGGAATCAATGAAGCAACTTCCTCAAGTGCATCTGTTTATTTATAAATAACTTTCAAATAAAGCAACCGATGAATTTAAATGCATTATGCAGAGAAATTTATTGGTTAAAAATATGTAAATAACCAATAAATAAATGAAAATGAGGCAGCATTTCGGCTCGACTCGCAAACATGCAAATGGCAGACAAGCACATACGAGGAACGTCCTCGCACCTTCAGAAACACAGCAGTCCTTTCGGTAGTACAATCCGTACGGTAGTACAATAATTATAATCACAGCCCTTACAATCACGGTTGAAGGGATTCGGACCCACAGCGGGTCCGAATCCCTTCAACGATGCGAGAAAATTTATGGGCTTTTAATTTTTTTTGGCAAATAAATGACAGTTATGCCTCCTACCCGTTTGAAGGCCCTCTCAGATCTCAAAGTGTTGAATTTATTGGAAACTTTTATTCGTGTATTTATTGTCTTCCAGCTAGATTTTTGTCAAGGTGAAAATTGATAATCTGAAGAAGCTACAAGGATTTTAATTTTCTGAGTTTACCAGTAATATTTCTGCAGTTATGGTAGAAAGTTAATTTCTTTTTTTTTTGTTTGTTTGTTTGATTAAGGCGTGTCTTTTTTTAATGAATGGAGGAGGAGAGGAACATTCTGAATTAACATTATCTATGTTGAGACCTTGGATCGGGGTAATCGTCTCATTGTATCTATCAATGTCTGGCGGCTGCGAAAGGCATTTAAAGGGGGGGGGGGGTCAGCAGCATCTCCTTTTCTGTAATTGTTATAATGATCCTCTGAGTTTAATACAGTAAACTCTCGTTTTAACTAACTTTAGCAATGGC
This sequence comes from Mastigoproctus giganteus, assembly GCF_048544385.1. Classification (NCBI taxonomy): domain Eukaryota; kingdom Metazoa; phylum Arthropoda; class Arachnida; order Uropygi; family Thelyphonidae; genus Mastigoproctus; species Mastigoproctus giganteus. The sequence goes on along the minus strand of NC_143586.1, from coordinate 63,302,604 downwards.
AGATACCGCTCACTGAAGTCTGCTTTTTAACTGTAAGGATGATGCAACTGTCTCGGCCAGCCTGATATCATTTAAAGTATTTTCACAATAAAGCAGAGCCAGAGATCCAGGAGATTTTCCTCACGATTAGCTTCGTCAGCCTGCCTGATAAATGCAATGAAATGCATTATTACAATATTTAATGTTTTTTTTTTGTTTTGTTTTTTTTTATTTCGTTTTTTTTTATTTCATAGCGCAGCACATTTGATACTGTCGCACATAAAAGACTGCTGTACAAACTGGAGCAATGTGGTATTAAGGACAAGTTACTGTTATGGGTAAAGAGATGGTTAAGGGGAAGAAGATAGAAAGTGGTTATCAATGGGCACTCCCCAGGGTTCAGTGCTGGGCCCATTGTTATTTTCAATATTTATCAATGATACTGATGAAGGTATATTAGACTTAATGTATAAGTTTGCAGATAATACGAAGGCTGGCAGGGTAGTTAACGACAGTCATCAGAGTGAGCTACTGCAGCAATATCTAGAAAATTTGGGCAGATGGGCTGAGAAGTGGCAACTGAAGTATAATATTGACAAATGCAAAGTACTGCATATCGGTAGAAGTAACCCAAGAGAAACGTACCAACTGTGTGGTACTACACTCAGGGAGATGGAGAATGAAAAAAACTCAGGGTGATCGTGCAGTCAGATATGAAGTTTTCTGAGTAGCGCAGACAAGCTGCCAGAGCAGCTCATGGGGTTTTGTCATTGATATACAGGAATTTTGCTAGCAGGGATAAGATGATTTTGCTTTTGTATAAGGCAATAGTCAGGCTACACCTTGAGTAGTGCATACAGATCTGGAGGCCTTAATTTAGGAAGTATGTAGAGCTGCTGGAACGGGTAGTGTCTCGCCTGATAATTTATATGCATCACCTGCATTTTTCTCTTCTCTGCTACATATCGGGATGATCAAGATATAACCAAACGTTGTTTATCATTTTTTTTTTTTTTTGTTAGTTGTTGGCGCATCGGCTTCTATGGCCATAACGCACCTCCCAAAACTTTTGCATTTTACTCTGATCCAAGCCCGAGGCGGGATGCGAAACCGCGACCTTTGGGTTGCCAGGCAGCCACTTTACCCACCCAGCTATTCCGGTCGGCCCAAACATTGTTCTCATAACTAGAAATAAATTTTCATGTTATACTCCGGGATGACCATGTAGGATTGGCGGATTTTACATGATGGAGAAAATACAACAGCTCCGTATTTAAGCGTCATATGGGTTCAGGCCACGGTCAACTCAAACGCGGGTACTAATGTGCCCCCGAGTTAACGCACTTAGCTAAATCATACCTAAAAGTTTTCCCCTTGAGACCAGATTTGAACTGACGCCTTTTCCCCACAGTGCGGACAAGTATAACATTGGTTATACTTGTCAGATTGGCATTTATCTAACAAGAAACAGTGAACTGCTGCTGGTTTACGAAATGCAGTTTTTGTTTTTTTGTTTTTCTGAATGTATTTTTCTTAAGACTGATACGGGCAGAGTTGCTATCAGAAAAAATACGCTGACTAGATCGTGGTCTGAATAGACCTAGGCTTGCATAACACTGAATTAGGGTTAAGTTAATAATAATAATAAGGATAGACTAATTTTTGCACATCACATTCTGCACATCACATCAGATGAGTCAGGTAGCTGTTGTGAGAGTACCCCGAAGATACATACTGCCTTAGAGTTTGAGCTGATATGCGATAGAATCTATAGAAATTTCTACAATGCTTATAATCTTTTGAGAAAATCTTTAAATTGACAGCTGTATGACATTCACGGAAGGGCAAAGAACAATAACCGTTCTAAATAAATAAATTTCTTTTTCTCATCTCTCCGATACAGTCCCAATGTGGCGAAAAGCGTTTTGAAGTTTCACAATAACGGTTTATCAGTGGTAATACATTGCCTCAAAACCCAATGGCCAAAGCAAATATGTTCAAAGATCAGCAAACTTTTTTTTTTTTTGGCTTGTTGCACTACGAATATTAGAATATTCATTGAATGCAACAAAACAAAGTGCCATAAATAATGCTTATAATATGCTTTTTTCTAATAATACACTCTTACCACTAATGAACAAAATCTCTATTTCTAAAATGAGGGATTATTAGATTTTTTTTTTTTTTTTTTTGTAATTACTAGGGGCAATTTCATTAGTGTGGTAGCGCTGCTGTTTCATTTTCTATTTGTACTTTCTACCTCCGCTTACAGAATTTCAGAAATCATTTGTCTTACGACCACGAAACTACGCTATAAACAAATACTGTATATCATATGTATAATATGCATTAACTGGTATTCAAATAATCCAAAAGAAATACCTTTGTTTGTAGAAGGATGCTTCGATTTATTTGCTAAAATTATTCACCAGGTATCTTACACAAATGAGGAAAATTCAGTCTACGAAAGATGCAAGGGTAACGGTATGCTGTTAAAGAAAGTTCTAATTAATGCAGTCATCTTATTACACTGACCCTTGTACGGAACTTGTAGATGATATCAGATACCTGGTAAGTACCATAATGCTCCATGTTTTTAATTCAATACAGTTTCTGCAATCTGAAAATTTCATTATCCGCTTTCAGTAATGCAAAATTAGCTCGTACAAAAGACAGTTAATACCATTCCGGCCCCAAATATTTAGAAGTCGCATAAAATTTTGCCCACTGCGTAGAAACCTCCCTGGTGTTCGTTATTAGACTTTTTCCTAAATAATAATTTCAATTGCTGTACAATATTATTATTATTATTATTATTATTATTATTATTATTATTATTATTATTATTATTATTAGCTATATGGTGCAAGGAAGCCTGAGGCTGCACCAGACAAAAAAAAAAAATAAAAATAAATAAAGAAATTTTGAATTACCCTTAGAGAAGGAGGGGGGGGGGTAAGAGAGAGAGAGAGAGAGAGAGAGAGAGAGAGAGAGAGAGAGAGAGAGAGAGAGAGAGAAAGAAAACAAGAGTCAGAAGTAGAAGGGAATCTACTAGTAGAAGGGAAGTAGAAGAAAACCAAGAGAGAAGAATGATGATATAGCCTATTATAGAAATATTTCACTCTTTCGTTGCTTTTATTCGCAATGAATAAAAACAACGTGATGAACTGGAATGCAGAATTCGGGCAAGGCCAAGACTGTTCTTTTCGTTAGTGGTTTCCAATGCTCACTTATGGCCTATACATTTCTTTACAAATTTTCTGTGTTCATCAGTTCCATTGATGGTTTTTAATTTATTGAAGAACAAGGTGATTAACCGGAGTACAACTTATTTAATATTTTAATGGAGTGTGCAGTTTCTCTGATATTAGCATAAGGTGCAGTTTATGTGTATATATAAGGTGCAGTTTACAGTGGCGTAGCTACCCTTTTTCTGGCCCGGAGGCAAATAATACGTTCGGGCCCCGACTTAATTAATGAAAATTGCAAAAACAGGAGTAAAAAATATAAACACGAGAAGATTAAAAAAAATTGAAACCATCATAATTCCTCCTCTGCCTCTGTAGACACTGTAATAAATATAATGAATACATTTTTGAAGGTACTGTATAAATGATGTATTAAAAAATAAATATCGAATTTATATCAAACACTATTTTTTATTATTGTAAAACAAAACCCAATAGCTTTAATTACAGATTAACAGAAAAACATACAAAATGATCGGTGAGAAAAATTTACTGTATATCTACGAAGTAAATAAAGCTAACTAGGTAGTAAGCAATCTTTATTCACATTAACAAAAATTCAAGCCTTGAGTAAATGAATAATATCTATAAATAATATTTGAATTAAAATATGCATGAACATAAAACCTCAGTAACAATAATAAATATATACATGACATGTATTACATGCAGATATAAATTACAAAAAAAAAAAAAAAAAAAAAAATACATAAAATATATGAAACGTAAATAAACACAGCAGGAAAAAAATACACATACACACATATAATAGTTTTGGAGTAATTTTAAAACAAATCATTGAAATAAGTAACCAACTGTATATGTTAAATCTAGTCAATATACACAAAAAAGTTTTATAATAAATATTTTAAACTTTAATGAAAACTTTGTCTCCTAGCCTTTTTAGTCGAAAAAATATATATAATTTCGTTGAAATCGACAGAATTCGCTACACAGTTTTCTCTGCTTAAGACGGACAAATCGCTAAGTCGATCTTGGCCTATTGTGTTCCTTATATATGTTTTAATTTGTTTTAATTTTGAAAAACTCCTTTCAGCACCAGCCGCAGTAACCGGAATATAAAACATGCCGTTATAACGTCTGTAACAAATGCAGATAACGACGTGTTTTTAATTAAAATAAAGTTGCACAAGTCCCGAATTGAATTAATTTTTGAAATTTCTTGTCCTAAAGATGATCTTAAATTTAATAGCTGCTGTGGAAAGTAATCAGAGATATCTTTATTGTACCGGTTTTGAAATTCTACAGCCGCTTGTTGTAGAGCTTCGTCGCTAAAAGATGAGTGTTTTTGGTTGCAAATTTTTTTAAACTATCTACAACATTTTTTGTATTAAGAAATCTAGATTTTAATTGATCTATCACAGTGTCTATTGTTGCATAGTATATATCAACTTTAAACCGTCTTTCAGAATCTTGAAGTCGTTCGTCTTGAGCTAAATCTTCAAACATTTTTTTTTAACTCTCCTATTGCGTTTGTTACTAAAATTTAAATTTATTCCCCAAGATCTTGCTAAAGAAAACGCAAAACTTTTACTTTCTTCATAATTATCTCTTAGCAAAAGCATAGAATTTAAAGACCTCTAAATGACACATTGCCTGACTGAGATCTAGATTTTTTTTGTTGCAGTAACATTGAAGTTAAATTAATTGATTCCAATATTTTGTAATTTAATACCAAAAGGAAAACAAATTCTAACGTTTCCATTTTTTTTTTTTTTTTTTTTTGCAAACCAATTGCTTGACATATTTCGTCTTTTTTTTTTAGACACATGTTATTTTTGCTAACGTTTTTAGAACATCTGTAAATCTAAGCGCAAAGCTAGTAAACAATCAAATCTTGATGACCAACGCGTTGGACACAATTTCTTTAGAGTAATTGCTGATATAGCGCTACCATTTGCATCTACATTATGTTTCTGATTCAATAGATCCCATCGTACAATACTATCCGCAAAAATGAGTAAATATTTTCAATTATGTCATAAAATAAAGACACGTCAGCTACTTTTTTCACAGCATAGTTAATTACTAAGTTTAAGTTATGCACCGCGCAATGAACATAGTAGGCATTTGGAACTTTTTGTAATATTCTTGATTGCACACCACTATATGCCCCACTCATTGTTGCAGCACCATCGTATCCTTGACCTCGGCAGTTCTGTAAATCTAGCCCTTTGGATTCTATATAGTAAATAATGTCACTTTCAATTTTGCTAGCTGATTGATCTTTTATACTATAAAATCCCAAAAATCGCTCATTTATAACGATTTCTGATGGTATATCATTTTATGTTACTGTAAAATAAAGCGAGAGTGCAGTAGCACGCTCTTTGAGTAGACCGGAGTTCAAGCCCCTGACTGCTAAATACGGTCCATCTGCCAACCCGCACTGGACCAGTGTGGTAGATTATGGTCCATTTCCTTCAGCATGAATTGTTGAGGAGGCTTCCATCCTGCAGTGGGTTGATAATGGCTGCAGTTTACCTTTTTTTTTTAACGAAATAGACTTTGACTCATCTAATCAGTTTTTGTGACATCCAGGGTAGTGTCTAAAATTATCTATCTTCTGCATTTTGTTTAATTTTTCGGTGGTTTCCCTTACTTTTTTTCGTTTTTCTGCACCGCTAAGGTATTTATAATACATGACCAGACATCTGCAATTTATGGAGTAAAGTAAAAAAAGAACGATAACTGTAAAAGTATGCATGTTTTACCATAAAAGTTTCAGCCGTATTATTTTATTTTTAACACTGAGAATAAAACACTTTATTGAAAATTCGGTAACCCTCCCCCAAAACGAAACCACTACAAAAAATTATTTAACACCCCTTTAATAAAAAAAAAATTAAATTTTTGTTCTATAAATAAAAATGGTTTAACAACCCCCCATTTATAAAAAAAAAAAAAAAAAAACCGACTGTAAAATTTTTACGATCGCCCGGTATCTCCCGGGGTAAGGGCTCACCGAAAATTCAAATGAATAAAATAGATATTGTTATTTTTGATACACGTACTGTGTTACAGTAAAACTAGGGTAAATAATTACTATTTCAATAATTATATTAATACCTATATGGTGTATCAAATTACATTGACCAAGTGATCTTTAAATATTTAAATTATAGGGGAAAAAATGAACATTACATTTTTTTAAGTAGGTATGTGAAACTTCACGCGTAAATTGATTAAAATGGCCGGTTGCACCAATGTAACTTAAATTTTAAGTGTTCCTTAAATTGACAATATCGTATCGAAACGGCAAATGAGTTATTGAGTGTTGAGTCAAAATTTTGATGTGCAGTTTTTTGTTTAAGTCTAGCTTAAAATTTAAGTCTCATTGGTGCAACTGATTTATATAATAATTAATTATTATATAAATAATAATAATTATTATTATTCACCCCTTTAGTGACGCTATTGAAAGATTCAATAGGTCACTAAAGCCTATTTGGTTTAAAGTGCAGCGTAGATTGGTATAGGGTGCAAATTTGACGGCTTGTGATTGGTGCAGACGGGAGACAGATGCAGACTGTCCTAATGTTTATACAAATGTTAACCATCGTTGACACTGAACAATCCGACTTACATCCTTCGCTTACTGCACACGATTTATGGTTATGACATATTGGTCTTCTTTCCTGAATACGAGTATCTGTTTACGTCCGCCCCCTAAGCTCTAATTTTTAACCCTAACTTGAAAGCTGTCCCCCCTTCTGAAAAAAACTAATAATTTCTATAATTTCTACTCAATTTACAAAATTTAAACTTTCAATATACATAAACAGAAGTATATTCTTTGATTTCCTACCTTTAAATTGCAGCAAAAACTATTAATTCACTCGAGCTTACGTCATTAGCGTTACCAAGGTGATCCAAGGAGAAAATAAAAATGTAAGCAACTTTCTTCGAAAACTTTCTTCTGAAAATTGAGCATCATTATTTGCGAACAATATTTTGCATTGTCGCTCTGTCACAACATTTTGCTTTTACTTCTTTTCGTAATTGTTGTACGAAAGAATTGCAACGAATTGTTTTTGAAAAACAAAAATATCGCATTTCCTTTCTTCAGTATGTATTGTATCTACTAACAAAAATCAAAAGTTCGCTTTATTGTAATTGTTTTTAGAGGCCTAAATCGGAACAGCAGTTTCATGGATGTATATTTGATCTTCTTGCGAAATTTCAAGAAAATATTTCTATTCATAGCTGCGTTATAAACTTCGAAAACTGATGTCCAAGGAACTTCGAATGCATCTCACCTGGTGTGCAAACGAAAAAAAAAAATAAAAAAATAAAAAAAATATATATATATATATGCTACGAGTAATGGATTGTTTCCACAATCCGTTACTCGTAGTGACGGATTGGAAAATTGTAATTGTTACTGAATACTTCGATATTCCTTGATATGCATTTGATACAATCAAAAAATTTCAAGAGAAAAATTGAATTTTCATTATCACACACACGCCGGAAAAATTCACCATAAAGTGTCATATGTTTGGATGCCTGAATTTCATTCTGAGTTGCAAATGTAATTTCATTTCTCTTGCGCTGACAGAGTAGCTGTTTGCCGAATGAAGGAAAACAGGGTTCATTTTCCTGAAATTTCCAGTTCTTTTCATTCACTTGGGGGGGAAAACTTCTTAGGGGAGAGAGTTCGGGCTCTGGAGGAACAAGATTTTTTATTTTTATTTATTTTGTTTATTGTTATTTTTAATTATTTTATTTATTTGTTGATATTATTATTTATTTATTTTATTTATTTGTTGATATTTTTATTCATTTATTATTTTATTTATTTATTTATTATTATTTATTTTGCTTATCCTTTCATGGTTAGGACTTTGCTAACATCGTGTGTCAGGATTGTTAGTACCTCTACAACGGCTCTCTGGAGTTCAAGATAGATGGCGCTAACAGACTGACACATCTACGTTATTGTAGCCATGATCTTGTCTGAGATGTATCTGTAATGAAACGGCAATTAAAAATGGGCAGAGGCGGTCCCAGTTAGGGACTATAGCCAGTGGCATAGCTACCATGTAGGCAGGCAAGGAAATTTCCTCCGGGCCTTTAGGGGTACGGCGTCTTTGGCTGTCTCCTGATTTTGCAATTTTCATTAATTAAGTAGGGGCCCGAACATGTTCTTTGCCTCCGGGCCCGAAAAAGGATAGCTACGCTAGTGACTATAGCTTTTCCTTACAATAAAAATAATCCAAAAATTTTCCCCGAGTATTATAAACTTAGAATACGCCAAGCGTCAGCCTCAACAACCTCAGGGGCTCACATCTGGTGAGTTGGGGTTGGCAAACCCAAGGTGCTGAGCTGGATACCATCATTCTTCTCTTTCTTGGTGATTCCTTTCTACTCCTCTCTCTCTCTCTCTCTCTCAGCGTAAGTCAGGAATTTTTTTATTTTTTTTTTTTTTTGCTGGTGCAGCATAAGCCTCAGGCTTCCTTGAACCATATGAAGAAGAAGAAGAAGAATAGGCGCGATGGCCCAGTGGTTACGACACTGGACTGATGGACCCAGGTTCGAGTACCGCCTTGGCGGAATCGAACGCGGCTCCATCACGCTGGGAGACCTGTACTAATAATACTAATAAATTAGAATAAAAATAAAAAATGAATTAATAGTAATAAAATAAATAAACCGCGAAAGTTGCTCCAAGGGACCTACCTATTCCAAGGTCGGCGTGGCGGCTGAGGTAAATTGTGGCGCTATCTGGTGTCACTCGCGAGAACTACCACTGGACATAAGCCGAAGCTAAAAAGGTCCACCACAAATAATGGACGATGTCGCAGAGAAATATTAATCATACTGCATCGAGTGTGGTGCAGGATAAAGTCACTCGCGTTCAGGCCTTAGGCAGAAGGGTCGGTTCTAAAAATCGGAGACGGTCTCCCAAGGAAGACTATGAAGCGAGTGGCGCTGTTCCCCATATGGCTACCACAAGAGAAGGTCAAGACCATCCAACCCCACCAACAGGAAGTGCTTCACTTCCTGCACAACTGCGCTAGTGACCACCCAGGAAGAAAACACCAATGCATGAAGTGGAGCATCGAAATGAATACGTACATCATGCAAACATACTACGAAATAACGAAGCTGGAGACCGATATGACAACTTACAGGGCGAGACTACATACCAAATGGCTGGAACGATTCAAGGATATTCAAGACAGCGAATAGCGGATCAGACAAGGACCATCGTCACGAAGAACTTAATAGCTCCTGAGATCTTGGAAAAAAATCAAGCAGGACGTGAGTGATCAACTACAAAGGATAAAGAATATGGAACCAGAGGAGGAAGAATATACCACTGCCGAACCAGACAAAGAAGAGCAAGAGGAAATACAACCTGCAGCAGCTGAAGTGGAAACAGACGAGGTCATGATATCCAGAATAGAGGACGAGTGGAAGAAGGCCTTAACAGAATTTGAAGGAATGGACCCCACAAAGACTCACGTGATACCGAAGCAGAGGCCGAAGAGAACCTTGCGGAGAGTCACAGAACACCTGAATCGGCACATAATCCCACATTAATTCGACAACAATGGTGTAACACTGGAGGCCATCCACACAACCGTGAAAGTTGCTCCAAGGGACCTACCTATTCTAAGGTCGGCGTGGCGGCTAAGATAAATTGTGGCGCTATCTGGCGTCACTCGCGAGAACTACCACTGGACATAAGCCAAAGCTAAAAAGGTCCACCACAAATAATGGATGATGTCGCAAAGAAATATTAATCATACAGCATCGAGTGTGGTGCAGGATTAAGAGTTAAGAGTCAAGGTAGGCCAATTGACCCAGTACCAATATGGCAATAGGAGTAAGAAATTAATTGGAAAAGTGAAGAGCATCCTCAAGAGAGACAGCATCCACAGCAAACGTGAGGCAAAAAATCAGAGAATAGAAGAGTACCTCCACACATTGAAGCGGAACCTCCTTGCACTCAGCAAGAGACTACGCCGAGAGCTCCCAGAGGAAAATAAACAACCGAATCTTCGATGAGGACCAAAGAGGCTTCTACAGGCATCTCGGAGAAGATGGGAAAGATAGGAACAGTCCACCCGAGAAGAAGATGATTGAGGATTTCTGGGGAAATATATGGAGCAGGGAAGTAAAACATAACATCCCAGCCACCTGGATAGAACTAAAACGCAAGAAAACCAAGGATGAACAAGAAATGAGAGGGTGGGAGATTCGGGAAGAACAAGTAAAACAGACGATCAAGAACTCTCATAACTGGCAAACTCCAGGAATAGATAACGTCCACAACTACTGGTACAAGAAGCTCACTTGCACACACAAACACCTGGCAGAGCAGTTCACCCGAATGATAAGGCACCCAGAGACAATCCTAAAGTTTCTCACTCAAGGAATCACATATCTGAAGACTAAAGATGAAGATACAAGAAACCTGGCGAAATATAGGCCAATAACCTGCCTCCCAAAAATGTACAACATCCTAACAAGCTGCATAACCAGGAAGATAACAGACCACTTGGAGAGCCAGAACATAATGGCCGAACTGCAGAAAGGATACGAGCAATTAACCATAGATGCTGGGGTTATGGAGCAAGCATACAAGAAGCGACGCAACATGTACACAGCCTACATCGATTACCGCAATGCCTTCGACTCCGTGCCTCATAGCTGACTAATAGAGGCGCTGAAAATCTACAAAGTCAATCCGATACTGACAAACTTTCTAGGAGAAACGATGGCGAAATGGAGTACCACCATTATGGTCGAGAACATCAGAACCAGGCCAATCCCCATCAGGAGACGAATCTTTCAGGGAGATGTCCTGAGCCCACTGTGGTTCTGTCTAGCACTTAACCTGCTATCTACCATGCTCAACAGTAGCAAGTACGGATATAACCTGAAAGAAGGAAGGAAGAACCTGTACACCCCCACCCACCTGATGTATATGGATGACATCACGCTCTATGCTGGAACCGAGAAGTACCTTCAGCAACTACTCCAGATCACCGAAGAATTCAGCAATGATATTAGGATGGAATTTGGTCTAAACAAATGCAAGACCCACGGATTGCGCCACGGAAAAATTAGTCAACCGAAACTACCAGCTGCAGAGTGGTAAAGAGAGCGAAGCCATGGCAGAGGGAGAGGCCTACAAATACTTGGGGATCATGCAGGCTCAGTAGTTACAGCACAAGGAAATTAAGGCGTGTCTGGACGAAAAATACCATCAGAGACTCAGAAGCCTGCTGAACGGCGGGAACACGGTTAAGGCCATAAACACCTATGCAGTCCCAGAGCTAACATACTCCTTCGGGGTCTTAGATTGGACTAACACCCAGCTGGAGGATATCATGAGAAAGACAAGGACAATGATGACCAAGAGCCGCCAACACCGCCGAAGATCTGCCGTGGAGAAACTGACAATTTCCCTGGAAGAAAGAGGAAGGGGCCTGATAGACCTCATTGAGCAACAGAAGACAGAGATAGTGAACCTGAAGTATTACTTCCAGAAACACACAGCAGCACTCCACCAGGCCATAAGGAAGATAGACAAGTGGTATACCCCACTGAACCTAAGCGAGGAGTCCCCCCCCAACCAGTAGGTACAAACGAAGCTCGAAAGATGGGCAGAGAAGACACTGCAACGATCTTCATCAGGATCACATAGATAAAATTGCATCCAATGCATGGCTCACGAGCGGGATGCTCTTCCCCGAGACTGAAGGAGTCATTCTCGCCATCCAAGACCAGGTAATGAACACCAGGAACTATAGAAAATACATCGCCAAAGAGACTGGAGTGTTAGATGACACATGTGGATGACGCCACCTGACCTCATAAACGATCCAACACATCACCGTGGGATCCAAGGTGATCACCCAGACTGAGTACACTCATAGACAAGACCAGATAGCCAGACTAATACATCAGAAGCTAGCAAGGAAATACTAGTTGGTCGAAGAAAGTGTACCGTACTACAAGTACGAACCCCAGGCAGTACTAGAGACCCCAACCCACAAGCTGTAATGGGACCTCGCCATAATAACGGATAGGACAATCCTGCACAACAGACCAGTCATAACCCTTGTGGACAAGAAGGAAAAGGCTACCTATCTGATTGACATAGTGGTACCCAACACTGGCAACCTGCAGAAAATCCATGGGGAAAAAATTAGGAAGTACACGAACCTACGACAAGAGATCAAAGAGATGTGGCATATGCAACAAGTAGCGATCATCCCGATCATCATGTCAACCATCATGTCAAAGAATCACCACAGGAAGGGCGCCAAAGGCGCCATTCCTGTGGTGATTCTTTGGTTCTGGGGATTCCAAAGGAATGGCGCCATACATAACAGCCTAGCAGCAATAGGGTTCCCAGCGAACACCAACAAGGAACTCCAGAAAGCACAATCCTGAACACCTGTAGGACAGTCAGAGAGTTTCTTGACCAACAGTAACATCAGACATAACAATAACCACCCTGTGTACTTGGTAGCAATACCCGTCACGAGGTGGAACCCCCCAATCAGGGAGAAATAATATAAGAGCTATAATGATAATAACAATAAACTGTTACCCGTCACGAGGTGGATCCCCCAATCAAGGAAAATGATATAAGAGCAATAATAATAATAATAATAATAATAATAACAGTGAGTGGTGTCTTGCAAAGTTAAAGTATTGTCACCTTGAATAGCTCTTTGAAGATCCCCCTAAACTGATCTAATTTTTTTTGTTACTATTATCCCCTCCGGCATGGGCAACCCGAGAATTGCTGGCAGCCACTGGTATTGCACTGCCTCCAGTGGGTGTGGGAGTTGTCCAATCTTAGACAACTCACTTTTATTTTTATATTACTATTATTTTTTAAATTTTTTTTTAAAATTTATTTTTATTTATTTATTTATTATTATTATTTTTAATTTTTTTTACTTCTCTTTTCTTTAGCCATTACCCCAGTTTGGACAACTCTGGGTATGATTTTATTTTATTTATCTTTTTTTTAATTTTATTTTACTTCACCTTCATTTTATTTTTTTTACTTTGTATCTTTATCTTATTTTACTTTAGTTTTTTAATATTGTTTTATTTATTTTATTTTTATTTTTTCTACTCTTATCTATAAATTTTCTATTATCTTAGTTTATTTTATTTTACTTTCATTTTTTTAATTAACTTAATTATTTTTTTAAATTAAAGTATTAATTTTTTTATTATGATTTTATTTATTTATTTTTTCTGTATGCTGGTTGTTCTTATTTGGTTTTTAGGAGCATTAGCAACTAAGGCCATATTGCTCTGGGGATATGCGGTGGTTATTCCCTGACCTTTCCGCATCCTCCGTTTTTGGTGGTCATTGGCTCGAACCCCGGTCTAATCAAGAAGCGTATGCTACGCACTACTGCTCCTGCCCACCTGGCTACGGAGGCGTCCTCTATGCGGTACCCTAAGTTTGGGTAACTGTGGGTATGCTGGCACTCACTTGTATAGCACTACCTCCGGTGGGTGCAGGACTTTGCCCTCTTCAAGGAAGATAATGATTGTACTGATCTATCTCCACTTGGCTAGGGACATATCTAGTTGGGGCCCACCTCCTCGTGTTGTAGATGGGCACCGGGCACGCTTTCCAGGAGATCGCCTGCCTGGAGACAAAGAGGCCAGAAACAACACAACAACACATAATATATGCAAACATAACACTACACGTTTCTGGCCGTTCTACAGAGTTTTGCGTCATCGCAGAGCAACATGGTGGAGTTTAATTAATGTTCCTGGAGCTGCTGTACAGAAGATACTATTCATGTCTACATGTCTGCAGTATGCCAACCATGAAAAAAGTATCAAAAATCAAGAGGAACAGAAGAGGAAGTGCATTCCAAACAATAGTTTATGCAACTTAAGAAACAGTATGTGAGAAAAATTTCAAAGTGTAAGGAGTTAGCCTGGTAAAGATTTGTGGAGCAGAGTGGGCATGCCCACCCATGTAAGAGATTTGATGGAGTCATTTATTCAGTGCTGGATGAGACCCAAGTCAGAGACTTGGTCTTGATTTAGTCTTGCTCAGCCTGCCTTTTAATAATAGTGCAACTGTTTAGCCCCAAGATTTTTGAAGCTTATGGACTTTTGTCCATTCATAAAGTTCTATCACCTTTGTAGGCTTTTCCTCTATCATTTTTCTGGAATCCCCAGAACCAATGAGTACTAGGTCATCAGCGTATGCTGATGACCTAGATTTCTTTTGAAGCAGCCCAAATTTTTACAAATTTATTTTTTTATTGTTTTGTTTTCAATTACACCAACACCCACACTGATTTAAAATAACCAATAATTAAATTTCCAAGATTTGGTATGCATCAAATCGAACTGTTCACATGTAGAGACTATTTAAATTAAAAGGGGCTCACATCTGGTGAGTATGGGGTAGGCAAATCCAAGGTCCTGAGCTGTATATCATCATTCTTCTCTTTCTTGGTGATACCTTTCTACTTCTGACCTCTGATTCTCTCTCTGAGTAACTTGGGAATTTTTTTTTTTTTTTTTGGCTGGTGCAACATAAGCTTCTGGCTTCCGTGCACCATATGAATAATAATAATAATAAAAGGCTCAATATCGAAGTCATTTGGCTATAATTCTGCAGAGGGATTTGTACTGCAGTTTGGGAGTATAGTAGTATATGATATTGTAATATCCAATGAAATGGTACTTCCGAGTTTTCGCGCCACCTAGAGTTATATTTGTCCTTTGCAGTGGTGTTTGACCTCTATTTTTACCGATTTGTATGCCCAGTACTTGTCTGTTATAGAAGTTCAGGAATTGCAGTAGGAATGGTTGGTTCGATTTTTTTTTCTCTGTAGACAATATGTATATATTGGGGTGGGTGGATTGCAGCAACTCGCCCTGCTTGTATATCTGAAGTTCTGTGAAAAAATATTAATTTACATGATCTGTGATTGATGTCGCAACCTTAACTGGGCGAGAATTTCGGTTTTTTCGGGGGGGGGGATTGCAGCAACCGCCCCGCTGGCATATCTGAAGCTCTGTGGAAAAATATTAATTTACATGATAAGAGAAGTAATGTCCGTGTCTTCGATTGATGCCAAAATCTTAATTAACTTAGCCAGAATTTGGTTTTTTTTTGTCTACAGTAAATTTAAATATATTAACTTAAAATAATGTTGATGCTCAGGAACAGACCTTATCTGGAGCAGTAACCTAAAATATCTTCGCAAACAAAACTTTTTGCTTAATAAATCTGCTTCGCTGGATTATTTCTACTTGGATCACACACTTTTGAAACAAACCCGTAGCCCTAGATAGTTTCCATTGCCCTGGATACTTTCCATTGCCCTGGATACTTATTACGACCATAATCTCGTAATAATTTTAGGAAAAGTTTCGTTACTTGGTTGATTTAATTTCCAGCAAAGATTTTTCTGAGTTCAGAATCTAAGTTTCGCCCATTAACTTCTTCCTGTTAGCCTGACCATTTCAAGGTTTCGGTTTTGCCGAACAGCAATACATTTAACCCAGTACGCCTAATAATCGAGCTGTGTGTTATCGATGATGTAATTGTTGTGCTATAAAGTGGCGAAATTAACAGATCTACATCCGCCACACCGGGGAGTGGGTGGAGGTTGAATAACCGGAGATACCCGACGGTTGGTTTGGTCTGGTTATCTCCATATTTTTCCCCATGGAGTGGGGTAGAACATGTAGTTTTAGCACTGGTGCAACCCATATTTATTTATTTATTATTATTTTTATATAATTGGATTTTACTCCAAAGAATTCCTGATACATCCTCAAGCTGTTATGATAAATAAAACCGATTCTCAATGATATCATAATGAACACATACCTAGATAGGTTCACTTAAGTAGAAATAACTGAGGGAATCTCAGTTATTTCTATTTTTTAAATAAAAAAAATAATTAAACAGAATAGTAATGAACTAGTGAAATCTTATTTTAGGCCATTACCACTTGAAACTAGTTAATCCTAACATTTACCAATTTCAGACTTAGAGTAGCATAAACAGAATTGCTTTCTGTATGTATTATTCAGTACATAGTGTTTGTCTGGAGGCACCAATGGTTGCTCACAACTCCACTTTTGTTTTTATATGACAAATACAGAACTCGGTGAAGGCCAGAAATGTGTGTAATTGTATGGCTTGTGTCAGTGTGGTGTATGGTTGCATTGTTCAGCTGCCCCCCCCATGGGACTCCACATTGCCCATCACCACTTCAGGGAGGTAGGCCAGGCAGCAGTGAGGGAAAGCACTCTGGCTAGTCCCACCACAGTCCTGAGCTTTCCATGATGGGCCAGGAAAAAAAAAATTGTGAGGGAAGCAGTTTGAGAGTGAGAGTTTGGTGGAGAAGAGAGGATGATGAAGAAAGAAGGCATTCTCTGGTTGAGTGAGGGGGGGGGTTGACATCCCTGATTTCTGGCCACCCAGCCCAGAAAAAGAGAATGCAAGGGTGCATTCTTCGCATGGCAAGGGTGCCATGCGAAGAATGGCACTATTTAGGCTTCAGGACATCTGGGGATGTCCCAAGCCTACAGAAGATGTCGGACATCACTGGACAAATGTCAGTCATACCTGTCCCACAACAAGGTATTCAGTGCAATATATATTTAGTTATTCAATATTCATAATGAAAATGTAAACCTACTTATTTTTATATAAGCATCTCATTTAATTTGATTTCAATTAGAAGGGAAGCAAAATTTAATTTTGCTTCCCTTCTAATGTATCCCATTTAATATCAGCAAAAAATTAGAAGGGAAGATCAGCAAAGGATGCAAGGAGCACTTGACCATTAATGCGGCAGTTATGGAGCAAGCTTATAAGAAGTACTGCAACCTGTACATAGCCTACATGAATTTTCACAAAGCCTTAAACTCCATGCCCCATAGCTGGCTGATAGAGACACTCGACAAAGTCAGCTCAACACTGACACACTTCCTAGAATTAACTATGGCAAAATGGAGGACCACCTTCAAGATAAATAAAATTGCAACTGGACCAATTCTCATCAGAGAAAGAATCTTCTAGGGAGGTGTCCTGGGGCCCACTATATTTCTGCCTAGCAGTCAACCCAATGTCCACTATGCTCAACAATAGCAAGTACAGATATACCCTAAAAGAAGGGAAGAAGAAGCTATACACCTTCTTTCACTTGATGCACATGGATGATATCAAACTTTATGCAGAAACCAAAAATCAACTTCAACTACTCAGAATAATTGAAGATTTCAGCACTGCAATTTAACCTAGACAAATGCAAAACCTGTGGATTGCATCAGGGAAATCCTTATTTTTAGGTTTTAGGCTTTTTCTTATCTGCACCTGTTTTTTTGTCATATTTGGGCAGAAATCTTCGAATTTGATGTTAAAATTGGACAAAGTATTTGCTTGTTAGATTTTACTCCTAAATTAAAATTTTGCCTAATCATTTGCTTTTCTCAATAGGAAAGTTGCCCTGTGCCTTCAGTTTAGCCTAAAAATTTCATGTATTTTAAAAAATGAATATAATTAGTTTTTATTTGAAGAAAAACAAATGCAACAGTTGTAGCATGAATAAAGTTAAAGTAAACTGTCCTGTAGCCAGCAGTTCTACACAGCTAAACATGAAAATAAAAGCAAGCATCACAAAAACCATTGTGATAATTGTGTTTTCTTCAAATAAAATCTGTTTGCATTTGTTTCAAAAGTGTGCTGGTATTGTTGTTTTTAGGCTAAGCCGAGGGTGGAGAACAACTTTTCCATTGAGAAAACAGCAGTTGATTAGGCATGATGTGAATTTAGAAATTGTAAAATCTAAGCAGTAACACTTAGTCCAATTTTCACAAAATTCAAAAATTAACTTAAATATGACAAAAAAATTTCCAGATGATAAATTAAACTTAAAATAAGTGGGATAAGACCCTCTTGCCTTTTAATTGAAACATCCTGTGTATATACAGTTTTACCCGAAGTTATTTCATACTTTAGCTGAAATCTGTTACAGAAAAAAAAATAAAATAAATAAAAAAAAAATAGATATATTTTACTCTTTTTTTTTTTTTTTTTTTTTTTTGTTATTGCAGTTTTGTTCTGAATTTTTTTTTTATTAAAGGTTTTTTCACATTAACTTATTTGTTTGTTTTTATTGTTTTGTTTACACACATGCACAGTGAATGCCAAATTTATTATTTACATTTTCTCACTACTTGCATTTTGTTTTGGTCTCATTTATATTCTGATAATGTTCATGTATATTTTTTCTGTTAAATTCACCTCTGAAAAACAAGGTTTGCTGCATTTATGCTTTTTTTAATGTTAAATTTTTACTTGTGGGTAAAACATTTGATGGCTGCAGGTCAAAAATATGTACATGAAAAATTGCTTTTGCCTGGAGAGTTCTGATTGTTGGAACAAACTTCCATCTGGTGTTGTAGAAATAGGTAGTTTAAATAAATTTAAGGCAAAAGCAGACATTATGAGAAGGGATGGACAGATGAGGTGGGCATTTTTTCTTTTTTCATTTTTTTTTTGCTGTTGTATGAACTTGCATTATTTGCCATGGATACTAATGTGTTTGTTAACAAAATGGCTAGTGACTTTCTTGTGACTTGATTCATGTGCATATTTTAGTTATGCAGTAGTTAGGGAGGTTTTTGGGATCAGAGACACTTTTGACCTAGAGAAAATTATAAAAAAATATATAAATATGCATATAACTCCTTGGATGCACCCATGCAGTTAAGTGCAAGTTTATTTTATTTTAAATCTAACTACAGCCTACATGTCATAAAAATTAGTTGATTTTTATGAAAGTTGAGCTTGTTGTTTTTGTTACTGTACTTTTATCTCTTATCATATCTTTTATCATAAATGATATTTAAATTAGAATTTTAAAAGCCTTTCAAAATTGTAAGATTGCTAATGGTATTTTTATGTGAACTTAGAACTGACTTCTTTCACATGTATGTGTGTGGCCAACAGGATTTAACTGTCTGGTTAAAGCAGTGGTCGTATTACTCACAGCAAAACACACCCTGCCTTTGCAATGAGTGACCACAGTATTGCACTACTTAAAAAAAAAAAAAAAAAAATGGCATCACCAAAAAAGTTAATCTGCATTTACTTATTTTTTTTTAAAGATTTTCTTAAAATTAGTGCAATATCTGAACAGTGTGTTCTATTTATCATTAGCATTAGTAGAGGCATATGATGTGTAAGAAAGCAAGTTTATATGGCATCAGCCAAAAAGAAAAAAAAACCTTCCCATTCACCCATCCATTTGCTCCAAATGTTTCTCTAGTTCTGCCTTGAACTTATTTAAATTGTCAACCTCCACTACAACAGATGGAAGTTTGTTTCAGCAATCAACCACCCACTGGCTAAAGGTAAATTTCCACAGATCTATTCTACAACTGTCTTTCCTGAATTTGAATTTATGTCCCCTCATATGAGTAATCTCAGCAAGAGGAAGAATCCCATTCACATTCAGCACTACCTGCTCAAACCATTCAAGGCCTTATACACCTTAATCAGATCACCTCACAGGTGCCTAGTCTCTAGATGCTGCATTTTGCACAACTTAAGCCTTTCTTGGTAACAGCAACTCTTTATTCCATTCACCAATCTCATTGCCCATCTCTATACTCGTTCCAGCAGCTCTACATCCTTCTTAAAATGAGGCTTCCAGGCTTGTATGCAGTATTCAAGGTGTGGCCTGACCATTGCCTTGTACAAGTGGATAATCACCCCATCTCTGTATGGCAAAATTTCTGTATATCATTCACAAGACACAATGAGCTACTATTGCAGCCTATCTGCACTTCTCAGAAAACTTCATACCTGACAGCACAATTCCCTCAGGTCTTTCATTCTCCACTACCCTGATTGTAGTACAGCAGAGTTGGTACAATACTCTAGGGCTTACAATGCCGGTCAAAATCTTAATACTGGTATTTCAGTATTTTTAATTTATGAAACTGGGATACCTGTATTCCAAAAACAAACGTTTTTCTCAATAAATTTTGATGACAGTTAATAGAGTAAGGAAAAAACTAGTAGTAGTAGTAGTGGCATGTGATGCAAGAAAGCAAGCGTATGAGCTTATGCAGCAACAGCCAAAAAAAAAAAAAAAAAAATTGCAAAACAATCCCCTCTAAATATTTGTCCAGTTCCTCCTTAAATTTATTTAACCTATCAACTTCCACAACGACAGATGGAAGTTTGTTCCAGCAATTAACCACCCGCTGACTAAAGGCAAATTTCAGCACATCTATTCTACATCTTTTAGTTATTAAGTAAAATTTTTTCTTCCTCAATTTCAATTTATGCCCCCTTAGGTTCACAATCTGAACAAGTGGAAGAATCCCATCAGAATTCAATATTCCTCCAGTCTGAGAGAACTTGAACTCGAACCTTTTAAAATAGGTGTCAAGTGACTATGTTAGTACAGTCAGGCCTTGTATAACACGTGTTTACACTACACAGATTCAATCATACACAGTTTATAAATTGGGGAACGATATTGTCTATAACACGAACCAAATTCGCTTATGCACGATTCGTCTGTGGGTATACAAGAAATGGCAGTCAAATGCGGAATCACCCCAACCAAACACAACACCATAGGAATGAAGAGAAGATTCTGAAAATGTATTTGTTTTTTAATGTGAAGGGGAAACACATTTCACCATAATAAAGTAAAAACCCACACAATTCCAGCTATCGGTACTATCACAAATGCAATAAGATCGAGTTTACTACCTGTTTATAACAGATTCCACTAGCAGAAACGCAACTGGAAATTGTTTTTATTGTTTTATGGTATAGTTGACCTCCAGAAATGTACTTTAGTAAAATGTGAGCTAGTGAGGTGTTAATTGTGTGTATCTGCCTTTACGGTGTTGTTTATTCAGTTGCTACACATGCACGCAGCTTTGTAATTCTCATTTTGTAATTGTGCTTTATTACCTAAAAATGAGTAAAATACTTAAAAGGTGTGAAAGGGAAGTGTCCTGGTGAAGACACTACAGATTTAGAGAGAAAAAAAAAAAGCAATATCAATAGACAGAGGCGGAGTGGGTCAAAAATTCTTACTCAGGAAAATTTGTAGCGGCCTCATACTAGCATTTATGACCAAAATCACGCCTGCCTCTATCGTCTTCTGGCCTCCGGCCCACCGGGGTTTCCCTGTATAGCCAGTTCGCCTCTGTCAATAGAGAACAAATGTGAAATACTGAGCGAAATGAAAGAACATGTGATATTGCATGTGCTACAGGCCTATGAGGCAATGCCAAGAATTAGAAAGAATGCAGAGAAAATAAAAACAACTTTCATAGCAGGAACAACTTAAAGCTTAACAAAATCCATTAGATCAAGACAAAGAATTGGAAGAGATGGAACGGCTGTCATCTGTTTGGACAGAAGATCAGAAAATTGCGAAACAATCCCCTCTAAATATTTGTCCAGTTCCTCCTTAAATTTATTTAACCTATCAACTTCCACAACAACAGATGGAAGTTTGTTCCAGCAATTAACCACCCATGACTAAAGGCAAATTTCAGCACATCTATTCTACATCTTTTAGTTATTAAGTAAAATCTGTCCTTCCTCAATTTCAATTAATGCCCCCTTAGGTTCGCAATCTGAACAAGCGGAAGAATCCCATCAGAATTCAGCGTGCTCAAACCATTCAAGGCCTTATTCACCTCAATCAGATCACCTCACAGGTGCCTAGTCTTCAGCTGCTGCAATTTGCAAAACTTAAGCCTCTCCTGGTAAGAGGATTCCTTCATTCCCCTCACCAATCTTGTTGCCCTTCTCTGTACACACTCAAGCAAATCTACATCCTAAAATGAGGTCTCCAGACCTGCATGCAGTACTCAAGGTGTGGCCTGACCATTGCCTTATATAGAGGGACAATCACCTCCTTTTCCCTGCTAACCCAATTCCTGTATATCATTGACAACACCCCATGACCTACCCTGGCAGCCTGTCTGCATTGCTCAGAAAACTTCATATCTGACTACACAATTACTCCCAGGTCTTTTTCATTTTCTACCTCCTTAAGTGTATTACCACACAGTTGGTACGTTTCTCTGGGGTTACTTCTACCCATATGCAGTACTTTGCATTTTTCAATGTTAAACTTCAGTTGCCACTTCTCAGCCCATCTGCCCAAATTTTCTAGATCCTGTTGCAGTAACACTGCTATTACTGTCATTAACAACCCTGCCAACCGTTGTATCATCTGCAAACTTCGATACTAAGTCTAATATACCTTCATCAATATCATTGATAAATATACAAAACAACAGTGGACCCAACACTGAACCCTGTGGGACTCCACTAATAACATTAGTCCACAAAGAGCAGCACCCATTGATTACCACCTGTCTTCTGTCTTCTCCCACTCAAACATCCTTTTATCCATTGTAGCAGCTTACCCTTAATACCATTCTGCTCCAATTTGTACAGTAGCCTTCCATGCACAACAGTGTCAAAAGCTTTCCTGAAATCCAAGTATATGATATCAAAATTATTTTTTGCATCCAGTTCATTTGTAACCACATCATAATAACCAATCAAATTTGTCAGACAAGTCTTTCCCTTAACAAACCCATGCTGTGTCTGAATTATTGCTGCAGTCTTGTCTAGATGATCCTGCAGTGCATCTTTAACCAGTGACGCTGTTATTTTACCCGGAACAGAAGTTAAACTAACTAGTCTGTAATTACTCGTGTCGCCCTTCGATCCCCCTTTGTGAATTGGGGACACATTTGCACATCTCCAGTCTGTGGGGACCTCCCCTGAGTCCAAGGATGCTCTCATAATTATGGCTAAGGGTTTGCTTACTTCCTTTGCCGCCGCCTTTAATATAACTGGATAGATCCCATCCACCCCAGGTGCCTTTCTTATGTTTAACTTCAACAATTTCTCCCCCACTTTGTTCTCAGTTATTACGAAATCGTTAAGCACCCTGTTACAATTTGATAACCTTGTGGCGGCGCCTCCATAGCCAGGTGGGAAGGAGCAGCAGTGCGTAGCACACGCTTCTTGATTAGACCGGGGTTCGAGCCCGTCACCACCAAATACGGAGGATGCGGAAAGGTCATTCTGGGAATGACCACCGCATATCCCGGAGCAATATGGCCTTAGTTGCTAATGCTCCTAAAAACCAAATAACAAACAAACAACATAACCTTGTGGCATTTTCAAACCTTAATAACTCCTCATGTGTGAATGTAGATGCAAAATGCTTATTCAGTTTGTTTGCTATCTGAGCAGGCTCATCAACAGTTGAATCATCGATATCAAGTGGACCAATCAGATTCATCCCCTTCCTTTTAGAGTTTATATAAGTAAAGAAATCCTTGCTGTTTTTCTTAGCATCCTTTGTCAAAGATTTCTCGTAATCTGCCTTCGCTTGCCTAACCTCCTTTGTGACTTGATTACAGACTAGCTTATATATACCATAGGCTTCTGTGTCGCCTGATAATTTATATGCATCCCATGCATTTTTCTTCTCTGCCACGAGTCTCATTAGTTCATTTGACAACCATTTAGGCCTAAAACTTGAACAATATTTCTTAATAGGTATGAAATGTTTAGTAGCTTCCACTATTAATTCCTTGAATGCTTCCCATTTAGAATTTGCTGTTGGTAACATCATCAGTTGGTCCCACTGTACAGAATTTAAAAACTGTCTGAGACCACTATAGTCACCTTTACGGAAGCAAAAACCCCTTCCTTTACCCTGATGGTAATTATATCTTTAAGTAAATCCCACATCAGTACACTGTGATCACTGCCACCTAATGGTTCCTTTTTATCAGCAAACTACTGTAATTACTTGAATTCAAGTTTTAAATAAACATTTGCTAAATAAACATTTGCTACATTTATAATAAATATTCTGAAAAAAATCATTAAAAATACAGTTATTCTAAAAACAAAAAAATACATATTGTTAATGCAAAGTTTAGTTATGTTTAAGCACCCACACTATCTGTCTGAATAAAAAGTGAGCTCTTAAGAAACATAAGCAATCAATAGTATGATTGTTTAAAATGGATCTAATTTTAGTACATATTTGATTAGCAGCAGAAAACTCCCTTTCAGATTCTATTCTGGTACTTTTGTACTGAGATTATCGTAGACGATCTCAGTCCATATTTTCTAGGCTTTGACTTTTTCTTTGGCAAAAATAGTTAAGTATTTCATTAATTTCCAACTCTAATTCATCTTTTAAAATCTCATTGGAATCAGGCAATTTCTTATTTTGGAAAGAATTTGCAGAACACTGATGTTCTGTTCCACGTTGGTCTTCCATGGTTCAATTATGTTCATTTTCTGAAGGAGAAAGACGTTTTATTAAGTGAAGCATAATTTTCACTATAGTATCTTTACTGAGTCTGGGAGAGAGCAAAGAGTGGGTATAAGGAATAAAGAGTGCAGTTAAGGAATTCTCCACATATATAAATGCAAAGAAGAGAAGGACAAATCAGATCGGATGCATATGTAATTGCGTGGGATAGTATTAGATACCCCAACTGATGTTGCAGATGAACTCGACAGTTTATTTACAGAAGAAAAACCCTTTACGTCAATGAGAAATTATGGGAGTGAAGTTGAAAAATATGTAATTAATGATGTTGAAATATCACATGTTGATTTAATGAGAAAACTTTCATTCCCACCGGCAAGTAAGGTTCCTTTGGGACCTATAACCTATAAACTTAAAGGAGGTGGCAAGTGAGTGCATTGAACCATTAAGGCTAGTTATGAGAGCATCACTGGAATCAGGAGAGATTCTGTTGGATTGGTGTAAATTGGAACATGAAGGTGATTCTAGGAGTGTAACGGGAAATTACCGACCGGCCAGTCTAACTTCACAGGAGGCAAATCATGGAGGCAATGATCAAGGGTGGAATTCAGGATCATTTAAATGGAAATGGAATTCTGTAGGATACACAGCATGCTTTTGTAAAGGGAAAATAATGTTTAACAAATCTGGTTAACCATTTTGACCGGTCACTCATGAGATGGATTTAGAGAATAATTTCGACATTGTTTATTTAGATATCAGCAAAGCATTTGACTCAGTCCCACAGTTCCCACATGAGCAGTTACTTTATAAGTTGAAGCAGGCTGGAATCAGGAAAAATCCTTAGATGGATAGCATGATGGCTTGAGTGCATCAGGCAGGGGGTTGTGATAAATGGTTATTCCTCAGATTGGGTTAATGTAAGAAGCGGGGTTCCCCAAGGATCAGTATTGGGACCAGTAATGGTCCCAATACTGATCCTTGGGGAACAGTCCTGGTTTTTATCTTAAATGACATCTATGAAGGGATATAGGGTGTGATGTCTAAACCTGCAGATGATGTAAAGATCAGTAGAGTAGTTAATGATCGCTGCCAAGCAGAGCTTCTTCAGAGTGACCTAGATAGACCTCCAGAAAAGTGGCAGCTATATGCTTTAATTCAGCAAAATGCAAGGTCTTACACCTGGGAAACAGCAACTCCAAAATAACTTATACACTTGGTGGAGTTGAACTAAAGTCAGTAGTGGAGGAACAGGACATGGGAGTTACAATACGGTCAGAAATGAAGTCCGAGAATTGTGGACATGTTGCATGGTGTCCTATCGATGATTTATTGAACATTTTTAAGTAAGTAAATTAGCATTAGCATTAGTAGAGGCATACGATGCAAGAAAGCAAGCTTATTCAGCATCAGCCCAAAAAAAAAAAAAAAAAAAAACCCTCTCCCATTTCACCCCTCCGTTCGTTCGAAATACCTGTCCAGTTGAGCTTTAAATTTGTTTAGGCTATCAGCTTCAACAACAAGTGATGGAAGTCGGTTCCACCAACCAACCACCCGCTGGCCAAAGGCAAATTTCCGCACATCTATCCGACATTCGTCCTTCCTCAATTTGAATTTATGCCCTCTGAGGTGATTATTCTGAGAAAGATGAAGAATCCCATTGGCATTGAGCATGCTCAAACCATTCAAGGCCTTATACACCTCTATCAGATCACCTCGCCGGTGCCTAGTCTCCAGACTCTGTAATTTGCAAAACTTAAGCCTTTCTTCGTAAGAGCAACCCTTTGTTCCATTTACTAATCTTGTTGCCCTTCTCTGTACCCGTTCCAGCAGCTCTACATCCTTCTTGAAATGAGGCCTCCAGACCTGTATACAGTACTCAAGATGTGGCCTAACCATTGCCTTATACAAGGGAATAATCACCTCCTTATCCCTGCTAGAAAAATTCCTGTATATCATTGACAAGACACCATGAGCTACTCTTGCAGCTCGTCTGCACTGCTCAGAGAACTTCATATCTCCCTGCACAATTACCCCCAGGTCCTTTTCATTCTCCACCACTGTCAGTGTGGTACCGCAGAGTTGATACGTTGCTCTGGGGTTACTGTTTCCCATATGCAGTACTTTACATTTGTCAATGTTAAACTTCATTTGCCACCTCTCAGCCCATCTGTTCAACCTTTCCAGATCCTGTTGCAGCAGCATAGCGTCAGTAGTGTCCTTGACGACCCTGCCAACCTTTGTATCATCTGCAAACTTGGACATTAAACTTGATATCCCATCATCAATATCATTCATAAACACCGAAAACAACAACGGACCCAACACTGAACCTTGAGGAACTCCACTAATAACATTAGTCCACGTTGAGCAGTGTCCATTGATTACCACTCTCTGTCTTCTGCCACTCAACCATCCCCTTATCCATAGCAGCAATTTGCCTCCAATGCCACACTGCTCCAATTTGTGCAGCAGTCTTCCATGTGCAACAGTATCAAAAGCCTTTCTAAGATCCAAATATATAATATCAAAGTTATTCCCTGCATCCAGTTCTTTTGTGACTACATCATAGTATCCAATCAAATTGGTCAGGCAAGACCTGCCCTTAACAAAACCATGCTGCGTCTGAGCTATAACTGAATTCTTGTCTAGATGATCCTGCAGTGCTTCTTTAACCAGTGCCTCCATTAATTTACCTGGAACAGAAGTTAAACTAACAGGTCTATAATTACTTGTGTCAGCCTTTGATCCTCCTTTGTGAATTGGGGTTACATTTGCACATCTCCAGTCTATGGGTACCTCCCCTGAGTCCAAAGAAGCTCTCATAATTATGGCTAGGGGTTTGCATACTTCCTTTGCTGCCTCCTTTAATATAACTGGATAGATCCCATCCACCCCAGGTGCCTTTTTTATGTTTATCCTCAACAATCTCTCCTCCACTTTCCTCTCAGTTATTACAAAATCATCCAGCTCACTGCCAATGTTTACTTTACCTACATCATTCTCCTTCCTGAATAACTCCTCATGCGTGAATGTAGATGCAAAATACTCGTTTAGATTGTTAGCCACCTGAGCAGGATCCTCAACTGTTGAACCATCAATATCCAGTGGACCAATCTGATTCATCCCTTTCCTTCTCGAGTTCAAGTATGTAAAGAACTCTTTTCTGTTTTTCTTTGCATCCTTTGCCAAGGATTTTTCGTAGTCTGCCTTTGCCTGCCTAATCTCCTTTGTGACTTGGTTACAGACCAACTTATATCTATCATAGGCTTCCATGTCACCCATTAATTTATATGTATCCCATGCATTTTTCTTCTCTGCCACATGTCTCATTAGTTCATCTGACAACCATTTAGGCCTAAACCTTGAACAATATTTCTTAGTTGGTATGTAAAGCCTGGTAGCCTCCAAGATTAGTTCCTTGAATGCTTCCCATTTTGAGTTTGCTGTTGGTAACATCATCAGTTGGTCCCACTGTATAGAATTTAAATACTGTCTCAGACCATCATAGTCGCCTTTACGAAAACAAAAACCCTTCCCTTTACCTCTGATGGTAGTTACCTCCTTGAGTAAATCCCACTTCAACACACTGTGATCACTGCCACCTAGTGGTTCATTTATCTGCAGGTTCTTAATGCATGAAGAGTCACTACTGATAATCAGATCAAGAGTATTGCTCCCTCTTGTTGCCTCACGAACATGCTGGTGTAGAAAACAATCATCCAATAAATCCACAAAAGCCTTGCTAGTGTGCGAGTGACCAACCCACAAATTCCAGTCAATATCTGGGAAATTAAAATCCCCCATTATAAGACTCTGATTTACTGGCCCACTCTATTTCCCTGTACAATATCTTATTATACTCATCAGAGTCATTAGGCCTATAGCACACTCCTACTCTCAATTTTGATTTCCCTATGCTTATGTCACACCAAACTGATTCGGCACTGCCCTGTCCATCGATGTCGACTGGCTTCACTTCCTTGGACTTTATGTGTTTCTTAATTAATAGCATAACCCCTCCTCCCCTCCTGTCCTGTCTATCCTTTCTATACACATTGTATTCCCCAAATTCCAGTTCCGCATTACTTATATCTGTGTGACACCACGTCTCTGATATCCCAACAATATCTGCCTTTGATGTTTTGAGCAATACCTCAAATTCATCAAATTTATTTACCAAACTCCTAGCATTGGTGTACACGCAGGTATACATGCACCTGTTTCTATTCTTAGCTACCCTAACACAACCCATGTGTTTACTTGTAACGCAATGACTACCAGCAGTCTCTGAAATATCCTGCATCTTGTTTTTCAGACTTCTGCTCATTTCAATAGAAGCAGTGCAAGAATCACTTCCACCTCTGCCAGTGGCTACTGTTAATCTATTAGTCCTTGTATCCCCCCCAACTAGCAGTTTTCCGACCCACCTAACACTGCCTCGACAGCATCAGCAAAAATTCTTGCACTCTTTCTATTTAAGTGTATCCCATCCCTGTAGAAGCAATCTCTCCTGTTAACAAGTACAGTCCAGGCTGAAAAAAATTCTACCCCTTGAGCCTTGCACAATCCCTCCAGGGCCGAATTGATCGACAAGGCTCTCATCATATACTCCCTCCTATCGTGTCTGGGCAGAATTGCAGACACTTTCAAGTTCAACCCTAATTCACGGTTTTTTTTCAGCAGTGACCTGTACTTGCTAAGTAATTCCGCCGGTCTCCTACTCTTAATATCATTCGTGCCAACGTGTACAACTATATCACCTTTTGTGCCCTTAAAAGATGATATCCGCTCTACAATGTCATCAACCTTTGCCCCTGGCAGACATACCCTGGTCCTATTCCACCTATCCTTTTTACAAAGCATGTTCCCCGTTTCCCTGACAATAGAGTCACCAACAACTACTAGTTCCTGTGGGACCAGCGCATTCTGCCTAGGGGGCTGCTTCTGTGTTGCCTGATGACCAAGTGCAAGCTCTGGCGTTGATGTGGGCAGCTGAGAGCTTGATGGGCCCCTCAATTTATTTCCTTCGAGGGCATCCACCCTGTCCTTCAAGCTCTCATAAAGGCCCATAACAACGCTGAGTTGTCGCCTGATTTCCTTGCACTCCTTACATCGTGCACACACAAAGACATCCCCCTTGGCAGTATCATGTCCCATACCCAACTGCTCCGCAAACATCAAGCAAACAGTGCATTTTAATAGACTGTGATTCAGAGGGCAACTGGCCCCCTCAGTTCTCCCCTGAACCACAGCACTCCCATTAGCTTGAGCCTTTTGCTTTGCTGCT
Organism: Mastigoproctus giganteus; assembly: GCF_048544385.1. Lineage (NCBI taxonomy): Eukaryota > Metazoa > Arthropoda > Arachnida > Uropygi > Thelyphonidae > Mastigoproctus > Mastigoproctus giganteus. The sequence goes on along the minus strand of NC_143586.1, from coordinate 63,272,737 downwards.
CTGGTTAGAGTCATGATTCCAATGTAATTCAATAAAATTTAAAACAAAAATTAAATCCTTAAGTTATATTATATATATATATATATATATATATATATATATGGATATATATATTGTTTTTTTTTTTTTTTTCGGTATCTAGTGTTCCCTTTATACAACTTCCGTATCACGTGTACCACTATAGTTATGTATTAATTATTTGTTACGATTAAGTCGTTATATATATTTATAGAGTTAAAAATACAATTTAATTGACAATAAAATTTATCAAGATTAATAGATTTACTGAATAATTGACAATATTATATTATGCACTATACTACACTAAGCTTATGCTATCGTGTAAAAATGGCGGGAATTCACGAACGAGTATCAAGTATGTATTAATTATTTGTTACGTTTGTACTCTAAGTCGTTATATATATATAGTTAAAAGAACAATTTAATTGCCAATGAAGTTCGACAAGATTTTCTAGTAGAGATAAGGACGTCATAATCACGTAAAGGTGATTTTATAACCTTTATATGATTAAATTATAAACTTTATTTATTTATTTTTTAAATTAGTACCGAAAAACCGGTATTTTTGTATGTATCAATACCGGTCTTTGAATACTGAAAAAAAATTACAGGGATCCCGGTATTGTAAACCCTAGTTACTACTACCTATATGCAGTACTTTACATTTGTCAATGTTAAATGTCAGTTGCCACCTCTCAGCCCATCTACTCAACTTTTCTTGATCCTGTTGCAGTAGTGTACTGTCATTAACAACTCTGCCAACCTTCGTATTGTCTGCAAACTTGGACATTAACACAGATATATCTTCATCATTATCGTTAATAAATACAGAAAACAACAATGGACCAACACCGAAACCGGGGGAACTCCACTAATAACATTAGTCCGCAAAGAGCAGTGTCCATTGATTACCACTCAGTTTTCTCCCACTCAACCATCCCTTTAACCATAGCAGCAATTTGCTCTTAATGGAATACTGCTCCAATTTGTACAGTAGTCTTCCATGTACAACAGTATCAAAAGCTTTCCTAAAATCCAAATATATGATATCAAAATTATTCTTTGCATCCAGTTCTTTTGTGACCACATCATAGTATCCAATTAAATTGGTCAGGCAAGACTTCCTCTTAACAAACCCATGCTCTGTCTTAACTATAACTGCAATCTTGTCTAGATTATCCTGCTGTTCTTCTTTAACCAGTGACTCCATTATTTTCCCTGGAACAGAAGTTAAACTAACAGGTCTGTAATTACTCATGTCACCCTTTGATCCCCCTCTTTGTGAATTGGGGACACATTTGTACTTTTCCAGTCCATGGGAATCTCCCCTGAGTCTAAGGAAGCTCTCATAATTATGGCTAAGAGTTTGCTTACTTTCTTTGCTGCCACTTTTAATATAACTGTATAGATCCCATCTACCCCAGGTGGGCAGGAGCAGCAGTGCGTAGCACACGCTTCTTGATTAGACCGGGTTTCGAGCCCGTGACCGCCAAATACGGAGGATGCGGAAAGGTCAGGGAATGAACACTACATATTCCCGGAGCATTATGGCCTTAGTTGCTAATGCTCCTAAAAACCAAATAACAAACAACATCCCATCCACCCCAGTGCCTTTCTTATGTTCATCTTCAACAATTTCTCTTCCACTTTGCTCTCAGTTATTACGAAATCATTAAGCTCCCTGTTAGAGTTTAATAAGCTTCTGGCTTCCACTTCCCTACAGAATTCTTCATGTGTGAATGTAGATGTAAAATACTCATTTAGTTTGTCAGCTATCTGAGCAGGATTATCAGCAATCGAACCATCGATATCAAGTGGACCAATTTGATTCAACCTCTTCCTTCTAGAGTTTACATAAGTAAAGACATGTATACTGTTCCTCTTTGCTCCCTTTGCCTAAGATTTCTCCTAATCTGCCTTCACTTGCCTAACCTTAATTGTGACTTAATTACAGACTAGCTTATATCTACCTTAGTCTTCTATGTCACCTGATAATTTATATGTATCCCCTGCATTTTCCTTTTCTTCAAGGAGTCTCATTACTTCACCTGACATCAATTTAAGCCTAAACCTTGAACAGTATTTCTTAGTTGGGACGAAAAGCCTAGTAGCTGCCAACATTACTTCCTTGAATGCTTCCCGTTTAGAATTTGCTGCTGGTAACATCATCAGTTGGTCCCATCATTTAGAATTTAAAAAGTGTGTGAGACCACTGTAGTTACCTTTACGAAACTAAAACCTCTTCCGTTTAACTCTGATGGTAGTTATATAAATTTGAATAAATTCCACATCAGCACACTGTGATCACTGCCACCTAGTGGTTCCTTTATCTGGAGATTCTTAATGCATGAAGAATCACTGCTGATGATCAGATCAAGATTATTGCTCCATCTAGCTGCCTCTCAAACAAGTTGTTATAGAAAACAATCATCCAATAAATTCACAAAAGCTTTGCTAGTGTGCTAGTGACCAATCCACAAATCCCAGTCAATATGTGGGAAGTTAAAATCCCCATTATAAGACAATCTGATTTACTGGCCGACTATATTTCTTTGTACAGTTTTTTATTGTACTCATCAGAGTCATTTGGCCTATAACACACTCCCACTCAATTTTTCTTTCCTAGTGCTTATGTCACACCAAACTGACTCAACATTGCAATGTCCACCTATGTTAACTAGATGCACTTCCTTAGATTTTGTGTTTCTTAACTAACAGCATAATGCCTTCTCCCTGCCTATCCTGTCTATCCTTTCTGTACACACTGTACTCCCAAAATTCCAATTCTGCATTCCTTATATCTGTGTTACACCATGTCTCTGATGTCCCAACAATATCTACCTTTGATGTCTTGACCAGCACCTCAAATTCATCAAAGTTATTTACTAAACTCCTAGCTGTGGTGTATATGCAAGTATATATGCACCAGTTGTTACTCTTAGTTATCCTAACACAGCTCATATATTTATTTGTTCCATGATGACTCTCAGCAGTCCTTGAAATTCCCAGCACCTTGCTTTCTAGACTGCTGCTCATTCCCATAGAAGCAGTGCAATAATCACTTTCACCTGTGGCTAACATTAATCTATTAGTCTATGAATCCCCCCAAGCTAGCAGTTTTCCAACCCACTGAATGCTGCCTTGTAGCATCAGCAAATATCCCTGCACCCTTTCTATTTAAGTGTGTCTCATCCCTGTAGAAGCAGTTTCTACTGTTAACAAGTATGCCCACACAGAAAAATTCTATCCAATGAGCCGTGAACAATTTCTCTAGGGCTGAATTGATTTACAAGGCTTTCATCATATACCCCTTCTTATTGTCTCTCAGCAGAATTGCAGACAGTTTTAAAATTTAAACCTAACTTGCGACTTTTTTTTTTCCAACATTGATCTGTACTTAAGTAAGTCTGCAGATCTCCACTCTTATGTTATTAGTGCCAACATGTACAACAATATCACCCTTTGTGCCTTAAAAGATGATATCTGCTCTACATCATCAACTTTTGCCCCTGGCAGACATGCCTTGGTCCTGTTCCACCTATCCTTTTTTGCAAAATATATATTCCATCTTCCTTACAATAGTCACTAACAATAACTAGCTCCTGTGGGACCATCGCATTCTGCCCTGAAGTTTGCTGCTGTGTTGCCTGATGCACAAGAGTGAGCTCTGGCATTGAGTTGGGTCTTTCCAAATACCTGTCCAGCTCAGCCTTAAATATTTTTTTAAGGCTGGGCTAGACAGGTACTTGGAAAGAACAGAGGGGTGAAATGGGAGTTTTTTTTTTTCCCTTTCTTTGGCTGATGCTGCATAAGCTTGCTTTCTTGCATCATGTGCCTCTGCTAATGCAGCTGAGAGCTTGATGGGTTCCCCCATTTTAATACCTTCAAGGGTATCTACAATGCTCTTTGAACTCTCATAGATGCCCATCAGAATGCTGAGTTGGCGCCTAATTTCTTGAAACTCTGCACCTAGCGCACATACAAATATATCCTCCTTGGCAAGGTGTCATGGAGGATACCATGTCCTGTTCCAGAAAGTCCGCAAATACTGTATTTCACAAGTTGCACATTTTTTTTAGGCTGTGATGCATTGGAGAATCATCCCCTTCAGTTTTCCCCCTGAGCCACAGCACTCCTGCTACTTTGTGATTGTTGTTTTGCTGTTCTAGTCTGCGGCATGATTTCCATTTAAATACTATTTAATTGATTAACAGTGAAAATTAGTAAGGTTAATAAATTTAATTGACAATTCTATGCCAAGCTAATACATTTGATACATATTACGCTAGCTAGTTCTTACATTATACCTTATGCTATCAAGTTACGCTATACCGTAACAATCACGTTAGTTATTCTTAGCATAAGTGCAAAAGATATATGCCCAACAAGTGATTAAAACCTTCAAACTACTTATTTATCACAATTAAAAACTTACTATTCTTCTGCACTGCTGATTACGTTCTATGATATTTGTGCCAAAATACCACTACAATAGTAGTACAAGCAAGTCATAACTTACAAAAATCACTAGTTAAATTTAAAAATAAGTTAACAAACGCTACAAAATCTATTTAATGTCTTTGTAAAACGCAATTCAATATGTTAATTAATCGAGAATACAGTAGAAATTACCAAAATACTTATGTTTGCCTGAGCTCAATTCTACAATTTGGTGCCTTCTAATCTTTTTTAATCTCCTCGTTTCCCCTCTTTTTATTTTTTATACGGTTAACTCTTAGCTTGTCTCTTTCTTGTATTTATTTATTAATTAAAGTGGTCCCAGCCAACCAATGGTAATCCTACTGTCAGTTACACATAATTTAGCAGTACTCTGATATACTCCCTCTCCTGTTTGCCCAAGTACAGGGAGGGAAAAACTGCCATGACCAAAAATGATTGATATGAACAAACTGAGAATAATCAATTACATGAAAAATAAATATACATATAATTAAATTTCAGACAAAGTCCAAACTTCATTGGAAAGAGCTACATCTGTTTAGTCTGTTGGAAAGCCAGCAGCGCAAGGGGCTGCCGAGAACAGAAACGCCGGCACGAGGAGCTGGAGTTGCAGTGGATATAGCAGACTCGTGCCTCCACCTACAAAACAAAGCCTTTCAGAACAATTTCGCAGAACTTTAGGTAATTTGGCACTACACCATACCGCATTACAAATCCAAGGCTTCCAGATGCAGAAGAGTCTTCTACCTAAGAAATATTGCAGTTACAAAGGCCTGGAAAGCCAAGAAGTTCTCCCGTTTATTAACTAGAATTGTCTCGCAGCCTTCTGCCATAAGATTGATATTACTCACCGGGGATACCAATTCAATTCGTAGATCGCTGTACTCCTCACAGTTGTACATAACATCATATTTGAAATAAACAGCTGATAAACCTTTTGACAATTTGTTGAAGTTAGTGCAATATCAGTGCAACTTGTTGCAAACACAGTTTGTTTTGATGTGAGCAATAAAACCACTGGATGAATTATTTCTTTTAACTTTGTCTAATTATGCATACAATAAATGCATTTTACTTTAAAGTTTGAAAAGCTTAGGATACAGATACCTGTATTTCTTTTAAGTCAATAAATGATTTAATTCTTTTTAAATTTAAGCTCTCATTATTTTCACTGTATTAAAATAAAAAATCAACTTTGTTTTTGCTTCTAGGGTTTTATTATATATATGTTCTTATTTTTTATATATATATATATGAATTTACACTTTCCCACAATTTGCATCTTTTTTTTTCTGGTTCCCAGAAAAACAAATACAGGGTTTTACTGTGTATATATATATATATATATATATATATATATATATATATATATATATATATATATATATATATATAATAAAATCTTGTATTTGTGTTTTTACACATATACACACACCATGATGTGGTTCTACAGTTAAGTTTGTATAATTGCAGAACACACATTGTAGTAGTAGTGGCATGTGATGCAAGAAAGCAAGTGTATGAGCTTATGCAGCATCAGCCAAAAAAAAAAAAAAAAAAAAAATCACACCATTCCCTCCAAATGCCTGTCCAGTTCCTCCTTAAATTTATTTAACGTATCAACTTCCACAACGACAGATGGAAGCTTGTTCCAGCAGTTAACCACCCGCTGGCTAAAGGCAAATTTCTGCACATCTATTCTACATCTGTCTTTTCTTAATTTGAATTTATGCCCCCTTAGGTTCGTAATCTGAACAAGTGGAAGGATCCCATCAGAATTCAGCGTGCTCAACCCATTCAAGGCCTTATACACCTCATTCAGATCACCGTGCAGGTGCCTAGTCTCCAGCCACTGCAATTTGCAGAACTTAAACCTCTCTTGGTAAGAGGATCCCTTCATTCCCCTCACCAATCTTGTTGCCCTTCTCTGTACACGCTCAAGCAAATCTACATCCTTCCTAAAATGAGGCCTCCAGACCTGTACGCAGTACTCAAGGCATAGCCTGACCATTGCCTTATACACAGGGACAATCGTCTCCTTTTGTGTGTGTGTTCTTCAATTATACTCGCCATGGCATTCTTGGTGCATATATAGTACTGAAATTATAATACGATTCTAAAAATAACAAAATTATAAAACAATTGCATTAAAAAAGGTAAAAACTATTATTTTGATATTCATTCAAAACAAATTCATAGATCAGCTGTACGTTCCCCCTCAGAATGAAATTACTGTCAGAATGACAATCTCTGACAATTTCATTATGTAGTGATCATTCTCATTTTTTTTTTTTTTTTTTTTTTTGGCCTTTCCCTAAACGTAGTTGTAAAATGGAACTATGATTATAAATTTTTTTATTTTTTTTTTTTAATTTCAGTTTTACTGCTAATTAAAACCTGTTGCAAAAGGAATTAGGTCAAAAGAAAATTGGGGATAAATTTTTTTGAAATTTAAAAAAAAATGTTTTAACCATATGCTTTCCACAGTCTCGAGTATTTTGAGTAAATGTGTGGTTGTTATAAATGTTTGATTTTTCTATGATTGATCAGAGAAATTATGCAATCCCTGTATAAATTAAACACTAAAATTTGCCTGTGGAATTAGTATTAGCAATGGCTTATGCTGCACCAGCCAAAAAAAAATAAAAATAAAATAAAGTAACAAAAATAATTCAAATAAAATAAGAATAAAAATAATAAGAGAAAAGGAAAGGAAATAGACAACCTATGCATTTTCCTCCTCCAGTAGGTTATCCAGCTGACCTTTGAATTTCTCCAAACTGTCAGCCTCTACCACCCATGTAGTTAACTTATTCCAGTAATTTCTAACTAGGTGGTGAATTAAACATAGGTGTTGATTCAACTGGTGAAACAGTCACAATTTTTATGACAGTATCTGAATTGTGACATTTTACTCACTCCTGAAGAACTGAATGTGTAGATTTAGAAGTAAAAGATTGAAGGTAGGTGGAAGGGTGGAGTGATGTATGCCAGTAACCTCTTGTTTTTACATAAACAGAAGTTTTGGCATTGACTTTATTTAACTGTATCTATTGGTGATTAATAAAGGGTTTTCCCTTTAAATAAAAAGAGATGTAAAAATATTTTATTTCCCAATGCTATTTACAATCCCATAAGTTTTTTTTTTTTTCTTTTCATAACCTAAATATTCTTGTGTATGGTCCATTGTAGCCATAGATGCAGATGTACTAAAAAATTCAGAATAAACAGTCATTTACAAAAAGCATTTGTTTCGATTAAAATCATAGTTTTCAGAAAATCTGCTTTATAGAATGAACTGGATCCTGAAATATTACTTAAAAATGGTGTTTTATAATAAGCAAACATGTATTTATTTTTCCATTCACTGCTCATTTATATAAATTGAATATAGATTTCAATTATTATTATTATTATTTTTTTTTTTTTTTCTGGTTTTAGAAGGACCCAATTCGAGTTTTGGTAACTGGTGCTGCTGGGCAGATTGCCTATTCACTTCTTTATTCTGTGGCAAAAGGTGATGTATTTGGTTATGACCAGGTGAGCAGTTATTCTTTTTAAATAAAATTAATCAGATCTATAAACATTTGTTTGACTGTACTTTTTTGTAAGGTGAACAAAGCATGGTCATGTGCAAATTTTTTTTCATTAATTATATGTGCTGTATATTCTGTATGTACCCTATAGTTACCAAGTTACAAGAATTTGATTTACTGCCGCATTCCTTTTGTCTAACAAGTATCCATACCTTCCTGAAAAACTCAAAATTAAGTGTAGATCTAGAATTAGTTGTCCATATGCTTCAGCTTGCCATTTAAAAAAAAAAAAAAAAAAAAGGTGAAAGTTATAAAATGCTAGAATACCTGTGGTGAATATTTTGCCAAAACTGTTTCTGAGAAGAAATAAATATTAATATCGACGTAACCTCTCCCTCGGCTCCCTTCACTGCTAGCTAAGGCGTCAGTGGGACAGACTTAGGTAATAAAATAACTAATTGATCATTTTTACATGTATATTCATAATAACTGCACAATCATACACCAACCATTATTAAAAATATAAATAGTGTTATGTTATATTAAAATAATGATGTAAATAAATGAAATAAATAGAATGATATAATTCCACCGGATAAAACTGATAAAAAGGTAACTGTCTGTACAATAAAATATGAAATTTTAAACTGCAAAGAATTATTTACAATAAAATAATGTAGATAAAACACAGGATGATAAAGGTGCTAAAACACCGTAGTTTTCAGAGGCATCCGCCTCCTTTTTCAACAGCGAAGTTTATCGTACGGCACATCCTTAAATATCAGCAGGCTCACGGTTCTCAGCACGTGTTTCTACAGGAGCATGGGCAGTATTCTCATGTGCACTGGAACCGGAAATGGCTCGGGAGCATGCCAGGTGGAACCGCTCATTTATTGCTCTCAGAGGAACAAATCTGCAAGCTCTCGAGCTATTTGCGGTCCCACAATCTATGTGCCCAGTTGATGATAACAGCTTTGTCTGGGGAGATTTGATGGTGCTCCTCCCAAAAATGTTCTGCCACAGCAGACTTCTCATAATCTGCAGTCTTTATCGTGTTCATATGTTCTCCCAGACAATCTTTGAACCGACATTTCATTTCACCAACATAAATCTCCCCAGACAAAGCTGTTATCGTTGACCTGGCACATAGATTTTAGGACCACAAATGGCTTGAGAGCTTGCGGATTTGTTCCTCTGAGAGCAATACTATTAATAGAGATAGGAGAATCTGCATTCATCCCCTTTTCGAGTTGTTGTTTTGGTTTTTAGGAGCATTTTCATCTGGCTCATTTAAAAATTAGAATTTTTAAATGCAAGTCTGCATTGACTTTATTAGCGGGAGACAAACAAGTAACATGTCTTCTTCCGATGGTTGATGGAACACACTGAGGCGGGCAGCAGGCAAACGTTTGTTTATTGCCCATCTGATGCGCAAGTCAAATCTTTTTCAACTATCACATAAAAAAAAAAAAAAAAAGATCGCATTAACTGGAAATTTGCATCATGTAGAGTGAAAAGTGCTATAATTTTTTTAAATAGCGGTAACTGAAAAATGCATTAATCAGACTCGCGTTATGCGAAGCCTGGCTGTATACTATATGAAAGGTAATATACAGTATGGAAAGATTATTAACCTTTTCCAGTGTACTTATGCATAATTATGTTAATAGCCCCCCTAACATAATATATATATATTAAGTGTTATGTATATAGAAGTCTTTCCACAGGGCTGATTTTGTGGGCTAAAAAAATCAGGAATAACTACTCACTGGGAGGGAACCCTACTTCCTCTGCCTGAGATTGGCTAACATATACATATGTATATATACATTTTTCAAAGTTGCTTCAAGTATGATTCAAATAATGTGTCCATTTATGTATTAATTCTCTGTCTTCAGGAAGTGCCACTATCTGTGTTGCTAAGTAATTGTAAACATACTGTTTACACCTGTGTGTTTAAAGTTACATGTTTTTTTACAATTGATAGATAGCAGCATGAAAATAGATTTTAAAATTGGGAAGAGGAGATCATGCCTGTTAGCCGTTATTGTCCAGTTTTGGTTTATAAAAGCCAAAATTCTCTGCAATTCAGATCCAGAGCTTAACAAAATCAAATCAAGCAATCATAAATACATGTAGGCAATAGCATTATATCAAAGAGAAGTAACAAGTTTTTTCCATTTTTATTTTTATATTCTGATTTGATTTTTGGAATAAGTTCACTTTAATATTGTGCAGCCAAATCATGTAAGAACAAATTAATATTTAAAAGCATTTACAAGCAAAGCTTTCATTTTTAGAAACTTTCTGCTCAAAGACCATTCACGTTCAAGGAATTCACTCTTGGAAGAGTAAAATCATGTGTATATAGTTTATATAACATTTATTATAAATCATTAATTTGCATAGCATAAAGGGAGGGGGTATCTCACGTGGTTTAAGCTTGTTTTTATGTGTCTGTTCACTGAGAATGGACTCTGTCATGTGAACTTTAAATTCATGATTATAAATTTATCACTGAGATAGTGAGACATTTTAATATAACTTGGTTGGTTAGAGTGTTCTGCCTAAAGGCAAGTCCTTAATCATGGAAATTTATACAGGCTACTTGTGGTCTTCCATTTTGTTCTGCCTCTATGTATAGTCATGTGAACTCAAGCTGGTTTACCCATTTAAGGGAAGATGGGAAAAACCCCAGGATAACCAGGAAAAACCAGGATAACGATGGTCTAACCCAAAATCAAGTGAAAAGGAAATTGAATATTCCTCCAGTCTGAGAGAACTTGAACTCGAACCTTTTAAAATGGGTGCCAAGTGACTATGTTAATACAGTCAGTCCTTTTTCAAATATCACGTGTTTACACTACATGTGTAAACGTTCCCCAGTTCATAAATTGGGGAACGATATCGTATATAACATGAACCGAATTCGCTTATGCACGATTCGCCTTTGGGTTTACAAGAAATGGCAGTCAAACGCAGAATCACTCCAACTGAACGCAACACCATAGGAATGAAGAGAAGATTCTGAAAATGAATTTGTTTTTTAATGTGAAGGGAAAACACATTTCACCATAATAAAGTAAAAACCCACACAATTCCAACTATCGGTATTATCACAAATTCAATAAGATCGAGTTTACTACCTGTTTATAACAGATTCCACTAGCAGAAACGCAACTGGAAATTGTTTTTATTGTTTTATGGTAGTTGACCTCCAGAAATGTACTTTAGTAAAATGTGAGGTGTTAATTGTGTGTATCTGCCTTTACGGTGTTGTTTATTCAGTTGCTACACATGCACGTAGCTTTGTAATTTTCATTTTGTAATTGTGCTTTATTACCTAAAAATGAGTAAAATACTTAAAAAGGTGTGAAAGGGAAGTGTCCTGGTGAAGACACTACAGATTTAGAGAGAAAAAGAAAAGCAATATCAATAGACAGAGGCGGGGTGGGTCAAAAATTCTTACCCAGGAAAATTTGTAGCGGCCTCATACTATCATTTATGGCCAAAATCACACCTGCCTCTATCGTCTTCTGGCCTCCGGCCCACCGGGGTTTCCCTGTATGGCCAGTTCACCTCTGTCAATAGAGAACAAATATAAAATTGTGAAACACTGAGTGAAATGAAAGAGTAAACAAAGCGAAAAAGAGTCAAAGGACAAGTCTGCTTATGATAGAAGCAAAAGCATTAGCAATATTTTATTATGTAATAGTTGTAATAAAATACACAAGTATTTTATTACAATTATTTATTGTGTTTGGTAATGTTTTGGTTACAAACGTGTGTTCAGTCTTGGGTGGTCAGCACATAACCCTATTTTTCCCATAGGGCCTGTTATTTATGTTGCATGATTTTGCATTGCACGTGGGTTTCTAGGAACACAACTATCATGCTATACAAGGACTGACTGTATATGCTGAAAGACATAATTCGTGGGATACCAGGTTCCTGGGCAGAGCAATGCTGTCACCCCCCTCTCGCTAGTGGATGAACCGACTGCTTGGTAGGTATATAGGTACATAGCATCACTGCATTCGCATAGATGGTAATTTGATGTCAGTATGGATAAATGTTGTGAGTTGGCCAACTTTGAAAGAGGGATGATAGTGGGTGACGCATGGGTCACTCTATCGTGGAGGTGGTACAGAAATTGCACTATTCCATTTGACAGTATCAAGAGTGTATCGGGACTACACCATTTCGGGAATAACATCTCATTGTGGACAGCCCTGTGGGCGGAGAAAGGTGGTGGATGATGAACATGGCCATCGACGTCTGTTTTGCATTGTGTCAGACAACCAGAGAGAGAGACAGTGGCACAAATCACCACAGATTTCAACAAGGGAGATGCCAGAAATGTCTCCACCAAGATTATCAGGCAATCATTAGCCACAATAGGTTATGGGAGTTGCTGACCCACCAAGTCTTACTGCTAACACTACAACACAGGACTATATGCCTGGACCATGGATAATTGGAGCATGGGTCTCCTTGTCCAATGGATTCCATTTCCAGTTATTTCGATTGGATGGGAGGGTGCCTATCTGGTGGGAACCTCTCGAAGCTATGCACCTGTCATGTCAACAAGGAACTGTTCAGGCAGGTGGACAGTCAGTAATAGTCTGGGGCATGTTCAACTGGCACACATTGGGACCTTTGGTATGTCTAAATGCATCTCTGAACGGTCAAGGTTGTGTATCCATCCTTGCAGACCATCTGCATCCCTTCATGGTATGTACCCACAGAGCCGTGGTGACTAGAACATGGTGCGAAGAGCATTCTGCAGATTTTACCACCATGGAAAGGCCTCCCTGTTAAACCCTGTTGAGAATCTTTGGGATGCTGTGTAAAGGTCCGTTCGAGCTTCAGATCCTCCACACACGAATGCAATGGAATTATGGAAATACCTGTGGAACGTTTTCGTGAACTAGTGGACTGAATGCCTTGCTGTGTGACTTCCCTTATCCAGGTGAAAGGTGGGCCTACCTGTTACTAGGTAGGTATCCCATGATTTCTGTCCGCTCAGTCTAATGACACACATGTAATGTTAATTATTGGGTAATAAAACATCTTTTAACAACATATATAAGTATTTTTGCAGTTCATTCTAGGTATAATTGGCTAGGGTTTGCTACCTGGGAATCTAAAATGCTGATGGAACTGATCCAGGCCCCATTTGCAAGTAAAGGACACCAAATGGTTGTCACAGACATTCTCTCAGATATGCCAGACAAGCTGTACTTCCTACCTGGGTGTCTAAAACGCTCATGGAACTGATATTTGGATGACACTCAAGTCAAGTGAACCCAATTTCGGCAACGTCTGGACAATCTGTGACAGCCAAATCCTCTGCTTGTACATTCACAATAGTGGGACTGTTAGTAATCCTGGGTATAACCTCCATGCACAAGCACACGGTGGGTGACCACCCAGGTATGAACCAACGTAAGCAGGGGTCGAGGTGTGGTGCCCACACCACATGGAGTAATGCCGCCCCTCTGTGTTACCAGGCAGTACTAGGTGGTAGTGACTCTCATCAACCGGTGCAATACCACCACTTTGTTTATTGGGGGCTTGAAGTGGTGGAACCCATGTTTAGTCTCCAGAGCTAAGTTCTCGTCAACCCTTCCCCATCTCTTCCATCATGCAGTATGATTGATGACTTTTGAGGTTATGATGAACATCATGACGAGATCCAATCTTCCTTACATTTCATGGGTACAGCTCTAAAACGGCCTTCGCAGGCCGGCCGCTAGTTAGTACACCGGACCGGACCTGTGGTAACTCTCTAGGAGGCTTCCGGATCAGCTAGTGTATAATCTTGCTACCTCTACTCTGCCAGATAGTGACTGGAGGGAGTCAGAGTAGTATCAATGCAGGGGGGGGCATTGTCAAGGCCACGTTATGTCAAGGATCTGGGTATATTCTTACCACACCATATCCAAAAATTTCATTACTTCATACAGCATGTCCCCCCACTTTTTCTTACTATTGAATACACCATGAATTGCCAAGCTAATAGAGTAAGCTTATCTGCAAAAAGATCTAAACCTCCCAAACACTTCCTAGTTCATTTCACAATTATATGTGGTCTTAATTCTAATCTCAATGATGTCCATTTCCACTTGAAGTCTGCCAAACCCTATGTACTTTTTCTGACAGAATCTCAGTTATTGGTTGATTCAACTACTGCTCATCTCAGTTGCCCAAATTATTCGCTGTGTGATTCCTTTCGCCTCAAAGGTGGTAATTGTGCATATGTCCGTTCCGATAATACCTGTCAGAGACTTGGTAATTTCGAATCTCCTCTTTTTGATCTTCTCTGGCTTAAAATTTCTCTACCTCATTGTGTAAAATTCATATGTTGTCTCTACTGTTCTCCCAAATCCACTAATCACTTGGAGCTCTTTGACTTCCTCTCTTTGCAACTTGACTTTCTCCAGTCCAACTTTCCTAACAGTGAAGTAATTTTACTTGGTAATTTTAATGTTCACAACTCCAGCTGGCTTCTGTTTTCTATTCACACCGACCCAGCTGTTCGAGATGCTGAGGCTTTTGGAATTACTAATGACCTTGCACAGATTGTTCATTTACCTACAAGAATACTGGACAATCCTAACCATACAGCCAACACTCTTGATGTTTTTCTCACAAACAACCCTTCTAAGTAAACGGTTGAAGTGAGAGGTCCTTTAGACACTTCAGATCACAATTTGGTGATTGTCTCTTCTCCAATGGAGCCTTTATCTCATGGCTATTCCCATCCTCATTGTTTGACATTACAAGAATGCAAAATGGGATGACCTGCGAGATTTCTTTTCTTTTTCCTTGGTCGGATTACTGTTTCAAAACTTCTGATGTCGACGTTTGCTCAGATCATGTCAGTGAAATTATTCTTGCAGGAATGGAATCCTTTATCCCACACTGCACTTTAAAATCTCGTCCTTTATCTAAACCTTGGTTTTCCAATAAGTGTGCTAAGGCTGTTCAAGAGAAGAACGTTGCATATTGTAATTGGCTTGTTTCTAATTCTTCAGTTTCATTTTCTGCCTACACCAAAGCTTGCAAAAATTGTAAAGCAGTTATTAATCAGTCCAAACTAGAGTTTGAACAGGCTAGGAGTAGAAAACTTGCTTCTTGCCCTAATGGTAGCCAAGCATTCTGGTCTCTTGCCAAAGCTATTGGCCACAACTTTTGCCCATCTCTGCTCCCACCTCTGTCCCAGCCAGATGGTTCTGTTGTCACTTCAGCCAAGGATAAAGCTGATGTGCTAGCATTCCATTTTTCTTCCAACATCTGTATTAATGATCTTGGTAAAACACCTCCCACCATTCCCAACATGCTCCATTCAATGCCTCCTGTGGTCTTCGTTTGTAATGTTTGTTAGTTATTTGGTTTTTAGGAGCATTAGCAACTAAGGCCATATTGCTCCAGGTATATGCGGTGGTCATTCCCTGACCTTTCCGCATCCTCCGTATTTGGTGGGCACGGGCTTGAACCCCGGTCTAAAGAAGAAGCATGTGCTACGCACTGCTGCTCCTGCCCACCTGGCTATAGAGGTGCCCCTGTGGTCTTCTGTCAAAAGGATGTCAGAAGGATTTTGACGAATCTTTGATGCTAAGAAAGCTTCAGGTCCCGATGATATTTCTCCACTTGTTCTCAAAACCTGTGCTCCTGAACTTACTCCTATTCTTTGCCGCCTTTTTTCACTTTCTTATTCCAAAGGTGTTTTTCCTTCTTGGAAATTTGCTCATATCCAGCCAGTTCCTAAAAAAAAAAGGTGACAAATCCCTCCTATCCAATTATCGTCCCATTGCAGTTACTCCTACTCTTTCTAAAGTAATGGAGAAATCAATTAACCGCCAACTCTTAAACTACCTAGAAACCTTCCGTCAGATCAATTTCCAGTATGGATTCCGTCAGTGTCGATCCAATGGTGATATTCTGGCTTATGTTACCCATTTATGGACTAATTCAATGGAAAGGTTCGGTGAAACACAAGTAGTTGCTCTTGACATCTCAAAGGCTTTCGATCGTGTTTGGCATAAAGGTCTTCTAAACAAGCTTCCATCTTATGGTTTACCAACTGTTTTTAGTAATTGGTTATCCAGTTTTCTCTCTGATCGCTCACTGAGGGTGATGGTAGATGGCTCTTGGTCCTAACTTCTCCACTAGTGCCGGTATCCCCCAAGGTTCAGTTCTTTCCCCCACTCTTTTCCTCTTGTATATTAATGACTTTCTTCCATTGACTGGAAATCCTATCCATAGTTTTGCTGATGATAGCACATTGCATTCCACTTTCCATTTTGAGAAATCTTGTCCTGCTCAATCAGCTTCAACTTCTCGAAAATCTGCTACCAATTCCTTAAATGCCGATCTCCAGGTAATTCTCCAGTGGGGCAAAGACAACTTAGTTGATTTCAAACCTTCTAAAACTCAGTCTTGTCTTATGTCTTGCAAAAAGGATTCTTCTGCTCCTATGCTTATCTTTGGTGACACTCCGATTTCTAGGCAAGTTGTTATATCTCTTGGGGATTACCGTCTTCTAATCTCTCTTGGCACAAGCACATTACAAATATTGCTTTCTCTGCATCTAAAAAACTTGGTTTTCTCTTTTGCTCTCGGCATTAATTTTCTTCCAAACAGCTGTTCACTCTGTACAGATCGCAAATCTGCTTTACCATGGAATAATTTTTTCCACACTTCTGGGGTGGTGCCTCAAAACCTCTCTCAGGCTTCTAGATTCCATTCAGAAGAGGGCAGTTAGGTTAATCATCTTTAACAGTCTCTCCACACGCTGTCTCATAGACGTACTGTTTCTGCTGCATGCCTTTTCTACAGATACTTCCATGGGCACTGTTCTTCTGAATTGGCTTCTATAATTCCCGCTCTCTCTTTCAAAACAGTCTGAACACGTGCCGCCACCAGCCAACATCCATTTACTGTCCAACTTCACACTCCCAGAACCAACTTTTCATCTTCCTCGTTTATTCATTCAACTGCTGTTTTCTGGAACAACCTTCCTTCATATGTCTTTCCTGAAAATTCCAGGCTACGGAAGTTAGTCTAATGTCAACAAATATCTTCTCAACCTCCAACCCAAGCACGGTACTGAGTACTATAGGTTCTAATACCTCTCGTGTTTGGGGTTTACATAAAAAAAAAAAAATTTTTTTTCAGTGAGGTCCATATTCTGCAACAACCAGATCATCTGCTTGCATCTTTGCATTGGTGGAGTTGTTAGTAACCCTTGGTATTCCTTCTACTCCTGTGCAAGGTCTGGAACTCTGTACCAAGTACATGTAGAGGGACCAGGTGTGAATCAGTGTAAGTAGGGGTCAGGGTGTGTTGTCCACATCACACAAAAGAATTGCACCCATCTGTGTCATCAGGCAATAGATGGTAGATGACTGGTGCAACACCTCCACTTTGTTGATTTAGTAGCTTGAACTGGTGAAACCAATGTTTAATTTTCACAGCAAAGCTCCAGCAACGCCAATCTGTTCCATCATGTAGAATGAATGATGTCTTATGAGTTTGATGGACAGCATGGCAAAATCCAACATTCCTTATATTTCTAGTGTATAACTATAAAATTACTGCTTTGCAGACCAGCACCAGATAGTCCACCAAACCAAACCTATTGATAACTCTCTAGTAGGCATATAGTGACTGAAGAGAGTCATTACATGCCTCTCACTAGATCAGTTTTTTGCACTTTTGTATTCTACTAATGTTTTTCCTTCTGCTTGGAAATGTTCTCATATTGAGCCAGTTCCTTAAAAGGGTGATTGATCCCACCTTTCAATTATTGTCTGATTTGCCCTTGCCTCGACTCTTTCCAAAGTAATTAAGAAATGTATCAGCCACCAACTCTTAAGCTACCTTAAAACCTTCCACCTGATCGATGATTGCCAATATAGATTCCATCAATTTTGACATACTAGTGATATATTGGCTATGCTACTCATCTTAGGAAAAAATCAATGGAAAAATTTGGTGAAACTCAAGCAGTTGCTCTTGACATTTCTAAGGCTTTTGATTATATTTGGCATAAAAATCTTCTAAATAAGCTCATCTTTTGGCCTATTGATTGTTTTTTGCAATGGGTATCCAGTTTCCTCTCCGAATGTTCACTGCAGGAGATGGTAGACTGCATTAAGTCTTCTAACTGGTGTTCAGTTCTTTCTCTGTTTTCCTTTTGTATGTTAAAATCTGACCTATAGTTTTGCTGATGATGCACACTTCATTCCACCTTCCAGTTTGAAAAACATCGTCTTGCACAGAAAGCCTCAACTTCTCAAATATCCACTGCCGGTTCCTTTAATGTTGATCTCCAGGTAATTCTTCAATGGGTAAAGAAAACTTAATTAACTTCAATCCTTCTAAAACTCTGTCCTGTTGTATTTCTCTAAAAAAAAAATAGTCTTCTGTTCCTATGCTTAACTTCAATGACATTCAGATTTCTCGACAAGATTGCATATTTCTGTTGGGGATTATCTTGACTTCTAATCTCTCTTGGCATAAGCACATTAGAAATATTGCATCTTCTGTATTAAAAAAATGGGTTTTCTGTCTCACAGACATTGTTTCTGTTGTGTGCCTTTTCTGTAGATACTTTCTTAGGCACTGTTCTTCTGAGTTGGCATTTGTATATACCGCATTCCCTTCCATACCAGTCTGAACAAGTGCTGCAGTCAGCTTCCATTCACTATCCAACTCATACAACCAACTTTTCCTCTTCCTTGTTTATCTCTTTTACTTCTGTTTTTCTGGAAGAATTTTCCTTCACATATATCTTCAGAAAACTACAATCTATGATAGCATTAGCATTAGTAGAGGCATATGATGCAAGAAAGCAAGCTTATTCAGCATCAGCCAAAAAAAAAAAAAAACCCTCTCCCATTTCACCCCTCCATTCGTTCGAAATACCTGTCCAGTTGAGCTTTAAATTTGTTTAGGCTATCAACTTCAACAACAAGTGATGGAAGTCGGTTCCACCAACCAACCACCCGCTGGCCAAAGGCAAATTTCCGCACATCTATCCGACATCCGTCCTTCCTCAATTTGAATTTATGCCCTCTGAGGTGATTATTCTGAGCAAGATGAAGAATCCCATTGGCATTGAGCATGCTCAAACCATTCAAAGCCTTATACACCTCTATCAGATCACCTCGCCGGTGCCTAGTCTCCAGACTCTGTAATTTGCAAAACTTAAGCCTTTCTTCGTAAGAGCAACCCTTTGTTCCATTTACTAATCTTGTTGCCCTTCTCTGTACCCGTTCCAGCAGCTCTACATCCTTCTTGAAATGAGGCCTCCAGACCTGTATACAGTACTCAAGATGTGGCCTAACCATTGCCTTATACAAGGGAATAATCACCTCCTTATCCCTGCTAGAAAAATTCCTGTATATCATTGACAAGACCCCATGAGCTACTCTTGCAGCTCGTCTGCACTGCTCAGAGAACTTCATATCTGCCTGCACAATTACCCCCAGGTCCTTTTCATTCTCCACCACTGTCAGTGTAGTACCGCAGAGTTGATACATTACTCTGGGGTTACTGTTACCCATATGTATTACTTTACATTTGTCAATGTTAAACTTCATTTGCCACCTCTCAGCCCATCTGTTCAACCTTTCCAGATCCTGTTGCAGCAGCATAGCGTCAGTAGTGTCCTTAACGACCCTGCCAACCTTTGTATCATCTGCAAACTTAGACATTAAACTTGATATCCCATCATCAATATCATTCATAAACACCGAAAACAACAATGGACCCAACACTGAACCTTGAGGAACTCCACTAATAACATTAGTCCACGTTGAGCAGTGTCCATTGATTACCACTCTCTGTCTTCTGCCACTCAACCATCCCCTTATCCATAGCAGCAATTTGCCTCCAATGCCACACTGCTCCAATTTGTGCAGCAGTCTTCCATGTGCAACAGTATCAAAAGCCTTTCTAAGATCCAAATATATAATATCAAAGTTATTCCCTGCATCCAGTTCTTTTGTGACTACATCATAGTATCCAATCAAATTGGTCAGGCAAGACCTGCCCTTAACAAAACCATGCTGCGTCTGAGCTATAACTGAATTCTTGTCTAGATGATCCTGCAGTGCTTCTTTAACCAGTGCCTCCATTAATTTACCTGGAACAGAAGTTAAACTAACAGGTCTATAATTACTTGTGTCAGCCTTTGATCCTCCTTTGTGAATTGGGGTTACATTTGCACATCTCCAGTCTATGGGTACCTCCCCTGAGTCCAAAGAAGCTCTCATAATTATGGCTAGGGGTTTGCATACTTCCTTTGCTGCCTCCTTTAATATAACTGGATAGATCCCATCCACCCCAGGTGCCTTTTTTATGTTTATCCTCAACAATCTCTCCTCCACTTTCCTCTCAGTTATTACAAAATCATCCAGCTCACTGCCAATGTTTACTTTACCTACATCATTCTCCTTCCTGAATAACTCCTCATGCGTGAATGTAGATGCAAAATACTCGTTTAGATTGTTAGCCACCTGAGCAGGATCCTCAACTGTTGAACCATCAATATCCAGTGGACCAATCTGATTCATCCCTTTCCTTCTCGAGTTCAAGTATGTAAAGAACTCTTTTCTGTTTTTCTTTGCATCCTTTGCCAAGGATTTTTCGTAGTCTGCCTTTGCCTGCCTAATCTCCTTTGTGACTTGGTTACAGACCAACTTATATCTATCATAGGCTTCCATGTCACCCATTAATTTGTATGTATCCCATGCATTTTTCTTCTCTGCCACATGTTGCTGCTATGAATAAAGGGGTGGTTGAGGGGGAGAAGACAGAGAGTGGTAATCAATGGACACTGCTCATCGTGGACTGATGTTATTAGTGGAGTCCCTCAGGGCTCAGTGTTGGGTCCATTATTGTTTTCTGTATTTATTAATGATATTGATGATGGTATATCGGGATTAATGTCCAAGTTTGCAGACGATACAAAGGTTGGCAGGGTTGTCAAGGACACTACTGACACTATGCTGCTGCAACAGGATCTGGAAAGGTTGAGCAGATGGGCTGAGAGGTGGCAAATGAAGTTTAACATTGACAAATGTAAAGTACTACACATGGGAAACAGCAACCCCAGAGCAACGTATCAACTCTGTGGTACAACACTGACAGTGGTAGAGAATGAAAGGGACTTGGGGGTGGTTGTGCAGGCAGATATGAAGTTCTCTGAGCAGTGCAGACGGGCTGCAAGAGTAGCTCATGGAGTATTGTCAATGATATACAGGAATTTTTCCAGCAGGGATAAGGAGGTGATTATTCCATTGTATAAGGCGATGGTCAGGCCACACCTAGAGTACTGTATACAGGTCTGGAGGCCTCATTTCAAGAAGGATGTAGAGCTGCTGGAACGAGTACAGAGAAGGGCAACAAGATTAGTGAATGGAACAAAGGGGTGCTCTTACGAAGAAAGGCTTAAGTTTTGCAAATTACAGTGTCTGGAGACTAGGCACCAGCGAGGTGATCTGATAGAGGTGTATAAAGCCTTGAATGGTTTAAGCATGCTCAATGCTGATGGGATTCTTCCTCTAGCTCAGAATAATCACCTGAGAGGGCATAAATTCAAATTGAGGAAAGACAGATGTAGGATAGACGTGCGGAAATTTGTCTTTAGCCAGCGGGTGGTTGGTTGGTGGAACAGACTGTCATCCCTTGTGGTGGAGGTTGATAGCCTAAATAAGTTTAAGGCTCAGCTGGACAGGTATTTTGAACAAACAGAGGGGTGAAGTGGAAGTGGTTTTTTTTTTTTTTTTTTTGGCTGATGCTGCATAAGCTTGCTTTCTTGCATCAAATGCCTCTACTAATGCTAATGCTAATGTCTCATTAGTCCATCTGACATCCATTTAGGCCTAAACCTTGAACAATATTTCTTAGTTGGTATGTAAAGCCTGGTAGCAACCAAGATTAGTTCCTTGAATGCTTCCCATTTTGAGTTTGCTGTTGGTAACATCATCAGTTGGTCCCACTGTATAGAATTTAAATACTGTCTCAGACCATCATAGTCGCCTTTACGCAAACAAAAACCCTTCCCTTTACCTCTGATGGTAGTTACCTCCTTGAGTAAATCCCACTTCAACACACTGTGATCACTGCCACCTAGTGGTTCATTTATCTGCAGGTTCTTAATGCATGAAGAATCACTACTGATAATCAGATCAAGAGTATTGCTCCCTCTAGTTGCCTCACGAACATGCTGATGTAGAAAACAATCATCCAATAAATCCACAAAAGCCTTGCTAGTGTGCGAGTGACCAACCCACAAATTCCAATCAATATCTGGGAAATTAAAATCCCCCATTATAAGACTCTCTGATTTACTGGCCCACTCTATTTCCCTGTACAATATATTATTATACTCATCAGAGTCATTAGGCCTATAGCACACTCCTACTCTCAATTTTGATTTCCCTATGCTTATGTCACACCAAACTGACTCGACACTGCCCTGTCCATCGATGTCAACTGGCTTCACTTCCTTTGACTTTGTGTTTCTTAATTAATAGCATAACCCCTCCTCCCCTCCTGTCCTGTCTATCCTTTCTATATACATTGTATTCCCCAAATTCCAGTTCCGCATTACTTATATCTGTGTGACACCACGTCTCTGATATCCCAACAATATCTGCCTTTGATGTTTTGAGCAATACCTCAAATTCATCAAATTTATTTACCAAACTCCTAGCATTGGTGATAGTTCAAGTTTAATGTCAGTATTTTGAGAAGATCACCTAGCTATCAGCCAGCTATTTTTTATGCTCTGTGTTTACCAAGATCCTGTGATGGATAAACTTTGTGTTTAAATATGTAGTAGTAGTGGTGGCATGTGATGCAAGAAAGCAAATTTCATGGGTCACCATGAAATGGTGACCCATGAAATTTGGGTCTTTGGGTCCACACATCTTCAAGATAGCATGCAAAGCATGCTATCTTGAAGATGTGTAAATTCAGAAATTGTTTATATACTTGACTTGAATAATAATTATTTCAATTGAATGTTAAGGTAACAGATGATTGAACAGAACAAATATTCATTTTATGCATAAAAGGACCGTTGAATGAATGATTTTTAAAAATGCAAAGCAAACTGAGGGTAAATTATAATTGTTAGCAAGGTTAATGCATAATTTAAATTATATTTTATAGCCAGTCATTCTTCACCTTCTTGATATCCCGCCTATGATGGGAGTATTAGAGGGGGTTGTGATGGAACTAGTAGACTGTGCATTTCCTCTTTTGAAAGGTAGGTTTAACCTTAATTTGTGCAAATCTCATAAAATTGCTGTATTTTGTATGGAAAATGTTAAATTTCCTAATTTTTGTGCTTGAATTAGCTATATGGTGCAAAGAAGTCCAAGGTTTTGCTGCTCTAGCCAAAAACAAATTATTGCTTAAAAATAATAATTATAAAATAAAATGAACTGCCTATTTGACTCTACTCACATAGGTGTTTATCCACTGACCTTTGAATTTCCCCAGACTGTCAGCCTCAACCACCTTTGGAGGTAACTTATTCTAGTAATTAACAACTTTCTGGCAAAAATAAAACTGCTTGCAATTCGACCTAAACACCCCCCCCCCCCCTTCCTCATAATTTGAAAAATATGACTCCTAGTACTGGAACCATTTATAACAGTAGAAACTTTGTGCTCATTTGACTTTCACCTCAGAGTCTTATACATCTCAATCATGTCTCCTCTAAGGTGCTTAGTTTCCAAGCTTTGTAGCCCACATATTTGAAGGCTTTCCTCATATGGATGCCTTTTGCTGATCCCAATAGTCAAGTTTCCTGTGTTTAGACCCTTTTAAGAAGCTCACTGTTTTTTTATTTTTCTCATTAGGTCTCCATACTTGAACTCTTCCAAGTGTGGTCTTGCGATTGTGTCATATAGTGTATTAGGACTTCCTGTCTCTACAAGTAAATGTTTGATAAATCATCAGTTGGACACCAGTGGCTTTCCTTCTTTCCTGTATACACTGTAAAGAGAACTTCATGTTTATTTATATTGTAACTCACAAATCCTTTTCTTCTTCTACTGTTTTTAATTTATTCTCACCTAGTGTATAAGTTACTTTTGGGTTGTTATTCTCCAAATGTAAGCGACCTTTCATTTTGCTGCATTAAAACCTAGCTTTCTTACCATCCCTGAAGACTAAGTTGCCCTGAAGAAGCTCTGCTTAGTGCTGATCAATAACTGCTCTTCTGATATTTAACATTATTTGCAAATTTTGACATCACACCCTCTAGCCCTTCATTGATGTCATTAAAAAAAATCAAAAACAAGTGGTCCCAGTACTAAATTACCAAGGATTACCTTGGTAATCCCACTTACTTTATCCCAGTCTGTAGGATAACCAGTAATTATAACCCTTATTTTCTGCCCTGTAGCCATCCTGCTATCCATCTAAGGATTTTCCCTTTGATTCCAATGTTTTCTAGCCTATACAGTAATCTCTCATGCAGGACTGAGTCAAGTGCTTTGTTGAAATTATTTTTTACATCAAACTTGAGTGATTCTGTCAAAATAGCTAACCAAGTTAGTTAAACATGATTTTCCCTTTACAAAGTCATGCTGTGTTTCCTTTGGAGTTCCATTTCTATCTAAATAATGCTGTGTTATGTTCTTAATCAGTGCTTCCAGGATTTTCCCAACCACTGAAGTCACTAACCAGTCAGTAGTTATCCATTTCACTCTTATAACTGCCTTTATGTATTGGTGATATTTTGGCACTCCTCCAATCTAAAGGAATCTCTCCAGAGTCCTGTGATGCCCTCATAATAAACCTTAATGGTTCATTGTTATTCTCTTGCTACCTCCCTCAAAATTACTGGGTATATGCCCTGAACTCCAGGAGCTTTACTTGCATTTAGGCCAGAAAGTTTCTAATAAATAATCTCCAATTTCAATATTGTGAATTTCATGTTTTCCAGCTTCATTTACACAATTTCTCCTCATTGTGACATCTTTCTTCTGTAAATATCAATAGAAAGTACTTGTTCAGTTCATCTGCAATATACCAATACACCAAAAAAGCACTATTAGAATTTATAGAAAGTAATGCTTCTATCCCTCTGTTTCTGTTCTATTATGCGAAAGGGCACTTTGCATGGAACTTTATAACATGGTTCTGGTTCTTTCATTCAGCCAACTTTGCCTTTTAATGGGTAATTTGACTTCTCTCAAGTAAATAGTGGTCTTCAAAACAACAAGTATTTTGTTGTTTTTTTGAAAAGTGTCACCACTCTAACAGCTGTTTCAATGATACTGTTAATCATGAGTAAGCATGTTTGCTAGATGTTTAAAATGATGAAACTTAAGTAGCTTTATGAGAAATGCTGTGTAATATTCAAATTTGCAATTACAGAAAATTATATAAATAACTGGCAAAATGAATACTAGAAATATGTAGAACAGGAGTAGTGTTTTCCATTATTATTTTTATAAACAAAGCAACTTTTTAGTTTTTTAAAGTACGTGCTCTCTCTCTCTCTCTCTCTCTCTCTCTCTCTCTCTCTCTCTCTCTCTCTCTCTGCAGGCGCCTCCGTAACCAGGTGGGAAGGAGCAGCAGAGCATAGCACACGCTTCTTGATTAGACCGGGGTTCAAGCCCGTCACCACCAAATACGGAGGTTGCGGAAAGGTCAGGGAATGACCACCGCATATCCCGGAGCAATATGGCCTTAGTTGCTAATGCTCCAAATAACAAACAACTCTCTCTGCATGTGTAATGGTAAATTTTTTATAACTTATTGACCTAACTATTTAAATAAAATAAAAAAAAAAAGTACAAATTCAGTGAGCTTATGTTTAGAAACAGCTGCATTTGCCAAATTATTTCTTGCACTGGGATGTGCTATAGTGAGGATTTTTTATTCTAGTTTCAAATTTAATCTATACTCCATAACTTCAAGTTAAATGTTATCTTTTTAATCATGTTTTTCAAACTGCACAAAAAGTTCAGTATTTTAAACTTTTTATGCAGTTTAGATTTCATTTATTTACACTTCTTCATTATCATTCATATTATCACACTATCTTCCTGTTACAAGAAATCGTCAGCTCTTGTCCTTTTAAACCACTTGAAAAAAACACTTGATTTGGTGGTTCCCTAATAGAACACCTCCTTTAAGGAAGTAAACACAAGCAACAGACTAACCCAATGAAGTATGAATCGAGCTAAAAGGAACAACGTGATTTCAAAGTAAACACCTCTGAAACACATCATACCATATGACTGGTGCATTATGACCAATGTAGTCCATGCACCATTAAACCATAACACAACCAAATCCCCCGTCACCACCAAATACGGGGGGTGCGGAAAGGTCAGGGAATGACCACCACATATCCAGGAGCAATATGGCCTTAGTTTCTAATGCTCCTAAAAACCAAATCCCTAATAGAAAAGAAGTGTCTGTCTAACCCAGATAGATTTTTTTTTTTTTTTTTTTTGTCTGGCATAAACTCCTGAAGTAACCATACATATTAAATCCTTTCAGATACATTATTTTGGTCTTTGACCATAGTGTATTTGTGTATTGGACCACAGATCCAATTGCAGAATAAAATTCAACTCAAATATTACTTAAATCTGTGGGGCTTTTTTTTTTTGAAAAGGACTGCCATCAAAAAGTATATGCATATATATTATGCTTGATAATATATCTACAAGCTTCCATCTTATGGTTTGCCACCTGTTCTTTTGTAATTGGTTATCCAGTTTTCTCTCTGATCGCTCACTGAGGGTGATGGTAGATGGCTTTCTGTCTTCTGATTTCTCTGCTGCTAATGCTGGTGTCCTCCAAAGTTCAGTTCTTTCCTCCACTCTTTTCCTCTTGTATATTAATGAACACTAGAAATATGTAAAACAGAAGTAGTGTTTTCCATTATTATTTTTATTCTACAAAACTATGCAACTTTAATGACCTTCTTCCATTGACTGGTAATCCTATCCATAGTTTTGCCAATGATAGCACATTGCATTCCACTTTCCATTTTGAGAAACCTTGCCCTGCTCAATTAGCTTCAGCTTCTCAAATATCCGCTACTAATTCCTTAAATGCTGATTTCCGGGTAATTTTCCAGTGGGGCAAAGGCAACTTAGTTGATTCAATGCAGTCTTGTCTTATATCTCGCAAAAAGGATTCTTCTGCTTTTATGCTTATCTTTGGTGACACTCTGATTTCTAGGCAAGTTGATATATCTCTTTTGGGGATTACCCTGACTTCTGATCTCTCTTGGCATCAAGCACATTACAAATATTGCTTCCTGCATCTAAAAAACTTGGTTTTCTCTTTTGCTCTCGGCATTACTTTTCTTCCAAACAGCTGTTCACTCTGTACAGATCGCAAATCCGCTTTACCATGGAATATTGTTCCCACACATCTGGGGCGGTGCCCCAAAACCTCTCTCTCAGGCTTCTAGATTCCGTTCAGAAGAGGGCAGTTAGGTTAATTAATGACTCATCTTTAATAGTCTCTCTCCACTCGCTGTCTCATAGATGTACTGTTTCTGCTGCATGCCTTTTCTACAGATACTTCCATGGGCATTGTTCTTCTGAATTGGCTTCTATAATTCCCGCTCTCTCTTTCAAAACAGTCTGAACACGTGCCGCCACCAGCCAACATCCATTTACTGTCCAACTTCAAACTCCCAGAACCAACTTTTCATCTTCCTCGTTTATTCATTCAACTGCCGTTTTCTGGAACAAACTTCCTTCATATGCCTTTCCTGAAAATTACAGGCTACAGAAGTTAAAGTCTAATGTCAACAAATATCTTCTCTTGTCTTCTCAACCTCCAACCCCAGCACAGTACTAAGTACTATAGGTTCTAATACCTCTCATGTTTGGGGTTTTCATAAAAAAAAAATATATATACACACTGTGTTAAATATTACATTTTAACAGAGCAGAAAAAATTATTGTACCATATTTGTAATGTGCACTGAATATATTTACAAAAGAATTAGAAGATGACAAAAAACATAATTGCAGTATTTATCTTTATAAATCAACTGAAAATTTCAATTTGAAAATCAATTTGAAAATTTCAAAAAACTTTTTTTTTTTTGAACAAATTGTGTTTGTTTGTGACTATTACTTTATATGAAAACATTAAATTTAAATTTCAGATATTATACCTACTACAGATGAGAAAGCAGCATTCACTGAAATTGAGTCAGCATTCTTAGTGGGTGCTATGCCACGTAGAGAAGGCATGGAAAGAAAGGATCTACTAGCAGCAAATGTAAAAATATTCAAGAGTCAGGGAAAAGCATTAGACCAGTTTGCAAAGAAAAGTGTTAAGGTAAAAATTATAATAAGTTGTCCTTTTGTTATGTTTGTCTAGAAATTGCAATACTTCAGAAGGTAATGATCATTCATTCAATTTTTTTTTTTTTTTTTTTGGTTTTTTTTTACTATACATCATGGAATATCTTAAATAAAACAAAACTGCATTTATATTATTACTCTTTATATTTTACCGCAATGTCATTTTATTTGGGTTTCTCTTATTTTCCTCTCCTTTACATACACTCAAATCAATGAATACCATCCATTTCTGATTACTATGAAATAGCAAATGCAAGTATTTTCTCCTATAAAAGTGATCAGCTCTTTCAAGGATTTATAATGAATGATGAGAATGTGAAAAGAGCTAACAGAATTTCAGAAGGAAATGATGGTTGTCAGGGGGAAAATGTCTGTGCATCTGATTTTTCTGATTTCAAGTATTCCCAAGTCAACAGTGGGCAAAATTCTGAAGAAATGAAGTCCTAGAAATGACACTGAGCCAAAGAAATGTCAGGGTTGGGTGTAATATAGTGACGTAAGGTAGCCAACACACCTTAAGATGGTTGGTTATTGTGGGTCATCATCAATCCCTAAAGAATCTGAGTTTTGAGTTGTGGTCATAGGCTTCCATGACACTTAGAGATCTGTATACCATTAATTTTCATGGAATAAAGTTTAATAGTTTAAAGAAATCTTAAAAGCCTTTTAATTAATTTCCCTTGGGGTCATTGTCAAAATTTACTGCTAATGAATGTGTTTTCTGTCACCAGAGTATGGGTGTAACTAAAATAAATCTTAAATTAAATTTAAGACACGCTTGAACCGTGAAATAAAGACAGCAAAAAAATTAATGCTGCTAATAGATAACATTAATTATTAACAGCATTAATTATTTTGCTGTACTTATTTCATAATTCACTTGTTTCATTAAATTTAATTTAATGATATAACTACATTTTTCATTTACCATAATAAATTGTTACTTAACACATTAACTGTCATGATGTCAAATACTTTCACCAGCAGCTGACTAAATCAGCCATATGAGAAGGAATATCTAAGAAATAAACTCATACACCGACCATTGAACAAAATTTACTGTAACTAAAATTAAAGTATAAAAATATAATATAAAACAAATTATTTACAATAAACTAATGACTGTACATTACGGAATACTAAAAACTGTAATAAAAGATCGTTTACAATAAAATAAGCTAAAATATAAAATTAAAAGTGCTAAAAACCTGGCGCTTTCGAGAGCGTCAGCTCTCTTCTTCAACAGTAATATAACTTTCTGCAACATCTCCTTAAATAGCAGGTTCACGGTACTTCCACACGTGGTATTTCTCCACGTGGTTCAATCGGCACATGGTCAGAACCGGAAGCAGAAATGTCTCGGGTACGTGGCAAAGAAAATCGTTCATCCGAATTTAATACAATTGTTTCAAAAATAGGATGAATACGCATGCCTCTATCTCTATTCATGGTATTCTTACTGGATGAACCAATCCGTAAACCCTCGAGCCATTTACGCTCCCAGTATCCGTGTGCATGATCCAAAATAATAGCGTCCTCCGGGGAGATTTGATGCTGCTTCTCCCAAAAATGTTCGGCCACGGCAGACTTACTGTAGTCAGCAGTTCTTATGGCATTTAAATGTTCCCCCAGGCAGGCGATCCCTAAGCCGCCGTTTTGTTTCCCCCACATAACACTCCCCACAATCCGGGCATTCTATTCTATAAATAACTCCACTACTGAGATCTTTTGGTATACAGTCTATGACCTGAGACACAGCTGTGCACAGCCTCCACCCAGGAAGCTGTACACAGCGTGTCTTATAACCCTGTAAAATTCTTGCCAGATGTGCAGTAAGGCCCGGATAGTAGGGGATGTATGCGGTGGCTACCGGGGCGAACGACTCCCTACGCTCGGACACCCCTCTACTATATCTGTCCAGGATCCTCTGGGGGTATCCGCACTTTCTAAGTTCTGCCGTGACACGATTAATTTCTTTCCTTTATCCTCAGAAGTGGTACAGTGTGATCATGTCACTGCAGAACTTAGAAAGTGCGGATACCCCCAGAGGATCCTGGATAGATATAGTAGAGGGGTGTCCGAGCATAGGGAGTCGTTCGTCCCGGTAACCACCGCATACATCCCTGCAAGAATTTTACAGGGTTATAAGACACGCTGTGTACAGCTTCCTGGGTGGAGGCTGTGCACAGCTGGGTCTCAGGTCAAAGACCGTATACCAAAAGATCTCAGTAGTGGAGTTATTTATAGAATAGAATGCCCGAATTGTGGGGAGTGTTATGTGGGGGGGAAACAAAACGGCGGCTTAGGGATCGCCTGGGGGAACATTTAAATGCCATAAGAACTGCTGACTACAGTAAGTCTGCCGTGGCCGAACATTTTTGGGAGAAGCAGCATCAGATCTCCCCGGAGGACGCTATTATTTTGGATCATGCACACGGATACTGGGAGCGTAAATGGCTCGAGGGTTTATGGATTGGTTCATCCAGTAAGAATACCATGAATAGAGATAGAGGCATGCGTATTCATCCTATTTTTGAAACAATTGTATTAAATTCGGATGAACGATTTTCTTTGCCACGTACCCGAGACATTTCCGGTTCTGACCATGTGCCGATTGAACCACGTGGAGAAATACCACGTGTGTGAAGTACTGTAATCCTGCTATTTAAGGAGATGTTGCAGAAAGTTATATTACTGTTGAAGAAGAGAGCTGACGCTCTCGAAAGCTCCAGGTTTTTAGCGCTTTTAATTTTATATTTTAGCTTATTTTATTGTAAACGATCTTTTATTACAGTTTTTAGTATTCCGTAATGTACAGTCATTAGTTTATTGTAAATAATTTGTTTTATATTATATTTTTATACTTTTTGTAAAAATTTTAGTTACAGTAAATTTTGTTCAATGGTCGGTGTATGAGTTTATTTCCTAGATATGAGTTTTCCCGACCTCAGAGGCCTCTTTCAGGATAATATGAGAAGGAAGCAAAAAATTGTCTCTGCCCTCTGCAATCCAGATTGACTCAATCCTGTAGTTTTCATTCCTGGGTCAAAAAGCTTCAGAAAAGCATGCAGTGAAGATTTAAAAATAAATATTCACATGTCCATTGGTTGTGTTTGTTTTTGGGTGCTGGACAAGAAGAGTCTTTGGTGGTAGTGGAAAATGCAGATAAATATGACTTTTCTGGTGTAAAACTTTTTTTTCTTTTCTTAACTTCTAATTATATATCTATTTTAATATTCCAATATATTTTAATTTGCATATGAATTTGTGTAATTTTTTTGCTCCTAGACATGTAAATATTTTATAATTATACTTTTAGTTTAGTTAAATTCATGAATTTAAGTTAAATTCGTGCTTTCCTTATAAATGATTTAATTATTTTTAACTATTGCTTTTTTAGAGTTGATTATTTTCAGTATATTTACATAGTAAATGTAAAAATCAATGGTGTTTTTTTTTTTTTGTATTTTCTCACAATTTATTCTTCCTTCAATTTGTTTTTTCAGCAGACTCCAGAAAAGTCTTGACAACTCTCCATGCTTAAAAAAAAAAAAAAACTGAATACAGTAAACTGTTTATTATAAATTGCATACATATACCAGTTGTGCATCTTGTGCACAATTAGTAATTCAATATTTGTAACTATTGTTTTCATGGGAAAGGATTACACATAGCAGCAGCCATGGTATAATATTAAGTTTCTAGTTCTAATGGGACTGTTGTTACATGATACTGTTTAATTAATGTTACATAATATTGCTTGGGTGTGAGCAGCACACTGCAGGGGCTCAGATGATCCCTATTATATCAGCTAATGTGGAACTCCATTGTGTTTTACCCATATTGTGATGAAGCTGATAATGATAAAGATCAATCTTAACTCACCAATGGATGTGTTATTTTATAGTGCGTGAGGGTAAAATGTTTGAAATATTTTGCACAAATGTGTATTATGCCCTCCTCATACTTTATGGAGTAATATATTTTCATAATTATTTAACACCTCTGAACAGATTGCAACCACTACATTTATCAGATTGAGCATTAAGAATGATTATTTATTGGTTTTAAATATAAACTATTTTACCATTAAGAATATAATGTAGTACTTTTACCCCCACCAAACGTAAATTTCTACTTACTGAAATTCTTTATTGTAATTAGGTTCTTGTCGTTGGAAATCCTGCAAATACTAATGCTCTGATATGTAGCAAATATGCACCATCAATTCCCAGAGAGAATTTTTCTGCTATGACCAGGCTTGATCAGAACAGAGCCAAAGCTCAGGTGAAATACTTTTTAATCCATAATATCAAATTTTATCATTGCTATTTCAGATATTTTGTACATATACAGTAGATCTTTGAAAATCTGAACGTCAGAAATTTGAAACGTCGATAATCCAAACGAGCCTGCATTTATTTATTTTATTTTATTATTTTATTTTTTTATGCTGGTGGTGCCTTAAAATAATTACAGTAAGTTCTGGTTATTGTGGCGCCTCCGTAGCCAGGTGGGAAGGAGCAGCAGTGTTTAGCACACACACTTCTTGATTAGACTTGGGTTCGAGCCCATCACCACCAAATACGGAGGATGCAGAAAGGTCAGGGAATGACCACCGCATATCCCAGAGCAATATGGCCTTAGTTGCTAATGCTCCTAAAAACCAAATAACAAACAAACAAACAAGCTGGTTATTGTGATTAATAACGTTATTGTGAATTGAATTTTGATTCTATTAAACCGCAATTGTAATAAGTAAAAATTGAGGAACATTATCCACTGGCTATAAAAATGAAGATATAAAGCACAAATTTACACCTTTTTTTTTTTTTACCAATTAACAAAATTAAACGATATGTGAAAATCGAAAGAATATTATCCACGCAGGTTAGTAAAATTAAAATAAATTTGCACTTATGCACACAGCTTAATTAATATACATACAATACTAACTAAACAACACTTTTTAATTTGATATTTCTGTTCACTGACATTGTTTTTTGGGTTGTAAAACTAAAAAAAGATGAGTCAATGAATAACAAAGAACACTGCACGCAGAAATTGCAACCAACACGATAAGTGCAAATGAGATACAAAGTAAAAAGATTCTGGAGTTTTTACAGAATTTTATTTTACTGCACTGTAGTTTTGTCTTTTTAAAAGGAAGCAGAAATTTTTAACAATTGAATCGAAGGTTGAGATTTAAAAAATACTTTCAAAGGGAGAAAGTGGGTCTTCATCATCAAAATTTTATGAGATTGGAAAGTCAACCATAACAGACATTAAAAACAACAAGAAAAAAATTTTAAAAGCTTGCATTGAGACTTGATTCAGATGGTGCAAAAAAAAAAAAAAAACTATGAAAACAGCTAATGACCATCTCTTGAAGATGCTGTTTATTTGTGGTTCATGCAGATATAAAGTTTAGGAGAAACCATACCTGGATCTTTGTTGTATGAAAAGGTGCTGAATTTAAATAAAAAATTAGGCGGTCCATCAGATGTTAAAGCCAATGTTTTTATTTCTAAACTTACTACGCTTTTTTTTTTTTTTAAGTCTGCAAACAGTTTTTTGATTAGTTCCAAAATCAAAACAAATCAGAAATCTGAACCACCCTTGGCCCAATTAGTTTGGATTATCAATGCTCTACTGTAGTTATATGAAAGTGAACAAAGGTATAAAAAAAAAATAATCAAGCAAATCTTTTTTCCTGTTGCCGTGATATTTTTTTTATTAGTTGAATAAATTATTTCTATTAATTTTTAAAATGAACTGAATGTTAAAAAAAGGTTGAATCTCCAAATAATTTAGAGTAATAATTGGTCTATGGAACTTGTGCAGTGATACTTACACAGGATGATTCAGGAGAAATAGTAAATATTTTAGAAGGTTATAGTATCGATTATTCTGAGTAAAAAAGTTCATATAGATATGTCTATATGAACTTTTGGATATGGAGATACAGCTGTTTGAAACTGGCACGCCCAAAGCCATTATGAGTGGTATTAAAGAATGATAAATTGTTTGTATTCATTGACTTATTGAATGATACAAAACACAGTTAATTATCAATTATTTTACACTTCACAATAAATGTTCAAAAATCCCACAGCCAACCTAAATGCAATTTACTGCAATAATTAGACTCAAACACCAGCCAAGCGATTAAAAATTTTACTATAAAATAAAATATAATAAAATACTATGATACAATATCGGGAGACTAAACTATTACAATAAAATAAAATAAATTATGCTAAAATACCGGAGCTTTCGGAGACTGCTGTCTCCTTCAACAGTGTACTATTACTGCAGTGACACATCCTTAAGTAGCAGGCCCATGGCACTCAAACACGTGATTCACGAGGCACATTCCCACATGTGCATCGGAAATGGAAGTGGCTCAGGAGCGTGTCAGACGGAACCGGTCATCCCATCTGAGGACAATCGACTCAAACAGGGGGTGTAAACGCATACACCTGTCCCTGTTAATAGTATCATGACTGGATGAACCGATTCGCAAGTCTCGAGCCACTTGCATTCCCAAAATCCATGGGCACGGTCAGTAATGAACGCATCCTCAGGGGAGATCCGATGTTGCTTCTCCCGCGGTCGTTACTGACAGTGCCCATGGATTTTGGGAACGCAAGTGGCTCGAGGGCTTGCGAACCGGTTCATCCAGTCATAATACTATTAACAGGGACAGGGGTATGTGTTTACACCCCCTGTTGGAGGCGGTTGTCCTCAGACGGGATGACCGGTTCCGTTTGACACGCTCCCAAGCCACTTCAGTTTCCGATGCGCACGTAGGAAATACCGACCATGTGCCTGGTGAATCACATGTTTGAGTGCCATGGGCCTGCTACTTAAGGATGTGTCACTGCAGTAATAGTACACTGTTGAAGGAGACAGCAGTTTCCAGTATTTTAACAAATTTTAACAATTTTAGTATTGTTTTTTAATTGTTTTATCGTAATTTATTTTATTTTATTGTAATAGTTTAGTCTCCCGATATTGTATCATAGTATTTTATTTTTGTATTTTATTTTATTTTATAGTAAAATTTTTAATCTCTTGGCTGGTGTTTGAGTCTAATTATTGCAGTATAGAATTTCCTAGCCCCATAGGCCTGTTTGAAGATATACTCAATGCAATTTGCAACAATTGTGGTACTATGACATGTTGTTCTTCTGAAGTCGTCTTGGCTTTCCTTTACGAGGGCAGCAGTATCCAAAATGCGAGCAAGCAATTGTATTCACCTTTTCTTTTTATACTGCACTTTTTAATTATGGCTAAGGGTTTGCTTACTTCCTTTGTTGCCTCCTTTAATATAACTGGATAGATCCCATCCACCCCAGGTGCCTTTTTTACGTTTATCTTCAGTTTCTCCTACACTTTCTTCTCAGTTATTACAAAATCATCTAGCTCACTGCCAGAGTTTAATTCACCTCTGCCATTCCCCTCGCTGAATTCCCCTCATGTTTGAATGTAGATGCAAAATACTCATTTAGTTTGTTAGCCCCTGAGCAGGATCATCAACAGTTGAACCATCAATATCCAGTGGACCAATCTGATTCATCCCTTTCCTTCTAGAGTTTACATAGGTAAAGAACTCTTTGCTGTTTTTCTTTGCATCCTTTGCCCAAGATTTCTCATCTGACTTTGCCTGCCTAATCTCCTTTGTGACTTGGTTACAGAGCAGCTTATATCTATCATAGGCTTGCATGTCACCCATTAATTATATGTATCCCATGCATTTTTCTTCTCTGCCATGTCTCATTAGTTCATCTGACATCCATTTAGGCCTAAACCTTGAACAATATTTCTTAGTTGGTATTAGCATTAGCACTAGTAGAGGCGTTTGATGCAAGAAAGCAAGCTTATGCAGCATCAGCCAAAAAAAAAAAAAAAAAACCCACTTCCACTTCACCCCTCTGTTCGTTCAAAATACCTGTCCAGCTGAGCCTTAAACTTATTTAGGCTATCAACCTCCACGACAAGGGATGGAAGTCTGTTCCACCAACCAACCAACCACCTGCTGTCTAAAGGCAAATTTCCGCACGTCTATCCT
Source organism: Mastigoproctus giganteus (assembly GCF_048544385.1). Taxonomy (NCBI): domain Eukaryota; kingdom Metazoa; phylum Arthropoda; class Arachnida; order Uropygi; family Thelyphonidae; genus Mastigoproctus; species Mastigoproctus giganteus. Next base: position 63,236,264 of record NC_143586.1, on the reverse strand, counting down.
ACATCTGTCTTTCCTCAATTTGAATTTATGCCCTCTCAGGTGATTATTCTGAGCTAGAGGAAGAATCCCATCAGCATTGAGCATGGTCAAACCATTCAAGGCTTTATACACCTCTATCAGATCACCTCGCTGGTGCCTAGTCTCTAGACACTGTAATTTGCAAAACTTAAGCCTTTCTTCGTAAGAGCACCCCTTTGTTCCATTCACTAATCTTGTTGCCCTTCTCTGTACTCGTTCCAGCAGCTCTACATCCTTCTTGAAATGAGGCCTCCAGACCTGTATACAGTACTCTAGGTGTGGCCTGACCATTGCCTTATACAAGGGAATAATCACCTCCTTATCCCTGCTGGAAAAATTCCTGTATATCATTGACAATACTCCATGAGCTACTCTTGCAGCCCGTCTGCACTGCTCAGAGAACTTCATATCTGCCTGCACAACCACCCCCAAGTCCCTTTCATTCTCTACCACTGTCAGTGTAGTACCACAGAGTTGATACGTTGCTCTGGGGTTGCCGTTTCCCATGTGTAGTACTTTACATTTGTCAATGTTAAACTTCATTTGCCACCTCTCAGCCCATCTGCTCAACCTTTCCAGATCCTGTTGCAGCAGCATAGTGTCAGTAGTGTCCTTGACAGTCCTGCCAACCTTTGTATCGTCTGCAAACGTGGACATTAAGTTTGATATACCATCATCAATATCATTTATAAATACAGAAAGCAATAATGGACCCAACACTGAGCCCTGAGGGACTCCACTAATAACATTAGTTCACAATGAGCAGTGTCCATTGATTACCACTCTCTGTCTTCTCCCCCTCAACCACCCCTTTATCCATAGCAGCAATTTGCCTCCAATGTCGCACTGCTCCAATTTGTGTAGCAGTCTTCCATGTGCAACAGTATCAAAAGCCTTTCTAAGATCCAAGTATATAATATCAAAGCTATTCCCTGCATCCAGTTCTTTTGTGACTGCATCATAGTATCCAATCAAATTGGTCAGGCAAGACTTCCCCTTAACAAAACCATGCTGTGTCCGAGCTATAACTGAAGTCTTGTCTAAATGATCCTGCAGTGCTTCTTTAACCAGTGCCTCCATTAATTTTCCTGGAACAGAAGTTAAGCTCACAGGTCTATAATTACTTGTGTCAGCCTTTGATCCTCCTTTGTGAATTGGGGTCACATTTGCACATTTCCAGTCTATGGGTACCTCCCCTGAGTCCAAGGAAGCTCTCATAATTATGGCTAAGGGTTTGCTTACTTCCTTTGCTGCCTCCTTTAATATAACTGGATAGATCCCATCCACCCTGGGTGCCTTTCTTGTGTTTATCTTCAACAATTTCTCCTCCACTTTACTCCCAGTTATTTCAAGGTTCTGTAGCTTACTGCTAGAGTTGAATACACCTCTGGCATTCCCCTCGCTGAATAACTCCTCATGTGTGAATGTCCATGCAAAATATTTATTTAGTTTGTTAGCTACCTGAGCAGGATCATCAACACTTGACCCATCAATATCAAGTGGACCAATCTGATTCATCCCCTTCCTTCTAGAGTTTACATAAGTAAAAAACTCTTTGCTGTTTTTCTTTGCATCCCTTGCCAATGATTTCTCATAATCTGCCTTCGCCTGCCTAACCTCCTTTGTAACTTGGTTGCATATCAACTTGTATCTATCATAGGCTTCTGTGTCATGTGTTAATTTGTAAGTATCCCATGCATTTTTCTTCTCTGCCATATGCCTCATTAATTCATCTGACATCCATTTTGGCCTAAACCTTGAACAATTTTTCTTAGTTGGTATGTAAAGCCTAGTAGCTTCCAAGATAAGTTCTTTGAATACTACGTAAAGCCTTGTAGCTTCCAAGATAAATTCTTTGAATGCTTCCCATTTTTAGCAATAATTGGATTGCTCTGCCAAGATTTGTATTAAACATACAAAATGACAATATTTATTTCTCACAGGGTGAAAAAGAACTTTGTAATACATATTAACACATTCGCTGCCGATTACGCACCAGCGCGTGATGTCGCAGCAGTATTGAAGAGCCGATCACGCTCTGGCGCGGGATGTGGCATCATTACCCAGTAGCCAATCATGCGCGGGATTCATTAGACTTTTGTATGAAGTTGTCAACTTCAGTTGGCATTGTGTTTCTGCTGTGTATATTTGTTTCGGCGTCAAGTTAAGGGTGTAAACTATATGTAGTTGTATGTGGTGTTGAATATTTTGTTACGTGACGTGCGGAAAAGCTTTGTAATATGAGTTGTGCAGATGACAGTTTAGCAGGCCAGTCGTGCCCAAAAAGAAGAAAAGTTCAATATAAAAAATCCCTTACAGATGAAGAAATTGCAAAGATGTTGGAGGATTTATCTGATGTATATCCCAGTGACGTAAGTTACGATGATGACGACGATTTTATCCCTCCAAAGGATGATTTGGATTTGTAAAGTGTAGATGAAGAAGATATTGTGGAAGAGGCTACACTTTCACATCAGGATCCCGGTAAGTTGGAAAACATCATGTGGGAAAATAATGCAGCATCGATGAAACAGTTGCGTTTCACAAAATCAGAGTCTTTGCTGCAACCCGTGCCAGGTGATAATCCAATAGATTACTTTCGTCATTTATTTACCGACAATATCTTGGATGAAATAATTACACAAACAAATGTTTATGCTCATGAAATACTTCTTCCCCGAGAAAATAAAGAACATTCTCGAATAAATGCATGGAAGGACACCACTAGAGATGAAATGCTGGTATTTTTAGGATTAATTTTACATATGGGAACCATTCGACTGAACCGCATACAAGATTATTGGAAAACAGATAAGCTGTTCGGATTACATGTGTTCGCAGATAACATGAGCAGGAATCGTTTCTTATTATTACTGCGGGCCTTGCATTTTGCAAAAAATCCAGAAAAGAAAGAGGTATGTCCACGGGATCGCCTATATAAAATTTGAAAAATGGTGAATCTGTTCAATGCACGAATGTCGGAAATATATTATCCAGGACGTGAGATTAGCTTAGATGAGTCTATGATATTGTGGCGTGGAAGGCTTGTTTTTCGACAGTACATTCAAAACAAACACCATAAGTATGGCATCAAGTTATATATGATCACAATGCCTACTGGCATGGTTATCAAATTTCAAGTGTATACCAGTATGTTGGATGATTCTGGTGGAAACGGACATGCACAAAAAGTCGTCATGAACTTACTTGATGGGATGTTAGATGTCGGGCATAGCCATTTATGGACAATTATTACAATAGCTATGAACTCGCTAAGTGTCTCGCTGACAGACAAACCCATTGTACTGGGACAATCAGAAGTAATAGGAAAACATTTCCAAAAGAGGTTCGAGAAAAAAAGCTGAAGAAAGGGGAAACTTTATCATGGTGTAATGATTGCTAAGTGGAAGGACAGAAGAGATGTCAGTTACATATCTACAGAATACCAAAATGATATGGTGGAAATGCAGAACAAACGAGGCGAACTGAAGTCAAAACCATTGCCTATAATTGAGTATAATAGGTTTATGTCTGGCATTGACAAGCAAGATCAAATGCTTGCCTATTATCCTTGCGAAAGGAAAACCATTAGGTGGCCTACAAAAATATTTATGCATATTTTCCAACTAATAATGATTAATGCACACCATATCTATAATAAATATTCACATAACAAGGTGCAACTTTATGACTTCCGTTTATCAGTGATCAGATCTTTATTGAAACAGCCATCTGATCTCCCTCATACTGTGCATGATGTACCTGAACTGGAACATGTGCTCAAACCACGGGAAGAAAGAAAAGGTGGAAAGATATTGAGGAAGCAATGCAAACGTTGCTATTCTGAAAGGAAACGTAAGGATACAGTCTATATCTGCAGTGTTTGTGAAGGATCACCCAGCTATTGCTTAGATTGTGCGAAAATTATTCATAAGTAACATTCTTACACATAGAATTTATAATCTGTAGTGGTTCGGTATGAAATAAAACGTATTTCTTAATGTTACCATGTTTTTTGTTTTATTATTTACAAACTACATTATTATGTTTTTGTGTCACCCTCCAGTGCCTATCACGCGCTGGCGCGTGAATCTCTAAATCTTTTGGAAAATGTTTATATGACACTTAAATATTGATATCGTATACCGAACAATCCCTTATTACCAATTTTCAAGCTTTTTCGTTATGGAAACACAGTCGGCTTCTGGCGATAGTCTCCGCCTTCTGTGCCGGGGTATTGACGATAGCATGCTGCCTCATGACCGGCAGCGAACGTGTTAACCGAATTTTGTAATAAGCAAATATGTTTACATAGAAAAGCCTATCCTTTCGCAGGGGAATGGTGTGTGCGCTTCATATAAATGAGTACTTTGTATAAACAGAGTTTGTATTAACGAGATTTTACTGTAATCATTTTCACTAGTATTATCTATTTAATTGTCATACTTTGCCAATTGTATCTTAATTTTTCAGACACCTTGTGCATTGTTATCCATAAGTTGATATTGATGTATTTTCAAATATGCAATATCTATACTTTCTCTTGGAACCTGTTGAGTGGCGTTGGTTTTTTTTTTTTTCTTAGCTGACTTTTTTTTTATTTTCTCCCCTCCTAGATTGCATCTCGTCTTGGAGTGAGTCCAAATGATGTAGCAAATGTAATCATTTGGGGAAATCATTCATCTACACAGTTTCCTGATGTCAGTCATGCTGTTGTGAATTTAAATGGATCAATGACTAAAGTGTATGAAGCTATTAAAGATGATTCTTTCTTACAATCTGAATTTATTACTGTAAGTTTCTAGTTATATTTATACATTTAATTTACATTTCAGTTTCAAGCTATTTTAATCTCAAAACTGATATCTGCATATATTTGGATTTAAGGAGATAATAAATATAAAATTAAAATGTGCATGATAGTAATGTCATGTATACTTGGAACCAGACCTTATATTTCTTAATGATCCTTTCTTTATTTTAAAGTATAGTACTTTTCTCCCCTTCTTTTTAACATGCAAGATTTAATGTGTATTAATTAATGATTAAAAATTTGTAATTTTTATTTTTTTTTCCTAATTAGAGGAAAACTTTTATTCAAGATGTTTTGGAAGTGACATTTTGTTGAATTAAAATGTAAAAACCTGGCAGGTTCCACACATTTTGTAACTTTTAGTTCTCTATCTATATCACACATCTCACAGGCTCTTCTCCGATTGTACATTGAATGATTGCCATCCAAGGTCAGTGTTACTCATCAGTAATGCTCTAACTTTCTAAAGTGGTGGTGGAATATGCTGTGGAAAGTAGTTTTTTTTTTTTTATATTTAATTTGCTCTACAATTTTTTTTTTTTTTTTTTTTTTTTTGTCATTATTGATATAAAATGGTTTCCTCCTTTTATTATTTATCTGTTTATTCCTTTAATGTTTTTTTTGAAAAAAAAGTTTGTGCAAATCTAATGTGTACACTTTTAATGGTTCTGTGAACTGAAAAATGGAAGTGACTGTTAGTTTCATGTTTATATTTTTGACTATAACCTTGGTTTTGATTTTCCAGTGATATTTTGTTTTTAAAAATATGTAAAATTTTTTTTTTTTAATATTTAAAATTTTTAAAAAATATAAGTACTTCAAAGCATTAAGAAAAGAAGAAATATTGTTAGCAAAATTAAACAAAAAACTTTTTTTCAAGAAATAGAAAAGGTTGCTTTCTTGTGAAAGCCTTAGCTTAACTCACAAATTTTAAACTTCTGCCATTATATTTTAGTAATTGCTGTTTAGGTTACCCTTTGAAATACCTTTTTGTATTGTAGGGTGTAATAACTCTCTCCCATACAGTACTGGAAAACTGAGTGGTTCTTTCATTTTACTCAAATGATAATAAAATGAGGATGCAAAGTTTATGGTGGTATTCTAAAATAGTCTGTGTGACCAGTGTGAGCTCAGTATCAGGGGAAGGTCATGGAGAGTATGGTCATAAGTGCATTGCAGGATCATCTTTAGGTATAATATTCTAAATGGGTCACAACAGAGCTTTGTGAAGAAAAATTTCTTGCACCAATCTGATATCTGCAATGTCAAAAATCAGGATGAAAATGATACTGTATCCATAGCTTTTTGTTTCAATTTTAACTTTATGATGTGAGTGCAAAACTGTAGGCCACATTATAATAATCATAGTAATGGATTGTAAATGACAGACGTCAGAATTGTAAAAGAGCATTATTTCAGGTTTCTAAAGCTTTAGTCTGTATTTTACGAAGTGAAGTTGAGTAAAGGCACTTCAGTTTTGGCAACAATTTCAAATATATTTGTGCACTGAAATATAATGCACTTTCACAGAATAAGTCATAACAATGCAGTTATATGACATTTCATAAGTCAAATGTGAAACACTAATTTTTAACTCATTTGAATCTAATTTATTCCATCAAATTGATTTGTTAGTTCTGAAAAAAATATAAAACAGCAAATCTCTATAGGGATCAAAAGAAGGATGCAATTTATTATTTTGTGATGTTTATATTGGTCTGTAACAAAAATATATTTGATCTTCATTTAGGAAATGCTAAAATATAAATTTTATTGCAGTTAGTTCAAAAGAGAGGAGCTGCTGTTATAGCTGCAAGAAAGTTGTCTAGTGCTATGTCTGCTGCTAAAGCTGCAGGTGATCATATGCGAGATTGGTGGCATGGTACTCCCCAGGTAGTTTTTTTTTTTTTTCTCTTTGGTTATTTAAGGACATTAAATTATTGCACATAAAACATTATTGTATAGGGCACATACAAACTGCGGTTTGTATGTAGTAATGCACTTCTGTGGGGGTGGGGATTTTTGATAATTATTTATTTAATTATATTTGTATATCCTTTTATTTATTTTTATCTATCCCCTAAATGCTTAGATCCCCTTTAGAATAACTCTCCACTTGTGCATCTGACTATTACTTCACAGAAAAATTCTAAGTTCAAGGGGAAAAGCTCTTAGGTGTATTTAATTCCCTTCGGATAGGCTTGTGCTCAAAACAACAAAAAAACACAGTTGTATATAAAATTCAGTTTATTATACATATTTACATGAGTATATTAAAACCAAAATAATTAACTCATACATAAGACAACATGATTTAGTCTCACCTATATGTATATATATATCATAATCACACATCAGTTAAAATCATCACTAGCTGATATCAATCCCTTCCTTTCTAGGTATATTTAATCCTGCATCACAAATTTAAACATATACACCAACCATTTATAACTGATTTAATAGTAAAATAAAATAAAATGATACAAAAGACTGTAAAATAATATTTACAAAAATATGATTATTTACAACAAAAATTAAATAAGTTAAAATGCATTAAAATATAAATTTAAAATCGATAAAAACACTATTAAAGCTTTTGGAGGTGTCTGCCTCCTTCCTCAGCAATAATGAAATTTAAGCGACACATCCTTAAGTACCAGGTTCACGGCACACGTGGATGACCAGGCGCATACTCGGTATTCCTTTCACTTGTACCAGAACCGGAAGTGGTCTGGGGACATGGAAAACTAAAACGTTTATCTCTGGCAGAAACCACCGCCTCAAAAAGGGGGGTGAAGCCTAACTCCCCTGTCTCTGTTCATGCTATTGTTGTCAGAGGATCCAATCCACAGACTCTCCAGCCACTTGTGGTCCCAGAATCTATGCGCCCGGTCAAGGATGACAGCGTCGTCGGGGGAGATCTGGTGTTGTTTTTCCCAATAGTGCTTGGCAATGGCGGATTTATTGAGCTCTGCGGTCCGTATCGCTCTTGAATGATCCCCCAGACGGTCCTTGAGATGCCGTCCTGTCTCCCCCACGTAATATTCCCTGCATAGATTCTGGGACCGCAAGTGGCTGGAAAGTCTGTGGATTGGATCCTCTGGCAAGAGTAGCATGAACAGAGACAGGGGAGTTAGGCTTCTCCCTTTTTGAGGCGGTGGTTTTTGCCAGAGATAAACGTTTTTAGTTTTCCACGTCTCCAGACCACTTCCGGTTCTGGTACAAGTGAAAGGAATACAGAGTATGCGCCTGGTCATCCACGTGTGCCGTGAACCTGGTACTTAAGGATGTGTCGCTTAAATCTCATTATTGCTGAGGAAGGAGGCAGACACCTCCAAAAACTTTAATAGTATTTTTATCAATTTTAAATTTATATTTTAATGCATTTTAACGTATTTACTTATTTTATTTTTGTTGTAAATTAGTTTTTTGTAAATAATCATATTTGTGTAAATATTATTTTAGTCTTTTGTATCATTTTATTTTATTTTGCTATTAAATCAGTTATAAACGGTTGGTGTATATGTTTAAATTTGTAGTATGAATAATCCCAACCTTAGAGGCCTTATTGCAGATATAATCCTGCATCATTTAAATACCATTCTATCCCTTTCTACATATGTTTAATACTGCATCATCTAAATACATTAATAAGAAACATCAATTCCACCCTATTCCTTCCTACATATATTTGATACCACGTCAATTAAATACCATTAACAAGAAATATCAATTCCATTCTATTCCTTTCTACGTATGTTTAATCCTAGTATATTAAAACCAAAATAACAAATATCGATCCTTTACTATTATTCCCTTTCAAAATATCATATATATATATAATAAATTCCCCCTTTTGTTAATGTCTTTCCTTCCTGATTCTTCTCTAAACTATCTTTACAATTAGGCATTTCTAGTACATATCTCACAGTATTTTTTAAAAGTCCTGCTAATCAAATTTCAGGGTTCCTACAGTTCTTTATGTGTGTGAAGGTACTACTATAATCTAGCCACTTACTTGTAGAACTCTGCAGGGCGTCACCTTTTGTCTTTCCGGTTAGGTACTGCTTATCTTCACTGTCTGGGGCGGTGTCTTACTATCTTCGAAGAATTTGGCACGGGTAGTAGGGCTGCCAGGTAGATTTTGGCTTCATTTATTCAGCCCACTTGATGCACTTCTTCTGTTCCAGAATGGCTACTCTCATGTCGGTCAGTGTTCAGATTCCATCCGGTTCAGCACTTTGCCTTCCAAGATTTCAGGAATCTTAATCTTTAATGGCAGATTTGATTTACCTTCTTCTTGTGAGAGACTCGTTTTGTCTTTCACTCTTTCTTCCCAACTCCTAGACTTTCCAAAGAGCTAACATTGACTATGTTCCACTTTCTCCTCGTCCCCTTGCTTGTCACAGGCACTTGCTATCGACATTTCCTTTCCCCTTCATTTTTTCTTACTACTCGATTCCCAGTACACTACACTACACTACGGTACTACACTGTCCTATACTTTCGTACACTTTACACATCTGGACTGCCCGACTTACTTTCTTAAAATCATCTCTCTACCCACTCCTTCACTCAAGGAAAAACTCTCCTTCTCAACCCCTCTAACCCTTTTTCTCCATCTCCTCCCACATCTGCTCCAGAGTCTGCCACGCCTATTCCCAGTGATTTCTTCCAGTCTTATATCTACTTTCGGATTTTTTTTCATTCCATTTGTTGGAAAACTCTTATTCCGCCGGCCCAGTAGCACGTGATCAATACTCCCCTTTTTACAACCTGCTGGATCTGCTGCCATCCGGTGTGCCCTTTGATGTTTGCCGAACATCCAGAAAACAACTCTTCTCCTCTCATATAACGGCTTTGTCCCCGTAGCATTCCAAAACCACAAAAAATGACATTAATGACCACAGCATCTATCTTTGGAAATTTGTGTGCTCATTAAGAACCCACGTCCTGTTGGCAACTGTTTGAAGTAAACTGTCCCTACTATTTTGACCCTGCATAAACCTTAATTTGCCTGTTGTTGTTTGGACCCATGCTGCTTTGCCGTAGTTTTCTTTGTTGTTCCTGAGTATAACAGAAGTTGAAATCCCGACTCTGTGCCCTCATTTCCACTACCCATTAATTTTATTCTTACTGAATAATTCTTATTACTGAAATTGACAATATTACCATCTTATCCTACTAGCGGCAGGATCCAAAAGGAAAACTAACTTCCAAAGTCTTTACAAAAAAAAAATTTTATTTTTGTAAGATTTCAAATCTTACACTTCTTCGCAGGAGCAGTCCTATTTTGTTTAAAACACCAAGGTGCATCAGTGTTATGAAATTGAAGTATTTAATGGTAAACTTAGTTTGCTTAATGCCACATACAAACTGAGACTATACCATATGGTACCCTAATGTTTTATAGCTCTTGTAGCAAGAAGCCTTTTGTCCTAAATTCATTATCATGCATATTGATTTTTACATAGAATGATTAAATATACTGTACAATGCTGATTTTCCAGATTACAAAGATATTCTAACACCCACCATTTTCTGAAAAGGTACATTTGTGATAAAATTTTTCATGTGGTAATTGGTTAAAAAAAAAAAAAAGGGAAAAATCTGATAAACTACTTTACAGCTTCCTTACTTGCCTGTTCTGTATTAATTTTGATCTTTGCTTAAACACTTTTTGGTGCAGATTTGACATTTATTAATTTTCTTGAATTTTTATATTCTTGATTTAGTTTTTTAAAAATCTTATTTTGAAATTTCAGTTTTAAATCCTGGAGTACATATTAGTACCTCCATTACGAGTTGGTTACTATTTGCATTTGAAAATGTATTCACATTATGCCAGTAAAGAAAAATAGTAACATGATCCTTCATGTGGTGCAGTTTGTTTCTTATCAGCTGAGACATGCATGAGAGAGAGATATGCATTTGATAAGATGACTTATTGCACATTTGAACAAAAAGTATGTTCTATGAATTAATAACAGAAAAACTGTTTCCAAATAGCTGAGTGGAAATGGTGATGTATGTTCTCAGACACATTGGAATGAATAATTGTGATAAGTGCTGATTGGGTCATTCTTACACATTCCTAGATAAACAGTATGCGTAACAATATCCTTTTTCTTTTTGTCAATAATTATTAGAAAATGCATTAACATCGCAGGACAAAATAATTACCCCAATTTTCTAAGCCACCATTTTTGAAGTTTATCCACTTCAGAATGTGACACTGGCATGAAAGGAAGGAGGTGGATTCCTATATAATGGTATGAATGTAAAAATAAATTTATCTGGAATGACATTCTTATCAGAAATGTGGCTTTTTATAATGCTCTTGAGAAATACTGGTATAATGGACTTCCAGTTTGCATGATATTTAGCCCATCATTTGTTCTATGGAACTGGACAGGTCTTTCACCTAAAGAACAGTTATGTTAATTGTTGGTTCAGGGTTAGTGGCTGAAACTTTCTATACCTTCCTAAGTATAAAAAACTTTATTTGAACACTTTTGGAAGTGAATGGTTATTGTTTACTTGGAATTATGTATGTAAAGAATCTGGTGTGGTTACTTTGTTTCAATGCAATGTGATTAAGTACTTTTTCACCCAATAGTTCATGAATTTGCTACAAAGATTGGTTGTTCTATGTTTAATTATTACAAGGTGGTGTTTAGTCTTGATTCTGTTTATGTGAAAAGCATGCATGGATTAGTGCAAATTTCATATGCTTTAAAGTTTTCTCTACTGGAAAATGGAGGTAACTAATAGTTTCACATTTATATTCTGATTGTTGTTTGTGCATATTTTCAGAATTAAGTTTTGTTGAAAATAACATTTTAAAAAATATGCATTTACTTAATATTGCAGTTGAGTATTAGTATAGTTAGTCAGATGCTATGATCACTTTTGACACGATTCAGATCGTGACCAATGTCTAGTTATATGTGGTATTTAAGATAGTCTACCATTAAATATTCATGATTAAGCTTTTTTTAATTGAAATCCCTTTAATACCTCAATTTTGGAATTTACAAATGTATATTTACACATTGTAGCTTCAGTACTTTACCTTTAAATCCTATATTTTGCAGTAGCATTATGAAATCAGATAGTAAACTTCATTAGAGTTTATTGAGGCAGTGAATAATCATGCATTTTGTGAGGGAAGGCTACACATTGAAGCAACTGTATGTGTACAATCAGAGAAATTCATTTTAGAGATAGAAACCAGTTACACTTATGCCCCTGCAAATTGAAGCCTCTGGTTTACAAATATTAGTACATAGTGCTGATCCTGTGGCGATAAGGTTATATAATAGAGGAAGTAATATGGGCATATGAGGTGAGCCTATTATCTAAGTTAAAATTTAACTTAGGTTGCATATATCATTTCAAAAGAACTGAAGAAAGATCAAGACTTATTTAAGTTACTTCACCAATTAAATGAAGAATTTAAGTTTAACAATGGAACAGTATAGTGAATAACAGTGTAAAGGACTTCGTTAAAGAAAATCAATGCACAAATAATTGCAATGCACAACGAACAGAAGCAATCAGTTGCATGTGGATCATGTTGGGAGACTATTTCAGTTCCAGTTTTAGCCAGTAGTATTTTTGTGGTGATAGTAAGTAATGAAGCTTGAGGGAAGTGTCATTAATTTTTATTCCGTTTACATTTCTTACTAAAATTTTCAAACGAGCTATTTTGTATACTATTTTTAAATCTTAACTCAGCATTATGAATCTCATATCTGTAGTGAATGAATGTTAGAGTGAGATGATCTCAAAATAAAGTTTTAATTATTAAAAGTAACAATTTTCATTTTACAGGGTCAGTGGGTATCTATGGCTGTGTTTTCTGATGGTTCCTATGGCACTCCTGCAGATGTTATGTATAGCTTTCCTGTTCAGATTGGATCCGATTCCAGTTGGAAAATTGTGCAAGGGTTAGAAATTGGAGATTTTGCTCGAGAAAAAATGGACCTCACTGGGCAAGAACTAGTACAAGAAAGGGAAGAGGCATTGGCAGTGTGCCAGGATTGACATACAGTTCCCCCTACAGCCAAATTGTGAGCTTTCACTGTGCAATCTTAATATCAACTTAGTGAACAACACTGTATGTTAGCACACCAGTGATGTTTTTGTTTATTTCAAAGGAGTCTAGCTACTAGAAAATTAGCAAACTGAGGGATTAATTATTTTCTGTACATATACAACTATATTTTTTAACAGTATTTTTTTCGGTGGTAGTTTAATTTTTTGTTTATAATTTTTAGGAACAAATAAGTTAACATGATGTAGCATAATTCATTTTCACATGAGTGCTTAAAATAATACTACTTTGTAGGATAGAACAAAATCTTTATAATAATAATAAGTTTTAATTAAATATAACTGTTGAATGCTTCCTTTATTATTAAAAAATAAAATTAAAAATAGGCAGAGATAAGTCTTGGCTGTAGTGGGACATAAGATGTAGTGTATATATATCAGTATATGATATGTGTTTTTCAGTTAGTGGTGAAATAATAGTATTTGAGGTAGTTTTTTTTTTATGTAATTTTATCTTGTTTAGTATATTTTGTACACTGTTAGCATTTAAAATCATGCTGTTTTGTCTTTTGGCAAAATATATGTGCAGAAAATGTATTTCCTCTGATTAAGACTAATAAAGCACTCTTCAATTTACCTTCATTTTGCACTTGACTCTAAATTCCTCATTCATTTCACAAATACAAATGGTATTACTTGCATGCATATTTGTGTATTTCAATTATTGGTTACTCACCTATCACCAATTCTGTTGCCATAATTATTTGATCTATGACTCCTTTTGCTTTAAAGGTAGTTGTACATATATCTGTTCTGATATTCTTTGTCAGAGAATTCATAATCTGGAATCTCTTTTGATCTCCTCTGCCTTAAAATCACTTCACCTCCTTCTGTCAGACTAGTGTGTTATCTGTATTGTTCTCTACTCTAAAAATTACCCTGAACTTTGACTTCCTTTCTTTGAAACTCTTACTGAAGTAATTTCCCTTCATTGATATTCACAACCAAGATGTCTTCAATTTGCTAGTTACATGGATCCAGCTTAGTTGTTTGACAGCACTGGGGGTTCCCTGTGGAAATCTGTGGAGGCCAGAGATTTAAAAAGTGTGAGGAAGTAGTTTGTGTAGTGTTATATTCTGTTGTTTCTCTGACAATTTAGCCATTTGGCATCTATTGGGGACCCACTGTTGCCCACACTTTGCCACAAGGAGGCAGGTCAGGCACGCAGTAGATTATTTAAGTACTCTGGCAGGCCCTGCCACCTATTTTCGGAGGATATCAGTGGCAAGACCTATAAAAGGGGGTGGACACTAGAATTTGGTGGCATTGTTAGGGGCATACGTCGGTTTAGTTAGAGTGGGGGAGAAACAGGTAGAAGGATGAGGACAAAGTAGGCATCTCCAAAGAGGTCAGTGGGAATGAGCCCCACCAGTTGAAGTATGAGAGAGGCAGGGAGGGGAGGAGACAGACCTACCTCCTCCCTCCGCTGCCTGGAGATGGGGTTTTAAAGGGAACTGGGTTGGAGTACCCAGTTCAGATCACCAAATGGAGTGTTGACAGCAAAGCTGCAGTAGGTCTTTGTTGGTGATGGTTGTCAGGTTCATGTCTTGTTGAATCCAGTAGGAAGGTCAAACTGCCCATCCTGCTCCAGAGTTGGGATATGTTAGCTGGCAGTGGGGAACCCACCAGGAAAGGGAGGTGAGAGGGACATTTACTTCATTCATAATCTGCATTCTCACTCTACTTGCATTCTGTTTTTATACTTTTTTTCTTAGTTTATAATTTTTTTTCCCCCTGTTCGGTTATACAGGGTGTCTCAAAAATATTGGTACAAACATTTAGGGGAGGTTGGTAACATCTAAAGGAATGTGAATCACATAGGAACCCATAACCGGAAACGTCACCGTAAGTCGGTATACAGCGCTGTTCATCAGTTCACGAGAGGGAAAATTTCTGGTTTACTCATTCAAGCAGTAGTTGCCACACGAAGAGCATGCATCGTTATACAAACTGAGCTGGCAGACATGCACTTAGTGCATGGATTAGCAGAAGGCAATGGATGAGCCACTCAACGAATTTATGGAGAACACTTCCTAGATAGACATGTACCGGACCAACGTTTGTTTGCATGTGTGCATCAAAATTTGGGTTATGACCCATCGATTATGGGTCATTTAGAGGTAACAGTAGTAGAACAGGCAGACCACATTCGACGCAAACTCTCGCCATGGAAGAAAGTGTTGAATGCCATCCAGAATAATCCTACTACCAGCACACATGCCTCTGCCTTAGGAGTGTCTCGTTGCAGTGTACAGAGTGTCTGGCACAACGATTCCTTACACCCCTTTCATCTCCAAAGGATTCAGTTACTGCTTCCCCAAGATCATCCTGCACGTGTGGCTTTTGTGCAGTGGTTTCTCCAAGAAAGTGTTCAACACTTGAATTTTCCAGCCTATGTTTTGTTCATGGATAAGGCTTATTTCACTCGGGAAGGCTTATTCAATCAGCACAATGCTCATGTGTGGGCTTACGACAACCCACACGGTGTGCACCCCCATGTGTCACAACATCGCTTCGCAATAAATGTGTGGTCAGGTATGGATGGTTGCTTAGTCAGCCCATACCTGTTACCATCTCGCATGAACTCCACTAAATATCAGATCTTTCTTGAACAAGTTCTACCAAATGTGAGACGCAACATTTGGTTTCAACATGACGGGGCGCCTGCCCATGGAAGGTGTGTTTATGACCATTTGAATAGGCATTTTGGGTGTAGATGGATTGGCCGTGGTGGACCCATTGCCTGGCCCCCACACTCACCTGATTTATCGAGCCTTGATTTCTTTCTGTGGGGGGGGGGGGCCTCAAATCTATCATGTATGAATCGCCTGTGGAGACTGAAATGGATCTCGTGGCGAGACTTGTCTGTGCTGCTGTCAAAGGAACTCCAGGTGTGTTCGACCTTGTCTGCCAATCCATGCTGCATCGGTGTCACACATGCATCGCATCTCATCTCATGGTGGGACCTTCGAGCATCTGTTGTAACGTCACAAAATGCATCCATCTCATACTCCATTGTTTAGCACGACATCTGGTTTGGTTGTAAAGGCTTCTGTTAATATTATGTCAAATAAATGTTTGCCACTAATTACTGTCTTGTGTCATTTCTGCTTCTTGTGCCTCTGCTACTACTTTCCCGTGATGTTTCCAGTTATGGGTTCCTATGCGATTTACATTCCTTTAGATGTTACCTACCTTCCCTAAACGTTTGTACCAATATTTTTGAGACACCCTGTGTGTGTGTGTGTGTGTGTGTGTGTGTATATATATATATATAGTTTTTTTTTTTTTTCCCTCACTCATTCATCTTTCTCACACACTGGGGGGGATGCAATGGTGCGTAATGTAATTTAAATACTAATGCTAAATAATTAAGCTAAATAAGAAAAAATATAAAAGATTAAAACTAGAGTTAGTGTGTACGTAACTATAAAATTTATAGTTTGTTCTTTTTCTCACACATTCTCATTCATTCTTCTTGCTTTCTGCACTGCACTCTCTAGGCACCTTTAACACAGTGGTTTTCAACCAGGGTGCCACATAATTTGGGTTTTTAAGCTACTTAAACTTATTTTTTAAAATTTATATGTTTATTTCATTATAAAAAGGTGTACAGTATCTTTTTAATTTTGTGGTGATCAATAATTGATGTTTAATTAGTACCTCTATATAAAGAACAATATTATATACTACACACAGATCTAACAGGCAGAAAATTGAGTGGGGTGCCACAAAATAAAATGAATTACTTAGGGGTGTGTTTATTAAAAAAAAGGTTGAAAACCACTGCTTTAACATGTTCTTTTATATGTGCACTCTCTCTCTTAAAATAGCATTATTGCTGAAGCTGTGCGATAGATGACAAACTTTGTCCTGCTCGTACTTGTTAATCATTTTCATCTTCATTTCTAAATCAATTTTGTTTTGTTTCCTGGCACTACCACCACTTGCACTTTTCGTTGTAATACGTAAATAGGAATAAAGAGAAGCGTCTGAAAATTTGTTTTTTATATGATTGAAGAGTCCAGTGAAGGGGAACACATTTCACCATAATAGCATAAAAACCCACACAATTGCAGTTATCGGTATAATCGCAAATGCAATAAGATCGAGTTTACTTCCCGTTTATAATTAATAATCACTTTATTATATCAAATGATATGATATAATCACTTTCAGAGTTAGGTGATCTCTGTCAACCTTGTACTAGAGTGTGGTTTAACTGCCACATTTCTCTTGAACATCCATCTTTTCACAGCATTAGTTGATGCTGAATCAAAGGACCTCAAAGGTCCTGCTGTATCATGCAACAAATTACTGGCTTGCAAGTGACAATCAAACATCTCTGCACTCCCATTCTTTATTTGTATTACCACCAGTTCCCATAATTCATTATTTTTTAATCGTAATAAATATATTCAAGAGAAGATAACATATATTACCTAATTGGAATGTCAAAACAGTAATGTACAGTAGACTTCTGCTTATCTGCTGGCAATTTAACCAGGTTGCAGATTAACTGGAGGCAAAAAAAATTGAATTGTCTTAAAAAAAAATCTATTACAGTGTACCTACTTACAATAATTTATTTTTAAGTTTAAAATAGGTTTTGAATTAAGGGTTTGTTGGTACTAAGCAGGATCCTCACAAACCCTTAATCTGCCATTGGGAGTCTACTGTTCCTTAGGGATTCCTTCAGTCCTTAGGCATACAAACAGGTACATATTCATTGTTCATCAGTTAGTACATGTTAAGTTGGTGGACACACTGTGTTGCAGTTGTTCAGTAAGCACACATATTTCAAAAGTTTTAAAGTTACCCATCATGTTAAAAAGAAAATTGTTCTTTCAATATAACAAAAAGTGAACTCATCAATAAACATGAAAAAGATGCTGCAGTGTCATCTTTAATAAAAGATTACAGTACAATGTTGGTGAACAAGACTAGGGTTATATGGTTTAATCAACAAAGGTCAGAAGGGAATCCAGTTTCTGGGAAAACGTGCATTGCTTAAACTAAGCATTTTTTCATAGTCAGAATTACTGGGGCAATCTAATGCATCTTCTGGTTGGTTAACAAGATTTAAACCAATACAGAATTAGACAAATTACTATCCTAGATTAGAACTGAGTGAGCCTGCAGCAGCTGAATTTAATCACCAACTTCATTAATTCATTTCTTACTGGTTTACAAAGAAATTCATTCCAACAGTGCCTCAGCATTTGAAACTGATTAATCTGCCTGAAAATGCAGTTCTACTTTGAGACAATGCAATGCCCCTAGTCACCCAAGTGAAGAAATTTTAATGTCAGATGATGGGAACAGTTTTGTAAAATATTTGCCAATTAATGTTGATAACATAAATACAACCAATGAACCAAGGGGTGATTCAAAATTTTAAAGAAATATATAAAAAAACTTGTTACATCAACAACAGTAATTTGTCATTTTAGAAAAATTACAAAATTGGATGCATATGAAATTTCAACATCATGGACATCAATCAAAAGCATGTTACAAAAATCTTTTCAGAAAATATTAAATGTACCAGCAACAGGCAGAGTTCTTAGTGACAAGAATAATAAAACATATATGATTTAAGACAGAATGAAGGTTTGAAGTTTTAGATGAAGCAGTTGAATGGATAAAATTCAGATAGTTCATTCAGATAAGTTTAATTTGCAATGAAATGTTATGTTATGAAATAGTTCTTCTTCATTCATAGTGTTATGAATGAAGAAGAACCAAACAGAGATGAAGACTGAAGAAAATCTATTGCCAACAAAAATAAAATCCCACATAGTACTGCTTTGTCTCATATGGAGGCTCTGCTTCACTGTGCAGAGCAAGAAGGCTATGTTCTTGCTGACAAGATGTTGCATAATTACATTCTGCTGTTTGTAGGTTGATTTGATTTGGTAGTTGTTTGGCGCATCGGCTTCTGTGGCCATATTGCACCTCCCAAGGTTTTTGCAGTACTTTGATCCAAGCCCGAGGCGGGAATCGAACCCGCGACCTTTGGGTTGCCGGGCAGGTACTTTTACCCACTCGGCTAGCCCGGTCGGTGCTGTTTGTAGGAAGGTCAGTAATCCAAAGAAACAAAACTTCTTTACTTTTTCATAAAATAATAACTTATGAATATATGTTTATATACAATTTTTGTTTTCATATTAAATGCACATTGTTCATAATCCATATTTTTTGCTTATTTTGCTAATTATCTGGGGGGAATTAATTTCCCAATTTCCCCAGTTAATTGAGAGTCTACTGTATTGGGTGAAAAATAAATAAAAAATCAGTTATGATAAAATGAGAGTTATTCAATTAAAACACATTTACTGCTTTTAAAAAAAAAAACTCCAGGGGCTCACATCTGGCGAGTATGGGCTTAGCACCTGGAATGAAGATATCCAGCTCAGGAACCTGGGCTGGATATCATCATTTTCTTTCTTGGCAATTCTTTCTTGGCAATTCTCTCTCTCTCTCTCTCTCTCTCCAGCATAAAAAAAAATGTTTGGCTGGTGCAGCAAAAGGCTCAGGCTTCCTTGCACAGTTTGGCTAACAACAATAATAATACTCAGGTTTTTCATCCAGCAGAATAAGCAAAGCCATTACTTCACAGGGTGAGGTGTCCCAACATGTAGGATATGATGTGTATATTGTAAATATTACAAAAATAAATGTGTTACTGTTTAAAAGCCACACCTGTAACATCTGACTAGTTTAATATAGTAATATTTGTTTATTAAAAAATAATTGGTTTGCCTAACTTCTTACAAATTCATCCTTTAAACTACTTACTTTCAATAAAAAAGCAATAAAGTTGAAAAAGAAACAATGAAGAATTACTTTAATTTCAATAATTTTTTAGTCACAAAAAGAAAGTTAAAAAAAAAATAATAAATGCAATAACAGTACATATAGTATAATAGAACTATTATTGGAAAAGGAATAGAAATATGTGCATTTAATAAACGCAAATGTGTATAGGAACAAGTGTTGGCAACAAATTTCCGCTCTTAAAATGCCAATGCAGAAGCCTGAGGGCCATCCACTGGGGAAAAGAGCAAGAGCCTGTTAGACAAGCTGTTACCTTCACCTGGAATTTCAGAAAATTTTAAAAATATATAAAACATGTTTTTAAATTTTATATTATATATAATAATAATAATAAATTAACATTTATATGTAAGAACTTAACATGTGTGTACTAAATGCTAGAAAATTATCTTTCCAACTTGGACAACTTTGCAAAGATGCTACTATCAAGTTTTAACTATACACCTTTGTCAAAGGTTCTAAACCAGATTTTAATTATACAGCAATCTCTCAAATTTACAATCGCCATATTTTCTTAAGAAGTAGTTTATATATGAGGAATGAGTGATTTTCCCCATATACAGGGCATCTCAAAACTGGAGGTACAAACTTCAGGAGTAAATAGAACTCATGAAAACAAACAAGTCTTATTGAACATGTTGGGTCCAAAAACTGTTTCAGAGATATTTGGCAGGGGTTGGTAAGCCAAGAGTTCTTTGACACACGAGTCGCATTTACATTACACAGTCAGCTTTATTTTGAGGTGACTTTGATTGGATTAGAAATACCAGCTGTCTGTGTGCGTTTCAATTTAATAATGATGTATCAGCATAACTATGTCCTTATTCATTTTGCACTTGTAGTGCTCATCATCACTAAACCAACATATATTACTGATCATTACATTACATTACATGACAAGTGTGAAACGAATAAGGTCACAGTTATGCTGTTACATTATTAAATTGCAAACATTTTATTTAGCTTGACAGTTGATTATTTAATATTGATTTTCATGACATTTTGTAGTTTAGTGACTCCATTCTTTTTTCTTAAATTCTGTGTTACTGTGTAATTTCATTGTAAGTGAATTCTTTTATGACTTCACACTTTTTCAAATGAACAGATGACTGATATCCAGAAGTATGTTGTGATGGGCAATGGTAACATGCATGAGGCTGCATGATTATACCACACAGCATTCAGATAGACAGAATTCAGGAGAATTTATCAGTATTTATGAGAAAACGGTGCATTTTCACCATTTATGCAAACCACTGGAAGGCCCAGGCAGAACAGCTTCTACTCCACAATTGTAAGAAAAAATCCTAAGAATTGCAGAAAATCCAGGTGCAATTAGCAACAGGATCTCTTCTGCAGAAAACATTGTCATAATACAGTTTGGTAGATTTTACATGAACAAACTTTCATGTGCAATACCCCCTATCATGTGCAATCTCCGATTGCTAATGACTTTGCACCAAGAGTTGTGCTTAGTCAGTGGATCCTGACTAAGCGCTCCGAAAATCTGCAGTTCTTAAGTTTGGTTTTATTCACTCGTGAAGCATGCTTCACTTGAGATGGCATTATGAACTTCCATAGCCCTTGGAAATTCATAATGATGTTCATAAGGATTTTCTTGCACCATATTTGGCCCAAATAAATCCTTATGCCACCACTGAATTGGCACATCAGCAAAAACTTTCTGCCAGTGTGTGGATAGATATCCTTGAAGATTGATTGATTGATGGGACCTCATGTTTTCATTGGTAGACAGCATGGTCTCGTTTATCTTCGTTTTTTGCAACATGAGCTATCAGAACTTTGGGAGGATGTACCTCTTTTGGAAATTCAGCATATGTGGTTCATTCACAATGAGACATTGCCTCGTTTTCTTTGGAACCTTAGGAAGTTCTTGAATGAAAGAGTCAACAACAGGTGGATAAGGTGTGGTGGAACCACAGCATGGCCTCCTAGATCACTATACTTTAATCTTTTGGATTTCTTTCTGTGGGATTACTTAAATGTTTGTTGTATTCAAGTTCTGTTGAACAACACTCGGGCGCCTCCGTAGCCAGGTGGGAAGGAGCAGCAGTGCGTAGCACATGCTTCTTGATTAGACCAGGGTTCGAGCCCATCACCACCAAATACGGAGGATGCAGAAAGGTCAGGGAATGACCACCGCATATTCCCGGAGCAATATGGCCTTAGTTGCTAATGCTCCTAAAAACCAAATAACAAACAAAACAAACAAACAACACTCAGTGAATGTGTTGAAAATGATTGTCACAGAATCGGAGAAACCTCAGGGATCTTTGAACGCATATGAAATCTGATGAGAAAACGTGCTGAAGCTTACATTCAAATGGAAAGTCATCACTTTAAGCACCTGTTATAAAATGCGATGTAAACATTACTCGCACATCAGAGAACTCTCAACTTACTGGCCCCTACCATAAAAGCCAAATATCTCTAAAACAATTGATTTTTGGACCCATGTTTATTGACTTTATTGCTTGTTTAGACAAGTTCCATTTATTTCTAAAGTTTGTACCAATAGTTTTGAGACACTCTGTATAGAAATGTAATGAGAGGAAACATGCTAAAGTAAATATTTGCAACTCTGTTACAGTATTCATGTGGTATTTAACATATACATGGCACTTGATAATTATACATGTATTTTGCTGCATATACAACTTAACTTGCATGGGTGTTCAGAATTCAGTTTATCAAGGAATAAATCGGCAAGTGTTCTAGAAATTTCTTCAATCAGAGGCATAGCTAATGAGAAAAACGAAAGTTTCAGTGACATTATATCTGACTATAAAGTTTCAACTGCAAGAAACAAGCAGAAGTGCTTAAAGGAAACAGTTTTCAATTAAAAGACAAATGACAGTGTAAACAAAATGAACAGGTGTAAGGAAATTGGTGGTACAGTTACCCAGTATTTGTTAATTTTACTTCAATGTGTGTTACAGGCATGCACAAAACACCATTACACAAGCATGACAACAACACTGCACAGATATTACACTACTGCTAACCCTCCACAATCCATCCCTCAGTTAGGAAGGACATATCCACTTTTATCTCTACCAAAATGAAGAGCTATTCCACTGTATTGGAACCACATCCTTACCATATTTCTAAGGGCATATCATCCAACAGTTTAGGAGTGTTTCCTGTAAGAATACAGCAGTACTAAGATACTTGGGAGCAGTGGAGGTATAGCCTAATAATAAAGGCCCTATTAGTGCCTGCCCAAATGTTGATGCACAAGTAGACTTGGTAGGCATGTGGACACATTACATAGAGGTTTTTGGCCAGCTTACCAAATGGCTGTTGTTGGTTAAAAAAAAAAAAAAAAAATTCACAGGAAAAGTGAACATTCTGATATACATTTATACAGTACTTGGATTTCAGGAAAGCTTTTGATACTATTGCACATGGAAGACTACTGTACAAATTGGAGCAGTATGGCATTAAGGGCAAGTTGCTACAATGGATAACAGGATGGTTGCGTGGGAGAACAGTCGTCGTAATCAGTGGACATTGCTATTCATGGTCTAATGTTATAAGTGGATACCCCCAAGGTTCGGTGTTGGGCTCATTGTTGTTTTGTATATTTATCAATGATATTGATGAAAGTATATCAAAGCTTAATGTTGAAGTTTGCAGGTGATACAAAGGTTGTTAATGACAGTAACAAGATCTAGAAACTCCTGCAACATGATCTAGAAAAGTTGGGCAGATGGGCTGAAAAGTGGCAACTGAAGTTTAACATTGACAAATACAAAGTATTGCATGTGGGTAGCAGTAATCCCAGAGCAATGTATAAACTGTGTGGTGTTACATTCAGGGTAGTGGAGAATGAAAGAGACCTGGGGGTAATTGAGTCAGATATGAAATTTTCTGAGCAGTGCAGACAGGTTGCCACAGCAGATCATGCATCTTATCAATGATATACAGGAATTTGGTTAGCAGGGAAAAGGAGGTGATTATCCTCTTGTATAAGGCAATGGTCCAACCACACCATGAGTACTGCACAGAAGTCTGGAAGCCTCATTTTAGGAAGGATGTAGAGTTGCTAGTACAGAGAAGAGCAACAAGACTGGTGAGGGGAACAAAGGGGGAGCTCTTACGAAGAAAGGCTTAAGTTTTGCAAATTTCAGCGTCTAGAGACTAGGCACCTGCGAGGTGATCTGACTGAGGAGTATAAGGCCTTAAATGGATTGAACAGGCTCAATGCTGATGGGATTCTTCCTCTTGCTCAGATCACAAACCTGAGGGGGCATAAACTAAAATTGAGGAAAGACAGTTGTCAAATAGATGTGGGAAATCTGCCTTTAGCCAGCGGGTAGTTGATTGCTGGAACAAACTTCCATCTGTCATTGTGGAAGTTGATAGTTTAAATAAATGCAAGGAAGACGACAAACTTTTGGAGCGAATGGATTGCTGAAATGGGATTTTTTTTTTTTTTTTTGGCTGATGCTGTATAAGCTTGCTTTCTTGCATCATATGCCTCTACTAATGCTAATGCTTTCCACTGGTTATGAACACAAGAAAGCAGTTGACCAGTGCAACTGCTCAGTACTGTACGTTGGAGTCTGTTGTAAATGTGTTGCGGACACCACTAAATTGTGGAATATCCC
This sequence comes from Mastigoproctus giganteus, assembly GCF_048544385.1. Lineage (NCBI taxonomy): Eukaryota > Metazoa > Arthropoda > Arachnida > Uropygi > Thelyphonidae > Mastigoproctus > Mastigoproctus giganteus. The sequence continues at coordinate 63,211,841 of NC_143586.1, read as the reverse complement.
TTTAGTTCTTAATTTGTGCATTCTACAGCAGCAGCTCTATTACCTAAAGGCACAAACAGTGTACCCAGGTCTCTTGAAATCTGTTCATGTGGAAATTTTATTTGTTCTACGGAAAATATTTTAAATTGCACCACCCATAGATTTCAGAATTTATATAGCTTAGATCTGAAAACTGAAAATTTCTTTGGTTAACAAAACTTCAGTATTTCTCTTTATTACTAGCATATACAATAATAATAAAATTTATTATTAATTGCTTTGGCTAACATGTACATACTATAGGACTTGAAGGGCAAGGGCACTCTTCTATGTGCAGGTAATGTGATATACTAAGAATGAAGAAAACTGCTCTTTGTGAATTAGAAATAATTTATTAAATGGCAGTTACCACTTTTGATGCACAAGCTGAAAATAATATGCTAAAATAAATTTCCAAAGATCTGAAGCAGAAATAGAAAAAAGTAAAGGAAAGGGAGATTGCCATACATTTCCTCCAAAGTGTTATGACCAACAGTGGATTATGGATTTTTCTCAGAGACCTCTGAGCTAAAACCTGTACAGAATATTCATCTGCATGGAATGGCTTTATCAGAGGCAGACTGGGTCAAAAATTCTTTTTAGGAAAACTTTACCTCATGCTAGTGTTTATGGCCAAAATCATACCAGCCTCCAAGCCCACCCGGGGTTTCCCTGGCAAGTCTTATGGCCAGCCCACCTCTGGACTTGATGCTGGCTACAAAGGCAGAGGAAGACTGTAGTTGGTCTGAGTCAACTCCTCACTTTCAGGTTACCACAGCCTGAAATGTGGGAATTGGGTAAAAGAAAAAAAATTATTTCCTGGAGTGACATCTGAGATTGGGGAAGAGGACAATCCAGGAGGTGAACCTGCCGATGTTTCTGTTGATGTTGGCACCTGGGCTATGTTAAATGGACCAGGTGTCTAAGAGCTCTCTCTGGCAATGATTATGCAAGATCTGTAGGTACTCAAGGTTAATGGTATGGTTCTCCCGGATACTCTAAATGATTGTCCAATGGAGCACACTTACCACTATATTGGGTAATCATACCAAAGGCTGGGCATCTGCATAACTGGATATGCTAAAGGTGTATTGGAAGTGGAGAAGTTACATGGTGTTTCACAGCAGCTGCAAGAACTATACCTTTAAGAGTCCTATGATCCTCCATGTCTTGCAATCATTGCTGAAGAGCATTCAGAGAATGCCTGGTCCATTCAACAACCCATGTGCCAACATCAACAGATACTTTGGCAGGTTCACTGTCCTTTCCTCCTGGATTGCCCTCTTCCCCAACCCCAGATGCTGCCCCAGGAAATACCTCAAACCCCATTCTCCTGAGATCTCACCCTGGTACCGTCGTCCCACATTCAGGATTACTTCTGCCAGTACCAGGAGGTCCCAAAGAATTCAAGACAGACTTTCCAGTTCTTTTAAAGCCGCAACAGTATCACAGGCTGTCCAACCACAAAATAACTGTTGAGATTTTGCAGTCCCACAGACATCAAACTCATACCAATCACAACCTTCCTCTTCCTGTATAGCAGCCATCAAGTTTCTCCGTGGAGCTAAATATGTTCTGGGCAGTTTTTTCCCAATCTACATAAAAAAAAAAAAGCAAACAAAAAAAAGAAGAAAAACCAACATCCTCTTTTTAAGGCAGTAATGTACGGTGACCCCATCTCCCTCTCTCCTTCAAGAGTTTATTTTATATTTATATTGATGATTTATTGTAAACTCCACTGACCTGGTGGTAGTGCCAGAGTATAAACAAGAAATTTTTATTTTATTATTGGGCCTGTACACCAAAAAGCAATGGCCGTTCATTAAATTATTTCCAATTCACACAGAGCAGCATTCTAATTTTCTATTCTTACCCGCACGTAATAACATGCAAATAACTAACTACAGTATTTCTCTTTATTATTATTACATACAATAGTAATTAGATACTTACTTTTTTTTGTGAAAAAAATAGTCACACGAAATACATTGTGATGTTCAAGTTTTCTCTAACTTTAATTGCCTCGATTGTACTCGTTGGGATAGGTATTGGGCCTGAATCACCTGATACATCACTACTTGAACTGGAGATGTCACCCTGACTGAGCAAATATTGACTAGTGCGATATGCAGCCAGATGAGCATAGCGGACAGGAGCTGGAACGGATATACTTCTAGTGCAACGGGCATAGATATGACACAAATAATATGTTAATTTTTGTAATTCATCAGGAGGAAAGCTATTATCATCCCATAAAACAGTATAGTGAGAAGGTTTGCTAGTTCCTTGGATACCAAAATGGCTGCACAAGAAAAAATCAAAGTTTACTGGATGAGTAACGGATTTATCAACAGTTGTACCTGGTGGAATATTTCTCATTTTTCCAACTCCATCTCTGCTATCGGATGGTTTAAACCTAGTATGATGATTTTTTTGTACAACAATAAAAGAAGTTGCAGGCTTGTATTTATCTCCTCCTACAAGAGTGCATGCATCTCTGATTTGACTAACTTCTTTTTTCTGAACTTTGAAGAATTCTCCTTCACTAACTCCATCACGATAAAAAATTATCTTTTCCGGTAAATGTCCTCTTGTTTGGCGGCGAAATTCCAATAAAAGGTCTTTTACCATCGATTTCAATTCTATGATGATTTCTTCTCTTTCTTTCACTTCATTCCTTTCAGCTTGAACCCGTATCGAAACAGCATACCTCGATGGAATTGCATCAAGACTTCCTACTGCCGCTGCAATCGATGGCTTATTAGAACCTGGACCTGGATGGCTAACATCTGCTCCAATAATGATTATTGGTTTTTTGAAGATAATTGGTTTTTCTGCCTGCAAAAGTGAATTGTTTACACCTCCCCTTTTAGCATTTATTTTTTGGCACAGATTGCCTATTAACTGTGGATTGCATTTTTTCACAACGTTTATCTCTCTTACACATTGAGTGATGATACCAAGTTGGGTTTCCGCTATCTGTTTGATTTCCGCATAATTTGATATTCTGCTTGAAAGAACGATGACAACCAAATCAGGTTTATATTTATCGTATGCAGTCTTTAAAACAGCCATAACACTTTGTCGTTCAACAATTAATATATCGGCAACACGTCCAATATTTATACCAGCTGCGGTACCAATTTCACACAACATGTCAGAAAATCTTCGCAAATTGTGCATGCCGCAAAATCTCTGGCTACTAAAACTTATTAAAATCCATTTTTCAATATTAGCTCCTCTGTAAAACATTTTGTCCCTCATATCCCAAGAGCCCTCTCTTGGTTTTATATTCTGATTTTGACTATAACAAATACAAGGAGGATCAATGACTCTGCCTTGAAGCTGTAATGGCCTATTACTTATTTTTAAACCAAACTCCTTAACAGTGGGATCATTTTCAAATGCTGCATCTCTAACTATACCTTCTATGTTTCTAAATCTTACCTCCGGTGCACGGGCTGTATATCTTATCATATCAGCAGTTTGAAAATCCCGTAATTTTTTTTTATAGTGCTGTCCAGCTAAGAGGTTGCATACTTCAAAAGGTAAATACACAGTTTTCTTTTCCGAACCGACATTTAAACAAGGTAAATTGGGATATCGAAGTCTCATTTTATATGTCTCATAAAAGTAGTCAGCAACCGTCATAACAATGTCTTTTCCATCTTTTTGCATTTGAAATTCTGTCCTGTTAGCAGATTTGCGAGATACCTTCAGAATTCGATATTTCCTGGGATAATTCATATGGGTAACCACAATTTTCAGACCTTTCAATTCCTTTGACAGTTGCACAATATCTGAATCATGTAGTCCTTGCCTTACCTCATCTATATTTGCTATATCAAGAAATTTACAAACATATTCTATTATTGAACAAGGTTCATAGAACGCCGTAGCTGACATATCGATGTTTAACATTGGTTTCCACTGGGAAAGTTGCACACTCTGATGATATCCAAACCAAATCTCCTGCCCTTTCCCAAGTGAATGTATTTCCTCTTTAGATGGTCGACTGAAGAAAGATCTTCCTACCGGCACATGCCGCAATGCAGGCCCATGTCTTAAAATAATTTCTAACGCCATAACTGCTTCCTGAGATGCAGAGGAACTCCTCCCTTGAAACAACTGGTAAAGTGGCTCTAAACTTATTGCACAGTCGGATTGCTCTTCCTTTTCAACAGCATTTATGCAGATTTCAAACACATCGTCTTTCTCTCTTCCAGGTTCAGGAAAATTTACTCTGAAAGTCAAACTGTTTGATGGAAGTGGTCTACGAGTAATAAGATTCTTTCTTCCATCATAGGCAGGATAATAGCCCTTAAAGACTTTGAATTCCTTAACCATTTTATTAATAATTTCTCTGTTCAGTTTTGTATTGAGACACCTATATTTTTTAACGGCAGAAGGCGCTTCTGCTGCTTCTTGACTTCTTATTGGATAAATTTCCACATCATAATGATAGACGTTACCTTGAGGTAGTTGTATTTCAAAATAATTTGCAATCAAGTTGATCACTCTTCCCAATTTCCCATATCCGGGCCTTAATGGTAGAACTGCAGTTGAATCAAATAAAGGACGATCTACAAGAAGCCTTTTAAATGCAGATGATACTTGTTTAATTGGGTCAGAAGATGGAGGCTTGGAAGGTTTAGGTGTTATGTCACTGGTCGTTTCTTTTGGAGGAGGAACTGGTTCTGTTCTTGGTACTTTCTTCTCTCCTTGCTGTTTAATTGGACCAGAAGATGGAGGCTTAGAAGGTTTAGGTGTTATGTCACTGGTTTTTTCTTTTGGAGGAGGAAGTGGTTCTGTTCTTGGTACTTTCTTCTCTCCTTGCTGTTTAATTGGGCCAGAAGATGGAGGCCTAGAAGGTTTAAGTGTTATGTCACTGGTTGTTTCTTTTGGTGGAGGAGGAACTGATTCTGTTCTTGGTACTTTCTTCTCTCCTTGCTGTTTATCCACAAGTGACTCCTTTTCTATTTGGGTATCAGAGGTAAATGGCAAGGGTGTGGATGGGCCTTGTCTTGGTTCATCGATTACCCTTCTTTGTTCTGGCTGGGCAGTCTGCTGTGACTCTTGAGCTCGGCTTTCTTCTTCAGGACGAGCACCCCTACCTAAAATAAAAAAAAATTCTAACATTTAGAAATGCATAAAATTATATAATATATAGTCTACACCTTTCATTAATATTGGAACGCATAAAAAATAGAAATGCATAAAATTATATAATATATAGTCCACACCTTTCATTAATATAGGCTGCCAAGGAGATTGGGTAACTAAAATTAAACATAATCTACTTTGGGATTCATACAAGCAAACTATTCATTAGAGATGTAATCCTGATGGGCTCCTCCGTTTCTTACTTTAATAAAGTTAAGATTTAAATCTTATATGATGCACAATGGATCATGGTATGCTTAGCACAGTGTGTTATGTGCTTAGAATCTCCCCCACAAACCGAAAAGCAAGAGCAGGCTGGCATCTTTTTTTCAGGGACACAACTTTATGAGGGGGCCTGTGATGAGGCATTACTAAAGCCACCACCTTTTCAAAATGTCTGATCAATAGATGAATGGAGGAGGATAGGTCGCCAGACAAAAAAAAAAAAAAAAAAAACATTCCTGAGTTATCCTGAGAGAGAGAGAGAGAGAAAAGGGACTCACCAAGGAAGAGAAGACTGATGATATCCAGCTCAGGACCCTTGTGCCAAGCCCATACTTGGAAGCCCCCTGGGGTTAAACTAAATAATAATAACCAGTAATGTCATATTCTTCTAAAAATTGAACTGAATTTTTTTTTGCTCTCTACTATTCTAATACTCAAAAAAATGACAACAAAACCTGGACCCCGAATATGGCATTATTAAATCCCAAAGAAGTGGTTACTCTAGCTTTAGTGTATTATGTCTATTCATTGCATATATTCCAAGGTCGATTTGCCAGTTTTTCTTGACGAAAAATCCGGATTTCCCGAAGAAAACGGAAAACTCGGGTTTTCTTTGAAGGATTGGTACCTAAGACTTTTGTGGGGGTGTGGATGATTATGTGATTGATGTTTATTTGTTTTTATTTAAATATATATATCTTTATCTTTCGATATTATATATATATATATCTTCTATTTATTATTATTTTTTTTCTCAATGCTATAAGACTTATTTAATTATTCCCTGTACTCTACTATGCCCCCCGTTTTGTCCCCCTCTCACTTTACATCTGACTTGTTAATCTCCCAAAAGATTCTAGACTCTAGGGGGTCTCAATAATTTAGGTATTCCTCCTCTGGACTGGCTGAAGTTCAAAATGACTGACAGACAAGTACCAAAACATAATAATATTTATTGACATTATATACATTTCAATCAATAGCTACAATTAACTGTGAACTTTATTATGTGTGGCTTTGTTAGACTGCTAAGCCTTATCTGTGTAAATATCCTTGTAATTCAAACTACAGAATTTTATGCATATATATATCATCATGTTCTTCGTGTGCCTCATCCTTGGGTTCTAACAGATCTAGGAGTTCATTACATCTCATAATCCTTACATCAGCTTTCCTACTAGTCAACTGTCCTAGTAGGTCTAAGGTAGCTTTCAGTATGAGAATAAACAATTACAAGTAGCTATATATATATATATATCCCTTTCCAAAATTATTACGTACACGTATATATGTATAGATATATCTCAGTTTGAAAATTCTTTCCTCAACCACAGATCTGTTCATCATTCATAATCAACCAATGTAATTAACAATCTTCCCGTATATCTAATCCAATAATTCTTTAATTAGCTAGACACTCAATCAGTGTTTTATCCGTTTAAACAATTACTATCACACTTAGTTATACTCTTAATAAATCCAAATTCACTATTATTTAACATTCAACTACAATCCTTTGCTACCTAATTAGTCATTCCCCCAAAATTAACTATTATATCAAGGTATCCTTTCTACCCACTAATTAACTTTTACCATAAGGTCCTACTCATTAATTTCTCTACAACTCTGTGTACCTGGGTGCAATTTACGTTTAGTTTTCTTCCATAGATTAAGTATTTCCTCTAGAGTCCTTCCTTCACTAACTTAAGATTTTTTCGTACTTAACTATCACTTACTCAGTTTTCCGAGTGTTCTCTCTATTCTGGGCTCCCATAACCATCTGCATAACGACGTAGACTAGAAGGCGGGCGTTGCTCATCCTTGAAATATATCAATCTTTACTGAGGTTCGCTCTCCCGTAGGCACTGCTCTGCTGAGTTGAATAAGGATCCTTTCTTACGTCATCGGTCAGCGCTGCATCCGTATACCGCTCTGGCACTGCGAAAATTTTAAGGTCGGCCTGTCGCTCATCACTGCTCAGTTGAGTACCCTGCCTCTAGAATTCTCCTTGGGCGTTCTTCTCTTTCCTTCTCGATGAATTGCATCAGCTTCTTCACTGTGCTGTATTCATTGGCTACTGCTGTATCTTCATTCTTCTACGTGGACACATTCTTTCTCCAACTTTAGACTTACATAAATTACTCACAAGAAACATTTCCTTCCCATTCCTCCGGCCGGCTCCAAAACCTTTCACCACCACCCAAAACTTAACGACTCTGCCACACAACTGTCTTCCTACACACAAGCCAAAAGACTGCAAAAAAAAAAAAAAAAAAAAAAAACCTTTATTTCTCTTTACTCTGAATTTCAAAATTTCCTACGCTTTTCTCTCTGACCAATCGCTGACCTGTACATCTCTTCCCCTTTAATTCCCATTCGTCTCCTTTACTGTTCCGTGGGCGTCTCTTCCATCCTTTTTTAGAGGGGGCTTCCGGTTTCCAGCAATTTCTGAAACTCTAGAAAGGTGACTGGAAGTTTCTCGATCTTCTTTGTGTTTGCCCATCTATGCCCTGTATTTGTCTTGCTACACCTGTCGTTATTGCCCCCATGAAATTTTTAAAGTGTGCACTCAATTTCTTGAGTACCTCAATTACTGAGCTCCATCTCTATCTTAATTGTGTTTTTGTTTCGGCCCATTGTTCTTTAGGGGCGAAATGTTGACTCTGATCTGTGCTCAATAACTACGGACTGCAGTGTTTCTGTTGTATCGCGTGTTCGAAACGCTTCCCCCCATTGCTACGTTAATCTTCCTCTTGCTTAAAGTAAGAGGCAAAACGAGCACCATTAAGCCTGGGACTTATCTGAATTATCCTATTCGAATTCTGTTATTTTGTTTTGACCTGATATATATTTCCAAAGGTTGTCTGTATTAATATTCACTAATAATTTTCCAATATCAATGATACCCATTATTAATAACAGTTGTAAGGATGGGTCCTTACAACTTAACACTGTGTGGGAGGTCAGCAATCATAACCCTTCTGCTGCTCACGAGGGTGATAAAAATTGAACTGTAAATACAATGAAAAATACTATTTAATAATGAAAACAATAATCCTCTTATAACTTTTTATTATAACATCTAATAAGTATAAGGCTAATAGTGAAAACGTTATATATATATATATATATATATATATATATATATATATACACACACACGCACACAAAAGCAGAATTAACACTAATATCCAAATAATTTTGATAATTTTAGATCATTTAAACAAATAAACAACACATTTTTCCAACGCAAGGATATCCATAAATATATTTGGTCACACGAGACAAGACAAATTAGATCAGTTATAGATTATATTATTTCAAAATATTCAGGGACATACGTATTGAAAGATGTCAGAGTTTATAGAGGAGCTGAATGTGGATCTGACCATTTTCTTGTTAAAACAACACTGAGGTGGAACTGGATTAAGAAAATGTGTGGACAACCAACAATGCAGGAAAGGAGAAGTGCTACAAGTGGATCAATTTAACATTGACCTACTCCAGGACGACAGCATTAGAAATAACTTCACCCAAAGACTGGATGCTGCAATTAACATAGAGATAAAAGGTAATATTGAAGAAATCTACGAATATTTAAAAAATACTGTTAAAAAAATAGCTCATGAAATCCTAGGCAAAAAGAAGAACCAAGGACAAAAAAAGACCTGGATTACAGAGAAAGTAAGAGCTGCTGTAGAGGAAAAGAAACTTGCATATCAAATGGCTGGGTGACAGGAATGATGCATATAGTAACATTTATGTTGGAAAAGAGAAAATAGCCAATCGGTTGGTAGTAGAAGCGAAAAATGAAGAATGGGAAAGGAAATGCGTAACTATTAATAGCAAATTGGGCTTTAAGCAATCAGCGGAATCGTGGAAGGTCCTTAAAGACTTGAGAAAACAGAATAAACACAATGATGGTTTGTAATACCTTTGAAAGACTGGACGGAGTACTACGAAGGACTTTTAAAAGAAGACCGGGAAGAGTTCAAGACGATGGAGGAATTTGGTGTAGAAGACTCGGGCTTAAAAGTTTCTGTTAGGGAAGTGGAACTCCTGCTAAAGGAAGGAAGGAATGGCAAATCACCTCGACCTGGAGGAGTTTACATGGAACTTCTGAAATATGGAGGAAGAGGAGTGGCTGTTCTGATACAAAAACTGTTAAATAGTATACTGAGAGGAGAAGAAATACCAAAAGAAATGATAACAGGATATATTACATCAATTTATAAGAAGGGCGATCGGAAAAGCTGTTCAAATTACAGAGGAATATGCGTCCTGAACCCGCTGTTAAAGATCCTTGGAAAATGGACCAGGAACCATTTAGAAGCCCGAATCGAGATATCAGAAGAACAAAGTGGTTTTTCAGCTGGGAGGTCATGTATAGATCATATCTCAGCAGTACGACAGATCCTTGAAAAATGCCAATCAAAAGGAAAAAAATCTTTATGATTTTCATTGACCCTGAAAAGGCATATGACAGTGTTCCAAGAAAATTCTTATGGGAAGCACTGAAAGAGGCAAATATTGATGGACAACTGATTAACATTATTAAGGCGATTTACAGGAATAATAGATGCAGAATTAAAGTGGGATCAGCTTTGTCACCTGAATTCCACACTTCAAAAGGCTTATTACAAGGTTGTTGCATGTCACCAACACTTTTCAAAATTTATATTGACATCTGCCTAAGATCCTGTCAAAAAATGTAATAAAATGGGATTGCCGATTAATAAGAACACCTATATTCACAATTTACTTTTTGCAGATGATCAGGTGGTGATAGCACAAGACTTAGAAGATGCAAAGTATGCATGTCGTCAGTTGTTTGAGGAATATAAACAATGGGGATTGTACAAAGTCTTCTATTGTATGGAGTGGAAACCTGGACATTGAATAGGCGAGTGGAAAACAAATTGCTCTCCACAGAAATGGATTTTTGGAGACGCTCAGCAGGAACTTCTAGAAGAGACAGAAAACGGAATGAAGACACCGGAAAAAATGGAAGTGAGAAAGACTATTATTGACACCATCAAAGAAAAGCGTCTAACATGGTATGGACATGTAAAACAGATGCAAGAAAACAGATATCCAAAAGCTATCCTGGAATGGATACCTCCTGGAAGAAGGAGAAGAGGAAGGCCTAGGAGGACATGGATGGATGGAGTACATGACAGCCCGAGGCTTAACCGACCAAGACACCTTGAACCGCACTTTATGGCGGGAAAAAATTCCTAACAAGAAATAACTTGTAGGCTGAGGAAACCCATTGTAAATGGAAACACTCCTCTTGATGATGATATATCGAGGACAGGACAGATTAATGCCATCAGAAATGATCGAAGATTACATAAGCCTGCGAAAACACGAGATATTTATTTTTATTTCAAACTATAAAGCTTAAGAAAAAGGTGTAACCATAACCTACAAAGGGCTCTAACGGTCTCAATATATAGCTAAGTCATATTAATTCCAATATTAACAAAATAAACAATCAATATAACCCATCATATCGTTATGAATAAGGCTTACATCGAAAGGCATGAAACAGGGGCTAGCGTTAGCCCGAGAGTTTTTACCTTCCCTGTAATTCCAACCAATCCAAACTAATACTCAGTTATCAATATTGTAATATATGAACATCGAGCCTGAGTCGTGTAACTATTGGGAACTTATTGCCAGTTGAAAGAATAGAGAGAATATTCCCATTGTAAGCTAGGCAAAGTTTGGATCTCAGGGAACGTGAAAAACCTCTCGCTCTAACTAGGTTATAAAAATTTCTCTCCATATCTAATAAGGAGTAAGGCAAGGTCTCCCTAGTCCCAAACATAGTCTAGAAATGAATTAAAGTACAAAGGGAAAGGAATGCAGGAGCCTGGCTTCTCACGATACATAAGGAATTTTACGACAGGAAAAAATAGATGGGAATACAGGATGGCATGGGAGGTTGGCCGAAAGGGAAGGCAGCCATGGGAGAGTAGGTGGGCATTTTTATTAATGTCTCCGACACCATGACGCTAAATAAAACACCTAAAGACGAGGGGACCCCATTTGGGGGTACGAGTCATCCCTGGACCGACTTGGACAGGAAACTCATGACTTACAGTGGCCAAGAAGAGTTTGCTCTAGAAGACAAAGGAGAGCACAGAATATAAAAAGGGCCCAAAATGAGACCAAAGGGTTGTCACCGTCGTCGGATCTGCTGGTTTTGGTCGCCATCGTTCCTATGGTTGCTGAACGATCATCGCCTTAGTTGCTGTGGGTTCGCCGGTGTATAGTGGATCCCTGCGGTCATCGATGATGGTCGCCGGCTCTGCCTAAGTCACCATCGGCGTCTCGCCCAAGCCTCTTCAGTAGCTGTCCGCACCATCCGTTCTGGCTGAAGAGATAGAATTGGGATGGCCAGAGAAAACCACAGTCCACTCCACTATAGAAGGAAGCCTTGCAACAGGCCCCAGGAAAAATCAACCTAACCTGTTAAGCAGACCGTTCTTACTTCTGCTTAACAGGTTAGGTTGATTTTTCCATGTTTCATGTGTGAAACAGCTAAATTTACATTGAACGATACTTTTACCAACGATACTTTTTCTTTCCTCCTAGAAAACCAAATGCAAGAGAAAAATAGTTAAACATAATTAAATATTAGTCCCGTAAGTATAGCGGACCACTACCATGATTTTTTCCATAAAAGTAACATTCTAAATAAATGGTACTTACACTTGTTTTTGCACTCCAAGTTATTTGAAAAAAATTGGATATCATTAATGTTAATATGATTAATAATAATAATGGCCTTATAATGATAAAAAAGTATAATAAATAAATGCAGATATATTCATTATGAAAAATGCAAAAAAACATTTTAAATTTCATTTTATTAAAAAAGAATTAACAGAAACAATCAATATTAACAATTATCAAATATGGAGTGCACCTCGACAGAGAGGTGTATAAAGGATTAATTATAGCAAAATAATCAGTGTGACATTTCCCCCAGGGGCTCACACCTGGTGAGTATGGGCTTGGCAAACCCAGGGTACTGAGCTGGATATCATCATTCTTCTCTTTCTTGGTGATGTCTTTCTACTTTTCTCTCTCTCTCACACAGGGGGTAACTCGGGACTTTTTTTTTTTTTTTTTTTTGGCTGGTGCAGCATAAGCCTCAGGCTTCCTCGTACCATGTGGCTAATAATAATAACATTTGTGCTGCTTGTTTGAAATAAGCTGTTGGATTCTTGGCTCCAATGACGTTACTGCAACACAGAGAGTCGTTTGTATTTCTAGCCGAGAGCGGTACTTGTTTTTAATTGCCCTAACTGATGAATATGTCTTCTCACACATATGTAGTTGCGAATGGAATTAAAATTTTGATGGCCTTTTCACTCAGCACTCACTTTTTACGGAAAACCAAAAATGAGATCTTGTTAGGGACGAGTGGAATTTACCTTTGAGACTGTCGTCGGATGATAGATCGATTAGGCTTTCTTTTATGTTCAAATTACTATCCTCGATTTTCGCCGAAAATGGATCTATTATTCAGGTATTTCCGTGTCTGGGTCCTCTTCCTTTGGGTAATAACGACCAAAAGAGTCAGTGAGCAACTGTAGGTGAAATCGAACAAGAGTTATTACTTGTCGGTTGTTGTAAATCCCCGTCCCTTAGCAGGGTTCCTGGTAATTCGTTGCGTAAAGAAACTTGTACTAATCCAATTAAGATTGAAGGACTCTAATATAGAATTAAGGTTAAAGTTAAATTCCTTAATAATAGAAAAGCAAGCCAAACTTACAGAACAAAGCAAAATTAACCAATACATCTTTATATTATACTTAAAAATATAATTATCTACACTTCCAAAATATACCATAGAAGGGCTGGATTTTGGTATCATTGGGCACAGTGTTCAGGGGTTATGAAGAAGTTTTAGGCTCTTAAAAAAAAAAAACCTCACATGACTACTCAAAAAAAAAAAAAAAAAAAAACACCTCATATAAAATCAGACTTAATTTAATTTATTAGTGCATAAGAGTGAGGCATTTTCATTAACTTGTTTATTTCATAGTAATTTTATTATTTACTAAATTAGTCTTGTAACGCACTTAATCGTTAACTCACAAATCAGAAAAACATGCTTCGCGTTCATAATATGAAAGGTAAGACGTCATTCATGAGGGAAGAAACTCTAGAAATTTGGTCAGGCCGAAAGAAATAAGTTATGCGGGGTAGAGTTCAAAATCTTTTGAGTGTGGGGCTTGTGTAGTGTTTCAAACGCTAGTCGTGAGATAGCTAGAGAGGGAAGGGAAGGGAAGGGAGACTGAAGACTGGGGGGGGGGGTGAGAGACAGAAATATGGGGTCAATAGTGAAGATAACCCCAAAAGTCGGTGGGGCAGGCTCATGCCTCACCAGGTGAAGATAGGGAGTGGCAGGGGGAAGGGTACAGAGTAACCGTCCCCACTTGCCAAGGGAAGGGATGGGATGGAATGGAATGGAAAGTGAACCGGGTGATGATACCCGGTTCAGATCGTCAAATGACGTTTCGGCAGCAACTACACAATGTCATTGTCGGGTCTTCTTATGCCATTCCTGGAACATGTTGTCCCAACCGTGTGAGTGGTCAAGTTCAGAAAATGGCTCCAGTTTAAACCAGTGGTCAGATCCAAGTTAAGTTAATGATTTGTTGTTCTTCAGATTGTAGTTGTTAAGTTTTAGTTTGGTTGAGGCATCTAAGCATCTTTATTCTGAATAACGAGTGGTTGGTGTGTAGGAAAATTTCTGCTAAGGTTGTGGGTATGTCTTTCTTCTAGTAAAAAGATCCTGCACAAACTGCGTTAAGGCTTTATAATTGTCCTTCCTCTCGAAGAGATATTGTTCTTGGTTTATTGGCTAGAAACGTATTCTGGTTATTAAGAGGCAGCGGAGGCCTTCCTATAGTTGGCAGTGGTGCATAAGGTGCTCCCACGTCTCTGGCTGTCCACAGTGACAGAGTGGAGTGTCACTCAATCCGAAACTGAAGAGTTTTGCTCTTATTGCGCCACGTCCTGTGTGAGTAGGTAAGATGTCAGCAGTCCAGGTGAAAACCATTTTGGGCATTTCGGAAACACTAGTTGATTATCCGGTATGAATCTTCGAGTGACTTCCCCTTTTGTCGAAATCGTTCAGCAGGTTTACCAGACCTGCTGTAGGTAAGTGAGAAGTCTAGGCAGTGTATAATCTAAGCAGGTGAGAAGTGTAAGTTTAGGCAGGTGATTGCTCTGTCTTTGGATAGTTGATAAAGCAACCCACAGCGGACGATCTCTAGGTCCAGTGGGAGAGCGCCCAAGAGGACCTGGATTCTTACAGTACAGCAGGCTCTCGAAATTGTCAGTAAGATTGAACGTTGAATCGTCTCTAGCTTCCTTTTGTTTACTGCTGTTACCGCCTTGTGGAACTAGACTCCTGATGCGTATGTTATTGCTGGTAAGAAGACTGCCTTACAGAAGAGGGCTAGGGTTCTCTTCTTAAGCCCCCAGTCGCGGCGAATGACTCTAGCTATTAGTGCGGAGTATTTTTTGATTTTGCTTCGGAGGTAAGTAAGATGGGGTGTGAATGACAGATTTTTATCCAGCAGAATACCAAGATATTTAAGTTCAGTGGAAAGCTTAATTGTTGTTTCCTGAATCTTTATCTGGGGAAGCCTTCTGATATTGAGAGAACCATTAAGTAGGATGGAGCAGGTTTTTGTTGGGGATATCTTTAAGTGGTTTTGGGTGGCCCAGTCTTGTAGGATATTTATAGCTCGGTTTGCAGAGATCTCTGGTTCAGTTCTTAAGTCGGCCGCCAGCATCAGGATCAGGTCATCCACATAGGCCTGTGACCTCACATCACCAAGGTCGAGGTTTAGAAAGCTGTCGAGCACCACGTTCCAGAGAAGGTACTGAGCCTTGTGGGCATCCTCTATAGACTGGTCGTGTGACTGAGCAGTACGGAGCACTGATGGTTACTGTTCTGTTTGCGAGATAAGTTTTTATACAATTGTACAAATTAGCTGGTAGTTTAGCCTTCCACTGTCTGCCCAGAACGCTTGGCCACCAGGGGGAATCAGACGCCATGGCAAAATCGACTGAAATGACAAGAAGGTATTTATGATTGGTAGTGGTAGCTGCTTTGACGATATTCTCTAAGGCGTTCACCGTGGATCATCCCCTCCTAAAGCAGTATTGGTTTTCAGAGTGAAGGCCAGCCTTGGAGTAATGAATTTCTATTCTATTGCTCAGAAGATGTTCTAGGAGTTTGCTTAGAATGGATAGAAGAGCGATGGGCCGGTAGGTATGACTACAGAAGGTCTTGGGGTTTTGTTGGATTCTTGAGAATAAGCCTTAATTTTGCAGATCTCCATACTGCTGGGAAATAGCCTGCTTCAAAGCAATGGTTGAAGAGGTTAAAGATCTCATTTGGGATGATTTCAACAGCCTTCTTTACAATCTCGGGCTCCAGCATATAACTTCTCCTGGAGATTTCTTGTTTTTTATTTTTTGCTGCAGTGGTGTCCAGTTCTTCCTTGGTCAAGCGGTCTTCCACTTGGGTCGTGGTGTATGTGCTATTTTCCTCACATAATAATATTTGCTCTGGAGTGTTTGGTGGCGTGTGTTGAAGGCACATGGCATCAAGAATGTTATTTATGGATTCGGACCATGTCTTTGTATACGTGCCTTGTGGCTGTTATGTTTGTTATTTGGTTTTTAGGAGCATTAGCAACTAAGGCCATATTGCTCCGGGGGATATGCGGTGGTCATTCCCTGACCTTTCCGCATCCTCCGTATTTGGTGGTCACGGGCTCGAATCCCGGTCTAATCAAGAAGCGTGTGCTGCACACTGCTGCTCCTGCCCACCTAGCTACGGAGAGCCCGTGCCTTGTGGCGTCTTGGTGGCTGGGATGACTTCTCCCCTGGGGAGTTTGTTTGTGATCACTCTGTAGACCACTCCCCATGGAGCACAATTTCCAACTGTAAGACTAGGTGCTCCCAGAAGCGCTTCTTCCTTTGGTCAATCAGGGCTGTGTATTCATTTCTTGCCGTTCGGTACTGCTGCTTGAGATACTCTCTTTCGCTTCCGGCCAAGTCCGTCATGCGCGTTGAAAATTTTTCCGTCGGGTGAAAACCTCCCGTCGCAGTTGTTGGCGCTCTGGGCACCACCAGGGTATGGCTCCAAGAGAAGGTTTCTTTCTTTTAATAGTTATTTGAGGTTACAGTGACTAGGCTTACAACTGCCTTTTGGTGCTGGTACAGATCCAGTCCAACTGTGCTGAGAGACCAGGCGGCCATAATCAGTGAATCCTTAAATAAATTGCTGCCAGTTTGCCTTGTCAATTGCAAACCTATGGAGAGTTTGCTTTATAATTGGTTGTCGGCTTACTGATCGATGCAGTTGGAAAGTTATTACAGGGTGGTCCGAGATCGACTGTACAGTACTGAATCAGACTCACGGTTCATAGAACAACAGGTTCTAGCGTTCAGCTCATTTGATTTTTTTTTTTTTTTGATTTGGTAGTTGTTGGCGCATCGGCTTCTGTGGCCATATTGCACCTCCCAAGGTTTTTGCAGTACTTTGATCCAAGCCCGAGGCGGGAATCGAACCCGCGACCTTTGGGTTGCCGGGCAGGTACTTTACCCACTCGGCTAGCCCGGTCGGCTGTTCAGCTCATGGCGAATCAAAATGTAGCGTTCGCACGAATGTCACAGTATATCTCATTCATTGGATGTTTATCTAACACATTGTACTTTCGTAAGAAACGTTCAAGTTTCATTGCGAAATTTATATTTTTCTTTTTTAAATAAATTTTTAAAGAAATATATTAATATATATTTTTAGGAACATGGGTAAAATAGATATTATTTCTCCTTCCCCTTTGATTATGTTATTGTTTCATAATATTAGGTGTACAAATTTAATGATTTTTCTCATATGACATTTAGACAAAAATAACCGGAACGTCGTTCCGGTGCATTCCGACCCGTCGTTGAAACCCCAATCGTCACTCAGTGACACTTGGGATTTCAACAACACTAGAATTCTTTCCACAGACAGTCAATACAACAGAAGGAAATTCAAAGCCTTCTTCAGGATACGTTAACCTATAACATTAAATTAGGCCAGGTGCCAACACAAGATAACATATCAGATGAGGTGTAAAGAGAAAGAAATTTTATTTATAGAGAAACCTCAAGAGTAAAGAGGAATAACTAAGATGATAACTAGAGAATAATTAAGGTAGAATGAGTGATTTATAGTAAATATTACTGATGTAAGAGAAAAAAGCAATATTGATACCAGTTGTAATAAATTTAATTGGTTAAAAGCTAAGAGAATAACCAACAAAGTAATAAGAGTTGAAATGAGTTTACTGATCATCAGTAAACTTATGTGTTTACTGGAGGAAAAGGTTTAAAGAAACAGGTTCCGTCAATGATAAACCACGGTCTGGAAAGGCCAAGTATCAGTGAGGAAAGTATGGCATCTGTAGGACAATCCTTTACTGTAAGTCCACGGAAATCAATAAAATCGGAATAAATGGATGTAAAGCTATAATAAATTCTTTCGCTTAGCCTTTTTACACATTGATTTTATCATGTATAGAACGGAAGTTATGAAGATTTAAAACACAAGGACTTTATAAGAAGAATCTTTATTGCAACGCTTAGAATGATAATTTACATAATAGTAGTTGCAACAGCCCGTCATGGTACAGTGGCCAGGGGTTAACAATGTACTGAAGAGACATTATTGCCTCAAAAGCCAAAATACATAAATAAATAATAGAATGATAAATAAATGAAATAAAGTACAGGAAAATGGAGAAATGACTTGAGTATACTACATATATAGAACATTAAGTGAGTGTACAACCATTTGTTTAAAAATACATACTATAAGGATATACAGTGAAGTGCATAAATATGTACATAGTTGTTTGGGTTAAGAATATGCATTGCTCAAGACTCAAATTATAATAGTAGTAGCCTTGGCCACCCCACTGAGTATTCCTTTCCTATATTGTCGATCTCGACAGAACTTGTTGAAGTCGAAATCTAAGTCCTGGTCTCGAGATAGCATCTGCTGAGGAAAAAACCGGTCCGACAGATGAAGGCGTCATTGAAGAGGATATAACTGGGGGATTGCTCGTAGATGTGCCGCTGGGATCCTCCATGCAGAGTTTTCCTGGAAGGAGATGAGACCGGTCATGAGTTTGACTGTTGTGACGCTCCTTTCATTAATGAGCGACATGAGCCTTGGGATGTTAAGTGCATTGGCCATATCGGTGGTCTGGAGCTGGAGGAGGCAGGCTAAGTTGGTGGCACGCCCACTTGAGAAGCCAGTACTCCGATGAGAAAATTGGTTTGATGGTAGAGGAAGATGCAGATGCCCAAATCTCTGGAAGTGGCGGATACACTATTGTTGAAATGTATCTCACCATGGTGGATCTGTCTGTTACATGGTGCAGATGTTGCTTACATATCCATCTCAGTCTGGCAGCTTTTGTGAGGAGTACGTTTACATGCTAGCCGAAAAGAAGCTTTGGGTAGAATCCGATTCTTAGGTCTATGTGATGTTGGACAAGAGGGATGGAGGCTCCATTGAGGGTTGGATAGATTTTTGTTGGCTGTTTCTTTAACGAGAAGACCATGATTTCTGACTTCTCGGGATTGATACGCAGACCAAATTGTTTGAGATAGATACATATTGAGGAGAGAGTGGAGGTTAGCTCTTCTGAGATTTGGTGAGAGTCTTGGATTGCCTTTATTGCCGTGAGTACCTTTAGATCGTCAGCATATACCAGGATATTTAACTTTTGGATTACCAGTGGAGCAACAAGGGCGGTGAAGAGAAGGCCAGATAGCACTGCCCCTCGCGGGACTCCAACTGAGATTACTTTGCAGTATCGTGAGTTATCTACAGATAATTTGACTATTCGGTTATTCAGCAGAGATGTGGAGAAAGCTAAGATGTCGCCTCCCATCTGATAGTGCTTTTCTAGTAGTTTTAGGAGAGATGGAATGTGCACAGCATCAAATGCAGATTCAATGTCTACATGGGTGGCTGCTAGCTCGTCTCTGTTCTCAAAGGCTGTGAGGATTCTGTTAGTTGTTGCTAGAAGGTTGGTCACAGTTGATCTGTGTGGGAGTGCATAGTGTTTTGGATTTGTAGGATTTGCTTAGTGAGGATCGGCAGCAGTACTTTTTCTAGCAGTTTCAATAGACAGGATGAGTTTGAGATCGGTCTGTAGTGTTTCACAAGTGATGGAACTCGAATTTTTGGCCTTGGTTTGACTAGGATTTGCTTCCATTAGTGTGGGAAACAGTGCTTTGAGAGCACTGAGTTAAAGATATGTAACAGACAGACTACATCAGTACAGTAGCAAGCTATTTCGACACCCGAGGCTAGCTGACGAAATGGCGTCCCTCGATGATGTCGAATCAAGATGACAGCACAGGGAGGGTGAAAATTAATTTTCACACGGCGATTCAAGCCTGCATGCATCCTTACATCTGAGGTCTGAGTACATACTGCATAGCATCATAGATCTATTGCCGTCCAGAATGTAACTTTAAAGGGACCAATCAGGCGATCGCTTCATCAGCACATGCTCGAATGCATAGTAGTTCGCAATTCACACATTGTGTACAAACTGAATAAGTTATAAGTTAGTGTTTTTGTGATTGTTATATAAACAAGTAATCGTGAATATTGGGGATTTATAATTTAAATAAAACAATAAAGGCCAAATTAATTTTAGACATGCCACAAAAGAAAAAAAGCGGACATCAGTACCGCGTAGAAAGACTGCATAAAGAAGAAATTAGAAAAAAAAAACATTCCGCTAGTTTACAAAACTGGCTTACACAATAAGCCACCCCAAACCTGAAAGTGATAAAGAAAACGAACACGATTCGAATGAAGATGAAACAAATGATGATTCCACTGAAATGGAAATCCAAGAAAAAGCCAAAAAAAAAAAAAAAAAAAAAAGAATTAGAAAGTGTGGCCAATACCAACAACAGTTGGCAGAAGAAAATGATGGCAGCAATAATATTAACATGGAACATGTAAGTTTGAATTTTAATGATCCGACCACATGGAACTTTAATGCCCAAAAAAAAAGATCTTTTATGGTGCAACACGGTCCTGCACATATAGTCTTAAATATCTTATCATAATGGCAGATGTTTCAATAATTCGTGGAAATACAAAAATGAAGGTATTGAAGAAAAAAGAGAGGAAATGGTTATTTTATTGCAAAAACAATAAAATAATGCAATATATTGTTTTCCGTGCCTCTTATTTGTATCTGGCAAAAATAATGTTCCATTTTGCAGCTCAGATGGTTTTAAGGATTGGAACCATCTAAATCCAAACGTTCTTTTTCATGAGAATTCATTACAACACAAACAATCTCACAAAATAGAAATTATTAGAAAAGGGTCTTCAAAAAGGTTCGACTAATTGACCACGCTGCACAAGCAGCACTAAGAAGCGAAATTTCGAAATATATTGTCATATATTGAAAATAATATCGAAATGTATATTGTTCTGTGCTGAAAATAATCTGGCATTTCGTGGACATGCTAGTAACATCGAAAACGAAGAAAAAAATTGTGGCGTATTTTTAAACTTCATAAAATTTGTCAGCCAATTTGACGTTGGTATGAAAAATGCTCTGGAATCGTATATTAAACACTACACTAATTATTTATCTCCAAAAATTCAGAATGAATTTATTAATTTGTTAGCAACAAAAGTACGAAGTGAAATAATTTAAAATAACTAAATGCAACAAGGCATAATATGTTAAGAGTAAGAGTTTTATATCTATATAATATCTAGCATAATATGTTAAGAGTAAGAGTTTTATATCTATTTTATATCTATATTATATCTATAATATCTATATAATATCGGTGTGGATACACCGATATTATATAGATATAATATCGGTGTATCCACACCATAGATAACTCTTAAGAAAAAACTACGATAGTAGCGTGAGAGGCATCATTTCCTCTGTATCTCATATTGTGCTCGTCCTTCACAACGAGTTTCCATGGAATAGCACTACTTCGAATAAGTAACGCTTCACTAATAGAGAAAACTATTGTCACTTATTCTCGGTGAACACCACCACCCAGACGGCACCGTTTCAAAGCTTGTTTGTATATGTGTGGGATAATAACTCTACTATCCACTTGTCCCTATTAGACTTAGAAAAGCAAAAAGTAGATGGAAAGTTATAGTAGGAATGGAAGAATGAAAGGGACGGTAACTCCTTCTACTCACACCACTCAAAAACTCCTCGAATAGGCAACGCTTCCCCAGTAAAGAAGACTGTTGTTACCTATTCTCGGAAACTCCGTGAATATCAGGCTCATTGGCCTTTCATCGGTGGGTGGGCAGGTACCCGGTATTGCAGACATGACAACCCAGTTGTGAAGATAATCACACAATATGAGAGATGCCAAAAGGTTTGTATAGTAATATTTAAAATAACTAAATACAACAAGACAATGCAGTGTGGAAGGCATCATTTCTTCTGTATCTCATATTGTGCTTAATGATAGGCTAATAGCTTTGAAACGGTGCCGTTTCACTTCCACCAAACAACAGATGACCGCTTGTCAGGATAAAGGAAAATCACTCTTCTAAATCTCTAACAGGGTGCTTATAACAGGTTGACCAGAGCCTACTGTTTAATACACCTTGGTCTGCCCACTGGCTATGGATACACAGAAAGTAGTTGACCAGCTCGACTTCTTGGTATGTGGGACAGGTAGTCGGATAGGTTTTCCGGGTCCCACCGAGTTGCAGATGGTAATCTCTATCTTTTAATTCAGGCGTAACAAGCACTATTGCTTGCTTGAAGGTCATGGATGCGAACGATGTGTACCCAGTTAAGACTCGTAATGCAGTCATTATATGGAAAATTTTCGTTTCCATAAAACGAAGAAATGAAAAAAATTCTAAAAAAATTCCGTAAAGAATAAAATTCTATTTAGAGAATTCTAAAAATATTCGGTAAAAAGAAAACATTTATCTCTAAATAGAAAAATTCGCTATAAAGAAGTTTGTTAAACAGAGGTCCGACTGTACTTATTATGATTTTACCAATTATCGAAAAAAGGCGTGTAGCCACGAATTTGCCAAGAGCGCCGAAAACCTAGCTACGCCTCTGCACCTATGAGAGACCAACAACTTCGAAACGGTGACGTCAGGGCGAGGATATCCGCCGATAATAAGTAACATCAGTGTTTTCTAGTGGCGAAGCGATGCTTATTCGAGGTAGTCAATATCATGGCAACTCGTTGTAAAGGCATTCACAATATGAGAGGTAACAACAACGATGCCACTTCACCAACTTCGATGATTTACTACGAACGTACTTTTTTCTAGTTACCTTACGTCATATTCCCTCAGTTTTAATCATAAATATTAATAAGGTAACTTTTAAGACTTATTAATAAGAAAACATTTAAAGTCATTGTCAATTAAAAGTATAAATTACACGTTATGCAGAAATAACAGACCTCACAATCATAAAAACTGCAGAATCTTGTTTTGGAATCCACATCAAGGATTTCCTAAAAGCGGTTTCTATGAAGTTCCTCTGCTCAAACCACAGGTCATAATTCTAGAAGTCGGTAACTTAAAAGGAAACGTTACATACTGCTGGGGCGGAAAGTACAGATGAAATCAGAAATACTCATACAGTAGAAAAGGTTATAGTATATAATGTAAAAAATCCTGTAAATATTCTTAAACTCGATTTTATAACGTATAATTTATAATGGATAACACACAGGAACGTCGAGGAGGTGGGAATAGGTTGGTAAGCTGCCTTGAACATTGTGAAAGGATTTGGACTCCAATTCCAGGCTCCCCCCCCCCCACAACATACACAAACAGGGAAAAAAAGTGAGCCAGCGTAATGCGAAAAATGGTCTTCCATGTATGAAAATAATTACGCTCCTGGGATTGATGAACCCACTTTTACATTTTCAAAATTAGAATGGTAAACGGATTACGGGCTGGATAAATAAAAGCGTTTTTCTTTTTTTTTTTTTTTAAGATGAAGTTTTTGTTATTATTATTTGGTTTTTAGGAGCATTAGCAACTAAGGCTATATTGCTCCGGGGATATGCGGTGGTCATTTTCTGACCTTTCCGCATCCTCCGTATTTGGTGGTGACGGGCTCGAACCCCGGTCTAATCAAGAAGAGTATGCTACGCACTGCTGCTCCTTCCCACCTGGCTACGGAGGCGCCAAGATGAAGTTGTAAAACATACATTGGACAGAAATATACTTAACGATGATAACATTTATTTAGAATTTAACTATGATAATAAGTTACAAATCTCTTTTTATAATGTTTAAATTTTAAGTTTGCTTCTTAAAAAAAAAAAAAAAGTGTTTTCTTAATGATCTGTTAATTTAAAAGGTTTTATTTAATAATACGAATAAGCAAAGCAGAAAACCACAAGGTTCTCCTATGCAGATAATTTCGTTTGTGGGCGTCCAGTCCACAATAGCGAGTAGCCTTTGCCACCCTTTATAAAAAATCAGGGGCTCCATATCCGAATCACATAAAAGTGATTTTATTACAGTAGTGAAACTACGAATTCTTCCCCTCCTGGAGAATTTCGAATGAATGTACAAATTCTGAAGACC
The DNA here is from genome assembly GCF_048544385.1 of Mastigoproctus giganteus. NCBI lineage: Eukaryota > Metazoa > Arthropoda > Arachnida > Uropygi > Thelyphonidae > Mastigoproctus > Mastigoproctus giganteus. Next base: position 63,187,741 of record NC_143586.1, on the reverse strand, counting down.
CTGTTCTCTTTCACAACCATACACTATGAAAAGCTACGATACAGACATTAAACACAGCTTCTCTTTCTGCGTAGGGTAGTTTACTGACCATACTAAAATTAGCTAAAGAAACTCCTCCTCTTAGTGGGGAAGCTCCAAAAATGTTCACCGGATAGAGATAAATAAAAGGACTTAATTTGTACATCTGTTTTGTTAAGGATCTGTTATTAAACATGTTTCATCTAAATATCCGTTAATTCATCGTAACATTAGAAAAATAATACAGTCGTTAAGAGGGAAAAAAAATTAAGAAAGGCAATTGAAGAACTGGATGTACTAAAAGTAAGTACCTGTCAAAAAATACGTAATAATATATAATAATTAAAGACTCAGCACATAATTATTATATATTATTACGTACTGAGTCACTAATTATTTAAATAATTATTAGAAATTTATTGCAGTTTAAGCTAAATGTTTGTAATACTCGCCCAGATTTTTTTGATTTTTTAAAAATCATACCGCGAAAAATGGACAAGAAATAATAATTCAATGCAAAAATTTTCGGAAGTTTTAACAATATTTTGTTCGTTACTTTATTTAATATCTGCCTTCAATTATTTTCTTCCCTTCTCCCACAATAAAATATCCAAGGGGGGAAAAAAAAAAAAGATTTCATGCAATCATAAAATTAATTAGTTCAAGGTAAGTGACATTTCCAAAGTACTTTCATAATATACGCATTTAAACATTTATTCGCCCAACAGATATTTCATATTTTAAAACGAACTCATTAAATTCGAGTTAATATCGTAAATTCGATTGTGACTTTTCAATTCCATATGATTTAAAAAACTTAAAAGGGAAAGTTACATACTGCTGGGGCGGAAAGTACAGATGAAATCAGAAATACTCATACAGTAGAAAAGGTTATAGTATATACTGTAATGTAAAAAATCATTTTAGATGAAAAACTCGAAGTCACAAACGAAAATTTAACAACGGTTTCGATAGTTTTTATTATTATTAGCCATATGGTTCAAGAGAGCCTGAGGCTTTTGCTGCAACAGCCCAAAATAAAAAAAATAAAAATAAATAAAATATATACGTATAGCTTTTTGCCTTCAGTCTAGGTGGTTGGCCCCAGTTGAAGTCATCTAGATTGTGGGTAAAAAGCGATAATATATAATAATAAAATATATATATATATATATATATATATTTTTTTTTTTTGCGTTTTCTTAAGTCCCTGAAACTATTATTATTTGATTGATTTACTTTTTCTATCATTTTCTATTAACCTTAATTTTATATATATATATCTTAGTTACTCTGAGAGAAAGAAACCAAGAGTCAGAAGTAAAAGGGAATCACCTAGAATGATGATATCCAGCTCAGGATATCATCATTATGTGCCAAGCCCATACTCACTAGATATGAGCCCTTGGGGTTACTCTATAATAGTTTCAAATTAATAATTAACAGCAAAAAATATATTAGCATTAGTAAAGACACATGACGCAAGAATGCAGGCTTATACAGCATTAACCAAAAAAAAAAAAAAAAAAAATCTCATTTCACCCATCCACTCACTCCAAATGTTTGTCTAGTTCTGCCTTAAATCTGTTTAAGCTATCAACTTCTACAACGACAGATGGAAGTTTGTTCCACCAATCAACCGCCCGCCGACTAAAGGTAAAATCTCCGCACATCTATCTTTCCTCAATTTGAATTTATGCCCTCTCAGGTGATTATTCTGAGCAAGAGGAAGAACCCCATCAGCATTGAACATGCTCAAACCATTCAAGGCGTTATACACCTCAATCAGATCACCTCGCAGATTCCTAGTCTCCAGACACTGTAATTTGCAAAACTTAAGCCTTTCTTCGTAAGCGCAACTTTGTTCCATGCACTAATCTTGTTGCTCTTCTCTGTACTTGTTCCAGCAGCTCTACATTCATCTTAAAAGGAGGCTTCCAGACCTGTATACAATACTCAAGGTGTGGCCTGACCATTGCCTTCTACAAGGGGATAATCACATCCTTATTCCTGCTAGAAAAATTCCTGTATATCATTGACAACACTATGAGCTACTCTTGCAGACCGTCTACACTGCTGAGAAAACTTCATATCTGCCTGCACAATTACTCCCTTGGTCCTTTTCATTCTCTACCACTGTCAGTGCAGTACCACACAGTTGATACATTACTCTGGGGTTACTGCTTCCCATATGCAGTACTTTTCATTTGTCAATGTAAAACTTCAGTTGCCACCTCTGAGCCCATCTGCTCAACCTTTCTAGATCCTCTTGCAGTAGCATACTGTCATTAACAATCCTGCCGACCTTTGTATCGTCTGCAAACTTGGACATTAAGTCTGATATACCATCATCAATATCATTAATTAATACAGGAAGCAACAATGGACCCAACACTGAACCCTGGGGGACTCCACTAATGAAATTAGTCCACGAACAGCAGTGTCCATTGATTACAACTCTGTCTTCTCTCACTCAACCATCCCTTTATCCATAGCAGCAATTTGCCTCCAATGCCACACTGCTCCAATTTGTTCAGCAGTCTTCCATGTGCACCAGTATCAAGTCTTTCTAAGATCCAAATATACGATATCAAAATTATTCTTTGTGATCACATCATAGTATCCAATCAAATTGGTCAGACAAGACTTCCCTTTAACAAACCCATGCCGTGTCCATGCTATACCTAAAGTCTTGTCTAGATGATCCTGCAATGTTTCTTTAACCAGTGCCTCCATTAATTTCCCTGGAACAGAAGTTAAATTTTGTGAATTTGGGTCAGATCTGCACATCTTCAGTCCATGGGTACATCCCCCTGAGTCCAAGGAAGCTCTCATAATAATGGCTAAAGGTTTACTTACTGCCTTTGCTGCCTCCTTTAATATAACTGGATAGATCCCATCCATCCCAGGTGCCTTTCTTATGTTTATCTTCCGCAATTTCTCCTCCACTTTGCTCTCAGTTTTTACAAAATCATCTAACTCATTGCCATAGTTTAATTCACCTCTGGCATTCCCCTCCCTGAATAACTCCCCATGTGTGAATGTATATGCAAAATACTCTTTTAGTTTGTTAGCTACCTGAGCAGGATCATCAACAGTTGAACCATCGATATCAAGTAGACCAATCTAATTCATCCCATTTCTCCTAGAGTTTACAAAGTAATATAACTTTGCCAAAGATTTCTCGTAATCTGCCTTTGCCTGCCTAACCTCCTCTGTGACGTGGTTACAGACCAGTTATATCTATCATAGGCTTCCGTGTCACTTGTTAATTTATATGTATCCCACGCACTTTTCTTCTCTGCCACGTGTCTCATTAGTTCATGTGACATCCATTTAGGCCTAAATCTTGAACAATATTTCTTAGTTGGCACGAAAAGCCTAGTAACTTCTAAGATTAATTCTTTGAATGCTTTCCATTTTGAATTTGCTCTTGGTAACATCATCAGTTGGTCCTACCGTATAGAATTTAAATACTGTCTCAGACCACCGTAGTCGTCTTTGTGAAAGAAATAAAACTCTTCCCTTTACCCCTGATGGTAGTTACCTCTGAGTAAATCCCACTTCAGCACACTGTGATCAATGCCACCTAGTGGTTCCTTTATCTGCAGATTCTTAGTGCACGAAGAATCACTACTGATAATCAGATCAAGAGTATTACTCCCTCTAGTTGCTCCCTTATTCCCTCCAATAAATCCACAAAAGCCTTGCTAGTTGTTGTTATTTGGTTTTTAGGAGCATTAGCAACTAAGGCCATATTGCTCCGGTGCGGTGGTCATTCCCTGACCTTCCCGCATGCTCCGTATTTGGTGGTGACGGGCTCGAACCCCGGTCTAATCAAGAAGCGTGTGCTACGCACTGCTGCTCCTTCCCACCTGGCTACGGAGGCGCCAGCCTTGCTAGTGTGCGAGTGACCAACCCGCTAGTTCCAGTCTATATCGACTGGCTGTACAATTAACCACGCGCCTCACGCACCATCCTGGCAGTGCACATCTCTATTCCAACTGCCATTCATGTATTCAATCTGAAGAAGGCTGCCTCCCAGCCGAAAGCTTATTAATTGTAATTCTAGTTTAGTTTGCTCTGAGAAACAAAATAAAAGTTTCGTCCTTGGATTTTGTGTTTCTATTCTTCCTGTACACATTGTACTCTCCAAATTCCAGTTCTGCATTCTTTATGTCTGAGTGCCGCCATTTCTCTGATATCCCAACAATATCTGCCTTTGATGTTTTGACCAATACCTCAAATTCATTTACCAAACTCTTAGCATTGGTATACACACACCTGTTCCTATTCTTAGCTACGCTAACACAGCCCATGTATTTACTTGTCAGACTTGTGTTAGGTGGGTCAGACTGCTGCAATGACTCCCAGCAGTCTGACCCACCGAACACTGCCTCGATAGCATCAACTATCGAGGCAGTGTTAGGTGGGTCAGAAAACTTAAAAATATGCATAAACAGCATTAAATACAATGCACGCTTATTGCATTCAGGGATAATTGCATTCACTTTTATGAAGTCCTGATCAGGAGTATACGAATACAAAGGAAAAAACACCGCTCAATGTAATCAGCTCTTCTGTTTATGTTATCGATTTTTAGCCTTATAGCTGTTTACGCATGTTCAGTACGTAAACAGCTATAAATGATTACGTAATACCCGGATTTATTCTTAAACACGTCTGGCTAATTACAGATTTTGCTTCGTACAGATACTATGGTTGTTGGTATCATTATTCCGTGAAAGTACAGGATGTACCTTATAAAGGTCCCTGATTTTTAAAATTGGTTATGTTGTACAACGTAGTGGGTGCGAATAGATGGGGATATGATAAAGTTTCATTGTTGATGTTCTGAAATGCACTGTGACCGAGGCTGCGGAGCGGTTGTCGTTTGTGTAAAAAAGGCGTCAGTGCAGAGAAAGCGCAGGAAATGGTATGGTTTTATTATTATAGTCAGTTTATTGCCCACAAGAAACTGTGGGTCACACAGGGAGGGCAATGTGCCAGGACCAGCGTGCTCGATCTAAGATATTTACAGAATTCAACTAACAAAAGCTCGAAATAAAAAAGGAGTAATAATAAACAGCAAGGCAGAAGTTAAAGAAACATAAATGCAGCAGGGAAAAGAGTCCAGGTGAACATTACGATTCAATACCTGGCAATAGTTCTTAAGGCTTTGTTTATGTAGAGCTTGTCCTCACAAAAGTTATCAGGGTGGATGCCTAATTTATCATAGATCTGGAGGCAATTGGCCGGAAACATGTCCCTAAGGAAACCAATGTTTGTAAACATAAGCCGGAGAGGGAGGCAGGGTCCAAGATCACTGCCCTTAAGATATCCATTTCTCTAGTTACCAAAAGGTTTCTACCACGGGTGGCAATGGTTAGCCCAAAGCCACATGTGGTAATCCCCGAATCATAAACGTTTTCCGCAACCAGCTGGTTTATGCCAGCTCTGAGCATATCAAAGGTCACCTCCCATGACCCTTTGCGCAATCTCCCTTCCCGATTCAGTTTTTTTTTTTTTTTATGAAACGAAAATGACGTCACTTCAACGTCGCAAAATCGTGACAAATTAATTTTTCTACCGTCCGAAATTTAGTATGTGCCGCCAAAGATGTTTACACGTCAAAAAAGTAGGCTATTAGTTTGACAATTCATGGTGTATTCAATAGTAAGAAAAAGTGGGTGGGACATGCTGTATGAAGTAATGAAATTTTTGGATATGGCGTACACATGGTAAGAATATACCCAGATCCTTGACATAACGTGGCCTCGACAATGCTCCCTGCATACACACTACTCGGAAGCTGATCCGGAAGCCTCCTAGAGAGTTACCAATAACAACAATAAGTAAAAATAAGATTACACATACATATACGAGACGATTCAGGTCCAGATGTTCAAGTCCAGTCCAAGGACTGCCGAAGATAGAACTGCCAACAAAAGGAGCTTGAGCTCTGTAGAAACACGAGACGCACAAATAGCTGGAGTAGTTCTAGAATCATGAATCAGTACAGGGAATTGGAGCTCCAGCACCAGTACTCGGAGTTGCCCATGACAATCAACAGCAATGCTGACAGCACTAAGGGACAAAGACAAAATTGAAAATGTCGATTATGCGGATACAGAAATGGGAATAAATACCTACCGTGATTCAGGAATTACTCTGAAATGTGAAGCACAACTCCGACTGAATGACCTGTCTGGGAAGTTTGCCCTCTGACACCCTTACCTGCTTTCATAGTTTGCTTCTCTAACAACAGAGTTCAGCAATTTCTCTGGCAGAACTTTTTGCCATCTACCTAGCTATTAAGCTTCTAGATTCTCAAACCAGCACACAGCATATCTTCTATACCAGTGGTGTCCAATCTACGGCCCGCGAATAATTTTTATACGGCCCACGCGGAAAGTGAAATAAAACAGCATTTTAAATTTTGTTAATTCTCAAGCAAAATTTTCTCATTAATAAATGTTAAGTTTCATTCAGTAACTCTTACTGTGCATTGTAGTTAAGATTTTCGAATATTTTTAATTTTAGGTGTGTCATATATATTTATTCACCTTAATTTTGAAAAGCTGTGATCCTTTTCAGGTTGTAAATTTTGTTAACTGAGCATTTAAAACCAAAAGTAAGGTATTTAAAAAAAAAAAAAAGTAGGCTATATTTTTATAAGTTTAATAAAATCTAAGAAATAATTCGTGTTGAGAATTTGCATTTTTTTATATATAGCCTGAAAAAAAAAAAAACGGTAACATGAAAATAGAAACTTCCTTTTACATGTAAGAAGATATGGAAAATGCAACGCACTAATTTTTCTCCAATCACTCAGTGCGGCCCGTGAAACAAATCTAACTTTGAATATGGCCCTGTATGGGAGAACGTTGAACACCACTGTAATCAGAATCTACACCGATTCTTTAAGCTCTATCACAGCTCAATGCAGAAACACACAGTTACCATCCCTTGCCGAAACAAATCAGATCCAAACTGATCCAGCTACAAGACAAACAACGTACAGTGATATTCTTCTCGATCTCAGCTCATGTGGAATACTCGGAAAACGAAAATGCAGATCAGGCAGCAAAACACTAATAAATTCAAATATAATTCATATGAAGGTTCCAGTCTAAGGCTACAAAAATCATTCTACGAAAAACCTACTACAGCAAATGGAAAAATATATGGCAAGAAAACAGCAACAATAAACTTGTGGGAATTAAGAACCAGCCATCGTTCTAGACTTCCAGCACCAGGAAAGTAAGCAAAGAAAAAGCGGTTCTTGCAAGAGCACGCATTGGACACTCATGTAACTCATTTTTTATCTTCTCAGAAGGCTCTCCAAGGTGTTCTCACTGCCATAATGTTCTCACAGTGAAACATATTTTACTTGACTGCTATTATCAGCAGGAAAGGCTAGAAACATTATCTCACAGAAGTTTGCAGGAGCCCATAACAATGAAGCACATCTCGGGAAATGAAGCAAACCTAGCTGGATTTTTTTCCTTTCTAAAGAAGATAAGGATGTTCTCTCATCTCTAAAAACTTAAACTCGAAACCATTATATTAATAATTTGAAAGGCACAATATGACTGCACAACATCCCAACCGTCCCGAATTTTGCGGGACATCCCGATTTTCGGCTCTCTATAGAATTAAATTCCCGGACACGAACAAAATCCAAGCTTCTAATTGGTACGCGTGTGTGTGTGCTTCCACATCGCAATATATGTGAAACATGTTCGTTGGCATGCATAGATAACGCGGGGGTCCGCCATAAAATACAAAGTATTTTATAATCTGATATACCAATGAAAAAAATCCCGATTTTTTTTTTTTTTTTTTTTGGTTGTGTCCCGATTTTTAAGGTCTGTATCCCGAAATTGGCTGATCAAGAGTTGGACACCTTAGCTGTAGATTTTGTAATAGAAATAGTGTATGATTTCTATTATTAAGCTAAATACAATATATATTTTTAAAAATAATTACGTTTCATTTTAATTAGGAAATATGAAACCGATGAGTGTTAGCAATTAGTCTTTTTTAGGCCACTTTAAAATATTAATGCATTTTTTATGCACAGTGCAGGCTGCAATTTGTTGTACAAGGCAAAAAAGCAGGAAACTTTTAAAAAAATAATTTTTTACAAAAAAAAAAAAAATCAATGATAATAAAATGCAGTCTGAAATTTTCAGAAACAGTAGGTATAAATCTGAAAACTTAAGTAATAAAAAGTTAATTTTACATATTCCAAAATTATTTGAAAACAAGGAACTGATGGGTATAACCCCATCCCCGTACATTATAGTAGACAAACTTTTGGATGTCATAATTTGTGATGAATTGGCAGGTGATGAAGGGCAATTTTAAATAGATCAGAACGAATCGAGAAACATTGTTTTAAATTCGGTTAATAAAAAACACGGGCTAACCCGACTAATTCTACTTATTTATTAGCACTTTACAGATAAATATCAGAAAAAAAAAAAAAAATATATACAAAAATCCCCATGGTATTCCTGTTTGAATGCAGTTTGACATTTTTGTCCCATATTGAGCGTTTTACATAAATCCATAAATATTTGAAATTACAATTTCACTATCCATGCTTAAAACTTCTATATTACAAATTTTCTTTACGTCACCATGCTTTCTGTAGCAGAAGAAGTTTTTATAATTGCCTAAAGGCCAGAGGTGCGAGCAATGCGTACCCAGCTGAGTGACATCTGTACTTCCACTGGGAACCAGCAAGCTTAATTTGTTGAGGCTGGTGGATTAAAGAAAAAGTAGTCAGTGCCCATACGCTCTCCCATTAACTTACATTATTCATTTAGGCTACTTGTACAGAAATTTAGATTTAGTATTTGAAGAAAGGCTACCTAAGATACGAGATGTTTTTTTTTTTTTTTTTTTAAGAACAGTAGGCAACCAAACTAATTAATAACAAAAGTTTAAATAACGCGTAACTACTCATGCGTCGCGGAAGCTGCACGAAAAATTGTCATTCTGAAATTCGCTAAAGAGTAGTATACACTTCATATTAACGTTTTCTTGAAATTTGTGTAGTTTATCACATTTAAAATTGTCTGGACAGTTTGTTAGATTCTTCTTTCGCTAGCACTGCATTCAGTTGTTACTATTTTATACAATATGTATGAAGATGCATTCACCTAAAATTTGCTTGTTCAGACTACAGCTTCTTGTTGAATTACTGCACTGAATAACGAGCGAAGGGAAGCGTTTATCCTGACGGGTCTACTTCGTGTAGTAGTAGTACAACTGCATATTAGAAACTCCGGCAGAAAAGCACTGAGTGGCTGCAGCTTTTCTGATAAGGTTGAGATTAAGAACCAAAGTTGTTTTTAATAATCTTCTTATGCTTATAGGTTTTTAATCAGTTTTTTTGGTTTGTGTTTTAAAATCCAAATAAAAAAAAACACACATTTCTTGTTAGTATATTTCGGCGCCATGAATGTGCATAAACTGCATATTCACTGTCATTAAGCTTGTAACATTTGGAAGAACTCAAAATGAAATGTTTTTTTTTATCCTAACACCTAACATAGTACCTGAATTAAGACTAAATTTTATTCTTAATTCAGATACTATATTCACCATTTTCGTCTATTTATGGCGTTTTATTGATATACTTTGTCTGTGATGTATCTGCCGCCGTGATTTTGCAGATTTAAAAAGTTGTATTTTCGAAAATAAAAGATGTAAAATAATATATTTTTACATTTTTTTCATGAAAAATTCGAAAATTCCATTATTAAAATCCATTAATAAAAGACCATTGGTACATTCTAAGCAATGCAAGATTTTACAGGATTGGATCTTCAGTTTTTGTTAGATATTGATTATGATTCACGAAGCTAGAGACTATTTGTTTTCAAACTCAAGTATGGTACGAGTCAATTGTCTGGAATCAACCATACTTTTTCTTTTATGGGAAAATACTTAACGTGTATTTCTTTTTAGTGATATAGCATTGACTAAGGATGAACGAACGGAACTGATTATTCTGTGTGGACGTGAGGGTGTCACGCAGGGACAGGTTATGAATGAATTCAACACGAAGAATTCCGAGGTGCACCATCGGCGGTTTGTAAATTGTTACGACGATTCAAAGAAACAGGTTCTGTAGCTGACATGCCACTTACTGGTAGACGGCGGTCAGCGACACACGGCCAAAAAACAACAGTTATCTTCCATTATTGCCCTAAACCCTCGGATATCCACAAGACGGATAGCAGCAGCGCATGTGCATTCTGAAAAAAGAACAACGTATCCTGCAAAATTTCCAAATTTTACTTGTCTAACTGAAGATGAATTTTGCGAATGAGAATCCTACTTTCCCAGAACATATCTTCTTTAGCGATAAGGTGATGTTCCACTCAATGGCACCTACAAACAGATGTGTTGGTGGTGAGCCATCACTGATTTACATTGGACGAGTGGGATAGGAGAGTAAGGCTGGCCAAAAATAATGGTCTAATTTGAGATCTCAGAAGGCAGGTTTAATGCTGATTCGCACTATAGATAACGTCACCGTCAAATCACAATAAAAATACTATGTGTTCGCATACGCTCAGTCAGTGACTGTACAAAGATTTATTGTTTGTCGTAAAACGTTTAAAAAATTTTGAAGTTGAAGACCTTTCTGCCATAACTTTACTTCTAGATGAGGAGGAAGAATGTTTAAGAAATGAATCCGTCAAGAAAAGAAAAAAAAAAAAAAAAGCATTCTTTCAGTTTGTGCTAGTAAAATGTATTAATGGTATGAATAAATAATATTAAAATTAGTACGTACCCTTATTTAGTTTTATTCCAATATTTTTCCATATTTCTTCATTAAAATTATCACTGTATTGTGCACACTGCATATTACATAGTTCATTTTTTTGACTAATTCAGTTATAATTCGCCCATTTTTAGAAATACATGTATTTCAAAACTGACTGTAAAAATAGTTTTCACACTAGCAGTTAAGCACCGTCAGCATGCAGGTAAGGACATGTCAAATTTTCTTTCGAAGAAAGCCTGCAGCCAACTGATGGTACCTTGCCGTGAAAGTCACATATTGCGAATCTTTGTTTACTAAGAAAAATATCTGACGTTATGTACTTTGATTTCACTGTGACATTACCTACAGTGCGAATTGGCCATAATAGAGCGTTTTTTGAATCGACTATAGGCAACGAGGCATAATTCACCATGCATGTTTCATTTTTATGAAACAATGAACTAGGAATGTTGGAGATCTATTCCAGGGCAATGTGACTCCAAAAAGATGGTGGCCATCGCACTACGCCCTCTGCGTTCCCCACTGGCTCGATAAGCATTTCCCTAGGCGAATTGGTCGCAGATGAACGATCGAGTGTCCAGCTAGGTACACGGTTCTGAACCCCCTTGGGAATTATGTGAAGCATAACCACAGCAAGCCCACTGATCTCCGAGAACTGATAACTCATCGTAGGCTGCTGGACCGTGACTCCAGCCAAGTCAACGTCCAGCAGGAGTAACTCAACCGTTTGGACATTTGTGTGGTTCAAGGTGGTTATATTGAGTATCTTTAAATTAACGTACCTGTATCATTGATTCCAGACATTTGACTTGTATATCTTACAATAATAATCTTCTACATACGATTTGACAGTATTCCGCCAAGCACATTTTTCGTAATTTTTTTTTTTTTTTTTAACTAAATGTATGAACTTATGGTTGTTATAGGCTTTTAGGCGCATCAGTTACTCCGACTATATTGCGCCGTATATATTATGTCTGTAATTTAAGCGTTGTGGTTGATTTGCCTGTTTGCTGGACGAAATACCATAGTTTTTGGAAGGAAAAACCACGAGACCTTCGCCTGAAAATTACTAACTCAGCCTCGTTGCGAAAAAGTCCATAAAAACAATCCAGTATTCATGGTTTTGTCCAAAACAATCAATGGTTCTAGGCCAATCCATTACAGATAGCCCAAACCACACTGCCTCTGTCAAATTTCGTTGTCGGGACGATACAGTCTGGCAGGTAGTTTTCTCCGACATCCGTCACACCCAGGCGCGACCGTCATACTAGGAAACCATATACCGTAACCAGCTCACTACAAAGCACGGCTTTCTATTAGTCTACAGTCCAAGAAGGCAGGTCTTACACCAAGTTAGACGCGTCTGACATTAGTTGGAGTGAGTAGTGGCTTGTGGACGGTTGCACGACCGTGGAAACCCGTATCACGCAGTGTCCTGCACGCTTTACCGGTGCTGACATGTGTCCCAATCGTCTCTGAGGGACAGTATGTGCTTCGACAACATCGACCTGCATTCCGAGCGAACGATTCTTGCCAGATGCTTTCCAGGTCGTTTCGTGACAGTTTCAGCAATGCCTGCGCGCATATTTATAGTTGTCTGACACGCGTGGTACTTTGTAGGATATGACCAAGTATCAAAGGAATTAACTGGATATTAATAGTAAGGCAGTGCATATTAAATAACGTATTACTGGTTGCCCTAACAAAGTATAATAAAAAAAATAATTTGACCGACTGATAAACATGTATCAACTTTGCTTATACTTTGCCACACAATGATCACGTGGTTTTCTATTCCTTCGATTATCGTTTTGGATGGACTTTATCTTTCGTAAGGGAATTTCCCCCGGTCGACAGCAAACACAGCCTCTTGAAACGTAGTTACTTATCATTTGACGAAGAAAAACAATGATTTCAGACAACATAATATAGTATATGAGCATTTCGGAGTTTTTTTTGTTTTGTTGAAATCAGATAAATAACCTGTATATGCATCTTAAGTTTCATATTCATAATGTTTTAAATTTTTCATCCATTAGCGTTTGTAGCACTTACGCCTTTTGTTATCATTTATTCACTTTCAGACAAGTTATATTTGCTTATTCAGGGGCGTATCATTTATTTAAAAACTTCTGCCTTACAGGCCCTAGATAATGGTGAGAAAGCTGAGAATTAGAGAATCAATACAAAGCAGTCACTAGTATTAAAATATGCACAGTATATACAAAATGTGGATTAACAAAACAGCAGAGAACAATTTCTTATACATAGACGTTTTAACTGCAAGATCAATATTGTGATTATTCAATACCAGAAGGAAACGGATCAAAGGACTACCAAGTTTTGAGTACGAGGGACAGGCAGTGAGAAATTGGTTTTATAACGAGAATTCAAGCGGGCCCTTCTGAAAGGTATTCGTTCAAAAAGAGATGGAGAATCAATAAACAGAGTTGATGATATTGTAGGTGAAAGGCAAGGCGATTTCGAAAGCATAGGAATTTAATGAATTCGATTTTAATTCGCTCAGGTCTGCAAGAAAGATATTCCTGTTATGGGGACCAAATAATATCACAATAATCAAAAATAAGAAATACAAGCTGCTTTTAAAGAAGAATAATAACTTTGACCCTTTTGAAAACCGACGAAGAGCGCTTAATTAAAACAAGACGTTTGGAAGTCTGAGATCAAGAATTTAACAGCCTGGATGCAAATAAAACTCTCATCCCTAACTGCTGGCGTCCATATGTGATTGTTTCCACATTAGCACATTCCTGCACTTAAGGGTTTGTCGATGTTATTAATCTTATCAGTAATTCTATTTTTGGTAGGTAATAATACAACCTTTAGTCTAGCCTCCATTAACGACTTATTGTGAATGGAACAGGGCATGCCAAATCATTTTCTTATATCTGACGCCCTCTTCTCTTCAAACTAACTTGTCACGAATATAGTTTCACAATGACTTTTAAAAATATCTTTTCTTTCATCACAGCTTTCATCCACTCAATATGTAGGAATGCTGCATATTTTCAATTCAGTGGGAGAATGGGCAAGACGAAAGATTTAAGTGTCTTTGAATGTGGAATTTCCGAGATATTGATATTAATATTAACGCAGGACGAGCCGAAATATGTGTATTTCGGAAACTGCAATGCTGCTAGGGGATTTCCACGTACGACTGTGTGACTCGAGTTTATCGAGATTGGTTCAATAATCAAATAACATATAGCCAATGGCGACCCTGTGGGTGGAAAAAAGCTCATTGATGGGAAAGGCCAACAGACACTAAGAAGACTTGCGTCAAATAGCAATCTAGTGTAACAACGGTAACCAAATACTGTATGTATTTCAAAATGCAAAAGTGTCTGCACCTTGCGCGGATGAGGTATCAGAGCAGACGCCAAAACCACTCCTGCCAGCAAAAAACAAGGTATGGTTGGAGTAGGCTCAGGAACCACAACGCTGGAGGATTGGGGGAAAAAAAAAAAAAAAAAAAAAAAAATTTTGTCTGGTCTCCGGTTCTGCTGTTTCGCGCTGATGGAAGGAGCCAGTATATGGCAAAAACAGCACCAGTCCATGGGCTCATGCTGCAAGGCGTCAATAATACAGGCCGATGCGTTGACGTAATGGTGTAGAGAGTGTTTTCGTGGTATATATGTTGTGTTTTTTAGGAGCACAGGCAGCTAAGGCCATGTTGCTCCGTGTATATTGTCTGTAAATTGCGCGTGGTCGATTTTCTGTTTGCTGTACGAAAAATCCGAGTTTCCGCGAGAAAAAAAACATGCTACCCTAAAATAATACAATAAGCCCTTAAATCCTGCACGTTCGAGGATTCAGAAGTGCTGATTTTGGGGAGGCGTATTGGACCAGTTTTTGAGCACATTTCGATTAACTAAACGTACGAGAAATTTGTAAACGTTTATATTGATTAAAACATGACTAGTGGTTAAAATGTAAACAACTATTTGTTAAATATGAACATATCAGTTTACACGACATTTTGCTTTTAATAATGTACTGTGGTGAAATTCAATCAATTTGTCGAATTGCAAGAATCGTTAAGTGCAGCCTGTTTGTTTTCCCCCTATTTTAATCACGCACCTGACGAGTAGTATGATCAGTTATAACACTGCAAGCAAAAAAAAAAAAAAAAAATTGTCGAGGCCCTCGTGGGTAGCATAGTTGGTAGAATCACATTTCCTTCCCACACCGGATGGAAAAAACCAGAGTTCGAATCCAGTCAATTAATCAAGGCATTTTTATGGGCCTTTTTCATAATTTGGCTGAGTTAGTGTTTCTCAGGCGAGGGTAGCATGGTTTTTGCTCGGAGAAATCGTGTTTTATTTCCAACAAACTGACCACAAAAAACCATCTGTTGGTTTTTTGTGGTCGGTTTGTTGGAAATAAAACACGCAATTTACAGACATTATATACGGCGCAATATGGCCTAAGTTGCTTATGCGCTTGAAACTCTAGGAAATATTTGGATGACTGCCTTGTTCTTTCGTCTTTTTTTTTTTTCTTTTTTTTTTTCAGGCTAGCAGGATTTTTTTTTTTTTTTTTTTAAATGTGGACCCCAAACACGAGAGGTATTAGAACCTATAGTACTTAGTACCGTGCTTGGGTTGGAGAGTGAGAAGACGAAAGAAGATATTTGTTGACATTGGACTTGAACTTCTGTAGATTGTAATTTTCAGGAAATACGTATGAAGGAAGGTTGTTTCAGAAAACGGCAGTTGAATGAATAAATGAGGAAGATGAAAAGTTGGTTCTGTGGGTTTGAAGTTGGACAGTAAACGGATGTTGGCTGGTGGCGGCACGTGTTCGGACTGTTTTGAAAGAGAGAGCGGGAATTATAGAAGCCAATTCAGAAGAACAGTGCCCATGGAAGTATCTGTAGAAGAGGCATGCAGCAGAAAGAGTGCGTCTGATACAGCGAGTGGAGAGACTCTGTTAGAGATGAATCATTAATTAACCTAACTGCCCTCTTCTGAATGGAATCAAGAAGCCTGAGAGAGGTTTTGGGGGCACCACCCCAGATGTGGGAACAATATTCCATGGCAGGGCGGATTTGCGATTTATACAGAGTGAGCAGCTGTTTGGAAGAAAAGTAACGCCGAGAGCGAAAGAGAAAACCAAGTTTTTTAGATGCAGAGGAAGCAATATTTGTAATGTGCTTGTGCCAAGAGAGATTAGAAGTCAGGGTAATCCCCAAAAGAGATATATCCTTTTGCCTAGAAATTGGAGTGTCACTAAAGATAAGCATAGGAGCAGAAGAATCCTTTTTGCGAGATATAAGACAAGACTGAGTTTTAGAAGGGTTGAAATCAACTAAGTTGTCTTTGCCCCACTGGAGAATTACCTGAAGATCGGCATTTAAAGAATTGGTAGCAGATTTTCGAGAAGTTGCAGCTGATTGAGCAGGACAAGGTTTCTCAAAATGGTAAGTTGAATGCAATGTGCTATCGGCAAAACTATGGATAGGATTTCCAGTCAATGGAAGAAGGTCATTGATATACAAGAGGAAAAGAGTGGGGGAAAGAACTGAACCTTGGGGGCCACCGGCATTAGTGGAGAAGTTAGAATACAGAGAGCCATCAACCATCACCCTCACTGAGCGATCAGAGAGAAAACTGGATAACCAATTACTAAAAACAGTTGGCAAACCATAAGATGGAAGCTTGTTTAGAAGACCTTTATGCCAAACACGATCAAAAGACTTTGAGATGTCAAGAGCAACTACTTGTGTTTCACCGAACCTTTCCATTGAATTAGTCAATAAATGTGTAACATAAGACAGAATATCACCAGTGGATCGACATTGACGGAATCCATACTGGTGATCGTTGATCAGACGGAAGGTTTCTAGGTAGTTTAAGAGTTGGCGGTTAATTGATTTCTCCATTACTTTAGAAAGAGTAGAAGTAATTGCAATGGGATGATAATTGGATGGGAGGGATTTGTCACCCTTTTTAGGAACTGGCTGGATATGAGCAAATTTCAAAGCAGAAGGAAAAGCACCTTTAGAATAAGAAAGTGAAAAAAGGCGGCAAAGAATAGGAGTAAGTTCAGGAGCACAGGTTTTGAGAACAAGTGGAGAAATACCATCAGGACCTGGAGCTTTCTTAGCATCGAGATTCATCAAAATCCTTCTGATATCCTTTTGACGGAAGACCACAGGAGGCATTGAATGGAGTGTGCTGGGAATGGTGGGTGGTGTTTTACCAAGATCATTAATACATGAGCTGGAAGAAAAATGGGATGCTAGCAGGTCAGCTTTATCCTTGGCTGAAGTAACAACAGAGCCATCTGGTTTGGACAGAGGTGGGAGCAGAGATGGGCAAAAGTTGCGGCCAATAGCTTTGGCAAGAAGCAAGTTTTCTACTCTTAGCCTGTTCAAACTCTAGTTTGGACTGGTTAATAACTGCTTTGCAACTGTTGCGAGCTTTGGTGTAGGCAGAAAATGAAACTGAAGAATCAGAAACAAGCCAATTACGATATGCAACACTCTTCTCTTGGACAGCCTAAGCACATTTATTGGAAAACCAAGGTTTAGATAAAGGACGAGATTTTAAAGTGGAGTGTGGGATAAAGGATTCCATTCCTGCAAGAATAATTTCACTGACACGATCTGAGCAAACGTTGACATCAGAACTTTTGAAACAGTAATTCGACCAAGGAAAAGAAGTCTCGCAGGTCATCCCATTTTGCATTCTTGTAATGCCAAACAACACGAGGTTGGGAATAGCCATGAGATAAAGGTTCCATTGGAGAAGAGACAATCACCAAGTTGTGATCTGAAGTGCCTAAAGGAGCTCTCACTTCGACCGTGTATTTAGAAGGGTTGTTTGTGAGAAAAAGATCGAGCGTATTGGCTGTATGATTAGGATTGTCCGGTATTCTTGTAGGTAAATGAACAATCTGTGCTAGGTCATTAGTAATTGCAAAAGCCTCAGCATCTCGACCTGCTGGGTCGGTGTGACTAGAAAACGGAAGCCAGCTGGGGTTGTGAACATTAAAATCACCAAGGAAAATTACCTCACTGTGAGGAGTGTTGGACTGGAGAAAGTCAAGTTGCAACGATAGGAAGTCAAAGAGCTCCAAGTGATTAGTCGAGTTGGGAGAATGGTAGAGACAACAGATGAATTTGACACAATGAGGTAGAGAGATTTTAAGCCAGAGAAGATCAAAGAGAGGAGATTCCAAATTGCCAAGTCTCTGACAGGGAATATCAGAACGGACATATGCACAAGTACCACCTTTGAGGCGAAAGGAATCATACAGCGAATAATTTGGGCATCTGAGATGAGCAGTAGTTGAATCAACCGATAACTGAGATTCTGTCAGAAAAAGTACATGAGGTTTGTCAGACTGCAAGTGGAAATGGACATCGTTGAGATTAGAATTGAGACCACGTATATTTGTGAAATGAATTAGGAAGTCCTTGGGAGGTTTAGATCTTTTCGCAGATAAGCTTGCTCTATTAGTTTGACAATTCATGGTGTATTCAATAGTAAGAAAAAGTGGGTTCGACATGCTGTATGAAGTAATGAAATTTTTATATATGGCGTACATGTGGTAAGAATATACCCAGATCCTTGACATAACATGGCCTCGACAATGCTCCCCGCATACACACTACTCGGACTCCCTCCAGTCACTATCTGGCAGAGTAGAGGTAGCAAGATTATACACTAGCTGATCCGGAAGCCTCCTAGAGAGTTACCAATAGGTCCGCTCCGGTCCGGTGTACTAACTAGCGGCCGGCCTGCGAAAACCGTTTTAGAGCTGTACCCTCGAAATGTAAGGAATATTGGATCTCGCCACGACGTTCATCATAACCTCAAAAGTCATCAATCATACTGCATGATGGAAGAGATAGGGAAGGGTTGACCGGAACTTAGCTCTAGAGACTAAACATGGGTTCCACCACTTCAAGCCTCCAATAAGCAAAGTGCTGGTATTTCACCGGTTGATGACAGTCATCTTCCACCTAGTACTGCCTGGTAACATAGAGGGGCGGCGTTCCTCCATGTGGTGTGGGCGCCACACCTCGACCCCTGCTTACGTTGGTTCACACCTGGGTGGTCACCCACCATGTACTTGTGCATAGGGGTTATACCCAGGATTACTAACAGTCCCACCATCGTGAAGGTGCAAGCAGAGGATTTGGCTGTCACAGACCATCCGGACTTCGCCGAAATTGGGTCCACTTGACTTGAGTGTCACCCGAATATCAGTTCCATCATCGTTTTAGACTCCCAGGTAGCAAGTACAGCTTGTCTGGCATATATTTGAGAATGTCTGTGACAACCTCAAGGACCAAAATTTAAACTTCATTGGTAATATAACGGTCTTAAATTTCGCAGCAGAACAAACTTGACTTTGTAACGATATTGGTATCCCACTAAAAGCCGCCGTAGCCTAGTGGTCAGGCGCGCGGGTGCATAAGTACACGTGCCTTGAGTGACTGGGGTTCAAGCCCGTGACTACTGAATACGGTGCTGTTTCTTGTATTCTGTCTATCTTGTGAACTCCTCTGACCGTTTGGTCGTCCCGGAGTATAAACAGAAATTTTTTTTTATTTTCAAACAGATAGCTTCGCCAAAAGTTTTTGTTTAAAAGATGAGACTTATGACAGCCTCTTTCTGGACTAACTGCTCGCTCATCCGATAACTAGTAGTCTCTAGTAACAACGCTCAGAAAACAGCTTTGGCTATATTACAACTTTTAAAACATATTTCATATAGCGAAATGTAAGCTCATATCGACCAACTTCTTTATAACTGATTTGTCTTCCTGGTGCCATAAAGACCATTACTATCTGATGTGGGTCCAGTTAGTCCTTAAACAGTCTAACACAATGTTCTCATCTTCTGCCACATTTCTTCATTTTAGAGCTGCATACTTTTTCATCTTAAACTCATTTGTTTGCTTTCGACATATCCAGCGATTTCCTTCGTTTTCTCAGTTTGGCTCCTGCTAAAAGTGTTTCAACAATAACACCTTTTTGAAAATCTGAAAGATCACCTCTCTTCCTCATGACCATATTGACCAAGAAGCCCCAGTAAAGTGTGCAGTATTTATCTAATAAACGAAGTTATATCATACCACTGACAACTTGCATTTGTATACCGTACATTTAATTATCTGTTGACACCAATTGTAAAAGGTTTATATTTTGGCCAATGTGTGTAGGTAACAATTAATTCCTAGCACATACAAAGCAAACCTGAAGCAACTTTCTGAGAGGGAGAGGAGAAAAAAACCATTATTCGAGCCCTGCCAAAAACTGGGTTTCTGACCGTACTACCCATCACAATCTCTACCGATCCCCAATAAGATTACATCTGGACTTGACTCTACTCCATGACTCTGCCAGGAAGGGTGCGCACACGCCCTCAATTGCTTTGGAAGCCTTTTTGGAACTTCCCCAGATCAAAGCCTATATGCAGAAACTAATGAGCCACTTAACATTTCAAAAGGAAAATGTTAGTAGTAAACAAATAGTATAAGTTGGCAGGCACCCAAAGTTTGGATGCCTGTCAACTCGTCCTATTTGGCTATTCCTCTTCGAACCTCAATGGATAGCGTTGGCATGAGGTTTGTTTCTATACAGTAACAAAGCTCTTGCCAACAAACTTGCAGGCATTAGACTTCATGAGATAAATTCAAATTATTCACAAACTGACAAAATCTTATCAGGATGTGATCCACCGCCTACGATGAACTACAATTTTGTTTATGGCAGTGTGAAATTTCTTTTTTTTTGGGGGGGGGGGAGTAACGTTAACACGAGCTTCAACTACAAAACGATAAGTAATCAGGCCGCTCAAATTATCTCAGGTTAAGGACAAACGAAACTCTTGCTCTCCCACCTTCCTTGGTTTTAGATAATATTGAAGTGTAACAAATATTGTGAAGCACACCTTAATGATTATCGATTTTTTTCCCCTTATTTACCTCCTTTCATTGATGTCACTTTTTTTTTTTCAAAAACTTTTCGAAAACCAGCTTAAATTCCTCCAGTTCACCTGTCAGCAAGTGAACTACGGAATACACTAATTTATTATACTAATTAAATCCTATTTTTTTACAATAACGTGTTGTAAAAAAAGTATCACTTAAAAATATCAGTTTTGAAGATCAATTACACATGCAGAAAATAAATACCATGGTATTGCTCTTTCCACTTAAAATCAGTAACATTTTTCAAATATATTTTTAACTTTCAGAAACATACCTCTTCCTCCCCCACGACGTTTTCCTCCTTTCCTTTTTCCCGTCATAGCTATCGATGCAATTCAGATCACCAGGAAGCCTGTTATGGAAATGTTAACCTGATTACTAAACAGAAATAATATCAGAATGAAGCTGCGCAAACTAACTTATAATACACTCTGCCTTCTCCTCTTTCTCCTCCCCCTCTTGAACTGTTATCCAAATTGCCTTGAACCTTTGGTTCTACCAAAGGGCACAGCGAGCGTGCTTAGGTGATACTCCTCTAAAGACTCTAGCAATTTGCCATCAGCTTATCAGTATTGAGAGATAAAAAAAAAAAAAAATGTAAATATTGGAACCGGCTAAGCAAACAGCCCTGATGCACATGTATATTGTATTATTTGACTTCTGGAAGGCTCAGACCAACTTAAGAGGTGAGCTGTTATAGATTCTCTGCTGGAAATGAAATTATTATTATTTAATGGATAAAAAGACAATACCTGTATAAATTGCTAAGCCAGTTGGCGTACACATTCAAATTTTGACTAAGTCAAGAAGTTAAATCAAATATGCTAAAAAAAAAAAAAGAAAAAAAAGAGGCATTTTAATATTTACAGCAGCCACTCACTCTCTTTATTTGGATGCTATCTGTAACCAGGAAGGTTACAGATAGCATCTAAAATTGACTATAATATCGAACACAACGTAAGAAGCTGTGCAAATAAAATATACCATTCTCTGCGCCTAGTCCTTTAAATTAATATCGCTTTAAATAGAAATAGTAAAAAGAAGTGCTTTTTTCATATATATGGAGTATTTTGGGCCTTTTTTTTTTTAATCTGATACAAAAAAATAAATGCTTTAACATTACGAAACTAACACTATATGAAAATGTCCCAAATACACTGATTTTGCAGGCTTCGAGAGCTATCAATTGGTTACTTATATATTCATTAACATAACGTAACCGAATACACACTATGAAAAATAGCATTTTAACATAAATGTTATTACACATGCAGTAATTATTGTTCATTAACAAGGCAACTTTTTTTTTTTTTTTTTTTTGAAACGTCTAGATACAAACAAATGCCAGAATTACACTGCTACCCATTCTGTAAAAACCCAGAGCACTTACATGTATACTCTATGCTATGAATCTATGCTATTTATACTCTGAATATATATGTTAAGCAAAAAATGTCAAATGCTATTAAAATTAACATTGAGTTTTCTATTTGAAAACTCTGTAGTCAAAAACAGGTCACTGACATATAAACTTATACACAGAGAAAGAATTAATGTTTTTGCCTTACGCAAACTAAACAGAATAAAAATAATACAACGTGAACTTAATAAATGTATAGAGTACAAGTAGCATGTACTTACCTCAATGTTTTTTATTTATTTATTCCAAAATAATTACAGACGTTCAGTAAGACTTCCCGATACACACATCTCACAGATTCATCCCACACACGTCCAAGTTCACATTTTCAGCAGCAGCACCAGTTAACGTAGTTTGAAAAGTTGTCATGTACACCAGCCCGCTACAAAAAGAAATTGTCGTTAAATCAAAAAATCCTGGTGATCAAGGGAATGGGAAGTATGTCATCCAGGTATGCTCACACATCTCTAAGAAAATGATAAAACGCTCCATTCTGCTAACAGGTTGTTCCTGGTGTACGGTGATACAATCACCTTGCCTTATCAGATACTGTTGTATCATGTCGGAAACGAAAAATTCTTCCATACATTATTATTAACGTATATCTCTTTCGCTGCGGGCCATGTAAAATAGAACTCGATCACATTTCTACGTACCTTCCTGTTACTAACTGCACGAACGCATTTATCGTAAGACTGTCACAAAATTTTGAACCCGAGCAAGACTGAACACGTTCACTTTATTGTATTCTGACATTTCTCACAAAAAAAAAAAAAAAAAAAAAAAAACACTGCACATCTTTTAGTGCGCATGCGACATTACTGACATCTGGAATCAAGATAATATATGTCTGCGTACTTGTTCTTTATTTCACAATCGTATTTACAATCATTAAAAATGTATGGTGCAGAAAAATTATAATTGACATACACTACAAAAATAAATAAATGTTCGTTATTAGCTTATCGTAAAAAGAGAAATGTTACACATATGGTTATTACATGTAGAAGCAATCATGTTTTTAATTGTGAGCATATAGAGCGGAAGGGTTATAATCACAGGGGTTATAATCACAGTCCTCTCATACCGTAAAGAAAACCCTTGATTTCGAATCCTGTCAATAGCATGAGAAATTTTTATGTTATTTGTTTTTACAACGCATCTTGAGTTAGTCGGTCTCAGGCAAGGAGTACGTGGTTATTTCCTCTAAAAAACTTAACTTGAGTTAGTCGGTCTCAGGCAAGGAGTACGTGGTTATTTCCTCTAAAAAACTTAACTTGAGTTTTCCGTCCAGAAAACCGACTAACTTGCTTGCTTTTGGCGCTTAACATACACCTAATGTAAACGAGAAAGTTAGTAGAATAAGTGAATTCCCAAAGCGACTGTCATTTATTAATACCTTTGTTCCTTATATAGTTAAAAAACAATAGATATCACCAGCAAACTGGAAGGCAGCCCTATCTCTTTGAATATCGATGCACCATGATTAACCTCTCTCAGAAGCAAAAAATTGCATCAAAAATACACTCAACAACCAGATCTACAAAAGCTGTCCCAGACCCATCAACTCGATTTTCGAATTATCTGTGGATAAATTCTGTGATATGTCTAAAATCTCAACACGAGGGGGAGGAAGGTAGGTATCGAAAAATAATCCCAATATAATCGACATTAGAGTTATATTGGCGTATAACGCCAATATAACGTTGTGTTCGGATTTTTGACATCTTACACAACTTTTAATGTGGGCGTTCGTTGGAAGCATTTTATTTGAGAATTAGACCCTGAACTATCAATCTCGACCAAGTGTCACTCATTCACCCTGTGTTGAAACTGGTAGTTTGGCAAAATATTAGTCCGTTTTCTGTTACAATCTTCGAGAGTATTTTATATTACCGTCAGCCTGTTCCCCATTTTGTTTTTCTTTTCTTACTTCCTTTCTCGTTTATTTTTGTACCCCTCCCCCGCCTTTTTCCGTACTTTGATCTACTGTTATACTCATCGTTTCATCATATAGACTCGCAGTTTACAGACACTGCACACGGAGCAATATGGCCTAGTCGCTGATGCTCCTAAAACTCTACAACAACAACAATATTCACCATATAATTTCTGTTGCTCTATAAACATTAACAAGTTTTTTGTTGGCACAGCTGGTGCCTGAAACGTTTCCGTAGGCTGTTTTATGATCAACCTTCGATTTATGCATTTTATCTAAATTTATTGTATTCTCTTTATATTCAATCACTTTATTTTTAAAATAAATATTTGTGTACATGTTTCTTGTGATATTTCTTATCGGAGATCATGTAAGTTAATCACCCTTTATTTATGACTTCCTTCAACACAAAAATCTCTTCCCTTACCAATTAAAGTTGCTTTAACTGGTAGGGGAATTCGACCAACAGCGAAATGCTTTTTCTTTTGAATACAGGTGACCCCCGCTTAACGCTGATAATTCGTTCCGGAAAAACAGAGCGCTAAGTGAATCCGCTCTAAGCGAACGCCGCATTCCCATAAGGTAACATATGTATTTGTAAGTTGCGGTCGGTGCCATAGGATATTTCCTAATCAATAATAAACAGTAGTGAAAAGGTGCACAAATGTCGGTCAAAATATTTAATATTCAAATATTTGTACATATAAAATATTCTGCATTACATATGTATATAATTATGTGGTAACTACTTACTTATCAAAATTAAACTTAAAATTCCAATTAAAATCATGAATTTAATTGATCTAAATTGATTTTAATTGATTTAATTTAATTGAGGAATTTAATCATGAAAAATGTGTCGATTTTGGGTTGGCCCTCTTCTAAATAAACTAAAAGGGGTATTAATTTTAAATCCCCCGCAGCGTTACCACCCAACGATAAAAGTCACCCGATCCTTCGCCGCTCTGAAACCTGACATGTTTTTTTTTCTTTCAATATGAAACTTCTTTTAGACATTCGTTTCCACAGAATTCCTGCTTCATCTATGTTATAAACTTGTTGAGAAATATAACACACAATACCCCTCTTCAATAATTTTAACAAGTTCTTTTTTTGAAAGTTTCGGTTCCTTGATCTGCACTTGCGACTTCTCCCTAGATTTTAAATCTATTCAACCAGCCCTTACCAGTTTTAAATGCTTCCACATTTTTTTTTTTTTTTTTAGATGAGTTTTCTTCAGATCATCATATTGGCTAATCTCTCTCTCTCTCTCTTTTTTTTTTTTTTTTTTTTTTTTTTTTGTAATATTTAACTTAACTGAATTCTGCATTGGATATTATCTTTAATAAAATTAGCTAACGTCTTTCCATTTCAATCCTAATAGTCGGCCTAGCCCTAGTTGCTTGCAGTGGAACAATTATAAAAAAATAAAGAATTAATTCTTTATTTTTTTATAATTGTTCTTACAATTAAACTTGCGAGTCCTAAATTATGGCACACATCCGCTTGTCGTTGACCGGAATCGATTCGCTTCAAAACATCTAATTTAATTTTCAAATTCAGTCTTTTTCTTACATTTATAGTCTTCGTACTGCGCCCAGACGTTGTGTTTTCATTCTTATCGGCCATTATTAACTCTTCGAAAATGTAACTGCGTTGGTTGCATTAATTACGCTACAATGTTCAAGTAAACAGTTCGGTACGCACGATGTCTAATACTGTAATGAATGATGACTAGACTTCAGATAAATACATATAACGCAAATATTACAAGCAATATACTTGATATTTTTTTAAAATGCTGATCTCGGAACTATGTAACAAGTCACTGTTCTGCAATTAAATTAGTGTGCGAAAAAATTTCACTGAGCGTCGGAAAATTTCTCAAGTCGGCGTGGGAAACGTTTTAATGCTGTTTTGCTATTCATTTCCAAGCTATCGACTCCATCAAATGAAACGATTTCGTTAAATATGCAAAAAATGCAATCTGTAAAAGAGCGTTATAGTCAGATACGGGTTATAATATAAGAACAGCGTTATGGAGAATTAGCGTAAAGCGAATCGCGTTATAACGGGGGCCTGTTGTACTTTAATATTCATAATTCCAACAGATTTCCTTTTCTCGTTGTAATGATCTAGTTCAGAGGCCTAAAAATGATTGATCTCGGTTCATAGAAATCAAAATATGGGGTAAAGACTCAATAATGTCGCTATGTTCATTTAACAGTTACTTTCAAGAAGACAGACACATTTTTAAAAATCTTAAAATGCATTTTAATTCCTTAGTTTCAGCAGGCTCGATTTAAATTTATTGAAAAAAAAAAAAAAAAAAAAACCTCTCTCATATTAGCGCCACTGGAGAAAAATCTCATCCGCCCACGTGCATTAAGTCCATAAATTGCATGTGTTCTCTGGTCGATTTTCCTACTTTGCTAAACGAAATTACCGAGTTTTCGGGAGAAAAACCTTGCTGTCCATGCCTGAGACCGACTAACCCAGTCATTAAGTGAAGAAGTAATAGGATTAAAACCCGTGCCTTTTCCACCCGGAGTGAGGAGGTTGGTGATTATAACCATTGTGCTACCGTGCGGATCGGCCATTGACATGAATTGTAATTTACGTTGGAAGACTCCTGAACGTTAGTTCAATTCCGCCTTGATATTCTGTGATGACACAGAATTATGTAAAAAGCCAGAAATGAGTGTAGTGCTTTGTTTATGCAGTGTATGTTGTTTAGTTGATTCCGACCACTTTTCTACCAAGAAAAAGCAATCACAGAGATGACCGCTGCTTCCCAGTAACCTTCCAAGCTACAAGGAAGCAGGCAGCAACTATGAATGAACCGTCCACGGAGATGAAGGTCGGAAATGTACTTACTGACGCCCCATGAACGTTTAGTTTTTTGTTTTTTTTTTTAACTTATTTTGAGCATCAGCGATTAAGGCCATATTGCTCCGTGTATATATTTTCTGTAAATTGAGTGTGTTCTGTGGTAGATTTTCTGTTTTCTGGAAGAAAAAACCATGCTCCTCTCGCTTGAGACCGACTAACTTAGCACGTTGCGAAAAGGGCCCATAAAAATTCGTCTCGTCATGATGGGACTCGAACCCGTGTATTTTCCACCCACCCAGTGTAGGGAGAACGGCGATTCTACCAACTGTGCTACCCACAAGGGCACGCCGAAACGAACATAGAGAATCGAGAAATCCCATAATCCCAGAACAGAGTGATATCTCTGGTTGTTGTAATAAGGTTTCAGGTGCATCAGCGACTAATGCCATATTACTCCATATATAGTGTCTGTAAATTGCGTGTATTTTGTGGTCGATTTTCTGTTTGCTGAACGAAATTTCCGGGAGAAAAAATGCTAAATTCGCCTGAGACCGACTAACTCAGCCACGTTGTGAAAAAGATTCATAAAAATTCTGTGGCGAATGGCGATTCTACCAACTGTGCGACCCACAAAGGCGATATTTCTGGAACAGCTGGCAATTGCTGTGCTAGCAGTGAAAGATCATTAACTCCAGGGGCTCACATCTGGTGAGTATGGGCTTGGCACACCCAGGGTCCTGAGCTGGATATCATAACAGTCTTCTCCTTCGGGTGAAGCGTTACTTATTCGACGTAGTGCAATGTCGTGGCAACTCGTCGTGAAAAGTCTCATACCAGAGAAGGGAGCAAAAATTAAATAAATAAAAAGAAAATAATAATAAAATAAAAATGAAGTAATAATAATAAATCTGTTAAATGGTGCCAGTAATATCTGTGTGGCTGACCTCCAAAGAGGTCAGCCACACACCGATGCTCTCATAGAATCGTACTCTTTCATATTAGAACAAAATTAAAAAAAAGAAAAGGGAAAAAGAAGAATAAAAGTAGAATTAATAGGGAAATTAATTTTGCCAAGTACTAGTTGGAAAAAATCCTTCACCCACTGGAGGTAGTGCAATATGATGGCTGCCAACAAATCTTATGCCAATGTCACTGCGAGTAGATAGAACATCTATAAAAAGATGATTTAGGAGAGATGTAGGAATAAAGTTAGCTTGAGTTGACATGCTCAAGTTAAGGAGCTCCACAACGGCGATCGAACACAAGCCGGGCAATATCTTGAAATGCTAAGAATAGATTTTTATTAATGATAAGAGCAGTTTTATTTCCAGGAGAAAAGTTGGAGACTTTTGAAGATAAAGCGTGACGATAATCAAATTATAATGGAAATGTGTATAAGGTATGTGTCCAACCCTCAGTGCAGGAGCAGAGATCTGTATTACTAAGAGTGAAGTAGTATAACTATCCATTGTCTTTTGTAACATACGATGTGAAAAGCCTTGCCTGAAAAAATTTTGATTGTTCTTATCGAGGACTTTAAATGATAAGTGTGGTGACAGTGGTGTAAAAGTTTTGGCAACAGTTCCGGTCTTGTTATAGTTCTATCTAGTTTGCCATTGTGTATTACGTCCACCATCTAACATTTTCTTTGGTCGAATCAACAGTGTTATCAATCATGTTAACGCAAATACGCTATTGAACAGTCTTCTCCTTTATTCTGTAGATTAGCAAAATTATGTCGATGTACATGTTGTATCCATATGAGATCCAATTAACACCAATTTTCAGAAAGTATCCTGAAATGAAAAACGGACATATGTAAGCAGAAAATAGTTTCATTTTCAGTAAATTATAAAGAATATAAACAGATTACAAACCATCTTCATTTTCAGAAATAGTGCAAATGACGTTCATCACATTATGTTTTTGTTAGAAGTTCTGTACAAGAAAATTCCTAGAATAATTTCTTTCTTGCATCTACGTCCAGTTTTATCATCTTGAAATTGATGCTTAATGTGTTCAAAATGAACAACACATTAAACGCATTGAATAGAATTTCACAGACTCTACCAATAATATCCTATCTTAATATCCTGATGTGACCAACTATCAACAGATACCCCTACTTTGATAGTTGGTCACATCCTACCCAAGTACTACGTGTCAGACACACTATAAATATGCTCGTAGGCCTTCGAGGAGACAGTAGTACTGTATGAGGATGTCGTGACATATAGGATGTCGCGACATCCTGTATGTCACGAATGAAGGAGTTAACAAACTTCCAGTGCGGAACGATAATAGGGTGCCACATAAGCAATTGGTGTGTATGTGACATTTGTATTGAGTTGCATTATATAAGAAAGAACACCATCAATGTAGTCATCACTTAAAATCGAATTAACAATAATAATATGGCCTTACAAAACTGGAAAAAAAATTATGTCATTTTTCGGCATGTGAGGAAATGATCATAACTCAAAGCCATTGCAGGAACAAGACAGAATAAAAACCACTTTCTGCCTCCATTGTTCTCACCCTACTAAACTCGCTTGGATATGAGGGTTTTAAGGACATGTATACAAGCTTTCATTGCCATCAACAGAAATATTTACTACAGCTAGGAAAAATCTAGTGATTCTGTAGCCCGTTGTCTTAATATAATATTATCTGTACCCATTGCGAAAATTTCGCAGTTGGTAGCAGACTTTTTCTCTAGCTGTCCTAAAGAAATGTA
Source organism: Mastigoproctus giganteus (assembly GCF_048544385.1). Classification (NCBI taxonomy): domain Eukaryota; kingdom Metazoa; phylum Arthropoda; class Arachnida; order Uropygi; family Thelyphonidae; genus Mastigoproctus; species Mastigoproctus giganteus. The sequence goes on along the minus strand of NC_143586.1, from coordinate 63,158,013 downwards.
GTCCGTGTTTGATCGTGAGCAGGTAATCCAGTACGCGTCGAATCCTTTCTTATTTCTGTAAAATAAAACTATTCTTTCTTTTAAGGTAGGCAGTGCTAGTAGAGAAAATTGGCTCGTTCTGTAAAATAAAACTATTCGGATTTTTTCCTATTCGGAATTTTCCCATGTTTCTGCACACCTAGAAAGAAATATCTTCAATTTGAGACCAAATCGGTTAGGCCTATTGTACGCAATGGCTATAGCTAGCTCTACTCATTGCGAAAATTTCTCAATTGGTAGCAGAGTTTTTCTCTAGCTGTCCTAAAGAAATGTAGTACCCATGTAATATCATATATACGTGCAAATGTATTCAGGATCGGTCTTTCAGAAGGATCCTGAATACATTTGCAGAAACACAAAAGGGCGTGTTCTTCTTTGCCCCAAGGTACGTTTAACATGACCTGTCAGAGTAGCATAGCGACGGACACGTCTTCCGAGTTGTGACTGTGATATACTTATAAATCCTTAAATTACTTTCCTTAAATAACCTCAAGACAAATAAACTCGAAGTCGATAACGATAATATGATGAGTTCTGAACGTATTAAACGTAACGAATGGCAATGAGTGTATGAGACTGCTTATACAGGGACGGGATACACTTAAATAGAAAGTTGTTGTTCAATAGAACTATAGAAATCTGTGTTGTTCAATAGATCTAGGAGTTCTTAGAATACAGTTGTCTTCTTCAAGTTGCGGAGAAGCAACAGAGTTAGAGCAATTTCTGGACTTCCCACTGTTCAATTCCTCTTGCAAAGTGGTGGCATATGTCTCCTTAGAAGAGTCCCATATGATTTGAAAATGGCATTCTTGGTAGTGAACTTGTTTTCTGGGGTCTTCTGCTCTTACTTTTAATTTCTAATTTTCTATGATGAGAGCGTTGTTATTGTTTCCATTTCACTCTATTTATCCATAATAAAGTTTATGGCAGACATTATTCTTTTATTTGCCTCATGTGTAATATAGGCCACCATGTCACGTTTAAAATGCGACGTGGCTTCATTTAGGGATGATAAGGAGTCATCTGTATCCTCTTCATTAATGTAGTCGTTGTTTTTGGTTTTATTGTATCATCTGCTTTGTTATTGCAGGTGTGCACCTGGCAGTCATCAACAACACATCAATGGTCATCAACAGCACAAACGGTCAACAGTCTGGCGTTATCAATAGCACAAACGGTCATCAGTCTGGAGTCATCAACAGCACACAGATGCTGTTCTGATAGTTGGAGCCGAGGGAAATTATTCCCTCAGCTCTTCCAGTTACAGGAATTCCTAATGTTCCAACCTGTCAATCTGTACCATTGGTCTTCCCTTATCTGATGTCACACTGTCTGTGAGCCTGGTTCTTGGGGTACTGAACTTGGGCTGTTCCGTTTTGTTTTTGTTGTAGGTGTGGTTTCCAGAAGAGAGCTGAATTATGGTTGGGCCCATGACCTACTTTTTAGGGCTGGAGTATTTAGTTATTGTCTTATACTCTTTGAAAGTCCTCAAAGGGGATGAAAGAGGGGATGAAATCCTTGCAGTTTCAAGGATAAGTCTTTTCATTGTTAAATTTGATGGTGTGGTGATGGTGTATCCTCTTCATTACAAAGTCATTAGAAGGCTATAGTTAAGTCGGCATTGGCAGATTTGTGCTGTAGAAATATCCAAAGTTTTCGGAGAGTTTCTTAGCGCCGACTCCGAAACGTGTAGGAGCGCTAAGACAATAATGTGGCGGCGAACAAAAGAAACGGGTGAAAAACATTGTGATATTTTGCTAAATAAACATCCAAAGTCTAAAGTAATCAACCAAAGTCTAAAATAAACGCATACGTGATGTCCCGAGTTTAAGAGGAGGACTCCATTCCCAGTCAATTTTCCAGTTTACAAGTGCGGCGGTGTGAAATATGGCTTCATTGCCTCTATAATGTTATCGTTACGGAATCACGTGGGTTTCCATAAAAAAAAAAAACGATATACTGTATTTACTCTCTCTCTTGTAAAATGACCTTCGCATCCAAAAATGATAAAAATTTACCTGGAAGTAAAAGAAGCAATGCCACATCCACTGGTATGGTCCACGCAGTCCAAGATCTTGATAATTCGAAGTAGTAACCGTATTTTACGGGGGCACTTAAAATCGCGTCAGCACAGAGTGACAGGAAACAAAAAAAATAAAAAATAATGAAGCTGTTGAAGACTGCTTAGAGATGGAACTAGAATGGAAATAGGGAGCTGGTTAGTAAATTGTTTCCCTCGCCGGCTGGCTTCGTGATACTTGACAATACAGGACTTAAATATGTGCAGAAGCAAGTCTACATTACACCCATACGTATACACACTTCCTTCCCTCTTATCATCTTCCAACGACTTCCTTTACTTTTAGTCAGCTGTGAAGGGTCTGGTTACCATACAGGAAATTAGTTCCGGCGGTATTAGATCACTAAACATTCATTTAAACACTAGACCAGATCAACAATCCGTGCATAGTCGTGCCCAACTCCATATGATCTATTTTATTTCTTTATTTGTATAATCTAATTAATATTAAAAGTAATTAATTAATTAAAATTATTAATACTATGATATAACTATAATTTCATTTAGTTAATTCTGTTTAAGGAAATACAGAATGGTATATGTTTGTTTTCCGAATTCTTTCTTCCATGCTTCTGCGTAGCACAGTTGTTAGGATTGTTGTCCTTACTGGTGAAAAAAAAACCGAGTTCGAGTCCCATTGATGACGTAAGGAAGTTTTATAGGTTTCTCCGGGGAACTCGGGTTTTTTGTCTAGAAAAACTGAAAATCGACCACAGAACACACGAAATTTACAGACAATATACACGGAGCAATATGGCCTTAGTCGCTGATGCTCCTAAAAGTCAACAACAGCAACTTTCATGGCTGAAGGATTTAAATGTGAAAATATGGTAACTCTACTCGTAAAATAACAAAAGTGCTTCATCGTGCAGTATTTCATTTTTTTTTAAATGATTACGTCACTAAGTTCCATATGGACTTGGGCAATCAGAAAAGCTTGGGTTCCACAAACTCGTGATCCCAACACCACTGTGCATTATTTCTGAAGTTTGTTAAACTGAAAATCTACACTCGGTTACCGCTTTTCCTGTTCTCAAGGTAACCGCACATCATTGAGTATCAAATTGGAATAATTTGGTATAGCTGTTTACACAGGAAAGTTGGAAGGTTACTGGAGAGGCCTACATCCTGCAGTGGATTGAAAATGGCTGATGATGATGATATTTACACAGATAGTCAATTTCTACAAAGTGTTTGCAGTGCCTCGCTTGACAATTTGGCAAAAAACTCATATATTTTGTGTACACTTAAGGGAGAATCGTATATTTTGCGAATATGAATAAATTACATCGAGTATTTTCGAAAGAACAGAGTGATATCTCTGGTTGTTGTAATAAGGTTTCAGGTGCATCAGCGACTAATGGCATATTACTCCATATATAGTGTCTGTAAATTGCGTGTATTTTGTGGTCGATTTTCTGTTTGCTGAACGAAATTTCCGGGAGAAAAAATGCTAAATTCGCCTGAGACCGACTAACTCAGCCACGTTGTGAAAAAGATTCATAAAAATTCTGTGGCGAATGGCGATTCTACCAACTGTGCGACCCACAAAGGCGATATTTCTGGAACAGCTGGCAATTGCTGTGCTAGCAGTGAAAGATCATTAACTCCAGGGGCTCACATCTGGTGAGTATGGGCTTGGCACACCCAGGGTCCTGAGCTGGATATCATAACAGTCTTCTCCTTCGGGTGAAGCGTTACTTATTCGACGTAGTGCAATGTCGTGGCAACTCGTCGTGAAGGTATTCACAATATGAGATGTAACTTAAACGATGCCGCTATTGCAAATTTGTTAATCTATAATTCATCATCATCATCATCATCAGCCATTTTCAATCCACTGCAGGATGAAGGCCTCTCCAGCAACTTTCCAGTTCCTTCTGTTTTGAGCACTGGCCATCCATTTACTACTCAAAAACTCATGAATTTCATCTATCCATCTCCGCCTTTGTCTTCCAGGTTTTCTTCTAGCTCCTCTTGGGTACCATTCTGTTATTTTCTTAGTCCATCTGTCATCATGTCTTCGAGCTATGTGTCCTGCCCAAGACCATTTTAGTTCTTTAGTTTTGATAAGAATGTCCTTTACTTGAGTTTGCTGCCTAATCCATGTGTTTCTCTTCTTATCTAACAGTCTGATTCCCAATATAATTCGTTCCATTCTTCGCTGTGTAGTTCTTAGCTTCTCTTCCATTCTTTTGGTGAGTGCCCAAGTTTCACTTCCATAAGTCATGGTGGGGAGTATACATTGATTCATTATTTTACGTTTCAGACAAACTGGGATATTGCTCTTCAGTATGTGACTATATTTCCTGAATGCTATCCATCCAAAATTTATTCTTCTCTTGACTTCCAGCCATTTATCATTATTACAGCTAATAACTTGTCCCAGATAAGTATATGACTCCACCTTTTCAATTACTGCTCCTTCAATCATTATTTCCCTTTCCGTGGCATACTTGTTCATCATTACTTTTGTTTTAGCCATATTCATCTTTAGTCCAAAATCCTTACTAACTGTGCATAACTGATTAAGATTTTCCTCTAATTCTTTGGGATCGTGGCTTATGACCACAATGTCATCTGCAAATCGTAAATGATTTAGGTACTCTCCGTTCACATTGACTCCTTTCTGCGACCAGTCTAATCTTCTGAAAGCTTCCTCAAGGGCAGCAGTAAACAGCTTCGGAGATATTGTGTCTCCTTGTCGAACTCCTTTCTCGATTTTAAATTTGCTACTGTCTTTGTCTAGTCTAATAAAGGATGTAGCACTCTCATATATTTTCTTCAAAATCATAATATATGGAGTATCTATGCCTTGTCTTTCCAGTGCCCGAAACATTGCCTTATGCTGTATGGAGTCAAATGCCTTTTCATAATCCACAAATGCCAGGCATAATGGTGTTTTGTATTCATTTGCTTTCTCCATTAGCTGTGATATTACGTGAAGGTGATCCATAGTTGAGAATCCTCTCCTAAAGCCAGCTTGCTCTTTCGGTTGATTCTCATCAAGTATTCTTTCTAATCTGTTAGTAATGACCCTTGTGAACAACTTGTAGATGTGGGATAACAAGCTAATTGGTCTATAATTTCCAATTTCTGATTTATCTCCTTTCTTATGCAGCAAAACTATGATTGCATTATTCCACTGCTTAGGCACCACACCTTTTCTAATGCACTTTGTGAAGAGCCTTGCCAGTTTTTGTGTTATGTCTCTTCCTCCGAATTTTAACAACTCTACAGTAACTTCATCTTCCCCCGGGGCTTTCCGATTCTTCATTTTCTTCAATGCATGTTCTACCTCATCAGGAAGAATATCGGGTATGTCGTATGTGTTGCTACTTTGCAATCCATCTTCCCCACTGCTGGTATCATTCCCTCGCTCCTTGTATAATTCTCTATAGTAGTCTTCTGCTATTTGAATTATGCCTTCTCTTCTGTTTATAAGTATACCATCGCTATTCTTCAGTTTCAGTATCATTTGTCTTTCTGTATTACTGCTCATGGCTGCTGATTTAAATCCTTTGTTTTCCCTTAATGCCTGTTCTACTTTTCTTGTGTTAAATCTTCTTATGTCCTCTCTGAGTCTCTTTCTAATGGCTTTGCATAACTCAGTATACTCAATTTTCTCCCTGTCAGTGTTTTTCTTGCTCTTCATTTGTCGTCTTTGGTTCATCATGACAAGTGTTTCTTGACTAATTTTTTCTTCTTTGGATTTCTGTTTCCCTATAGGTTTCTTGGGCTTTATCACTTTCAGAAAGTTGTAATATTCCTCGTCGATATCTTGGTCCTGAGCAGTCTGCAGAAGCTCAAACTTGTTCTTAAGTTCCAGTACATACTGCTTTTTCTCCTCCTCTGTTATTTCAAAGACCTTTGTATTATTTACTCGAGTCAGTTTTTTCCTTTCCTTTCCTACATCTATATCAAGTGTACATCTTACCATTCTGTGATCACTTCCAACATTTACCTTATTCAGGACGGTAACATCATTCACAATATATCTTCTGTTAGTGAGGATGAAGTCGATTTCATTAGTAGTTAATCCATTTGGACTCTTCCATGTCCACTTTCTGTTCACCCTTTTCTTGAAAAAAGTGTTCATTACTGACAGTCCTTGAGATTCTGCAAATTCCACAAGTCTTTCACCTCTTTTATTTCTTTCACCAATTCCAAAATTTCCTATAGTTCCTCTTTCTGCGCTGTTTTGCCTTTTTCCAACCTTAGCATTGAAGTCCCCCAAAATAATAGTGTAGTGGGTTTTCTGCTCATCTAGAAGACTCTCAATTTCAGTGTACATTTCTTCAACCTCTTCATCATCATGGCTCGATGTTGGTGCATAAATCATTATAATCTTTAGTTTGTACCTCTTAGAAATCTTGAATATTAGTCTTGACACCCTTGGTGATGTACTTTTGAATTCCAAAATGTTGTTTTTAAAATCTTTATGGACCAGAAACCCAACTCCACCTTCACTCCTTTCACTGTTTCCATTGGTGTACAGCAGATTTCCACTTGATAAACTTATAAGTGATTCATTTCTTCTTCTTGTTTCAGCCAAACCGATGATATTCCAATTCACATTTTCTAATTCCTTTTCCAGCTCTAATATCCTGTCTTCACCGATGAATCTATAATTAGCTGTGTACAAATGATGCAATTGCACTAAAATACACAGTCTCCTTGTATAAGGTAATGGTCAGGCCACACCTTGAGTACTGTATACAGGTCTAGAGGCCTCATTTTAAGAAGGATGTAGAGGTTGGAACGAGTACAGAGAAGGGTAACAAGATTAGTGAATAGAACAAAGGGCTGCTCTTATGAAGAAAGGCTTAAGTTTTGCAAATTACAGTGTCTGCAGACTAGGCACCTGCGAGGTAATCTGATTGAGGTGTATAAAGCCTTGAATGGTTTGAGCATGCTCAATGCTGATGGGATTCTTCCTCTTGCTCAGAATAATCGCCCGAGAAGGCATAAATTCAAATTGAGGAAAGACGGTTCTAGGACAGATGTGCGGCAGTTTGCCTTTAGCCAGCTGGTGGTTGGTTGCTGGAACAAACTTCCATCTGTGGTTGCAGATGTTGATAGCTTAAACAGATTCAAGGCAGGACTTGACAAACATTTGGAGCGAGGGGATCGTTGAAATAAGGGTTTTTTAATTTATCTATTTTTTTTTTTTTTTTTTTGGCTGATGCTATATAAGTTTACTTTCTTGCATCATGTGCCCTTGCTAATGCTAATGCTACCCTTTACCTAAACATCATTGTCTGTGCGGTAGCACATTGGTATCGTAACCGCCCTCCTCACACTGGGTGGAAAAGGCCCCGGTTCGAATCCCGTCAAAGACGTGCGGAACTGTAATGGGCTTTTTTCACTTCGTGGCTGAGCTAGTCGGTCTCAGGCGTAGATAGCAAGGTTTTCCCCCAGTAACTGGGAAGTTTTTGTCCAGCAAAACAGACAAATCGACCAGAGAATACACGCAATTTAGAGACATAATACATATGTGGGTAGATGTAATCATTTATGGGTGACTCTAATATAATAATAATAATAATGTCGCAGAGAAATATTAATCATACTGCATCGTGTGTGGCGCAGGATAAAGTCACTCGCGTTCAGGCCTTAGGCAGAGGGGTCGGTTCGAATAATCACAGATGGTCTCTCAAGGAAGACAGTGGATCGAGTGGCGCTGTCCCCCGTATGGCTACCACAAGAGGAGGGCAAGACCTTCCAGCCCCACCAACTGGTTCTTCCTGCACAACTGCGCTAGTGACCCCAGGAAGGGAGAAAACGCCAACGCATGAAGTGGAGCATCGAAATGAATAAGTACATCATGCAAGCATACTACGAAATAATGAATCTGGAGACCAACATGACAACTTACATGGAGAGAATACATACCAAGTGGCTGGAACGATTCCCGGATATTCAGGTCACCAAGCAGCGAATAGCGGACCAGAGAAGGACCATCGTCACGAAGAACCTAATAGCCCCTGCAATCTTGGAAAAAATCAAGCAGGATGTGAGTGATCAACTACAAAGAATAAATAATATGGAACCAGAGGAGGAAGAACATACCACCGCCGAACCAGATGAAGAAGAGCAAGAGGAAATACAACCTGCAGCAGCTGAAGTGGAAACAGACGAGGTCATGATATCTAGAACAGAGGACGAGTGAAAGAAGGCCCTAACAGAATTTGAAGGAATGGATCCCACAAAGACTCACGTGATACCGAAGCAGAGGCCGAATAGAACTTTGTGGGAAGTCACAGACCATCTGAATCGGCACATAATACCGCATTACCTCGACAGCAATGGTGCAACACTGGAGGCCATCCACACAGCCGTGTATTGTGCTGCGGTAGCATCCACGAGGATTAATGGAAGAGAAACTAGAGACTAGCAGCAGAAGAACCGAAAACAGAAGGAACCACCAACTTGGGAGAAAAGACTTCAGCAGCAGATAGAAGAATTAAGTCAAGATAGGCCAATAGGAGTACCAACGGAGTTGGTACTCCTATTGGCCTATCTTGACTTAATTCTCCTATTGGCCTATCCTTAAGAGCATCCTCAAGAGACACAGCGTCCACAGCAAACATGAAACAAAAAATCAGAGAATAGGAGAGTACTTGGACACATTTAAGCAGAACCTCCTTGCACTTAGTAAGAGACTACGCCGACACAAAAAGAGCTCCAAGAGGAAATAAACAACGGAATCTTCGATGAGGACCAAAGAGTTTTCTACAGGAATCTCGGAGAAGACGGAAAGCAAGGGAACGGACCACCCGAGAAGAAGACGATTGAGGATTTTTGGGGAAACATGTGCAGCAGGGAAGTAAAACATAACAGCCGAGCCACCTGGATAGAACTAGAACGCAAGAAAACCAAGGACGTACAAGAAATGAGAGGATGGGAGATTCGGGAAGAAGAAGAAGTAAAACAGACGATCAAGAACTCTTACAACTGGCGAACTCCAGGAATAGATAACGTCCACAACTACTGGTTCAAGAAGCTCACTTACACACAAGCATCTGGCAGAGCAGTTCACCCAAATGGTAGGACGTCCAGTGACAAACCCGAAGTTTGTCACTCAAGGAATCACACATCTGAAGCCTAAAGACGAAGATACAAGAAACCCGGCGAAATATAGTCAATCACCTGCCTCACAACAATGTACAAGATCCTGAGCAACTGCATAACCAGGAAGAAATCAGACCACTTGGAGAGCCAGAGCATAAAGGCCGAACAGCAGATAGGATGCAAGCGGCTGAGCAAAGGATGCAAGGAGTAATTAACCATAGATGCTGCGGTTATGGAGCAAGCATACAAGAAACGCCGCAACATGTACACAGCCTACATTGATTACCGCAGGGCCTTCGACTCCGTGCCTGATAGCTGGCTAATAGAGGCGCTGAGAATCTACAAAGTCAATCCGATAGTGACACACTTCCTAGGAGAAACGATGGCGAAATGGAGGACCACCATTAAGGTCAAAAACATCACAACCAGACCAATCCCCAACAGGAGAGGAATCTTTCAGGGAGATGCCCTGACCCCATTGTGGTTCCCTCTAGCACTTAACCCGCTATCTACCATGCTCAACAGTAGCAAGTACGGATATAACCTCAAAGAAGGAAGGAAGAAGTTGTAAAACCTCACCCACCTGATGTATATGGATGACATCAAGCTCTACGCGGGAACCGAGAAGCACCTTCAGCAACTACTCCAGATCACCGAAGAATTCAGCAAGGATATTAGGATGGAATTTGGTCTAGACAAATGCAAGACCCACGGATTGCGTCAGGGAAAATTAGTCAACCGAAACTACCAGCTGCAGAGTGGTAAAGAGATCGAAGCCACGGCAGAGCGAGAGTCTTACAAATACTTGGGATCATGCAGGCTCAGTAGTTACAGCACATCTATTTATCTATTTATCTATTTTTTTTTTTTGGCTGATGCTATATAAGCTTACTTTCTTGCCTGACCGAAAAATACCATCAGAGACTCAGAAGCCTGTTGAACGCAAAGCTGAACGGCGGGAACACAGTTAAAGCCATAAATACCTATGCAGTCCCTGAGGTAACATATTCCTTCGGGGTCATAGATTGGACTAACACCCAGATATCATGAGAAAGACAAGGACAATGATGACCAAGAGCCGCCAACAGCACCGAAGATCTGCCGTGGAGAAACTGAAAATTTCCCGGGAAGAGAGAGGAAGGGACCTGATAGACCTCATTAAGCAACAGAAGACAGAGATAGTGAACCTGAATGATTACTTCCAGAAACACACAGCAGCACTCCACCAGGCCATAAGGCGATAGACAAGCGGTATACTCCACTCAACCTAAGCGAGGAGTCCCCCTCCCCAACTAGGAAGTACAAACGAAGCTAGAAAGATGGGCAGAGAGGACACGCCATGGCAGACACTACAATGATCTCCATCAGGGTCACAGATAAAATTGCTTCCAATGCATGGCTCATGAGCGGGACGCTCTTCCCCGAGACTGAAGGATTCCCGCTCGCCATCCAAGGCCAGGTAATCAACACCAGAAACTATAGGACAAGGGACAAGGTATTCTTGTATTGATTGCGGCCTCCAGGGTTACCCCTATATACCGCTGTAGCATCTGTAGGTTATTTATAGCCGGCAAGTGTGTGTAAGTGTGTGTGTGTGTGTGTGTAAGTATATATGTGTATTGTGATGGTTGTTGTTTGCCGGCCCTGGAGTCTTAGCAGCCGGGAGGCAGGGAGCAAGCTACCTGCGTCCCGACTCCCGTCCCTAGCCACGTGGAGGCGCTCCAGGAACTATCTAAATTACACTTAGTGGGATTCCAACAAGTGGAATCCCGGTTATAGTAAATAATGAATAGGGAGGATAAAGTAGGAGAAAAGAAAGTAGAAGAAGAAATGAGAGCAAAACACTCTCTCAGGAAAAAGAAGAAACAGGAAAGAGGAAAACACTAGTTGGAAAATCAAACAAGCGAGAGAGCTTGAAGAGGTAAAATTTTGAAGCCTGAAGGCTTGTACATTTGAAAGAAAGATTCCCCTAGCCGGGAAGGAAGCCCAACTTGCACCGACAAGGGGAAAAAGAAAAGTCTCAAGGAAAGAACATAGGTAATGTACAAGTGGCTATTAGATAGCCACTTAAAAGAATAAATTAAGATAAATAATAAATACTTATGTCACCGATATGAAACATAGCAGTAAACATATTAACAAATTACACTGCATAAGCAGAGAGTAAAATATACAATATTTACAAAATAAGTAATTAAAATCTTGGCTGAAAAATTAGTCAACCAAGAAATTAACAGAAATAGTCAACCAGAAGAAATGTAGAAACATATATACAAAACACAAAGAGACAAACAGAACTCACCCAAGGCAAAGATATGCCAAAGGCAAAACCAATAAATACTGTACAAATAAATTAGTTAACCGAATCAAAAGCAATTCTAAATTTAAATTTAAGTATAACAGATCAAAATAATAAGTTAAGTATTAAACAATAATTAATTAATATGCAGAGAAAATGTCTCTGCACAAGTAATCTAATCTATAAACATATGTACATAACCAGCAAGTGCAAAGCTGCTACCACAAGCTGCGAAAAACAAAACTTGTTTCAAATAACAAGACACGTAGAATTAACAATAATGCATAGGTAAGCATTAAAAAAAAAAAAAAAAAAATGGATGTCAATTGCCAACAAAGCAATTGGATCTGAGAGGGCGGGGAGAGGTCCATCCCACCCCTCAGAACCAAAACCCATTTACAACTAAAAATGCTAGACTAAGAACTATATGGTACTAGCAAAAACCCAACTGATTGCAGCTGCAATCAGGCAGGAAAGAAAAATACAACAAATAATCAGCCCCGCAGGAAAACAAAATTAAATCAAAACACAAGCAGCAAGAGAAGCAGCCAGCAGTAAGACAGGCTAGAGAGGAAAATCATCTCACTCAACCAGAATAGCCAACTGAAGGTTGGATCTGAGGGAGCAGGGAGAGGTCCATCCCACTCCTCAGAGCCAAACAGACAACGCAAGAAGAGAAAAACTGTCTCTTCAACATAATAATGAGCTAACTACACAAGTAATGTACAATATAAACATTTAAGATTAACTGCTGATTTAAAACACAATAAAATCAGTTACTCTCAATTCTGAGAGCAAACAACAAATCAAACAAAAGCACCATGATATTAACAAGATAATTACAGTATTTACAAAATACATACAATTTAACACAGAAAATCATTTCAGGCAACCCGGACAGAGTTCGAAGTGGGAGAGGGGAATTCCATCTCTCCCACTCGGCCAGGCAAAAACCTGAAACAAGTCTCCAGAAAAAGACGCAAAAACTCTGCGTCCAAAACACAAGACAATTTAGGCAAGGAAGAAACTCCTCTCAAAAAAAAAAAAAAAAAAAAATCAATACAGTAATATATATAAATATTAAGAACAAATAACGAAATCAAGGGTTATTCCTTGATAAAGCCGCTCTTCTCCGGAAGACACTATTAGCAAAAGAAGAGAAGGCAGAAAGAGAGTCCGCCGAGCCAACCAGGCGCCAAAAATCATCTAAATTATATACATTTGTACAGATAGACAATTGTTGTTTTAAATCCACATATAAATTACAATGTAGGACAATATGTTCAACCGTCTCCTCAGAGCCATAAGAGCAGAGAGGAGAGGGGACGAGTCCAAATCTATACAAACGAGAATTAATTCCATGTCCCGTGATTAAGAAAGTGGGAAATAACCCAAGTTGAAGCCAGTTAAAATTTTTATCTTTAATAAAAACACGAGGAAAGAAAGCGTATGTGATTCTGCCGAGAGAGGAATCATCCCAAGAGTGTTGCCACTCTTCCAAAGCAAGATTGGAAAGTCTGGCCAGATCAACATTTGTAGAGTTCTCATAATTATTAGCAAAATCTCCCACCGAGGCAGGAGAGAGAGATTTCCTATGGTAAGACAAGAAATGCAATATAATTTCCAGGTAGATAGGGAGACGACCATTAATAACAAGCAGGGCATCAGTAGAAACAGTTCTACATGCCCTGCAAGTATACAGAAGGAAGGACCGCTGCGCCTGCAGAAGGTATTTTTGGACCAGTGAATTAAGAATTCTGAAGCCCCAAGCGCCAGCACCATAGCAGACGATGGGGATGAAGATACACTTGTAGTAAAGACCAAGAGAAGACGACTTAAGATTCCAGAGGGAACGGGCAAGACGCAACAGCCAGCCGGTAAGAGAACGGATTTTCTGCCGAAGGTACTTACAATGGGGAATGAAAGATAAACGATCATCAATCACCACCCCAAGGTATTTATATTCACTTACCAATTTAACTGCCTGGTCAAGAATTTTAACCACAGGGGGACGATTACGATTCAGTAGGCCTTTCAGAAGAACCTGTTTAGTTTTAGGGACTGAAATGGAGAGTTTATGGAGGGAACACCACATGTGAAGATCATCCAAGATGTGGTTTGCTTTAATTTCCAATTCTAGACGAGAATTCCCAGGTACAAGCAAGGCAAGATCGTCGGCGTAGGCAATGTTGACAATATCATCATGAGGGGCATTTAGCCATCCATCAAGGACCACGTTTCAGCAAACAGGGCCAAGAACGGATCCCTGAGGACAACCCCTAGAAACCGGCCTCGTAACCGAGCAAAAACCGGAGGAGACCACAAGGCTTCTATTATCGAAATAACTAGAAATTAGTTTGTAGATAGGACAGGAGACCTCGGCCTCCCGAAACCTCGCCAGGACACTCTGCCACCATAAAGTGTCAAAGGCCCCTTTGAAGTCTACAAAGAGACCGAGAACGTATTTAGAAGGAGATGCTTGAAGAGTGCTCAGGAGAAGATTAATTGCATCTGTAGTTGATTTACCTTGCGTGAAACCAAACTGGGAAGAAGAACAAAGATTTTTTGAGTTATAGTAACCCTTGAAACGTGAAACCAGAAGTTTTTCCAACAACTTGCCAAGAAAAGGAAGAAGGGAAATTGGACGATAAGAAGAAGGAGAGGCAACTGGATTGCCAGGACTCTTGGGAAGGATTTTTAAGTTGGCAATTTTCCAGCGATCAGGGAAAACACCAAACCGAAGGCAAGAATTCATTAGGATAGAAATAAGGATAGGTTTCATTTTCCAGATTCTTTTAATCACAGAAACCTCCATGAGGTCCAGACCTGGACTTTTGCCAATAGTAAGGGTATTAATGGCAGAATCAATTTCTATATTAGTGAAGGGATCCTCAGAAGAAGAGCCTTCAAACACAAGATGCTGTAATCTAAAAAGAGTTTGTTCATTGCTCTCAGGAACAGAGATGTCCCTGAGAAGCAATTCATCCAAGATGGCATCAACAGATGCCGACCAAGTTAAAGTTTCAGTGGAATTTGGAACATGGATCGAGGTCTGAGGAATATGTGGGTGGAGTTTAGAGGCAATGACTTTATAAGGTAAACCCCAAGGATCTGATTTAATAGTTCTTTCCACGAGACGAGCCCAAGCCTGGGCCTTCTCCTCTCTAATACTGTTAAAATATCTGTTGCGAGCTGCCTTATACAAGTCAGCAAGCCTATTTACTTCAACTGGTGGCCTGTTATTCCTTCTAGCTCTATTAAGGTTTCGCCTGGTAGTCCTAAGATCTCTTCTAAGAGAGGAAAGACCATCAGACCACCAGGGAACAGAATTGATTCGACGAGATTTTTTAAGAAAACTAAGGTCAGAGACCTCAGTAATAATTCCAGTTATCTTTTCTTCCAGGGAATTTGGATCCAATTCAGAAAGATTAGAGATGAAATCCTCATTAACCAAACTCAAAAGATTAGAGATGAAATCCTCATTAACCAAACTCAAAAGATTAGAGTCGAAAATGCTCCAGTCAGAACCCTTAGTTTTATAGCGAGGGAAATCATGATTAACTCGAGGGGAAGAAGGCCTAACAGTGGTGACCAGGTCAAAAGTGATAGGGTGATGGTCACTGCTCGACCAAGAAGTACGAACCGACCAATTATTTGTACCGAAAGAAAAAGCACGATTTGAAAGTGTGATGTCAATGTAAGATTGACCCTGCGAACTGGAAAAAGTTGGGGGATGACCCTGGACATTATCGACAATTAAGTTTTTTGCAACGATGAAATCCTCAAGGAGATCACCCTTGGGGTTAGAAGTAGGGCTTCCCCAAAGGGGAGAAGAAGCATTAGAATCCGTCATAATGATTAACGGAAGACCAGAAAGTCTGGTTAACAACAGTTCCAGGTAATTTAAGAACGGCTCAATAGGCTGTGCATACTGCGAACATCGCATGTACAAAGAGACGGCATAAATCCTACCGAAGGAACCCTCAAGACAGGCACAAGCAGCAAACTTGGAGCAGAGACTATTGATCTTAGTAACCGTGATCAGAGGGTCCACGATAACCAGAGCAGCCCAAACCCTAGTCACCGCGTTGCCTCTAACCCCAGACGTATCAGGGATAGATTGAACTAACTGAGATTGACAGGGCAAGCCCTTAATCACACCTTTATAGGAGTATGGCTCCTGGAGAGCCAAAACAGAAAATTTATGTAAAGAAATTAAACTAGATACATCATTAATAACAGATAAACTTCGCTCACAATTTAATTGAAGGAATTTTACACTCATATTTACAACTGTAGTATGGGTACTATTCATAAGATGTCCTGAACCTCACCTGGTCTTGGGCCCTGAGATATTCGGGACAGGAAATGTCCTTGTAAGAATGGTCAGCTTTGCGTTTCCTAATTTTACAGTTGGGACAAACTATGGGGGAAGATTTACTGGGGCAATCAGAAATTTGATGGCCCTGACAACCGCAGTGCCCACAGGTGTGTTCAGGTGACCTACAATTTTTAGATGAGTGGCCATAGCCCAGGCATTTGAAACATCTAGAAGATATTATGAAATCCTTAATACCGTGGACTGACCACCCAATATAAATTCTATTATTATTTTGTAACAAAATATGCCTGATAGGGCCAGGGACCTCAATCACCCAGTGCTGGCAGTCCTTTTGCTTGGAATTCATCTTAAATCGAAATTTAACTAATTTCTTAAGATCCTCAAGGGAATAATCAGTGCCAATGAAGTTCTTATCATGAAGATCCTGGATGAAATCATCTTCAGAAGTGTCTTTACCAATGTCGTAGATAACTACCGTAGGATTTAATTTCTTTGGAGTGTCAAGAGAAAATTTTAAGTCTTTGAACTTCTGACACGATTGCAGGGAAACAAGGTCGGCTTTAGAAGCTGTTTCGATCACAATACCACGGTCCCGGACCTTGCGGACCGCCTTAATTTTAATCTTTCTAAATTCGTCCCTGAATTGAGTAGTAATTTCTTTCTTTACTTCCTCACTAGTTTTTAAATCCGAAGATTCAGAAGCTCGAACGATGATTATGCGTTGCGGCTGAATTGGACGCTGAGAAGATTGGGCCGGTGCCGTAGATGCCATGCTGGCATAGGTATTGGAAGGCAATGGAAGAGAAGCCAAAGGTGCACTGACAGAAGGAGCTGACCTTAAGGCACAAACATCCAGGTACTTGTGTTCCAAAACGTTAAAGATCTTAGTAACTTCAATCACAGTGGTTGCAGAAATATTAGGATCTGACTCCAAGACGCGAGTCAGCAGGTCCCGCAAACCAAAAACCGTGTCCACAGAAGCCTTCACAGTAGGGTGAGAGGGAGTAGAAGAAGTAGAACCCCTCTCATTACAAAACATATCAGGGAAATCTTTACCAATGTCACTAACCATAAGTATGGGATTCATATCAGCTCTCAATTCCACAGGGCCAATAGACAGGTTAGGAGGAGAGGACAAAGTATAGGTAGAGTCAAATTCTTGTGCACTTGAAGAGTCCATTTTAATAACTCAATGACGAACAACACTATAATAACCAAAGCTGGCACACTGAAAGATATGGTAGGGAACAGTCCTCACACCAAAATCAGTCAGAAACGCCCAATAGAACAGGTATTATGGACAACTCAAAACGTTACCACTAGAGGGCGCTGTAAAAATTCCAGAAATTAAGTAATTGAATTTTAAGTATTCTCCCAAAGAATGAGCTTTATTTAGAAAAATGCAGCAGGAAAATTTTGTTTGATCTCAGTAAAAAATCAGGAGAAGAAATCGCACTAAAATGAAAGTAATCCTTTAGTTCCCAGAACTGGCCACCAGGTGGCGGTGTCAAACCGAATAACAGGCTGGGAAAAGGCTGTATACTAAATTTCACTTAAATCGGTTAAATAGGGGCTGAGATATGCCTCCTAAACTATTTCACATAAAAATGACAATTTCCCGGGATGAAAATAGGGTTTTGGTGAACTGGTAATATCTCCGGTAATTATTAGTCTATAGAGATGAAACTTCGTGGGTAGTAAGAAATGTCTGTCTTCATTACATATATGCAGTTTCCAGAGGAATAGAGTCACTAGTTGAGGAGATATTTTAGATCTCGTGAGCTGACCACCAGAGGGCGCTGGCGATCACTCCAGAAGAAAGAGGACAGTCTAAATTTGTCATTGAAAGAAAAACCAGGATGGTAGGGTCCATAGGAGCTGAGAAATCTCCAGTTTTGATAAACAGCCCAAAATAGCCCAAAGTCAATACTTAGGCCTAAGCAGATGAGGGTATATTGATGAGCAATGTCATCAATATACAGGGTGTTTCAGTTAAACGTTTCAGAACTTCTAAGAGGGGTAGGGTAGATCCTGACAACTCGAAATCATATAGCAATGTGGGGTCGGAAATGCTTTCCTGAAGCGGTATTGTACACAGAAGTCGTCGTGCAGCACAGATTCGATTTTCGGTCAATGAATGGGCCGGTATAATGGGAGATCACCTCATCGGACCTTACCTGTTACCGTGTCGTCTAACCGGACCTATCTACTTGATCTTTCTGCAGCAAGTATTGCCACAACTTTTGAGAGATGAACAGATTTCTGCTTCGACGCAACACACAATGTGGTTCCAACACGATGGAGCCCCTGCCCATTATAGCGAAGATGTTCGTAACTACCTGGATGTCACATTTGGTGAACAGTGGATCGGACGTGGTGGTCCCGTGCGTTGGCCTGCTCGGTCACCCGACCTATCATGTCTTGATTTTTATTTCTGGGGTCATATGAAATCGCTAGTTTATGACACCCCTGTTGACAATGCTGAGGAGCTGGTTGCAAGAATCGCAGTAGCTGCCGAAGAAATTCGAAATTCGCCTGGAGTATTCCAGAATGTTCGGATGTCCATGCGTCGGAGATGTGAGGCGTGCATTGTAGCCCGTGGAAGAAACTTCGAACACTTACTTTAATCCATGTACCTTTTGCTTCTTTTCATGTATTATTAAAACGATTTCTCACTTACGGTCTCTTTTCTTTATGGTGCTTCTGTGTACAACACCGCTTCAGGAAAGCATTTCCGACCCCACATTGCTATATGATTTCGAGTTGTCAGGATGTACCCTACCCCTCTTAGAAGTTCTGAAACGTTTAACTGAAACACCCTGTATAAGTCACACGAATGTTGGAACACTTCTTACCTGTTTCTGAGGTAAAGTTAACTCAAGTCTCACCTAAACTTTTTTCACCTCAGTATACATAAAAAATAAAAACATCTTAAAATTAGAAAAGCAAAGTGGGTTTCTAATAATATGCACCTTAGTATAGTTATAAATGCAATTAGACAAGTCACTATGATTTCTTGCACCCCAGTGTATATAGAAAACTTAGTGCAAGGCAGTATCTACTCTAAGAAAGTACCCATGCTGCATCGAGAAATGGTGCTACTAATATTTTTTCGCAAAGATACAGTTAGGCCTTACCAAAACCATAACCATAAACACTCAAAATGGCGGATACCATAGAAATCTATATTCACACTTTAAAATGGCAGCCTCCACTGTAGGCAGCCATTAAACTAAACAAGATGTCAGCCTGCATAATAAAAGTTCCCTCCAAAATAACCGGTAGTGATCGGTCATTGGCTGACCGAACGAAGAAGAAGCAATGGCGTCAAGTCGAAACCAAAACTAAAAATCTGAGGGCAAAGCCAAGTAAATACAGTTCTCTTTTATGGCTGGCTATTGACACATAAAAAAGTTATCACCATATCCCCAGTGTCACCATCAGCCACCCTAAAGTTCCAAAATTGCGCAAAAACCCTTAACACCCCTACCACAGAGGGTCAAAGGCCAAACACAAGAAAAGTAATCTGACAGCAGAGGAGACAATGTTAATTAGCAGCCATTTTACCATGTTAAAACCTGTTCCAGTAACGCTAATTTTAAGAAATACAAGGACAGTTAGCAGAGCGCTACCCCTGTGCTGACAGACAAACTGAAGGTGTCAACAAACTCACCACAACTTCTTCTAACAGAGGACATACTTTTAACTTGGGGGGTGGCCTGAAAACACATTTTTAAAAATAAAATCCAGGAGACTCTGAAAACACGTCAACACAAGGCAAATGCTATCCACGATCACCACCAGAAACTATAGAAAAAAATCGCCAATGAGCCCGGAGTGTTAGATGACACATGCGGACGATGCCACCTGATCTCAGAAACGATCCAACACATCACCGCGGAATGCAAGGTGATCACCCAGACTGAGTACACTCATAGACACGACCAGGTAGCTAGGATAATACATCAGAAGCTAGCAAGTAAATACTAGTTGATCGGAGAAAGTGTACCGTACTGCAAGTACGAACCCCAGGCAATACTAGCGACCCCAATCGACAACCTGTACTGGGACCGCGCCATAATAACGGATAGGACAATCTCACACAACAGACCGGACATAACCCTTGTGGACAAGAAGGAAAAGGCTACCTATCTGATTGACATAGCGGTACCCAACACTGGCAACCTACAGAAAATCCATGGGGAAAAAATCAGGAAATAGACTAACTTATGACAGGAGATCAAAGAGATGTGGCATATGCAACAAGTGCGACCATCCCGATCATCGTGTTAACCACAGGTATGGTGCCAAAGACCCTGCATAACAGCCTAGCAGCAATAGGTCTCCCAGCGAACACCTACAAGCAGCTCCAGAAAGTCACAATCCTGAACACCTGTAGGATAGTCATAGAGTTTCTCGACCAACAGTAACATCTGACATAACAACAACCACCCTGTGTACTTGGTAGCAATACCCGTCACGAGGTGGAACCCCCAATCAGGGAGAAATAATATAAGAGCAGCAATAATAATAATATAAATAAAATACCTAAACATAATTGCTGACCAGGTACACCCTTTAATGCAATGGTCTTCCCCTCTGGCGGTGCTGTCTTTCATCAGGATAATGCGCCATTCCCCACCGCCCGGATTGTTCGAGACTATTTCGCGGAACATGAGGAAGACTTCCAGGTATTGCCCTGGTTTCCAAATTCCCCAGACATCAATCCCATCGAGAATGTGTGGTTTGTGTTGGAACAGCAACTCCGATCTGCGGCGTCTCAACCACGGACGTTACAGGAGTTAACACCATGGAATTCACTGCGCAAACAGCATGAAGAAAAATTTTAATTTTCCAATAAACTGCACCTCAAACACATTTGCTAATTTCAGTTTTACACATCAAAAATTTGGCCACTGTAGATAAAACATTCAAAAAGATACGGGTGGAATTAAATACAGATTAAATAGGATCTGTGGAAATTTGTTTAATTTCCACAGATCCACAATTAGGCAAGATTGATGACCAGACCTAATGTCAATTCAACACCTATTTCTACACCGATGAGCCAAAACATTATGACCACCCACATAATATGAAGTTGGTCCTCCACTTGCAGCCAAAAAAGCTCGTACCTAGAGAGGCATAGACTCTACAAGATTTCTAAATGTGTCTTGTGATATCCGGTACCAACACATAACCAGCAGATCCTTTAATGGTTGCGTAAATAGATGTTAAAATGTTTTTTATCACAGGAGGAGCAACAAGCGCGGATCATTACCCCCCCCCCCCCATATTTTCTATGAAAATGAATAGGGATAATGGTTGTGAAAATATGAATTTACAAGGTAATGTAAATGCCTGTATCAGTAAATTCTGCAATTCTAAGAAAATTTGTCTAGCATGGTAAGTTTGTAGTAGTTCACCTTGAACGAATATAAACGTAAGACGACTTTCCCATCCTTGCCATGATTGTGTATGTACGAGGATTCATATAATTAATGTTTGACATTTCTGCTGAGTGCTATTTGTTAGTTTGTTTGGTTAGCAAATTATATACAAATAAAAACAGCATGCTCGTAGACACCGTTCAATATGACAGTTTGATTCGATTGTCGTAATTTTTTAAATCCCTATTAAGAAAACCATTAGTCGTACCCAACAGTATTTTACTTTCTCGTTGTGTGAACATGTTACGCCGACACCGAAAGTAAGTTGTTAATACTTTTGTACCTTCATGATAAATGTTTTAGGGTTAGGGCTTTTATGCTGAAAAAGTAAGCGTGGTGCAGTTAGGTCGACGCAGTGTGTAAAAATGCCAATCATACAACAGTGAAACAAGTAATTTTATATGGGATCATCTAATAATAGGAAAAAAAAAATCAAATAAATAAAGTTAATGATTGGAGTGAGCTACTGAGATAAGTACCTGCAGGGAGAACTGATTGATGTATTTAAGGCATTAAGTGGATTGAGTAAATCCACTTAAGTGGATTGAGTAAATTGATGGCAACCTTACTATCTTTCTTACAGTACACTTGTTGTGTTGGCCTGGCCTGTAGAATCTCGCTGCTGGGCAAAGGCTCCCCCTCGACTTTCTCCGTTCTTCCTGGTTCAATGCCAGTTTTGTCCATGTGGGGCCCATAAAGGATGTTAACTCATCTCTCCACCTGGTTTTCTGACGATTCATACCATTACAATTGTATTAGTAGTTGAAAATAATTCAGGGGAGTGAGCTCATACAGCATCAGTCAAAAAAAAAAATTTTTTTCAAAAGTTTTTTTTAAATACAGTATAAAAGTAATTAAGTAAAGCTTCAAGTTTCACTGTGTAAGAGAGAAAAAAAACATAAAAATATTGATTCCTTAGGTACTCAATGTCTGCTGCCATTGTTCACACATTATTATAGTCCATTTAACTCACTGACACGAATATCTTTGTTTGCACCAATCTGTTAAGAGATCAGTGATGAATTGTTTGAGATTATGAGTGGCCAGGATTTCTTGCTGTATATCTTATCTTTTATGACTCACTACAAAAGAAAAATGGGTGTAAGGTCTTTTGATCATGGAGCTATTCACTTGACTTTCCCTGACCTATCCACTTCATTTGGTTGCTGTCGTAGTTGTGGTATGATGACATCTCTGAACATGTTCAGATGTGTCTCCTGTGACTCTATTACCAAAGAACACAGGTCCAATGAAATCGCACCCCAAACTATAATACCTGGTTAGTTGGTTTAGTTGTTCTTCTGTTATGATGTGGGGGTTTTTGGAGGACTAGTATATACAGTTGTGCCTCTTGACATTGTCTGGCAATTAGAGCAAGCTTCATTGTCAAGGTAATCTTCTGTAAGTACACTGCCCTTGATTAATTTGTGAAACTCATTCTGTATGAACTTTAATGTTAAAGCTTGCAGATGATACAAAGATTGGCAGGATTGTTAATAACAGTAATGACAGTATGCCGCTGCAACAGGATCTAGAAAAGTTGGGTAGATGGGCTAAGAAGTGGCAGCTGAAGTTTAACATTGTCAAATGCAAAGTACTGCATATGGGTAGCAGTAACCCTATAGTATAATGTACTAACTATGTGGTGTTACACTCAGGAGAGTGAAAGAGAGCTGAGGTAATTGTTCAGTCAGATATGAAGTTTTCTGAGCAGTGTAGACAGGCTGCCAGAGTCTGTCATGGGGTCTTATCAATGATATACAGGAATTTTGTGAACAGGGATAAGGAGGTGATTATCCCCTTGTATAAGGCTATGGTCAGGCCATGCCTTGAGTACTGTGTACAGGTCTGGAGGCATCATTTTAGGAAGGATGTAGATTTGTTTGAGCATGTACAGAGAAGGGCAGCAAGACTGGTGAAGGGAACAAAGAGGTTCTCTTATGAAGAAAAGCTTAAGTTCTGCAAATTTCAGCTTCTGGAGACTAGGCACCGGTGTGGCGATCTGATTGAGGTGTATCAGGCCTTGAATGGATTGAGCAGGCTCGATGCTGATGGGATTCTTCCTCATGCTGAGATTACAAACCTGAGGAGACATGGATTCAGACTTAGGAAAGACAGTTGTAGAATAAATGTGCGGAAGCTTGCCTTTAGCCAGCTAGTAGTTGATTGCTGGAACAAACTTCCATCTGTTGTTGTGGAAGTTGATAGCATAAATAAATTCAAGGCAGAACTAGAGAAACATTTGGAATGAATGGATCAGTGAAATGGGAAGGGGTTTTTTTTTTTTTTTTTGGCCGATGGTGTATAAGCTCGATTTCTTGCATTATGTGCCTCTGCTAATGATCTTGCAGAATTGCAAGTGTTGATGTGGATCATCACCTAAAAAATTAATTATCATTTAAATATTAAGTAATAAATTAAGTATCAGCCTCAGTTGATACTTCTTCAACTTCTTATATAAATGTTTCATCAAATGTGGCAAAGTTCTACATGAAATTTCTATTTCTTTAAAAGCTTTCCTAGTTGATTGCTTTGGACTTTTCAAGAAAGCTTGTGGAACTAATATTTCATTTTCAGGGTGGTGACAATTTTTGGTTGACACCCTTTGATATATTAATGATGGATTCTGCCCATTCAAATTGTCATGAAGTCTGTAGATGGATAGCCTGCATGTGGGAGTGGTGCTGAAGACTTCATGCCACTTTGTCTGGACAGATTTTGTGTTCTTGGTCATCCAGTATTGTTTGAGCACCCACTTGGGTTCATTAGATGTCCAGTTCCTAGTCATCACTGTCTACGTATTATCTATCTGCTGATAAAAAAAAAACAAACAAACAAACAAAAAAAAGTAACTGTATATACCTAAACTGTTATTTCTACCCCACCCTGTATACAACACTTTGCCTTTAACACTTTAAAAAATAACTGTTCGTTGACTTTTGCCTTTGGCACACATACCTTAGTCCTTTTAAAACTGTCCCAGTTGTACTAAATATCTCCCATTTCCCTGACAAGAATCACCAAAAATAATTAACTCCTACGAGACCAACATCTATTGATATGGATCTTCTAATTGTGGAGCCACATATCTGAGGGTATACTTTGGCATCAAGTTTGGCAACCTAGTACTCTGAGTCTCACTTTAACATCCAGTTTTCATAATATAGTGGTGTGCCCAGCAGAGATGGGATCCCATTAACTCCCCTTCTCCAGCTACACTGCCAGTATGCATAAACAGCACAGGGGCTCACATCTAGTGAGTATGGGCTTGGCACACCCAGGGTCCTGAGCTGGATATCATCATTCTTCTTTTTCTTGATGATTCCCTTCTATTTCTCTCTCTCTCTCTCTCTCTCTCTCTCTCTCTCTCTCTCTCTCTCTCTCTCTCTCTCTCTCTCTCTCTCTCTCTCTCTCTCTCTCTCTCTCTCGGGGTAATTCAAAGGTTTTTTTTTTTTTTTTTGGCTGGTGCGGCATAAGCCTCAGGCTTCCTTGCACTCTATGGCTAATAATAATAATAATAATAATAATAATAACAACAGTGATCAAACAGTCCAGTAATATCTTATGTGAAAGCTCACAAGTATATTGCATTTTATCAGTTTTGGGAAGAAAGATACAGTTGAAAATGCGACATGGTTTGCAGAATTTTTAATTCTGACTTCAGCATATGTGCATTGAATTTGCTTGATACATATAATGGAATCTTGATATGTATAGTACAGTTGGTATTATACAAGGTGTGGCAATAAAGTTCCCAGACTGGTGCCGTTGAGGTTATGTTCGATGAGGTTGAAAATAAGCGGAAGTGGTATGTTGTAGTTGAAACTTCCTTCAACAGAAGGTGTCATAGAGATTGTCTAGTAGGCTGACCAGTTGCAAGTAACAACCAGTTTTGTTATTAGTGTTTACGTTTTGTGTTACAGTTTTACAACGGAGCAACAAACGAATATCAGATTTTGCTTTAAACCCGGAAAATCTGTAACAGAAACATATGAAACGTTAAAAACTGTTTATAGTGATGAAATGTTAAGTTGTACTAGTGTGTTTGAATGGTATAAGCAGTTCAAGGGTGGATATGAGAATGTTCATGATGACCCAAGAAGTGGGCCTCTGTAAACCTCTTGAAATGATAATACAGTTTCAAACGTTTGAGAAATTGTGCTAAGAGATCATTTAATCTTCAGAATGATGGCTGATGAGTTGGATATCAATAAAGAGATGATTCATCAAATTCTGCATGAAGATTTAAGAAAAAGGAAGGTCTCTGCAAAATTTGTGCTGCACGACCTTATGGATTAGCAGAAGCATCAGTGTGTCATTATTGAAGAATTCATCTTTTTTTGTCCTAACAATCATAATTTTTCTTTACCGTATTCTCACTGGAGAAGCATGTTGGCTGTTTCAGTACAATCCAAAGATGAAGTGACAGAGCATATAGTGGACTTCAAAATCACTATGAGGACCAAAAATGTTTCGTCCACAATCAATACCATGGTGATCATGTGTTTGAACAAATAGGATGTTATTCACAAGGAATTTGTTCCTGAAGGAGAGAGAGAGAGAGAGTCAGTGCTGCATTCTATGTACAGGTGTTTCAGAGACTATTTAAGCACACTTCTCAGGTGAGGCTGCAATTTTGAGAGAAAGGCAGCTGGTTCTTGTTGTACGACAATGTCCCCACCCATTCTGCACTTATGAAGACATTTCTGACAAAAAATGGCATCATACAGCTCAACCATCCACTCTACTCTCCTGGCGCACTATGGTCATAGTTGCCGATGCGCCCAATAAATCCCGAAACAAACAAACAAACTCTACTCTCCCGATCTATCACCAGCAGACTTCTTCCTCTTTTCCAAGGTGAAAACTGACCTCAAAGGAAAAAGATTTCAGGATGTTGAGGACATAATAATGTAACCATTGAACTGAACATCTCTTTGGATGCCTTTGCTGACTCTTTTCAGAAACTTAGAATGGTGCAATAAGTGCACTAACTCACTGAGTTAGTGCACTTATTGCTGATTGCTTATAGTGATTGCTTTCAATAAAAATAAAACCATTTTTGAGCTCCTTCATATTGTGTTCTTTTTATTGCACCAGTCCAGGAACTTTATTGTCACACATCATATATTTTGTAGATATTTTTAGACTCTAATCTATAATATTTAAAATCATTTGGAGCTACATTAAGACTATAACTCATTGCCACATTATGACGTGGTTTATAATTATAAATGTTTTTTCGATGATAGTTAAACTCCTATTACTTAAATCCTCAATTTAACAGACAATGGGCTTCTGTGAGAGGCCCCTTTTTATTTAATTATAAAAAATTAATTTTTAGCTTTTTACTGAATTGAAAACTTATCTATTAATTATGAATTTTCCAAACTCAAAAAATATCAAACAAAGGTAAATGAAAGAAATCAATGCAACTTTATTGTCATCTATTTTTTTTTTTTTCACATTTAGCCAATGAAACCAAAGCTCTGTGGCACAATTAGATACTAGTCACTGGCATCTCTCAGACCTCTCGTGGGAATGGGAATTGCCCTGAAGAAAGTGTCATGTTTGGTTGCCTAACATCTGTTAAACAGCAAACGAAATATTAATTTCTTGCAATTCATAGTATATTGATATGAAAACATAAAATATTGTATAAGTTAGAGAATATTAGTGGGCAAAGGTGCATGGGAGGTTTTGATTTTGTTTACGAATTAAAAAAAAAAAAAAAACAATTTTAAAAGTGGTGTCCGTTAAATGCCACACTAGCAGAAGATTAAGGTTACAGGTTATGAGGAATCAGTTAGTCATAGGTTCAGTATCTGTGAATTATGGACCTTGCACTAGAAATAGTCTAACCATAAGATTAAGAAGTGTCCTCTCATTCAAGGAATGGGGTCCCAGAAATTGCATTCATGATCTGTTTTTATATATTTTTTAAATCTTGTTGGTTTGAGGCTTTTGCAGTTATTAATTACCTCTCACAGATTGTTCATTTACCTACCAGAATACCAGACAATCTTAGCCATACAACCAACACACTTGATCTTTTTCTCACAAACAACCCTTCTAAGTATGCAGTTGAGGTGAGTGGTACTGTAGGCACCTCAGATCACAGCTTAGTGATGGTCTTTTCTCCAGTGGAGCCTTTCTCTTGTGGCCATTCTTAACTTCATGTTGTTTGGCATGACAAGAATGCAAAATGGGATGATCTGCGAGATTTATTTTCTTCTTTTCGTTGGTCAGATTACTGTTTCAAACCTTCTGATATCATTTGCTCAGAATGTCAGTGAAATTATTCTTCTAGGGTTGAAATCCTTTATTATTCCACACTCCATCTTAAAGTCTTGTCCTTATTACAGAATTGAAATCTTATTACTGAATCTTGGTTTTCCAATAAATGTACTAAATCTGTTCAAGATAAGAATGTTGCATATCGCAATTGGCTTTTATCCAAATCTCCAGGTTCGTTTTCTGCCTCCACCTAAGCTCGCAACAGTTGTAAAGCAGTTATTAACCATCCCAAACTAGACTTCGAACAGGCTAAGAGTAGAAAACTTGCTTCCTGACCAAATGATAGTCGAGCATTTTGGTCTCTTGCCAAAGCCACAACTTTTGCCCATCTATATTCCCACCTCTGTCAAAACCAGATGGTTCTATTGCCACTTCAGCCAAAATATAAAGCTGACATACTAGCATCCTACTTTTCTTCCAACTCATGTATTGATGATCTTGTTAAACCACCTCCTACAATTCCCAGTACACTCCATTCAGTGCCTCCTTTCAATGGTCTTCCATCAAAAGGATGTCAGAAGGATTTTGAACAATCTCGATGCTAAACTCCAGGCCTTGATAGTATTTCTCCACTTGTTCTCAAAACCTGTGCTCCTGAACTTACTCATGTTTTGTGTCACCTTTTTTTTCTCTTTTAAAGGTGTTTTCTCTTCTGCTTGAAAATTTGCTCATATCCAGCCAGTTCCTTAAAAGGGCGACAAATTTCCCATCCAGTTATTATCCCATTGTATTTACTTCTTTTACTTAGTCCTTGGGGTTGTCACAGACATTCTCTCAGATATGCCAAACAAGCTGTACTTACTACCTGGGAGTCTAAAACGCTGATGGAACTAATATTCGGGTGACACTCAAGTCAAGTGGACCCAGTTTCGGCGAAGCCCGGATGGTCTCTGACAGCCAAATCCTCTGCTTGCACCTTCACGATGGTGGGACTTTTAGTAATCCTGGGTATACCCTCCATGCGCAAGTACATGGTGGGTGACCACCCAGGTGTGAACCAACGTAAGCAGGGGTCGAGGTGTGGCGCCCACACCACATGGAGGAACGCCGCCCCTCTATGTTACCAGGCAGTACTAGGTGGTAGATGACTCTCATCAACCGGTGCAATACCAGCACTTTGCTTATTGGAGGCTTGAAGTGGTGGAACCCATGTTTAGTCTCTAGAGCTAAGTTCCGGTCAACCCTTCCCTATCTCTTCCATCATGCAGTATGATTGATGACTTTTGAGGTTATGATGAACATCGTGGCGAGATCCAATATTCCTTACATTTCGAGGGTACAGCTCTAAAATGGTGTTCGTAGACTGGCCGCTAGTTAGTACACCGGACCGAACCTATTGGTAACTCTCTAGGAGGCTTCCAGATCAGCTAGTGTATAAACTTGCCACCTCTACTCTGCCAGATAGTGACTGGAGGGAGTCCGAGTAGGGTGTATGTGGGGAGCATTGTCGAGGCCACATTATATCAAAAATCTGGGTATATTCTTACCATATTTATGCCATATCCAAAAATTTCATTACTTCATACAGCATGTTCCACCCACTTTTTCTTACTATTGAATACACCATGAATTGTCAAACTAATAGAGCAAGCTTATCTGCGAAAATATGTAAACCTCCCAAGCACTTCCTAATTCATTTCACAAATATACGTGGTCTCAGTTCTAATCTCAACGATGTCCATTTCCACTTGCAGTCTGCCAAACCCCATGTACTTTTCTGACAGAATCTCAGTTATCGGTTGATTCAAATACTGCTCATCTCAGATGCCCAAATTATTCGCTGTATGATTCCTTTCGCCTCAAAGATAGTACTTGTGCGTATGTCCGTTCTGATATTTCCTATCAGAGACTTGGCAATTTGGAATCTCCTCTCTTTGATCTCCTCTGGCTTAAAATCTCTCTACCTCATTGTGTCAAATTCATCTGTTGTGTCTACCGTTCTCCCAACTCCACTAATCACTTGGAGCTCTTTGACTTCCTCTCTTTGCAACTTGACTTTCTCCAGTCCAACTTTCCTAACAGTGAGGTAATTTTCCTTGGTGATTTTAATGTTCACAACTCCAGCTGGCTTCCGTTTTCTAGTCACACCGACCCAGCAGGTCGAGATGCTGAGGCTTTTGCATTTACTAATGATCTAGCACAGATTGTTCATTTACCTACAGGAATACCGGACAATCCTAATCATACAGCCAATACGCTTGACCTTATTCTCACAAACAACCCATCTAAGTACATGGTCGAAGTGACAGGTCCTTTAGGCACTTCAGATCACAACTTGGTGATTGTCTCTTCTCCAATGGAACCTTTATCTCATGGCTATTCCCAACCTCGTGTTGTTTGGCATTACAAGAATGCAAAATGGGATGACCTGCGAGACTTCTTTTCTTCTTTTTCTTGGTCGGATTACTGTTTCAAAACTTCTGATGTCAACGTTTGCAAAGATCGTGTCAGTGAAATTATTCTTGCAGGAATGGAATCCTTTATCCCACACTCAACTTTAAAATCTAGTCCTTTATCTAAACCTTGGTTTTCCAATAAATGTGCTAAGGCTGTTCAAGAGAAGAATGTTGTGTATCGTAATTAGCTTGTTTCTAATTCTCCAGTTTCATTTTCTGCCTACACCAAAGCTCGCAACAATTGTAAAGCAGTTATTAATCAGTCCAAACTAGAGTTTGAACAGGCTAAGAGTAGAAAACTTGCTTCTTGCCCTGATGGTAGCCGAGCATTCTGGTCTCTTGCCGAAGCTATTGGCCGCAACTTTTGCCCATCTCTGCTCCCACCTCTGTCCAAACCAGATGGTTCTGTTGTCACTTCAGCCAAGGATAAAGCTGACCTGCTAGCATCCCATTTTTCTTCCAACTCATGTATTAATAATCTTGGTAAAACACCTCCCACCATTCCCAACATGCTCCATTCAATGCCTCCTGTGGTCTTCCGTCACAAGGATGTCAGAATGATTTTGACGAATCTTGATGCTAAGAAAGCTCCAGGTCCCGATGGTATTTCTCCACTTGTTCTCAAAACCTGTGCTCCTGAACTTACTCCTATTCTTTGCCGCCTTTTTTCACTTTCTTATTCCGAAGGTGTTTTTCCTTCTGCTTGGAAATTTGCTCATATCCAGCCAGTTCCTAAAAAGGGTGACAAATCCCTCCCATCCATTTATCGTCCCATTGCAATTACTTCTACTCTTTCTAAAGTAATGGAGAAATCAATTAACCGCCAACTCTTAAACTACCTAGAAACCTTCCGTCAGATCAATTGCCAGTATGGATTCCGTCAGTGTCGATCCAATGGTGATATTCTGGCTTATGTACCCATTTATGGACTAATTCAATGGAAAGGTTCGGTGAAACACAAGTAGTTGCTCTTGACATCTCAAAGGCTTTCGATCGTGTTTGGCATAAAGGTCTTCTAAACAAGCTTCTATCTTATGGTTTACCAACTGTTTTTAGTAATTGGTTATCCTGTTTTCTCTCTGATCGCTCACTGAGGGTGATGATAGATGGCTCTCTGTCTTCTAACTTCTCCACTAATGCCGGTGTCCCCCAACGTTCAGTTCTTTCCCCCACTCTTTTCCTCTTGTATATTAATGACCTTCTTCCATTGACTGGAAATCCTATCCATAGTTTTGCCGATGATAGCACATTGCATTCCACTTTCCATTTTGAGAAACCTTGTCCTGCTCAATCAGCTTCAATTTCTCAAAAATCTGCTACCAATTCCTTAAACGCCGATCTTCAGGTAATTCTCCAGTGGGGCAAAGACACTTAGTTGATTTCAACCCTTCTAAAACTCAGTCTTGTCTTATATCTTGCAAAAAGGATTCTTCTGCTTCTATGCGTATCTTTAGTGACACTCAGATTTCTAGGCAAAATGATATCTCTTTTGGGGATTACCCTGACTTCTAATCTCTCTTGGCACAAGCACATTACAAATATTGCTTCCTCTGCATCTAAAAAAACTTGGTTTTCTCTTTCGCTCTTGGCGTTACTTTTCTTCCAAACAGCTGCTCACTCTGTATAAATCTCAAATCCGCCCTGCAATGGAATATTGTTCCCACATCTGGGGTGGTACCTCCAAAACCTCTCTCAGGCTTCTTGATTCCATTCAGAAGAGGGCAGTTAGGTTAATTAATGATTCATCTCTAACAGAGTCTCTCCACTCGCTCTTTCATAGACGTACTGTTTCTGCTGCATGCCTCTTCCACAGTTACTTCCATGGGCACTGTTCTTCTGAATTGGCTTCTATAATTCCCGCTTTCTCTTTCAAAACAGTCCGAACACGTGCCGCCACCAGCCATCCATTTACTGTCCAACTTAAAACTCACAGAACCAACTTTTCATCTTCCTCGTTTATTCATTCAACTGCCGTTTTCTGGAACGACCTTCCGTCATACATATTTCCTGAAATTACAGTCTATTGAAGTTAAGTCCAATGTCAACAAATGTCTTCTTTCGTCCTCTCAACCTCCAACCCAAGCAGGGTATTACGTACTATAGGTTCTAATACCTCTCGTGTGTGGGGTTTATATAAAAAAAAAAAAAAATACTTTTTCTAAACTAATGGAGAAATCAATTAACTGCCAACTCCTTAAACTATCTAGAAACCTTCCATCTGATCAGTTATTGCCAGTATGGATTCTGCCAGCGTCGATGCACTGGTGATGTTCTAGCTTATGTTACCCATCTGTGGACGAATTTAATGAAAAGTTTGGTGAAACTTAAGTATTTGCTCTTGACATTTCAAGGGCTTTGATCTTTTGATTGTGTTCGCTATAAAGGTCTTTTAAATAAGCTTCCATCTTATGGTTTGCCAACTGTTTTTTTTTTTTTTTTGAGTATCCAGTTTTCTATCTGACCACTCACTGTGGGTGATGCTAGATGGCTCTCTGTCTTCTAACTTCTCCACTATAGCTGTTGTTCCCCAAGGTTCAGTGTTTTCTCCCACTCTTTTCCTCTTGTGTATTATTGACCTACTTCCATTGACCAACTATTCATAGCTGATGATTGCACATTTCATCTACCTCCAGTTTGAGAAACCTTTCCCTGCACAAACAGCCTCAACTTCATGAATGTCCATTACCAATTCCTTAAATGCTGATCTCTAGGTAATTCTCCAGTAGCACGAAGATAACTTAATTTCAACCCTTCAAAAACTCAGACCTGTTTTATATCTCACATAAAAGGATTCTTCTACTCCTATGCTTATATTCGATGACACTCCGATTTCTAGGCAAGATTGTATATCTCTATTGGGGCTTACCCTGACTTCTATTCTCTCTTGACCTAAGCATATTACAAATATTGCTTCCTCTGCATCTAAAAAACTGGGTTTTCTCTTTCGCTCTCAGCGTTAGTTTTCTTCCAAAGAGATGTTCATGCTGTACAAATCGCAAATCCACCCTACCATAGAATATTGTTCCCACATCTGGGACAGCACCCCCAAAATGTCTCTCTCTCACAGGCTTCTAGATTCCATTCAAAAGAGGACAGTTAGGCAAATTAATGACTCATTTCTAACAGAGTCTCCACTGTCTGTGTCATAGATGTTCTGTTTCTGCTGCAATCATTTTCTATAGCTACTTCCATGAGAGCTGTTCTTCTCAATTGGCTTCTGTTCCTGCTCTCTCTTCCAAAGCAGTCTGAACACTTGTCACAACTAGTCAACATCCTTTCTGTTCAGTTTCAAACTCAAAGAACCACCTTTTCTTTTTTCTCATTTATTCATTCAACTTCCGGTTTCTGGAACAACCTTCCTTCATATGCATTTCCAAAAAGTCAAAATCTACAGAAATTCAAGTGTAATGTCAACAAGTATCTTCTTTCATCTTCTCAACATGCAGCCCATGCACAGTATTAAGTACTATAGGTTCTAATAACTCTTGCATTTGGGGTTTGAATCTATGCCCCTCTCAGGTTTGTAATCCAAGTAAGAGGAAGAATCCCCTCACAATTATTGCTGCAGACTTATCTAAATGATCCTGCAATGGTTCTTTAAACAGTGACTCCATTATTTCCCTGGAACAGAAGTCAAACTAATAGGTCTATAATTACTTGTCACCCTTTGATCCCCCTTTGTGAATTGGAGATATATTTGCATATCTCCAGTCCATGGGGACTTCCCCCGAGTCGAAGGATGCTCTCATAATTATAGCTAAGGGTTTGTTTACTTCCTTTGCTGCCTCTTTTAATATAACTGGATAGATTCCATCCGCCCAGGTGCCTTTCTTATGTTTAACTACAACAATTTCTCTTCCACTTTACTCTCAGTTATTACGAAATCATTTAACTCCCTGTTAGAGTTTGATAAACATCTGGCTCTCTCCTCCTTGAATAACTCCTCATGTGTGAATGTAGATGAAAAATACTCATTTAGTTCGGCAGCTACCTGAGAATCATCTACAGTCAAACTGTTGATATCAAGTGGACCAATCTGAATCATCCCCTTCCTTTTAGAGTTCATATAAGTAAAGAAGTCTTTGCTGTTTTTCTTTCCATCCTTTGCCAAAGATTTTTCATAATCTGCCTTTGCTTGTATTATAGGTTTCTGTGTCACCTGACAATTTATGTGCATCCCCCAATGCATTTTTCTTCTTTGCCATGAGTCTCATCAGTTCATCTGACATCTATTTGGGCCTGAACCTAGAGCAGTATTTCTTAGTTGGAACAAAAAGCCTGGTAGCTTCCAAGATTACTTCCTTGAATGCTTCCCATTTAGAATTTGGTGTGGATAACATCATCAGTTGGTCCCACTGTATAGAACCTGAAAAATCTATGTAAACTTTAGAAGCAAAGAGATGAATCAGATTGGTCCACTGTATATTGATGGCTCAACTGTTGATGATCCTGCTCAGGTGGCTAACAAACTAAATGAGTATTTTGCATCTACGTTCACCATTGAGGAGTTATTCAGGGAGGGGAATGTCAGCGGTGAGTTAAACTCTGGCAGTGAGCTAGATGATTTTGTAATAACTGAGAGGAAAGTGGAGGAGAAATTGTGGAAGATAAACATAAAAAAGACACCCTGGGTGGATGGGATCTATCCAGTTATATTAAAGGAGGCAGCAAAGGAAGTAAGCAAACCCTTAGCCGTAATTATGAGAGCTTCTTTGGACTCAGGAGAGGCACCCATGGACTGGAGATGTGTAAATGTGACCCTAATTCACAAAGGAAGATCAAAGGGCGACACAAGTAATTACAGACCTGTTAGTTTAACTTCTGTTCCAGGAAAATTAATGGAGGCATTGGTTAAAGAAGGATCATCTAGACAAGACTTCAGTTATGGCTTGGAGACAGCATGGGTTTGTTAAGGGGAAGTCTTGTCTGACCAATTTGATTGGATACTATGATGTAGTCACAAAGGAACTGGATGCAAAGAATAACTTTGATATCATATTTGGATCTTAGAAAGGCTTTTGATACTGTTGCACATGGAAGACTGCTGAATAAATTGGAGCAGTGTGGCATTGGAGGCAAATTGCTGCTATGGATAAAGGGATGGTTGAGTGGGAGAAGACAGAGTGGTAATCAATGGACACTGCTCATTGTGGACTAATGTTATTAGTGGAGTCCCTCAGGGTTCATTGTTGGGTCCATTGTTGTTTTCTGTATTTATAAATGATATTGATGATGGTATATCAAGCTTAATGTCCAAGTTTGCAGACGATACGAAGGTTGGCAGGGTAGTTAAGGACACTAATGACAGTACGCTGCTGCAACAGGATCTAGAAAAGTTGAGCAGATGGGCTGAGAGGTGGCAAATGAAGTTTAACATTGACAAATGTTAATATGGGAAGCAGTAACCCCAGAGCGACATATCAACTATGTGGTACCACACTGACAGTGGTAGAGAACGAAAAGGACCTGGGGGCAATTGTGCAGGCAGATATGAAGTTTTCTGAGCAGTGCACACTTCTTTAAGAGTAGCTCATAGTGTTTTGTCAATGATATACAGGAATTTTTCTAGCAGGGATAAGGAAGTGATTACCCCTTGTATAAGGCAATGCTCAGGTACACCTTGAGTACTGTATATGGGTCTGAAGGCCTCATTTTAAGAAGGATGTAGAGCT
Source organism: Mastigoproctus giganteus (assembly GCF_048544385.1). Classification (NCBI taxonomy): domain Eukaryota; kingdom Metazoa; phylum Arthropoda; class Arachnida; order Uropygi; family Thelyphonidae; genus Mastigoproctus; species Mastigoproctus giganteus. The sequence continues at coordinate 63,122,364 of NC_143586.1, read as the reverse complement.
GTTGGAACGAGTATAGAGAAGGGCAACAAGATTAGTGAATAGAATAAAGGGTTGCTCTTACAAAGAAAGGCTTACAAAGAAACAGCACAATTATGGCTTATGTATCTCCTAGCGCAGGGGTAGCCAATGAGTCGATCGCAGATTTAATTTCGATCGATCACGACGAATTTTAAATATACAGTCATCCCTCGATTTGTGCACCTTGTGCAATGAAATTTTTGAGATGGTAGATCGTGGAACATTTTGAAGGAAAAAAGAAGATCGCATCACAAATTAAGTTGGCCACTCCTGTCCTAGCAGATACATAAAACTGTGTGCCCGGGTAAGGTTTCCCAAGCTATAACTGATCTATCTCACTCAGTAGGTATGTAATCCACAAACCTGACTACTGGAATCTTTTGCATTTGTAAATGTATGTGATTAAAAATTATGAAGCACAATTTAAAATTTTTGGTACCATATTTTTTTTAAAATTTGTTAAATTGTTTTTTAGAAAATTCCAAAATGCTCATACTACCCCATCAGCCTCATAGCATTTTTTGAAGGTATTATCAAATGAATTCAAGAAATGCATCATTGACATATTCTTAAAGGGCTATGCCATCTAGAAGTCTGTATAAAATTAAAGAAAGAAAAAGTGAATGAAATAATTAAAAATATGCTGAAAATTAAATTTAGCACATGCTAAAAAAATGTAATAAAAATCAGTCTTAAGCACCTCAGTCAGATCACCTTACAGGTGCCTAGTCTCCAGACACTGGAGTTTGCAGAACTGAAGCATTTCTTGGTAAGACCACCCTTTCTTTCCCTGAACCAATCTCATTGTCCTTCTTTGCACCCCTCCCAGCAGATCTCAATCCTTCCTAAAGTGAGGCTCCCCGGATCTGTAGCAGTACTCAAGAAGTGGCCTAACCATTACCTTGGACAATAGGATAATCATCTCATTATCCCTGCTAGCAAAATTCTTGTATATTATTGACAAAACCATAGAAGCTTGCCTGGCAGACTGTCTGCACTGCTCAGAGAACTTTATATCTGAGTGCACAAAATTTTCTATTACCCCGAGTGTAGTACCATACAGTTGGTACTTTAATCTGGGATTACTGCCACTCATATGCAGTACCTTGCATTTGTCAATGTTAAACTTCAGTTTCCATTTCTCAGCCCATCTGCCTAATTTTTCTAGATCTTATTGCAGTAGCATTCTGTCATTAACTACCCTGCCAACATTTGTATTATCTACAAACTTAGACATTAAGCTTGCTGTACCTTCATCAGTATCATTAAATAAATATATTAAACAACAATGGGCATAGCACTGAACTCTGAGGGACTCCACTAATAACATTGGTTCACAAAGAGCAGTGTCCCTTAATAACCAATCTCTATCTTCTCCCATTGAACTAACCCTTTATCTATATTAATAACTTGCCATTAATGCCACAGTGCTCCAATACGTACAGCAATCTTTTATGTGCAACAGTATCAAAGGCTTTCCTGAAATCCAAGTACAGTAAACTCACTAATCTGGATTAAATGGGGGGAAAGGTCATCAGGATTAAGTGATAATCCAGTTTAGTGAAGCAAAAGATAGCCCTAAAAGACAAAGAAAAACCTTAGAACACAAATAAATGGAAAATTTAACAATATAGATAGTGCTGATGAAAATAAATAAAAAAATATATCGCTGTAGAGTCTTTATTTAAAAACTATAAAAAGACAATACATTTATCCACCAATAGTGGACAAATTTTACCCCAGGGGCTCACATCTGGTGAGTATGGGCTTGGTACACCCAGGGTCCTGAGCTGGATATCATCATTCTTCTCTTTCTTGGTGATTCCCTTGTACTTCTCTCTCTCTCTCTCTGGGTAACTTGGAAATTTTTTTTTTTTTGGCTGGTGCAGCATAAGCCTCAGGCTTCCTTGCACTATATGGCTAGTAATAATAAATGTGTATTGTCTTTTTACATTTATCAAGTGGCATTGGAGTCGCACACCAACACCACCTTTTCGTTGCTGTGAATACCACTTAAATACAGCTTCTTCCAGCAACACTCCTTTTGGCTCTTTAAATGTCTGTCTAGTTTTTATTTTACCATCCTCCCCAAGCTAAGTGGAAAAGCCTTTTCACCCTTGCGTCGATGACGCAAGGAACTTTAATGGGCTTTTTTCACTCCATGGCTGAGTTAGTCGAGCTCAGGCATAGATAGCAAGGTTATTTTCCCCAGAAACTGGGAATTTTTTCGTCTAGGAAATTGACCAGAGAACACATGAAATTTACAGACATAATAAATAAATGGGTATATGTAAGAAATTACGGGTGGCCCTAAATATGAGTTTGTCTGTCTGTTTGATACACTGCTTTTATCACTCCCTATATCGAATGTTAAAGAAATGTCTTTATGGATTCCTCTTTTTGTTTTTTTAATATCTGACACGGTCTGTTGGCCAATACCAAATTCTTCGGCAGTTTTTTTCCTAGGAATATCATTTCCAAGTTGTTCTATCACTTTGAGTTTGTTAATGTTAGTTAAAGTAGTGTGTTTTCTTTTTATTCCACTTTTTAATTCTTTAGAACCCATAATTATAAAAAAATATGTTGACTTATGTACATATGTATATACTTCTGAGTCAGACCTCCATCCAACTTAGAGTCAACAACGATACTGAACAGCATGCAAGACAATGTAATGTATGTTCCGTCTCTCTCTCTGCACAGTCAATCTGCGGGCAGTCAGAGTTACTCATCTGCCTTCCTAAATTCAGTGTCTTTCAAAGTATTCAACTGTGAACAGAATTTTTCATATTTCGATCCGGATTATCTGACATCTGGATTAGTGAGGGTTTATTGTATATGATATCAAAATTATTTTTTGCATTCAGTTCCTTTGTTACTGCATCATTAGTATCCAATAAGATTGATTAGACAACAAGATTGCACCTTAACATATCCATGCTGCGACTGTAGTATAACTGCATTACTTCTTTAACATAGTGACTCCATTATTTTCTGTGGAACAAAATTTATTCCAGTATGTCATCATAGAATTGACTCAAATGTCCTTGATTTGGATGGACTGATTAAGATTAGAAAATTCAAGCTCCTGCATCTGGTAGTAATCCTAGAATAACGTACTACTTGGGTAGCACCACATGCAATAATGAAAAGCACTTGGGATCGACTATAGAATCTGAGGTTCTCTGAACAGCATGGGCACACTGCTAAGATAACTTCTGAAATTTTGCCAGTAGAGACTACGAACAGGTTATTTCATTATACTAGTGCTTTCCAAACTTTTTTTTGGCGCTAACAGAACTGCACATTTCAAAAATAATTCAACACCCCACTCAAAATGTCCAGATCTCACTGGCCAACTACAGTAAAATCTCGTTAATACAAACTCGGTTTATACAAAGTACTCGTTTATATGAAATACATACCATTCCCCTGCGAAAGAATAAGCTTTTCTATGTAAGCATAATCGTTTATTACAAAATTTGGTTAATATATATTACACAGTTCGTTTTCACCCCATGAGAAATAAATATTGTTATTTTGTACGTTTAATACAAATCTTAGCACAGCTGTCCGATTATTGTCCCCGGCCACCCAGTTCCCTGCTTCCCAAAGGATGGCACTGACTTGTTAGAAATTATTTTTGTATAAACAAAGCTGGTTCATAGTAGCTACATAAGTGCATTCTGAAAACATGTTAAATTAACAAAAGAATAAACAGTTTTTCTAAGTTGGTTACATACACTCCCTCACTCCCCACGAAATTAAGGTCAGTTGCAATAGTTATGCCAGTTCAAAGAATCTTTTGCTACAGTATACAGTAATCTATTTTTTGTGCCATTTTATCAGAGCTGATGTCTTTTTTGGAACTTGTCTATAAATTAATTTAAAGTTTGTTTATATTAAATCTCATCTAGTAGTATTATGGTTACAAAATGTACACTGATGAAATTGAGCCTGGAAATTAAACTGAAAATTATGCAAGAGGCTGATAGGATTGAACTTAACAAAACGGACATTGCAAAGGAATACAACATCCCTTTACCTACTTCATCTACAATACTGAAAAACCGAAAAAACTTGAAGAACTGCGTGACACTGGAGCAGCAATAAAAAATAAAAAAGCAGGAAACGAATTCGTGGTTCAAAACACGAGGAGCTTGAAACAAAACGTTTCGAGTGGTACCAACAAATGTGTGCATCTAATTTGCCAATGTCAGGTCTGATTTTGCAAGAAAAGGCAAATTATCTGGCTCAGCAACATGGAATTAGCAACTTCAAATGCAGCAGTGGCTAGCTCCAAATATTTAAAGACAGGAATAACTTGGTTTCGTGAAATGTTTGCAGCGAGTCTGGATTAGTTGACAAGGAAAAGGCTACAGACTGGTTGTGCTCTGTATAGTCCATTCTTGAAAAATATGAGACAGAGGATATTTTTAATCCTGATGAGACAGGTTTATTTTATAATTTGCTGCCAAAGAAAACATTTGCTGTTTGAGGAGAATCTTGTCATGATAGAAAATTAAGTAAACAAAGACTCACTATTCTGTTATGCTGCAATTCAAATGTAAATACAAAACTGGTGATCGGTAAGTTTTCCAAGCCAAGGTGTTTTAAAGAAGTTAACCAACTTCCCTGTGATTATATGGCCAATAGAAGTGCTTGACTTACGGTCAAATTTTTCAGTCTTGGTGATCAAAAGTGTACAGAAGAATGGCTTCAGAAAAAAGGAACATTTTTTTGATTCTAGATCATTGTACAGCACATTCTGCCAAGACACTTAAGTTAACAAATATATGGCTGTTGTTTTTAACCTCCCATTACCATCCTTAGCCGAGTGGTCAGGAGCTGGAGTGCAGTAGTACACACTCTTTGAGTAGACTGGGGATCAAGCCCCTGACTGCTAAATATGGACGATCTTCCAACCTGCACTGGACCAGCATGGCAGATTATGGTCTATTTCCCTCAACATGAATTGTTGAGTAGGCTTCCATCCTGCAGTGGGTGATAATGGCTGCAGTTTACTTTTTTTTTTTACCACCAGTTTTATGCAACCACTGGATCAAGGCATTTATAACCACAAGGGAGCATATAGAGCTTGCCTGATAAGTTACTTGATCCTCAACATAGGAGGGAGGGAGAACAATTTGCAACTAAATTGGAATGTCTTGGATGCTATCCGTAATCTTGTTATTGCTTGGGACAGTATTGCATCAAGTGTCATAATCACCTGCTTCAGAAAGAGTGGCTTTGGAGAGAGCCACTCTTTCTGAAGCTGTCTGCTGAACCATGAAAAACATGGTCCAGCAGACAAATGTGATAGCAACATTGAGGAATGGGAGAATTTGAAGGAGCTGTGGATTTTGTTGGCAAATTTAAAGTTTGTGAAGATACATGTCATTTCTACCACAGCAATGCAACACCAGAAGAGCTGCTAAGCACTAAGCAAAACGATGATGTTTTTGTTACCAGCAACAGCGAAAGTGAAGAAGTACACACACTACCATCTAAAAAAAGATGCCCAAAATGCATTGAGCGTAATAGAGAATGTGTTGGCCTGCAGTAATGTTGATAAAGAAACAACTATTGCATTTTATAATGTCTGTGCTGTAGTTAAAAATGCATATAGGACAAAAACTGTGCAAACATGGATTGTATGTCTCCCCTTTTATTAAGATTAATTCTTTTAGTGTGATACTATTGTATATTGTATATGTCACAATATGTACTGTAAAATATTTTAATTTCTGTTAATTGCTTTTCTCTTAGTTTATCTTACAAATAAAATAAAATCTTTAAGAAGTGTTAATCCTACTTATTGTTAGACAAGGCTTTTGTTTTTATTTTAATTATTTTATTTTATTAATTTAAATTAATTTATTTTTTTAATTAATTAATTTAAATCGTTTTTTATTTTTGATATTATTATTTATTATTATTCTTAGATATATAGTATATGCCAAAAAATAATAACAATAATACTGTAAAGGTAAAATTTTGACACTTTTGGGGATCTCATTACTACAAACCTCGTTATTACAAAACGTGAAAATTTAGGTCCCTTGAACTTTGTATTAACGAGATTTTACTATAGTAAGAAGAACAGAAAAATAGGTATCACAAATTTTTAATGTATTAATTAATTGCATTTTAATCAGTCAGTTACATCAACATGTGCAGTGAATGGAAATCAGAGTTAATGATACTAAATGGTGATATACCTTGCAACAGTGTGACATTTTAGAAAGTGCTTCATTATATGTTATAAAGTGATTGTTAGACCACATCTTGAATATTTCTTATGAGATGAGAAACCACATTTTAGGAACAATGTGGACATGTTGGAAAAGGTAAAGAGAAGATTAATAGATTGGTTAAGATCACAGAGGAGTATATCAAGGAGAGATGCAAGTCTTGTAAGTTGGTGTTTAGAAATCAAGCATCTATACGGTGACCAGATTGAATTATTCATAGTTTTAAAAAGAGCAAATAAACCAATTACTGAGGGCAACTTTGCACTTAGTAATGTGATGTATAAATTGAAGATAAATGCATAAATTTGCCATCAGCCTTTATTTACTTTTTTTAAGGGGGTTGGATGAGTATATTGAGAGGGTGCTTAGGCATGTAAACTTTGGGATCCATTGTGCTAGAGCCTGATATATGTGCATGTACTATTTTTGATTCAGAATTACATTACATTATTTCCTGAAGTTTGCAATCATTTTGCAAAATACCCTTTAAAATTTATAAAAATTAAATAATGAACATAAAAATTATAAAAGTAACTCAAGTTCATATTTTGCATTTCTGTTTTTTTATTTGTGTAATTGTATAAAGAATTTTATTATTTATTTCATGTAATAGTTAAATCCACTTACCACTTTCTTATATTTGAAGGTGAGCCTAAGTAATTTCCATTAATCTGTACCTTCAAAATGGCTTCACTTCAAGGACTGCCTCCACTTCCCAAGAGTCTTAGTGGCTTGTTGAACTTTAGTAGTGCCCAGTGGAAAGAATTGGAAAGACTTCATACTATGCGGACTATGATACAGCAGGATCTCAGCCGTGGAATGGCAGAAAGATCTAATCTGCAACGAAGTACACAAGAAGAAAGTGATAGAGAAGGTTTCAGTAGTGGAAGAGGCAGCCCGGCAACTGATGTGAGAGGTGCAAGTCGAACCAGTAGGCTGGATGCACAATTAGCTTTACTCAGAAAAGAAATGGTAAGTTTTGTACTAAAATTTATGCACTTCTTTTCCTTTAAGTCAGATGTAAGAAATGTAAATCATCCATTTTGAAGACAGAATATTTTTTGGTGGTTGCACAGGGAAACTAAAAATCTTTATTTTTGTAATAACAGCAAAGTTTATATAAGATAAATTGAATATCTTATATAAACAAGCACCTGGTCTGTGCTTATTAACAGGAGAAACTGCTTCTACAGGGATGGGACACACATAAATAGAAAGGGTGCAACAATATTTGCTGATGCTATCGAGGCAGAGTTGGATGGGTCGGAAAACTGCTAGCTTGGGGGGGGATACACAGACTAATAGATTAACAGTAGCCGGTGGCAGAGGTAAAAGTGATTCTTGCACTACTTCTATTGAAATGCAATTGAGCAGTAGCCTGGAAAGCAAGGCAATGGGGATTTCCAGGACTGCTGGGAGTCATAGTGGAACAAGTAAATACATGGGCTGTGTTAGGGTAACTAAGAGTAGAAACAGGTGCATGTATACTTGCATGTACACCAATGCTAGGAGTATAATTAATAAATTCAATAAGCTTGAAGTGTTAGTCAAGACATCAAAGGCAGATATTGTTGGGATATCAGAGACGTGGTATCACACAGACATAAATGCAGAATTGGAATTTGGAGAGTAAGGAAGGATAGACAGGACAGAAAGGGAGGAGGGGTTATGCTGTTAGTTAAGAAACACACAAAATCTAAGGAAGTGCATCCAATTGATGTAGTTGGACAATGCAATGTTGAGTCTGTTTGGTGTGACATAAGCACTGGGAAAGGAAAAACGAGAGTAGGTGTGCGTTATAGGCCAAATGAATCTGATGAGTATAATGAGCAATTGCGCAGAAAAATAAAGTGGGCCAGTAAATCAGTGTAACCTTCCTCCCTTTCTGTCCTGTCTATCCTCTCTGTACACATTGTGTGTGAGTGACCAACCCACAACTTCGCAAGGCTTTTGTGGATTTATTGGATGATTTTTTTCTACAGCAGCTTGTTTGAGAGGCAACTAGAGGGAGTAATACTCTTGATCTGATTATCAGTAGTGATTCTTCATGCATTAAACATCTGCAGATAAAGGAACCACTAGGTGGCATTGATCACAGTGTGCTGAAGTGAGATTTACTCAGAGATAACTACCATCAGGGGTAAAGGGAAGAGATTTTGCTTTCGCAAAGATGACTACGGTGGTCTGAGACAGTATTTAAATTCTATATGGTGGGACCAACTGATGATACCAACAGCAAATTCAAAATGGGAAGCATTCAAAGAATTAATCTTGGAAGCTACTAGGCTTTTCATACCAACAAAGAAATATTGTTCAAGATCTAGGCCTAAATGGATGTCAGGTGAATTAATTAGACATGTGACAGAGAAGAAAAATGCATGGGATACATATAAATTAACATGTGACACAGAAGCCTATGATAGATATAAGCTGGTCTGTAACCAAGTTACAAAAGAAGTTAGGCAGGTGAAGGCAGATTATGAGAAATCTTTGGCAAAGGATGCAAAGAAAAACAGCAAAGAGTTCTTGGTTCTTTACTTATGTAAACTCTAGAAGGAAGGGGATGAATCAGATTGGTCCACTTGATATCGATGGTTCAACTGTTGATAATCCTGCTCAGGTAGCTAACAAACTAAATGAATATTTTGCATCTACATTCACACATGAGGAGTTATTCAGGGAGGGGAATGCCAGAGGTGTATTCAGCTCTGACACTAAGCTAGAGAACCTTGTAATAACTGAGAGTAAAGTGGAGGAGAAATTGTTGAAGATAAACATAAGAAAGGCACCTGGGGTGGATGGAATCTATCCAGTTATATTAAAGGAGGCGGCAAAGGAAGTAAGCAAATCCTTAGCCATAATTATGAGGCTTCCCTGGACTCAGGGAGGTACCCATGAACTGGAGATGTGCAATTGTGACCCCAATCCACAAAGGAGGATCGAAGGGAGATACAGGTAATTACAGACCTGTTAGTTTAACTTCTGTTCCAGGGAAATTAATGGAGGCACTGGTTAAAGAAGCATTGCAAGATCATCTAGACAAGACTTCAGTTATGGCTTGGAGACAGCATGGGTTTGTTAAGGGGAAGTCTTGTCTGACCAATTTGATTGGATACTATGATGTAGTCACAAAGGAACTGGATGCAAAGAATAACTTTGATATCATATATTTGGATCTTAGAAAAGTCTTTGATACTGTTGCACATGGAAGACTGCTGCACAAATTGGAGCAGTGTGGCATTGGAGGCAAATTGCTGCTATGGATAAAGGGATGGTTGAGTGGGAGAAGACAGAGAGTGGTAATCAATGAACACTGCTCTTTGTGGACTAATGTTATTAGTGGAGTCCCTCAGGGTTCAACGTTGGGTCCATCGTTGTTTTCTGTATTTATAAATGATATTAATGATCGTATATCAGGCTTAATGTCCAAGTTTGCAGACAATACGAAGGTTGGCAGGGTTGTTAATGACACTAATGACAGTACACTGCTGCAACAGGATCTAGAAAAGTTGAGCAGATGGGCTGAGAGGTGGCAAATGAAGTTTAACATTGACAAATGTAAAGTACTACATATGGGAAGCAGTAATCCTAGAGTAATGTATCAACTCTGTGGTACCACACTGACAGTGGTAGAGAATGAAAAGGACTTGGGGGTAATTGTGCAGGAAAATATGAAGTTTTCTGAGTAGTGCAGACGGTCTGCAAGAGTAGCTCATGGTGTTTTGTCAATAATATACAGGAATTTTTCTAGCAGGAATAAGGAGGTGATTATCCCCTTGTATAAGGCAGTGGTCAGGCCACACCTTGAGTACTGTATACAGGTCTGGAGGCCTCATTTTAAGAAGGATGTAGAGCTGTTGGAACGAGTACAGATAAGGGCAACAAGATTAGCGAACAGAATAAAGGATTGCTCTTACAAAGTAAGGCTTAAGTTTTGAAAATTACAGAGACTAGGCATCTGCGAGGTGTTCTGATTGAGGTGTATAAAACCTTGAATGGTTTGTGCATGCTCAATGCTGATGGGATTCTTCCTCTTGCTCAGAATAATCGCCTGAGAGGGCATAAATTCAAATTGAGGAAAGACAGTTGTAGGATAGATGTGCAGAAGTTTGTCTTTAGCCAGTGGGTGGCTGATTGCTGGAACAAACTTCTAATTGTGGTTGTAGAAATTGATAGCTTAAACAAATTCAAGGCAGAACTAGACAAACATTTGGAGTGGGTGGATGAGTGAAATGAGAAGGGGGGGGTGTTTTTTTTTTTTTTTTTTGGCTGATGCTATATAAGCTTGCTTTCTTGCATCACGTGCCCTTGCTAATACAGTGGATTTCAATTATTTGGGCCACCAGTAAATCAGGGCAGCCATTTATTTGGGGCAAATCTTAAAAAACAGAATCCAATTCAGAAAATAGCCAAGGTTTACTTCGCTTAATTGGGACAGCATGCCGTTTAATCGAGGCAGGAGACTGCAGCACTGGAGATTACTCTACGATTGTCTCCGATGGTATCACGTGGTTCGGTCAAAATTCTGGAGGTCACAACCATAAAACAATAAAAACAATTAGCAGTCACCTGTTTATTGGGCTTTTCTGTTAGTGAAATCTATCATAAACGGACAGTAAACTCGATCTTACTGATTTTGCGATAATACCAACAGCTGGAATTTTGTGGGTTATTATGGTGAAATGTGTTTACACTTCCATGAAGTCTTCAATCATATAAAAAAATTAATTTTCAGACTCTTCTCTCATTCCTATTTTTAAAGCTTTGTAACTCATTACTCTGTTCTCACTTGCACGTATCATGTTACTTGCAATTTGTGTGCCATGTTCTTTGTTATTGATTGCTTATCTTTTTACTGTTTTAAATTTTAACCCCCCCACCCACAAATGTCAGTGAACAGAAATGTCAACTAGTTAGTATGTACATATTACAACACGTATTAATTATCCCACTTATCACGTATATTCTTCCGATTTTCACGTATCATTTATTTTTTAATTGGTAAGGTAATGAAGGGTAAATTTGTGCTTAATATATCTTTGCTTTTATAGCCTATGGATAATATTCCTCCTATTTTCGCTTATTAGAATCGCCATTTAATAGAATTAAAATTGAATTCACAAATGTGATCACAATGACCGGTGCTTACTGCACATCATATAGTGAACGGTACTTTACTATATCGAGTTCGTCATAACGTGATTTGATTGTACAGTGAACCGATTGTAGAGGGGGGAGGTACATTGTATTTTTAACTAATTACGTGAAACTTCGGATAATTGGGGCAGCTGCTTAATCGGGCCAAAATGCACTAGTCCCAATGTGTCCCAAATAACCGGAATGGACTGTATTTTGTATTGGCTTAAACTTCAATATCTGTCACAATTTTTGTACTAGAAAAAGTGCATAATAAAATAACCTTAACTGAGTGTCGAATTAACTGCTGCTGATGTGGATGGGGTTGGCAAAAAATGCTACAAAAAATTGGCGCATCAAAAAGTATCACCAAGTGCAGTGTGTGTGGTTTTTTTTTTTTTTTTTTTTTCAGCAAAATCCTCGACTTTGGAAATTTATTTGTCAACGTATTTCTTTTAAAATTAAATTTTATCATCTTTAATTTAGCATTTCAATGTAAAATACAATGCTGAATTAAAAGTTTCTTGGAAAACTGTTCTGTGAGCTGAGACTCACAAAAGGAAATCACACGGGACCTATGTACTTGTGGATTGCCTGGCCTAGTTTCAGTCGTGTAGGCAAATTTTAATTCTGTAATAAAAGAGCTATTACTTTTTAGAAATGATGTGCGAATACAACCAGTAAAGTATTAATATTTGACTGGGGAAATTATGATGTAGAGAAATTTTCAGCAATTGCAGTGTGTGATTAGTAAATAAATGAATCAGTATTTATTATAAGGTTTGAATGTTCTTTACCATGTGCTGATCTAGGATGTCTTTTTCCTCTAATTTATCAGTAAGCCAACTCAAAAAGTAAGTTTGAATTTCTTATTTAAGAATAGCATCTTAAGCTGATTATGTGGTATATATGCTGAACGGCTAGTTTCTTGGATAGACCTTCATCATCCAAGGAATACCACTCCATCAGAAAAGCGTGATGTGCCCAGAGCAGGCTATCTAAAGTATGTAGTTAGATAATGAGAGATTGTGCATGCACAAGTCAGTAAGAGAATGGACCAACAATGTGACCTAAGTGACTTTGCATACAATATATTAGTTGGTGCCAAACTTGTCAATTCAGGTATCATAGACACTGCCATCTTGTTGGCATATGAAAAACAGTGCCTAGAGTATACTGAGAATGAATCAACAACCAGAAAACATTCAGCCTGTAGCAGTCCTGTGGCCAGGAACAAATTGTTGGTGTGAGAGGCTTATGGAGGAGGGAGATAATCATGCAGTCTAACACAATTGGTTCTCAACCAGAGGCCTTCAGACAAATGGAGGTCCATGAAAGTAGTACTGGAAGGAGATCTATGATCAGTTTTCAATACATTAACTGTATGGTTGGCAGATTATTCAGGCAAATTTTTTGAATTTCTTTTTCTTTTTTTTTTTTTTACTTGATATAATTTGGAGCTTGATAATGAAATACAGCCACTCCCCAGCTTACGTAATACTCGACTTTTATGTAAGTTTTTGCCAGCTGGTGCAAACTTAAAAAAATCGTGGAAATGTATTTTGCATCCCATAGAAATAAATGGAGGTATTGCGAAAATATCGTAATGTGAACCCAATAACACATTGTTATTGGGTTTTTCACTATATAACAAAGCTATTTATCTCTCTAAAAGGTCATTTTTATAATGGAAATTGCACTACACTTTCATTGTTATCATATGTTCCATTATAAAAATCAATTTTGAATGTCTTTGTGATATTTTTTTAAAATACGTTTCTGAAGGTCATTACCATAAAACAATAAAAACAATTTGCACTTTCCAATTTATTGGGCTTTTCTGTTAGTGCAATCTATTATAAACAGGTAGTAAACTTGATCTTATTGCATTTATGATAATACCGATAACTGGAATTGTGTGGGTTTTTATGTTACAGTATTATGGTGAAATGAGTTCTTCACCGAAATCTTCAATCATATAAAAAACATAAACAAATTTTCAGAATCTTCTCTTCATTCCTATTTACTTATAATGGTGAAGGAAAGTGCAAGTGCTGGCAGTGCTAGGAAACGAAACAAAATTGATTTAGAAATGAAGATAATTAATTAAGAAGTACGAAGCAGGAGAAAGTTTGATCTATTGCACGGAAGTAGGTCTCGCTGCTTTAACAGTGAATACTATTTTAAGGGACAGTGTGCATATAAAAGAACATGTTAAAGGATCAACGCATTTAAGATCAACAGTGATCACAAAACAGTGTTCAGGTGCTATATCAAAGATGGAAAAGCTATTAATAATTATGATAATTATGTGGATGGAAAATCAGATTTAGAAGCAAGTGCCCCTGAGTCCAATAGCCATTCAACCAAAAGCAAGAAGTATTTATGAAGATATTAAGGATAAGTACGGTGAACCTAAAGCCAAGTTCATGGCAAGCAACGGGTGGTTTAATAGGTTCAAGCATTGTGCTGGTTTCCAAAATATTAACGTATGTGGTTGAAGTTGCCAGTGTCGATTCTGCAGCTGCAGAGAAATTTTGTAATGTGTTGGAAAAATCCCTTCTAAATCTCCATAGCCCTCAATTTCCGCAGTGGCATGCTTATCAGCTGGAGAGTTATTTCTGGCAATGATGCTCGAAAGGTAAAACTTGCTGACATTATGTCTGTCTCCTCTCTTTTTGTAATTTTATAATTTTGAAATTTTGTAAACTTTTGTAATTTTTCCTGCGCATGAGGTAAAAAAAATTGAATAATTAATTCTATTTACATGTTTGTTGAACATTTCTTTTTTTTGCTTCAATCAAATTTGAGATGCTGCATAAGCATTTAGGGAAATTCCGACTTGCGAAAAATTCCAACTTACGTAGAGTTCCGTGGAACATAACCCTTACATAAGTTGGGGAGTGGCTGTATAGGAAACTGAGTTAATTGCTAGTAAAACTAGTCTGATGGGCAAACAGAATCCTTAAATATAAACATGGAGTCTTTGGGGGAAAAAATAATAGATGACATCTGTCTGGTTAAAAACAATAAAAGAGGATCCTCCTTGAAAAGCTTAAGAAAAACTGCTTTTATTGTTTTTTTTTTAATGTGCCACAGTCAATCAAGTGGTTCTCTAGCTAACTGTCTGTATAGAATCAATTTTGATTAAATATAATTATATGATCAATTTAATCAAAATTGATCAAACTATTGTAATTCTTTTCCACAGGCAATTTTAAAACTTTAGGTTTAGTAAACCAACTTACGTCGTATTTAAGTTATTACTAATGAACCTTTTGGATAATTGATTATTTAATAATTTTAATAAAAAGAAAATTTTTTTTTTGATTAAAGTGATTTTTCTATATACATTTATGATATAATAGTAGATATGTTCCATGAAAAAATTAAGTATTAAAATTTAAATATAACAGTCATTATAGCATAATACAGTAATAGTGAGAGGAGAGCATGAGTGACTTTATACTTTGTTGGCTTTCTCAGTTTATCGATCTCAATTTTCTCTTAATGATAAGAGACGTTTGAAACTTTATGGAGTTTTTTGTTTATTTTTTAATGTAGAACTATTCTCATAACTGCAGAAGAAAGGAAATTAATTGTAGAACAGAAAATAATAATTTTTTGATTTTTTTTTTTTTTTTTAATTTTACTTGGTCACTAACAATGAAGTTTCTTCTGTTGTATGTAGTTGAAGTTGTTGAAGACATGAATCTGACACCTACATACTCTTCTCTTTTAAAATAGCTGGTAACATTCATATGCTCTTATGTTCCTGTTAATTCTGCTGTGCCGACTGGGCTAGCCAGGTGGGTAAAGTGCCTATCTGCCTGGCAGGCACTTTATCCACCTGGCAAGCCCGGCATTTACCCACTTGGCATTCAAACCTGCAACCCAAAGGTCACTGGTTCGAATCCCGCCTCGGGCTTGGATCAGAATAAAATGCAAAAACTTTGGGAGGGGCATTATGGCCACGGAAGCCGATGCGCCAACAACTAAAAAAAAAAAAAAAATTCTGTTGCTTTGCATGTCTTCACCTTTCTCAGCAGTGGTGCTCATTGCAGCTTCTAAACAAGTAGCATCTTTTGATATGTTCTTGGTTTTTATTAATTTTTTGAGGCTGCAGCATCATATTTCTTGCAACTTTGTTTTGCATTCTTAGGTTTGCAAGTTTTAATCCTTCGGAATCACAATCTCTATGATTCAAGTAAATTAACCACACAGCTTCCTCAGTGTTGTCCAAGTCAAGGTGATTTTGGATACAATCAGGCCATCGTTTTCTCCAAACTCTAGTTATATTTGATTGGGGCTCAGTCTTAAACTTCCTTCCTTGCAGCTTCTTCCTTTCATGAGTGTTTTGTACCCATTTTACCAGAGTTTATTATAGCAGAATCAATAAGTGGATGAAGTAAACTTGATTGATTCAATAATAAATTAATGTTGCACTTTGAATTGGCAGTAAACATTACATTGAATTATTTTTATTCAGCTTTGATTGCTGCTATTCAACTTGCTTCTTAAAAATTATTTATTATAATTTTTTTTAGGTCTATAATTTAAGTGTTGTAATGAAATGTCATTAAGTGAGGTATACCTGTATTAACAACTAGAATATTAATATTTTGGCAACCAAAATAAAATATATATTTTTTGCCAATGGATAAATATTTTATCTATCCACTACATACAAACCTTATATGAGTGTGCGAGAATCAGTGGTGTAAGTTTTCAATTTAAAAAAAAAATTGACTTGCACCACATATTCTTCCTTGCTTCCTTTCATTTTATGACTGAATTAAATCATTAATTCACTCACATATAACTACAGTGAGAAACATGTTATCATACTGAACAAAAATTGGAAACTGTTCGGAAAGATTAGTGCAGGTCAGTGCCAAGTTCTGTTTACATTGTGAAAATGATAGTTCTGATTGCTTGAGGAAATTATGTTTACTTATTACTGTAATTATTTTCTACAGGCAATTTTAAAACTTTCTAAGTTTGGATAACCTAGAGGTTGTAATATTCATATTATTTCAAATTTAGTTTTACTGTTGTGTGCATCTATAAACAAAAAAATATATATATATATATATTAAAATAGAGACACTGGCATTAGCTTGTAGCAAGAAAAAATAAAAAAAATTATTCTGCGTAGAATACGCACTGAAGAGTTTCAGAAAAGCACGTTACTAGGCTAAAAAAACAAAAAAAATCCTGAAAAACATACCAGTCAGCTGGTTAAAGATGTAATGGATTCAATATGGGGAAAAAATCATCCTTTTGAAATTCTATACAAGATGAATTTAAGATTTCATGGATTCAAATTTTGAATTTAAAAGCAAAAGTTGGTTAGTTAGCTGAAAAGAAAATTATATTATCCAACAAAACAAACAGCCAGTGTTGAAGAAAAAAGAATATGATGGAACATGGAATGCTTGTCATTTATTTCTCTTGTATATTTCCCCCCCCCCCCACCACACAGGAAGCAAATGATGAAGGGCCCTTTAGACTTACATGAAGAAGATTAGGTCGTTGGACAGAATTTAGTTATGTTGTTTTCTTTTCCATTTTGTTCAAAAATATGTTTCAGTATTTTCTAATTTGTTTACTTTATTTCATGTGAAAATTAAGATAACATGCTATAGTCCCTTCACTAATTTTTTTATTAACCTTAAATATGGGAGTGGTTTAAGCATTTTATATTCAGAAAAACTATTTTTTTAATGTTTTAATTTTAGTAATCCCCTATATTATTTGAACTCTGTGATATTGTACTAAAAACACTAAAATACTTGAAAGATTATAAATTTGACTTGCACTACTCTGAGCCTAACCAGCTCTTTTGGTAGGCCTCATTAGTTCTGTAATGCCACAATTAATTGAAAATGTGGATATACAGTAGACTCTCGATTTTCCGGGATAGTTGGTAAAAAACAAATCCCGGATTATCAATTTCCCGGTTAATCCAAAAATACAAAAGTCCCTGGCATACGTAAGAGATACGTTCCATGACTTCTTACTTTGTCGAGTTTTACGTAACTTGGGAATGACTAATAACATATTGCTACTGTATTATTATTGACAAATCTGAATTCCGCACGATACTCGTTCATGTTTGACCATTTTCAAACATCCTTATTTTAATTTTCTGATCCGAATCGATTGCTTTCCTTTTTTTTCTTTGATTGATTTACTAGTACCGCAGTTACTTATTCTCTTAGTCAGCACCATGATAACGGTTAAAATGAAATTTTCTGAAAAGAACTTCACAGGGTTAAGGGGGAAACACACTATTATCACCTCACGCGAACTCACATTTTACTAAAGCACATTTCTGGAGGTCACTGCCATTAAACAATTTGCACCTTCCGGGTTGCTGGGCTTTTCTGTTCATGCATCTAATTATAAATGGGTAGTAAACTTGATCTTATTGCATTTGCGATAATACCGATAACTGGAATTGTGTGGGTTTTTACGTTATTATGGCGAAATGTGTCCCATTCACTGAAATCTTCAGTTTTATAAAGAAAAATAAAACCATAAATAAATTGTAAGAATCTTCACTTCTTTCCTATTTTTTTGCTTGTTACTCTGTATCTCACTTGTGCAATTGTGCATGCCCTGATCGTCATTATCGATTGCTTATTTTATATATTATTATTTTTGTTTTTAATTTTATAATGCTAAAAAAAAAAAAAAAATTTAGCAAAAAAAATTTATGTAAATCTGCAGTTGCATAAGTCAGGGACTTACTGTATCGAAAAATGTTCAGCAACCTACGTAAAAAGTATGGTGATGGATAAAAAACTTACCATGTACTACTCGTGTGTCCAATACGATGTGTTCCTTTATTTTTTACGATGTCAGTTTTATATCTGATAGCTTCCCTTTATTTTTTACGTGTTGCATATGGTTTGGCCACCAACATTATAATGGTTCTTTAGAGATTTAACGGATGCACCTTGTTCAAACTTTTGAATAATTTCAAGTTTTTATTTAACTGAAAACGCAACTCTTTGGCGTTTACTTATCATTTTCGCAATTTCTAAACAAAAAAAATTTACTATAAAAAAAATTCTGACATCCCTGACATAAATAACGAAACAAAATTTTTCCTTTTGCGCTACAATGGAACACAACAATTGATGCAACGCACTAAAACAAACTAAACATTTGGTATCTCTCTTTCTTTTTTTTTTGAGCAGTAGGCATGAAGCCAGCATGTTGCAAGATAATAGGTACACTAATCTCCTAATGACGACTTATAATGCACTTGTCGCTTATTTACAACTTGTAAATATCTGTTTATACCTATTCTAGTTATTACTTGATTTTTTTGTTTTCTGGTTGGGTTTTTTTTTTATTTGGAGTCTTGAAGTGCCCCTGTTAATTTGCTTCCCAGTTAATCGAGAGTCTGCTGTACTTGAAATTCTCTAAAGAATCCTTCAGATTATGCCTGGTCACTTGATTGATGAGCTATATCACATAGCAAAATCACCCACAAAATTAATTAATTGAAAGGTGCTTCCTGGCCAATAAGCGCAGATGGAATAGCAACTTGCATTTACGTGTGACCTAGTTTTTTTTTTTTTTTCCTAGTTGTTTTGCATTACTGGTAATTACAACTTTCAGCTTAGCCTTACAGTTAATTTGGCACCATCTTAGAAGAAAAAGTATCTGAATAAATTTGCATTTAGTAACTATTAAAATTAAGAGGGTAAACTTTTATTTCAATATAAAAAAAAGTTATGTAGTCTAAATTTAGCCTATTAATATGATAGAGCTATTAATGATTTTCTTTTTTAAATTTTGAATAATAGTTGCATCATCTCTCTCTCCCCACACACATAGCTTTTAGCAAACTGGATTTGCTGCTTAGTTGATTTCATATTGTGTAAGCTCTTTGCCACAAAGTGTTTGTATTGCACTACTCTAAATAAAATGCACTGCTCTAATGGAGAATTATATTCTTTTTTATCTGAAATGTATGGTACTCCACAATATATTAGATGGTGCAGTAAGTGGAATAGACATACCTCATATATTATGGATATACCTCATCACTGGAGTGTACCGGTTTCTGCAATGCCTACCTGCCCACCAGTTAAATCTCATCAAGGATTGAAACCCAGGTCTAAGTAGTGGTATATACTTTAAATAAAAAGCAATATACTCTTCCATTGGAACAATGCTTTTTGTTTAGAGTAGTGCAATATCAAGGCAACTTGTGGCAAAGTACTTCTACATTATGAGATAGGTGTACTAAGTAGCTCATGATGACAGACTAAGATACACTGTCTGTAATTTTTGTTCTCAATATGAATTCTCTCTAACTATTTATTTTATTTTTTATTCAAAACAGGTTGGACTTCGTCAGTTAGATATGTCACTTCTCTGCCAGCTGTGGTCGCTAAATGAATCTATTCAAGAGTATAAACATTTTCTACAGGAGCGGATGTCACTTAGCTTGTCACCATCACATGCCTCTTCACCTGGTTGGGATAATGGATTAGACTCGCCAAGCAGTGAAGAACCAGCAGAAATTAATGGTGTCCCTTTTGATTTGCAACAACCAGTTCCTAAACACCTTAGCCGTGTGGGTCACCAAGATCTGGATGCAGTTCCAGAGAGACTGTCTTCATCAGAGAGCAATTCACATTCCAGCCTTGAATTTGGAGATATTTAATTATGTGATGAGTTTGTATTATTATAAGAGCTTGTGGATGGCAGTCAAAAAATTCAAAGAAAACTATTTTTGAGCTTTGTTGACCGATATTTACAAGTAACTTTTATGTAACATTCTGTTACTATTATTTATTTTTTCCTGTGTATTGCTCATTAGCCCTTGTACAAGATGTCTAAAAAAAGAACCATACTTAAAAATTTAATAGTGCTAAAGCCAGTTATATTGTCAACTTGCAGTTTTTGCCTGAAGAGCAAGTTTCTGTCCACCTTAACTAGCCATTCTCTGTCACTTGCAGCTTATTGCATTGATATTTGAACTTCAGGAAGTTCAAATATCAATGCACAACCTGTGTTAAGCTGCAAGTTCTTCATTTACTAGTATCTTTTTATGTGTTGTGGCATATTATACATACATATTATAGTTTTTTAAGAATTGTACCTTTCATATTTCTCTTTCATTTGAAGTGCCCCCATATTTGAGAATTATGCATTTTAATACAGTTATTGATATGGAACATTCATTTAAAATAGTGACTGTTAGTATTGTAGTCTTACATGAAGATAGAGAAAACATGTAACTTTTGTTAATTAAGCTCTTTTCAGATCTGGGTTCCAAATTTTACATTGTCTACATAATTTAGATCATTGAAGATACACAAAAACTTTCTTCATTCTGACAGAAACCACAGGCTGTTAATTTAGGTAAGTTTCAACACTAACTTTTAAGATGAGAGTATATAATATACATATGTGAAGGCACTTGGACTATCCTGTACACTTGTGTATTTTTCAGGCCAGCAGATTTTACACTGCAATGAATGTTGCAATGGTCTTGGCACTTGCAAGCATCTTCTGTCTTCTTAACCTTCAGCCCATACATGGTACCTAATAGTTCCTTGGTTTAGCCTAATATTTTTTAAAAGATAGAATGTTAGCACATTCAAAAAATTTTAATGTTAACTTTTTTGTTACTGAAAGAAAGACTGAAAAAAAAGAAACCCAATACCTTGAGTTGCCTAGGTGTTGCACTACATTCAGACAAGTAACATTGCCAAAAGACTAGTCTGCCATTTAATTAATGGACGAGAACCTGTCCACTATTGTAAAAACATAAGTGGACAAATTGGTTACAACGCTTTTACAGGTTTATGTTAACTAAGCCACATAATGTTTGCTATATTTAATATCATGAAGTGTATAGTATCTTACAGTTGCACTGTTTCTCATCATCAAAAAGTATTTTCTCAAAATACTTTTTGTTATTTTTATTATTTATTATTATTTTTTTTTTCAAATTTAATAATTTAACCAGTGCATCTTTAGATTACACCTGAAATGATAATCCTTAGTGGTTGAATTTGTGTTTTTAATTCTGTGGCCTTATATGAAGACTGAATGGTAGCTTTGCAATTTATAACAAAATTGATAATACAGACATTTCACTGTTAAATAATTGACGATAGTGCAAGAGGTTACAGTTCGGATGGAAAAATCTGTATTGACCAAAAGTAGCTGAAGGTTTGATATGAAAAATATTTTGCATAATGGGGGAATAGTCTGAAGAGATTGATGAAAGTTTATTAGAATAGATTAACTTTACAATAAATTCATGTTGAATTATGTGCAAATAACTTCGTAAAGCAGTGAACTGTGGCATTGGTTCTCAGCTGGTGGTATGTGTACCTCTGGAAATAAGAAGAAAGGCTTTGATATATGTTTAAAAATAAAATGCTTGCCTTACACGTAATACTCCAAGATTTCAGAAGTAAGAATGGTTTAAAAACTTTAGAAACAGATTTAACATCACTGATTTAATCTATCCATGACTAAGATATAACAAAAAAAAAAAAAAAACATAAGTCAAAGCAGCAACTAAACTTACAGTTGAAGTATGGAATGTTGACTTAATCTTTTTTAATTACAGCTATCAGAGACCTTACATTTACCATTTTGATACATGTATTTATGCACAACTATTATAATTATCATTATATAGAACATAAAAATTATGCCTTATGTTATTACTCAACTGTAAAGGATTTCAGATCAGTTTATATGATCTTCCTATTTCCCTAGTTAATTTCAGATAGGATTTATCTTTTGTTCATACAAATCCTAGTAATTTCTTGGTTTTGTTTAATCTTTTATAAAAGATAGAATGCCTGCACACTCAAAATTTAATGAAGGTACTTATTTATTGCAAGCTTCTGAAATAAAAATACAAAAAAAATAAAAATAAATAAAAAAATAAACATAAAAGTTCTTTTACACTGAGTTAATAAAATTACTAAAAGCTAGCCGGTTAGATTACCCTTAAGATAAAAGGTTGGCACTTTCAATTTGTGTGGAGGTTACCCTCCTTTCAACTGAAGTAATTATCTTAAAAGCAAATTTATTGTTAATCCATTCACAGAATGATTATCAATCTTCTATTGTTTGCCATCTGTTTAGGTGGGATATCCTGTTATTGATTCAAGAAATGTACTGATATATCCTAAGCTAAACTTTTCTAGCTTAAGATATCTCAGTACATTTCTTGTGGAAGTGCAAGGGTTTTTCAGGATTTATTTCTAGGTAAGCACATGGTGTTTTTGAATGCACATACTGCCACAATAAAATTACTTATTGATAACTTAATGCCATTTGTTGGTGGCTGCAAAAATTTTAGAACTCCTCTTTCCTTATGGTTGTCCTAGAATTTTGACAAATGCTTTGTGTTTTCACTTTTTTTTTTGTCATCTTTTACTACTCTCATTACTTAGTTTTCTAGGGAATGCCTTCTCTCATTCCCAACTTACTATCCTCTTATCCCCCCCACCCAAACTTCTCCCACTATCACCATCTCCTTTCACTTACTTCTTGTGGTCCCCAGCTGCCCTGGAACCCCAGTAAAGAGTCATCAATAGTAGAACCTGGCATGCTTCCATGTGGCTAGGGTCAGGAGGCACTAGACCTGGTGTCCAGTGCACCCTGGCTGCTATATGCCTGTTGGGTCTGGCCAACAGCAGAACATGTTCTGTTGTTGGCCGGAAGTAATGGCTTGGGCTATGCTCAGTACTGAGGACTCAGCGGAGAATGGGGGAAATCCTGGAGCCCGCAACAATGATACTAGACATCTGAATCTGTGTCATCTTTCAGGCAGACAAATAACTAAAATTTCCAGAACAGTTTGCAATGTATAATATGAAATTTCTCCTCCACATATGATAATTTTCTTGTATGTTAGATAAACACAGAACAGTCATCCGAATGTCTGTACATATAGAGCCTTTAATATCCAGTTGTTTGGGGGGGGGGGGTTGAAACTTTCAATTGGTGTGTTGAATGATGTAGAATTCTTGAAGATCGGTAATCACTGCTCTCACAAAGCCATCCAGTTTAACAAGAACTGTTAGTTACTTTGATGAAATAATTGAGGTATTTAATTGAAAAGATAATTAATACTGCTTTATATTATATTTCTAAACTCTACTGATCATTTAATCATCTTTCAAGAATCAAGAATTTATTGTATCTATCAGCACCACCCATAGGGTTTTGTTATAGATATTAAAAAATTTATTTTTATATTCCTTTCTCTTAGCAGAGTCAAGATGGGAGGGGGAATAATTTGTCACAATACACATCAATTCCTCTAGAACATATTTTATCCCTCTATTTAAAAAAAATTACTTTCTAATAGTATGTTTTTTTTCCTTCATCATCATCATCAACTTAAAAAAATCAAAAGAAATATCTCCAAGAAAACCCATGGCAGCTGTTTCACCTGTGTTTTATTATGCACAGCCTATGTGCTTTGTCATTGTAGTGACATAATTATTACCTCATTAAAAGCTGACTGGCTGGCCTCTTTGTATCAATAGAGAAAGCTTCTTATTGGGACTTCAGCTGATTAGTTATATTGTTGAACTTTCATATCTTTTTTTTAAAAATATTAAATTGCAACAGAACTGTACCTCACGATAGGATATACATAAAAAAAAATTATAAAAAAAATTGAGTATTCTGAAAGATGTTAAGTAGAAGCTATTTTCATCTTTGATTACATCAGCTTATTTATAGAAATTGTAGAATGGCACACATTTCTAGAATGGTAGTCATAAAGATACATTGTAAAAAGGTGCATGGGCAGGCAGTATATTTCATACACAAAAGAATAAAATGTGTTGCTAAATGGACTTTAGGTTGCCGGGCAATAATTTGTGCAGATTCGTTTTGAATATATATATGTGAATTTTCAGTATATAGATCTTGTGGCAGCTAGTTATGTAATATATATGAATTTGCAGCATATATAGATCTTGTGGCAGCTAGTTATATATATTAAATTAATTCTGTTTATTTTTTTATTTTATTATTGCCTTAATCATAAGATTTACAAAATTATTAGAATATGTTACTGTAGATGGGTTGGGATTTGGAAGATGAGGGAATTTATTGATGTTAAATTGATTTCTGAGAAGCATAATTTTAAGGGATGATATATAAAGATTGTACATGCATTCCTATTACTTACATATAGCCCTCAGATAAAATAGGAACCTGCATGATTAGGCTATGGGTTTTCCTATTTATCCTGACAAGAATTGTTAGTTGTAGATTGCAAGAAAATTAACTGAATTAGCAAATTTAATTTCACATTATAGTTTATACCTATAAGAGTATTTTTAAAAATATTTCTTGCAGAATGCTTTTAAAAATATTTAAGTGACATATTTTTAAAAAATAAAAAGAAAACAATGAAAGTCAACAAAATCTCCCTGCTTCAAAGAAGTAAAAAATAAGCATGTTGTGAACTCATTGATATATGCATTTTTTTTTTGTTTTTTTTTTTTAATTCAAGGAAAAGCAGTTTACCTTGTATATCATTTTAAAAAAGTGTCTTAATCTTTATTTTCAGCAAAAATGAAAGCTGCATTTTTTCATATAGGACATATATTGCATATCTGATTCAAGGTGCAGCTCTCACAACATATTTTTGTTTCAAGGTGTGGCACCTCTGTTCACATTTGACCATTCAGATTCACTTGTACAAAAAAGTTTGGGCCCTAGGCCCCCTATTCTAGTAGATTTAAAAGGAAATTGAGGAATTGTAGATGGTAGTTCAGAACAATAATTATCTATAGAAATTGCATGCAGTAGAAATGAATGTTTGTTTTATGTATAATGGAGTAAAATGAAAATCAGTAAGAAAGGGAATCAGGAAATAATTATTTATTAGTCTTATTTCTCTCATTTTGGAGCTTGCAATTTTTGGGAGGTTTGAGAATGCTGTCGATGTGAGAACATTATTTTAAAGAAAGCAAAATTTTGGATTTGTAAAAGTTTAATAATTTCTCAAAGAAGGAATGCCAAGGAAGTAATACCTATGATTTGTTTTTGCCAAGATTATTTGTTTGCATTTAATAATTGTACTTATATTAATAATTATCCTCTTCATTTTCCTCATCTCATCTGTTTTCTGTTACATGATCAGTCATGAATTTGTCTTCCATAACTGATGGCCTTAATTTAAATATGGCCTTATTTTTTTCTCGGTAGGAATACTTAATATGTGTGAAGAATTTACTATAAACAGTATTTACTATATCATAAAATTTGATATTAATGTTCTGTAATGGAGTTTGACTGTGGCTTTGTACTTATGTGTTGTGTTAATCGCATTTCACTTCACACTTTGTTGAAAATTTTTTAAATTTTAGTAAAGTTACATACGAGATGACTCAATCATTGACGTGCTTTTGCTAGTAAAAATTTAGATGTGAAGTAATGAGATTGTCTTTGTGATTCTGGTATCTTTATGTTTACTAAAAGTATATATATATAATAGATAGACTTTTCTGTTTTAAATACGAAACTTATTATTAAACGTGGTTGTTTGCTGAAAAAGTTTAGATACTTAATCTAGTATTCTTTTTTTATTGCTAGTATACAAGTTTTTGTTTTAGGTCTGCCATATAATTATTTATTTGAAGAGTTGTGATATTCACCACATTTTGGGTTATTTGTAGTGTGCTTTTTTTTTAATGACTGTGATGTACACTTCTATTATTGTACAGTTAGAATCAAGTTTTGCCATGCATTTGGGAATGGCAATTTTTATAATGAAATGAATTTTTTGTTTGTTTTCATTTAAAAATATACATATTTCTTGTAAGTTGGTTGGCCACTAATAAAATGTCTCAAGTTATTGGTTTTAGAGGGTGTTTTCATTAATTCACCAATGCATTTAATGTTCCTGACATTTGCCTATTTTTTCATTCATTTAATTTCATAAACCACATGACTTTGCTTCTTAAAAAGTATAATAATGAAAAATGTTCAAATGAAACATAACTTTGGGAATAAACTATTCAGATATACCTGCTTAAAAATTAACACTAGTTATGTTGAGACGTCAGTCCATTGTACCAGGTAATGCACATGTTCAGTGTAGAACTCTGCTAGATCTGCTAGACAGTCTGCTGACGAGGCTACTAGTGACGGTCGTGTTCCAAGCTGCTAAGTGGATTTTTCTTATTTATTGATTTGAAATTATTGTTTTTCTAAAACTTTTGATTTAAATTTAGTAGTATAACATTATTTTGTGATTTTTTGATTAATTTGGTGTATTTATTCTTTACTCGGCCTTGTAAAAGTATCGGTAAGGGTTTCCACGTGTTCGTAACTACCGCTACCGTTAGTAACTTTCCCGCCATTGTGATACCGTACTAGATATACCGTAGGTTATATACCGTACTAGATAGCGTTAGTTGAACTTCGTTAGCAGTTAAATTGTACGTTTAAATAAATACATATAACGACTTAGATTACAAACGTAATATAATTAATAACATAATTAATTAATAAATTAATAGAATCATGACTCAGACCAGAGCAGCAAAGCAAAAGGCTCAAGCTAATGGAAGTGCTGTGGCTCAGAGCAGAACTGAGGGGGGCAGTTGTCCTCTGACTCACAGCCTTATAAAATGCACTGTTTGCTTGATGTTTGCAGAGCAATCGGGTACGGGACATGATACTGCCAAGGGGGATGTCTTTGTGTGTGCGCGATGCAAGGAGTGTATCGATATCAGGCAACAACTCAGCGTTCTTATGGGCCTATATGAGAGCTTGAAGGACAGGGTGGATGCCCTCGAAGAAACTAAATTGAGGGGCCCATCAAGCTCTCAGCTGCCCACGTCAACGCCAGAGCTTGCACTTGGGCATCGCGT
This sequence comes from Mastigoproctus giganteus, assembly GCF_048544385.1. Classification (NCBI taxonomy): domain Eukaryota; kingdom Metazoa; phylum Arthropoda; class Arachnida; order Uropygi; family Thelyphonidae; genus Mastigoproctus; species Mastigoproctus giganteus. The sequence goes on along the minus strand of NC_143586.1, from coordinate 63,095,057 downwards.
GACACAGAGACAACCCCCAAGGCAGAATGCGCTGGTCCCAAAGGAACTAGTAGTTGTTGGTGACTCTATTGTCAGGGAAATGGGGAACATGCTTTGTAAAAAAGATAGGTGGAACAGGACCAGGGTAGGTCTGCCAGGGGCAAAGGTTGATGACGTAGAGCGAATATCATCTTTTAAGGGCACACAAGGTGATATAGTTGTACACGTTGGCACTAATAATATTAAGAGTAGGAGACCGGCAGAATTACTTAACAAGTACAGGTCACTGTTGAACAAAAGCCGAGAATTAGGGTTGAATTTTAAAGTGTCTGCAATTCTGCCCAGACACGATAGGAGGGAGTATATGATGAGAGCCTTGTCGATCAATTCGGCCCTGGAAAGATTGTGCAAGGCTCAAGGGGTGGAATTTTTTTCAGCCTGGACTGTACTTGTTAACAGGAGAGATTGCTTCTACAGGGATGGGATACACTTAAATAGAAAGGGTGCAAGAATATTTGCTGATGCTATCGAGGCAGTGTTAGGTGGGTCGGAAAACTGCTAGCTTGGGGGGAGACAAAGACCAATAGATTGACAGTAGCCACTGGCAGAGATGAAAGAGATTCTTGCACTGCTTCTATTAGAATGAGCAGAAGCCTGAAAAACAAGATGCGTGGTATTTCAGAGACTGCTGGGAGCCATTGCGGTACAAATAAACACATGGGTTGTGTTAGGGTAACTAAGAATAGAAACAGGTGCAGGTATACTTGCGTGTACACCAATGCTAGGAGTTTAGTAAATAAATTTGATGAATTTGAGGTATTGCTCAAAACATCGAAGGCAGATATTGTTGGGATATCAGAGACGTGGTGTCACACAGATATAAGGGATGCGGAACTGCAATTTAGGGAGTACAACATCTACAGAAAGGATAGGAAGGGGGGAGGTGTTATGCTATTAGTTAAGAAACACATAAAAACCAAGGAAGTGAAGCCAGTCGACATCGCTGGACAGTGCAGTGTGGAGTCAGTTTGGTGTGACATAAACATTGGGAGATCAAAATTGAGAGTAGGAGCGTGCTATAGGCCTAATGACTCTGATGAGTATAATAAGGAACTGTACAGGGAAATAGAGTGGGCCAGTAAATCAGAGTGTCTTATAATGGGAGATTTTAATTTCCCAGATATTGACTGGATTTTGGGGGCTGGTTACTCACACACTAGCAGGGCTTTTGTGGATTTATTGGATGATTGTTTTCTACAACAGCATGTTCGGGAGGCAACTAGAGGGAGTAATACTCTTGATTTGATTATCAGCAGTGATTCTTCATGCATTAAGAATCTGCAGATAAATGAACCACTAGGTGGCAGTGAGCACAGTGTGCTGAAGTGGGATTTACTCAAAGAGGTAACTACCATTAGGGGTAAAGGGAAGGGTTATTGCTTCCGTAAAGGCGACTACGATGGACTGAGACAGTATTTAAATTCTATACAGTGGGACCAACTGATGATGTTACCAACAGCAAATTCAAAATGGGAAGCATTCAAAGAACTTATCTTGGAAGCTACTAGGCTTTACATACCAACTAAGAAATATTGTTCAAGGTTTAGGCCAAAATGGATGTCAGATGAACTAATGAGGCATATGGCAGAGAAGAAAAATGCATGGGATACATACAAATTAACACATGACACAGAAGCCTATGATAGATACAAGTTGATATGCAACCAAGTTACAAAGGAGGTTAGGCAGGCGAAGGCAGATTACGAGAAATCCTTGGCAAGGGATGCAAAGAAAAACAGCAAAGAGTTCTTTACTTATGTAAACTCTAGAAGGAAGGGGATGAATCAGATTGGTCCACTTGATATTGATGGGTCAAGTGTTGATGATCCTGCTCAGGTAGCTAACAAACTAAATGAATATTTTGCATCGACATTCACACATGAGGAGTTATTCAGCGAGGGGAATGCCAGAGGTGTATTCAACTCTAGCAGTAAGCTACAGAATCTTGAAATAACTGGGAGTAAAGTGGAGGAGAAACTGTTGAAGATAAACACAAGAAAGGCACCCGGGGTGGATGGGATCTATCCAGTTATATTAAAGGAGGCAGCAAAGGAAGTAAGCAAACCCTTAGCCATAATTATGAGAGCTTCCTTGGACTCAAGGGAGGTACCCATAGACTGGAAATGTGCAAATGTGACCCCAATTCACAAAGGAGGATCAAAGGCTGACACAAGTAATTATAGACCTGTGAGCTTAACTTCTATTCCAGGAAAATTAATGGAGGCACTGGTTAAAGAAGCACTGCAGGATCATTTAGACAAGACTTCAGTTATAGCTCAGACACAGCATGGTTTTGTTAAGGGGAAGTCTTGCCTGACCAACTTGATTGGATACTATGATGCAGTCACAAAAGAACTGGATGCAGGGAATAACTTTGATATTATATACTTGGATCTTAGAAAGGCTTTTGATACTGTTGCACATGGAGGACTGCTACACAAATTGGAGCAGTGTGACATTGGAGGCAAATTGCTGCTATGGATAAAGGGGTGGTTGAGGGGGAGAAGACAGAGAGTGGTAATCAATGGACACTGCTCATCGTGGACTGATGTTATTAGTGGAGTCCCTCAGGGCTCAGTGTTGGGTCCATTATTGTTTTCTGTATTTATAAATGATATTGATGATGGTATATCGGGCTTAATGTCCAAGTTTGCAGACGATACAAAGGTTGGCAGGGTTGTCAAGGACACTACTGACACTATGCTGCTGCAACAGGATCTGGAAAGGTTGAACAGATGGGCTGAGAGGTGGCAAATGAAGTTTAACATTGACAAATGTAAAGTACTACACATGGGAAACAGGAACCCCAGAGCAACGTATCAACTCTGTGGTACAACACTGACAGTGGTAGAGAATGAAAGGGACTTGGGGGTGGTTGTGTAGGCAGATATGAAGTTCTCTGAGCAGTGCAGATGGGCTGCAAGAGTAGCTCATGGAGTACTGTCAATGATATACAGGAATTTTTCCAGCAGGGATAAGGAGGTGATTATTCCATTGTATAAGGCGATGGTCAGGCCACACCTAGAGTACTGTATACAGGTCTGGAGGCCTCATTTCAAGAAGGATGTAGAGCTGCTGGAACGAGTACAGAGAAGGGCAACAAGATTAGTGAATGGAACAAAGGGGTGCTCTTAACAAAGAAAGGCTTAAGTTTTGCAAATTACAGTGTCTGGAGACTAGGCACCAGCGAGGTGATCTGATAGAGGTGTATAAAGCCTTGAATGGTTTAAGCATGCTCAATGCTGATGGGATTCTTCCTCTAGCTCAGAAAAATCACCTGAGAGGGCATAAATTCAAATTGAGGAAAGACAGATGTAGGATAGACGTGCGGAAATTTGCCTTTAGCCAGCGGGTGGTTGGTTGGTGGAACAGACTTCCATCCCTTGTGGTGGAGGTTGATAGCCTAAATAAGTTTAAAGCTCAGCTGGACAGGTATTTTGAACGAACAGAGGGGTGAAGTGGAAATGTTTTTTTTGGCTGATGCTGCATTAGCTTGCTTTCTTGCATCAAATGCCTCTACTAATGCTAATGCTAGATGCTGGAGAAACCAGTGTGTGCTTTTCTCTTTATCTCATTGGCTGAGTAAAGGCAGTGGCCTTTTATACCTTCTTTAATGGATTGAAAGTGATATTTTCAAGGTGACAGAGCAAGGTTGTAGGCTTGCAACATTACGCAATGCATAGTTTTCTACAACTGTTTCACTGTGTTCTATAGCAATGGACATCTGTAGCACTATGGAATAACCAGTGATCTACGTTGATTAAAAATAAAAAAAAAAGTAACATCACTTTCCTTGCACTGTGTATGAGTTGAGCTAATCTCTATGTGGAGCAGGGAGTGAGTTCAGGATTAAAGATGTGTTGGCAGAAAAACTGATCAGGTCTATATAGATTCACTGGAGTGGCTGGAGGACCAGAACTCTAAATTTCTTGGGATGTGAAAGGATTTATAACTCATTTGTCATGATGTTTAACTCTTTCAGTATTTGGAAAGTATATCAAAATAGCCTTTACCAATGCTGATTAAATGGAAGTTGATAATAGCCATAACTTACAACTGTGTTTTTTTTTTTTTTTTTTTTTTTTTGCATTATAGTCATGGAACACATTGTAATGCTCTTGGCAATGATATATTTACCCATCACAGTACTTTATGATAAAGTGCTTTTATCCTGGCTTGTGCTTGAAATATATCATCATGCTGAATACTTGGATTTTTAGACAAATGCCCCAGTTGACACAACCAGTTCCAATATTAAAACCCGTAATGCAATAATCAATTTAATTCTAAAAGGAAACGTTTAACTTCATGTCTCAATTCAAATAGAAATTAATATGGGTGCATGTGTGCCTAAAGCAACAGCCAGTTTCTGAATTCTAGATAGGTGGTTATTTTTTTGTGTAAATTTTAGTGGTTTTAGATCTTTGTTGTTTTAAATGTGTTGCAGTTATTTTAATCAGATAAAATAAATTTTCTGTTCATACTCAGGGACAGAGATTAGGGTAGAGAATCAAGGACATCACTGTATTTGCAATCAGTGGTCTAAAACCACAGTCAATTCAATGATTTTGTGATGACTGAGAAGAAAGCAGATGAGGAATTGCTGAAGCTAAACAGAAATAAAGCAGCTGGGATCTATCCAATTATATTAAGAAAGGCAACAAAAGAGGTCAGAAAACCTTTAGCTATAATTATTAAAACATCCAGGGGAAGTTCTAATAGACTGGAGATGTGTGAATGTATTCTTGATTCACCAGGGTAAAGTGGATAATTACAGACCTGTAAGCTTGACTTTTGTTCCAGGGAAAATAATGGAGTCACTGATTAAAGTACACAAGACCAACTAGACAGGAATGCAGTTATACAGCAATCATAATATGGATTTGTTAAGGCCTGATCTTGTCTGACCAATCTGGTTGGATTCTGTGATACAGTAACAAAGGAACTAGATGCAAAAAAAATAATTTTGACACCATATACTTAGATTTCAGAAAAGCTTTTGGTATTCTTCCACATACGACTGCTGTGCAAGTTGTAGCAGTGTGACATTAGTGGCAAGTTACTACTATAGATAAATGGATGGTTGGGGGGAAAGACTGATTATCGATGTACACTGCTCTTTGACATTCTTGGAGTCCCCTGGGGTTCAGTGCTTGGCCCATTGTTGCTTTCATTATTTATTAATGATATTGATGAAGGTATATCAGGCTTAGTGTCTAAGTTTGCAGATGATACAAAGGTTGGTAGGGCAGTTAATGACAGCACTCAGGTATTCTACTGCAACAAGATCTAGAAAAATTTGATATGTGGAAACTGAAGTTTAACATTGACAAATGCAAGGTACTGTTACATGGGTAGCAGCAATCCCAGCATAACATCCAACTGTGTGGTACCACATGGAGGGTAGTGGAGAACAAAAAACAGATGGCACCTTTATGGGATTTTTTCATATATGAGAATTTTTCCAGCAGGGATAAGAGGTAGTTGTCCTGTTGTACAGTATAAAGCAAGGATATGGTACTCTTACCAAGAAAAGAGTTCTGTAAATTGCAGTGTTTAGGAACTAGACACCTTTGAGGAAACCCAGTTGATGCGTTTAACCTTCCATCACTCACACCCTCAGTTTTAACAAAAACACTTGCATGGGCATCTGTGCGGTCCCCTTTATTTAATTATAAAAAATTAATTTTTAGATTTTTTTTATTGAAAATGATTTATTAATTATGATTTGCTAAACCCAGTTATGAAATATCAAACAAAAATAAATGAGAGAAGCCAACATATTTTTGTCAACTGTTCATGTTTAGTGGTGAAAAAGCTCTACTAGAAAGATTAGACACCTGTTGTTGGTGTTTCACAGATGCCATGTGGGAAAGGGATTTGCTCATCTGGCATCTGTTAAAATGCCAAACAAAAAATTTAATGTCTTGTAGTTCATAGTATATCAAATTTAAAACAGAAAATACTAGATAACTAAGTAGAGAATATTGGTGAGCAAAGGTAAATGGGAGGATCTGATTTCATTTACAAATTTAAAAAAAAAAATAAGAGAAGAATTTAAAAAGTGGCATCTGTCAACACCAGAAGGTTAAAGCTTTAAATATATCAAGCGTCTTCCACAGACAACACACACAAATTTAAATTGGAAAAGGAAGTTGCACGATGTGTAAAAATTTGCTTTCAACCAGAGGGTAAAAATTTTTGGAACAAATTTCCATCTGGTATTGTGGAATTGAGTAGTTTTCTTTTTTTGGCAGATGCTATCTAGCCTTCTTTACATAATTTTGATACTACCAAAATACAGATAAATTAATCTGTAGTAAAGCTACTGACACCAACCCTTTTGAGCCAGAAGTTGGTTGGGTTTTGCAAATTGGTGTTGTGCCCTTCCTTGGTTTGCTTCAAACTTGGTATTTTTGCTTTTTCCCCATGGCATCAGGCCATTGAAGATCTCTTCCTCCATGTGGTATGGGCTGGGCAGCTACGGATTTCCTCCTGGCTGGCAAAGTGAGCTAAATTTGGTTGTTTTTCAAAATTCTGTATTTTTGAAAAACAACCAAATTTAATATTAAGCTATTATTTGCTTTAATATTTTTCCTATCCAGCAAATCATCTGTTATTAATTTACTAATATAGTTACTTTTAGGTTTAGATTTAAGATGGTGAGAACTGCTCTCACAACCTCTAGATGAGGAAGATCCATTTATTCCTCCTGTGGAGAGAATGGAGATAAAGTGTCAGCTAGTTGGGTTGATGCAGGAACCTCCACTAGAGTAGTTCCACATCTCTGCTGCTGAGTGGGGTAGCTTAGAGGTATAATTTGAATATAGCTCCAGAATTTTCTTTATGCAAATTAAGTGACTAAGAAGCTTATGAGCAGACTAGGTTAGCGAAGAAGGTGGTAGTGTGTAGTGTGTAAAACTAGGTCTAAAACAAAGGTTAAAGACTTTACCTCTTCTGTTGATGCTGGATCTAGTGGTGTATTGAATGCCACTACTTGGGCTAATGATGAAGCCCTTGAGCAGGAGACTGCATCAGACAGGCTTACACGATGAAGAATCAGCTGTGGTTGGGTCTGAAACTGACCCAAGTGATGGTTGTTCTTTGAACTATTGGACTTTTAAGGAATATGACAAGGTTGTGCAGTTGTGTCAAAAATTGAAGGACTCTGATTGCTGATGAAGCTCATGTTCCAAATGCTTTGATTTGTGAGATTATGACCATTTGGGACAGACTGGAACACCTGGCTATATTGACATTTCATTACAACAATGGGTTGAAAGATCAACTTAAGTTACCCAAAGTAACGTTTCCTCAAGCCAAGCTTATGTCCAAGTTGTTCAAATGGGGCCTCCCATTGAGCATTCATGAACTTGGACATTATTTAAGGCGCAGTCAGATTCCTATAGCCCTAGTGATGACATCAAACAGGATAGATTGAAGTCTGTCAGGCCTGTGCTCACTGATAAATGGAGTGGTGTCTGTGAAACCAATACAAGAGAAGTTTGTGATAGTTGAAGCTGCCACACCAGACAATTTGAACAAGATTGCTGTCCGGCTAAAAGTTGCAGTGGGTGAATCAGTCAGGCTTCTTCTCAATATGGTTATCTTTGATGTAGACAAGACTGCAACTAAAGAACATTTTTTACAGCAGCTCTGGGGCAGGAATCTGAAATTCTGGCATAACATATACTAACACTTAAAAGACATCTGTGGTGTTAATCACTAAGAACAAAGTTTGTGAACGTCCAACTTTTAATTATCATCCAGATGTCTGGGATGATAAGAAAAAAAAAAAAAATAGTGAACTGTGCAAGTGTCATTACAGACTGGGCATTGAACAAGGTCAGGGGCCTTTTGGTTCCTACTCAGTGCTACAGATGTATGTCATTTGGTCATTTTGCTAAGCACTGCAAAGGACAACCATTTATACAAGATTTGTCCCAAATTGGAAGTCTCCAACATGTGCTGGAGGTATAAGGTCTTCTCTAGCCATACTGCAGTGGACAAGAATTGTTCAGAGTATAAGAGAGCACTGGACATTGTACAGTGTAGGCCTGATTACAGTGAACCAGTGTGTGGTGTGGTTGGGGGGAAGGTCCTCACAGTTGGCTATGTGAATTGTTCAAGACATGATTGACTGTCTTCTTATGGTGGCATCGCTTCTGAGGTTGCTTGTTGATATGCAAGCCAGGGGGTTTGTCGCTTATGACAGGTGACCTTGGAGTTAATAACAAAGGTGATGGAACTTTTATTTTATGTTGCTCCTCTAGTTGAGTGAGCTTAAAGTCATTGTAACTGTTATGAGTTAAGGAAGTAGTGACTACCTCCTCATGATGGGGAAAGTAACTTGTGTTCGGGCTGTAGTGGAGGATATACGCCATATACCCTCTGGAATATTTTAGGTGAATAGCGTATACCTTCTGGTTTTTGAGACTTGAAAAAACAAATATTAAAATATTTACTGAAAATTAAAAAATAAATTTATTAATTATTCTTGGGCAATACTTAGATTTATTTTTAATATATATATATATATATATGCCCTACATGTAAGTAAATGTGCCGTGTCATATTTATCCGATTATCACACCCACTACAGCACTGGGTGTGAGCCCATCCCTGTCACGAGGTAAAATGGTAAAGTTATGTAATCTTTTATTTTTCTTCTTTTGGGTGACCTAGCTGGGAGCTCTATGTATTACTGGAACCAACTAAACATTTTGATTTTCATACAGATGAGAACTAAATGCACATGGGTGAGAACCGAGGAGGTTACTGGTTCATTCAAATGAACCAGTTCATCCATAAACTCTTTGGACCTCTATAATCATCCCAGTTTGTTCTCATCACTTGCCCAATTTTTGATGGTAAAATGGATGCCATAAATTAGTAATCTATGTACACAGCTACAGGGATACGAGACCAGCAGTTATCAATCCATTTGGTGTCCTAGAAGGGAAGGAGTGGTCCTACTAAACTGTTCACTCAAAACCTCTAAATGAAATCCTGCTCTTGATAGCTTTACAAAACAATTTCTATTTATTAGTATTTAGTATTAGTAATGGCCGCATGGTGCAAGAAAGCCTATGGCTTATGCTGCACCAGCCAAAAAAAAAAAAAAAAAAAAAAAAAAATCCGAACAAAACAATGATAAAAACAAAAAAAATAAATAAATAAAAATAAATAATAATAATAAAAAAAAAGGAAATTAACCCTTACCCGAAAGTACTATCCAGATGACCTTTGAATTTCCCCAAACTGTCGGCTTCTACCACCCATGAAGGCAACTTATTCCAGTAATTTATAACTCGCTGGCTAAAATAAAACTTCCTGCAGTCCAATCTAAACATTTTCCCCTGTAACTTGAATTTATGTCCCCTAGTTCTAGCATCATTTATAATCTTGAAAATTTCATCCTCATTCATTTTACTGATGCCTCTCAGAGCCTTAAACACCTCAATCAAATCTCCTCTAAGGTGTCTAGTTTCCAAACTCTGCAACCCGCATATTTGAAGTCTTTCTTCATAAGGACGCCCTTTTGCCAATCTCACCAGGCGAGTTACCCGTCTTTGCACCCTTTCAAGAAGCTCGATGTCTTTCTTTAGGTGCGGTCTCCATACTTGAACACAGTATTCCAAGTGTGGTCTAACATAAGCCTTATATAATGGGATTATCACGTCCCTATCTCTACTTGCAAATGCTCGATAGATCATCGATAGGACACCATGGGCCTTCCTTGCAACCTGTTTACAATGCTCAGAGAATTTCATGTCTGACCATATCGTAACACCCAAGTTCCTTTCCTCCAGTACTGGGTTTAGTTGAACTCCACCAAGTGAATAAGTTATTTTGGGATTACTGTTTCCCAGGTGTAATACCTTACACTTTGTTGGATTAAAGCATAGCTGCCATTTTTCTGACCATTCCTGAAGTCTATCTAGGTCTCTCTGAAGAAGCTCAGCTTGACAGTGATCATTAACTACTCTACCAATTTTAACATCATTTGCAAATTTAGACATCAAACCCTCTATCTCTTCATCAATGTCGTTTTTGAAAATTAAAAACAGTGGTCCCAATACTGATCCTTGGTGAACCCCACTTCTTACATCAACCCAATCTGAGGAATAGCCATTTATCACAACCCTCTGCCTCCTGCCCTGAAGCCATCCTATCCATCTAAGGATTTTCCCAGTGATTCCAACCTGTTCCAGCTTATAAAGCAACAGCTCATGTGGGGCTGAGTCAAAAGCTTTGTTGAAATCTAAATAAACAATGTCGAAATTATTCCCTAAATCCAGCTCATGAGTGACCCTTTCGAAATAGCGAACCAGATTTGTTAAACATGATTTTTCCTTTACAAAACCATGCTGAGTATCCTTGAGAATTTCAATTCGATCCAAATGATCCTGAATTCCACCCTTGATCATTGCTTCCATGATTTTCCCTACTACTGAAGTCAGACTGACAGGTCGATAATTTCCAACTTCACTTTTAGAGCCACCCTTATGTATGGGAGATACATTTGCACTTTTCCAATCCAAGGAAATCTCCCCAGAGTCTAGTGATGCTCGTATAATTAGCCTGAATGGTTCAATGCACTTGCTTGCCGCCTCTCTTACGATTATAGGGTATATTCCATCAACTCCAGGAGCCTTACTGGTCTGTAAGGCTCGAAAGTTTTTTTCATTAAGTAATCTTGCGAAATTTCAATATCATTAATTACATATTTTTCAACTTCGCTCCCACAATTTCCCATTGCCACAAAACGTTTTTCATTTGTAAATATCGATGCAAAATAACTTGAGTTCATCTGCAACGGCAGCTGGTGTATTTAATACTATTCCCTTTCCCTTACGTAAAGGTCCGATCTGGTTTGTCCTGCTCTTCTTGGCATTTATATATGTGAAGAATTCTTTATCCCCCCCCTCTTTGCTCTGTTTGCTAGTGATTTCTCATAAACTGCCTTTGCCTGTCGAACCTTTTCTGTGGCTCTATTACACATCACCTTGTAGCTGTTATAGGCTTCAGTACTTTTTATTGCTCTGTAACCTTTCCATGCCACCTTTTCCAACTTGGAATCTTCCTCATCCAACTTGGAACCCTCCTCGTGGAGTATTTTTTTAATGGTATATACGCATTCAAGGCATCTGTGATTAATGTTTTAAAAGCGTACCACAGTTCAATTGTATTCATTTTCTGCACGATATCTACCCAGTTAATAGAGGCCATGTAGTACCTTAAGGCATCGTAATTTCCTTTTCTGAAATTAAAACCCATTCCTTTGCCTTTTACTTCTGCTACCTCTCTCGTCATCATCCACCATAGAACTCCGTGATCACTTCCTGCTACTGGTTCCTCTACCGTCAGCCCTGTTATGTCATCTGATTCATGTGTGATGATGAGGTCTAGGATATTCTTTTCTCTAGTACTTTCCCTGACATGTTGATACAAATAACTGTCATCTAGTTGACTTAAAAATTTTGTTCCCCATGTCGAGTTTCCTTCCCATTTACTCCAATCAATTAGAGGCAAATTGAAATCACCCATAATAAGGCATTGATGCTTACTTGCTCATTCCATTTGCATGTAGAGGCTTTTGTCATAATCTTCACAATCACCTGGTCTGTAGATTACTCCTACTCGCATTATACCTTTGTTTCCAACTATCTCACACCATACAGACTCTATACTAGCATGTGAAATGTCTGAATCCGGGAAAGCTATCGTCGCACTCAGGCTGCTTATGATAAGAAGCATTACCCCACCACCCCTTCTATCTACCCTATCCTTCCTAAATACATTATACAAGCCGTACTTAAACTCATCATCCCCAATTTCCGGGTGGCACCACGTCTCTGTAAACCCTATTATGTCCGCATTACTTGTTTTAACCAGCAGTTCGAATTCGCTCATTTTATTGACGACATTTCTAACGTTACTTTATAAACAATTAAGATTTACTGTTCTTGTATATTTCACAACCCTTGAAGGTTTTTAGGCTCTCTTCCCTGATATTAGCTACCCGCTCACGTGAAACATTTCTGCCCCCAGAACATCTAGATAATACGTCCAGTTGGGGTAACAGATAAGAACTCTTAAGGTATGTGCAAGAGTTATTTTGACCAATATTATCAGATAAACGCGTGTTAGTATTACCCACATCCCCACTAACTAGCAGTTTTCCTGAACCTTTAAGGTATCCTCAATAATACTGGCAAAAACTTTTGCACCACCTTTGTTTAAGTGTATCCCGTCTCTACAAAACAAATTCCTTCTACCTACAAGTGTGGGCCATGCTGATAGAAATTTCCCACCTAAAGCCTTGCAGATTCCTTCAAGTCTTGAGTTAATCCACAAGGCTCTTAACATATCTGGGCAGAATTGCAGACACATAGACATTATGGCCTAGCTCGCAACATTTCCTCAGCATGGTCCTGTATTTTTCCAAAAAATCGTCAGATTGTGTACGTTTAATATCATTAGTCCCCACATGAATAATAATATTTTCTTTACCCCCTTTAAAATCTGACAATCTGTTGGTGACATCATCAATAGTTGCTCCCGGCAGACATACCCTGGTTCTGCTCCACCTATCCTTATTACAAAAAATATTCCCCGTTTCCCTGACAATGAAATAAAATCCTAATAAAATAATGTCCTTTTTAACCAGAGTAGTTTGCACTTGGTTTTTCTGTTTTGAGGCTCGAATCGGGTGTGCATCACTTGGTAGATTGCTGGAGTCTTGAGTCCCTGACGAGCTCCCAGATGCATTATTCTCGAGGGCATGCACCCGTTTTTTTAGGGACTCAAATCGTTCCATCAGTGCACAAAATTGTAATTTAAGATCGGTGCACTCCTTACATCGATCACAAAGAAAAGAATCCCCAGGTGAGGTAGGATTACTCACCAGGTCGACCTTGGAAAACATTCCACAGGTTCCACAACAGATTAAACTCACCCGTAAATCGCCATCGGCTATTTCCATGTGAGTCACGATACCCTGTGACCTGTTTAAGGCAGATCTCGTAGCTACCATTATAAAATTAAATAAATATCAATGAAAGTTAACTTTAAAAAATTATATCTATAATATTATTAAAATCAAACTGTTACAGGAAAACCTATAACAAAATAATCCAACAATATCTAAATAAATCAAATATTTAAAAGCACTATCCAAAAGTAAACCACTTAACTGAGGAGCCCTGACTAAGTGAGTCCGCTCACCTCGAATGCCAACACTGAACTCAATTATGTATGAAATGAGAATTAAAAAGTAAAAAATATGCCACAGTTCATTTAACCATTTATTGTTTTTTTCTCCACTTTGATAACTGTTTACAGCTTTTAAAATTATTTTCTTGTTTTCCTTATAAAAATGATAATACACTCCACTTTGAAAATTTATAGATTTAATGACAATTAGAGAATTTCATTTCAATTATGTCTCAGATTTATGTCATATTATATCAAAATAACTGTAATTGCTTTCTCAAACTTTAAAAAAATTTAAGAAACAAAGGTTTAGCTCAGAAATACAGAACTTTAAACTCTTTATATAAAAAATTGCCTGTAGCAATAAAATATTTAATCTATATATACAAGCATATTTTATTATGCATGCCTGTAATCTATATATACAAGCATATTTTATTATGCATGCCTGAAAATAATATAAATATACCATATGTGATCAAGTCATAACAATCCAATCATGACAAGCATTTTTCAAAAAGGAAGGCAAAATTTTCCATTCAGTCAATGAAAAGAGTGAAATAAACTTTCATAGCCTGCTAAAAGATATTTTGATGTATATTACAAAAAACACAAAAATTACATGTTTTTGATGATAAAGCCCATTTTAAATATCTCTAAATAAATAAATTACTCTGTATATAAGCAATACTTAAATGTATATCTTTATGTAAATCGCTGTATAAAAAACACCACGTAACAATGCCATGAGTGTTTTTATATTTACAATATACATATAAACAATTAAAATCACAGTAAAACAGCAAAAACGAGGGCATAAAATATTCCTCTGTAAATATTTGGTAAGTTTAAAAGCATAAAAAGATAAGATTTGTTTCTGCATGGTTGGCTACAAGTATTTTCAAACTGTTTTGCTGAATGGCCATAACAAAGCTTACCAGTTAGTATTTTGAACCTTGCCATTTTAAACACAGAATTTAGTTGTTTCATGTGGTATCTCAAAATATAATTTTCATGTTTAATTTAACTTGGAACCAAATTCAGCATATTTGGAATAGACCCTTGTGGCAGGAGATTTTAGCTGACATGTTAGTACTTTATTATTACTAATGTAATAAGTTCAGCAATTACTAGAGACATTAGTCTGTAATAATTTGCAACTCACTCCTGAAGGGATTAATATATCGTTAAGTGATTATCAAGTATTTACATGCACTTGGATGAAACCACATCTATACTATTCCATATTGGCATTAGCAGTGGCAAATGATGCAAGGAAGCTTATATTTCTTACCTTTCTTATATTTAACTTCAACAATTTCTTTTTCACATCCTCTCAGTTATTAAAAAATCATTTAGCGCCCTGTTGATAAACTTCTGGCATTCCCTTCCCTTCTCTAAAGAATTCCTCATATATGAATGTAGATGGGCCGACCGGGCTAGCAGGGTGGGTAAAGTGCCTGCCTGGCAAGCCAAAGGTCGTGAGTTTGAATCCTACCTCGGGCTTGGATCAGAGTAGAAAATGCAATAACTTTGGGAGGTGCAATATGGCCACAGAAGCCGATGTGCCAACACCTAACAAAAAAAAAAAAAAAAGAATGTAGATGCAAAATACTCATTCTGTTTGTAATCAACCTGAGTAGGATCATCACCAGTAAAACCATCAATATCAAGTGGACCAATTTGATTCATCCTCTTCCTCCTAGAGTTTACGTAAGTAGTCTTCGCTGTTTTTCATTGCATCCATTGCCAAAGGTTTCTTGTAATCTGCCTTTGCTTGCCTGACCTCCTTTGTGACTTGATTACAGACTAGTTTATCTACCATACAGCCGACCGGGCTAGCCGAGTGGGTAAAGTACCTGCCCGGCAACCCAAAGGTCGCGGGTTCGATTCCCGCCTTGGGCTTGGATCAAAGTACTGCAAAAACCTTGGGAGGTGCAATATGGCCACAGAAGCCGATGCGCCAACAACTACCAAAAAAAAAAAAAAAAAATCTACCATAGGCTTCTGTGTCACCCTATAATTTATATGCATCCCACACACATCAACTGCCATCTCACCATCCATATCATTCTGAACAAATGATGTTCACAATCTCATTTGGAATACAGTGACAGCATCCTGTCAGGAGGCCTTAGTTCACATCATGTGCCTTGCCACCATCATTTATCACATTGTAATACTTTGTGCTCTCTTGCTACTTATATTGTACACATACTTTATAATATGGTAATTTTGTAAATATAGGCACTTCTTTAGGTACTTATAAAAACTGAGTGCATCTACCACTCCTTGAACATCATTTAGTTGTGAGTTTGTATTTCCCTCAGCATGAATTGTTGAGGAGGCTTCCATCCTGCAGTGGGTTGATAATGGCTGCACTTTACTTTACTTTTTTTTATACTGCAGAAATGGCTAACTTCTTGGTCCTTGTCTAAATAAAATAAATGAATCATAAATTACCTTACCTCTATTTTTGATATATCTCCTAATCTTGACCTGTTGGAGAATTTACATTAAAATCCTTTAATGTCTAACTTCTTACACTAATTTCAAAAACTAATAGTGTTTCTTCTGATCAGGAAGGCATATGAAATAATTGCAAATAAAGTGGGAGCCAGGAAAAGAACCTGATGGCACATTTGTTTCTGCAGGCATGCACAGAACTAAAGATGGTTAAAAGGTATACATCCATCAATGCCATTTTATATCTGATAGCATATGGAAAGAAACAAAAATTCAATCACTTCTGTCATTTGGCTCCTTTCAAATGACAATTACTTCTATAAGGAATATCCAACTTTTCTTCTAAGTCATGCTATAAAATACTCCACCTTTCCATCAGCCAAGTAATTCCAGTGCTTCATGATAGTACTCTACCAGTACCCAGGTCACACGCCATAGACTTTGGACAAGGATGAATCAGGCTATAAACCTAAAATGAACAATCATGTTCTCGTTAACCTGTTTCAAACTTTCAACCCACCCCATCAACAACTCACTTGATATTGCGAGCAGAGCTGAATTAAAGGTAGTTTCTGCAAAAATCAAGCCAAACTAATATTAGGCTTTAGACTGCAAGAGTGGAATCCTTATAAAAAGATAAATATAAAATAATTTAATTTCAAAGGCAACAGAGAGAGTTAGTATTACTTTTTTCTATAAATGGTAATCTTGTATACTGCAATGACAACACAAAGTCCAGGTGAACCTTATCTGATCTTAGTTTTATGCCAGCTTAGTTAAAAGTATCATTCCTATTACTGGAAATACACATCCATATATTCCAGTATCCCATGCTATCCACATGAGGAGATTGGTGCACTTCTCAAGCACATTAACTGCAACATCTGAGGTGGCCTAAAATTCAAAGCACTTATCCTGTGCATGTAGGTAGGCTCCATAAAGCATTGTTGCTTTTTATATAAGTGGAACAGCTGAGTCTATGGCTTCCATTATGTGCTTAAAGAATGACTAATCAGACAGATGTTAACCAGGGCAAAAAAATGTTTTGAATCACCCCTAATACCCAGAAAAAGTTATTCTGCCTCTACTGCTGAATCAAAGCTGGATTTGATGAAAACTTTGAAGCTTGTGAATAAGGATTTAAGGTACAAATTCCCAAAACTTAGTGATGCAAAAAAATAAAAAAAGAGGGCATTTTTATTGGCCCAGAAATCTGAACAGATATGGAGGGCAGCAACTCTGATATCACCTTAAATTATACTGAAAAAAAATAGCATGGAAGGTTTTTCAAAACATATTACTGCTAATCTCTTAGCAAATATTAAAACCAACCAAAGATGTGCTTATAAAAGAATAAGACAAGCCTGTGAGCACTACATGTCACTGATGATCCATTTTCTCCACTCACAGTTGGAGTTTTTTCTGTCTTGTTCTTTCTTTTCTCTCTTTCTGTTTTCGGTGAAAGAATATAGAGAAATATTCTATTAAGATATTTTATGGAAAAATAGTACTGAAGCAGATGGAATTCCAAACTTCTAATTGCTGGTTCTTAAACTCTGGATGTCAGTTATAAGAAAGTCATCAAGAAAAAGTTTTTAAAGGGTAATTAAAATATCACATTTATAGCAATTATTCTCAAACTTCTGTTACTCAAGGCACTTTAAAAAAAAAAACGAAGTGTTTTTCATCCTTACAGTTAAAATACTATTCACAGCACTAATCTGGCAGCATCCCTTTAAGAAACTCATGGCAGCACAGCTGAAAATCTCTGTGTTATAGGCTTACATAACATTTCATTAAGATATAGTTTCATTTCACTTCCTGAGACAAAGAAATACCTTCCTTTGGGGATTATACACATATTATTTAACATGAATTTGTTTTAATATAATTACTAATAAAATTTAATAGTTATAAACTATCAACTAAGTAAATTGTTTCATATGAAGCTATTTACTTAACAGATAAAGACGGAAAAAGGCAACAAATGAAAGGGGAAAAAAAAAAAAAACTAACTAACTAAAAATTTGAATTCAGCATATTAAATTTACCAGAATCACTTATTTTTTTTATTTTACATCAAGGCAAAATTCAGATTTGTTATATTGTATTTATTAAAAGCAGAAGTACTAGCATATCAGCAAATATGCACACAAAAATTAATAATTATGCAATTGGCTCTTTTTGAGTCATATGTTTGACTATTGCACTTTTGACAGGAATCAACAGGAATACGAATATAAATTCCTTAACTTTGGGATCCCTCTGCCTACCAAAGAAAACTTAAGAAAGGAGATAAAAATAAATAGTCTCCATTTTCATTCTTATCTCAAAAACAAATACAAGTATCCAAAAATACTTTTTTGAGCAAAAGCCAGCTTTTATAATTCATTAACAAAATAGACAAAATAAGACTAGTATTCTAAATGAACCAAAAAGGTAAATTAAATTCATTATCACAGGTTATCAGAGAGAAATATCTTATTTATAAAATATAAAGATCAATAACATAATATATACAAAATAGTATATGATACCTCTAAAAAATAAAAATACATATACAAAGGGGTGACTAAGTTCTTATAGAAATTCTAGCATCCATAGTGAGCGTGCGTGTGCACACACACACAAAAAAAAAAAAAAGAATGGAATATTATCGCATGGCAATGGAAATATTACATCATAACAGTTACGTTACAAATTTTAAAATTAATCATAAAGGAGAATTTCAAAATAAATATAAAAATTTCACATGCCATTAACAATGAAGCATAAAAAATATTTCAATGACCTCCCATAAATAAATAAGCATAAGGCCACAAAGTATTCACCAGGTCATTAAACAGAGGAGTGACAAAAGAAATAAAAAAATATTATAATTAATATCCTACAGTATACTACTCCTAATAGTGTAGTCTGATAGGACCATAAAAGTTCTTTGAAAACAACAAACCAGTTCAGAATGGTATTGTATATGAATGTTTATAATCCTTGAAAATATTAGAGTATGGAGTTTGCCATACTTACAATGATTTTTTTATAATTTAATGATCTAAATGTCATAGCTGGAATTCTTCAATGATTAATCCTTTCAGCAGTGATTAGCCAAACCCATGGGCAGTGAGTCTTCCACTACAGCAGTGGTTCTCAAACTTTTTAATGTGAAGGCACCCTAAATCCATTATGAAAAATGCCCAGCACCAGGTGCAATGGGCGCTGGCAGAATATTTTGTAAGGTGGTGCTGTTTCAAATACAGTGTATGCGACGGACGGCTCAGCTGTTCTGTATATGTAAGTGTATGTACATAAACACTGCGATGTGGTCAGCAATTATTTCATGATGACATCTAATTTACACAGTTGCATGAAATTCAACGACCTTTTGTAGCAATGGCCACGATGTAAGCCGATGCTAAATTTGACGTCGCGGCACTCCTATAAAGAGTAAGTGGCACCTTAGGGTGTCGTGGCACCCACTTTGAGAACCACTGCACTACAGGATAATATAGGGAATGATTCTGTTCATGGAATTTTGAAGTTTCATAAAAAATGTACCTCACTAATGCATCACTTAATTCAATTTCATGAACTTCTGGATCTGAATACCAGAAAATTTTGAGCCAAGTCAAATTACAGATAACTAAAATTTCTGTGATAAGGAGACAGCAGCATGTACTGGAAGACTTCAGGACAATTCATGGCATAATGGATGCATTATTAACAGACTGCCGAATGGGTTAATGATAGTATAAAATGGTAATTTTTTTAAAAACAGTATATTTTAAATAACTATGTACAGACTTTTAAAAATAGATAAGAAAAAAATAAAATAAAGATTGTAATTATAATTTTATACATTTTCACTGACTTTGCTTCGATGCAACTGTAAATATTTTCCTTTTTTTTTTTATTTAGGTTTCCTAATGTAATAAATCAAAAAAATTTAATCATTATATTAGTTTTACTGGTGTATCAATTAATCTAGAACTTAATGTATAACTTTGATAAATATTAATAAACTTGAATTTTGCTCTGAAATACAATTGTGAAAATCATAATATATCTGTATAAGTGTCATTCCTTATCAAAAATTTTCAAAATATTATATTAATGATATGCTACCATAAAAAGAAAAATATAATACCAATAAAAAAAAAAAAAAGTCACTAACGATCTGCTAATAGAAACTAATTTGTCTTTTTCTGAAAAAAAATTACATTTCTGAACTAGCAGTAATTTTGAGCACATGGTATTTTTCTAACTTATTTTCATTTTCTTTCATATTATTAGCTTGTTAATCTAATTTTTATTTCATATGAAAAATATGACTTTTATGCCTTGGTGATCCCAAGAAAAGTATCAAACCTCAGCTACAATTAGGGAAGGAATTGAGAACATTATACACTCCTGTCCATACTACAACAGTATGTATAATGTTGAATTTATCATTATTTTCTTTCAAACAATAACAGAGTGGCAGTGATTAATAATGTAAACCAGGGGTCAGCAACCTGCGGCTCTTTGAACATGTAACTGCAGCTCTTTGAACATGTAGCTGTGGCTCTTTAACTTTTAGCCTACATGTATGACAAGCACGGCATGCAGCGAGTGTGAGCAGCAACGTGAATATGGCATTAATTTTCAGTGCAGGCACTTTCGAACATGAACTATATTAAAAATAAATCAAGAAACCGTCTGAACAAAGCGAGTCTCAGAATGTTTAAAGATGAAAATTATGACAGACTCGCTCAAGAAGTTCAGCAGCAAAAGTCACATTAATTCGTATCTAATTGAATGTTTATTATGTTTTTTCAGTATTAATAAATATTTCAAAATACAGGGGGTCTTCGTTATCTAAGAATAATTGGTTCCAGAAAATTCCACTTAAAACGGGGACCAAATTTTCATAATGTTTATGTACTTGTACATAGTAAAAAATGGATGAAGGAACTGAAAAATGAAAAAATTATTTTATTAGACATTTTTCATTATAATATGTTGCACAATGTAAGGTTAAGTAAAGTTTATTGAAGTTACACTATTTTTCAGTTGTATGAATAAAGAATGAATGCAGAGTGTTGTTCGTGTTTTTTTTTTTTGCCATATTTTTTCAGATAAAATTGTGTTGTAGCATTTAGTTATGTCTTTAAATTTGCGCTTAACTTTTGTTGCATGATCACGAAGAAGACTGTTCTTGCAAAAAATATTCAAGTGCTTGGTCAATTTTCTCAAGGGAAAAAGCTTTAATTCTTTAATTTTCAAATCATTGTAACTGTGGGGACTCTGATAATGAATACTCAGATACTGGGAACCCCCTGTATATATATATATTTTATATAAAACATCTTCCCACTCTATTCCATTTCTTAAACCTCCTCCAAGGCTTGAGCATAGGTTCTTTGGATTTTTTTTTTTTTTTTTTTTAATTAGATCAAAAATGGCTCTTCACTCAAAAAAGGTTGCTGACCCCTGATGTAGACCCAACCAAAACATTGCTTTTGTATCTTTTCTTTTGAACAAACAAAACATTTCAAGACAGATAATGAACTTTATCAGCCAATAAATGATAGCAGAATGTTATCAATTCTGCTACAACGTATTGGCAGATAAGGATATTATTTTATATTAATATTTGATTGATATTACATTACTTATCACACTTTTTTATTCTAACTCTACCTGTTAATCTGAACTATTTTTAACTCTAACAGTCAAAGTCAAATCTTATGAAAGGCTGCTGATTCACATCGTAACAGCATTCTGGAGTTTCCATCTGATAAATTGCAAAATACATGCAGACACTGAATGGTATGAATAAAAACATTCATTTTTTTGGACTAAATCACTTTAGATTTCTCTCTGGAGTCTAATTCTATCCACTATTTAAATTCTAATTCTAACAGTGCAAACTGTAACCACAAAGCATTCAATGACATCTTTTGATATCAAGTTTTTCTAACAAGGCAAGACAGTTGAACCCTACATGTGAGATACTACTTAAATATTTCAGAGCATATCCCTTAAGCTGTTATTGTGAAGTAACTGACAACGTAAATATTTAAATTAAATATGTGAAAAAAAATATATATATATACAGGTGACCCCCACTTAACGCTGATAATTTGTTCCGGAAAAACAGACTGCTAAGTGAGCGCCGCATTCCCATAAGGTAACATATGTATTTGTAAGTTGCGGTCGGTGCCATAGAATATTTCCTAATCAATAATAAACGGTAGTGAAAAGGTGCACAAATGTCGGTCAAAATATTTAATATTCAAATATTTGTACATATAAAATATTCTGCATTACATACGTATATAATTATGTGGTAACTACTTACGTATCAAAATTAAACTTAAAATCATGAATTTAATTGATCTAAATTGATTTTAATCGATTTAATTTAACTGATGAATTTAATCATGAAAAATGAGTCGATTTTGGGTTGGCCCTCTAAATAAACTAAAAGGGGTATTAATTTTAAATCCCCCGCAGCGTTACCACCCAACAATAAAGTCACCCGATCCTTCGCCGCTTTGAAACCTGGCATGTTTTTTTTTTTGTTCTTTCAATATGAAACTTCTTTTAGACATTTGTTTCCACAAAAGTCCTGCTTCATCTATGTTATAAACTTGTTGAGAAGTATAACACACAATATCCCTCTTCAATAACTTTAACAAGTTCTTTTTTGAAAGTTTCGGTTCCTTGATCTGCACTTGCAGCTTCTCCCTAGATTTTAAATCTATTCAACCAGCCCTTACCAGTTTTAAATGGTTCCACATTTTTTTTTTTTAGGTGAGTTTTCTTCAGATCATCATATTGGCTAATCTCTCTCTCTCTCTCTCTCTCTCTCTCTCTCTCTCTCTCTCTCTCTCTTTTTTTTTGTAATATTTAACTTAACTGAATTCTGCATTGGATATTATCTTCAATAAAATTAGTTAACATCTTTCCATTTCAATCCTAGCCCACGGCCTAGCCCTAGTTGCTTGCAGTGGAACAATTATAAAAAAATAAAGAATTAATTCTTTATTTTTTTATAATTGTTCTTAGAGTTAAACTTGCAAGTCCTAAATTATGGCACACATCCGCTTGTCGTTGACTGGAATCGATTCACTTCAAAATGCTAATTTAATTTTCAAATTCAGTCTTTTTCTTACATTTATAGTCTTCGTACTGCGCCCAAATGTTGTTGCTTTTTCATTCTTATCGGCCATTATTAACTCTTCGAAAATGTAACTGTGTTGGTTGCATTAATTACGCTATAATGTTCAAGTAAACTGTCCATTATGCACGATGTCTAATACTGTACTGAGTGATGACTAGACTTCAGATAAATGCATATAATGCAAATATTACAAGCAATATACTTGATCATTTTTTAAAATGTTGATCTCGGAACTACGTAACAAGTCGCTGTACTGCAATTAAATTAGCATGCGAGAAAATTTCACTGAGTGTAGGAAAATTTCTCAAGTCGGCATGGGAAACATTTTAATGCCGTTTTGCTATTCATTTTCAAGCTATCGACTCCATCAAATAAAACGATTTCGTTAAATATGCTAAAAATGCAATCTATAAAAGAGCTTTATAGTGATCTGTGACAGTGTTACAGTCAGATATGGGTTATAATATAAGAACAGCGTTATGGTGAATAAGCATAAAGCAAATCGCGTTATAACGGGGGCCTGCTGTATAACTAAAATTAACTATATATAGTTAATTTCTTGAACCACAAGAACTTTCACGTACTGCTTATCTCAATCATACTTAGCCAAATATTTTACATTTCCAAATATAATAACAACTGAATGTTACATATTTTTTTAAAAATTTAAATCTTTTAAGCTCAATTTAAAAGATAAAAATTAATAATTAACACTTCACATAATATCAAAGTAAGCATTTTATATATGTTCTTTCATATATGCTTCAAAGCTGTGAGTATAATGATTAAGCACAGATATAAACACTCCTTCAAATATGCTACTGAATTTTCTCCACAAAGATTGAAATTTGTTTTTCTACTTCATCTTGAATTTCTTTTTCAGTGGCATGTGGATGACTACTAACGAAATCTGCAATGGCCAAGATAGTTTCCATCTGCAAATAAATAAATGTCCATAAATTTAGAAAAATCTTCAGTTAATTATTGGGAGAAATCAGACCTTCACCATGATCATAAAAAAATGTAATCCAGGGCAAAAGCATCATTTCTTCAAATAACTGTACAAAAAACACAAAGTACAGTCGGTCCTCATATAACAGGTGTTTACATTACATGAATTCGATCATACACGATTTATAAATAGGGGAACGTTATCTTGTATAACACGAACCGAATTTGCTTATGCACGATTCGCCTTTGTGTTTACAAGAAATGGCAGTTGAACGCAGAATCACCCCCAACCGAACGCAACACGATAGGAATGAAGAGAAGATTCTGAAAATGTATTTATGTTTTTTATATCAGTGAAGGGGAAACATTTTTCACCATAATAACGTAAAAACCAACACAATTCCAGCTATCGGTATAATCGCAAATGCAATTAGATGGAGTTTACTACCAGTTTATAACAGATTCCACTAGCAGAAACGCAACTGGAAATTGTTTTATGGTAGTAACCTCCAGAAATGTGCTTTAGTAAAATGTGAGGTGTTAATAGTGTATCTTGGCCTTTACGGTGTTGTTTATTCAGTTGCTACACAGGCACAGCTTTGTTTATGTGTATCAAGCATGCCTCCTCGTTTTGTAATTGTGCTTTATTCCCTAAAAATGAGTAAAATACTTAAAAGGTGTGAAAAGGAAGCGTCCCGGCAAAGTTGATTGGTTGGTTTGGGGTTTATTGGCGCATTAGCAACTAAGGCTATAATGCGCCAAATCCAGGTCATGTATAAAAAATTAAAATATTCAGTGACCTAATTAGTTAGGCCACCATGTCGAGATATAACATAGATATTAAAGGTAAAAAATATATCAGCAAAGGAATAACAATTCAATTTTAAATACGGGTAAAAAGGCTTACAGATTTTAAAAAGCTAAAAACAGCAGACACATTGTCATTGTCAGATAAAATCTGACTGAGTGTATAAGGCTCAGCCAGATGATTAAATTCGGTAAAATAAAAGTCACGTTCATGTCTAAAACGTGGACACTCGGTTAAAATGTGACGTATACTTAAATAGGTGTCACAATTCTCACACATAGGACAGTCATCTGCCCTCAGCAGAAATGCATGTGTAAGATGACTGTGTCCTATGCGGAGGTGAGCTAGAACAACTTCCTCTCTGCGACTCCTGCGCAGACTAGACTGCCAATGTCGGATTACAGGCTTTATTTGATAAAGCTTGTTTGTGACTTGCTCATGCCAGGATTGTTGCCATTGGGACAGTAATTTATCATGTATTAGCTGCCTGTAGTCTGTATAGGGGACTAACAGACAATAAGTGCTGTGGGGTTCTGGTGACCTGGCCGCAGCATCTGCCAGTTCATTTCCTACAATCCCAATGTGGCTTGGGATCCAGCAGAAACGAATGTCGAAAGAGCACTCAGACAGAGAGTGTAGCATCTGCTGAATCCGGGTCACTCGTCCCGGCGAAGACACTGCAGATTCAGAGAGGAAAAAAAAAAGCAATATCGATAAACAGAGGCAGACTGGATCAAAAATTTTTACCCGGGAAAATTTATAGTGGCCTCATACTATGGTTTATGGCCAAAATAACACCGGCCTTCGGCCCACTGGGATTTCCCGGGTAAGGCTTATGGCCAGTCCGCCTCTGTCGATAGAGAAAAAATATGAAATTGTGAAATGCTTTGAGCAAAATGAAAGACCATGTGATATTGCACATGCTATAGACCTAAATGAGGCAACGCCGAGAATTACAAAGAATGCAGAGAAAATAAAAACAACTTTAATAGCAGGAACAACACAAAGTGTAATTAA
Source organism: Mastigoproctus giganteus (assembly GCF_048544385.1). Taxonomy (NCBI): domain Eukaryota; kingdom Metazoa; phylum Arthropoda; class Arachnida; order Uropygi; family Thelyphonidae; genus Mastigoproctus; species Mastigoproctus giganteus. The sequence goes on along the minus strand of NC_143586.1, from coordinate 63,069,393 downwards.
AATCCATTAGATGAAGACACAAAGATTTGGATTTGATTTGATTTTTTATTGCGCATTGGCAGCTAAGGCCATAATGCGCCCAAAGATTTGGAAGAGATGGAATGGCTGTCATCTGTTTGGATAGAAAATCAAACAAAAAACAAGTTTGCTTACGATAGAAGCAAAAGCATTAGCAATATTTTATTACGTAATAAAATAAGTAAACATTTTATTACAACTTACGTATTATAAAATACGTAAGTATTTTATTACGACTATTTTATTTAATATAATAAATTTTTTACTATTTTATTAATGCATTTTTATTATTTATAAAATAAAATATATCATATTATTTTTTATTACGTATTTTAATCGTTATAAAATACTTACGTATTTTATAAAGATTAAAATTACCCGATTATTTATTTTGTTTGGTAATGTTTTGGTTCCAAATGTGTGTTCAATCTTGGGTGGTCGGCACCTAACCCCACTTTTCCCATAGGGCCTGTTGTTTATATTGCACGATTTTTCATTGCACAAGGGTTTCTAGGAACACAACTATCGTGCTATACGAGGACAGACTGTACTTTCTTTTAGGCAGTAGCAACTGCTAGTGATTTCAGCTAGTATTGACAAAATAGAACATATAATAACAAATAAATAAAAAATTTTTTTTAAAACATTGTTTTTCCACAATATTTAAATAAGGTAGAAGTCTGGCTAATCATTTAGATTCAAGTTTATAACTGCATGACAATAATGAAAATGTTTTTTTCAGTATATTAGTCATCCTATTTATTGTGCATAAACACCAGAAATAAGCACCCATGTCAATTTTGCTATGGCACAATTCAGCCATCATTCAGCCGGTAGGAAACAAGTTCCAAAGCACAAACATTCACTACATATGTATGGATCTTGCTATACATAAGTCATATGAGAGCCAATTTTAGATTAGTATGCTGCTTCATTCTGCTGATTTACAAGTAGCACTATATAATATTTAATAATTCATAACATTGGTAAAAAAACAAAAATAGTACAGAATGTATTTATTGTATATATGTGTTTATTGAGCAATGTATATATGTGTTTATTGAGCAATGTATTAATGTATTTATTGAGCCATGGCACTTCTTAGCCAATCACCACTGCCTTTAGGGATTCTGTTATTCATTCAATTAACATGAATGTATCTTAATATAACTACTTACTTAATATCTTATCAGCAGATAAAGATAAAATAAAGTAACAGATAAAGAGAATTAAAATTTGTAAAACTGTCAAGGTATTGTAAGTTCATGTAAGTATGAGTGAACCTTTTAGTTTTGCATTCAATGATTTGTTCATAATAGTGTTTCACAACAGCCAGGCTGCAAAAAATTTTGTGATTAGTTAAAAATATTTTTAATATGTACCAATGAAATTTACAGTATGTACAATACAGAAATGGGAAAGAAAAATTAACCAAAAAAAAAAAAAAGTTTCTAAACTGCCAGGGAAAAATGTAGCACCAGTATTAAACAGAAGTATTGTAACAGTAGGTGAACATAAAGCAAGGATGCATCACAACATGCTAACTGCATTAAAACCTGTATGCAAATGACAAACAGGTCAAAGGGGGAAATCCATGACTGTAGCCTGCAGCATTAGCATTAACAGAGGCATATGATGTAAGAAAACAAGCTTAAGCAGTATATCAACCAAAAAAAAAACCTTCCCGTTTCACCCATCCATTTGCTCCAAAAGTTTGTCCAGTCCTTCCTTGAATTTATTTAAGCTATCAACTTCCACAACAGCAGATGGAAGTTTGTTCCAGCAATCCTTTAACCTGCTGGCTAAAGGCAAATTTTTGCACAGCTATTCTACAACTATCTTTCCTCAATTTCAGTTTATGCCCCCTTAGGTTAGTAATCTGAGCAAGAGGAACAATGCCATCAGCATTGAATCTGCTCAAACCTTTCAAGGCCTTATATACCTCAATCAGATCGCCTCTCAGATGCCTAGTCTCCAGACACTGCAATTTACAGAACTTAAGCCTTTCTTGGTAAGAACACCCCTTTGTTACCCTTCTCTATACTCGTTCTAGCAACTCTACATCCTTCCTAAAATGAGGCCTCTAGACATGTATGCAGTACTCAAGGTGTGGCCTGACCATTGCCTTATACAAAGAGATAATCACCCCATTATCCCTGCTAGCAAAATTCCTATATATCATTGAGAAAACGGGATTTTGTCAGTGTTAAACTGAAGTCTAACACTGACTGCACAATTACCCCCAGGTCTTTTCATTCTTCATTACCCTGAATGTAGTACCACACAGTTGGTACATTTCTCTGGGATTACTGCTATCCATACACAGTACTTTCCATTTGTAAATTTTAAACTTGAGTTGTCACTTCTCAGCCCATCTACCTAGCTTTTCTAGATCCTGTTGCAGTAGCATACTGTCATTAACAATCCTGCCAAACTTTGAGTCATCTGCAAATTTTGACTTTAAGCCTGATATACCTTCATCGATATCAATATCATTGATAAATATACAAAACAACAATGGGCCCAACATTGAACCCTGGGAGACTCCACTAATATCACTGATCCACAGAGAGCAGTGTCCACTCTGTCTTCTCCCACTCAATCATCCTTTTATCCATTGTGGCAACTTGCCCTTAATGCCATACTGCTCCAATTTGTACAGTAGTCTTCCATGTGCAACAGTATCAAAAGCTTTCCTGAAATCCAAGTATATGATATCAATATTATTTTTTGCATCCAGTTCCTTTGTGACCACATCATACTATCCAATTAAATTGGTCAGACAAGACTTCTCCTTAACAAACTTATGCTGTGTTTGAATTATTACTGTACAGTAATAATTAACACTCCAAACCACTGAACACTGAAACTTGGAACAAAAAAATTTTGTTCCAAGACAAAACAAAGCTGGTTTTCAGTAATCACATAGAGTTAGAAATAAGCAAAATGAATAGTTTTCAAACACACAAAAAAAATATGTATACTGGCACGTCATTAAGAAAAAGTTTTAAAAAAAAATTTTTTACTTTATGCTTACTCTGTGCTTTTTAATATCACTCTTGTGGGTTAAATGTTTCCAGAGATCATTAATAACTCTTGCTCCTATTACGGTCTTATACAAGTCTTTTGATCCCTCTCCTCGGTGAACATAACATAATAATGCAACCTGAAATAAATCACTACTGTAATTTAAAATTTCACAACATATTAATATTTTTATATAAAAGTTAAAGCATTCAGCAATTAATACTACGTCAAAATAATTAATCAATTTTCAAATTAGTTAATAATTAATTTTATCATGAATAGATCACATTACCATCTCAAATAGATTAGAGGATCCACTATCCTTTTAAAACTGTTTTGACAGTAATTTCCTTAGAAGCTGCTTAATTTCCTTGAATTCTAAGTCCAGTTCAGCAACATCATACTTCAAATACTAATCGTGGAATGGATTTCAACACCACCAGGTTTTTTTTTTTATTACAACTGTTTTGTATTATTTATGAAACAGCTAAATTCAAATGTGTGTGTATACATGAAATGTATACACATACATTTGAATCATGTGTGTGTATGATCCTCTTCATGATCCTCTTCCACCTCTGCAGGTGGAAGAGGATCATGACTGGAATCGAACAGGTTCTATTGTGATTCAATGGATTTGAAGCTATCACAAGATATAAGAAGCATTCCTCTTGTTGAGAGGCCAGTGATGTATGACATGTATACCAATTTCAAAGAAATTGTTTGGCATTCTTGTCTGGAAACAACCTAATTGAGGAAGTATTACTGTAGGAGAGGGGATCGGCCTAGGATGGGTGTAAGCCAGAGATAAGCTATTTGGTAACTTTGTCAATAATGTAAACATCTGGTCACAGTGAAATATCAAATACTGCAATGTCAACACAGGTACCACTGCATCCCGATCTCAAACAGCTCTTTAAAGCAAGAAAAACTGATATTAATATGGTTTCCCACTTTCATTTGAAATGTTCTGAAAAAAAAAAAAAAAAAAAAAAAAAAAAAAAATTTTTTCTCACTCCCATACCTTCTGTCACACAAATTATGTTAATGCTCTGTGAGAGCAGTAGCAGCTCAAACATTTCAGCTTGTTATAGATACTTTGCACATTTCGGTAAATTATTCAAAGGTAATGGCTATGGGGTTTTTCTTAGTACCACCCACATTGGTGGAGGATTGCTGTCCATTCTTGAGGTTTTGCATTTTGATTTAAGTGGGAATAAATGTTGTCTAATCTGTTTGCTTATCATTTTTAGAATGTCCTCATTCACAGCTGAAGAGTGGATAGTTCACATGGAATTTTCATTTGAAATTTAATCAGCTTTTGATTTCTGAATAATTCAATTTATTGGCTTGTCTAGCCTGTAAGTGTAGATGAATTATCACAGTAAAGCCTAATTAGTGTTCCTACAGGTCAGTTGGAAGGCTAATTCAGAACTGTAAACTGGTGTTTATTACAATCAGTTCTGTACAAAGCATATGTTGGTTTTTTCGCTGGTGTAGTGTATAATTCCTGCTCCCTAGGGCTTGAAAACACAGTCACCGTGGCAAATAGGAAACTGAACTTGGTGACTATTATTTTACAGGTTAGTCTAGCAGTTGTGAGGCTGAACTGCTAGTTCTTTGTTTTATAGTAATTGTGGTTTTTATCTTGCAAGGATTAGCACAACCATCAAACAAAGCATCAGTGCAATGAGTTCTTAGTAAGCTTGCCCACTGATTTGTGCAGTTTCTGAATCCAGATGATCTGGTGCAAGCCCCTTCGGTTGGTGTATCACATCAATCGAAGGAGCTATTGCAAAAGGAAGAAACCTTTGAATGTGAGTAAAATATTTATTGATTTTAACTTTTGCATAAAATTTAATTAAAACAAAAGTATAAAAAAGGTACAGTGCAAATTAATTTGACAATTCATTTACACCAAAGTGCAGCTGCACCTGCTAACAGAAAGACAAGTAAATAGTGCTGGCAAATCACTTCCAGCTAATGACAAGACATTTTTGAAACATATCGTAATTGGAGATGAAATTTGGGTTTACAGGTATGATCCTAAAACTAAACAGCAGTGATTGTAATGGAAAAATCCCCTTCTCTAACCCAAAAAAGTGGGCAAGTGTGCAGCAAAATGGCGACCACATTGCCAGCATTTTTATTTTTTTACTGAGAAAATGATGCCAAAGACTGGTTGCTTTACCACGACAAAGCATTGTTGCTTTCATTGCTAGTTATATAGTATTTTTGACATAAAATTAGAATCATTCAAATCACATTTACCAGATATGGCTTCATATGACTCCCCCCCCCTCCTCCAAATGATTGTAAAAAAACCCCAAAAGGACATCAGTTTGATGATTGATGAAGCACAAACAATAAAGAATAATGTGATATAAAAAGAATTCGAAACTTGCATTCCTGAAGTGCTTCTAAGAACAGAAAAATCATTGGGTAAGTATACACCTCAGAAGGTATTTTGATAGGGATTAAATCAACCATGCTGTAAGTATGCTTATTGTTAATACACCGATGAGCCAAAACATTATGACCAGCGAGTCATTATGCAAATCGAAGCAACTGCAGGTGAACTACGGCGCGTATGTGGGTCAGGACACAGTATAAAAAACACCTGATACTGAGCTCTGTTAAGCAGTTACTCTTGTTCTTCAGATGGAAAAGGCAGCAGACTTAATCAAATTTGATAAAGGCCAAACTGTAATAGCCAGGTGACTGGGTCAGAGCATATCCGAAACAGCACGGCTGATGGGGTGCTCACAGTCAGCCGTGGTTAGTACCTACCGAAAGTGGTCTGAGGAGGGGAACCCCACAAACTGCTGGGGACGTGTTAGACGACCATGCCCCATCGATGGTACATGGCAACAGAAGGGCGGCTGTGGTGCAACGCGCTGGTAATTGGAATGCTGGTGATGGGAGTAATGTGTCACAACACACAATACATCAAACTCTGCTGAAAATGGGGCTGTGCAGCCACAGGCCACTCCGAGTGCCCATGCTAACCACGGTTCACCAGCGACAGTGCCTACAATGGGCACGTGAGCATCGAGAAACTGGACCTTGAGTGATTGGAAGAAGATTGTCTGGTCTGATGAATCCTGTTTCCTGTTGCACCATGTGGATGGCCAGGTATGTGTGCATCGTTTACTCGGGGAAGTGATGGCACCTGGATGCACTGTGGGACGAAAACAAGCCGGTGGTGGAGGTGTCATGCTTTGGGCAATGTTCTACTGGGATACCCTGGGTCCAGTCATCCATATGCTGAGCACTCTGATGTCTACCACCTACCTAAACATCATTGCTGACCAGTACACCCTTTTGTGGCAAGTCTTCCCCCCTGGCAGTGCCGTCTTTCAGCAGGATAATGTGCCATGCCACACCACCTGGATTGTTCGAGACTGGTTTGCGCAACATGAGGAAGACTTCCAGGTATTGCCCTGGCCTCCAAATTCCCCAGACATTAATCATATCAAACATCTATGGTTTGTGCTGGAACAGCAACTCCAATCTGCGGTGTCTCAACCACGGACCTTACAGGAGTTAAAGGATCTGCTGGTTATGTGTTGGGACCAGATACCACAAGACATTTAGGAATCTTTTAGCATCCATGCCTTGCCAGGTATGAGCTGTTTAAGCTGCATGTGGAGGACCAACATCATATTAGGTGGATGGTCAATGTTTTGGCTCATCGGTGTATATCATAGTAATGTAGATATATTTTGAACAGACCTCATATTTTAAAGTATTATTATGGAAGAAGAGCATACATAATTGGATGTACACCTCCATGCATCTCTGCTAATAACATAGACTTCTGAAAACAAAGGTGGTGAAATTTTGAAAGTGCTCTCAACATATCATTATTTCGATTCTTTTAGTAAAAATGCATTTGGAAGCCAATTTCATTACAAAACATGAGCCTGGTTATAATTACATTTTTATTACTTTTCAGTTTAAACTCAATACACTTTATACACATAGTTAAAATAATACAATACACTATTGTTAAAAGACATACGGTTTAAAGATGTTGTGGAGATGATTTTTTGTACACTTTGTCCAGAATGTTGCAGTAAAACATCCAGCAGTAGTCTACTAATATATGTTCATTCTAGAAACCTTAGTAGCAATTTTCCATTTACAATGTCTTGCTGGAATAGATCCCCTGCTTGTCACTCACAGTGCCAAGGTTTTCAGAAAGTTTAAATGTGACTTCAAGAAAGCAAGTTTCGTCAGCACACAACATTTAATTTCTTTATATCCATTGAGCAGTTTCTGAACTTGATCTCTGGATGTGAGAGACCTGTGGTTACCCAAAAAGTTTCTATAAAGCCATCTGAAAGCTTGCCATGCTTTTAATTCTAAAGCACTGATGCATTTTTCAAAGCTTTCATCCTGCAGAAGTGCTTTGATTTGAGGCCTCACAAACATTTCCTCTTTCTAAGCACTGATATCTTTGGATATTTCTCACTTAAGTAATGAAATCCTCTCGAATTCACCTTGCCCACTGCTTTTGCAAAACTCTTCACTAGGCTACATTTAATGTCTAGAGGTGAAAATAAAATCTTCAGTGGATCCACTAATGGGGCATACTGCATACTACTCATTTTTGGCTCATATTGTGCTTCTTTGAGGCCAGTCACATCTGATGTAACCATCTGTGGTAAAATGACTGCCCCATAAGCACAAGAAAAACAATATTTTGTGAACCCTCCTTGCATGCCCTTTAACATACCAATTACTTTGAGATCATTGCAGATATTCCATTAACGAGTGCCATATTGCAGATATTCTATTAACGGGTGCCATACTGAATTGCTTAAAGTTGTCTCTTCATGTTATAGTATATATCTCCTATAGATGAAGAGAATGGGCAATGAGGATGGAAACATCAATAAATAGGTACCATTCTGATGTAATGTGTATGACAATTCCCTAAAAACTATGAAAAAAAACCAAAACTTGGTTTCTTTTTCAACAGTGAGACCTTCAATGTTCTTCTTAACCAAGCATTTCTGCTTTAGTCACAAGGTGAGAAGTTCAGCTTCATCTTTGGAGAGGGTTAGATATCTAATGAGGTCATTCAATATTCAATTTGAGTAAACAGCTCTAGCTCTAATATCTTTTCATCAGGTGTGTAGTCAGGAACAGCCAATCACACCTTCATTGTATTCCATTTTGTCTTCTAAAGAATCTAGTCCATGATGTGGAGTTACTGGAATTGGCATACTGTCATCATGAAGGATTGGTCTCATCACTTACATTCACATTACAAAAGTCACAATCACCACTAAGTCTTTTAACTTCGTCCATTTGGGTATGGCAAATGACATCAATTTTTTTTCTTTTTTTTTTGTTAGTTGTTGGCGCATCAGCTTCTGTGGCCATAATGCACCTCTCAAAGTTTTTTGCATTTTACTGTGATCCATGCCCGAGGCGGGATTCGAACCCACGACCTTTGGGTTGCCAGGCAGGCACTTTACCCACCTGGCTAGCCTGGTCGGCTCCTTTTGTTCAACCAGTCACATAATCCATTTGAACAAGTGGCACATACAAATAATGTGGCACCCATGCCTTATTCTGATCATCTAGAGCAGTGGTCTCCAAACTTTTTTTGGTCGCACACCCTTATTTTACTTAAAAGGACTAGCATGTACCCCAGAATAAAAAATTAAATATATCAGTTTAATATTTTTTTTTATTTATAAATCATTTATATGGAAGGCATTATATCTAAAATCACATTTATAAAATCATTTGTTTGATTGTTTGCTTGATACATTTGTTCAGTAAGTTAAACAAGGATGCAGCTACATTGGATATGTTACTGTGATATGTTACTCCGAGCCCAAAGCGAGCACATGGCTGCTTCGTTTCGGACATGGGCGAAACTGATGGCTTCATCAAACAAAGCTACATATTGAAGTATTAAAAAAACATTTATTTATAATTTTTATTTTCAATTATGTTTCGAAAAACTAAAGTTTTCATAATTAATAAATATTGATTTATTGCGGATTATCTCGAGCACCCCAAGGATCATCTCGGGCACCCCGAGGGGTGCATGCACACCAAACTTTGGAGACCATTGATCTAGAGGACAGCCAAAGTGTACAGCTGGTAAATTTTCGAAATATCCATCATGATTGTACACCATTGTGATTTACTTAGGAAAGGGTTGCCCATAGGCAGAATTTGTTCAGGTGATTTTCCACCTTCAAGGAATGATGATAAATATGTTTCAGTAATTACTAGAAAAAAAAATATATATATAGATTAGACAAATAATTAAATGGCTTGAAATAACTGAATTTATAATTTATTTTAAAAATATGTCAATTTTTATTATCTAAATTAATTATTATAAAAGCCTCTTTTTTTAATAAAAGTAATCTTTTTTTTATAAATTATCCATTTATAATTTAATAATAATTAATTTTTATAATTTGCAGTTAAAATAATATTATAATTAATTCAAAATTATAATTTAATTATTGTTATGAAAACAAAGGCACATTTCTGATATTTGGTCATAGGTGTCAAAATTCTTAATTACACTTCTGTAAGCAGGGACATGTCAAATTATACTTACAATTCCATAAAGCACAAAATCATTCTGTGAAAATCGCTGCCAAAAAATAAATAAATAAAATGATACTGACTGAATATTAGAAATGTTTTTTCCCCCCTGTTCATACCTGTTGTATCAATTTCCATCGGTCATCAGAGGAGACAGACATTCCTGTTAGTGGACTGGAAGTACCTTCACTCAATCTGACAAAAAAAAGTATTTGAGATAAATTAGAAAATACTGCATCTTATTTTATTTTTTTAAGTTTTCAGTGAAGTTAAAAAATATACAATATGACTTCTGGTTACTAAAGGGTCTGAAGCTATCTGACCAGGAGGAGAACACTCCACTTCTCCTAAGGTACCCTTGTGGGAGAATTGACTGGGATCATAACCCAATGTCCACACCTAATCTTACCATGTTAAATGTTCTTGCTTGTTACAAATGCAGTGTAGTGTTTCCTCCCTTATTACTTTTTATGTTAATTATTTCAGTTCAGTATTTCTTCCATTACTTTCCCACACCCCATGGCCTTCAGCTATCAGCTAGTGTAATAAGACCCCCCCCCCTCAGAAGGCCCATACTTTCCCTAATGATTTCAATTCAGTATATGTCACAATAGAACAATGTAAAACAGCGCAAGAATCTAATGTACTGCCTTTTAGCCACAATTAATATCCCTTGAAACTAACAGTTTTCTAAAAACCTAACTCTCCTCCAATAGCATTAGCAAACATTTTTGTACCTCTCCTATTCACACTGCATCTTGTCTTTACAAAAACAGTCACATCTGTTGACAAGTGCAGGGGATGCTGAAAAAAAATTTTTCCATATGAAATGAAAAGGACCTAGAAGAAACTATACAGTCTGATGTGAAGTTCTCTGAACAGTGTAGATAGCCTGCTTTCTCCCTACTGGCCAAGTTTTTTTTCCAGGTGATTAATATGTTATATAAAGCAGTGGCAGGATGCATCTTGAATATTGCATACAGGTTTGGAAACCCCTTTTTAGAAAAGATGTGGATCCATTGGATAGGGTACAGAGAAGGGAAACAAGAGAGAGAAATTCAAGTTCTGTGAGTCAAGGTTGTTTGAAAACCAAGGATCTGCATGAAGGATTACCCAATCAAGGTTAGGCTTTAATCCTTAGACCATAAATTGGAATCTAACATGGCACTTTTAAAAATTTTTCTAGTTTTAAATTTGGGAATAAAATCAAATATTTCCCCATGTATCTTTCCCAGCCAATATTTTCAAAATTATAAACAATATTTTATTTTAATTTATTAGAGTTATGAGGTTAACAGCTTGTTTGCCATCTGACACACACACCCTAAGTGCAAATAATGATGAATTCATATCTCGCTTCATATATAATAATGCTGTTGGTAAGGATATATTACCCATAATTCATATCCTGAACTACCCTGAAAGGTGTTGGGGATAAGAATTATGGATAATATATCTTCACCAACCAACAGCATATAATCGTACTCAAAAATATATCTGAACGCCCCACGTTGTGCACTGTGTACAAGTACGACTTAAGTTAATAATGGGCAACAAATATAGTTCATTAAAAAGATCACAACTCTTAGCATGTTCACTCACTCACTTAACATTCCACCCATCAGAATGTTACCGAGGAAGCAGAGTCACTCAATTGATTTTCCCTTAAAATACTCTGTGCTCTCTTTTTTCCCCCAAGAACGAACAGTATTATTGGACAATCAAATGAAAACTATCAACTACAAGCATAACAAACTACAATTATGAATTCATTCAGGCAGAGACAACCAATAAAATACACGACATGTGACGCCACAGTTCATCATAGGCTGTATTAGTTACTAAGTTAGCGTAAAGGTTAGTGCAATTGCATCAGTTTAATTCGTAGCCATCTACCAAAGTTAGCATAGTTTCAATCATATACTCTTATATAATATTATTAATTATATTATATAAACACTCTATAGTTTCTAAGTTTTAATAGGTTTCAGTCCATTTAATCAACCAATGCATCGCGGACAACATATTATCTAGGTGGCGTTGGTTTGGCCCATATCGGATTGTGGACGTCTAGTCCCTTAGTAATCAGACCATATGGTCAGGACTTGACGAAGGTATTTCAACACCCTGGGCAGAAAGATTTTTCGGCGCCGTTGACTGAGGATATAGATATCTTTTGCCTTATTGTTCTTATATTTTTGGCGCCTCGGGTAAGGTCCCTGTCAATGGTGAATTCGGCCCGGAACTGCCTTCCAGTACTTTTTTCTAAATGTCATAATAGAAAATCATTAAATTTATACACCTAATATTATGAAACTATGGCATAATCAAAGGGGAGGGAGAAATATCTATTTTACCCATTGCTAAGTTTACCCATTACTAAATATACATACTCCTACAGGCCAAGAGGGACCGACACTAGACAGCGGGATCCATTGCAAACCAACTGCACAGAATGCAGGATATCGCCGTTTACTGTGGCCAGGTGACTCTACAAAGGTGGACTGTTTGCCCGACGGCCAGTACGCTGTGTCCCTTTACCACCTGCCCATCGGAGACACCGTTTACAGTGGTGCATCGATCACAGGGACTGGACAGCAGTGCACATTACAATGGGGTAAGGTACTCTTTACTGATGGAAGTAGATTCAGTCTCAACAGCGATTCTGGACGTCAGCAAATCTGGCGAGAGGTTGGCACACGGTATTACCCCGCAAACATCACTGAAAGGGATCGAAATGGCAGTCGAGATGTTCTCGTCTGGTGAGGCGTTATCTTGGATGGACATGCATAACTCCAGATACTGGAAGGCAGTACTGTAACCGGTGCACGCTACTGTACTGAGGCAATCCTTCCCATGTGCGTCTGTACCGAGGTGCCATTGGCCCGAGTTCGTGTTTATGGATGATACCGCCACACCCCATCGCACTGCAGCTGTTGATATGCTTTTGGAAAGTGAGGACATTGTTCGTATGGATTGGCCTGCCTATTCCTCCGACCGATCTAAATCCCACCAAACATATATGCAACACTCCGGGGAGACGCCTAGCGGCACGTCCACACCCACCAGAAAATGTTCACCAGCTGAATATGGCGATGACAGAGGAATTAACGATGTTACCGCAAGAACTTATCAACACCATTGTTCTAAGTATGGACAGGCGGTCTAAAGCCAGCATCGACATTAGGTGTGGCCATATCTCCTACTGAGGACCACTTCTTCCCTTTGTTCCATCTTTTGCAGTGCTGCATCTGTATCATGGCGGCCGGTGCTATGTTGCCATTTTTGAATAAAGTCCCTCTGTACCGTTTTGTTTCCGTTGTTGTGTCGGTGTTGTTTCCTTCATCATTTCTGTACCTCACGAGGTTCCTTTGGTATGCTTTTCTCTTATCCAGGCCACTCCTATGAGAAGCTACAGGTGAAAACCTGACTGGTCCTTAAGTTTTGCACACCAGTGTAGAACCATACTATTCAACAAAAGGCTACAATCAAATGGGTAATTAGGCTATTGGCCTATCCTCTTCCAAATGTTGATTCGGTAGACTAAGCAGCGAGATTGTGTATCGCATTTATCACTAACTTTTATTCGATAGAGTGAGTAGTGGTCCTGAGCAAAAATCACATCGTTCATGATTTCGATTCAAGCTGTTCGAAATTTAGTAGGTGTCTTCAAAGATGTATAGTATAGTTTACATCCCCCCCCCCTTCACCACCAGAACTTCTCTTTGATAGATAAATCACTATAAATGAAAGCTAAACAACGTGGTTGCTCAACGCCAACTATATCTGTGAACTGCTTTTGGCTAATAGTCAACAGTCATTAGCACGCACTAATATGGTGTATGGGGCTAGACCACTCTTTACTTTTAAACAGCTTATGTTCTATCTGGAATAGGTTCAAATAAATCTTGAACTGTCTTAAGAGGAACATGGGACTATGGAGGAACGTTTCAAGCTCCTTGAGTGACGAAGATAGAATAAATCCGCTTCTCACTCTCCTCTCCAAATATGTCCACAGTGGCTCAATAACGATTAAGTTTAGTGATTGTGTAGGCCATATAAGATACTTAGCCTCAGTTTCAGTCTTCCCGAACCAAGATTGGACACATGTGGCTGTGTGTATTGAAGCATTATTAGCTTGAAACATGACATCGTTTGGGTAAAACACGATGAGATGTTTGCTCCATGAGATGACACTTAGCCGCTCAGAATATCAAGGTAATCAGTGGCAGTGATTTGCCCGTTCCTAAAGATTACCAAGGTATGGCTGCCCAAATCATTGTTTGGTCATCCTCAACGTTTTACAGTTGACACAAGACAAGTAGGATGATGTGCTTCCTTTGGCATTCGCCTAACGTAAACCCGTTGGGAAAAGTGTGATTGATAGTTTGTCTGAAAATATGACGTTTCTAATCACAGTCTCCATATTTTGTGCTCATTACATCACTGCATCCGCTTTCTAACATTACCATCAGTAATGAATAGCATGGTAATACCGACTCTGTCATAAATTTCAGCTTTATGAAGCTCTCTGAACCGTTTTACAAGAAACTGGGTCGCTGAGACTCACATTAAATTCTGCAGTTATTTTTCAAGCAGTAATTTTATGTTTTCGGGCTCCAATCCTTTTCTGTGTCCAGCGGCCTCTTTCAGTCAGTCAGTTTAGATTTTCTGCTACAATTTCTCCTATCAGATTTTATTTTTCCATATTCCATATTTGGTGAATGCGCACTTTACTTTCGATACGGTGTTGTCAGAGCGGTAGCACAGTGGTTATAATCACCTTCCTCACCACACCAGGTGTAAAAGACCCGTGATCGATTCGCATCAATGACCCAAAGCACTGTTATCGGCTTTTTTCATTCCGTAGCTTAATTAGTCGGTCTTAGGCGTAGAAATTAAAGTTTTTCCCACTAGAAACCCGATTTTTTTGTCTAGTAAAGCAGAAAATCGACCAGAGAACACATACAATTTATGGACACAGCACACACGGGCAGATGAATTTGTTCTACAGGGACCCTATTATTATGACAGACAGACAGTTTTTGATACGGTAATTTTCAGCCCTTCACGCGATAGCAGGAACCCTTCCTTTAGATCTTCACGTTATCTTTAAATATTTCAGTTATCACATCAGAAAGAATATCCACTAGAGTTTCAAAATATAGCAATTGATAACACTGTTGGTACCATCAAAGAAAAAGCTCGATGCTGGAAAAAACTTAATTCAAAATGGCAAATTAGATGGAATGAAAACCAGAATGAAACTGTCACCAAAACTTTTATTCCAAACATATTACTTGTTCTCGATAAGAATAATCAAAAATGGTTCCAACCAAATCATTTTAGATTATTGCCCTCGTGCGTATAAGTCGGTCTTTGGGGGTGGGGGAGGTAGATGGTTTTTCTCTCGGATTTTTCGTCCACCATAGATCTAGTGGTGAATGTTACAATCCTTAAAATGGCAAAGGTCTACCCTGGTATCTTAGTTAATTTATATAATAAATGCTTGCACCAGGGTACATTTCCTGGAATCTGGAAGGTGGGACTGGTAAAGCTTTTGAAGAAATCAGGCGAGGCACTGAACGATCCAAGGGGGAAATAGGCCTATTTCTCTTTTGCCTAATCTTGGCAAGGTTGCTGTTTGCTTTGAAAGATTGCTGTTTTTAAGGATTAATCAATGAATGGATGCAAGGGGATTAGGTTTGCCCTGTCAATATTGTTTTAAGAAAGCACACTCTGCTGAGGATGCTATTAATAATTTAATGTTTTTTACTAGGGAGGCTACAGTTGTGACGGACTTGAACCCCGGTCTAATCAAGAAGCGTGTGCTACGCACTGCTGCTTCTTCCCACCTGGCTACGGAGGCGCCGTGGAACCTGGTGCTTAACATATAGTTACAGTTACTGGTTCCAAAAGTACATAAAATTGCATATGCTGATGATTTGGTGTTATGTGTTAAGAGCAATTCTAGGTCAATGTTAGAGAACAGGTTGTCTCAAGGGTTAGATAGTTTTGCCAAGTGGGCTAATTTGCATAAATTAGTAATTTCCAGAACTAAAACAGTAGTGATGCTTCTTAAAGGGAAGTTAAATTATCATGGTCCCCCAAGGCAATTATTAATGTGGTACAGATTCCCTTGGTAGCAGAGATTAAGTACTTGGGTTTAAGAAAATACGACAAGCTTTCAATTTTGCCACACTTAAATCACTTACATGATAAAGTTAAAAGGTTTATCTCTGCTATAATTAGAATAACAAGGTCTGAATGGGCTTGAAAAGAAGGGTAATAAATTTATACTTCAAAGCTGTTTTTTTTATCAATTGTAACATATGGAGCGTTTGTGTGGTATCACAGAATAGTTATCTTGAAGATTAAACAGAAATTCTGGTCAGTTCATAGGTCTATGCTCTATACTATAATGAATGTATGCACAACAGTTTCAACCAATGGTATGCAGGTGCTGGTTGGCCATTTACCATTGGATTTGTATATAGTTTATCGGGCTAATTGTTATTTTATTAAGAAAGGTGTGACTGTCTCGTTCATTATTAACATTACTTGTGATCTAACTAGTGATTTGGCCACGACCAGGAAGGATATATTACAGCAGTCGATACATAAATGTCAAGAAAGGTGGGATTCTAGTGACACTGGGGAGGTAACTAGGTTATTTTTCCCCAGTGTCACTTTTACTTTTTCTAATAAAATCAAAAAATATATTTTTTTCCGGCAATGGAAACATCGTATATCCTTACTACCTATGGGTCACTAAACTTTAAGTTGTATAATTTTAATTTGGTAAGTTCTCCATTGTGTATTTGTGGATTGCCTAAAATTTGGAGCCATGTTCTTTATGACTGTAATTCATATAATGTACAAAGAGAAAGTTTGATGTCTCAAATTGAGGATTTTAATCTTGGCAATGAAAGTACTTACTTGGCTAGTAAATTTAGATTCGAAGCATTGCAACAATATTGTGTTGCCATGTTCAAGAGGAGGAGATACCAGCTTAACCTTGCAATTACACATTAAGGGTTAATACTGAAAGCTCCTGTTTCTTACTATACTTTTGTTGATAGGGGGTAAAAGTTTTTTTTTTTTTTTTTGTTGCATTGTTTTGATTGGGGTTGATTATTATATATATATATTTTTTTTATTATGTTATATTCTAAGTGTATATCTACGCTATATTTTTTTATGTTTGTATGTGTATGGACTTAGCACACCCGCACATCCAGGGTCCTGAACTGAATATCATCATTCTTCTCTTTCTTGGTGATTCCCTGCTAGTTATCTCTCTCTCTCAGGGTAATTCTGAAAAATTTTTTTTGGCTGGTGCAGCATAAACCTCAGGCTTCCTTGCACCGTATAGCTAATAATAATATAAGATGGTAAAAAACAAATCCCGGATAATCGATTTCCCGGTTAATCCAAAAATACAGAAGTTCCCGACATACGTAAAAGATACGTTCCAGGATTTCTTACTTCGTCGAGTTTTACGTACTATGGAATGACTAATAACATATTGCTACTATATTATTATTGACAAATATGAATTCAGCGCGATATTTGATTATTAGTTTAATTTTCTGATCCAATCCAGCGGTATTACTAGATTTAGTAGTACCGCTCTCACTTATTCTCTTAGTCGTCACCGTGATAACGGTCAAAATGAATTTTCTGTAAAGAACTTCACAGGGTTAAGGCGAAAACTCACTATTATCACCCCGCGCGAGCTCACATTTTACTAAAGCACATTTCTTGAGGTGACTGCCACAAAACAAAAATTATTTGCACTTTCCAGGTTATTGGGCTTTTGCTTTTCTGTTAGTGCAAATCATTATAAATGGGTAGTAAACTCGATCTTATTGTATTTGCGATAATACCGATAGCTAGAATTCTGTGGGTTTTTACGTTATTACAGTGAAATGCGTGTCCCCTTCACCGAAATATTTAGTCATACAAAAAAAAAACCCTTAAATAAATTGTGAGAATCTTCTCTTCTTTCATATTTTTTTTGCTTGTTATTCGCTATTTAACTTGTGCAATTTGTGCGTGCCATGATTGTCGTTATTTATTGCTTATTTTATGTTATTATTATTATTTTTTTGTTTTAAATTTTTCAATCCTAAAAAAAAAATTGAGTGAAAAAAAATTACGTAAGTCTGAAGTTGCGTAAGTCGGGGACTAACTGAATCGAAAAATGTTCAGCAACCTACGTAAAAAATATGGCGATAGATAAAAAAAA
This sequence comes from Mastigoproctus giganteus, assembly GCF_048544385.1. Taxonomy (NCBI): domain Eukaryota; kingdom Metazoa; phylum Arthropoda; class Arachnida; order Uropygi; family Thelyphonidae; genus Mastigoproctus; species Mastigoproctus giganteus. The sequence continues at coordinate 63,051,512 of NC_143586.1, read as the reverse complement.
TCCAAAAACTTACCACATATTACTCGTATGTCCAATACGATGCTTCCCTTTATTTTTTGTGATGTCAATATTAAATCCAATAGCATCCCTTTATTTTTTACGATGTTGCGTTTGGTTTGGTCACCAACGTTATAATGGTTCATCATTAAAGATTTAACGGACGCACCGTTTTCAAATTTTTTAATAATTTCAAGTTTTTATTTAACTGAAAACGCAACTCCTTTGCATTTACCCATCATTTTCGCGATTTCTAAGCAAAAAAATAAAATTATTTACTATAAAAAAATTTCGTCATCCCTGACATAAATAACGAAACAAAATTTGTCTTTTTGTAGTGCAACGGAACCCAACAATCGACGCGACGCACTAAAACAAACTAAACATTTCTTCTCTCTTTTTTTTTGGAGCAGCGGGTGTGAAGACAGAGGGGGTTGCAAGATAATAGGTTCATTAATCTCCCAATGAAGACTTATAACGCCGCTTCTTGTCGCTTATTTACGACTTGCGAAACATCTGTTTATACCTATTCTAGTTAGTACTTCAATTTTATGATTTTTGGTTGGGTTCTTTTTTTTTTTGTTTTGTTTTTTTAATTTGGAGTCTTGAAGTGTGCTGGTTAATCCGATCCCGGTAAATCGAGTCCCTGTAAATCGAGAGTCTGCTGTATTTTTATTTATTTTATTATTTTTTTAGGCCCTTGCCTCTGAAATCTTCGGATAGGTGGCAGGGCCTGCCAGAGAATTTAAGCGATCCCTGTACTGCCGGACCTGCCTCCTCGGAGCTAAGTGCGGACAACAGGGGATCCCACTAGGAGCCCAATGGCTAAATGGTCAAAAGAACAACATAACACGACACTACACAACGCTAACACACACATTACACTTTTTAAACCTCTGGCCTTCACCGAGTTCAGTGATACACAAAGAGAGTACGCAACGCGGAGATGGGAGAAATCCCTAGGGCAGTTAGACTTCGAACACTTTACACCTTACTGGCCATGGGTCACTAAACTTTAAGTTGTATTATTTTAATTTGGTAAGTTTTCCATTGTGCATTTGTGGATTGCTTGAAACTTGGAGCCATTTTCTTTATAGCAGTAATTTATATACTAAGTGTAAGTAAGTGTAAGTGTGTGTTGTTGTCTTACGGCACCAGGGGTTTCCCCCATCTCCGTGTTGCTTTCATTGTGGTGAACCAGTTCACTGGGAAATGCCAGAGATTTAAAAGTGTGTGGGAATTGTTCATGTGTTGTGTTCTGTACCGTTGTTCATCTGGTCATTTAGCCGTTGGACCCCTATTGAGGCCCAACGTTGTCCCACTTACGCCCCGTGGAGGCAGACCAGGAACCCAGTAGCTGTAGATTCACTCTGGCAGGTCCTGCCACTTAATTAGTAATTTATATACTGTGCAAAGTGAAAGTTTGATGTCTCAAATTGAGGATCCCTCCAAATTTTACGCCCAGGGCACGTGCCCCATCTGCCTAGGCTGCGCTGGTAGCACAGTGGTATCGTCACCGTCCTCCCCACACCGGGTGGAAAAGGCCCGCGTTCGAATCCCGTCGATGACACGAGGAACTTTAGTGGGATTTTTTCACTTCGTGGCTGATTTAGTCGGTCTCAGGCGTAGATAGCAAGGTTTTTCCCCCAAAAAAACTGGGGATTTTTCGTCCAGCAAACAAGGCAAATCGACCAGAGAACACACACAATTTACAGACAAAATAATTATGGGTAGATGTAATCATTTATAGGGGACCCTAATATCATAATTTGGTTTTTAATTTGTAATTTCCCATAGCGTATTGCAGAAGGTTGGGAGCTTATAGGGTTGGCTCTGCACTGTGTAGGTAGAGTTTGATAAATAGTCTTCCAGTTGCTGGCCGTTTGAGGTCCCTTGCCGGTCTTGGGTTTTGCTGTGCTAGGCTGGCGAGCGGCAGTTACCATCCGCTCCCACTATTATCTTTTGTCCTGGAAGGATGTCTTGGACAGCCTAGAGGTATCTTATAGATTGTTGGATGTCCTCCCCTGGCCTACGGTAGAAAAAAAAAATACTATATTAGGGTTACCCCTAAATGATTACATTAACCCGTATTCGTGTCTGTAAATTGCGTGTGTTCTCTGGTCGATTTGCCTGTTTTGCTGGACGAAAAACCCCCAGTTTCTGAGGGGGAAAGCCTTGCTATCTACGCTTGAGACCGACTAACTCAGCCACGGAGTGAAAAAAGCCCACTAAACTTCCTAGCGTCATCGACGGGATTCTAACCCGGGCCTGGCCTACGGTAGAGTGCTATCACATAGAGATTGCTGATAGAGGTGACAATATGGGGGCAAGCTGTCCAGCTAGTACATAATTGTGGAATAAGGGTCGCAGTTATCTCTGGATTGCGGATTATAACAGCTGCCAAGGGTGTATCTTCATCAGAGTGGACCATTTTGTAGGCCAGGGGATACCCCCTTACCTGTTTCATATGTGTATATGGTTCTTGAAGCAGGATTACATCCGCGTTTTCCGCCTCAACCTTAATGCGGACCTGCGCAGCCACTGCTCTTACTCTCTGTGCTGGTGTATTTTGAGCACTCCATAGTTGTATTGTTTAAGCCTTGTCCTTTTAATTGTTCGAAGTTAGTATGTACTTTTGGCCTTTAAGTAGGTAGGACACTTGGCATCTCTAATAGAGTGTGAGTGATCTAACCAGAGAGACTTACAGTTTGCACACACAGATTCGTTTGTCTTGTTGGGGCAGTTATTAAATTCATGGCCCTTCTCAGAGCAGTGGCTGCAGGTCGATGTGGTTGGGGTGTACATGTACGGGGAAAAGGCCTGGGTTCGAATCCCGTCGATGACGCGAGGATATTTAATGGGTTTTTTTCACTCCGTGACTGAGTTAGTCGGTCTAAGGCGTAGATAGCAAGGTTTTCTCCAAAGAAACGGGTTTTTTCGTTCAGCAAAACAGGCAAATTGACCATAGAACACACGCAATTTATAGACACAAATACGGGTTAATGTATTCAATTACGGCCAACCCTAAAATAATAATTTGATTTTTTTTTGTGTATGTATGGGAAGTGTGGCCGAACTTAAAACATTTAAAACATTTTGGAACCGCTACATGTTCCCTGAAGCGGTGGCTTCCTCACTCTATGTAGATCCTGTTCTGCACCCTCACTACTTGCCAGTTCAGCGATTCAATTTAGGCTGCCATTGCTTCTTGTTTTGTTCATACGCTTAGGAAATATAAGGTTCTGTCCTTCCTGATCCGGTAGGTCGCTTTTCAGATTTCTTCCGTACACTTCTAAACACAGTAGCAGATGAACTCTCAGGTTGACTGAGCAGTAGGCATAATTACCGCCCTCCCCACACCGATTGTGGAAAAGATATGAAGTTTTATTATTATTATTATTATTATTATTATTATTATTATTATTATTATTATTATTATTATTATTATTATTAGCTGTATGGTGCAAGGAAGCCTGAGGCTTATGCTGCACCAGCCAAAAAAAATTCTGAATGACCCCGAGAGAGAGAGTCACCAAGAAAAAAGAATGTCCAGCTCAGGACCCTGGGTATGCCAAGCCCATACTCACCAGATGTGAGTTCCTGGGGTTAAATGCCAGATTACTTAAAAATGCAGGTAACAGCGAATTAAAGATCTTCCATGACAAGGTCAATCTTTACATAGAAACAAAATACTGATGGATGCCCATGCTTAAAATTAATTATCATTTACCAGGTAAATGATAATTAATTTTAATACTGATTACTTTTATTAATTTTAATTTTGATTTTGATTACTACCAAAAAAAAAAAAAAAAAAAAACAATAAATCATGAACACAATCGTTAACCATATTTAGAAGTCACACGAGCTTGAACCACGGTACACTCAAAAAGCGTGTGCGCTGCTGCGCACACGCTTTTTGAGTGTACCGTGCTTCAACAAATACGTTGCTTCAACAAATATGTTGAAGCAACGTTCTGTTCCTCTAAAAGGGTATTTAACGAGAGCTCAGATTTCTCTATCAGCTTTCCAAAAATACCTATAAAAGGACAATGTTGTTCTGATCATAATGTAATATACAATATTTCTGTTATATTATAGGTTTTTAAAATTTCAAACCGATACATAAATCCTTCTAGAATACAATACAAACTCGATGATACGCATCCGAAAAGGATAAGTATCATAGAGTTTGTATTGCATTTTAGAAAGTTAAGCTCTGTGATACGTATACGTATCACAGAGCTTAACGGATACGTATCACAGAGCTTAATACTGATCGGCACATTTTACCTAAGATGGCTGATTTAGTCGTTTTCACTCAAAGGTAGTGTGGTTTTTTTCTAGGAACTCTAGGTTTTCGTCCAGCAAATAGCAATTCGACAACTGAACATATGCAATTTACAGACATATGGTGTAATATGGCCGAAGTTGCTGATGTGCCTAAAACCCTACTAAAGCTATTATTACCAGTAGTCGTTGTTGTTGTTCTAATAGGGTTTTAGGAGCATCAGTAACTAAGGCCTTTTTGCTCTGTATATAATGTTTGTAAATTTCGTGTGTTCTGTGGTCGATTTTTTGTTTTCTGGATGAAAACCCATGCTCCCCTCGCCTGAGACCAACTAACTCAGCCAAGCTGCGAAAAAAGCCCATAGAAACAGCTCACGTCATGGACGGGACTCGAACTCAGATCTTTTCCACCGGGTGTGGAGAGGACGGAGATTCTACCAACTGTGTTGCCCATGAGAGCTACTACAACCAGCTACATATCAAAAGTAACATAATGTATTATCTGAATGAATGGTTCTCTGACTGATCGGATGATGCGAGCTGAATTGGCAGCCACGTTCACTGGATCTCAACTCCTAAGAATACCATGTATGGAGTTCATGAAAAACGTGGTTTATAAACGCAAGGTGAACACAAGAGATGTACTACTTCAGCGAACGTTTGATGTCCAAGACACGTTACTAACGCTGCAATTCTTCAAAAGATTACATGTTCCATGGTGAAACAAGCCATGCTCGGTAGCATAGTTGGTAGAATCGCCGTCCTCCTCACACCGGAATGGAAAAGATCGGAGTTCGACTCCCATCGATGAATGGGGAATTTTCTAGGCCTTTTTCAGAACGTGGCTGAGTTAGTCGGTCTCAGGCGAGGGTAGCATGGCTTGATACTTGGCATCTTGATACTTGGGCTTTTTGTCCAGCAAACAGAAAATCAACCTCAGAACACATGCAATTTACAGACAATATACACAGAGGAATATGGTCTTAGTCGCTGATGCTTCTAAAAAAAACCCTACTACAACAACGACTTCCTCCTGAAATTGTGACATAAAGTTAGACATGCAGAGTGTACATTATACAATATTTTCTAAATCTTTGAATTTTCGGTTTGAGGTGTATAGGCACAATAAAACAAATGTTTATGCTCTAGCGCCATCTCCACGCAGCAGAAATCTAGTGTTCAAGATGGCGGAAGGTACGTACAAATTTTTGGTTAATTGAAAACGGAAAGAAATTCAAGTTTCGCGAAACAGAAAGAAGTAAATTCCTCATTGAAATATTATTCTTTGATAATTACGGTGACACAAATAAGTTGGTGTAATATCTTATGTTTGATATTGCAGCAAATTACAGTGTATATGCAAAGCTTGATATTTGTAATGTTTGGAGTTATTAGAAATTTTGTTGTAATTTAAAATTTTGTGCTTTTCATGAAGTTGAAATAATGTTTTGTTGGTTAATAACAATGCGATTATAGGCCTAGTACAGCATAATGAATTTTATACCTTTTGTGTATAGTAATGAGGTATGCATCGCGAAATGTGGTTTTTTTTTTTTTTTTTTTTCAATTTATTATTATTATTTATTTATTTACTTTGTCACAAGGCTGGAAAATAATAACCTTTCTTCGGGCTCTTGAGGGATTAATTATCCCAGTGCGTTTTAAAAGTTTCCGCGCTAAATTTCATATACAGTGACTTAACCGTTGTCTACTTTTGGATGCGAGCTTTATTGAGTTATCAACTGCAATCACATCAATGATTATGTAGTTCTTATGCCCAAAGAATGATCAAAAGCTCATTTAAATTTATATTCTGAGGTCATCTTGAAATAAGATAACCATTACAAAAATTTTATAAACACCAATGCAGTGCAGGAAGTTGTGCAATGGTTGTGAAGCACCTATGTCCCTGGAATTGTTAAAATTGCTGAAGGGACCATAGGGGAGAAAAGGAAAAAAAAGACTCCAGGTTATGGGTACACCTTGTCACCGCCTTGCGGCTGTGTCCACAGGACGGATTCTAGCAAAAGAAGTATGGGTTTTTAAATAGACTTTCATTTTTGGCTAGTGAGAAAAGATTAGGTTAGTTTACACCAATAATTCAGGACAGATTCAAGCAAAAGAAGCCACATTCTCTGGAGGTGTACCCATAATCTGGAGTCTTACCAAAAAAAGTAATAATGGAAGGTGGAGTCCCCAAAACCAATTATGCACCTGGGTCCCAAAGTACCATTGCCTGTATCTTGAGTATTGCCTATTTATTGCTCTTAAGTTTTAACAGTTTGATTCAAACCATATCTAAAATGCATGCAATTAAATCCAAGGGTAACTTGATGGTAATGTTTTTATTTTGATCCACTATTATGAAACATATTCACCACTCAGATCATGAGCACTGCCCATTTAGAACTTGTGTTTACAGGCAGATCCAAATGGATATCAGGTTTGCATTCTAATTCAAACCACATGACTAATCCTCCAAGACACTTTAGTAACTGCACCACTTGTCACTCATTTGGAAAGATTTGATGTTGAATCCTCTCAGATATGAAAGGAATTCCCAGCTGATTTCAGGCAGTGGAAGTAGGAATCTTTCCCATGAATTATTCTGGGTTTTTAAACTTGCACAACATGTAAATCAGTCCACAAACCCATGTTCACAGACACAAAAATACTAGATAATGCCAATAAACTGGTATGATTTAGTGCAATATGATCAACTTAATCATTGCATCAAGAAAATCCATCAAGGCAACAACTGATGTGAGGAGGGTCTAGAGTGTGTTCCAGTGGCCTTGTTTTCATTTAAACCTGCCATCTCAAAACAAAGTGACCACTACTTAAATCATCAGCCAGCATTACCCATTTAAAATTGTGTTTACAGTGTATGTAAACACAAGAGTTTCGAATGGGTAATGTTTATTTGTTTGCTTATAATCCAAACAAAGTTTATAGTTTATGACGATTTTATATAGTATTTTGATGGGCTTGTTTTTATTTTGAGCTGCCATTATTAAAACAAAACGGCCATCACTCAAGCTATATGCACCGCCTATATGAACCACAGATGCTTGATGGGATTGATGTCTGCAGAATTTGGAGGCCAGGGCAATACCTGGAAGTCTTCCTCGTGTTCTGCGAACCAGTCTCAAACAATCCAGGTGGTGTGGCATGGCGCATTATCATGCTGAAAGACGGCACCGCCAGAGGGGAAGACTTGCCACAAAAGGGTGTACTGGTCAGCAGTGATGTTTATGTAGGTGGTAGATATCAGAATGCCCAGCATATGGATGACTGGACCCAGGGTATCCCAGCAGAACATTGCCCAAAGCATGACACCGTCGCCACCGGCTTGTTTTCGTCCTACAGTGCATCCAGGCACCACACTTCCCCAGGTAAATGATGCATACATACTTGGCCGTCCACATGGTGCAACAAGAAACGTGATTCATCGGACCAGACGACCTTCTTCCAATCACTGAAGGTCCAGTTTCGATGCTCGCTTGCCCATTGTAGGCGCTGTCGCCGGTGAACCGTGGTTAGCATGGGCACTTGGAGTGGCCTGTTGCTATGCAGCCCATTTTCAGCAGGCTTCTATGTACTGTGTGTTTTGACGCATTACTCCCGTCATCAGCATTCCAATTACTGGCGAGTTGCGCCACAGTTGCCCTTCTGTTGCTACATAACATCTCGAGCATCGATGAGCCGTGGTTGTCCAACATCTCGCTGGTGCTTTGTGGGTTTTCCCTCTTCGGACTGCTTTTGTTAGGTACTAACCACTAACCACTACTGACCGTGAGCATCCCACCAGCTGTGCCGCTTCGGATATGCTCTGACCCAGTCGTTTGGACATTACAATTTGGCCTTTGTCAAACTTGCTTAAGTCCACTGCCTTTCCCATCTGAAGTAACACTGATTAACGGAGCTCAGTATCAGGTGTTTTTTATACCATCTCCCAACCCATGCACGTGCCTCAGTTCACCTGCAATTGCTTCGATTTGCATAACGACTTACTGGTCATAATGTTTTGGCTCATCGGTGTATATTATTGATGGTGGAGGGGGGGGCCATCAAAATAGCCTTCTGGAACAACCATTATGCAGTAAACTTAGCTCATGTGATGAGGTGAAAATACTGACCTTTACTTTACTTGTTAGCATTAAATTCATGGCAGCTTTCCAGATCAGCCTATATTGCTCAGGCTTGTACTGTGATATCAGATGGGCCATTGTTAATTAGACTATGAAAATTAAAACCTTTTAAATTATTTTACATGAATGACTTTTATCCATACATTAAATTAATTATAAATGATATCTTGATTGAACTCAAGCAGTTTCTCCAGGGTCTCACATCTGGTGAGTATGGACTTGGCACACCCAGGGCTCCGAGCTGGATATCATCATTCTTCTCTTTCTTGGTGATTCCTTTCTACTTCTCTCTCTGTCTCTCAGGGTAACTCGGGAATTTTTTTTTTTTTGGCTGGTGCAGCACAAGCCTGAGGCTTCCTTGCACCATATGGCCAATAATAATAATAAAGTGGGGGCACTGTTTCCCCACAAATCATTCCAGGTTTTTAAATTCACACTTGTAAACACGACAAAGCAGCACAAATTAAAAAAGCACAGGAGGATGGTAAGGTACAACCCCAATGCGTGCTAAAAAGTTCTCTAAGATAAACAAGTGTGTAATGTTTTCACAAATGAATAATCTTTAAAACTTTTTTTTTCCCTGATAAATTAAAAAAGGATGAAATTTGTTATACTGATGTTGAATAAAACTGTTATAAAATGCTCTCCTGGTAACTTTAATTTTTGACTATCCTAACAAATCAGATATGAATGGTTGACTCTTATTCTTTGCCACATTCTTTCAACCAATGAGATTTATTCCTGAATATACAGACTAGATCATTCACTAAGCAAAGGTCATTTAAAATTTTTAAGGTCAACTGTTAGGCTGACCTGTAAAATACTCACCAGCAAGCTGAATTTCTTAATTACTATGGTGACCATGGCAGCCATATTAGTCAAGCTGTGTGTACGATGTATACAAATATGATATTTTATATTTGGCATTTTTCAAATGTATTTTTGACCAGAAAGCCTGGTTGCAATGATATTTGTTGCTATTTTATAAACTGCTAAATGTTGTGGTATGTAAGATACTTCTAGTGCAGCCACTTTATGAAATTTTTTATTTTTTTCTAAATAATTATCGCCATTATAAATATAATATTTTTCAATTAGAGTGATTGTAGCTTTATGGACCATTAACCCTCTAGTTCAGTGGTTTTCAACCTGGGTGCCTCAACAACATTGGGGGGGGGCATGTAATTTGGGTTTAAGTTACTTAAACTTATTTTTTTAAAAAATTTATATAATTATTTCATTATAAAAAGGTGTACGGTGTCTTTTTAATTTTGTGGGATCTATAACTGATGTTTATTTAGTACCTCTATATTAGCCGGGTGGGTAAAGCGCCTGCCTGGCAACCCAAAGGTTGCAGGTTCGAATCCCGCTTCGGGCTTGGATCAGAGTAAATGCAAAAACTTTGGGAGGTGCAGAAGTTATAGCTACAGAAGCCGATGCGCCAACAACTAACAAAAAAAAAAAAAAAAAAACCTCTATATGAAGGATAAAATTATTATATATATATAATTTGTATTATGAATTGTAATTTTGTTTATAGTTATATTATTGTAATAACTATTATATAACATTTTTTTAATATTACACACACACACACACACACACAAAATCGGATCTAACAGACAGAAAATTGAGTAGGGATGCCACAAAAAAAATAATTTACTTAGGGGTGCCGTTATTAAAAAAAGGTCGAAAACCACTGCTCTAGTTGTTGCATACCTAAAAGTTACTGTTTGTCACATGCAAGTCCCCATGATACTGTGGAAATGTTTGGAATAAAGGCAGTAAAATTGGGCACTTCTTAATATGTTCATTACCTTGACAATATAGTGGATATAGAAAAAAATAATATATAATTTTTTAATTATTATTTTAATTTATTTTTTATAAATTAACGTTAAACCAGGATTAAAATTCACCACAACAGCTGGTATTTTCATAAAAAAATAAAATAATAAACTTTAATTATTATTATCTCAGCGTATAATATTATCAAATTCATTTGCAGATTTATTGTTAACTTTTATTTATGATCTGATTCACATGCATTATGCACTTGGTTGCAGAAATTCAATAAATGATTATTCACCTGTGAGGTGATCTGATTGAGGTGTATAAGGCCTTGAATGGTTTGAGCAAGCTCAATGCTGATGAGATTCTTCCTCATGCTCAGTTTCCATTCCACACCTGAATGGGCATAAATTCAAATTGAGGAAAGGCAGTTGTAGAATAGATGTCTGGAAATTTGCCTTCAGCCATTGGGTGGTTGATTGTTGGAACAAACTTCCATCTGTCGTGGAAGTTGACAGCTTAAATAAATTCAAGGTTGAAGTAGACAAACTTTTGGAGTGAATGGATGGGTGAAATGGGAAGGTTTTTTTTTTTTTTTTTTGGCTGATGCTAAATAAGCTTGCTTTCTTGCATCATATGCCTCTACTAATGCTAATGCTAAGTGTGGAAAATTGGTAGAATCAAATCTGGCTCTCATATTTTTTTATATTTTAAAAAATTCTTTAAATGTTTAAAATTTTTTAAAAGAATGAGAGCCAGATTTGATTCTACTGCTGTCCTACACTTGTTGAATTTCTGCAACCAAGTGCATAACGCTTGTGAATCAGATCATAAATAAAAGTTAACAATAAATCTGCAAATGAATTTGAAAATATTGTATGCAGAGGTAATCATCATCATCATCATCAGCCATTTTCAATCCACTGCAGGATGAAGGCCTCTCCAGCAACTTTCCAGTTCCTTCTGTTTTGAGCACTGGCCATCCATTTACTACCCACAAACTCATGAATTTCATCTATCCATCTCCGCCTTTGTCTTCCAGGTTTTCTTCTAGCTCCTCTTGGGTACCATTCTGTTATTTTCTTAGTCCATCTGTCATCATGTCTCCGAGCTATGTGTCCTGCCCAAGACCATTTTAGTTCTTTAGTTTTGATAAGAATGTCCTTTACTTGAGTTTCCTGCCTAATCCATGTATTTCTCTTCTTATCTAACAGTCTGATTCCCAATATAATTCATTGCTGTGTGGTTCTCAGCTTCTCTTCCATTCTTTTGGTTAGTGCCCAAGTTTCACTTCCATAATGCAGAGATAATAATTAAGGTTTATTATTTTATTTTTTAATATTGTGGACAGTACCAATAATTGCACATGGAATTGGTGCCAGTGCATTCACAAATTGTTATATCAGCAGCCTGTTAGTGACTGCTGTATTTGGCATGCCAAGCTGTACACATTTATTTTTGGTTTTCAATTCATATTTTACATGAAATCTAAGATATTAAATCGAAACCAAAAATAAATGAATATTGGACATCTACAGTATTCCCCTCTAGAAGTAATTTTTTCTACTTGTGATATTCATTTTTTTTAAATTACAAATATGTGCTGTTCTCAACAAATGCTTAAGTCTGTTATTACATTAACTGGTACACAGAATGCCTGAAACTCAGATCTGATTTTGGTCGAGATTCAGTATCGGGTACAGCCAATGAGAACGGCTCAGCCGGTTCCACCCAGTGGGCGGAGTCAATTACGTCTAGACGATCACAACTGACACGGGGGCCACGGTGCTTGTCACCTTGTGCCACACCTGTTACTTGTGGTGTTTGATATCACGTGGTTGCAGTTTAATCATCGGTCTTAATTACATTCGTAATTTAAAAAAAAAATCATACTTATCCGAATTTAAAGGTGAAATTAAACTAGTGGGTGAGGGGGCCGAATCCCCCACTGAAACGAGGGTCTGGGGGCAGAGCCCCCATTGAAAAAATATATATATATTTTGAAATGTTGACTGATGAAAGGCAACACGAGGCACGCTGAGGTTTTTCTGGGTTACGAAACCCAATACAAAACCGAAAAATTAACTATTGTTTATTGGTATTTCTCGTTTTCAGCCTTTCTCATTGTTAATGCTGGTAAAATAGCATAGAAAAACGTGCATTTATGTTTTTCATAAAAAAACGTTCATTTATGTTTTTCATAAAAAAAACGTGCATTTTTGTTTGTTTCGTAAAATTTCCCCTAAAATTACCTTTTCTTTTTCTTCTTTTCAGCCTTTCTCATTGTTAATGCTCATAAAATAGCATAGAAAAACGTGCATTTCTGTTTTGTGAAATTTCCCCTCTATTTACCCTTAAATTACCTTTTATTTTTTAGCTCCAATTTTGTGGGGAGGGGGAAATAGTGGGGGTTAGGGGGCGGCAGCCCCCACCAAAAATTAAAGAAAAAAAAGAAGCATTTATGTGTTCACTGGCATCAGAAATTATCGTTGTTAATGCTCGCGAAATAGTCTAGTTACGTACTGGCGAGAAGAATCAGTGATTGCATTTCGTGTGAATTTTTGTTTCTTGGTTTTTTAAAAATTGCTTTTTCTTCATTTGTTTTCAGCCGCCATATTTGTTGCTGTGCCAAGTGCCGTCCGCGTGTCATTTCAAATCCACCGGGCGAGGAGAGGAGAGGGAACACAGTGAGTGGGCGGAGTCACAACCCATCAATCACTGCTTTTCCCCCTCCTTTCCTCGCCGCCATTTTTGGTGGCTGAACCCGATATTGAATTTTTACCCTGATTTTTTTTATGGACATGCTTCTCAAAAACATAATCAGGGATGCAGATTGAATGTCAAAACTACAATATACTAAATGAATATTAAAATTCACTTATATCACTTTGATGGCAATTAAAATTTTCAAGTTCTCTGTTTTCAGCATTTTAGTTACACTGTCACAGCCGCCACTAGCTTAAACAAAAGTAATATGAAGTAGCCATGCACTGCCATGTTATTAAGCTGAAAGTTCAGGTAGAAAGTACTGTGAAGCCACTTGTGGTTTTGTTTGTTATTTATTACCTAAATGTGCCATGTGCATTACTTATTTGCCTAAATGTAACATAACTATTCAAGTTTTCTTTAAGGTGCCATTTTTCTTTTTATTATGGAATTAATTTTTTACCTCTTTAATCATGCACTGTTAATGTGGCATCTGATAGGTGCCACTTTTGTAATTTTTCTGTTTTTTTTTTATTTTAAACAACAGTGAACTTGTAAATGAAATCAAATCCTACCATGTAACTCAAAATTATTTACAGTATATTCTGTTTACATTTTGATATACAAGGTGCATTCAAGTTATGAGGTCTCCAAATTTATTTCTCATAAAGTATACAAGATACAGAGGTGATACTTGCCTCACTTTTCAATGTAGTCTCCTAGAAGCTGCACACATTTTTCACACCTGCTCTTTCAATCTGTGACTGCTGCGGCAAAGCTTTCTTTGGAGGTATGTTCAGCCCACTTGTAAATGGTGAAAGTAGCTGCTTATTGGCTAGGAAATCATCTGCCATAAAGAGCATCCTTCATCGCTGGGAACAACCAGAAGTCACTAGGTGCAAGGTCAGGCAGGTATGGAGGATGTCGAAAAAAACAATGTTGATTTCTTTAAAATATTTTGCACATTTCCAGAATGATGGGGTGAAGCATTTTCCTGATAGAAACAAATGTGATTTAGTCTGTGTGGACTTTTTTTTTTTTTGTGAAGTGCCTGGTGGAAATTCTTCATGAGTTTCCTGTCACTATAGTGTCCTTGGGTACATAATGTGTAAGGATTAGAATGTCTTGGTTAACATGCTTCATTCTTGCAGGACTCCCATCCTTCATGTACCCAGCGATGAACTTTCATGGACATGAAAGTTCATGAGGCTTACAGGACACACTTCTGGCATTTCCTAATAGATTTAAATTGAACTTTTCCCAATGAGATGCAAAAATTGGATAATGACACATTGTTCTTGATGAGTGAAGGATGCCATTTTAAGTATTATAAACATAGTATACTGTGTAGGGCACTGCAATGAACTTGACATATTGAATTATGCTGCCATCTTCTGAAAACATTTGAAACTTATTGGCAGTTAGACTAAAAGCAGTCCCACACGTATACTCCGATTATTTTGTGAGAAATAAATTTGGAGACCTTATAACTTGAACATGCCTCATCCTTGAGTTTTGAGGATTTAATTTTTTGTTTGGCATTTCAGGCAAGCAAAAGCATGCATTCTTCTACTCATATCTCATACTTGTAGTGTCTGAAAAATGCCAGCAACAGCTGTCTAATCTTGCCATATGACTTGAAGTTTACCAGTTTCTCACAAACGAAATGCAAACAGCTGGCAAAAATACAGATGTTCACATTGTGTCTGCCAGTGACCACATGAGTGTTTCGATTTAAGGATGAGCAACCTGGAAAATTCTAAAAAATATAAAAAAAACTTTATTATTATTATTTTCTCATCTATTTTTGTTTGATATTATGTAATTCAGTTTAGAAAATCATAATTAATAGAAAACCATTTCCAATTTAGCAAAAAATTAAAAGTTAATTTTTTATAATTAAAACAATGTGTGGCATCTCGCAGATGCTAAGCAAGCATATTTGTTCTTTTTAGGGCATGAGCAACAGAGAGATCATTTGCAGTCTTTTTTTTTGAGGGTGGGCATTTGCACTTTCTTTCATTGTACCCTCTTCTCACCACTTGCATCAGTCCCTTGGTTTTTCATCCCATAAACTGGCAGTTCTAATTTTCAGGATTAAAAAATTCCAGAAAATACATATGATTTGTATGATGAGCCTAATTTTGGAAGCCTGCTATAGATGGATTCTACCCTTTTTCATCTGTCAACTCTACCCTTGGATTCTACCCTTTTTTCATCTGTCAACTTTACTCTTGGATTCTACCCTTTTTCATCTTTCATCTGACAAAATAAGAAATATATGTTTTTAGTATCTGTGCTCCTAAAATGGGCCACTTACTCATGTTTTATCAATTAGATATCAAATTGCTACCAAAATGGGACCACTTATGTTGCATCAAATGTATATCAGCTAAACACTTAACCTCTTATAATTCACAGTAAGTAAAAAATAATACAATAATTACCTATAGTAAAATTTAATATTACTGTTATCAGTTGACATAACCGAGTGGTCAGGAGTAAGAACACAGTAGCATGCACACTTTGAGTGGATTGTGGTTCAAGCCATTATGATTACTAAATACAATTGATTGTATTCATGATTTATTGTAAACTCCTCTGACCTGTGCCTGTGCTAGAACATAAACAAGAACTGAAAATAATTCATCATTTAGAGAAAATTAGTGAAAGTTATTTAGGGGAAAAAAAAAAAAATCTGTTGGGTGTCATGTGAATCACAGAAGGCTAATTTTAATTTTAAAATAATTACCTGTGTTATGAAAATATTTGATGTTTAAAGGACTCTCAGACATAAACATTTGGAATTTTATAGTATTTCCAAGCAGAAAACTTAAGATTCAGTGAAAAAAATTTATGTTCATTGATAATATAAAATTTAAATCAGTTATACATGAAAAAACCTGTTCTTGAGTATGTTTGCCCATTATCTTATTATTGAGTTTTGCATCTTCAATGATATAACCATATTATTTGAAAGGTCTTGATGAGTAACTGTGAATTTGTGGTTTTAACCCTTTTGAACATATATACAGTGGTACCTTGGATTACGAGTAACTTGGTATGCGAGTGTTTTGCAAGACGAGCAAAAATTTTTAATAAATTTTAACTTGATAAACGAGCGAGGTCTTGCAATACGAGTACAGTCAGTTCTCGTATAACACGTGTTTACACTACACGAATTCGATCATACACGATTTATAAATAGGGGAACGATATCTTATATAACACGAACCGAATTCGCTTATGCACAATTAGCCTTTGCGTTTACAAGAAATGGCAGTCGAACGCAGAATCACCCCAACCGAACGCAACTCGATAGGAATGAAGAGAAGATTTTGAAAATGTATTTATGGTTTTTTATATCCATGAAGGGGAAACACATTTCGCCATAATAACGTGAAAACCAACAATTCCAGCTAGTATAATCGCAAATGCAATTAGATCGAGTTTACTACCAGTTTATAACAGATTCCACTAGCAGGAACGCAACTGGAAATTGTTTTATGGTAGTAACCCCTAGAAATGTGCTTTAGTAAAATGTGAGGTGTTAATAGTGTATCTCCGCCTTTATGGTGTTGTTTATTCAGTTGCTACACGCGGGCAGCTTTGTTTATGTGTATCAAGCGTGCCTCCTCGTTTTGTAATAGTGCGAGCGATGAATCTGATTTCCGTGAAATCCTCAAAAGGAGGCAAAAGCAAGTTAAAGTCGCACAAAAAGAAAAAATCAACAGATAGCAGTGATTCCATTAGAGACAGTGAAAGTCGTCCTACCCAATAATTAATAAATTCGATTGCTTTATGTATATTAAATTTAAATATTAAAAATATAAAAAGGTATGTATTTTGTATTAATCATTTTTACAGTATATGAATATTTTTGAGTTTTGGAACAAATCATCTGGGTTTCCATTATTTCTTATGGGGAAATTCGCTTTGATATACGAGTGCTTTGGATTACGAGCACGTTTCCGGAACGAATTATGATCGCAAACCAAGGTACCACTGTACACATTAGCATTAGTAGTGGCATATGATGCAAAAAAGCAAGCTTATACAGCATCAGCCAAAAACACCCCCCCCTTCCGTTTCATCTATCCATTGCCTCCAAAAGTTTGTCTAGTTCTTCCTTGAATTTATTTAAGCTATCAACTTCCACAACGACATATTGATGTTTTTCCCAACAATTAACTATTACTGGCTAAAGGCAGATTTCTGCACTTCTATTTATCTTTCCTCAGTTTGAATTTATGCCCCCTCAAGTGCATAATATGAGCTAGAGGAATCCTATCAGCATCGAGCTTGCTCAACCATACAAAACCTTAAACACCTCAATCAGATCCCTTACATGTTCCCCAGATGCTGCAATTTGCAGAACTGAAGTCTTTCTTGGTAAGAGCACCCCTTTATTCCCATCACTGCTGCCCTTCTCTACTCGTTTCAGCAGTTCTACGTCCTTCCTAAAATGAGGCCTCCAGACCTGTATACTCAAGGTGTGGCCTGACTATTTCCTTATACAAAGAGATAATTAACTCCTTATCCCTGCTAGCAAAATTCCTGTATATCATTGATAAAACCCCATGAGCTGTCCTGGTAGCCTATCTGCACTGCTCAGAGAACTTATATCTGACTGCACAGTTACCCCAGGTTGCTTTCATTCTCTACTACCCTGAGTGTAGTACCACACAGTTGGTATGTTACTCTGTGGTTACTGCTACCCATATGCAGTGCTTTGTATTTTTCATTGTTAAACTTCCGTTGCCACTTCTCAGCCCATCTGCCTAACTTATCTAGATCCAGTTGCAGTAGCATACTGCCTTTATTGTCATTAACAACCCTGCCAACCTTTGGAAGCCTGCTATAGATCTGCAAACTTGGACATTAAGCCTGATATACCTTCATCTGTATCATTGATAAATAAAGTAAACAACAATGGGCCCAACACAGAACCCTGGGGGAGTCCACTAATAACATTAGTCCACGAAGAGCAGTGTCTATTGATTACCACTCTCTGTCTTCTCTCACTCAATCATCCATTTATCCACAGAAGCAGCTTGCCCTTTCCACACTACACCAATTTGTACAGCAGTCTTTTATGTGCAACAGTATCAAAAGCTTTCCTGAAATCCAGCTATACGATATCAGATTTATTTTTTGCATCCAGTTCCTTTGTGAACACGTCATAGTATCCAATCAAATTGGTCAGACAAGATTTCCCTTTAAAAAGTCTAGATAATCCTGCATTATTTCTTTTATGAGTGACTCCGTTATTTTGCCTGGAACAGAAGTTAAACTAACAAGTCTCTAATTACTTGTGTTACCCTTTGTGAATTGTGGATACATTCACACTTCTCCAGTCCTTGGGAACCTCCCCTTAATCCAAGGATATTCTCATAATTATGGCTTAATGTTTGCTGCCTCCTTTAATTAACATTTTACATATGCACATGAAGTATACACAACATTTGTATACACAGTATACAAATTTATATACAATTTTCATGTGCACTCCCTGCAGTAAAAATAAAAAATCGTGTGTACCCTGCACCAAAAGATTGTTTTATGTGTAAACATCTTTAATGACACCTACTAAATTTCGAACAGCTAGAACCGCAGTCATGAACGATGTAATTTATGCTCATGCCTGCTACATTACTCTACCAAATCAATGTTAGTAATAAATAGGATACACACGCCTGTAATAAACTGTGAACAGACACAGTTTGGCCTCATTAGCCCTTGTGTCGTTAACTCCAATTCCAACAACACACCTGCTGCTTACTCTACCGAATCAACATTTGGAAGAGGTTAGGCCACCAATAGCATAATTATCCATTTGATTGTAGCCATTTGTTGAATAGTATGATTCTAACAATACAAGTATTTGTACTGTTACAGTTGTACTATCATGTTGGAGCATGTTAGTGTCATGCTTTGTCATAAATTACACATGCAGCGCTAACAAGATCTGCAAGAAATGACAGTATCCACACATAATACACTATTGAAACTATAACTTGCTCAGGATCTCAACGAGTACAAGCGCGAGATGGTAACGCTGCACATTCCATTTTGCAGTGGGGAAACAGATACTGTCAGAGATGAAATATGTCAAGAAGTATGATGAAAATGAAGAGTTCATACTAGATCGTATATTGTATGAATCAGACCTGGATATTCACAAAACGATTGAAATATGTAAGACGACAGTGACTCTGAAAAAGCATGTGGTAATAACCTTATAGTCTTGTAATGCGACTGTAAGAAGAAGACCCCTTTCGAAACTTTTACAATAATCCAAACAGCGAGATGAATGAGGATCTAAAGCTCGCCATGCTCAACTGACTCAGTGCAATTGCAAAGAAACACAAGAAGTTGATGACCAATGATGATTCCTGCAACTTAATGAGAATGGCCAATGACAAGCAAAAGATTCTACTTATGCATGTAATTTGGAGCATGTCATCTCCCAATCGCAAACTGATTGAAATATTCTTGACTGGCCCAGTTGGTTGAAATATACAACTGCTTCAGTAATACAGACAGGTACTGTAACGTCTACATTACATGTGCTTCAACTGGTAAGGCACATGTAATGTAATGATCTTGGATGTGCCCAGAGCTGGCATAAACCAGCTCTGAGCACATCTGTCTATTCCATAAACCAGCTCAACCTATCTATTCTCTAGACTCCAAAATTCCCTAGTATTCACCAATATTCCCCTAAATCATAAGATGGGCTATATCGTGGAACCAAGAGCTAAGAGTTTTAAATGTTATATTTGTTTTTCTCATGCTGAAATTAAGAAGAATTGACTATTTTCAAGCCAGAAACATTTTTGGTGTTGACCAGTGTAATATGTCAATTTATATACAAATTATCTAGAAATATTCATGTAGTTGCCATATCTTATGTGTTTCCTTGTAATTGTAGATAGCTTATAATAGATGTTCATGGAAACTGAACTTGGCCTGTTACAACGTAAGATTGCTCATCGGTGAAGACAGGATATTAGAGCTGGAAAAGGAACTAGAAAATGTGAATTGGGATATGATTGGTTTGGCTGAAACAAGAAGAAGAAGAAATGAATCACTTATAAGTTTATCAAGTGGAAATCTGCTGTACACCAATGGAAACAGTGAAAGGAGCAAAGGTGGAGTTGGGTTTCTGATCCATAAAAATATAAAAAAAAACAAAAAAAACACAACATTTTGGAATTCAAAAGTACATCACCAAGGGTGTCAAGACTAATACTCAAGATTTCTAAGAGGTACAAGCTAAAGGTTATAATGATTTATGCACCAACATCGAGCCGTGATGATGAAGAGGTCGAAGAAATGTACACACCAAAATTGAGTCTTCTAGGTGAGCAGAAAACCCACTACACTATTATTATGGGGGACTTCAATGTTAAGTTTGGAAAAAGACAAAACGGTGCAGAAAGGGGAACTATAGGAAATTTTGGAATTGGTGAAAGACTTGTGAAATTTGCAAAATCTCAAGGATTGTCATTAATGAACATTTTTTTCAAGAAAAGGGTGAACAGAAAGTGGACATGGAAGAGTCTAAATGGATTAACAACTAACAAAATCGACTTTATCCTCACTAACAGAAGATATACCGTGAGTGATGTTACCATCCTGAATAAGGTAAGTGTTGGAAGTGATCACAGATTGGTAAGATGCACACTTGATATAGATGTAGGAAAAGAAAGGAAAAAACTGACTCGAGTAAATAATACGAAAGTCTTTGAGATAACAGAAGACGAGAAAGAGCAGTATGTACTGGAACTTAAAAACAAGTTTGAGCTTCTGCAGACTGCTCAGGACCAAGATATCTACGAGGAATATTACAACTTTCTGAAAGTGATAAAGCCCAAGAAACCTATAGGGAAAAAGAAATCCAAAGAAGAAAAAATTAGTCAAGAAACACTTGTTATGATGAACCGAAGCAGCAAATGAAGAGCAAGATAAACACTGACAAGGAGAAAATTGAGTATACTGAGTTATGCAAAGCCATTAGGAAGAGGCTCATAGAGGACATAAGAAGATTTAACACAAGAAAAGTAGAACAAGCATTAAGGGAAAACAAAGGACTTAAATCAGTCGCCATGAGTAGTAATACAGAAAGACAAATTATACTGAAACTGAAGAATACTGACGGTGTACTTATAAATAGCAGAAAAGGCATAATTCAAATAGCAGAAGACTACTATAGAGAATTATGCAAGAAGCGAGGGAATGATGCCAGCAGTGGGGAAGATGGATCGCAAATTAGTAACACATATGACATACCCGATATTCTTCCTAATGAGGTAGAATAGGCGTTGAAGAAAATGAAGAATCTGAAAGCCCCCGAGGGAAGATGAAGTTACTGTAGAGTTGTTAAAATTGAGAGGAAGAGACATAACACGAAAACTGGCAAGGCTCTTCACAAAATGCATTAGAAAGTGTGTGTTGCCTAAGCAGTGGAATAATGCAGTCACAGTTTTGCTGCATGAGAAAGGAGAGAAATCAGAAATTGCAAATTATAGACCAATTAGCTTGTTATCCCACATCTACAAGTTGTTCACAAGGGTCATTACTAACAGATTAGAAAGAATACTTGATGAGAATCAACTGAAAGAGCAACCTAGCTTTAGGACAGGATTCTCAACTATGGATCACCTACATGTATTATCACAGCTAATGGAGAAAGAAAATGATTAAAAAACACCATTACGCCTGGCATTTGTGGATTATGAAAAGGCTTTTGACTCCATACAGCATAGGGCAATGTTTCGGGCACTGGAAAGACAAGGCATAGATACTCCATATATTATGATTTTGAAGAAAATATATGAGAACGCTGCCTCCTTTATTAGACTAGACAAAGGCAGCAGGAAATTTAAAATCGAGAAAGGAGTTTGACAAGGAGACAATATCTCCGAATCTGTTTCTGCTGCCCTTGAGGAAGCTTTCAGAAGTTTGGACTGGTCGCAGAAAGGAGTCAATGTGAATGGAGAATACCTAAGCCATTTACGATTTGTAGATAACATTGTAGTCATAAGCCACAATCCCAAAGAATTAGAGGAAAATCTTAATCAGTTATGCAGAGTTAGTAAGGATTTTGGACTAAAGGTAAATATGGCTAAAACAAAAGTAATGATGAACAAGTATGCCACAGAAAGGGACAATGATTGAAGGAGCAGTAATTGAAAAGGTGGAGTCATATACTTATCTAGGACAAGTTATTAGCTGTAATAATGATAAATGGCTGGAAGTCAAGAGAAGAATAAATTTTGGATGGATAGCATTCAGGAAATATAGTCACATACTGAAGAGCAATATCCCAGTTTGTCTGAAACGTAAAATAATGAACCAATGTATACCCCCCACCATGACTTATGAAGTGAAACTTGGGCACTCACCAAAAGAATGGAAGAGAAGCTGAGAGCTATACAGCGAAGAAGGAACGAATTATATTGGGAATCAGACTGTTAGATAAGAAGAGAAACACATGGATTAGGCAGCAAACTCAAGTAAAGGACATTCTTATAAAAACTAAAGAACTACAATGGTCTTGGGCAGGACACATAGCTCAAAGACATGATGACAAATGGACTAAGAAAATAACAGAATGGTACCCAAGAGGAGCTAGAAGAAAACCTGGAAGACAATGGCGGAGATGGATAGATGAAATTCATGAGTTTGTGGGTAGTAAATGGATGGCCATTGCACAAAACAGAAGGAACTGGAAAGTTGCTGGAGAGGCCTTCATCCTGCAGTGGATTGAAAATGGCCAATGGTGGTGATGATATAATAGATGGTAGTTAGAAAATAGCTTTAAATATTAAAAGTATAGTTCATAGCTGTTAGTTTTAGATTAAGTGATATGGGCTTACAAAAGCTGAAATTGAATGAATTCTCATGATTTATGATTTAGAAGCTCATGAAATTGAATCAAGTTATACATAAATAATGTAGAGAATATTTCACAAATTGTCTTTTTTTTTTTATTCTGATTTGATTTTTTACAGTAATATCACTCTGTGATTTATCACATCAGAGTGATATTATTGCTTTTGGAAAACATTTCACTTTTCACCCACATTCTTTTTGAAAACTTCCTACTGTCGAGGAATTGCATTAATTTTCAATGATGGAATTACATAATTAATGAAACAGATTACTTTTGGCTTGAGTTATGAGAATTTAGAGTCAGCTGTTTAACCCAGAATTGGACATGCAGGATCTTTGAGACCTTCGTGATTTTAACAATTTCGCTCTCTTCGTGTACTCAGTCCATACAGCTGAAATTCTCACTATGTTTCAACGAACATGTTTTCTTTTACTTCTTCGCTGAAAATTAAGTTCCAGTACATACTGCTTTTTCTCGTCTTCTGTAGACCGGGGTTCAAGCCCGTCACCACTAAATATGGAGGGCGCGGAAAGGTCAGGGGATGACCACCGCATATCCCGGAGCAATATGGCCTTAGTTGCTAATGCTCCTAAAAACTAAATAACAACAACAAATAACAACACTCGTCTTCTGTTATCTCAAAGACCTTCGTATTATTTACTCAAGTCAGTTTTTTCCTTTCTTTTCTTAAATCTATATCAAGTGTGCATCTTACCATTCTGTGATCACTTCTAACATTCATCTTGTTCAGGACGGTAACATCATTCACGATATCTTCTGTTAGTGAGGATGAAGTTGATTTCATTACTTGTTAATCCATTTGGGCTCTTCCATGTCCACTTTCTGTTCACCCTTTTCTTGAAAAAAGTGTTCATTACTGACACACTGTGCTGACATTGTTCTGACAATTCTGACATTATTGATAGTGTTCATTACTTGTCCTATTTGCAGACAACTGTCCCGCATAGTTGTCTGCAAATAGAACAAGGGTCTCAGCTTCTTGAGAAGTTTCCAGGTAGTGTTGCAAAAACTCACCACACCATTTGGACCTTTTCCTGTGTCTTGCTCCTCACCAATCAAGCAGTTGAACCGAATTTTTTCTTTTTCATTAGTTATACCAAATACTGCACATTTTTGTGTGCACTTGAAATAAGCAGAACCTGGTTGCTATTAATGGCTTGTTGGATAATTTATTGTTTGAACAAAATCGACGACCTTAGTCATATTATCTGAGTTGTCACACCAGGTTTGGTAATACGATCTCTAATTTCTGGCTTTCTGGAGGTGGTCCAAAGCACCGTTCAGCTTCAGTTCTTTCTCTTCATCCTTGCAGTTCTTGGCTTGAAAAATAGATAGAAAATTACTTCTACAAATATCACATAGGTCAGCAGCTGGTTTCATGATTGTCACATAAGGGATGTATTTTGTTCAAATTTTTCACCCTTTTATTTATACTACTACTCTGTCTTGCCGATAACTGTTTCTGTTTTTTTTTTTTATTATTGCATGTTATCCCAGTCAGTATGGCAGAAAAGTATGTGAGTGGACCTGGCAACATTGGTTAATAATAATAAATAATAATACTTCACATTTCACACGTGAAATGTGAAGTATTATTATTCATTTTCACATGCATTCATGCATTTTCACATTTCACATGTGAAAATGCATGAAGGTGGAAAAACAATAAATACTGTTTCTTGTGTTTCAACTCTCCAACATCCACTGTGAATACAATAGTGAAAGATGAAGAATGAATAAAAGAATGTGCAAAAACATCTGCAACTTTAAAGTCTACTGTGGGGAAAAAAAAAAATTTATGAGAAGCTTTTAGCTATGTGGGTTACTATCTACCAAAGAAGTAATATTGGCCTTTCTAACAAATAATGTTTTCACTCCTGGTGTAGGTACTGAGGATGCGCTGTACTCTTTAGTTCATAATGTTTGGGAATTGAATTATAAATATACCATGGGAATTTTTGCAGGCTTTGCTGGTGCCTTTGATTCCATTAGTTGGGACAGTGTATCAGTGTTGTTACACATGGCTTAAAGTTCTTTTAATGTTTTCTCTGTAATTAAAGATTACTTTAGGGATCACACAGTAACAGTTAAGTCGAATTTTGGATCAATTACGCATCAGTGACTCGAGGTTGTCCGCAGGGATCTATCTTTGGCCCTTTAATATGGAACTTTGTTTTGGAAGATTGGCTCGAGAGAATTTGACCACTTGCACACAATAGCTTATGCAGATGATATGGTAATACTTGTGAATGGAAATTCCAGTAAGGTGCTTGAAATGGGATCTGACTGCATATTGAAAGAATTAAGCAAATGGTGTAGTTTACATTGATTGACAATCTCTACATCCAAAACTAAAATCATGATGTTGAAGGGTAAATTAACTGTTAATAGACCACCTCAAGTAAAGTTGAATGGTATTTCCTTACAGCAGGTGTTAATGATTAAATACTTGGGAATATATATTGCTAGTGGCTTGAACTTTATCTCGCATATTAACTATATATCGGAGAAAGTGAGGAAATTATTGCAGTGATCTCAAGAATAATGCAGATGGAATGGGAGATAAAGGAGGAAGCATTCCATTTGATTTATGATTGTATTTTTCTGCCAATTGTTATGTATGGTGCATCAATCTGGGTTGATCATGCAGTCAAGGTAAGCAACACCAGAAAGCTTTATTCTATACATTTAGTTATGCTACTCAAAATGGTTTTGGCTTGCAGAATGGGTTTCCAGAGAAGCTTTACTTCCTTGGACTCGGGAAGTACCCGTAGACTGGAAATGTGCAAATGTGACCCCAATCTACAAAGGAGGGTCAAAGGGAGATAGGTAATTACAGACCTGTTAGTTTAACTTCTGTTCCAGGGAAATTAATGGGGCCATTGGTTAAAGAAGCACTGCAGGATCATCTAGACATGACTTTAGTTATAGCTCGGACACAGCATGGTTTTGTTAAGTGGAAGTCTTGTCTGACCAATTTGATTGGATACTATGATGTGGTCACAAAGGAACTGGATGCAGGGAATAACTTTGATATCATATATTTGGATCTTAGAAAGGCTTTTGATACTGTTGCACATGGAAGACTGCTGCACAAATTGGAGCAGTGTGGCATCGGAGGCAAATTGCCATTATGGATAAAGGGATGGTTGAGTGGGAGAAGACAGTGGTAATCAGTGGACACTGCTCTTCATGGACTATTGTTATTAGTTGAGTCCTCCAGGGTTCAGTGTTTGGTCCATTGTTGTTTTCTGTATTTATAAATGATATTGATGACGGTATATCAAGCTTAATGTCCAGTTTTTCAGGCGATACGAAGGTCGGCAGGGCATATGGGAAGCAGTAACCCCAGAGTAATGTATCAACTGTGTGGTACCACACTGACAGAGGTAGAGAATGAAAAGCACCTGCGATAATTGTGCAAGCAGATATGAAGTTTTCTCTGCAGTGCAGACAGTCTGCAAGAGTAGCTCATGGTGTCTTGTCAATGATATACAGGAATTTTTCTAGCAGGGATAAGGAGGTGATTATTCCCTTGTATAAGGCAGTGGTCCGGCAACACCTTGAGTACTGTATACAGGTGTGGAGGCCTCATTTTAAGAAGGATGTAGATCTGTTGGAACGAGTACAGAGAAGGGCAACAAGATTAGTGAATGGAACAAAGGGTTGCTCTAACAAAGAAAGGCTTAAGTTTTGCAAATTACAAAGAGACTAAGCATCTGCGAGGTGTTCTGATTGAGGTGTATAAAGCCTTGAATGGTTTGAGCATGCTCAATGCTGATGGGATTCTTCCTCTTGCTAAGACTAATCACCTGAGAGGGCATAAATTCAAATTGAGGAAAGACAGATGTAGGATAGATGTGTGGAAGTTTGCCTTAACCAGCGGGTGGTTGATCTGGAACAAACTTCTATCTGTCATTGTAGAAGTTGATAGCTTAAACAGATTCAAGGCAGAACTAGACAAACATATGGAGCGGATGAGTGAAATGAGAAGGGGGGGTGTTTTTTTTTTGGCTGCTGCTATGTAAGCTTGCTTTCTTGCATCATGTGCCCTTGCTAATGCTAAGTGTTAGCTAGCAAGATGCCACTTGATTTACAGTTAGTATTTAGAGGCCTGTCCTTTTATTTAAGAAGAAGTATAAAATAAGTGGGATAAGACAGAGAGTGGTAATCAACGAACACTGCTCTTCATGGACTAATGTTATTAGTGATGTGCCCCAGTGTTGGGCTTGTTGTTTTATATACTTATCAGTGATATTGATGAAGGTATATCAAGCTTAATGGCAAAGTTTGCAGATGATACAAAGGTTGGCAGGGTTGTTAATAACAGTGATGACAGTATGCTGCTGCAACAGTATCTGGAGAAGTTGGGCAGAAAATGGCTGAAAAGTGGCAACTGAAGTTTAACATTGACAAATGCAAAGTACTGCATATAGATAGCAGTAACCTCTGAGAAATGTACTAACTGAGTGTTGTTACACTCAGGATAGTGGAGATGAAAGAGACCTGGGAGTAATTGTACAGTCAGATAAGAAGTTTTCTGAGCAGTGCAGACGAACTGACAGAGTAGGTCATGGAGTCTTGTAAATGATATACAGGAATTTTGTGAGCAGGGATAAGGAGGTGATTATCTCTTTGTATAAGGCAATGGTCAGGCCACACCTTGAGTACTGCATACAGGTCTGGAAGCCTCATTTTAGGAAGGATGCAGAGTTGCTAGAAAGAGTACAGAGAACGGCAACAAGACTGGTTTGGGGAACAAAGTGGTGCTCTTAGGAAGAAAGGCTTAAGTTCTGCAAATTGCAGCATCTGGAGAGTAGGCACCTGCAAGGTTATCTGATTGAATTGTATAAGGCATTGAATAGATTGAGCAGGCTCAATGCTGATGGGATTCTTCTTACTCAGATTACAAACCTGAGGGAGCATAAACTGAAATTGAGGAAAGACAGTTGTTGAATAGATTGTGAAAATTTGCCTTTAGCTAGCTGATTGCTGGAACAAACTTCCAACTGTCGTGGGAGTTGATAGCTTAAATAAATTCGAGGCAGAAGTAGACAAACATTTGGAATAAATGGATGGGTGAAATGGGAAGGCTTTTTTTTGGCTGATGCTTGCTTTGCTGCATTATATGCCTCTACTGACACTAATGCTAAATTTGAGTTGCTGGGCATAGAAATTAACAATTTAGTGAAAAAGAGGATTTGGGAGCTCCTTTTACAAAAATGGCAAAGGGAATGGAATTGTTCAGAAAAAGGTAGAATAACATTCAAATTTTTCTCTTATGTTAATGGTGTAAATTATATTAAGCCAATCTGGTCAGTGCCTAATACATTGTGCATTCTTATTAACAGATCACGAATCAATTTTTGCTAAACTGAATAGTCTTGGAATCATAGAAAGACACAACTGTACGTGTGGTGTCTAGAAACATAGGAACACGTTTTTAATTGTTTGGAATATGCTGATTTGCATCCATTTACTGAATAATGTCGAAATTTAACCTGTTTGGTGGATGGAATTGAGCCATTACTTATTAAAACAAGGGAAAATGTTATTGCCTTTCAAAATTTTGCAAATTCAGTTTTCGTGAGAAGGAATATTCTTTTGCAATTGGAAGAGTGAAGATTAAATAATGCATGAATTGGTGGATTGTACTCTTTTATTAACATGGATTAGTATGCTATTTTTTATATAGGAACAGAAATTCCTTTTGCAGAAGTGGGTAGGATATTGGTACTCTGTTTCCTTAATGGATGGCTGTCCATTTCTGCTCCTGCCAATGCAGTTGGTAAGAAGCCTTCATAGGTTTTTTTTTTTTTTTATTTGATCTTGCAATAACACCTTCCAGTTTGGTTTTCCTAGTTAATATGAGTAACTTCTGTTGAGCTCTTTGACTGCTGATGGATTGCTGTTCCTTGAACTGTTTATCTTTTGGAGATTACCGGCAATGATAGTCTCTAGGATGTGATGCTCTTCTGCGGACAGTGTCTCTTCATTTGTTTCTGTCGTAGCTTGCTTGTCCAGCTCATTGTGCTGTAGCTGAGTTTGAGATGACCATTGTACAGTATAGTTGGTTCATCATGTGCTAATTGAATTAATTGATATGTACAATGTGCTAATTGAATTAATTGATATGTACAATATGCTAATTGAATCATTTGATATGTACAGTGTTATGTATATCAGATTTGCGAGATATTTTTTGCTAGGAGGCTGCTTTACATGAATGAATGTGAGAAAAAGAAGCCATTTGCTCAAAACTCCGTATATACATTCATTAAAAATATTTTAGAGCCAGAAGAGGAATGTGATAATGACAATATGATCGCTCTCTTTTCAACCACATCCTCCTCCAATTAATGTGTCATGTATACATCCCCCCCACACACACTGGAAATAGGTTGTATGTATACATACCTTAAAAGTAAAATTCTCATTCTACAATGTATACTCCTAAGCGACGTTATATAATAACCAGGTGCACCATCTTGTTGAAAAACAAGTGTTCAGAAGGCCAAATGCAAAATGTTAGTCCCATTCAGATGACAGTTTGATTTTCTTTCAACAAGATGGGGCACCTTGTCATTATGCAAGCATTATTTGGGAGTACAGTAAACCCTTGATTTTATGGACTAATGGGGGGAAAGGAGATAACTGTTATTGCTGAATGTGAATGTCTGTTACATCAAATTTTTTTTTCAGCTCTTTTTGTACCCCTGTAATTGACAGTTTAAACAGTTACTTTGTGTATGTGTGTGTGAATAAATGAATGAAACGAATAAAGTTAAACAATAACAAGGTATTAATTTACACTGTGCATTACATTTTAGGCATTTTTTTTTTTACTAAGATTAACTTTATAGAACACTTAATAAAACTACAGGTTTATGTTCTCTAAATTTGGCCATTTAGTTTAAATCTTCCCCATTTTGCTTTGCTTTTAGAGGTTTAGGAGAAGACAAAAGATATCATTTTGCAAAATTCACAATTATATTCTGACATTGTATAATTATATAACTGTATTCATGTCTTATACTGTGGAATAATGAAGACTCGCTATATTTTATGGTTAGGCAAATTTGAAATTTGTCCTTGATTAATAGTTTAGAAGAGAAAAAAAAGTGAAACCCTACCTTTTTTTTTTTTTTTTGATGCCAAGAAAGATTTTATGTGTATTATTTTTAAGATATTTGTATGTACTGGTAAGGTTCATTTTTATATTTCAATTTCAGGCTGGAATTTTTATTTCAGGGTGGTAGTGAAGCAAAGGGTTTTTATTTAGTATGTTTAGGATTTTGCAGTTTTTCTCAATTTCCTGGTGGATTTGCTTTGTGTATTTTATCAACCAAAAACAGAAAATTTTAAAATTAAAATATCTCTTAGAATTTACAGTGTAAGTTGTGTTCCTCCAGCACAATATTCCGTTTCAGCAGAAAAGCTTATAATGAAAATATGTTATTATACACCGTGAATTTTTAGTGTCCCTTTAGCATGATATTCAGTCTCAATCATTGATTATTTTTGAATGTTCAATAATTTTTTTTTGTATAGCCATAAAAAAATTCTTTATTGTTCTGCATTTATGTAAAAAATGTGCTATGCCTGTGCCTATGCAAAATAATTTTTTTTGGATAACAAGACTGCTAAAGTTTCTTATTATCCAATATATTGTCAGAATAAAGAGTAAAATTATAAAATACAGTTTTCCACTATTTCTTGTCTTTTATCCCAAATAAACAATGATGTAATATATACACTACACTTCTGCTTTTTTTTTTTTTTTTTTGCCTGTTAGAGAATTAAAATTGGATCCAATATTAATACATATAGCAGTAAATTATCAAAAAATTAATTATCATTTGTTATTTGCAGAACAGCAAACTACTGAACCAGTTATACCAAATCAGGTTGAAGCTCCTTCAGAAACATCAGCAGGAGAAAACAATAGTGCTGCAACTGCTGCAGCAGCTGTTGTTACTGAGAATGTTCAGGTAATAATTAGATATACTAAAATTTTGGCAGTCTTTTTACATTTGGTACAAAATTTAATTTAAAAAAATAAATTTTGTGTATTTTTATCAAAAGAGGAAAAGGTATACATTAAAACCCCATTACAACAGTGATTTTATTGAAAATCACTATACAGTAATACCCCGACTTACGCTGCCCCGACTTACGCGAACTCGGAGTTACGCGGTTCCTGATTTTTTCGTTTGGCAACGCTGCCGCCCACTATCTTCAAGGTCGTTTTTCATATGTTATCGATATACGGTGCGACGGCGGAGACTGAGAGCGAAATATGAACAAAATTCAACTTTGCTGCTTTTATGTTTTTTATATCAGTGAAGGGGAAACACATTTCACCATAATATAACGTAAAAACTAACACAATTCCAGCTATCGGTATAATCGCAAATGCAATTAGATCGAGTTTACTACCAGTTTATAACAGATTCCACTAGCAGAAACGCAACTGGATTTTTATTGTTTTATGGTAGTAACCCCTAGAAATGTGAGGTGTTAATAGTGTATCTCTGCCTTTATGGTGTTGTTTATTCAGTTGCTACATGCGCGCAGCTTTGTTTATGCGTATCAAGCGTGCCTCCTCGTTTTGTAATTGTGCTTTATTCCCTAAAAATGAAAAGGAAGCGTCCTGGTGAAGACACTACAGATTCAGAGAGAAAAAGAAAAGCAATTATCGATAAACAGAGGCGGACTGGGTCAAAAATTCTTTCCCGGGAAAATTTATAGTGGCCTCATACTATGGTTTATGGCCAAAATCACACTGGCCCACCGGGGTTTCCCCGGTAAGGCTTATTGCCAGTCCGCCTCTGTCGATAGAGAAAAAATATGAAATTGTGAAACGCTTTGAGCGAAATGAAAGACCATGTGATATTGCACGTGCTGCAGGCCTAAATGAAGCAACGGCGAAAAGCACATGACAATTGCAAACTTGACAGGTTGAAAATTGAAAAGGGCTCAATTGTAAAGGGCTTAAAAATTTTAGAAAACATAGACTCCAATGAAGAACGCGTTATAGCTACAAAGCAAGGAATAAAAAAATTATTAGCTTGCTACGAAGAAATTCTGCGTGAAAAAAAGAACGCGCTGTGTCGTCAGACGAATTTGTTAGATTTTATGAAGCCATCGACATCGAAATAACTTTTTAACGTAAGTCATTTGTTTTTTTAATACATATTTTGTATTAATATGTATAAAGAACTGCAATTTTATTAATATTTTTCTTCTAAACTAGTGTTTTTGTTAGTCCTTGGTCCCAATTAAGAAAAACTTATATGTATTTATATGCAAAGTTGTACCCCGACTTACGCGAATTCGACTTACGCGATTTTCGTCGGACCCACCTATCGCGTAACTTCGGGGTATTACTGTATCTCACTTCAGTGAAGTATTTCTAACAAAAAAATTTGGTACAAATTCCTTCAAATTATTTTCGAAGCCTTCTTATGCCTGAAATGCATTGGTTTGCACAAGTGAAAGTTATGGATGACCATCATATTGTAAATATATCTTTGGGAGGATTCGAAGATGTTGCAGAGGAATTTAGTTTCACACCCTGTTAAGTTTTTTCACATTTTTGGATCATCATCATCAGCCATTTTCAATCCACTGCAGGATGAAGGCCTCTCCAGCAACTTTCCAGTTCCTTCTGTTTTGAGCACTGGCCATGCATTTACTACCCACAAACTCATGAATTTCCTTTCCCCCTTTGTCTTCCAGGTTTTCTTCTAGCTCCTCTTGGGTACCATTCTGTTATTTTCTTAGTCCATCTGTCATCATGTCTTCGAGCTATGTGTCCTGCCCAAGACCATTTTAGTTCTTTAGTTTTGATAAGAATGTCCTTTACTTGAGTTTGCTGCCTAATCCATGTGTTTCTCTTCTTATCTAACAGTCTGATTCCCAATATAATTCGTTCCATTCTTCGCTGTGTAGTTCTCGGCTTCTCTTCCATTCTTTTGGTGAGTGCCCAAGTTTCACTTCTGTAAGTCGTGGTAGGGAGTATACATTGGTTCATTATTTTACGTTTCAGACAAACTGGGATATTGCTCTTCAGTATGTTACTATATTTCCTGAGTGCTATCCATCCAAAATTTATTCTTCTCTTGACTTCCAGCCATTTATCATTATTACAGCTAATAACTTATCCCAGATAAGTATATAACTCCACCTTTTCAATTACTGCTCCTTCAATCATTGTCCCTTTCTGTGGCATACTTGTTCATCATTACTTTTGTTTTAGCCATATTTATCTTTAGTCCAAAATCCTTACTAACTCTGCATAGCTGATTAAGATTTTCCTCTAATTCTTTGGGATTGTGGCTTATGACTACAATGTCATCTGCAAATCGTAAATGGTTTAGGTACTCTCCGTTCACATTGACTCCTTTCTGCGACCAGTCTAATCTTCTGAAAGCTTCCTCAAGGGCAGCAGTAAACAGTTTTGGAGATATTTTGTCTCCTTGTCAAATTCCTTTCTCGATTTTAAATTTCCTACTGTCTTTGTCTAGTCTAATAAAGGCAGTAGCACTCTCATATATTTTCTTCAAAATCGTAATATGTGGGGTATCTATACCTTGTCTTTCCACTGCCTGAAACATTGCCTTATGCTGTATGGAGTCAAATGCTTTTTCATAATCCACAAATGCCAGGCATAATGGTGTTTTATATTCATTTGCTTTCTCCATTAGCTGTGATATTACATGAAGGTGATCCATAGTTGAGAATCCTGTCCTAAAGCTAGCTTGCTCTTTCAGTTGATTCTCATCAAGTGTTCTTTCTAATCTGTTAGTAATGACCCTTGTGAACAACTTGTAGATGTGGGATAACAAGCTAATTGGTCTATAATTTCCAATTTCTGATTTATCTCCTTTCTTATGCAGCAAAACTATGATTGCATTATTCCACTGCTTAGGCAATACACCTTTTCTAATGCACTTTGTGAAAAGCCTTGCCAGTTTTTGTGTTATGTCTCTTCCTCCCAATTTTAACAACTCTACAGTAACTTCATCTTCCCTCGGGGGCTTTCTGATTCTTCATTTTCTTCAATGCATGTTCTGCCTCATCAAGAAGAATATCGGGTATGTCGTATGTGTTGGTACTTTGCAATCCATCTTCCCCACTGCTGGCATCATTTTCTTCCTCCCATATAGTCAGTTAAATCAAGGTTTTACTGTATTTGTGAATTTGCATTAAGTGAACAATATGGGCAGTGCACTGTGCTTCTTTCACTTTCTTACAATTGAGAAATTATGTTAAACTGAATGACCAGTCATGTTAGTAAAAAAGCTAGCCCTACTTTTATTATTAGTAGTGGAAAAATGTTGCAACAAAGCATCACTGCTCAGTAAAGAGCAAAGTGATTCTTTGTTAAAAATTAAAAAAAAAAAAAAAAACTTGTTTATTCCATCTAAATTATTAGAAGGAAATTCTATACCTTGCTGAAGACATAATTTCAAATATGTATTGCCTTCATCCTTTTCCAATTTAAATTTACTTCTTATGTGTGTGTGTATCATTTGAGAAAGAGTAAGGATGTCATCAGCATTTAATTTAGTCAACTCATTTAAAGCTTTAAGTATTTTGATCAGTCTCCTTGCTGATGCCTAGCTTCCAGATGCTACAGTATGCTGAACTCTTCTTTCTTGGCAAGAGCACTCTTTTGCACATCTGACTAATCTTGTTGCTCTTCCCTACACCCATTATAACAGATCTATATAATCAAATAAGGCTTTCAAACCTGTATGTAGTACTCAATATTTATCATATATAAGAGATGATAATTATTTCAGCTCTGAGAAACATGAGAAAAACCAAAGGGCATCACTAATAGTTGCCTTATACAACAGGAATAATAATCTGTTTTACTTGCTTTAAAATTTCCTCTGTATCATTCACAAACTCTTGTGAGGTGTCGTAGCAATCAGTTTGCACTGCTCAGAGAGTTTCATGTTGGACTTTAATTACTGCTAGATCTTTTGTATTCTCCACTGCCCCAAACTCGAGATAGTGGAGAATGAAGAATGAAAAGGAGATAAGAGGGAAAAAAATGGTTGGCATCTTTTAAATGAGAGAGTGGAAAGATGTGGAACAAAAAGGGAGAAATAGATGGGAAAAAAGATAGTGATAGAAGTAATTGATTATGGGAAATATTTGAAATAATTATGGCTTTTTCATAATTAATTATATACTAATTGGTATATAATAAACTTAATTTGCACATAATTGATTGTGGAAATAATCGTAATTAATTATATTGTAACATTTGAATATGATGCTTATCGATCGATTGATTGATTATGAATTGATTATTTCAGTAATTATGAAATCAACTAATTTGCACAATTGATTATTTTGATTATGCCCATCCTTAGGAAAAGGCATAGGGAAGAAGGCAAGTAGGCAGTATATCCCTGGAAAAAATCTGTTTACCCCACATGAACTAAATAAATGGAGGAGACAGAAGGGGTGTAGGTCAGGTAGCAGAGGGTTGTAATTAATGGTTACTCAGTATTGGGCTATTATTAGGATTGGAGTCCCTAAAGGATCAGTGCTTTGACCACTGTTATTTCTCATTTTGTTAAATGACATTGATGAAGGGATACAGGGTGTGATATCAAAATTTAGTCTGATATCAAGATTGTGAAACTGGTTAATAACCAATGTCCAGCATTGCTCCAGAATGACTTGGATAAGCTTTGGGGATGGTCACAGAAGTGGAGACTATGTTTTAATGCTGCAAAATGGTAATGTTTCACACTTAGGAAATAACAACCTCAAAATAATGTAAATTTAGAGGGGTTGAATTAAAAATGGTAGAGCAAGAAAGGAATTTGAGGATCAGTCACAATTATAGGCAGACATTAAATTCTCTTTGCAGTGCAGCAATAACCAGGGAGGACCTATGGTGTCCTGTCAGTTTATTGAATGATTGCTTGTAGAGATAGGGACGTTGCAATTTCACTGTCTAAGGTAATTGTGAGACTGCACTTAACTTGTATCCAGGTATGGAGAACACACCTAGAAAAAGGCATTGAACTTCTTGAAGTGTTACAGAGATGGACAGTGTGTCTGGTGAGATTGGCAAAAAAGGCACTCTTATGATGAGAGAAACTGAATGTATAGGCTTGAAGAGCTTACTAATGAAGACACGTTAGAGGAGATCTGATGAGGTTTATAAGGCTTTGAGAGGGGATAGTAAATGAATGAATGGGGTAATATTTTCATAGAAAAAAAAAAAAAAAATCAACCCCAGGGGCTCACATCTGGTGAGTTTGGGTTTGGCACACCCTGGATCCTGAGCTGGATATCATCATTCTTCTCTTTCTTGGCGATTCCTTTCTACTTCTCTCTCTCTTACTAAACCTGGGATTTTTTTTTTTTTTTTTTTTTTGGCTGGTGCAGCAGAAGCCTCGGGCTTCCTTGCACCATATGGCTAATAATAATAATAAAATAATAAATCTTCATTTAACCAAAAGTTGCCTCTATCGATAGAGGCCAGTGGTGTGGGAGAATTCAAGGATTGTGTGGGAGAACCCAAAGATACTAATCCAGCAAGAGCTGGATTAGTACCTTTGGGTAGAGGGAAACAGGTTTTCTTTTTCTGGTACAGCAAAACACCTCTGGCTTTCTTGCATTGTATGGTCA
The DNA here is from genome assembly GCF_048544385.1 of Mastigoproctus giganteus. Classification (NCBI taxonomy): domain Eukaryota; kingdom Metazoa; phylum Arthropoda; class Arachnida; order Uropygi; family Thelyphonidae; genus Mastigoproctus; species Mastigoproctus giganteus. The sequence continues at coordinate 63,014,990 of NC_143586.1, read as the reverse complement.
ATGCTAATATTAAAAAGCTACATTAAGAATGTAGCTTTTTAGTATTAGTGGCATGATGTAATTCTGCATCATTCTTATTTTTATACCAGACAAAAAAAATCTAGTGTGATACAAGAAAAATTTGAAAGTTAATAAATAAGTACCATCTTAATGTTTATTTTAAAATAACCCTTCAGAACAAAACAATGCTTTGCTAACATTAATACCATTATACTTATCTACCCATGCTGCTTATAACACCATTTCTATTTCATTTAAAGAAAGTTCAGCAGTGTTCTGGTGTCTGTTCATTTATGATTAATGGAAAATATTCTGAGTGGCTTAATTAAACGATTACTATTAATAATTAATATTTCATCACTTGGTATTTTAAGTAAAATCATTTAATTTATGCACACAATTTTCTTTTATGTGTTTTATATTTCTAGAGTGTAACACCATCAGAAAAAGAGCCGACTGGTGAGTCTGTTGCAAAGAAACCCAGAGTTGATCTTCAGTCTCTCCCTACTCGGCAGTACCTTGATCAGACAGTGGTTCCTATTCTTCTGCAAGCTTTATCTACATTGGCAAAAGAAAGGTTTGAGTATTAATTTTTGCTTTTTATACATCAGTCATCGTACCATTTTATCACTAACTTAATGGTATCATTAAAATGTAGACAAAATAGTTTTAGGAAAGAATTTTGTTGCAAAGAAACCCAGAGTTGATCTTCAGTCTCTCCCTACTACTCGGCAGTACCTTGATCAGACAGTGGTTCCTATTCTTCTGCAAGCTTTATCTACATTGGCAAAAGAAAGGTTTGAGTATTAATTTTTGCTTTTTATACATCAGTCATCGTACAATTTTATCACTAACTTAATGGTATCATTAAAATGTAGACAAAATAGTTTTAGGAAAGAATTGACTATGGAGGTATGAGTGCAAGAAGTGTGCTTATGGACATGAGCAGTACAGAGTGATTCAGATAACATGCAACCTGTAGATTATTTTCACATCTATATCAACTACTGTTATAAGCATAATTATAATACTGGTATATAATACAAATTCACACGTGTTTGATGAGACAGTTTTCTTTGACTTTTCTGATTTGATATTGCTTTTAATTCTTCTAACGTGTGATGGTTGTTAGGTTAATCACCCCTTGTATTGGTATATACACTGACTTCTCCTCTTAGCTCCCAAAGATAGAAATTTGAGAATTATGGCAGCTAATAAGGAATATGCTGCATTTGTTATAGCCAAAAAATTACTCTGGGTGACTGATAACATAACTGCTGGACACCCGAGGATGATTACTAACTCCACTGCTTGCAGCTAGAATAAAATGCCATCGAGTTGTCAATAATAAATCAATACTTCCAATTTGCATTGTGTGAATCTGAATACACCTGTATTTCATGATGTTCTTCAGTGTATATTGTTTACTTAATTTCAAGAATTGCATAATTTATAGTATATTAACAGAAGATAACTTGCCATAGAGACAATATCTGCAATATAGTTGTCATTTTTTATTTTTATTTTGGGTCATGCTGATTTCTGTATATGAACTACGAATGCCCGAATCTTAGTTAGGTTTGTTAGATGACTTTTTATTGAAAAGACAGGGGAAAGATTCCAAATGTGCAGTGATCTCAATGGGCAAGCAGCATGTGATCATTGCATTGCAAATACCATGCCACAAGGAGCATGCATTGAATCTGTTAGTATGACATAGAAACTGAGTGCGTATCATGGCTCAAGTTATTTTCATTGCTTCAGCTCAGAAAGGTGCATATAGACAAGTTCGAATTGAAAACACTGCTAATTTCTTTGTGGTAGTATTAATAAAGGAAAATCAATGCAAAGAAGCTAGGCTTATTTGTCATCAACTTTAAAATAAAAATATTCACCTGGTTTCATCCAGGTATTTGTCAAATCCTTTCTTAACTTTACATAAGCTCTCTAGTTCTAATAGAATATGTAGTAATTTACTTCAACAGTTAATGACTCTTTTAGTAAATGAATATAAGGTGTCAAATAATATCACTTTATGATGTTGTTTGACACTTAATTGATAATAAAATGAGATGTTGTCTTTCATTGCAAAACAAATTTTATGTTATGTATCGAAGTTTGTGATCAAAACTTAATTACTAGAATTTTTACAAATAGTCAGTCCTCAATTTATGATGTTTCATTCTTGCATTTATTAATTAAAGAATGTGCCATTTCTACACTTAAGATGATCACCCTGGTCTCAATTATTAGTATTACTGTATGTATTATGACTAACATATAGGTTAGTGCAAAAGCATCATTTTAACATAGCCATCTACCAAAGTAGTTAAATTAATTAATTATATTGGCATCGTTTTGGTTATATCTCACATTGTCTTCTCCACTGGTGAAGTGTTACTTATTTGAGTTAGTACAATACCATGGCAACTCTTTGTGAAGGCATTCATAATATGAGATATAACCAAAACGATGCCAATGTAATTAATTAATTTAACTACTTTGGTAGCTGGCTACGTTAAAATGCTTTTGCACTAACCTATATGTTAGTCATTCTACCTCGTAGCACGAGGCCTCTGCCCTTAAATATTTTATAGTGTATGTATTATGTTAATACATACATACATACACTATATGTATGTATTATGTTAATATAAAATGGTTTTTTTATATTTGTTATTATTTGTTATTATGATTACATATTTTTTTTTTATTAGCAGTTCTCAACTCACAAGCCATTTAATTATACCATAATGTGATTGTGGAAAACTATATGTAGTACATTCATAAAATTCACAGAATCGCACACTGGTATTTAAATGGTTTGCACTATGGTTGTAAGGTTTCGTGGGATGTTAACCTTGGTGTGTGCGCATGCCAAGTGGGAACTGGCTCAACCACTTCACTCGTACACACAGCTGATTGATTACTGAATGTCTCAGTTTGAACAGTGTGCTAACATCGAGTTCTTCTTTAAACTTGGGAAAAGTGCTACAGAGACGAAGTTGGATTGTCTGTAGGCTCAATATGTACAATCCTGACAAGATTTTAGGGTGTGTGCGCAAAGTTCGTTCCATGCTTGCTGTCAGACAGTCAGCTGGACTACAGGAAAACCTTTGCAGATGATTTGTTCAAAAAATATACAGATCCTAGCTTCCTAAGAAAAGTCACTGGAGATGAGAGTTGGATGTTCGCCTATGATCCCGGGACCAATGTGGAATCATCCAAATGGCACACAAAAATCTCCCTATGATCCAAGAAGTCTCATGCAACAAAATCCAGTATCGGTCATGGTCATGTTGATTGTTTTTTTTTTTCTGTTTTTTTGTTTTTTATTTTAAATATTAGGGCATAGTGCACCACAAATTTGACTAGATGAGAATCATTGCTGCTGCTGCTTACTATGTTGAAGTTTTGATATGTTTGCATGATATTCTATTAGTACAACATTAGTACTATTAGTACTATTCTCATAAGTACAACAAGTGATCACTAGTGAGTGACATTGCCTCATGTTCAGATCTAATTAATGATCCAAAAGAAAACAAATTTATGAACTCCTTAATTGCAAACTTCATTCTGAGAGCAAGCTAATAATTCTAAGCATGTATTCTTCACTCTAGAAAGTCTCTTCATGATGCTCTCTTCTGGCTTTAAAAAATAAATTTCTTGTTTCATTTAAATGTTGTGCCAGCATTTGACAATCCCAGTATAGCTCTTCCAATGTACCTCATCCATTTTACTGAGATTTTATTATGCCTAAATATTAGCATTAGTAGAGGCATACGATGCAATAAAGCAAGCTTATGCAGCATCAGCCAAAAAAAAAAACAAAAAAACACCTCCATTCGTTCCAAATGCCTGTCCAGCTCAGCCTTCAATTTATTTAGGCTATTAGCTTCCACAACAAAAGATGGAAGCCTGTTCCACCAATCAACCACCCGCTGGCTAAAGGCAAATTTCAACACCTCTATTCTACAACTGTCTTTCCTCAATTTGAAACTGTGCTCCCTCAGGTTCTTAGTCTGAGCAAGAGGAAGAATCTCATCAGCATTCAGCTTGCGCAACCCATTCAAGGCCTTATACACCTCAGTTAGATCACCTCGCAGGTGTCTACTCTCCTCCAGGTGCTGCAATTTGGAGAACTTAAGCCTTTCTTGGTAAGAGCACCCCTTTGTTCCCCTCACCAATCTTGTTGCCGTTCTTTGTACTCATTGTAGCAACTCTACATCCTTCCTAAAATTTTTCTGCCTTCACCTGCCTAACCTCCTTTGCAACTTGAATACAGACATAGTTTATACCTGCCATAGGCTTCTATGTCACCTGATACTTTATATGCATCCCATACATTCTTCTTCTTCTCTGCAACGAGCCTCATTAATTTATCTGACGTCCATTTAGGCCTAAACCTTGAACAGTATTTTTTAGTTGGAATGAAAAGCCTAGTAGCCGCCAAAATAAATCCCCGAAGGCTTCCCATTTAGAATTCAACATTGGTAACATCATCAGTTGATCCCACTGTACAGAATTTAAAAACTGTGTGAGACCTCTGTAGTCACCTTTATGAAAGCAAAATCCCTTCCCTTTAGCCTTGATGGTAGTACATCTTTAAGTAATTCCCACATCAGTACATTGTGATTACTGTCACCCAGTGGTTCCTTTATCTGCAAATTCTTAATGCATGAATAATCACTGCTGATAATCAGATTAAGAGTATTACTCCCTCTGGTTGGCTCTTGAACATGTTTCTGTAGAAAACAGTCATCCAGTTAATCCACAAAAGTCTTGCTAGTGTGCGAGTGACCAATCCACAAGTTCTAGTTAATATCTGAAAAGTTAAAATCCCCCATTATAAGACATTCTGATTTACTGGCCCACTATTTCTCTGCACAGTTGCTCATACTCATCAGATTCATTAGGCCTATAACACACACCTATTCTCATTTTTCCTTTCCCAATGCTTATTTCACACCAAACAGACTCAACACTGCATTATCCACCAACATCAATTGAATGTACTTCCTTAGATTTTGTTTCTTAACTAACAGCATAACCCCTCCTTCCTTCCTGTCCTCTCCATCCTTCCTGTACACATTGTACTCCCCAAATTCCAATTCTGCACTGCTTATATCTGTGTGACACCAAGTCTCTGATATCCCAACAATATCTGCCTTTGATGTCTTGACCAGCACTTGAAATTCATCAAATTTAATTACTATACTCCTAGCATTTGTGTACATGCAAGTATACATGCACCTGCTCTTACTCTTATTTACCCAAACACAGCCCATGTATTTATTTGTTCCATGATGACTCCTAATAGTTCTTGAAATCCCCTGAAACTTTCTTTCCAGGTTGTTGCTCATTCCAATAGATGCAGTGCAAGAATCACCTCCACCTCTGCCTGCGGCTACTGTTAATCTATTAGTCTGTGAATCCCCCCCCCCAAGCTAGCAGTTTTCTGACCCACCTAACACTTTATAGCATCAGCAAATATTCTTGCACCCTTTCTATTTAAGTGTACCCCATCCCTGTAGAAGCAGTCTCTCCTGTCAACAAGCACAGACCACGCTGAAAAAATTTCTAACCCTTGAGCCTTGCACAATCTCTCTAGGGCCGAATTGATTGATAAGGCTCTCATCATATACTCCCTCCTATCCATGTCTGGGCAGAATTGCAGACACTTTCACATTTAACCCTAACTCGTGACTATTTTTCAACATTGACCTGTACTTGTCGAGTAAATCTGCAGATCTCTTATTCTTAATGCTATTAGTTCCAGTGTGTACAATAACATCACCTTTTGTGCCCTTAAAAGATGATATCTGCTCTACAACGTCGTCAACTTTTGCCTCTGGCAGACATACCCCTGGTTCCACCTATCCTTCTTGCATAGTATATTTCCCATCTCCTTGACAATAGTCACTAACAATAACTAGTTCCTTTGGGACCAGCACATTCTGCCTTGGAGATTGCCTCTGTTTTGCCTGATGCACAGGAGTGAGCTCTGTCATTGAGCTGGTCAGCTGAGAGCTTGATGGGCCCCTCATATTAATTTATTCGAGGGCATTTACCTTACACCTCAAGCTCTCATAGACACCCATCAGAGCTGGGTGGGTAAAGTGCCTGCCTGGCAACCCAAAGGTCGCGGCTTCGATTCCCGCCTCGGGCTTGGATCAAAGTACTGCAAAAACTTTGGGAGGTGCATTACGGCCACAGAAGCCTATGCGCCAACAACTACCAAAAAAAAAAAAAAAAACACGCATCAGAATGCTGAGTTGTCACCTAATTTCTTGACACTCTAGACACCTAACACACACACACACACACAAAGGCATCCTCCTTGGCTATATCATGTCCTGTTTTAGAAAGGTCAGCAAACATTTCACATTTTGCACATTTTTTGAGACTGTGATGCATTGGAGAATCACCCCCCCTTTGTTTCTCCCCCGAGTCACAGCACTCTTGCTAGTCTGTGATCGCCCCCTTTGTTTCTCTCCCGAGTCACAGCACTCTCGCTAGTCTCTGTGATCTTTGCTTCACAGCTCTAGTCTGGGTCATGATTTCCGTGTAAATACAATTTAATTAACAATGAATTTTAATCTTCTTCTTCTTCTTTAATGCTGCCGAATGGCGTTTGCAACTTCGTTTTGATATTGTTCTCTGTCTAGCGCTGCGTGTAGAATTTGTGCTGTTGTCATGTGAAGCCAGGTGTTGATGTTATCTAGCCATGCCATTCTTGCCTTCGATCTTTCCCTCCAGGATGAGTGGTAGTAGGTGATATTTTTGTTGGTTCCTAGCGATGTGACCTAGGTATTTGCATTTCCTGCTGATGATGGTTTTGAGCAGGTCCCGTTCCGTGTGCATGTCCTGCAGGACCTGTGCGTTGGTTATCTTGGCTGTCCACGGAATTTTCAGCATTCTTCGGTAGAGCCACATTTTGAAGGCCTGGAGCCTTTTTGTAGTGGCTGATGTAGAGTCCAGGTTTCTACACCGTAGAGCAGTATTGGCTAGATGTAGCATTTCAATGTGCGTAATTTGAGCATGATGTTCAAGCTTCTGTCGGTGAGGAGGGTTCTCCATTTGGTGAATGCCTGCCTGGCTCGTTCAATTCTGCTTTTGATTTCGGCCTCATGGTTCAGCTGGTCATCAATGAGTACTCCGAGATACTTGAAGCGGTGTATTTGCTCTAATTTTTCGTTGTTTAGTTTGATCGTGATATTGCTTGCAGTCCTGCTGACCTTCATCACCTTTGTTTTCTTTTTGTTGATTCGTAGCCCCCATGCTTGGCTTTCTATGTCCACTTCGTTCAAGATGGTCTGTAAATCTTGTTCTGAATCCGCTATTAGTGCTGTGTCATCGGCATATCTTAAGTTATTGATGTAGTGTCCGTTAACTTTTATGCCGATGTTCTTGTCAGCCAGTGTTTGGTCGAAGATCATTTCCGAATAGATGTTAAAAAGAATGGGAGATAATGGACAGCCTTGCCGGACGCCTTTTTTTATTGGAATTGGGTCTGTCAGGTCGTTGTCATAGCGAAGCCGGGCTGTTTGATTCCAGTAGAGAGTTGTAATAAAGTTGATATCATTGTTTTCAAGCCCAAGTTTTCTCAGTCGGTCAATTAGGTGGTCGTGGTCTACTGAATCAAAGGCTTTCTCGTAGTCAATAAAACATATATACACGTCTTTTTGATGTTCATAGCACCTTTGTAGCAATATTTGTAAACAGAAAATTGCTTCTCTGGTGCCTAGTCCCCTGCAGAATCCGAACTGTGTGTTTCCTAGTGCACTTTCGCACTTACATCTTATCCTTTGCTGAATCATCTTGAGGAAGACTTTTAGCACCTGGCTCATTAGACTGATCAGCCTGAAGTCTTCGCATTTCCGGCTGGTAGCCTTATTAATTGATAATACTATAATAAGCTAACAGATTTCTAATACAGTGCTTCGTATTATGCGATCTAGTTTTACTTTATACCTTACGCTATCAGTTTGAGATGTATATACGTTAAGCTATTTCTTGTTGACTACAATATGGCGGCTAGTTCAACAACATTGGCGCCAACACCGGGAGTCGTAACTTCCAAAAATCGCTGGTTAAATTCAAAATAAGAAGCTAATGAACGCTACTAAACCGATTTAATATCTGTGTAAAACACAATGTACTATGTTAATTAACAAAGAATACAGTAAAAATTTAAAAATACTTATCCCTTTACAGCAGCCAAAAATCCACCGACTGTTCTTTTCCGCAACCCGAGCGCTGATACGTTGAAGAAAATGATGTATAAATATGTCAACGGTTTTTAACTCATTGTTGGGTGAACCCATCCAAAAAGTGCTACAAACACTATTAAGTTGAAATTAAAAAGTATATATATATATATATCTACCAGAGTAACACAAAACTCAGTTTAGTATTCCTCAATGATTTTATTTTTGACATACATCATTAACTGTGTTAAAAATTGAGAAATATCATAAAGAAATAAAATGATAGTTATAATCCTATGTGCAGCACACTCTGTATATGTTGTACCTGTTGAATTCTGGTATCTTGCAACAAATGTAATATTTTTTGATGAATGTTAAAATTCTTACACTTATTACATCATTTTTGGCATGATGCAACAATGTTGAGAGGTGGGCACAAAGTGCATTTCACATCTATGTATGTGAGCCTTATTCAGTGCAAGAATTAAGTGAATAAACATGGGTATCTGTAATATGTTCCAGTGGGTGGTTTCATTTTAAAAAATTATTTAAAAATGTATGTTTGCAAGTTAAAAAAAAAATTACAAAATAGATTGTTTATAATATATTGAAAATACAGGGCGACATCAAAAATTGAACTACTTTGAATTGTTTTTGCCAATTTACAAAATGGAACGAGAGTGCACTTTTAATGTAAATCTTGCTTGGTCATAGGAGGGCAATAAGGGTGCCATCCAATGGATTAAATCTGCAACTTCCATTTTGGAAGTTGATTACCATAGCAGACTAAACCAGAAGAAAGATTCTGGCTTAGTTATAGGCAGTGCTTTTTTTTGTAAAAAAATAAGTGCCGGTACTCATTCTTTGCTATCAGGAAAAATTGAAAATTAAAAGGGTATGAAAAGTAAGAACAACAAATTAAGTATATTAACACACAGTTCATTATTAAGCATAAATTTATTATACAAGTATATAAAAAAAATAAGTAAAATAAGTAATAAATAAAAAATAACAAGCAAAAAATAAGTAATAAGTAAAAATTATTTCATAATAATGTTTTATAGAATATTCCACATTTTTATCAAGTTCTCATCCGACACGCTATGCTGAATGACATTTCTGAAGCAGCCACAAATCAGCATATGTTTCTGGATTGAAGTGTGTCAGTGATGGGCCTACAATTTTAAGAAATAGTAGTGAAGAAATTGTTTTTGTCATCAATGAAGCTCTGGTTGGGCTAACGATCAGATTCATTTGTGAAAATTCTCATTCATATTCACTTAATGCAATTTGGCATCATACTCAATAGTGTTCATCAAATGCTTAAATTCTTCATAAACCATCTTTTCAATTAGGTATTCCCCAAATCCATGAATTGTCTCTCTTTTATTTAACTGAAGCCTAATTGACAATTTTCTAATTTCATTCTCACCAAATGTCACTTGAGAATTAATATCTTCAGGCCAATGTTTTCTATCAAGTACTCAGGCCAATGCTGCCAAATCAGCATTTTTACTATTAAAACAGCCTGCTTTCTATTGATTGTTTCAAAGTTCTGTAGAAAGCCTGATTGATTGGAGAATAATTTCTGTAATGCTGTCCTGGAACTGTTTCTCTTTCATGAAAAAGTTGTATAACAATTTCTATGTTTTTTATTCACCCTGTACAGATCTGTATCATGTTCCTGCAAGTCCAAGCTCAAGTCTGATAATTCTTGAAGAGCATCACACATTAAACCTAAGTCTAATATAAAGTTTGTAGTCGTAATTTCCTTCTGTAATCCTTCATATGTGTATCTTTCTTTTTGGTCCTGCATTGAGTCATTCTTTGCTTCTTGAAAATGATTAACTAATGCCTCATAGTTATTCCAAACAGTCAAAATAGACCAGAAACTTGATGCCACCCAACGTGTGCTTAAAATTCTATCAATTTTTTAATATTTCAGTATCCAGCGAGTTTGCTCACACCTTCAATTCTCTGGCATTTTTTGGCGGCACGTAAAATTTATCAATACCTGCAACAGATTTCACAGTATCGCCAACTGATGGTTGGTGATACTGTGAAATTGTGATTAGCACAACGCCACGTTATTAAAGATGGGAATTTTTCTTTCATTAGTGTCGTAATGCCACTTTTACTACCCATCATAACAGCTGCACCATCACATGTGACACAGATAATTTAAACATCACAACTTGCTTCATGTTTTGCAATAAAGGAAACAAAAATATGTTATTATAATACAGTAAACCTGCTATTCGCGGGTGTTACGTTCCTGAGAAATGTCGCGAATACTGAGTTATGGCTCCCATAGTAATAAAGGGGTTCCGTTCCAAAGTATGAAATATATAAGAAAAACTAGTCTAAAATTTTATCTATATATGTATTATATGTACCTTCATAATATGACCATTAGAAATGCAAGCATATGGCATTGAAATGAAAATAAGAAACAATTTAATATTAAATGTAATATTTATTAGAAATTTCAAACAAATCTTTCAAACCAGCGCCTTTGCTAGCAAAAAAACGTATCCCGCCAGTGCTATCACCAGTTTCGTTAAAGTGTTGATAAAGGAGTTTTGCTTTTTCACGAATGATGAGTGAACTTAACGGAATTTTATTTTGAGTTTGGTCTTCTATCCACAGATTTAAAGCCTTTTCCATTTTTTCTAATTTAACATCATTAGTTACTTAAGCAATTAACGCATTTTCACGGACACTACGGTGGATTTTTTGATTGATTGTACCGTTGATTCATTGATTTTATAATGTTTTGCCACTGAGGAGACACTTTCACCATTAGAAATTTTGTCTAATAATTCAATTTTATTCGCTGATGTCATCACCTTTGATATTTTCACATTTCTCTCGTTATTTGTAGCCATATGTATGGGTTAGAAAGAACTTGTCAACAATAAAGTCACTTTCTTCCGTTAACACACTTGAAAAAGTCTGTTTTACCTACTGCAAAACAGTAGATTTATCACTTTTGTAAGCATATAAATTTATAAATTGATAAGTTTATTCAATTTATAAGCATATAAATTAAAAGCAAATGACGAAACCTTCCATGACAAGCGCAAAACACAAAGTGAACAAGAATTAGCGAGAAACATCCACGCTCATGATTTTGTCACCCCTCTCCCCCACCCACTGAGTTCTGTTTTCACCAGGAAAGATAATTTTAGCCATGCCCATGTTTTTTTATGGTGGAAAATATTCACGGCGCTTTAAAATTCACATTTTTTAGGTTTCATTTTATATTAAATCAGCGACCGCGAATAGCGGGTGTTTACTGTGTTTACTTGACATCTTATTCCAAAACGGTATCCATACTGCAATGTCCTTTTTTTTTTTTTTTTTTTACTAATATGGACCATAATGAAAATTAATTGGTTACCCCTGATATATATGGTTCTGACAAGTGTCATTGAGAGCGTACAACAGAAAACAAATCCACCTCTGTGCACTAGCAAGATGGGTTCATTGAGGTGCAGTTGCACTGTTGGTCTGGGGTTCTTGCAGCCTTCATTTTAGGACCTCTAAAAATTTTGACAATCTGGGAATCACTGGGATTCCCAGATTGTCAAAATCTAGCATCACCCACTAGTTCCTCACAGGTGGCAAGTGGTTATAATCACCATTCTTCCACACTGGATAGAAAAGGCCTGTGCCCAAATCACATTAGTACTGTGAGGAAGTTTTTTGGGCTATTTTCACAATGTGGCTGAGTTAGTCAGTTTCACGTGAGGGATGCTTGGTTTTTTTGTCCAGCAAAATGAGTAAAAAACACATGCAATAACAGACATAATATACTCACACCTCATAGCCTTAGTTGCTTTTGGTGCTTAACATACACCTTATTATCCACATGATCTTCCGGGGGTGGGGGCATTGTGTTTTTTTGTTTAAGGAGACTGGCCGGAACTGCATATATGTAAAAAAAAAAAAAAAAAAACCCCGTGGATTATAAAATTTTACTAAACAAATATAAAACTGTTATCTTGAATCCACATTTTGTGAGAAATCCCTCTAATTTTTGTTATTTTTATTTATATTAATAAGGACTGTACATGTCAATTGTTTTATGAAATGCAGTATTTTAAATAATTAAATTTGTTCCTTTTTTTTGTTTTATATATTTAGGCCACCAGATCCTATTGAATATTTGGCTAATTATCTCCTGAAGAACAAATCTCAGTTTGAACAAGGATCTCAGAGTGTAAATGGTCAGAGCTCTGCAAATCAGTGAATGTTCTGATTAGAAATTATTTCACCAATAATTCTTTGTATGTATCCATTGTACTTTTTTTTTAAATTTGGCAGTTGTTTTTATTTAGGATTTTATTACGAATTATGTAAAAGTTTGAACTCTTTTAAAATATTTAAACTAGTTTTTAAGTCCCATACTTTTATTTAATTCTTATAAAGAGCTAATATCTTCTATTTATTGACGTTTCAGAAAGCCAAGCAAATATCTTTTTCTCATTAAAATTAGCATTTCATATCTACTTAAATGTTCTAGTAGAATCTGTTCACATATTGGGTAAAGTAATGAGCATTGTAGTGGGAAAATATAATATATTGCAGGTCTTCATTTTCTGTAATTTGCATTACATTTTAGTTCCCTTTTAGTTGTGTATAAAGTTATGCTTGGGGATATATCTTATGATGTTAATCACAATTAAAGTTCTTGTGTGGTTTAAAATAAAAGTAAATTATTATTTATATTTTATGGCATTATTTTCACAAGTTAATGATGCACCAAAGAGTAATACTATTTAAATAAAATATTATATTAAACGGATTTAAATTACAGTTTAAGCTGTGTATTTTTCACTGGTGTAATATATTTTAATATACACAGTATAATTTATATTACATGCCAAGATGTTAAATATACATACCCTTGTTTATTGTGAGATAGTGCTTGAAATGTTATCACTGCCATATATTCTTTTACAGATAATATTTATTGATATGTAGTTACTATAATTTTTTCTTTGTTTTATGGCAAAAAAAAAATTCAAAAATTAATTTTTAAATGTTTTCATAAATGTTTTAATTTAAAAACAGTTTATATAACCTATAGATAATTTCCCTTTGATTATATTTCTACAGAGTTTGAGAATAGTAATTTCATATTTTCTTTAGTTTTTTCAGCATAAAAGTGAGGATAAATACTTCCTTTTTCTTTACAAGTTTATCACAAAGTTCTGCTTCAGTTTTAATGTATAGAAACTGCTAGGATGTTTGGTCTTTATAAGAACCTTTATATCAGAAAGGAAAATGCAAAACAACTTGAAAGGTTTATACTCCAGCTGAGCTCTTTGCTACAAGTTACATACTGTGACTGACATTTTAATATTGTGGATAAATCTTTTTTAATTTTTACTTTCGTATGGTTTTAAAAATTCACCAACCAGTGAACTCATATATAATCAACAGCTTGGAAGTTTCTACCAATAATACAGCAGTTATCATTGTACAGACTGTAAATTATGCTTTAATTATGGTTTAATGACATTTTTGCTTTTGTAAGCAAATTTTGTTCATATATAGTTTAGTTTTATCAAAGATTTTTCTTAGTGTTCTCTTTCTTCTTTGATCAAAGATGTTTCATATTTGCTACTTCTATTAGATAACATTTGATGTGTAATGGTGAAAATTTTCATATGATTAGGCTCTACTGTTGATTTTGCACTTTTAGGAAAAAATAATAGTTTAGTACACTGACTTGTATAAAAATGTCCATTTTAAAGTGGTAATGTTTTAACAACTTTGAGCATATTAAAGTAAAACACAGTATTAGCTAAATGTTAACATGTGCCAATTCCTAGTGTTAAGAGCTTTTTACTTGTATCAGTGAAAAGTGTCTGCATTTCAGACCATGTGAAGGAAAGTTGATTTTTATATTTGCTGTATTGCTCACAAGGGTACATGTTTTGTATGAAACATTTCAATCCATATATATTTCTTTTTCCTTCTTAATCCACTGTATATATACATGATTAGCATGCAATTCAATTGTTACTCTAGTCCTGGTGTAAAAAAATACATTATTCATGATGTATTTACCGTCATACTTCTATTTAAATACTGATTAATTTCTCTTAAAAATTAAATTGGATTTTCTGATTAAATTATGTAGTTAAACTTGCTGATAGAATCAAAAATGGATTGCACATCAATGTTTGCAGCAACAGTACAATCTTATATTTTTTATGCTTAAATTAACAAAAATTCTAAATGAAAAGTTATATAAAATTAGTGTTTCAAGAATGCACTATGATTCTATGCATTATCTGCACCTTTTGTAGATGTATTTTGTGTGGCTGTGAGAACTTTAGGTAGGTTTTATTCTGTTTTTCATCTCTAGGATGTATGCTGTCACAATTTTATTTGTTCTTTACTTAATAGAATTCTTTCTTCAAGAATGTTAAAAAACATTCAATTTTTCTGATATAGGTTGTGTGATTGTAAAGAAGTCTTACAAAAGTATCATAGCATAAATTGTTTGCAGTGACTAGCTCTGAAATATATAATAAAATGCATACAGTTGTATTCATGTACTATTTCCATGTCCACATTAAAACTGTTATTAAAAGTAATTATTTTCTTTGTCACATTATTGAAGCTAAAGATGCAGCTTAATTGGTATTAAATTACAGATTACAAACAAGAGAATAACAAGCTGTTTTAATTTGACTTTCAAGTGGCATGAACTACTGTTTAAACTCAAATGCATTCACAAATATGAATTACATTAGAATCCAGTTAACACTAAAATAAATAGCATTAGGCACTTATACAGTCCAGCAGTGCCTTTTTCATTGGTTATGTGTAATTATTTTTCATAAAATGAAAATGATTAATACAATTTTTTTTTTTATTGTGAAATAAGTGTTGCAATAAATTATTACAATAATCCAGAGGAAATCAGTAACAAAAGTGATAACTTTTTCTTGATCTTTAGTGCTTATCTGCACAACTGTTTGAAAATTACTGTTGTAACTCAACAGTAACTTTCAAAGATGAGCTTGCTGTTTAGTTCTGTCAAAAATTCAGAAAATAAAATAATTATTAAGCAGAAGTTAAAGTGCCACTTTGCAGATCTTCCATGTTTGCAGCCACATTCTACTTTCCAAGGGTTGGTTATATTTATATAAACAAGTACACACTGCACACACATTCAGTATATATCTGGGGGCAGGGGTATAGATCAAAATTATCTTATATATAAATCAACCACTGAGGCTAAAAAGGTATTTTAAAACGTAACTGTAAATAGTCCTTTATTTTAAGACATACATTCTTAGAAAGCAAGTGACAAGTAAAAACATTTTTTCATTAAAATAACTAGTTTAAAGAGAGGATGCATTCATATGCAATTTTATTTGTTCATATTTTATCTTGTTAATTTTAGTTTTTTATTAGTGTATGGCTAGCTTAGAGTGCGGCAGTAAGCCTTGAACATGTTAGTAACTCATGGATCTGGCAGCTGCAATACTGAAATTGTATTCGACAAGAAAAATATGATCAGACATTGTAAGCTAGATCTTCCAAGTTAATTGGATGTCCATGTTGCCTGAACAGTCTCCATGTTGTCCCACACCCTGTTTTCTGTTTTCACAATTCTAGCAGTTAATTAATTTTGTCACACGAAGGGCACATTCTTTAGTTTTGTCAGCATTTGTGTGAATCATCATCACTATTGTTCTGGGTAAAGTAAATGTTTGCTTTATGTCCATCGCATATTCACCTTCACCAAATAGTTTTAACACTTTTAAAGAGATTGTCTTCTGTGGCTGTATGTGCTGACTAGTTTCCAGTCATACTTAGGTTATCAATTTGGATACCATTTTTATACTGTTGCTGTCACAGCAAACTGACAGAATTTGCACAGAGTACTGCATAGCAGCAGAACAAACAAAAAATCCTGTCTCAATCTCTGCAAAGAGAAGTAATTCTGGTTGTATCTCAATTTCCATGTGACTATAGTAGATATGATTTATATACAGTGGGGGCCTTGACTTAAGATGACTTCGACATCTGATATTCTCAGGAACCGATATACCTTCCATACAATCTTTTATTTTAAGGACCGATGGTATTTGCAGGAATCGATGGCTTTCCAATATAGCTGGAATAATACATGGGTGGAAATTTTCAGATGCGTGCCGCACAGAACATCACTTGTACAATTGTTCTCAACTAATTAGCATCTTTGTTATTGTTCAACAAACATTCCCATGTGCTACAGTACTTGGGAAAGTTTATCTTTTGTTCAGTGTGTAAGCAGTGTGTTTTTGTTATATGTAATTACAGTAATTTAATTTTGGTTATGTTTGAATTTATTAATTAAATAAATTTAAATTAAATAACCATGGCTCCTAAAGTGCAAGTTAAGAATAAAATTTCTATTAAAGTGAAGCAAGGGATGATAGAAAAAACATGGAGTAAAAATTATGCATTAGTCCTTAATCAGCAAAAGGATATTCTAAAGAGTGTTAAGTTAGTGATGATCCCACATCGATGCATAAAGGAAGAGATTTTATTGTGGAAATGGAAAGGCTTTTGTTGATATGGATTAGGGAAAAGCAAATGAAGGGTGACAGTGCCTAGACAGTTTATCTGCGAACGTGCTAAGCAGATCTATGATGATCTGAAACTTAAACCTCCATCAACCAGTGGCAATGCTTTGAAGGCTTTAAAGCCAGCAGAGGCTGGTCCGAGCACTTAAAAAAAAAAGGCATAGGAAGGCATCCAGTGCTGATAAAAAAGCAGCTGAGGCCTTTAAAATTGAATTTCATGAGTTTGTTTAATCAGGAAGGTTATCTTCCCCAGCAGGTTTTTAACATTAACATTAACAACTTCCTCTTCTGGAAGTTGAATGCACAGGAGAACGTACATCGCCAAGCATAAGGCTAGTTTACCTGGGCATAAATAAGTCTATGAAAGACAGGCTCATTCTTCTGTTGGGTGCCGGTGCCTCTGAAGATTTTAAGCTGAAGCCTTTGCTTGTTTATCACTCTACCACCCCCAGTATATTTAAACGACAAAAGGTTGATGAAGGCATGCTGGGAGTGTTTTGCACAGTAACAAAGCATGGGCATACAAGATATGCCTTCAGTGAATGGGCCCTTGAAGTTTTCGGTCCTTCAGTGAAGAGTTATCTTGAGAAAAATAGGCTTGTGAAAGCACTGCTACTGTTGGATAATGTGCCAGGCCATGATCCCAACCTTGTTCAATCTCTTGAGGCACAATTTGACTTTGTTCATGTCAAATTTTTGCCACCAAACACCACTCCTCTTCAACCAATGGACCAGTAAGTGAGTGCAAACTTCAAGAAAATCTACACAAGGAAAATGTTTGAAAGTTGCTTTGCAGCAACTTCTAGTGAAAATGCTGTCACCCTCAAAGATTTTTGGAGGTCGAAGTTCAACATCCTGGACTGTCTGAGGCTGATTGTAAGTTCTTGGAATGATGTTTCCACCAGGTGCTTAAATTCAGCCTGGAAAAACATCTGGCCTTTAATTATCCATAATGTTGACAGATTTGAAGATGATTGTGCTTTGACAAATGATATTGTCACTCTTGGTAAATTAATGGGTCCGGAGGTTGATGAAGAGAATGTGGAGGACCTTATTGATGCTCATGGGTGTGAGCTAACAACAGAGGAGCTACAAGAGTTGGAGAAAATTACAGAGTGACATTGGAGAGGAAGACACCCAAAAAGTGTCAGCTGAAGACTCATTTATTGTTGGGAGCATTTAAGAGTAGTAGTAAAAAAACGCCTCAACATTGAAAACACTGAACTAATGATGTGAAAAATGGAAGACAAAGTTATTTCTTACTTCAGGAAGCTATAAAAAAAAGTCATGAAAACAGTCCCTTAGGAGAGTTTCTTTGCCGGTAGTAGCAAAAAAGTGAAAAGACATGACACCTGACATTGTCCCACCACCACTACACTGCCGTTGATTTCATCAGCTCTGCACTTCAAGTCTAAGGTAAATGCCAATTTAATATTTTTTTATTTTATTTTAAAATGTTTTATGACTATTTATTAAAAATCTTTATAAAACACTAATTTTAAATGTAAAAATAAGTATAACATGTAATAAATACCTATTTCATGTGTTGTTGTTGCCTGTCAAGAGTTTTGAACAAATTACAGGAAATCAATGTGCGTGTTATTGGTTTCAACTTAACAATATTTTGAACATACAATGGGTTTTTGGAATGAATTACCATTGGATGTTGGAGTCCCACTGTATAGTTAATTTTGTAATATTTGTTATGAATATAATACCACATTTTTGGCTTATAAGAAAATTCAGTTCCAGGAAATTATTCAAATTCTAATGCTTGTTTTGCTAAAAATTTGTAGTGATGGACCTTATGTGGCCTCTGCTGTAAACTCTGTTTACAGCAGGGTTTTTTTTGTACCATCCCATGTGAACTCCCTTTGCAAATATTGGAATGATGCTGTTGGAGAGAGTGCTATGGTGCAAAAACGTTCAAGCAATAAGCTACAAGTAGTAGTTATAAACAGTGGGACTAGAATTTTCTGAAGAGGTAGAGGCTAAATCAGTGTTCTGGGGAATAAACTGAACTGTAATCCTGTAGCAGTAAAAAAAAAATGCACATTTTTGCCACAAGGTGTGACAGCCGCTGGTTATAAATGGCAATTGCTCTTATTGAACCAAGGTCTTGAATGAAATTAAACAGGATTCAGAACAGTCATTTGTTTCTTTGTTAAAAACATTAATGAAGTCATATAAGGTTGATCTCAAAATTTGCTGATCATAGAAATATTAGCAGAGTGGTGTGGGTAACCAAGGTAAGCTCTAGAAAAAAAAAATCATATTAGAGCCACCTGAGAATTATCTCATCTACCCATGTGTATTATGTATGTCTGTAAATTGCATGTGTTCTCTGGTCGGCTTACCTGTTTTGTTGGATGAAAAACTCGAATTTCTGGAGGGTGGGAACTTTCTGTCCTTGCCTGAGACCCACTAACTTAGCCATGGAGTGAAAAGTCCCCCTTAATGACAGGATTTGAACCCAAAAAATTATTTTGGTCTGAAAAATGTGGAGTACAATGTTAGAAAATGTAAGGTTCTCAGTTTGGTGTGTTAAGTGCAAAAGCAAATAAGAATAAGAGTTGTCAGTATATTTTGTCTGTAACTTGTGCTCTTCAGTTGGTTGGCTGAATGAAAAAAAAAAAAAAAAAAATCAGTTTCTGGGAAGAAACATGCAATCTTTGCAAGTAGGTGTAAACCTTAAAACAACTAAAGCTGTAATAGGGCAGGATATCATGTCTATAAATTTTGAATATTCTATAGTTAGTGCCTTTTTGCTGGATGAAAAACCCAAAATTTGGGAAGATAAACCTTGCAACTCTTGCCTGAGAACAACTAATTCAGACATGCTGTGAAAAAAGTCCATAAAAATTCCTAAGTTGGCTCTATCCTACCCAGTGTGGGAGAATGGTAATTATAACCACTTTGCCATCTGCGAGGGCTTGAGTAATACCAATCAGTCTATAGGTGATAATACTGTGGTTTTGCCGGTGCCTCCGTAGCCAGGTGGGCAGGAGTAGCAGCAGCGCTTAGCACACGCTTCTTGATTAGACCGGGGTTCGAGCCCGTGACCACCAAATACGGAGGTTACGGAAAGATCAGGGAATGACCACCACATATCCCCGGAGCAATATGGCCTTAGTTGCTAATGCTCCTAAAAACCAAATAACAATAACCGTGGTTTTGCCACTTCTACTCATTTGGCGAGATCTTGGCTTGAATTCCATCGGATGTTAGATGAATTCTTCAAGCCCTCTTCAAATTGGGGTTGTAGTTTGCCGATCTCAGGTGGAGAGAATAGTTTTTTCCCAGAAGTTATTCTGGACTTTCCAAAATAAAGAATAACTCAGGGAAAAACCCATACAAAAATGAAATTTTCTGTGTGAACACAAAACATCAAAAATGATCTGTGAATATATACTTCTACAAACCAGGTGAAGTTTTACCTATGATGTCCAGAAATTTTATTAGTAGAAACAAATAATTATTCCAATTGAAGAGAGTTATGAACTACAGTGATGAATAGGTGCCAACTGCCACTTGCATGTTTGCAAAAATTAATAAAGTAGAAAGTTTCAGAACTACTAGACAGAAGCTTACACTCGCCCAGGGAAGCACAATGACAGTCTCCTACTGCCATTGTGCACCATTAAAATATGGTGCACAATGAACCATAAAAAACCAAATACCTAAAAAGGAAAGTTTAAGAGAAACCAGTGATAATTTTTTCAAGAGGCATCAGCCCTGTGGAAATTCCCACAATCCTATTCTGTCATGGCTTGATAACAGCAAGGGAACCATGGATGTCTTGATGTGAGTGATCAACAGATATCTACAGAAAACACTTCATAAAAATGTCTTCTCAATAACTAGGGGGGGGGAGAGAATGCAAATTAGAAGTCAACTGCCCAATCGACAAACCATATCAAAATGTAAATTTCAGCTAGTATATGTTATGTTGCACCCTCATGGGTAGCACAGTTGGTAAAATTGCTGTCCTCTCCATGCCTGGCTGGTGGAAAAGACCTGAGTTTGAGTCCCATCAATGATGTGAGGAATTTTTATCCCTTTTTCACAATGTGGCTGAGTTAGTCGGTCTCAGGCAAGGGTAGCATGGTTTTTCTCCCAGGAACTCAGGTTTTCCATCCAGCAAAACAAAAAAATCAACCACAGAATATACACAATTTACAGACAGTATATCTGAAGCCATATGCCTTAGTTGCTGATGCTCCTAAACCGTACTACAACAACAACTGTTATGTTGCATGTTTGCACTGTAGTACTTACTACGAATACCACCTGGATCTATCACCAAAACTTGTAGAACTTGGCATCTTTTAAGAATTATGCTGAAACAGTTTGTCAACCTTGCTTTGATTTTTTTGGATTTAATTAATGCTAGAAGCAATTTTTCAATTCCAGCAAATTTTCATATTTAGGAATATTAATTAGGAAAATTGCCTCACCAATACTTCGGTGAGGCAATTTGTGATGATTAAATGATCCTTCGGATATGCCATCCTCCATACTAATCCCATTTGGCTTGATCTGACTGACATATTTCCAAACCTTACATATCTGAAAGGAATGGTTTGGAGTAGGTTCAGCAGCATACATCAATGGCACTAAAGCTGATATCAGTAAACAAGTTCCAGAAATGCCAGTCATGGCCAGTTGGTATAATCACCATTCTCCCTACACCAGGTGGAAAAGACATGAGTTTGAGTCCCATCAATGACATGAGGAATTTTTATGGGTCTTTTACACAACGTGGCTGAGTTAGTTACTCTCAGGCAAGGGTGACATGATTTTTTCCTCTTGGAAACTTGGGGGTTTTTTGTCAAGTAAATCGACAGATTTTTATACATTATATATGGTGCAATATCGCCTAAGTTGGCGATGTGCCTAAAAACCTACAAGAACAGCTTCCAATTATGGCAAAAGAGAATAGCTTCATATAGAGCTACTCAAGTGGGAAACCTTTGAAGGGAACAAAAACATTCAATTATCATTTCTGGAACTTTCTAGCAACACCTCATGCGCCACTGGTCAAAGAATGAAACGATTTAGCACTGAGATTAAATCCGAGGGTTGCTGAAGATGAGTCACATCTATCCTATACCTCTAAGGAGGATTATAAGGATTATTTTGGCCATTCTAATATTAAAAAAAGTCAACTTATATTTCACTACAACTAACTTTGGGAAGGTCAAGTAGGCTGGTTTTGCTTTTACAGTAATGCTGTGAGGCGTTGGCATATTTTCTGCAATTTGCATCAGTCAGTTTTGCAAGATGAAAAATCATGTACCTTGTGGGTAGAACATTGATTATAATCATCATCCTTCTCACATCATGTGTAAAAGAGTGGTCTGGGTTCAAATCCTGTGAGTGATGCAAAGAATTTTTATGGGCCTTTTTTACACTGGCTTAGTCAGTCAATCTCAATCAAGAATAGCAAGGTTTTTTCCACCTTGATAATTTTTGATAACTCTCAACCTGCCAGCTGGCAGGTTGAGAGTTATTAAAAAAAAACCCAGGATTTTATATTGTGTTGAAGGATAGTGATCATATACACTACTACAGGAGGTGGTCACACAGTTGAGAACAAGGTATATAAAATACATTAATAAATTACAGAATTTTCCTAGATATCGTTACACAGCTCACCCTGATTACTGTCATTAACGACTCTGCCAAACTTTTGATAGCTTCAAGATAATAAAATAACACAAAAAAAATTGTTTGTCAGTGCCTTATGGAGTTTCTAAATTTTAATTTGTTGTTAGGTAGAATGTCTGGTCAGCCATCTGATGCAACCAATTCTGAAACAGTAGCCATTGTTGAAGAAAAAAATTTAAAAAACATGAGTGTTTGAACCTGAAAAAGTATTTAAAATATTCCATGGAAGCATTGTAAGTAGTAGTGGCAGCCGGTGCTAAAAAGCAAGCTTAAAAAACACCTTGCAGGTGCCTAGTCTCAAGATGCTTCAATTTGCAGAACTAAAGTTTTTTTAGTAATAGCACCCCCTTTTTTCCATTCACCAATCTTGTTGTCCTTTTCTGTACTCATTTCAGCAGCTCCACATCCTTCCTAAAATGAAGCCTGCAAACTTGTATCCAGTACTCAAGATGTGACCATTGCCCTGTACAATGGGATAATCTTATCTCTGCTAGCAAAATTAATGTATATTGTTCATAACTGTCTTGGCAGCCTGTCTACATTGCTCAGAGAACTTCATATCTGACTTCACAATTACCCCAGGTCTTTTTCATTTTGCAATACACTGAGTGTAGTACCACACAGTTGGTACATTACTCTGGAGTTATTGCTACCCACATTCAGTACTTTGCATTTATCAATGTTAAATGTCAATTGCCATTTCTCAGTGCATCTGCTTAACTTTTCTAGATCCTGTTGCAATCTCGGACTGATAGGTAAGTGGAAGAGAAACTGTTGAAGTTAAACATAAGAAAGGCACCTGGGGTGGATGGGATCTATAAAATTATATTAAGGGAGGCAGAAAAGGAACAAAGCAAACTCTTAGCCCTCATTATGAGAGCATTTTTGGATTCAGGGCAGGTCCCAACAGATTGGAGATGTGCAAATGTATCCCCAACTCTTTTCCAAGGAAAATAATGGAGTCACTTATAAAAGAAGTAACGCAGGACCAGCTAGACAAGGCTGCAATTATACTTCAGACACAGCATGGGTTTGTTAATTGTGTTTGACCAATTTTATTGGATACTATGTTATGGTCACAAAGGAACTGGATGCAAAACAATTTTGATATGCACTTGGATTTCAGGAAAGTTTTTGATACTGTTCCACATAAAAGACTGCTGTACAAATTGGAGCAGTGTGGCATTAAGGGCAAGTTGGGATAAAGGGATGGTTGATTGGGAGAAGACAGAGAGTGATAACTAGTGGATATTTCTCTTTGTGGACTAATGTTATTAGTGGATTCCCTCAGGGTTTGGTGTTGGGCCCATTGTTGTTTTATATGATATAAATATGACACTAATGATATTAAGAGTAGGAGACAGGTGGAATTACTTAACAAGTACAGGTCACTGTTGAAAAAAAGCCGTGAATATGGGTTGAATTTAAAAGTGTCTGTAATTCTGCCCAGGCACGATAGGAGGGCGTATATGATGAGAGCCTTGTTGAGCAATTCGGCCCTGGAAAGATTGTGCAAGGCTCAATGGGTAGAATTTTTTTCAGATTGGTCTGTACTTGTTAACAGGAGAGACTGCTTCTACAGGGATGGGATACACTTAAATAGAAAGGGTGCAAGAATATTTGCTGATGCAATCAAGGCAGTGTTAGGTGGGTCGGAAAACTGCTAGCTTGGGGGGGGATACAAGGACTAATAGATTAACAGTAGCCATTGGCAGAGGTGAAAGTGATTCTTGCACTGCTTCTATTGGAATGAGCAGCAGCCTAGAAAACAAGATGCAGGGTATTTCAGAAACTGCTGGGAGCCATTGCAGTACAAGTAAACACATGGCTTGTGTTAGGTTAGCTAGAAATGGGAACAGGTGCACGTATACACCAATGCTAGGAATTTGGTAAATAAATTTGATGAACCTGAAGTGTTGGTCAAAACATAAAAGGCAGACGTGGTGTCACACAGATATAACGAATACGAACTGGAATTTGGGGAGTACAATGTGTACAGGAAGGGAGGAGGGGTTATGCTATTAGCTAAGAAACACATAAAATCCAAGGAAGTGCAGCCAGTCGACATCACTGGATAGTGCAGTGTCGAGTCAGTTTGGTGTGACATAAGCATTGGGAGATCAAAATTAAAAGTAGGAGTGTGTTATAGGCCTAATGACTCTGATGAGTATAATAAACTGTACAGAGAAATAGAGTGGGCCAGTAAATCAGAGTGTCTTATAATGGGGGAATTTTAATTTCCCGGATATTGACTGGAAATTGTGGGTTGGTCACTCACACTAGCAAGGCTTTAGTGGATTTATTGGATGATTGTTTTCTACATCAAGTTCAGGAGGCAACTAGAGGAAGTAATACACTTGATCTGATTATCAGTAGTGATTATTCATGCATTAAAAATCTACAGATAAAGGAACTACTAGGTGGCAGTGATCACAGTGTGCTGAAGTGGGATTTACTCAAAGAGGTAACTACCATCAGGTGTAAAGGTAAGGGTTTTTGCTTTCGTAAAGGCGACTACGGTGGTCTGAGACAGTATTTAAATTCTATACGGTGGGATCAACTGATGATGTTACCTGGGGAATATAGTTGGTACATTTCTCTGGAGTTACTGCTATCCATATGCAGTACTTTGCATTTGTCAATGTTAAACTTCAGTTGCCACTTCTCAGTCCATCTGCACAACTTTTCTGGACCCTGTTGCAGTAGCATACTGTCATTAACAACCCTGCCAATCTTTGTATCATCTGCAAACTATGACATTAAGCCTGATATACCTTCATCAATATCATTGATAAATACAGAAGACAACAATGGGTCCTGTGGGGCTCCACTAAGAACATTAGTCCACAAAGAGCAGTATCCATTGATTACTACTCTGTCTTCTCCCACTCAATCATCCTTTTATTTGTTGTAGCAACCTTATTGCCATACTGCTCCAATTTGTACAGCAGTCTTCCATGTGCAACAGTATCAAAAGCTTTCCTGAAATCCAAATATATCATATCAAAATTATTTTTTGCATCCAGTTTCTTTGGGACCACATCATAGTATTCAATCAAATTGGTCAGACAAGACTTCCCCTTAACAAACCCATGCTGTGTCTGAATTATTACTGCAATCTTGTCTAGATGATCCTGTGGTGCTTTAAAAAATTGACCCAATTTTCCTAGATCTTACTGCAGTAGCTCACTCTGATTACTGTTTTTAACCACCCTTTGTATTGTCTGCAAATTTAGGCATTAAGCCTGATATACCTTCATAAATATCATCAATTGGCCCAGCAATGAAACCTGGAAGACTCTACTAATAATGAATCCACAAAGAATAGCACTCACTGATAACCACTCTGTCTTCTTCCACTTAACCATCCCTTTATCCATAGCAATAATTTGCCCCTAATGCCACAGTTTGTAGAGCAGTCATTTAAACAGTATCAAGTCTTCCTGAAATCCAAGTATCTAAAAAAACAATTTTTTAATTTCCTTGGTTACTGCATCATAGTAACCTATCAGCTTGATTTGACAAGACTGCCTCAACAAATTAATGCTGTGACTGCAGTATAATTGTCCAGATAGTCCTGCATTACTTCTTTAACCAGTGACTATTATTTTCCCTGGAACAGACATTATGCTAAGAGGTCTGTAATTACTCATGTCACCTTTTGATCCCTCTTTATGAATTGGGGATACTTTCTACATCTCCAGTCCATAGGGACATCCTCTGAATCCAAGGATGCTTTCATAATTATGTCTAAAGGTTTGCTTATCTCCTTTGCTGCTTCCCTTAATATGATTGGATAGATCCCATCCACACCAAGTGCCTTCATCTTCAACAATTTCTCTTGCACTTTCCCTTCTGTTATCAATCATTTAGTTCTCCATTTGCATATTTGATAAGCAGATCCTTTTGCTGAAGGATTTCTCATGTGACTAGATTCAAAATACCTATTCAATTTGTCAGCAACCCAAGCAGGGTCATCAACAGTGAACCCATTGACATCAAGTTGCCCAATATGATTCAACCCCTTTCCTTTGCCAGGCTTTTCTCATATCTGCCATAGCTTGCCTTAACTGCTTTTTGACTTGATTATATGCTAATTTATATCTACCATAGGCATCTGTGTCATCTGATAATTTCTATGCATCCCATTCACTTTTCCCATGTCTCAATAGTTCACCACATCCATTTAGGTCTAATCCTTGAATTGGATATCATCAAAAAGCAAAAGTCTTTCTCTTTATCCTTGACAGTAGTTATGTCTTTAATTACATTCTGCATTAGCACTTGTGATCTCTACCAATACAGTGGATCTTTTACCTGCAAAATCTGCATTGTAACATGAGCATTTGGAAATGTCCAAGGTTTGCACAAGATGGGTTCCCAGAAACCTTTACATTTGTGACAAAACATCACTGGATGTCATCAAAATATAATCTATATATTTAATACAGAAGCCATTTTCTTTATCATGTCAGTGTGAATGATAGGGCTGGAAGTGGTCTCAAATTGATATTTTTTCCTAGGTGTGCAAAAAAGTTGTTTAAATTTAAAAATTTCGAATAGTTTTATTTTACGGGACAGGCAAGTTTTGTACTACAAACTAGAATAGTTCAACATTCACTTCATAGATAAATCCACATGAAGATGTTAACTGTTAAACAAACAGTTGTGTATGAGTTTGCACACTCACTCATTACCATTCGTTTCATTTAATATGTTCAGAACTCATTTTATCGTTATCAACTTAAAGTATTTTTTATTTTTGTTTGGAGTTACGTTTAATTTTGTTTTTCAAGGATTTAGAAGTATGTCACAGGAAGAAGTGTTCAGTGCTGTGCTACAGTGACTGGTTGTGTTGAACTTACCAGGTGGCAAAAAAGATAGTGCTTTTTGTGTTTCTGCAAATGTATTCAGGTTCGGTCTGAAATGTGCATTTAAGGATCAAAAAGATTTATTATGTCACAGTATTTTGTTTCTTAGTGAAAGGTGTGTTCATTGTCAAGCCTTACATTTTAAGTGTGAAAAGGTTGGGAATCATTTTTCTACATGTTAAAATGGTAAAAGTTTTATTGCTGTTGGGAACATGCTTCCATATGTTGTTAGTGTGGAAGTATTGAGTAAATTCAAGGAAGAACTAGACAAATTCTTGGAAAGTAATGGGTGAACTGTGTAGGTTTTTTATTTTGGCTGAAGCTATATAAGCTTGCTTTCTTGCATCATTTTCCATTACTACTACTAATAGTTTAACGATAGGAACCCCAATAATGAAGGCCTTTTTGTTTTATCAGCAATTGTTTTATTTTGCATTAAATACTAATGGGAGTTTTTAATTCTTTATAATACAGGTTTAAAAATTGCCAATTTTAAGCAAGTTATGTATGACAGAACAAAGTTGAATCAAACTGGGAAAAACATCCATGTGATTGTCGTCCAAATTTTCATTTCTAACAAGCCCACATATTAACAATTGTTTATTTACATTTTACAAACATATATATTTATAAATATATAAACATTCCTTTATAAAAAACCTTTACTGAAAAAAAATAAATAATAATAATTCACTGCATTTAAAGTTGATCACGGAGTGCATAAGGTATTATAATAACACTTTTGTAAATTTACATATATTCAAAAAAACTAATAAAACATGGTTATTTGTCAATAGCTTTGCAAATACTATAAAAGTAGATTACACTCCAATATGCTTTTTTCATATAAATATGAAACGGTAGAAATACAGCAATTGTAAGTAAATATTTCATAATTTTCATGAAGTAGACACATTAAAACAGAATAATTTACTTAATCTGCAATTAATTATTGAACTGCTTTGCAAGCTAAATAATTTTCATTAGTTGAAATTATTTTATAAAAGATGGCTAAAATCTCTCTATGATAATTAGGGTGTACAATTACTGTAAGAAGTTAGATAAATAAAAAAATTTCAGTATTTTACTTTGCACTTAAAAACATAAATCATGATTAAAAATCATGGAAAAATTACAAATGCCACAAAAATAAAGATTGCATTAAATTTATTTAGTCTTTTTGTTTGATTTGGATTTTTTTGCAGTCATTTGCTGTTTTTTCTGCATTACCGAAGTCATAGCATAAGTTGGAATTCCATCATATGTAGAGCCTCCTGAGGAACCAGTATTTGTTTCCTTTGCTCTCTTTGCACTGGGTTTAACCGAATTTTCTTGTTCTGTTCCTCTCTTTGGTTTCTAAAACAATAAAAGAAAGCATTTTTTTAATCACCTGATTAAAAAATTCATTGATTAATCAGTAAATTCTTTTCTTTAATGTACTAGCAGATACAGAAAAACTTACAGGTACAAGGATAAATACTAAAAATGTTAAATTGACTTAAGAAAATTTTTGAATTTTTCATAGTAAAACCAAGAAAACTTATTCTGAAAGGTACTCTTGAGTTGCCCTCATATGGAAAAAGTGGTTTTACCACTTTTTCCATATAACTTTTTTAATTAACGAAAGAGTTAATTAAAAAAAAAAGGTAAAGTTACCTTCATACGCTTCAACTGGCTAATTTTTATTTTTTTGATAATCACTCTAAGATTCAATTTGCGAGAAAGAGAGAAATAGATTTTGGGACCGCAAGTGGCTCGAGAGCTTACGAATTAGTTCTACTGAGAATAATATAAATAGAGATAGGGGCACACGCATTCATCCCCTCTTTGAGGCGGTAATCCTTGGAGGGGATGAACGTTTTTGCCTGAAACGCTCCCGAGCCACTTCCGGTTCCGACAGGAACAGTATACGTTTACGTGAGATGCACCGTGAGCCTGCTGGTATTTAATGATGCACCGCAGAATAGAAGTACACTGTTGAGAAAGAAGGTAGAAGCCTTTGAAAGCTTCAGTTAGTATTTTAGCGCTTTTAACCTAGTATATTTTATTGTATTTTAAATTCGGTATCTATATTATCACCTTGTATATCACAGTTGTCTTATTTTAAAATTGCTATCACAGTAATATGGTATTTTGTTTTGTTTGCAAATAAATTTATTGTAAATATTAAAAATTAAGAATTTGGTTTTTCGTCTTTCGTTTTTACTTCAATGGTTGGTGAGAAACACTAAAAAAATCATAGTATGAGAAATACTTTTTTTTTACATATAAATTTAGACCACTAATGTCTTTAATTATTATTATGCCTCTTTCCCCTCATTCCAGATGACAAAGCATTTTTTTTTTAAAAACACTACAGAACATGCAGGCAGCAAAAAGTTTCATGTTGAAGAGAGAAGGCATAGGTAATTTGGGGCATAGAACTTGGGAAAACTAACCCACATCACAAGATGAGTATCTGCATCACTGAATACTTTTTATTATGAAACATAGTCTAAAAGAGTTAACTTATACTACACAGGAATGTTTTTGCTAAAGTACTATGGGAAGAGCACTGAATTCTGCTTGAATGCCAGAAGGCATTGCAAATGGGAATGCAGTATGAATTAGCTGCTCTCTACCTGTTAATTCAAACTGGACATCAAGTAAATAGCTTTCTTTAAGTGTTTTTTTTTTTTTTTTTTAATGATTAGGTTGATATATGAGCTTTATCCATCTACCTAGCATATTGGCATATCTTATACACAAACAGTAAAACTTATGAAATTAAGTATTCCTCCAGTATAATATTCAGTTTCAATTGCCAATCATTAATTTCTTTTTTTAATGGAAACATTTAGCTGCTGCAAAAAATTTATTTAGGCAACATGTATATCGAAAAACTGCATTGCTATATTAACTTAAGAGTTTCAATTTCCATCTTTTTTGAATGCTTGCCACTTTTTAGTTACATTGGTAAATTTTATTTTTTTTTTGTTAACAAGCATGTTGTTTATATTGATGTTTTCTGATCTTATATATATATATACATACAATATAATCTCAGTAATTTGTCATGTCACTTCATTTTTCCAAATTCATTTATTTATAAACATTTCTACTCTCTTTAATTCCTCTGTTGTTAATTCATCTTTTCCACTTTTTAAAATCCCTATGAGACATTTTAAGCTCAAGTAATTCATCTTCCAAAGAATAATGCTGCTTCTATCACGGTGAAACAGTGACTGGGCCATGTCAATAAAAAAGTATTTGTTGCTATCTTTATCAAACAAGCAAATATTAAAAGTCTCAGTGCTTGAGATTATCTAAAGCCTGTTCTGCTAAAGAATAAAAGATCCCTAGACAATGCTGACTAGCATTCTCTTGTCAAAAGAATGTATTCTTGCAGCAGGGTATTTATTGAAAAGAAAAAAATACAAAATGTTGATTACAATAGTGGAAATGAGATCATTAATTTGGTTGAAACAAGCATTTATGCAACATTTCATTCAATATCTGGCCAACTCTTTAAACAGACCTCTCAAGAGTTTGCTAATAAATTGATTTCAAAGCTTTCAATGGTTGGTTAAAGGCAGTTCAAATTGCCAGCAAACATCATACCTGCTTTGCAACCACAACAGAGTCACACAAAACTTTAAATGCTTATTCTGCAAGCAATTAATGGAAGACCTAAGAGATCTGTAAACACCTAAAAATAACTTCAGATAGCACTGCTCGCTATATTTTCTGTTCCACTACAGTTGAAATAGAGTATTTAATGTAAATTACAAACTGTTTCAAGCATGCATGATTTAAACATTTTCTTTTGGGGCAGGATAAAGAAACAAATCTGAACAAAGATTTGATGGAGAATGATAGACAAATCATTTAACAATTAGTATGAAATGATGCATCAAAATTAATATATTCTTCCAGAGAAACTGCAAAAGGATTATGAAGGTGTCGCAATGATGTGGTTTCATCTTGGAAATTGATGATGACATTTATTTTTATAAGTAAAATCTTAAATTTCAAAATGTTTTGTTTGAAGAGAGCAAAGGCAATGGCAAAAACAGTCATCTGTGAGTAGAAATGATGCAATTAATATACTCCAAAAAATTAGAATTAAGTACTAGATATACTCATAAAAAAATGATTATTTTATTTAAATACTTTATACAATACATTGTTTTAATGCATACTGTAAAGTTTTATTAAATAATATTTTTTCTTTTAAAATTCACATGCTTTTATAATTTATATGGTTGTGGCTACTGCACTTCTTTTGTTAATATGTTACAATTGAAGATCCAAAGGTGACAAATTATTGAGATTATACTGTACACAGTTAAAGAACCAAGCAGTTGTGAAAGAGAAATGTACAGAGTGAGGGACTATCTCAGTGTGTAGCTTCCCTCTCCCAGTCATTTAGTCCATTTATTCAAATAATTGTTTAACTAATATACACTGATGAGCCAAAACCACCTACCTAATATGATGTTGGTCCACGTGCAGCCAAAACAGCGCTCGTACCTGGCGAGGCATGGATGCTACAAGATTTCCAAATGTGTCTTGTGGTATCTGGTACCAACATGTAACCAGCAGATCTTTTAACTTCTATAAGGTCCGTGGTTGAGACTTGCAGATCAGAGTTGCTGTTCCAACACAAACCACAGATGCTTGATGGGATTGAGGCCAGGGCAATACCTGGAAGTCTTCCTCTGGGCGGTGTGGCATGGTGCATTATCCTGCTGAAAGACGGCACTGCCAGAGGGGAAGACTTGCCATGAAAAGGTGTACCTGGTCAGCAATGATGTTTAGGCAGGTGATAGACATCAGAGTGCCTGGCACATGAATGACTGGACCCAGGGTATCCCAGCAGAACATCGCCCAAAGCATGACACTGCCACCACTGGCTTGTTTGCATCCAGGCACCATCACTTCCCCAGGATGCACACGTATCTGGCTGTCCACATGGTGCAACAGGAAATGTGATTCATCGAACCAGGCAACTTTCTTCCAATCACTCAAGGTCCAGTTTCGATGCTCGCGTACCCATTGTAGGCGCTGTCGCCGGTGAACCGTGGTTAGCACGAGTAGTTTACACGAGCACGTTAGCACGCGCAGTTGCTTCGATTTGCATAACGACTCGCTGGTCATAATGTTTTGGCTCATTGATGTATGTATTAGCACAGCTTCAGTTTTCACACTGCAGGATGTTTACACAACAGGTCAAATTACCATTGGAATTGGAAAGGGTATATAGGACCTGTGGGATATATCACATCCCACATTCATTGCACAGCATCTTCTCCCATCATAAAGATGGGGGATTTTTTCCCCAGCTTCTAATTCATGAAAATTTTTTTTTTTTTTTTTTTTTTGGTACATACACTCAAAAGAAACATTCTCTGAATGAGGTCACTTGCTTATTATGGTGCTGTATTCTGACACGACGCAAAACATTTTTGAATGCTTATCTTGCATTGTGTCCCTAATAAAACAAACTAAGGACATACACGCACAAAAAAAAAAACTTCAGTGACACTGCAGTATGAAATAATTCTGTGCTGTTATGTTGTTATTTGGTTTTTAGGAGCATTAGCAACTAAGGCCATATTGCTCCGGGGATATGCGGTGGTCATTCCCTGACCTTTCTACATCCTCCATATTTGGTGGTCACGGGCTCGAATCCCGGGTCTAATCAGGAGCATGTGCTACGCACTGCCGCTTCTGCCCACGGAGGCGCCTAATTCTGTGCTGCCCCACAAGTCACAATAAAATGCCAATGGATTGGCAAGTGAATATAACAATACTTGGGAAAAAAGAAGCAATCACATGGCACTTCTGATAACGTGTAGATTTCAAAAATCACGATGATAGTTTCATGTCACACCACAGTTATACATAGAGGGAGTTAAGTTTTACCAAAATATACCAATTTCGCATAATCTCGCCAGTAATGTATGACACTGATTTATTTTAACAGATATAAGCTAATTCTCTTAATCTTAGCAATCGATTCTGGCCTCGGTTTTCTTGTGATAAACATAATCAGACTTCTATCTATGGTTCTTAGGTTCAAATTCCGATACAATTTACAATTTGAAGAGTACACTTAGCATTTTTAGTGAGGATTTTTGTAGGATCTGGCAAGGTTCTCAGTGTTGTAAATCTATCCTCCAAATATAAACAGCCCCTCGAGAGTAGGAGGAAGTGGCCTGCACCCCTTGAAGTAGGAAAAGTTTTTGAAATATTTTGCTACGGAGGACAGTGTATTGGACATTATTGGACTTCTGAAAGAACTAGGTGTTGTGCATAAGTCAGATGAATGCCGTTTATTCATAGATGCCTCAAAATTAAGTTTAAAAGCAGTTTTGCTTCATAATGGCAATGAATTTTCACGAGTTTCTGTGTTTCATTCAGTTGGACTTAAAGAAAGTCATGAAAGCATGTCAACGGTTCTACATGCTATAAAATAGCAGGATTATGGTTGGAACATATGCAGTGATCTTAAGGTTATTGGTTTGCAGGAGGGGGTTCACAAAACATCGTTGTTTTTTGTGTTTGTTGGACAGCTGTGCAACAGAAGAACATTATATTGTGCAACATTGGGACAAGTTCATACCAGGATAATGTAACGTAAAATATATTCCTTTAGTGCAATCAAACAAGGTTCTTCCACCCCTGCATATCAAGCTTGATGAAAAATTTTGTGAAGGGATTAATGAAAAATTTTCGTGAATGTCCACAGTACTGTATAAATATAGCCTCTTTTTAGCAAGAAAGATAAGTACAGGCAATGTACAGTACAAATCAAATTATTTCCTCTTCTACAATATAATACATACTTAACCCTTTACCTAGTGATTACCACTGATGAAGGGAATACACTGCAACAGTGTATAAGTAATTCTATTTTTGTATTACTGAATTAGTCTCATAACCTTTTGACATGACTTTGTATGTTAAAAAGGAAATGTAACATACAAAGTCACATAAACACAATCACAAAAATGAAAAATCCATTACTTGTTATCAATGAGTTGCTAATTTTTTCACAAACAGCAATTAGACAATACCACGACCCAATAAATTTCTTGGTTTCATTTGCACATGGTAAAAACATTTTTTGAGGTGAAATATACACCATTCAGCTATAACGTGCTGCTTTGGCAGATGGCTAATCCAACAACTAAATTTTCAAATTCTTAGGTGATTGGCTGGATTTGTCTATTTTCCTAAACACAGCTGTAAAATGGATGGTGCCAGATAATATACTGCTGAATTTGGGAGGTTTAGCTGTATGAGTGTTTCCACAATTCATATCACTTGAGGAGGGGAGGGGGAACTTAAAACTATATGAATGAAGACACAGCCAAATCTTTTTTCCCCACATTCCAACAGAAATGCGGGAAGCATTACCCTGTAAATCAATAAACTAAAAAGATCATCATCATCTTCTTCCTAAAGGCTATATGTGGGAAGCATTACCCTCTAAATCAATAGGAATTTCATGTTTTTTTTTAAAAATTTATTTACTGAATTTCTTGTTTATACTCCGGCATAACCACCAGCTCAGAGGAGTTTACAATAAATTATCAAAACAAACATTAATCGTATTTAGCAGTCATGGGCTTGAACCCCAGTCCACTTAGAGTGCTCGCTACTGCACTCTTTCTTGGACCACTCGGCTACGTCAATTTGTATCGACTGTCATGAGTGTTTTGTTATTTCAGTGAATTATGTCATTTTGCATCCATTTCTCTAATACCTAAAGTGACATCATGGAACTTTGTCATAAAAAGGATTTCTGGAAAAAAAAAAAAAAAAAAAAAAAATCCTAAAACCATTTTCAACTCCTTTTGTTGTCTGGAACCTACTGGAACTAGAATTTGACATTCAATTTTGAATCATCCTGTATATAAAATTTTGGCACTATATGTGTGTTAAGAATATTACAAGGGTTTACTTAACATATATATATATTCAACTACTCAATGTAGGACTGGATTGGACTGTATGATTAACAAATGAGACAAATTTGCCACCAGCTTATAAGTTAAAGAAATACTCTTTTATATCTTTGTTCAGCAACTTGTTTGTTTTTCTGTGCCTAAAATTATTTTCAAAGGGCTTAGAAGAAACATCCATATCTAACTATAGACAAATAACCAAATAAAAGCTCAAAATAACAAATTAATTATATTACTATGCTAAGCTTTCAATACAAAGAAATATGGTGTTGATTTCTTATTTATGATATACTCACTTTAGGAGGACTTTTGAGAGGGGACGTATTCTCTTTCTCATCAAATTCTAATACCCCATCCACTTTAAAATGAGACCGCTTAATAGCAGTTTTTAAAATATCCCGGCATAGATTATAATTGGGTTTCTCATCATACTGCAACTTGCAAACATAATCTAAATATTCAGAAATTCCCTCTGTAAAAAAAAAAAAAAAAAAAAAAAAATTGTGTTAAGCATTTGCTCATACTTGAAAAGTAGATTAATTAAACAGAAACATAAAACTTTAGACCCAAATAAGCTGACTCAAAGCAGATTAATTTAAACAGAAACAAAAATTTACACATAAGTTGATATACAATAATACTGCTTAATAATTAAATACTACTTAAGATGATAAACAGATAGAGTGAAGCTTCATTTTATTAGGGACTGGCATAAAAGATTGCAATAAAGCGACCTTTTATGCTTGTAAAAAATAAATAAATTAAGATATTTTACTTTATCCTATAATTCTAATTTATACTGCTATTCAACAAAAGCAGTATATATGAGAGTGTTTCAAAAAAGTTCAAAATAGTTAGAATGACCATTAAAAGTAAATAACAAGGGTTTATTTCAGTACTCAAGTCTTGCTGTGACCTTGATACACAGATACATATACAGACACTGCAAGTGTCAAGCTCATATGCTTCCAGAAAATATGCACTGTCCATAGCTAATTTGACACTAGTATATTGGCTGCTAAAAATCAGTTACAGCTATTTCACACTACAAAAGAATTTTGTTCTCTCAAATAGTTGTTAAAAAAAAACTCCCTCTCTGCAATCCAGTCTCTTACACAGCACACATCAAATCTTTGAAGGAGCTATTTACAAAGGTGTTCCTTAAATTTGTGAAAGAGGAATTTCAAACACTGCAAATGTGAACTTATGGCAGGTGCACTGTCATGGTAGAAAAGAATATACAGTGAAACTTCCCTTTAATGGACAGCCATGGGGAACGAGAATTTGTCCGTTAGAGAGAAGTGTCCGCTAACAAGAAGTCTGAGGGAGAAAAAAAAAAGAAAGAAAGAAAAATCGTTTAATATAAAATTAAATTAAAATATATACAGATTTTGAACAATATTTTTGTAAATAATATACAATTACATACACAAGAGATAAAGAAAAATTGTTAAACGTTTAATGTAAAATTAAATACAGATTTTGCACAAAATTTTTGTAAATAATATACATACAATTGTGCTATGCATATTAAGACTATCTTAAGAAAAATACATACAGTAATCACTTAATTTCTTCTGCACCTTCTTCTGGCTGATAATTTTGTTTTCAACATTTGTTTGGAGTGAAGAAACCATCGAAAGTCCTTCAGTATCTTCTTCAGCGGTGAAAAACATTTTTAAACGATTGATTTGTATGAGCGCTTCTTCTATTTTCATCGGTGGTTCGTCGTTAATATGTTCTTCGACAGAATGACCTTCCATTTCTTCATCCTCATGAGGAACTTCTTGAAAAATATCGATGATAATGTCGTTGATATCTAGAGCACCATCTTCTGTAGTGAGGTTAGAGTCTATATCTTTGTAGCCAGGGTCACTTGTAGCGGAAGTATTGTACATTATCAATAGATGTTGAAGTTCTTGTTCTTCTTGGTGCTCTACATTGCTGTTCATAACAGTTCGTTTTCTAATTGCGTTTACTGAAGAGGAAATCCACTGAATCGCATCTAGGATGCTGAGTTTCTTTGCAAGGTCACTCGCACATGTTACATCGTTCATGTTTGCAATGAGATGTCTTAAAACACGTTTTCTGTAATGAAGTTTAAAATTTTTTATTATCCCTTGATCCAAGGGCTTACTCTGCAGATGTGTTTGGTGGCAGAAAAACGATTTGAATGTTGGACAATTCAATGTCCGGGTGAGATGCAGCATTATCCATGAAAAGAATAATTTTTCTGTTTTGACGATTCATGTTTTGGTTAAAGTGACTTATCCATTCGCTCATGATATCTCGTGTCATTTTTATTAGACTTTCAGTCAACATTCAAAAGATTCAACTTTATGCCCTTGAAACAATGAGGATTTTGTGGTTTTCCTATAACAAGAGGTTGTTCAAAGTCTCCCAGCATATTTGTACACAATAGTACAGTCAAGCGTTCCTTAGAAATTTTTCCGCCCTGGCACTTTTCGTTTTTTAGATTCATTGTTTTTTCAGGAAGAGCTTTAAAAAACAACCCTGTTTCGCCACAGTTGTAAATATCCTTAGCTTCAAAATCAGGACATAAATCTTCCAATTTGACGGTCCACTCTGTTACAACCTCAGTATCAACAGATCCACCTTCACCACTTAAGGTTTTCCAAGAAATTTTATGCCGAGTTTTGAACTTGTCTAGCCATCCCACAGAAGCTTTGAACTCATTTACTCCCATAGATTTCGCAACCTCCAAAGCCTTTTCCCTAATAATAGGCACATTAATGGGAATTTTTTTAGCACGTGCGCAACAAAACCACTCAAACGTAACATTGTTAATTTGAAGTCCAACAGTTTTCGAGAATGATTTTTGAAACTGATCATTTACGTGTTGCCAAAATTATTTGAGCAGTTCATTTTTTTTCTTTAGGATGTCACTTACCTGCGTCTTCCCGATTTTGAATTTTGCAGCGAGATTGCGAACACTATTTTTTTGCCAATCATACGCATTAATGAGTTCGACTTTTATCTTTTCAGAGAATCGGAAATAGAAAATAAACACACGATTGAGGTAATACGTGGAAGAAAAGTTCCTAGAAAAAGGGCCGTGAGCTCGCCCGCTGTCCGTTATGGGGAGATCAAATTAAGTGCTAATCTAAACGAAACAGTGCAGATTGCCTGTCTGCGTCTGTTACAGAGAATGTCCGCTATACAGAAGCTGAAAACACGTTAAAACCAACAGAGGAGAGTTGGGGAATTTGAAAATGTCCATTGTAGAGAGATGTCCGTTAAAGAGAGGTGTCCATTAGGAGAAGT
Source organism: Mastigoproctus giganteus (assembly GCF_048544385.1). NCBI lineage: Eukaryota > Metazoa > Arthropoda > Arachnida > Uropygi > Thelyphonidae > Mastigoproctus > Mastigoproctus giganteus. Next base: position 62,976,399 of record NC_143586.1, on the reverse strand, counting down.
TTCACTGTATATCATAATACAACTTGTACTGTGAGGAAAGATGCATCTTTCTTCACAGTTTCATCTTGATGGCTATGCGCAGTTTCACTATTAATCCTTTGCAATCCAGCATTACTTTCACTGTCTTTCCCCATGCAGTCCATCTCTAACAAAGTTCAAAATTTATTTATTTTTCAGTTTATATGACTGAATATATAAAATAGCATGGTAAAATATATTTTTTCTTGGAAGGAAATATTCACAAAACTTTCCATCCCATCCAGATAATCAACAATAATTTTTACTTCAGAGTCCCTATTTTGAATTTCTTTTATTGGCCATAAGTTCACATTTGCAGTGTCTGCCATTTCAAATGCAGGGTTTGAAATCTATTTCCTCTTTCCCATTCACTAAAGCAGAGATGCAGCAGACAAAATACCTGCAGGAATATCTTCCTTTCTTCCTATATAGATTCTTGGAAAATGGAATTCTGTCTTTCCATTCTTCGGCCTAATATTTCTTTATATCAAAATTTTCATTCCCGTGTTGATAATAACATCAAAAAATACATTAAAAAATGCCTTTAGTTCATTTAGCAAAATCAAAAATTTTATATCTTCATCAGAAAAGCCTTTACAAGATCTTGATATACACTAAACACTTCACTCTAATGCAGAGTATAAGATATTCTGCAACTTCTACCCTGTGTGTGTGTGTGTGTGTGTGGAGAGGAAAAAATGCTACCTGCCATTAATAATTGAATATAAACATTAATTTAGTTTTCCTATTTATACAAATTATAAATAGATTGCAGCACAACTAGAAAACAAATCTCATAATTGGAAATACTGACAGTTGTAACAGGACTAAAAAAACACCTGTTGTTAATAATTGAATAGCAATGAATCTTTATTATTATTAGGGATAAAATTGTCCTGAAGCAAATGGAAAATAAAGATATACCATTCGCTATTTCTGGGGAGAGAATTATATATAAACATCTTATATACAAAACCCCTGTTAATACCATGACACCATTAAATAAGTAGTTCCCAATGTGTTGAGAACCACTGCAATGGATGCATCCTCATATGGCACATTGGTGTGCTGTGGCCCTTTTCAAGTGTGCCACAAGATTAGGGAAACTCCATTGAGTTCAGTGGCAATCACTATTTAGGTATGCCGTGAATATGCATCTTTTAACTTCAAGTGCGACTTGAGTGATAAAAGACTGGGGGCCAGTGATCTGTCAAATGATACTTCCTATATGCAGACATAGACAGGAGAAACTATGACTCTCCTGTAAAAGGACTTTAAGAACAAATGACAGCTTAGGAAGCCTTGATCCTTGCCCTGCACAATATCCCAGACAGAACAGTTTTTTTTTTTTCTTCTCCAATTGAATGCACTGCAAACAGGAAAATGAGAATGCACCTATTCAAATTTTCAGTGAGTGGTGATTGACATAATTGGGTACTAGTGGTTCTGCTGGATAGCAGTATTTATATTTTCTGTGTGGAAGCAAACCTGTGCCATGGTTCAGGCAGGCTTACCTGATGCCCCTTGGCAGAGGTAACTACCTATACCAAAAATTTCATGGTTCTCAGGGATCCCGCTGATAGGGTCAAGCTTGATCCTTAAAATCCTCGCTCATGATCTATGTACTGGTGGAGCGACAACCTATTTGAAACAACCTTGTGTGTATGTGTGTGTGTGTGTGAACTGTACAGAGCATTCAGGGTAAACACACTCACGATAATGGTCTTGCCAAGAAGTTTGCTGGCAGAAATCTACAAGAGGGAAAATGATATGGATTCTTCCCATTATTACTTTAGGGGGGATGACATTTCTCATTTCTGTTTGACAATTAAGGAAATCTCATTTCTGGGATTTCCTTAATTTGTGGGTACAGTATCTACATTTTCACTCTGATTTCAACTTACTATAAGGAAATAAAATTTCTAAATTTAATAACTTCATTGAAATGTGCATTATTTAAATAATTCAATGAATTTAAGTAAATATATTAAAAATAAAAATTATAAATTCTGAGAAAAAACTATATACAGTCAAAGCTCTTTATAGCAACCCTCTTTTTTAACATCCCACACATTATAATGTCGTATGTGGTTTTTCCCAGCCAATATCTCATTAACCTAATGCTATTTTATTAACAGAAAAAAATGCCCAATATAACAACTGTTCCCTTCCAATATAGCAACCGTTTTTTCTCATTCCCCTGGTGGGGTCATTATATAGGGCTTCAACTGTACTACAAGTTGGTCTTTGAGATTGTCACAGACATTCTCTCAGATATGCCAGACAAGCTGTACTTGCTACCTGGGAGTCTAAAACGCTGATGGAACTGATATTCGGGTGACATTCAAGTCAAGTGAACCCAAGTTCGGTGAAGTCTGGACGGTCTGTGACAGCCAAATCCTCTGCTTGCACCTTCACAATGGTGGGACTGTTAGTAATCCTGGGTATAACCTCCATGCACAAACACACTGGGTGACCACCCAGGTGTGAACCAACATAAGCAGGGGTCGAGGTGTGGCACCCACACCACATGGAGGAATGCCGCCCCTTTGTGTTACCAGGCAATACTAGGTGGTAGATGACTCTCATCAACCGATGCAATACCACCACTTTGCTTATTGGAGGCTTGAAGTGGTGGAACCCATGTCTCCAGAGCTAAGTTCTGGTCAACCCTTGCATCATGCAGTATGACTTTTGAAGTTATGATGAACATCATGGCGAGATCCAATCTTCCTTACATTTCGAAGGACAGCTCTAAAACAGTGTTTGCAGGCCAGCCGCTAGTTAGTACACTGGACCGAACCTATTCGTAACTCTTTAGAAGGCTTCTGGATCAGCTAGTGTATAATCTTGCTACCTGTACTCTGCCAGACAGCAACTGGAAGGAGTCCGAGTAGTGTGTATGCGCAGAGGGGGGGAGCATTGTCGAGGCCATGTTATGTCAAGGATCTGGGTATATTCTTACCACATGTACGCCATATATAAAAATTTCATTACTTCATACAGCATGTCGAACCCACTTTTTCTTACTATTGAATACACCATGAATTGTCAAACTAATAGAGCAAGCTTATCTGCGAAAAGATCTAAACCTCCCAAGGACTTCCTAATTCATTTCACAAATATACGTGGTCTCAATTCTAATGTCAACGACATCCATTTCCCCTTGTAGTCTGCCAAACCCCATGTACTTTTTCCTGACAGAATCTCAGTTATCGGTTGATTCAACTACTGCTCATCTCAGTTGCCCAAATTATTTGCTGTATGATTCCTTTCGCCTTAAAGGTGGTACTTGTACTATGTCCATTCCGATATTCCCTATCAGAGACTTGGTAATTTGGAATCTCCTCTCTTTGATCTTCTCTGGCTTAAAATCTCTCTGCCTCATTCTGTCAAATTCATCTATTTTCCCTACTGTTCTCCCAACTCCACTAATTACTTGGAGCTCTTCGATTTCCTCTCTTTGCAACTTGACTTTCCTGACAGTGAGGTAATTTTCCTTGGTGATTTTAATGTTCACGACTCCAGCTGGCTGGCTTCCGTTTTCTAGTCACACCAACTCAGCTGGTCGAGATGCTGAGGCTTTTGCAATTACTAATGACCTTGCACAGATTATTCAGTTACCAACAAGGATACTGGACAATCCTAACCATACAGCCAACACACTTGATCGTTTTCTCACAAGGCGAGAACACACTATTATCACATCACGTGACTCTCGTCATGTCACTGCTTAGTGTAAACTGCAAAGTCGGTCGGAGAAGCGTCGTCACTGTAACGTAGGGTGACCAGATTATGTAAAATTATCAAATTTTAATAAATCTAACTGAAGCATAGCCAGAATATTTATATTATGCTTACTTTGTAACCTTTTACGTTCCACTTGACTTCTTTATTTCGTTGTAATGGTTTAAAGCTCAGGCAACAAATTTTTTTAAATTTAAATTCCCAATATCAATATGCTGTACTTCGTACGCATTTAAAATTTTTATCCAAACATCTGTTGTTTTTTGTCGCAATATTTACTTCGTTTAATTCGGAAAATTTTATTGCAAGCGTTATAAATACTAAAGGAAACTTTTTATAAATACGAACATCAAATGTTTTACATAATTGTTTATAATACATATTCAATACACCTGATTTATTTTATTGAAAAGAAAATATTTACCTAGTAATACTTTTCATTTTAGTGAATTTTCCTCAACAGTTTTTCATTTTTTAGTGCATTTGCATAAAATTCTTTGCACGACATATTGTGATTTGATTTCGGCAACAGTTCTCCTTCAACATTCTTATTTCTATCCTTTTTAAACATGTTAAACATTGAGCTAAATACTCCCTCACTCATTGCATTTGAGTGAGGCAAAGCAAAAACAAAATTAATATTTTTTTCTGTATATGTACTTTATTAGTAAAATAATAAGAGGAATATACCTCAATATAGTGCGTAGAACCCTTCCGTATGATACCCTCCAGAAATTAAAACGGAAAAAACGAAAAAATCGGCAAACTTACCGGTACATTAGAGTAAAAATAAATAATTAAATAATCAATTTAACACAATACAAATCAATTTAACACAATACAAATCAATTTAAAACAATTAAAAATCAAATTAACGCAATTAAAAGAATCAAACGAAAATATTCAAAACGATTTTCCTTCCTGAAGCTGACAACGCTTTTTGACCGTATGTCGTGATCACAGGAATGAAAATTACCGAATCGGGTTAAACCTGTTACTTAAATAGAGATTATTTGTCTTCGCGCATGCGCGTAAAGGTCCACGAATCAGAGATCAAATATGGCCGCCGAACATTAACAGAATTCTCGTGTAATTTAATTTCAACGGTTTCTGCAATTAATAGTCGCGTATAATTACGTTGAACGTTAAGTATTTTGGCTTCGTTAAATAAAAAAGTATGTTTTTCGTTAATGGCATGAAAGGCTAATTCTGACGCTGCTGAACGAGAAGCACGAACTGAGGCTTCATGTTGATTTACACGAATATTAAGAGAAAATCGGGTCGAACCCTGATAAGACGAGTCGCAATCACCGCAAGAAATGTTGTATACCAGATCATTAATTTGTGTTGCGAACGCTGAAAGAACCGAGCGATTGTTCAATATAGTGTGTAACTTTCATATTGGCCTAGCTACAATTTTAAATTCGGTATCTTTAAAGAATCTGTTAAGCTGTTTGTGCCACTGTTCAACATATGGGACAGAAATAAAGTATTTTTTGATGTTACTATTGTTGATTGGTGTAGTATTTTGTATCCTATCCTTAGCTTGTACCCTAATTCGGTTTATTGTGGTAATGGAATAACCCCTGTTTAAGAATCTGCTAGTTAATATTTGTATTTCTGAGTCCAAAGCAGATTCCGTCGTTGAATATTTATAGGCATTAAGAAATTGATTAAAGATAATCGATCTTTTGTAGGTGAGCGGGTGATAGCTATTATAATGTAGAAGCATACCGGTGTTTGTAGGTTTTCGATAGATGCTAAATTGTATTCTATTCGAATCCCGGGTAAGCGTGAAATTTAGAAAATTTAATGACTTAGTATCCGTATCCTCCCTTTCCAATGTAAATTTGAGTCTAGAATGAATATTATTAAACGAATGTAAAATGTCTTGGATAGTATTACTATCGGTAATAACTAGAACATCATCTAAATACCTCCCATAGTATGTGATACGGGTTCGAAAAGGTGTCAAATGTATCTGCTCAATCGTTGAGAGATAGATCTCTGACATTAAGCCACTCAGGCTCAAACCCATTGGTAATCCAAAAATTTGTTTGTATACCTTGTCTCGAAAGGTGATGTAGTTGGCCTCAACTAACAGTTTAATTAAGTGAAAAATTTCCTTAATAGGTAGCTTCGTATAATTAATCGGTGTCGAGTTTTTATTTAACATATCCCAAATAATATCTAATGTGTATTCAACGTTTACATTCGTATATAAGGAGGTAACATCTAGTGAGAATAAATTGTCATTGTCGCCTAGTCTACAGTCTTTCAGCGTATTAAATAATGTATCGTAGTTCTTAATCCCAAATTGTATTACCTGTCTAAAGGGTTTTATAATGTTATACACATGTGTGGCTAAGGATGAAAATGCCGAGTTCCTGTAGGAAACAATAGGTCGAATAGGAAACCCAGTCTTGTGTAATTTTACCTGACCGAAAAGTGCAGGAATATGTACTTTGTACGCATTTAAAATTTTTATCCAAATATCTGTGGTTTTTTTGAGATCTTTTGTTGCAATATTTTTATGGAATGATTTCAACAGAACATATTCTTCATACAGCAAATCAATATTGATACAGTAATACCCCGAAGTTACGCGATAGGTGGGTCTGACGGAATTCGCGTAAGTCGGGGTACAACTTTGCATATAAATACATATAAATTTTGCTTAATTGGGACCAAGGACTAACAAAAACACTAGTTTAGAAGAAAAATATTAATAAAATTGCAGTTCTTTATACATATTAATACAAAATATGTATTAAAAAAACAAATGACTTACGTTAAAAAGTTATTTCGATGTCGATGGCTTCATAAAATCTAACAAATTCGTCTGATGACCCAGCGCGTTCTTTTTTTCACGCAGAATTTCTTCGTAGCAAGCTAATAATTTTTTTATTCCTTGCTTTGTAGCTATAACACTATAAAGCGTTTCACAATTTCATATTTTTTCTCTATCGACAGAGGCGGACTGGCCATAAGCCTTACCGGGGAAACCCCGGTGGGCCAGTGTGATTTTGGCCATAAACCATAGTATGAGGCCACTATACATTTTCCCGGGTAAGAATTTTTGACCCAGTCCGCCTCTGTTTATCGATAATTGTTTTTCTTTTTCTCTCTGAATCTGCAGTGTCTTCACCAGGACGCTTCCTTTTCACACCTTTTAATTAAGTATTTTACTCATTTTTAGGGAATAAAGCACAATTACAAAACGAGGAGGCACGCTTGATACGCATAAACAAAGCTGCGCGCATGTAGCAACTGAATAAACAACACCATAAAGGCAGAGATACGCTATTAACACCTCACATTTCTAGGGGTTACTACCATAAAACAATAAAAATCCAGTTGCGTTTCTGCTAGTGAAATCTGTTATAAACTGGTAGTAAACTCGATCTAATTGCATTTGCAATTATACCGATAGCTGGAATTGTGTTGGTTTTTACATTATTATGGTGAAATGTGTTTCCCCTTCACTGATATAAAAAACATAAAAGCAGCAAAGTTGATTTTCTGGCTTGTTATTTGGTTTTTTAGGAGCATTAGCAACTAAGGCCATATTGCTCCGGGATATGCGGTGGTCCTTCCCTGACCTTTCCGCATCCTCCGTATTTGGTGGTAACGGGCTCGAACCCCGGTCTAATCAAGAAGCATGTGCTATGCACTGTTGCTCCTTCCCACCTGGCTACGGAGGCGCCTTAGCAAAGTTGAATTTTGTTCATCTTTCGCTCTCATTCTCCGCCGTCGCACCGTATATCGATAACATATGAAAAACGACCTTGAAGATAGTGGGCAGCAGCGTTGCCAAACGAAAAAATCAAGAACCGCGTAACTCCGAGTTCGCGTAAGTCGGGGTATTACTGTATTGGGAATTTTAAATAAAAAAGAGTTTGTTGCCCGAGCCTTAAACCATCACAACAAAATAAAAAAGAAGTCAAGTGGAATGTAAAAGGTTACAAAGTAAGCATAATATAAATATTCCGTAACCCCCCTTTGTAAAAAGGATAGAATGTTGTTTTTTGAGTCTTTAAGGGTGCATTTCAACAACAACTTTATCGTCAGTTAATTCTTTCTTCCTAAATAATCATCTCAACAGGTTGTTTTATGATTTCTGCCTTTTTCAAATTCCCCATTTCAAACATTAATAATATATATGTCTTTCTCTTTGAGGAAAGCTGAAGCGAAATGAATTTCCACAGTTCATCCTCCTCTTCAGATTTTGAAGAAGATTTAGAAAATGCATGTGCTTTTTGTATAGCCGAGAAAACAAAAGAGAGTAAGCAATGGATACACGACATAAACTGGAAGAGAACAGAAAAGGGCAAATTCCAAAATTTACTGCAGGACATCAGGACTTATAAAAGATGAAAATCATTTCAAGATGTACTTATGGATGAATAAAGAAGAATTTAATTTCCTATACAGTATAATCCAATTAAGGATGACATTCAAGGGCAAAATACGCAATTTCAAAATTCAATCAGCGCTAAGGAAAAATTAGTTCTATGTTTAAGGAAAGTTGAAATACTGCAAGTTTAATTTTGAATAAGGATTTATTCTGTTAAAATAAAAACAAAAAATTAATGAAATTTAATACGAAAAACTTCTTCTCAACACTAAAAATTGAACTTGTAAAAAATTGTTATGAGTTGTGCAAATTGAAATGATCGACTTGTTCGTCCTCTCAATTTGTTAATTGTAATTTTTGGCCATATTTGAGCGTTCCTGTGACTGGACATTTGCAGTGAGTATGCTGAGTAGCTGGTCGAAGTGGAGGCTGCTTCGGAATAGGCACAGGAGCAGCGTCCTTGATGTTGCTATTATTTGTTTTCGGATATTCTTACTTGTGCACTCAAAACAGATTATTTACTTCTAATTTAATTTTATATTAGCATTTCCTCCATTTTCCTCGTCACGTGGTCACATCTAACGAAACTTCTCTTCGAACAGAAAAATCCGAGTTCCTGACAATGTCATTCGGCCTTGAAGCCTGACGCGTTATCTTTTGAATACAGCCAATCACAACAGTGCTTTCAGAGCAATAAACTGATTGGTAAATATAGCTCCACCACATTTGATGTTAGATATGTATACAAGTGAAGTCTTGAGAAGTGATAATAATGTTTCCACGCTTAGGCACCTCAGATCACAACTTGGTGATTGTCTCTTCTTATACAACAACCTCGTATTGTTTGGCATTACAAGAATGCCAAAATGGGATGACCTGCGAGATTTCTTTTCTTCTTTTCCTTGGTCAGATTACTGTTTCAAAACGTCTGATGTCAACGTATGCTCAGATTGTGTCAGTGAAATTATGCTTGTAGGAATGGAATCCTTTATTCCACACTCCACTTTAAAATCTCATCTTTTATCTAAATCTTGGTTTTCCAATAAATGTGCTAAGGCTGTTCAAGAGAAGAATGTTGCATATCATAATTGGCTTGTTTCAAATTCTTCAGTTTCATTTTCTGCCTACACCAAAGCTCAACAATCGTAAAGCAGTTATTAATCAGCCCAAACTAGATTTTGAACAGACTAAGAGTATAAAACTTGCTTCTTGTCCTAATGGTAGCCGAGCATTCTGGTCTCTTGCCAAAGCTATTGGCCGCAACTTTTGCCCATCTCTGCCCCCCACCTCTGTCAAAACTAGATGGTTCTGTTGTGACTTCAGCCAAGGATAAAGCTGACCTGCTAGCATCCCATTTTTCTTCCAACTCATGTATTAATGATCTTGGTAAAACACCGCCCACCATTCCCAACAAGCTCCATTCAATGCCTCCTGTGGTCTTCTGTCAAAAGGATGTCAGAAGGATTTTGACGAATCTTGATGCTAAGGAAGCTCCATTCCTGATGGTATTTCTCCACTTGTTCTCAAAACCTGTGCTCCTGAACTTATTCCTGTTCTTTGCCACCTTTTTTTCACTTTCTTATTCCAAAGGTGTTTTTCCTTATTCTTGGAAATTTGCTCACATCCATCCAGTTCCTAAAAAGGGTGACAAATCCTTGCCATCCAATTATCATCCTATTGCAATTACTTCTACTCTTTCTAAAGTAATGGAGAATTCAATTAACTGCCAACTCTTGACTACCTAGAAACCTTCCGTCTGATCAACGATCACCAGTATGGATTCCGTGAGCATCGATCCACTGGTGATATTCTGGTTTGTTACTCATTTATGGAAAAATTCAATGGAAAAGTTCGAGGAAACACAAGCAGTTGCTCTTGACATCTCAAAAGCTTATGATCGTGTTTGGCATAAAGGTCTTCTTAACAAGCTTCTATCTTATGGTTTTCCAACTGTAACAATTTTGTAATTGGTTATCCAGTTTTCTCTCTGATCACTCACTGAGGGTGATGATAGATGGCTCTCTGTCCTAACTTCTCCACTAGTACCGATATCCTCCAAGGTTCAGTTCTTTCCCCCACTCTTTTCCTCTTGTATATTAATGACTTTCTTCCATTGACTGGAAATCCTATCCATAGTTTTGCCGATGATAGCACATTGCATTCCACTTTCCATTTTGAGAAATCTTGTCCTGCTCGATCAGCTCCAACTTCTCGAAAATCTGCTACCAATTCCTTAAATGCCAATCTCCAGGTAATTCTCCAGTGGGGCAAAGACAACTTAGTTGATTTAAAACTTCTAAAACTCAGTCTTGTCTTATATCTTGCAAAAAGGATTCTTCTGCTCCTATAGTTATCTTTGGTGACAATCCGATTTCTAGGCAAGTTGATATATCTCTTTTGAGGATTACCCTGACTTCTAATCTCTCTTGGCAGAAGCACATTACAAATATTGCTTCCTCTGCATCTAAAAAACTTGGTTTTCTCTTTCCTTCTCGGCATTACGTTTCTTCCAAACAGCTGTTCACTCTGTACAAATTGCAAATCCGTCCTACCATGAAATACTGTTCGCACATCGGGGGTGGTGCCCCCAAAATCTCTCTTAGTCTTCTTGATTCCGTTCAGAAGAGGGCAGTTAGGTTAATTAATGACTTATCTCTAACAGTCTCTCCACTATCTGTCTCATAGACGTACTGTTCCTGTTGCATGCCTTTTCTACAGATACTTCCATGGGCACTGTTCTTCTGAATTGGCTTTTATAATTCCCGCTCTCTCTTTCAAAACAGTCCGAACACGTGCCGCCAACATCCATTTACTGTCCAACTTCAAACTCACAGAACCAACTTTTCATCTTCCTCGTTTGTTCATTCAACAAACCGTTTTCATTCAACAATGCCGTTTTCTGGAACAACCTTCATGCGTATTTCCTGAAAGTTACAGTCTACAGAAGTTTAAGTCTAATGTCAACAAATATCTTCTTTCGTCTTCTCAACCTCCAACCCATGCATGGTATTAAGTACTATAGGTTCTAATACCTCTCGTGTTTAAGGTTTTCATAAAAAAAAAAAGAAAAAAAAAAAAAGGAGTTTAATGCTTATCTTGGAAAATGCCTCTTTTTTTGTATAGCAGAGCAAAACAGAATCCACTTATTTAGCTCAATAAAACTGTTCAATAATAAAAAAATTTAAAAACTTTATTTTCTATATGGTTTATCTGTTCAATATGCACATTTTAATAATGTTATCTGTATCTTTTTTTTTTTTTTTTTTTTTTTTATGAAAACTCCAAACACGAAAGGTATCAAAACCTATAGTACTTAGTACTGTGCATGGATTGAAGGAGAAGTATGGGGGGGAGGGGGTTGCCGGAAACTTTGCTCTAGAGACTAAACATGGGTTTCACCACTTCAAGCCTCCAATAAGCAAAGTGGTGGTATTTCACCAGTTGATGAAAGTCATCTACCACATCTCTCTATACATTAAAAAAAAAAAAAAAGAAAGAAAGATTTCCTCCTAGTGATATTTATTCGAGCCAATGGGAGAAGAGGGTGGATTACCTACGTTACTACAAATGCACAGGTAAATAATTATATAGATCATTTCCTGGTTGCATTTCCAATCAGTGTGTTATAATTATAGTACAGTCGATTCCGGTTATTTGGGACACACCGGGACTAGTGCATTTTGGCCCGATTAAGCAGCTGCCCCAATTATCCGAAGTTTCACGCAAAAAAAGTTAAAAATACAATGGACCCCCCGCTTTACGACTGGTTTGCTGTACAATCAAATCATGTTACGATGGAGTCACCATAGTAAAGTACTGTTCACTATATGATGTGCAGTAAGCGCCAGTCATTGTGATCACGTTTGTGAAATGAATTTGAATTCTATTAAACAGCGATTCTAATCAGTGAAAATAGGAGGAATATTATCCACAGGCTATAAAAGTAAAGATATATTAAGCACAAATTTTTACCCTTTATTTTACCTTACCAATTAAAAAATTAAATGATACGTGAAAATCAGAAGAATATATGTGATAATCAGAATAATTAATACATACTGGAATTACATACTAACTGGTTGACATTTTTGTTCACTGACATTTGTGGGTGGGGGGGGTTAACATTCAAAACAGTAAAAAGATAAGCAATCAATAACAAAGAACACGGCACACACAAATTGCAAGTAATATGATACATGCAAGTGAGAATGGAGTAACAAGTTACGAAGCTTTAAAAACAGGAATGAAGAGAAGTTCTGAAAATTAATTTTTTTATATGATTGAAAATTCCATGGAAGTGTAAACATATTTCACCATAATAACCCACAGAATTCCAGCTGTCGGTATTATCGCAAATTCAATAAGATCGAGTTTACTATCCATTTATGATAGATTACCACAGCACTAACAGAAAAGCCCAATAAACAGGTGACTGCTAATTGTTTTTATTGTTTTATGGTTGTGACCTCCAGAAATCCGACTGAACCACGTGGTACGGTTGGAGAAAATCATAGGGTAATTTCCAGTGCTGTGGTCTCCTGCCCTGGTTAAACGGCATGTTGTCCCAATTAAGCAAAGTAAACCGTGGCTATTTTCTCAATTGGGTTCTGTTTTTTAAGATTTTCCCCAAATAAATGGCTGCCCTGATTAAGCGGTGGCCCAAATAACCGGAATCCAATGTATATTAATATAACATTATTATACAAATAATAACAAAACTATACAAATGTTTACAAAAACTAAAATATTTACAATCATACCTCTACTATATCAGCACGATGGGCCCCTTCATCAGCTGACATTAATATACAAAAAACGTTACAATGGAACATAAATGATGCCGGGCATGGTCGTGTTTAGATAGTGAAGCAAGTGCACAAGGTTGGTGAATGTTAAATGGAAGGAATACAAATGGGTTACTGGGAAGAATCAGACACATGCAAATGACAATGTAGAGTGCGTATGTGAGATGTATGCCAACTTTTGTCGCATTGCAAGACAACTGCCTCCATAACATTCACCAATTTTGTGCACATGCTTCACTTTCTAATATACAACGATGCCCAGCATCATTTGATGTTCCATTGTAATGTTTTTTGTATATTAATGTCAGCTGATGAAGGGACCCACTGTCCCGATATAGTTTGTATATTGTATGGTTTGTAAATATTTTAGTCCTCTTTCGGATGCAACAATATTCCTTATGCATTATGGAAATTGAAGTAAAAGGCCTTTTCCTAAGTGACCTATGTAATGCAGATAAATAATTAAATAATGATATTTATTCGACTTTGAGAATGTTGCATGGTGGGGTGGGCAATAGGAGAAGAGGGTGCAGGTCACGTGGTACGAATGGGCAGGGCAGTTACATCACTATAAACGCACAGGTAAATAATTACATAGGTCATTTCCTGATTAGATAGCAATCAGTGCGTTTTGACAGGTGTCTTTTACGTAGCAAAGATTTTACTTACTCCGTCATACCTCTACATTTTACATAGAAAATGTGTGCGCAAGGGTTGGCGAGCAAAGCCCCTAGTAATATATATTAAATACTGAACAAAGCAAGAAGTTTCAGAAATAAAAATTTACTTTGTATAACAGGTACATTTTTTAAATAATCACCAAATGCTAGTACACAAAAACAATTCTTCCTCGATATGTAAAGCTTTAATTTTACATTTGACATAATCCCTTTTTTGCAAACTTCAGAAACAAATAAGTTATACTTTCAGCTAACAATGAACCTTTATATCAGCGTTTCCCAAACTTTTTTAGTCACGGAACACTTTTCATCTCACAACATATTCATGGAACACTTACAAAACACAAGTTTAGTGAGAGCCAAAGAACTGTTGCTAATATTTTATTACATATGGCACACTGTGCATTAGGAGCATCTTTATTTCCAACACATGTAAAACTGAAATTCAAATAACTGTCATTATACTTTTGTTTTGGTCTTTTATTAGTTGGTTCCTGTTTTTTCACTTCAGATTTCTGGGGAACAAAATGCTACGGTTGTTCATTCTCACTTTGAAGTGTGACAATATTGTGTTCGTTTTTATCGAGCAAGTTGCACTACTAGAAGCACTTTGCTTCTCATTTTAAAGTTCCTTTTTTCAATCACAAATCTATGGATACATATTTTAATATTTCAAAATACTAATAATTATCAAAAAAAAATTGATACAAAGAAGCGAGTTTAGTTATGATATCGGTTCGCTTCCTCCTCTCCTTCAACCCGTGTACTCCAGGTTAAATCGTATACGAATGGCATATTAGATCACTACATTGCTACATTTCATAGGTGTCATTACCTCTACGCATATTTCTCTATGCAAAACCCATCAAAATAAAGTGTTCCATGGTCTATTTGATTATTTTTTTTTCGGTCAATATACTGGCATAGACTGACCGAAAAAAAATTATGTTAAATATTATAATGATACAAAGTGGTGTATGATAGAAATATGCAAAATGTATTTTTTTAATTAGTAATTATGATTTTTCGTGGAACACTTGTTCACATCTTACAGAATACTAGGGTTCTGCGGAACACAGTTTGAGAAATGCTGCTTTACATAATACTGGACATTCTGTATCACATGCCATTTCTTTCACAAGTAATGGAGTGCTTAATACACTTCATTCAGACTGAATGAACTTCTTTGCACATTTTGGTCTGTCTGAAAATTTGGTGAGAGCTGTAATCAATGAATGGGGTACATGTGTGAAAGGGTTAATTATCTATTCACAAACACTTACCACACAGAAACTAAACGATATTAATATTTTAAACTTTATGTGAAAATTCTGTACAGTATTAATTAGTGAAATGATTTCTTACTAAAAAAATCATTTAAAAATCTTAAAAAATGATTTCTGATCATTAATTAACAAGAGACTAAAAATTTCATTTGATTAACACTTACATGTACTCACCTTGTTCAAATACTTCACACCCATCTAAATCAATATAAATGTATTTTGAACTTTGATTTAATCAGGTTTTACTGTATACAAGAATAAACAGTAAAACCTGATTAAATTTGATTTAATCAGGTTTTACTGTATACAAGAATAAGCTTCAGTTTTTCAAAAATTGACTATATATACCATATTGCAATTCAAAAGTTAGTAGTTACCAATTTAAAAATTAAACTCTTTGAAAAACAAGGGTACACGATGTTTTTTTATGCTGTTTAAACAAAAATTTCAAATCTAAAATACAGTAATACAGATCAGGACTTACCAGGATACCTTCCATTAGGAAAACATGTTTGCATCAAAAGTGGAATATCTGACATGTACCTAAAAGTATTAAAAAAAAAAACACTTACCTTTCTTATTTTATTACATTTCATCAACTGAGTAAGCTACATGATAAAATATAATAAATATATAATAAAATAAATGTTTTAAAATGTTTTAACCCATCAGCAGTCGCAACACAGCTTGTTATAAACATGGTTGTGTGGAACCTTACAATTACCAAACTCGGGTTGGCAACCTATGGCTAGTGAGCCGCATACAACTCTTTGAACATGTAACTGCAACTTTTAGCCCATATGTATGACAAGTGCAGTGCACAGCGATGTGAATATAGGATTAGTTTCAATGCAAACTGCAAACACTTCTCAGTTTAGCTTGCCTGCGCATCGCAAGCAGAGCACACGTATTGCAAGGTGTCGAAGATTAATTGTTATGACAGTGGCGAATATAAAATAGTTAAAACAGGAATAAATAATATCCGTGGGTACCTAGTGTTTGCGTAGGTACATGAATTCATATTATAAATGACTTGACTTTTTAAATCAGTGACGCATTATTAAACAAGTGGAATAATATGACATTAAACTTGCTATCATTTTTAAAATGTCAACTCAAAAGAGAAAGACTGAGCAAGAAAACCAGGAATTTAAGAAGGAATGGACTGAGTCATATGCATTTGGGGCAAATTCTACAGTACTTCCATTGTGTTTAACATGTAGCAAAAAACGTTCAAACAATAAATAAACAAACGTAGAAAGATGTTTTTTTGACTAAACATGATACAGTTGCCAAAACGTATCCAGCTGATGAGTCAAGAAAAAAGGCTGTAAAACGAGTAGCAACAGAAAATGTTGTTAACAAAGAATTCATTGTCAAAGTGGATTAAATCATCAAGCAATATAAATGCTGCTAGTTTTGTAGTTGCACGTGAAATTGTAACATGGAGGAAGCATTTATGAATGGCGAACACATAAAAGAATGATTTATTAAAATGTTGAAAAATCTTTTCAGCAATTTTTAAAACAAAACAGAAATAATTACAAAAACTAAAGAAATGTCAATATTTGCAAAAACTGTAAGGAACAGTGCTTTACTAATGGCCAAAGATGTAACCAGTCAGCAGATTATGGACCTAAAAGTCAGCATCAGGATTTTCTATAGCCTGTGATGAATCATGTGATGTTGGTGATATCGCACAAGTTGTCCTTGTTTGAAAATATATAAATTCTAAAGGACTCTAAGAAGAACCGCTTGATTTACTGCCACTTACAGGACAAATACATGTAGAGGGTATAAAAACTGCAATTATTGAATGCTTCAAAAATAAAGGAATATGAACAAAATAATTTGTATCACAACCGATGGAGAGCCGAACATGATGGGTGAGAATAAAGGTTTCATTAATTTATTTAGAAAAAACATTTCACACAATGTGTTTTCCTTTCACTGTATAATTCATCAAGAGGCACTTTGCTTGCATATGTTTCCAAAAGAGATAACAGTGATGGATTTGGTCATAAAGATAATCAATAAAATAATGGCAAGACTACTATATCATCGACAATTCAGTGAACATGACGAAGTTGATTGTCAATATGTTGACCTTCTCATGCATAACAGCATTAGATGGCTTTCTAGATTTGCTGCTTGCCTTGATGAAATGAAAGTATTTTTAAGACAGAAGGATATGAATGCCGAATATGAAGAGCTAGAAGGCACTGATTGGTTACAAAAATTCTATTTTATGGCAGATGTGACTTCACATTTAAATGTGTTAAATAAGAAATTACAAGGAAAAGGTAACACAGCAGATATGCCTTTAGAAGTTCTTTCATTTAAACACAAATTATGTTTTTGACTAAACATGATACAGTTTTGACTAACAAGATTAACAAGATTATTATTACATCCAAATTATTACATTTTCCAATGTTAAAAAATATCGAGGAGGTACTGAAAATAATTCCAATCCTATTAATTTGCCATTTTTTCAACAAATGATTGTCAAAATGTGTACCAAATTTAGCTATAGATTTGAGGATTTTAGGAAGGAGAAGGCGACATTATCATTTTTAGTCAAACCTCTTGAAGGAAATGCAATACACTGAACTGCTCTGAAAGAGGGGGGAATCGGTCTCTTTACCCTTGAGACAAGGGACCACAATTTCCTGCATGGAAGCTGCAAGCACTCTATCCCATAAGTATTGTAAGACCTTAGAAAGTTGAGCAGTTCGGTATACCACATTTCCTGCCATGACTGCTATGTTGGTGAATCTGGCAGGAGGTTCAAAGATAAAATCTCTGAACACAAGAGAGTAATCCGTTCTGCAGATTTGGAACACTCAGCAATTTTGGAGCACTTCTGTTCTATCCAGTATGACATCCCATGCCCCGACATTGAAATTATCGACCGATCCCGCCACTACCATCGTCGTGTCTGGTTGGAATTGCTCCACATTGTGTTGTCACGATTCCTTTAACCGGAACAAAGGAGGTCGCATCCATTCCATCATTGAGGCAGCCATCCTCCTGAATGATAAATGTTGGTGCATGCAGCACACCCAGGCATTGCGGTTACAATCACAGGCCTCTACTTCCAACTGCTGATTGTTATCTGCACCTGACAAGCATTTCACCTCGCATGACCAGGCACATGACATTCTTTATTATTTTAGTAATAACGCTCATTCCCAACTGAGGAAGGATAACAAGTCCAAGAGCTTTTGGTGATTTATTTACTTTATTTTTTAACTTATTTTAACTTGTTTCTGATATTACAGAGTTTTTATCCAAAAACCTGTGTTTTATCCTTCTTCTCAGTAAAACTGAATTATATTCCTATAATGAATCTGAGAACAGAGGCTTCTTTCAATTCAAGTTAAACTTTTACTAATTAACCTTTAATTTTAAAAATTATCTCAGCCATTATTATTTTTTTACTGTTCTACTTTCCTACAGATACTTCCAAGGGCACTGTTCTTTTGAACTGGCATCTGTAATTCTCCAGGCTCTCCAAAACCAATCTGAACATATGCCTCAACTAAGCACCTAACCAATGCCCAATTCCCAACTCATAGAACCAACTTTTCCTCATTTCCTTATTTATCCCTTCTACTTCTGTTCTCTGAAACAAGCTTCCTTTATATGTACTTTGTAAAAATTACAATCTACAGAAATCAAAGCTTAATGTCTTTTTTTTTTTTTTTTTGTAGTTGTTGGCGCATCGGCTTCTGTGGCCATAGTGCACCTCCCAAGGTTTTTGCAGTACTTGATCCAAGCCCGAGGCGGGATTCGAACCCGCGACCTTTGGGTTGCCAGGCAGGCACTTGACCCACCCGGCTAGCCCGGTCGGCAAGCTTAACGTCAACAAGTATCTTGTTTTCTCAGCCTTCAACCCCTGCTTGTGTTTATATTTCATAAAAAAATAAATAAAATGAAATAAAACTTTTTTTAACATAAAAATTTTCATCTTAATTTTATTTCTAACAATAATCTCACTCTAATATTTGACTATAAAGGGAAAAAAAAATGCCTGAAAATTTTTGCAAGCTTGCAAATTCCCTGATCAAATTCATTCCAGCTGGTTTGCATACTGTTTACAAATGCATTCATGAAAAGTTTAAGTGTGATAGACAGCAAACTCAACATTTGCAGGGGATATGTTCTTGGAAAACAAAGGAAATATCAAAACTCTGAATATTCAAGACCGAAGCAACTTGGAAAAAAGGAGGCTAGGTGGACATTTCTTTACGAAATTAAAGTAAACATTCATGACCAACAAGAAAAATATAAACATCATGTTTTGTATGAAGAATAAATATAAAATGAAATGCAAAAAAAAAAAAAAAAAAAACTAACTCACCAATGACACTGAAAAGATGAGGGTGACTAACAGAGGACAGATTAGAGGTCTTCTTGAAGCTCTTTCTAGAAAGGTTACTTATTACTTGTTAGAGTTTGTAGCACTGTCAAATTCATTTGTTATAGATGTTTACTTCATTTTTCTCTATGGGTCCAATCCTCAAATTTTATACTATGTCCCATCAAAGGAACCATTTCAAACATCTTGTCAGTTAAAGCCTTAGGCATGTCCAAAATCTCTACCAGCGTCTGAAGCAACAGCTGCAACCTCTGAATCATGTCATTATTCTTCTTTACTGCTTTCACCTTGCATTCTTTGGGATTACCAAAACCTTCTCTATTCTCTCCTGCTCTTCTACTGATGAAATGCCTTTCAGGTCTTTCACCACAGACAACAGTTTCATTACAAGTCTGTGATCTGATTTCATTTAGAGATTTATCTATATCTGTTATGCAGCTAATGATGTCTTTTCTAAAAATCACTGACTAACATAGAGAAACTACTCTCCATTTGGTCGAGAATTCTCCCAAATGTGTGATGGGTGTAATTGACTTAAACGTTGTGGTGATGAGACCCTGACCAACTGGATCAGGCTCTCATCTACACCTCTGCAGAATAATTACATCCATATAAGTGCAAATATATATGCTGGAAATGTAATGTATGCTTGCAGAGAAGCTACCTGGAAATAATCAAGACTACAAATATTTAAATCTGCAAATAACTAGGGTTTGGTGTATTTCATATTTTGTTGTTTAGTAAAGGTAATTTTGCACAGGATAAACAAAATAACTTAAGAGTGAGCAAGATAAATCTTACCTGCATTTTTGTTCCTGTACATATTTCAGATCTTTCAAATTTGTTTCCCAAGGTAATAAACCACACAGCCACTGAAGCATGTTATAGCCTAATATTTCAAGGTCACCACGCCTTGACTGTGATACTTAAAAATAAAAACTTGTTAAAAACAAATCCAAGCACCACCAAAATATTAAAAAATATTCAAAGAACAAAAATGATAAAGATTACTCAGTTTTTCATTCATAACATCAATTATAGTGTAATACATAAATACATTTTTCCACTGTACAATGATTTGACTTTAATGCTTGGCTTTAGTAATACATTAAAAATGATTATGATTTTAACTAATTTTGTCATAGTGAAAACTGAGAATGATGATGCAGTCAAAGTCATGTGTATGTGATCACAAGGATCTGAAATGAAATTCTATCAACACTAGTATTTTCAACTTTCTTCAGTGCCAGCAGAAATGTGTAAATTTTTCTGGTTATTTGGTGAAAGAGTGACAACGTGTCCAGGTATTTCTGGAGTGATTTTCACTTTTTGTACCTCTCTTTCTTGAGTAAAATAAATTAGTCAATACTAGAAACCACCCCTCATTACTATTCACTGCAAAAATAATTTTTTTGCATTCCAGATGCAAATAATAATTTGACATATACATTTTGACATTAACATTAGTAGAGGCATACGATGCATGAAAGCAAGCTGCTACAGCATAAGCCAAAAAAACAGAAAAAAAACTTCCCATTTCATCCATCCATTTGCTCCAAAAGTTTCTCCAATTCTTTCCTGAATTTATTTAAGCTATCAACTTACACAACGACAGATGGAAGTTTGTTCCAGCAATCAACTATCCACTGCCACAAATTTAAACAGATACGCCAACCATTTAAAACTGATTTAATAATAAAATAAAATAATACAAAAGACTGTAAAATAATATTTACAAAAATTGATTATTTACAAAAAACTAGTTTGAAACAAAAATATAAAATAAAATAAGTAAAAATGCATTAAAATATAGATTTAAAAGCGATAAAAACACTATTGAAGCTTTCGGAGGTGTCTACCTCCTTCCTCAGCAATAATGAAACTTAAGCAACACATCCTTAAGAAACTGGTATTTAAGGATGTGTTGCTTAAGTTTCATTATTGCTGAGGAAGGAGGCAAACACCTCCGAAAGCTTCAATAGTGTTTTTATCGTTTTTAAATTTATATTTTAATGCATTTTAACTTATTTACTTATTTTATTTTATATTTTTGTTTCAAACTAGTTTTTTTGTAAATAATCAATTTTTGTAAATATTATTTTACAGACTTTTGTATTATTTTATTTTATTATTAAATTAGTTTTAAACGGTTGGTGTATCTATTTAAATTTGTGGTATGAATAATCCCAACCTTAGGGGCCTTATTGCAGATATAACTATCCACCGGATAAAGGCAAATTTCTGCACATCTATTCAACAACTGTTTTTCCTCAATTTCAGTTTATGCCCCCTCAGGTTTGTAATCCGAGCAAGAGGAAGAATCCCATTAACATTGAGCCTATTCAATCCATTCAAGGCCTTGTAGATCTCAATCAGATCACCTCGCAGGTGCCTAGTCTGGCATATTGTTCCTCATGAAGATTTCTGTATAAACTGAAGGAGTGTAGCATTAAGAGCAAGTTAATGCTGTGGATAAAGGAATGGGTCAATGACAGAAGACTGGCTAATGTTATTAGTGGAGACCCTGATTCAAAACTTGGCCACTTTTCTATATATTAATGATATTGATGAAGGCATGTCAAGCTTAATGTCTAAGTTTGCAGATAATACAAATTGTTTGTTATTGTTATTTGGTTTTTTTTTAGGAGCATTAGCAACTAAGGCCATATTGCTCTGGAGATATGCAGTGGTCATTCCCTGACCTTTCCGCATCCTCCGTATTTGGTGGTCACGGGCTCGAAGCCCGGTCTAATCAAGAAGCATGTGCTACACACTGCTGCTCCTGCACACTGATCTCCTCACAGCATCTGTGAGGAGATCAGATTGAAATGTTTTAGGCTTTAAATGAATTGAATAAATTGAACAGTGATGGCATCGTTACTATTTCTCAAATTTCACATGTAAAGGGGATATAAATTTAAACTAAAAAAGAATGGTTGCAGGATAGATATGTGAAATTTGCATTCAGTTTGAGAGTAATTGATTGTTGAAACAAACCTCCATTTGATGTTTTGGAAGGGCAGTTTGAATAAATTTGTGATGGGCATAACTGAATGAATTTGTGATGGGCATAACTGAATGAATTTGTGATGGGCATAACTGAATGAAAAATAATCGATTATATGCAAATCAGTTGATTACCAAATTGACAACAATACCACTCAAACAACAGTTCCATCCCTTTTTATATTCACCCATGAGCCAAAACATTATGATCACCAATGTTTCCATGAGTGATACATCCCTCCGTAACTAGAAGTGAAGCCACCAACCGACACATCACACATAGTGATGGCATGGCTAGTGCCTGTCAATTCATCAGCATGAGGAGCGTGCAATGGGAAAGGGAAGGACCCGACAAAGTTTGAATGGGGAATGATTTGAAGTGCTAGGAAGGAGAGCCAGCATCTTGGCAATGACAGGCACTGTCAGCAGTTTGAGGGCCACCATAGTGAAGGTGTCACAGGAATGGTCCAAAGAGGGAGACACAGCCACCCAACGTGTCAGGACAGGAAGAGCACCACTGGTTGACAGTTTGAGGTGAATGGTGGTTGACATGTGCTGTCCAGGGCAACAGATGGTGCACAATCCCTCAACTACCAGCAGACTACAATCAGGGTGCACAGAGAAACGTTTCTGAGCACACAATCCAGCAGAAGCTCTTGCAGATAGGCATATGAAATAGACAAACTGCTTGTGCATCCATGTTGACCAACTGTCATTGATACTTCCATCAGTGGGCACGTAAGCACTGTTCCTGGACACAGAATTACTGGAAAAGTTATCTAGTCTGATGAACCAAGGTTCCAGTTCCATCACGTCAATGGACAGATGCATATTCAATGGTGAGGAGGTGAACAACTATAACCAGACTGCACAATTGGCTGAAAAGAAGCCAGCAGCAGTGGTATCTCAACTTGGGGGATGTTTTCATGGACATTACTGGGTCCTCCTCATCCCCAGTGAACATACTCTCACCACCAGATCCTACCTTGGCATTATTTTGGACCAAGTTTTTCCCTATCCAGATGGCACTGGACCCTTTCAACAAGACAATGCCCCGTCGCAAGGCTTGCATTGTGCACGAATGGTACTAGGATCGCATCCAAGCATTTCATGTGTTTCCTGGCTACCAAATTCACCTGATATCATTCCCACTGAATATTTTGGGATGTGGTGGAATATAGCATTCACCAGACCAAGGCAGTGTCTTGCTGAGTTGCTGAACTTTAGGACATCCTTCCAGTCTCGTGGAGTCAATGCCATGCCAGGTGCAAGTGGTTATACCAGCAAAAGATGCCGTAACATGCTATTAGGTAGGTGGCCATAATCCTTTGGCTGAGTATGTTCACCCCCACCCCCATAACAGTACTTTAGTTTTGATATCAGAACTGACTGAATCCCTCCATTGATTCCATAATCAACTAATTTTCAAATAATAAATTATACTACTGCCATAATCAATTATGTTATTATCACTCTCAATTATGACCAACACTAATAAATTTAAGGAAGGAGGAGAGAGGGATATACAGATAAAGTGGGTAGTTTTTTTCTGGACTGATGCTGAATAAGCTTGCTTCCTTTCATTCAACTATTAATTACTTGTCACTACTAATACAAATGATACTCACCTCCATTATGAGCATCCCTACTCGTAAATTCCACAGTGCCATCATGAGCTTTACGTTTGTCTTCCTTATATAGTTTATGTTTGCCATTAAGAATGTATTTACTTGCAAGGCCATAATCTACTAAGAATACCTATTCAATAAAAAATTATATTGTAGAAATAGCTGACATTAAAAAAAACATACACATTTAATTGAGTGAGAGAATATTTGTTCTCATAATTATAATGTATTCAAGAAATCCACCTATTTAAAAGATGATAAAAAGCCTAAATAACATCAACTAAGAAGGCTATAATAGTGCTATAATACATATTTCTAAAATTTATATTTCAGAAATATTTGACATAAAAGAATGTTTGTTCTCATAATTAACAATGTCTTTAAGAAATCCTTATATTTAAACATGTTAAAATTCCCAAATAATATCAACTAGGAAGGCGATAATAGTATCTACTACATTTAAAGAGAATTATTGTTTGGTATAAAATAATAACTTCCAATACACCTAAGGAAAATACACCTAAGGTATTTTGTTTTCAGACTGAGGAGACAGTTCTTTTTGTCTACTTTGTGATGCAGTGCATAGAACAAATATAGCTGGTTCAAGTAGGTTTAGTACATCCGAGATTTGCACAAAAACAATAACTGTAATGAGTTTTAGCCTAAAGTACCTGACTAACTTATTACAGCTCTCTGACAGAAGCCAACCAAGGGAAAAACTGGGCAGGTCACCAATTATGCTACAAATACATTACATTATAGTCATACAATTCAAATCTTGTTTATACTCCAGCACAACCACAGGTCAATGGAGTTTACAATAAATCAATCAATAAAAATGTTAGTCGTATTTAGCAGTCACGGGCTTGAACCCTGGTAAACTCAAAGAGCAGGTGCTATTGCACTCGCACCCGACCACTCAGCCACGTCAGGCCTCTCATAACACAAAAGTAGAACTGCAAACTGGTGAGAAGCCTGGGTCACTCAACATAGCCAAAGGAGTAGCATAATTGTATTACCATTTAATGATAATATAGTTCATTTCTTTCAGAGCAAAATAGAGCAAATTCAGCATCAGAATTAGAAAACTTAAGAGTATCAGGGAAAATTCTGACTGTTTTTTTTTTCACCATTTTTCGCAGCAAATTTTAACACTTCACTACTGATTTAGTCTAAATCAATAAGAACACTATCCTAATTTAATAGCTTTTTCATTTCACAATAATAATTTTTATTATTGACCAATTATTATTTTTTTCCTCCTCCTTTCTTGTGTACTACCAACTATCAGGGCGCCTCCGTAGCCAGGTGGGCAGGACCGGCAGTGCATAGCACACGCTTCTTGATTAGACCGGGGTTCGAGCCCGTCACCACCAAATACGGAAAGGTCAGGGAATGACCACCGCATATCTCCGGAGCAATATGGCCTTAGTTGCTAATGCTCCTACAAACCAAATAACAAACAACCAACCATCAGAATTATCAAAAACCAAACATTTCAGTTTTTGCTTTGATGCAAACATTACAACAGAAATATGGTCTCCGTATACTTTCAGCAAAAGGTGCAGATGCATTATTTAATCATAATAATGCTTTAACATTTTCATTTTTTCACTTAATTTTTTCTTTTGAATAGTTTTATTTCTTTTATAGTGATTGTGAAACCATTCTGAAAAAATGTTAAGTACTGTATCATTAAATCCTTGTTTAGGAAAAAGCTATTCTACATAAATAAAAAACAAGCAGTCTTAATTAGTGTGTGTGTCTTGTATTAGATAGACCCTATTCAGTTTTTCTTTTAGGTTACAATTTAAGGAAGTGGGAAAAAAAAAAAAAAAAAAGATTACATCTAATACATTCTAAAGGGCCTCAACATCTGGTTAGTATGGGCTTGGCACACCCAGAGTCCTGAGCTGAATATCATCATTCTTCTCTTCCTTGATGATTCCCTTCTACTTCTCTCTCTCTCTCTCTCTCTCTCTCTCTCTCTCTCTCTCTCTCTCTCAGGGTAACTCGGAAATTTTTTTTTTAGCTGGTGCAGCATAAGCCTCATACTTCCTTGCACTACATGGCTAGTAATAATAAAAGATAGATCAATTAATGTTGACACTGAGATAACAAGCATTTTTTGTTACACACTGGTGTCCTGTTAGTAGAAAAAGTTTGCCATAAGAAGTGGGATTCATTATATAGATATTTTATTATATATATAATTAATTTCTACCTTAAAAATCAAAGAAGTCTGATAGATATAGTGATCAATGATATGTACACAGATTAGATTAACTCACTGCTTACTACAAATTTAAATTACATCCAACCTTTAGAACTACTTAAATACAGCAATACCTCGCTTAGCACGGCTTCAAACAGCACAGGTTTCACTATAACATGGTTTTCAATTAAGTTTAAGTTGAAAATTTACTGTACATATTAAAACTCATTCAACAGCCTAGACATGTACTCTATATATACAAAGGGTACTAGGAAAGTTTTGCAATACAGCTTTGTTTATTTAATTTTTTCAAAGTAATTTCCTCTACATTCAATACACCTCTCCATCATCTTTAAACCAGTTCTGCCAAGTTTCACTAGGGAGTAAAGCACACTCGTTGTCCCAAGCCCGTAGAAGGTCCTCATCACTGGAAAACCGCCTCCCTTTTAGCTTCATTTTCACATGCGGGAACAGTGCAAAGTCGCAGGGAGCAAGGTCTGGCCTGTAGGGAGGGTGCTCGAGAAGTTTCAGTCCTGTCGTGGTCAAATATTCGGTGCAGGCTTTGGCGCGGTGAGCTGGAGCATTTTCGTGACGGAAGTACCAGGTGTCCATTCTTGACTTTGGCCGCAGGTTCTTCATAGATCCAATGACTTTAGGCAGGCATTGTTCAGTATACCACTTAGCTGTGACTGTCTTCTGCGTGTCCAAAACGACACGTTCCACAATTCCACTCGATTTGAAAAATACAGCTATCATTTTCTTCTTTACAGATCGGGATTTTCTGACAATTACGGGTGTGTCGTCATCATCAAAGACCCAAACTTTGTTTTGAGCCTTGGTCGGCAGATCGTAATAGTACAGCCAAGTCTCGTCACCTGTCACGATGTTGTTCACATACCAAGATTGTCCCTTATCAAACTTTTTTAACATCTCCCGGCACCAAGTCACACGTCGTGTCATCTGCTCTTCAGTCAGTTGATGCGGCACCCAGAGAGAACAAAGTTTCTTCACGTGCAAATGATCTTGCAGAATCGAACGAATTGCTGGTGCATTTAGACCCAAAGTATCCTCTATCTGTTGGTAGGTCACTCGCCTGTTTTCGTCAAGCATTTTCCTCACAGCAGTAACGTTTTCCTCCGTAACTGACGTTCGTGGCCTTCCCGGCCTCTCAGAATCCTCCAGAGTGAAATTTCCCCTTTGGAATTCTCTATACCACCTGAATATCGTTGTACGATGTGGACAATCATCATCTAGTGCAAGAGTCATTTCTTCTAAGCACTGGTCTATGGTTAAACCACGCACGAAATTATACCGCAAAACTGTCC
This sequence comes from Mastigoproctus giganteus, assembly GCF_048544385.1. Taxonomy (NCBI): domain Eukaryota; kingdom Metazoa; phylum Arthropoda; class Arachnida; order Uropygi; family Thelyphonidae; genus Mastigoproctus; species Mastigoproctus giganteus. Next base: position 62,948,948 of record NC_143586.1, on the reverse strand, counting down.
TTATCTCATTTCGTGACCACGATGCCATCGCAAGCACTTTACACTCTCACTACTAATGAATAACTGAGCCCATCGACTTGGTGCGGCGGCTACTATGCACGTATGAACATGTCTCAACATGCAGCAACAAGCAGCTTCCTGTGATTCATTGTTGCGTCATATTGCAAAACTTTCCTAGCACCCTTTGTATGCTGTGTTGTCATAGCCTAGGTACGGTACAATATGCTGCAGTGCCAATTCTATTCTCACATGCACATGTGACAATAGCTCCCGTCAGGCAGTCAGCTGCAACATGCAACAGTGTTCAGTATTCACCTTGTTTTTGAGAAGACGTGATAGCTTTTCAAACTTTTGATTTCACATTTTTTTACCCCTTTAAATACGATCGAAAATATATCTTCATCTTGGCTAGAAATCACTGCCAACAACATGCATTCTTTTGGCAGCATGTTTTTCCCTATTTGGTAAATTATTTCACTGGTTTTGAATCGCAAGTTCAGACAACTGCCGAAGACATTGTGAAGATCAGAAAAGACTTGGATTCGAAACTTTGGACACTGTCAATGTATGTGACTGCATTGACTCACGTGCAAGTGACTTAGATGGCGCAATTCTCCTTGAAATTGATGAACAAACTGCATATGAAGAAGAGGAAAACAATTCTGAAGTGGCACCAAAACTATTTTCAACAGAAGAGTGGAGAAAGTTTTTCGGGGGGGGGGGGGTTGACATGGCCTGCGAGGCAATTATGAATGGAAATCCGAATGTTGAACATAGCATCAAGATACGGCAAATTTTACAAGATGAGATTCGATGCTACAAAGACTTGAACGCCAAGAAAAAGAAAAGAAAACTTCACCAGACTTCATTATTGAAATACCTAAATAAACAACTGCCTTTTTAAAGCTTTTTTCTTGTCTGTAATGATGTTACCTTTTCATTAAAAAATTTTTACAATTTTTTTTATTTCGAACCCTTTTAATTGGCTATCAAGTGCAAATTGTTTATAGATTTATTATAATTTGTTTATACACTGTTTCTCTGGTATGCATTCAATTAAAATCCATTATAATTATACCTCAATCAGCAGCACAGTTTCACATAACACAATAGTTTTGGTACCAATTATCAGTGCTATGCGGTGTATTGCTGTATTATTTTTAATTTTTTTAATGTCACAAAATGAGAGCAATACAAACGTACATACTGCCAGAAAGCTTAGCCATCTGTGTGTGCTTAACAAGAAGAATTAAAGGACATACAAAAAGATGGAACATGCCCAAATAAGCTAGTGGAAGAAGAAAAATTTATTCACCACAAAATTTTAATAAATGAATATCTGTGTTTGGAAGCAAGTATAAAAAGAATATGGCCTAGTTTATTTAATCAATATAATGAAAAGAACAAAAGAAGATATCCCCACAAAACAGATTAAAGGGACCATATATCTCTGCCTGGGACTGGCTAATAATAGCAATAAGTTCAGTTCTGTCATTAAGCCAGAGGAATTGTAAAGCATTCCTCTGGCTTATGACAGAACTGAACCTCACATCTTTTCCAAATGTGTAATTAGTGGGCACAATACTGTCAGAGAGGAAATTTATTATCTATTCTCTGAACCTATAGTGTAATTACAGATCAAGAAATTAGGTAATAAATTTATCCAAAAGTGTAGTCATACCAGCGAAATACAGGATAAATACCACTACCTGAAACTATTAGGATACCATAACTATTAGGATACCATAGTGGTATTATCCATATTAAATATAATAAATATATTTGATATGGATAATACCACTACAAGAATAATAAAGGGATTTACATGATCCTGTATTGTGTAATCTCAAAGCAAAAACAAATATAAAAATATTCTACTGAACATTTCTGGAATACAAATGTTTTACTTCAACTAGAATACTTGTAATGTGTGCCCCGAATTGTAGAAAATAAAACTATGATACCATTATCATCATGTTGGTCTCTACAAAGTAAGGCTAAGACACTCTTATGCACTCTTAATTCATAACAAAATGAAAGAACTTGAAGTAATTACCTGATTTTTATTATTTTTTCCAAGTAGCAAATTTGAAGCCTTTATATCACTATGGGTATAACCACAATCATGAAGATACTCTAAGATATCAAGCTATGACAAAAGAAAAATTTATTCATAATTTAATATACACTGAATGTATCAGATGATTTATGCATAAGAATTTTAATTGAGAAATAATCATTAAATTCTCATTTAAGCAATACAACCACAATAATTTAATCACAGGTATCGTAAAAGATATACAACAGATTTTACAGACTCAAAAAGAAGACTCCAAATTCAACAATTTGAATTTGATTTTCTTAGTGATATTTGGAATATTACTAAGACATCAAACTGAACATTCCTGGAGAGCAGTTATGATCCACTAGTTGAGAACCAGATATATGGTAAGAGAACATATACAATTACTGTTATTTCATTAAAAAAAAAAAAAAAAAAAATTAGAATGATAAAATGGTATAATAACAATCAGGGTGGGGCATAAGTAGGTTGACAGTAGTACATATGTTCTCTCTATAGAGAATTGATAATGGCAGGCAACCTGAATAACAAGCAATAGTGGTTGCTTCTGAAACTGTTACTAGAGGTATGAAAATGCTGAAATCGAGAAGGCAGTACTGATGTTGGTACACCAGTTAAGTAAGCTACAATCAAATTACCACATTTGTGATAAAATTGATGCAGCCTGCTCCATTACACATCCTCCCAAGATTGATTCACCTCAGGATGGTGTGTACTAAAGAAAAGAAGCAGCTGGTGGTACAAGCCTTTTTCAGGATAAGCTAAGCTAACTGCTATGGACTTTTCCTTTCTGGAGAATGATGAAGGAAAGGTATACAGCAAAACCACATACTGTTGACAACATAAAAGACAAAATAAATTTTCTGTTTATATTCCAGGATGGCCACATGGGACCAGAGGAGTTTACAAAACAGAGCGAATATAGAACAGAACCATACTGATTTGATTGATTGATTGATTGATTTGGTAGTTGTTGGCACATCGGCTTCTGTGGCCATATTGCACCTCCCAAGGTTTTTGCAGTACTTTGATCCAAACCCGAGGCGGGAATCGAACCCGAGACCTTAGGGTTGCCGGGCAGGTACTTTACCCACTCGGCTAGCCCGGTCGGCACAGAACCATACTGAGCAGTCACAGAGGCCAGAACCATAGCCAACTCAAATGTACTACTTGCATACCTACTTTGCATACAAAGATATTGATGATAAAAAAGATCTATGTCAAGATATTTGCAAATGCAGGGAGACTGCCGAACTATGTTAACTGAGATGGGTTGCAATCCAAACATCTACATTATTAATGCGACAATTACTACATCTAGTAATTGTTGCACTGTGCCTAAAAAATGAAGTAACATTTTTATGTGATACTTTTGTTAACTAAATATCAAAATATTTTTTTTATTGATAACAATCAAATTTGTATATCTATAATGATTATATACATAATATTAATTTAGAATAAATAAATTCAGATTACAATTTAAATAAAAGTTATGCAGTGACCATGACATAAAAAAATTGTATTTGTAAATATATTTTTAAGGAGTACACAATATTTTAAGTTCAATCGACCTCTACATAGCATTCTTTACATATCACTAGATGCGATCTCCACCAAAAGCAATTCTAACCCTTATATTGCAGACACAAGTTTTTTTTTTTTTTTATATAAACAAAAGGTTGGTGTTATCAACCTTTTGAAAATTCATATAGACAATAACTTACTTTAATATAGCCCAGTGTTCCCCAATTAAATTTAGTCACGGAACCCTTTTATATTTTTTACAACATAACGGAACCCCTTAAATATTTTTAGCGTAGCACAGAAAAAATAAATAAATATGGCACAGGCGAAAAATTTTCTTGGTTCAAGGTCAAATACCTTTAAATTCTTTATTATTATTAGTATAAAAAAAATACAAAAAACGGATCCAAACAAGGAGCGTAACCAATCATAGCCATTTGCACATCGTTTCCTAGTATTTAGGCACCTCCGTAGCCAGGTGGGAAGGAGCAGCAGTGCATAGCACACGCTTCTTGATTAGACCGGGGTTCAAGCCCGTCACCACCAAATACGGAGGATGCGGAAAGGTCAGGGAATGACCACTGCATATCCCAGAGCAATATGGCCTTAGTTGCTAATGCTCCTAAAAACCAAATAACAAAAAAACCTAGTATTTAGGTAGATAAGTGCGGTAGTATACAGTCGATGTAATGTGCAGGTTCTGAATTACAATTACAAAGGCAGTTTAGTACACAAGCTGTGCAGTAAAAGCGACCTGACCTAAATATTGTCTCGTCTGCCAGATATAAACGTATCTACAATATTTTTAACTTTTAATATGTAAAATTTTTAAAAATTTTTATTTTTTCGCAGAACCTTAATTTTACCTCACGAAACCCCAGGGTTCTGCAGAACACCATTTGGGAAATGCTGATATATAGCCCATTGAGATTGAAATTATACAAGCTTCCATTTTGATGTTAAAGAATGTTTTAGTATCTACCACAGAAAAAAAATTTAGCCATATTTATTAGGCTTCTTTGGCATGTACTGGCAAATGTTGAGTAAATATCAATAATTTTATCAAATAGTTGACATACTGGAGCAATTCTGTCACTTTTTCTTTTTGATCATTCAGATCATCAAAAATTAAACAATTTAAATTTAATAATAATATATTTAAGCCTTTTTTTTGGTAAAAATATTAATAATTATATTTTGGAGCTACCCTCAATTCAACCCCCCCTTGCAATTTTTATTGTCATCACTCTGTTGCTTTTTCTAATCGATTACACATTATAATCAATTATAACATCTGTCTTATAATTACTCAGCTTTTGTATAGAATTTTGCTTTTGTCTTCTCTCTCTCTCCCTCCCAACTTTGTTTTCTAGATGCAAGCTATATTCACCTTCTCCTTTTTTAGATAAGTGAACTAATTATCTAAAAAATTAGCACTAGTTCCGGTCAATGTACATGTTCCAAGTTACCACTCAGTTCCTAAACTTGCTTTTTCATCCTCACCCACTTCTAAAATACATTAGCATCACAGCACATTACCTATGATGCCCTATGGACCTGCCAAGATTTAACAGCTGTCATATGAGCTAGGAAGAGTACAGTAGTCAGAGATGAGGAAGGAGACACTCTGCTATATGGTAACCAAGGTATTTTAAGCTTGACAAATAAAAATTAGAATAATTTTGAATTTACAATTATAATATTGCCATATAGTAGTAATTCTTCATCAGTAGCTTAGGGAATAATAAAAACTGAAAGACTAAAACTTACACTTTGATGCTGAACTGCCCTATAGTTCTGAAATTACTTGTTGTGTAATGCTCATAAATCTTTTGTGTCCATCTAGAGAAGAAATAGTTCTTTGTCATGGTGCTGGGGTTTGGAAGGTCCATTGTGTGATTAGTGGAAAGACAGCATTCATTATCCCCAAATGAATGGAAAGATTGTACTGCTGATCCTGGTTAGTTGGTCTGCCTCTGCCAGTCACCTACTAAAGGTGTTTCTTGATTCTGGATGTTTCAAAGATGAATTAATATTATCATGTGCAATGCTTTACAGATAGGCAGATCTCAGCTGTAGCCTTTCAGATGAGATCTACATAGAAAATTACTACTCCAGCAGAGATGTTTGTCAATGTTCTTCCTGACCAAGGATCTTGGCCAACATGATCTTTGGCAGGTGGACTAACTAGCATAAATTAGTTTTAAATGAACTAAAACTTATTCAATATTCAATATATATTTTTTTTTTATGTAAACCCCAAACACGAGAGATATTAGAACCTATATTACTTAGTACCGTGCTTGGGTTGGAGGTTGAGAAGACGAAAGAAGATATTTGTTGACAGTGGACTTGAACCTCTGTAGACTGTAACTTTCAGGAAATAGGCATGAAGGTTGTTCCAGAAAGCGGCAGTTGAATGAACAAACGAGGAAAATGAAAAGTTGGTTTTGTGAGTTTGAAGTTGGACAGTAAATGGATGTTGGCTGGTGGCGGCACGTGTTCAGACTGTTTTGAAAGAGAGAGCGGGAATTATAAAAGCCAATTCAGAAGAAGTTCTGAAGCCAATTCAGTGTCCATGGAAGTATCTGTAGAAAAGGCATGCAACAGAAACAGTACGTCTATGAGACAGAGAGTGGAGAGACTCTGTTAGAGATAAGTCATTAATTAACCTAACTTCCCTCTTCTGAACAGAATCAAGAACCCTAAGAGAGGTTTTGGGGGCACCACCCCAGATGTGGGAACAATATTCCATGGTAGGGTGGATTTGCGATTTGTACAGAGTGAACAGCTGTTTGGAAGAAAAGTAACGCCGAGAGCAAAAGAGAAAACCAAGTTTTTTAGATGCAGAGGAAGCAATATTTGTAATGTGCTTGTGCAAAGAGAGATTAGAAGTCAGGGTAATCCCCAAAAGAGATATATCATTTTGCCTAGAAATCGGAGTGTGACCAAAGATAAGCATAGGAGCAGAAGAATCCTTTTTGCGAGAAATAAGACAAGACTGAGTTTTAGAAGGATTGAAGTCAACTAAGTTGTCTTTGCCCCACTGGAGAATTACCTGGAGATTGGCATTTAAGGAATTGGTAGCAGATATTCGAGAAGTTGAAGCTGATTGAGCAGGGCACGGTTTCTCAAAATGGAAAGTGGAATACAATGTGCTATCATCGGGAAAACTATGGATAGAATTTCTGGTCAATGGAAGAAGGTCATTAATATACAAGAGGAAAAGAGTGGGGGAAAGAACTGAACCTTGGGGGACACCAGCATTAGTGGAGAAGTTAGAAGACAGAGAGCCATGTACCATCACCCTCAGTGAGCGATCAGAGAGAAAACTGGATAACGAATTACAAAAAAACAGTTGGAAAACCAAAAGGTGAAAGCTTGTTTAGAAGACCTTTATGCCAAACACAATCGAAAGCCTTTGAGATGTCAAATCGACACTGACGGAATCCATACTGCTGATCGTTGATCAGACAGGTTTCTAGGTAGTTTAAGAGTTGGTGGTTAATTGATTTCTCCATTACTTTAGAAAGAGTAGAAGTACAGTAAACCCCCGCTATTCAAGGGAGTTACGTTCCTGAGAAATGCCGCGAATACTGAGTTATGGCTCCCATAGTTATAAAGAGGTTCCATTCCAAAGTATGAAATATATAAGAAAAACTAGTCTAAAATTTTGTCTATGTATGTATTATATGTACCTTCATAATATGACTATGTACATAGACAGTACATAGTGAAATGCAAGCATATGGCATCGAAATGAAAATAAGAAACAATTTAATATTAAATGTAATATTTATTAGAAATTTCAAACAAATCTTTCAAACCAGTGGCTTTGCTAGCTAAAAAACTTATCCCGCCTGCCCTGGAATGCCTTCTTCGTGTATCTTTCTGTCTTTGTTTGTTTATTCTGTCTGTGTGAGTACAGTTTACTTGTTGAGGTTAAGTTTCATGCGCCGCCATTTGTTTATCTTTCTTATGGCTTGGTAGATTGGTGCTGTGTTTTCCTGGAAGTAATTGCAAAGATTCTTAATCACCCTCTTCTCTTGTTCAATGGGTCAGTCAATCCCCTCCCTCCTTTACAGGCTATGGTCAGTCTCTCGATGGCCGACTTTGGGTGGTGTTGGCAGCTCTTGGTCATCATTATCCTTGTTGATCCTCCAGTGCAGTGTTGCACCAATCTATGATTCCGAAGGAGTATGTTAATACTGGGACTGCATAAGTATTTCTGGCTGTGACCATGTTCCCACCATTCAGCTTTGATTTTAACAGCCTTCTCAGTCTCTGATAGTATTTCTCATTCAGGCGAGCCTTGACCTTGTGTTCTAACTGGTGGGCCTGCATCATCCTCAGATATCTGTCATGGCTTCAATTTCTTCACCGGTCTTCAGCTGGTAGTTTGGTCTGACTAGGATGAGGTAATGTCCAACTAGAATGATGTACTTGATGTAATCCATAGGTCTTGCATTTGTCTAGACCAAATTGCATCCTGATGTAAGTGCTGAACTCTTCAGTGATCCGGAGTAGCTGTTGGAGCTGATTTTCAGTCGCAGCATAGAGTTTGATGTCATCCATGTACATCAGGTGAGAGAGAATGTACAAGTTCTTCCTCCCTTTTTTTAGGGCAGTGTTTTTCAAACTTTTCTGATCATGGCCCACTTGGACAAAGCACATAACTCAGTAGCCTACTAGCCCCTCCCATAACTCACATTTAAAGATAGGTCATATTTTACCACCGGAGGTGAGCCTACAAATGCTACATCGAAGTGTAAAATTGTGGGCTTCGCATTTATTGTCAGCCCTGAACTGATTCCAACTAAAAATTAAGTCAAATGAAAATTGGAAGTTGGGATATACTGTGAATAATAGCAAAAAGTGATACAATTGTAAAGTACAGGTGACCCCTGCTTAATGCTGATAATTCATTCCTGAAAAACAGCACTAAGCGAGTGCCGTACTCCCATAAGGTAACATATGTATTTGTGAGTTGCAGTCTATTCCATAGGATATTTCCTAATCAATAATAAATGGCAGTGAAAATAGCACAAATATCAGTTAAAAATATTAAATATTCAAATTTTTGTACATACAAAATATTCTACATGTGGTAATTAACTAACTAAAATCATGAATTTATTAATCTGATGGCCCTGTGCTCTTGAGTTTTCGTATCTTCGAGCTGAAAAATGTGTCGATTTTGGGTTGTGATTTGGCCCTCTTCCTCTCATACAACATCATGTAGGGATTCGTTTCTTTCTTTAAATTTCTTATTACCTTGGCACTTCGTTCCATATCAGGGTCATTCTCCCGGAAATAATCACACATTTTTTCTAAGCGTTCAAAAGCTTCACTAAGTCTTTTTGCAGTCAGTGACTTCATCGATAGTATCCTGATCATTGTCTCCCTCAACAGCAAGCTCATGTTCTTTTATCATTTCCATTAGTTCTTCATTAGAGAAGCCATCCGTCGTTGTTGATCATCTCTTGTACATCATCATCGTCAATTTTGTCTAATCCTGCTTCTTTTCCGAGCTAAACAATTTGCATTTTAACATTTTCAATGGAATCATCAGGTTCCTGGGAATGTTTTACGCAATTCTTCCAAACTTTCTCCACACTCCATTCATGGTTTTCTGAGTCACTTCATCCCAGGCACTTGAAATGTTGTAAATGGTGGTTTTAATGTTATAGGATTTCCAAAACTCCTTTAAGCTCGGTACATTTTCAGTGTTGATGGCTTTAATAGCTTGGGAAAAGGTGTTCCTTATGTAGTATGCTTTAAATGTGGCAATTACACCTTGGTCCATTGGATGGATCAGAGATGTAGTATTTGGAGGCATGTAAAAAACTTATGTGATTGTTCAAAGTCTTCTAAGCTCTCTTTGCTTGGGTGTCCTGGCACATTGTCCATGGATCAGAATTGCTTTGTAACCAAGGTTATTTTTTGCACAATATCTTTCCACTGTGGGACAGAACTCAGCATTCCAATCAATGAAAAGTGGCCTGGTTACCCAAGCTTTTTTATTAGCCTTCCAGATTACAGGTAGGTTTGATTTAGCTAAACTTTTAAGAGCCCTTGGATTTTCGGAATGATAAACTAAAAGGGGTTTTAATTTAAAATCCCTGCAGTGTTACCATCCAACAACAAAGTTAACCGATCCTTCGCTGCTTTGTAGCCTGGCATTTTCATTTTTTTCTTCTTTCAATATGAAACTTCTTTTAGGCATTTGTTTCCAAAAAAGACCTGTTTCATCTATGTTAAAAAACTTGTTGAGAAGTATAACACCCCTCTTCAATAATTTTAACAAGTTCTTTTTTGAAAGTTTCGGCTTCTTGATCTGCACTTGCAGCTTCTCCCTGTATTGCTACGTTGTGTAGGTTATAGCACTTTATAGATCTATCAAACCAGCCCTTATTAGCGTTAAATGGTTCCACATTTTTTTTGGGGTGAGCTTTCTTCAAATCTTCATATAGGCTCTTCGCTTTTTCTTTAATAATAATAATTGAACTCAACGGAATTCTGCATTGAATATTATCTTCAATAAAATGATTTAGAAGTTTCTCCATTTCAATCATAACAACTGGCCTAGCCCTAGTCAATTTAGTTGCCTACAGGGGAACAGCTGTTTTTCCAGCTGCTAAAATTGATTCTTTATTTTATATAATTGTTCTTACAGTTGAACCTGCCAGCCTAAATTATTGCACCCATCCACTTGTCGTTGACTGGAATCGATTCTCTTCAAAACTTCTAATTTAATTTTCAAACTCAATGTTTTTCTTACCTTTCCAGTCTTTGTACCGCATCCAGATGTTGTTGCTTTTTCATTCTTATCTGCCATAACTCTCTGAAAATGTAACTGTGTTGCACTGATTGTGATATGATATTAAAGTACAATAAACTTGTTTGTTTGTTATTTGGTTTTTAGGAGCATTAGCAACTAAGGCCATATTGCTCCGGGATATGCAGTGGTCATTCCCTGACCTTTCTGCATCCTCCGTATTTGGTGGTGACGGGCTCGAACCCTGGTCTAATCAAGAAGCGTGTGCTTCGCACTGCTGCTCCTTCCCACCTGGCTACGGAGGCGCCTACAATAAACTGTCTGTATGTACTGAATGATGACTAGAATTCCTCTGGCAAGTGAGCTGAAGACAGTGAAGTGTTTTATTTATCTGAAAAGTTTGATTTTACCGCAAGGTAAAATCAAATGGTTGTACTGTAATCCTTTATTGCACAAAAAGTACTGTAATTAATTATGGTGTGAGTCATGGAGAATGTTTTCTGCTTCAAATGGAAAATATTCCATCTGGAAATAATGTCAAGTCGTGTGAAGACAGTAACAATAGGTGTTTTATTCTGAGAAGTCCCATATAGTAAAATCAAACAGAGAAGTTACCCTTTATGTTACTGAAAGTAATTTGTTACAGTGGGGAAATGTAAAGTTCTTCTAACAGATGTATTTGCCAATATTCCCAAAGGGGATAATCTGAAGGCAATGCAACTTAGAAGACAGAATGGAGTACATAAGGCCATTTGGACAGTGAAACAAACAAATTTTCTGTACTTCGGGATAACCACACAGTCAGAGGAGTTCAGAAGATAAGAGAATACAAGAAACAGCACTGCATTTAGCACTCATGGGGTTGATTGTGTGAAAAACCTTTTCACACGTTATAGTTCCCACAGTAAAACAAAATAAGAGATAGGGAGTAAATCTATTTTTGAATAGGGGATATCTTTCTATTACAGGTGAAAACAGTAACTGCAGACTTCGTAACAGCATATGACACTGGATGGTAAATTTTTTCAGCTTGTATACTAAAAAAGAATTTCTCCCTTGAAACTTTGTGATAACGTCAAATCCACACCAAGAAAATAGAGCATATTGAAAGTTTCAATTTTGTACATAGAGTAGAAATTATAAAATTAATTAGTTAATTTCACAGTGGCTATTTTCTCCTTTTGCAAAAAAAAAAAAAAAGGCTTAAAAACGGACTGGACTGAAACAGGGTTTGCCAAAAGTTCAATCTGTGTGCTAGTAAAACAAATTATACAAATAGCATTACAGTGAGTCACTATAACTGTGACAGTGTCATAATGAGATACAGGTTATAATATAAGAACAGCGTTATAGCGAATTAGCATAAAGCAAACCGCGTTATAATGAGGGCCTGCTGTATATAATTATTTATTCAAGGAATTAAGTGGGTACATAAAAAAAAGAACAAAATATACTATATAAATTAATGTGAAGAATGGCACTGCTTAATTTCAGACACCAGTAAAGGTATATCTGGTTCCAGGCTGGAGAGTTTTAATATCATATCCGGCTCCACGTTTAGCCAATTTCTGTTCTTTGTTTTTAGACTCACAAGTGTTGAAAAACTAACTTCGCAGTTATAAGTTGAGGGGAATAGCAATAAGTACTTCAGTGCTACATCAGTGAGTCCAGGATATTCCAACTGTATGTGGAGCCAAAAGTCCATCAAACTTTTTTCCCTAAACAAACTTCAATGACAGATCTGAAGCTAGTTCGACAAGATTGTCTATCTCTTTTGATGAAAGCTTCCCCTTGATGTTTTTTATGTATTTCATGCATGTAAAAGGATTCCTGATCCACTCAAATCCTGTTTCTGGTTCTGGAAAATATTTTTTGAACTGGTTGCAAAGGCCTCGTAAGTGCTCTTTCAAGTCTTTGATGATCATATCAGAAATTTTTTTTCGCCAGACGTCATCAAGAAATCATTCAGCGTAGTAAAACTCTCAAAGTCTTGTTTGTTGAGGTGTTTCTGCCATAGTTCCATTTTCATACATATTGCTCTTACTTTATCTTGAACATTAAAGATGGTGACATCTTTTCCTTGCAAAATAAGGTTCAAACCATTCAAGATGCTAAATATATTGGCTAGGTATGCCAGTTGAGCAAGCCAGGAGATATTATGCATGCGATTGGAAAGGTGGCACTGCTTACTTGACATTCTCTATCACAGACTGCTCTACCTCCATGATAGAAAATGTTAAGTGGCACTGCTCACTTGACATTCTCTATCATGGAGGTAGATTTTGATCTTGTCTCGCAATTCAAAGGAACGGGTAAGTACTTTTCCATGCGAAAGCCAGCGAACTTCAGTATAAAATAGAAGTTGTGTGTGTTCGCTACCCATTTCATCACATAATATTTTAAAAATATGTGCATTCAAAGGGCGACCTTTGATGTGGTTTATAATTTTTACTGCTTCATTCATAACTGTTTTAAGGCCATTTGACATATTTTTAGCAACAAGTTGTTCACGATGAATGCTGCAGCGCGTTGCTGTTACCAATGGTGCAACAGATTTAACGCATGCAGAGAGGCCCTTCCTTTCGCCAGTCATTGCCGCAGTGCTGTCAGTGCAAAGACCGACACATTGTGTCCAATCGACTTTATTACTTATCAGAAGATCACTTAATACTTTGAAAATATCTGCTCCTATAGTCCTACCAGGCAGGGTTCGGCAGAATAAAAATTCATTGTGTACTTTTCCTAAATATTCATATTTGACATATACAAGAAGATGAGCTTCACCAACCAAATCGGTAGACTCATCAAGTTGAAGCGAAAAGTACATACTCTGATGTAATCACGATAACAACATTTCACATTTTCAGCCATACATGTTATTCGACGTTTAATTGTGTCATTAGAAAGGGGTACTTTTGAAATAGCATTCTTTGCTTTTTCCCAAGCATAAACTTTGCCATTAATTTTGCAGCAGGTTTTATCAAGTTTTCTGCTACAGTGTGATCTTTCAAGCACCTAGCCACCAGTAGTGATACTCTGTATGAAGCCTCTGTAGTGTTGGTATTTTCTCCACCAGCAGCAATAAAATGCATTAGATTCTTATTGCATTTGTTCTGAAAAAAATTGCAGAGGCTTTCCAATGTACTACTTGTGTTTAGTTTTGAAATGATGCTTTAATTTGGAGAATTTCATTACCTCATTGGAAAGAGTTTCGTAACACAAAACACAGTGTGGGCTGGGATCTTCTTTATCTCCTATCCAGGAAAATCCCAATTTTAAAAAAATCAGTGTTATACATGTTGGTTCTCCATTTTGCCATGGTTGCTTCTAGGAAGTGTATTAGTGTCAGGTTGGCTCTGTAGCTGTTCAGTGTCTTTACTTTTGTTTTTCTTTCCAACTGTCGTTTTATTGTCTTGTTGATCACTGATCATTGCAACACCCACGTTTGAGAATTTTTTTCACAGTCATCATTTTCGCGAACAGGATAATAATCATTTGCATTAAGCATATTTTTGTCTTGATTGTTTATTGTATTCTCACTGTTTTGCACATGTTTATCTTGACTGTCCCGCTATTTAGCATTTTTTTTTTTCACTATTCTCTTCACAACTTTCACCAGCTTTGCGCTTCAAAGTACCAGTTTTAATCCAGCGTTCCATATTATTCCTAAAAAATATTTATTTTATTTAAATGAATAGGGATAGTTAAATAAGTAAAATTTAATAAACCAAATTTTAATTAATAGATTTATAGTGAGTATTGACACGCGTAAACTCTCAATCCTCTCAAACATGAGATGCAAACAGACAGCTATTCCCAACTACGCTTCCGGCGACACTGATAAAAGCAATGATGCGGTATGCACAACTGGATACCGCATGGTTTTCTCACTATACGATGGAAACACCTTCGTATCTGGTGCGAGCACACAAACATCTGGCCACAGTGCAGGGGATCCCGGGCCACAAGCTACTCGGTCCACCAGAAACCCGGACCCTGTCGGGCGCATGACACAAATATAAATGCGCCAAAAATAAACAGCACTTAGCATGAAGTGACCAGAACAAATTTTAATTAATAGACTTACAGTGAGTATTGACACGTGTAAACCCTTTCAAACAGACAACTATTCTCAACTATGCTTCCGGCGACACTGATAAAAACAATGATGCAGTATGCGCAGTAAGCATGGCACAAATGGATACCACATGGTTTTCTCACTATACAATGCAAACACCTTCCTATCTGGTGCGAGCACATGAATGTCTGGGGCCATAGCACAGGAAATCATATACAGTCAGGGTATCCTGGGACACGAGCTACTCGGTCCACCCGAAACCTGGACCCTGTCAGGCACATGACACAAATATAAACATGGCAAACATAAACAGCACTTAGCATGAAGTGACCAGAACAAATATTTATTTAGTAATAAAATTTGCGGCCCACCAATGGGCCACACTTTGAGAAAGACTGTTTTAGAGTATATCTGTATTTGCTGTTATTGAGCATGGTGGACAGTGGGTTGAGTGCTAAACAGAACCATAGTGGGCTCAGGGCATCTCCCTGGAAGATTCCTCTTCAGACAGGTATCGGTCTGGTTGTGACGTTCTCGACTTTGATGCTTGTTCTCCATTTTGCCATGGTTTCTTCTAGGAAGTGTATTAGTGTCAGGTTGGCTCTGTAGCTGTTCAGTGTCTCTATCAGCCAACTATGGAGCACGGTGTCGAAGGCCTAGCAGTAGTCGATGTATGCCATGTACATGTTGGGCCTACAACTATCTTATTATTAATAGCAATGCTTTTGAATAAAATATTTTTTTGCTGGTTTTTATGTCAAGAGGTTATAAAAAAAAGCTGAAAGTAATGAACCATACACAAATGGTCAGTTAACACAAACTTAATTTGATAAAATCTGCTTAGAATAGTACAGCAGAAACTGGCACTTTGCCAACATAGTACAGCACTACCTATTATTTATTGCATGATGAATATAATGTTGTTTTTATTAAAAAAATCAAATCCTCTAAAAAGTTTTCAAAGAGAAAATATATATATTTTAAATTGACTGTAAATTAACTCACAATTTTGATTCCTAGAGTAAAAACTGTCTTCACTGAAAATTTTTTATTGTTTCTTCTTAGTAATTTTTGCAGATCTGTACCAAAACATTCCATCACTAAGAAGCGATACTTCTTATTCTGATATTCAAATGATCCTGATCCAAAAATTTTAGGCACACCCAAATAATCTATGTTATTTTGCTTTATCCATTTATCAACTGGAAAAAAATAACAAGTAAAATTTAAAAGCATTTCTTTTTAAATCCCAAAGAATAAAATCAAAGTATTAACAATGAGTATTGTTGAATCTAACAATATAATTAGACATTCTCTTCACTGCTGTTGTTAGTTTTAAACCATATCTGCAACTTAGGCCGTATTGTGCCATTGTATATTATGTCTGTACAAGTGTGGGTATGTGAGCCAATCTGCATGTTCTATGGGCTAAAAAATTCATAATAACAACTACTCTGTGGGGAGCTACTCCTCTGCCTGAGACCAGTTAACCACAGCCCTAATTGAAAAGGTCTTTAGAAATTTCTCTAGTGACTTGACTCAAACCCCACTATACTGTCACAGAGGACTTAGAAATTATGAATGAACATGTTTTTCCATTTGGTTTGACTGCATTCTTTTTACAAAAGAAAAGTTATTTCCTAATAAAATTATAAGTTACTGTTACCATTACAAAAATCTTGCTAACATGATTTGCTACTACTGTTACTACCACCTGTTTCTAAAGAAAACAATGCCAACTGGAAAATGAAACAAGTTTTCCTCTTATAAAATAAAAATTTCTGAAATTTTTCCAAGGTAAAATTTTGGTTACATTATTTCAAATTTCTGGTTACATTATACAAATTTCTATCAGTAATTGTTATAAACTTAATTTTATGCCAGAAAACTGCTTTAAGTTTACAACAATTACTGATAGAAATTTGTTCTAGCAGGAGTTTCTGCTAAATCAAACCCATATTATGTACAGTACTTAGGCATCAACATTGGTTTCATTGCATTTTTAAAAATATGTAAATCTAAGTTGAAAATGAATGTTACTTTAAAAATAACAAAGGAATTTAACTGGAATTTAACTTGAGTAACTTTTAAATTCCAATATTCTGTGCTTTTCTTTAAATCAATTGGTAAATATACTGTTGCTAACAACAGGATTAAAATTAAGAGGATGATGCCAATTTATTAGAGAATCTAGCTTTCTAATATTCGTGCCTCTGTCCAAAGCAAATAAAATAACCAATAGTGTATTAGGTCATGTGGTAGAACAGACCTATAAGGGGTACACAATGATGCCATTAAAGGTGTGCTGTGGGAAAGCAAACAGAATCAGCAAATTTACAAGAGGCATAACCACAGGGATGCTTGTGCAGTAGTAGAGCTCACTCCTTTACTGATGGAGACAATGTCTAACATCTTTAATCAGTGGTTTTGGACAACTAAACCAGTATTGAGAAGAACAGGTCTCACCAGAAGATGCTCCACAATTAGGGATGTAAATACCTAGCAAAAACTCGTATACAAAAATTGGAAACAAACATACATTGCAGACATCATCAAAACCTTCAACACTGGCTGCCAAGAACCCACTTCCACCAATGTATAATGTAGGAGCTAAGAACAGTGGATCTATGCAGCTGCATGTCAATTAATGATGGGCATAATGGGCATTTCTATTATCAATTATGTATTTTTGAGTCCAAAATACATAACTGAGTCAGTGTAAGATGAAATGGCCATATATATGGCCAGTTCATTCCACTTTGCCTCAAGCCACTCTGTACTTAGTGGAGCACACTGGAATTATATAACAAGGCCAGACAAATCACAGTTGTTGTTGTTTTGGTTTTTAGGAGCATTAGCAACTAAGGCAATATTGCTCCAGGGATATGCGGTGGTCATTCCCTGACCTTTCCGCATCCTCCGTATTTGGTGGGCATGGGCTAGAACCCCGGTCTAATCAAGAAGCGTGTGCTACGCACTGCTGCTCCTGCCCACCTGGCTACGGAGGCGCCACAAATCACAGTGCACAATGCTTGATCCTGAATGACACATAAGGGTATAGATGAAGCGACACGAAACAACAGATCCCACTATTTCATGTGGCTCCCAAATGCATCCTCCCGAGTGCAGGCCACTACTGTGTTCTTGAGTGGGGAATGTTTTCATGGCATAGCACTGCTTTTCTCATTACTCTAGAGCAGTGGTTCTCAAGTGCAGCCATGATGGCCAAATGCGGCAACCAAGACATTTCCGTGTGGCCACCAGACAATTTTCATAAATATCAAATACAAATTTTTTTATTTATTAAATTTCAACACAATAAAATATCTTATGGACTTTTCTAAAAGTGATATTCAAAGGTATGAGATATGACTGTTATTATTATATCTAGTAATAATTACTAGATTTATTACGTTTCATGCGGCCTCCAGCTAAATCTCGTGGCCATTTTTTCAGCCACCATAAAAAAAAAAACATGAGAACCACCGCTCTAGAGGGTCCAATCATCTTCTGAATGTATCTAAACATTCTTCAGGACTAAAATCATCCCAGTAATGCTGATATATCCATATGGTAAAGCCACAACCCATGGCATGAAATTGTGTAGGAATGACATGCAGAACACTGTAGCAAAAGTGTTCTACATACTCCAGTGGAATCAGAACACTTGTCACTATTATGTATTGTTGTACACAGCTAGTCACCAAACATGAATCTATCAAAGATCTGCGAGATCATTCAGCACACCTAATGAAATCCATGACATGCAGAACTGCTGTCATCATCAATGCTAAATGTAGATCTACAGTGGCAGGCAAAAAAAACTGCATCACTTGTGAATTGTGCAAATAATGCGTTTTGTGCTGCATTGTGGGTTGCAAAAATGTTCGAAATGCATTTGTTAGATGGGATACAGTGAAACTTCTCCTAACGGACACCTCTCGTTAACGGACATCTCTCTACAACGGACATTTTCAAATTCCCCAACTCACCTCCATTGGTTTTAACGTGTTTTCAGCTTCTGTCTAGCGGACGTTCTCTGTAACGGATGCGGACAGTCAATCTGCACTGTTTCGTTTAGATTAGCACTTAATTTGATCTCCCCATAACGGACAGCAGGCGAGCTCACGGCCCTTTTTCTAGGAACTTTTCTTCCACGTATTGCCTCGATTGTGTGTTTATTTTCTATTTCCGATTCTCTGAATTTTATCAAGGTTTACGTCACGGTTCTAAACCCTTTTTCAAGAATTTTAAGGCACATGTAAAACTTCTGATGAATTTGGTGTGTGCATGGGGGGGGGATATGGTCGGCCTTTCGTCTTTTCAGTTTCAGTTTTGTTCAGTTTCGTGTGAAGTGCACAATGTCTTCTTGTAAACATTTAACTTTAAAAGATAAAGTCGAACTCATTAATGCGTATGATTGGCAAAAAAATAGTGTTCGCAATCTCGCTGCAAAATTCAAAATCGGGAAGACGCAGCAGGTAAGCGACATCCTAAAGAAAAAAAATGAACTGCTCAAACAATTTTGACAACACGGAAATGATCAGGTTCAAAAATCATTCCTGAAAACTGTTGGACTTCAAATTGTTACGTATGAGTGGTTTTGTCGCGAACGTGCTAAAAAAATTCCTATTAATGGGCCTATTATTAGGGAAAAGGCTTTGGAGGTTGCAAAATCTATGGGAGTAAATGAGTTCAAAGCTTCTGTGGGATGGCTAGACAAGTTCAAAACTCGGCATAAAATTTCTTGGAAAACCATAAGTGGTGAAGGTGGATCTGTTGATACTGGGGTTGTAACAGAGTGGACCGTCAAATTGGAAGATTTATGTCGTGATTTTGAAGCTAAGGATATTCACAACTGTGACGAAACAGGGTTGTTTTTTAAAGCTCTTCCTGAAAAAACAATGAGTCTAAAAAACGAAAAGTGCCAGGGCGAAAAAATTTCTAAGGAACGCTTGACTGTACTATTGTGTACAAATATGCTGGGAGATTTTGAACAACCTCTTGTTATAGGAAAACCACAAAATCCTCGTTGTTTCAAGGGCATAAAGTTGAATCTTTTGAATGTTGACTGAAAGTCTAATAAAAAAGCGTGGATGACACGAGATATCATGAGCGAATGGATAAGTCACTTTAGCCAAAACACGATTCGTCAAAACAGAAAAATTATTCTTTTCATGGATAATGCTGCATCTCACCCACACACTGAATTGTCCAACATTCAAATCGTTTTTCTGCCACCAAACACATCTGCAGAGTGTCAGCCCTTGGATAAAGGGATAATAAAATATTTTAAACTTCACTACAGAAAACGTGTTTTAAGACATCTCATTGCAAAAATGAACGATGTAACATGTGCGAGTGACCTTGCAAAGAAAATCAGCATCCTAGATGCGATTCAATGGATTTCCTGTTCAGTAAACGCAATTAGAAAACAAACTGTCGTGAACTGTTTTGTAAAGTCTGGCTTCTCAAACGCAAAAATTGAAGTTGTGAACAGCAATGTGGAGCACCAAGAAGAACAAGAACTTCAACATCTATTGATAATGTACGATACTTCCGCTACAAGTGACCCTGGCTACAAAGATATAGACTCGAACCTCACTGCAGAAGATGGTGCTCTAGATATCAACGACATTATCATCGATATTTTTCAAGAAGTTCCTCATGAGGATGAAGAAATGGAAGGAGGTCATTCTGTCGAAGAACATATTAATGACGAACCAACGATGAAAATAGAAGAAGTGCTCATACAAATCAATCGTTTAAAAATGTTTTTCGCCGCTGAAGAAGATACTGAAGGACTTTTGATGGTTTCTTCACTCCAAACAAATGTTAAAAACAAAATTATCAGCCGGAAGAAGGTGCAGAAGAAAATAAGTGATTACTGTATGTATTTTTCTTAAGATAAAATCATAATATGCATAGCACAATTGTATGTATATTATTTACAAAAATATTGTGCAAAATCTGTATACAATTTAATTTAACATTAAACGTTTAACGATTTTACTTTATCTCGTGTATGTAATTGTATATTATTTACAAAAATATTGTTCAAAATCTGTATATATTTTAATTTAATTTTATATTAAACGATTTTTCTTTCTTTATTTTATTTTTTTTTTCTCCCTCAGACTTCTTGTTAGCGGACACCTCTCTCTAACGGACACATTTTCGTTCCCCATGGCTGTCCGTTAAAGGGAAGTTTCACTGTATATATCTCTGTGAATGAAATCCAATAAAAATATTCCACTCGATATACCTAATTACTATAAATATCTTCCCAAAAAGGGTAAGATGCGTAATTAATGGAAATATGAGAAATCATGCCAATGGCAATCATGACAACCAAACATACATTTTATTGCATTTACATGTACAAACTGAAATGGCAAGTTAACGTAATAGTATTATGTACTGTAAATCAGCAAAATAAGTCCTCAATATTTTGTTGTTCCTCCTCAAGCTGCAATTACAGCCTTGCAACGATCTGGCATTGAGTTTATCAACTTCTGGATATACGGCTGCCCAATTTCGTGGTACCACACCATTACCATTAAGATTCATCTGCTCTCCTGCAGATGAATCTTACTTGTTGGCTTCTTCTGAGCAATTTTAGATGACATTATGTACCAGCAATAGGGTTCAAATGTGGACTGTTGCTGGGCCAGTCCAACACAGTGATGCCATCATTTCTGAGATATGACTGCACCTTAAGGGAGAAAAATGAGGGAAAACACTGGTGTATGTTTTAAGCCTTGTGAGACAAGAAGACAAACTTATCGTTAAATCTAAATAGCATAAAACTTACCAATTTTGCTGTGTGGCAAGGTGCTGAGTCCTGTTGAAAATGCAGTTTTGGATGTCTGTGTGGTGATCCCTAATAATGGGTTTCAGGCACTCCTCCAAGATAGCAGTGTAGGTTTCTGCATTCACCATTTCCGTTAATAAACTTAATTTGCCCCACCCCTTTGCTTGTTATGCATTGCCAGACCATCTGACCGGTGGGTAACTTTACAGTCGGTGTTATGAAGTCAGGATGGTATGCCTCCAATTTTCGTCTTCTGACATATCGCCTCCCATCCAAGCCATGCAGGTTGAATTTCGATTCGTCAGAAAAGATGGTGTCCCATTGCTCTTTTGTCCATGAAACATGCATTTTAGCCCAAGCAAGTTGCTTCTTCCTTATGGATGTCAGATGAATTAATGAGGCTAGTGACAGAGAAGAAGAATGTATGGGATGCATATAAAGTATCAGGCAATACAGAAGCATATGGCAGGTATAAACTAGTCTGTAATCAAGTCACAAAGGAGGTTAGGCAGGCAAAGGTAGATTATGAGAAATCTTTGACAAAGGATGCAAAGAAAAACAGCAAAGAGTTCTTTACTTATATAAACTCTAGAAGGAAAGGGATGAATCAGATTGGACCACTTAACATAGATGGGTTGACTATTGATGATCATGCTCAGGTAGCTGATAAACTGAATGAGTATTTTGCATCTACATTCACACACGAGTTATTCAATGAGGGGAGAGCCAGAAGTTTATCAAACACTAACAGGGAGCTAAGTGATTTTATAATAACTGAGAGCAAAGTAGAGGAGAAATTGTTAAAGTTAAACATAATGAAGCACCTGGGGTGGATGGGATCTATCCAGTTATATTAAAGGAGGCAGCAAAGGAAGTAAGCAAACCCTTAGCCATAATTATGAGGGCTTCCTTGGACTCAGGGGAGGATCCCATGGACTGGAGGTGTGCAAGTGTATCATCAATTCACAAAGGAGGTTCAAAAGGTGACACAAGTAACTATAGACCTGTTAGTTTAACTTGTGTTCTGCAGAAAATAATGGAATCAGTGGTTAAAGAAGCATTGCAGGATCATCTAGACAAGACTACAGTAATAGTTAAGCCACAGCATGGGTTTGTCAAAGGGAAGTCTTGTCTGACCAATTTGATAGCTTGCTATGATGTGATCACAAAGGAACTGAATGCCAAAAATAATTTTAATATCATATACTTAGATTTCAGGAAAGCTTTTGATACTGTTGCACATGGAAGACTGCTGTACAAATTGGAGAGGTATAGCATCAAGGGTAAGCTGCTACAATGGATAAAGGGATGGTTGAGTGGGAGACAAAAGAGTAGTAATCAATGGACACTGCCCTTCGTGGACAATGTTATCAGTGGAGTTCCCCAGGGTTCGGTGTTGGGCCCATTGTTGTTTTGTATATTTATCAATGATATTGATGAAGGTATATCAGGTTTAATGTCCAAGTTTGCAGATGATACAAAGGTTGGCAAGGTTGTTAACGACAGTAATGACAGTATGCTACTCCAACTGGATCTAGATAAGTTGGGAAAATGGGCTGAGAAGTGACAACTGGAGTTTAACATTGACAAATGCAAAGTACTGCATATGGGTAGCAATATCCAAAGAGAAACATACCAACTGTGTGGTAGTACACTCAGGGAAGTGGAAAGTGAAAAAGACCTGGGGGGTAATTGTGCAGCCAAATATGAAGTTTGCTGGGCAGTGCAGACGGGCTGCCAGGTCAGGTCATGGAGTCTTGTCAATGATATATAGGAATTTCGCTAGCAGGGACAGGGAGGTGATAATCCCGTTATACAAGACATACAAGTCAGGCCACACCTAGAGTACTGTGTACAGGTCTGGAGGCCTCATTTTAAGAAGGATGTAGAGTTGCTAGAACGAGTACAAAGAAGGGCAACAAGATTGGGGAGGGGAACAAAGGGGTGCTCTTACCAAGAAAGGCTTACGTTCTGCAAATTGCAGCACCTGGAGAGTAGGCACCTGCGAGGTGATCTGATTGAGGTGTATAAGGCCTTGAATGGGTTGAGCAAGCTGAATGCTGATGGGATTCTTCATCTTGCTCAGACTAAGAACCTGAGGGGACCGGGTTTCAAATTGAGGAAAGATAGTTGTAGAACAGATGTGCGAAATTTGGCTTTAGAAAGCGGGTAGTTGATTGGTGGAACAGGCTTCTATCTTTTGTTGTGGAAGTTAATAGCCTAAATAAATTTAAGGCTGAGCTGGACAGGCATAAACTAATGGAGGGATGAAATGGGAGGGGTTTTTTTTTTTTTTTTTTTTGGCCGATGCTGCATAAGCTTGCTTTCTTGCATCGTATGCCTCTACTAATGCTAATGCTTCTTCTTGGGCCGATAGGCATGCAGACCACATTCCGAAAGCCACCTTTGGATAATTTGTGCACTTGTTTCAACACCAGAGGTCACCTCAAAGTCCAGTTTTAGATCAGGAGCACTAGCATGGCAATTATGAAGGAATAGCCATTTCAAATATCGACCTTGGGAAGGTGTAGTCACTCTCTTACAGCCTGATCCAGGTCTTCTGTTCACATCACTGATTTCACCCTTTAATTTCAGCACCCAGGATACTGTTGACTGATTGTAGCCTATTTTATCAGCGATAGCATGTGTAGAAATCACTTCCTGGGACGGAACAACAGATAAACATTTTTTTCTTGGTGTCAACTGAATATATGGAGCCATGCTTACACCTCTGCAAAACAGATACTAATGAGCATGTTTACCCTTCCAATACCATATTTATAGAAATGGCTGATGCAATACCTTTGATTTGCGACAAACAAAATGACTGTAATCAAACAATATCTTATATGTTTCACTACAAATGTTACTTTTTTTAAGGTGATGCAATTTTTTTTGTCCACCACTGTATATGCTATTAGGTACATTTTCCAATACACTCTCCCTCCCAACCCACACACACAGTCTAGTCAAACACATGTTGACCACCCCTATGTTTTAGTAATCTGCTGTTCCTCTCACCTGGTAGAACATGTGTCACAGTGAGAACTGATAAATATGATACCACGGATTTGTAACATAAGAAGTACTTGACTGATGTAGGAAAGGAATGTGATCTGATGGACTTTAAAAACGGGATGATTATCAGGTACCAATTGAAAGGTGGCAGTATTACAGAATCTGTGAATCTTGTGGGCTGTTCGCTGAGTTCTGTAGTTAAAGTATTCTAAGAGTGGACTAAGCAGCAGTCACTGGGACAACAGCAGGTGCCCATACTTCATTGGTCATGGTGAAAGTAGGCTGTCCTGCTACAGAACCGATAGAAAACAGTGGAACAGCTGGCCACAGTCTTTAACCAGAGGACAATGTGGTGTTTGTAAGACCATAATTCAACAAACTCTTCTCCATATGGATGTTTGGAGTAGTTGCCTGTTCAAGGCATCCATGCTTATGGCCAGCCACCTCCAACAATGCCCAAAGTTTGCATCTGAATAGTGTCATTAGACCACTGACTATTGGAAGACAGTTGCCTTTTCCGATGAATCACATTTCCTGCTATGCTGCACGGACAGTGGATGGAGGGTACAGCAACAAACTGTGGAGAGGAATCACTCTGATGTTCTAGTCCAACAGAAACAGGCAGCAGTGTTTTGGTATTGGGGATGTTTTCCAGGGAATCTCTTGGAGCCCTCATACCCCTAAAACACACTATGAATGCTATCAAGTACTTATTTGATCTACCTAGCTGATCTGGGATTGCACTCCTTCATGGTGACTGTCTTCCCAGATGGCACAGAATGTGTTCCAGCAAGATAATGGGCCCTACTAAGTTGCTAGTATTGTCCGAGAGTGGTTTGCAGAGCATGAAAGTAATTTCCAGGGGGTACTTTGGCTATGAATATGAATATGGATATGAATTCCACAGAACATCTCTGGGATTACATGGATTGACAGGTCCGGCATTTGGATTATCCACCACAGACTATCGCAGATCTATGGGGATGCAACCCTTGTGACATGGTACAACATACCTCCTGCAATGTTCAGAGGCCTTGTGGAGTTCCTGACTTACCATGTGGGTGCCATACTAGTGACAAAAGAACATATGCACACACAACCTTCAGTCTGGGGACCAAGTCTGCATATGAAGATTCTTTCTCTAGTGCATTGTTTGTTATATTTCTTGTGGTGTTTATGCTTGGACAATTGGAGGATGATTTGCTAGAAAGTCATCTTTGGCTTCATGAAGGACCTATGGGTAGAAGCATCATGTGCAAATTGTTTGCACAGATTATCTTTTGACACTATCTCTGTGAAAGTGGAGCCCACAAAAGAAGTGGAATCACCTGTACGTATTTTAAGACTCTTAAGTCTGAGTAGATGACAACTCCAGATGAACCTGATGCTTCAGTATCTACAGAGAGATAAGGTGAATCATGGCTTTGTTGACATGGTAGCTCAGTGGGGCTTAACTTCTGCTGTTGAATGAATAATGGCATTATCTTAAGTTAAACATATTCAGGTGCTTTCCCCTTCATTATATATTTGAGGAAGAAACAGAAAGAAAGCAGGTGTACTTCTCAAACTGAGCTCTTTAGGTACCTTACAGGGGAAGGGACAGTACATAAGAGGTTTCATAAATGAAGATTGATTAGATAATATTCTGATTTTATTAACAAACTGTTTCAGGTAATGCAGCTGAACTTTCACATCATTTAAGTTTTCTAATATTGCTTTGTTTTGGGTTATTAAGTCAGGTTTAAATCCAGCTTGCAGTGGGGACAAAATTTCCTTAAATGCCTGTTCTGTCTAGTTAAGGTGCTCAGTGAATATGCTAAGTGATTAGCATATTCACTGAGCACCTATTCATATTTAGTTTTAGCACTGCTAATGATCTCAAAGATATCAGTCAATTGCAAACCCTGATTTCAGTGGGATTGCACGCTTGGCATCTGAAGAGATATTAATCAGCCCTGATGGGTTTGTGTCTTGCATTCTATGACCTCTAATCGCACTGCAGAACAATATCAAGTCTGTTGGATTTGTCATTCTGATTATTAAGAATATTCACTGAATACTTAAAGTCAGTTCTTGTGGGAGTGTGATTTAAGTCTTGATCTCCCTTACAATGACATTGTAGGGAGATCAAGAAAATCAAAAAAGATATATATATAAAAAAAAAAAAAAAAAAAGGCATAGCCATTGCCTTTTTTTTTTTATTCAATCTCATTGGTGGAAGAGGCTTCTGCATCCTTAGGCTACTTATTAGACTCTTTTTTACTAATATTTATAAATACACCCAAGAAGAGTGTTGGTTACTATATGCCATTCCAATATACCCCTTTGCTGTTATTTGAATTTCCTGTTATTGAAGTGAAAGGCAGAATAATTCTCTGCAGTGGAAGTATTCATATTTATAGGTAGGATTATTCAAAATTATTTTACAGTGGAATCAGTATACAGAAGAGATTGTGAATAATTTTATGCAGCAAAATTAACTTGGAAAACTAGCACCGTTTATCAGGTGGACCAGTGAGCCTCAGGGACCAAGAATACGAAACTATTCAAACATTCAATTGGTTATATGTTGCTCAAACACATGGTCTGGATATCTAAAAAGCCTTTGTTTATTTGTTTGTTTGTTATTTTGGTTTTTAGGAGCATTAGCAACTAAGGCCATATTGCTCCGGGATATGCGGTGGTCATTCCCTGACCTTCCCGCATCCTCCGTATTTGGTGGTGATGGGCTCGAACCCCAGTCTAATCAAGAAGTGTGTGCTTTGCACTGCTGCTCCTTCCCACCTGGCTACGGAGGCACCCTAAAAAGCCTTTCTGACAAACTGAATTACTAACATTTGATGTTCTTTTCACATTGACAATTCCAACAGCTCTGCCTCCTATTTATTTTTGCTTTGGCCTGTTTAAATATTTGATATCAAGATGTATTGACATGAAAATTTTCAGATGCTCCTCTCTGTTAATTTTCTTAACTCTTAAGATGGAGCAATTTTTTTTATGATATTGGGTTTATTCTGAGATCTGGAATTTAAATAATTTCTTTTTAACCTTCTAATGTTTTGTACTAGTAAATTAATAAGAGGAGTTTACCTCAATATAGTACGTGGAACACTTCCGTATGATACCCTCCAGAAATTAAAACGGAAAAAACGAAAAAATCGACAACTTACCGGTACATTAAAGTAAAATATAAATAATTAAAGTAAATTATAAATAATTAAATAATCAATTTAACACAATTCAAAATCAATTCAAAACAATTAAAATTCAAATTAACGCAATTAAAAGAATCTAACGAAAATATTCAAAACGATTTTCCTTCCTGAAGCTGACAATGCTTTTCGACCGACTGTCGTGATCACAGGAATGAAAATTATCGAATCAGGCTAAACCTGCAACTTAAATAGTGATTATGTGTCTTCGCGCATGCGCGTAAAGGTCCACGCATCGGAGATCAAATATGGCCGCCGAACATTAACAGAATTCTCGTGTAATTTAATTTCAACGGTTTCTGCAATTAATAGTCGCGTATAATTACGTTGAACGTTAAGTATTTTGGCCTCGTTAAATAAAAAAGTATGTTTTTCGTTAATGGCATGAAAGGCTAATTCTGACGCTGCTGAACGAGAAGCACGAACAGAGGCTTCGTGTTGATTTACACGGATATTAAGAGAAAACCGCGTGGAACCCTGATAAGACGAGTCGCAATCACCGCAAGAAATGTTGTATACTAGATCATTAATTTGTGTTGCGAACGCCGAAAGAACCGAGCGATTGTTCAGTATAGTGTGTAACTTCCGTATAGGCCTAGCTATAATTTTAAATTCGGTATCTTTAAAGAATCTGTTAAGCTGTTTGTGCCACTGTTCAACATATGGGACAGAAATAAAGTATTTTTTGATATTACTATTGTTGATTGGTGCAGTATTTTGTATCCTATCCTTAGCTTGTACCCTAATTCGATTTATAGTGTTAATGGGATAACCCCTGTTCAAGAATCTGCTAGTTAATATTTGTATTTCTGAGTCTAAAGCAGAATCCGTCGTTGAATATTTATAGGCATTTAGAAATTGATTAAAGATAATCGATCTTTTGTAGGTGAACGGGTGGTAGCTATTATAATGTAGAAGCATACCGGTGTTTGTGGGTTTTCGATAGATGCTAAATTGTATTTTGTTCGAGTCCCGGGTAAGCGTGAAATTTAGAAAGTTTAATGACTTAGTATCCGTATCTTCCCTTTCCAATGTAAATTTGAGTCTAGAATGAATATTGTTAAACGAATGTAAAATATCTTGGATAGTACTACTATCGGTAATAACTAGAACATCGTCTAAATACCTCCCATAGTATGTGATACGGGGACGAAAAGGTGTCAAATGTATCTGCTCAATCGTTGAGAGATAGATCTCTGACATTAAGCCACTCAGGCTCAAACCCATTGGTAATCCAAAAATTTGTTTGTACACCTTGTCTCGAAAGGTGATGTAGTTAGCCTCAACTAATAGTTTAGTTAAGTGAAAAATCTCCTTTATAGGCAGCTTCGTATAATTAATCGGTGTCGAGTTTTTATTTAACATATCCCAAATAATATCTAATGTGTATTCAACGTTTACATTCGTATATAATGATGTAACATCTAATGAGAATAAATTGTCATTGTCGCCGAGTCTACAGTCTTTAAGATTATTAAATAATGTATCGTAATTCTTAATCCCAAATTGTATAACCTGTCTAAAAGGTTTTATAATGTTATATACATGTGTGGCTAAGGCTGAAAATGCCGAGTTCCTGTAGGAAACAATAGGTCGAATCGGAAATCCAGGCTTGTGTAATTTTACCTGACCAAAAAGTGCAGGAATATTGTATGTTCTGGACTTCAATTCCTTCAACTGAACCATAGTAATGTAGTCGTTTTTACGATATGTGGTTAACGTTTTATTGTATTGATTTACCAAATTGGTAAACAGTGTCAGGTCCACTTCACAATAAGTGGAGCTATCAGATACAACTGAATCTAACTTATTAATATAATCATGTTTATCTAGTATTACCACTGTATCTCCTTTATCTGCCCTCTGTATAATAATGTCCTTATTTTCTCGAAGTTCTCGTAAAGCTGAACTGTCATGTGTATTCAATTTAGGAAGTCGTGTTTCTTTTATGTTATTCACTACTTGGTTAACTTGTTGAATAAATACATCTTTTTGTGGAACACTACGAAGTCCAAATTCAAAATCAATTACGCATTGTTTTTTTGGCAGCTTTCGAGGTGGTAAATTATAATTTAATCCTTTGGATAAAAGTGAAATCTGGTCCTGCGATAGTGTACACGAGGAAAGATTTGTAACCTGTTGATGTGTCGGTTCGTTGGATACTGGGTGAGGGGGTGTTCGTGAACTAGCCGACATATTCTGTGGTAGTGCGTTATGTGTCTGTGGGGGGGATGTCACCCAACTCGTGTGAACTTGGTCGCAAGCTCGCGACAATGTGTTAGAATTCGTAT
This sequence comes from Mastigoproctus giganteus, assembly GCF_048544385.1. Classification (NCBI taxonomy): domain Eukaryota; kingdom Metazoa; phylum Arthropoda; class Arachnida; order Uropygi; family Thelyphonidae; genus Mastigoproctus; species Mastigoproctus giganteus. The sequence goes on along the minus strand of NC_143586.1, from coordinate 62,919,147 downwards.
GAACGTGTCTTGAACTATTCGATAATGTTTGCAACTTATTAACGTGTCTGTTTTTTATTTCTGAGGCTTGTGCTTCCCGTCGCAAATCTATGGAGGTCTTCAATACAGACCAATCGTTCGGATGTAGATAATTTTTTAATTTATCGCGAAGCTTCCTAACCTGGGAAAGGTATTTTTGTTTATCCGAATATCGAGATTTTAAGGCAAGCTTAACAATATTACGTGATGTCGCCAGTGATAGTTGTTTTATGCCTGAAATTTTTTGATTTAAATTCACCCTGGCAAACTTCGGAACGATGTTGTTTTGAAGGCAATATTTTAGGAAAGAAATATGGTAACTTTGGGCCGAGTACCTTAGTGTAGATTTAATGTAATTTTGTACCAAGCCATTCAAAAAATCTCCCATAATTGTGTGTATCGATTGTATACTACTGGAGAGACAGGAAGTGAATGAAATAGTCAATAAGAGAATGAAAAGTAATTAGATAGTATGAATCAGAGCTGTAATACTCAATATGTTCTACGTTGATAATGATATTAGTAAATTAATAAGAGGAGTTTACCTCAATATAGTACGTGGAACACTTCCGTATGATACCCTCCAGAAATTAAAACGGAAAAAACGAAAAAATCGACAACTTACCGGTACATTAAAGTAAAATATAAATAATTAAAGTAAATTATAAATAATTAAATAATCAATTTAACACAATTCAAAATCAATTCAAAACAATTAAAATTCAAATTAACGCAATTAAAAGAATCTAACGAAAATATTCAAAACGATTTTCCTTCCTGAAGCTGACAATGCTTTTCGACCGACTGTCGTGATCACAGGAATGAAAATTATCGAATCAGGCTAAACCTGCAACTTAAATAGTGATTATGTGTCTTCGCGCATGCGCGTAAAGGTCCACGCATCGGAGATCAAATATGGCCGCCGAACATTAACAGAATTCTCGTGTAATTTAATTTCAACGGTTTCTGCAATTAATAGTCGCGTATAATTACGTTGAACGTTAAGTATTTTGGCCTCGTTAAATAAAAAAGTATGTTTTTCGTTAATGGCATGAAAGGCTAATTCTGACGCTGCTGAACGAGAAGCACGAACAGAGGCTTCGTGTTGATTTACACGGATATTAAGAGAAAACCGCGTGGAACCCTGATAAGACGAGTCGCAATCACCGCAAGAAATGTTGTATACTAGATCATTAATTTGTGTTGCGAACGCCGAAAGAACCGAGCGATTGTTCAGTATAGTGTGTAACTTCCGTATAGGCCTAGCTATAATTTTAAATTCGGTATCTTTAAAGAATCTGTTAAGCTGTTTGTGCCACTGTTCAACATATGGGACAGAAATAAAGTATTTTTTGATATTACTATTGTTGATTGGTGCAGTATTTTGTATCCTATCCTTAGCTTGTACCCTAATTCGATTTATAGTGTTAATGGGATAACCCCTGTTCAAGAATCTGCTAGTTAATATTTGTATTTCTGAGTCTAAAGCAGAATCCGTCGTTGAATATTTATAGGCATTTAGAAATTGATTAAAGATAATCGATCTTTTGTAGGTGAACGGGTGGTAGCTATTATAATGTAGAAGCATACCGGTGTTTGTGGGTTTTCGATAGATGCTAAATTGTATTTTGTTCGAGTCCCGGGTAAGCGTGAAATTTAGAAAGTTTAATGACTTAGTATCCGTATCTTCCCTTTCCAATGTAAATTTGAGTCTAGAATGAATATTGTTAAACGAATGTAAAATATCTTGGATAGTACTACTATCGGTAATAACTAGAACATCGTCTAAATACCTCCCATAGTATGTGATACGGGGACGAAAAGGTGTCAAATGTATCTGCTCAATCGTTGAGAGATAGATCTCTGACATTAAGCCACTCAGGCTCAAACCCATTGGTAATCCAAAAATTTGTTTGTACACCTTGTCTCGAAAGGTGATGTAGTTAGCCTCAACTAATAGTTTAGTTAAGTGAAAAATCTCCTTTATAGGCAGCTTCGTATAATTAATCGGTGTCGAGTTTTTATTTAACATATCCCAAATAATATCTAATGTGTATTCAACGTTTACATTCGTATATAATGATGTAACATCTAATGAGAATAAATTGTCATTGTCGCCGAGTCTACAGTCTTTAAGATTATTAAATAATGTATCGTAATTCTTAATCCCAAATTGTATAACCTGTCTAAAAGGTTTTATAATGTTATATACATGTGTGGCTAAGGCTGAAAATGCCGAGTTCCTGTAGGAAACAATAGGTCGAATCGGAAATCCAGGCTTGTGTAATTTTACCTGACCAAAAAGTGCAGGAATATTGTATGTTCTGGACTTCAATTCCTTCAACTGAACCATAGTAATGTAGTCGTTTTTACGATATGTGGTTAACGTTTTATTGTATTGATTTACCAAATTGGTAAACAGTGTCGGGTCCACTTCACAATAAGTGGAGCTATCAGATACAACTGAATCTAACTTATTAATATAATCATGTTTATCTAGTATTACCACTGTATCTCCTTTATCTGCCCTCTGTATAATAATGTCCTTATTTTCTCGAAGTTCTCGTAAAGCTGAACTGTCATGTGTATTCAATTTAGGAAGTCGTGTTTCTTTTATGTTATTCACTACTTGGTTAACTTGTTGAATAAATACATCTTTTTGTGGAACACTACGAAGTCCAAATTCAAAATCAATTACGCATTGTTTTTTTGGCAGCTTTCGAGGTGGTAAATTATAATTTAATCCTTTGGATAAAAGTGAAATCTGGTCCTGCGATAGTGTACACGAGGAAAGATTTGTAACCTGTTGATGTGTCGGTTCGTTGGATACTGGGTGAGGGGGTGTTCGTGAACTAGCCGACATATTCTGTGGTAGTGCGTTATGTGTCTGTGGGGGGGATGTCACCCAACTCGTGTGAACTTGGTCGCAAGCTCGCGACAATGTGTTAGAATTCGTATGAACGTGTCTTGAACTATTCGATAATGTTTGCAACTTATTAACGTGTCTGTTTTTTATTTCTGAGGCTTGTGCTTCCCGTCCCAAATCTATGGAGGTCTTCAATACAGACCAATCGTTCGGATGTAGATAATTTTTTAATTTATCGCGAAGCTTCCTAACCTGGGAAAGGTATTTTTGTTTATCCGAATATCGAGATTTTAAGGCAAGCTTAACAATATTACGTGATGTCGCCAGTGATAGTTGTTTTATGCCTGAAATTTTTTGATTTAAATTCACCCTGGCAAACTTCGGAACGATGTTGTTTTGAAGGCAATATTTTAGGAAAGAAATATGGTAACTTTGGGCCGAGTACCTTAGTGTAGATTTAATGTAATTTTGTACCAAGCCATTCAAAAAATCTCCCATAATTGTGTGTATCGATTGTATACTACTGGAGAGACAGGAAGTGAATGAAATAGTCAATAAGAGAATGAAAAGTAATTAGATAGTATGAATCAGAGCTGTAATACTCAATATGTTCTACGTTGATAATGATATTAGTAAATTAATAAGAGGAGTTTACCTCAATATAGTACGTGGAACACTTCCGTATGATACCCTCCAGAAATTAAAACGGAAAAAACGAAAAAATCGACAACTTACCGGTACATTAAAGTAAAATATAAATAATTAAAGTAAATTATAAATAATTAAATAATCAATTTAACACAATTCAAAATCAATTCAAAACAATTAAAATTCAAATTAACGCAATTAAAAGAATCTAACGAAAATATTCAAAACGATTTTCCTTCCTGAAGCTGACAATGCTTTTCGACCGACTGTCGTGATCACAGGAATGAAAATTATCGAATCAGGCTAAACCTGCAACTTAAATAGTGATTATGTGTCTTCGCGCATGCGCGTAAAGGTCCACGCATCGGAGATCAAATATGGCCGCCGAACATTAACAGAATTCTCGTGTAATTTAATTTCAACGGTTTCTGCAATTAATAGTCGCGTATAATTACGTTGAACGTTAAGTATTTTGGCCTCGTTAAATAAAAAAGTATGTTTTTCGTTAATGGCATGAAAGGCTAATTCTGACGCTGCTGAACGAGAAGCACGAACAGAGGCTTCGTGTTGATTTACACGGATATTAAGAGAAAACCGCGTGGAACCCTGATAAGACGAGTCGCAATCACCGCAAGAAATGTTGTATACTAGATCATTAATTTGTGTTGCGAACGCCGAAAGAACCGAGCGATTGTTCAGTATAGTGTGTAACTTCCGTATAGGCCTAGCTATAATTTTAAATTCGGTATCTTTAAAGAATCTGTTAAGCTGTTTGTGCCACTGTTCAACATATGGGACAGAAATAAAGTATTTTTTGATATTACTATTGTTGATTGGTGCAGTATTTTGTATCCTATCCTTAGCTTGTACCCTAATTCGATTTATAGTGTTAATGGGATAACCCCTGTTCAAGAATCTGCTAGTTAATATTTGTATTTCTGAGTCTAAAGCAGAATCCGTCGTTGAATATTTATAGGCATTTAGAAATTGATTAAAGATAATCGATCTTTTGTAGGTGAACGGGTGGTAGCTATTATAATGTAGAAGCATACCGGTGTTTGTGGGTTTTCGATAGATGCTAAATTGTATTTTGTTCGAGTCCCGGGTAAGCGTGAAATTTAGAAAGTTTAATGACTTAGTATCCGTATCTTCCCTTTCCAATGTAAATTTGAGTCTAGAATGAATATTGTTAAACGAATGTAAAATATCTTGGATAGTACTACTATCGGTAATAACTAGAACATCGTCTAAATACCTCCCATAGTATGTGATACGGGGACGAAAAGGTGTCAAATGTATCTGCTCAATCGTTGAGAGATAGATCTCTGACATTAAGCCACTCAGGCTCAAACCCATTGGTAATCCAAAAATTTGTTTGTACACCTTGTCTCGAAAGGTGATGTAGTTAGCCTCAACTAATAGTTTAGTTAAGTGAAAAATCTCCTTTATAGGCAGCTTCGTATAATTAATCGGTGTCGAGTTTTTATTTAACATATCCCAAATAATATCTAATGTGTATTCAACGTTTACATTCGTATATAATGATGTAACATCTAATGAGAATAAATTGTCATTGTCGCCGAGTCTACAGTCTTTAAGATTATTAAATAATGTATCGTAATTCTTAATCCCAAATTGTATAACCTGTCTAAAAGGTTTTATAATGTTATATACATGTGTGGCTAAGGCTGAAAATGCCGAGTTCCTGTAGGAAACAATAGGTCGAATCGGAAATCCAGGCTTGTGTAATTTTACCTAAGGTCTGTATTGAAGACCTCCATAGATTTGCGACGGGAAGCACAAGCCTCAGAAATAAAAAACAGACACGTTAATAAGTTGCAAACATTATCGAATAGTTCAAGACACGTTCATACGAATTCTAACACATTGTCGCGAGCTTGCGACCAAGTTCACACGAGTTGGGTGACATCCCCCCCACAGACACATAACGCACTACCACAGAATATGTCGGCTAGTTCACGAACACCCCCTCACCCAGTATCCAACGAACCGACACATCAACAGGTTACAAATCTTTCCTCGTGTACACTATCGCAGGACCAGATTTCACTTTTATCCAAAGGATTAAATTATAATTTACCACCTCGAAAGCTGCCAAAAAAACAATGCGTAATTGATTTTGAATTTGGACTTCGTAGTGTTCCACAAAAAGATGTATTTATTCAACAAGTTAACCAAGTAGTGAATAACATAAAAGAAACACGACTTCCTAAATTGAATACACATGACAGTTCAGCTTTACGAGAACTTCGAGAAAATAAGGACATTATTATACAGAGGGCAGATAAAGGAGATACAGTGGTAATACTAGATAAACATGATTATATTAATAAGTTAGATTCAGTTGTATCTGATAGCTCCACTTATTGTGAAGTGGACCCGACACTGTTTACCAATTTGGTAAATCAATACAATAAAACGTTAACCACATATCGTAAAAACGACTACATTACTATGGTTCAGTTGAAGGAATTGAAGTCCAGAACATACAATATTCCTGCACTTTTTGGTCAGGTAAAATTACACA